>NC_091977.1:78611285-81205189 GCF_044704955.1 Pristiophorus japonicus
CTGCAGTCGGTAAGTAGAAAATGTTTTATTTATTGAATTTAAAAAAAACATTCTTATTATTTTTTTTGATTGATTTATTGGTTGATTTATTGATGTATTTATCATTTATTATTGATGATGGCTCTTTATTTGTAAAACTGAAGTGTTTAATGTTTGTAAACTTCCCTTTAAACCACCCCCCACCATTCCCTACGCCTGATTTGTAACCTACGCCTGATTTTCTAAAGTGTAGACAAGGTTTTTTCGAGCATACAAAAATCTTCACTTACTCCATTCTAAGTTAGTTTGGAGTAAGTTTTCACTGCCGAAACTTTGAAAACAGGCGTAAGTGGCCGGACACGCCCCCTTTTGAAAAAAAAATTCTGTTCCGAAGTGAAACTGTTCTAACTGACTCGAACTGGAGCAAACTAAATGACAAGAATTCCGATTTCTAAGATACTCCGTTCTACACCAGTTGCTCCTAAAAATCAGGAGCAAATCATGTGGAAACTTGGGGCCTTTACTTCCTGTCTGTCAACCAGTTCTCTATCCACATCAATACATTACCCCCCAATACCATGTGCCTTGATTTTGCATCACCTGTTTCCACTCCAGTCTTAGCTTATCTGCTACTTAAATCCTCATCCATGCTTCTAGACTCAACAATTCCAGTGCTCTCCTAGCCGGCCTCTAGTCTTCCACCCTCCATAAGCTTGATCACATCCAAATCTCTGCTCCCGTATCCTAAGGTGCACCAAGTCCCGTTCACCCATCACCCTGTGTTCGCTGACCTACACTGGCTTCCAGTCCACCAATTCTCCGATTTTAAAATTCTCATCCTGATTTTAAAACCCACCATGGTCTCAGTCCTTGATATCTCTATAACTTCCTCCAGCCCCACAAACTGCTGAGAACTCTGCATTTCTCCAACTCTGGCTTCTTATGCAACCCCCACTCCCTGTGCTCCATGCTTTCAGCCGTCTAGGCCCTAAAGCTCTGGAATTCCCACCCTAAACCTTTCCGCTCCTCCACCTCTCTCTCCTCCGTTAAGACGCTTCTTAAAACTTACCTCTTTGACCAAGCTTTTATTCACCCGTCCTAATGGCTCTGTGTCGATTTTGTCTGATTGCGTTCCTGTGAGTGCCTTGGAAGGTTTTACTATGTTAAAGGCACTATATAAATGTAAATAGTTGCTGTTATAGGCATCATTTTTTTAAACTTAAAGCACCAACAAGGGAAATTAAATATTTGTGCACGGTAATGCGTGTGCCTCTGATAATTTCAAGCTAGTGAATTTCATGATAATACACAAAAATTACCTTCCTATCAGAAGGATTGTGAGTACATTTTTCGCAGGATGGGTAATAACAAATTTATGGTGGTTTATCCTAACATGAACATCGATTCTGTGAAAGAATTAAGGCTGCAGTTGTCCATTGAGAGGACCAACAATGGGAAATTTCAATATTTACAAGAGGTTTGCATACAACGTTCTCTCAAAGCTGTGCGGCTGTGTGGATGCGCAATGTCTTTGAGCTCCCATACAGGCTGCTTACCGGCTTTTGCATTGTAAAAACTGCACACGCGCAAAATTTGAATGGGCCACGCAGCAATTTAAAGAGACCATGCAAGAAAAAAAAAATTAGAGGGACCATTGTTTGCATGTTTAATAAATTGCAAACCATTTTTTTCCCAACACTTCCACCAGTTTATGTCTGTGCTTGGCACCACAGGTTAGCCAACTCTGAAGCCTGCTAACTGCTTGCTAATTTGCTTCAATTTATTTCACTAATCAAAATTAAACTGTCTGGTAAATGACTGTGTGCCAACAGTCATTTTTAGCAAAGATAGTCCAGTGTTTCCTTTGGAATTTTATATCTGTCAGTTTTTCATCAGCTCTTGTCCTGAATGAATCATAAATATCAAATTACTCACAGCAAAATATTGCACTCTACAACTAAAATAGTGAGAGAATGAATCTCTGCTCTCCAGCTATCTTAAAATAAAATATTTTTTTTGTAGACTGCAAGCCAGGTCTCTCTAATGAGGTTCAAAGTATTTCCCCACACAAAAACATCAATGGAATACAAATTTCAGTATTGACAGCTGGGTAAAGGCAGTACTTGGTTGGCTGTTATTAGGAATTAATACTGGCGGACATCTCATCCCTTCATGCCACATCAACCCATAATAACTGCCTTGACAATAATGATTGAAGAAACCTGATGCTGATGCAGTACACATCTCTAGAGATCGCATCATATAGAAGGTAAGTGGATTAACAGATAACGCACGCAATGTCCATGTGATCTCCTGGACTGGTTTTGATTGCCTGAGGGGGTCAGAGAGAAATTTTCCCTTATCAGCCCAGGCTTTTATTTGCTGCTCCCAAGAAATTACATGGTTTCTTGCAATGGGGCAATGGGGGAGGTGGGGGGCAGTGGTAGGAAGAGTTGGTGGGGGTGGGGGGGGGGGGGGGAGGGGGTGGAGGTGGCGGCGGCGGCGTGCCGTTCCAGGCATCATGAGTGTGGGGCAACTTTAATGACCCAGGTAGTCTTTTCCTGCTCATCATTTTCGTGTGTTCGTATATTGCATAAATTGCTGGAAGTAATGCATAGTTGACACATATAATGTATGTACATGTAGTACTTCTCTCCATATTATACAGGACCTGTTTACCTTTCATTTAGAATATAGCTACATCATATGGCTGCAGAGAAATTAATGATTATTTTTATCACCAACACAGCTTGGTTTGCTCCCAAATGTCACTTTTTCTATGGTGGACTTACAATTCACCCAATGTACTGAGCAAGTAGACCCTGAAAATCCAGAAGTTAACAGATATCAGATAACTGCAGCATTTTAGTCACCGTGTACTACAAAAGTGATGATATTTTGATGAAAATATTGCAATTTTTACAATGCAACTAAATTGACAAGAAAAGCAACATTCAAGCGGTTTTGCTATATCAGTTCACCACTATAATTGCCGTGTACGCATTTATAGTTGTGTCTGTGCATGTCTGTCTGAAACAGGTATTAGCCAAAATACGTGCATTAAATTTGGTCAAAATGTAGCTTCGTGGAATGAAAAAGCCAGATTTTTAAAATTTCAATTGCATCTTTCTGAAAACAGTCAACACAAATTGTACGAATAACATATTTTTCATAGGCTTCCAAGAGATTCCAGTCTATTGTAACTCCATTAAGAAGTAGTAAAAGCCACTTCAAATTCAAAAAGAGAGTCATTCTAATATCAGTACAGTACGGAACAGTCCGTTCCATTGCTGCCTACTGATTTTCAGACCTCACTTCTGGCTGGCACTAACACAGCTTGTTCAAGTGATATAACTCCCACAAGATTTCAATTATTCTTTCATGAATATTTGAATACCGTTTAATATGTACAAAATATTCATTGTCCCCTTTATGTACATTTTCTAAACGGATCCACTGAGAAGTAAAGTCACCTAGCACATCGAACATTTTGACTTCCATCAGTTGTAGGAGAGACCGCCACCTAGTGTTTTGAAAGCTGGCTCAGTTAAAATGTTCAAAAAGGAATTGGGTCAGTTCTTAATTCAGTTGTAAGATACGGGTTTGGGGCAGGTAAAAGGTCAGAAACAGGAATGGTTAATGGAGAACAAACTGTAGAAAAGAGCCTTTTCTTGTTTCTATATGCTTATACTGTAATCTTGTAGACCTAAAAAGCAGATGTTAGCAATGTAATCACTCATTATGACTATCTAGTCCATGTCACTTTGGGTGGTAGATGCAAATGCTGAGTCACTATTCCTTTGAAAAGAAGCACAAGTTTCAAATCTTAGATAAATCTACGAAGGTCTTAAAATATTTAGGGATAGATTTTGTGAGGCTGCAGCATGTGCACATCAGCACATCCGGCTTCCAATGGCATCGCTGATGGTGAATCAGAGGATATCTTGTTTCATAATGTGGGGCATTAATCCTGACAATCATTCTTCACAGTCCCAGCAGTCAGAGATTCTCATCCTTGTTTCCAAATCCCTCCATGGCCTCGCCCCCTCCCTATCTCTCTAACTTCCTCCAGCCAATGTTCCTACGCAGCCCAGATGCCCTTGCAGTGGTCTGAGGGTTCCGCGCATGTCACTTATCGGCTTTTAAATGGAAGAAACCATGCAGATGCAAAAATTTGAATGGATCACGAATGAACATCGCTTACAACCCTCCGAGATGTCTGCACTCTGCCAATTCTGGCCTCTTGTATACCCCCGATTTTAATCGCACCACCATTGGCAGCCTTGTCTTCAGTTGTCTTGGCCCTAAGCTCTGGAATTCTCTCCCTAAATTTCTTCGCCTCTCTACCTCTCTCTCCTCCTTTAAGATCCTCCTTAAAACTGTCACCTATCCTAATATCTCTTTATATGGATTGGTGTCCAACTTTGTTTGATAACACTCTTCTGAAGCACCTTAGGATGTTTTATTTTGTTAAGGCGCTATATAAATGTAGGTTGTTGAGATAGCGACCAATTCTCCTTCTCCCCTTTCAAACCCACATGATATTTTTGTGCCAGTTCTTTTCCCTATGCTCAAGAGTATTTGTCTCCCTTCTCCTCCGCAGACTGTAAAGCATCGGCCTCTGTCTAGCTTTCTCTCTCGCTTCCTCCAGTGTTCTCTGTAAATTGTGTTGTGCTCCTTGGGTCAGAATAGTGATGAAAGAAATTAAGTTTGGAGCTCAATTAGCCCAACTTTCTTTCTTTAACTAAATAAATAAACAGAACATTAATCATTGCTGAGTTGAGAAATAAATAAAGCCAGACTGAATGAACTGCCAACTTCATGCATTTCAACAAGGCTGCTGCCAAGGCAGGGCTAAGGCCCAGACATAGGCATAGGCGTAGGAGTGGTGCACAGGCTGCATGTGGATCCAGCTTGGGAAGCATTTGTAGCGTGATTAAATATAGTGCAGTGCACATAAATGGAGAGCGGGAATGGGACTAATGGCAGTTGAATGGGAAGTGAAGGTAGGTGTTGTGTATGCAATAACTGTTAGACTGAGTACTGTTTAACTCCAAGAGGTATAACCTTGGCTCTGCTTTAATAAGGCCCAAAGTGTCTAATATACAAAATGGCTGACCTTTTATACTTGGGCTGCACACAAGTGCATGCAGCCCAATGGCCTCCAACAGTGATGCCATCTAGTGGCTAGTGATCCAAAAAGTACATACCATGACAATACCCCCCTCTGAGATATTAACACAATCTTTTACAAATTGAGACGGTCTGGTTTTTTACGCTCCCAGGTTGACCGTCTCAGTTCAAGTCCCGTCTTGGGTGAGTGTTCAGAGTCTGTTGTGACTGGTGGCTGAGTGGGAGTGGCAATGGCCATATCAGGGATTGAAAGCCCATTTTCATTGATCATGTCAGTGATTGAAAGTCCCAATTCATTGACCACTGAGTCCTCTGATGACTGGGGGTAGGTTGGTTGGTTGTCGATTGTCTCTTCCTCCGACGGTTCCGGTTCGTCTGTGTGCCGTAGCTTTGTCTGATCCATATGATTCCTGCATGTTTGCCCACTTTTGAGCTTGACACTAAATACTCTGTTGCCCTCCTTGGCCATGACAGTACCAGCGATTCACTTGGGACCCTGACCATAATTCAGAACATATACAGGATCATTTACAGAAATATCGCGTGACACAGCTGCACGATTGTGTTACCCTTGCTGTCTTTGCCTTCTATATTCAACATGATTATTCAAGTCAGGGCATACAAGGGATAGCTTGGTTTTAAGACCTCTCTTCATAATTAGTTCAGCAGGCGAAACCCCGGTAAGCGTGTGTGGTCTTGTCCTATAACTAAGCAGTATGCATGACAGGCGAGTCTGTAGTGACCCTTGGATTACTCGCTTCATACTCTGCATTATGATTTGGCCAGCACGTTCTGCTTGCCCATTGGATGCAGGTTTGAACGATGCTGACCTTACATGTTTGATACCATTGAGTTCCATGAACTCTTGAAACTCCTGACTGGTGAAGCACGATCCGTTGTCGCTAACAACGATGTCAGGCAGACCATGTGTCGCGAACATGACACAGATTCTCAATGGCAGCTGTGGATGTGCTGGATGACATGATTATACACTCGATCCACTTCGAATATGCATCCACCACAACTAAAAACATCTTCCCCAGGAAGGGACCTGCAAAGTCTATGTGGATCCTGGACCATGGTTTGGACGGCCACGACCACAGACTCAGCAGTAATTCTGCTGGTGCTTTGCTGAGCTGCATGCAAGTGCTGCACTGATGCACACATGATACCAGCTCAGAGTCAATTCCCAGCCACCATATATGAGACCTGGCGATGGCCTTCATCATTACAATGCCGGGATGTGTGCTATGTAGCTCACGTACAAATTTCTCTCTCCCTTTCTTGGACATAAAAACACAATTGTCCCACAGTATACAATCCGACTGAATAGACAGTTTGTCTTTGCGACGAATGTAAGGTTTGGTCTCCTCGCACATTTGCTTGGGTATGGCAGACCAATCACCTTTGAGGATACAACTCTTCACCACCGATAAAATCGGGTCCAGGCTGGTCCAGATCTTAACTTGTTGAGCCGTGACTGGGATTCATTCACTCTCAAAAGCATCCATAACTAACAATAGGTCCACCGGTTGTGGCGTTTCCACCTCCGGTGTGGGCAACAGCAGACAGCTCAAAGAAGTGGCACAATTCTCGGTGCCAGTCTATGTTGACTGACATAATCATAAGCGGATAATGTCAGCGCCCACCTCTGGATATGGGATGAAGCATTGGTATCGATACCTTTGTTTTCAGAGAACAGTGAAATGAGTGGCTTGTGATCTGTTTCCAGTTCAAACCGAAGACCAAACAGGTACTGATGCATCTTTTTAACCCCATACACACAGGCTAGTGCTTCTTTCTCTACCATGCTGTAGGCTCTTTCCACTTTAGACAAACTTTTTGAAGCATATGCGACTGATTGAAGTTTACCCGACTCATTAGCTTGTTGGAGTACGCAACCAATTCCATATGACGAAGCATCACAGCCAATATTAAATGTTTACATGGTCATAATGTACCAGCAGTTTGTTGGAGCAAAGCAGATTGGTGGCTTTCTCAAAAGCTCTGTCTTGAGACGCACCCCACACTCAGTTGTCGCCTTTTCTTAGCAGCATGTGCAGTGGTTCTAATAAGGTGCTCAATTTAGGTAGGACATTACCAAAGTAATTAAGTAGACCCAGGAACGAATGTAGCTCCGTCACATTCTGCGGCTTGGGTGCATTCTTGATGGCATCAGGCCCACGGACGCAAAAACAAAGGCCATCAGCAGCAATTTTTCTCTCCAGGAATTCGACCTCTGATGCCATGAAGATGCACTTCGAGCATTTCAGTCTGAGTCCCACTTTGTCCAGACGATGTAGAACCTCTTCCAGGTTGTTCAGATGTTCCTCAGAGTCATGACCTGTGATCAGGATGTCATCTTGGAACATGACGGTTCTGGGAATGGACTTCAGTAGACTCTCCATGTTCCTCTGAAATATTGCTGCAGCCGAGCGAATTCCAAAAGGGCACCTGTGATAAATTATCAGTCCTTTATGTGTGTTAATGCACGTAAGTCTCCAACGTCTTGAGCAGCTCTTGTGTCATGTAGGCTGACGTCAAGTCCAATTTGGTGAACAACTTTCCCCCAGCTAGCGTTGCAAACAAGTCATCAGCCTTTGGTTACAGGTACTGATCCTGTTTCGAAACCCTATTGATCGTAGCCTTGTAGTCTCCACAGATTCTGACTGTGTCATCACTTTTCAGCACAGGAACAATGGGGCTGGCCCATTCATTAAATTCAACCAGTGATATGATCCCTTCATGCTGGAGTCTGTCCAGTTCGATTTCGGCCTTCTCCCTCATCATATACGGAACTGCCCGAGCTTTATGATGGACGGGCCTTACATCCGAGTCTACATGGATCTGCACCTTGGCTCCTGTGAAGTTGCCGATGCCTGATTCAAACAGCGAGAGGAACTTGCTCAGTACTTGGGCACATGTATCTTTCTCCGACGACAACGTGTTGATGTTGTTCCAATTGCATCTGATTTTTTTCAAGCCAGTTCCTGCCGAACAGTGTTGTGCCATTGCCTGGGACAATCCATAGCTGTAACTCGTGAACCGCACCATCATACGACAATTTAATTGTGGTACTGACAATCACCGTTATGAGTTCTTTGGTGTATGTGCGCAACTTGGCATTGACTGGATTCAACCTGGGCCTCACAGCCTTAGTATCCCACAACTTTTTGAATGCCCTCTGGCTCATTATCGATTGACTCTCCCCCATGTCCAGTTCCATCGATACCAGCACCCCATTAAATTTCACATTGATCATTATCGGTTTGCTCTTAGTTAGGAACGAGACAAGTCCATACACTTCCTCCTCTGGTATCTCGAATTGCATATCCGGATCCGCGCTAGTCTGACCATCATCCTCCATGTGGTGTGTTGCAGCACGCTTGCTCATCTGCGGACACTTGTGCTGGAGATGCCCCACTCTCAGACAGCCTTTGCAACTATATTGCTTAAATCTGTACTGCTGGTGCCGGTGATTTCCCCCACAACGCCAACGCGGAGAAATCGGATGCATTCCCGCTGGCGGACTTTGGGCAGCCACAGGTTTCGCATATGCAGTCGGATAGGCCCTGCCATGTGCCGCTCTGCCGAAAGCTGAATCAATCATATTTGCAGTACTTGCCGAGTTTCGATTTTTCACTGATACCTGCTTTAGACTACTATCTGTCGGCATGCATAACTGAGCAATCGTGATAGCCCTGTTCAAGTCCAACGTCTCCACCATCAGTAGTTTACGTAGGATCACCTTGTGGTTGATGCCAATTATAAAGAAGTCCCGCAGCATGTCTGCCAACACAGCCCCGAACTTACACCGTCCCACTAGACGTCTTAGGTCGGCAACGAATTCCGCCGCATTCTGGCCCTCTGAACGAACGTGCATGTAAAATCTGTATCTCGAGGTGATGATGCCTTCGTCTGGCTTAAGGTGGTCCTGTACCAGTGTACACAATTCTTCATACGTCTTCTCTGTTGGACTCACAGGCAGGAGTAGATTCTTTATCAAACTATAAATTTTTGGACAGCAAACCATAAGGAACACCACCCAGCGCCGTTCTGCATCTCTGACCTCCTCCATTTTGTTGGCCGCGAAGAACTGGCTCAAATGGCTCACAAAGTCTGCCCAATCTGCTCCTTCCACAAATTGCTCCAACAATCCAATTGTGCTCATGTTTGCATGCAAATGTTCTTGTTGCCTCGTCGCCAAATGTTGTGTATGAAATAACTGTTAGACTGAGTACTGTTTAACTCCAAGAGGATGACCTTGGCTTTGCTTTATTAAGGCCCAAAGTGACTAATATACAAAATGGCTGGCCTTTTATACTTGGGCTGCACACACATCTAGTGGCTAGTGATCCCAAAAGTACATACATGACAGTAGGTAAGGAAAGGATGCTGACGGAAGTAAGGGAACAGGCCATTGAAATTAACAATGCAATCCTAAAAGAAAACATGTTTGACTGACACAGATTCAACCAATTAAGAGGCATCATTGCTGCACACCATTGTACCAGCATTATTCCAGCTAATATAACATCAATTCTGATACTTCCAATTTCTCCCTGTTCTCCACCAGGGTAGGACAGGAACCTGCTGGTAGGGCATCCGCTATGGCTGGTGAACCACTGCACCATACAGTCAGAGTAATACTCTCCCTCCTGTATGAATCAGAGACATGGACGATGTACAGAAGACACCTCAAGTAGCTGGAGATATATCACCAATGATGTCTCCGCAAGATCCTGCAAAGCCTCTGGGAGCTCAGGCACACCAAAGTTTGTGTCCTCGTCCAGGCTAACATCCCCAGCATTGAAGCACTGACCACACTCAATCAGCTTCGCTGGGCAGGCCACATGGTTCGCATGCCAGGCACGAGACTCCTGAGCAAATGCTTTATACGCAGCTCCTTCACGGCAAACGAGTCAAAGGTGGGCAGCGGAAACATTACAAGGACGCCCTCAAAGCTTCCCTGGTAAAGTGCGACATCACCATTGACACCTGGGAGTCCCTGGCCGAAGACCGCCCTAGGTGGAGAAAGTGCATCTGGGAGGGCGTTGAGTTCTTCGAATCTCAACGGCGAAAGCGTGAAGAGGTCAAGCGTAGGCAGCGGAAGGAGCGTGGCAAACCAGTCCCACCCAACCCTTCCCTCGGCAAATGTCTGTCCCACCTGTGACAGAGTCTATGGCTCTCATATTATAGACTGTTCAGCCACCAAAGAACTCACTCCAGGAGTGGAAGCAAGTCTTCCTCGATTCCAAGAGACTGTCTATGATGATTATGATGATGGCTAGTGAACCACTGCACCAGTCAGGAATGGAGCAAATCTCATTCAATCCCATTCGCAATCAGATAGTTAACTATACATTGTATAAGGGAGTGAATCAACATACCATTAATTGTTTTTGCTGGGATTCGGTTTTGCATTTCAGTTGGGCAGAAATAATTCTTCTCACGTCTTGTCTCATTTGAGGCTTGTTAATTTTATAAATGATCCTGGAGCTTGGCTATCTGCTTTGGTAGCACACTTGCCTCTGAGTCAGAAGGATGTGTGTTCAATTCCCACTCCAGGGACTTAGGCACAAAAATCTCAGCTGACACTCCAGTGCATGCTGAGGGAGTGCTGTATTGTCAGAGGTGCCGTCTTTCAGATGAGATATTAAACCGAGGCTCTGTCTGATCTCTCAGGTGGATGTAAAAGATCTCATGGCACTATTTCGAAGAAGAGCCTGCTGTCCTGGCCAATATTTATCCCTCAATTAACATAACAAAAAACAAATGATCTGGTCATTATCACTTTGCTGTTTGTGGGAGCTTGCTGTGCGCAAGTTGGCTGCCGCGTTTCCCACATTACAACAGTGACTACACTCCAAAAGTACTTCATTTGAGATGTCCGGTAGTCACGAAAGGCGTTGTATAAATGCAAGGCTTTCTAAAACTAACAGAACTACGGAGAATAAGGTAAACAGGAAGATAAAAAAAGCGTTAAACTGAACCATCATTAATGTATTAGGATAGCAAGTCTGGTGGTGACTGGAGCAGAACCAAATTCAAAACTCACGTATCCCACAGGGATGCCAGACTGTGAAATATATGTTTCTCCCAGAGGCTAAAGCCTCTGGAAACAACATCTGCCACAGGGTTTTGTTTGCTTGCAATGGATAAAAAATTGAAGTCATGCAACTTTGCCTGCTGTAGAATCTGAACTGGAGGTAGGATTACGTAGAAAAACCTGGTCTCCCCTTTCCTGTTCAATTAGGAGAAGTCCCCTAAGAGAGACTCAAAGAGTAGGAAGAAACTTGAAGACTGTCAATTGTCATTAGGTCAGATACAGTAGTGTCGTGATACTGACAATGGATTAGCAACCCAGAGGTTGTGAGTTCATATCCTACCACAGCAGCCTGTGAAATTAAATTTAATAAATCAGTTAAATTTTGGGCAAAATAGTGTGTGAAGGCTGCAGGATTGTTGTAAAATGCATGTGGTTCATTAATGTCTTTCAGAATAAATGAGTCATTAATAATCCCAGAACAGCGAGACTGGGACCAGCGGCGGGGATAAAAGGAGCGGTGACCTGAGATCCAACAGCACAGCGAGAGCGGGACCAGTGGCCGAAATTGCCCCTTTCCTTAAAGGCCTCTTAACATTGGAAATTGGCGGCCACGCTGCGGAGTGCAATGGCCGGCGACTTTTCGTGTAATGGCCGCCGTTATCAAAATCCCGCTCCCACCCCACCGCTCCACTGCTGCCCATCCATGCTAGAAACATAGAAACATAGAAAATAGGTGCAGGAGCAGGCCATTCAGCCCTTCTAGCCTGCACCGCCATTCAATGAGTTCATGGCTGAACATGAAACTTCAGTACCCCCTTCCTGCTTTCTCGCCATAACCCTTGATCCCCCGAGTAGTAAGGACTTCATCTAACTCCCTTTTGAATATATTTAGTGAATTGGCCTCAACTACTTTCTGTGGTAGAGAATTCCACAGGTTCACCACTCTCTGGGTGAAGAAGTTTCTCCTCATCTCGGTCCTAAATGGCTTACCCCTTATCCTCAGACTGTGACCCCTGGTTCTGGACTTCCCCAACATTGGGAACATTCTTTCTGCATCTAACCTGTCTAAACCCGTCAGAATTTTAAACGTTTCTATGAGGTCCCCTCTCATTCTTCTGAACTCCAGTGAATACAAGCCCAATTGATCCAATCTTTCTTGATAGGTCAGTCCCGCCATCCCGGGAATCAGTCTGGTGAACCTTCGCTGCACTCCCTCAATAGCAAGAATGTCCTTCCTCAAGTTAGGAGACCAAAACTGTACACAATACTCCAGGTGTGGCCTCACCAAGGCCCTGTACAACTGTAGCAACACCTCCCTGCCCCTGTATTCAAATCCCCTCGCTATGAAGGCCAACATGCCATTTGCTTTCTTAACCGCCTGCTGTACCTGCATGCCAACCTTCAATGACTGATGTACCATGACACCCAGGTCTCGTTGCACCTTCCCTTTTCCTAATCTGTCACCATTCAGATAATAGTCTGTCTCTCTGTTTTTACCACCGAAGTGGATAACCTCACATTTATCCACATTATACTTCATCTGCCATGCATTTGCCCACTCACCTAACCTATCCAAGTCACTCTGCAGCCTAATAGCATCCTCCTCGCAGCTCACACTGCCACCCAACTTAGTATCATCCGCAAATTTGGAGATACTGCATTTAATCCCCTCGTCTAAATCATTAATGTACAATGTAAACAGCTGGGGCCCCAGCACAGAACCTTGCGGCACTCCACTAGTCACTGCCTGCCATTCTGAAAAGTACCCGTTTACTCCTACTCTTTGCTTCCTGTCTGACAACCAGTTCTCAATCCACGTCAGCACACTACCCCCAATCCCATGTGCTTTAACTTTGCACATTAATCTCTTGTGTGGGACCTTGTCGAAAGCCTTCTGAAAGTCCAAATATACCACATCAACTGGTTCTCCTTTGTCCACTTTACTGGAAACATCCTCAAAAAATTCCAGAAGATTTGTCAAGCATGATTTCCCTTTCACAAATCCATGCTGACTTGGACCTATCATGTCACCATTTTCCAGATGCACTGCTATGACATCCTTAATAATTGATTCCATCATTTTACCCACTACTGAGGTCAGGCTGACCGGTCTATAATTCCCTGTTTTCTCTCTCCCTCCTTTTTTAAAAAGTGGGGTTACATTGGCTACCCTCCACTCCATAGGAACTGATCCAGAGTCAATGGAATGTTGGAAAATGACTGTCAATGCATCCGCTATTTCCAAGGCCACCTCCTTAAGTACTCTAGGATGCAGGCCATCAGGCCCTGGGGATTTATCTGCCTTCAATCCCATCAATTTCCCCAACACAATTTCCCGACTAATAAAGATTTCCCTCAGTTCCTCTTCCTTACTAGACCCTCTGACCCCTTTTATATCCGGAAGGTTGTTTGTATCCTCCTTAGTGAATACCGAACCAAAGTACTTGTTCAATTGATCCGCCATTTCTTTGTTCCCCGTTATGACTTCCCCTGATTCTGACTGCAGGGGACCTACGTTTGTCTTCACCAACCTTTTTCTCTTTACATACCTATAGAAACTTTTGCAATCCGCCTTAATGTTCCCTGCAAGCTTCTTCTCGTACTCCATTTTCCCTGTCCTAATCAAACCCTTTGTCCTCCTCTGCTGAGTTCTAAATTTCTCCCAGTCCCCAGGTTCGCTGCTATTTCTGGCCAATTTGTATGCCACTTCCTTGGCTTTAATACTATCCCTGATTTCCCTAGATAGCCACGGTTGAGCCACCTTCCCCTTTTTATTTTTACGCCAGACAGGAATGTACAATTGTTGTACTTCATCCATGCGGTCTCTAAATGTCTGCCATTGCCCATCCACAGTCAACCCCCTAAGTATCATTCGCCAATCTATCCTAGCCAATTCTCGCCTCATACCTTCAAAGTTACCCTTCTTTAAGTTCTGGACCATGGTCTCTGAATTTACTGTTTCATTCTCCATCCTAATGCAGAATTCCACCATATTATGGTCACTCTTCCCCAAGGGGCCTCGCACAATGAGATTGCTAATTAATCCTCTCTCATTACACAACACCCAGTCTAAGATGGCCTCCCCCCTAGTTGGTTCCTCAACATATTGGTCTAGAAAACCATCCCTTATGCACTCCAGGAAATCCTCCTCCACCGTATTGCTTCCAGTTTGGCTAGCCCAATCTATGTGCATATTAAAGTCACCCATTATAACTGCTACACCTTTATTGCATGCACCCCTAATTTCCTGTTTGATGCCCTCCCCAACATCCCTATTACTGTTTGGAGGTCTGTACACAACTCCTACTAACGTTTTTTGCCCTTTGGTGTTCTGCAGCTCTACCCATATAGATTCCACATCATCCAAGCTAATGTCTTTCCTAACTATTGCATTAATCTCCTCTTTAACCAGCAATGCTACCCCACCTCCTTTTCCTTTTATTCTATCCTTCCTGAATGTTGAATACCCCTGAATGTTGAGTTCCCAGCCCTGATCATCCTGGAGCCACGTCTCCGTAATCCCAATCACATCATATTTGTTAACATCTATTTGCACAATTAATTCATCCACCTTATTGCGGATACTCCTTGCATTAAGACACAAAGCCTTCAGGCTTGTTTTATTAACACCCTTTGTCCTTTTAGAATTTTGCTGTACAGTGGCCCTTTTTGTTCTTTGCCTTGGGTTTCTCTGCCCTACACTTTTCCTCATCTCCTTTCTGTCTTTTGCTTTTGGCTCCTTTTTGTTTCCCTCTGTCTCCCTGCATTGGTTCCCATCCCCCTGCCATATTAGTTTAAATCCTCCCCAACAGCACTAGCAAACACTCCCCCGAGGACATTGGTTCCAGTCCTGCCCAGGTGCAGACCGTCCGGTTTGTACTGGTCCCACCTCCCCCAGAACCGGTCCCAATGCCCAGGAATTTGAATCCCTCCCTGCTGCACCACTGCTCAAGCCACGTATTCATCTGCGCTATCCTGCGATTCCTACTCTGACTATCACGTGGCACTGGTAGCAATCCCGAGATTACTACTTTTGAGGTCCTACTTTTTAATTTAGCTCCTAGCTCCTTAAATTCGTTTCGTAGGACCTCATCCCTTTTTTTGCCTATGTCGTTGGTACCAATGTGCACCACGACAACTGGCTGTTCTCCCTCCCATTTCAGAATGTCCTGCACCCGCTCCGAGACATCCTTGACCCTTGCACCAGGGAGGCAACATACCATCCTGGAGTCTCGGTTGCAGCCGCAGAAACGCCTATCTATTCCCCTCACAATTGAATCCCCTATCACTATCGCTCTCCCACTCTTTTTCTTGCCCTCCTGTGCAGCAGAGCCAGCCACGGTGCCATGAACTTGGCTGCTGCTGCCCTCCCCTGATGAGTCATTCCCCTCAACAGTACCCAAAGCAGTGTATCTGTTTTGCAGGGGGATGACCGCAGGGGACCCCTGCACTACCTTCCTTGCTCTACTCTTCCTGCTGGTCTTCCATTCCCTATCTGGCTGTGGACCCTTTCCCTGCGGTAAGACCAACTCACTACACGTGATACTCACGTCATTCTCAGCATCGTGGATGCTCCAGAGTGAATCCACCCTCAGCTCCAACTCCGCAACGCGGGCCGTCAGGAGCTGGAGGTGGACACACTTCCCGCACACGTAGTCGTCAGGGACACCGGAAGCGTCCCTGAGTTCCCACATGGTACAGGAGGAGCATAACACCCGACCGAGCTCTCCTGCCATGTCTTAACCCTTAGATACACTTAAACTGGTAATAACAATGTTAAAAGTTACTGACCAATATAAGAAGAAAAAGAAAAACTACTCACCAATCACCAGCCAATCACTTACCCCCTAGGCTGTGACGTCACCTTTGTTTCTTTGCCTTCTCCCTGTAGCTGCACCGGTACGCCTCTCGCCGACCCCGGACTCGCGCTGCTCCGAGCTCCCGCCTCCTCGACTGACTGCTCGAACTGCTCGACTCCCGCTGGCCTTTATAGGCCTCTCGCCGACCCCGGACTCGCGCTGCTCCGAGCTCCCGCCTCCTCGACTGACTGCTCCGAGCTCCCGCTGGCCTTTATAGGCCTCTCGCCGACCCCGGACTCGCGCTGCTCCGAGCTCCCGCCTCCTCGACTGACTGCTCCGAGCTCCCGCTGGCCTTTATAGGCCTCTCGCCGACCCCGGACTCGCGCTGCTCCGAGCTCCCACAGTGCGCATCGCCGATGTACCCTCCGTTCCGCGGAAATCCGTCGTGAATATCTTCCTCCCGCCGGGCAATGCCAAAACCTGCTTTTTTCCAGCGGTGCAGTGAGGCTGTGACCTTCTGCATTGGCGGTGCGGCTCCCATTACACTGCCACTGCCGTAATGCTATTTTTTTTTTTTGTCAGCCGACTACCATGCCGGCCCGACAATTATGCCTCCGGGTTCGGTCGGGCTGCCAATAGGCAGCCTGGCACCCCTTCTGATCCCCCCCCAACTTCCACCCCTCTGGTGTGCTCACCACCCCACTTCCGCCCTCATTATGAGCGACTTCCGATCCACCTGAAAAAAAAAACAAGGAGCGGAATTTCACTCAAGAGTCCACCTCAACCACCGCCGCGGTAAAAACACTTGAAATGGGGTGCAGCCACCCCGTTTCGGGCGGAGGCCAATTTCAGCCCCGTTAACTTTAATGGAAAGGAAAACTAGGCAGGGTGTAGAAGGGGCTGCCCATCTGATTCCAGCTGTTTTCCATCCTTGCCAAAGTTGCCCAGCTAAAATAAGAGTTTCCAGAAACATAGTTGTTACATGAAGAAGATCTTCAAAACTACACAACACCGGGGATTCTGAATTAATTTGAATAGATATACCCTGAACATTTCTTGTACATCTACTGCTGAAAATAGGCGATAGAGAATCTAAGTGTGATCTAGCAAATGTAATATGAAATATAACAAAATAATGGAATGCTTGCAGACATTTTCTATATTTTGCCATTGTTTCAGAGCAGGTTACAGGTGAGCAACTGTTGTCTGTAACTGGAAGTACAGAAGTAAACATAGAAATTTAAAAATCCTGATACTTTTTGAAAGCAAGGATGAGGCAATACTTTGGCTGGCATTCGAATGGTGTTCATTTTCACTGGGGAATTAGTGGGTAAATTGCACGTGTTGTCTGATGGTTTAGTTAAAATGACTAGTCCCTAATATTGTGATAGTCTATGTGTCTTTTTCTACTAGTTTAGAGGTGAATATGCATTTGTATTTCCTAGCAATAAAGCTGATCAATTGGTCATGTTGCTTGGTAGTCAATCTCACGAACAGACAAAAATGATAGGCAAGGAACGACTTACTGGCTCATCCAATCTGTCCCACAAGTTGTGATACCTTATGCATCACATTAAATGCAGTGCCCACCCTTCCAAAGCAATGTAATCTCCTGGGAGAGGCGAAAAACAAATAAAAACCCAAGTCAATTAGGGGGGAAACTAATGGAAAATTTCTCTCCTAACCCCTCTTGCCCCCCCCCCGCCCCCCCCACCATTATGTAATAAAACCTAATCCAAAATAAAGGAGCTTTGCCAAATTTCTAAAATTGCCTGTTTTTTTAAGGCCCTATACCACCTCTGAGAAGGCCTTTCAGCCCGGGAGCAGGCATAGGGTGACCCACGCCCCATCTTTCCTGCCCTGGCTGGCGCGCTAACCCCATACTGCTCGACGCCAACCCCTTTTGCGCCCCGTGGATGGGGGTTATTGCCCCGCGGGAGTGTGGTCAGCGGCAGTCGGTGCCCCGAGAAGACAAAGCTGCTTGTGGCTGGGTGCTGCGGCCGCCCTTAAAGGTGAGGGAATACTGCCGCAGCCGCCATTTTGTTTAAGTGAAGGGGAGGAAGGTTGCGGCACGTCCACATCGTGCTGATGTCATCAGCGTGGCCCTAAATGACACCGCCCTGCTTCTGCCCCGTTCCTGCCTCCAACAGCACCCGAGAGCACCAGGAGGCTTCCCAAAAACCAAAGTCCCGAATATCGCTCCATTTCCAACCCCCCACATCTCTACAGGCACTAAATCTTCAGTTAATTCAAATTATCTGCCCCAAACGGAAGGAAATTTCGGCCCTAAAACTTCCTGCTCCCTCAACCCTATTCCCACCAAACTGCTGACCTTTTCTGACTCCCATGTTAGCTTACATTGTTAATGGGTCTCTCTACTCGGGTACTTCACCCTCTCTCTCAAATCTACTGTCATCACCCCTCTTCTCAAAAAAACAACCCTTGATCCCTCGATCCTTGCAAACTACCACCCCACCTCTAACCTCCCTTTCCTCTCCCAAATCCTTGAGCATGTTATCACTTCCCAAATCCATGTCCCATCTTTCCATGTTTAAATCTCTCCAATCAGATTTCCACCCCTGCCACAGTACTGAAATGGCTCTCATCAAAGCCACAAATGACATCCTCTGTGACTGTGACAAAGGTAATCTATCCCTCTCTGCCCTTCTCGACGTGTCTCCAGGTTTTGACAATCCATTCTCCTCCAAAGCTGTCCACCGTTGTCCAGCTGGGTGGGACATCACTAGTGTAATTCCATTCTCATATATCTAATCATAACCAAAGAATTACCTGCAATGGCTTCTCCTCCTGCTCCCACCTCATTATCTTTGGTGTACCCCAAGGATCTATCCTTGGCCCTCTCCTATTTCTCATCTACATGCTGTCCTTCAGCAACATCATCCAATCAGTTTCCACATGTACGCTGATGGCACCCAGCTTTAACTCACTACCATGTCTTTCGACCCCTCCACGATCTCTAAATTGTCAGACTGTTAGTCCGACATCCAGTAATAGATGAGCAGATTTTTTCGCTAATTAAATATTGGGAAGAACAAAGCTATTATCTTTAGTCCCCGCCACAACCTATGTTCCATAGCCATTGACTCCATCCCTCTCCCTAATATCTGTGGCTGAACCAGACTGTTCGCAACCTTGGTGTCATATTTGACCCTGAAGTGAGATTCCGACCACATATCCACGCCATAACAAAGACCGCCTATTTCCACCGCCATAGCATCGCCCATCTCTGCCCTTGCTTCAGCTTATCCGTTGCTGAAATCCTCATCCATGCTTCTGTTGCCTCTAGACTTGACTATTCCAACGCACTCCTGGCTGGCTTCCCACATTCTACTCTATGTAAACTTGAAGTCTTAACGGCTGCCCATGTCCTAACTCGCACCTTGTCCCATTCACCCATTATTCCTGTGCTTGCTGACCTACATTGGCTCCTGGTTAAGCATCACCTCGATTTTAAAATTCTCATCCTTGTTTTCAACTCCCTCCATGGCCTTGCCCCAACTTATCTTTGTAATTTCCTCCAGCCTCACAACCCCCTGAGATATCTACGTTTCTCTAATTTTGCCCTCTTGAACATCCCATTGGTGTCTGTGCCTTCAGATGCCAAGCCCTAAGCTCTGGAATTCCCTCCCTAAACTTCTCCGCCTCTCTATCTCTCTTTCCTCCTTTTAAGACGATCCTTAAAACCTAACTCTTTGACCAAGCTTTTGATCATCTGCCCTAATTTCTCCTTGTGTGGCTCAGTGTCAATTATTTTGTCTTAATACACTCTTAATACATGCGTTGTTGAAATGCCAACACTCATTTCTGCAAACAAAAAGCAAAAAGAAATACATGATATATGCAACATATACAAAATTAAACCAATGCTTTTATAAAGGTTATTTTCATTGCATTGTAAGAGAAATACAGCTAAATGGAGAAACATCATTAACATATTAATAAAAGCAAATGATAGTTATGGACACTATCTAAATTGAATTGGAAACACATAACATAAGAAAAAATATTCTTCGCATTTGGAATGATTAAGGATTAGTTAAGGACTAGATGGAATGTACAAGCTGTTACTGGGATCTGGCAATCCTTTAAAAATGAAAACGGTTTTATTTTATTGATATAAATTAGTTTCAGTTTTGACAAATACAGATGAAAGCTCAACAGTATTGTTTGTAATTATACTTTCTGTCACATTAAAATGAGTTGTAACATGTAGGTTTCACTTTTAGTCTCCTGTGTTGAGCTGGATCTTTTCATAGAAGCCTTTGTTTTATTATTGCTCATGAATATCAAGAGCTGTAATTCAGGATTGCAGTTTTAATAGAACAGATTGTTTCTGCTGAATAAAAGTTTCAGTTTTTACATCTGACTCAATCATGCTGAACTGCGTAAGAAAAATTGTTCTTTTTCAAAAATCGTGTGATAGAAATTTATCTCAGCCGATAGCGCACAATGGGCAGTATCACATCGGCCTTTTGTTATACGCTCCATCCGAGAGTCAGTTCTATTGCAGTCAAGGAGACAAAATATCAGGCGGGGTGTATAATGAGTGGCTGATGCAATACCGCCTGTTTTGCGCTGTCGCCCAGGACAAATTTCTCCCCCCAACTCCAAACTTTCAGAACCAAAGAATAAAAGAAATATACAAAAGGCAGTAAGTTTGAAGTATAAACCATTTGGATTCTGAACATCAAGTGACCTTAACTGCTCAGCTCTAGGTTAATTCACAGAAGAATTGAATTAGCTGCCAAATCAATGGTTTACATTTTCAAACATTTGCTTTCCATGTATAGACAAGCAAAATATTCCTGTACAATCCTGTATTGATTTCCGCAGTATTAGTTCTCTGTCTTCATTACCAGTAAGTTTCTGTTTTCATTCAAATTTCTACCTGGTTTGGTCTGGCTGGTGATATGTCTGCATCCAAGCAAACATTTTTAATTCCTGAATCTCTGTGTTCAGTTAGTGTTATTGGCAGCAAGCTATCTGCGATAGAGGTGAAGTATGTGTTGAATTCATGGGCGGGGGGGGGGGGGGGGGGGGTGGTGCGGCGGGTGGAATTAGTCTTGAGTAGCGTAAAATGAGAGATAACAATTCAGCAACTCATTTTATGCACCACCTGATTTTCTTTTGCATAGATCTAGAGCTGCAGTGTCAGAGACCAATAGCAGCTGGTCAATCTAATCTTTTACCCAATTTGCCTGTGGAATGACTGGGAAGAAAAATAAAATAATCTATACCATTAAAAAATATGTAAAAACAATTCACGAAAATATTTTTGAACCCCTTTCAAAGTAATGTTGTAGTTACAATTTTCTGGTCTACCTTAGACATTCTCTTGGGTACAGTGGATTTTGGGCTCTCCTGTAAATAGTCTCAGCATCATACATTCAAAAATGTGCCTACGCTATCCAATTCCCACCACTTACACTGTCCACGCTTATCCCAGGCAGCTGTCTATATCAACAACATGCATTTATATAGCGCCTTTAACATAGTTAAATGTCCCAAAGTGCTTCACAGGAGAGTTAACAAACAAAATTTGATGATGAGCCACATAAAGAGATATAAGGACATATAACTAAAAGCTTGGTCAAAAAGGTAGGTTTTAAGGAGCATCTTAAAGGAGGAGAGAGAAGAGAGGTGGAGACATTTAGGGAGGGAATTTCAGAGCTTAGGACCTAGACAACTGACGGCACGGCTGCCAATGGTGGAGCGCTCTGAAAATCGGGAATGTGCAAAAAGCCAGAATTGGCAGAGAGCAGAGATCTCGGAGGGTTGTAGGTCTGGACAATGTTACAGAGACAGGAAGGGGTGAGGTCATGGAAAGATATGAAAACCAGGATGACAATTTTAAAATCGTGGTATTGCTGGACCGAGAGCCAATGTCGGTCAATGGGATCTGATGCGCGTTTGGATATGGCAGCAGAATTTTGGAGGAGCTCAAGTTTATGGAGGGCGCAAGGTGGGAGGTTGGTCAGAAGAGCATTAAAATAGTCACGAGAAAGCAGAGTTAACGTTTTGGGTCGAAGACCGTTCATCAGGATACCGGCTCCTTGTAAAGGTTGAAGGATTCTCATTAAAAAAAGGAAGAGGGTGCTGATATTACAGTGCGATGGAACTCACAATTTCCCATACGTTTAGCCCGCCCCTGGCTGCTCTTGCCTTTACCTATATAAAGATTGCAGGGAAAGCTGATGTTGTTGAAATGAGGTTGCTCAGTTGCTCCGATGCATCCCTTAGACAGTACATACTGAAGTCACAGTGCACTGATAATGGAGGGGGTGAATACTAATTCCAACAGCAAAGGCACCATACAAAGATTCTTTACCATGGAACAGGTGGGTTAGGAGATCTTACCACAGTCAATGGCAGATCAGAACATTGAGAAGGATCCTCAAGATATCCTTTTGTAACCCATTTGCTGCCAGTAAAGGTTGTACCCTAGGATCAGGTAAGTGTTTGATCCACCCAATGCAATGCACCAACAGCTCCTGTTCAAATATGTGGAATGTATGTAAGGGCCTACACTGGCAGGACTCTCCTAATTGTACGTTTGCTCCTGTTATGTACCACCTTGTTCCACAAATAAAGAAATTGTGTTGAGATGTTAGAAAAGAATTGGCATGACATTTGAAGTGCCCAATGAACATCTCAATACGTGTGTGAGTGAATTAAAATAAGTCATGCACCAAGATTTTTTTGGAAGCTTGTTTTGTGGGCACAATTTTACAGATGTAAATGGGTCCAGATTTTAGTGACAGCTAAGAAATTTGCCTTTCAGCTATATGGGTATGAATATGAATCTCTGAAAAGGTTGTCTGAGTGTTTTGCATGCTAGCTATCATAGCTTGAGAGGATCTCTTTATGACTCACATACTTTGCCCATCTACATGGTCTGGGAAATGCTCAGCAGTTTTACCTTTGAAGATTTCATGAGGCTGGTAAACATCTTTTGCATTTGCTGCCAGTTCCTCTGAATGTGTTAGAGAGTTAGGCCTCCTCCCATGTATTGCAGATGCCTTTCTACCCTCAAAAGGGCAGCCTTCCTTAGTGAAGAAACAGCTCAATAGCTGCATCAGTAAATGGCACTGTTTATCACACCCAAAGCAGCATTCTTTTGCCAAAACATTTTTCTCAGACTTTAAATTTTGCTGTGTGGACACATATCCCCTTTAAATGGCGGCCGCTGCACTTTAGATATTGCTACTGCGCAGGAAACCCACTCCCCCTCCCCAGTAAGCAAACTCCTGGTGGCAGGTCCAATCAAAGTCAGGAGCTCACCATGAATAAATAATAAGGACAATCCTGGAAGATTTCACAGATTGCCCTTTTCCAAAACATGCAAGCATTGTTCCTGACAGCACTTTCATCCTGTCACGTCGGCACTGTAATCAGAACAGTTATTCGATGTTTTATTTAGCTAAATCTTGAATAGAAACATTACTCAATTATACAACATTTGACACAGAAAAAGGCATTTAATTTTCCTACTAAATAACATTTTACAAACTCTACAACAACATTTATATGTATATATTTATTTATATAGCGTCTTGAACATAGTGAAACATCCTAAGGTGCATCACAGTTGTATTATGAGATAAAAATTTTACACCAAGCCGCATAAGTAGAAGTTAGCGCAGGTGACCAAAAGCTTGGTCAAAGAGGTATGTTTTAAGGAGCACCTTGAAGGATGAAAGAGAGGTAGAGAGGTGGAGAGGAATAAGCAAGGAGTTCCAGAGCTTATGGCCTAGACAACAGAAGACACGGCCACTAATGGTTGAGCGATTATAAACAGGGATGCTCAAGAAGGCAGAATTAGAGGAGCGCAGACATCTCAGGGGGGTTGTGGGGCTGGAGGAGATTTATCATCATAGGCAGTCCCTCAAAATCAAGGAAGACTTGCTTCCACTCCAAAAGTGAATTCTCAGGTGACTGAACAGTCCAATACAGGAATTACAGTCTCTGTCGCAGGTGGGACAGACAGTCATTGGAAGAAAGGGTGGGTGGGGAGTCTGGTTTGCCGTATACTCCTTCCGCTGCCTGCGCTTGTTTTCTGTATGTTCTCGGCGACGAGATTCGAAGTGCTCTGCGCCCTCCCAGATGCTCTTCCTCCACTTAGGGCAGTCTTTGGCCAGGGACTCCCAGGTGTCGGTGGGGATATTGCACTTTATCAAGGAGGCTTTGCGGGTGTCCTTGAAACAGTTCCTCTGCCCACCTGAGGCTTGCTTGCGGTGTAGGAGTTCCGAGTAGAGCGCTCGCTTTGGGAGTCTCGTGTCAGGCATGCGAACAATGTGGCCTGCCCAATGGAGCTGGTCGAGTGCGGTCAGTGCTTCGATGCTTGGTATGTTGGCCTGATCGAGAACATTGACATTGGTGCGTCTGTCCTCTCTGGGGATTTGCAGGATCTTGCGGTGGCATCGCTGGTGGTATTTCTCCAGCGATTTGAGGTTTCTACTATATATGGACCAAGTCTCTGAGCCATACAGGAGGGTGGGTATCACTACAGCCCTGTAGACCATGAGCTTGATGGCAGATTTGAGGGCCTGATCTTCGAACACTCTCTTCCTCAGGTGGCCGAAAGCTGTGCTGGTGCACTGGAGGCGGTGTTGAACCTCATCCTCGATGTCTGCCCTTGCTGATAATAGGCTCCCGAGGTATGGAAAGTGGTCCACATTGTCCAGGGCCAAGCCATGGAGCTTCATGACTGAGGGGCAGTGCTGTGTGGAAGGTGTTATGTCTTGAATGAAGCATCAGACTAGATACTGCAAGCTCAAAGTAAGGTGTGACCGTAGTCCTTTATTACAGATCTCAGAGTGCCTCTCCAGCCTGCGAGGCCTCCTTATATACATGTGCTCCCAAGGGATTGTGGGATCCCTTGGGAATCCAGGGGATAAGTCCTCTGGTGGTTAGACATGGTATTTACAGGTTTACATACATAACAGCAGGGCTGGAGGAGATTATAAGGATGAGAATTTTTAAATCAAGGCTTTGCTTAACCGGAGGCCAATGTAGGCCAGTGAGCACTGGGGTGATAACATAGAAAACATAGAAAACATAGAAAATAGGTGCAGGAGTAGGCCATTCAGCCCTTCGAAACTGCACTGCCATTCAATGAGTTCATGGCTGAACATGCAACTTCAGTACCCCATTCCTGTTTTCTCGCCTTACCCCTTGATCCCCCTAGTAGTAAGGACTACATCTAACTTCTTTTTGAATATATTTAGTGAATTGACCTGGTGAGCTTGGCATGCCCATCTGCAGCCATGTATACCTAATATCGTGTAGCGTACCACCCTCCAGTAATACATCAGAACAGAAGCACGGATTCCTTGCTGGCTCTGCCTCCTGATGTCACTAGCCTTGTAAGTCACTTAAATGGTTCCACACCTCACACGGTTGAACAGAAAATGCAGTTATTGGCAGGGACCCAGTGGAATCATGTCCCCATTTCTTACAAATGAATTCCACTCTCATCAGGTTTAAGGTGGGAGTGTGGCAGAGAAACTTGGAGCCATTGGGGCTGAAATTCAGCCTCTCGAAAAGGTCTCTTACCTCCAGAAAGCGGCGGCAAAGCGGCGGAGTCGAGTGTCCGCCGGCTTCGAGTCCAATGGCCACCGGCAGAGAAATTGTCCTCGGGGGTTTTTGCAGCGGTGCTGACTTGCTCCCCGCGCCTCCCCCCCCGCCACCCCGCCGCTGCAGTTACACCGCGGTGTTATGGATGCAGCCATAATTATGTAATCAGAGCGCACACCGCTGCCTCTGTGCCCCGGAAGCTATATTCACAAAAAATTCTACCTGCATCCTCAACATCCTCAAAAAATTTCAGAAGATTTGTCAAGCATGATTTCCCCTTCACAAATCCATGCTGACTTGGACCTATCTTGTCACCTCTTTCCAAATGCACTGCTATGACATCCTTAATAATTGATTCCATCATTTTACCCACTACCGATGTCAGGCTGACCAGTCTATAATTCCCTGTTTTCTCTCTCCCTCCTTTTTTAAAAAGTGGGGTTACATTGGCTACCCTCCACTCCATAGGAACTGATCCAGAGTCTATGGAATGTTGGAAAATGACTGTCAATGCATCTGCTATTTCAAAGGCCACCTCCTTAAGTACTCTGGGATGCAGACCATCAGGCCCTGGGGATTTATCGGCCTTCAATCCCATCAATTTCCCCAACACAATTTCCCGACTAATAAGGATTTCCCTCAGTTCCTCCTTCTTACCAGAGCCTCTGACCCCTTTTATATCCAGAAGGTTGTTTGAGTCCTCCTTAGTGAATACCGAACCAAAGTACTTATTCAATTGGTCTGCCATTTCTTTGTTCCCCGTTATGACTTCTCCTGATTCTGACTGCAGAGGACCTACGTTTGTCTTTACTAACCTTTTTCTCTTTACATATCTATAGAAACTTTTGCAGTCCGTCTTAATGCTCCCTGCAAGCTCTATTTTCCCTGTCCTAATCAAACCCTTTGTCCTTCTCTGCTGAGTTCTAAATTTCTCCCAGTCCCTGGGTTCATTGCTATTTCTGGCCAATTTGTATGCCACTTCCTTGGCTTTAATACTATCCTTGATTTCCCTTGATAGCCACGGTTGAGCCACCTTCCCTTTTTTATTTTTACACCAGACAGGGATGTACAATTGTTGTAGTTGATCCATGCGGTCTCTAAATGTCTGCCATTGCCCATGCACTGTCAACCCCTTAAGTATCATTCGCCAATCTATCCCAGCCAATTCACGCCTCATACCTTCAAAGTTGCCCTTCTTTAAGTTCTGGACCATGGTCTCTGAATTAACTGTTTCATTCTCCATCCTAATGTAGAATTCCACCATATTATGGTCACTCTTCCCCAAGGGGCCTCGCACAATGAGATTGCTAATTAATCCTTTCTCATTACACAACGCCCAGTCTAAGATGGCCTCCCCCTAGTTGGTTCCTCGACATATTGGTCTAGAAAACCATCCCTTATGCACTCCAGGAAATCCTCCTCCACCGTATTGCTTCCAGTTTGGTTAGCCCAATTTATATGCATATTAAAGTCACCCATGATAACTGCTGCACCTTTATTGCATGCACCCCTCATTTCCTGTTTGATGCTCTCCCCAACATCACTACTACTGTTTGGAGGTCTATACTCAACTCCCACTAACGTTTTTTGCCCTTTGGTGTTCTGCAGCTCTACCCATATAGATTCCACATCATCCAAGCTAATGTCCTTCCTAACTATTGCATTAATCTCCTGATGGGTGAGCGGGACTTGATGCGAGTTAGGACATGAGCAGCCGAGTTTTGAATCACTTTTATTTTACATAGAGTAGAATGCATTGGAAGTGCGCTGCAATAGTCCAGTCTGGAGCTAACAAAGGCATGGATGAGGGCAATGTTACGGAGGTGGAAATAGGTGGCCTTAGTTATGCTGCGGATATGTGGTCGAAAGCTCATTTCACGGTCAAATTTGACACCAAGGTTGCGAACAGTCTGATACAGCCTCAGACAGAGGTTGGGGAGAGGGATGGATGCAGTTGCTAAGGAACGGAGTTTGTGCGTGGACCGAAAACAATGGCTTTCGTCTTAACAATATTCAATTGGAGAAACTGTCTGCTCATTCAGAACTGAATGTCGGACAAGCAGTCTGACAATTTAGAGACCGAGGAGAGGTCGAGAGAAGTGGTAGTGAGGTAGAGCTGGGTATCATTAGGATACAATCCAAGTATACATGTGTGGAATTCAACCATAGTTCTTTCACAAAGTCACTCTCTGGTTGGACTGAATTATCAGTCAAAACGACATTGCATAAACAATCTTACCAGGCTGGTTATCAGAGAGCTTAAAGGGGACTGAGCTGTGTCCTGAGGAATGACTGTTTGCAATTCAGTATATTAGATATTTGACAACTTGCAGCGTGTGATAGAAGGGTATTGGTCTAGAGAGGACAGTTACATCATCCCCCAGAGGGTCAGAATTGGGGGTAAAGACTTGTTCCACTCAGAGTCCTTCTGTGGACCCTCTAAATAATAGGTGGAAGTAAGCAATTCTTCAGCCCAGAGGGGATTGGTTACTTTTCTATACATGTGCACTTGCTCCTTTCAGAGAAGAAAGCATTGGCAAGCCTTACCTCTTCAACTCTTCCCTTACCTCCTTTCTGCTGTCAGAACAACATGGCGTCACTCCGATTTTTTGGTGTGCTGTTTGGGTAATCGCTGATGATGGGCCTTTACAGGTGCAGGCTGCCTGCCTGACCACGTTAATAACAATTTGGGACATGGCATCTTCTTCAATGGATAGACAGGAGATCTGATTCCACTGCACTTGAACCGGTGGATCAGGACTCCCATGATTTTGGCTCCATAATGTAATTTTACCATAAATCTAAGGCAGACTGGGTAGCATCCAGCATATTTCAGTGACTTTGGGGGGAGAAATTGGCCTGGTTTGCGCCTCCCATTAGCGCCTCCAGGGAGACAGTAACAGGACGCTAAGGGCTTTCCGACCAGGCGAGGCAAAATCACCAACGCCCGCAAACTTCCCTGGTGGGTTTGCGCTGGCGCTAAAACTTACCGCCTCTATCTCTTGCACTCTGGAGATACTGATGTCATCCGGTGCGCAGCGCCCCGTTACTGCCCCGAATGTAAAATTCACTTCCACCCCTGCAGCATTGCCGGGCATCAACAACGGCAGGTGCAGGAGGCATTGTCGCCCCGGCTGGCCGCTTGGGGAGCGCTAATTAAAGGCAGTGGTGGTCAGGTAGACAAAAATGTAATTATGTCCCCAGTGTGTTGGATTTTGTTTCTTTAGCCGCCCCGATTGCTCAGCCCTGCACTCTCTGAGAGTACTTGGAGCTGCTATGCGCTTATCACAGGTGCCGTCGTGGAACACACACAGACTTATGTTGAAATCAACGCAGCATTTTAAGGGAAGGAAGGAGCCTGTACAACCGGCAGAGCTGCATGGAACATTGCAAAGTGGGACCTGGAGGTACTTGTGCATGAAACACAGAAGGATAGTATGCAGTACAGCAAGTGATCAGGAAGGCCAATGGTGTCTTGGACTTTATTGCAAAGGGGATGGAGTATAAAAGCAGGGAAGTCTTGCTAAGCTATATAAGGTATTGGTGAGGCCACACCTGGAATACTGCATGCAGTTTTGGTTTCCATATTTAAGAAAGGATATACTTGCTTTGGAGGCAGTTCAGAGAAGGTTCACTAGGTTGATTCCGGGGTGAGGGGGTTGACTTGCAAGGAAAGATTGAGTAGGTTGGGCCTCTACTCATTGGAATTCAGAAGAATGAGAGGTGATCTTATCGAAACATATAAGATTATGAGGGGGCTTGACAAGGTGGATGCAGAGAGGATGTTTCCACTGATAGGGGAGACGAGGACTAGAAGGCATAATCTTAGAATAAGGGGCCGCCCATTTAAAACAGAGATGAGGAAAAATTTCTTCGCTCAGGGGGTTGTAAATCTGTGGAATTCGCTGCCTCAGAGAGTTGTGGAAGCTGGGACATTGAATAAATTTAAGACAGAAATAGACAGTTTCTTCAATGATAAGGGGATAAGGGGTTATGGGGAGCGGGCAGGGAAATGGAGATGAATCCACGGCCAGATCAGCCATGATCTTATTGAATGGCGGAGCAGGCTCGAGGGGCCGTATGGCCTACTCCTGTTCCTATTTCTTATGTTCTTATATTCTTATTTTGCAGCGCTCTGCGGCTACCAGCTCTCACTCCCTTTAGCGCTCTACTTCCCTCTTGGAGCGCTAAAGTGGAAGTTCCTGGCAGAATTTTTTTTTTAGTGTCCACTGATACTTTTGCACTCCTGCATACGTAAATGGGACGTAACATAATTTCTAGTCCTTGGAGTATTTTACTACTGTGCCCAGCCTCCCTCCCATTTTTACAGGAAAGTTTTATTGCAATACAAATGATACATTCTGGTTGGCAGGGTTATAAAATTCACATGAGCAGAGAGAGAAAAAGAGAATGAACACAGAAAGCACCTTCCATGATTTGGTGAGTAAATCTCCCATCCTTAGCAGCCCCCTGCCCGCACCACCCCCCCCTCCCCCCGGCTTTAGTGTGATACTGAATCAAACAGAGAAGGGTTTAATCCTTAATCTGTATAAAGTTAGTGTACTGTCTGTAATGCACTTATGAATGACTCCACGAGGCAATGTGTTGTACTCAAACATTAGTGACCTTGATCCTTTATTCATAACACCAGAGTGAGGCACAAGCATGGTGGGCAGCCTTTTATACTGGGCCCTACACACCTATGCAGGTGATCTTCAGGTCACCCACCGCAATGCCCTCTGGTGGACAGCCTCTGCCACAGGAGCAGGAAACATCAGTCTCCACCAGTTGCACACTCCAGTGGTGCCAGCATAGTATATACACAGTGTAAACTTTATTGATAGTACATCAGGAAACAAGTCTTCATCTTATGCAACTATACAGTGATTACATAATAAGAACATAAGAATTAGGAACAGGAGTAGGCCATCTAGTCCCTCGAGCCTGCTCCGCCATTCAACAAGATCATGGCTGATCTGGCCGTGGACTCAGCTCCACTTACCCGCCCTCTCCCCATAATCCTTAATTTCCTTATTGGTTAAAAATCTATCTATCTGTGATTTGAATACATTCAATGAGCTAGCCTCAACTGCTTCCTTGGGCAGAGAATTCCACAGATTCACAACCCTCTGGGAGAAGAAATTCCTTCTCAACTCGGTTTTAAATTGGCTCCCCTGTATTTTGAGGCTGTGCCCCCTAGTTCTAGTCTCCCCGACCAGTGGAAACAACCTCTCTGCCTCTATCTTGTCTATCCCTTTCATTATTTTAAATGTTTCTATAAGATCACTCCTCATCCTTCTGAACTCCAACGAGTAAAGACCCAGTCTACTCAATCTATCATCATAAAGTAACTCCCTCATCTCCGGAATCAGTGAATCGTCTCTGTACCCCCTCCAAGGCTAGTATATCCTTCTTTAAGTAAGGTGACCAAAACTGCACGCAGTACTCCAGGTGCGGCCTCACCAATACCCTGTACAGTTGCAGCAGGACGTCCCTGCTTTTGTACTCCATCCCTCTCGCAATGAAGGCCAACATTCCATTCGCCTTCCTGATTACCTGCAAACTAACTTTTTGGGATTCATGCACAAGGTCCCTCTGCACCGCAGCATGTTGTAATTTCTCCCCATTCAAATAATATTCCCTTTCACTGTTTTTTTTCCAAGGTGGATGACCTCACATTTTCTGATATTGTATTCCATCTGCCAAACCTTAGCCCATTCGCTTAACCTATCTAAATCTCTTTGCAGTGTCTCTGTGCCCTCTACACAACCCACTTTCCCACTAATCTTTGTGTCATCTGCAAATTTTGTTACACTACACTCTGTCCCCTCTTCCAGGTCATCGATATATATTGTAAACAGTTGTGGTCCCAGCACCGATCCCTGTGGCACACCACTAACCACCGATTTCCAACCCGAAAAGGACCCATTTATCCTGACTCTCTGCTTTCTGTTAGCCAGCCAATTCTCTATCCATGCTAATACATTTCCTCTGACTCCGCGTACCTTTATCTTCTGCAGTAACCTTTTGTGTGGCACCTTATCGAATGCCTTTTGGAAATCTAAATACACCACATCTATCGGTACACCTCCATCCACCATGCTCGTTATATCCTCAAAGAATTCCAGTAAATTAGTTAAACATGATTTCCCCTTCATGAATCCATGCTGCGTCTGCTTGATTGCACTATTCCTATCGAGATGTACCACTATTTCCTGCTTAATGATAGTTTCAAGCATTTTCCCCACTACAGATGTTAAACTAACCGGCCTATAGTTACCTGCCTTTTGTCTGCCCCCTTTTTTAAACAGAGGTGTTACATTAGCTGCTTTCCAATCCACTGGTACCTCCCCAGATTCCAGAGAATTTTGGTGGATTATAACGAATGCATCTGCTATAACTTCCGCCATCTCTTTTAATACCCTGGGATGCATTTCATCAGGACCAGGGGACTTGTCTACCTTGAGTCCCATTAGCCTGTCCAGCACTACCTCCCTAGTGATAGTGATTATCTCAAGGTCCTCCCTTCCCACATTCCCGTGACCAGCAATTTTTGGCATGGTTTTTGTGTCTTCCACTGTGAAGACTGAAGCAAAATAATTGTTTAAGGTCTCAGCCATTTCCACATTTCCCATTACTAAATCTACCTTCTCATCTTCTAAAGGACCAACATTTACTTTAGTCATTCTTTTCCGTTTTATATATCGGTAAAAGCTTTTACTATCTGTTTTTATGTTTTGCGCATGTTTACTTTCGTAATCTATCTTTCCTTTCTTTATTGCTTTCTTCGTCATTCTTTGCTGTCGTTTAAAATTTTCCCAATCTTCTAGTTTCTCACTAACCTTGGCCACCTTATACGCATTGGTTTTTAATTTGATACTCTCCTTTATTTCCTTGGTTATCCACGGCTGGTTATCCCTTCTCTTACCGCCCTTCTTTTTCACTGGAATATATTTTTGTTGAGCATTATGAAAGAGCTCCTTGAAAATCCTCCACTGTTCCTCAATTGTGCCACCATTTAGTCTGTGTTCCCAGTCTACTTTAGCTAACTCTGCCCTCATCCCACTGTAGTCCCCTTTGTTTAAGCATAGTATGCTCGTTTGAGACACTACTTCCTCACCCTCAATCTGTATTACAAATTCAACCATACTGTGATCACTCATTCCGAGAGGATCTTTTACTAGGAGATCGTTTATTATTCCTGCCTCATTACACAGGACCAGATCTAAGATAGCTTGCTCCCTTGTAGGTTCTGTAACATACTGTTCTAAGAAACAATCCCGTATGCATTCTATGAATTCCTCCTCCAGGCTACCACGTGCGATTTGATTTGACCAATCGATATGTAGGTTAAAATCCCCCATGATTACTGCCATTCCTTTTTCACATGCCTCCATTATTCCCTTGATTATTGTCCGCCCCACCATGAAGTTATTATTTGGGGGCCGATAAACTACGCCCACCAGTGACTTTTTCCCCTTACTATCTCTAATCTCCACCACAATGATTCAACATTTTGTTCATTAGAGCCAATATCATCTCTCACAACTGCCCTGATATCATCCTTTGTTAACAGAGCTATCCCACCTCCTTTCCATTCTTGTCTATCCTTCCGAATTGTCAGATACCCCTGTATGTTTAATTCCCAGTCTTGGCCACCCTGCAACCACATTTCTGTAATGGCCACCAAATCATACCCATTTGTAATGATTTGTGCCGTCAACTCATTTACTTTATTTCGAATGCTGCATGTGTTTAGGTAAAGTATTTTAATACTAGCTTTTAAACCATGATTTTTAGTTTTGACCCCTCCTGCAGCCCCTTTATATTCATACATATTGTCCCTTCCTATCACCTTGTGGTTTACACTTACCCCAGTGCTACTCTGCTCTGTTGCCTCCTGCCTTTTGCATTCTTTCTTGGGGTCCTGTTCATCTGCGCTCTCACCCACTCTCACTAGCTCAGAGCCCTCTCCTGGGTTCCAAATACTCCTCGCATTGAGGCACCGAGCTTTCAGGCTTGCCTTTTTATTACACTTTGACCCTTTAGAATTTTGCTGTATATTGGCCCTTTTTGTTTTTTGCTTGAGTTTCTCTGCCCTCCACTTTTACTCATCTCCTTTCTGTCTTTTGCTTCTGTCTCCATTTTGTTTCCCTCTGTTTCCCTGCATTGGTTCCCACCCCCCTGCCATATTAGTTTAACTCCTCCCCAACAGCACGAGCAAACACTCCCCCTCGGACATTGGTTCTGGTCCTGCCCAGGTGCAGACCGTCTGGTTTGTACTGGTCCCACCTCCCCCAGAACCTGTTCCAATGCCCCAGAAATTTGAATCCCTCCCTGCTGCACCACTGCTCAAGCCACTTATTAATCTGCGATTCCTACTCTGACTAGCACGTGGCACTGGGAGCAATCCCGAGATTACTACTTTTGAGGTCCTACTTTTTAATTTAGCTCCTTAAATTCGTCTCGTAGGACCTCATCCCTTTTTTTACCTATGTCGTTGGTACCAATGTGCACCACGACAACTGGCTGTTCTCCCTCCCTTTTCAGAATGTCCTGCACCCGCTCTGAGACATCCTTGACCCTTGCACCAGGGAGGCAACATACCATCCTGGAGTCTCAGTTGCGGACGCAGAAACGCCTATCTATTTCCCTTACAATTGAATCCCCTATCACTATCGCTCTCTCACTCTTTTTCCTGCCCTCCTGTGCAACAGAGCCAACCATGGTGCCATGAACTTGGCTGCTGCTGCCCTCCCCTGATGAGTCATCTCCCTCAACAGTACTCAAAGCAGTGTATCTGTTTTGCAGGGGGATGACCACAGGGGACCTCTGCACTACCTTCCTTGTACTAATCTTCCTGCTGGTCTTCCATTCCCTAGTTGGCTGTGGACCCTTCACCTGCGGTAAGACCAACTCACTACACGTGCTACTCACGTTATTCTCAGTATCGTGGATGCTCCAGAGTAAATCCACCCTCAGCTCCAATTCCACAACGCGGACCGTCAGGAGCTGGAGGCAGATACACTTCCCGCACACATAGTCATCAGGGACACCGGAAGTATCCCTGAGTTCCCACATGGTACAGGAGGAACATATCGCGTGACCGAGCTCTCCTGCCATGGCTTAACCCTTAGCTACACTTAATTTGGTTACAACAATGTTAACAGGTTTCTTATTGATATAAAAAAGAAAAAGAAAAGCTACTCACCAATCATTTACCCCTTTGGCTGTGACGTCACCTTTTGATTCCTTTCTACTTCTTTTTTGCTTTTTCTCCCGGCTGGAGCTGCACAAGCTGGGCCTTTATAGGCCTCACCACGCACCCCGAGCTCCCACCTCCGATCTGCCGCCGCCTCTCGCAGCCGCTGGGCCTTTATCAGCCTCTCCACGCACCCCGAGCTCCCACCTCCGATCTGCCGCCGCCTCTCGCAGCCGCTGGGCCTTTATAGGCCTCACCACGCACCCCGAGCTCCCACCTCCGATCTGCCGCCGCCTCTCGCAGCCGCTGGGTATATACAGAAAGTATATCTATAGTCTGCATATATAACAGTTAGCTGATGGACAGATGGTGGTAGGAGGTGCACAGTTACCCTTATTGTCCCCTAACCACTGAGGGGGAAATGAATCAGTGCAGTGACTCCTTTTGAAAACTATGCATGGATGGGTAATAAGAAGAGCTTGGCTTGGCTGTGATATTGCCCAGGTTTGCATAGCCTGTGAATATTTTCTATCTTGTTCAAATATGAAGAATGGCCATGGAGTTGAGGCTCTCAGTGCTTGTGGAACCATTCACCAGCACAGGTTATTGTTTTCAGGGAAAAATAAAATCACACTTATCAGCATGAGAACAAAAAATAATCAAGGAGAATATAAACTGCAAGAATTCAATAACGAATTGAGGCTTTTTGACAGGTCAGTTAGCTTTTGTCAGCTATCCAAGTTTGGCAGTGATGTTTGTGGTGTGCTGTTACCCATAGACTTGTCTGAAATTACCTCCATAAGTTATTTACGCCTCTTGCAGCACATGTTTTTGGGCTGGCTCAGGAAAAACAGATGTGACAACCTACAGAGGCTATAGAATTGAAATGAGTCACCACCAAGGTTTGCTTTGCTTGGTTCCTGCAGTTCTAAGATATGTGCCTGCCAGCCTCTTATTATATCAGCACACTCCATTGCGCTTGCTATCATATTGCTCAGATAAAAGCCACAGGCTTTGGAACCCCCATAGCTATAACAGGGCAAATTGCCACATTTATAATTTGCTTTTTTTTTGTTACCAATGAGAGCTCTTTTGCTGGGAGTTTCGGTCCAAAACACACAATCTGCAAGGGCTGTTGGTTTGTGACGGGTAGCAAAGGGGATTCGTGACATGTAACAAATAGAGCATCCCAGCATTCATTGCTAGAAGGGTGCTTCTGGCTACACTCACTTGCTCCAGGATGAAGCCTGATATAACAGCTGCTGATATACAAATGTTTTACACCTGATAGAATCCTAAACTGTAAAAAGGAGAAATAGTATGCAGGGAAGAGCAGTATTAACAAGTGTACAACAATATTTGTATGTTTCCAAATAAAGAATGTCTTATCTCAAAAGCTACCTTGCGAATAATGATTCTGTTCAGAGGTCTACATTTAGCCAAATTCTTCTGTAATTTCATTTTGCCCAGTATTTCTTGGTGGCCATTTCAATTAATTTATGATTTTAGTCAAAATACTTTTATTCAAGCTTCTAGGTTTCACGCACTAACCTATGTCTGAAGTCAGTTTCCTGACTGTGTCAATTCCTACAATATAAGCAAGAACTTTATATTTATTGTGTCTTTTGCAACCTCCCACGTCACTTTACAGCCAGTTAAATACTTTTGAAGTGCAGTCACTGTTTGTAATGTAGAGAAATGCAGCAGTTAATTTGCAAACAGCAAGGTCTCACAAACAGTAATGAGATAAACCACTAGATTATTTTTATTTTGATGGTGTTGGTTGAAGGATAAATGTTGGCCTGGACCCTTGTTCATATAGAGCAGGGGTATCAAACATACAGCCCGTGGAATAGTTCTATACAGCCCACGATATTACTGGGCCACGTCTCTCGGGTGCTGCTCCTTCCAGCCCAGGAGACCTGTGCCTTTTAAATTTCTCATCACAGTCACGGTCATCCCTCATCCCTGTGTGACATCAGCGCCCCTTCCACTGGCACAGAGATCTAGTCCTCCAACTCAGAAATGACCATAGACTGAGCGGTATGTGGAGAGGAGAGATACACGGGGAGGGGAGAGGTGTGGTATGGGGCTAGGCTCGGCTGGGCTAGGTGAACAGGGACTAAAGGAATAGGCAATTGAGAGTTTGGAGATTGGAATTGGTGGGGTGGGGGAGGTGCAGGGGGTTGGTGAGATTGGGACTCAGAGGGGATGGGGGGGTGAGGTGAAATTGGGATTTGGGAAATGGTTGGTGAGATTGAAACTCAATGCTTTGGAAGTGGGAGAGGCATGCTTTCCCTACCATTTTTTCAGCAGCCTTCAGCAGTCCCTATAAGGACCGCTGTTTAGGCCATTGTGGAACTGAGAAAAACTCATCAGAGCTTGCACTGTGCATGCTCCACCTAGTATTTCACAAATTATGCAGACCAGGTTCTGAAACAGGCATAAGACCCTTCTTTACATATTTAAATTAATGCAATGCTGGTATCAGGCAGCCTCCAGGGATGCCTGAAAGTAATGAGGATCAACATGGCAGTCGCCTTGCCGCCGGGGCAGATTAGGTGCAGGACCTTACATCCAGAAATTGTTATACATTGCACCCATTTTATGTTTAAAAAAAAAATTGGGCTAAACGCATAGGGGCCGAAATTGGTCGGCATACCGCCACACACCGCTGGCGTATCGCCCAAAAGGCCGATTTTGGTCATAAAACAGCTACATACCGCTGACATACTGCTCGATGGAATAATCAATGACATACCGCCGAGCGGTATGCACACCGTCCGCCGTGCAGGACCACCCGTACACCGTCCAAAAAGTGTGATTTTCATCGCATACCGCTGGAGCTGCATACCGGCCTGGAAAAGGTGGTTGTACGCAATGTTAAGTGGCTGGGAATCTGCCATTTTGGAAATTGGGAACTGTCAGCTGAAGCAGCACCTCTGTATCTCTGAGGTGAAAAGTGATTTTAGAGTGTGGTTTTGATTGAAAGAGGTATATTTACTATTAGTGAGTAAAGTATTAAGATAGAAAGGCATTTTATTAATATTTTTTTGATCAAAAAATATTGTGGAGATTTAAAAAGAATGGGGCCTGTGTTATCTCAGCCTGTATTGATGACAACGTGTCTATTGGAGGAATCAGATGTGAGGAAGTTTATTGAGCATAGTTATAATGCTCATGGAAGAGGTCGCAGAATGATGATGATGATGAGGAGGAGGCCTTACCCACAAAGGATCTTCAGGGAGAAGTGTTCATAATTGGACCTGACCAATCAACAGTGTGTCCGAAGGCTGCGGTTCTGAAAAGAGGTCTTCACTGACATTTGCCAGATCATTAAGGCAGACCTGCAGCCCGGTAGCACCAATATTACTGCACTCTCTATCGAGATGAAGGTGACTATGGTACTTTCCTTTTATGCGTGTGGGTCTTTTCAATCATCAGCTGGGGACATACGTGCTATTTCTCAGTACGCTACTCATCGCTGCATTCGACAGGTAACCGAAGCATTGTATGCACGCAGGACGGAATTTATAAACTTCCCAATGATGAGGGAGGCTCAGAGTGACAGGGCTTTGGGATTTGCATGCATGGGTATTGACTGTACCCATATTGCCCTGCGAGCACCATTACAGGAGGCGGAGATGTACTGAGACCTTAAGGGATTTCACTCCCTCAATGTGCAGCTGGTATACGACCATACACAGTGGCTAATGGCAGTGAATGCCAACTTTCCAGGGAGCATCCATGATGCACATATCTTGCGGGAGAGCACTGTGTCTGACTTGTTGAAGTCTGACCAAAAGGTAAATGCTGGATGCTGGGCGACAAAGGGTACGGCCTCGCTACCTGGCTCTTGATCCCCCTGCGGAACCCTCACACAGAACCTGAGAAACGATACAATAAAAGCCATATAGCCACACATAACATAATTGAAAAGACAATTGGAGTGCTGAAGCAGTGCTTTCGATGCTTGGACCACTCGGGAGGCAGACTGCAATGCTACCCTGAGCAGGTTGCTCAGTTCACGGTGGTGTGCTGCATGTTGCATAATTTAGCAATCATGCGGGGACAGGAATTGCCACAGGGGACTGCGGGACCACCTGAGGAGAGAGTACAGGAGACGGAGGAGGAGCAAGAGGAGAATGAGGGGCAGGAGGATGATGAGGAGCTTGCAGATGAACCCATGGCATTACCCCCAACACCACAGCGGAGGGCATGCAGAGTGTATGCCATTGCAAAATTGTTACGTCAACAGTTCATAAATGAACGCTTTGCTTGAATGTGGAGAGCTGCGTTTTGGGACCCTTATAACTATTACCCCAAAAGTTTGACACTGTACAAGAATGGTTACATTCAATTCAAACATTTATCTAAACATTTTAAAAATATACAACAATTTCAAAACTTTGTAAAAATTAACAACTGTTACAACTTTAATAAAAGCTTGAACAAAACTTACAAAACTTTAAACCAACTTTAACAAACATTTGATGACTTTACTAACAAACCCTTTACTTTCCCCGCCCATGCCCTCTGCCCCTTCCACGGCCGCATGGTACACCACCCTTGGGACTATTCCCCCCTTTCTTACCGTCGCCCATGGGCATGACCTCCCCGGGTATATACCAAGCCGGCATCCAGCACCACACCCCAAGTGTCGTTGCTGTCGTTGGTGGTCGTGGGGTGGGGGGGAGTGAGACATTGCAGACGCAATCACTGGGGCCTCAGGAGAAGTCGCGATGTGGAAGGCGAGGCTTCAGAGCTGGGAGATGATGTCAGCTCCCCACCCTCAGGTGCTGTCGACCTGACTACTATGGCACGGGGGGGTTCCACTTCATGTTCCAATCCTGTCGATTGCCTCATGGCTTCGTCAGCGTCGGCGGTTCGCTCCATCGCGGTGATCATACGCAACCTTTCCTCCGATTGCCGCTCTGATAGAGCCACAATGTTAGTGGTTATTGGGGTCATGGCCTTGAGCAGCTCTCAACCTATGTCGACGTTGGCCTGTGACATGTCCTGGCACACGCCTACAGCATCCGGCCTTTCCTGCACCAACCTCCGTCACTGTGGCAAAGGCGCTGCAACACTGGGGGTGCCTTGTTGCCCATGGCTTGGTCCGCAGATTCAGAGGACCAATGGGGGAATCCCATGAATATAGACTCCGTGGTGGTGGCGGATGTTCCAGCTGGCCAACACGGAGCTGGTGCATCCTCCTCCGTCTCCAACACCAGCTCCACCTCCACTGGCTGCTGGATCATTGGCTCTTCCTGTTCTTCCTCTTCCTCTTCCTTGTAAGGAGAGGGCTGAGTGACGCCAGTGGGTCTGTCGTTGGTGTCACTGTGGTCTGAATCATTGGAGTCTGGAAGTACAAAACAACATTATAAAAAGCTTGGCAGTAGGGAAGGGATGAGGATTACATGAGAACATAGTACAGTGATTATTGCAGTCTTACTTAAATGTCCACGACTGCTGCAGTACTGCATTACATATCACAGACAGAATTCATATATGCATTGCGTTACATGCCCCCAACATTCCAGTACATCACATGAGGCCAACATTACAGTGCAATAAACTTACATTACATTATATCAGGCCAACATTATAGTTACAGTTAGATTACATGACATGAAAGGACTGCAACACGGACTGCATTTTATTCAACTTACCATCCTGTGTGAGTGGCTCAGCTCCAATGCCGGTGGTGGCACGGTTGCTTTCCCCAACCAGGGACAGGGCACGGATCTCGATATCTGCAAGCAGCTCCTGGGTTATGCGACGCTGATCGGCAGCTATTGCAGATGTCTTCCTCTGCAGAAAGGAAAGTAAATCAATGTATAAATCTTCAATCCATTTAACATTATACACACACACACACACACACACACTCACCACTGCGTTGATCCTCTTGTCATTGCCTGAAAAGCACGAATACATCGCCGTAACCTTAAGATAAATAACATCATCCATGTGACACTGAACCTACATTTACTTGGCACATAACACATGGGGGGGCATAAATAAAATCATTACTTACTCTTGCAACCCTCGCCAGGTCGTTCCACCTCCTATGGCACCTTTCCCTAGTGCGTACCATCGTACTTTTCAAGGAAACAGCCTCCCCGATCTCGTCCCAAATTTGGCTGTTCTCCTTTGGGAGGGCCTTTCCACGACCAACCTTGGTGAGGTCAGAGTACCTCTCTGTGATGTGCTCCAGAAGGGCCTGCGTTTCATCGAAGGCAGGCACCCTCAACCTCCCCTCCTTCTTGATATTCCTGCGCTTGGGTGTTTTCTTTACCACTGGCATAATTTTTTTCTGGATATTAATTTTCCCTTCTTAAATACCTGCTCTTGTGTTGAAACTGAATAATTATTAGTTGCTACCAATTCTTTTCCACTGTGCTATCTATTTTCAAACTCACTGGCCTTCGACTACCTTGCTGCTCCTTCTCACTCTCTCTCTCTCCTCCTCAACTCACTATGTGTGCGTGGGTGACCTCTGACCCCCGAAATCGTGGGTAACACGTATCTGAAAAAAAAATCAGAAAAAAAAATTGCGCATGCGCAGTTCCGTGCCGCACCGGTCATCGAACAGAGAGTTGATCTTGATCGACTACTAAGATGCATACCACCCAATGCAGACCGCTGACATATTGTCGACGTAATGCCGAAAATTCTTTCTGCAATTTTGTCCTCTTCGGTCTAGGTGGTATGCCAGCGGTATGAAATGACGCACCACTAGCATACCATCGAGAATTGGGCGGACCATCGGTATCAACCAATTTCGGGCCCATACTAATTTCGGCGACAGTGTTTCCACATAAAGTAGCCCACACCAAGTGCTAGGATATTAAATCAGACCCAGCATGCAAATTTGAGTATGACATGCTGATCGTGAGACATGGGGGCTGAAATTGCCCCTCGCCCGAAACGGGGCTCTCCCACCCCGTTTTGTGTGGTTTTTATCTTCGTGGTGGTTGACCTCGCCTGTTGAGCGAAATTCCGTTCTTTGGGTTTTTTTTTTACTTGGATCCGGAAGTTGCTCTTAATGGGGGCGGTGACTTCACTAGAGGGGCAGATATGTGACGGTGGCAACACCTGAGGGACGGAAGTTGGCGGGGAAATGCGGAGTGACCGCTGTGATGACGTCATCATGGTGCCGCATCACCACGGCTCTCCCCTTCACTTTAAGGGGAGAGCCTTCTCAATTTTAAAACTTTGATCCACTCGGCCACCAGGGAGGGTTTCAGCTGAGCCAGTGGCCTGGCACCCAAGAGGGGGTGCCAAGCTGCCTGTTGACGGTCCGGCCGAACCCGGGGGTATAATTGTTGGGCCGACATGGCAGTCGGCCGACAAAAAAGAAACATGGCGGCAGCGGCAGTGCATCTTTCCCTTTAAGGGAAGCCACACCGCCATTGCAGAAGGCCTCAGCCTCACTGGACCAACGGAGAAAAGTTTGTTTTGACACCGCTGTGTGGGCTGAAGATTTTCAGAGCGGAATTTCGCCGTTGGGGTGTGGGGGGGGGGCGGGCGGGGGTAGATCGGCGGTGCGCACGGCGATGATGTACTTAACACGATCGGCAGCAGCAAAATGGTAGGAGGGGGATCAGGGCACTGCCGGGAAACTTCGCAGGGGAAGGGCAATTGGGTTATCAGCGGCCATTCTACGAAAAGTCGACGGCCACTCCACTCCGCAATTTGCGGTGGTAACAGGCCTTAAGGAGAGGGGAAATTTTGGCTCCATGGGTCTCCACTTGAGAGAGCAGATGGGGCCTCAGTTTAACGTCTCATCCAAAAGGTAGCACCTCCGACAGCAAAACACTCCCTCAATACTGCACTGAAGTGTCAGCCTGGATTATGTGCTCAAGTCTCTGGAGTAGGGTTTGAACTTTCAACCCTCCAAATCAGAGGCGAGAATGCTATCACTTAGCTAAGGCTGACACAGAAAAATAAGCTTTAGTGAAACAAAAACAAAACAAAACTGCTTTGTTTGGCACTCAGAATTTGCTACCCCTTCCATAAGCTTATAAATCCCACTGGACAAGTTCCACTGCCATTGAATAGAGGCAAGGAAAGTACCTTTGTAAAATGATCATGTGCCAATGTGAAAAAGGACAGAACTGGAATATACAGTGAATGAAAATTTTAGGTTTCACCATTGAATATCCAATTTTTCCCACTTGATAAGATTCCCCTCATCGGTGGAATAGCTTCCAGGTACAATGGTTTCACGTACACAGGCATGTCGGTTTGATTTCTGTGAAAAAGAATTTAAATTATAAAGTTAGTGCTTTTTAGACATTAAGAGCAGTTTTTACAGCATGCAAAAAGCATCTGATGTAACCCTCGGCAATTGTGAGACTGCCGCAGTTCAAAGTTATCTGCTCTTTTCAAAAATCATCCTGGGAATGGGTACCGAGGACAAACCTTTTTAGATGGTAAATGGGCTCTGCACATAAAAGAGCAAAAGAAGCTCGATAAACACGAGGGAGAAAGGAATAGAAGGATATGATGCTGGGATTAGATGAAGAAGTGTGAGCCGAATAGCCTGCTTTTGTGCTGTAAATACTATGTAGTTAACAATGTAGTATTGTGCAATCTATCTGTACACACAAGGAGTCAAATGTTTGCTGTCATTATGGCAGTTGTTAGAAAAATGTGGGTGGTGTAAAGTTGCAGAGCTGTTTGATGTGGTGAGTTACAATATTCTCATTTACCTCTGGGACCTATGGTTGAAGGCAAGCCCAAAATGATGCAATGGTCCTTCACTCTGTTGTCTATAAGGATCTCATGTGAAATGAGTTTGGGCAGACTCCACCCTTTTTGCTAGTGGCTGTGGATCAAAAGCATATCGCTTCATCCTAATTTGGAACTAAATTGACAATCTTGTCATTGAAACTATCGGATTGGCTGGTTTGGGAAATGGAAAACATCACAATGGTGAAGTAGGCTGTTTTCCTATGAAGTTTGAGTTAAGATTAGAAAAAAGCTTCACTCTGCGGCTGGACGGGAAGTGCCTGATACTAGCATTGGATGCTTGCAATAGGAAAGTAGTCCATCTGCTTTGCTTTGTTGTTCAGTTGTGTGTGTTTACTGTGTCGCAAGATACCACAGAATTGGCGATGAAGATGGGATCTTGGATTTCCTAACTGTAGGGGGAAATGTTGGCCTTTATAGCTAGAGGATTTGAGTTTAGGTGCAGGGAGGTCTTACTGCAGTTGTACAGGGCCTTGGTGAGGCCTCACCTGGAATATTGTTCAATTTTGGCCTCCTAATCTGAGGAAGGATGTTCTTGCTATTGAGGGAGTGCAGCGAAGGTTCACCAGACTGATTCCCGGGATGGCCGGACTGACATATGAGGAGAGACTGGATCAACTGGGCCTTTATACATTGGAGTTTAGAAGGATGAGAGGGGATCTCATAGAAACATACAAGATTCTGACGGGATGGGACAGGTTAGATGCGGGTAGATTGTTCCCAATGTTCGTGAAGTCCAGAACCAGGGGACACAGTCTTAGGATAAGGGGTAGGCCATTTAGGATTAACTTCTTCACTCAGAGTTGTTAACCTGTGGCATTCCCTGCCGCAGAGAGTTGTTGATGCCAGTTCATTGGATATATTCAAGAGAGAGTTTGATTTGGCCCTTACGGCTAAAGGTATCAAGGGATATGGAGAGAAAGCAAGAAAGGGGTACTGAGGGAATGATCAGCCATGATCTTATCGAATGGTGGTGCAGGCTCGAAGGGCCGAATGGCCTACTCCTGCACCTATTTTCTATGTTTCTATGGGAAGGCTTCTCCTCTCATGAGTGGCCCTCTGAGATAGAGGGTCGACGCTTGCCCCAACCCGCGTAGCAGTTCTCAAAGTTAGCAGACAGAGACGGATGGCAAGGTATAACAATCTTTAATTACGAATGCCTGTGAGTGGAGAGGCTCTCTGAATAGCAAAATTGTACATCATTTATAGATTTCATAGATCCCTTCACTTCCCGGTACGACCTCCCTTGATCTCTAATTGGGTTACCTTATTAGTAATATTTTGGATTGACAGACCAAGATCTCAAGGCAACTTTTAGACCTTAACTGGGATGACCTCACTGGGTTAGAATTTGCTGATCGTACATAGTGCCTAAAAGTCTGTTTAGAGTCTTTTCACAGAGTCTTATCTTGTCGGACTGGATGTACCTTAATGTTCTCTGATGTTTTGGTACATCAATTGTACATCAATGTTGAATCAGAGGCCTCTGGGTCCTTGGTGCTGGAATATGTCAGAATGTGAGGTCAGCCACAGACCTTCTGTCCCTTTTGCTGAGCCAATGTAGAAGCAGGCACTTTAAACCTTATTTCACTTATACCCCTAATGCCAATTTTCTCTTACAATTCCCCACTTTGGCCCTTGGCTATACGCCAAGTAGGCCATATTCCCCGGAAATGCTTCCCTTGTGGGCAAATTCCAGATATGTCCATTCGCCTGGGTGGCCATCTCCCAAACTTCAGGACCTCCTGTGACTTCTCCCGCAGGGCTATAGAAGGTAAGTCCTTCCTGCAGGACCGTTTAAATTTTCGTCCCTTATTGTCTTAATCATAGTGCGTGCCCTAGCGTGTCGTTTGGCCTGTTTAATTCGTGCACAGGTTAACCCTTCCAGTACCATCAGGACCAGGCCCTGTATTACTACAAGTACATGTGATATAATCCTTATTCATGGGTGGATCTGAATATCAAGTCCATTGTTCCACAGTTTTGAGTACCAGCGCTGATCAGCCAGCATCGCATTAATGTCTCTTTGTAGGTTGTCTATTTCTTCCATCAGCCGGATATACTGTCGTCTTTGGTTTTGGATTCCTTGCACCAATTGTAATTGTTCCTCACTTAATTCGGGTATCTGTTTTCCTTGCGGTTCCCATACCGCCTCCTTGTACCCTTCTCGGAGGGTATCCGTGACCATTCTGTAGATAATTTCCGGTGTCTCGGGATGTATGTGGTAACCATTTATGTCTATTTTTCCCATGGGCCTGAAACAGAAGTTAGGGTTGGTGATGACTCAGGGGGTGACTCCTCCCCTGGTCTTAATTGTCAGGTTGGCTGCTCCTGTGCTCACGCACCAATCTCCATTCCCTTGTGGAGCAGCGATTGTTTCGGAATCGCGTTCGAGAGGAGTGATACTCAGCATGCATCCGTTTGTTTGGTGGAATCCGCAATCATCATCCATCATTCTTAGCGTACCTTGACATAAAACCATTTGGTTATTTTTATAGCTGTCAGTTATGTCAATGCCTTTGGTACTATTGTTAATTTTAATCACCTGTCTGGAGGGTTGATGGTAACGCAACCGTGTTCGGTTTCTTACTTCACCGATATTGTCGGTTTGATATAAGGGGTCTCCCTTTGTTACGTTATACTCTGGTATTGATAACACGAATCTGATCATATTCACATGTCCAGTAGTACATCTAAAATTTGGCACCCATGCGTGACTATTTTTCCGTACCTCACACGTGTGGTTCATGTTTTTGCCTAGAGTCCAATTATTAAATATGCCGTTCGGGATCCAATCTGGTATGTACCCATTCTGGAGTTGCTCCAGGTTATGTTGTACCTCACTCAGTATCCAGGCCCCATACCCGGAGCAAACTATCTCAGCTTGTAATCGTTTACTTAGGTCGTTCCCCATTGTGTGGATCAAATTTATAGTCTTGGCATGTTCCTTTAATGCGTGGGCCACTTGTAACAGTTCCCCTTCCATGCCATCTCCCAACTGCGCTTGTAGGGCTTGGCTATCTATTTCCATCCCCAATAAACCCCTTAAGATTTGCATTAAGGTGTTAACCCAGTCGTTTATTGCACACAGGTCTATGGAATTAACCATCGCATCCCCCGCCGCATAACCCGTGCCTAATGTTTCCAGTATTCCCCTTTTCATTCGACTTTGTTCTGTTCCCTTTCTAACATTAAATCTCAGGGTAGTGGATTCCAGGCCTTCGAGGATTCGTTGTGTCAAATTCTGGTATAGACTTATTGTTTCATTCCCACAGAAGCTAGGAAGGACAATGTCCATCAGGTTTAGGACTACCGTAAGTAGTCTTTGAAGCACCCCAAAATGTATTCTTTCCTTAGGTTCCTTTATTACTAGCCCCCCTTTGGCTCCCGTCTTTACGGATGGGCATGTGGGAGGGGCATGCGTGGTGGTACTGAAGAGAGTTGTTGTCCCCAAGGTGGTTGTCGGGGCAGTGGTGGGGCGTCTATTTTGGACACGGATGTCCCAACACCACTGATCCATGCCCACGCACAGGGAGGCCGGATATACCTTCCACCTTGTATCCCCTTGTTGTGGCCTTCCTGAGAATTGACTGAAGATGGGCGTGCACCTTATCTGTATCCCCTCCCTACGAGTGCAACTTATTCGTTCTTTCTCTAACACGAAGCACACTGTGGTCTCATTTACTACTAATGTTAGGCCCCTGTTATTGTTCCACCCCCACTGTCGATTAAAGCTCATGTTAAGTTGTGTTATGCCCGTTAGTCCAATGTTACAATTTAAATCTACCGTTGTGCTGACTACCACCATTAGGGTTTTTGAATCAGGATCACAGCTAACGTTTTCCGACGTCTTATAATATAGGCCTTGAGGTCTGTTACTTTCTTCATCAGTGGCTGTTCTGGCTCCAAGAAGGGATAGGATCCTGTAAAACACAACGTTTTCCAGTGGCCACCGGTTGGTTAGGATCCAAATCGTTTCAACTGGGTCCAGTGGTCCCATTTGCCAACACCTGCAAGCACATGTGTCACTAACCATAATCACCTGGTGGGTCCGGTCCATTTTGGTGAGAATCTGGGTCTTTCAGGATTTATCTTTACCATGACCCGGCTCCCTATTTGTGGTGCCTGAACCCTTTGTTCCTTCATGTCCCTATCTAGATCCCTAATAATTTGTTGGTCTCTAGCTTGTGCTCGTAATTCATGTGATTGTTTACAGAGTTCCATCACAAACCTCCGTATCTTATCCTTGTAGGGCCCGACGTCATCACTTCCAGTAACCAGCACTTCTGGAGCCTCATGGCTCTTCCTGTCATTAGTTCAAAGGGAGTCAGTCCAGTAGTCCAGTTAGGGGTAGCTCTTAATTTCATTAGGATTCGTGGTAGTAACTCAACCCACCGCTATCCGGTCTCCTCGATTGCCTTAGCCAGTGCTGTTTTTAAGGTCCTATTCATTCGCTCTACCAATCTGGAAGAGTCAGGGTGGTATGTTATGTGGAATTTTTGTTTAATCCCTAACAGGGAGTAAGCTTGTTTCATGATTTTTCCCGTAAAGTGTGTACCCTGGTCTGAGTCCAACTGTAGAGGCATTCCCCACCTAGGTATTATTTTCCCTGCCAGGATCTTAGCTACTGTATCAGTGGAGCAGTTTCTAGTGGCAAAGGTTTCTACCCATTTTGTAAATTGGTCTATTATTACCAGACAGTACATTTTTCCCCTTTGGCTAGGCAGTGGCCCAGTAAAGTCATGTGTAAGGCTTCCCAGGGTCCCTTTGGGTGAGTTTGGTGTCTCAGCCGGACCTTTATCTTTTTCCCCAGGTTGTGTTTAAGGCATGTTATACATTTCCTCCTATGGTTTTCTATGTCTCTACCCATTTCTTTCCACCACCAACATCGTGACATGGAGTTCATCAAGCCGGTCCTACTAATATGGATGTATCCCTGGTAGAGACTCAATAGGTTCTGTTGGATACATTCCAGGGCCATTACATTGTCATTTTTCCTCCAAACTCCATCCGCCCCCCTTTTAGCTCCATTCTGTTCCCACCCTTCTGTTTCATGCGATGTGGATTCTCCCTGTATCTTGAGTATGTTTACTTCCTCCATTTGGGTAATACATGAGCCAATCGGGGCGTTACTAGTCATATCTAATTCGGCTGCCTGTTTGGCAGCTTCGTCTGCCCAGGCATTTTCCTGCTGGTGCCTGTCCGTGATCTTTAGATGTGCTTTAATTTTTATCACTGCACATTCCTGAGAGAGGAGGGATGCTTCTACCAATTCCTTAACTATCTCTTTGTGCCTAATGGGTCCCCCTCCTGATGTCACGTACCCCCGCCCCTTCCAAGCAATCATATAATCATGTACCACCCCGAAGGCGTAACGACTATCGGTGTATAGGTTGACCCTTTTCCCTACTGCTAGTTTTAATGCTTCGGTGAGGGCTATCAATTCCACTACCTGAGCCGATAGATTTCTCTCTAAGGGTCCCCTTTTCCTGACTTGTCCATTGTCGTCCATCACTGCCCATCCTGTTCGTGGGGTTCCGTCTATATATTGATGGGATCCATTCACATAGAGGTCCATATCTGCCTTTTCAAGCGGGGTTTCACTAATGTGACTGCCTTCTCCCTCATTTCCCATGAGACCACACTGGAGTTCTGTACCTTCGGTGACTATCCATCCTGCGGGATTATTCCCGTTGTCCTTTATTATAGTCACAGCGCCGTTTGGGGGTAAGAGCATCGCTTCCCAATTGGCACGCCGTGCGTCGGATACAGTTCCTGTCTTAAGTAATTCCACGAGAGTATGTGGCGTATGTAAGATGACCTGCCTGCTCATCACTATAGGCTCGCTGGCCCTCACGTAAGAACATAAGAACATAAGAATTAGGAACAGGAGTAGGCCATCTAGCCCCTCGAGCCTGCTCCGCCATTCAACAAGATCATGGCTAATCTGGCCGTGGACTCAGCTCCACTTACCCGCCCGCTCCCCCGTAACCCTTAATTCCCTTATTGGTTAAAACCCACGCCGCACAATCGAGAGCTGCAACACATCGGCACAGCCCTACTGCCACCATTCCTTGTTTTGTGGAATAGTATGCCACGGGCCTTTGCTTATCCCTGTGTTCCTGGGTTACCACCGCATTGTAATGGGTCTCACTATGGTACATATACAGGTGGAAGGGTCTATTCTGATCCGGCAATCCCAAGGCGGGTGCACATAAGGGCTTGCTTCAGTTGTATAAACGCCGCCTCCTGGGAGCTACCCCAGTCGATAGTCTCCTGGGAGGGCTTGCCTCCTTTTACTAGGTCCTGTATCAGTTGGGCCATCTCCGCATGCTCCGGAATAAAGTTCCGGCAGTAGTTAAATAGTCCCAATGCCTGTCGGACCCCTTTTACTGTTCCTGGTCAAGGCATTGTTCTAATAACCTTCTTCCGATCTGCAGGCATCCGTCTATTTCCTTGGGCTACTACGTATCTCAAGTACGTAACCTCCTCCTTTCCCACCTGGGCTTTCCTAGGATTTGCCTTCAACCCCGAGCACTGTAAGGCCCCTAATACTGTAGCTAGGGCCAACATGTGTTGTTGCTCAGTACCTGAAGCGATAAGAATATCGTCACGTACTGTAGTATAGTGGTTCCTTCTCCTACGTCTAGGGGTTCCAGGATTCCTGACAATGCCCGGTGGAATATGCCCAGGCTATTGTGAAACCCTTGCGGCACCCTGGTCCAGGTATACTGTTTCCCCTTTACAGTGAAGGCAAACTTCCTCTATGACTCCTCATCCAAAGGTATAGCCCAGAATCCCTTCGCTATGTCGAGTACAGTAAAGATTTTATGTTCTGAGTTCAGGCCATTGAAAATAGTGGGTGGGCTCGCCACAATCGGATGTTCCCTAAGGGTGACCTTGTTCAGGGCTGTATAGTCGACAGTGAACCTGTAGGTTCCGTCGGGTTTCTTTACCGGCCAGACCGCTGAATTAGTGATGGTAGTTACTAGCTTTATCACCCCTTGTACTTCTAATTCTTGCACTATTTGGTGGACGGCTGCATCAGCCTTGGGTTTTAAAGGATATTGTCTGTGGGCCTTGTGTTCCGGCCCAGGGATGTTGACCGGTTCAACTCGGGCCAGCCTGCAATCTTGCTTGTACCGTGCCCACAGCAATGGGTATAGTCAGCATACGCTGCCCCACACGCCCTTCGTTTCCCACTCGGGCTGCATTGGGACAATCCTTGCTATTCGCTGCTGCTGATGCCCCAGACAATCGAACTTCTGCTTGGTCTGGTGTTTTTCTCCCCATATAATCCGATTATGCTGGGGGTCTATAAGTGCCTCTACTTCCCTCAAGGTGTCTATCCCTAGTATGGTGCCTTCCAGGTTAGGGCAGCACCAAAATTGGGTGGGTACCATTATGCCCTGTATCTCTAATAGTACTACTTCACTCAATGTCGCTTTTTTAGATCCTCCCTCTATCCCTTGAATATTGACCATTGTTCTTGTAAGGGGGAGATCTAGGTTGGTTATGGATACCGACGCTCCCGTGTCTACTAGCATGTTGCACTGCCGGTCCCCTAACACTGCACTAATAAACATACGGGGATCTAACGTTGGCCGTTCCAACCTTCCTTTGTGGGCTGGTAACTCCTATTGGCCACTGGCCAATTTGAGTAGGTTGAGGAGCTCCTCGTTCGAGGGTGGCTCTGGAGGGGGCAATGTTGTTTGTTGGAGAATTTCCATCAGTTCCTCACGCGTAATGGGCGTCCCTGTTTGTTTCCCGATTTGCTGGGTTTGTTTCCCGGTTTGCTGGGGGTCCTTTCTTGCCGTCCCCCCCCCCCTCCTCCTCCCCCCCCATCCTGGTGCCCAGCATCTTTTCACTACATGTCCTAGTTTGTTGCAATTACGGTACCTGGGCCTATCTGTCCTGTTTCCAGCCTCCTTTTGAGGGCATTCTCTGCTAAAGTGCCCGTACTGATGACATGTGTAGCATGTCAAGGGAGCGGCGTGGAGGTCCCCTCCATCTTCCTTTCCTCCCGTTGCTAATGCTGCCGCCACTATCTTTCTATCTGCTCGGCCTTTAATTCCTCTACGTTCTGTGCCCATTCTAAGACTTCATCGTAATCATCTCCAATTTTGAATCCTAGTTTAATTATTTTTTGGTGCGCCTCCCCCAGCCTGTCTTTAAACATTTCTAAGAATGCCACGTCTTCTTTACCAGGGTTGTTAACAGCGGAATGTCCTTGTACTCGAGCCATTTCCACTCTTCATGTACCCCTACAGTTTAGTTCGGTTTTTGGATTACTTTTAATATCCGGCTCCAATTGGTTCTTATTGGTCCCCAGCATTCATCCATCCCATGCTTGAGGTCACTGATTCGCTGTGCCTTAGTTCACCCCGGGTTTCCCCCCGTCATCCAGTCGCTGTTTTGCACGGCTCGGGTAGCGTTTTGTCAGTTTACATTACCGGTTTTGGCCTTTACCGGACCGTGTATGTCTCCTAGGGTTAAATTGTGTGCATCAAACATTTCCTCAACTCTTTGCCAGAATTCTGTATTCCTGCTATTTGGTTTGGGGGTGGGTAAATCTTTCAGCAGTGTCTATCTCTCATGTGGGGTGAGGGGAACATCTTGTACAGTGACGTGAGCGGGTTGCATCCCGTGTGCCGGGATGGTAGTAGTGCATACGGGAGCTGCCTGTACATGCTCGTCATAAGCTGGAGGCCCTCCCTGGGTCTCGTTACCACCTTGAGATTCTTCTGCCGGTACCTTCCCCAGGGAGGGGTATATTCGGGCTATTTTTGGGTTGGGTGTCGCTGATGCGCACCGGAGAGTTTGGTCGTTCTCCTTTACAGCCCTTTCTAAAGTTGTTATTTTAGTGTTTAATTTCTGAATCAATTCAATGTGGATATCTATTTCTTTTGCCAGTTTCCGGTAGCAGGTGAGGATAATTACCTGAGCCGTTTCAACCTTGTGCTTGATCTGACCATCCCTTCATTTATCTGCCTATCGGGGGTATCCATATGTTGCCACCCTTTCCGTCTCATTCCTTCCACTAGTATTGCGTATTTGTTACCCAGTAAATTTAGTAGAGACCCCTCTGGTCCCCAGTTACATTCTTTCTTCTTCCCTTTTTTGATGGCCTGGGTTCCTGTTTCCTCACCAGTTCTATTCACTTTTTTACTTGCCGAGTTACCCATCTTACTTTGGGGAGGTATAAGGGTTGTGGGCACTCCCTTCAATTCATGTTTGGTGTGCAGCACATTGTCTATATGTCTCTCCTTGGCGCCGTACACTTGTACTTCCACGCTTTTGGGTCAATATATCTTGTCTCTGCGGGGGCGTCGTCTATATGTCTTCCCATTGCGCCTTACACACGTACTGCCATGCTTCTAGGTCAATATATCTCGTCCCTGCGCCGTATGCTCATACCGTTATGGGTCAATAGGCCTTGCCCCTATCTCTTCCCTTGCGTCATACCCTTGCACTGCCGCGCTACCTACATGCACGCGTCTCAGAGTATGCCTTTTAACCCCCTCCCACCCCTAGATCGTCCCTGTCCTCCGTCTCCGTCCCTCCAGGACCTGCTATAGATGATTCTTTGTACAGATGTCCTTCCCTCTCGGTTTCCAATGCCACAGCTCTAACTTGAAGGTGGTAAATTAAACATACTCACCCCAACAGCTCGATCATTGTTCTGTTCGGGAAGTTCTTGTACCCTGCTCGCAGAGCCAAAATGTAGGGGGAAATGGGAAGGCTTCTCCTCCCACGAGTGGCCCTCTGAGATAGAGGTCGACGCTCGCCCGAACCCGTGTAGCAGTTCTCAAAGTTAGCAGACAGAGATGGATGGCAAGGTATAACGATCTTTAATTATGAACGTCCGGGAACCCCTCTCTCAGCCGCCTGTGAGTGGAGATGCTCTCTGAATAGCAAAATTGTACATCATTTATACATTTCATAGATCCCTTCGCGCCCCCCACCCCCCCCGGCACGACCTCCCTCGATCTCTAATTGGGTTACCTTATTCGTAATATTTTGGATTGACAGACCAAGATCTCAAGGCAACTTTTAGATCTTAACTGGGATGACCTCATTGGGTTAGAATTTGCTGATCGTACGTAACGCCTAAAAGTCTGTTTAGAGTCTTTTCACAGAGTCTTATCTTGTCGGACTGGACGTACCTTAATGTTCTCTAATGTTTTGGTACATCAATTGTACATCAATGTTGAATCAGAAGCCTCTGGGTCCTTGGTGCTGGAATATGTCAGAATGTGAGGTCAGCCACAGACCTTCTGTCCCTTTTGCTGAGCCAATGTAGAAGCTGGCACTTTAAACCTTATTTCACTTATACCCCTAATGCCAATTTTCTCTTACACTAACTGAAATTTTGTTGGAGGATAATCCTGCCAACCAACAGAGGGACTGTTAGAGGTCCTTTGTTTTGCAGAAAAACTTAAAAATCTGTGGTAAATTTTGAGCACATGTGGCTCAACTGTCGATATTGCCAGAGTCCAGATGGCCATCCCTATGGGAATAATAGGGCACTTTGGTGAGTTCCATCATGACCGAGAGACTTTCAGAGCATATGTGGAGTGGCTAGTAATGTTTTTCACCGTGAATAGTATCGTTGAAGTCCCCAGTGATGTAACCCATAACCGGGTGGTTTTAGAAATGAAACGTGCTATTTTCTAGACTGAAGCAGGCCCCGAGGTGTATGAATCCCTGAAAAATGCGCTTGTTCCCGCCAAGCCGACGGACACACCACTGAAGGAGATTTTCACAAAGTTAGAACAGCACTACAGTCCTGAGCCCCTGGAAATTGCTGAAATACATAGTTTTGGAACAAGTGATCAATTAAATGACGAGGGTATCAGTGAGTAAGTACATTGTTGTTTTAAGAAAGCTATCCATTCAAAGTCATTTTGGAAACTTTCAGGAGCGATCTTTGCATGACCGCTTTGTTTGTGGGTTGAAAAATGAACAAATCAGAAGTAAATTGTTGACAACCTCTAACTTGAATTTTGATTTGGCTTGTCTGAGAGTTATGTCGATGGATATGGCCGACCAATACTCCCGAAAATTTTGTGTTATTTCCAGTCGTCAGACAACTGAGGTGAATCGACTGCAGGCTAAAGGTAAAAGGCAGTTGGCAGCTCAGCAACAGTGCATTGAAGTCATGCTGTCAGTGCCTGGGACAACACATCACCCAAAGCTGTCCATATGTGAAGGTAGAGTGTTTTTACTGCAAGAAAACTGGACATCATGCGAAAGCGTGCCAATTGAAGAGTAAACTGACTGGCAATGCTAGAAGTAGAAATCGTCAGACACTACATAGCGTTGAAGAGAAGCAGCAGGATGAGGAATATCTAGAGTTTCACACCATCAGGAGCAGAAGGTATCTAACAGCGATTCGCAAAGTATTGCCATCCAAGTAGATGTCGCAGGAACTAGGATACCCATGGAAATTGACACTGGTGCAGTACCAGAATCACTATATTGCGTGATTATCGACTAGAGAAATCAAAGATAGAGCTGCGAGGCTACTCAGGAGAGAAAATCCCTGTGGTAGGACGTATCACCATACCGGTGAACTACAAGGATCAGTTTAAGAGCTTGTTTTTCATAGTACTGGCAGGAGACAAGCCTGCCTTGTTAGGTAGAAATTGGTTGGGATCACTGAAGCTGGATTAGAATGAGATTTTTCACGTGGAAAGTAAATTTGCATCGAAAGATGATGTCATCAAGCAGTATCTGAAGGTGTTCCACAAAACAGGCAGTCCTATCCAAGACTTCAAGATGAGTGTCAGAGTGCAGAAGGATGCTAGAGCAGTTTATTACAAGCCACGTCCCGTACCTTATGCACTCAAGGAAAAAGTTGAGCAAGAACTCAAGAGACTAGAAACTGAGAACATTATTTCTAAGGTAGATATAAGTAATTGGGCTGCACCCATTGTTGTTGTACTTAAGTCAGATGGTAAGGTAAGGTTGTGTGGTGATTATAAGATAACTGTAAACCAGGTCCTGGAGTGTAATCTACCCAATACATTGCCAAATGTGGAAGATTTGTTCACAATGCTGACAGGTGGTCAGATCTTTTCAAAGTTAGATCTAACAATCATCTACCTACAACTGGAGCTAGATGAGGAGTCCAAGTCATGCTTGACTATAAATACTCACCTCGGCCTTTCTCAGTTTAATATGCTACCAGTTGGAGTGTCTTTGCACCCGACATATTCCAGGGGTGATGAACCATATTTTGCAAGGGATTGAAGGGGTAGTATGTTATTTGGATGACATACTCACTTCAGCACCAAACAGGCAAATCCAAGATAATATGTTGAATGAAACGCTCAAATGGTTAGAGAAGCACGGAGTACGAGTGACTGCTCACAAGTGTGAGATGTTTCAAAACTCAGTGGAGTACTTAGGGCACAGAATAGACAAAGATGGTTTACATTCAACCAAAGAAAATCTGGATGCAATCAGAAATGCACTCACTCCTAAGAATGTCACTGAACTTCGATCATTTTTGGGTCTTTTGAATTATTACGGAAAGTTCCTCCCAAATTTGGCTACAGTTTTACATTCACTGAATGAGCTGTTGAAAAAACAGGTCCCTTGGAAGTGGTCAAAAGAATGCGACACAGCATTTAAACTGTGTAAAAGCCAGTTAATAGAGAGTATCATGTTAGTTCACTATGACGTATCTAAGAAGATCAAGCTAGTGTGTGACGCCTCTCCTTATGGAGTTGGGGCAGTGATCTCTCATGTACTAGATAGTGGGGGGGAGAGATCAATTGCATTTGCTTCATGCACTCTCAATGCCAGTGAGCGGAATTATGCGCAGATCGAAAGGGCAGCTTTGGCATTGATTTTAGGGGTCAAGAAGTTTCACAAATACATGTTTGGTCGTAAGTTTATTATAGTTACTGACCATAAGGCCCTGACAGCAGTCCTCCATGCAAAGTCCCCAGTTCCAAGCTTAGCTGCAGCCCGAATGCAGAGATGGGTTTTGATTTTGTTAGTGTATATGTATGACATTGAGTAGACGATCAGCTGATCACAGTAATGCTGATGCTATGTCCAGGTTACCATCCTCATCACAAGTTACACCCAATATGGAAGAAGTGTTCTATTTCTCATACATTGATGTGCTGCCAGTAACAGGTGAAGAGATTGGTAGGACAACCAAATGTGACACAGTTATGTCAAAGGTGTACGATTAGATAGCAAATAGATGGCCAAATGAGGTATCAGAGGAAGATATTCATCCATACTTCATTCGTAGGAATAAATTGTCAGTGGATAAAGATTGTTTCATGTGGGGAGCAAATGTGGTTATCCCAAATAGGTTCGGGTCCAAATTGTTTGGAGATCTTAATGAACCAGCACCTGGGAATGTACTTGATCAAGAGTTTTATGGTGGCCTGGTTTAGATAAGGAGATAGAATACATCGTCAGTCAGTGTACAACATGTCAATCGGTGAGCAAGAAACCATCATCAGTACCATTACAGCCATAGAAATGACCTCCTAAAGGTGTGGCAAAGGTTATATGTAGATTTTGCTCAGCTAGAAGGACAGCAATTGTTCATAGTAATAGATAGTCATTCGAAGTGGGTAGATGTGTTTCGGATGTGGAAAATAACAACAAGAAAAACACTACACAATTTGCGAAGATTATTTTCTTCATATGGCTTCCCAGAAGAAATCATGTCTGATAATGGGCTGCAATTTTGTTCAGAAGAATTTACACAGCTCATGAGCAGAAACAGTGTGAAACATACCAAAGTTCCACCATACCATCCTGCTTCCAATGGTGCAGCAGAATGCATAGAACAAATTGTCAAATGTGCCCTCATCAAGCAAATGTTGAATCCAAATCCAAAGAAACGACATTTGTCATTGGACCACAAATTGGAAAATTTTCTGATTACTCCTCATACCACTACTGGTAGAAAACCAGCAGAGTTGTTTCTAAAATGACAGCCATGAACCAGGTTCTCATTGATAAAGCCAAACTTGGCACAATCAAGACAGAAAGACAGTCATTATCGAGGTAGAGTAAGGGAGAGAAGTGTGAAGTTGAATCAGAAGGTTAGAGTGAAAAACCAACATCATAAATGGTTAAAGTGGTTACCTAGAAGAGGTTGAATATATGTAGGATCAGTTTGGGTGGAGATAAGAAACAATAAGGGGAAGAAGTCGCTGGTTGGCATAATCTATAGCCCCCTAACAGTAGCTACACTGTTGGACAGAGTATAAATCAAGAAATAATGGAGGCTTATAAAAAAAGGAATGGCAATTTTAATCTTCATATTTATTTGACAAATCAAATTGGCCAAGGTAGCTTTGATGAAGAGTTCATAGAGTGTATCCGGGATAATTTCCTTCAACAGTATGTTGCGGAACCAACCAGGGTGCAGGCTATCTTAGATCTGGTACTGTGTAATGAGACAGGATTAATAAATGATCTCCTAGTAAAGGATCCTTTAGGAAAGAGTGATCATAGCATGGTTGAATTTCAAATTCAGTAGGTGGGTGAAAAAGTTGGATCTCAAACGAGTGTCCTGAGCTTAAATAAAGGAGATTACAAAGGTATAAAGGCAGAGTTGGCTAAAGTGGACTGGGAAAATAGATTAAAATGTAAGACTGTTAATAAGCAGTGGTGGACATTTAAAGAGATATTTCATAACTCTCAACAAAAATATATTCCAGTGCGAAGGAAAAACTTTAAGAGAAGGGAGAATCATCCATGGCTAACTAAGGAAGTAAAGGATGGTATCAAATTGAAAACAATGGCATATAAAGTGGCCAAGATTAGTGGGAGGCCAGAGGATTGGGAAACTTTTAAAAACCAGCAAAGGACAACTAAAAACATAATAAAGTGAGAGAAGATAGATTATGAGAGTAAACTAGCAAGAAATATAAAAACAGATAGTAAGAGTTTCTACAGGTAAATAAAAAGGAAGAGAGTAACTAAAGCAAACGTTGGTGCCATAGAGGATGAGACTGGGGAATTAATAATGGGGAACTAGGAAATGGCAGAGACTTTGAACAAATATTTTGTATCCGTTTTCATGGTAGAAGACACCAAAAGCATCCCTATAATGGATAATCAAGGGCCTATAGGGAGGGAGGAACTTAAAACAATCACGATCACTAAAGAAAAAGTACTCTGTAAAATAATGGGATTAAAGATGGACAAGTCCCCTGGACCTGATGATTTGCAGCGTAGGGTCTTAAAAGAAGTGACTGCAGAGATAGTGGATGCATTGGTTTTAATCTACCAAAATTCCCTGGATTTTGGAGAGGTCCCAGTGGATTGGAAAACCACAAATGTAATGCCCCTATTTAAAAAAGGAGGCAGGCAGAAAGCAGGAAACTATAGACCAGTTAACTTAACATCTGTCGTTGGGAAAATGCTGGAGTCCATTATTAATGAAGCAGTAGCAGGACATTTCGAATAGCATAATTCAGTCAAGCAGAGTCAGCATGGTTTTATGAAAGGGAAATCATGTTTGACACATTTTCTGGAGTTCTTTGAGGATGTAACGAGCAGGGTGGATAAGGGGGAACCAGTGGATGTGGTGTATTTGGATTTCCAGAGGCATTTGATAAAGTGCCACATAAAAGGTTACTGCACAAGATAAAAGCTCACAGGGTTGGGGGTGATATATTAGCATGGATAGCGGATTGGCTAACTAACAGAAAACAGAGAGTCGGGATAAATGGGTAATTTTCAGGTTGGCAAACAGTGACTAGTGGGGTGCCACAGGGATCAGTGCTGGGACCTCAACTATTTACAATCTAGAGTAATGACTTGGATGATGGGACCAAGTATAATTTAGCCAAGTTTGCTGATGATACAAAGATGTGTGGGAAAGCAAGTAGTGAGGAGGACACAAAGATTCTGCAAAGGGATTTGGATAGGCTAAGTGAGTGGACAAACATTTGGCAGATGGATTATAATGTGGGAAAGTGTGTGGTTATCTACTTTGGCAGGAAAAATAAAAAAGCAGATTATTATTTAAATGGAGAAAAATTACAAAATGCTGCAGGAGAGGAGGACCTGGGGGTCCTTGTGCATGAAACAGAAAAAGTTAGTATGCAGGTATAGCAAGTAATCAGGAAGGCAAATGGAATGTTCACCTTTATTGCAAAGGAGATGGAGTATAAAAGCAGAGAAGTCCTGCTACAACTGTACTGGGTATTGGTGAGGCCACACCTAGAGTACTGCGTACAGTTTTGGTCTCCTTATTTAAGGAGGGATATATTTGCATTGGAGGCAGTTCAGAGAAGGTTCACAGGTTGATTCCTGAGATGTAGGGGTTGACTTATGAAGAAAGGTTGAGCAGTTTGGGCCTATACTCATTGGAGTTTAGAAGAATGAGAGGTGATCTTATTGAAACATATAAGATACTGAGGGGGCTCGACAAGGGAGATGCAGAGAGGATGTTTCTCCTCATGGGGAATCTAAAACTAGGGGGCATAGTTTCAGAATAAGGGGTCGCCCATTGTAAACTGAGATGTGGAGCAATTTCTTTTCTCAGAGGGTTGAAATTCTGTGGAATTCTCTGCCCCCGAGAGCTGTGGTGGTTGGGTCATTGAATATATTTAAGGTGGAGATAGACAGATTCTTGAGCGATAAGGGAGTCAAGGATTATGAAGAGCGAGCAGGGAAGTGGAGCTGAGCCCAAGATCAGATCAGCCATGATTTTATTGAATGGCAAAGCAGGCTCGAGGGGCCAAATGGCCTACTTCTGCTCCTATTTCTTATATTCTTATGTGACCCTCGCACATATTTGGTCAAGATGCTTGATCATGGACAGGTTAGGTTTGCTCACATTGATCATATTTTATCTACAGAGGTAGAATGAGTTGAAAGTTGGGATGATATCATGTATTCTGATGAGTCAGATAGTCTTGTTACAAGTAGAGTACCTGTATCAAATCCTGCATCAGAAGTACCAGAAAAAAGTCAAAGAGCAAGTCAGAATTTAAGTCTGAGTCAGGCAAGCAGTCTGAGAGTGTAGAGAGTGCAAATGTAGATCAAGGTCAGTCCTTGGAGACAACTCTCCTCAGGCTCAGCCTGAAATTTGTCCAAGTCCTACAGGATCAGAAAGTTCAGTTCAAGAAAGAAGATATCCTCTTTGAAACAGAAAACCAGTGATTAAGTTTAATCTGTATATATGGAAAATAAGTTCATATCTTTTTGTTCGTGTTACAGAATTCTATAGCAGAATTTGGAAACATAAAATGGGTTCCATTTGAGAAATGTATACCAAGAGTTGTATATATCATGCAAGTCATGTACAATGACTATTTGTTATGATTAACTTCTTCAATAAGGAGGGAGACATATTGTAGAGCCACCTAGTCATCATCATAGGTGGTCCCAAAACGAGAATGACTTGCTTCCACGCCAAAAAAGGATACGTTCACAAGTGTTCCAATGAAGGATCTAAAGTTCCAGGTCCTGAACTACATCCTGAAGGGTGGAAGATGCCTGTGCTTGGAAATTTTTAAACAAGAGCTAGGTCTTGGTTCAGTAGCAAGGATTAACCAAGACAAACTGGAGACCTGCTCTGCTGCACAGACATAGCGTGCACACATATCACAGTGTGGGCTGGCTCATGCTACCCCTGGGCCGCTGGCCCCGAACTCACGCCTCCCCTGGGCCCCGATCACATCACTCTACAGTCTCTCGCCGCTCCTTTGTCCTGACCTCACCGCTCCTGGACTATTGATGTAATAACAATAAAGCCACGTGCTGCACAGTTCTTATCCAGGAGCCATAGAAACATAGAAACATAAAAAATAGGTGCAGGAGTAGGCCATTCAGCCCTTCTAGCCTGCACCGCCATTCAATGAGTTCATGGCTGAACATGCAACTTCAGTACCCCCTTCCTGCTTTCTCGCCATACCCCTTGATCCCCCTAGTAGTAAGGACTTCATGTAACTCCCTTTTGAATATATTTAGTGAATTGTCCTCAACTACTTTCTGTGGTAGAGAATTCCACAGGTTCACCACTCTCTGGGTGAAGAAATTTCTCCTCATCTCGGTCCTAAATGGCTTACCCCTTATCCTTAGACTGTGACCTAGAATGTCCTCCATTGGTGCAAGCCAGAAGTTAGACCCGAAAATGAATCCACTCCTGCATCCAGTCTGCCGATGTCAAGTTATGCTGTGCAGTTGTGTGTGTTTACTGTGTCTCAATATATCTCAGCTAACAGCACCAAATGAAAAGGCTTGACAGATTCTAAAGAAGAATGTAGGATATTTCAGAAGGATATCGACACCTTAAGAAATTGAGCAAATATGGGGAAAGTGTAGTTCAATGTAGGTAAATATGTAACAGTACATTTTGGGAGAAAATGTAAATAAAAGAGTAATGTTCTGACTGCACTCCCAGTGGCAAGTCTATCCTGTGGATAGCACATATTGGAAATTCAGATGTGTGCTGTGTAGGATTTTACAACCATTTAAATTAATTGTTGAAAAATGAATATGACTCCCAGTAGCAAAAAGGGGAAACTAGAAGAAACATTTTCATGCAAAGAATTATTAGAATATGCATTGCATCAAATGGATATTGAAACTGAGTCAATCATGGCATTTAAGAGAGAATTAAACACGTGACCTAGAATGTCCTCCATTGGTGCAAGCCAGAAGTTAGACCCGAAAATGCACCCACTCCTGCATCCAGTCTGCCGATGTCAAGTTATGCTCAAAATTCCAGCGAATCTCATTAGAATATATCCAAACATTAAATGAATGTAAATCAACCAAAATCTAGTATAAACAATTGGTATCCATCACTATGAACACAGTTGAAATCCCATGCTGGGAGAGCAGCAGTGTCAGTGACAGAGTGACATATCTTTAGCAAAGTCAAGGAGCACGGTGGATGGTTTTTATTTCCCTTTTCACCACCTCTAAACGACAGAAATAACGCATTTTTATAGCGCCTTTCACATCTGGAATTTTTTGCAAATTACACCCAGCGATATGGACAATTGAGAAAAAATCAAATACACGGCATAAAAGATTGTGGAATTTTGGATGGAGAATCTACAAATTGTCTATTGATTCCCTCCAAGCCTACAAGAAATTATTTATTTCATTTTGCAACAAAGTGGGACAAAAATGGATTTTACGGACTTTCTTGATAGCTGAGCAAACTTATCTAGTGAGTAACTGAGCAACATAAACCACAAAGGGCCTTAGTGCAGTCTGGATTGAATTGTTTGATCTCAGGTAGTAGAGGTGATGCAAGTGGCCTCAGCACCACTGGGTTAACTTCCTACTCCTGGTTACTATCCAGTAAGCCATGCTGGAAATGCAAGTGTGGAAGTCAAGTGATGATAGGATTACAGTCAGCTGTGCTACTAGTTAAATAATTTGCTAACACTCACAATGAAGATTCACACATGAAGAGTAGCCCCTGAGATGAGATAGTGGGAGCTATATGGAATGAATGAAGGAAGAAAGGATTAACACCATCAGAGAGGAGAGGGAGAAAAAAACTATTGATGATTTTTTTAAAATTCGTTCATGGGATGTGGGCGGCGCTGGCAAAGCCAGCATTTATTGCCCATCCCTTATTGCCCTTGAGAAGATGATGGTGAGCTGCCGCAGTCCATATGGTGAAGGTACTCCTACACTTTTATTTACATTGAACTACACTTTCCCCATATATGCTCAATTCCTTAAGGTGATTGTGCAGGCTGTTCTTGAAATCTGAATTTAGAAATTTGAGTGCATTGGATTTGAAATTCTTGCCCACAGGCTTGGATCAACATGAATCTGATTGTCTCACTCAGTGTTTCAGGCCACCGATGACAACGCCTCACATTACTGCCAGTAACCATCAATCAGAGAGCTCTTTCTGGCTGCAGCTGATTAAACTAGCATCACTGATGTTATTGGGTGAGCCATGTATTGATGTGAGCTTCCATTTCCTGGAACCTCTCAAGTACGACCTATTGGGTTAACATACTATTAATCTGTCAGGATTTATAATCACTCTTATTATAGGAAGAATATTGCTCCATATATATGTGGAAGTTCTAAGGATGGTTTAGAGAAAGTGCTATAACTCCAACTCCATGGCGTCAATGCCAAAATCAGTGTTTGGTTCTCAAAACTGGAATTCATTTTTTCTTTCGTAACTTACAATATTTCTTAATTTGGTATCGCACCCACATGAACATTTTAAAAAGTGGAAAGAATAGAGTATAAGATGGGGAGGTAGTTTTAGTTGCTGTGGCATTGGGTGACATACCGCACTTGCATTTGTTCTTCTGGGGAGTTGCTGCGACCTGGTGTCACTGTATGGTTTATTGCTTGTAAATCATCGTCTGTCCTCTAAATTGGACTAAATTGTTTACATTGTGTTTGAAAGAAATATTACAGCTGCACTCGAGTCTATTCTCAACTAATAGGGATAGGTGTGTGATTGATTGTTGTGTTGGGATGTGATGCTTCCTACAGAAATCTACTGCTCTTGCAGCCCTGTTATTGAAAACAAGTCAGTTCCTTTCAGAAAACAGCAACAATACCAAATCTCTTACTCCTTTAAGAGTTCTGTATTCACACTGAAATATTTAACTTGTTTTAAATTATCTATTCTTGCGCAGTATAATGCAGGGTGCACTGTGAAGCTGCAATTTTTGTTTTGTTCATTGCCATGTAGCTATCATTTTAAATTGTAATTTGCTTTGTATATGTATATAAAAAAACTTAACGCGATTATTTTTCCCAAATTGTACTGTTATACAGTCATCGTTGGTTAACATTTAGATAATTACTTTACTTCCTCATCCACAGTGAATGACCAATAGGACCACCAGTGATAATATAATTGTAAAATCTTAAGGGATCTTTACTGATAAATGGCACGCAGAGGTTTCCACTGGTAATCAGCAGCAGCCTGTTATTTCCATGTGCGGCAAACAGATATAATACACTACTTACAAATGAAATTAAATGAATTCATGCAAGGACATTGCTTGAATTAACATTGCATGCAGCCACATAGAGTCCAACACTTCTGATACTATAGCTTTAAATAATGGAACAAATTTAAACTCAACAAATCTCAAATTCTTATTATTCATGGACAACTTTTGATTATTATAACTTGTAAATACATTTTCTTTATTTGAACTATGTTTGGTGTTCCAAATTAAGGTTTTGAAAAAGGTCTGACTATATTAAAACTGTATTATGCATGAAAATAGGGATTATAGATGTGTTATTATTACACATTTTGAACATTTCTGCAAATTCTAAGCATAAAAAAGCTGATTTTTGGCAAAGCTACAATCATTGGCTGTCCCTAGTTGCCCTTGGAAGGTGGTGATACTGAGGTCTTCATCTTGGACTACTGTAGTCCTTGTGGTGATGGTGTATGGTAGGGAATTTTAGGATTTTGACCCTTCAACAATGAAAGAACGATGTCCCTGTCAGAATGGTATGTGACTTGGAGGGAATGTGGAGGTGATAATGTTTCATTGACACTGCTGCTCTTGCCCTTCTTGAAGGCAGAGATTGTGGGACTGAAGGTGCTGCCAAAGCAAGCTTGGTGCATTGCTGCAGTGTATCCCATAGATAGTATATACTGCAATCACAGTGTATCCCATAGATAGTATATACTGCAACCACAGTGTATCCCATAGATAGTATATACTGCAACCACAGTGTATCCCATAGATAGTATATACTGCAACCACAGTGTATCCCATAGATAGTATATACTGCAACCACTGTGTATCCCATAGATAGTATATACTGCAACCACAGTGTATCCCATAGATAGTGTACACAGTAATCACAGTGTATCCCATTGATAGTATATACTGCAACCACAGTGTATCCCATAGATAGTATATACTGCAATCACAGTGTATCCCATCGATAGTATATACTACAATCACAATTTATTCCATAGATAGTGTATACTGCAACCACAGTATATCCCATAGATAGTATATTCTGCAACCACAGTATATCCCATAGATAGTATATACTACAACCACAGTATATCCCATAGATAGTATACACTGCAACCACAGTGAATGGGTGATGGACAGGGTGAGTCCAATGGCAGAGACGCCAACCTATCTTAGTTGTCACTGTGCTCCTTGAGAATTTCCTTCATTTTGGGAGTTTTAGGATCATAAAAAGAGAAGCTTCCATGTATATAACGCTTCATCACATTGAAATGTCTCACGCAATCAATTCCTTTTTTGGAGTACAGTGGCTGCTATTATGTTGGCAAATCTAGATGTTACATCTGTGAACCAATGAACAAAATTGTTATGGGCTTGTCGTCTCAGCTTCCAATGGATCATTTGCATGGTGTTAGTACCAACAGTTATTTTAAATGCATTCAGATTACATGTGAGAGTTCCCTCTGGTAGAAGTTTAGAAACTGACCACAATAGATTAAAAACACAAACATATGTACAAGTTTCTGATTTTATCTTGAGCTCCTGGACTCAAATCCAGCCCAGACTGATAGAAATGTTATGCTTTTTTTTCTCTACTGACTCTCTGCTCCCTCAACTTTACCATCTCCTGTGGCGTCTCTGCTCCCATGGTCTCAAGCACTAATGAACCATTTCCACCAACTTTTTTATATTCCTCGGCAACCACATCCCCCGTCCCCTTTGAAAACCAATTCCCTGGAAAAAAACTCTCCCGAGTGCCTGGCCATCCAAGTATCACAATACCTTTGCAGCTGTTGATTTACTCAACCATTCCTTTACCTCAACCTTCAATGTCCTTTTCCCCAGCACTATTGGCGTACCATGGCTGCAGTGTGTACTATCGACAGGAGGCACTGCAGCAACTCACCAAGACTTCTTTGGCAGGGCTTCCCAAACCCATGACCTCCACCAGCAAGGACAAGAGGAGCAGGTTCATGGGAACACCATCACCTCCAACTTCCCCTCCAAGTCACACACCATCCTGACTTGGATATATATCACCATTCATTCATTCATTATCACTGGGTCAGAATTCTGGAACTCCCTACCTAACTGCACTGCGGGAATAGCTTCACCACATAGACTGCTGTGCTTCAAGAATAAGGCACATTACCATCTTTGGAAGTGCAATGAAGGATGAGCAATAAACGTCGGCCAAGTCAGCGAAGCCCACATCCTGAGAATTTATTTTATACATCACTGTTTCCCATCCCAGTCATTCCCCTGGTACAGCCCCTATCTCCACTTTCACAAGTTCAAGGGTTACGGATTTGCACATATCTGACATACAACTGGCTTAGCCATCTATCACCAGATCCACCGGGACCACTTCAAGCTCTACTGGGCTTCAGTCACCTCTGTCAAAACCATCCACTACTCTAGGATCATTCTGAAAAGCAGAAATAACACCCAGTTTGTCTCTCCGCTACCAACCATCTCCAAAAACCATTCATCCTACTTCATCTCTAGCAATGAGTGCAAGAGTGCATTGACATTTTTCCATCAAGGTATAGACCATCCATTCAGCTGCCTATGCTGCTTTAAACCTTTACTCTTACCCAAAACTCCCTAAAGGCCCTCTCACTCTGATTCTGAACCCCATCTCTCTCTAGCTTCACTTCTGTCTCCCCCTCACCCTCTCAGAGCTCATCTCTTCCATGAGTTTCACCTCTTGCTCCTTTGATACCATTCTCACAAAATGGATGACTACCCAATATGCTGGATCCCATGATAAATGACATTGTAAATAGTTCCCTCTCCTCAGGCACGATCACCCTTACTTTCAAACCACTGTCATCAACTCCCAACCTCCACCTCTCTGTCCTTGCAAACTATTGGCACATCTCCAACTTCCCTTTCTTCTCCAAAGTCTTTGAATGTGTTGTCACCTCACAGATCTGATTCTAGAACATTTAAAATTCCCTATTTAAATCAATCCAACCTGGTTTCTGCTCCACCTACAACATTGAAATGGTCCTAACCAAAGTCATTAAAAGCATTCTTTCCTCATCCTCCTGAACCTCGTGGTAGAACATAAGAACATTAAAAAATAGGAGCAGGAGTAGGCCATTTTGGCTCCTCGAGCCTGCCCCGCCATTCAATAAGATCAAGGCTGATCTGATCTTGGCCTCCACTTCCCTGCCCACTCCCCATAACCCTTGACTCCCTTATCATTCAAAAATCTGTCTTTCTCCACCCTCTTTGTTAGTTCATCAATAGTTCATCAAGACAAGATTTGCCTTTAACAAATCCATGCTGGCTGGCTTTTATTAACCCATGCTTCTGCAAGTGCGAATTAATTTTGTCCTTGACAATGGTCTCGAGTAGTTTTTCCACCACTGACTTTAGACTGACTGGCCTGTACTTACCAGGTTTATCACTCACCATTTTTTGATAGGTGTAACGTTTGTAAACTTTCAGTCCTCTGGCAACATTCCCATATCCAAGGAGGATTGAAAGATTGTCCTCAGAGCTTCTGCTATCTCCATCCTAGCTTCCCTCAGCAACCTAGGATGCATCTCATCTGGACCAGGTGAGGTGTTAACTTTGAGTGATGCCAACCTATTTAGCACTTCCTTTCGATACATCTCTATCCTATCTAATATCCCTATTCCCTCCTCCTTTACTCCGACATTAACTTTATCCTCTTCTTTTGTAAAGACAGATGCAAAGTCCTCATTCAGTACCTCAGCCATGCCCTCTGCCTCCACAAGAAAATTACCTTTTTTGTCCCTAATCAGCCCCACCATTCCTTTAACTATCCTTTTAGTTTTTACATGTTTATAAACGACTTTTAGGTTCCCTTTTACGTTACCCGCTAATCTTTTCTCATATTCTCGTTTTGCCCTTCTTATGGGCCAGACTTTCCATAAAGGCCCTCAACGCCCGATTGCCTGCTGAGAAAGATCCCTAACGCTCGGCGAAAAAAGTGGACGAGAATTTCCATTTTGAGGGTAAAGGTAAGTAGAACTGATTGCCCGGCAAAAAAATGGGCGTTGCACACTCATTCTCAGCTGTTTTCTCGGCGGGTAAGTGCAAAGTAGCCAAATGGGCGGTCGTTACCGGAATGGACGATAAGAACAAAAATTTAGGCCGAGGCTGGGATTGGGCCTATGGAGCGGGGGGGTGGGGGGGAAAACTTAAAGAAAAAATGATCATTAATAAAAAACACAAACAAAGCATTCCCAAGACAATTTTAACCCTAATCGCATGGTAAATTTTTTAAAAAATTAAATAACGTTTAACTTACCTTTCTTTGCAGGGTCCCCTCCATACCACCCTGTAAAAGCAGCTTTTACAGGGCCGGTCTCTCGGTGACCTGGACATCGGCGGTTGAGCCCAAACTTACGCCCTGGCGGTTGTTCTTGGCATTGCACGTGGGCGGTTTGGTCCCGGCGGTTGACTTCAGATGTGGGCGATAACGTTCAAAAACTTACCTGGAAACTCTCGCCGGGCAAAAAACCAGCTGTAACGACGAGAAAATCGGCGACAATAAAGTCAAAAGTCTGGCCCTATATCCCTTTTTAATTTCCACCTGCACTCTCTCTATTCTGCCTTGTTGTCTACTATATTCTGTACCTGACATTTGTCATAAACCTATTTTCAGTTTTATTTTAATCTCTATTTCCTTTATCATCCAGGGAACTCTTGCTTTGGATGTGTTATGTATTTAACCCCTTGTAAAATACCATCAGAGGACCTAACTGTTGGAGTCCCAAGGGACTCCCTTTGGGAGCACGGTATATATGCAGGCTTCCCGCGAGGTACCTGCACTCTGGAGTCTTATTAAAGGAGCTAAGGTCACACTTGCTCATTGTACACAGTACTCAGTTTCATTCTTTGTTATTAGTGTACCAATTGGCGACGAGATAACGAACAACCGCGCAAAAATGCAAAGAACAGTTGGTATCCTGGAGAAGTTCTCAGAAGGGGATGATTGGAAGGCCTTCGTGGAGAGACTCGACCAATATTGTGGCCAACGAGCTGGAAGGGGTCGAGAATGCTGCCAAACGAAGGGTTTGTGGGGCAACAACCTATGGCCTCATGAAGAATCTCCTAGCTCCGGCAAAACCAACAGAGAAATCCTATGACGAATTGTGTACACTGGTCCGGGAGCACGTAAATCCTAAGGAAAGCATTTTGATGGCAAGATATCTGTTCTACACGTACCAACAATCGGAGGGCCAGGAAGTGGCGAGTTATGTCACCAAACTAAGGTGCCTCACTGGACATTGTGAATTTGAGGGATTCCTAGAACAAATGCTCAGAGATTTTTTAGTACTGGGCATTGGTCATGAAACAATCCTTCACAAACTGTTGACTGTAGAAATTCCGAATCTAAGTAAAGTCATAACGATAGCCCAGGCATTTATGTCCACCAGCGACAACACCAAGCAGATTTCGCAGAGTAAAGAAGTTTCAGCCAGTACTGTGCATAAAGTAACGTCGGTTTCGAGCAGAAATATACATGGCAGAACGTATGCGTTGGCTGCTGCTGCCCGACCTCAGATAACCCAGAGTCCGCCATCATCTGTTAATGCGAGGCATTTAACACCTTGTTAGTGCTGTGGAGGTGATCATCGACCCCAACAATGCCGCTTCAAGCACTATGCGTGCAATGGTTGCAAAACAATGGGACACCTCCAGTGAATGTGCAGGTGAGCTGCAAACCATGCAAACCCTGCAAACCACCACGTTGCAGAGGAAAATTGATCCACTGTGGATCAGGCTGAATTGGAGATTCGTACCGAGGAGGCAGAAGTGTACGGGGTACACACATTCACTACGAAATGTCCACCAATAATGTTGAAAGTTGAACTGAATGGAATTCCAGTATCTATGGAAATGGACACGGGTGCAAGTCAGTCCATAATGAGTAAAAAGGCCTTCGACAGGCTGTGGGGCAAAAAGGCACACAGGCCCAAGCTCAGCCCCATTCACACCAAACTAAGGACTTACACCAAGGAGCTAATCCCTGTAATTGACAGTGCAGAAGTCAAAGTCTCCTATGGCGGAGCAATACATCAACTCCTGCTGTGGATTGTGCCAGGGGATGGCCCTACATTGTTTGGCAGAAGCTGGCTGGGAAAAATCCGGTGGAACTGGGACGACATCCGAGCACTTTCGTCCGTTGACGACACCTCATGTGCCCAGGTTCTGAGCAAGTTCCCATCGTTGTTCGCTCCAGGCATTGGAAGCTTCTCAGGGACGAAAGTGCAGATCCATTTGGTTCTCGGTATGTGACCCATCCACCACAAGGCACGGGCGGTACCGTACATGATACGTGAGAAAGTGGAAACTGAGCTGGACAGGCTGCAGCGAGAAGGCATCATCGTGCCGGTGGAATTCAACGAGTGGGCTAGTCCGATTATCCTGGTACTTAAAGAGGACGGCACAATTAGAATTTTGGTGACTATAAAGTAATGATTAACCGTTTTTTGCTAAAGGACCAGTACCCACTATCCAAGGCAGACAACCTATTCGCGACCCTGGTTGGAGGGAAGATGTTCACCAAGCTAGACCTGACCTCGGCCTACATGACGCAGGAGCTGGAGGAGTCTTTGAAAGGCCTCACCTGCATCAGCACGCACAAAGGTCTGTTCATCTATAACCGGTGCCCGTTCGGGATTCGGTCGGCTGCAGCAATCTTCCAACGGAACATGGAGAGCCTGCTAAAGTCGGTTCCTTGCACTGTGGTTTTCCAGGACGACATACTGTTTACAGGTCGGGACACCATTGAGCACTAGAAGAATCTGGAAGAGGTGCTTAGTCGGTTGGATCACGTGGGGCTCAGGTTGAAACACTCGAAGTGTGTTTTGCTGGCACAGGAGGTCGTGTTCTTGGGAAGAAGAATCGCAGCAGACGGAATCAGACACAACGACGTCGAGACGGAGGTCATCAAGAATGAGTCGAGACCATAGAACGTGATGGAGCTGCAGTTGTTTCTGGGACTTCTTAACTATATTGGTAATTTCCTACCTGGGTTAAGCACTCTGCTAGAACCCCTATATGCACTACTGCACAAGGGAGATGACTGGGTATGGGGGAATTCACAAGAGGCTGCCTTTAAGAAAGCCAGAAATCTGTTGTGTTCAAAAAAACTGCTTATCCTGTATAACCCTTGTAAAAGATTAGTGCTAGCTTGCGATGCGTCGTCATATGGGGTCGGGTGTGTATTACAACAGGCTAACATCTATAAGCACGTCCACAGCCACTATTGAAAGCCTATGAGTCATGTTTGCCACACACGGCTTGCCTGATGTCTTAGTCAGCGACAATGGGCCGTGCTTCACCAGTGCTGAATTCAAGGAATTAATGACCCGCAATGGGATCAACCACGTCACATCTGCCCCATTCAAGCCTGCATCCAACGGCCAGGCAGGACAGGCAGTTCAGGCTATCAAACAAAGCTTGAAACGTGTGTTGGAAGGCTCCTTGTAGACCCGGCTATCCCGAGTGCTGCTCAGCTGCCGCACCAGACCCCACTCTTTCACCGGGGTTCCCCCAGCCGAGCTGCTCATGAACAGGGCACTAAAAACAAGGCTCTCTCTTGTCCACCCTGATCTCCATGATCATGTGGAGGGCAAGCGGCATCAATAAAGTGTGTACCATGACCCCACAAATTTGTCACGCGGTATTGAGATCAATGATCCTGTGTTTGTGCTCAATAATGGACATGGTTCCCAAATGGCTCGCTGGCACGGTTACAGCCAAAAAGGGGAGTAGGGTGTTTCAGGTCAAATTGGCAAATGGACAAACGTACAGAAAACATTTGGACCAAATCAAATTGCGGTTCACCAACAGCTACAAACAACCCGAAGAAGACACCGCCAACTTTGACCCTCCAACACACACACAAGTGACAACTGACATCATGGTTGACCACGAAGCCGAATTCACCATCCCCAGCAGCCCAGCAAGGCCGGCTACCCAACAGCCCAGTGAAGAACTGACCAACCAACCCACACCCGCATTTGTACCGAGACGATCGACAAGGGAGCAAAAAGCCCCAGATCGTTTCACCTTGTAAATAAGTGTACTGTTGACTTCACGGGGGGGCTGATGTTATGTATTTAACCCCTTGTAACCTGTATTACACTACCACCAGAGGGCCTACCTGTTGGAGACCCAAGGGATCCCAGCATCCCTTGGGAGCACGGTATATAAACAGGTGTGGGGGGGGGGGGGGGGGCGTGGTGTGGTCTCTATGAGGGGGTCAGGTTTCCTTCTGAACCCTTTGAGCGGTTTCGAATCGCTCCCCCTCCCTCAGGTTCTGTACTCTGGATTTATTTGGGGGGTATGACAAAAGTGCAGAGGACACTGCTTTGATGCAAAGAACTTTGGTTTTATTATAGTCAAGATAATACAGGCTTATTACTCTGTAAGTTTGGCTGTGTATTTTCTTACTAATCACTCTAATAAAGAACAATACAAGGAAAGGTACAAGGTCAAACTTAAAATCACTAATAAAGAACAGTACAAGGAAAGGTACAAGGTTAAACTTATAATCACTCTAATAAAGTACCATACACTACACATTCAAAGGGGGTTGCAGTAAAATTATACCTCTCACCTCCCAATCCCTAATTCTAGCTAGGTTAGACTCCAGGGCAGGCAGGGATTTATGCTTACCAATCCTTTTGATAGTTAATGGTAGATGGTGATGTTCTTCCTTCCTTCAGGACTTCAAGACTTCGAGGCTGGAGAGTCTCTCCCCTCTCTCCTCTCTCTCTCTCTCTCTCTCCTCTCGCTGTTGAAAATAGTGGCCAGTTATACGATTTCAGTGTTCTAATCTTGCGTGCCGCCCAATCTGTTCACAATCCTTTGTTTAATTTTGGCGGGCTTGGTTCTTCTTTGTAATATTTTGTCGGGCTCATTAAAGTTGATATGTCTTGGGTGGGTTGATGTTCGAAAAATGTTTCCTGATGGAAATATTAGTTTGGTAATTGCAATGTCCTTTAGTGCTTAGTCTTTCGCATACAGGCTGGATTGGGCCTCTTTGTGATGTATATGCTGAAATGGTTTGTCCAGGCCCATGTTGATGGGGAGCTATCTCTAGGTGATACTCATTCTTTCAGACAGGTTAACTCAGTCCTCACACCCAGACAGTTCCAATAATCAAATGGGCTTCTTTTGTTCCCGAGGTCCGCCCACAGGCTTCAATTTGTCTTGTAAAAGTTCATAATTCTATTAAAGTGCGTAGTTTCTTCCATAAGCGCTTTACAGTTCCAAACTTTTTGGTAGCTAGTCCCAAATTAAATTTCCTTTCAAATGAGCCCAAACACAGGGGGGGGCTTCTGGTGAATTTTGCTCCCTGCAAAGGCTACCCACGAGGTACCTTCACATAGAAACATAAAAAATAGGTGCAGCAGTAGGCCATTCGGCCCTTTGAGCCTGCACCACCATTCAATAAGATCATGGCTGATCATTCCCTCAGTACCACTTTCCTGCTTTCTCTCCATACCCCCTGATCCCCTTAGCCGTAAGGGCCATAATTAACTCCCTCTTGAATATATCCAATGAACTGGCATCAAAAACTCACTGCGGCAGGGAATTCCACAGGTTAGCAACTCTCTGAGTGAAGAAATTTTTCCTCATCTCAATCCAAAATGGCCTACCCCTTATCCTAAGACTGTGTCCCTGGTTCTGGACTTCCACAACATCGGGAACATTCTAACCAGTCCCGTCCCGTCAGAATCTTATATGTTTCTATGAGATCCCCTCTCATCCTTCTAAACTCCAATGTATAAAAGCCCAATTGATCCAGTCTCTCCTCATATGTCAGTCCTGCCATTCTGGGAATCAGTCTAGTGAACCTTCGCTGCACTCACTTAATAGCAAGAACGTCCTTTCCCAGATTAGAAGACGAAAACTGAACACAATATTCTAGGTAAGGCCTCACCAAGGCCCTATAGAACTGCTCCTTCCTGCTCCTGTACTCAAATCCCCTTGCTATGAAGGCCAACATACCATTTGCCTTCTTCACCGCCTGCTGTACCTGCATGCCAACTTTCAATGACTGATGAACCATGACACCCAGGTCTCGTTGCACCTCTCCTTTTCCTAATCTGCCACCATTCAGATAATATTCTATCTTCGTGTTTTTGCCCCCAAAGTGGATAACCTCACATTAACCACATTATACTGCATCTACCATGCATTTGCCCACTCACCTAACCTGTCCAAGTCACCCTGCAGCCTCCTAGCGTCTCCCTCACAGCTCACATCGCAACCCAGTTTACTGTCATCTGCAAACTTGGAGATATTACACTCAATTCCTTCATCCAAATCATTGTTGTATATTGTAAAGAGCTGGGGTCCAAGCACTAAGCCCTACGGCACTCCACCAGTCACTGCCTGCCATTCTGAAAAGGACCCATTTATCCCGACTCTCTGCTTCCTGTCTGCCAACCAGTTCTTTATCCACGTCAGTATGTTACCTCCAATACCATGTGCTTTGATTTTGCATACCAATCTCTTGTGTCAGACCTTGTCAAAAGCCTTTTGAAAGTCCAAATGCATTACATCCACTGGTTCTCCCTTGCCCACTCTGCTAGTTACATCCTCAAAAAATTCCAGAAGATTCGTCAAGCATGATTTCCCCTTCATAAATCCATGCTGACTTGGACCGATCCTGTCACTGCTTTCCAAATGCACTGCTATTTCATCCTTAATAATTGATTCCAACATTTTCCCCACTACTGATGTCAGGCTAATCAGTATATAATTACCTGCTTTCTCTCTCACTCCTTTTTTAAAAAGTGGTTTTACATTAGCTACCCTCCAGTCCATAGGAACTGATCCAGATTCGATAGACTGTTGGAAAATGATCACCAATGCATCCACTATTTCTAGAGCCATTTCCTTAAGTACTCTGGGATGCAGACTATCAGGCCCCAGGGATTTATCGGCCTTCAATCCCATCAATTTCCCGAACACAATTTCCCGCCTAATAAGGATATCCTTCAGTTCCTCCTTCTCACTGGACCCTCGGTCCCCTGGTATTTCCGGAAGCTTATTTGTGTCTTCCTTCGTGAAGACAGAACCAACGTATTTGTTCAATTGGTCTGCCAGTTCTTTGTTCCCCATTATAAATTCACCTGAATCCGACTGTAAGGGACCTACATTTGTCTTCACTAATCTTTTTCTTTTCACATATCTATCGAAGCTTGTGCAGTAATTTTTTGTGTTCCCGGCAAGCTTCTTCTCGTACTCTATTTTCTCCCTCTTAATTAAACCCTTTGTCCTCCTTGCTGAATTCTAAATTTCTCCCAGTCCTCAGGTTTGTTGCTTTTTCTGGCCAAGTTATATGCCTCTTCCTTGGATTTAACTCTATCCTTAATTCCCTTTGTTAGCCACGGTTGAGCCACCTTCCCCATTTTATTTTTACTCTAGACAAGGATGTACAATTGCTGAAGTTCATCCATTTGATCTTTAAATGTTTGTCATTGCCTAGACACCGTCAATCCTTTAAGTATCATTTGCCAGTCTATTCTAGTCAATTCATGCCTCAAACCATCGAAGTTACCTTTCCTTAAGTTCAGGACCCTAGCTTCTGAATTAACTATGTCACTCTCCATCTTAATAAAGAATTCTACGATGTTATGACCACTCTTCTCCAAGGGGCTTCACACAACAAGATTGCTAATTAGTCCTTTCTCATTATACATTACCCAGTCTAGGATGGCCAGCTCCCTAGTTGGTTCCTTGACATATTGGTCTAGAAAACCATCCCTAATACACTCCAGGAAATCCTCCTCCACCGCATTGCTACCAGTTTGGTTAGCCCAATCAATATGTAGATTAAAGTCACCCATGATATCTGCTGTACCTTTATTGCATGCATCCCTTATTTCTTGTTTGATGCTGTCCCCAACCTTACTACTACTGTTTCGTGGTCTGTACGCAACTCCCACTAACTTTTTCTGCCCCTTGCTATTCCATATCTCCATCCATAATGATTTCACATCCTCCAAGCTAATGAACTTTCTTACTATTGCATTAATTTCCTCTTTAACCAGCAATGCCATCCCACCTTCTTTTCCTTTCTGTCTATCCTTCCTAAATGTTGAATACCCATGGATGTTGAGTTCCTCGCCTTGGTCATCCTGGAGCCATGTCTCCGTGATGCCAATTACATCATATCCATTAACTGCTATCTGCGCAGTTAATTCGTTCACCTTATTCCGAATACTCCTCGCATTGAGGCACAGAGCCTTCAGGCTTGTCTTTCTAACACATGTTGCCTCTTTAGAATTTTGCTGTAATGTGGCCCTTTTTGCTTTATGCCTTAGGTTTCTCTGCCCTCCACTTTTACTTTTCTTCTTTCTATCTTTTGCTTCTGTCCCCATTCTAATTTCCCCTGTCTCCTTGCATAGGTTCCCATCCCCCTGCCATATTAGTTTAACACCTCCCCAGCAGCACGAGCAAACACTCCCCCATGACGTTGGTTCTGGTTCTGCCCAGGTGCAGACCGTCCGGTTTGTACTGGTCCCATCTCCCCCAGAACCGGTTCCAATGTCCCAGGAATTCGAATCCCTTCCTCCTGCATCACTCCTCAAGCCACGTATTCATCTGAGCTATCCTGCAATTCCTACTCTGACTAGCACGTGGCACTGGTCTCAATCCTGAGATTACTACTTTTGAGGTCTTCCTTTTTAATTTAGCTCTTAGCTCCCTAAATTCATCTTGTCGGACCTCGTCCCATTTTTTACCTATGTCATTGGTACTTATATGCACCACGACAGCTGGCTGTTCACCCTCCCTTTTCAGAATGCCCTACACCCACTCCGAGACATCCTTGACCCTTGCACCAGGGAGGCAACATACCATCCTGGAGTCTCGGTTGCGGCCGCAGAAATGTCTATCTATTCCCCTTACAATTGAATCCCCTACCACTATAGCTCTCCCACTCTTTTTCCTCCCTCCTGTGCAGCAGAGCCACCCATGGTGCCATGGACTTGGCTGCTGTTGCCCTCCCCTGATGAGTCATCCCCCTCAACAGTACCCAAAGCGGTGTATCTGTTTTGCAGGGTAATGACCGCAGGGGACCTCTGCACTACCTTCCTTGCACTACTCTTCCTGTTGGTCATCCATTCCCTATCTGACTGTGTACCTTTTACCTGCGGTATGACCAACTCACTAAACGTGCTATTCACGTCTTTCTCAGCATCATGGATTCTCCAGAGTGAATCCACCCACAGCTCCGGGGCCGCAATGCGGTCCGTCAGGAGCTGCAGACGGATACACTTCCCACTCTGAAGTCTTATTAAAGGAGCTATGGTTACACTTGCTCATTGTATACAGTACTCAGTTTCATCCTTTATTATGAGTGTACCAGGATGTCTCATCTTTCCTCCTTCGGGAATACGCATGGTTTGTACCTGAACTAACTCTGCTGTGAAGGCCTACCATTGCCCTTTTCCTGTTTTTTAGGCCAATCTTTGTTTCCAGTCCACCTGTGCTAGATCCCTTTGCAAATCACTGAAAGCAGCACTCTTCCATTTGGGTATTTTCACCTTTGATTTTTTTTTTATCCCTTTCCATAACTACTTTAAACCTAATTATATCATGATCATTATTACACAAATGTTCTCCCACTGAAACACATTCTGAAGTCCATCTTCATTAACTCGAAATAGATCCAGCACTGCTTCCTTCCATTTTGGGCTACACACATTCTGGTTAAGAAAACTCGCCTGTACACATTTTAGAAATTCTTCACCTTCCTTGGCCTTTTGCTTGGCATCCATTGTATTTACACCTCATGAATTATCTTGCATTAAAGGCTCTCAATAAATGGAAATTATTGTTATTATTGACCAATGTGTTCTGAAATGTAACAATTTTGAAAAATCTCAACCTATTTCTTACATGGGCATAAGAAGGAAAAGTACTTGAATCAATTTTTTACTATGCTATGAATGTTCTAAGGAAAGAAAACCTGCAGTAATCAGGTGGGCAGTGGGCCTCATTAACATGTGGCTGGTGAACAGGTGCTCAAGAGGCAGCTCTGCAGTTGGGGAGCATATGGGTTTGGCTGGCTCATATATCAAACCAACCTGACAGTACGAACCATGCATGAAGGCGGGGGGAGGTGATATGGGTGGGGACCAGGATGCCGTTCAGCAACCAACAGCAGACCAGAATATTTTTGTGGGGTTCAGTGTACCATTCCTGCTCCTCCTGGCCAGAAAAAAAATAAGTCAGCCATTTTTTAAGTGGCCTGCAGCCGTCTCTTTAAGGACTGCTGTTTATGGCACTGTAAGCCAGGGTCCAACAGCTGGTGTATTGTAGTGACCATTGCTCCACAAACATCACATTGGATTCCTTCGATGGACGCAGGACCCCAAGTTAAACGAGGCTTCCATTTGTTTTGGGCGGGAGCGCCAGACATTTATTTTGAGGCCCACCTGCATTTCATATTGGGTGGACCTTTCGAGGGATCTCATTGTCTCCCTGCATGGGAACCAATGCAGGGAGACAGAGGGAAACAAAAGGAGGCAAAAGCAAAAGACAGAAAGGAGATGAGGAAAAGTGGAGGGCAGAGAAACCCAAGGCAAAGAACAAAAAGGGCCACTGTACAGCAAAATTCTAAAAGGACAAAGGGTGTTAAAAGAACAAGCCTGAAGGCTTTGTGTCTTAATGCAAGGAGTATCCGCAATAAAGTGGATGAATTAACTGTGCAAATAGATGTTAACAAATATGATGTGATTGGGATTACGGAGACGTGGCTCCAGGATGATCAGGGCTGGGAACTCAACATCCAGGGGTATTCAACATTCAGGAAAGATAGAATAAAAGGAAAAGGAGGTGGGGTAGCATTGCTGGTTAAGGAGCAAGTTAAGGCAATAGTTCGGAAGGACATTAGCTTGGATGATGTGGAATATATATGGGTAGAGCTGCAGAATACCAAAGGACAAAAAACGTTAGTGGGAGTTGTGTACAGACCTCCAAACAGTAGTAGTGATGTTGGGGAGGGCATCAAACATGAAATTAGGGGTGCGTGCAATAAAGGTGCAGCAGTTATAATGGGTGACTTTAATATGCACATAGATTGGGTTAACCAAACTGGAAGCAATACGGTAGAGGAGGATTTCCTGGAGTGCATAAGGGATGGTTTTTTAGACCAATATGTCGAGGAACCAACTAGGGGGGAGGCCATCTTAGACTGGGTGTTGTGTAATGAGAGAGGATTAATTAGCAATCTCGTTGTGCGAGGCCCCTTGGGGAAGAGTGACCATAATATGGTGGAATTCTGCATTAGGATGGAGAATGAAACAGTTAATTCAGAGACCATGGTCCAGAACTTAAAGAAGGGTAACTTTGAAGGTATGAGGCGTCAATTGGCTAGGATAGATTGGCAAATTATACTGAAGGGGTTGACTGTGGATGGGCAATGGCAGACATTTAGAGACCGCATGGATGAACTACAACAATTGTACATTCCTGTCTGTCGTAAAAATAAAAAAGGGAAGGTGGCTCAACCGTGGCTATCAAGGGAAATCAGGGATAGCATTAAAGCCAAGGAAGTGGCATACAAATAGCCAGAAATAGCAGAGAACCCGGGGACTGGGAGAAATTTAGAACTCAGCAGAGGAGGACAAAGGGTTTGATTAGGGCAGGGAAAATGGAGTACGAGAAGAAGCTTGCAGGGAACATTAAGACGGATTGCAAAAGTTTCTATAGATATGTAAAGAGAAAAAGGTTAGTAAAGACAAACGTAGGTCCCCTGCAGTCAGAATCAGGGGAAGTCATAACGGGGAACAAAGAAATGGCGGACCAATTGAACAAGTACTTTGGCTCGGTATTCACTGAGGAGGACACAAACAACCTTCCGGATATAAAAGGGGTCAGAGGGTCTGGTAAGGAGGAGGAACTGAGGGAAATCCTTATTAGTCGGGAAATTGTGTTGGGGAAATTGATGGGATTGAAGGCCGATAAATCCCCAGGGCCTGATGGACTGCATCCCAGAGTACTTAAGGAGGTGGCCTTGGAAATAGTGGATGCATTGACAGTCATTTTCCAACATTCCATTGACTCTGGATCAGTTCCTATGGAGTGGAGGGTAGCCAATGTAACCCCACTTTTTAAAAAAGGAGGGAGAGAGAAAACAGGGAATTACAGACCGGTCAGCCTGACATCGGTAGTGGGTAAAATGATGGAATCAATTATTAAGGATGTCATCGCAGTGCATTTGGAAAGAGGTAATATGATAGATCCAAGTCAGCATGGATTTGTGAAAGGGAAATCATGCTTGACAAATCTTCTGGAATTTTTTGAGGATGTTTCCAGTAGTGTGGACAAGGGAGAACCAGTCGATGTGGTATATTTGGACTTTCAGAAGGCTTTCGACAAGGTCCCACACAAGAGATTAATGTGCAAAGTTAAAGCACATGGGATTGGGGGTAGTGTGCTGACATGGATTGAGAACTGGTTGTCAGACAGGAAGCAAAAAGTAGGAGTAAATGGGGACTTTTCAGAATGGCAGGCAGTGACTAGTGGGGTACCGCAAGGTTCTGTGCTGGGGCCCCAGCTGTTTACACTGTACATTAATGATTTAGACGAGGGGATTAAATGTAGTATCTCCAAATTTGCGGATGACACTAAGTTGGGTGGCAGTGTGAGCTGCAAGGAGGATTCTATGAGGCTGCAGAGCGACTTGGATTGGTTAGGTGAGTGGGCAAATGAATGTCAGATGAAGTATAATGTGGATAAATGTGAGGTTATCCACTTTGGTGGTAAAAACAGAGAGACAGACTATTATCTGAATGGTGACAGATTAGGAAAAGGAGAGGTGCAACGAGACCTGGGTGTCATGGTACATCAGTCATTGAAGGTTGGCATGCAGGTACAGCAGGCGGTTAAGAAAGCAAATGGCATGTTGGCCTTCATAGCGAGGGGATTTGAGTACAAGGGCAGGGAGGTGTTGCTACAATTGTATATGGCCTTGGTGAGGCCACACCTGGAGTATTGTGTACAGTTTTGGTCTCCTAACCTGAGGAAGGACATTCTTGCTATTGAGGGACTGCAGCGAAGGTTCACCAGACTGATTCCCGGGATGGCGGGACTGACCTATCAAGAAAGACTGGATCAACTGGGCTTGTATTCACTGGAGTTCAGAAGAATGAGAGGGGACCTCATAGAAACGTTTAAAATTCTGACGGGGTTAGACAGGTTAGATGCAGGAAGAATGTTCCCAATGTTGGGGAAGTCCAGAACCAGGGGACACAGTCTAAGGATAAGGGGGAAGCCATTTAGGACTGAGATGAGGAGGAATTTCTTCACCCAGAGAGTGGTGAACCTGTGGAATTCTCTACCACAGAAAGTTGTTGAGGCCAATTCACTAAATATATTCAAAAAGGAGTTAGATGAAGTCCTTACTACTAGGGGAATCAAGGGGTATGGTGAGAAAGCAGGAATGGGGTACTGAAGTTGCATGTTCAGCCATGAACTCATTGAATGGCGGTGCAGGCTAGAAGGGCCGAATGGCCTACTCCTGCACCTATTTTCTATGTTTCTATGTTTCTATTGGGTTATGAGTCTTGCCAAATTTCATGTCGTTGCCATCCTATCTTTCCAGTAAATGGAACGGACAACAGACAAAAATTGTCACCTTGGACTTTTCAACCACAAGAGAAGAAGACTGAGGGTTGATCTCATAGTGGTGTATTTGACAATAAATATGTGGGAAAGGTAAATTTGGGATATTCATTCAAATTAAATTGCAAAAGTAGCATAATGGATGAAAACTAATAAAACAGAAATTTATGACTAATATTAGGAAGTTCTCTTTAGCACAAAACGTGAATAGTGCGTAGAATACATCTCCAGATAGAATGATGGAGGTGGAACCATCTGAGAAAAAATGAGATGCTACAATGGAGGGTGAGTGTGGAGTCTTTCTGGATGGATCAACTAAGATAGGCAAAATGGCTTTCCTCATCCAAACTGATCTTGTGATCTTGTGCGATCTGGGGAATTAAATGTTGGTCACCTTTACCAAGACTATCATGTATATTTCACCCTTGTAAAGGCTGTTCAGGTGACAAAAATGTCTTCCAAATCCCAGTGGCTGACACACTAAATGTGAAGACAGGAAATTGAGTCTGGTCAAATGAACAGATGCGACACTCCAACTCCTTAGTTGAAAGCTGACAAATTGGAAATCATGCAGGATAAGATAGTAATAAGGAGACTGGCCCTCTTTGCCCTCCCCATAGGCCAGCATTGCAGCATGCCAGGAAGAAGCTGGAGGTGGAAAACTTGGTAGTGCAGCTGTCACCCGCTGCATGTTAGCTGCAGGTATCCATGCAGCTGATGGCACAGCTCTGCTGACTCATAGAAACATAGAAACATAGAAAATAGCTGCAGGAGCAGGCCATTCATCCCTTCTAGCCTGCACCGCCATTCAATCAGTTCATGGCTGAACATGAAACTTCAGTACCCCGTTCCTGCTTTCTCGCCATACCCCTTGATCCCCCGAGTAGTAAGGACTTCATCTAACTCCCTTTTGAATATATTTAGTGAATTGGCCTCAACTACTTTCTGTGGTAGAGAATTCCACAGGTTCACCACTCTCTGGGTGAAGAAGTTTCTCCTCATCTCGGTCCTAAATGGCTTACCCCTTATCCTTAGACTGTGACCACTGGTTCTGGACTTCCCCAACATTGGGAACATTCTTCCTGCATCTAACCTGTCTAAACCCGTCAGAATTTTAAACGTTTCTATGAGGTCCCCTCTCATTCTTCTGAACTCCAGTGAATACAAGCCCAGTTGATCCAGTCTTTCTTGATAGGTCAGTCCCACCATCCCGGGAATCAGTCTGGTGAATCTTCGCTGCACTCCCTCAATAGCAAGAATGTCCTTCCTCAGGTTAGGAGACCAAAGCTGTACACAATACTCCAGGTGTGGCCTCACCAAGGCCCTGTACAACTGTAGCAACACCTCCCTGCCCCTGTACTCAATCCCCTTGCTATGAAGGCTAACATGCCATTTGCTTTCTTAACCGCCTGCTGTACCTGCATGCCAACCTTCAGTGACTGATGTACCATGACACCCAGGTCTCTTTGCACCTTCCCTTTTCCTAATCTGTCACCATTCAGATAATAGTCTGTCTCTCTGTTTTTACCACCAAAGTGGATAACCTCACATTTATCCACATTATACTTCATCTGCCATTCATTTGCCCACTTACCTAACCTATCCAAGTCACTCTGCAGCCTCATAGCATCCTCCTCGCAGCTCACACTGCCAGCCAACTTAGTGTCATCCGCAAATTTGGAGATACTACATTTAATCCCCTCGTCTAAATCATTAATGTACAATGTAAACAGCTGGGGCCCCAGCACAGAACCTTGCGGTACCCCACTAGTCACGGCCTGCCATTCTGAAAAGTACCCATTTACTCCTACTCTTTGCTTTCTGTCTGACAACCAGTTCTCAATCCATGTCAGCACACTACCCCCAATCCCATGTGCTTTAACTTTGCACATTAATCTCTTGTGTGGGACCTTGTCGAAAGCCTTCTGAAAGTCCAAATATACCACATCAACTGGTTCTCCTTTGTCCACTTTACTGGAAACATCCTCAAAAAATTCCAGAAGATTTGTCAAGCATGATTTCCCTTTCACAAATCCATGCTGACTTGGACCTATCATGTCACCATTTGCCTGTGCAGCCAGCTTTACATGGTCATTGCCAGGTAGGTGCAATTCTGCCTGTAAATGTGAGTGGGCGGGTGGGCACAATCTATCTCTGATGTAGCCTGAGCTGCCCAACATTTCTCCATTGCTCCTTTGCTTATGCCAAACACCATGAATAAATGACGATTCCCACTGAGAAACCCGTTGTCCCACACAAGGCTCACCCAAAATCATCATCATAGGCAGTCCCTCGAAATCGAGGAAGACTTGCTTCCACTCAAAAAGTCAGTTCTCAGGTGACTGAACAGTCCAATACAGGAATTACAGTCTCTGTCACAGGTTGGACAGACAGTGGTTGAAGGATAGGGTGCGTGGGACAGGTTTGCCGTACGCTCCTTCCGCTGCCTGCGCTTGTTTTCTGCATGCTCTCGGCGACGAGATTCGAGGTGCTCAGTGCCCTCCCGGATGCTCTTCCTCCACTTAGGGTTGTCTTTGGCCAGGGATTACCAGGTGTCAGTGGGGATGTTGCACTTTATCAAGGAGGCTTTGAGGGTGTCCTTGAAACATTTCCTCTGCCGATCTGGGGCTCGTTTGCCATGTAGGAGTTCGAGAAAAGCGCTTGCTTTGGGAATCTCGTGTTGGGCATGCGAACAATGTGCGCCCAATGGAGCTGTGGCAGTGGCAGAACATTTGTTACAAAGCCTCCGGATCAATTAAGTGGAAACAGGAAAGAAACAAAATAAAAATAAGAGCAGAAATATCCTCAAAACGCTGCTATAAATTTTAAACATATGGCTCTTTAAATGCACGTCCACAATAAACAGCACAATATAGCAGTCATGGAGATCCATCTTGTACAGGTAATTTACTGCAGTGCACCGACATAAATGTGGGAAATTAGATGGGCCTATGATGTAATCAGGGCCAAATTTTAATATCATTAATTATAAGCTGATAATTATAAGACTGTCACTCTTCCGAAACACAACCGTAAAATTGGATGGGGAGCTGAAAGGGCAGGCATCTCGAATAATGAATCTGCACATTTTTTACATTGAGTTACGTCTACATTACATTTGTTAATCAGGTGTAACTAACCAGAAAATATACCCTATTCCTAGAAGCAGCTAGAATTCCCCGAGTATTCCTACAAAAGGAAAATGGATAAATAACTGTTAGCAATAGAATTTAAGATTAAGTATTAAATGAGGAAAAATAGTCTTCTGAACATAATAGTTTCTGTTGTACTGGAATCATAGAGATCTCTTGGAATCAATTGGCTCGGGTGGCATAATTACATTTGTACAGTTAGATAGATATTCTGGTGTTTTACTTAATTACCTTGGAGTGTTCGATAGATACTGTAGCGAACTTTCCCTCAAGCACTTGGCTCCCTGGCCACAATTTTGTGCTCGGAGGACAAGATTCTGGAAATGCTTGGAAAATGTTATTCTTAAAGGTTTCTTGTTATTGTTACAGAGATCTTGCTTCAGGAACAGAAATGCTTTTTAGTTTTTTTAATAAATACTGATAGCTCACCGCTTGGTGTTCATCAGTGTTCTTGATGGCTGCTGTTATGTATAGAAGAACTCCACGAGGCTGAGTACTGTGAACTAAACTTAGTGTGACCTTACTCTTCTTTATGCAACTCCAGAGTGGCTAAACAACATGGCAGCCAACCTTTTATACTGGCCCTGCATGTGTGTGCAGGTGACCATTAGGACTCCAACAGTCGCGCCCTCTGGTGGCAAGTATTTTATAGTTACATATATAACATCACTCTCCCCCAAAGTCTTCGGTACAAGTTATTTACAAGGTGAGGCGATCCGGAGCCCTTCGCTCCCTGGTTGATCGTCTAAGTTCAAACACTGGCGTGTGTGAGCTAGTCGGACCATTGCTGCACTGCACCGTGGTTGGTCTGACCAGACTGTCAGGAATGGTGGGTTCATCCTCGTGATTGACAGCGAGGTCGATTGTTGGTTGCGTGTGTGTTGGTGGTCGATGGTGATGTCCTCTTCTTGTCGTTTCTAGTTGTCAGTACATCGCAATTTGGTCTGATCTAGATGCTTTCTGCACGTTTGGCCATTTAACAGTTTGATTATAAACACCCTATTCCCTTCCTTGGCCAAAACGGTGCCAGCAACCTACTTGAGAGCATGACCGTACTTCAGGACAAACACAGTGTCATTAACATTAATATCACGTGAAACAGCCGCGCGATCGTGGTACATGTTCTGCCGGTGTCGCCGGGTTTCCACGTGATCATTGAGATCCTGGTGGACTAGTGAGAGCCTGGTTTTGAGGGCTCTTCTCATTACCAATTCTGTCGGGGGAACCTTGGTGAGCGAGTGGGGTCGCGTCCGGTAACTGAGCAGAATGCAAGACAGGCGGATCTGCAGGGAGCCATCCGTCACGTTTTCCATGGTCTGCTTGATGGTTTGGACTGCCTGCTCCACTTGACCATCAGAGGTGGGCTTAAACGGAGCAGACCTGACATGCTTGATGCCATTGCGGGTCATAAACTCGTTGAATTCCGAGCTGGTGAAACACGGTCCATTGTCGCTGACAAGGATGTCGGGCAAGACATGGGTGGTGATCATAGCCAGGAGGCTTTCAATGGTGGCTGTGGATGTGATGGATGACATAATTATGTATTCAATCCATTTGGAGTAAGCGTCCATTACTACTACAAACATCTTTCCCAGAAAGGGACTGGCAAACTCTACGTGGATCCTGGACCACGGTTTGGAGGGCCACGACCACAGACTCAGTGGAGCCTCCCTCAGTTGCGAGCAAGTGTTGCACTGATGCACGCATGACTCCAATTCAGAGTCAATGCCGGGCCACCAAACATGCGACCTGGCAATTGCCTTCATCATGACAATGCCTGAGTGGGTACTGTGTAGGTCGCGTAGAAACGCTTCCCTACCTTTTTTTGGCAAAACCACGCGATTACCCCATAAGAGACAATCCGACTGGATGGACATTTCATCTTTGCATCGGTGAAGCAGTTTAATTTCATCTTGCATTTCCCCGGGAATGGCTGACCAGCTCCCATCGAGGACGCAACTTTTTACAAGTGATAGCATAGGATCCTGGCTGGTCCAGGTCCTGATCTGGCGAGCTGTGACCCCTCGCTCTCAAAAGCATCCATGACCAGTAGCAAGTCTGTGCGCTGCGCCGTTTCAACCCCGGTGGTGAGTAGCCGACTGAGAGCATCGACACAGTTTTCAGAGCCTGGTCTGTGGCGGATAACATAATCATAAGCAGATAATGTTAGTGCCCATCTTTGAATGCAGGACGAAACATTGGTGTTCATACCTTTGTTCTCTGAAAACAGCAAAATGAGCGGCTTGTGGTCGGTTTCAAGCTCAAACCGAAGTCCAAATAGGTATTGGTGCATTTTCTTAACCCCATATATGCATGCTAACGCCTCTTTCTCGACCGTACTATAGGCTCTCTGAGCCTTAGATAGACTTCTAGATGCATATGTAACCGGTTGGAGGTTGCCCGATACATTGGCTTGCTGTAACACACAGCCGACCCCGTGCGATGAGGCGTCACAAGCTAGCACTAAACGTTTACATGGGTCATAGTGTACAAGTAACTTATTTGAACATAGCAGGTTCTGGGCCTTCTCAAAGGCTATGTCTTGAGATTTGCCCCAAACCCAGTCGTCACCCTTATGTAGCAACATGTGCAAAGGCTCTAACAACGTGCTCAACCCAGGTAGAAAGTTACCAAAATAGTTGAGGAGTCCCAGGAATGAACGCAGCTCTGTCACATTCTGTGGTCTGGGTGCATTCTTGATGGCCTCTGTCTTTGAGTCTGTGGGCCTGATGCCATCTGCGGCAATCTTTCTCCCCAGAAATTTGACTTCTGGCGCCAGGAAAACACACTTGGAGCGTTTCAGCCTGTGTCCCACTCTGTCTAGGCGACTTAGAACCTCTTCCAGGTTGTGTTGGTGTTCGATGGTGCCACGACCGGTGATCAGGATGTCGTCTTGAAATACAATGGTGGGCGGAACAGATTTCAGCAAACTCTCCATGTTTCTTTGGAAAATGGCTGCAGCCGAGCGAATCCCGAAAGGGCACCTGTGGTATATAAACAGTCCTTTGTGTGTGTTGATTGACGTCAGTCTTTTCAAAGATTCAGCCAGCTCGTGTGTCATGTAGGCAGCGGTTAGGTCCAACTTGGTGAACGACTTTCCCCCTGCCAACGTTGCAAACAGGTTATCTGCCATGGGGAGCGGGCACTGGTTAATCGTTACCTTGTAGTCTCTGCAGATTCTGACCATGCCATCGCTTTTCAACACCAGAACAATTGGACTCGACTGGCCTACTCATTGAACTCGACTGGCGATATGATTCCTTCGCATTGGAGTCTGTCCAGTTCGATCTCGACTTTCGCCCTCATCATGTACGAAGCCGCCCAGATGCATGGCCTGCAAGGGAAAAGGGCTGCAAACCAGTGGACCACTAACCTCTGAAAAGCCAGTCTTTGGGTATTGGAGCTGTCTGGGATATTGGAGCTAAACAAATTGTCTGGGGAATTGTGTAAACTCCAAAACTAGGAGGCATTAACATAACAATAATTGACCCAGAGATAGCCAGCCATAGCTCAAAGCATGAAACCCATTCAGCACATGCATAATGCTAATCATCTATCCGGCCTGCATGGAAAACCCAGGCCTAGGCAGACAATGTAAACACCAAAAATAATTTTTACAATCGCAACTCGAATTCAACAGATCGACATATCCTAAACAAGTTATCGTTAACGAGCCCGTCAAAATTCAACAAAGAATTACCAAGCCCGCCAAAACTAAGACAAAGAATCGGGTTTGATTTGGCGCGCAGATTCGAAAGGCTCTCAAGGTATAATTGAGGCCCTGCTTTACAGCCAATAACACACTTTGCTTCTCCACCAGCTTTGCATGCTTCAAACCTGGCAGACTTTAAGATCAGCACACCTGCTTTCATTAACCTGGTTCTTCAGAACATCGATCAAGACAGCATCGCAAACGACCAGGACACCAAGCACGTTGCGGCAGCAAGAGGCTCATGAAACAACGACTAAGATGTTACCACCAACCAAATTGGTAATACTGAGCCACCGCGACCAATGATTTCCAAACCGCAGTCAACGCGACGAAAACCCGAAGATTCGCAAGCTGTTTCCACTCTACAAGCTATCCCTGAGCTACCAATGTGTAAAACATTACCTAAAAGAATGTTAAAACCTACTGCTGAAGGAAGAAAGTGGGTACTTACCCCATAAATCCAATACGTGCCCGACCGCATCAGCGGACACCACCCAACTGAAGACTACGCAGTGAGAAGTCTTCCACGACGTTCGGGGTACAGCAAGCAGAACCTACCGAGTCCAGCGAACCCTGAAACCGCGAACCACCGTGAACTGTCAATAAGAGGATTGGTGAGCATTATCCCTGTTGCCCTAGAGTTTAACCTAGTCAGATTTAGGCATTGGGAGGTGGAAGGTGTATTATTTTCTGTAACCCCTTTTGTATGTGTAATAAAGTGTCCTTATTTTAGAGATTGTAAGTTTTGACATTGTACTTTCTTTCCTGAATAAAATCAAAGTTTCTTGCACCAAAACCAGTTGTCTGCTGCACTTTGTCACATCCCCAAATAAATCCAAAGTCTAGAACCCAGGGAGTGGGAGCGATTCGAACCGCTCAGAAGGCCAGAAGTGAACCTGAACTCCACACCACCCCCTACAATACTCTCCTTCGGCTTGAGGTGGTCCCGAACCAGCGTGCACAACTCTGTATATTCCTTCTCCGTTGGTTTTGTCGATGTGAGCAAATTCTTGATGAGGCCATATGTTTTAGGCCCACAGACGGTGAGGAGAACCGCCCTGCGCTTAACCGCGTTAGTGTTTCCTTCCAGCTCGTTGACCACGAAGTACTGGTCAAGACGCTCGACGAAGGCTTTCCAAACATCACCCTCTACGAATCTCTCTAATATTCCAACGGCAGCCATGGTTGCGTGAAGGTTCGTATTCTGTTACTTTTCGCCAATTGTTATGTATAGAAGAACTCCACGAGGCTGAGTACCGTGAGCTAAACTTAGTGTGACCTTAGTCTTCTTTATTACAACGTCAGAGTGCCTAAACAACATGGCAGCCAACCTTTTATACTGGCCCTGCACATGTGTGCAGGTGACGATTAGGACTCCAACAGTTACGCCCTCTGGTGGCAAGTATTACGTAGTTACATACATAACAGCTGCAAACACAGGACAGGATCTTGTGGCCACAGAGCAGAGAGGCATCATAATGAGGTCGATTGCAACTCCCAGCAAGTTTAGGATGAGTGGGAGCAGATTGAATGCAAAGCACACTCACATGCCCAGGTATTACTCAAGTCATAACAGGAACACAAAAATCATATAAGGGAATTAAGGGTTACGGGGAGCGAGCGGGTAAGTGGAGCTGAGTCCACGGCCAGATCAGCCATGATCTTGTTGAATGGCGGAGCAGACCCGAGGGGCTAGATAGCCTACTCCTGTTCCTAATTCTTATGTTATTATGTTCTTATGTACAATGGCTGAATCCATTCATAAATGGGAGATGCTCCAAATTAATAAAAATATTACTGCTTTTATATTTGAAATGTTGATATTTACAGATGTGCGCAAAAACAACTGCTTTTAAATTTCAGGTGTATTCACCATTAGAGTAAAAATAACTGCATAAGGCTCTCATAGAAACATAGAAACATAGAAAATAGGTGCAGGAGTAGGCCTTTCGGCCCTTCGAGCCTGCACTCCCATTCAATAAGATCATGGCTGATCATTCCCTCAGTACCCCTTTCCTGCTTTCTCTCCATACCCCTTGACCGTTTTAGCCCTAAGGGCCATATCTAACTCCCTCTTGAATATATCCAATGAACTGGCATCAACAACTCTCTGCGGCAGGGAATACCACAGGTTAACAACTCTCTGAGTGAAGAAGTTTCTCCGCATCTCAGTCCTAAATGGCCTAGTCCTTATCCTAAGACTATGTCCACTGGTTCTGGACTTCCCCAACATCGGGAACATTCTTCCCGCATCTAACCTGTCCAGTCCCGTCAGAATCTTATATGTTTTTATGAGATCCCCTCTCATCCTTGTAAACTCCAGTGAATAAAGGCCCAGTTGATGTAGTCTCTCCTCATATGTCAGTCCAGCCATCCCTGGAATCAGTCTGGTGAACCTTTGCTGCACTCCCTCAATAGCAAGAGCGTCCATCCTCAGATTAGGAGACCAAAACTGAACACAATATTCCAGGTGAGGCCTCACCAAGGCCCTGTATGACAGCAGTTAGACCTCTCTGCTCCTATACTCAAATTCCCTAGCTATGAATGCCAACATACCATTTGCCTTCTTCACAGCCTGCTGCACCTGCATGCCAACTTTCAATGACTGATGAACCACGACACACAGATCTCGTTGCACCTCCCCTTTTCCTAATCTGCCGCCATTCAGATACTATTCTGCCTTTGTGTTTTTGCCCGCAAAATGGATAACGTCACATTTATCCACATTATACTGCATCTGCCATGTATTTGCCCACTCACCAACCCTGTCCAAGTCACCCTGCAGCCTCTTAGCATCCTCCTCACAGCTCACACCGCCACCCAGTTTAGTGTCATCTGCAAACTTGGAGATATTACACTCAATTCCTTCATCTAAATCGTTAATGTATATTGTAAAGAACTGGAGTCCCAGCACTGAGCCCTGTGGCACTCCACTAGTCACTGCCTGCCATTTTGAAAAGGACCTGTTTATCCCAACTCTCTGCTTCCTGTCTGCCAACCAGTTCTCTATCCACGTCAGTACATTACCCCCAATACCATGTGCTTTGATTTTGCATACCAATCTCTTGTGCGGGACCTTGTCAAAAGCCTTTTGAAAGTCCAAATACACCACATCCACTCTGCTAGTTACATCCTCAAAAAATTCTAGAAGATTCGTTAAACATGATTTCCCTTTCATAAATCCATGCTGACTTGGACCGATCCTGTCACTGCTTTCCAAATGCGCTGCTATTTCATCCTTAATGATTGATTCCAACATTTTCCCCACTACTGATATTAGGCTAACCGGCCTATAATTACCCGTTTTCTCTCTCCTTTTTTAAAAAGTGGTGTTACATTAGCTACCCTCCACTCCATAGGAACTGATCCAGTGTCGCTAGACTGTTGGAAAATGATCACCAATGCTTCCACTATTTCTAGGGCCACTTCCTTAAGTACTCTGGGGTGCAGACTATCAGGCCCCGGGGATTTATCGACCTTCAATCCCATCAATTTCCCAGCACAATTTCCCGCCTAATAAGGATATCCTTCAGTTCCCCCTTCTCACTAGACCCATTGTCTCCTAGTACATCCGGAAAGTTATTTGTGTCTTCCTTCGTGAAGACAGAACCAAAGTATTTGTTCAATTGGTCTGCCATTTCTTTGTTCCCCATTATAAATTCACCTGAATCCGACTGTAAGAGACCTACATTTGTTTTCACTAATCTTTTTCTCTTCACATAATTATAGAAGCTTTTGCAGTCAGTTTTTATGTTCCCTGCAAGCTTCCTCTCGTACTCTATTTTCCCCCTCTTAACTAAACCCTTAGTTCTCCTCTATTGAATTTTAAATTCCTCCCAGTCCTCAGGATTGCTGCTTTTTCAAGCCAATTTATATGCCTCTTCCTTGGTTTTCACACTATCCTTAATTTCCCTTGTTAGCCACAGTTGAGCCACCTTCCCTGTTTTATTTTTAGTCCAGACAGGGATGTACATTTGCTGAAGTTCATCCATGTGATCTTTAAATGTTTGCCATTGCTTATCCACCATCAACCCTTTAAGTATCCTTTGCCAGTCTACTCTAGCCAATTCATGCCTCATACCGTTGAAGTTACCTATCCTTAAGTTCAGGATCCTGGTTTCCGAATTAACTTTGTCATTCTCCATCTTAATAAAGAATTCTTCCATATTATGGTCACTCTTCCCAAAGGGGCCTCGCAACACAAGATTGCTAATTAGTCTGTTCTCATTGTACATCACCCAGTCTAGGATGGCCAGCTCTCTAGTTGGTTCCTCAAAATATTGGTCTAGAAAACCATCCCTAATATACTTCAGGAAATCCTCCTCCACCGCATTTCTACCAGTTTGGTTAGCCCAATCAATATGTCGATTAAAGTCGCCCATGATAACTGCTGTACCTTTATTGCACACATCCCTTATTTCTTGTTTGATGCTGTCCCCAACCTCACTACTACTGTTTGGTGGTCTGTGCACAACTCCCACTCGCGTTTTCTGCCCTTTGGTATTCTGCAGCTCCACCCATACTGATTCCATATCATTCAGGCTAATGTCCGACCTTACTATTGCATTAATTTCCTCTTTAACCAGCAACACCACACCGCCTCCTTTTCCTCTCTGTCTATCCTTCTTAAATGTTGAATACCCCTGGATATTGAGTTCCCAGCCTTGGCCACCCTGGAGCCATGTCTCCGTGATGCCAATTATATCATATCCGTTAACTGCTATCTGCGCAGTTAATTCGTTCATCTTATTCCAAACACTCCTCGCATTGAGGCACAGAGCCTTCAGGCTTGTCTTTTTAACACACTTTGCCCCTTTCGAATTTTGCTGTAATGTGGCCCTTTTTGCTTTTTGCCTTGGGTTCTCTGCCCTCCACTTTTACTATTCTCCTTTCTATTTTTTGAGTTATGGGTCTTTCACACTCATGGAAGAAGTGAGTCAGATCCACAGCACCAATGATGGATCCTTTGTTCATCCAATGTCAGAGGTTAGTGTGGTAATGTGGTTTCTCGTATCAGTTGAGTTTTTTCCGATAAACTATAAATATTACAATGAATTGATATAGCATTTCCCAGAATCTTGTGTGGCTTTTCGCACCACAGTTTTTGATCTAGATCAGCTAAGCCTTTAGACCAAATGAGCTTTATCTTCTGTTTTCCCAGTTAGGGATAATTCAACCTGGCAAAGCTATTTGTGTCCACTGTTTATCCTGCTGCCAACTGTATACAAAAGCACACTTTACTGATTCACTGCAAAGTCAGGTATGGAAAGGAAACTAGTATAATCTGTCCTATTTATTGTGTGGCTCCCCTCTTTGGTAATAAACAATGTCAGTGCACTGACTGCTTTTCTGTGAGTATCTTTCTTAGTCAGCCGAGTAGGCGGGAGCTCGGAGCAGCGCGAGTCAGGGGAGTCGGAGAGGCTTATAAAGGCCAGCGGGAGTCGAGCAGTTCAAGCAGTCAGTCGAGGAGGTGGGAGCTCGGAGCAGCGCGAGTCCGGGGAGCCGGAGGGGCCTATAAAGGCCAGTGGGATTCGAGCAGTTCAAGCAGTCAGTCGAGGAGGTGGGAGCTCGGAGCAGCGCGAGTCCGGGGAGCCGGAGAGGACTATAAAGGCCAGTGGGATTCGAGCAGTTCAAGCAGTCAGTCGAGGAGGTGGGAACTCGGAGCAGCGCGAGTCCGGGGAGCCGGAGAGGCGTGGCTGGTGCAGCCGCAGCTGGGAGAGAAGGCAAAAAAGAAGTAGAAAAAAATCGAAAGGTGACATCACAGCCAAGTGGGTAAGTGATTGGCTGGTGATTGGTGAGTAGTTTTTCTTTTTTCTTTCCTATATCAGTAAGTAACATTTAACATTGTTGTTGCCAATTTAAGTGCATTTAAGGGTTAAGTCATGACAGGAGAGTTTGGACATGTGTTATGCTCCTCCTGTACTATGTGGGAAGTCAGGAACGCTTCCAGTGTCCCTGACGACTGCGTGTGCTGGAAGTGTATCCATCTGCAGCTACCGACGGACCGCGTTGTGGAACTGGGGTGGCGGGTAGATTCACTCTGGAGCATGCACGATGTTGAGAATGACGTGAGTAGCACGTTTAGTGAGTTGGTCGTACCGCAGGTAAAGGGTACACAGCCAGATAGGGAATGGAAGACCAACAGGAAGAGCAGTGCAAGGAAGGTAGTGCAGAGGTCCCCTGCGGGCATCCCCCTGCAAAACAGATATACTGCTTTGGGTACTGTTGAGGTGGATGACTCATCAGGGGAGAGCAGCAGCAGCCAAGTTCATGGCACTGTTGGTGGCTCTGCTGCACAGGAGGGCAGGAAAAAGAGTGGGAGAGCGATAGTGATAGGGGATTCGATAGTAAGGGGAATAGATAAGCGTCTCTGTGGCTGCAACCGAGACTCCAGGATCATATGTTGCCTCCCTGGTGCAAGGATCAAGGATGTCTCGGAGCGGGTGCAGGACATTCTGAAAAGGGAGGGTGAACAGCCAGTTGTTGTGGTGCATATAGGTACCAACGACATAGGTAAAAAATGGGATGAGGTCCTACGAGACGAATTTAGGGAGCTAGGAGCTAAATTAAAAAGTAGGACCTCAAAAGTAGTAATCTCAGAATTGCTACCAGTGCCAAGTGCTAGTCAGAGTAGGAATCGCAGGATAGCTCAGATGAATACGTGGCTTGAGCAGTGGTGCAGAAGGGAGGGATTCAAATTCCTGTCGCATTGGAACCGGTTCTGGAGGAGGTGGGAGCAGTACAAACTGGACAGTCTGCACTTGGGCAGGACCGGAACCAATGTCCTAGGGGCAGTGTTTGCTCGTGCTGTTGGGGAGGAGTTAAACTAATATGGCAGGGGGATGGGAACCTATGCAGGAAGACAGAGGGAAATAAAGTGGAGTCAGAAGCAAAAGATAGAAAGGAGAATAGTAAAAGTGGAGAGCAGAGAAACCCAAGGCAAAAATCAAAAAAGGCCACATTACAGCATAATTCTAAAGGGGCAAAGTGTGTGAAGACAAGACTGAAGGTTCTGTGCCTCAATGCGAGGAGTATTCGGAACAAAGTGGACGAATTAACTGCGCAGATAGCAGTTAACGGATACATTGTGATTGGCATCACGGAGACATGGCTCCAGGGGGACCAAGGCTGGGAACTCAACATACAGGGGTATTCAACATTTAGGAAGGATAGGCAGAGAGGAAAAGGAGGTGGGATGGCGTTGCTGATTAAAGAGGAAATTAATGCAATTGTAAGGAAGGACATTAGCTTGGATGATGTGGAATCGGTATGGGTGGAGCTAATTCAGAAACTAGGGTCCTGAATTTAAGGAAAGGTAACTTTGACGGTATGAGTTGTGAATTGGCTCAATTAGACTGGCAAATGATGCTTAAAGGGTTGACGGTGGATAGACAATGGCAAACCTTTAAAGGTCATATGGATGAACGTCAACAATCGTACACAGTGTGAGCTGTGAGGAGGACGCTAAGAGGCTGCAGGGTGACTTGGACAGGTTAGGCGAGTGGAAAATACATGGTAGATGCAGTATAATGTGGATAAATGTGAGGTTATCCACTTTGGGGGCAAAAACACGAAGGCAGAATATTATCTGAATGGCGACAGATTAGGAAAAGGGGAGGTGCAGCGAGACCTGTGTGTCATGGTTCATCAGTCATTGAAAGTTGGCATGCAGGTACAGCAGGCGGTGAAGAAGGCAAATGGTATGTTGGCCTTCATAGCAGGGTGATTTGAGTATAGGAGCAGGGAAGTCTTACTGCAGTTGTACAGGGCCTTGGTGAGGCCTCACCTGGAATATTGTGTTCAGTTTTGGTCTCCTAATCTGAGGAAGGATGTTCCTGCTATTGAGGGAGTGCAGCGAAGGTTCACCAGACTGATTCCAGGGAAGGCAGGACTGACATATGAGGAGAGACTGGATCAACTGGGCCTTTATACACTGGAGTTTAGAAGGATGAGAGGGGATTTCATAGAAATATATAAGATTCTGACAGGACTGGACAGGTTAGATGCGGGAAGAATGTTCCCGATGTTGGGGAAGTCCAGAACCAGGGGACACAGTCTTCGGATAAGGGGCAGGCCATTTAGGACTGAGATGAGGAGAAACTTCTTCACTCAGAGAATGGAATTCCCTGCCGCAGAGAGTTGTTGATGCCAGTTGATTGGATATATTCAAGAGGGAGTTAGATATGGCCCTTATGGCTAAGGGGATCAAGGGGTATGGAGAGAAAGCAGGAAAGGGGTACTGAGGGAAGGATCAGCCATGATCTTATTGAATGGTGGTGCAGGCTTGAAGGGCTGAATGGCCTACTCCTGCACCTATTTTCTATGTTTCTATGTTCGGAACCTTTGCACCATTGTGTAATTTACAAGGCATGCCATCATACCATGGTATTATCATTAGCGAAAAGTACAGCAACTTCTACAAGAGTCAAGGCTACAACGAGAAGGCGGCTTGGTTTTGGAAACAACAGGGGCAAAGTTCACCTCACCCGCTGTTCCTTTCCATTTACTTCAATCAGCGGGGTATAAAACTGCCACTGATCTGCTGTTGCCTGCTTTGCGCCCCCAACAAAGTTAAATTTTATCCCCAATGTGTGATACTTTAAAATCTACTGGAATTCTTTGAAAAGAGAACTAAATTAATGAAAATACTTTACTTTGATTTTCAGAGCCATTTGATAAAGTTTGGAAATTGAGGCTTTTAAAGAAGATGAAAGCATGGAATTAATGTCAGATTAGCTAGTTGGATTGAAAACTGGTGTGTTGTCGGCAGGAGGTGAATGGGTGGCATTTGAATGAGGACTCGGCTGTTAAATCGCTGTGAACTCAGCTGGGCGGGAAATCAAACGGAAACTTATTCCGAGTTAAAATCCACCCCAATGTGTAAGATCAAAGATATTACTGGGCCTGAAATTTCCACCTCGTCGGGTCCGTACAAAGTGCGCACGGACCCTGCGAGGCCTCGCAAGAGTCAGGTTTCGGGGTACAATGCGCATGTGCCGAAAACCAGCTTTTCCAATCTGTCAGATTTCTCTTGACAGATCCTCCACATCTTCGGGAGAAGGACATCCGTGCAGGAGAGATTGGGCTAATTGCCCAACTCATGCCCAGCGAATGTCCTTCAAACTTTTATGCCTGGTAAAAGCAGGTGCATAGCTTACTTTTACCAGCGTAAGAGTTTTAAAACATATAAACATTAAATTTAAACACTCATTTTTATATTAAAAACCCTGTACATTAAGGTAAGTTTCTTTTTAACATTATTGAAACACATTAAAAAAATTCCCCAAAATACACTTAATTTCAATGAATGTTAACTATGTGAGGTGTTTTATTTATTTATTGTGCTGCGTTTTGGTGTTTTAGAGGTTTTTCTCATTGATAATAATGAGAATCCAAACAAACAGAGCTCCCATTTTTATCAATGAGAATACTGCATCGTGATTGGTGGTCCGGGCCCACGTGATTTCAGCTTGTACTTACGTACCTCGAAGACAGGTCCCCGTGCACTGCACAGCGAATCTTGGCCTCCGACTGGGATCTTACATTTCTCCAGAACCAACAGGTGGATTTGCAGAATTTGTTCAGGTCAGAGGAATTTGTATGAAGGAAGCTTCCGACTGCAATATTCCCCCAATATTTCAGTATTGTGACCAAGAGGATGCCGTGATGGTCAGTAACGGGGGAAGGTAAGGTGCGGGACAAATGTTGAAAGAAGAGTTGGGGTCAGAGATAAAAGGGTGCGAAATCGGGAGGAGCCTCTGATCGCAATTTTCCCCCCAAGTTACAGAGTACTGCCAAGATATACTAATGAGCAAACTGACACACCTTCATCAGGGTCTCCATCGGCCAACCCCTAAAACATAACGGAGTATAGCTTTCACTAGGTTGCATGGTTTTTCCAGAGCAATTCGCCCAAACCAGTGCAAAGGATTGAAGAATTCAAGCGTAAACTATGTCCAGCCCACATCGAGTTTCCACAATCTTTTGCGCTAGTTTAAAAAACATCGCGCTAGAAGACCACCCCACCCACTGGCCACGTCCCCAGATTCAATTCATCACCATGGCATGTTTCCGCTAATACAAGAAGGCACAAGGGCACTAATGGGCACCTTTTATAAGCTTTTAAATATTTAAGAAGCTGATTAGTGTACACCAATCAAACTAGTAATTGGTTCTGTATCATGTTCTTTTAAGTCATTTTCATCATTTAAAATCAGGTTACTCACATGTGGTGGACTAGAAACTTATTACAAATGATTTTTTTGACAAACCCATTTTTAGCTGTATTAATAACACCGCACCAGGTTACTACTCTTAAATATATCAAGCATATTTTTCTAAAATGCTGCTCAATTGCACTGCTTCATGGAAGAATTTACGTTCGGCAATATGCAGATGAATTTGAGTGGAAGCTTGAAGCATAAAATCAATTCAGAAAACTAGCGCAATGTTAAGCGCAATTTGTGCCCAACTTGCCGATTGTCCTCAAAACAGAAACTCCACCTCCAACATATTAGAATTTTGATTAGGGTGAAACTACTTTGTTTATTCAGCCAATGAAGGTAATCAGTTGAATCCTGAATCTTAGTCCATAAATCTGCATACATAGTGCCGATAATTGCGGCCTCGCCGTGTGTGTACAACGTGCGTACAACATGGCGAAGCTTCGCAAATGCCGGTACTTGGCACGCAATGTGCAGGCAGAGATTGGGCTATTTGCTCAACTCTTGCCCAGCGAATGTCCTTCAAACTCTTACGCCTGGTAAAAGCAGGCGTATAACTTACTTTTAACAGCATAAGAATTTTAAAATATGGAAAAATTTAATTTAATCACTCATTTTTATATTAAAAACCCAGTCCATTAAGGTAAATTTATTTTTAGTCCTATTAAAACACATTCAAAAAAATCAAAAATATATATGTTTTTCTAAAACATTGAATTTCTCTTATATTTGAAATATGTGAGGTGTTTTTTTTTAATTTATTGTGTTGTGTTTCTTGTTTTAGGAGGGTCTTCTCATTGATAGTAATGGGAACTTGTACAAACAGATCTCCCATTGTTAGCAATGAGAATACTAGATAGTGATTGGTGGTCCAGGCCCACATGATTCCAGCATATGCGTATGTATCTGGAAGACACGTTCCTGTCTGGTGCGCAGCGAATGAAGGCCTCCGACCAGAATCCTACATTTCTCTGGAACCACCGGGTATTTTCGTAGATTTTTTTCGGGTCCGAAGCGTTTGTCCAAAGGAAGTCTCCGACAGCAATTTTCAGCCCAATAACATGGCAAAGACATGAGGGACTAGCCTAACAAATTTGACCTAATCAATTTCTGATCAGGCAGTGCCGCCAACAAAGGATAATTAGTTTTGTGTTTTCTTTTTCTCCTTTGAGACCAAATGAAAAGCACTCTGTTAAGGATGCAACTGCCTGAAGCCCATCTTCAAAGCATTATTCTGTCCATGCAAAGTGATCAGAAGAAGATGTAATATAGAAGTTTTCCACTTTGAAGTGTGATGGAGTTTTGCAACAGTCGCAGTATGCCATAATCCGGGCCTAAAGGAAGCTGTTTAAGATAAGGAAGGATAATGCCATTTTTTTCTGCCTTAGTTTCATTTTTTGAGTCTCCTTTATGTTTTATGATTTCATTAAATTGAAAATACTGGATCCAGTAACGTTATATTGACACTGGTTCGGCCACAACTGGAGTATTGTGTCCAATTCTGTTCACCGCACTTTAGTAAGAATGTGAAGGCCTTAGAGAGAGTGCAGAAAAGATTTACGATAATCCAGGGATGAGGGATTTCAGTTACCTGGATAGACTGGAGAAGCTGGGGTTGTTCTCCTCAGAGCAGAAAAGATCGAGAGGAGATTTGATAGAGGTGTTCAACATCATGAGGTGTCTAAACAGAGCGAAACTGTTCCCATTGGCAGAATGGTCGAGAACCAGAGGACATAGATTTAAGGTGATTGGCAAAAGAACCAAAGGTGACATAAGAAAAAACCTCTTTATGCAGCCTGTGATTAGGATCTGGAATGCACTACCTGAAAGGGTGGTGGAGGCAGACTCAATCATGGCTTTCAAAAGGAATTTGGATAAGTACCTGAAGGAAAAATAATTGCAGGGCTACAGGGAAAGGGCAGGGGAGTGGGACTAGCTGAAGTGCTCTTGCAGAGAGCCGGCATGGACTCAATTGGGCCGAAAGATCTTCTTCCGTGCTGTAACCATTCTATGATTCTATGATACATAAACTTCATGCTGGATAACACTGTAGCTGGAAATTCTGACACTTCCCTTCCCTGTAAAAGCTGGAAGTAATGCTGGACCTCCAGATGGATGAAGCTCTGCGGCCAAAATTCACCCCCGCCGGAAACGGGTCGCACTTACCATTTTTCCTGTGTTTTCACCGCCGTGGTGGATACTGTGGCCTCTTGCGCGAAATTCAGCTCTTTGTCTTTTTTTGAGCGGGGCAGAAGTCAGTTATAATGGGGGCAGAAGTGGAGGCGGAGTGTCCGTCATAAGAGGGGCCGAAGTGGGGGTGGGCGGATTGTCTGGCGCTGTCAGTCATCAGCGTAGCGCTGAGGACGTCATCACACTGGCGCGTCACCGCTTCACTTAAAGGGGAGAGCCACTGTGAGCTCTGCAATTATTTTAGTTAGGTCTACTGGGCCACCAAAGAAGGTTTCGGCCGAGCCAGCTGCCTGGCACCCAAGAGGGGGTGCCAGGCTGCCTGTTGGCGAACCGGCCAAACCCGGGGCCATAATTGTCGGGCCAACCTGGCAATCGGCTACAAAAAAAATAAGATGGTGGCTGCGGCAGTGCGCCTTCCCCTTTAATGGCAGCCACATCACCATTTTGCACGCACTGCAAACACAGTGCACTGATGGAAAAAATTGTCGGGCACACCGCGCAGCGGCTGCAAGATTTTCTTGGGTGAATTTTGCTTGTGGGGTAGGAGATTGGTGGTGTGTGCTTTGATGATGCACATGGAGGGTTCAGCAGCAGGGGGACAGAAGTGGGGACCACCGGAAAAAACACCGAGGAGAATTTCACGAGCGGCGGTCATTCGACAAAAAAATCGGCGGCCATTCGACACCGCCGCTTGGCCGCCGCTTTCCGTCGGTAACAGGCCTTACCGGGAGGCTGAATTTCGGCCCCTCTAAATCTGGCATTTTATGTCTGCTGGAGAAATCAGTTTTATATAGCATGGTGGTAACAAAAGATGAGCATATGTATGGATTACTGGAGCGCAATTCAAAACGCAGGAAATCTCAATGTATCTCTTCAGATTGAAATGGATTCTAAAATTTACAGAGGCATCAGGTTAACAGGAAACCAGTGATTTTTAGGTATGTTTAATTCAGACTTATCAGAATTATTGAGCAAGCAAGTTCCTGAATTGCCAGTGCATTGTTTGTGATTTGGAAAAGAGCTGACAGGCTTCTTAATCAGAAGAAAATAGAATGGTAGCACATGAGGAAGCACAAGTTTTAGAAAAGTCATAAGTGGTTGTTGCGTCAGTTTCAGTTATACTGCAGCCGACGTGAAGGAAAAGTGACACGCAAGCATCTCTCAGAGGTGCTGAAGGTAAGATTGGAAGAATAGGGATTGAGCCAGCATGAAGAAAATCGTAATGCGGCACCAGCCCGAAAAATACAGCGTACTGAGCTGAAAGCACAATTTAATACATTCTCGTAACAAATCTATTCTAACTTCTTTTGTTTGAAGAATTGCTTCATTATATTGCAATGCTATGCTGAATAGCTGTGAATGGATAACTATTTCACAAAACAATGTATGGGCAGACATGCTTTGAAAATATTTATGTTTATTCAGAAACTGAGTACAAAGTGTGCCCTTTTTTAAATGATTCATATGATTTGCTGTGCCTTTTGCCCTCTGAAGTTTTCACTGAGGTAAGATTACATTTGACTATATTGTGCTCAGTTTTGGTCTCCTAGTCTGAGGAAGGAAGTTCTTGCTATTGAGGGAGTGCAGCGAAGGTTCACCTGATGGCTGGGCTGACATATGAGGAGGACTGGATCAACTGGGCCTTTATTCACTGGAGTTTAGAAGGATGAGAGGGGATCTCATAGAAACATATAAGATTCTGACAGGACTGGACAGGTTAGATGCAGGAAGAATGTTCCCGATGTTGGGGAAGTCCAGAACCAGGGGACACAGTCTTAGGATAAAGGGTAGGCTATTTAGGACTGAGATAAGGAGAAACTTCTTCACTCAAAGAGTTGTTAACCTGTGGAATTCCCTGCTGCAGAGATTTGTTGATGCCAGTTCATTGGATATATTCAAGCGGGAGTTAGTTATGGCTCTTACGGTTAAGGGGATCAAGGGGTATGGAGAGAAAGCAGGAAAGGGGTACTGAAGGAATGATCAGCCATGATCTTATTGAATGGCGGTGCAGGCTCGAAGGGCCGAATGGTCTACTCCTGCACCTATTGTTCTATGTTCTATGTTTCTATATTATGTCACCAATCTTTGTTACTGAATCACGGAATCTGATTTTCCAATGAATAAACGTAAAATGGCCACTTCTAACCTCAACTTTATCCATGTGGAGACTTCGTGGTACTCTCACCTCATCAATTGCTGATGTACGAGGTTTTCAATGCTGTTAACAGGACATGAAATGGAACAAAAACAGAAAAATGTTGGAAACACTCAGCAGATCAGGCAGCATCTGTAAAGAGAGAAACACAGTTAACGTTACAGGTCAATGGCCTTTCACTGGAACACAGAAGCTGAACAGCCTGACTCTGTGGACCTGATGGTATCAGAGATTATCATTCGTCCCGAGCTGTGCTGTTAAAACACCTCTCCTCCTGTGCACTGCTATGTGCACTGAGTTGCTTCATCATGTCAGAATGCTTGCACATATGGAAGTGCAGGTGATATCTTCAGTAAACGTGACTGCTCCCATTGGTCGGTTTGACAAATACACTAAAAGACAGACAGTAACATAGAATCGTACAGCACAGAAGGAGGCCATTCGCCCCCATCGTGCCTGTGCCAACTATTTGAAAGAGCTATCCAATTAGTCCCACTGGCCCGCCTACACTTTCACATTCGATGGGAGCCACATCTGTAAGATCGCAAACTTATTCTAACAGAAGGTCCTGTTCTCACATCACATAGTGGCACGGAAAAAGACCTAGGGAGAAAATTCCACGGTGCCCTTCTGCTGGCACAAGTGCCGTGGGCAGGACTTTTACCTGCTACTCTGTTCTGCCACAGATTCCATCCCAAATTCCAGGGGCAGGGTTAGTTAAATAATGAGGGTGGGTGCCTTCGGGTTCGGCGCAAATGAGGATAGCCCTGCTCACGACTGCAACATAGAAGAGGAAGAACGACAACACCAAATAGCTCCATGGAGTAATATTTGCAACAAGCTTTTGAGAATCAAAAAATCTGACAAGGTAAGGCTACTCATCATTTCCCTATACAAAGTAGATAGACAATGCCACAAATGTCACAAGCATGAGCTTGCCAAATTTCTGTTTTCATAAGAATGTAAGATTTAGGTCATATAGCCCCTCGAGCCTGCTCTGCCATTCAAGAAGATCATGGATGATGTTCGACCTCAACTCCACTTTCCCACCCGATTTCCATGTCCCTTGATTCCCTGAGAGTCCATAAAAGCTATCTATCTCAGCCTTGAATATACTCAACGAGTTTGCTCATTTTCACCGCTATTTTTCTCGGGTTTTTAAATCCGCTTATATGTTTTAAGTAATTTACTCGTGGAGTTGGGGGCAATATATTAGCATGGATAGAGGATTGGCTAGCTAACAGAAAACAGAGATTCGGGATTAATGGGTCATTTTCAGGTTGGCAATCAGTAACTAGTGGGGTGCCACAAGGATCAGTGCTGGGGCCTCAACTATTTACAATCTATATTAATGACTTGGATGAAGGGACATAGTATAATGTAGCCAAATTTGCTGATGATACAAAGATAGATCGCCTCAGTCGAGACTCTGCCTTTGACTCAAAAGTTTGCGACTCCATTCCGCAGCATGCTGCACGCAACCACCTCAGTGAGACCCCAAAACTGCACAAGGTAGAAAAAGCAATAAGACAGCTTAAAAACAAGAAGGGTACGGGTGCAGATGGAATCCCCGCTGAGGCATTGAAGTATGGCGGAGAGGCACTGCTGGCGCGAATACGCGACCTCATCTCTCTCATCAGGAGGGAGGAGAGCATGCCAGGGGATCTCAGAGATGCAGTAATCATGACCATCTTTAAAAAAGGGGACAAGTCCGACTGTGGCAACTACAGAGGAAACTCCCTGCTATCAGCCACTGGGAGAGTCTTCGCTAGAGTCCTCCTCAACCGACTTCTTCCTGTGGCCGAGGAACTTCTCCCGGAGTCACAGTGCGGATTTCGTCCCCTACGGGGCACAACGGACATGATTTTTGCAGCGCGCCAGCTGCAGGAAAAATGTAGGAAACATGCCAGCCCTTATACATGGCCTTCTTCGACCTTACAAAGGCCTTTGACACTGTCAACCGCGAGGGTCTATGGAGCGTCCTCCTCCGTTTCGGATGTCCCCAAAAGTTCGTCGCCATCCTTTGCCTGCTCCATGACAACATGCAGGCCGTGATCCTTACCAGCAGATCCGTTACAGACCCAATCCACGTCCGGACCGGCTTCAAACAGGGCTGCGTCATCGCCCCAACCCTCTTCTCAATCTTTCTCGCCGCCATGCTCCACCTCACAGTCAACAAGCTCCCCGCCGGAGTGGAACTAAACTACAGCACCAATGGGAAGCTGTTCAACATTTGCCGTCTCTAGGCCAGGTCCAAGACCACCCCAACCTCTGTCGTCGAGCTATAGTACACGGACGACGCCTGCGTCTGTGCACATACAGACGCAACACTCCAGGACATAATCGACGTATTTACTAAGGCATATGAAAGCATGGGCCTTACGCTAAACATCCGTAAGACAAAGGTCCTCCACCAGCCTGTCCTCACTGCACTGCCCCCAAGTCATCAAGATCCACGGCGCGGCCCTGGACACCATGGACCACTTCCCATACCTCGGGAGCCTCTTATCAACAATTCCAGGCATTGACGACGAGATCCAACACCGCTTCCAGTCCGCCAGTGCAGTCTTTGGCCCCCTGAGGAAAAGAGTGTTTGAAGACCAGGCCCTCAAAATTGCCACCAAACTCATGGTCTACAGGGCTGTAGTAATACCTGCCCTAATGTATGGCTCAGAGACATGGACCATGTACAGTAAACACCTCAAGTTGCTGGAGAAATATCACCAACGATGTCTCCGCAAGATCCTACAAATCCCCTGGGAGGACAGGTGCACAAACATCAGCATCCTCATTCAGGCCAACATCCCCAGCATTGAAGCACTGACCACACTCGATCAGCTCTGCTGGGCAGGCCACATAGTCCGCATGCCAGACCCGAGACTCCCAAAGCAAGTGTTCTACTTGGAGCTCCTTCACGGCAAACAAGCCAAAGGTGGGCAGTGGAAACGTTACAAGGACACCCTGAAAGCCTCCCTGATAAAGTGCAACATCCCCACTGACACCTGGGAGTCCCTGGCCCAAGACCGCCCTAAGTGGAGGAAGTGCATCCAAGAGTGCGCCGAGCACCTCGAGTCTCAATGCCAAGAGCATGCAGTAATCAAGTGCAGACAGCGGAAAGAGCATGCGGCAAACCAGTCCTACCCACTCCTTCCCTCAACGACTATCTGTCCCACCTGTGACAGAGTCTGTGGCTCTCATATTGGACTGTTCAGCCACCAAAGAACTTACTTCAGTAGTGGAAGCAAGTCTTCCTCGATTCCAAGGGACTGCCTATGATGCTGAGGTGGGAAAGCAAGCTGTGAGGAGTTCACAACGAATCTGCAAAGGGATATAGACCTGTTAAGTGAGTGGGCAAAAATTTGCCAGATGGAGTATAATGTGGGAAAATGTAAGGTTTGGTAAGAAAATTAAAAAAGCAAATTATTATTTAAGTGGGGAGAGATTACAAAATGCTGCGGTACAGAGGGATCTGGGCGTCCTTGGACATGAAACACAAAAAGTTAGCATTTAGGTACAGCAAATAATTAGGAAGGCAAATGGAGTGTTGGCCTTTACTGCAGGGGGGATAGAGTATAAAAGTAGGGAAGTCCTGCTATAAGTGTTGGTGGGACCACACTTGGAGTACTGCATACAATTTTGGTTTCCTTATTTAAGGAGGATATATTTGCATTGGAGGCAGTTCAGAGAAGGTTCAAGAGGTTGATTCCTGAGGTGAAAAGGTTGTCTTATGAAGAAAGGTTGAGCAGGTTGGGCCTGTACTCATTGGAGTTTAGAAGAATGAGAAGTGATCTTATTGAAATGTATAAGATTCTGAGGGGGCTTGACAGGGTAGATGCAGAGAGTATGTTTCCCTTTGTGGGGGAATCTAGAACTAGGGGGCATAGTTTCAGAATCAGGAGTCACCATTTTAAAACGGAGATGAGGAGAAATTTCTTCTCTGAGGGTCGTAAATCTTTGGAATTCTCTACCCCAGTGAACAGTGGAGGCTGGGTCATTGAATATATTTAAGGTGGAGATAGATAGATTCTTGAACAATAAGGGAATCAAGGGTTATGGGGAGCGGGCAGGGAAATGGAGTTGAGGCCAAGATCGGATCAGCCATGATCTTATTGAATGGCGGAGCAGGCTCGAGGGGTCAAATGGCCTACTCCTGTTCCTATTTCTTATGTTACTTGATGGTTTACATATAGTCACAAACATCATCTCTCCACCTCTTACACATCGACTGCAGCTGCATGAAAAACATTCAGACAACCATTCAACTATTTTGTTTCATAGCATGCTTACCATATTACAGTAAAGCACACATTTTAACAGCAACAATAACCTGCATTTATATAGTGCCTTTAATGTAGAAGAACATCCCAAAATGTCTGACAGAGGTTAAATCAAAAAATACCAAGCCAAAAAATGAGCTATTAGGAGGGATGACTAAAAGCTTGGTCAAAGAGCTAAGTATTAAGGAGGAGTTGAGGGAAGGAATTCCAGAGAATGAGGCCTCGGTGGCACGGCCACCAATGGTGGGGCGAAAGGAGTTAGGGGTGATGCGCAAGAGGCCAGAGTCAGAGGAACAAGAGATCAGAGGTGAAGGGTTGAAGGGCTGGAGGAGGTTACAGAGACAGAGAGAGGCGAAACCATAGAAGGATTTAATTTTAAGCTGAGTGGGACTAGGAGCCAAATGGGTTATGGTGTGAGTGGTATTTGCTTCAGGATAGAATATAGGCAGTAGAGTTTTTGATGACAAAGTTCATGGAGGGTGGCGAATGGGAGGCCAACCCAGAGAACATTGGAGCATTTGTATCTGGAGGTGATGAAAGCATGGATGAGGATTTCAGCAGCAGATGGATGAAGGTAGGGCTGAAACTGGGCGATGTTCTAGAGGTGGATTTAAGTAGTATTTATGATGGAGAGGATATGGGGTTGGAAGCACACCTCAGGGTTGATTAGGATGCAGAGATTGTGGTCTCTTCAGTCTGAGACAGTGGCCAGAGAGGGGAATGGAATCGGTGGCAAGGATACAGAGTTTGTGGTGGGGTCCAAAGATGGTGGCTTCAGTTTTCCAAATGTTTAACTAGAAGAAATGTGGCTCATTCAAGACTGGACATTGGACAATCAGTATGAAAAGAACCAGTGGAGGGGTCAAGGAAGATGGTGGAGAGGTAAAGCTGGGTGTCATCAGTATACACGTGGAAGCTGACTCCAAGTCTGCCGATGATGTTGCCAAAGCGCAGCATTTAGATGAGGAAAAGAAAGAGGCCAATGATAGATGCTTGGGCCACTCCAATGATGAAAAAAACTTGCCTGGGATATCAAAGCTATCAGTAAAAGTTTTTATAAGTATATTAAGAGAAAGAGAATAGTAACGGGAATATGGGCCCATTAAAGACAGATGCAGGTGAGACTATAATGGATAATTAGAAAATGGCAGGTTTGTTAAGTATGTGCTTTGTATCTGTTTTCACAATGGATAGAGGACAAAATACCAGCGTTACAAAGGAACCTAAAAATAAATCAAGGAGAGGAATATAGTGAATTTGTCATGAGTTTAAAAATAGTAATGGAGAAAATAATGGAACTTAAGAAAGCCAAATATCCAGGACCTGATGGATTCCACCATAGGATATTAATAGAAATGTCTAAGGAAATTGCAGATGCATTAGTAATAATTTTCCAAAGTTCTCCAGATTCAGACATATTGCACTTTGGATTAGAACATTGCAAATATCACTCCATTATTTAAGAAGGGAGGAAGAGAGATACTAGGTAACTAAATGCTTGTCAGTTTAACATCAGTTGTGGGGAAGTTACTAGAATCGATCATCAGAGACGCAGTGATTGAGCACTTGGACAAGTATTAGTTAATAAAAGAGAGTCAGCTGGTGTGAAGTGTAAGTCATGTCTGACTAAACTAGTTGAATTTTTTGATGTGGTCATTAGCATGATGGATAAGGGAGTGTCTATAGATGTTTTCTATATGAATTTCCAGAAGTCATTTGATAAAGTTCTACAGAAAAGATTATTAGCAATATGAGAGCACATAGAATTAATTCGAGGTAGCCGTGTGACATGGTTGATAGAGAGTATGGATAAAACAAATGTTCTCTGATTAGTGGGATATGACAAGTGGTGTTCCTCAGAGATCTGTACTAGGGCCTCAGCATTTCACAATATATATTAATAACTTAGTTGAAGGAGTGGAGAATTCTACATCCACATTTGGAGATGGCACTAAATTAGGAGGCACAGTAAATTGTGTGGCTGGGAGGAAGAAGTTATAAAGGGATATAGACAGACTAAGTGAGTGGGCAAAATAATGGTAGATGGTATTCACTGTGGGGAAGTGTGAGATCTTCCACTTTGGATTTGAGAAAGACAAATCGGAATATTTTCTTAATGCTGATAGACTAGGGGGTTGAGATTGGGCTGCTGTGTACCTGCCGGTAGTGCCTCTGGGGGATGCTAACTGGGTGCAAATAGGTTTTTGCCCGCGGGGGGTGGGGAGCGTCCCGGACCGCTGCGCCGGCAATGATGATGTCAGGCCCATCTGGAGTACTGCGTTCAGTTCTGGGTCAGTCAAAGATACCTTTTTTTCTCATCTCCAATATTTTTATAGCTAATAAATGCAGCAGTGTACAGAAAATTAACCTTCAATTCCTGGAGCCTCCAGGACAAACCTGTAGGATTGGCAACCCCAGCTTTGAATATCACAAATAGCTCAACTAAGCACATAAATTATAATGTGGATAGCTAAAATGGCACTTTTCATTTTTTGTTTTGAATTCAGCAAAGGAAGCTGCTTGTGGCAGAAATTATAATAGCACTCCTGGGATTGTAAAGACTGTGATGATGTTATTAACCTTTCTTTTGCAAAGATTAGGAACAGCAATTCAACAAATGCGGATGAGATTAAACTAATTTGAAATGTAGTAAAAGTGTCTGTCAAGCTGCAGAAAATCACACCTGCAGCACAGTACAGAAACTGAATTGCATATCTGTTAATAGCCGAAACATTTGCTGGGGGGGGACAAGAAATTTTCCCAAATAATTGCATTTATATCTTTGCTTTACTTAAACTGCTGTTAAACTTCACAGGTGTGGGAAGGTAGAAATTCTGATTCTGCACTCGCCCATTCACAATTTTCTGTCCATTCAAGGGGATCAGAAGAAAATCATGAGCTGACAAGCACAGTCAGAATTGTATTTACTGGAGTGTAAGTGCTGATTTTCACTTGTCAAAAATAAACTCAGCACTAATGGGGCTGAATTTCCTGTTCTGGTGCTCTCCTGGCTGGAGACTAGTGGAACATTTCAGAAGTAGGCTGGAATCCAGATACACCAGGTCTAGACATAAGATGGGATTTTCTGCTTGGCTGTGTAAAGGACAGAGCATAAAAGGGTCATGCCCAAGGGCGAGGATTCTCTATGCTAGGTGTTCCCTCTTCAGCAAATATGAGACTTGGGGGTAGAAAATTGCCCCCCGCCCAAAACGGGGCACTCCCACCCAATTTTGATGGTTTTTACTGCAACTGTGGTTCAGCTGCACTTGCGCGATATTCGGCTGTTTGATTGTTTTTGTCTTGATCCGGAAGTCGGTCTTAATGGGGACGGTGACTACACCTGAGGGGCAAAGACATGGCGGTGACAGCAACTGAGGGGCGGAAGTTGGATGCGAGCTGAGTCACCACCGCGATGATGTCATCACGACGACGTGTCACCATGGCTCTCCCCTTCACTTAAAGGGGAGAGCCTCCACTATTTTTAAACTTCGGGCCACTAGGGCACCAGGGAGGGTTTTCCTTTTTTTCCCAATTTTTTTTTTGTATTGACCACTTTAGTAAGAGAGTTGAAGGGACCAAAGAGAAGGTTTGCACCCTTTCCCCTTTTTTATAGCCCCATTACCACCTCCGGGGGTGCTAATGGGGCACTACGAGGTTATCACCCAGGAGTCAATAGTGCTTCCGGGGAAATTGCTCCGGAGGTTTGGGGGGCGTTGTGTCGTTAGTGCCGTGCCATGTGATTAGCGGCCCGGGCTGGTGCACGGACGGCAATGACGTCAGCACCACGCGCGCTGGTCCCATTGCGCTTTACAGGTGGCGAGGTTAATACCAGCCGCTGTCACCGCCAGCGGACATCCTCCGCCGGGTGCCCATTAAAGAGGAGGCCATTTGCGCTGTGGGCTGCGGTATTTGTCTGTCAGGCAACTCTTCTGTCGGCCAGACAAATGCGGCCCTTGCCTCAACTGGACCACTACCATGCAGCCCGGCACTCCGTTATGGGTGCTGGGCTGTTTGCCCAGTCGAGGACGTCCTTGGTGGCCCAATGGCAGATGCCAATGGATCTGCAGAGGGCACAGCAGTCCTATGCTTTATGTGAAGGGGAGGGAGCGTCTGTCGCGTCAGTGCTACGTGGAGCCCGGTGGGGTTCTGGGCTCCGGAGCGCAGTGCTGGACTCAGCGCAGCGCTACCGCCCCGGGAGCGTCTCCGATAGCGCTCCTCCTCCGTTGAGGGGTGGAAGGGCCGAATTCCGTGTCAGTGACGGCACTTCCGGGCCAAGCAATAAATGTCCCAGCCCTGGAAGTTTACCCCCTCCAAATGGGGCGCGAGACAATGTCACCCCCTATGACTCTCATTCTTTGGCAGGGAGCCATCCTCTTAGGGAATTGAGAAAATTGTGCTGTGTACATCCACACATTTGTGAACATGCTCAGTACCTTATGCTCTGCTTATAGAATCATTAATAATGCAACTTACATCCCACTATATTCTGATACTTTGTAATCTAAATGCCTGATGGCCATAATTTGAGACAAAACAGGATATTTCTAGCATAAGGGGCCATAATTTGGGTAGAAGTCAGATATGCCAGAGTTAAACTTGCTCTGAAATACATGTTAAATTCTGGTCCAACTGGACACCGACAGAAGATTCACCTGCTTCCTAAAGTGGTGAATCTATGCAAATGTTAGGATGATGAGGGAAAAACCCATTGTCTTAGATATTCATTAATTATGCCAGCATTCAGCTTCTTTAAGACACTCCTTAAAACCCACTTCTTTGGCAAAATATTTAGCCATCCCTCCTACTATCTCCTTCTTTGACTCGTTGTCCATTATTGTTTGATTACTCATTTTTGGAGTGGAAGCAAGTCTTCCTCGATTTCAAGGGATTGCCTATGATGATGATGATGACACTGCTGTGAAATGCCTTGGAATGTTTTTCTACATTAAAGGTGTGCCCTCAGAAAATTCTTCCGTCACTATCTTGCATCAAAACCTAACTGCCTGATGCATGTTCATTTACTCAACATATGCCGGGATGCGGGATGGGCACTTGAAATTCATTGTTTGTGCTCTTGAAACTTTGAACACCTCAACACTACTTGTTTGTTTGCAAGACAAGTTGACTCATAACAGGAGGGAGCAAAAGGGAGATAGGATGATGTCTCTCAGATTTCACACTTCTATCAGCCTTCACTCTGGGTATAATTGGCATTAAAATCTTAAAGGAAGTTAGAGAGGGTAAAGCCAGAGTTTGCCCCCAAGTTAAGGGCTAGGACCATCTTATTTTTTTCTTCCTCTGCTCACTCTTTGGGTGAACACTACACTATGACACACAATATATTAATATGTAAGCACTTGTCGAAAGTGTCCTGCAAAGGAACATATTTTCCTTTGCACCCCCAAGAAACTATTGCAGCTGTCAGGGCAACGGAAGAAACTGGTACCTCCCAGTGCCCTGCGTCACTCACTTCACCTATCAGAATCATCAGTATGAGAACAGTCATCTCAGGGCATTGAGGTAACTTGTCTGAGGAGGAAGCATTGGGTGAATCACAGAGCACATATGAGAAAAAACATGCGATGCTGGTAGTTCAGAGGCAGGAACATCCTTCCTTAGCAGCGGAGCACCAAGATTTGGATCTCATGGGGCCTACAGATAATGCAAGGTTGCTAGGTCTAGCCTTCATGTGTCACCCTAAACAGTGAATGTTACGGGCTTTTCAACAACTGCAAGCATCCCAGCTGAACCCAATCCTGCACTCATAAAAAAGCAAAATACTGCGGATGCTGGAATCTAAAATAAAAACAGAAAATGCTGGAAATCTCAGCAGGTCAGGGACAAACATTCAAGAAAAGCCCACTGACTTGACAAACATTTGTTATAAGCCCACTATAAATGCAACATTCCCACCGTCGCCTGGAAATCCCTGGCCAAAGACCGCCCTAAGTGGAGGAAGAGCATCCGGGAGAGTGCTGAGCAATGCGAGTCTCATCGCCGAGAGCATTCAGAAATCAAGTGCAGGCAGTGGAAGGAGTGTGCGGCAAACCAGACTCCCCACCCACCCTTTCCTTCAACGACTGTCTGTCCCACCTGTGACAGAGACTGTAATTCCCATATTGGACTGTACAGTCACCTGAGAACTCACTTTTAGAGTGGAAGTAAGTCTTCCTTGATTTCGAGGGACTGCCTATGATGATGATGGATGATAAACCCACTGACTCCCACAGCGACCTGGACTACACTTCCTCCCACCCTGCATCCTGTAAGTTCTCCATTTCATTCTCCCAGTTTCTCCATCTCCATCGCATTTGCTCTGCCGATGCCACCTTCCACACTAGTGCCTCTGACATGTCTTCGTTTATCCTCAACCGAGGATTCCCCTTTGCCATGGTTAACATGGCCCTCGATCATATCCATTCTATTTCCCACCCCTCTGCTTTCAACCCTTCCCCTTCATTACAGAACCACAACAGGGATCCCCTTGTCCTCACCTTTCACCCCACCAACCTCTACAGATCATCCTCCGCCATTTCCGCCACCACCAGCGTGATCCCACCACCAATCACATCTTCCCCTCCCATCCCCTCTCAGCATTCCGAAGGGACCACTCCCTCTGCGACAACCTGGTCCATTCTGCAGTCACCCTAAGCACCCCCTCCTCCCTTCCCACTATCCAGGGCCCCAAATACTCCTTCCAGGTGAAACAGCGATTTACTTGTATTTCTTTCAACTTGGTATACTTTATTCACTGCTCACGATGTGGTCTCCTCTACATTGGGGAGAGAAAATGCAGATTGAATGACTGCTTTGCAGAACACCTTCCTTCAGTCTGTAAGCTTGACCCCGAGCTTCCGGTTGCCTGTCACTTTAATTCCCTGGTCCACTCCCGCTCCGACATCGCCATCCTCAGCCTCCTACACTGCTCCAATAAAACTCACGCAAGCTTGAGGATCAGCACCTCATCTTATGTTTAGGCACTTTACGGCCTTCTGGACTCAATATCGAGTTCAACAATTTCAGACCATAACCTCTGCCCATATTTTGCTCCCTATCCTCCTTTTCTTCATCCCCGATCTTATGTATTTTATCTCTGTTTCCCATAGCAACTGGTAATTATTCTGCCATTCATACCCTATCTAGACTAATCTTTTCTTAACTTCTGCCATTAACATCTCAAGTCGGCCCATCATCCCTTTTGTCTCTCTAATCTCCCCTCTCTTCCAACCTATCACAGACCTTCCCTTTTGTTCTTTCCTCCCTTCCCCTTTCAGTGCTCCCTAAGAATCTGTTCATTTCGAACATTTGCCAGTTCTGACGAAGGATCATCAACCTGAAACGTTAACTCTGTTTCTCTCTCCACAGATGCTGCCTGACCCACTGAGATTTCCAGCATTTTCTGATTTTAATCCAATCCTGCACTCACCTGGCACCCACACACTAAAGTAGTGCCCATTGGATAACAATCAGAAGTGAGAAACCTGAATGACTTTTTTGTCTGCTCAATAGCTCAGTGGCATGAAGGCCAATTACAGCTGCCCTATCCTTACTTTGGCTGAAATAAGTTAACTCTTGACAGACCGAGGATTGCATCTGGAACCTACCTATTCTATATGGCTCCGCTCCACACTGGGCAACATCTTGACCAGTTGAGACATCAGAAGAGATGCAAATGACTTTTGAGTGACATTTAGCCATTGGGATTGAACTTGTGACCACATGATCAAGCTGTCAATAATTCAAGTTCCCAGGCTTGCCTCCTATCTGACCTTGGAGAACTTATTAATAGTTTTGATATATAAAGTGGAAATATTCCATGTTGCAGCAATCTCAGCTCTCACCTTGTGAGTGTGCAAATAGACAACATTTAATTTTTCTGGAATGTGTTTCTTAGTAGTTAACGGCAACTATCAGTATGAGTTCTCCTTGGAAAGAATGTATAATCACTGATGGCATATTGTTTCAACAAAGATTTTAACCAAGGGCATAAGACACAACATAAACTATTTGCATTTTAATAAACTGGTACATAAATATCCCTCCATCTGTCATATTATTTTCTGAATTCAAAAGTCTGAAAAATTCAGGTCTTAACAGTTTCAGAATTGCTCATTCTACGCATTTTGATTTAAAGCATTATTTTCGTGACTTTTGGGCTGATCAGAGACATATCGGCCGGAATCTTTACCTGAGCGACAGGGGGTTGTGTGTGGGCCGTGTATTGAGTCACCATCCTGAACTTATTAACAGCACGTTCTGCACTGCGCGTTTAACACAATTATTTCAGTTGAAACAGTCATGTGGGTTTTCCGGCTCAATTAAATGGAGTAGGTCTGCTGACGTTACCAATGCCTCATTTTCAGCATGGTTATTTAAAGCAGCCTTGCACCGTTGAAGAGTACCTGATGTCACCCTGGAGGTGCTGGTCCAGGGAGTCAGAGCATGCAGGGAGGTCCTCTTCCCTCAGGATGGCCGCAGAAGACCAGCCAGAGACACCAGGAGGTCATGGCTGGAGATGGCAGAGGAGGGACGCCGTAAGGTGGTCCTGGATCCAGAGCCGAAAAGATTTAATGATCTAATGAGGCCAGAAAGGTTGAGTGCAATGCCACATTCAACTACAACCTGATGTGCCTGCCACCCCAACCCCTTCATTCTGCCTTACCAAGACTACTCCTGCACAGCACTCCTCACACCAACCTACCTAGCAGGGGCACTCATCCCTCTCTCTCTATCCACCTACTCACATCCCCATTGACTACCCACCCCTGACACTCATCCTCATCCTAATGCAATCATAGCAAGTAATACCACAGAAGGAGGCTATTTGGCAATGCCATGTCACCCTCTACAGATGTAGTCTTTCCATTACTTACACTCATTACATCACTCTCACTCAGAGATCTGTTTTTTCTTTCCTTGCAGGAGAAGAGAGCCCATAACAACTGGAAGAGGCAGCGAACCAGAGGTTGCCCTCCAATATTCATCAATTTGACTCCAGCAACTTGGCATGCAGCAGTCACTCATGGTGACTGATGTCAGGAGGCATTGAAATGTCATCATGCGCATAACAGTAACGTTACACATTCTTGTCACAAGACTTTGAAATCATTTCTTTACTCTCTCACAGGTCCATCAAGTGCCCCCACCCGCCCCCTGCCCCCCTGCCACTGTCCAGCCAAAGGAGGAAGATGATTCCTTAGAAGAAGCTCCAGTCTCTGAGGGTACACAGTCAACAGACCCATGCATACCCAGCACCAGCGGAGATATGCACTCCTCGGCGAGCCCTGTGAGAGATAGAGTAGTGTTGTCACCTGATATTCAACAGTTTACAAGTGAGCAAGAGCAGATGGTGGAGACAGGGACAGCAGTGGAGAGTCCTTGCCGAAGCCGCGGTGTGTGCAATTGTACAGAGAATGGAGCAGTCCATCTCCAACATGGGCATCACCGTCTCGCAGGCGTTGGCGACGATGTGCTGTTCCATGGAAAGGATGGCCACCTGCATGGAGCAGCAAATGCGACAATCCAACGAGAAGGAGGGATACTAATGAAGACGTGGGCATCCATGGGTGCACTGGTGCAAGTTAAGTAAATCGGGCCATTATGAGGCCATCCTGGGTCACGCAGGCAGTAATGTGTGCTGCTGCTGGTGCTATCTCAACCTCAGGTACCTCCTTCGCGTGTTCCTGCTGTTTGTGGAAGTTTGCTGAGCGTGATTACACTTCAAAAGCACTTCATTGGCTGTAAAGTGCTTTGGGATGTCCGGTGGTCGTGAAAGGTGCTATATAAATGCAAGGCTTTCTTTCTCAAGTCTTGATAATTGGTTGACTTGTGAAATATGGCATCGGTCACCTGGGTGATGCATCTGTGGATGGCTGACTGCGAGATTATGTAAAAGTCTACTGCAGATCCCTGGAAGGAGCCTGAGGCGAAGAAGTTGAGAGTGGTGATGACTTTGACAGCCACTGATAAGGCGAATCCACCAGTTCCTCTGGGCAGCAAGCGACAAATAAGAACATAAGAAATAGGAGCAGGAGTAGGCCATACGGCCCCTCGAGCCTGCGCCGCCATTTAATATGATCATGGCTAATCCGATCATGGACTCAGGTCCACTCCCCTGCCCACTACCCATAACCCCTTAATCCCTTATTGGTTAAGACGCTATCTATTTCTGTCTTAAATTTATTCAATGTCCTGGCTTCCACAGGTCTCTGAGGCAGCGAATTCCACACATTCACTTCCTTCTGAGAGAAGAAATTTCTCCTCATCACAGTTTCAAATGGGTGGCCCCTTATTCTAAGATTATGCCCCTTAGTTCTAGTCTCCTCTATCGGTGGAAATATCCTCTCTGCATCCATCTCGTCAAGCCCTCATAATCTTATATGTTTCGATAAGATCACCTCTCAATCTTCTGAATTCCAATGAGTAGAGGCCCAACCTACTCAATCTTTCCTCATAAGTCAATTCCCTCATCTCCAGAATCAACCGAGTGAACCTTCTGTGAACTGCCTCCAAAGCAAGTATATCCTTTCGTAAATATGGAAACCAAAACTGTACACAGTATCCAGGTGTGGCCTCACCAATACCCTGTATAACTGTAGCAAGACTTCCCTGCATTTATACTCCATCCCCTTTGCAATAAAGGCCAAGATACCATTGGCCTTCCTGATCACTTGCTGTACCTGCATGCTAACCTTTTGTGTTTCATGCACAAGTACCCCAAGGTCCCACTGTACTGCAGCACTTTGCAATTTTTCTCCATTTTAATAATAACTTGCTCTTTGATTTGTTCTGCCAAAGTGCATGACCTCACACTTTCCAACATTATACTCCATCTGCCAAATTTTTGCCCACGCACTTAGCCTGTCTATGTCCTTTTGCAGATTTTTTTGTGTCCTCCTCACACATTGCTTTTCCTCCCATCTTTTTATCATCAGCAAAGTTGGCTACATTACACTCGGTCCCTTCTTCCAAATCGTTAATATAGATTGTAAATAGTTGGGGTCCCAGCACTGATCCCTGCAGCACCCCACTAGTTACTGATTGCCAACCAGAGAATGAATCATTTATCCCGACTCTCTGTTTTCTGTTAGTTAGCCAATCCTCTATCCATGCTAATATATTACCCCCAACCCTGTGAACTTTTATCTTGTGCAGTAGCCTTTTATGTGGCACCTTGTCAAATGCCTTCTGAAAGTCCAAATACACCATATCCACTGGGTCCTCTTTATTCATCTTGTTCGTTACATCCTCAAAAAATTCCAGCAAATTTGTCAAACATGACTTCCCCTTCACAAATCCATGCTGTCTCCGCCTGTCCGAATTATGCTTCTCCAAATGTCCTGCTACTGCTTCTTTAATAATGGACTCCAACATTTTTCCGACCACAGATGTTAGGCTAACTGGTATATAGTTTCCTGCTTTTTGTCTGCCTCCTTTTTTAAATAGGGGTGTTACATTTGCAGATTTCCAATCTGCTGGGACCTCCCTAGAATCCAAGGAATTTTGGTAAATTACAACCAATGCATCCACTATCCCTGCTACTACTTCTCTTAAGACCCGAGGTTGCAAGCCATCAGGTCCAGGGGATTTATCCGCCTTTAGTTCCATCAAGGATGTCTCGGAGCGGGTGCAGGACATTCTGAAAAGGGAGGGAGAACAGCCAGTTGTCATGGTGCACATTGGTACCAACGATATAGGTAAAAAAAAGGGATGAGGTCCTACGAGACGAATTTAAGGAGCTAGGAGCTAAATTAAAACGTAGGACCTCAAAAGTAGTAATCTCGGGATTGCTACCAGTGCCACGTGCTAGTCAGAGTAGGAATCGCAGGATAGCTCAGATGAATACGTGGCTTGAGCAGTGGTGCAGCAGGGAGGGATTCAAATTCCTGGGGCATTGGATCCAGTTCTGGGGGAGGTGGGACCAGTACAAACCGGATGGTCTGCACCTGGGCAGGACCGGAACCAATGTCCTAGGTGGAGTGTTTGCTAGTGCTGTTGGGGAGGAGTTAAACTAATATGGCAGGGGGATGGGAACCAATGCAGGGAGACAGAGGGAAACAAAATGGAGACAGAAGCAAAAGACAGAAAGGAGATGAGTAAAAGTGGAGGGCAGAGAAACTCAAGACAAAAAACAAAAAGGGCCACTGTGCAGCAAAATTCTAAAGGGTCAAAGTGTAATAAAAAGGCAAGCATGAAAGCTCAGTGCCTCAGTGCAAGGAGTATTCGGAAGCCAGGAGAGGGCTCTGAGCTAGTTAGAGTGGGTGAGAGCTCAGATGAACAGGACCCCAACAATGAATGCAAAAGGCAGGAGGCAACAGAGCAGAGTAGCACTGGGGTAAGTGTAAACCACAAGGTGATAGGAAGGGACAATATGTATGAATATAAAGGGGCTGCAGGAGGGGTCAAAACTAAAAATCATGGTTTAAAAACAAGTATTAAAACACTCTACCTAAACGCACGCAGCATTTGAAATAAAGTAAATGAGTTGACGGCAAAAATCGTTACAAATGGGTATGATTTGGTGGCCATTACAGAAACGTGGTTGCAGAGTGGCCAAGACTGGGAATTAAACATACAGGGGTATCTGACAATTCGGAAAGATAGACAAGAAGAGAAAGGAGGTGGGGTAGCTCTGTTAATAAAGGATGATATCAGGGCACTTGTGAGAGACGATATTGGCTCTAATGAACAAAATGTTGAATCATTGTGGGTGGAGATTAGAGATAGTAAGGGGAAAAAGTCACTGGTGGGCGTAGTTTATCGGCCCCCAAATAATAACTTCACGGTGGGGTGGGCAATAATCAAGGGAATAATGGAGGCATGTGAAAAACAAACGGCAGTAATCATGGGGGATTTTAACCTACATATCGATTGGTCAAATCAAATCGCACAGGGTAGCCTTGAGGAGGAATTCATAGAATGCATGCGGGATTGTTTCTTAGAACAGTATGTTACAGAACCTACAAGGGAGCAAGCTATCTTAGATCTGGTCCTGTGTAATGAGACAGGAATAATAAATGATCTCCGAGTAAAAGATCCTCTCGGAATGAATGATCACAGTATGGTTGAATTTGTAATATAGATTGAGGGTGAGGAAGTAGTGTCTCAAACGAGCGTACGATACTTAAACAAAGGGGACTACAGTGGGATGAGGGCAGAGTTGGCTAAAGTAGACTGGGAACACAGACTAAATGGTGGCACAATTGAGGAAGAGTGGAGGACTTTTAAGGAGCTCTTTCATAGTGCTCAACAAAAATATATTCCAGTGAAAAAGAAAGGCGGTAAGAGAAGGGATAACCAGCTGTGGATAACCAAGGAAATAAAGGAGAGTATCAAATTAAAAACCAATGCGTATAAGGTGGCCAAGGTTAGTGGGAAACGAGAAGATTGGGAAAATTTTAAACGCCAGCAAAGAATGACTAAGAAAGCAATAAAGAAAGGAAAGATAAATTATGAAAGTAAACTTGCGCAAAACATAAAAACAGATAGTAAAAGCTTTTACCGATATATAAAACGGAAAAGAGTGACTAAAGTAAATGTTGGTCCCTTAGAAGATGAGAAGAGGGATTTAATAATGGGAAATGTGGAAATGGCTGAGACCTTAAACAATTATTTTGCTTCGGTCTTCACAGTGGAAGACACAAAAACATGCCAAAAATTGCTGGTCACGGGAATGTGAGAAGGGAGGACCTTGAGATAATCACTATCACTAGGGGAGTAGTGCTGGACAGGCTAATGGGACTCAAGGTAGACAAGTCCCCTGGTCCTGATGAAATGCATCCCAGAGTATTAAAAGAGATGGCGGAAGTTATAGCAGATGCATTCGTTATAATCTACCAAAATTCTCTGGACTCTGGGGAGGTACCAGCGGATTGGAAAGCAGCTAATGTAATGCCTCTGTTTAAAAAAGAGGGCAGACAAAAGGCAGGTAACGATAGGCCGGTTAGTTTAACATCTGTAGTGGGGAAAATGCTTGAAGCTATCATTAAGGAAGAAATAGTGGGACATCTAGATAGGAATAGTGCAATCAAGCAGACGCAACATGGATTCATGAAGGGGAAATCATCTTTAACTAATTTACTGGAATTCTTTGAGGATATTACGAGCATGGTGGATAGAGGTGTACCGATGGATGTGGTGTATTTAGATTTCCAAAAGGCATTCGATAAGGTGCCACACAAAAGGTTACTGCAGAAGATAAAGGTATGCGGAGTCAGAGGAAATGTATTAGCATGGATCGAGAATTGGCTGGCTAACAGAAAGCAGAGAGTCGGGATAAATTGCTCCTTTTCTGGTTGGAAATAGGTGGTTAGTGGTGTGCCATAGGGATCGGTGCTGGGACCACAACTGTTTACAATATACATGGATGACCTGGAAGAGGGGACAGAGTGTAGTGTAACAAAATTTGCAGATGACACAAAGATTAGTGGGAAAGCGGGTTGTGTAGAGGACACAGAGAGGCTGCAAAGAGATTTAGATAGGTTAAGCGAATGGGCTAAGGTTTGGCAGATGGAATACAATGTCGGAAAATGTGAGGTCATGCACCTTGGAAAAAAAAACAGTAAACGGGAATATTATTTGAATGGGGAGAAATTACAATATGCTGCGGTGCAGAGGGACCTGGGGGTCCTTGTGCATGAAACTCTTTTGGAGTTTACCTGAAAAAACATAAACATTAAACCGTGCCACCCGCCCTGGATGACACACCAGACATTTACAAGGCCCTTTTTTTTCTTTTTTGTGTTTTTTTTTTGTGTTTTTCTTTTTTTTTTTGGGCACTAAAATCACATTTTTTCCTCCAGTGCCCCCTATAAAAGGAGAGGGGGACACTAAAAGCACCGGCAATTAAAACAAATTAAACTTTAAAACATAAAATCAAATTAAAATTTTGTTGCCGGGCGTGACGATGCATTCCAGTCCCTCCGGTGCCCACCTCTCGCGGAAGGCCGCGAGCGTACCGGTGGACACCACATGCTCCATCTCCAAGGACACCCTGGCGCGGATGTACGCGCGGAAGAGAGGCAGGCAGTCAGGTTGAACGACCCCCTCGACCGCCCGCTGCCTGGACCGGCTGATGGCACCCTTGGCCGTGCCCAGGAGCAGTCCTACGAGGAGGCCTTCGGACCTACCCGCTCCCCTCCGCACAGGGTGCCCAAAGATCAGGAGAGTGGGACTGAAGTGCAGCCAGAATTTCAGGAGCAGCCCCTTTAAATAATAAAACAGGGGCTGCAACCTCGTGCATTCCATAAAAGCATGGAACACGGACTCTTCCAGACCGCAGAAATTGCAGGCGGCCTGGGAGTCCGTGAACCAGCTTAAAAATTTGTTGCACGGCACTGCTCCGTGCGCCACCCTCCAGGCCAAGTCCCCGATGAATAACGGGAGGACTCCCGCATAGAGTGCCCTCCATCGGGGACCCCCGCCTCCTCCGGACGGCAAGATGGTACGCCATGGCGGTCCGGACGGCCGGCGAGGATGGCAAAGTTGAGAGTGTGCAGGAGCAGCCCGTACAGGAAACCCCTCCGCGCGGAACTGAAAGGCACGGAGGGGATTTCCTCGAGGCGGCGCAAGTTGTGAGGCACCGGCTCCCGAGGGAGGTTCCGGGGTTTGGCGCCGATGAGTAATTCCATCCGGACGGGGGTCAGTTCGGACGGGATCTCCCCACGTGCTTGAGCCTCCTCGATGCACCTAACAGAGTCAGGGCCCAAAGATGTTTTTAGCGACTCGATGGCTTCGCCCGGGTGGCGGACGTTGGCTGAATTTAGGCACCGCGCCAGCGTGTCTGGCGCCATCCAGCCCGCTCCTCCGCCATCGAGCAGGTCCCTGACCCTGGTCACCTCACCAGCCACAGCCCTCTCTTCCGACCGCCACATAAAACCTCGGTCGTGGAGGTACTGATTCCCGAGCAGTGGCTCCTGCAGGACAGCCGCCACTCCAGCCGGCGGAGAGCTGCGCTTGGTGGAGACTTTGTTCCAGACCCTGATGAGTTCCTTGTAAAAGACAGGCAGCTCCTGGAGGGCGGTCCTGACACCCCCCAAGTTCACAAACAGGAGCTGCATGTCGTAATTGAGGTCGCGCTGCTGGCGGAAGAAATACGTCGCCAGAGCACACCACCTAGGAGGGGGCTCGATGTAAAGGTATCTCTGCAGGGTCTGAAGACGGAAAGTCGTGAGCTGAGCGCTGACGCACACCAACGACTGACCGCCTTCCTCAAGCGGGAGACTCAAGACCACGGCAGAGACCCAGTGCTTCCTGTTGTTCCAGAAGAAGTCCACCAGCTTCTTCTGTATCTTGGCGACAAACGCAGGGGGAGGGGTCAAAGTGACCAGCCGGTACCACAACATTGCGGACACCAGCTGGTTTATGACTAGCGCTCGACCCCTGTCGGACAGCACTCGGAGCAGTCCTGTCCAGCGCCCTAGGCGAGCGGCGACCTTGGCCTCCAGCTCCTGCCAGTTCGCCGGCCAGGCTTCCTCGTTGGGGCTAAGGTAGACTCCCAGATAGAGGAAATTGGTCGTGCTCCAGGCAAAAGGCTTGAGCTCCTCCGGCAGGGAGTCCACCCGCCACTGACCAACCAGGAGTCCGGAACATTTTTCCCAGTTGATTCTGGCGGAGGATGCAGCCGAGTAAATCTCCTGGCACTCACGCATCCTCCGCAGGTCAGCGGGATCCTCTACCGCGAGGAGCACGTCATCGGCGTAAGCCGAGAGGACGACCTCCACGCCCGGCCCTTGCAGAGCCAGTCCCGTCAACCTCGTCCGCAGGAGGCGCAGGAAAGGCTCCACGCAGATGGCATATAACTGGCCGGACATGGGGCATCCCTGGCGCACCCCTCTCCTAAAGCGAAGGGGCGCCATCAAGGACCCGTTAACCTTAATCAGACACTCCGCGGCGGCGTACAAAAGTCGGATCCGGGCGACGAAATGCGTCCCAAACCCGAAAGCACGCAGAGTTCCGAGCAGATAGTCGTGATCCACCCTGTCGAATGCCTTCTCTTGGTCGAGAGATAGGAAGGCGACCAACAGACCAGCCTCCTGGGAATGATGGATGAGGTCCCGGACCAGATGGATGTTATCGTGGATTGTCCGGCCTGGGACCGTGTAGGACTGGTCGGGGTGGATCATGTGGTCCAGCACGGTGCCAAGGCGAGCAGACATCGCCCTGGCGAAGATTTTGTAGTCCGTGTTGAGGAGGGAGACCGGGCGCCAGTTCTTAAGGAGGCGGAGATCGCCCTTCTTAGTCAGCAGGACGATGACTGCCCTGCGCCAAGAGAGGGGCATCTCCCCGGTCGCCGGACTTTCCCCCAGGACCCGCGCGTAGTCGCTCCCCAGGACGTCCCAGAACGCCCTGTGGAACGCCACGGTCAGCCAGTCCAGCCCCGGGGATTTTCCCCTCGAGAGCTGGTCGAGGGCACCGGTCAGCTCCGCCAGGCTTAGCGGAGCTTCCAAATTTTCACCGCCCTCCGGGCTGACTTTCGGCAGGTCCTCCCACAAAACTCTACGCGCTTCCTCGCTGGACGGATCCGGAGAGAACAGAGCCCCGTAATATTCACGGGCCCTGTTGTTGACGCCCTCCGGATCCGAGACGAGAGAGCCGTCGTCGGCCAGCAGCGTCAAGAGCTGCTTACGGACACTCTGCCTTTTTTCCAGCGCGTAGAAGAAGGGGGAGCCACGGTCCAGATCCCGCAGGAACCGGATCCGCGACCTCACGAACGCGCCTCGGGACCCGACAAGCTGCAGGTCCTTCAGCGCGGCCTTCTTAGCTTCGTACACCGTCCGCAGGGCCGGGTCCTCGACGACTTGACCGAGACGGGATTCCAGGTCGAGCACCTCTTTTTCTAGGCGCCCGACTCCGGCTGCCCGCCTCTTGGTCGACCCCCTCGCGTACTCTTGACAGAAGACGCGGACGTGAGCCTTGCCCACGTCCCACCATAGCCTCAAGGAGGGGAAGCCCCCCTGCTTCCTTCTCCAGTCGGCCCAGAATCGACGGAACGAGTCCTGGAACCGCACGTCCTCCAGCAGCCGGTTGTTAAAGTGCCAGTACCCGGACCCCGTCCTCGCGCGGAGCGAAGCGAGCTCCGCCCACACCAGGTGGTGGTCCGAACACAGCACCGGCTGCATGGAGGCCGTCGGGACGCAGGAAACATACGCCCGAGACACGTAAAGGCAGTCGACTCTGGACCATCCTACTCCAGGCCTCACCCAAGTAAAGGCGCTGGAGTCGGGTGGAGATTTCGCCAGACGTCCACCAAGTCGAAGGACCCGACCAGGTCCCTCAACTTCTCCATCGCCGTCATGCTCTGCGGGGCACCGGAGCGGTCCCTCGCCTCGAGGGTGCAGTTAAAATCCCCCCCGAGGACAATGCAGTCGCCGACGTCGACGGAGCCAAAAAGAGCGGACACTTCTTCGAAGAAGCGCGCCTGCTGCGGGCCGAGCTGAGGGGCGTACACATTCACGAGATGGAGCGGCACGTCCCCCAGGTGAACCGTTACGTGCAGCAAGCGGCCTGGCACGGGCTCCTCGACCCCCAAGATCTCCGGCTGAAAATGCGGGCCCAGCAAGATGGCCACCCCACTAGAAGTGGCGGTGAGGTGGCTCATGCGGACCTCTCCTTGCCATTCCAGGAGCCATGTGGCTTCGTCTCCCGGAACGGTGTGGGTTTCTTGCAGGAAGCACACCACGTATTTCCCCTCCTGCAGGAGCGAAAAATTGTCAAATCTACGACGTGCCCCTCTGCCACCGTTGATGTTGAGGCTGGCTATGGTTATCTTCATGCCAAAAGCATAGTGCAACCTCTACCTTAACCTATTGCGGGGGAGGGAGCGGAGTCTTTTGTTGACCTCCACTTCTTCAGCAGCCCAGCGAGGAACTTTTTGAGCCGGCGCAGCTCAAGGCCTTGCGTCCTTGATAAGGGCCCGCCCGCGGCCATGGTTTTAGCGGCGACGCGGACGGAAGCGATGAGCAGCCCCGGCTCGGACCATCTTTCCCGGGCCAGATGGGTTCGGTTGCGGCGACCCTGGCTCTCGACCAAAACGTCCCGGAGATCCTCTAGGGGAATGAGGGGGGACTCAGCGGCGGGCACGAGGAGATCCACCGCCTCACTGGCGATGGACTCGAGATCTTCACCCGCGTCCTCCACCGAGTCCCCGTCCTCCTCCGGGAGTTCGCTGCTAGCAGCCGGCCCGTCGACCACAGGAGGTACAGCAAACGGCCCGGCCGCTCCATCCGGCCCTGGCTCTGCCCCGATCCCACCCCCAGGATCGTCGGCAGAGGAGTCCCCACTGGGCTCTTTTAGAATTGGTGCTGGGTCGGGAAGCGACAGCGGAAGGGGTTCCTCCTCCGCCCCAGGAACCGGGGAACAAGGAGAGACCCGGCCATAGAAAATCCCCAGGCCCTCCAAGCGCTCCAGCTCCAAAGTAGGGGGCGAGGGTGGGTGTTCCTCCCTCTCCCCGCCGCCACCCCCCCGGCCCAGCGTGTACAGATTCATTAAAAGTGTTAATACTTTGTATTTCTGCCGAGTCGAGCAAATCCCGGGGGAAGTTGGATATTGGCTGGGCGGGCTCAGGTTCGGCCTTTTCAGCCCCGCCCGCCTCAGTCCCCGGGACGCTCGACCCGGCGGCTACGCATTCTTCCGCTGGCCCCACGCCCCCCACGACAGGCAGATCTTTCACGCCATCCCCGGGAGGCAGCGGCTGGGCAGCCTCGACTGCCTCACCCTCCCCGGGGACAGGTTCCTCGTGCCTACGGCGCAGTTTGGGGGCGCCGGTGGGGGACGCGGGACACGCGGTGGGCACCGACTCCTCCGCGGAGGGATGTTGTTCCCCCCCCGCCTCATTGGAGCGGCGCCTCCTTTTTTTCCTGGGGGGGCACGGAGACAGGGAGACACCCGTGTCTGCCGAGGCCTCCCGCTCCACTCCCCCCTTTTTCTTATCTTGCCCGCGCCCGAACCCCTCTGCGGTATTAGTCAAGGGCTCGGGCACGGGCTCAGGGCACCTCGCGCTCGCCGGTGACGGGGTTGGGCCGAGCGCGATGAACAGCTTGTCTGGCGCACTGAGGGGACCCGCCTCTAGGTGTTTCGCCTTCTTCTGCGCCTTCTTTCCGGCCGGAGGCTCTCCCTCCCCCCCGCCGGAGGCCGCGAAAACAAAGGCCCCCGACGATGCCCGCGCACCCACAGCTCCCGGCACGCGGACGCTACTAGGGGGAGGGGTGGCGGCGGCGCCAGCCTTGTCCGCCCTCGGTGGTTTGGTGGCTTTGGAGGCGGGGCAGTTCTTGCGAACGTGCCCCACCTCCCTGCAGGCATGGCACCGCACGCCGTCCGACGTCCAGAAGACGCGGTAGGCAGTCCCCTCGTGCACCACATTAAAATTGCCCTCCGTCGTCTCCTCCCACGCCAGCCGGACAAAGAGCTGGTGGCGGAAGGAGAACACATGGCGCAGGCTGTTCTCCCTGAGGCCAAGCGGTATGGGGTTGATCCCTGACCTTACCTCCCCCAGTTGTTGTAGGTGAGGGAGGAGGAGCTCAGCGGGAACAAAGGGCGGGATGTTTGATAGAATGACCCTCTGCGCGGTGGCCTCGAGAGGGTCCACCGGCAGGAACGCCCTGCCCACCATGAGCCCCTTTTCAATGGCCAGGGACACCGCCCGCTCCGACCCCAGGAAGAACACAGCCTTCCCAGACATCTTGGAGGCTGCGACAATGGCCAAGGGGCTGACTACCCCAGCCATCGCCCGCACGCACTCCTCAATGCTCATTGTGGGGTGAGTGTAGCTCTTGACCCCATGTTTCATAGTTATAAGTCTGAATGGTGGCAGGGCAGCAGGTGGCGCAGGAGGTGCCGTGGATGTGGATGCCACCTGCGCATAAGTCCTAGCTGGCCCTGCCACCGGCGTAGATGGGGTCGCCATCACGGGGTCCCTTTAAGGGCTACACCCACCCCAAAGTCACAGGCCTTAATGGTCTTTAAATGGCCTCGTTTATAGACTGAGCAGAGGAGCTCTTAACGAGGCACACCTCTCCCCTAGTTGACAATTGGGGAGGGGCCTTGCTCCCTCTGCTCTGTTGTCTAAATTGTTTTATATTTTTCCAATCAATTTGGGAGGAAAAGGGCTCTCAGAGAGAGAGGGGAGAGACAGAGAGTAACAGAGAAAGAGAGAGGGGGGTGGGAAGGGGGGAAACTGCGAGGGCAGGTCTCCCCTCGCAGCTGTGGGTGGGTGCAATCCCCAGATGGCAAACAAAAATAGTCTTTGGGGTGGTCTTCGGGTGAGGGGAGAAGATGTCTTCACCTGGTGCAGCTGGAGCCACACAGGCACACACTCCCAACAATGTTTAATTAGGGTGGATTAATTGTTTCTTCAGCCTGGTAGCTCCAGCTATCCCAGGCTAGGCAATGGGGGAGGGGTGCTTCAAAGGTGTGTGGGGCCTAGTTGTAAGCAAGGCCCCCACACACACTTCCACACACACACACCCCCCGCGATGTTCCGGCCCCCGACTGGTCTTCTTTCCTCCCCCCACCGATACAGCAAAGTCTTTTAGGGACTGCACCAATACACCCACCTGTAGAATGGTAGAGTCTCCCTCCTTCCACACTGGATGTTGTTGTTGGTCTTTCCCCCTCTCTCCAACTCTTTGTAGAAATGGTGAAGTTGTTCAAGTTTTCTGCTTTTTCCTCCTCTCCCTCTGGGTGAAAGTTGGTGGTGAAGCCCCTTCCTTCCTTCCTTCTCTTCCTGGGCTGATTCACAGGCCCAGCCAGGAGCAAAAGCAGCAGCTCCTTCTCTCACTGCTCACAGCTCCAACTGTTTAGTCCACGCCTCCACTGCTCCACAATTGGCCCAGGTGCAACAGGTAATCAGGAAGGCGAATGGAATGTTGGCCTTCATTGCGAGAGGAATGGAGTACAAAAGCAGGGAGGTCCTTCTGCAACTTTATAGGGTATTGGTGAGGCTGCACCTGGAGTACTGCGTGCAGTTTTGGTCACCTTTTTTAAGGAAGGATATACTGGCTTTGGAGGGGGTACAGAGACGATTCACTAGGCTGATTCCGGAGATGAGGGGGTTACCTTATGATGATAGATTGAGTAGACTGGGTCTTTACTCGTTGGAGTTCAGAAGGATGAGGAGTGATCTTATAGAAACATTTAAAATAATGAAAGGGATAGACAAGATAGAGGCAGAGAGGTTGTTTCCACTGGTCAGGGAGACTAGAACTAGGGGGCACAGCCTCAAAATACAGGGGAGCCAATTTAAAACCGAGTTGAGAAGGAATTTCTTCTCCCAGAGGGTTGTGAATCTGTGGAATTCTCTGTCTAAGGAAGCAGTTGAGGCTAGCTCATTGAATGTATTCAAATCACAGATCGCTAGATTTTTAACCAATAAGGGAATTAAGGGTTACGGGGAGCGGGAGGGTAAGGGGAGCTGAATCCACGGCCAGATCAGCCATGATCTTTTTGAATGGCGGAGCAGGCTCGAGGGGCTATATGGCCTACTCCTATTCCTAATTCTTATGTTCTTATGTTCTTATGTTATCTTACTGAGTGCTCCTTAGTGATTGTGATTGTGTTAAGTTCCTTCCCACTATAGCCTCTTGACTATCACTGTTATGTTGTTTGTGTCCTCTACCCTAAAGACTGATACAAAATATTTGTTGAGAGTTTCTGCCATCTCCATGTTCCCCATTTCTAATTCCCCGGTCTTGTCCTCTGAGGGACCAACATTTACTTTAGCCACTCTTTTCCTTTTTATATACCTATAGAAATTCTTGCTATCTGTTTTTATATTTTGTGCTAGTTTACTTTCACAGTCTATCTTCCCTTTCTTAATCATTTTTGCGATGAATTGGCATGATAGCCTTAGACTCAGTCATGTCCAGAAAGCTCATCCTCTGCCTGTATACCCTGTGTTGCAGCCGTGTGCTGATCCCCTCTCTCCTGTGGAGCATCAAGTTGTTGAACAGAAGGCTGAATTTGTGGTTGCTGCTGCTGCTAGTGTTATTGCTGCTGCAGGTGTGGCTGGTGTGGTTGGTATGGGGCTCATTTTGGTCTGGTTATGAAGACCAAAGTGAGCCATCATAAGCGGCACCCATGCTGATAATAATAGTTGCCAGGTAAAATGTTGATCAGAGGCCCAATCCCTCAATGCAGCGAGAGTGACTAGCAATGTGGTGAGAGTGGCTTCTGAGGTTGCAGAAATGACCTGCAAACTCCTGAAAGCAAAAACTCTGCACAAAATGGAGTCAGTAAAAGCCTTTTCCTTTGGCAAGGAAGCAGGTGTAAGGTGTGAGTATTTATCAGTTTTTTCCAGCTGCCATTAAATGAACGCGCACAATGACCACTGAGCTTCCGCCTCCCCTTCACAGGTGAGGTTCCCGAGGTACGTGAATCTCGTGCGCTACAAGTTAAAGCCCAACCTGAGGTGAAACGGGTCATAAAGGATCTGTAAGTGAGCAGTCAAGTACCTCAATGAGATCACCCGCCTCTCCCGAGCGGGTCCGTGGCGCGCCTTGAAATGCGCCCGAGTTAAATGTGGAAGTCGGCGGGATGACGGCAGGTTCCTGATGCATTGTTGATTTCCGCGCTTTTAACTGTCAACCCGCCCCAAACCCACATGCTCTCTGTTACATATGTGGACTTGCATTTACTCTGCACAGCAACCAGAGGGCTCATTCCCTGGAGTCCCAAGGGATCCCATAATCCCTTGGGAGCACAGGTATTTAAGGGGGCTTCACAGATTGGAGACGCACTCTGGAGACCTGCAATAAAAGACTAAGGTCACACTTTACTTTGAGCTCACAGTGTTCAGTCTGATTCTTTCTCCATACACAACAACTGGCGACGAGATACAGATAGCGAACCCAAAGATGCAGAGAACAGTGGGCATTCTGGAGAAATTTTCAGAGGGAGATGATTGGGAAACTTTTGTGGAGCGACTCAACCAATACTTCGTGGCCAACGAGCTAGATGGGGAAGAGATCAGTGCCAAATGAAGGGCGATCCACCTCACCGTCTGTGGGGCACCAACGTATGGCCTCATGAAGAATCTGCTCTCTCCAGCGAAACCCACGGAGAAATCGTACGACAATTTGTGCACACTGGTCTGAGAGCATTTGAACCCGAAGGAAAGCATTCTGATGGCGAGGTAGCTGTTCTACACCTATAAAAGGTCTGAAGGGCAGGAAGTGGTGAGCTATGTCGCCGAGCTAAGCCGCCTTGCAGGACATTGCGAATTTGAAGGACATTTGGAGCACATGCTCAGAGACTTTTTCGTACTTGGCATTGGCCAAGAAACCATACTTGGCAAACTTTTTACTGTAGAGACCCCAACATTGAGTAAGGCCATAGCAATAGCACAGGTGTTCATTGCCACCAGTGACAATACAAAGCAAATCTCTCAGCACACAAGTGCTGCTACAAGTACTGTGAACAAAGTGATGTTGTTTCCGAATCATAATGTACAGGGCAGGTCACACATACCTGCAGCTGCATGCCCGCAGATGACTCAGAGTCCACCATCAAGGGTGATGAATGCTAGGCCATTAACACCTTGTTGGCACTGCGTGGGTGATCATCGTTTCCATTCATGCCGATTCAATTGCAAGGGCTGTGAAACAATGAGACACCTCCAACGAGTGTGCAGGCAAGCTGCAAAGTCTGTTAAACCTGCAAACCACTAAAATGCAGAGGAGGACAGATCCATGGAGGATCATGACGAACCAGAGCCTCAGACCGAGGGGGCAGAGGTACTTGGGGTGCACACATTCACCACGAATTGTCCCCCGATAATGCTGAATGTTGAACTAAATGGACTCCCGGTGTCAATGGAGCTGGACACAGGTGCGAGCCAGTCCATCAGGGGCAAAAAGACTTTCAAAAGATTATGGTGCAACAAGGCCTCAAGGCCAGTCTTAAATCCAGTTCGCAAGAAATTCAGAACTTACACGAAAGAACTGGTCCCTGTAATCAGCAGTACTACCGTAAAGGTCTCCTACGATGGAGTGGTGCACAATCTACCACTCTGGGTGGTACCAGGCGATGGTCCCACGCTGCTCAGCAGGAGCTGGCTGGGAAAGTTACGTTGGAACTGGGACGACACTTCCTGTGCCCAGGTCTTAAACAAATTTCCTTCGCTGTTCGAACCAGGCATCGGGAAATTCCAAGGAGCAAAAGTGCAGATCCACCTAATTCCGGGGGCGCAACCTATCCATCACAAGGCGAGAGCAGTACCGTACATGATGAGAGAAAGGGTAGAGATCGAGCTACACCAGCTGCAATGAGAGGGCATCATTTCACCGATCGAGTTCAACGAGTGGGCCAGTCCTATTGTCCCAGTCCTCAATGGAGACGGCAACATCAGAATCTGTGGCGATTACAAAGTAACTATCAATCGTTTCTCCCTGCAGGACCAATGCCCACTACGAAAGGCCGACGGCCTCTATGCAACGCTGGCGGGAGGAAAGACGTTAATGAAGCTGGATCTGACTTCAGCCTACATGATGCAGGAACTGGAGGAATCATAGAAGACCCTCACCTGCATCAACACGCACAAAGGTCTTTTTCTTTATAACAGATGCCCAATTGGAATCCGATCAGCGGCGGCGATATTCCAGAGAAACATGGAAAGTTTACTGAAGTCGGACCCGCACACCGTGGCCTTCCAGGATGATATCTTGGTCACAGGTCGGAACACAGTCCTTAGTCGACTCAACCGCGTGGTTAAAACGCTCGAAGTGCGTTTTCCTGGTGCCTGAAGTGGAGTTCGTGGGAAGGAGGATTGCGGCGGACGGCATCAGGCCCATCAACACGAAGACGGAGGCAATCGAGAATGCACCGAGGCCACAGAACATGACAGAGCTGCGGTTGTTTCTGGGACTCTTGAACTATTTTGGTAACTTCTTACTGGGTCTCAGCATCCTGCTAGAACCACTACATGTCTTACTATGAAAAGGGGGTGAATGGGTTTGGGGTAAAAGCCAAGAAAATGCCTTTGTAAAATTGTTATGCACAAATAAATTTATTGTGTTGTATGATCCATGTAAGCGTTTGGTACTAGCATGTGATGCATCGTCATATGGTGTCAGGTGTGTATTGCAACAAGCTAATGGTTTTGGAAAACTGCAACCAGTTCCTTATGCATCCAGGCGTCTGTCTAAGGCTGAGAGAGCCTGCAGCATGATTGAAAAAGAAGCATGAGCGTGTATCTATGGGGTAAAAAGAATGCATCAATAACTGTTTGGGCTAAAATTCGAATTGGAAACTGACCATAAGCCACTTATATCCCTGTTTTCCAAGAGTAAAGGGATAAATACCAATGCATCGGCCCGCATCCAGAGATAGGCGCTCACGTTGTCCGCATACAACTACGCCATCCGCCACAGGCCAGGCACAGAAAACTGTGCCGAGGCTCTCAGTAGGCTGCCATTGCACAACCCGCAGATCGAGCCATGGTTATGGAAGCATTTGAGAGTGAGCAATAACCCGTCACTGCCCGGCAGATCAAAACCTGGACAAGCCAGGACCACTTATTATCTCAAGTCAAAAGCTGTGTGCTTCACCCGAACTGGACCAGTGTCCCAGTGGAAATGCAGGAAGAGATAAAGCCGTTCCAGCGGTGCAAAGGTGAAATGTCTATCCAGGCAGTCTGCCTTCTGTTGGGCAATCGAGTAATGGTCCCCAAGAAGGGCAGAAACACCTTCATCAATAACCTCCACAGTACCCACCCAGGCATCGTAATGATGAAAGCGATAGCCAGATCCCACGTGTGGTGGTCCGGTATCGATGCGGACTTCGAGTCCTGCATTCATAGATGTAATACATGTTCGCAGTTAAGCAATGTACCCAGGGAGGCGTCGCTAAGTTTATGGTCTTGGCCCTCCAAACCATGGTTTAGGGTACATGTTGACTATGCAGGCCCATTCTTGGGTAAAATGTTCCTTGTGGTTGTAGACACGTACTCCAAGTGGATTGAATGTGAGATAATGTGGGCTAACACGTCCGCTGCCACTACTGAAAACCTGCAGGCCATGTTTGCCACACACGGCTTACCCGATGTCCTGGTGAGCGACAATGGGCCATGTTTTACCAGTGCTGAGTTCAAAGAATTCATGACCCATAACGGGATCAAACATGTCACACCTGCTCCGTTTAAACCAGCGTCCAATGGTCAGGCAGAGAGAGCAGTGCAAACCATCAAGCAAGGCTTGAAGAGGATAACTGAAGGCTCACTGCAGACTCACCTATCCCGAGTCCTGCTTAGCTACCGCACGAGACCCCACTCACTCACTGGGATCCCACCTGCTGAACTGCTCATGAAAAGAGCACTTAAGACAAGTCTCTCGTTAGTTCACCCTGATCTACATGAACAGGTAGAGAGCAGGCGACTTCAACAAAGTCCATACCATGATCGCGCAAATGTGTCATGCAAGATTGAACTCAATGATCCTGTATTTGTATGAAATTATGGACAAGGTCCCAAGTGGCTTCCCGGCACTGTCGTGGCCAAGGCGGGGAGCAGGGTGTTTCGGGTCAAATTTTCAAATGGACTCATTCACCGGAAACACTTGGACCAAATCAAACTAAGATTCACAAAACTATCCTGAGCAACCCACCTTGGACCCTAACTTTTTTGATCCCCCAACATAATACCAGTGGCAACCAGCACCACGGTTGACCATGAAGCAGAACCCATTATCCACAGCAGCCCTGCAAGGCCCAATACACCCGGCAGCCCAGCAAGGCCAGCTGCACAGCAGCCCAGCGAGGGCCCAACAAATGGTTTAACAATACCAGCTTTCACACCGAGACGATCAACCAGGGCAAGAAGGGCCCCAGATCGACTCACATTGTAAATAGATACACTATTGACTTTGGGGGGCGGGGGGGGGGGAGTGTTTTTATATATTTGGACTTATATTTACTCTGTACAGGAACCAGAGGGCTCATCCCCTGGAGTCCCAAGGGATCCCATAATCCCTTGGGAGCACAGGTATTTAAGGAGGCTTCACAGGTTGGAGAGGCACTCTGGAGACCTGCAATAAAAGACTAAGGTCACACTTTACTTTGAGCTTACAGTGTTCAGTCTGACTCTTTCTTCATACACAATAGTCTGCACAATGGGGGAAGGGAAGAGAAAGGAACCTCGGTTTAACACCTCATCTGAAAGATGGCACCTTCGACAGCACAGCACTCCCTCAGTACTTCACTGAAGTTTCAGCCGAGACCTCGTGCTCAAGTCCCTGGATCGGGGCTTGAACCCACTACTTTCTGACTCAGAGGCAAAAGTGTTACCAACAATGCCACAGCTGATACGTAGATGAACAGAGTGTCTGAGGAGCAAACATTGAGATAGATTTTCCCCAGTGGAAACCTTGGACAGCCAGCTGGTGCAATAGAAACATTGACATAGAAACATAGAAACATAGAAAATAGAAGCAGTATTAGGTCAATTGGCCCTTCGAGTCTGCACCGCCATTCAATATGATCATGGCTGATCCTCTATCTCAACACCATATTCTCGCTTATTCCCCATATTCCTTGATGTCTTTTGTTTCTAGAAATGTATCTATCTCCCTCTTAAATATATTCAGTGACTTGGCCTCCACAGCCTTCTGTAGTAGAGAATTCCACAGGTTCATCACCCTCTGAGTGAAAACATTTCTCCTCATCTCGGTCTTAAATTTGCTACCCCGTATCCTGTGACCCCTTGTTCTTGACTTCCCAGCCAGGGGAAACATCCTCCCCGCATCCATTCTATCCAACCCAGTCAGAATTTTATACATTTCAATGAGATCCCCTCTCATTCTTCTAAACTCTAGTGAATATAGGCCTAGTCGACCCAATCTCTCCTCATACGACAGTCCTGCCATCCCAGGAATCAGTCTGGTGAACCTTTGCTTCACTCCCTCTATGGCAAGTATACCCTTTCTTAGGTAAGGAGACCAAAACTGCACACAATACTCCAGGTGCGGTCTCACCAAGGCCCTATATAACTGTAGTAAGACATCCTTGCTCCTGTACTCAAATCCTCTTGCAATGAAGGCCAACATACCATTTGCCTTCCAAACTGCTTGTTGCACCTGCATGTTTGCTTTCAATGACTGGTGTACAAGGACACCCAGGTCCCTCTGTACATCAACACTTCCCAAGCCATCACCATTTAAATAATACTTTGTCCTTATGTATTTCCTACCAAAGTGGACAACTTCATATTTATCCACTTTATACTGCATCTGTCATGTGTTTGCCCACTCACTCAACCTATCTCAATCGACTTGCAACCTCTTTGCATCCTCCTCACAACTCATAATCCCATCTAGTTTTGTGTCATCAGCAAACTTGGAAATATTACATTTGGCTCCCTCATCCAAATCATTTATATATATTGTGAATAGCTGGGGCCCAAGCACTGATCCCTGTGGTACCCCACTAGTTACTGCCGGCCACCCTGAAAAGGACCCATTTATTCCTACTCTCTGTTTCCTGTCAGTTAACCAATTTTCAATCCAAGCCAATACATTACCCCCAATCCTATGTGCTTTAATTTTGCACACTAACCTCTTACGTGGGACTTTATCATAGGCCTTCTGAAAATCCAATTACACGACATCCACTGGTTCTCCCTTATCTATTCTATCAGTTACATCTTCAAAAAACTCCAGTAGGTTTGTCAAACATGATTTTCCTTTCATAAATCCATGTTAACTTTGTTTAATCCCGTTGATATTATCTGAGTGTGCTGTTATCACATCCTTTGTAATAGACTCCAGCATTTTCCCTGCTACTGATGTTAGGCTAACCGGTCTGTAGTTCCCCATTTTCTCTCCCCCTCCTTTTTTAAATAGTAGGGTTACATTTGCCACCCTCCAATCTGCAAGAACTGTTCCATAATCTATAGAATTTTGGAAGATGACAACCAATGCATCTACTATTTCCATGGCTACATCTTTTAGTACTCTGGGATGCAGATCATCAGGCCATGGGGATTTCTCGGCCTGCAGTCCTATTAGTTTCTCCAGCACTATTTTCTTACTAATAATCATTTCCTTTAATTCCTCTTGCTCACTAGACCCTTGGTTCCCTAGCATTTCTAGGACATTATTTGTGCCCTCTTCTGTGAAGACAGAGCCGAAGTATTTATTTAATTGTTCTGCCATTTCCTTGTTCCCCATTACAAATTCTCCCGTTTCTGTCTGTAAAGGACCTACATTTGTCTTCACTAATCTTTTTATTTTTATTTTCTTGTAGAAACTTTTGCAGTCGGTTTTTATGTTCCTTGCAATTTACTCTCATACTCTATTTTTCCCCTCTTAATCAATCTTGTTCTTTTTAGCTGAATTCTAAATTGCTCCCAATCCTCAGGCTTGCTACTTTTTCTGGCAACTTTGTATAACTCCTCTTTGGATCTAATACTGTCCTTAATTTCTTTTGTTAGCCATGGTTGGCCACTTTTTCTTTTGTGTTTTTACGCCAGAAAGGAATGTATAACTGTTGCAATTCATGCATTCGTTTCTTAAATATTAGCCATTGCCTATCCACCATCATGCCTTTTAATGAATCTTCCCAACCTATCATAGCCAATTCATTCCTCATACCTTTGTAGTTTCCTTTGTTTAGATTTAGGACCCTAGTTTTGGATTGGATTACTTCACTTTCCATCTTAATAACAATTTCAATCATGTTATGGTCACTCTTCATTATAGGACCCCGCAGAAGAAGACTATTAATTAACCCCTTCACATTACACAATGCCCAATCTAGGATAGCATGTTCCTTAGTAGGCTCTTCAACATACTGGTCTAAAAAAGCCATCTCGTACACACTCCAGGAATACATCTGCCACTGTATTATTACTAATTTGGTTTGGCCCGTCTATATGTAGATTAAAGTCACGTATGATTACTGTAGTACCATTGTTACATGCATCTCTAATTTCCTGTTTGATGCCATCCTCTACACTACCACTGCTGTTTGGAGGCCTATAGACAATTCCCACCAATGTTTTCTGCTCCTTGATGCTCCTTAGCTCCACCCAGACTGATTCTACAACTTGATTTTCTGAGCCAATATCCTTTCTCACTATTGCTCTGATTTCATCCTTTACTAACAATGCCACATCACCCACTCTTCCTTTTTGCCTGTCCTTCCTAAATATCAAATATCCTTGGATATTCAGTTCCCAACCCTGGTCACCCTGCAACCATGTCTCCGTAATTCCAACTATATCATATCAGTTTACATCTATTTGCGCTTTTAACTCGTCTACCTTATTACAGATGCTTCGTGCATTCAGATACAATGCTTTTAAATTTGTCTTTTTAACATTATTAGGCATCTTAACATTATTTTGTACTATAGCCCTATTTGTCTTATCGCTATCTTTGCTTACCTGGACCCTATTTGTTAGTGCACGCTTGTGTTTGTATGCTCTGTCCCTTCCTGACATAATCTGGTTATCCTTATCACAATCACTTTCCTGCATTGCTTCCTTTTCTTTTCTCTTTAGCGTTCTAGAATGCTCTGTATTGTGACTGTCCTCACCGACACCAGCCCCCCCCGCCCACGGCCTTATTTAGTTTAAAGCCCTGTCTACCTCCCTAGTTATTCGGTTCGCTATAACTCTGGTTCCAGCATAGTTCAGGTGTAGTCCGTCCCCACAGAACAGCTCTCTCTTTCCTGAGTATTGGCACCAGTGCCCCACGAATCGAAACCCACTTCTCCCACCAACCTCTGAGCCACGCATTTATCTCCCTGATTCTATTGACCCTATGCCAATTTGCTCGTGGCTCAGGTAATAATGCAGAGATTGTTACCTTTGTGGTTCTGCTTTTCAATTTATTCCCTAGCTGTTCAAACTTTCTCAGCAGAACCTCTTTCTTAGTCCTACCTATGTACCTACGATTACCACGACAAATGGATCTTCCCCATTCCACTCCAAGTTTTTCTCCAGCCCGGAGGAGATGTCCTTTACCCTGGCACCGGGTAGGCAACACAGCCTTTGGGACGCACACTCTTGGCTACAGAGAACCCTATCTATCCCCCTAACTATACTGTCCCCTACTACAACCACCTGGCTCTTTACTCCTCCCACTTGAATGGCTTTCTGCACCACGGTGCCTTGGTCAGTTTGCTCATCCACCCCGCAGTCTGTACACTTGTCCACAAGGGTTGCAAGAACCTCAAATCTATTGGACAAGTGCAGGGACTGAGGCTCCTGCAATACTACCTCCTGAATCCCCTTATCTGTCTTATTCGTAGTCACACCCTCCTGTCCAGGGGAACACCTCTGCTCCTCCCAGCCTCACAAAAATGTAGCAACATTTACCTATAGAAAAAGAGTGATGGGCAGTCCACACTTCACCAAGTGCTATCCTCAGATTGCAAATGGGGCCCTATGCATATCCGATCCATATTTGCATATTAAAAGGGCCTACCACCTGACCCAGGCAGGTGATCCACCTGACAAGTGGTAGGCCTGAGTGAAGTAGTGGCAGCCATAATGACAGCGCAAATGGGGTGGGCAAGTCATTCCCCTCCATTTTTGAGGCACTACCGAACCATTTCCACTCAGCTGGAGGCCTCAAAACCGCCTTAGTTGTGTCATGGAGGCAGGAAAAATATAACAGTAAAGGGGCGAATGATAGTGACACCTAGTTCTCATTTAATATGAAGGAACATGAAGGAAAGGGAAGAGCCGAAGCTGGACCATATAAAGGTAAGGGATGGGTGGAAATTTGAATCATAGTTGATGAAATTCTCTAAATTGTAGTAAGAGCAGGAAGCTGCACTGACACAGTCATCAATGTAATGGAAAAAGCGGTCAAGGAGGGGGCCTGAGTTGAACTGGAACAAAGAGTGTTCAATATGTCCAACAAAACTACAGACGTAGTTAAGGGCTCATGTGTGCTCCTATAATTACATCTATTATTTGGAGGAAGTGAGTAGAGTTGAAGGAGAAGTTGTTAAAGGAGAGGACAGGCTCAGCAAGGGGAGAAGGATGCTGGTGGAACTGATGAAGGGTCTATACCCAAAACATGAACTTGTCTGTACACTGCTGTCTGACTTGCTGAGTGTTTCCCATATTTTCTGAAGTTATCTTCAGATTTCCAACATCTGCCGTATTTTGTTTTTTACTTGGAAGCTGAAGTATAGAATGAGAAAAGGTCACATGGCCCATCAAGACCACACTTTCCAATAAACTATATATTGCTTGCACTGGGCATAGTCTGTTCTTATCCTTCATGTGTTTAATCTATGGGTGAGATGATTAATCATTTGTAAAATGTCTACGAAGATAAAATACACAAAACTTCTTTCTGATATTCTGCCCAAGGTAATTCAACAAAAACTCCAGGATTTCAACCCAACATTATAATCTACATTATTCAATTCTAACCATGAATTCCACAAACCATATTTCCATGTTTGTGTTTCCAGTAGGATTCAAGCCATAGTTTCCCATAGCTTATTATGATATCCACATGAATGGATAAAAACTTGCTGGGAAAAATGAAGACGTTTACCAGTAACCATGAAATATTCATTACATTATTCTGCGTTAATTTTTATGAAGGATGAGAAACATATAATTCTGGTTCTCAAAGTTACTTAGCATTTTAAATTAAATTCAAATATCTTGTTCAATTTAACTGTACATGTCCCTCTAATAAACATTTATTCAAATTTGACAGGTACATTTATTTTAATGAAGGCAGTATATATCTTTTGAATGAATAATATAACTACTCTGTGTAATATTTATAGGAGAAGAGTTTTAGATTAAAAAAAACTTATTTAACTTTAATTTAAAGTCAATTTAATTGCATTTGTTGCAACAATAATTCACTTTACTCTGGTTATTTCCATGCTGCAAAAATACTTGCACTTTTTCATTTCACCACAGGGTGTGATCCTATAATGAATATCACAAAGAAAAAGATGTAACCTCTGGGGATAGAATTTGGAGCCAATTTTCCTTTTAACCTCCGTCCCCTGCCCCCCACCCCACACCCCTCACACCATCCCACTCCCCATATACTCTGGCTGCACAGTTGGCAGAGGAGGTACATCTAAAGTGTGTTCCACTTATAATGACCTGAGCCGATCTGGATTTCTGCATTTACACCATTTACACAGACCAGATGTTTCCCTAAAACAGGCCCACTCCTAAACAGGTTGGAGAATATCTGAAATGGCTAACAACGTTAAGGCCTCCTGACTGCTGTCCAAAAACAGCAGCCAGAAGGATTCCAGTCCTTGGAAGAAAAAAGGGGCTTGCTGTGGATCCTGCTGTCTTTTTACCTGCCCCTCTCCATCCTCTAATTGGAGAAGGGGCAACTGCAGTGTCTAAGAAATATTTCTTCCAGGTGGCCCTCAAAGTAGGTGTTGGAGGAGGAAAATGAGGTGGAAGCACTAGGAACACATTCTCACACCTCAATATCATGGCAGCCCTTGGTCTTCAGCTATTGTAGGCACAGGGGCACTCTGCCTCCTCCCTCCACAAGCAAACTCTGGAAACCCTGGAGTAATGTGAAGGGGACAGAGACACAACCTCATGGATCTTCACTTTTATTTCCTACACATTGCATTTGGGCAATAAGTGGTCCCTGGGTGCAAAGCCCTTGAAAATTGGTCTTTTTATCTTCATATACTACCTTTACTCATGGTGTTGGATAGTCTGGGACCTGTAGCACGGATATGATGTTGAACTTTGCTAAGGTGGAGATCTATTAACTTGACCTGTCCCCTTAAGCCCACTGCTCAGATTCTGCTTTTGGGGATGTGGGTTAAACAGGCACATCCTGGGGTCAATTAGAGGCTGCGGGATTTTCTATAGATTACCAGCTGTTTGTAAATCCCTGACACCTTCGGTAGAGGCCACTCAGTTGAAAAAAACCAAAATGACTAGTTTTCGTTCTCTTTATACTTTTCTAAAAATTGTTTTGGATCAGTAACATTTTGCAGTGTGATGTGTGACATGTGGCATCAGATGCACACTTTCTCACATTTTTGTGCAGTACAAAACATTACAGATTGCTTGGCATTTGTCGATACATACATTGAGGATCTTAGACAGCTCTTAAATTTGGGTGGTTGATGGAGCCTGAATACATGGTATTCCTTTCTGCTGTCATGTTTCCAGGAGCAGATCTTATCCAACTGAAAGATTTCAGTACTTCAGTCATAGATCTTATTACTCACAAGACATGGTCTCAATTCTGTGTCATTTTAAAAGAGCATAGTTTGTGTTTTATATTATGATTCAGCTGCCACCATATTCTTTAGTTCCACCTGTCATGTATGTATGCTTGGGTTTACTAGCCACCAGGTGGTGCCACTGTCGGAGGTCATTGGGCTGTGCGCACTTCTGTGTGGCCCAGGTATAAAAGGCCAGCCATCTTGTAATGTATTCACTTTGAGCCCTACTAAAGTAGAGCCAGGTTTGTAACTGTTTGGAGTTTACAGTATTCAATCTATTGAGTTATTGAATACACAACATTTGGCGACGAGATAACAAGAACCTTTGCATGCAAAAATGAGCACAATTGGAATTCTGGAATGATTCGTGGAGGGAGAAGATTGGGCAGAATTTGTAGCCCACTTGAACCAGTACTTCGTGGCCAACAAACTGGAGAAAGAGGCAGACGCAGTTCGGCGCTGGGCGGTCCTCCTCTTGGTTTGCAGTCCGAAAATCTGTGGACTCAAAGAATCTCCTCTCGCTCATAAATCCAATGGGCAAGGACTATGAAACATTGTGTGCTCTGGTACGTGACCATCTCAAACCAGATGAAGGCATCATCATCTCATGATATTGATTCTATGCGCACGTTCGTTGTGAGGGCCAGGATGTATTGGAATTCGTTGCCGACCTAAGACGTTTAGCTGGACTGTGTAAGTTCGAAACTGCATTGGCAGACATGCTGTAGGACTTCTTTGTAATCGGCATCAACCATGAGGTGATCCTGCATAAGTTACTGGTGGTGGAGATGCTGGATTTGAGCAAAGCCATCATGATTGCCCAATCATGCATGACGACAGACAAAAGCTTAAAGCAGATATCATTGAAAAATCGGAACTCAGCAAGTACTGTAAACAAGATAATATCGTCGTTTGGCAGAGCTGCATATGGCAGGGCCAACCCGACTGCATACGCGAAATCTGTAGCTGCTCAAAGTCCGCCAACAGGAATGAATCCGATATCACCGCGTTGTGGGGGAAATCATCAGCATCATCAGTGTCAGTTTAAACAGTATATTTGTAAAGGCTGTTCGAGAGTGGGGCATCTCCAGTGCATGTGTCCACAACTGAGCAAGCGTGCTGCGACACACCATGTGGAGGATGATGACCAGTCTAGCATGGATCCGGATATGCAATCTGAGATACCAGAGGAAGAAGTGTATGGACTGTATTCGTTCCTAACAAATAGCCAACCGATAATGATTAATGTAAAACTTAATGGTGTGCCGGTATCGATGGAATTGGACACAGGTGCGAATCAATCAATAATGAGTCAGAGGACATTCAACAGGCTGTGGATACTAAGGCTGTGAGGCCTAAGCTGAGTCCAGTCAATGCAAAGTTGCGTACATACACTAAAGAATCATATCGGCGATTGGCAGTGCAGTAATCAAGGTGTCGTATGATGGTGCAGTTCACGATTTACTGTTATGGATTGTTCCAGGCAATGCTCCAACGCTGTTCAGCAGGAACTGGTTAGAAAAAATCAAATGGAACTGAAACGAGATCAAAGCGTTGTCGTCGGTGGAGGATAGTCCATGTGCTCAAGTGCTGAGCAAGTTCCCCTCGCTGTTTGAACCAGGCATTGGCAATTTCACGGGAGCCAAGATGCAGATTCACGTGGACTCAGGTGCAAGACCTGTCAATCATAAAGCTTGGGCAGTTCCATACATGATTAGGGAGAAGGTCAAAATCAAACTGGACAGACTCCAGCGTGAAGGGATCATATCACCGGTCAAATTTAATGAATTGTTCCCGTGTTGAAAAGTGATGGCACTGTCAGGATTTGTGGAGACTACAAGGTTACGATCAACCGAGTTTCGAAACAGGATCAATGCCGTTACCGAAGGCTGATGACCTGTTTGCAACGCTAGCCGGGGGGAAGTCATTCACAAAACTGGATCTGACGCCGGCCTATATGACACAGAAGCTGGTCGACACGTCGAAGAAACTTATGTACATCAACACTCATAAAGGACTGTTTATCTACAACAGGTGCCCTTTTGGAATTCGCTCGGCTGCAGCCATATTTCAGAGGAATATGGAGAGTCGACTGAAGTCTGTCCCCAGAACCATCGTGTTCCAAGGTGATATACTGGTCACAGGTTATGATTCCGCCAAACATCTGAATAACCTGGAAGAGGTTCTACATCATCTGGACAAAGTGGGACTCAGACTGAAATGCTCGAAGTGTGTCTTCATGGCACCGGAAGTTGAATTCTTGGGGAGAAAAATTGCTGCTGACGGTATCAGGCCTATGGACTCGAAAACGAAGGCCATCAAAAATGCACCCAAGCCTCAGAATGCGACAGAGCTGCGTTTGTTCCTTGGTCTACTCAACTACTTCGGTCATTTCTTACCTCGATTGAGCACCTTATTACAGCCACTGCACATGCTGCTAAGAAAAGGCGGCAGCTGGGTGCGGGGTGCGTCTCAAGATAGAGCTCTTGAGAAAGCTACTCATCTACTTTGCTCTAACAAGCTGCTGGTACATTATGATCCGTGTAAGCATCTAGTATTGGCCTGTGATGCTTCGTCATATGGAGCTGGTTGCATGCTCCAACACGCTAATGAGTCAGACAAATTAGAATCAGTTGCATATGCTTCAAAAAGTTTGTCAAAGGCGGAAAGAGCCGACAGCATAGTAGAGAAAGAAGCACTAGCCTGTGTGTATGGGGTTAAAAAGATGCATCAGTACATGTTTGGTCTTCGGTTTGAACTGGAAACAGATCATAAGTCACTCATTTCATTGTTTTCGGAAAACAAAGGTATCAATACCAATGCATCGTCCTGCATTCAGAGGTGGGCGCTGACATTATCTGCCTATGATTATGTCATTTGCCATAGACCTGGCACTGAGAATTGTGCTGATGCATTGAGCCGTCTGTTGTTGCCCACACCGGAGGTGAAAACGCCACCACCGGCAGATCTACTGTTAGTCATGGATGCTTTTGAAAGTGAAGGAACCCCTGTCATGGCCCAACAAGTTAAGACCTCAATCAGCCAGGACCCGATATTATCGGCTGTGAAATGTTGTATCCCTAGTGGTCATTGGTTTGCAATACCCAAGCACATGTGTGAGGAGACCAAACCTTACATCCGTCGCAAAGACAAACTATCTATTCAATCAGATTGTTTACTGTGGGATAATCGTGTTGTTATGCCGAAGAAAAGCAGAGAGAAATTTGTGCATGATCTACATAGCACGCATCCGATATTGTCATGATGAAAGCCATTGCCAGGTGTCATGTATGGTGGCCTGCAATTGACTCTGATCTGGAATCATGTGTGCATCAGTGCAATACTTGCATGCAGCTTAGTAAAGCACCAGCGGAATCGCCGCTGAGTCTGTGGTCGTGGCCAGCTAAACCATGGTCCAGGATCCACATCGACTTTGCAGGTCCCTTCCTGGGAAAGATGTTCTTAGTTGTGGTGGATGTTTATTCCAAGTGGATAGAGTGTAGAGTCATGTCATCCAGCACATCCACAGCTACCATTTGAAGACTTTTTGACATGTTTGCTACGCATGGTCTGCCTGACATTGTTGTAAGCGACAACGGATCTTGCTTCACCAGTATGGAGTTTCAAGAGTTCATGAATCACAATGGTATCAAACATGTGAGGTGTTTTAAACCCCATCCAATGTGCAAGCAGAGTGTGTGGTCCAAACCATCAAGCAGAGTATGAAACGTGTAACTCAAGGTTCACTGCAAACTCGCTTGTCACGCATATTGCTTAGTTATAGGACAAGACCCCATACGCTTACTGGGGTTTTCCTTGCTGAACTATTGGTGAAGAGAGGTCTCAAGACCAGGCTCTCTTTTGTCCACCCTGACTTGAATAATTGTGTCAAATACAGACGTCAAAGTCAGCAAGGTTATCACGATCGCGCTATTGTGTCACGCGACATCTCTATCAATGATCCTGTGTATGTACTGAATTATGGTCAAGGTCCCAAATGGATTGCCGGTACTGTTACGGCCAAGGAGGGGTAACAGAGTGTTTATCGTTAAGCTCAAGAATGGGCAGACATGCAGGAAACAGGATAAAGCTGCGGCACATGAATTAACCGGAACAGTCTGAGGAAGACACAATCAGTGACCAACCAACCTACCCTCAGTCATCAGAAGACTCCGCTTTCATCAATGAATCTGGACTTTCAATCACTGACATGGTCAATGAATCTGGACTTTCAATCCCTGACATGGTCATTGCCACTCCCATCAGATCGGTTACCCAGTACCCAGTCATAACAGACTCAGAACGCTCGCCCAAGATTGGAGTTGAACTGAGACGTTCAACTCGGGAGTGGAAAGCCCCGGACCATCTCAATTTATAAAAAGACAGTTACTAATATCTTAAAGGGGGATATTATCATGTATGTATGCTTGGGTTTACTAGCCACCAGGTGGCGCCACTGTCGGAGGTCATTGGGCTGTGCGCACGTGTGTGCGGCCCAGGTATAAAAGGTCAGCCATCTTGTAATGTATTCACTTTGGGCCCTAATAAAGTAGAGCCAGGTTTGTACCTGTTCAGAGTTTACAGTATTCAGTCTATTGAGTTATTGCATACACAACACCACCTTCTGGCAGCATTCAGCTGTTTGTCTCCGTTGCATAGTGTGTGAAACAAGCCATATTATTGCAGTCTGCACAGAAATTGTTGCCTCATTCATTTAATCAGAAGTGATAATTGTCTAATTCCTACATAAGATACTGGCATAAATGACATGACTTGGTATAAAATATTACACCATGTCTATGAATGTGAGACAGCAAATAACGTATAGGCCTATATGAGTCACTTGCTGCTTTACCTTCATACACAGTGCAATGGCATTGTATGTAACAATTTCAGACATTCTATTTATGTGATGTACATGTACAACTGTATTATCTATAGTACAATTAAAATTTAACCAATAGTTCTGGCTGGGTTGTTATCTCACTTATAGGGAGTCAACAACAAATTGTGGATTTCATCTTAGTGTGGGTAGAATAATTTGTTAAAAAGACTGTTTGCACACTAATGATATAAGTTTCAAAATAATTACTTGATACTGGTAGTACCATTGTGATTGCATAGCTGAGGTAAACATCCTCCATGGTACACAGACAGAAGATAACTTTTATTGATTGGTGCAAAACATTCTGTTTCGATGTTTCACATCCTATGTGAGGAAATGAAATGTTGCCCCCTACTGCCACTATGTCTGGTATCCAGTTGGTTCTCATTTGCTGCTGAGGAGATGAACCAGGATTCTTTCCTGTTACTGCCTCCTCTAATGACCAGCCCTCTCAACTGTAGCTACACGATCAACCATGCAACTGTTTCTCACGTCTACTGTAACAAGAAAGGATTTCATTCATTAAACATACAGGTACTAAATGAAGACAAGAGCAGAACCAATTATCCTAGCTCCTACCTCTGTAGCCTCACACATTCTGGGAAAGAGGTTTCAGAAATGAGAAGCGATCGGTTGCTCGCTGCTAAATAAGTATCTACCCTGGGGTCGCCACATCATTGAGTCTGTATACTTAACATCATGCTGTCTTTCTTATGAGAGAGAAACTATGGTTTTAAGCCTTGACTCATGCAGTGCTAAAGCCTAGGGCAATTGAGGTATGATGGGACACATACATCCACGCAAGCAGTAATAAAGCACTCATTTGAGATCCTGAAAATACATTTCTGTTGTTTAGATTTTATAGGACTGGCACATTACAATATAATTCATTATAGCAATAAGGCTTTACAAATATCTTATTCCCTGCAACAACCTTCACAATATGAAAACACAACAGGAGATTATACTAGAAGACTACAGTGACAGTGCTGGAGATGGATAACCCACAAGCGATGTCAGAATAAGATAATGGGCTAGATTTTCGATTATTTTTGCATGCATAACGCCCACTTAACATCCATTTTACCGCTGAAATGAGGTAGAATGCCCAGATATTGCCCATTTAGCCACAATATGAAAATTGACGCCCATTTTTTGGACACTTATCGGCAAGCGTTACTTTCGACATGTACGTAATGCCAGGAAAAAATAATTCCGCCCGCCCACTTTTTTGGGTGAAATCAGAATGGCCGAAATTGAGATGGTCCGGGGCTTTCCACGCCCGAGTTGAACGTCTCAGTTCAACTCCAATCTTGGGCGAGCGTTCTGAGTCTGTTATGACTGGGTACTGGGTAACCCATAATATCGCCCAGCAATACTTTCCGCACGTAATTAACGCCGAGATTCAATAATAGCAACTGCCCACTTTTTTTGTCATAAAGAACACATTTGCCAAAACTAAAGCTCAGGAGTTCGCCCAGCATCACTTTCACCACCTCACACACAATATCGCTCGCCGAAAACGCTGCTCTGAAAAAGTGGAACTGTTCTGAACTAATCACAGAGGTGTGGACACCATTTTTCAAATCATAGGTTGCTTCATTGAAAAGGCTGCTTCAACTTCAGGGGAGTTTGGATTGACTCTGGAGTTCTTCTCAGGTGAAGTGACCATCTGAACAGACATCTTTTCAGACTTTGGACTATTGGGTTTTACTGTAGGTGTTTTTTAATGTGGAAATTATTGCTTCTGATCAATCACTATTATACTTTCATTGGAATGGGGCCAGCCATTTCTCAGCCTGCATCGATTAATATACAGATGCTGCAGAGTGCAAATGGCACAATGTCTAATGCACATCATTATGTGCCCAATCTAAGACATGCCAGAATGAGGAAGAAGTCCAGACCATACACACCCCGCACTTACAGAGAGAAGAGATCTTACCTCGACGTGTCCGAGCACACCTGCCTTCGGAGACTGCGCTTCCACAAGGTGGTGATCAATGAAATATGTGAGCTCATCAGGCCACATATGCAGCCTTCCATCAGGACATCACTATCCGTCGAGGTCAAGGTCATGGTGGCACTGTCTTTCTACGCATCCGGTTCCTTTCGGGCCTCCGCGGTCAAGATTTCCCCTCTGTCTCACCATGCCACACATCGCTATATTAGACAGATCACGGAGGCCCTGTACATGCGTAGGATGGACTTTATCAGCTTCCCCATGACTACGGAGGCTCAGACTGACAGGGCTGGAGCATTCTACTTCATTGCTAATTTCGCCAGGGTGCAGGGAGTAATACAGTGTACTCACATCGCCATGCAGGCACCTTCTCAGGACCGCGGAGCTTTTTCATAACAGAAAAGGATTTCACTCCCTGAAGGTCCAACTAGTTGTCGACCACAACCAGACAATAATGGCATCGGATGCCAAATGTCCAGGCAGCTTCAATGAGGCTCACATCCTGTGTGAGAGCGCTGTCTCTGACATGTTTAAGAGTCAGCCACAAGGACAATGCTGGATGCTTGATGATAACCGATATGGCCTCGCCACCTGGCTGATGACCCCGCTGTGTGACACCCATACCGAGGCCGAGAAGCGATACAACCAGAACCACAGAGATAGAAAATAATTAGTGTACTTAAGCAGTGCTTTAGATGCCTGGAGAACTCAGGAGGGGAACTACAATACAACCCTGAGCAATTAGCTCAATTCGTGGTCGTGTGCTCCATGCTGCACAACCTGGCTATCAGGAGGGGACAAGAATTGCCAGAAGGGACTGATGGTCCACCTTTGGAGAGGGAGGAAGAGGAAGACGAAGGGCTGGATGCTGACCTAGGGCCAGACAATCAGGCTGACTATGCAACCATGCCCATGCCCCCCTCCAGATCTCAGGAAAGGGCCCGTGGTTGCTCCATAGCTGCAAGAGTTTTACGTCAGGAGCTCATAAATGAGCGATTTGCCTGAAAGAACGTTGCTGTAAATGACAACGCTGACACACTGCTGTGTGTGTGCAGCTCAGACATCAATGGTGCCAGTTAAAATTTAAGTTGATTCAAATTAAGTTTTATTTAACCCTTTCATGTTAAGAAGTTACCAGTGTGCAACGGTCCAGTTATCTGAGACAATGCGCAACAAGGTAATGTTGAATAAAAAAAATTTAATACGACCATTGGTCTGAAATCATAAGGATCACGGGCAAAAACACCCCACCCCACCCCACTTTTTCGATCATTGACATCAATCAAATGTTCAACATGTCCAGCAACACAGAATACAAATGCAAAGCAGGAGCGTGGTCCCCAGCCCCCATACATTACAACAAATTGCATACACCCAGATGGAGATATAACACAGCCATCACCTGCGGACATGCACCTCACTTTTCTTCCCCTCTCCCCTTCTTCTCTCAGCTCTACCCCTTCCCCTCCTCGCTCCATGCCACCTGGCCGAAGAGCTCCTCAGGCGGTGCCTCATTGGGAGGGGGGATGAAGACAGAGGCGGTGCTTGCACGGGTACTGGAGCGGGGTTGCCGAGGTGGGAACATTCTCGGATCCAGAAGCAGGATCTTGGTCCTGCCTCTCATGTGTCGTTGGCACTGGTTGTGCGGAACCTAGGGGTGGAGTGCCGCGCTCCGGGACCACTGGGAGACCTGTGCCAGGCCTGTACCTGCTGGCTATAGCCTCCAGGGCCTCCACCATCTGCGAAACGTACTCAGTCATGGTGCCGGAGATGGTGGCCAGCTTTCGGGATATGCCCCACAATGCATCGAGGATCTGGTCATCAATGTCTACAGTCCTCCTGGACAACTGTATCATCTCTCCACTCTCATGTGTTGCTTGTGGACCAGACCTGCCGCGGTGTCGGCGCCATCCTGGGGACAAATGGGGTGCCATGTGGCGAGGTGCTTGGGGCCAATACCTCCAGAGTGGAGGCGAGAATGACCGGAGGACCAGTAGATGGCCTTGGGGTGGAATGCCTTCTGGAGCCTGGCGATGCAGGTTCCTCGAAGTATGCACTCGCATCCGTAGAGAACAGACCCAGCGGATTGATGGACGAGAATCGGAGCTCCTCAGCACCAGATGTAGGATCGTCCGGAGAGTCGGGTCCCGCGCCCCGACCTTCTGGCCTCTGTGATCTTGCCTTGGGATGTGCTGCTGGCTGAGCTGCAAAACACAAATGAGGTTATTAGATGAGAGGGTGTGCTAGGGTCACAAGGTGAGTCCAGCGCTACACACAGCATATGCACAACAAAAGCGCCACTGCTATCAAAATCATCACAGACATCACATTTCATAATCATCAACACATTCTGCATTGCAATGATTTTCAATGGGCCAGCATTACTTATAGGACAATTTTAGAAACCATCTATCATATATTATTGTTCGGATATGAGTGGGTGTGGCATCTATTGTCTTTACATCACACAATGGTGTATACTTTACTCACTTGGCATCACTTCAGGGTCTGCAGATGCTTCCGTGGCTGTCCAGGGGTGCTTCCTCATGAGTACGAGCACCCGCTCCTCAATGTCAGTGATGTCGCTGGTGACTGGTGGCCCCCCCCCCCACCGTTCGCCTCTGCTCGGACCTCATCGTCGATAGCTTCTTCTGTAAAAGATGACATGACGACATGGCATGAGATCATTGCATGATATCATTGTTAGGTACTGTCACAGAGACTGATACAACACATAACTGACAGATGTAATCATGATTATAATGATAATTATCATTCTTTACCTAAAGACATACACTGTGACCGCAGGCTTTGAGTAAAACATTCCCGGTAAAAGTGAAAGGCCTTACATCTGATGATAGTCACTCATGACTGTGACAAATCAAATTATATAAATACATAAGTACATGTAAATAAATGTAATACTTACCCTTGCTGATCCCACAAGGTCGTTCCATCATTTCCGGCATTGGTTGCCCTCACACTCCTCGTTGGTCGCCGACGAGACCACCTTTTCTATCTTGGCCCACATCCTCTGGTAGGCCTTTGGGGTAGGCTTCCCACATCCTCCCTGGGTCAGATCACCCCAGCGTAACTCGATCTCCTGCAGGAGGGAGGCATTTGTCTCGTCCGAGAACCTCCTCACTCTTTTGCGCCCGACAATGTGCTCCTCTCCCGCCTCACTGCTCTCTTCAGCATCAGTCTCCACAGCGTGCTGTGTCACCTCCTCCTCTCCCTCCATTATAAGCACCAAATTCAGGCAAACATCTGGCTGGTAACAGCTAATTTTTTTTGTCCCAATTTGTTCTAAAGCTCTAAACTCTCACTCTTTCCTCCCAAAGCAGCCAAACCACACCCACAACATCCCTTCACTCCCTCTCAGCTCCCTCTCTCTCTGTCTCCTCTTATGCGCATGTCATGATGACCCTTGACCTCCTGAATCGCGGGAATCGAACATTGCCATGCTGTTGCTAAGGACGGCGACACTTTACGGCAAAAGGTCAGAGAGATTTAACGCTACCGCCCATTTCATATCGCTTGTGGTAACGCCCAATTTCAAAAATGGAGACTAGATGCTTTGAGAATGGGTAACAAGCTGGCGATCTGAAAACCCATTTTTACCACCCACACCCATATTTGGGCGATCTGCACAAAAATGTAAAATCTAGCCCCATTTGTTTGCCACAGATGTCCATAAAGCCTTAGTTGTAGTGTATGTAGGTACCTTCAGTAATGATCCCACGAGGCAGGGAATGACACTTAAACTGTGTAGACCTGTAGTCCTTTATTTACAGCTTCTCAAGTGAGGACACCACACTGTGAGCTCCTTTATATACTGGGTTACCTGCAGTGTACAGGTAACCCTTAGGTCTCCAGCAGCAGCACCCTCTGGTGTACAAGTAAGGTGTGTACAGTGTAAGGGTACATTCAGTGTTGCATGACAGTGTTACAAACATCACACAGTAAACAGGCATGCATATACAACAACACTCCCCGCTAAGCATTTTTATATCCTTATAGTCATGACCTGGGGAGGTGATCAGTGGTGGGCTATGGGAGGTTGTGGTGAGGGTTGTGTGGGTGCCAGGTGTATCCCTGTGCTTGAGGCTGGCCTCATACGTTTTCCCTCCCTCACACACAGACCATGTAGGTGTCACTGTTGTGGGATCCCTCAGGGGGGTAGCCACAGCAGCAGAAGGTAGGGTGCATACACTGTGATGTGGGTAGTTGTGGGGTGGTGGGCAGGGCCACAGGACTGGGTGGGCTCCTTGTCCACCAATTGGGATGAGGGTCAGGTCATCCCAGGGTTTGCCAGGGAAGCTGGAGGGTATTGAACATAACATAAGAACATAAGAATTAGGAACAGGAGTCGGCCATCTAGCCCCTCGAGCCTGCTCCGCCATTCAACAAGATCATGGCTGATCTGGCCGTGGACTCAGTTCCACTTACCCGCCCGCTCCCCATAACCCTTAATTCCCTTATTGATTAAAAATCTATCTATCTGTGATTTGAATACATTCAATGAGCTAGCCTCAATTGTTTCCTTGGGCAGATAATTCCACAGATTCACAACCCTCTGGGAGAAGCAATTTCTTCTCAACTCGGTTTTAAATTGGCTCCCCCGTATTTTGAGGCTGTGCCCCCTAGTTCTAGTCTCCCCGACCAATGGAAACAACCTCTCTGCCTCTATCTTGTCTATCCCTTTCATTATTTTAAATGTTTCTATAAGATCACCCCTCATCCTTCTGAACTCCAACGAGTAAAGACCCAGTCTACTCAATCTATCATCATAAGGTAACCCTCTTATCTCCGGAATCAGCCTAGTGAGTCGTCTCTGTACCCCCTCCAAGGCTAGTATATCCTTCCTTAAGTAAGGTGACCAAAACTGCACGCAGTACTCCAGGTGCGGCCTCACCAATACCCTGTACAGTTGCAGCAGGACCTCCCTGCTGTTGTACTCCATTCCTCTCGCAATGAAGGCCAACATTCCATTCACCTTCCTGATTACCTGCTGCACCTGCAAACTAACTTTTTGGGATTCATGCACAAGGACCCCCAGGTCCCTCTGCACCGCAGCATGTTGTAATTTCTCCCCATTCAAATAATATTCCCTTTTACTGTTTTTTTTTCCAAGGTGGATGACCTCACATTTTCCGACATTGTATTCCATCTGCCAAACCTTAGCCCATTCGCTTAACCTATCTAAATCTCTTTGCAGCCTCTGTGTTCTCTACACAACCCACTTTCCCACTAATCTTTGTGTCATCTGCAAATTTTGTTACACTACACTCTGTCCCCTCTTCCAGGTCATCTATGTATATTGTAAACAGTTGTGGTCCCAGCACCGATCCCTGTGGCACACCACTAACCACCGATTTCCAACCCAAAAAGGACCCATTTATCCCGACTTTCTGCTTTCTGTTCGCCAGCCAATTCTCTATCCATGCTAATACATTTCCTCTGACTCCGCGTATCTTTATCTTCTGCAGTAACCTTTTGTGTGGCACCTTATCGAATGCCTTTTGGAAATCTAAATACACCACATCCATCGGAACATCACTATCCACCATGTTCGTTACATCCTCAAAGAATTCTAGCAAATTAGTTAAACAGATTTCCCCTTCATGAATCCATGTTGCGTCTGCTTGATTGCACTATTCCTATCAAGATGTCCCGCTATTTCTTCCTTAATGATAGCTTCAAGCATTTTCCCAACTACAGATGTTAAACTGGCCTCACTCTCCTGATGTTGGCCCTGGTGGCCAGGGGTTGTAGGGCTGGTCTGGTGCAGGTTGCCATTGGTGATGGTTGGGCTGCCAATTGACCACTGTCCCTGTAGTGGGTCTGCTCCCACTGGTTATGTGTGTGTCCTGCAAGGGGCATCACATTTGTTCCAAAGGTCCAGGCTACATGGTCAGGTAACCTGCTGGACCTGGGGGTCTCCCACAAGGGGATTCCATTGGCATCAACATGGTCCCTGTAGGACCCAATGTCCTCTGGCAGTGTCCTACCAGTATACATGACACCTTGGCTCTGATCACACATAGACGAGCCTGCATTATACATTCTAGCATTTGCATCACTTTTGGGTGTCCTGGTTTCAACAGACATGGTTACATTAGGCATTTCACATTCTCTATCATTATTGTTAAGCATAATAAATTTGTTCCTAACCTTACTGACACTTGCATTCATCTCATTATTCACATTAGTTAAATCAGCATCACAATTCATGGTTGCATTGCATACATTTTCATACTTCTCCCCTTTAATTGCATCTTTAGCTTTAAAGTCCTTGTACTGAAATAGTTGAAACTGCCCCTTTAAATTTCTTTGGTTATTGGTCTCCTTTAAGGAAGCCTCCCAATCTGATTGGCCGTTCGGTGCCATGTGTCACTCCTCAAACGCTGCCCCTTGTGGTATGGCCGTGGCCATTTTGATTCCAGGTTCTGCTCCTCGTGGTGCGGCAGCCATCTTCTGGCTCTCCTGCAGGTAGGCTGCGGTGCTCTTTTCTTCCACAGGTTTGACCCTGGACATCGGGAGTCCCTTTCTTTCGATGCTGTTCACCTCTTGGAGTGCTGCCTCGGTCCGGAAGGTGGAGTTTGGATCCTCAGTCCCGGAGATTTCGCCGGGGCGCTGTGGAGTCATCGCCGCACCGTCGAGCTGGACACTGGAACCTCCGGATGCGGCGATGGATCCATGTTCGAGGTCGATTGCCGGTGTCCGGAGGCCTGGGAGCAGCTTCACTTGGACAGGATGTCGTTGTGGTCGATTGGCGGGATACATCCAAAGTTCTTCAAAGGTCGCTTGGCTCATCACAGACTGGCTCGCCCCTGTGTCGCTCTCCATAGAAACTGGGACCCCGTCGACATCTACTTTCATTGTCCACGGAGAACTTTCGGTGGAGCAGGTATGAGTTCCATACTCTTCTTCCAGGGGTTGAGCAACTTCACCTTCATCTGTGTCGGAGCCACGATGATCAGCCAACTCATCAGAGACGTGGTGAGTACAGCTTTTTTTGCACATCCTTTGAAGGTGCCCTTTCCCTTTGCATGCATAGTCCTTGTAGCAGCACTGGTGGGCCCTGTGGTTTCCTCCACAGCGCCAGCACGGGGCCACCCGGTTTGCCCCATGTGGTGGACTCAGGGTTGCGGGACTCGGGGCAGCTTTTCTGCCTTTAGAAGTATCAATGCAGTGCACTGCTCTCGTCAGTTTAGAGTCCCTTAGTGCTTCATTTAGGCCAAAGTCGCACGGTGCAGCCAGTCTCCTTAAGTGTTCCAATCTTTCTACAAAAGTGTCCCAATCTTCCCCATCGGTAAATTGCTGAAAGATGCTGAGATTCGACATGCTGAGCGTGTGGTTCGTAATCTCGTATTCTTGTCGCCAGTTGTTGTGTATGTAGGCACCTTCAGTAATGACTTCATGAGGCAGGGTATGATACTTAAACTGTGTCGACCTATAGTCCTTAATTTGCAGCTCCTCGAGTGAGGACACCAAGCTGTGAGCTCCTTTATATACTGCAGTGCGCAGGTAACCCTTAGGTCTCCAACAGCAGCATCCTCTGATGTACAGGTAAGATGTGTACATTGTAAGAGTACATTCAGTTTTGCATGACAGTGTTACAAACATCACACAGTAAACAGGCATGCATATACAACAGTCTTAATACACAATCTCTCATGGTAACGGGGGGAAAATTGCAGTCGGAGGCTTCCTTCAGACAAACGCCTCCGACCCAAAATCTTTTTACAACAATACCTAGTGGTCCCGGAGGAAATTAGGATTCCGGTCGGAGGCCTCCATGCACTGTACATCATATGGGAATATGTCTTCCAGGTACGTATGCGTATCCTGGAATCACGTGGGCCTGGACTACCAACACTATGTAGTATTCTCATTGATAATAATGGGAGCTCTTTTTTACTAAATAAATTTACCTTAATGGACAGGGTTTTTAACATAAAAATGAATAATTCCATTTAATTTTTCTATTTTTTAAAACTCTTATGCTGGTAAAAGTTATACGCCTACCAGTTGTAAGAGTTTGAAGGACATTCGCTGGGCAAGAGTTAGGCAAATAGCCCAGCAAATACCATGACAGATTATTGCATAAGTAACCACGGTGTTACCATTCAGCAGATGTGCCTGGCCTGTGCAGTTTATTCATCAGTGTGTATTACTATATGATCATTGTCACATTGATGTTTGTGGGCAACTGGATTGGACGTCACCAATATCCAGGTCACTGATTGGAGCATGGGCAGGTACAGCAGGAGCGGCGAGGCTGGGGCGCAGGAGGGAGAAGTATTCATGGAGCGACATGATTGGGGCGCAGCAGAGGCGTGAGTTCGAGGCCCAGAAGAGGCGAGGACCCAGGGGCAGCACAAGCCAGCCCACACTGCAATATGTATGTGCACTTGGTCCGTGCAGCAGAGCTGGTCTCCAGTCGTCTTGGTTAATCCTTACCACTGAACCCAGACCTTACTCTGTCAAGCCCGTGTCGTGGCTGGTGTGCAACGGCCACCACATGTTAAAAAAATCCAAGCACAGGCGTCTTCCACCCTTCAAGATTTAGTTCAGGGCCTGGAATATTAGGTCCTTCATTGAAACACCTGTGAACTTTTTGGCATGGAAGCAAGTCATCCTCGATTCGAGGGACTGCCTATGATGATGATGATGATGATGATGATGATGAATACACAATCATTAATCACAATTATAGGCTCACGTACAGTTCATCATAACAGGATAGAGTGATGAACACGTGATTAGAGTTATAAGTATGAGTGAGCTGATGACTAATCCACTTGAAAAACTATTATGAGCAGGGTCATTGATTTATGGCAACTGAATAAATCAAGTTCCATTTTTATTATAAAGGTTTCTTGGATTTCTATCAGTTTTAGAATTGCATTCCATGATTTGGTCCATTTTTCTGTGAAAAGTGCAAATTAACTTTCGTTAGGAGACATGGAGAGGAATTGTACACTGCTATCTGACACGTGTACAGAGTGGTTCACAAAGAAAGAAGTCCTCAATGTAAAATGAAAACTGCAGTTTGAAGAGAAAAGCAGAAAGCTCAGCTTTACACATTGCCAATCTAATAAAGCACATCCTGTTCTGATAGAGGTCAGAAGCATTAACCTATCTTTCTCTCTCGGGTACTGATTACCTTACTATATAATGCCAGCAATTTCTGCTTTAAGGCACGCTCCGCATTGTCTAACGAAATATAGTTAAAATAATGTGCATAAGTGTCTAATTCTAGAATCCTGTTGGTACCAAACTTCAGCTGTCTTACAGAGGCACATGAGGATGAACTTCCAGTTGGGAGAGCTCTGAATTCCTGTCAGCGGCAGTGGCATAAATGAGAGTTAGCATGAGAACTCAAATGAGGTGAGTCCAGGCATCCGAGGTTGGGAGCGAGGTCCCATCCCGCTCCTGGCTGCAGCCCGCTCTCTTCAAGGGATTTTGCCCTGATGGGGCTTGTTAAGACTGCCCAGCGAGGTTCCCGGCCAATTAAAAGGAAGCGGGTCTGATGACGTCATTTGATAACACGTCATCAGCTGGTTTCCTTAAAGGGACCATGTCCACATTGATTTTGACAGTTGTGCTGCCAGTGTTCTACAGCATTGAGCTGCTGTAAACACTGACAAGCACTGCACAAAGATGCACAGCTGCACCCAGGCTCTCCCATCATTCCCTCTAGATGCTTATGGAGGGAGTCACAGCACGCAGGGAGGTTCTCTTCCTTTCCAATGGGCGGAAGAGACCTCCCCAGCAGACCAATGCAGCTTGGGTGTACATTGCACAGGAGGGCACGAGCAGGGATGTCGTCCGAACGACCAGGCTGCAGTGGCACAAACCTTTCCATGATCTCAGTAGATCACAAAACGTTACTGCAAAGCCACACTCAACCTCATCCTGCTGTGCCACTCATCACATCCCCATCACTCTGCCTTCCCTACCATATTCCTGCACATCTGTCATTGGAAAAATGCTGGAGTCCATTATTGAGGAAGTAGTAGCAGGACATTTAGAAAATCATAATACAATCAAACAGAGTCAACGTGGTTTTATGAAAGAGTAATCATGTTTGACAAATTTGCTAGAGTTCTTTAAGGATGTAACAAGCAGGGTGGATAAAGGGGAACCAGTACCTACTAGGCTTTTCTGTTTTTGGGGTGAAAACAGAGGTGGGGCGGGAAAATTACCAGCCGGGAATAGGTTGCGCTTTAGTCAGGAATTTTGGGCATCTGGGCACTGCACCAGGGTGCGCAGCGCTCAGGAAGGCATTGTACAACTTTCGTAGCGTAAGGATGGGAAACTCACAAACAAAAGTGCAGGGCATGTGCGCTCCGAAAGAGGCCTTTGGGGGCAGGGGAAAAAACCTTTAAAAAACCCAACAAAAACATTCCCAAAATTTTGCCCACGCCACCACAACACAAATCGCAAAAAAATTTAAAGAACAAACACTCGCACTTACCTTTACAGCACAATACCTTTCTCACCGCTGCTGACATGGCTGGACTGCTCTGGTTTCCCAGGCAGTCATTGCGAGGCGTGATTCCAGGCGTACGGGTCAAGTTTGAGTCAAAACTCGGACGGTGTTGTAACCAGAGGCGTTGCACACCTGTTGCAGCTCTTCCAGGCGGTGCTTCTCAGCTGCAAAACCCAACCCGAGGATCGTGACTAGATGCAGAAAACCTCGCCACCCCATTTCACCCCGCTCCAGGGCATAAGAACATAAGAATTAGGAACAGGAGTAGGCCATCTAGCCCCTCGAGCCTGCTCCGCCATTCAACAAGATCATGGCTGATCTGGCCGTGGACTCAGTTCCACTTACCCACCCGCTCCCCATAACCCTTAATTCCCTTATTGGTTAAAAATCTATCTATCTGTGAGTTGAATACATTCAATGAGCTAGCCTCAATTGCTTCCTCGGGCAGAGAATTCCACAGATTCACAACCCTCTGGGAGAAGAAATTTCTTCTCAACTCGGTTTTAAATTGGCTCCCCCGTATTTTGAGGTTGTGCCCCCTAGTTCTAGTCTCCCCGACCAGTGGAAACAACTTCTCTGCCTCTATCTTGTCTATCCCTTTCATTATTTTAAATGTTTCTATAAGATCACCCCTCATCTTTCTGAACTCCAATGAGTAAAGACCCAGTCTACTCAATCTATCATCATAAGGTAACCCCCTCATCTCCGGAATCAGCCTGGTGAATCGTCTCTGTACCCCCTCCAAAGCTAGTATATCCTTCCTTAAGTAAGGTGATCAAAACTGCAAGCAGTACTCCAGGTGCGGCCTCACCAATACCCTATATAGTTGTAGAAGGACCTCCCTGCTTTTGTACTCCATCCCTCTTGCAATGAAGGCCAACATTCCATTCGCCTTCCTGATTACCTGCTGCACCTGCAAACTAACTTTTTGGGATTCATGCACAAGGACCCCCAGGTCCCTCTGCACCACAGCATGTTGTAATTTCTCCCCATTCAAATAATATTACCTTTTACTGTTTTTTTTTCCCAAGGTGGATGACCTCACACTTTCCGACATTGGCGGAAAACCCAGAGCACAAAAGACCGGAAAACCCAGCATGTGGTGTATTTGGATTTCCAGAAGGCATTCAATAAGGTGCCGCATAAAAGGTTACTGCGCAAGATAAGAGCTCATGGGGTTATGGTTAATATATTAGCATGGATAGAGGATTAGCTAACTAGCAGAAAACAGAGAGTCGGGATTAATGGGTCATTTTCAGGTTGGCAAACTGTAACTAATGGGGTGCCACAGGGATCAGTGCTGGGACCTCAACTATTCCCAATCTATTTTAATGACTTGGATGAAGGGACAGAGTGCACTGTAGAAAAATTTGCTGATGATACAAAGATAGGTGGGAAAGCAAGTTGTGAGGAGGACACAAAAAATCTGCAAAGGGATATAGATAGGTTAAGAGAGTGGGCAAAAGTTTGGCAGATGGAGAATAATGTTGGAGAAATGTGCGGTTTTACACTTTGGTAGGAAGAATAAAAATTATTTAAATAGAGAGAGACTACAAAATACTACGGTACAGAGGGATCTGGGGGTCCTTGTACATGAAACACAAAAAGTTAGTATGCAGGTACAGCAAGTAATTAGGAAGACAAATGGAATGTTGGGCTTTTTTGCAAAGGTGAAGGAGTATAAAAGCAGATAAGTCTTGCTACAACTGTACAGGACATTGGTGAGGCCACACCTGGAGTACTGCGTACAGTTTTGGTCTCCTTATTTAAGGAGGGATAAACTTGCAATGGATGCAGTTCAGAGAAGGTTCACTAGGTTGATTCCAGAGATGAACGGGTTGTCTTATGAAGAAAGGTTGCGCAGGTTGGGTCTATACTCATTGAAGTTTAGAAAAATGAGAGGTGATCTTATTGAGACATTTCAGATTCGGAGGGTGCTTGACAGAGTAGATGTAGAGAGGTTGTTTCTCCTCATGGGGAATCTAGAACTAGGGTCATAGTTTCAGAATAAGGGTTCGCTCATTTAAAATGGAGATGAGGAGGAATTTCTTCTCTCAGGCGTTCGTGACTCTTTCGAATTCTCTACCCCAGAGAGCTTTGGAAATTGGGTCATTGAATATATTTAAGGTAGAGATAGACAGATTTTTGAATGATAGGGGAGCCAAGGCTTATGTGGAGCAGGCAGGGAAGTGGATTTGAGGCTAAGATCAGATCAGCTCATGATCTTATTGAATGGCGGAGCAGGCTCGATGGGCCAAATGGTCTACTCCTGTTTCTATTTCTTATGTTCTTATCCTTACTCATACCAAATTACCTTGCACCTCCACCATTGCTCTCTCTCTCTATCTATATTATCACTTCCCCATCTCACTAGCCACCCCTCACCACTCACCTTCATCCTCGTGCAAGCATACTATCTAACAACACACAAGGGTGTTTTTGGTGTTTTTGACAATGTTTATGTAAAGTTTCCATTAATGCGGTGTCAAACATAAATATTTTTATTTTCAACACTTGGCTTCTTGGACAGGTTTGTGCACACCTTTGGAAGTGGCTTACTAAGTTGCAGTGAATGTGAGACATCACCCACTGCAATGGAGATAAGTGTGAAAGGAATGGTTCGGGCATTGTAGGAATGGTTTATGGTGCTGATATGGGGTGGTGCCAACCTGGCACATTATGTGGCAAACAGGGTGTCCAACGTCAACTGAAGTAAATCTGGCCATGATGAGGCCATCCCTGATCTTCCGGGCAGCAATGCAGTTGGGTGCTAATGGCTTGTGTACTGTTTAGCATTAGGTGATTGCGGAGAAGGTTGGTGTTGTTGTTGGTGCTGCTGGTGTGTCTGGTGATACTGGTGTACTTGGGATGTTGGTGTTGGGGCTGATCATGGTGGGATTCTGAGAACCAAGGTGAGATTTTTTCAAGGGCGCCGATGCTGACGGAATAGATGGTAGGTGAGGTTGAGATGACAGAAGCGATCTGTCAATGGTGAGAGAGGTTGTTGTGCATTAACTATCTCCTTTATATGGGAGCTGGGCACAAATGTGGTTAGAACAGTTGTGAGGATAAGTATTGATATATTACTGGATGGGAAAATGTGGTTACATTTTTCTTGGGACAATAGGGACACTTACGAACATACGAACAATGACGGACAGGTAAAGACCATCTGGTCCATCAAGCCTGTCCCACACAATTGCGATACGTTGTGTATCTCAACGTATAACTCAACCCCACCCGAAACCATGTGATCACCTGGGAGAGGCAAAAAACCAGATGAAAAACCCAGGCCAATTTGAGAAAAACAAAAATCTGGGAAATTCCTCTCCAACCTATCTAGGCGTTCAAAACTAGTCCAGGAGATCACTCTGACCTTGAATTCCCTGCAGTACCTACCTTCTGTAAGGTGACCTCCACTACAGCCAGAAACAAATCCAGCTTTCACTTGAAGGAATTCAGCAAGTCTGCATCCACCACATGAAACAGCATCTTGTTCCAGAGATCGACTATTCTCCGGGAAAAGAACCACTTCCTGATGTCTAACCTAGATCTAGTCCTATAGAACTTAAATGTGTGACCCCTGGTTCTGTCTACCCTATTTAATTGAAATACACTGTCAGCTGAAACACCAGCTATTCCCTTCATTATCTTATAAACCTCAATCAGTTCCCCCCTAAGTCTACGCTGCTCAAAGGTATAGAGTCCAAACTCTATTAGCCTATCTTGATAACTAAGATGTTTTAGACTTGGAATTAGTCTAGTGGCCCTCTTCTGCACTCTTTCCAGAGCATCAATATCACCCACCTTGTGAGGAGACCAAAACAGGACACAGTATTCCAAGTGCGGCCTGACTAAGGTCTTGTACAAGGACAAAGCAGTACGCCTCATCTTGTACTCAATTGTCCAATGGATACACCCCAGCACCCTATTTGCTCTAGCTATCGCTTCACATCAATGCTCATGTACCTTTAAGGATGTCTCCACTAGAATGCCCAAATCTCTTTCTACCTCCACCATCTTTAATGCCTTACCCTGGAGGGTGTACGAATGTTGAGCATTTGCCCTGACCACATAACACTGCATTTATCTAAATTATACATTATTTTCCAGAATTGAGCCCAATCTCCCAACTCATTAAGATCTGCCTGAAGCATACAATCTTCTACTGTTCTAACTCTCTAACAGTTCTTGCTATCATCTGCAAATTTGCAAATTGTGCTGAAGGAATGCAAAATTACCAAGAAACCGCCCCCCCCCCCCCCTGTGTTTGGGCTCATTTGAAAGGAAATTTAATTTAGGACTATCTACCAAAAAGTTTGGAACTCTAAAGTGCTTATGCAAGAAACTATGAACTTTAATAGAATTTTTGGATTTTAAAAAACAAACTCAAGGCTGTGGGCAGACCTACGGAGCTAGCAAGAGACAGTCTAATTAAGTGAAGCTACCTGCATGTGAGAACTGAGTTAACCTGTCTGGAAGAATGAGTATTTGAAAATCCTTCGCCACAAGAGACATTAACATCACAAAATCACCCAGAGGTAGCTCCCCATCAACATGGGTCTGGACAACCATTTCAGCAGATACATCACAAAGAGGCCCAATCCAGCCTGTATGTGAAAGACTAAGCACAAAAGGACATTGCAATTACCAAACTAATATTTCCACCAGGAAACAGTTTCGAATATCAACTTTTAATGAGCCCGACAAAATATTACAAAGAAGAACCAAGCCCACCAAAATTATACAAAGGGTTTTGAACAAGATTTGGCAGCAAGATTAGAACACTGAAATCGTATAACTGCCCCTGCTTTCAACAGAGGTTAGAGAGGTGGTTGCTAGGTAGCTGTAAGGCTGCCACTACCTCATTAAGACAAGGAGAGAAACCAACGTGACAGTTGTAAACTAACTTCTCCAGCCTCGAAGTCTTGAAGTCCTGAAGGAAGCAAGAACATCACCATCTACCATTAACTATCAAAAGGATTGGTAAGCATAAGTCCCTGCCTGCCCTGGAGTCTAACCTAGCTAGAATTAGGTATTGGGAGGTGGGAGGTATAAGTTTTACTGTAACCCCCTTTGAATGTGTAGTGCATGGTTCTTTATTAGAGTGATTTGTGATTTTAAGTTTGACCTTGTACCTTTCCTTGTATTGTTCTTTATTAGAGTGATTGTAAGTTTGGCCGTATATTTTCTTACTAGATTTATACGCCTGTATTACCCTGACTGTAATAAAAACAAAGTTCTTTGCATCAAACCAGTGTCCTTTGCACTTTTGTCACACCCCCCCAAATAAATCCAGAGTACAGAACCTAAGGGAATGGGAGCAATTCGAAACTGCTCAAGTTGGTCAGAAGGGAACCTGACCCCCTCATAGAGACCACCAGCAGCCCCTGCCCCCCCACCCCGCCCCGCCACCGCACTTACAGTGCCCCCAACCCCAAAATCCAGATCATTAATAAAAATAGTAAAAAGCAACGTTCCCAACACTGATCCCTGCAGGACACCACCGGCAACTGGTCTCCAAACAGATCCAAATCTATCTATAACTAGCCTTTGTCTGCATCCTGCCAGCTAGTTCTGAGTCCAACTCAATATATTTCCACTAATACCAGAGGTTCTGATCTTATAGAGAAGTCTCTTATGTGGTGCCTTGTCAAAATCTTTTTGGAAATCTTTGTAGACAAGATCTACTTGGCTTCCCTCGTCCACCAACTTTGTAACTTTTACAGGTGCAGTGTCGAAAATCCGGAACCCTCGGAACCAAGGCCATTCTAAATTCCGGCTTTTCTGGACTTTCGATCGTCTTTCTGACGTCACGAATCTGGACGCGCCAAAGCCCAAGTTCGGATATTTCTGAATTTTAGAACGTCAGAAATGGGGGGGGTGGGGGTTCCCCACCGAGGAGGTGTTCAGGCGGGCCAGACCCGTCACGGAGGAGCTGTTCGGCCGGTGGTGGGACCCCGAGGTAAGGGCAGCATCGGCGAGCGGGGCGAGGCCCAAGGGCTGGGCCGGATTCTGGAACATTTTACGGATTCCGGAACTCCATATTTTCGACGCTGCACCTATACTGATGTTAAACTGATGGGCCTATTGTTACCCGGGTCTATCATATCACTATTTATAAAAATGCCGACTACATTAGCCTCCTCCCAATCTGTAGAAACCATTCCAGAGTGCAGTGAGCTATTAAAAATACAGGCCAGGGACTCGCACTGCACGTGTCCCAACTCCCGGAGGACCCTCAGGTGGATATCATCCGGCCCTGCTGCTCTATTTTCAAGTTCTGATGGATGGAAATTCGGTATCGGCCATTTAGAGGCAGTGGCACTGCCTGGTCGGGGATTTTATCGCCTGGTGGTAATTACCACCGCTAACCGAGAAATTGAGTTTTATCTCCTGAAGAGGGGATTGGAGCTGTAAATCAGGCATCGCACGCCACTTTTGAGGCGCTAAACGGTGGTAAGCGGGGTGGTAAAATCCGAGCGGTAATCAGCATTTGTATGCGCAACAGACGTACTGACACCATCTGGATTCAATTGAGGCGGTGATATGACACGTCACCGTCTCATGCTTATCGATGCTACCTCCGTACTCTTACCGAGAAAGGGAAAATGGCAGAAGTGAGAGCTCTTCAGCATGCTCACCAGTTCACCGATGTCAGCGTGGATGCACTCCTGGACGCTGTGCAAAGGCAACGCGAATTGGTGCCGTCAGAGATTGGCAGGAGGCCACAGCCGCAGACGTTCCACAGATTATGGAGGGAAGTTGCACAGAGCGTGTCTGCGGGGAACACGGTGCCCAGAACAGCCACTCAGTGCAACGACCTGACACGCTTCATCACGGTGAGTATCTTTTACATGAACCTTAGCATGCCATGCTCTGAGCTCAATCTGTGTGTAGTCTCTCTTCAATCAGTATGTGTGGACCCCATGCTCTTCGTGGGTGAGCAAAGATGCAAAGTTCACGGTTACAGCCTCAGCCACTCCCTGGGCCTGCATGCATAGTTAAATTTCCTGCTCCATTGTTGAGACCCACCTCTGGTCTTGTTACCTCCTCAGCCTCCAGATGTGTGTGGAAGACAGTTGCCTCATGTTAACTGTTCGGTGCTGGTCCCCAAATTCCAGCATTGCCATGCCGAGTGAGCGCAGCTATTCCAAGTGACATCGAGTGTGACGACTCCCATACAGTAACATCTACTCAACTATGCAAGGCACTTCGCACAGGCGGTTAGAATCACACTAACTCAGACATTCTGTTTCTTCTTGCAGACCAAGCTCTCGCATAACCAGCGTGTATACATAAAGACCAGAGGAGGGGACCCTGACCTCCAGGCTCTCAGCGAGGTGGAAGAACACATTTCAGCCCTCATGGGCGCACACATGGATGGGGTGACAGCTGAGCCCCTTGGGACTGTGACAGTATGTGGAGGATCATGAAGCAGTGATACCACAATCCTTCCCCACTTTCCATGAGATTGGCATTCAGAATGCCTTTCCCACTCTTGCCCCCCTCCCCTGCAGGTAACCACGATTCTCTGGCTTTGTGCTTTCAGATGATGAACTAGAGGCCCAGGAGCCTGTACATGAGCTGTCCAATGCCGGCGAGGGTGGAGACGAGGAGGAGGCAGAGGACACCTCTCTCAGTTACTGAGGAGCCAGTCGATGAGGGTGTGGTCGGGGAGGTGCAGGTGGATGATGCTCTGGGACCCAGTGGCCTGCAGCAACGCTGGGGGAGAGGAAACTCGGGGGCCAGCTCCCCGGAGGGTGAGTGCGCGGCTGAGTGATGCTCTGCAGCACTCTGATGAGGACCCCGAGCTGGACATTGTTGCAAGACAATCATTGCGGCTGCACAGTGATCTACATTGACCAGGTTGCCCGAGAGCCTCAATGTACTTGCTCTGAGGATGGAGTACTGTGTGCAGTTTTGGTCTGCGTATTCACTTGCATTGGAGGCTGTTCAGAGAAGGTTCACTAGGTTGATTTCGGAGATGAGGGGCTTGACTTATGAGGATAGTTTGACTGGGTTGTACCTATACACATTGGAGTTCAGAAGAATGAGAGGTGATCTTATTGGATGCAGAGAGGATATTTCCACTCATAGTGGAAACTAAAACTAGGGGACATAGTCTTAGAATAAGGGGCCGCCCATTTAAAACTGAGATGATGAGAAATTTCTTCTCTCAGAGAGTTGTAAATCTATAGAATTATCTGCCCCAGAGGGCCGTGGATGCTGGGTCACTGAATATATTTAAGGCGGAGATAGACAGATCTTTGAGTAAAGGGTTATCGGGAGCGGGCAGGGAAGTGGAGCTGAGTCCATGATCAGATCAGCCATGATCTTATTGAATGGCGGAGCAGGCTCAAGGGGCCAAATGGCCTACTCCTGCTCCTATTTCTTCTGTTCTTATTTTATTATGTTCTTAAACACAGACTGTTGCCATCGTGTCTGGGTCCCCATCAGTCCAACTAGGCTAATGGTGCTGAAGCAGGCCAGCAATCCGCGCTCCCCAGATTGCTCCGGATGCTGAGGCTCTGCCCTGCGGGAACGGCAGCATGTCAGTCGAGATAGAACGTGATGTCCTCTCTCAGGATGGCATCATTCTGCCTCCTACTTCTACTGTTCCGCCTTTGCACCTGCTGCTGTCTGCAACCCATCCAGCCGAGACTGCTGCCGCCTATGTCGAGGTGGTGCAGTCGGCAGCCGGACGGTCTGTTGCTCGAGCTGGTCGGGGATGTCAGTAGTGCCTGCAGCACCAACAGAGCAACTTTCACTCAACCTTGCTGCAGGCATTGAGACCCCATTAAGGAGGAGCATTAGGCATGGGAGGAAGGAAAATCACAGTGGAAATCCCACTAACCACTGATAGCCATATCTGTTAATCTTATTGGAATATTAAGGCATGTATACAGTTGCAATTGCCTCTAGGTGATTACGTTTGCAGGGGTGTTGATTCAATCATAATTTGCTGCGGATGATGGCTCTGTGATGTGCTTGTTTACGGCACACACTTTTTGATATTAATAAAGGTGAATTTGCGAAGTTATATTATTGTGCTGTGATTTATATACACAGAGGCTTGGAGGGTGGGGCGCGATGTCCTCAGCACATCATCAGGTGAATAGGCTGTACACTCAGCCTGTGTTGTGTCTTTTATTGGAATCGTTGCATGATGAGTCTCTGATGAGCAGCTCTTGCAGCTGCAACAGCATCAGGCTGCCCCCTCCGTGGCTCATGCTCTTTGTCTTCCTCCTCGTCGTACTCATCATCCTGAGGTGCGGCTGTAATCCCTGGTGGCAATGGCTGGGCCCTCATGATGGCCAGGTTGTGCAGAATGCAGCATACAATGGTGAAAATGGACACTCTATAGGGGTCTACTGAAATGTCCCTCCAGAGCGGTCAAGGCAGCGGAATCGCTGCTTTAGAACCCCAATACTTTGCTCTATTATAGTCCTAGTGGTGGTATGGCTGTGGTTGTTGCTCAGCAGGGGTTATTTCGGTTGCGGAGTGGAGTCATCAGCCAAGTGGCCAGACCATGGGCTAGATTTTCCATTATTTACGCATGCATACCGCCCGCTTAATGTCCATTTTAACACGGAAATGAGGTATAACACCCATATATCGCCCATTTAGCCACAAAATGGAAACTAACGCCCATTTCTCGGTCACTTATCGCCAAGCGTTACTTTCGGCATGTACATAACGCTGATAAAAAATCATACCGCCCGCCCACTTTTTTTGGGCGGAAAGATCAGAATGGGTGAAACCAAAGCCCATAATATCACCCGGTGTTACTTTCGGCACGTAATTAATGCCGAGATTTAATAATACTGCCCGGCCACTGTTTTTTGTTGTAAAGATCACATTTGCCAAAACTAACACCCAGAAAATCGCCCAGTGTTACTTTCGGCACCTCGCACACAACTCGCCGACAATATCACTTGCCGAAAAAACCGCTGTGAAAAAGTTGCTCTCACCTGAACTAATCACAGCGGTATGGACGCAATTTTCTAAATCGCAGGTTGCTTAATTTAAAAGGCTGATCTGCTTCAACTTCGGGGGAGTTTGGATGTACTCTGGAGGTCTTTTAAGGTGATGTGAACATCTGAACAAACATCTTATCATACTGTGGACGATTGGAATTTAGTTTAGGTGTCTTAGTAGGGACATTTATTGTTTGTGAACAATTGGTGTAACACTGATAGTTATTGAAATGGAGCCTGTCATTTCGCAGCCTATCTTGATGAGTACACACATGCTGCAGACTACAGATGGCAGAAGATATATTCGGCAGCATTATGTGCCCAATCTAAGACATGCCAGACTGATGAGGAGGACCAGATCTTACACCCGCCGCACTTACACAGAGAAGTGGTTTTACCTCAACTTGTCCGATAACACCTGCCTTAGGAGACTGCGCTTCCACAATGAGGTTATCAGTGAGATAAACCAGCTCACCAGAGGAGATGTGCAGCCTGCCAGCACCATCAGGACCGCACTGTCTGTCGAGGTCAAGGTCACCGCGGCACTGTCGTTCTACGCGTCGGGTTCTTATCAGGCCTCAGCTGTCGACATTTGCGCTATATCTCAGCATGCCACACATTGCTGCATTAGACAGGACACTGAAGCCCTTTACGCATGCAGGATGGACTTTATCAGCTTCCCCATGACCAGGGAGGCTCAGATTGAGAGGGCTTTAGGATTCTACCAAATTGCTAACTTTCCCAAGGTGCAGGAAGTAATAGATTGTATGCACATCGCGATGCAGGCACCTTTTCAGGATGCAGAGGTTTTCAGGCACCGCAAGAGATTCCACTCCCTGAATGTGCAACTCATTGTCGACCTACAGCAAATAATTATGGCAGTGAATGCCAAATTTCCAGGCAGCATCCATGATGCTCACATCCTATGTGAGAGTGCTGTATCTGACATGTTTACCAGTCAGCCACAAGGTCAATGCTGGATGCTTGGTGACAAGCCTCGCCACCTGGCTAATGAACCCCCTGCATGACACCCACACCGAAGCCAAGAAGCGATACAACGAGAGCCACAGAGACACTTGCAATATCGTCGAGAAAACCATTGGAATGCTTAAGCAGCACTTTAGATGCCTGGACCACTCAGGAGGAGAGCTCCTATACCACCCTGAGCAGGTAGCTCAATTCGTGGTGGTGTGCTCCATGCTGCACAACTTGGCTATCAGGAGGGGACAAGAATTGCCAGAAGGGACTGATGGTCCGCCTCAGGAGAGAGAGGAAGAGGAGGACGAGGAGGTAAATGCTGACCTCGGGCTAGACAATCAGGCTGATGATGAAACCATGCCTCTACCCCCCTCTATACTGCAGGAAAGTGCCCGTGGTGGCTACATAGCTGCAAGACTCTTACGTTAGCAGCTCATGAATGAGCACTTTGCTTGAAAGAACGTTGTTGTTATTTACAAAGCTGCAACACTGCTGGGTGTGCAGGTCATACATCAATGGTGTGCATCACCTTGGTGACAGTTAAAGTTTAAGTTGATTCAAGTTAAGTGTAATTATACCCTTTCATTTTAAGGAATCACCAATGTGTAACAGTGCAGCTATCTGAGACAATGAGCAACAAGGTTATGTTAAATAAAAACATTTAATCCAACTATTTGTGTGAAATCATAATTATAACTGTAAAAAACACCCCACCCCACTCCCTCCCCACCCTACAACAAATTTATCACATTTACGTCATACGATTGGTCACCATTTCTAGCAACACAGAACATAATGCAAACCAGCAAGGTAGCCCCCTCGCCCCTTCCCCCGACCCTCCCACCAAACTAGCACCAACAACATTTTTAAAAATCCCAAGATACCTGCAGCCATGCACCTCACTTTCCTTCCCCCACCCCCACTTCTCCTCCCCACCTCTATCCCTTCCCCTTCCCCTCCTGACTCCAAGCCACCTGGCCGAGGAGCTCCTCAGGCATTGCTTCATTGGGGGGGATGACGGCAGAACTGTTGCTTGGGCGGATATAGGAGAGGACGGTCCCGAGGTGGGAACATGCTCCGAGCCAGAAGCAAGATCTTCTTCTTGGCTCTCATGTGTCATTGACAATGGGGATGAGGCACCTTGGAATGCAGTGCCGCGCTCCGGGACCACTGGGAGGCCTCTGCCACCAGTGTTCCTGGCTATCAGCTCCAGGGCCTTCGCCATCCGCGGCACCTACTCCGTTATGGCAGCGGACATACTGGCCAGCTGGAGGGATATGCCCCCCATTGTCTGTTGGATATGCTGACCTATGTCAATACTCCTCCTGGACAGGTGTACCATGTCCCCGCTCAGATCTTCCACTCGTGGAGCATACCTGCCGCGTTGAACCAACCTCCGCTTGATTGGCGCCATCCTGGAGACACCTGGGGTGCCCTGTGGCAAGGTGCTTGAGCCCAGTAACACCACGGTGGAGGTGGGAATGGCAGCAGGAGCACTAGATGTCGAATGGATTATGGAGGTTGGGGATGCAGGCTCCTCGAAGTCGGCCACTGTCATCCGTTGAGAAGGGACCCAGCAGATGCATGGGCGAGAATCAGTACTGCTCAGCACCAGATGGAGGAGAGTCCTGTGAGTCCGTTCCTGTGCGCCCAGCTTCTGGGCTCAGTGTTCTTGCATGGGGCCACATTACTGGCTGAACTGCAAAACATAAATGAGGTTATTAGAGTAGAAGGGGGTGCTAGGGTCACAAGGTGAGTCCCGTGTTACACACAGCATATGCACGACAAAAGCAACACCGCTATCAAGATCATCACAGACATCATATTTCATGACCATCACCAAATTCTGCATTGCAATGATTCTCATGAGGACATCATAAGTTAGAGAAGAATCTTATGATTCATCTTTCAAAAATATTGGTCGGATGTGAGTGGGTGTGGCATCTATTGACTTTACAGCACGCAATGAAATATACTTTACTCACGAAGCATCACATCAGGCTCTGCTGTTGTTTGCGTGGCCAACCGGGAGTGGCTCCTCACTAGTGCCAGCACCCTCTCCTCGATGTCAGTGAGGTCGATGATGACTGGTGGCCCCTGACACGTTCACCTCTGCTCGGCCCTATTCCTCAAAAGCTTCTTCTGTAAAAGGTAACAACAGCACGACATGCCATGAGATCATTGCATGATATCATTGCTAGGTACTGTCACAGAGACTGGTACAACACATGTAATCATGATTATAATGAAAATGATCATTCTTTACCTAAAGACGTACACCATGACTGCAGGCTTTGAGTACAACCTTCCCGGTATAAGTGCAAGACATCACATCTGCTATTAATCACTCATTACAATTACAATTCTAATTATAGAAATATATCAGTACATGAAAATAAATGTAATACTTACTCTGGTAGATCTGTCAAGGTCGTTCCATTTCTTACGGGCATTGGTTGCCCTCACACACCTCATTGGTCGCTGACAAGACCACCTCAGCCATCTCAGCTCATATCTTTTCGTAGGCCTTTGGCGTGGCCTTCCCACGCCCTCCCTGGGTCAATTGACCCCAGCGTGACTCGACCTCCTGCATAAGCGAGGCATTTGCCTCGTCCAAAAACCTCCTTGCTCTTTTGCGTCCTCCCAATTGTTACTCTCCCAGCTCACTGCTCTTGCCAGCATCAGTCTCCACAGCATGCTGGGTCGCCTTCTCCATCGCTTCCATGTTAAATATTATTTTTTCCACAAAACTTGGTACTAATTACCTTCTTTATGCTTAGTAAGCTTTTTGCTTCTGGTAAATCTCCCTTGTGCCTCCCACAACAGCCAAAGAAGCACACACCACATCCACACACGTGTTCAGTCCCTCTCTGCTCCCTCTCTGTCTCCTCTTATGTGCATGTAATGATGACCCCTGACCTGAAAAGCGGGAAACGAGCATTGCCATTCCGTTGCAGTCAGATTCAGATGAATTTATAATGGGGAACAAAGAAATGCCGGAGCAGTTAAACAAATACTTTGGTTCTGTCTTCACGAAGGAAGACACAAATAACCTTCCAGAAGGAGGAACTGAAGGAAATCCTTATTAGGCGGGAAATTGTGTTAGGGAAATTGATGGGATTGAAGGCCAATAAATCCCCGGGGCCTGATAGTCTGCATCCCAGAGTACTTAAAGAAGTAGCTCTAGAAATAGTGGATGCATTGGTTATCATTTTCCAACAGTCTATCGATTCTGGATCAGTTCCTATGGACTGGAGGGTAGCTAATGTAACACCACTTTTTAAGAAAGAAGGGAGAGAGAAAATGGGTAATTATACACCGGTTCGCCTGACATCAGTAGTGGGGAAAATGTTGGAATCAATTATTAAAGATGAAATAGCAGCACATTTGAAAAGCAGTGACGGAATCGGTCCAAGTCAGCATGGATATATGAAAGGGAAATCCTGCTTGACAAATCTTCTAGAATTTTTTGAGGATGTAACTAGTAGAGTGGACAAGGGAGAACCAGTGGATGTGGTATATTTGGACTTTCAAAAGGCTTTTGACAAGCTCCCACATAAGAGATTGGTAGGCAAAATTAAAGCATGGTATTGGGGGTAATGTACTGACGTGGATAGAGAACTGGTTGGCAGACAGGAAGCAGAGAGTCGGGATAAACGGGTCCTTTTCAGAATGGCAGGCAGTGACCAGTGGCTTGCCGCAAGGTTCAGTGCTGGGACCCTTTACAATATACATTAATGATTTGGATGAGCGAATTGAGGGTAATATCTCCAAGTTTGCAGATGACACTAAGCTGGGTGGTGGTATGAGCTGTGAGGAGGATGCCAAAAGACAGCAGGGTGACTTGGAAAGGTAGGTGAGTGGGCAAACGCGTGGCAGATGCAGTACAATGTGGATAAATGTGAGGTTATCCACTTTGGTGGCAAAACCTGAAGGCAGAATACTATTTGAATGGTGGCAGATTAGGAAAAGGGGAGTTGCAACGAGACCTGGGTGTCATGGTACATCAGTCATTGAAAATTGGCATGCAGGTACAACAGGCGGTGAAGAAGGCAAATGGTATGTTGGCCTTCATAGCTAGGGGATTTGAGTATAGGAGCAGGGAGGTCTTACTGTAGTTGTACAGGGCCTTAGTGAGGCCTCACCTGGAATATTGTGTTCAGTTTTGGTCTCCTAATCTGAGGAAGGACGTTCTTGCTATTGAGGGAGTGCAGCGAAGGTTCACCAGACTGATTCCCGGGATGGCTGGATTGACATATGAGGAGAGACTAGATCGATTGGGCCTGTATTCACTGGAGTTTAGAAGGATGAGAGGTGATCCCATAGAAACATATAAAATTCTGATTGGACTGGACAGGTTAGATGCAGGAAGAATGTTCCTGATGTTGGGGAAGTCCAGAACCAGGGGACATAGTCTAAGGATAAGGGGTAAGCCATTTAGGACCGAGATGAGGAGAAACTTATTCACTCAGAGAGTTGTTAACCTGTGGAATTCCCTACCGCAGAGAGTTCTTGATGCCAGTTCATTGGATATATTCAAGAGGGAGTTAGATATGGCCCTTACGACTAAAGAGATCAAGGGATATGGAGAGAAAGCAGGAAAGAGATACTGAGGTGAATGATCAGCCATGATCTTATTGAGTGGTGGTGCAGGCTCAAAGGGCCGAATGGCCTACTCCTGCACCTATTTTCCAAGTTTCTATTGTCGCCGACACTTTATGGCAAAAGGTCAAAAAAATGTAACGCTGACGCCCATTTCAGATCGCTCACTGTAACGCCCATTTTCAAAAATGGAAAGTTAGGGTTTTGAAAATGGGCAATACTCCGGCGATTACAAAACCCATTTTTACCGCCCATGCTGGAAATAACACCCATTTTTGGCCGATCTGCACAAAAGTGGAAAGTCTAGCCCCAAATCATTTGTCGCCGATCAGCCAGCTGTGCCCTTCATGCGCTGGCTGGAACAGTCATGGCACACTGCTCTAGGCACTGGATCCAAAATGGAACTCTTCAATGGTTCCGAAATGGTAGTTGTCAAGGTAAGTACTCAGCAGTCACAGCACACCAACACCTACGCACTCTGCTTGGAGAATATGTAGCACTCACCCTGACCTCTGTACCCGGTTGCTACTCCAATGATATACCGCCCCAGTATCGCAACCATGAATTGTCAACGGCAACTGTTAGTGGCGAGTTCACCATCAGATGGTAAGTGAGGCACAAAAAATGAAGATTGCATCATTGACGCTAGTAAAACATTGCACGCGTACTGACATTATGATTTCCCTGGCGGTAGTAGGCGAGGCGGCACTTTTTTGCGCCGCTGCAAAAACTCAACTGAAGTTTGCAGCAGGCGGTGATATCACCAACAACGGGCACTAAGCTGTTTGTGCTGAGGTTCCACTTCTCCACGGCGCTATCGGCTGGCGGTGAACACCAAATTTTGGCCCCTGAATTATTTGTAAAACTATATGTTTATCTATGTTAAAGTTGCTAACAAAACTAGTATTGTTGAATTCTAATATTCGAGCATCGTCTTCAATGGTGAAGACTGATGCAAAGTATTCATCTAAAATTTCCACCATATTGGTGAGTCCTTTGTAACATGTCCTTGAATACCCTTCAATGGCCCAATACAGTCTTTGATAGTTCTCTGACTCTTCACAAAATGAAAAAGGCTCTTCCCATTACTGACATAGTTTTCTACAATCCTTTTTTTCCATTAGCCTTTTTGCTGATCTAATAGCAGCCTTCGTTTTCTTTAATTGTTAATTGTGGAATGTAATTAATTAGGGTTGAATAATATGGATTATAATGTTAGCTTTATATTCATACATACTCAGAAAACTAAGGTTTATTTGGTTGGCTTTTTAAGTAACTGTTGGGTCAATTTTCCTCTCCCTTATGACCTGTATTCACCTATTTCTGAGGAATTAGGTAGAGGAAAATGAGGCAGAGCCCTGGAGGAGAATTTTACCTGCCAAAACATAGAAACATAGAAACAAAGAAAATAGGTGCAGGAGTAGGCCATTCGGCCCTTTGAGCATGCACCACCATTCAATAAGATCATGGTTGATGATTCATCTCAGTACCCCTTTCCCGCTTTCTCTCCATACCCCTTGATCCCTTTAGCCGTAAGGTCCATATCTAACTCCCTCTTGAATATATCTAACAAACTGGCATCAACAACTCTCTGCGGTAGAGAATTCCACAGGTTAACAACTCTCTGAGTGAAGAAGTTTCTCCTCATCTCGGTCCTAAATGGCTTACCCCTTATCCTTAGACTGTGACCCCTGGTTCTGGACTTCCCCAACATCGGGAACATTCTTCCTGCATCTAACCTGTCCAGTGCCGTCAGAATTTTATATGTTTCTATGAGATCCCCTCTCATTCTTCTAAACTCCAGTGGATACACGCCCAGTCGATCCAGTCTCTCTTCATATGTCAGGCCAGCCATCCTGGGAATCAGTCTGGAGAACCTTCGCGGCACCTCAATAGCAAGATCATCTTTCCTCAGATTAGGAGACCAAAACTGAACACAATATTCCAGGTGAGGCCTCACCAAGGCCCTGTACAACAGTAAGACCTCCCTGCTCCAATACACAAATCCCCTAGCTATGAAGGCCAACATGCCATTTGCCTTCTTCACCGCCTGTTGTACCTGCATGCCAACTTTCAATGACAGATGTACCATGACACCCAGGTCTTGTTGCACCTCCCCTTTTCCTAATCTGCCACCATTCAGATCATATTCTGCCTTCATGTTTTTGCCACCAAAGTGGATAATCTCACATTTATCCACATTATACTGCTTCTGCCATGCATTTGCCCATTCATCTAACCTGTCTAAGTCACCCTGCAGCTTCTTAGCATCCTCCTCACAGCTCACACCACCACCCAGCTTAGTGTCATCTGCAAACTTGGAGATATTACACTCAATTCCTTCATTTAAATCAGTAATGTATATTGTAAATAGCTGGGGTCCCAGCACTGAATCCTGTGGCAGCCTACTAGTCACTGCCTGCCATTCTGAAAAGGACCCGTTTATCCCGACTCTCTGCTTCCTGTCTGTTAACCAGTTCTCTATTCACGTCAATACATTACCCCCAATACCATGTGCTTTAATTTTGCACACCAATCTCTTGTGTGGGATCTTGTCAAAAGCCTTATGAAAGTCCAAATACACCACATCCACTGGTTCTCCCTTGTCCACTCTACTAGTTACATCCACAAAAAATTCCAGAAGATTTATCAAGCATGATTTCCCTTTCATAAATCCATGCTGACTTAGACCGATCCTGTCACTGCTTTCCAAATGCGCTGATATTTCATCTTTAATAATTGATTCCAACATTTTCCCCACTACTGATGTCAGGCTAACCGGTCTATAATTCCCTATTTTCTCTCTCCCTTCTTTTTTAAAAAGTGGTGTTACATTAGCTACGCTCCAGTCCATAGGAACTGATCCAAAGTCGATACACTGTTGGAAAATGATCACCAATGCATCCACTATTTCTAGGGCCACTTCCTTAAGTACTCTGGGATGCTTTCAGGCCCTGGGGATTTATCGGCCTTCATTCCCATCAATTTCCCTAACACAATTTCCTGACGAATAAGGATTTCCTTCAGTTCCTCCTTTTCGCTAGACCCTCGGTCCCCTAGTATTTCCGGAAGATTATTTGTGTTTTCCTTCGTGAAAACAGAACCAAAGTATTTGTTCAATTGGTCTGCCATTTCTTTGTTCCCCATTATAAACTCACTTGATTCTGGCTGCAAGGGACCTATGTTGTCTTCACTAATCCTTTTCTCTTTACATATCTATAGAAGCTTTTGCAGTCAGTTTTTATGTTCCCAGCAAGCTTCCTCTCATACTCTATTTTCCCCCTTCTAATTAAACCATTTGTCCTCCTCTGCTGAATTTTTAATTTCCCTAGTCCTCAGGTTTGCTCCTTTTTCTGGACAATTTATATGCCTCTTCCTTGGATTTAACACTATCCCTAATTCCCCTTGTTAGCCACGGTTGAGCCACCTGCCCCATTTTATTTTTACTCCAGACAGGGATGTACAATTGTTGAAGTTCATCCATGTGATCTTTAAATGTTTGTCATTGCCTATTCACCGTCAATCCTTTAAGTATCACTCGTCAGTCTATTCTAGATAATTCACATCTCAAACCATCGAAGTTACCTTTCCTTAAGTTCAGGACCCTAGTCTCTGAATTCACTGTGTCACTCTCCATCTTAATAAAGAATTCTACCATATTATGGTCACTCTTTCACAAGGGGCCTCACACAACAAGATTGCTAATTAGTCCTTTCTCATTACACATCACCCAGTCTAGAATGGCCAGCCCTCTAGTTGGTTACTCGACATATTGGTCTAGAAAACCATCCTTAATACACTCCAGGAAATCCTCCTCCACCGTATTGCTACCAGTTTGGTTAGCCCAATCTATCAGTAGATTAAAGTCACCCATGATAACTGCTGTACCTTTATTGCACGCCATCACTAGTTTCTTGTTTGTTGCTGTCCCCAACCTCACTACCACTGTTTGGTGGTCTGTACACAACTCCCACTGGCGCTTTCTGTTTTTTGGTATTCCGCAGCTCTACCCAAACAGATACACCATCTTGAGTGCTGTTGAGGGGGATGACTCATCAGGGAAGAGCAGCAGCAGCCAAGTCCATGGCACCATGGGTGGCTCTGCTGCACAGGAGGGCAGGAAAAATAGTGGGAGAGCTATAGTGGTAGAGGGTTCTATTGCAAGGGGAACTGATAGGCGTTTCTGTGGCCGTAATCGAGATTCCAGTATGGTATGTTGTCTCGCTGGTGCAAGAGTCAAGGATGTCTTGGAGCAGCTGCAGGACATTTTGGAGGGGGAGGATGAACAGCCAGTTGTCGTGGTGCATTAAGGTATCAACGATATGGGTAAAAAAACGGGGTGAGGTCCTACAAGCTGAATTTAGGGAGCTAGGAGTTAAATTAAAAAGCCAGACCTCAAAGGTAGTAATCTCAGGATTGCTACCAGTGCCACGTGCTAGTCAGAGTAGGAATTGCAGGATAGCTAAGGTGAATACGTGGCTTGAGGAGTGCAGGAGGGGGGATTCAAATTCCTGGTACATTGGAACCGGTTCTGGGGGAGGTGAGACCAGTACAAACCGGACGGTCTGCACCTGGGCAGGACCGGAACCAATGTCCTTGGGGGAGGTTTGCTAGTGCTGTCGGGGAGGGGTTAAACTAATATGGCAGGGGGATGGGAACCTATGCAGGGAGACAGAGGGAAGTAAAATGGGGGCAGAAGCAAAAGATAGAAAAAAGAAAAGTAAAAGTGGAGGGCAGAGAAATCAAAGGCAAAAATCAAAAAGGGCCACATTGCAGCCAAATTCTAAAGGGACAAAGTGTGTTAAAAACACAAGTCTGAAGGCTCTGTGCCTCAATGCGAGGTGTATGCGTAATAAGGTGGACAAATTAACTGCGTAGACAGCTATTAACGAATATGATATAATTGGGATTACGGAGACATGGCTCCAGGGTGCCTAAGGTTGGGAACTCAACATCCAGGGGTATTCAACATTCAGGAAGGATAAACAGAAAGGAAAAGGAGGTGGGGTAGCGTTGCTGATTAAAGACGAATTTAACGCAATAGTAAGGAAGGACATTAATTTGGATGATGTGGAATCTGTATGGGTAGAGCTGCAAAATACCAAAAGACAGACTGGACGGTCTGCACCTAGGCAGGATGAGAACCAATATCTTAGGGGGAGTGTGTGTCAGGTGGAATGTAAAAAATGTTTAAATCTCAAACCAGATGCCAACTCGCCCCGAACCCACCTACTTACTGTATTACCAGAGGTGAGATGGGGAGGCGGGCAACCAACCCGCTCCCAGGAGGTGGGTTGCTGACTTAAAATATATCAATGCAGCTGCATGCCTCAGATTTTATCTTCATTTTAGATTTAACCCTGACCGGCCAGGTTTCCATGACCACAGGAAACACGGCAGCTAAAGGGAGGCGAGTTCTGCTGTGCAGAACAGGTAAGCGCTTTTCCAACATGGCTTGTAGGGCAGAAGGAGCATGACTACATCTTTCCGGCTAACCTGCTTCAATAGCCACAATCGGACCCCACGTGATTCAAAGCACCCCACCCCCCCCACCCCGACCCCTCAGCCCCACCCCCTCGCAATCACTGAACCTTCCCTGACCACCCATCTCTGCCCCCGATCTCTCTCCGACTCTCCGTGATCACCCCTCGATTGGACAAGCCACTCTGTAGCCATCGCCACCCTGCCCCCCACGATCTCAACGGCACAAACCTACCTGTTCCTTGGCTGCGGCCTCCACTGCAGCATTCCCCACCCGACAGGGAGACAAGCGGACAAGGATCCTGTTTTAAAAAAGGCACACACTCTGCGCAGTCAAAACCTTCCCAGCATTCGGGGTGACCAGAACTCCTCCCTCGCCCCTTGCTGGATCTCCACCCCATTTGTGCTTTAAGCACATGTACACCTGCAGACCCAGTTGGTTCAGAAAGATCATAAAAGTGCTTAGATCTAAGTTACATCTAAAAGTCCCAAAAGTAACATTTGTCTGGACTCAGCATCAAAGGAAGAAATATGCACTAAATGTTGATCAAGTGCTAATACCATCCATATAAACGGGCCAGTCTCAGCTCCTTGTTTGCATCTGAAATTCATGAATGTTTAAAGGGACCGGCACCAACTTGGATTGTGATGGATAAGTTGACTTTTAGGCATTGAGGAGACCAAAATGTAGAAGTTTGTAGCTTGACGATGACTGCACTGTGTCAAGGAGTTTTTAAAGAAATCTGCCAAGCTACAGTTTTTGCTAACACCATCCCCCAATGTGCAATGGCTGGCCTATTTGGAATCCCATTGTATATGTGCTACGTAGAGAAAGATAGGCACCAGGAAAAGCATTTGTATATCAGGAAAGTGCAGCATCATTGCAACAGGAGGACTCCTACCTATCGTTATCCTTTCACAACCCGCCCTCCTCAACAGATATACAATATCTGTCTTTTAAGGAATTAATTTTCCATATCTGGGACTGGTTCAAATTATGTTCTCCAATTCTATGCAAATTTAGCCTTTAAAAGGTAAGAACAGTTTAAATGTAGACAGGGTCATCTAGCCAATGGAAAGTCACTCATTGGTACATTCTCCTCTCTCATTATGACGTGTATAATCAAATTTGCAAAACCCTACAATTTTCACTTCTACTAATATTTCTGTGAGTTAGTAAAGCAATTTTTGCATTTATTTTAACATATTACATTATTTCACATCTATATATGTCTTGGAATTTTATTTTACAGTAATATTCATGCCTTACCTTTATGCTCTTCTTTAAGCTAGGCAATTTTGCCCAAACCTCCTGTCAGGCTGTTGACATTCAGTTCACTCTATTAATGGAAAATTTCCATCCTTCTTTTTTTTTATGTTGGGAGATGTCTTCCTTCATAAAAAATAGTTCATATTTTTCCATAGCACAGCTTACTAGGATATCAAAGACCTTGTCTATAAAAAACCTGATCTCACATTACATTGAGAGATTTTCCTCCTAAATTGCGCATTTCACAGTGAGTTAATGCACATTTTGACATTTATGCCAGCTAGGTTGCTTGTTAACTGTCTGAAAGCATTATAGGACTCTTACAATTGCATATGATTGACTGCTAATTTTGCTCTCGCACTAATCAAATTGCATTTTTAAGAATTGCACATTTCAAAACTGAATATTCAGGAGATTGCGGCCAGGTATAGGTGCGGGGATTGGGAGAGAGTAGGCCATTCGGGCCAGGGATAGGTGCGGGGACTGGAACCGGGAGGCCATTTGGTCTGGGATAGGTGCAGGGGCCGGGACCTGGAGACCATTCGGCCAGGGATGCGTGTGGGGATCGGGACTGGGAGGAGGCCATTCAGACAGGAAAAGGTGTGGGGATCGGGACCGGCACCGGGAGGTCCTTCAGCCTGGGATAGGAGCGGGGACTGGCACTGGCATTGGGAGGGGAGGTGGGGAGGCACATTAATAATTTAATGGAGGTAAGTTGCTGCAATGTTTTATGTGCTTGGTAAGTTGCTGTAATGTGCTTGTGCAGGTTACGACCTGGCTGCAAGTTTCACTTTCCAGCCTCAGCCAACATTGTGTCCCTGGTTACCGTGGTAACCCCATCTTTTTGGCGCAGATCAAGGCTCCATCCCAAAAACTAAGCAACAGGCTAGGTGGCACCAAAATGAAGAAATCAAACAGGGAAACTTGGAAGATTTTTTTTGGCGTACTTGGGCCCCCCAAAAATGGGTGTAACTCTAGGTATGCCAAAAAACAGCTTTGGGGAAAATTGAGCCCAAAATTTCAGAATATGGGGATGGAATGCAAACAGAACATAAGAACATAAGAACATAAGAAATAGGATCAGGAGTAGGCCATTAGGGCTCTCGAGCCTGCTCCACCATTTAATATGATCATGGCTGATCTGATCATGGATTCAGCTCCACTTCCCTGCCCATTCCCCATAACCCTTCACTCCCTTAATGCTCAAAAGTCTGTCTAACTCCCCCTTAAATATATTCAATGACCCAGCCTCCACAGAGGCAGATAATTCCATAGAATTACAACCCTCCAAGAGAAGAAATTCCTCCTCATCTCAGTTTTAAATGAGCGGCCCCTTATTCTGAGACAATGGTCTAGAACCTTTACATTGTGCTTATCGCCCAAAAATGGGTGTTATTTCTGGCGTGGGCATTAAAAAAGAGTTTTCAGATCGCTGGCTTCTCACCTATTCTCAAAACGGCCAGTTTCCACTTTTGAAAATGGGCGTTACAGCGAGCGATATCAAATGGGTGGTAGCGTTAAATTGTTTTGACCTTCTGCCGTAAAGTGTGGCCGTCCTTAGCAACGGCATGGCAATACTCAATTCCCACAATTCAGGAGGTCAAGGGTCATCATGACATGCGCAGAAGAGGAGAGAGAGAGAGAGAGAGGAAGCTCAGAGGCACTGAAAGCGTGTGTGGCTGTGGTGTGTGCCTGTCTGGCTGTTGTGGGAGGCACGAGGGAGATTCACCAGCAGCAAAAAGTCTACTAAGCACCAAGAACATAGCTGGCACCGAGTCTTTGTCCAACAAATAAGATATAACATGGAAGGGATGAAGGAGGCCCTGGAGCTGGTAGCGAGGAACACTGGTGGCACAGGGCTCCCAGTGGTCCCGGAGCGTGGCACTGCACCCCAAAGTGCTGCACCCCCATTGCCAACCACACACGAGAGCCAGCAGCAACATCTTGCTTCTGGCTCGGAGCACGTTCCCACCTCGGGACTGTCCTCTCACGTATCCATCCAAGCAGCATTTCGGCCATCACCGCACCCCCCCACAATGAAGCATCACCTGAGGAGGTCCTTGGCCAGCCGGCTGGAGTCAGGAGGGGAAGGGGTAGAGATGGGGAGGAGAAGCTGGGCGGGGTGGGGGGGGGGGGGAAGGTTGGTTTGTACAGAAATACTGATGATTTCAGACTAATGTTCGGTTTAAATGTTTTATATTTAACAAAACCTTGTTGAGCATTGGCTCAGATAGCTGCACCATTACACACTGGTGATTCCTTAACATCCAAAGGTATAATCACACTTGACTTCAATCAACTTTAACTGTCACCAAGATGATGCCCACCATTGATGTATGACCTGCACACCCAGCAGTGTGTCAGCCTTGTAAATAACACCAACGTTCTTTCAGGCGAAGTGATCAGTTATGAGCTCCTGACGTAAGGCTCTTGCAGCTATCATGCCACCACGGGTTCTTTCATGCGGTCTACAGGGGGACGTGGGCATGGCTTCAGCATCAGTCTGATTGTCTGGGCCGATGTCAGCGTCCGCCTCCTCATCTCCTCTTCCTTACTCTGGTGAGGTGGACTGTCAAAGTCATCAGGCAATTCTTGTCCCCTCCTGATAGCCAAGTTGTGTAGCATGGAGCACACCACCACGAATTGAGCTACTGGCTCAGGGTGGTATTGGAGCTCGCCTCCTGAGTGGTCCAGGCATCTAAAGCGCTGCTTCAGCACTCCAATGATTTTCTCCACGATATTGCGAGTTACTCTGTGGCTCTCGTATTGCCTCTCAACCTGGGTGTGGGTGTCTTGCAGGATGTGAGCTTCATGGATGCTGCATGGAAATTGAGCATTCACTGCCAGTATAATTTGCTGGTGGTCGACAACCAAGTTGGACATTCAGGGAGTGGAATCCCTTGCAGTTCCTGAAAAGCTCTGCATCCTAAAAAGGTGCCCACATTGCGATGTGCAGACAGTCTATTGCTCCCTGGACCTAGGGGAAGTTTGCAATTCTGGAGAAACCTAAAGCCCTCTCACTCTGTGCCTCCCTGGTCATAGGGAAGCTGATCAAGTCCCTCCTGCGTGCGTACAGGGCTTCAGTGACCTGTCTAATGCAGCGATGTGTGACATGCTGAGAAAGTCCGCAAATGTCTCCAGCTGTGGCCTGAAAAGAACCCAAGGCGTAGAACGACAGTGCCACGGTGACTTTGAACTCGACGGACAGTGCAGTACTGATGGTGCTGGCAGACTGCAGGTCTGCCCTTATCAGCTGGCATACCTCAGTGATAACCTCTTTGTGGAAGCGCAGTCTCCGAAGACAGGTGGTATCAGGCAAGTTGAGGTAAGAACGCTTCTCCTTGTACTTGCGGGGGGTGTAACGCCTGGACCTCCTCATCAGTCTGTCACATCTTACATTGGGCACATAATCCAGTGTAGTGTTCCTTCGGCGATGTCGAGTCTGCTGCATGTATTTGGTCACCAAGAGAGGGTGAGAAAGGATAGGCCCCATTTTCAACCGATTGCTCACAAACAAGGAATGTCCCGACGAAGATATCTCTTCAATTCCAATCGGTCACAGTATGGTCAAGATGTTTTTACAGATTTTCACATCAACTCCAACGACCTGCAGAGTACATCTGAACTCCACCGAGGTTGAAGCACAGCAGCCTTTTAAAGGACGTGTCATGTGATCTACAACATAGCTTCCATAACACTGTGATTAGTTCCAGTTAGTTCCACTTTTTGTGGGCGTTTTTTTGGACGAGCAATATTGTGGGCGATATGTGTACGAGGTGGTGAAATTGACGCTGGACGATCTCATGGCCGCTGGTTTCGGTAAATATGCTCTTTACAACAAAAAAAAGTGGGCGGGCGTTAATATTGAATCACGGCGTTAATTCCATGTGGAAAGTAATGCTGGGCAATATTATGGGCGCTGAATTCGCCCATTCTGCTGATTGCTCCCCAAAAAAGTGGGCAGGCGGTAATATTTTTTCTCGCTGTTAAGCACATGGGGAAAGTAACGCTCGGCGATAAATTTCCGAAAAATGCCCGCCAGTTTCCATTTTGTGCCAAAATGGGCGAAATATGGGCATTATACGTCATTTCAGCGGTAAAATGGGCGTTAAGTGGGCATTAAGCACGCAAAAAAGTGGAGGTTCTAGCCCTATGTCCCCTAGTTTTAGTTTCTCCTATGAGTGGAAATATCCTCTCTGCATCTACCTTGTCGAGACACCTCATTATCTTATATGTTTCAATAAGATCATCTCTCACTCTTCTGAATTCCAATGAGTATAGGCCCAACCTACTCAACCTATCTTCATAAGTCAACCCCCTCATCTCCAGAATCAACCAAGTGAACCTTCTGTGAACAGCCTCCAATGCAAGTATATCCTTCCTTAAATACGGAAACCAAAACTGTACGCAGTCCTCCAGGTGTGGCCTCAACAGTACCCTGTACAGTTGTAGCAGGACTTCTCTGTTTTTGTACTCTATCCCCCTTGCTATAAAGACCAACATGCCATTTGCCTTCCTGATTACTTGCTGTACCTGAATACTCACTTTTTGTGTTTCATGCACAAGGACCCCCAGGACTCTTTGTTTGTGATCATTTTTGAAGTGCTGTTTGTGATCAATTTCTAGCATGTAGATATTTTAAAGAGCCAACATAAATCCCATAAAAATCATTGATAGAAACATAGAAACATAGAAACTTACAGTGCAGAAAGAGGCAATTCCGGCCCATTGTGTCCACGCTAGCTAACAAAGAGCCACACAGCCCTTGGTCAGGAGCCTTAAAAGTTACATATAAACATATGAACAATGACAGAAAGGTAAAGAGCACCCAGCCCAACCAATCCGCCTCACCACAACTGCGACACCCCTTATAGTAAAACATTCTACACTCCACCCCAACCAGAACCATGTGATCTCCTGGGAGAGGCAAAACCAGATAAAAACCCAGGCCAATTTACGGAGAAAAAATCTGGGACAATTCCTCTCCGATCCATCCAGGTGATCGAAACTAGTCCAGAAGATCACCTTGGCCGTATTTTATTCCCTGCAGTACTTACCGTTATATCTGCTCTGTCCAACAAAAGGTAATTCTGCTGTCTAATCCCAATTACCAGCTCTAGGTGCATAACCCTGCAGTTTATTGCACTTTAAGTGCCCATCCAACCATCTCTTAAAAGTAGTGAGGGTTTCTGCATCCACCACTCTTCCAAGCAACGAGTTCCAGATCCCCACAACCCTCTGTGTAAAGAAGCCCCCCCTTAAATCCCCTCTAAACCTTCCACCAACCACCTTAAAACTATGTCCCCTCATAATAGACCTCTCCACCAATGGAATAGACCCTTACTATCCACTATGTCTAGGCCCCTCAATATTTTGTACACCTCAATGAGGTCTCCTCTGAACCTCCTCTGTTCCAATGAGAACAAACCCAGTCTATCCAATCTGTCCTCATAACTAAGATTCTCCATTCCAGGTAGCATCCTAGTAAATCTCCTCTGCACCCTGTCTAGTGCAATCACGTCCTTCCTATAATACGGCGACCAGAACTGCACACAATACTCCACCTGTGGCCTAACCAAAGTATTATACAATTTAAGCATAACCTTCCTGCTCTTATATTCTATGCCTCATCCAATAAAGGCAAGCATTCCATATGCCTTCTTAACCACCTTATCCATCTGGCCTGCTACTTTCAGGGATCGGACAAGCACTCCAAGGTCCCTTTGTTCATCTACACTATTAAGTGGCCTATCGCTTAATGTGTATACCCTTTCCTTATTAGCAGTCCCAAAGTGCATCACCTCACACTTCTCTGAATTAAATTCCATTTGCCATTGTTCTGCCCACCTAACCAGTAGATTGATATCCTCCTGCAGCCCATGACTTTCCCCTTCATTATCAACCACACAGCCAATTTTTGAAATTGATTATATATGTATGACAGGACAGCAGTGGGATCAGATGGGTAACAGTTTTGTTCCCGTGGAATGTTATGTTGGCTTGATGGAAGGAAGTAGCACTAGCCTCAGGGAGAGACCCAGTACTCTTTAAGGAAGGAAACAATGTTTTGCAGACAGCATTGAATGTGGCAGACTGCATCTGAAGACATTACAGTCTAGTCTGGTTAGAATCAACTATTTTTGTAGTTAAGTTTTGTTGTTAGCCCTTTTATATATATTCAATATTGCATTCCAAGAAAGATAATTCACTGGAGTTTTCCCCCAGTTTTTAACACTTTCAGTTGTCAGGGCAGGATAAAATCAAGTCTGGTGGGCAAGTGCATATAGATAATAGGATAAACTCAGCAATCCCGCACTCCCTGTGGGAAACTGTGCTCAAACGGAGCTGGATGGGAGATTGTCATGCCAATTCTCTTCCCATGCTCTTTTTGTGTGAGATTTACGATTGGGAGTGAGGGATTGGTGAATTTATCATAATATCACATTCTAAGATTTTATTGACAGGTATGAATATCAGACAAGCACTAGCAGAGGTTCCAAAGCAGGATCATTGCCTATTGATCGGCACCCATAAAATTTGAAATGAATTATCAGAAAAAAAAACACGTGCCATTAAAAGTGTTTTAACTTATTCATTGCTTCTGAAACCTTGAGTTAATTAAAATTGTTCATTTTACAACACTGGAACAAAATCATCTTTTCTTACTACATTGTTAAAAGAAAAGAAAGATTTGCATTTATATGACACCTTTCACAACCACTGGACATTCCACAGCGCTTTACAGCCGTGAAGTACTTTCTGAACTGTAGTCACTGTTGTAATGCAAAACACGAGGTAGCCAATTTGCGAACAGCAAGCTCCCACAAACAACAATGTGATAATGACCAGATAATCTGTTTTTTAGTGATGTTAATTGAGGGATATATATACCGGGAATAACTCCCCTGCTCTTCTTCGAAATAGTGCCATGGGATCTTTTACATCCACTTGAGAGACCAGACGGAGCCTCGGTTTAATGACTCACCTGAAAGAAGTTGTAAGAGACTGTCTTGATTTTTGTGATTGCACAGTTTTTCAGTTACATATGGCAATGTGTGTGATTTGGTAGATTTATCTCATGATCTTCCTCTCCCCAACTGCTTTTGGGACTGTCTGCATGTAAAGTGGCTGCATCTTATAGCTTCTGATGAATTCAGTTCAATCTTTTTTTTACCTTTTCAGACTCTTGGATATTTAATGCTCCAGTACTTTAAACTAAATTACTGTCAAAGTAGTCTGGTGCTGGGAGATATTTTATTGAAATATATGAATTTTAATGTATTTTTCACAATTTTTTATTATTTTGTATCTCAAATAATACCAGAATGCAAAAAAGTAGCTTTGTTTTTATTTTACTTACATACTCGGGGTAAATCTCACTAATAGATTGCCAGAAGGCCAGTGTGTTATTAATTTATTTATCTGTGGCCTAGAGCTGTATATTTAGACAGTTTAAAGGCAATAGTTTAAACTACTACCACTAAGTAGCGAGTGATGGCTCAGCCTAGATAGTGGTGTTTTGGGGTGGGGATCTCCCAGTGTTCTCACCCGAAGTCCTGTACTTTGCAGCAAGTGCACAGCACAGACCAGGCAATGACCACATGGTGTCTGGTACCTGAGGTCCCATCCACTGTGGCTTTGAGAGGGGCACGGCATTTGGACCACAGAGGAAGAATTGGCATGGAGCTGAGGATTGTCCTCAGAGGGAAGAAGCCACAGATGTTCTGGGAGATTAGGGGCGAATGAACCAGTAGATGAGGATTCAGAGCCGGGGAAGGAAAGGGATCTGAGAATAACTGGATAAATTCATCAAAGAGTATCATTATTAAATAATCACAGTCAATACTTTATCAATTTATGGCATTTATTCAAGAAGCTTATTTATTGAAACAGTCAACTATTGAGTAAACATCTTTTTTGGCCCAAAATATGCAGTGTTTAACATTTTAGATATGGCAATTTTGTTATTGATTATACCTGTAATAAAAATGGGAAATGCTTTGGGCTTTGTAGCCAATTTAAACGATTTCCTGATTTAAACGTGGGCATCATAAGTGGTGAGAATTGTAATCTAAAGTTGTAGGACTCCAGGATAGGAAAATGCTAAGCCACCTGTATCTTCCTTTAATGCCCATCCCTAGATATCCTGGGAATGTGGAAATGGGCCTTCTTCTAGAGCAATTGCTAAGCCATTTCAGGGCCATTAAAAGCTTAGTGCAAGACTGAATTTATGTGTAGGCCAGATTGGCTAGAGGGTAGCAGGTTCCCTTCCAGAAGACATTAGTGAACCAGTTAGTTGTTTTTTTCAGAGACAATTCAAAAGTTTTGATGGCCTCAAACCACCAGAATTCAAATTCACAACTTGCTACAGTAGGATTATGAACTCACATTCTCTGGATTACCAGTACTAGTACTATACCCACTATGCTACCATACCCTGACAGATAATTTAGCTTAATACTTCAATCCAGTAGTGAAAGTAAAAATGCATTGTCACAGGTGTCATCTTTCAGATGACAAAACAAACTAAGTTTCTGTCTGCCTGTTTAGGTTGACAAAAAAAATTCCATGGTATTATTCAAAGAGCAGGGAATTCCACACTGATTTGACCAGCATTCACTTTTCAATCAAGATCACCAACTGGTCATTCATCTCAATGTCGGATATGGGAGCTTACTGTGCACAATTTGGCTGTTTGCTGACAAAATAACAGTGACTATACTCGAAAAGTCATTTTTCTGCATGTGAAGCACTTTGGGATGTCCTCATGAGACGGACAATACAAATGTAAATGTGTTCTTATTTTTCTCATTCTTGGAGGTACGATGGGGGAGAAATTTGGCATGTTAATGCACCCAGTTAATGCCTGGGCACTCAGGCAGTAGCGCTATGGCAAGGTGAATCCCGCGCAAAACGGCAAAGTTGCTGATAACAGTAAGCGCCTCGGCACCTTTCGCCATGTAGATCATGACGTCAGCGAGCCAGCAACGCTCACTGGGTGCCGGATCTACAAACTTCAGTAGCGCCCCCTGCTTAACCGCTTGGCCAACAGTGCCATAGAAACATAGAAAATAGATGCAGGAGTAGGCCATTCGGCCCTTCGAATCTACACCACCATTCAATAAGATCATGGCTGATGATTCACCTCAGTACCCCTTTCCTGCTTTCTCTTCATACCCCTTGATCCCTTTAGCCATAAGGACCATATCTAACTCCCTCTTGAATATATCCAATGAACTGGCATCAAGAACTCTCTGCAGTAGGGAATTCCATGGGTTAACAACACTCTGAGTGAAGAAGTTTCTCCTCATCTCAGTCCTAAATGGTTTACCCCTTATCCTCAGACAATGTCCCCTGGTTCTGGACTTCCCCAACATCGGGAACATTCTTCCTGCATCTAACTTGTCCAGTCCCGACAGAATTTTATATGTTTCTATGAGATACACCCTCATCCTTCTAAACTCCAGGGAATAAAGGCCCAGTTGATCCAATCTCTCCTCATATGTCAGTCCTGCCATCCCAGGAATCAGACTGGTGAACCTTCGCTGCACTCCCGCAATAGCAAGAATATCCTTCCTCAGATTAGGAGAACAAAACTGAACACAATATTCCAGGTGAGACCTCACTAAGGCCCTGTACAACTGCAGGAAGACCTCCCTGCTCCTATACTCAAATCCCCTAGCTATGAAGGCCAACATACCATTTGCCTTCTTCACCGCCTGTTGTACCTGCATGCCAATTTTCAATGACTGATGTACCATGACACCCAGGTCTCGTTGCACCTCCCCTTTTCCTAATCTGCCACTATTCAGATAATATTCTGTCTTCGTGTTTTTGCCACCAAAGTGGATAACCTCACATTTATCCACATTATACTGCATCTGCCATGCATTTGCCCACTCACCTAACCTGTCCAAGTCACCCTGCAGCCTTTTGGCATCCTCCTCACAGCTCACACCACCACCCAGCTTAGTGTCATCCGCAAACTTGGAGATATTACACTCAATTCCCTCATCCAAATCATTAATGTATGTTGTAAATAGCTGGAGTCCCAGCACTGAGCCCTGCGGCACCCCACTAGTCACTGCCTGCCATTCTGAAAAGGACCTGTTTATCCCGACTCTCTGCTTCCTGTCTGCCAACCAGTTCTCTATCCACGTCAGTACATTACCCCCAATACCATGTGCCTTAATTTTGCACACCAATCACTTGTGTGGGACCTCGTCAAAAGCCTTTTGAAAGTCCAAATATACCACATCCACTGGTTCTCCCTTGTCCACTCTGCCTGTTACATTCTCAAAACATTCTAGAAGATTTGTCAAGCTGGATTTCCCTTTCATAAATTCATGTTGACTTGGACCGATCGCGTCACTGCTTTCCAAATGTGCTGCTATTTCATCTATAGTTACTGATTCCAACATTTTCCCCTCTACTGATGTCAGGGTAACCGATCTTTGATTACCAACTTTCTCCCTCCCTCCTTTCTTAAAAAGTGGTGTTACATTAGCTACCCTCCAGTCCATAGGAACCGATCCAGAGTCGATAGACTATTGGAAAATGATCACCAATGCATCCACTATTTCTAGGGCTACTTCCTTAAGTACTCTGGGATGCAGACTATCAGGCTCCGGGGATTTATTGGCTTTCAATCCCATCAATTTCTCTAACACAATTTCCTGACTAATAAGGATTTCCTTCAGTTCCTCCATCTCACTAGACCCTCGGTCCCCTGGAAATTCCGGAAGATTATTTGTATCTTCTTTCGTGAAGACAGAACCAAAGTATTTGTTCAACTGGTCTGCCATTTCTTTGTTCCCCATTATTAATTCACCTGAATCTGACTGCAAGGGACCTACATTGTCATCACTAATCTTTTTTTCTTCACTTATCTATAGAAGCTTTTGCAGTCAGTTTTTATGTTCCCAGCAAGCTTCCTCTCATACTCTATTTTCTCCCTCCTAATTAAACCATTTGTCCTTCTCTGCAGTATTATAAAATTCACCCAGTCCTCAGGTTTGCTGTTTTTTCTGGCCAATTTATATGCCTCTTCCTTGGATTTAACACGATTCTTAATTTCCCTTGTTTGCCACGGTTGAGCCACCTGCCCCATTTTATTTTTACTCCAGACAGGGATGTACAATTGTTGAAGTTCATCCATGTGATCTTTAAATGTTTGTCATTGCCTATCCACCGTCAACCCTTTAAAGTATCACTCGCCAGTCTATTCTAGACAATTCACGTCTCATACCATCAAAGTTCCCTTTCCTTAAGTTCAGGACCCTAATTTCCGAATTAACTGTGTCACTCTCCATCTTAATAAAGAATTCTACCATATTATGGTCACTTTTCCCTAAGGGGCCTCGCACAACAAGATTGCTAATTAGTCCTTTCTCATTACACATCACCCAGTCTAGGATGGCCAGCCCTCTAGTTGGTTCCTCAACATATTCGCTTAAAAAACCATCCCTAATACATTCCAGGAAATCCTCCTCCACCGCATTGCTACCAGTTTAGTTAGCCCAATCAATATGTCGATTAAAGTCGCCCATGATAACTGCTGTACCTTTATTGCACGCATCCTTAATTTCTTGTTTGATGCTGTCCCCAACCTCGCTACTACTGTTTGGTGGTCTGTACACAACTCCCACTAGCGTTTTCTGCCCTTTGGCATTCTGTAGCTCCATCCATACCGATTCCACATCATCCAGGCTAATGGTCTTTCCTTACTATTACATTAATTTCCTCTTTAACCAGCAACGCCATCCCACCTCCTTTTCCTTTCTGTCTATCCTTCCTAAATGTTGAATACCCCTGGATGCTGGGTTCCCAGCCTTCGTCACCCTAGAGCCATGTCTCCGTGATGCCAATTACATCATATCTGTTAACTGCTATCTGCGCAGTTAATTTGTCCACCTTATTCCGAATACTCCTCGTACTGAGGCAGAGAGCCTTCAGGCTTGTCTTTTTAACACTCTTTGTCCCTTTAGAATTTTGCTGTAATGTGGCCCTTTTTGGTTTTTGCCTTGGGTTCCTCTGCCCTCCACTTTTACTATTCTCCTTTCTATCTTTTGCTTCTGCCCCCATTTTATTTTCCTCTGTCTCCCTGCATAGGTTCCCACCCCCCTGCCATATTAGTTTAAGCCCTCCCCAACAGCACTAGCAAACACTCCCCCTCGGATATTGGTTCCGGTCCTGCCCAGGTGCAGACTGTCCGGTTTGTACTGGTCTCACCTCCCCCAGAACCGGTTCCAATGTCCCAGGAATTTGAATCCCTCCCTTCTGCACCACTCCTCAAGCCACGTATTCATCTGAGCTATCCTGCGATTCCTACTCTGACTAGCACGTGGCACTGGTAGCAATCCTGAGATTACTACTTTTGAGGTCCTACTTTTAATTTAGCTTCTAGCTCCATAAATTCATCTTATAGGACCTCATCCCGTTTTTTACCTATATTGTTGGTATCTATATGCACCACAACAATTGGCTGTTCACCCTCCCTCTTCAAAATGTCCTGCACTTGCTCCGAGACATCCTTGACCCTTGCACCAGGGAGGCAACATACCATCCTGGAGACTCGGTTGCAGCTGCAGAAACGTGTATCTATTCCCCTTACAATAGAATGCCCTACCATTATAGCTCTCCCACTCTTTTTCCTGCCCTCCTGTGCAGCAGAGCCACCCACGTTGCCATGGACTTGGCTGCTGCTGCTCTGCCCTGATAAGTCATCCCCCTCAACAGTACCCAAAGCGGTGTATCTGTTTTCCAGGGGGATGACCGCAGGCGACCCCTGCTCTTCCTTCCTTCCACTACTGTTCCTGTTAGTCACCCATCCCCTATCTGGCTGTGTACCCTTTACCCACGGTAAGACCAACTCACTAAACGTGCTATTCACGTCATCCTCAGCATCGCGGATGCTTCAGAGTAAATCCACCCGCAGCTCCAGTGCCGCAGTACAGTCTGTCAGGTGCAGCAGGCGGATACCCTTCCCACACATGTACTTGTCAGGGACACTGGAAGCGTCCCTGACTTCCCACATAGCACAGGAGGAGCAAAACACGTGTCCGAGCTCTCCTGCCATGACTTAACCCTTAGATTAACTTAATTTGCAACAACAACAATGCTAAAGCTTACATACTGATCAAGAAAAGAAAAAGAAAAACTACTCACCAATCACCAGCCAATCACTTGCCCCCTTGGCTATGACGTCACCTTTCGATTTCTTTCTACTTTTTTGCCTCCCAGGCTGCAGCTGCACCGGCGCGCCTCTTGTGGGCCTCCCGAATCGATGCTGCTCCGCCTCCTCGCTCTCCCGCTCCCTGACTGCTGGAGCAGAGGCTTGAACCAGCCGGCTGGCAGCTGGCGGGACTCTATTTAAAGGGGTGCGCCCCAGCTGTCAATGCACTCCAGTCCAAAGTTTAATGTGGGAAAATGTGAGGTTATTCACTTTGGCAGAAATAATAGAAAAGCAAATTATAATTTAAATGGAGAAAACTTGCAAAGTGCTGCAGTACAGCAGAACCTGCGGGTCCTTGTGCATGAAACACAAAAAGTGAGTATGCAGGTACAGCAAGTAATCAGGAAGGCAAATGGAATGTTGGCCTTTATTGCAAAGGGGATAGAATAGAAAATCAGAGAAGTCTGCTACAGCTGTACAGGGTATTAGTGAGGCCACACCTGGAGTACTGCGTACAGTTTTGGGGTCAGATGTTCAGCTTTATTATCGACGATTTTCTCGGCGTTACAACTGTTTTTTCACCCGGCGAGAGTTTCCAGGTAAGTTTTTGAACGTTATTGCCCACATCTGAAGTCGCCCACCGGGACCAGGCCACCCACATGCAACGCCGAGAACAACCGCCAGGGCGTAAGTTTCGGCTCAACCGCTGACGTCCAGATCGCCGAGAGACCGGCTGCTTTTATAGGGCAGTAAGGGGGATCCCTGCAAAGAAAGGTAAGTTAAAGGTTATTTAATTATTATTTTTAAATTTTAACATGGCGATTAGGGTTAAAACTGTCTTGGGAATGGTTTGTACGTATTTATTTTTTTTAAATGAATTTTTTTTTCAAGTTTTCCCCTCTCCGTAAGCCCAACTGCAGCCTCGGACTAAATTTCAATACTTACTGTTCATTTCAGCAACAACCGCCCATTTGTCTAACTTTGCACTTACTCACCGAGAAAACCACTGAGAATGAGTGTGCAACGCCCATTTTCCCGCCGGGTGACCAGTTCTACTTACTTTTATCTTCAAAATGGAAATTCTCGCCAGCTTTTTTGGCCGAGCGTTAGCCGTCCTTCTCAGCGGGCAATCGGGCATTGAGGGCCTTTATACAAAGTCTGGCCCTAGGTCTCCATATTTAAGGAATGATATACTTGCATTGGGGCTATTCAGAGAAGGTTCTGAAGATGAGGGTGTTGACTTATGAAGATAGGTTGAGTAGATTTGGCCTATACACATTGGAGTTCAAAAGAATGAGAGGTGATCTGATTGAAACATATAAGATAATGAGGGGGCTCGACAAGGTGGATGCAGAGAGGATATTTCCACTCATAGGGCAAACTAAAACTAGGGGACATAGTCTCAGAATAAGGGACTGCCCATTTAAAACTGAGATGAGGAGAATTTTCTTCTCAGAGGGTTGTAAATCTATGGAATTCTCTGACCCAGAGAGCTGTGGAGACTGGGACATTGAATATATTTAAGGCGGAGATGGACAGATGTTTGAGCAATAAGGGAGTAAAGAGTTATGGGGAGCGGGCAGGGAAGTGGAGCTGAGTCAAGATCAGATCAACCATGATCTTATTGAATGGCGGAGCAGGCTCGAGGGGCTGTATGGCCTGCTCCTGATCCTATTTCTTATGTTCTTATGTACCACTGACTACAACTCACTAAGCCACTTCCAAAGAGCACACAAATCTGTCCAAGAAACAAAGTGTTGAAAATAAAGATTTCAATATTTGACAAAACATTAACAGAAACTTTAGACCCAAGTGCCTTCCCTTGTGTGTTGTTAGTTGATATGATTGGACAAGGATGAAGGTGAGTGTGAGGGGTGGCTAGTGAAATGGGGATAATGTAGATAGAGAGATGGCTGGAGGCATAAGGTAAGTTGCTGTGAGTAAGGATGTGCAGGAGTACTGTAGGGAAGGCAGAGTGATGGGGATGTGATGTGTGGTATAGCAGGATGAGGTTGAGTGTAGCTTTGCCTGACGACATCCTTGCTTGTGCCCTCCTGTGCAATGTGCAAGCAAGTTGGTGACCTGGGTAGGTCTCTTCCGCCCATTGGAAGGAAAGAGAATCTCCATGCATGCTATGACTCCCTCCATAAGCATATGGAGGGAATCATGGGAGAGCCTGCGTGCACCTTTGTGCAGTACTTGTTATTGTTTGCAGCACACTGAAAGTACAACTCTCAAATTGAATGTGAACATGGTCCATTTAAGGAAACCAGCTGATGATGCCATCAGACCCACTTCCTTTAAATTGGCCAGGAACCTCGCATGGCGGGCTTAACAAGCCCCATCAGGGGAAAATCGTGGTGGAAGCTTGCATGGAGTCAGAAGCGGGTTGCAGCCGCCACCTACCTCGGCTGCACTGAACCCATGAAATCGCGGCCATTATTTCTGATTAGCTTCAACATTTAATAAAATCATGGAGGTTGTACTGGCAGTGGACCTTGCTCTCCAGGATCTACGGTGGAGGGAGCGGAGGCAGTGAGACAATTGGCCTTCCGGACGGGCTGTTTGTGACCGGCTCATCAGACTCAGAAGGAAACCCCAGTTCCCCATAGCTCACCACATCCCCATCATACAATCAATCCCTGTCTCATGCCATATCAGTGTCCTCCTGGGCGCAAATGTCAAATGACAGAGACCACAAAATATTCAAAACACATTTAATACAATTCTCTATAAACATATCACACATAGCACATTAATTCTAATAACTAATGACACTTGTGCAAATTTTGAAATTGTGCCTTGTACACCCAACTCCAGGTCATTAATATATATCAAGAAAAGCAGTGGTCCTAGAACCGACTCCTGGGGAACACCACTGTATACTTTTCTCCAGTCTGAAAAACAACCGTTCACCACGACTCTCTGTTTCCTATCGCTTTGTCAATTTTGTATCCAGGCTGCCACTGTCCTTTTTATTCCATGGGCTTCAACTTTGCTGGCAAGCCTATTATATGGCATTTTGTCGAACCCCTTTTGGAAATCCATATACACCACGTCAACCGCATTGCCCTCATCAACCATCTTTGTTACCTCATCAAAAATCTCGATCCAGTTGGTGAAACACAATTTGCCTTTAAGAAATCCATGCTGGCTTTCCTTAATTAATCCATACTTGTCCAAGAGCAAAAGTGAGAAGAGATAACACACTCAACAAACTTGTATATATTTAAGATATGAAAAAGCAGGCATAATTTTATATATTTCATGTTTTAGATGAAATTACAGAGCAGCTATTTTGGCATAATTTCACCTAAAATATGAAATACATTAAACTATACCTGTCTTTTGATACCTTAAATATATACAGGTTTGTTGAGTGTATTGCGTCTTCTTACTTTTGCTCTTTTCTATTTGCTACTGTTCAGTTTCTATTCGTAAAGTTATCATTACATTTATTCCTGTCTGTTATGTGTCTCGGTGATGTAACCTTTCGTGGGAGAGAGAGTGACTGGCTGGCAGTTTTACAGGTGGCATACATCACCTAACTATTCTGGCTCCTCATAATTAGCCCAGAAGCTTGCTCGGCATCCTACGAAGAACTAGGGATGCCAACTCTGGTTGGATGTGTTCCTGGAGGTTTAATGACATGATCATCTGCCTCCAATAGCCCCGCCCCACGCTCCTGCCATTGGTCGCCTGACACATCCAACCCAATAGCACACCGCCTTCCCAGGTCAATTGGAAAGCAAATAGGCTCTTAATTATCCAATTGGACAATGCTTGGCTGTCAGTTAAACAGCCTTTTTATCCCGTCTCCAGTATTTTCATAACTAACAAATGGTCAAAGAAAATGAAAAAAGCACAATTTTTGTTAAAGCCCCCAAAAAGAAATTCTCCCACGTTGCTCATAGCAGTGTTCTGGAGATTAATTTTTCATTCCTCGAGACTCCAGGACAACCTTGGAAGGTTGACAGCTCTATGAAGGCCTCGCCCAAAAAAGGTACAGAGACTACAGGACATATTTAAAGCTGCTAGTTTTAGTTCTGTCAGTGTAGAACATGTGAACAAGAACTGGGATATTAGGCAAGGAATCCCTTTAGTAGAATTCTTATCTACCTCACAGATTCGTGTGATAATCTGGCTGGCCATTTCGGGCAGCCTTAAACTTCATTTCAATATTGAAGTAGGTTCTAATAAGGTGATCGTGAGTGCCAGCTTGATTCCTGATTTTCTCATCAGAATGCACTGAGTTCAGAGTAATCATATTCTGGCCTGACAACAAGTAATGTTTTAAAGAGCCGCCTTCTGAATTTTTGATTGGTTCTAAGGAAAGGTCATCGACCTGTTACGTTAGTCCTATGGGAGAAAATTTTGGCTACTTACTACCGCCCATTACTTGCAGATTCGTGAAAAAAAATGGTGGCCGCCTCACATGTGCCCGCGTCTGGAGCGAGACTCGGCAGCCGACATTTGGGAGAGAGCCATAGGACAGCGCTGGCCCCAGACATGCAAATCTGGAGAGCATGACACCAGTTGTTGTGCAACGCTGACTTGAGCCATGCTGTACGAACTTGGACCTTTGCGCTGTGTTTAGGGCTGAGTCCTAAGCTCGCTCTGAAAAGTGAGCATGCAGCAGACTGACAGAGACGCTGTCAGCACTTCTTAAAGGGACACACACGTCGTTTAGATAAAAATGCATCATTGGTATATCTGGGCACTGAAGATTGACTGGTGTCGCTGATATCTCCTATAAAATGAACCAGGGCAGGACAGGCAGCATCTGTGCAGAAAGAAACATAGGGCTAAAAATTCCAAAGCGCTGGAAACCTGCCAGAGGCACTGTGGTCTGCAGTTAATAGACACCAAAATTAATGGTGCTGGCAGCACCGGTGTATTGGTGTAGCAGGTGCTTGGGAATCCCCCTCCATATTACACACCATCCTGACACAGAAGTATATCGCCATTCCTTTATCATAGCTGGGTCAAAATCCTGGAACACCCTCGCTTACATCATTATGGGAGTACCTTCACCACAAAGACTGCAGTTGTTCAAGATGGCGGCTCACCATTACTTTCTCAGGGGCACTTAGGGATGGGCAATAAATGCTGGCCTTGCCAGCAATGCCTACATCCCATGAACAAATAAAAAAAAAGTGCTACCCCAGTGACTGCAGCAAAGCTGGTGGAAGGCTGCTGACTTTCAGAGAGGGAAACTGCAGATGACCTTGCAGGTCGACCTTGAGTAGTTGGTGGCTGTGAGTGTGAAATATACCAGCATCTTGTATCCTTTCAGCCCTGCCACTGGCCAAGGGCTCAGCCATGCCCCTGCCAAGAATGGCCAGCACCATCTTCCCAAAGGGTGAGTTGAAGCTAGGAATGGGAGGTGTGCCTCGTGTTTGGTACAGATTGTTGGTAGATGAGTGATTGGTGGGTGAGGTGGAGCGGGGGGAAATCATGCATTGAGAAGTGTATGGCGCTCATGGTGTAGTTGGTAAGGGACGGTTTTTGAAGATGCATTCACTGACCTTGACCACTGGTCTGAGGTCATGAAGCTTCTTTGGGCACTGGAGCCAGATGGTGAGGGCGACACTGGTGACAGTGATGGCCTCGGTGATTTGGTCCCACATTGTTCTTTCTTGAGGGCCTCCTGGCCCCTGTGGGTAGAGGGCCTGTCTTGCAGTGTTGACTCTCTGCACAAAGCCGGAGGGCTGTATGTGAGCCCCTAGCTGCCCTTCCCTGGATTGCTGAGCCATTTGTGTTTGTGCTGAAGCACTGTTCCCATTTTTTAGGTGTGGAAGACAATTCAACTTTAAGAGCCATTTGGGATATTCATTTTAATGTTGATTTGTATGTTGGGCAAAGGCCATGATAGTCACTAAGAGAATGCTTAAGGGTAATTAGTTGATTTCTTGATGACATATTGGATGGATAGATGTATAAAGTTAGATTGGAATGTTTGCTTTGTGGTGGCTTTTATTTCAACATTGTGGCCAAGAGGACGCTGTGGTGGTCAGTAACAGAGGGAAGGTAAGGTGTGGAACAGATGTTGAATGGGGAATTGGGGTTGTGGTCACTGGTATCGCAGGTGGATGATTTCATCTTGGGTATCCCGGACAGAAAGGGGCTGTCTGCATTGCATCCTTCCTTCCGCTTCCTCCTCTTCAGCTTCCTCCTCTCCTGTATCTTTCTCTTGCCTCTGCGACTGCATGCTGGAAATCTGAAATAAAAGCAGAAAATGCTGCAAATACTCAGCAGGTCAGGCAGCATCTCAACCCAAGACGTGAACTCTGTTTCTCTCTCCACGGATGCAACCTGACCTGTTGAGTATTTCCAGCATTTTCTGTCTTCTCAGAGGACTCCCTTTACCATCCAAGACCTTGCAAGCGTCCAGCAGCACACTCTGCAATCCCTGCATACTTTAAAGACTTTTGCACTAAGCCACTACTTTAATAAAATCTAAAAAATCCAGTCCAAAAGCTTAAATGTAAACTTACCAGAATGATGTGAGTGCCCATTTAAGAATCGCTGACAGTGTCTCTGTCGGTCTGCTGCACACTCACTTTTCAGAGCGAGCTCAGGACTCAGTGCTAAACGCAGCGCAAAGGTCCAAATTTGCATCACATGACGTTAAGTCTGCATGATGTCATGCTCTCCGGATTCGCATGTCCAAGGCCAACGCTTCTAACGGCAGAACTAGAGCACTCACCAAAATGGTGGCTGTTCAGTCCCATGGACTAGGCGGACATTAGAGTGGTGGCCACCATTTTCTTTGCTGGATTCCGGCACAAACGACTGGTAGTAAGTGGCCAAATTTGAGTATTGCCAGAGGAGTTTTCCCATGTGTCCATCAAAACTTGGTTGAAGAGCTGTGAAAACCTTGGAAAAATAACATAAATTATATTTCGAGCATTGTTCCAGTGTTTCCGCGGTTCCTTCACCAGTGTTATGGTGGACGAGCAGGAAAACCTTTGCAAAAATTCCACCTCAGTTTGATTTAAACAATCACCATAAATCAGTAGCCTACACTGTACATTATGTAGCATTAAACAGTGTATTCTCTGAATTACTGTGAGCGAGGGGGAGACTCCATTTTTTACATCTGGGGCGATAACTAGGCGCTGAGCACTTTATGATGCCACAATCTGCGAGACACTAGAGGGCCAGGCACTACGAGTTAGTGGCAGCGCTAAACTGGCACTAAAGTTCATGGGCATCGCTGCATTCCCACCCCCCCCGTCCCCCTTCCCTAGGCACTAATGGGAGGCGCTAACCTATCGAATTTCTTTAGAAATTACATTACAGAAATAGATCATTTGGCCCAACCAATCTGTGTTGGTATTTATCCTCCACACCAGCTCTGCTCCTGATCCTACGTGCTTGCCCTGTCCCTTTACCCTCCTTTCCATCAATCACCTAGCTAAGCTTTACATGCTGACACCGTGTCTGCTTCAATCACGAACTCCAATAGTACGTTCCACAACTTTCTGTCTGAAATCTCTTACATTTCATCTTGTATCTATGTCGCCTCATTTTAAACTCCTCAACCACTGGAACCAGTCAGTTGGTCGAGGAGGCGGGAGCTCGGAGCGGCGCGAGTCCGGGGTCGGCGAGAGGCGTACCGGTGCAGCTGCAGCGGGGACAGAAGGCAAAAAAGTAAAAAGAAATCGAAAGGTGACGTCACAGCCAAGGAGGTAAATGATTGGCTGGTGATTGGTGAGTAGTTTTTCTTTTTTCTCTTCTATATCAGTGAGTAACTTTTAACATTGTTGTTGCCAAATTAAGTTAATCTAGGGGTTAAGTCATGGCAGGAGAGCTTGGACACATGTTATGCTCCTCCTGTACCATGTGGGAAATTAGGGACGCCTCTGGTGTCCCGGACGACTACGTGTGCGGGAAGTATATCCGCCTCCAGCTCCTGACGGACCGCGTTGCGGAACTGGAGCTGCGGGTGGATTCACTCTGGAGCATCCACGATGCTGAGATTGACATGAATAGCATGTTTAGTGAGTTGGTCTTACCGCAGGTAAAGGGTCCACAGCCAGATAGGGAATGGTAGACCAGCAGGAAGAGCAGTGCAAGGAAGGTAGTGCAGGGGTCCCCTGCGGTCATTCCCCTACAAAACAGATACACCGCTTTGGGTACTGTTGAGGGGGATGACTCATCAGGGGAGAGCAGCAGCAGCCAGGTTCATGGCACCATGGGTGGTTCTGCTGCACAGGAGGGCAGGAAAAAGAGTGGGAGAGCTATAGTGATAGGGGATTCAATTGTAAGGGGAATAGATAGGAGTTTCTGCGGCCGCAACCGAGACTCCAGGATGGTATGTTGCCTCCCTGATGCAAGGGTCAAGGATGTCTCGGAGCGGGTGCAGGACATTCTGAAAAGGGAGGGTGAACAGCCAGTTGTCGTGGTGCATATAGGTACCAAAGATATAAGTAAAAAACGGGATGAGGTCCTACAAGATGAAATTAGGGAGCTAGGAGTTCAATTAAAAAGTAGGACCTCAAAAGTAGTAATCTCAGGATTGCTATCAGTGCCACGTGCTTGTCAGAGTAGGAATCGCAGGATAGCTCAGATGAATATGTGGCTTGAGCAGTGGTGCAGAGGGGAGGGATTCAAATTCCTGGGACATTGGAACCGGTTCTGGGGGAGGTGGGACCAATACAAACTGGATGGTTTCCACCTGGGCAGTACCGGAACCAATGTCCTAGGGGGAGTGTTTGCTAGTGCTGTTTGGGAGGTGTTAAACTAATATGGCAGGAGGATGGAAACCTATGCAGGGAGACAGAGGGGAATAAAATAGAGACAGAAGCAAAAGATAGAAAGGAGAATAGTAAAAGTGGAGGACAGAGAAACCCAAGGCAAAAAACAAAAAGAGTCACTTTACAGCAGAATTCTAAAGGGTCAAAAGTGTGTTAAAAAGTCAAGCCTAAAGGCTCTGTGCCTCAATGCGAAGAGTATTCGGAATAAGGTGGACAAATTAACTGCGCAGATAGCAGTTAATGGGTATGATGTGATTGGCATCACGGAGACATGGCTCCAGGGTGGCCAAGGCTGGGAACTCAACATCCAGGGATATTCAGCATTCAGGAAGGATAGACAGAAAGGAAAAGGAGGCGGGGTGGCATTGCTGGTTAAAGAGGAAATTAATGCAATTGTAAGGAAGGACATTAGCTTGGATAATGTGGAATCGGTATGGGTGGAACGACAGAATACCAAAGGGCAGAAAACAGTAGTGGGAGTTGTGTACAGGCCACCACACAGTAGTAATAAAGTTGGGGACAGCATCAAACAACAAATAAGGGATGTGTGCAATAAAGGTACAGCAGTAATCATGGGTGACTTTAATCTACATATTGATTGGGCTAACCTAACTGGTAGTTTTGCGGTGGAGGAGGATTTCTTCGAGTGTATTAGGGATGGATTTCTAGACCAATATGTCGAGGGACCAACCAGAGAGCTGGCCATCCTAGACTGGGTGATGTGTAATGAGAAGGGACTAATTAGCAATCTTGTTGTGTGAGGCCCCTTGGGGAATAATGACCATAATATGGTAGAATTCTTTATTAAGATGGAGAGTGACAAAGTTAATTCAGAAACAAGGGTCCTGAATTTAAGGAAAGGTAACTTTGATGGTATGAGGCGCGAATAGGCTAGATTAGACTGGCAAATTATACTTAAAGGGGTGACGGTGGATAGGCAATGGCAAACCTTTAAAGATCATATGGACAATCTTCAACAATTGTACATCCCTATCTGGAGTAAAAATAAAACGGGGAAGGTGGCTCAACCGTGGCTAACAAGGGAAATTAAGGATAGTGTTAAATCCAAGGAAGAAGCATACAAATTTGCTAGAAAAAGTAGCAAACCAGAGGACTGGGAGAAATTTAGAATACAACAGAGGAGGACAAAGGGTTTAATTAAGAGGGGGAAAATAGAGTACAAGAGGAAGCTTGCCAGAAACATAAAAAATGACTGCAAAAACCTCTATAAGTATGTGAAGAGAAAAAGATTATTGAAGACAAACGTTGGTCCCTTGCAGTCGGATTCGGGTGAATTTATAATGGGGAACAAAGAAATGGCAGACCAATTGAACAAGTACTTTGGTTCTGTCTTCACAAAGGAAGACACAAATAACCTTCCCGATATACTAGGGGTCCGAAGGACGAGTGAGAAGGAGGAACTGAAGGATATCCTTATTAGGCGGGAAATTGTGTTAGGGAAACTGACGGGGTTGAATACCGATAAATCCCCAGGGCCTGATAGTCTACATCCCAGAGTACTTAAGGAAGTGGCCCTAGAAATAGTAGATGCATTGGTGATAATTTTCCAACAGTCTATCGACTCTCGATCAATTCCTATGGACTGGAGGGTTGCTAATGTAACACCACTTTTTTAAAAAGGAGGGAGAGAGAAAACAGGTAATTATAGACTGGTTAGCCTGACATCGGTGTTGGGGAAAATGTTGGAATCAATCATTAAGGATGAAATAGCAGCGCATTTGGAGAGTAGTGATAGGATCGGTCCAAGTCAGCATGGATTTATGAAAGGGAAATCATGCTTGACAAATCTTCTGGAATTTTTTGAGAATGTAACTAGTAGGGTGGACAAGGGAGAACCAGTGGATGTGGTGTATTTGGACTTTCAAAAGACTTTTGACAAGGTCCTACACAAGAGATTGGTGTGCAAAATCAAAGCACATGGTATTGGGGGTAATGTACTGACGTGGATAGAGAACTGGTTGGCAGACAGGAAGCACAGAGTCGGGATTAATGGGTCCTTTTCAGAATGGCAGGCAGTGACAGTGGAGTGCCGCAGGGCTCGGTGCTGGGACCCCAGCTCTTTACAATATATATTAATGATTTAGATGATGGAATTGAGTGTAATATCTCCAAGTTTGCAGATGACAATAAACGGTGGTGGTGTGATCTGTGAGGAGGACACTCAGAGGCTGCAGGGTGATTTGGACAGATTAGGCGAGTGGGCAAATACATGGCAGATGCAGTATAATGTGGATAAATGTGAGGTTATCCACTTTGGTGGCAAAAACACGAAGGCAGAATATTATCTGAATGGCAGAAAGTTAGGAAAAGTGGAGGTGCAGCGAGACCTGGGTGTCATGGTTCATCAGTCACTGAAAGTGGGCATGCAGGTACAGCAGGCGGTGAAGAAGGCAAATGGTATGGTGGCCTTCATAGCAAGGGGATTTGAGTATAGGAGCAGGGAAGTCTTGCTGCAGTTGTATAGGGCCTTGGTGAGGCTCCACCTGGAATATTGTGTTCAGTTTTGGTCTCCTCATCTGAGGAAGGACATTCTGGCTATTGAGGAAGTGCAGCGAAGGTTCACCAGACTGATGGCTGGAATGACATATGAGAAGAGACTGGATCAACTGGGCCTTTATTCACTGGAGTTTAGAAGGATGAGGAGATCTCATAGAAACATATAAGATTCTGACTGGACTAGACAGGCTAGATGCGGGAAGAATGTTCCAAATGTTGGGGAAGTCCAGAACCAGGGGACTCAGTCTTAGGATAAGGTGCAGGCCATTTAGGACTGAAATGAGGAGAAACATCTTCACTCAGAGAGTTGTTAACCTGTGGAATTCCCTGCCGCAGAGAGCTGTTGATGCCAGTTCGTTGGATATATTCAAGAGGGAGTTAGATATGGCCCTTACGGTTAAGGGGATCAAGGGGTATGGAGAGAAAGCAGGAAAGGGGTACTGAAGGAATGATCAGCCATGATCTTATCGAACAGTGGTGCAGGCTCGAAGGGCCGAATGGCCTACTCCTGCACCTATTTTCTATGCTTCTATGTTTCTACCTACTTTGTCCTATCCTGCATCATTTTAAACTCTTATCAAATCACTCGTACTCTCTTCTATTCCAATGCTGCAATCTTTCAAGTGTTGATTTGTATATCTAGCCCCTCATACCAGGCTGCATCATAGTGAATCTGTGTTGTATCCTTCTCTTTTGCCTCAACTTTTAATATCTTGTGAAACTGAATCATCAAATCCCTCTGCTCTTCCACATTGCATTGTGTTCCCCCATTCAAAGTATATTTATTACTTTTGGCTTACATTTACTGACATTGAATTCCATCTGCCATTTATTTGCTCATTTCAAAATCTTACCAATGTCCCCTTGCAGCTTCCTTCCTACATCTGCTAGTACACATATATATATACTCAGCAGGAGAAATGAAATGGTCAATTTCTCTTATTGTATCATCTTCATATAGAACTTTGTGTCTCTGCTGTGTTTCAATAAGTTGTAACTGAGCTGCTTTCTTAAAGAGAAAAACATATCTGTTAAGATGTGTTGGAGATAGAAATCATTGGAGTGAATTCAGACTCATTTTAATAAAAATAGCTGATGTGGATCCTGGTCTCCCACAATAGGACGCTAATGGTGTGCTCCTGCAGACATTTACTGCATCTTGGTTGGGTGCATTTTATATCAGCTAAGTTAATAAGGGCTTTATGTGGGAATGATATTTTATCGCAGACGTGTGTGTATGGCAATCATCTGAATCTTGTTTCACCTGAAATCTGAGACTTTCACAAAGTAATTCATAAAGCATAAAGACAAATTGCACATGGAATGGGCAGCTGAAATTGAACAGGACCAGACAGCTCCTATGCGAGAATATTAATTAATTCTTTATTTTACAACATAGAGTGATGTTTATTGTCACATTTAATATCATCAAGACCTAGGACTAGAATCACAGAATCATAGAAATTTACAGCACTGGGACCCAGCATTGAGCCCTGTGAAACCCCACTTCCAGTCACAAAAACACCCATCAACCATTACCCTTTGTTTCCTGTCTCTGAGCCAATTTTGGATCCAATTTGCCACTTTGCCCTGGATCCCATGGGCTTTTACTTTCGTGACCAGTCTGCCATGTGGGACCTTATCAAAAGCTTTGCTAAAATCCATATACACTACATCACACGCACTGCCCTCATCGACCCTCCTGGTTCCTTCTCGAAAAATTCAATCACGTTAGTCAGACTGCTGACTGTCCTTGATTAATCTATGTCTTTCCAAATGAAGATTTATCCTGTCCCTCAGGAATTTTTCTAATAATTTTTCCACCACTGAGATTAGGCTGACTGGTCTGTAATTAATCGGTCTATCCCTTTCTTCCTTTTTAAACAAAGGTACAGCATTAGCAGTCCTCCAGTCCTCTGGCACTGCACCTATAGCCAGAGAGAACTGAAAAATGATGGTCAGAGCCTCTGGTATTTCCTCTTTTGCTTCTCTTAACAGCCTGGGATACATTTCATCCGGGCCTGGTTATGTTCGCAGTAAGTGGTGTTTTCTTTCATATAATTAAAAAAAATGAAATGATTAGAATTACTTGCCATTTCTATGACAAAGGCCATAACACAAAAGTTTGAAAATGCTGGTACAATTTGCTGAATGTACAATTTAGTGCATTGATGTAATTTTATAAAGAAAGTACTTGAACTAAAGCAATGTGATTCAACTTCTTCTTAGGCAGTCCCTCGGAATCGAGGATGACTTCATGTGATTCAACAGTTCCCTCAAGGGACTGCCTAAGGAGAAGAGAAGCATGGCAACACCTTTTAACAACAACATAAATACAATGTGCACCTGTTGTGAAAAGAATAAAACTTTTAAAATAAAATACTGACCAAAAGAATAAAAAAAAGAACTTGAGCTTCATTATACCAATGCTACCTATTTTACCCATGACATAACTTTAAATGGATTTACTTACAGAGTCAATTACCATTTACCTCCTGAAACCTTCTTCTCGTCATTTATCTGCTTGCTGCCGAACCTCATTTTGGTGCTGGCCATGATTTTCCGCTTCTGCCCACCATCCAGCTGCTGCTTTTCACCCATTTCTGTGGCATGGTGTTTCAGCTGACCAGTAGCCTGCAGGTGAGGCCGGGAGCTAAAATACTCGGTGTCTCAAACTTCATTGTGCACTCATCCAACATTCCCCACCACATCCCCTCCCCGCCCCCGGCCCACCCGCGGCCTTCTCAAAACCCACTTGTGGTTAAAATTAACTCTACATCTTAAACATGGTGTGGTAGAAGGCTTTTCACTTAATAGAGGAGATTTTCCTGGATCTGTGCCCAAGCACCTTGTTGCAGCAACTATCAGAAAATTAAGGGTGGTGCTGGGTGCATACCATTAAAGGAACCCACCAAATTACCCTCCCATTTAAATTAATAGAAGGAAAATGGACAGGGGTTACTTTATAGACAAGCACCCTGACCAGCCTGTTCAATATTCACTACACTCCGGAGCACTGGTTCCTCTGGGGGGTAAATACAGGAAAATCTCCCCTCATAGATCTGGAATGTTTTCTCACTTTTATCTTGTTGGGCTGTGCAAAGCCATCAAGCACTTGCTTTCCCACCCCTTCAATGTCACCCATGCCAATTAATTGGAGCATCTGGCCCCTCTTTTGTCAATATTTTCTCACTCACATGTTAAGACTTCTGAAACTACTTGCATGTTCTCTACTCTTCCTTTCACTGCAGATGGAACACAGACTGCATCTAGTCTTCCATTTTAATGCTAAAATAATCAGTCTGCTCTATTTATGTAGGAGATGGCTGGTTACCGCCAGCAGTGAGTGGGGACCAGATCATCTTTGCCGCCTCAACCAACAGAAGGAGCATACACTCCAATTAATTGGCAATTAAAGGGGGAGGGCCTGAGCAGATCTTCCAAACAGAACCCCTTACATCAAGGGGCCATGTCAGGAAAAGTTCCTGGGCTTTGCAGAGGAAAACAAGACAACAAATGGCCCATGCTGAGCATTGCGTTTACAGCTGTGGGTGTCAAATGGTGGCAACAAAAATGCTGTATTGGAGGTGTACACTAAAGGAGTACTGAATTAGGAACATAGGAACAGGAGTAAACTATTCAGCCCCTCGAGCCTGTTACACCATTAGATTATAGCTGATCTGGATTAGATCCAGAATTGCAAAAAAATGCCAACAAGCAGCAGGAAAAAAATGCACTAGCTATAATAGACAATGCTTAGTTTGGCAAGGCAAAAACAGCAGGAGATATCTCCAAAATCAGCCAGCCTAGCTCTAAGTAGAGGAGTTCTGCAGTGAAAAGCAAAAAACTGTCCCGTTTTATGCGAACACTAAGCAAATAAGGAGCTATGCTGCAAATGACCACAGGGAATTCATTGTAGGATCCACTATCATTCAATAATATAATAATTCTACTGAGACTAATGAGGCCACCACATACTATGTGTGTGGCCTCAAAAATTGACAAAATGTCTTCTCCTGTGGGATGAGGAGTTGAGCACTTGAACCTACGGGCATAATTCTGCAAGACTTGTTTGGTAAGTGCGACATCAGAGAATCAATCTCCTGGGCTAAGGAGGAGAAAATTGTACAGAATTTGAACTCCTAAGGGTGCAATTCCTCTCTTACTGAAAGATGGGAGAATGCTTGCTTTCTCTGTAATTAATGACCCATTAACAAAATTGTATTTTCAAAAATTGCTCTTTCTAATCTGTGCATTGCTATTATTTAATTAGTGGATTCATTAATTATGCAGAAATGTGAACATTGTCTCATTTCCCATTTCTAATTGAAAGAGAAATCTCAACCTCCCCCCCGCCCGGCCCCGCACCACCCGCCCCCCCCCCCCCCACCACCATTGCTCCAGAATGTCCATGTGTGTAAGTCAGGTAAGGAGAGGATTGGACTCAGCTGTGATCTAACTCATTATTACATAGGATTACACAGGATCTATGGCACAGAAACAGGCCATTCGGCCCAACCAGTCCATGCCGGTGTTTATGCTCCACTTCAGCTTCCTCCCGTTTTTCCTCATCAAACTCTGTCAGCATAACCCTCTATTCCCTTCTCCCTCATATGTTTGTCTAGCCTCCCCTTTTCTACTGAATATTAAATAAATGTAGTAATGCCTCTGTTATCTCTTCCCAGCTCCTTTTAAAATGCGCAAATGTTTCAAATGTTTCACTGCCTAGGGTTATAAGAACATAATAAGAATTAGGAACAGGAGTAGGCCATATAGCCCCTCGAGCCTGCTCCGCCATTCAACAAGATCATGGCTGATCTGGCCGTGGACTCAGCTCCACTTACCCGCCCGCTCCCCGTAACCCTTAATTCCCTTATTGGTTAAAAATCTATCTACCTGTGATTTGAATACATTCAATGAGCTAGCCTCAACTGCTTCCTTGGGCAGAGAATTCCACAGATTCACAACCCTCTGGGAGAAGAAATTCCTTCTCAACTCGGTTTTAAATTGGCTCCCCCGTATTTTGGGGCTGTGCCCCCTAGTTTTAGTCTCCCCTACCAGTGGAAACAACCTCTCTGCCTCTATCTTGTCTATCCCTTTCATGATTTTAAATAGGCTTAAAGAATGGTCACTTGAGGGAGATAGTAGAGGGCTTCGGTGAAACTACATTTCATGAAGGTGCTGGAGATTCCTGGGCTGGAGTGGAACCTCTGTCCTTCCTTTTCCAAACCCAACCTCAAAATCCAGAGATGAGGTGATTTTCTGTGGCAGTTCACCATTGTCTCCATGGTGCACCAGTGGCGACCTCCCCGGATCGAACCAATCCGATCCGACCTTCTAAGATGGAACGGATTTCTCCTAAGGCCCAAATGCCTTTAGAACTCCTTGGCTCACATTGAAGCCAGTGAAATGCAAACTCCTGGTGCCGGGGGTTCCTGCTCTTGGCTCCGCCTCCCTAATCACATTAGCCTTGAAAGCGGCAGGCAGAGGCCCAGAAAATCCCAGTAATGGTGGTTAGACAATGTAACTGGATCCCTTCTGTTTTCTAGTGGAGTCTATTGGTCTCCCGCCAGAGTTACGTCAGAAAACTGGCAGAACCTCGAGAGATTTTCATGCCATTGGCCCAGAAATCTCGGTCGGCTGCTTCCCGCGGGCAATCGAGGGAAAAACTTTAAAAAGATGCGCACTTACATGAAGCTGCTGCACCCACGCGAGTTCCCGGTCGTGAGGCCTCCACTGACTGCGGGTCACAGCGCGTGCACATCAGGATGTGCGCAGGGCTGGAGCTGCAGTCACATGGCTCTGGGCAACCAATCAGGTAAAGTATGTTCTCATTCATAATAATGGAAACTCCGTAAGTTGGAGTTCCCATTATTATGAATGAGAACCCCCCCTCACCACCATATCCAAAACACTAATAAAAAATAGGAAAAAAATACACCACATATTTTTATTAATTTAAATTAGTTATTTATGTCTTATTATTTAAAAAAATCCAATTTTTAAATTATTGTTTAAAATATACTTACCGTAGTGGGGAGGGTTTTTAACAATAAAATGTGCTTTTATAATTTTATTTTAAAATGTGTTTGTGTATTTTAAAACTCTACGCCTGTAAAAGTAGGCTATGTGTCTGCTTTTATCAAACGCAAGATTTTTCAGGACATTTGCTGGGCAAGATATGGGTAAATACCGTAAATACCGCTCCCGAGATACGGAAGATCTGTCAAGCTCCAGCTTGACATTTCGGAACAGACGGTTTTCAGCGCATGTGCATTGTTCGCTGAAAACCGGCTTTTGCGATGCCTTCCCTGGTCCTTACAAACTCTGCATGGACCCGGGAGGCCGGAATTTCTGCACCATTGTCTTTTCTCCAGATGGGTGTATGTGGGCCCCACCGGGAGAAGGAGTCCAGGCTAGACAAAAAATTATTTGATTCTTTGTTTTTCCTTGTTTTCCTACTTTCTTTTTCAATTGCCTTTGGGTTGGATTTTAGTTTTTTCTGTTTTCTGGGCGATAATGACAGCGGGGCAGCAAGTTAGCGGGGGGGGGGGGGGGGGGAATAGTTTGCGCTTTAGTATGCAAGTTTCGGCATCTGGGCCCTGTGGGGGTGCAGTGCTAAGGAAAGCGTTGTACACCTCTCGTGGCGCAAGGATGAGAAACTCCTGAGCTAAAGAGCCAGGCTGTGTGCGCTCTGAGAGAGGCCTGTGGGGGGCGGGAAACCTTAAAAATCCCCAAAAAACATTCCTAAAACATTGCCCTCCCCACCGCAACACAAATCGCACAAAAATTTAAAACAAAAAACACTTGCACTTACCTTTACAGCACATTACCTTCCCCTGTGCCGCATGGTTGGACCACTCTGATTTCCCTGCCGGTCATTGCAGGCGCACGTCCGGGTGGACAGATCGGGCAAGAGTCAAAACACGTGCCGGTGTCGTGACCAGGGGCGTTGCACACCCGGCGCAGCTCCTGCCGGTGGTGCTGCTCAGCGCCGCCACAAAACCCGACCGGAGGATCGCGACAGGGCACAGGAGACCTCACCGCGGCCTTTCACGCCATTCCGGACAAAACCCAGAGCGCAAAAGACCGGAAATATTTACATTTTGTAACAAATGGATCAGTACCTGTGGTTTGATTTAATAGGTTTTTTTTTAAAAATCAAACCAGATTTACAACTTTTTATTGCATTATTTGAATGTAATTTGATGCATTTTCATCCCTTTAAAAAAGAATTGCTGAAGTCTTTCCTAATTATTAGTAACAGGATAAAAGGCTTCAATCAATTATTGATATTCTCTTCACTTTCAAAGCCTCCTCTTGTATTGCATTTCATTCAGAAAAGAATGAATTGTCTTTCCACAAGTTCAAATATATCTTCTGGTGGATGAGGGATTGTGACAAAAAAAGTGATAGATTCCCAGTTATCTCCGCAGATAGATCTTAATATTCATCAAAGCATAACTTGGCAGTGAAAGTGAAAAACTGAATGCTGATTTTATGTAAAGCTTAAAATTCTCACCATCCTTTCATGCGACCAGCTTACTATAATGACATTTTGTACACTTTAAATGCCTAATAGGACTCATCATTAAACTCTAATTATATATTTTATGCATCGAAATTTCTGAAATGTAACTTTCTTGCAGTAGATTTGGAAACCAGAGTGACAATGTCTCCTGGCTCCTGTAGGATCAGGCTTGGGTCTTGGTGGGCATATCTTTCATCAAATGGGTTAATGGCCCAGAATTTCCTCGGAGTTGTTCTCACTCCACCACTGTAACTCTGCTGTAACTCTGTCTATGCACATCAATGCAATTTGCACCACGATCTCGACGAAGTTACGGAAGTGGAGTGCGAGCAGCTCCGAGGAAATTCCGGGCTAAGGTTTAGTTCATGCTATCCATTGTTTGAATAATTTTCCTTTTCCTAGCTAAAACTTGAGCAAAAGAAAATACACTTCAAAAAGAATAAGATTTTATTTTCCATTAGCCACACTGTTAGGCTGTCCTAGCCTTACTGAATGGTTCATGTTCTCAGCAGGATGTCAGAGAAGCAGTGCAAAGTTCCACTCCAACACATTAGTTAGTGTAGGAAATGAATGTTGATAAGCTCGGGTCACTTTTCACCAAGAATAAACAGTGCCATTTTGGTTGAATTCCAAGAACAAAACCTACTTCTGGGGAGTAATTCTCCGACTTTACCAGTGGGCACCTTCACCAAGTGGGAGTGTCTATTGGAAATTTGGCCACTAGCTGTGCATGATTTTCCAATCAAAGTGGTGAGAAATTATGCCTCGCACACACCTGAGTTTGATATAAGCGCTGCGGGTAAGCAAGGTTCTCTATTGGCAGTGTGAAGTCAGATATTTAACCTCGTTATTATATCTGATTACATTATTAGTGATGACAATTGATCCAAAATTACAGGCCTGATTGGATCCAATTAAGCCATATGGTTCAAGAAAAGAAACCTGAATCTGTGTGATTCAGATCACAGCTACTATCTGTGGTTCCAGGCACAGCAACTAACGGTAGGCGAGATTTTTTTCTTTACTGTTGTGTGCAGGGAGTGGGTTGCATCTTTAGGATAATGGGATGGTGGTCCATGGCAGTCAAAAGGATGTGCATCAGGGTTTTTTTTGATAGTTTAGTGTTAAACATGTGTATTCCCTGATTGTGTTGGTAAAGTGAGTGGGTGGAAGATGGTGTTAGTGTAAATTGGGTGTATATCACCATTCTTAAAGAATGTTCACATTAGCCTGCCGTAGCAGATCTTTATCTATGGCTTTGCAAATCTTAATTTATAGGAATTCCATAGTTAATATTGAATTTGAAAACAAAGAATATTCATCCCAACACATTATGCACTTACCAGGTATATGTTTTAGGACAATGTATGCCTTGTTGCTGCCTTAGTGAGGTTATTATCAATCACAATCAATCAACTTTTGTCTTTCCTCAGCATATTTATCAGGCAATTCCAATTAACTTATCATGGCAATGGGCCTCATTGGATCTCAATTACTCGCAATGGCATAGACAACCTGGGAAATGGGGAGGAATAGGATGTGCAGAGGCAGGATGTGTCGTACCATGTACCCAAGCAATTTCGAGTCATACAACCCAGTTCCACTGCAAACTAATAGGAGGAAATGGAAAATCTAGGATTTTGTATGTTCTTTTTTTCTTTTCTTAATTTTCTCTCCTCTTTGCCTCTCCTATAAGTCCAATATGGAGCAGGTTTAATGAGGGCTCATTACTCCCTGGTTCTTCAACCAAGTTGCCATCATTTATGTCTGGGTTTTGACACTGAGCTTCACTGCTATTCAGCCACAGTGGGCATTGCAGTTGAGCCCAGTCCTTAGTCACCAACCACACTTCCACACTTGCAGCAGAGGTTGCTGGATAGCAATCAGAAGAAGGAATCCTGGTCAATTTTTCACTTCACACTCGGGTACTGAGATCAACTCTGGTGGCCCTACTGACACCCTTGCTGGGATCACAAACTATAGGCAAAAAAAGTTGAGGACGGTGGTCACTTTGGCAGCCATTGGTAATGCATGGCTGCCAGGTCCAGCAGGGAGCAGGTCTCCTTCAGGGAGGCTGCAGACATCTGCCACCACCTGACCTGAGCCTCTTAAAGCACTGCTGGTCCGAAGGGTCAAGGAAGCTTAGCCTATGCTTGTACATCCTCTTTCACGGAGAGTGCCTCCTGTGAGCTGCTCCTCTCTCGCTGTTGTCCATTTGCTGATCTGTGTGCCAGTTGCTGCTGCTGATGGTCATATTGCTCCCTGTCCAAGGTCCAATCTATGGCAACCAAGGTGATACCCATCATGATGTGACTCAGAAAACTTCCAAATTATAGAAAGAAAACTCTCAGCAAAAGTACTGTGAACAAACCCTTTCCCATTAGTAGGTAAGGAAGCAGCAGTGAGTACTGAGTATTTACTGCAATATTTGCATAGGTTTTAATCATACCCCTCAATTGCCATTGTGTTCACAATGACCTGCTTTCAATGGCGAGTTTCAGGAGGCCCAGGACACCTATGGCTGCGACATTAAAGTTATAAGTGTGTTGAAATATCGCTCCAATTGAGTGATTATCACATGTTAATAGGCACCCCGCCTCTCCCAAGGGTGATGTACACAAACAGCCTAATAGGCCCAATTTATTAGGGTTGGAGCCAGCTTCCTAACGGCTCGCATTTTTGCCAACTTTACCCCACACCCACACCTAAACCCACGTGTTCCTCCAGATTAAAATTCCTTCCTTTGTGTCAAGTTTTCGCAGTCGGGGGTTAAGATAATATACCTGACATTCTAGGGAAATTAATAATGAATCAAGGACCAGAACCCACTAAAGTTAAAGTAAGAAAGAAAACAGTATTAGAAAAAATAATTGCACTAAAGACTGACAACTCCCCAGGACCTGATGGTTTCCACCCCAGATTTTGAAAGGAAGTAGATGAGGAGATTGCAGATGCTTTAACCATAATCTTCCAAAGCTCTCTTAATTCAGGAATTGTCTCTTTGATTGGAAAATTGCCAATATAACTCCATTATTTAAGAAAGGTGAGAGAGAAACCAGAAAATTATATGCTTGTTAGTCTAACATCTGTTGTGGGGTAATTATTGGAATCTGAAATTAAGGACAAAATGACAAAGCACTTGGAGAAATTTGAGCGGAATCGAGAGAGTGAACATAGATTTGTAATGGGTAGGTCATGTCTAACAAATCCAATTAATTTTTTTGAGCAAGTAACGAAAATGGCAGACAGGGGAATGTCTATGAATGTAGTTTATATGGACTTCCAGAAGCATTTGATAAGGTTCTACATAAAAGACTGTTAACTGAAATTAAAAGTTATAGAATTGAAGGCAAATTATTTGACGTGGTTAGGAGATTGGTTAGGTGGTAGAAAACAGTTCTGTAATGCCAGGTTTTTTTGTGCAACAGATACTGATTCGGGTCCAAAATGGTGTCCATATGACCACACACACTTCTGGTGCATGTAGTGCCACAACTGGAGTACTGCATGCAGTTCTGGTCACCGTATTATAGGAAGGATGTGATTGCACTAGAGAGGGTGCAGAGGAGATTTATTAGGATACTGCCTGGAATGGAGAATCTTAGTTATGAGGACAGATTGGATAACATAGAAACATAGAAACATAGAAAATAGGTGCAGGAGCAGACCATTCAGCCCTTCTAGCCTGCACCGCCATTCAATGAGTTCATGGCTGAACATGAAACTTCAGTACCCCCTTCCTGCTTTCTCGCCATAACCCTTGATCCCCCGAGTAGTAAGGACTTCATCTAACTCCCTTTTGAATATATTTAGTGAATTGGCCTCAACTACTTTCTGTGGTAGAGAATTCCACAGGTTCACCACTCTCTGGGTGAAGAAGTTTCTCCTCATCTCGGTCCTAAATGGCTTACCCCTTATCCTCAGACTGTGACCCCTGGACTTCCCCAACATTGGGAACATTCTTCCTGCATCTAACCTGTCTAAACCCGTCAGAATTTTAAACGTTTCTATGAGGTCCCCTCTCATTCTTCTGAACTCCAGTGAATACAAGCCCAGTTGATCCAGTCTTTCTTGAAAGGTCAGTCCCGCCATCCCGGGAATCAGTCTGGTGAATCTTCGCTGCACTCCCTCAATAGCAAGAATGTCCTTCCTCAAGTTAGGAGACCAAAACTGTACACAATACTCCAGGTGTGGCCTCACCAAGGCCCTGTACAACTGTAGCAACACCTCCCTGCCCCTGTATTCAAATCCCCTCGCTATGAAGGCCAACATACCATTTGCTTTCTTAACCGCCTGCTGTACCTGCATGCTAACCTTCAATGACTGATGTACCATGACACCCAGGTCTCGTTGCACCTTCCCTTTTCCTAATCTGTCACCATTCAGATAATAGTCTGTCTCTCTGTTTTTACCACCAAAGTGGATAACCTCACATTTATCCACATTATACTTCATCTGCCATGCATTTGCCCACTCACCTAACCTATCCAAGTCACTCTGCAGCCTAATAGCATCCTCCTCGCAGCTCACACTGCCACCCAACTTAGTGTCATCCGCAAATTTGAAGATACTGCATTTAATCCCCTCGTCTAAATCATTAATGTACAATGTAAACAGCTGGGGCCCCAGCACAGAACCTTGCGGCACCCCACTAGTCACTGCCTGCCATTCTGAAAAGTACCCGTTTACTCCTACTCTTTGTTTCCTGTCTGACAACCAGTTCTCAATCCACGTCAGCACACTACCCCCAATCCCATGTGCTTTAACTTTGCACATTAATCTCTTGTGTGGGACCTTGTCGAAAGCCTTCTGAAAGTCCAAATATACCACATCAACTGGTTCTCCTTTGTCCACTTTACTGGAAACATCCTCAAAAAATTCCAGAAGATTTGTCAAGCATGATTTCCCTTTCACAAATCCATGCTGACTTGGACCTATCATGTCACCATTTTCCAGATGCACTGCTATGACATCCTTAATAATTGATTCCATCATTTTACCTACTACTGAGGTCAGGCTGACCGGTCTATAATTCCCTGTTTCTCTCTCCCTCCTTTTTTAAAAAGTGGGGTTACATTGGCTACCCTCCACTCCATAGGAACTGATCCAGAGTCAATTGAATGTTGGAAAATGACTGTCAATGCATCCGCTATTTCCAAGGCCACCTCCTTAAGTACTCTGGGATGCAGTCCATAGACTGAGTTTGTTCTCATTGGAACAGAGGAGGTTGAGAGGAGACCTCATTGAGGTGTACAAAATATTGAGGGATCTGGTCATAGTGGACAGTAAGGGTCTATTACAAGGGGGCATAGTTTTAAGGTGGTTGATGGAAGGTTTAGAGGGGATTTGAGGGGGGGTTTCTTTACGCAGAGGGTTGTGGGGATCTGGAACTTGCTGCCTGGAAGAGTGGTGGATGCAGAAACCCTCACCACTTTTAAGAGATGGTTGGATGGGCACTTAAAGTGCAGTAACCTGCAGGGTTACGGACCTAGAGCTGGTAATTGGGATTAGACTGGATGACCTTTTGTTGGACGGTGCAGATATAATGGTAAGTACTGCATGGAATAGAATACGACCAGGGTGATCTCCTGGACTACTTTTGATCACCTGGATGGGTCGGAGAGGAATTTTCCCAGATTTTTTCTCCCTAAATTGGCCTGGGTTTTTATCTGGTTTTTGCCTCTCCCAGGAGATCACATGGCTCCGGTTGAGGTGGAGTGTAGAATGTTTCAGTATAAAGGGTGTTGCAGTGTGTGAGACGGACTGGTTGGGCTGGGTGCTCTTTGCCTCTCTGTCATTGTTCATAGGTTTATATGTAACCTTCAGGGCTGCTGACGAAGGGCCGTGTGGCTCTTTGTTGGCCGGCGTGGACATGATAGGCCAAAATGGCCTCCTTCTGCACTGTAGATTTCTCTGTTTCTATGTTTCTGTATTTCCTTCTCCACCACTGTCTGGCCAGGTTGCAATTCTTGGCTATCTGAATGGAGAAAGACACAAGGGCGGGTTGTGGTGAGGGGACGGTGGGGGGAAGCAAGAGGTGCAGGCTTACACCATCTGCACCTTGTAAATCAGAAGAGATTGTAGAATGAGGGGGAAGTGGGATGTGAGAAGGAGGATTAGATATGAGAATACCATCATCCTGGATCATTTCAGCCCCATTTTTGACCATGGGCTCAGTGATGTCTGCTCCAATTATCTCCAACACCGCCTCCTCCATGTCATGCAGGGATGCCTGTCTCCCTGCGGTGTAAGCGGTGGTCCCGGGGGTTAGGTTCACCTCTGACCTACTTGAGCAGTTCGAATCGCTCCCACTCCCTTGGGTTCTAGACTCTGGGTTTATTTGCGGGGGGTGGCGGGGGTGGTGATAAAGTGCAAAGGACAACTGGTTTGATGCAAAAGAACTTTGACTTTATTACAGACAAGAAAATACAATGTCAAAACTTATAATCACTCTAATAAAGAACAATACATTACACATTCAAAGAGGGTTACAGTAAAAATTGCACCTCCCACCTCCCAATACCTAATCCTAGCTAGGTTAGACTCCAGGGCAGGCAGGGACTATGCTTACCATTCCTTTCTGGTCAGTTAGCAGTAGTTCGCGATTTCGGGGTTCGTTGAATTCTGTAGGTTCTGCTTGCCATCCCCGAACGTCGGAGAAGACTTCTTACTGTGCAATCTTCAGTTGGGTTGAGTCCGCTGATGCGGTAAGGCGCGTTTTGGATCTATGGGGTAAGTACCCGGTTTCCTTCATTAGAAACAGGTTCAAAGACTCTTTAGGTAATGTTTTCACTTGTTGGTAGTCAGGACTTAGATTGTAGAGTGTAAACTTTCGATTCTTTGGTTTTTTTCTGTTGGAGTTTTGTTTCGAGTTTGGTCGATCGCGGTGGTTTTTCGTTGGTACCACGTTGGCTGTGGTCGGTTGCTGCCACGATGACTTCAGGACTTCAAGACTTCGAGGCTGGAGAAGTTAGTTTACCACTGTCGCGTTGGTTTCTCTCCCTTCTTGATGGCACAGTCGTAGTATAGCACGAACAGTATGGCACACCCTTTGTTGAAACAGGGGGCCAGTTATACAGTTTGTGTTGTCCTAATCTTCGCACCAAATCAGTCCAGAATTCCTTGTTTAAATTTGGCGGGCTTGACTTTTCTTTGTAATATTTTGGCGGGCTCGTTAAAAGTTAATATGTCTTGGGTGGGTTGCATTTCTAAATCTGTTTCCTGATGGAAATATTAGCTTCGTAATCGCAATATCCTTTTGTGCTTAGTTTTTTGCATACAGGCTGCAGTGGGCCCTTTGTTCTTACTCATGTCGAAGATGGCTTTTCTCAGTTTGGTTTGATGGCTGGCCATCTGAGTTATTGTTGTAATGTAAATGTCTCTTGTGGAGAAGGGTTTTTGAATGTCCATTCCTCCAGACAAATTAACTTAGTCCCAACACCCAGACAGTTCCAATAATCAAGTTGACTTCTTTAATTCCTTAGGCCCACCCACAGGCTTGAATTTGTCTTGTAAAAGTCCAAAATTTGATTAATGTTCGTAGTTGCTTCCATAAGCACTTTAGGATTTCAAACTTTCCGGTAGATAGTCCCAAATTAAATTTCCTTTCGAATGAGCCCAAACACTGCGGGGGGTTCTCTGTGAATTTTGACCTTTCAGCGGGTAGCCTCTGCTGCCTTCAGTTATGAACCACCTTGTCCTGCAAGAGAGAGGGAAGTCTGCCAGTGAGTGTGGGGTAATATGTCTAGGTGCCTGTCATGGTTGAATAGCTGAGAGTGTATGCAAGCTGTGAGATGTGGGTGTGAGGCTTGAAATAGTGGTAAGTGTGTAAAAGTGATGTGAAGCTATGAATGTGAAGTATGAGTCAGCAATAAAGATTGTTGGTAGGTGAATGAAGCGGGGTGGTGAATTGAGCAGTGTCTGAGCGAATGGTAAAGTTGTAAGGATATGGCATTTGAAGATGAATTCACTGACCTTGACCACTCGTGTGAGGTTATTCAATTTCTTGCAACACTGCATCCAGTTTTTCGGGCTACACTGTTGGCATTGACCTGGATGGCTATCTGCTCCCATTCCCTTCTCTGTGTCTGTCTGGAGGGCCTTCTGCTCCCCTGCAGATGCAGGACCTCTCTCCTCCTGTCCACCCCCTGTACCAAAGCCTCGAGTGCTGCATCCGAGAATCTTGGCACCCACTCTCTAGCCTGTTGCGCCATTACTCTGCGTTGTTCCTGCTCAAACTCTGTTCCCCAGCCAGTTGAATCACCTGTTGCTGCCAGAATATACCTCCCATTTAAGAAATATAGAGGTAGGCTGCCTTTAAGTAGTGCAGGCTGCCTTTAAGTAGTACAGGCTAGCTTTAAATGGTGCTAGCCTCGCACAAACTTGGGTCCCCTGCTAAGGCGGCAGCCACTCAGCAGCTCATTTAGTGCTGGGCTCTATGTCACGATCATAATGCAGCCTAAGTTTGAGTGCTGCCTGCATTACTTTGAATGGACATGGGTTGATGGCACCTTGCAATCCCGACACCTGTTTTCGGGGGCAATTGAATTTTTAGCATAGAGAGTACGGATAATTGGTATGTCCTTGAATTTGAAGGCAGTGACTAGTGGTGTCCCACAAGGATCTGTGCTGGGGTCTCAACTATTGACTATATTAATTACTTAGATAACACAACCTTTTTTTCCAAGTTTGCCGATGACACAGTGGTTGGTGGTACAGTAATTAGTATAGACGGGAGCATAAAATTACAAGAAGACATTGAAAGATTAAGTGAGTGGGAAAAGCTGTGGCAGATGAATTTCATCACAGGTAATTGTGAGGTCATCCATTTTGAACCAAAAATGGATAGATCCAAGTAGTGTTTCAAAGGTGAAAAATTAGGAGTAGTGGAGGTCTAAAGAGGTTTAGGGGTCTACGTACACAGATAACTAAAATGTAGTAGTCAGGTACAAATAATTATCAAAAAGGCCAATGGAACATTAGCCTTTATAACTGGAGGACTAGAATATAAAGGGGAGGAAGATTTGCTGCAGCTATACAAACCCCTGGGTAGACCACATCTGGAGTACTGTGTTCAGTTCTGGGCACTGCACCTTAGAAAGGATATATTGGTCTTGGAAGGACTGTAGCACAGATTCACGAGAATGTTACCAGGGCTTCAAGGGTTAGATTATGAGGAGAGATTATATAAACTAGACGTAATCCTGGAATATAGATTTGATTGAGGTTTTTATGATTTGAAAGGAATTAATAGGGTAGAGAGAAACTTTTTCCGCTGGTGGAGAAACATAGAAAATAGGTGCAGGAATAGGCCATTCGGCCCTTCGAGCCTGCACCACCATTCAATAAGATCATGGCTGATCATTCCTTCAGTGCCCCTTTCCTGCTTTCTCTCCATACCCCTTGATCCCTTTAGCCGTAAGGGCCATATCTAACTCCCTCTTGAATATATCCAATGAACTGGCATCAACAACTCTCAGCGGCGGGAAATTCCACAGGTTAACAAATCTCTGAGTGAAGAAGTTTCTCCTCATCTCAGTCCTAAATGGCCGACCCCTTATCCTAAGGCTGTGTCCCCTGGTTCTGGATTTCCCCAACATCGAGAACATTCTTCCCGCATCAAACCTGTCCAGTCCCATCAGAATATTTTACGTTTCAATGAGATCCCCGCTCATCCTTCTAAACTCCAGTGTATAAAGGCTCAGTTGATCCAGTCTCTCCTCATATGTCAGTCCAGCCATCCCTGGAATCAGTCTGGTGAACCTTCGCTGCACTCCCTCAATAGCAAGAACGTCCTTCCTCAGATTAGGAGACCAAAACTGAACACAATATTCCAGGTGAGGTCTCACCAAGGCCCTGTGCAACTGCAGTAAGACCTCCCTGCTCCGATACCAAAGAGGAGGAATACAGGACAAGGGGACATAAGCTTAAAATCACAGCCAGGCCATTCAGGAGAGAATTCAGGAAACACTTTTTCATGCAAAGGATGATAGAAGTCTAGAACTCTGTCGAAAAGAAGCATTAGATGCTAACTCAATTAATAATTATAAAATGAGATCGATAAATTTTTGCTAGTCAAAGATATTAAGAGATGTGGAGCCAAGGCAAGTGGATGGAGTTAAGATACACATCAGCCATGATCTCATTGAATGGCGGAACAGGCTCAAAGGGCTGAATGGCCTACTCCTGTTCCTATGTTCCTACGTCTTTGCACAGCCATTACTTTCTTTGGTACAATACTTCTCTTTTATATGTGTAGCATTTAAAATCATGCCAGGAAACTGGATTTATATTTAGAAACATAGAAATTTACAGTTCAGAAGGAGGCCATTTCGGCCCATCGTGTCCGCGCCGGCCGACAAAGAGCCGCACAGCCCTTCGTCAGCAACCCTAAAGGTTACATATAAACCCATGAACAATGACAGAAAGGCAAAAAGCACCCAACCCAACCAATCCACACCACACCACTGCAACACCCCTTATACTAAAAACATCTACACTCCACCCCAACTGGAGCCATGTGATCTCCTGGGAGAGGCAAAACCCAGATAAAAACCCTATGCCAATTTAGGGAGAAAAATCTGGGAAGATTCCTCTCTGACCCATCCAGGCGATCAAAACTAGTCCAGGAGATCACCCTGGCCGTATTCTATTCCCTGCAGTGCTTACCATTATATCTACGCCGACCAACAAAAGGTCATCTAGTCTAATCCCAATTTCCTAGACCAATATGTTGAGGAACCAAATAGCGGGGAGGCCATCTGAGACTGGGTGTTGTGTAATGAGAGAGGATTAATTAGCAATCTCGTTGTGCGAGGCCACTTGGGGAAGAATGACCATAATATGGTGGAATTCTGCATTAGGATGGAGAATGAAACAATTAATTCAGAGACCATGGTCCAGAACTTAAAGAAGGGTAACTTTGAAGGTATGAGGCATGAATTGGCTAGGATAGATTGGCGAATGATACTTAAGGGGTTGACAGTGGATGGGCAATGGCAGACATTTAGAGACCGCATGGATGAATTACAACAATTGTACATCCCTATCTGCCGTAAAAATATAAAAGGGAAGGTGGCTCAACCGTGGCTATCAAGGGAAATCAGGGATAGTATTAAAGCCAAGGAAGTGGCATACAAATTGGCCAGAAACAGCAGAGGAGGACAAAGGGTTTGATTTGGACAGGGAAAATATACGAGAGGAAGCTTGCAGGGAACATTAAAATGGACTGCAAAAGCTTCTATAGATATGTAAAGAGAAAAAGGTTAGTAAAGACAAACGTAGGTCCCCTGCAGTCAGAATCAGGAGAAGTCATAAGGGGAACAAAGAAATGGCAGACCAATTGAACAAGTACTTTGGTTCGGTATTCACTAAGGAGGACACAAACAACCTTCCAGATATAAAAGGGGTCAGAGGGTCTAGTAAGAGGAGAAACTGAGGGAAATCCTAATTAGTCGGGAAATTGTGTTGGGGAAATTGATGGGACTGAAGGCCGATAAATCCCCAGAGCCTGATGGACTGCATCCCAGAGTACTTAAGGAGGTGGCCTTGGAAATAGCGGATGTATTGACAGTCATTTTCCAACATTCCATACACTCTGGATCAGTTCCTATGGAGTGGAGGGTAGCCAATGTAACTCTACTTTTTAAAAAAGGAGGGAGAGAGAAAACAGGGAATTATAGACCGGTCAGCCTGTGGTGGGTAAAATGATGGAATCAATTATTAAGGATGTCATGGCAGTGCATTTGGAAAGAGGTGATATGATAGGTCCAAGTCAGCATGGATTCGTGAAAGGGAAATCATGCTTGACAAATCTTCTGGAATTTTCTGAGGATGTTTCCAGTAGAGTGGACAAGGGAGAACCAGTTGATGTGGTGTATTTGGACTTTCAGAAGGCTTTCGACAAGGTCCCACACAAGAGATTAATGTGCAAAGTTAAAACACATGGGATTGGGGGTAGTGTGCTGACATGGATTGAGAACTGGTTGTCAGACAGGAAGCAAAGAGTAGGAGTAAATGGGTACTTTTCAGAATTGCAGGCAGTGACTAGTGGGGTACCGCAAGGTTCTGTGCTGGGGCCCCAGCTGTTTACATTGTACATTAATGATTTAGACGAGGGGATTAAATGTAGTATCTCCAAATTTGCGGATGACACTAAGTTGGATGGCAGTGTGAGCTGCGAGGAGGATGCTATGAGGCTGCAGAATGATTTGGATAGGTTAGCTGAGTGGGCAAATGCATGGCAGATGAAGTATAATGTGTATAAATGTGAGGTTATCCACTTTGGTGGTGAAAACAGAGACAGACTATTATCTGAATGGTGGTAGATTAGGAAAAGGGGAGGTGCAACGAGACCTGGGTGTCATGCTACATCAGTCATTGAAGGTTGACATGCAGGTACAGCAGGCGGTTAAGAAAGCAAATGGCATGTTGGCCTTCATAGCGAGGGGATTTGAGTACAGGGGCAGGGAGGTGTTACTACAGTTGTACAGGGCCTTGGTGAGGCCACACCTGGAGTATTGTGTACAGTTTTGGTCTCCTAACTTGAGGAAGGACATTCTTGCTATTGAGAGAGTGCATGGCGGGACTGACATATCAAGAAAGACTGGATCAACTGGGCTTGTATTCACTGGAGTTCAGAAGAATGAGAGGAGATCTCATAGAAATGTTTAAAATTCTGACGGGTTTAGATAGGTTAGATGCAGGAAGAATGTTCCCAATGTTGGGGAAGTCCAGAGCCAGGGGTCACAGTCTACGGATAAGGGTTAAGCCATTTAGGACCGAGATGAGGAGAAACTTCTTCACCCAGAGAGTGGTGAACCTGTGGAATTCTCTCCCACAGAAAGTTGTTGAGGCCAATTCACTAAATATATTCAAAAAGGAGTTAGATGTAGTCCTTACTACTAGGGGGATCAAGGGGTATGGCGAGAAAGCAGGAATGGGGTACTGAAGTTGCATGTTCAGCCATGAACTCATTGAATGGCGGTGCAGGCTCGAAGGGCCGAATGGCCTACTCCTGCACCTGTTTTCTATGTTTCTATGTTTCTATCAGCTCTCGGTCCGTAACCCTGCAGGTTACAGTACTTTAAGTGCCCATCCAACCATCTCTTAAAAGTGGTGAAGATTTCTGCATTCACCACTCTTCCAGACAGCAAGTTCCAGATCCCCACAACCCTCTGCGTAAAGAAGCCCCCTCTCAAATCCCCTCTAAACCTTCCACCAACCACCTTAAAGCTATGTCCCCTTATAATAGCCCTCTGCACCAATGGTAATAGATCCTTACTATCCACTATGTTCAGGTCCCTCAATATTTTGTACACCTCGATGAGGTCTCCTCTCAACCACCTCTGTTGCAATGAGAACAAACCCAACCTATCCAATCTCTCCTCATAACTAAGATTCTCCATTCCAGGCAGCATCCTAGTAAATCTCCTCTGCACCCTGTCTAGTGCAATCATGTCCTTCCTATAATACGACGACCAAAACTGCACGCAGTACTCCAGTTGTGGTCTAACCAAAGTATTATACAATTTAAGCATAATCTCCCTGCTCTTATATTCTATGCCTTGGCCAATAAAGGCAAGCATTCCATATGCCTTCTTAACCACCTTATCCACCTGGCCTGCTCTTTCAGGGATCTGTGGACAAGCACTCTAAGGTCCTTTTGTTCATCTACACTATTAAGTGGCCTACTGCTTAATGTGTATACCCTTTCCTTATTAGCCCTCCCAAAGTGCAATACCTCACACTTCTCTGAATTAAATTCCAATTGCCACTGCTCTGCCCATCTGACCAAAAGATTGATATCCTCCTGCAGCCATGACTTTCCTCCTCATTATCTACCACATAGCCAATTTTAGTGTTGTCTGCAAACTTATTAATCATGTTCCCTATATTCAAATCTAAATCCTTGATATTTCCCACAAAAAGCAAGGACCCAGTACTGAGCCCTGTGAGACCCCACTGGAAACATCCTTCCAGTCAAAAAAACATCCATTAATCATTACCCTTTGCTTCCTACCTCCAAGCCAACTTTGGATCCAACTTGTCACTTTGCCCTGGATCCCATGGGCTTTAACCTTCATGACCAGTCTACCATGCGGGACCTTATCAAAGCCTTGCTAAAGTCCATATATACTACATCGTATGCACTACCCTCATCAACCCTCTTGGTTATCTCCTTAAAATATTCAATCAGGTTAATCAAACACGATCTTCCCTAAACAATTCCGTGCTGACTGTCCCTAATTAATCCTTATCTATCCAAATGCAGATTTATCCTGTCTTTCAGGATTTTTTCCAATAATATTCCCACCACTGACATTAGGCTGACAGGCCTGTAATTACTCGGCCTATCCCTTTTTCCCTTCTTAAACATTAGCAATCCGCCAATCACCCGGCACCATGCCCATATCCAAAGAGGACTGGAAAATGATGGTCAAGGCCTTTGCTATTTCCTCTTTTACTACGCTCAACAACCTGGGAATCATTTCATCCGGGCCTGGGAACTTATCTACTTTCAAAGCTGCTGAAGCCCTTAATACCTCCACTCTCACTATATTTATTTCATCCAGAATATCACACTCCTCCTCAATAGCAGTATCTGCATGACCTCTTTCCTTTGTGAAAACAGATGCAAAGTATTCATTAAGAACCCTACCAACATCTTCCGCCTCCATTCAAAGATTAACCTCATGGTGTCTAATAGGCCCTACCCTTTCTTTAGTTACCCTCTTACTCTTAATATATTTATAGAACATCTTAGGGTTTTCCTTAATTTTACTGGCCAAGAATATCTCATGCTCTCTCTTAGCATTTCTAATATCCTTTTTAATTTTGCCTCTTAACTTCCTATATTCCTCTAAAGATTCTAAAGTATTTAGCCGTTGATATGTAACATAAGCATCCCTTTTTTTCTTAATCCTCCCCTGTAATTCCCTAGACATCCAGGGGGCTCTAGAATTACTTTTCTCAGCCTTTTTCTTTAAGGGCACATGTTTGGCCTGAACCTTTAGGATCTCCTCCTTGAATTCCCCCACTGCTCTGACACCGATTTACCCACAAGTTGCTGTTTCCAGTTCACTATGGCCAAGTCACTCCTTAACTTAACAAAATTAGCTTTTCCCAATTCGGAACTTTTATTCCAGGCCTATTCTTGTCCTTATCCATAACCAACTTGAATCTGACTGAATTATGATCACTGGCACCCAAATACTCTCCCACTAATACCTCTTCAACCTGCCCAACTTCATTCCCCAAAACTAAATCCAAGACCGCCCCCTCTTGTGTTGAGCTTGCTACATACTGACTAAAAAAGTTCTCTTGAATGCAGTTCAAGAATTCCACACCCTCTATACCCTTCACATTAAATTTGTCCCAATCAATATTTGGATAGTTAAAATCCCCTACTATTACTACTCTATGGTTTTTAGACTCCCCAGCAATTTGCCGACATATTTGCTCCTCTATCTCCCTCCCACTGTTTGGGGGTCTATAATACACTCCCAGCAGTGTGATCGCCCCTTTTTTATTTTTCAATTCGATTCATATGGCCTCAGTTGATGATCCCTCTAACATATCATCCCTCCCCACCGCTGTAATAGCTTCTTTAACAGTATCACAACCACCCCCCACCCCGCCTCCTGCTTTTTATCCCCCCCTCTCTATCTTGTTTAAAAATCCTTCTTGTTCTACAAAACCTGCCCCTCTTTCAGCCATGTTTCTGTAATGGCTATAATGTCATACTCCCAAGTGTCTACCTGTGCTCTTAGCTCATCTGCCTTATTCGCTACACTCCTTGCATTACAGTATCTACCATTCAGCACAGGAAGGCCTCCTTGCTTACTACATACTAAGCCGTTTCCTCTGTCTTACAGATTCGCTTTCTAGATTCTTGCTATCCTATTTCTGATTTTTTTCCTTCCCTTTTGAATGCGTTCTCAGGTTCCCATCCCCCTGCCAAGCTAGTTTAAACTCTCCCCAACAGCACTAACAAAACTCCCCACGAGGATATTGGTCCGGCGCTGTTGAGGTGCAACCCATCCGATTTGTACAGATACCATCTCCCCCAGAAGCGGTCCCAATGCCTCAAGAATTTAAATGCCTCCCTCCTACACCAATTTTACAGCCATGTATTCATCCTCTCTATCCTTTTATTCTTATACTCATTAGCACGTGACACTGGTAGTAACCCGGAGATTACTACCTTTGAGGTCCTACCCGTTAATTTTCTTCCTAGCTCCCTAAATTCTTCCTGTAGGACCTCATCCCTCATTTTACGTTGGTCCTGATATGGACCACGACCTCTAGCTATTTACCCTCCCCTCCCAGGATGCCCTGCGTCCGCTCTGTGACATCCTTGAACCTGGCACCAGGGAGGCACAAAACCATTCAGGAGTTGTGTCTATGGCTGCAGAAACGCCTATCTGTTCCCCTAACTATAGAATCCCCTATCACTAGGGCTTTTTTGTTCTTCGTCCCTCCCCCCTGTGCAGCTGAGCCACCCCTGGTGCCTTGGAATTGGCTCTGGCTGCATTCCCCAGAGGCACCATCGTCCTCACCGATACTCAGAGTTGAATATTGGTTTGAAAGCAAGATGGACTCACGGGGGGACTCCTGCGCTACCTGCTTAGCACACTTACTACGTCTGGTGGTCACCCACTTCCCCTCCACTGAACGCCTTTAAGCTGCGGGGTAACCACCTCCTGAAACCTGCTATCCACATAGCTCTCAGCCTTGCGGATGCACCTTATTGACTCCATCCGCTGCTCCAGCTCCGAAATGCGTAGCTCGAGCAGTTGAAGCTGGAGACACCTCCTGCACACATGGTTGTCTAGGTAGCATCCAGAACATCCAACATGCCGCAGGATGTGCACTCCACGGGACTGAGCTGCTCTGCCATCCCTCTAGTTAGACTTATCTAGTTTAAAATCTACTTAAAAAGAAATATAGAAAAGAGAGCTACTCAACACAATGGCCTCCTGAACTCACTGATCTCCATGGCCTCCCAAGCTCTCGGCCTCCGAACTCCCAACCTACTTAAAAAGAAATACAGAAAATAGAGAAAAGAGATCTACTTACCAACTCACCTCAATGACCTCCTGGCCTCCGAACTTCCAGCCGCCGAACTCCTGACTTACCGACCTCAGGGCCTACCGAATCGCCGACCTCAGGACCTACCGACTCATCAACCTCAGGACCTACGGATTCATCGACCTCAGGGCCTACCTACTCACTGACCTCAAGATTACCTACTCACTGATCTCAGGACCTACCGACTCACCAACCTCAGGACTTACCGACTCATCGACCTCAGGGTCTGCCTACTCACCTACCTCAGGGCCTACCTACTCACCTACCTCAGGGCCTACCTACTCACCGACCTCAGGGCCTACCTACTCACTGACCTCAGGGCCTACTGAATCTCTGGCCTCAGAGCCTACCGACTCACCGATCTCAGGGCCTACCTACTCACCTACCTCAGGGCCTACCTACTCACCGACCTCAGGACCTACCTACTCACTGACCTCAGGGCCTACCTACTCACCGACCTCAGGACCTACCTACTCACCGACCTCAGGGCCTATCTACTCACCGACCTCAGGACCTACCTACTCACTGACCTCAGGGCCTACCTACTCACTGACCTCAGGGCCTACCTACTTACCGACCTCAGGGCCTACCGACTTGCTGACCTCAGGGCCTACCGAATCGCCGACCTCAGGGCCTATCGAATCACCGACCTCAGGGCCTATCGAATCGCCGACCTCAGGGCCTATCGAATCGCCGACCTCAGGGCCTATCGAATCGCCGACCTCAGGGCCTAACGAATCGCCGACCTCAGGGCCTACCGACTTGCCGACCTCAGGGCCTACCGAATCGCCGACCTCAGGGCCTACTGAATCGCCGACCTCCGGGCCAACCGAATCGCCGACCTCGGGACCTACCGAATCGCCGACCTCAGGGCCTACCTACTCACCGATCTCAGGACCTATCTACTCACCGACCTCAGGGCCTACCTACTCACTGACCTCAGGGCCTACTGAATCTCCGGCCTCAGAGCCTACCGACTCACCGATCTCAGGGCCTGCCTACTCACTGACCTCAGGGCCTGCCTACTCACCTACCTCAGGGCCTACCTACTCACCGACCTCAGGACCTACCTACTCACTGACCTTAGGACCTACCTACTCACTGACCTCAGGGCCTACCTACTTACCGACCTCAGGGCCTACCGACTTGCTGACCTCAGGGCCTACCGAATCGCCGACCTCAGGGCCTACCGAATCACCGACCTCAGGGCCTATCGAATCGCCGACCTCAGGGCCTATCGAATCGCCGACCTCAGGGCCTATCGAATCGCCGACCTCAGGGCCTATCGAATCGTCGACCTCAGGGCCTACCGAATCGCCGACCTCAGGGCCTACTGAATCGCCGACCTCCGGGCCAACCGAATCGCCGACCTCGGGACCTACCGAGTCGCCGACCTCAGGGCCTACCGAATCGCCGACCTCCTGAACTCGTACTCCCCAGAATTCACGTGCTTTCCCCTCTCGTCATGGACTCTCCCGCTCTCGTCTGCCTGAACCTCAGCAGTGACCAATGTTTGAGACGTCTGAGCTTCACTAAGGGGGTCGTCACTGAAATCTGCCAACTGCTGCAGCCACAACTCCAACCTCAACCTCGACCGATTTCTGCTGAGAATTTAAACACTATTCACCCGCAAACTATCAGAGAAAATAATGGCTGGGAAAAGGTTGCTTAACACTAAAAATTGTTACTCAGTCAGTGATTTTTGTTGCCAGCATTTCATTTTATAGCAGTGATTTTAAAACTACATTGGAAATTCTCTTCAGTTCTATTGTGATAGTGTTTTACAATCAAGCCAATTTTATCTTGATCTCTGTGCACTCTTGTGTGTAAATCATTGTCCAATTATTTATTTTGCTTTACGGACATGGGAAGCGCTGATTCAGTGCTATGTGGAACATGACTTGTTCTTGAATTGCTTGGATCACAGAAATGTCATGCCACGAGATACAACCTAATCAGGTATGAATAATGTAGGATGTCAAGTTACTTAGATATTCCAGAGTTTTGCTTCAGGGAGACAGGAGAAGCTTGCAGGACTTACACTAAATAGATTCAAGATGTTGCGCAGAGTCCATGGGGGTAATCCTACAATCCCATGCTCTGAATGATGAGCCACGCTTGTAGGGAGTGTGGACTGGGGAAGCGGAGAAACAGGGCTACAGTGTTATAGCCCAATCACACAGGATCACATAATCTCCTCTTAAAATAAAGTAAATTGTACATGGCCTGCAGGTGGAACCGACTACATGGGCCAAATGGTCTTATCTCATTCCATAGTTTCTTGTGATCTTCCAACTGCTTTGACAGAATCTGATATCCCATAAACCTAAGTCACATTTCCTTTCTGTTAAAGTAAATCACATAGTCTGAGTGATGTGCAATTCACGAGAGAAGCATTGAGGTTCGGTATAGTCATGTATATAATCTGATTGCTATAAGTCAACACAAAACAAAATAACCAAATATATAGTAAAGCCATTGTGTGTATATTTGATATTCCGTCCAGTATGGGGTACAATGGACATGATCTTTACGGGGCGACAACTGCAAGAGAAATGCAGGGAACAGCACCAACCCTTGTACATGGCCGCCTTTGACACTGTTAACTGTGAGGGACTATGGAGCATCCTCCTCCATTTCGTCTGCCCCCCAAAAGTTTGTCGCCATCCTCCACCTGCTCCACAATGACATGCAGGTCGTGATCCTGACCAATGGATCCACCACAGACCCAATATACGTCCGGACTGAGGTCAAGTAGGGCTGTGTCTTCACGCCAACCCTCTTCTCGATCTTCCTCGCTGCAATGCTCCACCTCATGCTCAACAAGCTCCCCGCTGGAGTGGAAATAAATGATAGAACCAGTGGGAACCTGTTCAACCTTCGTCGCCTCCAGACTAGATCCAAGACCGTCCCAACCTCTGTCATCGAACTACAGTACGCAAATGATGCTTGCATGTGCGCACATTCAGGGACTGAACTCCAAGTCATCGTCAACATCTTCACCAAGGCATATGAAAGCATGGGCCTTATACTAAACATCTGTAAGACAAAGGTCCTCCACCAACCTGACCACGCCACACAGCACTGCCCCCCAGTCATCAAGATCCACAGCGCGGCCCTGGACAATGTGGACCACTTTCCATACCTCGGGAGCCTATTATAATCAAGGGCAGACATCGATGACAAGGTCCAACACCACCTCCACTGCGCCAGCGCAGCCTTCAGTCACCTGAGGAAGAGTGTTCGAAGATCAGGCCCTCAAATCTGGCAGCAAGTTATGGTCTACAGGGCTGTAGTGATACCTGCCCTCCTGTGTGGCTCAGAGACTTGGGCCATATACAGTAGACACCTCAAATCGCTGGAGAAATACCACCAACGATGTCTCCACAAGATCCTGAACATCCCCTGGGAGGACAGATGCACCAACGTCAGTGTTCTCGATCAGGCCAACATCCCCAGCATTGCAGCACTGACCACACTAGATAAGCTCCGCTGGGTGGGCCACATTGTTCGCATGCCTGACTCAAGACTCCCAAAGCAAGCGCTCTACTCGGAACTCCTACATGGCAAGTGAGCCCCAGGTGGGCAGAGGAAACATTTCAAGGACACCATCAAAGTCTCCTTGATAAAGTGCAACATCCCCACTAACATCTGTGAGTCCCTGGCCAAAGACCGCCCTAAGTGGAGGAAGAGAATCTGGGAGGGCGCTAAGCACCTCAAGTCTCATCGTCGAGAGCATGCAGAAAACAAACGCAGGGCAGTGGAAGGAGCTTGTGGCAAACCAGTCTCCTCATCCACCCTTTCCTCCAATGACATTCTGTCCCACCTGTGACAGAGGCTGTCATTCTCATATTGGACTGTTCAGTCATCTGAGAACTCACTTTTAGAGTGGAAGCGTCTTCCTCGATTTTGAGGGACTGTCTGATGATTTGGTCACAAGAAGCTTAGACTGTTATTCAAGCATACACATGCGAGCAAGGTAAAAGAGGCCATCCTGCCCTCGAGATAATGCAGAGGAGAAAAATAAAGCTGATGTCCAGTGTTAGAGGGATTAGCTACTATTTCTTCATTATTGAAAAGACCTTATACAGTGGACCTGTGAAAGATAGGGCAGATAGTTAATGGAATAGAGAAAGTAAACCTAGAATAATACTTTCAGAAGCACCAGGACAAGAGGACACGTTCAGGGCCGTGAGGGACAAGTTGCAACAGATATCAGGAAGTATTGTTTCACAGAAACTGATCAACAGCTGGAATAGGTTACCAGGATAATGGTTGAGACCAGATCACTGGATTTATTTGAGAAACAGCTGGATGTTAAAATGTGAACTGAAAGGAGTTCGAGTGGACTGAAAGGTCTCCTTCAAGTGAACCTATCTTGGGAACTTGTGAATGTTAGGAAGAGAGCCTGAGGGGCCCTGTATTTATTTTAAATTTGTGACTTGTTACTGTTGTCCCCATCAGCAATAGAATGGAGTTCAGATTCGAGCTGTGAGACTAGGGAATGTTTCACCTCATTCCTCATTATCAAATTTGGCCAGGAGTTGCTGTTTTTTTTTGGAGCAACTTGATTTTTCTGGAGTATCTTAAAAATCCCCATTCTGCACATTTAATTTGTGCCAGTGTAAGTGAGTTAGTTAGGATTTTTTTAGGTTTTTTTTTCAAAAGGGGGCGTTACCAGCCACTTACGCCTGTTTTGGTCATTTAAGCTAGTTTAGACAGCGAAAAGTTACTCCAAACTAACTTAGGCCAGCTTATGTGGCCACTTGTGGCCCGCACAGAAAACCTTTGCGGAGAGTTAAGAAATCAGCGCAGGTAAGTACATTCTAAAGCAGCAAGTACTAAACAAAGCACAAAAAGTAATAAGCAATTAATTAACAAATAAAAAATAGAAGGAACCCTGCACCTAAAGCACCAAGACCAAAGTAATAAGCAATCGAGCAATCAATAACAAATAAAAAATAGAAGTCCTACCAAAACACGGCCCGGGAAGACAGAGAGCCGCCGATGAGGGAGACCATTCGGCCAGAGATAGGGGTGGCGCGCTTCGGGCCCTTCCCACACAGCTTGCAGCACACTCTCGCAGATTCTGGGGGCGAGGAGCTACTGTGTATGTGCGCACACTCTAGCGCACATGTACAGAGGTCCGGGCACTGTTTTCAGCGCCGGGACCTGGTTCTGCCCCTGAATCCAGTGGCCACGTTACGCCACCATCGAGGAGAGGTTGGAGAGCGGCCAAACTCGGCCCGAAGATTTTTGGAGTACTTCGAGGTGGACAAAAGCGGCGCACATCTGGTGAGTATGCCAGAAATCTGTACTGGTCAAATTCTACCCCTATATTTGGAAGAACAGTGTAAACCTTAGAAATCTTTCTTGAGAGGCATACAAGAGTGTTACAGAGAAGGTATTTTTATGGCTCAAAATTACTTAGGGAGCCATAAACCATATACCAGAGTTACAATAAGAAAGCTGGCTATTGTATTCAGTTAAAGAACATAATAAAAGCACTGTATAAAACTGCTTTCATCTTTATTTACTGGACATCAGATGGCAGTGTAGGAAAACAGCATTCAGCTTTCTCTTAAGTAAAATGTTTTTGAGAGTTGAGTTCAAATACAGAAACATCATTAATTTGGCAAGACATTTTGAGGTTGAATCAATGTTATAGATTTAGCAAGCTCAGACCGAGAGAAGAGTGATAGGAATTCTCAAGAAACAGTAAACATACTTGCTTGTAAGTTTCAAAATGAACTTCAGCAAGTTTCTTTCTTTCCTTGCTCTTTAATGGTGGTACATTTTACCCATACACCTTGGCTGGGCAGAAATATTGTGAGACATATGCAGGCCAAATTTGTATTTGCAGTACAAAAAAAAAAAATTGGGGTTATATCTTGCTAGATAGGATAAGCCCTGCTGATGAATATTATTTAAATAAGCTCCCCATGCTGTTGGCATATTAAGCCATCTTTGGCATAAGGCCATCTCTGACCACTTCCTCGTATCACTCTCCGACCACCTCCCTCTCCTCCCTAACCCTACTTCCTTCAATGTCTGCCTCTGGAAGAAAACTCTCTGCCAACTCTCTTATAACTGCACTTGCGAAATCCCAACTATCCAACATTTTTGCAGCTACTGATCTGCCCAACCACACCCTCACCACCACCTTTGATGCCCTAGTCCCTATTAAAACAATTATCCTCTCTCACTCTGGTTGTTCCTCCTGGTACAGCCCTCATCTTCACTCCCTTAAATCCAACGCTTGCAGACTTGAATGGATATGGCAGACAACTGGTTTAGCCATTCACCGCCAGATCTGGCTGGATCACATAAAGCATTATTAGGTCCTGTTCTTGTCTGCTAAAACTGCTCACTATTCCGGAATCATTCTGGAATGCAAAGATAAACCCCTGCTTTATTCTCTACTGCTAGCCATGTTCTTCAACCCCTCTTTCCTGTCTCATCCACCCTCACTTCCAACAACAAGTATAAGGAACTCATGGACTTCCTGTTTCTAAGATTGAGACCATCCATTCAGCTGCCTCTGCCACTTCCGTACCTTCCCCTAGCCCATCGGGCCAAACTTCCTCAAAGGTTTCCCCCTGGCCTTGGCCCAGTGTTGCCTGTTGATATGTTCCATATTTATTGCTTACCCATCCAAAGCCCTTGCACGATCTTACAGTTCTATCACTGCATCTCATTCATACCTTTACCTCAGCAGAGCACAAATTCAAGATGCATTGCATGTTGTATGCCTCGCCACATTCATATCTTCAAGAACTTCACACATGAAAAACTTATAACATAACCAAGTTGCAAGATCACTTACTGACACACAGGTTGGGAACATGGTATTCACTGTATATTTGCTTCTTCAACCTATATTATCTCATTGCATAAAGTCCCTCTTGCCCAATTACTCGCACTGATCGCTAAGCTGAGAAGTGATTTGGCCATAGTGGACTGGAAACAGTTACTTGAAGGTAAATCAGTGTCAGAGCAGTGGGAGGCATTCAAGGAGGACATCCGGTGGGTTCAGGCCAAATATATGCCCTGAAAGAAAAATGGAGGGACTAACAAATCTAGAGCCTCCTGGATGTCGAGGAACTTACAGGGTAGGATAAAGAAAAAAAGGGACGCTTATAACAGATACCGAGGGCTAAATACTGCAGAATCTCTCGGAGTATAGAAAGTCCAGGGGTGAAATTAAAAAGGATATTAGGAAAGCAAAGAGAGAGCATGAAAAATTCTTGGCCAGTAAAATCAAGGAAAACCCAAATATATTTTATAAATATATATTACGAGCAAGAGGATAACTAAAGAAAGGGTGGGGCCTATTAGAGACCATGAGAGTAATCTGTGTGTGGAGGCGAAAGATGTGGGTATGGTTCTTAATGAATACTTTGCATCTGTTTTCACAAAACAGAGGGGTGATGCAGACACTACTATCGAGGAGGAGGAGTGCGAAATATTAGATGAAATAAATATAGTGAGAGAGGAGGTATTAAGGGATTTAGCAGCTTTGAAAGTGGATAAATTCCCAGACCTGGATGAAATTTATCCCAGGCTGCTAAGTGAAGCAAAAGAGGAAATAGCAGAGGCTTTGATGATCAGTTTCCAATTCTCTCTGACTTCAAGTGTGGTACCAGAGGACTGGAGGACTGCTACCGTTGTACCTTTGTTTAAGGGAGAAAGGGATAGACTGAGTAATTACAGGCCAGTAGTGGGAAAATTATTGGAAAAAATCCTGAGGGATAGGATAAATCTTCACTTAGAAAGTCACGGATTAATCAAGGACAGTCAGCACGGATTTGTTAAGGGAAGGTCGTGTCTGACTAACTTGATTGAATTTTTCGAGGAGGTAACCAGGAGGGTCAATGAAGTCAAAGCGTAAGATGTAGTGTATATGGATTTTAGCAAAGCTTTAGATAAGGTCCCACATGGCAGACTGGTCACAAAAGTAAAAGCCCATGGAATCCGGGGCAGAGTTAGATCCAAAATTGGCTCGGAGGCAGGAAGCAAAGGGTAATGGTTGATGTATGTTTTTGAGACTGGAAGGATGTTTCCAGTGGAGTTCCGCAGGGCTCAGTACTTGCTTTTTATGATATGCATCAATGATATAGACTTGAATATAGGAGGTATGATTAAGAAGTCTGCAGATGATATTAAAATCGGCTGTGTGGTTGATGATGAAGAAGAAAGCTGCAGACTGCAGGAAGCTATCAATCAACTGGTCAGGTGGGCAGAACAGTGGCAAATGGAATTTAATCCTGAGAAATGTGAGGTAATGCATTTCTGTAGGGCTAACAAGGAAAGGGAATAAACATTAAATGGTAGGACACTGAGAAGTGTAGAGGAACAAAGGGACCTTGGAGTGCATGTCCACAGATCCCAGAAAATAGCAGGCCAAGTGGATAAAGTGGTTAAGAAGGCATACGGAATGCTTACCTTTATTAGCCGAGGCATAGAATACAAGAGCAGGGGGGGTTATGCTTGAACTGTATAAAACACTGGCTGGCCACAGCTGGAGTACTGTGTGCAGTTCTGGTCACCGCATTACAGGAAGGATGTCATTGCACCGGAGAGGGTACAGAGTAGATTTACGAGGATGTTGCCAGGAATGGAGAATCTAAACTATGATAAAAGATTAGATAGGTTGGATTCATTTTCATTGGAACAGAGGAGGCTGAGGGGAGACCTCATTGAGGTACATAAAATTTTGAGGGGCCTAGATATAGTGGATAGAAAGGGCTGATTTTCCTCAGCATAAGGGTCAACAACCAGGGGGCATATATTTAAAGTAATTGGTAGAAGGTTGAGAGGGGATTTGAGGGGAAATTTCTTTATGCAGAGGGTGGATAGAGAACTGATTGGCAGACAGGAAGCAGAGATAAACGGGTCCTTTTCAGAATGGCAGGCAGTGACTAGTGGGATGCCGCAGGGCTCAGTGCTGGGACCCCAGCTATTTACAATATACATTCATGATTTAAATGAAGGAATTGAGTGTAATATCTCCAAGTTTGCAGATGACACTAAGTTGGGTGGCAGTGTGAGCTGTGAGGATGAGTGGGCAAACGCATGGCAGATGCAGTATTATGTGGATAAATGTGAGGTTACCAACTTTGGTGGCAAAAACACGAAGGCAGAATATTATCTGAATGGCGGCAGATTAGGAAAAGGGGAGGTGCAATGAGACCTGGGTGTCATGGTACATTAGTCATTGAAAGTTGGCATGCAGGTACAGCAGGCGGTGAAGAAGGCAAATGGTACGTTGGCCTTCATAGCTAGGGGATTTGAGTATAGGAGCAGGGAGGTCTTACTGCAGTTGTACAGGGCCTTGGTGAGGCCTCACCTGGAATATTGTGTACAGTTTTGTTCTCCTAATCTGAGGAAGGACATTCTTGCTATTGAGGGAGTGCAGCGAAGGTTCACCAGACTGATTCCTGGGATGGCAGGACTGACATATGAGGAGAGATTGGATCGACTGGGACTGTATTCACTGGAGTTTAGAAGGATGAGAGGGGATCCCATAGAAACATATAAAATTCTGATGGGACTGGACAGGTTAGATGCAGGAAGAATGTTCCCGATATTGGGGAAGTCCAGAACCAGGGTACATAGTCTCAGGATAAGGGGTAAGCCATTTAGGACTGAGATGAGGAGAAACTTCTTCACTCAGAGAGTTGTTAACCTGTGGAATTCCCTACCGCAGAGAGTTGTTGATGCCAGTTCATTGGATATATTCAAGAGGGAGTTGGATATGGTCCTTACGGCTAAAGGGATCAAGGGGTATGGAGAGAAAGCAGGAAAGGGGTACTGAGGTGAATGATCAGCCATGATCTTATTGAATGGTGGTGCAGGCTCGAAGGGCCGAATGACCTACTCCTGCACCTATTTTCTATGTTTCTATGTTTGTGGGGGTCTGGAACTCACTGCCTGAAAGGGTGGTAGAGACAGAAACCCTCACCAATTTAAAAAGTACTTGGATGTGCACCTGAAGTGCTGAAACCTGCAGGATTACTGACCTCGAGCTGGAAAGTGGGATTAGGCTGGATAGCTTCTTGTTGGCCAGCACGGACACGATGGGCTGAAATGGCCTCCTTCTGTGCTGTAAACTTCTATGATTCTATGATTCTCTGATATTGGTTTCCCATTCCAAACGCATTCAATTTAAAATCTTCATCTTTGTTATTAAATCCCTCCATGGTCTTTCACCATTCTATTTCTGCAATCTCTTCCAGCCCTAAATATTCGCCACCTGAAAACTAAATTCCTCTGACTCCGAATTTTGTGTATCCCCATACCCTCACTTCATCCTACCATCAGTGACAGGGCCTTCAGCTGCCTGGTTCCTACTCTTTGGAATTCCTTCCTTTAACTTCTTTGTCTCTCCTCCTCTAAATACATTCTCAAAACTCATCTTTTTGACCAAGCCTCCTAACTTTTTCCTTCCTGGTTTGGCAGGTATTTTCTTTCTGCCTGTCTGTGGAGCATTTTCAGTTATTCTTTATATTAAAGGCACCATTCAAAGGTAAGTTGTTCTCATTGTTCTTAATTCTGCTTGGGACCAATTGTTATGCACTTCCATGATGTTTTCCAGCAAAATGGGGATCATCCTAGACAGCGGTATGGTACTAAAAACTAAAAAAAGTTAGTGCTAAATTTGGAGAGACGCAAATCAGATGAACAGACCTCAGTCACCTTTTTGATGACCCACTGTCCTGACTAGTGAGGTATTGTAACATTCACCCTACAGAGTGCTCTCAAATATGATAAGGAAAGCACAATGCACCAGTTCAAATGTGATCATTCCTCCTTTACATATTATAGCACAGAATAAATTGCTTTCTATGATATATATCGAAGTTTCATCTGCATTAGGGAAAATTGATAGTGACATAGGAAAGCACAGAATGAAAAGATGGTCCATCTTGCAGGTCCCAAAATTCAAAAATTGTCATACTATATTCTATCACTTACTTCTCTCAATCACAGAACCATAGGGCAGGAAATTTGATTGTATAGTGACTCTGTTAGTGGCCAGGTGGTAATACATCTCGAATCGTTTACTGCCTGGCCGCACACCTTGCAGCACCCGCTCGCAAAGTAAGGTGCGGCCAACTCATTTAGCGTCCGCCACTAATCACGCCTGAGAATCCAGGTGGTGCCGCTTTCTGTTAGCACTATCTGCAGCTTATTTAAAGGGAGGCAGAGGAACATTAATCGGAGGCAAGATTTAGTGCAACGTTTCCGCAGAGCACGCTGCATGAACCTCTGTCTTTAACTCGGAAGATTTATCTGCCATTACTGAGTCCTTACTGTTGTGTATCTGTAAAGCATGCACACCCATATACCGCCACCAGGGAGCGCATCCCCTGAAGTCCCAAGGAATCCCAGCATCCCTTGGGAGCACTGTATATAAGCCGGCCCCTAAGGCCTGTTCCTCACTCTGGAGTGTCTTAATAAAGACTGAGGTCACTGTTACTTTAAGCTCCCTGAGTGCAGTCTCATCTGTGTTAGGAACACAATAACTGGCGACCGAGAATACGAATCCAATGCAAAGATGCAGCAAACTGTGGGCATCCTGGAGAAGTTCTTGAAGGGTGAGGACTGGGAAGCCTATGTTGAACGGCTAGACCAGTACTTTGAAGCCAACGAGCTGGATGGTGTAGGGGAGGACGAAAACCCCCTCATTTTACCCAGAAGGAAAAGGGCTGTGGGATCAGTCTGGGCTGTGAATTGAAACCGATGGAAGGAAAACTTTGGGACACAAATGAATTTTAAAAGGGCAGATGAGGCCTGCAGGGGATAAAAGGGGGTGCATTCATGGAGACCCCCCCCCGCCAGTATTTGGACTCATAGTTCCAAATTAAATTCCCTTTCCTATCTACCAGAAAGTTTGAAATCCTAAAGTGCACATGGAAGAAACTACAAACTTTAATCGAATTTGGGATTTTTTTAAAGGTGTATGTTGGGTCTGCAAGAAAAGGGGTGGGGTCAATATCAAAAGAGCCAGTTTGGACATTGGAACTAATCAAATTGTCTGGGAACTGTATACCCTCAACTTGCCCCTTGAAAACATTGGCATTTAAACAATGCCACATACATATTCCAACACCTTTTTCATCAGGCATAGAAATATCTGGCTCAGGTCAGACTAGCACAATGGCTACAGGAGCCCAATGCAATCAACACCCACTCAAACCTTGAGTAGGTTAACATCAGTGGGGAAAAAAATCCCAATCTAAAACTGCTGCATTTTTCAAAATCAAAAAGTCCACCAATGAGAAGAATCGACTTCAGCAGGAGAGGCGGACTGGATAATCTGGCTATAAAAAAGGGGTTTCTGACGTAATGAAAAAGGGGTGATGATTTTCCCTGCCCTCGTCATCCAACAACCACAACCAGCAAGCCTCTCGACACTGAAGGAAAACCAGTGTCCGAAGACACCGAAGATAGAAGAAACAAACCACCAGACTGCGGAAGGCACAGTAGTGAGTATAACCTCTGGTCCCCAGAACTCCCAACTCGGTTAGGCCAGGAAAGGTGGGAGGTTGGGCATTGTACTGCTATACTTGTGTAAAGATTTTTGTTGGGTCCGTTTTAGTGGGATTTAGGGGGATTGTTTTTTTGGTGTATTGCTGTTTGTTGAGTTACACCTTGTCAAATAAATTGGAAGCCTAAAGTTCCTCTTGGAATCACCTTGTCTCAGTTCTATTGTATTACATCTCCTGATCGTGAGTCTTAAGTCAGAACCGTGTAAGGGAAGCTAGGAGCGCCTCGAAAACGCTCAACTGTGTGTCACAGGCTAGGGAAGAAGGGGTTTGACACTCACAGGTGCCTCACAGGCTAGGCATAAGCTGTGGGGTGCACGAGTCTCAAAACCCCCTTCATAAGCTGTGGACACAGTCTCTCCAGGGGTGCTCTTGCCAGCACTCAGGGTACCTCACAGGCCAGGCATAAGCTGTGAGGGCAGAAGCCCAGAGAGAGATACCCAAGGCACAACAACCCTGTGAAAACCCCTTACAATGGAGAAGGAAGCGCTGCAAAAAGGAGAGCGGTCCTCCTCACAGTCTGTGGGGCACCGACCTACAGCCTCATGAAGAATCTTCTGGCTCTGGTGAAACCCACAGATAAGTCGTATGAGGAGCTGTGTACACTGGATCGGGAGCATCTTAACCCGAGGAGAGCGTGCTGATGGCAAGGTATCGGTTCTACACGTTCCAGTGATCTGAAGATCAGGAAGTGGTGAGCTACGTCGCCGAGCTAAGGCGACTTGTAGGACAATGTGAGTTTGATGGCTCCCTGGAGCAGATGCTCAGAGACTTTTTTGTACTGGGCATTGACCATGAGACCATCCTAAGAAAACTTTTGACTGTAGAGACACCGACCTTCAGTAAGGCCATTGCGATAGCACAGGCGTTTATGTCCACCAGTGATGACACCAAACAAATCTCTCAGCACACAAGTACTAGCAATGTTCATAAAATAACTGGAACTGTGTTTGCGAGCAGAAATGTACAGGGCAGAACCCACGAGTCTGCAACTGCCAGCCGGCCTCAGGTGACCCAGATGACTCAGAGTCCCCAACAAAGGATGAATGCAAGGCAATTCACACCTTGTTGGCATTGTGGAGGCTTCCATTCAGCCTATTCACGCCGCTTCAAAGGGTATGTTTGCAAGAGCTGTGGAACAATGGGTTACCGCCAACGAGCTTGCAGACGAGCTGCAAGCTCTGCAAAACCTGCTAACCACCACGTGGCAGAGGAAGATCGGTCCATGGTGGACTAAAACAATTTCGAGCCTCAGAGAGAGGAGGCAGATGCTGAAGTACACAGGGTGCACATATTTTCGACAAAATGTCCACCTGTAATGCTAAATGTAAAATTGAATGGCTTACCCACAGCCATGGAACTGGACACTGGCGCTAGCCAATCCAGCATGACTAAAAAGATGTTTGCGAGACTGTGGTGCAACAAGGAACTCAGACCAGCCCTGAGCCCAATCCATACAAAACTGAGAACAAACACCAAAGAGCTCATCATTGTCCTGGGCAGCACCATGGTCAAGGTCACCTATGAGGGCACGGTACACGAACTGCCACTCTGGATTGTCCTGGTCGATGGCCCCACACTGCTTGGAAGAAGCTGGCTGGGCAAAATCCGCTGGAACTGGGATGACATCTGAGCGCTATCACATGTCGATGAGGCCTCGTGTACCCAGGTTCTTAACAAATTTCCTTCCCTTTTTGAGCCAGGCATTGGAAATCTTTTCGGACCGAAGGTGCGGATCTACTTGGTCCCAGAGGCACGACCCATTCACCACAAGGTGCCTCACATAATGAGAAAGAGAGTGGAAATCGAGCTGGACAGGCTGCAATGCGAGGGCATCATCTCCCCAGTGGAATTCAGCGACTGAGCCAGCCCGATTGTTCCAGTACTCAAAAGTGATGGCACAGTCAGGATTTGCAGCGATAATAAAGTAACTATTAATCGTTTCTCGCTACAGGACCAATACCCGCTACCTAAGGCAGATGACCTATTTACGACGCTGGCAGAAGGCAAGACATTCACCAAGCTCGACCTGACTTCGGCCTACATGACGCAGGAGCTGGAGGAGTCTTCGAAGGGCCTCACCTGCATCAACATGCACAAGGGACTGTTCATCTACAACAGATGCCCGTTTGGAATTCGGTCGGCTGCAGCGATCTTCCAGAGAAACAAGGAGAGCCTACTCAAGTCAGTACCACGCACATTGGTCTTTCAGGACAACATATTGATCACGGGTCGGAACACCATTGAGCACCTACAAAACCTGGAGGAGGTCCTCCAGCAACTAGATCGCGTAGGCCTGCAGCTGAAGAGGTCGAAATGCTTCTTCGTGCCAATAGAAGTGGAGTTTTTAGGGAAAAAGATCGTGCCACAGACGCCAAGACAGAGGCTATCAGGAACGTGCCCAAGCCACAGAACGTCACGGAGCTGCGGTCATTCCTGGGACTCCTCAACGATTTTGTTAACTTCCTAATGGAGTTAAGCACCCTCTTAGAGCCACTACATGTGTTATTGCGTAAAGGTGAGAATTGGGTATGGGGAAAAAAACAAGTAATTGCTTTTGAGAAAGCCAGAAACATTTTATGCTCCAACAAGCTGCTTGTATTGTATAACCCGTGTAAAAGACTTGTGCTAGCATGTGATGTGTCGTCGTATGGAGTCGGATGTGTATTACAACAAGCTAACATTGCGGGGAAGTTGCAACCTGTCGCCTATGCCTCCAGGAGCTTGTCTAAGGCCAAGAGGGTCTACAGCATTATTGAGAAAGAGGCATTAGCGTGTGTGTTCAGGGTAAAGAAAATGCATCAGTACCTGCTGGCCTCAAATTTGAGCTGGAAACCGATCACAAGCCCGTCATATCCCTGTTCGCTGAAAACAAGAGGATAAATACTCATGCCTCAGCCCGCATACAAAGGTGGGCACTCGCGCTATCAGCGTATAACTATACCATCCTGCACAGGCCAGGCACCGAAAACTGTGCGGATGCTCTCAGTCGGCTACCATTACCCACCATGGGGGTGGAAATGGCGCAGCCTGCAAACTTGCTGATGGTGTCGCAGCCCGCAGACTTGTTGATGGTCTGGAACCATTTGAAAATGATAAATCACCTGTCACGGCCCGCCAGATTAGGACTTGGAATAGCCAAGATCCTCTGCTGTCCCTCGTAAAAAACTGTGTACTGCATGGGAGCTGGGCCAGCATCCCCGTTGAAATGCAATAGCTAGTCAAGCCGTTCCAGCGGCGAAAGGACGAGCTGTCCATTCAGGCAGACTGCCTGTTGTGGGGTAACCGCGTAGTGCTACCCAAAAAGGGCAGGGAGACATTCATCTCGGATCTCCACAGCACACACCCGGGTACAGTAATGATGAAAGTGATAGCCAGATCCCATGTGTGGTGGCCCGGTATCGACTCTGACTTAGAGTCCTGTGTGTGGCAATGCAGCGTGTGTGCTCAGTTGAGCAACGCGCCCAGAGAGGTACCACTAAGTTTGTGGTCCTGGCCCTCCAGACCATGGTCGAGGATCCATGTCGACTATGCAGGCCCATTTCTCGGTAAAATGTTCTTGGTGGTGGTGGATGCTTTTTCAAAATGGATTGAATGTGAAATAATGTCGGGAAGCACCGCCACCGCCATCATTGAAAGCCTGAGGGCCATGTTTGCCACCCACGGCCTGCCTGACATACTGGTCAGTGACAACGGGCCATGTTTCACCAGTGCCGAATTTCACCAGACCCGCAATGGGATCAAACATGTCACCTCAGCTCCGTTTAAACCAGCCTCCAATGGGCAGGCAGAGCAGGCAGTACAAACAATCAAACAGAGCCTCAAACGAGTCACAGAAAGCTCACTCCAAACCCGCCTGTCCCGAGTACTGCTCAGCTACCGCACGAGACCCCACTCGCTCACAGTGGTGCCCCCGGCTGAGCTACTCATGAAAAGGACACTTAAAACCAGAGTCTTGCTGGTCCACCCCAACCTGCATGATCAGGTAGAGAGCAGGCGGCAGCAACAAAATGTAAACGCTGGTCATGCCACTGTGTCATGGAAAATTGATCTGAATGACCCTGTGTATGTGCTAAACCATGGACATGGTCCCAAGTGGATCGTGGGCATGGTGATAGCTAAAGAAGGGAGTAGGGTGTTTGTATTCAAACTAGACAATGGACAAATTTGCAGAAAGCACCTGGACCAAACGAGGCTGCGCTTCACAGACTGCCCTGAACAACCCACAGCAGGCACCACCTTTTTCGAGCCCACAACACACACCCAAAGGATCAATGACACCACCCCGGACCAGGAAATTGAACCCGTCACGTCCAACAGCCCAGCAAGGCCAGGCTCACCCACCAGCCCTGCAGGGCCAACAACACGCCAGCCCAGCGAGGGCATAGCCAACACACCAGAACAGACATTTGTACCGAGGTGGTCCACCAGGGAAAGAAAGGCTCCCGACCGACTCACCTTGTAAATAGTTTTCACTTTGACTTTGTGGGGGGAGTGATGTTGTGTATCTGTAAAGCATGCACTCCCATATTCCGCCACCAGGGAGCACATCCCCTGAAGTCCCAAGGGATCCCAGCATCCCTTGGGAGCACTCTATTTCAGCCGGCCCCTAAGGTCTGTTACTCACTCTGGAGTGTCTTAATAAAGACTGAGGTCACTGTTACTTTAACCTCCCTGTGAGCAGTCTCATCTGTGTTAGGAACACAATACATACAACTTGAGTGAAATAATTTAATGGGTGCATTACTAATTCGCCAGCATCACCTACTTCATGCTCTTGTTAGGCGGCGTCAAGATAGAAGGGCTGTTGGCCATGTTGGGCCATGAATGAGGAGAGGCCGTAGATGGCTGGATAGGAGGCCTTACCCCCGCCCCCCGCCCACGGGTTTATAGGCATCAACGTTCATACCTCCACCTCTCTGAGGAGAAGTGTGTGAGAAAACTGCACTTCCAAAAGGAAGTGCTGACAGAGATGTGCCATCTCCACCAGGCAGACCTGCAGTCTCACATTAGCACCAGGATTGTGCTGTCCGTCGCAGTGAAGGTCACTGTGGCATTTTCCTTCAATGCCTATGGCTCCTTCCAGGGGATATATGCAGCATCTCCCAATATGCTGCACATTGCTGCATTCGCCACATCACAAAGGCTCTCTACAACCCCAGAATAGACTTCAAAACGTTCCAAATTAGCAGGGAGAGTCAGAATGAGCGGGCATGTGGGTTTGGCAGGATTGCAGGCTTTCCGAGGGTTCAAGGAGGCATTGACTGCACACACGTGGCCTAGTGAGCACCATTCCACAATGCAGAGGTATTCAGAAACTGAAAGGGGTACCTCTCCCTGAATGTGCTGCTGTTGTGCGACCACACGCAGTGCATCCACACAGTGAATTCCCACTATTCAGGGAGCACACATGATGCTTTCATCCTGTTTGAAAGCACTGTCCCACAATTGTTTCAGCCACCATGGGAGCGGCGCAGTTGGCTGCTTGGGGACAAAGGATACGGCCTCGCCACCTGGCTAATGACCCCCCTCTGCAAGTCAACTTCACAAGTGGAGCATCGCTACAATGACAACCATGTGGCCACCCACAACATCGAGTAGAAAATAGGGGTGCTCATGCAGCGTTTCCGATGCCTGGACTGCTCTGGAGGCAACCTTCGATATTCCCTTCAACAATATTGTGGTGTACATAACTTGGCCATAATGAGAGGCCAGGCATTGCCAGTGGGGATTGCAGCCCCACCTCAGGAGGAGGAAGAAAAGGAAGAGGAACAGGAGCCAGGTGAGGCCCCGAATGGCCAGCCACACCAGGAGGAGAAGCAATAGTCACAGTGGAGGCAGCATTGATATGCTGCCGGTGCAAGAGCCACATGTCATTGGCTCATAATGCATCGATTCTCTTGAACAGAGGAAGCTGAGGGATGCAAATAATACTGACCATGCTACGTGCTACGATAATGGCACATCTCTGTGAAAGTCCACAATCATACACAAGACGCCAATGCAAAATGATCAAACTAATATTTTATTAACTACACCAACGTAGTTGCCTCAAACAACACAACAAAACCCCGCAGCAGCAAGTGAAAACCAAAAACACAATGTCTCGTTGAAACACCATCACACACAATGAACTTAAGCATTGTCTGGACAAAGGTCCCTTCCATTCATCATCCCACAGCAGCATCCATGTGGCATATTAGGCACACACACTTACAACAATAGGATGCGTCAAACAATGCAACAACATATTTACAACCATTATTTACACGATGAGGACAACTGTCCATGATGGGCAAAGTCTTCAGTCCGACTACTTCTGGCATTTGCCACCCCTTACCTTGACCTCCCTCCCACTCCTGGTGCTCCTCCTTAATGTTGCCTCAGTGCCTACATCAAGGCTGCTTGAGGGCTGCTGTGTGCGTGGAAGAGACAGTACAGACGGCCTAGCAGGACTCCCCGTACCTGCTCTGGGCCTGAAAGGCCTGGTTGCAGACTCCACAACTCAGCATTCTGTGATGGCTCGGGTGTAGACCACGGCAGGTGCAAAGGCAGAGTGGCAGTGGTGGGAGCCGGAATGCTGTCAAGGACAGCACCTTCAATTTCCAGCGGCCCACTGCCACTCACCCGGGGCGGAGCCTCAGCATCCAGAGCAATATGTGCGAGCATACATCATTGTACTGCTTCAGCACCGGCCATGTTGATGGATCACGGGCAGGCTGCCGTGCTTCTGGCTCATCACAAAGCAACAGAAATGTGGTTAGCAGCAGGAGAGGGAGCAGGGAGGTAAGACAAAGATGGCATTTGGACATTTATATGTAAAGGGGGTAGGCCATTGTCTATCAAGGGTCACATAAGTCGCAAACGCTATTCACATACTGTCACCATCATCAGGGAGATCTGCTTCTAAGCCCACTACCGTGCCAACTGGTAGGCCCATGAGGACAGACTTGCTCCTCGATCTCCGTGATGTCCTGTATATCAGGCTCCCCATTACCGGTGCGCTGCTGCTCTCTACGATTGTCATCCAATTTCGCCTGCAATAAGAAAAATAAGAAGGTGTGAGTGAGTGTGCAGCTCATCATGTGGCACATGTGCCTTCCATAGTATACTAGCTCCTACTGTCCGAAAGTGTATAGATGTCCATTAGAATCTGTGTGGCTGCGCATAGTGCATGGGGAAACAGTGGGATGAGGTGAGAGCCACCGAGGATTACGGATCAGACTGACATTTTGCAAACGCATATCAAGAGTGAAAGGGTAGTGCGGGGAGAGATGAGACTGAGTGGGGAATAAGACACTGTGCGACGCTTGCATGCGCATGGTATGGCTGGTGAACTGAGCCTCAACTTTTCAGGTGGCTTCACCAACCAAGACCATGGCCTAGAACACAGAGAGAAGGGGAAGGTACTGCAAAGACTTTACATTGTGTGAGACAGTGAGGTTCACATTATGGCATTGGTGCATTAATAGAAAGGGTACTCACCCTGGGGCCATAGTGAGGTTGTTGAACTTAATAAGAATATAAGAACATAAGAAATAGCAGGAGTAGGCCATACAGCCCCTCGAGCCTGCTGCGCCATTCAGTAAGATCATGGCTGATCTGATCATGGTCTCAGCTCCACTTCCTTGCCCACTCCCCATAACCCCTTATCATCTTATCGTTTAAGATACTGTCTATTTCTGTCTTAAATTTATTCAATGTCCCAGCTTGCACAGCTCGCTGAGGCAGCAAATTCCACAGATCCACAACCCTCTGAGAGAAGAAATTTCTCCTCATCTCTGTTTTAAATGGGCAGCCCCTTATTCTAAGATCATGCCCTCTAGTTCTAATCTCCCCTATCAGTGGAAACATCCTCTCTGCATCCACCTTGTCAAGCCCCCTCATAATCTTATACATTTCGATAAGATCACCTTTAATTCTTCTGAATTCCAATGAGTAGAGGCCCAACCTACTCAACCTTTCCTCATAAGTCAATCCCCTCATCTCCGGAATCAACTTAGTGAACCTTCTCTGAACTGCCTCCAAAGCAAGTATATCCTTTCGTAAATATGGAAACCAAAACTGCAAGCAGAATTCCAGGTGTGGCCTCATCAATACACTATATAGCTGTAGCAAGACTTCCCTGCTTTTATATTCCATCCCCTTTGCAATAAAGGCCAAGATTCCATTGGCCTTCCTGATTACTTGCTGTACCTGCATGCTAACCTTTTGTGTTTCATGCACAAGTACCCCCAGGTCCCGCTGTACTGCAGCACTTTGCAATTTTTCTCCATTTAAATAATAACTTGCTCTTTGATTTTTTCTATCAAAGTGCATGACTTCACACTTTCCAACATTATACTCCATCTGCCAAATTTTTGCCCACTCACTTAGCCTGTCTATGTCCTTTTGCAGGTTTTTTGTGTCCTCCTCACACATTGCTTTTCTTTTCATCTTTGTAACATCAGCAAACTTGGCTACATTACACTCCATCCCTTCTTCCAAGTCGCTAATATAAATTGTAAATAGTTGGGGACCCAGCACTGATCCTTGCGGTACCCCAATAGTTACTGATTGGCAACCAGAGAATGAACCATTTACTCCGACTCTCTGTTTTCTGTTAGTTAGCCAATCCTCTATCCATGCTAATATATTACCCCCAACCCCGTGAACTTTTATCTCGTGCAGTAATCTTTTATGTGGCACCTTGTCAAATGCCTTCTGGAAGTCCAAATACACCACAGCCACTGGTTCCCCTTTATCCACCCTGTTTGTTACATCCTCAAAGGATTTCAGCAAATTTGTCAAACATGACTTCCCTTCATAAATCCATGCTGACTCTGCCTGACCGAATTATGTTTTTCCAAATGTCCTGCTACTGCTTCTTTAATAATGAACTCCAACATTTTCCCAATGACAGATGTTAGGCTAACTGGTCTATAGTTTCCTGCTTTTTGTCTGCCTTCTTTTTTAAATAGGGGCGTTACATTTGCAGTTTTCTAATCTGCTGGGACCTCCCCAGAATCCAGGGAATTTTGGTAAGTTACAACCAATGCATCCACAATCCCTGTCGCTACTTCTCTTAAGACCCTAGGATGTAAGCCATCAGGTCCAGGGGATTTATCTGCCTTTAGTCCCATTATGTTACTGAGTACCACCTCCTTAGTGATTGCGATTGTGTTAAGTTCCTGCCCCCTCCCCCCCCCCCCCATAGCCGCTTGACTATCCACTGTTGGAATATTGTTTGTGTCCTCTACTGTAAAGACTGCTACAAAATATTTGTTCAGAATTTCTGCCATCTCCATGTTCCCCATTACTAATTCCCCGGTCTCGTCCTCTAAGGGAGCAACATTTACTTTAGCCACTCTTTTTCTTTTTATATACCTATAGAAACTCTTGCGATCTGTTTTTATATTTTGTGCTCGTTTACTTTCATAGTCTATCTTCCCTTTCTTAATCATTTTTTTAGTCATTCTTTGCTGGCTTTTAAAAACTTCCCAGTCTTCTGAACTCCCACTAGTTTTGGCCACTCTGTATGCCTTTGTTTTTAATTGGATACCGTCCTTTATTTCTTTAGTTAGCCACAGATGGCTATCTTTTCTCTTACACCCTTTCCTCTTCACTGGAATATATTTTTCTTGAGAGTTGTGAAATATTTCCTTAAATGTATACCACTGTTCATCAACCGTCCTACACTTTAATCTATTTTCCCAGTCGACTTTAGCCAACTCCGCTCTCACACCTTCATAGTCTTCTTTATTTAAGCTTAGTACGCTGGTTTGAAATCCAACTTTCTCACCCTCCATCTGAATTTGAAGTTCAACCGTGCTCTGATCACTCATTCCAAGGGGATCCTTTACTAGGAGATTAATCCTGTCTCATTACACAGGACCAGATCTAAGATAGCCTGCCCTCTGGTTGGTTCCGTTACATACTACTCAAGGAACCCGTCCCTTATGCACTCTATGAACTCTTCCTCAAGGCTACCCTGACCAATTTAACCAACTTCTTCCGACATTGTGTCGCAGTTCATGGCACCGTATCTCTTGCAGTAACATCCTGGGCCATCTCCCTCCAAAGCCTGCGGAAAACACGTGGGATGTGACTCCTTTTTCCTGGAAGCTGCAGCACATTCCACCTCCTTTCAATTGCCTCTATCAAGGCCTCAATGACCATGGCTGAGAAGCAGTGTGCATGCTGGCAACCTTCCTGCTCCTCCATTTACCCGCTCTGCTCAGAGTGCACAATTGGAACTGCGCGTGCACATAATTATCGTGCCACGCCTTTAATGATTGTTTGGGCCCGGGCTCTATAGCAGCCTTCGGAGCATGCGCATTTCATTTTCCATTTTAGCGACAAAATTTTCAGTTGAAGCGGCCGAGGAGAGTTGTGGAACATGTAATTTAGCGGCACCTTTCCCTCTTGGTGCAATTCAACCAAATTTCTCGGTAGGAGACACAAATATTTAGAGGGCGCTATACTTACCGCCCTGCTAGGAATAATGCTCCAAAATGGGTGGTACCAAATTTCCAGCCCATAGAATCTTACAGCACAGATGGAGGCCATTCTATATAAGAACATAAGAAATAGGAGCCGGAGTAGGCCATTTGGCCCCTCGAGCCTGCTCTACCATTGAATAAGATAATGGCCTCAACTCCACTTCCTCACCTGCTCCCCATAACCCTTGACTCCCTTATCTTTCAAAAATCTGCCTATCTCTACCTTAAATTCTGCACATTTTGTCTGTGTCAGTTCTTTATTAACATAATCCAAAACTAATCCCACATCCCTGCTCTCTCTGCATGTTTTGACTCTTCAAAACAAGTGTGGACTCTCAACACTAATCCTCTAACCCCTGGGATAAACGACTTACAACTCTTCTTCAATCAGGACAACACCCATTAACTGTTATATTTGTAAACCTGTAAATACCTTGTAGAGCCACCAGAGGGCTCACCCCCTGGAGTCCCAAGGGATCCCATAATCCCTTGGGAGCACAGGTACTTAAGGAGGCCTCACAGGCTGGAGAGGCACTTTGGAGACCTGAAATAAAAGACTACAGTAACACTTTACTTTGAGCTCACAGTATCTAGTCAGACTCTTTATTCACACATAACATTAACTTGCTTCCTATTCATGAACTAACCATCTATCCACGCTATTATATTTCCTCATACCACATGCCTCAATTTCTGTAATAAGCCTTCTGTAGAACACTTTAGTGATACCTTCTGAAAAACCATATGCATGACTCCTATCCAATTGGTGTCTTTTTCAAAACACTCCACTAACTTTGCGAAACATGATTTGGCTTTAACAAATTCATGCTGACTGTTCATGATTAAGACATACAATTATAAATAATTACTAATTTAATCTCAAATTACAGATTCAAAGAATTTCCCCATGAATGACTAACTGGTCTATAATTGCTCAATTTATCTTTCTTTCTCTTTTCAAACATTGTCCACTTATATTATGTCATAATTTGAATACCTAAGAAGGATTGAATAATTGTAATCAGAATGTCTGCGATCTCCTCTCTGATTTCCTAGGGTCCATTCCATCAGGGTCTGGTGACATATCAACCTTGAGTTCTGTTCATTTTGTCAAACCAATTCCTTTCCTAGAATTATTTCTAACAATTGCCCCATATCATCCTCTAGTACATCTTATATTATCACTTCCAACATCAATTGTAAAAACGGACACAAAATATTTATTGCTAGAATTCCTCCTTCAGCCATGACTGATGCTACCATCTCTTCAGCTACCCTTTTACTTTTTATATACTTATAAATGCTCTTGCCATTTCCTGTTATATTCTCTGCTAGCCTTTCTTCATATTCCCTTTCAGGCCATCTAATCTCCCCTTTCACCTCCTTACTACACTTTCTATATTCCTCATGATTGACTTGTTAAGATAGAAGGAAAGGAGATACTAAAGAAATTAGCTCAACTTAAGGAGGACAGGTCAAGGCACCTGCAAATATTTAAAAAAGAACTAGGAGGAGATAGCAGGGGTATGAGTATCCATATCAAAATTCAATAGGAAAAGGAATAGTGCCATATTGGCGAACAGCAAATGTAATTTGTTAGAAATTAGGGGTACCTAAAATATATGGTTTTGCAAACAAAATTGTGACGTGAATAATAGTATTTAGATAATTGTATAAGAGCCCAAGACAAGGGGTTAATGTATACATTATGTTTTACTGGAACTGCTTAAGTTTCATTTTCCTAGAAAACTAGTAGGAGATAAGTGATTCTAACCAGGGAAGACAAGGCTAGGAAAGATAAGAGGAATTCAGATGGATTGGCCTTCATAATGTATAAACAGGAAAGACGTGAAGAAAATCCTTAGGGGAGGACTTTCATCTGTAAGTGTAGACAAAGAACTCGACATACCATTGGGCACATTGTTTTAAGGGGAACCTCTGTAGGTTAAATGGCCTTGTCAATATACTACCTCACATCCACCCCAAAAAGGGTATAAAAGAAAGACCTGAAAAGACCATCGCACAGAATATGGAGTGAGGTGCTTCTGAGAGTGGATCAATGGTCTAACACTCTTCTGAGAGTAGACCATACTGACCCTAGTCTAACACTCTCAGTAGTTCTACAAGAGAGAAAGAGATGGAGAAAGGCCATAAGCTGAAGAGCTGTTCACGAACACCAGCCATCTTTCCGATCAGGACCGGTACTCGCTACTTGCCACCGTCGTATTTTTTTGCTGTAGAACTAGTGTGTTATATCCATCTAAAACGTTGATTAAACACAACATACCCACTATATTGGATGCAGTCCACCCTAATTATTTGAAAGGACCAGTGATAAGTTAATCTCAACAAATTCCTATCTTCAAAAAGGGAGATAAAATGAATATAGGAACGATAACCCAATTAGCTTAATGTCGGTGGTAAGAATGATACCAGAATCTTTGCTGATAGATCAGATAGCAAACCATCTAGAGAGGGAGTATATAATAAAAATAGTCAGCATGGATTTCTAAAAGTATGGTTATATTTAACCAATTTTATTGATGGCTTTGAAGAAGTAACAGCAAGCGTAGACAAGGACAATCACAGCGGGTGTGATATAAATGCACTTTCAGAAGGCCTTCAATTAGGTGCCAATGCCACATATGAGATTCATGACAAATGTCAGAATGTGTGGTCTCAGGAACCAGAAGCAGAATGCATTATAAGATGGCTCTCAAACAGAAAACAGAGGGTAGGAGTGAAGGGAAGTTTCTCGGATTGATAGTAAGGGGAAATAGCGCCCTACAGGGAATTGTGCTGGGACCACCATATACATAATAATTTGGAATCAGGAACTGGCGATATGCTGTCAAAATTTATAGCTGATATAAAAACTAGAGGCATAGCTAATAATATCGACGAAGAAATAAACAGGCTTGCATAGTGGCCGAATAAATGACAAATGAAATTCAATATAGAAAAATGTGAGATGCTTTATTTTGGTAGGAAGAAGGTGAGAAACTAAATGGAGTAGAGGAGCAAAGAGATTTCGGAATATAGATACAAAAATCATTAAAAGTAACAGCATGTTGATAAGGCCATAAAAATGCAAACAAAGTACTAAGGGTTCATTTCTACAGGAATAGAATACAAAAGCAGGGAGTTAATGTTTTTTATATAATACCTTGGTTAGACCACATTTGTAAAATTATGAGCAGTTCTGGTAGCCATATTACAAAAAGGATATTGAAGCGCTGGAGAAAGTGCAGAGAAGATTTGCAAGGTTGTTAAAAGAATTGAGAGGATGCAACCATCAGAAAAGATTGAGTAGGCTGGGGCTGTTTTCTCTGGAAAAGAGAAGACTAAGAGAAGACCTGATAGAAGTCTTTAAAATTATGAAAGGGTTTGATATGGTGGATGCGGAAAAATTGCAATTGAACCCAGAACAAGAGATTAAAATATAGCCATTAACAGATCAAATAAAGAATTTAGGAAGAAGTTGTTTACACAGAATGTGGTGCGAATATGGAACTCACTGACACATGGAATGGTTGAAGCAGATAGTATTGTAGTATTTAAGGAGAGGCGTGATGCATACATGAGGGAAAAGGAAATATAAGGAGATGGGGCCAGCGTGGGAAGAGTTAATTAGAGTAGGAGGAGGCTTGTGTGGAGTATAAACACCAGCATAAACCAGTTGAGCCAAATGGTCTGTTTTTGTGTTGTAGATTCATAGAAACATACAAACATAGAAAATAGGTGCAGGAGTAGGCCATTCGGCCCTTCGAGCCTGCACCAGCATTCAATAAGATCATGGCTGATCATTCCCTCAGTACCCCTTTCCTTCTTTCTCTCCATAACCCCTTGATCCCTTTAGCCGTAAGGGCCATATCTAACTCCCTCTTGAATATTCCCAATGAACTAGCATCAACAACTCTCTGCAGTAGGGAATTCCACAGGTTAACAACTCTCCGAGTGAAGAAGTTTCTCCTCATCTCAGTCCTAAATGGCCCACCCCTTATCGTTAGACTGTGTCCTCTGGTTCTGGAATTCCCCAAAATCGGGAACATTCTTCCTGCATCTAAATGGGTATAATTACCCGTTTTCTCTCTCCCTCCTTTTTTAAAAAGTGGTGTTACATTAGCTACCCTCCAGTCTATAGGAACTGATCCAGAGTCGTTAGACTGTTGGAAAATGACCACCAATGCATCCACTATTTCTAGGGCCACTTCCTTAAGTACTCTGGGATATAGACTCAGGCCCCAGGGATTTATCGGCTTCAATCCCGTCAACTTCCCCAAAACAATTTCCCGCCTAATAAGGATATCCTTCAGTTCCTCCTTCTCAATAGACCCTCGGTCCCCTAGTATTTCCAGAAGGTTATTGGTGTCTTCCTTCGTGAAGACAGAACCAAAGTATTTGTTCAACTGGTCTGCCATTTCTTTGTTCCCCATTATAAATTCACCTGAATCTGACTACGTTTGTCCCGTCAAAATTTTATATGTTTCTATGAGATCCCCTCTCAACCTTCTAAACTCCAGTGAATACAGGCCCAGACGATCCAGTCTCTCCTCATATGTCAGTCCTGCCATCCCGGGAATCAGTCTGGTGAACCTTCGCTGCACTCCCTCAATAGCAAGAACGTCCTTCCTCAGATTAGGAGAACAAAACTGAAAACAATATTCCAGGTGAGGCCTCACCAAGGCCCTGTACAACTGCAGTAAGACCTACCTGTTCCTATACTCAAATCCCCTAGCTGTGAAGGCCAACATGCCATTTGCCTGCTGTACCTGCATGCCAACTTTCAATGACTGATGTACCATGGCACCCAGGTCTCATTGCACCTCCCCTTTTCCTAATCTGCCGCCGTTCAGATAATATTCTGCCTTCGTGTTTTTGCCACCAAAGTGGATAACCTCACATTTATCCACATTATACTGCATCTGCCATGCATTTGCCCGCTCACCTAACCTGTCCAAGTCATCCTGCAGCCTCTTAGCGTCCACCTCACAGCTCACACCGCCACCCAGCTTAGTGTCATCTGCTAACTTGGAGATATTACACTCAATTCCTTCATCTAAATCATTAATGTAATTTGTAAATAGCTGGAGTCCCAGAACTGAGCCCTGCGGCACTCCAGTAGTCACTGCCTGCCATTCTGAAGAGGACCCGTTTATCCCGACTCTCTGCTTCCTGTCTGCCAACCAGTTCTCGATCCACGTCAGTACATTACCCCCAATACCACGTGCTTTAGTTTTGCACACCAATCTCTTGTGTGGGATCTTGTCCAAAGCCTATGAAAGTCCAAATATACCTCATCCACTGGTTCTCCCTTGTCCACTCTACTAGTTACATCCGCAAAAAATTCCAGAAGATTTGTCAAGCAGGATCTCCCTTTCATAAATCCATGCTGACTTGGACTGATCTTGTCACTGTTTTCCAAATGCGCTGCTATTTCATCTTTAATAATTGATTCCAACATTTTCCCCACTACTGATGTCAGGCTAACCGGTCTATAATTATCCATTTTCTCTCTCCCTCCTTTTTTAAATAGTGGTGTTACATTAGCTACCCTTCAGTCCATAGGAACTGATCCAGAGTCGTTAGACTGTTGGAAAATGATCACCAATGCATCCACTATTTCTAGGGCCACTTCCTTAAGTACTCTGGGATATTGACTCAGGCTCCGGCGATTTATCGGCTTTCAGTCCCATCAACTTCGCTAACAAAATTTCCTGCCGAATAAGGATATCCTTCAGTTCCTCCTTTTCAATTGACCCTCGGTCCCCTAGTATTTCCGGAAGGTTATTTGTGTCTTCCTTTGTGAAGACAGAACCAAAATATTTGTTCAACTGGTCTGCCATCTCTTTGTTGCCCATTATAAATTCACCTGAATCTGACTGCAAGGGACCTACATTTGTCTTCACTAATCTTTCTCTCTTTACATATCTATATAAGCTTTTGCAGTCAGTTTTTATGTTCCCGACAAGCTTCCTCTCATACTCTATTTCCCCCCTCCTAATTAAACCCTTTGTCCTCCTCTGCTGAATTCTAAATTTCTCCCAGTCCTCAGGTTTGCTGCTTTTTCTGGCCAATTTATATGCCTCTTCCTTCGATTTAACACTATCCTTAATTTCCCTTGTTAGCCACGGTTGAGCCACCTTGCCCATTTTATTTTTACTCCAGACAGGGATGTACAATTGTTGAAGTTCATCCATGTGATCTTTAAATGTTTCTCATTGCCTATCCACCGTCAACCCTTTAACTATCAGTTGCCAGTCTATTCTAGCAAATTCACGTCTCAAACCATTGAAGGCACATAGAGGAACATAGGAACATAGAAAATAGGTGCAGGAGTAGGCCATTCGGCCCTTCAAGCCTGCACCACCATTCAATAAGTTCATGGCTGAACATGAAACTTCAGTACCCCATTCCTGCTTTCTCGCCATACCCCTTGATCCCCCTAGTAGTAAGGACTTCATCTAACTCCTTTTTTAATATATTTAGTGAATTGGCCTCAACAACTTTCTGTGGGAGAGAATTCCACAGGTTCACCACTCTCTGGGTGAAGAAGTTTCTCCTCAGCTCGGTCCTAAATGACTTACCCCTTATCCTTAGACTGTGACCCCTGGTTCTGGACTTCCCCAACATTGGGAACATTCTTCCTGCATCTAACCTGTCTAAATCCATCAGAATTTTAAACATTTCTATGTGATCCCCTCTCATTCTTCTGAACTCCAGGAATACAAGCCCAATTGATCCAGTCTTTCTTGATATGTCAGTCCCTTAAGTTCAGGACCCTAGTCTCTGAATTCACTGTGTCACTCTCCATCTTAATAAAGAATTCTACCATATTATGGTCCCTCTTCCCCAAGGGGCCTCGCACAACAAGATTGCTAATTAGTCCTTTCTCATTACACATCACCCAATCTAGGATGGCCAGCCCTCTCGTTGGTTCCTCGACATATTGGTCTAGAAAACTATCCTGAATACATTCCAGGAAATCCTCTCCCACGGTATTGCTACCAGTTTGGTTAGTCCAATCTCTATGTAGATTAAAGTCACCCATGATAACTACTGTATCTTTGTTGCACCCATCCCTAATTTCTTGTTTGATGCTGTCCCCAACCTCACTACTACTGTTTGGTGGTCTGTACACTACTCCCACTAGCGTTTTCTGCCCTTTGGTATTCCACAGCTCCACCCATATAGATTCCACATCATCCAAGCTAATGTCCTTCCTTACTATTGTGTTAATTTCCTCTTTAACCAGCAATGCTACCCCACCCCCTTTTCCTTTCTGTCTATCCTTCCTGAATGTTGAATACCCCTGGATGTTGAGTTCCCAGCCTTGGTCACCTGGAGCCATGTCTCCGTGATGCCAATTATATCATTTTCATTAATTGCTGCTTGTGCAGTTAATTTGTCCACCTTATTATGAATACTCCTTACATTGAGGCACAGAGCCTTCAAGCTTGTCTTTTTAACACACTTTACCCCTTTATAGAATTTTGCTGTAACGTGGCTCTTTTTGATTTTTGCCTTGGGTTTCTCTGCCCTCCACTTTTACTTTTCTTCTTTCTATCTTTTGCTTCTGCCCCCATTTTACTTCCCTCTGTCTCCCTGTGTCGGTTTCCAACCCCTGCCATATTAGTTCAACCCCTCCCAAACAGCACTAGCAAACACTCCCCCTAGGACATTGGTTCTGGTCCTGCCCAGGTGCAGACCATCCGGTTTGGTCCCACCTCTCCAGAACTGGTGCCATTGCCCAGGAATTTGAATCCCTCCCTTCTGCACCACTCCTCAAGCCATGTATTCATCTGAGCTATCCTGCGATTCCTACTCTGACTAGCACGTGGCACTGGTAGCAATCCTGAGATTTCTACCTTTGAGGTCCTACTTTTTAATTTAACTCCTAGCTCCCTAAATTCACCTTGCAGGACCTCATCCCATTTTTTACCTATGTTGTTGGTAGCTATATGTACCACGACAACTGGCTGTTCACCCTCCCCCTCCAAAATGTCCTGCAACTGCTCCGAGAAATCCTCGACCCTTGCATCAGAGAGGCAACATACCATCCTGGAGTTTGTGGCTGCAAAACCGTCTATCTATTCCCCTTACAATAGAATCCCCGACCACTATAGCTCTCCCACTCTTTTTCCTGCCCTCCTGTGCAGCAGAACCACCCACGGTGCCATGGACTTGGCTGCTGCTGACCTCCTCTGATGAGTCATCCCCCCCAGCAGTACCTAAAATGGTGTATCTGTTTCAGAGGGGGATGACCGCAGGGGACCTCTGCACTACCTCCTTCCACTGCTCTTCCTGTTGGTCACCCATCCCCTATCTATCTGTGTAACCTTTACCTGCGGTATGACCAACTCACTAAACATGCTATTCATGGCATCCTCAGCATCGTGGATGCTGCAGAGTGAATCCACCCGCAGCTCCAGTTCCACAATGCGGTCTGTCAGGAGCTGCAGCAGGATACATTTCCCGCACATGTAGTCGTCAGGGACACTGGAAGCGTCCCTGAGTTCCCACATAGCATAAGAGGAGCATGATACATGTCCGAGCTCTCCTGCCATGAATTAACCTCTAGATTAATTTGATTACCTACTGATAATGGAAAGAAAAAGACAAACTATTCACCAATCACCAGCCAATCTCTTCCCCCTTGGCAGTGATGTCACCATTTGATTTCTTTCTACTTCTTTGTTTACCTTCTGCCCCTGCATCAGCTGGCCTCTGCCGACTGTTGGGCCTTTTATAGGCCTCCTCCTCGACTCCCCAGACTCCCGCTGCTCGAACTCCCGCCTCCACCGACTGTTGGGCCTTTTATAGGCCTCCTCCTCGACTTCCCAGACTCCTGCTGCTCGAACTCCCACCTCCGCCAACTGTTGGGCCTTTAATAGGCCTCCTCCTCGACTCCCCGGACTCCCGCTGCTCCATGTAATACTACATCTTTAATCCTTGTTTTATCAAATGCCTCCTTTTAAGTTTTAATCTGTCTTTTTGTCCATAGAACTCTGTTCTTTGATGTACCACATTTTTGCCTCATAGGAATATTTTCACTTTATCTATCTCATAACGTGTCCAAAACTATTTTGAATTTGTTCACACTGTCTGTCTCTCCTGTCTCCATGGGCAGTCTATTCCACCTGCTGTGTGGAAGAGTTTACACCTGTTCACCTTACGTCTTTGAGCTTGCCTCAGTGCGTCCTGTTGACAACATTTTGGATAAGAACCAGGACACCCCCCCCTCCCCCCCCCGCAACCATATCCCCCACCCAGGTAATATTGTACCAGTCCATTCATATTGATAATCAATAAAAAAGTGTTCTTGCCTGTCTGTTGTGAGGTCTCAGCATTCTGGCATAATATTTTCATAGCCTGGGACTTCATATAAAAATGAGCAATTAATAGTATTTGTATCTCAGCTCATTTAATCATTGGTTCCACAACTTAACTAAAATTAAATCATAAAACATTCACAAATCATATCAAAGTGTTTATGAGGCAATATCAGTTATGAAGATTTAATTTGCCAATATGTGCTATTATCCTTAGATACAATTGGATACTAGAATGACAATATTTCCACACGTTGTTTGTTAATGGCATGGACAATTAGAAAACACTTTAGACTTGGTATGTGGTTAGATATTTAAGTGATATCCCTGAATCACAAATTCTACATAATAGGATTGAATGGGACACGAGGTGATACTTGGCAGAAGTCTCATTAAGATTTTAAAACTAGGAATTAGATTTATATGATTACTTTGCTTACATTGCTACATAGAGGAAAAAAATTTACAGGAAAAAGGAAAATGTGGATTGCCATTCTCCCACACCCACCCCCTTTAAAAAAAGAGAGCAATGATGGATGAGAGTTAGGCTTGCATGAGATAGGCATCTGGCTGGAGACAATTGCCTTTGAGGGAAATCTTCTGTACCTTTTGTAATCCTAAATACAATATCAAACTGGAGTATGAAGTGGGCAAAGCAGCAGTGTGGTGAAGAGAAGCCAATAACACTGTGTTTGGAGCTCCTCATGGGCTTTTCTCTGCCATTGATAGATGGCTCCTCTTTTATTGAAAATAATTTCAATTCACTAAAGTATAAAGAACCCGAAAGCATTTGTGCATACATATATTTACACAAAAGTAGGTTTTAATCATTTATTGACTTAAATAATGTGCTCATCATAGATCTTTAAGGTGATTACAACACTGCGCAATAAAAAGAAAGCTGAAGGATTTGTTCTGATGCCAACCAGCACAGAGTCATTTGCAGTGATCTAACACCATTGGCATTTATGTTGCACAATGACTGATAAACAGCATTATTCGGTGGAAGATTAAATGCTGATGGTGTTGCATTTTGATTCTAAGCCATTTTAAATCATATTTTGTCCCCAAACTCTAATATAACACAGTAATAAAAGTCTGTAGCATTGGTGCCCAAAAGGCATTTCGTGGAGCCTGAAATTTAGTCATTTGTGATATAAATAGACCCCTTGGACTGTACCCATCAAGGACAAGGTTCGTGGTATGATTATTGTATATGTGTCAGTTGTTTTAATACAATAGTATGTTTTACTAGACAGCAAAAAGAAGTTATAAGCTAGTTATAAAATAACTATTCGTTTCTCATTTTCGTAACCGGTTAAGCAACGACTCGATTTCAAAATTTTCATCCTTGTTTACAGATCCCTCCATGGTCTCGTCCCTCCCTATCTCTGTAATCAGGAAAGCTGCTTGGAGCCCCAAAGAAGAGTGAGATTTTGCATCAACATGTAAGTTGTAATTTAACAGCAGCTTAGAATTTTCATGTCAGTGCAATTTTTAGAATCTGAATATTTCAGTAACTGACTTACACAAAGCATGTGTCCAGTTTGATATTATGCTGATGCTAAGTATAAAATTGTCCAAGTTACATATCTGCCAACAGTTTCTGCTACAAAGATCCTCTGGCTGAGTATGCTGACTGAGCCATAAAGAAGCCACTTAACATTGTGGATCTCAACGAGGTAATTCCATGTCCAATGTTCAAACTGCAATGTTGCAAATGTAAAAGGCAATGGCGGAGAAATTGGCCTCCTTTGCGCCTCCCGTTAGCGCCTCCGGGAGGGTGATAACGGGATGCTTAGGGCTTACCAACCGGGCGGGGCGAAATCCCCAACGCCCGCGCACTCCATGATGGGTTAGCGCTGGCGCTTCGATCTTTTGTGCCCCAGAGATCATGACATCATCAGCTACGCAGCGCTCCGTTATGGCCCCGGATGTAAAATTTGCTCTCGCCCCCTGTAGCATCGCCGGGCTTCAACAACGGCAGCTGCAGGAGGCGTTGTCGCCTCAGCTGGCTGCTTAGGGAGGCTAATTAAAGGCAGTGGTGGTCAGGTAGGCCAAAATTTAATTCTGTCCCCAGTGTTTTGGACTTTGCTTTTTTAGTATCCCTTGATTGCTCAGCCCTGCACTCTCTTAGAGTGCTTGAGGCTGCTATGCATGTATCGCAGGTGCTGTCACCCAACATCCACAGCCTTAGGCTTCAATGAATGCATCTTTGGCCCTTCCCTTTAAAGCAGGGAAGGAGCCTGTACAACCAGCAGCACTGCCCAGAACATTGTGCAGCGGTCTGCTGAGGCCGCCACTCTCACTCCCTTTAGCACTCTAAGGGAAGTGGTAGTGCTTAATTTAGCGCTTCACTTCGCTCTTGGAAAGCAAAAATGGAAGTTCACATTGGAATCAATTGTATAGCGCCCGGTGATACTTTTGCACTCCTGCAAAAGTTATCATCCCAAACGGGGCGCTATGCAATTTCTAGCCCAACAGATTTAGTCTGTGAGGGATTTTTCACACAGACTTTGTGTGCAATCTGGTTTAAACAGGGGCGTGCAGCACACAGCCCACCCCTGTGTGCCCATTTTCAGACGTGGTCAAATTCCTAGGCCAGTATCTCTTTGCACCCCTGTACTGCTTTCCAAATTATCATTACCCTCAGTTCTCAGAGATAGTCCATCATGATTTCTACCAGCCTTTCAGATTTGTAATGTAGTTGGAAAAGAATAGAATTTTTAGTTTTATACTATTCCCAGATGAAAATACCCTCCCTTTGAAGTAAAGATCATCCATCCACACAATGCTATCATTTACCCTAATGTATGTCACCGGCCGCTTTTACCCCAAACCTCTTAGAATTCCAATTTGTTACTAGATCACGGCAACAATAGGGAAGAAAATAAAGCACATGTACCTGGTACCTCTGTAGCCACTGATAAAATGGGAGAGTTTTTTTTACCACAGAGAGTAGCATGTCATGTGAGTAATAACTAGAATTGGAAGATGAGACTGATGATCCTTATCATTTGGATCAAATTGCAACTGACAGCCGATCTGAGGCCTCTAAAATGGGGCCAAGGGATCAATTGCAAACAGTGAATGGCTGGGTGACTGGTGCTGTGTAATGTTATTTCTCCTGTCGATGATGGTCCTGTTGCTCTGATACACTGAACAACTTCTCCTCAGCAGGGTTACGTTGCATCAGTTCCTTCATCCATTTTTAAACCTAATCTCAACTGAAAACTTCACTAATTCCTTTGGAAGAGATTTAACACAGCTCTGTGCTTGCATGTGTGTTTCACTCATCCCAATGCTTAAAATATTTGCATCATGTTTAAAAATATAGATAATATGAAATGATACAGCAAAGTGCAAAAATGGTTTGAACATGAACCCTAAAAGCTTATTTTCGCTTGAAATATGAGGATCAAACTTTCATAGAATTACATAGAATTTACAGCATAGACACGGGCCATTCAGCCCAACAGGTCTATGCCAGTGCTTATACTCGACATGAGCCTCCCCCCATTGTATTTCATCTAACCCCAGCATATCCTTCAATTCTTTTCTACCTCATGCGCTTATCTAGCTTTCCCTTAAATGCATATATGCCTTAACAACCCCATGTGGTAGCAAGTTCCACATTCTCACCACCCTCTGGAGGCAGACAAAAAGCAGGAAACTATAAAATAATGAAAGGGATAGACAAGATAGAAGCAGAGAGGTTGTTTCCACTGGTCGGGGAGACTAGAACGAGGGGACACAGCCTCAAAATACGGGGGAGCCAATTTAAAACCGAGTTGAGAAGGAATTTCTTCTCCCAGGGGGTTGTGAATCTGTGGAATTCTCTGCCCAAGGAAGCAGTTGAGGCTAGCTCATTGAATGTATTCAAATCACAGATAGATAGATTTTTAACCAATAAGGGAATTAAGGGTTACGGGGAGCGGGCGGGTAAGTGGAGCTGAGTCCACGGCCAGATCAGCCATGATCTTGTTGAATGGCGGAGCAGGCTCGAGGGGCTAGATGGCATACTCCTGTTCCTAATTCTTATGTTCTTATGTTCTTATGTTCTTATGACCAGTTAACCTAACATCTGTGGTTGGGAAAATGTTGGAGTCCATTAACAAAGAAGCAGTAGCAGGACATTTGGAAAAACATAATTCAGTCAGGCAGAGTCAGCATGGATTTATGAAAGGGAAGTCATGTTTGACAAATTTGCTGAAATTCTTTGAGATGGATAAAGGGGAACCTGTGGATGTGGTGTATTTGGACTTCAGAAGGCATTTGACAAGGTGCCACATAAAAGGTTACTGCACAAGATAAACGTCCACGGGGTTGGGGGTAATATATTAGCATGGCTAGAGGATTGGCTAACGAACGAAAAATAGAGAGTCCGGATAAATGGTTCTCTGGTTGGCAATCAGTAACTACTGGGGTGCCGCAGGGATCAGTGCTGGGACCCCAACTATTTATAATCTACATTAATGACTTGGAAGAAGGGACCAAGTGTAATGTAGCCTAGTTTGCTGACGATACAAAGATGGGAGGTAAAGCAATGTGTGAGGAGGACACAAAACATCTGCAAAAGGATATAGACAGGCTAACTGGGCAAAAAATTGGCAGATGGCGTATAATGTTGGAAAGTGTGAGTTTATGCACTTTGGCAGAAAAAAATCAAAGAGCAAGTTATTATTTAAATGAAGAAAATTGCAAAGTGCTGCGGTACAGCGGGACCTGGAGGTACTTGTGCATGAAACACAAAAGGTTCGTATGCAGGTACAGCAAATGATCAGGAAAGCCAATGGAATCTTGGCCTTTATTGCAAATGGGATGGAGTATAAAAGCAAGAAAGTCTTGCTACAGTTATACAGGGTATTGGTGAGGCCACACCTGGAATACTGCGTACTGTTTTGATTTCCATATTTTGCTTTGAAGGTAGTTCAGAGAAGGTTCACTCGGTTGTTTACGGAGATAAGGGGGTTGCCATGAGGACAGGTTGAGTAGGTTGGGCCTCTACTCATTGGAATTGAGAAGAATGAGAGGTGATCTTATTGAAACGTATAAGATTACAAGGGGGCTTGACAAGGTGGATGCAGAGAGGATGTTTCCACTGATAGGAGAGACTAGAACTAGAGGGCATAATCTTAGAATAAGGGCCCGCCCATTTAAAACTGAGATGAGGAGGAATTTCTTCTCTAAGAGGGCTGTAAATCTGTGGAATTTGTTGCCTCAGAATGCTGTGGAAGCTGGGACATTGAATGGATTTAAGACAGAGATAGATAGTTTCTTAACTGATAAGGGAATAAGGGGTTATGGGAAGTGGGCAGGGAAGTGAAGCTGAGTCCATGATCGGATCAGCCATGATCATATTAAATGGCGGAGCAGGCTCGAGGGGCCATATGGCCTACTCCTGCTCCTATTTCTTATGTTCTTATGTTCTTATGTAAAGACATTTCTCATGAATTCCTTACTGGATTTATTCGTGAGTATCTTATATTTATGACCCCTAGTTTTGGATTCCTCCACAAGCAGGAAAATCATTTGTTTGTGTTTCTGTTGCAACTGTGGTAATGGCAACATTTGAAACAGAATTTAAATAAAAGTCCGAAGGCTCTTCCATGTTCTTTGAGAATTCTTCCTTTTTCAATGCACTTTGTTTGCCTTCTAGCCTGACACATGACTCATCATCAAGCTATAGGCTGGTTTAATGAATGCATCCATTTTTAGTAACATTTCATGGGAATGGATCATCAGCATAATTTCTGGTAGCCGAATGCGTAGCACAACTCTGAACAGTGATAGGACCAGCACAAAGCCACATTTGCTTTAGCGCTTTTATTAGTCTCACTTCCTATCACCAATGAAACAGAATTATGTGGCTGGAAAGAAAAGGTGGGCAGTGTAGAATTATTGCAAAAGGATAACTGAACAACAAGCTGGGAGATGGAAGAAATAATAAAGGGAAAAATCAGCGGGCTTGTTTTCCAACTTTGGAGGTGCCCCGTTGTTCCACAGCTCTTGCAAACATACCCTTTGAAGCGGCATGAATAGGCTGAATGGAAGCCTCCACAATGCCAACAAGGTGTGAATTGCCTTGCATTCATCCTTTGTTGGGGACTCTGAGTCATCTGGGTCACCCGAGGCCGGCTGGCAGTTGCAGACTCGTGGGTTCTGCCCTGTACATTTCAGCTCGCAAACGCAGTTCCAGTTAATTTATGAACATTGCTAGCACTTGTGTGCTGAGAGATTTGTTTGGTGTTATCACTGGTGGAAATAAACGCCTGTGCTATCGCAATGGCCTTACTGAGGGTCGGTGTCTCTACAGTCAAAAGTTTTCGTAGGATGGTCTCGTGGCCAATGCCCAGTACAACAAAGTCTCTGAGTATTTGCTCCAGGTAGCCATCAAACTCACATTGTCCTGCAAGTCGTCTTAGCTTGGCGATGTAGCTCGCCACTTCCTGACCTTCAGATCGCTGGCACGTGCAGAACTGATACCTCGCCATCAGCACGCTCTCCCTCGGGTTAAGATGCTCCCGAACCAGTGTACACAGCTCCTCATATGACTTATCTGTGGGTTTCACCAGAGCCAGAAGATTCTTAATGAGGCTGTAGGTCGGTGCCCCGCAGACTATGAGGAGGACCACTTTCGCAAACATGAATTCCCCTTCATAAATCCATGCTGACTCTGCCTGACCGAAATATGCTATTCCAAATGTCCTGCTACTGTTCTTTAATAATGGACTCCAACGTTTTCCCAACCACAGATGTTCACCTAACTGGTCTATAGTTTCCTGTTTTTTGTCTGCCTCCTTCTTTAAAAGATTATATTAACTTGCTGCTTAAAATAAATTCTCCTAATTTCCTGGGGCATTGGAACCGGTTCTGGGGGAGTTGGGACCAGTACAAACCAGACGGTCTACACCTGGGCAGGACCGGAACCAATGTCCTAGGGGGAGTGTTTGCTAGTGCTGTTGGGGAGGAGTTAAACTAATATGGTAGGGGGATGGGAACCTCAGCAGGGAAACAGAGGAAAGTAGAATGGGGGCAGAAGCAAAAGATAGAAAGAAGTAAAGTAAAAGTGGAGGGCAGAGAAACCCAAGGCAAAAAGCAAAAAGGGCCACATTACAGCAAAATTCTAAAGGAGCAAAGGGTGTTCAAAAGACAAGCCTGAAGGCTCTGTGCCTCAATGCGAGGAGTATTCGGAATAAGGTGGACGAATTAACTGCGCAGATAGCAGTTAACAGATATGATGTAATTGGCATCACGGAGACATGGCTCCAGGGTGAACAAGGTTGGGAACTCAACGTCCAGGGGTATTCAACAGTCAGGATGGATAGACAGAAAGGAAAAGGAGGTGGGGTGGCATTGCTGGTTAAAGAGGAAATTAATGCAATAGTAAGGAAGGACATTTGCTTGGATGATGTGGAATCTGTATGGGTGGAGCTGCGGAATACCAAAGGGCAGAAAATTCTAGTGGGAGTTGTGTACCGACCACCAAACAGTAGTAGTGAGGTTGGGGACAGCATCAAACAAGAAATTAGGAATGCTTGCAATAAAGGTACAGCAGTTATCGTGGGCGACTTTAACCTACATATAGATTGGGCTAACCAAACTGGTAGCAATGCGGTGGAGGAGGATTTCCTGGAGCGTATTAGGGATGGTTTTCTCGACCAATATGTCGAAGAGCCAACTAGAGGGCTGGCCATCCTGGACTGGGTGATGTGTAATGAGAAAGGACTAATTAGCAATCTTGTTGTGCGAGGCCCCTTGGGGCAGAGTGACCATAATATGGTAGAATTCTTTATTAAGATGGAGAGTGACACAGTTAGTTCAAAGATTAGGGTCCTGAACTTAAGTAAAGGTAACTTCGATGGTATGAGACGTGAATTGGCTAGAATAGACTGGCGAGTGATACTTAAAGGGTTGACGGTGGATAGGCAATGGCAAACATTTAAAGATCACATGGATGAACTTCAACAATTGTACATCCCTGTATGGAGTAAAAATAAAACGGGAAAGGTCATCATCATCATTATCATAGGCAGTCCCTCGGAATCGAGTAAGATTTGCTTCCACTCCCAAAGTGAGTTCTTTGATGGCTGAACAGTCAGATATGAGAGCCACAGACCCTGTTACAGGTGGGCAGATATTCATTGGGGAAGGGGGTCGGTAGGGATGGTTTGCCGCGCACTCCTACCGCTGCCTGCACTTGGCCTCTTCATGCTCTTTGCGTTAAGACTCAAAGAGCTCAACATCCTCCTGGATGGACCTTCTCCATCTCGGCGATCTGCGGCCAGAGTCTCCCAAGTGTCAGTGGTGATGTCGCACTTTACCAGGGAGGCTTTGAGGGTGTCCTTATAATGTTTCCGCTGTCCTCCTTCGGATCGTTTACCATGTAGGAGCTCCGCGTAAAGCATTTGCTTAGGGAGTTTCGTATCTGGCATGCGTACTATGTGGCCTGTCGAGTGAAGTTGATCGAGTGTGGTCAGTGCTTCAATACTGAGGATATTAGCCTGGTCGAAGACACTGATGTTGGTGCGCCTGTCCTCCCACGGGATTTGCAGGATATTGCGGAGACATCGTTGGTTATATATCTTCAGCGACTTGAGGTGCCTTCTATACATTGTCCATGCCTCAGATCCATACAGGAGGGCGGGTATTACTACAGCCCTGTAGACCATGAGTTTGGTGGTAGATTTGAGGACCTGTTCTTCAAACACTCTTTTCCTCAGCCGGCCGAAGGCTGCACTGACGCACTGGAGGCGGTGCTGAATCTCCGCATCAATGTCTGCCTTTGTTGATAAGAGGCTCCCGAGATATGGGAAATGGTCCACTTTGTCCAGGGCCACGTCGTGGATCTTGATGATTGGAGGGCAGTGTTATGCAGCGGTGACAGGCTGGTAGAGGACCTTTGTCTTACGGATGTTAAGCGTAAGGCTCATGCTTTCATATGCCTCAGTGAATACATTGACTATATCCTGGAGTTCAGCCTCTGAATGTGCGCAGACGCAGGCGTCGTCCGCATACTGCAGCTCAACGACAGAGGTTGGGGTGATCTTGGACCTGGCCTGGAGGCAGCTTAGGTTAAACAGCTTCCAACTGGTTCTGTAGTTTAGTTCCACTCCAGCGGGGAGCTTGTTGATTGTGAGGTGGAGCATGGCGGCGAGGAAGATTGAGGAGAGGGTTGAAGCGATAACGCAGCCCTGTTTGACCCCGGTCCGGACGTGGATTGGGTCTGTAATGGATCCATTGGTAAGGATCACGGCCTGCATGGCATCGTGAAGCAGGCGAAGGATATTGACAAACTTTTGGGGGCATCCGAAACAGAGGAGGACGCTCCATAGACCCTCACGGTTGGCAGTGTCAAAAGCCTTTGTAAGATTGAAAAAGGCCATGTATAAGGCTTGGCGCTGCTCCCTGCACTTTTCTTGCAACTGGCACGCAGCAAAGATCACGTCTGTTGTGCCCCATAGGGGACGAAATCCGCATTGTGATTCCGGGAGGAAGATTGAGGGGAACTTGAGCGACAACTTTCCCAGTGGCTGACAGCATGGAGATTCCCCTGCAGTTGCCGCAGTCAGTGTCTCAAGGTGGCTCAACTATGGCTAACACGGGAAATTAAGGATAATGTTAAATCCAACAAAGAGGCATATAACTTGGCCAGAAAAAGCAGCAAACCTGAGGACTGGGAAAATTTTATAATACGGCAGAGAAAGACAAAGGGTTTAATTACGAGGGGGAAAATAGTGTATGTGAGGAAGCTTGCTGGGAACATAAAAGCTGACTGCAAAAGCTTCTATAGATATGCAAAGAGAAAAAGATTAGTGAAGACAAACATTGGTCCCTTGCAGTCAGATTCAGGAGAATTTATAATGGAGAACAAAGAAATGGTGGACCAGTTAAACAAATACTTTGGTTCTGTCTTCATGAAGGAAGACACAAATAACCTTCCGGAAACACTAAGGGACCGAGGGTCTAGTGAGAAGGAGGAACTGAAGGAAATCCTTATTAGGCGGGAAATTGTGTTGGGGAAATTGATGGGATTGAAGGCCGATAAATCCCCAGGGTCTGATAGTCTGCATCCCAGAATACTTAAGAAAGTAGCCCTAGAAATAGTGGATGCATTGGTGATCATTTTCCAACAGCCTATCGACTGTGGATCGGTTCCTATGGACTCGAGGGCAGCTCATGTAACGCCACTTTTTCAGAAGGGGGGAAGAGAGAAGGCAGATAATTATAGGCCGGTTAGTCTGACATCAGTGGTGGGGAAAATGTTGGAATCAATTATTAAATATGAACTAGCAGCACATTTGGAAAGCAGTAACGGGCTCGGTCCAAGTCAGCATGGATTTATGAAAGGGAAATACTGCTTGACAAATCTTCTAGAATTTTTTGAGGATATAACTGATAGAGTGGACAAGGGAGAACCAATGGATGTGGTGTATTTGGACTTTTAAAAGGCTTTTGACAAGGTCCCACACAAGAGATTGGTATGCAAAACTAAAGCACATGGTATTGGGGGTAATGTACAGACATGGATAGAGAACTGGTTGGCAGACAGGAAGCAGAGAGCCGGGATAAATGGGTCCTTTTCAGAATGGTAGGCAGTGACTAGTGGGGTGCCGCAGGGCTCAGTGCTGGGACCCCAGCTATTTACAATATACATTAATGATTTGGATGATGGAATTGAGTGTAATATCTCCAAATTTGCAGATGACACTAAGCTGGATGGTGGTGTGAGCTATGAGGAGGACGCTAAAAGGCTGCAGGGTGACTTGAACAGGTAAGATGAGTGGGCAAACGAGTGGCAGATGCAGTATAATGAGGATAAATATGAGGTTATCCACTTTGGTGGCAAAAGCACGAAGGCAGAAAATTATTTGAATGGCGGCAGATTAGGAAAAGGGGAGGTGCAATGAGTCCTGGGTGTCATGGTACATCAGTCATTGAAAGTTGACATGCAGTTACAGCAGGCGGTGAAGAAGGCAAATGGCATGTTGGCCTTCATAGCTGGGGGATTTGAGTAGAGGAGCAGTGAGGTATTATTGCAGTTGTCCAGGGCCTTAGTGAGGCCTCACCTGGAATATTGGGCCTAAATTTCCACATGATTCACGCCTGATTTTTAGGAGCAACTGGTGGAGAACGGACTATTTTAGAAATCGCAATTCTCCACATTTTTTTTTCTGCAGTTCTAGTCAGGTAGAACAGTTCTAGTTTCGAACAGAATTTTTTCTTCAAAAGGGGGCGTGTCCGGCCACTGACGCCTGATTTGAAAGTTTCCACAGTGAAAATGTACTCCAAACTAAAGTAGAATGGAGCCAGTGAAGATTTTTGTAGAACTGAAAAAACCTGTTCTACACATTAAAAAATCTGGCGCAGGTTACAAATTAGGCGTCCAGAACGAGGTGGGGGGAGGGGGGGGAAGGGAACTCATTAAATTCGACAATAAATCCTTATTTATACTTCTACAAATATTATACAAATAAATCCAACCTGAATAAACATTTATAAGCCAAGAAAAGATTAAATAAACCATCTTCCTACCTGTGTGAAAGTGCTTCAACCAGGGAGAATTCTGCAGCCGTTCGTGCCGCTGAGCAGGAGGCGGGGGGGAGAAAGCCATTCGTGTCGCTGAGCGGGAGGGGGAGAGAGAGAGAGAGAGAGAGGGAGGGAGAGAGAGAGAGAGGGGGGAGGGAGGGAGGGAGAGAGAGAGGGGGGGAGGGAGGGAGGGAGAGAGAGAGAGAGGGGGGAGGGAGGGAGGGAGAGAGAGAGAGAGGGGGGGAGGGAGGGAGGGAGAGAGAGAGAGAGAGAGAGAGGGGAAGGGAGGGGAGGGAGGGAGAGAGAGGGGGGGAGGGAGGGAGAGAGAGAGAGGGGAGGGAGAAATAGGGGGGGGAGGGAGGGAGAGAGAGAGAGAGGGGAGGGAGGGAGAGAGAGAGAGCGGGGGGCGGGGAGAGAGGGGGTTGGTGGGGAAGGGAGAGGTCAGGTCGGATCGGATCCAGTCCGGGAGTCGGGAGTCGGGTCCAGTGGGGTGGGGGGGGGGGGGGGGGGGGGGCGGGTCGGGTCGGGGAACAGGAGGTCGGGTCGGGTCAGTCGGGTGTGGGGGGGGGGGGAGCGGGTCTCGGGTCGGGGCGGTGGGGGGGGGGAGTGGGTGTCTGGTCGGCCGGGGGGGGGGGAGCGGGTGTCGGGTCTTGTCGGGGGCGGGGAGCAGGAGCTGGCCGTGGGAGGAGCCTTATTCACGCAGCCCCAGTGAGGCCATTCAGCCAGGGCTAGGGGCTGCGTGCTTCGGGCCCCTCCCACACAGTTCGGCGCCTGGAGCTACTGCACTTGCGTGCCGACTGTAGCGCGCATGTGCAGAGGTCCCGGCACTGTTTTCAGCACCGGGACCTGGCTCCGCCCCCCCCACAGCTCGTGCTGGCTGCGCCGAGGGCCAGAGGACCTGCAAGTAGGTGGAGAATACCGAGGATTTTTCTCGCCGCCATTTTAGGTACGAAAAACGGGCGCCCAGCTCGGAGGGGCGCCCGTTTTTTTTCTTGTGGAAACTTGGGCCCATTGTGTTCAGTTTTCGTTTCCTAATCTGAGGAAGGACGTTCTTGCTATTGACGGAGTGCAGCGAAGGTTCACTAGACTGATTCCTGGGATGGCAGGACTGACATATGAGGAGAGATTGGGTCGACTGGGCCTGTATTCACTGGAGTTTAGAAAGATGAGAGGAAATCTGATAGAAACATATAAAATTCTGATGGGACTGGATAGGTTAGATGCAGGAAGAATGTTCCCGATGTTGGGGAAGTCCAGAACCAGGGGACATAATCTAAGGATAAGGCGTAAGCCATTTAGGACTTAGATGAGGAGAAAGTTTTTCACTCAGAGAGTTGTTAACCTGTGGAATTCCCTACCGCAGAGAGTTGTTGATGCCAGTTCATTAGATATAGTCAAGAGGGAGTTAGATATGGCCCTTACGGCTAAAGGGATCAAGGGGTATGGAGAGAAAGCAGGAAAGGGGTACTGAGGTGAATGATCAGCCATGATCTTATTGAATGGTGGTGCAGGCTCAAAGGGCCGAATGGCCTACTCCTGCACCTAATTTCTATGTTTCTATGTTTCTATGTTTCTATGTTTCAGCTCTGGTTATTTTGCCAAATCTGTGTCCTCTGGTTACCGAACATTCTGCAACTGGAAACAGTTTCAGTTTGTTTACAGGCCCGGCAATTATGACCCCGGGTTCGGCCAGGCCACCAACACCCCTCTCGGGGGCCAGACCTGGCCAAAACCCTCCTTGGTGGCCCAGTGGACCTAACTGAAATAAATGCAGAGTTTGCAGAAGCCCTCCCCTTTAACTGAATGGGAGCGAGTTTATGATGCATCAGCGCGATGCGGCACATCGGTTGACAAGCAGATGTGCGTGACACTGAAGAGTCCGAGCAGCGGCCGATCTGACATAATGACACTTCCGCTCTGCTGCCGTCCAGAACACTGCACCAACACCAAAAAAATCAAAGACCCCAATATCGCTGAAATCTATAAAAATAAAAAATCGCTAGGTATGCCCCGTTTGGGATGGAGGGCAATTTCAGCCCCGTCAGGTCTAGCGGTAATAAACGCATGGATGAGGGTTTCAGCAGCAGATGAGCTGAGGCAGGGGTGGAGACGGGGAACGTTACGGAGTTATGCCGCAAATATGTGGCCGGAATCTCAGTTCAGGGTCAAACATGACACCCAGGTTGCGAACAATCTGGCTTAGCCTCAGACAGAGGCTAGGGAGAGGGATGGAGTCGGTGGCTAGTGAACGCAGTTTGTGGTAGGATCAAAGACAATAGCTTCAGTCTTCCCAATATTTAATTGAAAAAAATATCTGCTCATCCAATACTGGATGTCAGACAAGCAGTCTGACAATTTAGAGACCATGAAGGTGTTGAGAGAAGTGGTGGTGAGGTAGAGCTGGGTGCCGACAGTGTATATATGGAAACTGACGCGTGTTTTTGGATGATATCAACAAGGGACAGCATATACATGAGAAATAGGAGGGGGCCAAGGATAGATTCTTGGGAGACACCAGAGGTAACGATGCAGGAGTGAAAAGAGAAGTCATTGCAGGTGATTTTCTGACTACGATTAGATAGATAAGGATGGAACCAGGCCAGTGCAGTCCCACCCAGTTGGACAATGGTGGAGAGGCGTTGGAGGAGGATAGAGTGGTCAACCGTGTCAAACTGCATTCAGATCGAGAAGGCCGAGGAGGGATAGTTTACCTTTGTCACAGTCACAAAGGAAGTAATTTGTGATTTTGATGAGAGCCATTTCGGTACTGTGGCAGGGGAGGAAGCCAGATTGAAGGGATTCAAACATGGAGTTCCGGGAAAGATGGGCAGAGATTTGAGAGGTGACAACATGTTCAAGGACTTTGGAGAGGAAAGGGAGATTGGGGATGGGGCGGTAGCTAGCAAGCACAGTGGGGTCAAGGGTTGGGTTTTTGAGGAGTGTGGTGATGACGGCAGATTTGAAACATAGAAACATAGAAAATAGGTGCAGGAGTAGGCCATTTGGCCCTTCGAGCCTGCACTCTCCTTCATGGCTGAAGGAGAGTGGGACAGTACCTGAGGAGAGAGAACCATTAACAATATCAGCTAACATGGGAGCCAGAAAAGGAAGTTGGGTGGTCAGCAGTTTAGTGGGAATAGGGTCAAGGGAGCAGGAAGTGGGTCTCATGAACAAGATGAGCGTGAATTGATCATGAGGGGAGATTGGCGAGAAACAGGAGAAAGATGCGAGCTCAGGGCTAGAGCAGAGGAAAAAATCAGAGGAAGTTTGGCCACCATAACAAGCGCCTGCGAAGAGACGCTCAGTCACTCAAGCAGGAAACACCAAGACTGGTTTGATGAGAATGACCAGGAGATCCAGGAGCTAATAAGCCGCAAGCGGAAGGCACTTCTGAACTTAAAGCAGCAACCCAATTCGGGAGCAGCAAAGCAGCTCTACTGACGGCTGAAGGCCGAGGTCCAACAAAAAACCCGCGACCAGAGAAATCTCTTTGCTGTCGGCCACTGGGCAAGTCATCGCAAGAATCCTCCTCAACCGTCTTCTCCCTATGGATGAAGAGCTCCTCCCAGAGTCACAATACGGATTCCATCCACTAAGGGATACAATGGACATGATCTTTGTGCGACAACTACAAGAGAAATGCAGGGAACAGCACCAATCCTTGTACATGGCCTTCTTTGACCTCACAAAGGCCTTTGAGACTGTCAACCATAAGGGAATTTGGAGCGTTCTCCTCCATTTCGACTGCCCCAAAAAGTTTGTCACCATCCTCCGCCTGCTCCTCGATGACATACAAGCTGTGATCCTGATCAACGGATTCACCACAGACCCAATCCACATCTGAACCGAGGTCAAGCAGGGCTGTGTCATCACACCAACACTCTTCTCGATCTTCCTTGCTGCAGTGGTCCATCTCACCCTCAACTAGCTCCCTGCTGGAGTGGAACTTAACATAGAACCAATGGGAACTTCTTCAACCTTCGTCGCCTCCATTCTAGATCCAAAGTTGTCCTATCCCCTGCCATTGAACTACAGTATGTGGATGACACTTGCATCGGTGCACAGAGGTTGAATGCCAAGCCATCATCAACATCATCACCAAGGCGTACGAAAGCTTGGGCCTTACATTAAACATCCATAAAAAAAAGGATCTCCACCATCCTGACCCCGCCACACAGCACTGCCCCCCGGTCATCAAAATCCCCAGCACGGCCTTGGACAATGTGGACCATGTTCCGTACCTCGGGAGCCTACTGTCAACAAGGGTAGACATCGATTACAAGGTCCAACACGGCCTCCAGTGTGCCAGCGCAGCCTTCGATTGCCTGAGGAAGAGAGTGTTTGAAGACCAGGATCTCAAATCTGCAGCAAGCTTATGGTCTACAGGACAGTCTTATATGGTTCAGAGACTTGGACCATATACAGGAGACTCCTCAAAGTGCTGAAGAAGTACCACCAGCGCTGCCTCCACAAGATCCTGCAAATCCACTGGGAGAATAGACACACCAACATCAGTGTTCTCGCTCAGGCCAACATCCCCAGCATTGAAGCACTGACCACAGTCGACCAGCTCTATTGGGCGGGCCACATCATCCACATGCCCGACACAAGACTCCCAAAGCAAGCACTCTACTCAGAACTCCTGCACGGCAAGCGAGCCGCAGGTGGGCAGAGATAACGTTTCAAGGACACCCTCAAAGCCTCTTTGATATAGTGCAACATCCCCAAATACACCTGGGAATCCCTGGCCAAAGACCACCCTAAGTGGAGGAAGAGCATCCGGGAGGGCACTGAGCACCTCGAGTCTCGTCGTCAAGCGCATGCAGAAAACAAGCGCAGGCAGCGGAAGGAGCGTGCGGCAAACTAGACTCCCCACCCACCCTTTCCTTCAACAACTGTCTGTCCCACCTGTGATAGAGACTGTAATTCTCGTATTGGACTGTACAGTCACCTGAGAACTCACTTTTAGAGTGGAAGCAAGTCTTACATAGAAACATAGAAACATAGAAAATAGGTGCAGGAGCAGGCCATTCAGCCCTTCTAGCCTGCACCGCCATTCAATGAGTTCATGGCTGAACATGAAACTTCAGTACCCCCTTCCTGCTTTCTCGCCATAACCCTTGATCCCCCGAGTAGTAAGGACTTCATCTAACTCCCTTTTGAATATATTTAGTGAATTGGCCTCAACTACTTGCTGTGGTAGAGAATTCCACAGGTTCACCACTCTCTGGGTGAAGAAGTTTCTCCTCATCTCGGTCCTAAATGGCTTACCCCTTATCCTCAGACTGTGACCCCTGGTTCTGGACTTCCCCAACATTGGGAACATTTTTTCTGCATCTAACCTGTCTAAACCCGTCAGAATTTTAAACGTTTCTATGAGGTCCCCTCTCATTCTTCTGAACTCCAGTGAATACAAGCCCAGTTGATCCAATCTTTCTTGATAGGTCAGTCCCGGCATCCCGGGAATCAGTCTGGTGAATCTTCGCTGCACTCCCTCAATAGCAAGAATGTCCTTCCTCAAGTTAGGAGACCAAAACTGTACACAATACTCCAGGTGTGGCCTCACCAAGGCCCTGTACAACTGTAGCAACACCTCCCTGCCCCTGTATTCAAATCCCCTCGCTATGAAGGCCAACATGCCATTTGCTTTCTTAACCGCCTGCTGTACCTGCATGCTAACCTTCAATGACTGATGTACCATGACACCCAGGTCTCGTTGCACCTTTCCTTTTCCTAATCTGTCACCATTCAGATAATAGTCTGTCTCTCTGTTTTTACCACCAAAGTGGATAACCTCACATTTATCCACATTATACTTCATCTGCCATGCATTTGCCCACTCACCTAACCTATCCAAGTCACTCTGCAGCCTAATAGCATCCTCCTCGCAGCTCACACTGCCACCCAACTTAGTATCATCCGCAAATTTGGAGATACTGCATTTAATCCCCTCGTCTAAATCATTAATGTACAATGTAAACAGCTGGGGCCCCAGCACAGAACCTTGCGGCACTCCACTAGTCACTGCCTGCCATTCTGAAAAGTACCCGTTTACTCCTACTCTTTGCTTCCTGTCTGACAACCAGTTCTCAATCCACGTCAGCACACTACCCCCAATCCCATGTGCTTTAACTTTGCACATTAATCTCTTGTGTGGGACCTTGTCGAAAGCCTTCTGAAAGTCCAAATATACCACATCAACTGGTTCTCCTTTGTCCACTTTACTGGAAACATCCTCAAAAAATTCCAGAAGATTTGTCAAGCATGATTTCCCTTTCACAAATCCATGCTGACTTGGACCTATCATGTCACCATTTTCCAGATGCACTGCTATGACATCCTTAATAATTGATTCCATCATTTTACCCACTACTGAGGTCAGGCTGACCGGTCTATAATTCCCTGTTTTCTCTCTCCCTCCTTTTTTAAAAAGTGGGGTTACATTGGCTACCCTCCACTCCATAGGAACTGATCCAGAGTCAATGGAATGTTGGAAAATGACTGTCAATGCATCCGCTATTTCCAAGGCCACCTCCTTAAGTACTCTAGGATGCAGTCCACAGGCCCTGGGGATTTATCGGCCTTCAATCCCATCAATTTCCCCAACACAATTTCCCGACTAATAAAGATTTCCCTCAGTTCCCCCTCCTTACTAGACCCTCTGACCCCTTTTATATCCGGAAGGTTGTTTGTATCCTCCTTAGTGAATACCGAACCAAAGTACTTGTTCAATTGGTCTGCCATTTCTTTGTTCCCCGTTATGACTTCCCCTGATTCTGACTGCAGGGGACCTACGTTTGTCTTCACCAACCTTTTTCTCTTTACATACCTATAGAAACTTTTGCAATCCGCCTTAATGTTCCCTGCAAGCTTCTTCTCGTACTCCATTTTCCCTGCCCTAATCAAACCCTTTGTCCTCCTCTGCTGAGTTCTAAATTTCTCCCAGTCCCCAGGTTCGCTGCTATTTCTGGCCAATTTGTATGCCACTTCCTTGGCTTTAATACTATCCCTGATTTCCCTAGATAGCCACGGTTGAGCCACCTTCCCTTTTTTATTTTTACGCCAGACAGGAATGTACAATTGTTGTAATTCATCCTTGCGGTCTCTAAATGTCTGCCATTGCCCATCCACAGTCAACCCCCTAAGTATCATTCGCCAATCTATCCTAGTCAATTCACGCCTCATACCTTCAAAGTTACCCTTCTTTAAGTTCTGGACCATGGTCTCTGAAATTACTGTTTCATTCTCCATCCTAATGCTGAATTCCACCATATTATGGTCACTCTTCCCCAAGGGGCCTCGCACAATGAGATTGCTAATTAATCCTCTCTCATTACACAACACCCAGTCTAAGATGGCCTCTCCCCTAGTTGGTTCCTCAACATATTGGTCTAGAAAACCATCCCTTATGCACTCCAGGAAATCCTCCTCCACCGTATTGCTTCCAGTTTGGCTAGCCCAATCTATGTGCATATTAAAGTCACCCATTATAACTGCTACACCTTTATTGCATGCACCCCTAATTTCCTGTTTGATGCCCTCCCCAACATCCCTATTACTGTTTGGAGGTCTGTACACAACTCCTACTAACGTTTTTTGCCCTTTGGTGTTCTGCAGCTCTACCCATATAGATTCCACATCATCCAAGCTAATGTCTTTCCTAACTATTGCATTAATCTCCTCTTTAACCAGCAATGCTACCCCACCTCCTTTTCCTTTTATTCTATCCTTCCTGAATGTTGAATACCCCTGAATGTTGAGTTCCCAGCCCTGATCATCCTGGAGCCACGTCTCCGTAATCCCAATCACATCATATTTGTTAACATCTATTTGCACAATTAATTCATCCACCTTATTGCGGATACTCCTTGCATTAAGACACAAAGCCTTCAGGCTTGTTTTATTAACACCCTTTGGCCTTTCATTTCGAGGGACTGCCTATGATGATGATGACTAACCCAGTACTGCACTGATGTTTCAGACTAGTTTATGTGCTAAAATCTCTGGATTGGGACTTGAATCCACAAGCTTCTGAGTCACAGGCTACTACTGAGCCAAAGCTACAACCGAGCCAAAGTTACAACCTAATCTGGGTTTTGTGTCACTCTTTCTCTGATTCTTACTTGGCCAGCATTGCTGGTTTGCAGTTTTTTATTATTTTGTCATGGCTCTGGGACTTCATTAACAAAGTGATGGCCGGATCAATACTGCGAATGTGCTGGATGGGACAGTGAAGAATAAGATGGTTTTGCAACTGCGGGCAGTGTGGATAAAATCTCTGGCATTAACGTAGGTGGATAAAAGAAATGGTGAGTATACTTTAATGGCAAACGTCTAGGGTGGAATAAATTTTGGTCAACGTGCCTCCTCCAATGTCAATGTAAGATTACATATGTCTAAAATATATTTTTAATTAATAATCTGGTTGCCAACTGGTTGCTGATGGCTCTCAATTTCTGCTATTGACTGCTGCAGTTTGTGCTTAAGCTCTTGCTCTCCTCTCCTCATCAGCAAGGACTGTAAGTTTATACATGTGCAGCTCTATAAAATTGTGCAATTAAAAATAAATAATTGCTGCTGGTTACACATTTCTTAAGTCAAGAATATCTGCAGACCAAATGGTAGTGTGGCATTTACATTCTCTTGCAACAAAATGTGGTTGGACTTGCTGCAGAAATTGGCTTTGTGTTGCTGTAAAACTCCAGAGACCCTGGCTATATTGGACAGCAATATTTGTTTGCCCGGATATTTCATAAACATGTTCGGCCCAGGCAGATGTAGCCCTAGTTTTAGTGACTGTGGGGTTGTTCTGTGGCTAATTATCTGACCCATTTGATGCACCATGCTTTTTGTGGCATATATCAATGATTTAGACTTGAATGTTGGGAGTGTGATTAAAAAGTTTGCAGATGATACAAAAATTAGCTGTGTGGTTGATAATGAAGAAGAAAGCTGTAGACTGCAGGAAGATATCATTGAACTGATCAGGTGGGCAGAACAGTGGCAAATGGAATTCAACCCGGAGAAGTGTGAGGTAATGCATTTGGGGAGGGCTAACAAGGCAATAAATGGTAGGACACTGAGAAGTGTAGAGGAACAAAGCGACCTTGGAGTGCATGTCCACAGATCCCTGAAGGTAGCAGGCCAGGTAGATAAGGTGACTAAGAAGCCATAGGGAATACTTGCCTTTATTTGCCAAGGGTGGTTATGCTTCAACTGTATAAAACACTGGTTCGGCCACAGCTAGAGTACTGCCTGCAGTTCAGGTCACCATATTACAGGAAAGATCTGATTACATTAGAGAGGGTACTGAGGAGATTTATGAGGATGTCGCCTGGACTGGAGAATTTTAGCTATGAGGAAAGATTGGGTAGGTTGGGGTTGTTTTCTTTGGAACAGAGGAGGCTGAGGGGAGACCTCATTGAGGTGTATAATGTTATGAGAGGCCTAGATAGGATGGATAGGAAGGACCTATTTCCCTAGCAGAGAAGTCAACAATTAGGGGGCATAGATCGAAAGTGATTGGTAGGAGGATTAGAGGGGATTTGAGGGGAATTTTTTTCATCCAGAGGATGGTGGGGGTCTGGAATTTACTGCCTGAAAGGGTGGTAGAGGCAAAAACCCTCACCACATTTAAAAAGTACCTGGATATGCACTTGAAGTACCGTAACGTGCAAGGTTACAGACCAAGAGCTGGAAAGTGGGATTAGGCTGGATAGCTCTTGGTTGGCCGGTGCAGGCACACTGGGCCGAAATGGCCTCCTTCTGTGCTGTAAATTTCTATGATTCTGATTCTATACCTGTTACACTCATAATAAATGGTCAGACTGAGTACTGTGTGTAATGAACAAGTGTGACCTTAGCTCCTTTATTAAGGTTCCAGAGTGCAGGTACTGTGCTCCCAAGGGATGCTGGGATCCCTTGGGACTCCAATAGGTAGGCCCTCTGGTGGTCAGATGTGATGCAGGTTACAAGGGGTTCAATACATAACGTCACTCCCTTGTGAAGTCAACAGTGTAATTATTTACAAGGTGAGACGATCTGGGGCTTTGTGCTCCCTTGTCGATCGTCTCGGTACAAATGCTGGTGTGGGTGGGTTGGTCAGTTCTTCACTGGACTGTTGGGCAGCCGGCCTTACCAGGCTACTGGGGATGGTGAGTTTGGTTTTGTGGTCAACTGTGATGTCAGCTGCCACTTGTGTGTGTGTTGGAGGGTCAAAGTTGGTGGTGTCCTCTTCAGGTTGATCGTAGTTGTTGGTGAACCGCAATTTGATTTGGTCCGTGTTTTCTGTGCGTTTGTCCATTGGTCAGTTTGACCTGAAACACCCTACTCCCCTCTTTGGCTGTGACCATGCCAGCGAGCCATTTGGGACCATGTCCATAATTGAGCACAAATATAGGATCATTGATCTCAATATCGCATGACAAATTTGCGCGGTCATGATACACACTTTGTTGATGCAGCTTGTCCTCCACGTGATTATGAAGATCAGGGTGGACAAGAGAGAGCCTTGTTTTAAGCACCCTTTTCATGAGCAGCTCAGCTGGGGGAATCCCGGTGGGTGAGTGGGATCTGGTGCGTTAGCTGAGCGGCACTCGGGACAGCCGGGTCTGCAGGGAGTCTACCGACACGCGTTTCAAGCTTTGTTTGATGGTCTGAACTGCCCGTTCTGCCTGGCCATTGGATGCGAGCTTGAACGGGGCAGATGTGACATGTTTGATCCCATTGCGGGTCATGAATTCTTTGAATTCAGCACTGGTGAAGCACGGCCCATTGTCGCTGACTAGGACATCAGGCAAGCCGTGCGTGGCAAACATGGCTCATAGGCTTTCAATGGTGGCCGTGGATGTGCTTACAGACATTTTTGCACATTCAATCCATTTTGAGTAAGTGTCCACGACAGCTAAAAACATTTTGCCTAGGAATGGGATCGCATAGTCTACATGGATCCTCGACCACGGTTTGGATGGCCATGACCACAAACTTAGCGGTGCCTCTCTGGGTGCATTGCTCAACTGAGAGCAAGTGTTGCATTGGCGCACACATGACTCTAAATCTGAGTCGATGCCAGGCCACCACACATGGGATCTGGCTATGGCTTTCATCATTACACTGCCTGAGTGGGTGCTGTGCAGTTCGCAAATAAATGTGTCTTTGCCTTTCTTGGGCAAGACTACGCAATTTCCCCACAAAACCCAGTCCGCCTGCAGGGACAGCTCATCTTTGCGTCTGTGGAACTCCACTGGGACACTGGACCAGCTTCCATGGAGGACACAGTTTTTTTTTACCAGGGACAGTAAAGGATCCTGGATGGTCCAGGTCCTGATCTGGCGGTCTGTAACCGGAGATTACAAATGCCTCCATGACCATGAGCAAGTCCACTGGCTGTGCCATTTCCACCCCAGTGGTGGGCAATGGTAGCTGACAGAGCATCTGCGCAGTTCTCTGTGACCGGTCTGTGGCGGATTACACAGTTGTATGCCGACAGCGTGAGCGCCCATCTTTTGATGCGGGCAGAGACATTGGTGTTAATCCCTTTGCTCTCCGAGAATAGCGATATGAGCGGCTTGTGGTCAGTTTCAAGCTCGAACTTGAGGCCAAATAAGTACTGGTGCATTTTTTTTACCCGTAAAAGCACGCCAGAGCCTCTTTTTCAACCATGATGTAGACCCTTTCGGCCTTGGACAAACTCCTGAATGCATACGCAACTGGTTGCAAAATTCCCGATTCATTAGCTTGTTGTAACAAACACCCGACCCGTATGACAATGCATCGCAAGCTAACACCAATCGTTTACATGGCTTATACATGACAAGCAGTTTGCTCGAACATAATAAGTTTCTGACTTTCTTAAAGGCAGCTTCTTGTGAATTCTCCCATACCCAGTTGTCTCCCTTGCGCAGTAGCGCATGTAGGGGTTCTAGCAGGGTGCTTAGGAAATTACCGAAGTAGTTAAGGAGCCCCAGGAACGACTGCAGCTCCATCACGTTCTGTGGTCGCGGCGTGTTCTTTATGGCCTCCGTCTTGGCGTCGGTGGGTCTGATGCCGTCTGCTACGATTCTCCTTCCTAAGAATTCAACGTCCTGTACCAGGAAAACACACTTCAAGCGTTTCAACCTGAGCCCCACTCGATCCAACCGACTAAGAGCCTCCTCCAGATTCTTCAAGTGCTCCAAGATAACCAATATGTCGTCCTGGAAGACCACTGTGCAAGGAACCGACTTTAGCAGGCTCTCCATGTTCCGTTGGAAGATCGCTGCGGCCGACCGAATTCCGAACGGGCACCGGTTGTAGATAAACAGACCTTTGTGCGTGTTGATGCAGGTGAGGCCTTTCAAAGATTCCTCCAGCTCCTGCGTCATGTAGGCCAAGGTCAGGTCCAGCCTGGTGAACGTCTTCCCTCCAGCCAGGGTCGCAAATAGGTCATCTGCCTGGGTAGCGGGTACTGGTCCTGCAGCGAAAAACAGTTAATCGTTATTTTATAGTCACCACAAATTCTAACCGTACTGTCCTCCTTGAGTATCGGAACAATCGGACTGGCCCAGTCATTGAATTCCACCGGCGCGATGATGCCTTCACGTTGCAGCCTGTCCATCTCAATTTCCACTTTTTCACACATCATGTATGGTACCGCCCAAGCCTTGTGGTGGATAGGTTGCATACCGGGAACCAAATGGATCTGTACTTTCGCCCCCGGAAAGCTTTCAATGCCTGGCTCGAATAACATAGGGAACTTGCTTAGAACCTGGGTACATGCGGTGTCATCGATGGACAAAAGCGCTCGGATGTCGTCCCAGTTCCAGAAGATTTTCCCCAGCCAGCTTCTGCCAAACAACGTGGGGCCATCCCCTGGCACAATCCACAGTGGGAGGTCGTGTACTGCTCCATCATAGGAGACTTTGACTTCAGCACTGCCAATTACAAGGATTAGTTCCTTGGTGTAAGTCCTTAGTTTGGTGTGAATGGGGCTGAGCTTGAGCCTGTGTGCCTTCTTCCCCCATAGCCTGTCGAAGGCCATTGTACTCATTATGGACTGACTTGCCCCCGTGTCCAGCTCCATAGACACTGGAATACCATTCAGTTCAACTTTCAACATTATTGGTGGGCATTTTGTTATGAACTTGTGTACCCTGTACACCTCTGCCTCCTCAGTACGAGTTTCCAATTCCATCTGAAACACTGCATCGATCTTCCTCTGCAATGTGGTGGTTTGCAGGGTTTGCAGCTCGCCTGCACATTAGTTGGAGGTGTCCAATTGTTCTTCAGCCATTGCACGCATAGTGCTTAAAGCGGCATTGATGGGGTCAATGATCACCCCCACAGCACCAACAGGGTGTTAACTGCCTCGCATTAACAGATGATGGCGGACTCTGGGTCAATTGAGGTCGGGCCACAGCAGCTGGTGTGTATGTTCTGCCCTGTACATTTCTGCTCAAAACCGACGTTACTTTATGCACAGTACTGGCCGAAACTTCTTTGTTCTGCGAAATCTGCTTGGTGTTGTCACTGGTGGACATAAATGGCTGGACTATCGTTATGGCTTTACTCAGATTCGGAGTTTCTACAGTCAACAGTTTGCGAAGGATTGTTTCATGTCTGATGCTCAATACAAAAACGTCTCTGAGCATTTGTTCTAGGAATCCCTCAAACTCACAATGTCCTGCCAGGCGACATAGCTCGCTACTTCCTGGCCCTCTGATCGTTGACACATGTAGAAGCGATATCTCGCCATCAAAACGCTTTCCGAAGGATTTAGGTGCTCCCGGACCAGCGTACACAGTTCTTCGTCGGATTTCTCTGTTGGTTTTGCCGGAGCCAGGAGATTCTTCATGAGGCCATAGTTTGTTGCCCCACAGACAGTTAGGACGATCGCCCTTCATTTGGTGATGTTCTCGTCCCCTTCCAGCTCGTTGGCCACGAAGTACTGGTCGAGAATTTCCACGAAGGCCTCCCAATCGTCCCCCTCTGAGAACTTCTCCACGATGCCGACTGGTCTCTGCATTTTCGTTGTTCTTTACCTCGTTGGCAATTGTTTCACTCATAATAAATGGTCAGAATGAGCAAGTGTGACCTTAGCTCCTTTATTAAGGTTCCAGAGTGCAGGTGCCTCGTGGGTGGCCTGCTTATGTACTGTGCCCCCAAGGGATGCTGGGACCCCTTGGGACTCCAACAGGTAGACCCTCTGGTGTTCAGGTGTGATGCAGGTTACAAGGGGTTAAATACATAACAATACCCAGGTGTAAATTACTGTTGTGGCCACCTATGAATCTCTTGCCACTGCTGTCCGGGGGTGGTGGTGGTCGGCAAGGGGGTTGGGGAGGGGGTGGGGGGATGATGTTGGTGAAAAACCATGCACACGCATAAAGCCTTTGCTTTTCTATAAACGAGACAGCAAACACGTCTTTTAACCAAGCCATTTTGTGTGCCAACATCTGCTGTACAGCTTCATACTGGAAATGTAGACTCTGATTACCAAAGACACCAAAGGAGTAATTGGCAATCGGTATGAACCACCAGCTTAGGATGAATATGTAGGAGACCCGTTTCAACAAATAAGAGAGACAGCAAGGATTCAGAATGTGATAATTATGGGGAATTTCAACAGGTAACATGAACAGAACAGTGACAACCAGAACATCGAGCTGAAAGTATGATACCATCAGATTTTTAAAATAACATGAAATGAAAGGAAACCTTATTAAAGAGGTTCAATGAGACCTGGAAGATCAAAATGAATACATTATTAATTAACTAATCACTTAGACACATCCAGACTAGTATTAGAATGTGTTAACAAGTGAAACAAAAATCTGTGGAGGTAAAAATTAATTGAATGAAATGGGATTGAAGGGATCAGTAAAAAAAATTCCACAAATCAAACAAAATGGAAAGTGATAGCGGGGTGGGGGATTGGCGGAAACAGAAGATGCAGGAACATGAGTGCGATTACATATACTCCTATTGTACATTGATATTGCAGTTACGATCTCTGTGCAATCATGATCACTATTCTCTGTTTTTCTTGGTTAAAAGAAAGAAAGACTTGGATTTATATCGCTCTTTTCATGACCTAAGGACATTCCAAAGTACTTTACAGCCAGTGAAGAACTTTAGAAGCATAGATACTGTTGTAATGTGGGAAACACAGCAGCCAATTTGCATGCAGCAAGGTCCCACAAACAGCAATGAGATAATAACCAAATAATGTGGAGTTTTTTTGTGATGTTGGTTGAGGGCTAAGTATTGGCCAGGACATCGAGGAAAACACCCCTGTACTTCTTTGAAATAGTAACATGGGATATTTTACATCCGTCTGAGGGCAAATGGGTCCTCACTTTTTCATCCAAATGATGGGATTTATTTTCCATAATGCTCTCTATCAAGGTGTAGGGTAACTCCCGGTACTTTCAGGTACAATTTTATTTTCTTCTGGGAAGAGGCATTGGTTAGGTTTATGACTGATACCCTTCAAAAAAAAGTTTGTCTCATCGCTGACATACGTTATCTAATAAGAGACTCTGCCTATCTGCCTAGGTTTCTGTAACATTGTGTGGTTGGAAATAAGATCAGAAAATGATGGAAATATAGCACAGGTCCACCAGTATCAGTAAAAAGAAAAGACAGGTTAACATTTTGTACATCCGTCTTCAGAACTGTTGGGATCTTGCCTCCAGACTTCTCGCTAATACAGAGGACTTGGAAATCTATAACAACATAAAAGTATATTGTCCCCCTGTTTACATTTTATGAAATTATTTAATCCGAGTCATTTCTCTCTGAAATGTCATGTGAAGTTTTATTGCAGCAATCTGGCGACTGGAGGTCTCACTCTTACCTCCCCCGAGTATGTAGAAATCACTGGCTCAGTGCTTTTGGATTTATGAAATTCACCTGAAATTGACAAGGAGGTCAATGCAATGGGAATGTTTCAGCATTGTCAAAAGGCTCCTGCTGACCAACCAATCAAGTGAGTTATGCAGCAAAATCCTATTCTATGTAATAGGTCGTAAAGAAAAGAAAATGGTCCTAAATTATAACTAGCCTGTTAGTCTACCAGTGCAGCCGGCCCCACTTAAATGTCTACTTGTTATTTGTTTGTCTCTTCTTTAAAGTCAAACGTTCTTCCATTCACTTCTATGTGACCTATTCTATTAATTGTCCAATATTAAAGGTCATTTTTTTCATGTCTGCAGTTTTCTCCTGTATGCCTACATTCTCATGATTGAAGTTAGAAAGCTGCTGATTGGTTCCTGGATCCTAGCCAGTGTTAATATATTCTGGGTTCTTTTAATTGCAAGCTGCACTATATCGTAAACAATACCACATACTTCCGATCGTCAGATTTTGCATTATGGCATAGATTATCTATGCTACTGCTTACAGCTCCAGTACCTCACAGACATTATAAAATGAACAATATCCCATTTTTGCATTTAGTGCATATTTGTCTGTCGCATTTCATGTATCACACTGTAGCATTGCACTGTATAATTCGTAAGTTTTTGTGCGATATTTGCACTTGATTACAGAAAACAGTGACATGTCAGAACTGAACGTCTATGAAATATGTCACTCAACATGTAGCAAATGGGAATGAAATATACCAGTTGTCAACTTCAGAATCTTCACATCAAAAATTAGCAGTCAGCAAACAGTTATTAATAGCCAGGAGCAAAAGTTGAACCAGTAAAAATGTTCCAATTACTATTTCAAAGACCTTTACGTATCCACTAAGTTGAGAACATATTATTAGAAATAGCATTTGTAATATAATAGGATAAAAAGAGACAAAACTTACAAAAAAAATTGACTAAACTTACCTTACTGTATTTTCTATATTTGAAATGTGTCTAACAATGTTTCCTATTGGAGACCTATGTTTTACTGAGAAGCTTAGAAGCTGGAACTTAATGGGATTGCCTAGAGCTATCATGCAAAAGGAGAGTTTTAGGACAGAAGGCATCCATTTGGTCCATCATCCCTGTGGTGGCTTTTTGCAAGTACTACCACTGTCCTGCTCTCTCCTTATAACCCTGTATCTTCCTCTGCTTCAAATATTGTTCAATGATCCCTTAAACGACGCAATGCTCTGCTCTCCACCTGAACCATTCCTTCTGGCAAAGCAGTCCATGTTCCAACAACTCAATACATGCAGAAATTTCTCCTCACATCTCTCTTCTCATGGTGACAATTTTTAATTGATGATTTCTCATTATTGATTAACCAATCAAAGGAAACAGTCTTTCTCTATTTACTCTTTCAAAACTTTACATAATTTTAAAAACCTCTATTAAATGTCCCCCAAACATTCTCTGCTGCAGTAGAAATGGTTCCAATATCTCAAGTCTCCCCTTAAAACTATTGTTTCCCGTCCCTGTCATCATTCTGGTGAATGCACATCATAATTCCTTTGCTATAATGAAGCACCCAAAACATGGCGCAGCACTCTAAATGAGGGCTATTCAGAATTTTGTAAAAAAAAAATCTTTATTTTATTATTTTTGCACTTTATAGGGTAATTTTAATTCACCTAAACCAATGCTAACAAGGCAGTAAGGGCCTCAAGATGGGGTTGGTACACATACCCCTCCATTAACATCAAGGCTGCAGCCACCGCCATTTTGAAAGGGCCCTATCCCTGGGCGTCCACAGTGCTTGCCTGAAATAGGTGATAGGACTTTTATCCATGCGAATCAAGGTTCCAATGAGTTAGGACCCTGATTGTAATGTCCTCGATCAGGCCAACATCCCCAGCATCGAAGCACTGACCACACTCGACCAGCTCCGTTGGATGGGCCACATTGTTCGCATGCCTGATGCAAGACTCCTAAAGTAAGCACTCTACTCGGAATTCCTACATTGCAAGCGAGCCCCAGGTGGGCAGAGGAAATGTTTCAAGGACACCCTCAAAGCCTCCTTGATAAAATGCAACATCCCCACCGACACCTGAGAGTCCCTGGCCAAAGACCGCCCTAAGTGGAGGAAGAACATCCGGGAGGGCGTTGAGCACCTCGAGATCGTCACCGAGAGCATGCAGAAAAGAAGCGCAGGCAGCGGAAGGAGCGTGCGGCAAACCAGTCCCACTCTCCCTTTCCTTCAACGACTGTCTGTTCCACCCGTGACAGAGACTGTAATTCCCGTATTGGACTGTTCAGTCACCTAAGAACTCACTTTTAGAGTGGAAGCAAGTCTTCCTCGATTTCGAGAGACTGCCTATGATGATGGTGATGTAATATTAAGGGACAGATGGGAGGAACATGGTCCACCCATGTGTAATGGCCATGAGCTGCCTTAGCAGTGGTCCTTCAAGGTACTGCTACTGGCCATTCAAGAAATGACCTCAACATTATTTGCATTTATAATTTTTGTGGCCCTGGAAGGAGCAGGAGTGCTGCGGGCTGCTGCCAGACAGGTTCTCCCCCTCAGTCTCACTTATCCCCAGAACTTACAGTAGCTCACAGCGACATTCTAGCTGACCAACATTACTGTGGCCAAAGCTGCCTCGGGAGGTTTGTTTAGTGTCAACAGCTCGCCATTCGGATTCAAATGAGGCCCAGGCCTCAAATTCGCAGCAGCATCTTCCCTGTCTGAAAGGCATCCAGCTGGTATACCCAAGGGTTAAAATCTACCTGTATATCTCTATTTATCAAAACCAAATTCTATTGGCCTTTTTTTATGGTTTTATTTACCTTTGCTCAAACTTTTAGAGAATTATATATTTGAACCACTCAGCCTCACCATTTACCAATATGCATCTTTCTATTGATTTTTCTGCTCCTAGTCATTGTTTTATCTCCAAAATGTATTATTGCACACATCCCCATTAAATTGCACCTTCCTTCTGTCTTCACAGTCCACTAATCAGTCTTCCTGAACTGTTTCACAGTCCTCCTCACTGTTTTCTAGACCTCTAACTTTTATGCTGAAATTGTGTTCCCTATGCACAAGTCCAATCATCTATATATACCAGGAACAAAATTGGCATCAGAACTGATCTCTGGGGTAAACTACTTCAAACCTTCTTTAATCTGGGCAACACCGATTTACACAAACTCTTCAGTAACTGTCCATCAACTAACTTTCTATCCATGCTGCTATATTTTCTCATGTGCCATAAGACTCGTTTTTTCTAACAAGCCTCTTGTTAAATACCTTATTGAATGCATTATGGGAAAAAAAATCCATATACACAATGTATTCAGCATTTTCTTTGTGTCCGATCAGTCACTTCTTCAAAAATCTGTATTAAATTTGTCAAATATGACTAGCCTTTAACAAGTCTGTGTTGCATGTCCTTAATTATGCTGTACATTTCTAAATGCTAATAATTTTATTTTGAACTATGCATTCTAAGTCATTATCATCATCATCATAGGCAGTCCCTCGGAATCGAGGAAGACTTGCTTCTACTCCTGAAGTGAGTTCTTTGATGGCTGAACAGTCCAATACGAGAGCCACAGACTCTGTCACAGGTGGGACAGATAGTTGTTGAGGGAAGGGGTGGATGGGACTGGTTTGCCGCATGCTCTTTCCGCTGTCTGCGCTTGATTTCTGCATGCTCTCGGCGTTGAGACTCGAGGTGCTCAGCACCCTCTCGGATGCACTTCCTCCACTTAGGGCGGCCTTGAGCCAGGGACTCCCAGGTGCCAGTGGGGATAGAAACATAGAAACATAGAAATATAGAAAATAGGTGCAGGAGTAGGCCATTTGGCCCTTCAAGCCTGCACCACCATTCAATAAGATCATGGCTGATCATATCCTCTGTACCCCTTTCCCGCTTTCTTTCCATACCCCTTGATCCCTTTACTCATAAGAGCCATATCTAACTCCCTCTTGAATATATCCAATGAACTGGCATCAACAACTCTCTGCAGCAGGGAATTCCACAGGTTAGCCACTCTCTGAGTGAAGAAGTTTCTCCTCATCTCAGTCCTAAATGGCCTACCCCTTATCTTAAGACTGTGTCCCCTGGTTTTGGTCTTCCCCAACATCGGGAACATTCTTCCCGCATCTAACCTGTCCAGTACCGTCAGAATCTTATACGTTTCTATGATAACCCTCTCATCCTTCTAAACTCCAGTGAGTACAGGCCCAGTTGATCCAGTCTCTCCTCATATGTCCGTCCAGCCATCCCTGGAATCAGTCTGGTGAACCTTCGCTGCACTCCCTCAATAGCAAGAATGTCCTTCCTCAGATTAGGAGACTAAAACTGAGGGAATGATCAGCCATGATCTTATTGAATAGAGGTGCGGGCTCGAAGGGCCGAATGGCCTACTCCTGCACCTATTTTCTATGTTTCTATGAACACAATATTCCAGGTGAGGTCTCACCAAGGCACTGTACAACTGCAGTAAGACCTCCCTGCTCCTATACTCAAATCCCCTAGCTATGAAGGCCAACATACCATTTGCCATCTTCACTGCCTGATGAACCTGCATACCAACTTTCAATGACTGATGAACCATGACACCCAGGTCTCATTGCACCTCCCTGTTTCCTAATCTGCCACCATTCAGATAATATTTTGCCTTCGTGTTTTTGCCACCAAAGTGGATAACCTCACATTTCTCCACATTATACTGCATCTGCCATGCATTTGCCCGCTCACCTAACCTGTCCAAGTCACCCTGCAGCCTCTTAGCGTCCTCCTCACAGCTCACACCGCCACCCAGTTTAGTGTCATCTGCAAACTTGGAGATATTACACTCAATTCCTTCATCCAAATCTTTAATGTATAATGTAAAGAGCTGGGGTCCCAACATCGAGTCCTGCGGTACTCCACTAGTCACTGCCTGCCATTCTGAAAAGCATCCGTTAGCCCGACTCTCTGCTTCCTGTCTGCCAACCAGTTCTCTATCCACGTCAGTACATTACCCCCAATACCATGTGCTTTGATTTTGCACACCAATCTCTTGTGTGGGACCTTGTCAAAAGCCTTTTGAAAGTCCAAATACACCACATTCACTGGTTCTCCCCTGTCCATTCTACTAGTTACATCCTCAAAAAATTCCAGAAGATTTGTCAAGTATGCCAAGGCATCTCACAGGAGTATTATAAGACAACACAGTTGACACCAAGCCACATAAGGAGAAATTAGGGCAGATGACCAAAAGCTTGGTCAAAGAGGTAGGTTATAAGATGCGTCTTAAAGCGAGGTAGAGAGGTGGAGAGGTTTCGGCAGGGAATTCCAGAGCCTAGGGCCTAGGCAACAGAAGACATGGCCACCAATGGTTGAACGATTATCATCAGGGATGCTCAAGAGGGAAGAATTAAAGGAGCGCAGATATCTTGAGGGGTTGTGGGGCTGGAGGAGATTACACAGATAGGGAGGGGCGAGGCCGTGGAAGGATTTGAAAACAATAAAAATTTTGAAATCAAGGTGTCGCTTCACCGGGAGCCAATGTAGGTCAGCGAGCACAGAAGTGATCACGGGTGAACAGGACTTGGTGCAAGTTATGACACAGGCAGCCGACTTTTCGATCACCTCAAGTTTACATATGGTAGAATGTGTGAGGCCAGCCAGGATTGGAATAGTCAAGTCTAGAGGCAACAAAGGCATGGATGAGGGGTTAAGCAGCGGATGAGCTGAGAGAAGGGCAGAGACGGGCGATGTTACGGAGGTGGAAATAGGCGGTCTTAGTTATATAGGGGATATGTGATCGGAAGCTAATTTCAGGGTCAAATATGACACCAAGGTTGCGAATAGTGTGGTTCAGCCTGAGACATATGTTAAGGAGAGGGATGAAGTTAGTGGCTAGGGAACGGAGTTTGTGGCAGGGAATGAAAACAATATCTTCGGTCTATACAATATTTAATTGGAGAAAAATTCTGCTCATCTGGAACTGGATGTCGGATAATTTAGAGACCGTGGCGGAGTTGTGAGAAGTGGTGGTGAGGTCGTGCTGGGTATTGTCAGCGTATACGTGGAAACTAACACTGTGTTTCGGACAATGCTGCCAAGAGCAAAATGTACATGAGAAATAGTTGGATAGTAAAGGCAAAGAAGCTGATTCTCTATATTGCAGACAGAGATTAATTTATTTATGTAACTTGTACATGAGGAAATACATTTATTTATTTATCTACACGCAGTGAATAAAGAAACATTATTTTTCCAGAGCCAATTTAAAAAAAAACTTATTGCACCATCTCCATGATTGCTTGCAAACTTTCAGAGGAGCTATGTAGTCCTCATCCATTTTCACAGCAAGCACTTTCTTCCAACAGCGTAATCTCTGAATTAATATGAGCAAAGATATGTCAGATCTGCTTCATTTTCAAAATAATTAGTGCCAGAAAAAAAGTCTCTGTTTTATTTTTGATTAAAATAAAAGTTGCACAACAGGCACAGTTTTGTGACAAACATTTTGGAAAACCCCTTTCTGTTATCTTATAAACCTATAATATAATGATATCCCTTATATTTAATGCATAATCACATCACTTGCATATTTTTTTATTCATTCATGGATGTTAGCATCACTGGCAAGGCCAGAATTTATTGCCCATCCCTTCCTTGAGAAGGTGGTGGTGGGCTGCCTTCTTGAACCGCTGTAGTCCATGTGATGAAGGTAGGGTGCTCTAAGGTAGGGAATTTCAGGATTTTGACCCAGAAACTATGAAGGAACAGCGCTATATTTCCAAGTCAGGATGGTCGGTGACTTGGAAGGTGTTATGTATTGTCCAGGTAAATTAAATGTATAAGTACAATGGTGTGCCACAGAGGGCACTGTGGTGGGAGACCTGAAAGTACCTGCGAGACAGAGTATAAAAGGCTGCCCACCACACCTGAGAGGCACTCTGGAGTTGCACAATAAAGAACTAAGGTCACAGCAGTTACTACAACACCAGACTGTGTGGAGTCAGTGATTTGACTGCTACATACATCACATTGGCGACGAGGACACGGACGAGCTTCACTCAACCATGGCTACACTGGGCTCGTTAAAGGATTTTATGGTGGGCAATGATTGGGAGGCCTTTACGGAAAGGCTCGAGTACTACTTTACAGCAAACGACCTGACGGGGGGCACAGACGCACTGAGAGAGAAGCGTAAGGCAATATTGCTCTCCAGTTGTGGCGATGAGGTTTACTGTCTCATCGGGGATTTGCTGGCACCCGTGAGCGCCAGGGACAAGTCATATGAGGAGCTGATCGAACTCATTCGTGACCAACTGAAACCGAAGGAGAGCATCCTCACGGCCAGGCACAAATTCTACCATCACTGCAGACCTGAGGACCAGGATGTCACCAAATATGCTGCGGACCTCAGGACACTCGCGGCACCTTGACGAAATGTTGCGAGACGTTTTTGTTATGGGGATTGGCCATAAGGGTCTCCTTCACAAGCTGCTATCCACTGAACCTACAGTCACCCTGAAGCAAGCCATCACCATCAGCAGGGCATTTATGACCTCGACTTGCAGCACCAAGCAGATGATCCACACAGTCTCGAACCCAGCAGGCACTGTCCACTGGATAGCGCCCGCCACGGACAAAACTGCAGAATGTGGCTCTGCCCAGGACAGAGAGCACGGACCTCAGGGTCCTGGAACTCAGAGTCCGCCGAGGGGGGCTAATCGAGTAGCACCATGCTGGCGCTGCGGAGGAAGCCATGGGGCTCACTGGTGCAAGTTTGTGGAGTATACGTGCAATACCTGCCACACGAAAGGCCACCTTCAATGTATGTGCAAAAGAAACCTGACTCACCATGTGGCTGAGGAGATGGTAGAGGATCCCAGCGAGGAGCAGACAGAAGAAGATGAGGCGTTTGGACTGTATATGTGTACCGACGATTCGGCCCCAGTGATTATGGAGGTCAAGGTTAACGGAGTCCTCGTGAGTATGGAAGTAGATACTGGATCGGGTCCTTGGTTGATGAGTCAGGAAACTTCTGATAAACTGTGGGTCAAACCAGCTGCACGACCCAAGCTGGTCCCGGTCACGGTGAAGCTGCACACCTACACCAAGGAACTGATACCTGTTCTTGGCAGAGCGGATGTGCAGGTATCTCACGGGGGCGAGACGCACGGTTTACCTTTGTGGGTCATTGCAGGCGATGGGCTGACGCTACTCAGCAGGAGGTGGATGGGGAAGGTCCGTGGGAGCTGGGAAGACTTCATTCCTCCACAGACCGCTGTCCCCCGGGTTCTCAAAGAGCAGCGCCGACTGAGCTGGAGGAGAAAGAAGCAGTTCATCGACAGTCTAAATCCCCACACAGACGAGCAGACCCGGGAAGAGCAGTTTTGTAAGTACGGGCCGATCGCTGAGGTGGGAGCCAGTGGAGCGCTGCAGGCGATGAACAGGAAATCCATGAATGGCCGGCAAGTCCAGGGGGCCCACGCGGAGAAAAAGTCGGGCGGCGGTCGCGACTGCGATGGTGGTGGCTACGGCGGCCGCAGGAGAGGCGGCAGTTACGGGGACAATGACAGGAGCGGAGGCTACAGCGCGGTGGAGGCTACGGCGGCGGCCGATGTGACTCGGGAGAACGCGATTAATCGGGCAGGTACAAGAGCCAGAGTGGTGGATATGGCAGCAATTATGGAGGCCGCTCTCACAGGGACTATGACTGATCGAATCCAAAGAACCACTTCTGCCAGAGTCAAGATCAAATTGTTCTTGGCTGTTTTTCCTCCTTCTGTCTTCTTTATTCCTTCTTTAAACTCCATCCACAACTGCACGAAGAGAGCAAAACGTCACGCCAGCGAGCTCAAGATGGTGGCGAGCCTCGTGGCAACAGAGCTCTGCAGAGAAAGGCAAGCAGAGCAACTAAAATGGCGGCGCCCAGTGGAAGCCTTGTGGAAAACACAAGATGGCGTCTTAAAAGGGAAATGCACCCGGGAGTCTTAAAAGGGCCTTACACCGTTGGCAGTCCCCACAAAGAAACTTTTGTAAGGCAAGAGTGAGTCTAAATGAGCAATGTGATTGTAGGATGACGGATTTATGATAAGAGTTAATATTTTAATGCTGAATGGTTACTGTGTTTAAAATAATGGATATGAACTACGAAAAGAGTTAATACCACGAAGTACAAGTAAAAGGGTAATGGATCCGTGACTAACATGACTAATGGACTAATGCGATTTTCGATTTATGTGATTCATGCTATGGTTCAGTGGCTGCAGATGAGCCACTAAGGCGACTACTTTCTGCGAACAGAGGCAACGCACTAGTTGCGATACCCTGTCTCAACGCAGCCCATTACCTCGGGGTAAAAAAAGGGGGCAGTATACCGCCACCGTACCTCACCCAGAGGAGCTGGAATTAAATAACTGTTCAGTGTACCTGCAACCTTTTGACATAACATCTGTACCATATATTATATGTACCATACAAATGTACTGTCTATGTATACCTGCTTTCTGTTGAAGGTTATGCTCGTGTGCTTCATCACCCATTTAAGGACTGCAAACACCACATGTTTGCACTGGATCACAAACATAATCTCCACATGGAGGAGAAGAGGGAAGTGGATGGTCATGGACTCACACTCACAAATCAACCAGGACAAACAAGGCCGAGGTTACCAGCAATGGCTTTTAGAACTGGGGGGAAGTGAGATGTTATGTATTGGCCAGGTACATTAAATGTATAAGTACAATGGTGCGCCACAGAGGGCACTGTGGTGGGAGATCTGAAAGTACCTGCAAGACAGAGTATAAAAGGCTGCCCACCACACTCTGGAGTTGCATAATAAAGGACGAAGGTCACAGCAGTTACTACAACACCAGACTATGTGGAGTCAGTGATTTGAGTGCTACATACATCACAGAAGGGAACTTGCAGGTGGTGGTGTTCCCATGCACCTGCTACCCTTGTCCTTCTAGGTGGTTGAGTTTGCGGGTTTGGAAGGTGCTGTCGAAGAAACCTTGGTGAGTTGTTGCAGTGCAGCTTGTAGATGGTACACACTGCAGCCACGGTGCGCTGCTGGTGGAGGGAGTGAATGTTCAAGGTGGTGGATGGAATGCCAATCAAGCAGGCTGCTTTGTCCTGGATGGTGTTGAGCTTCTTGAGTGCTGTTGGAGCAGCTCTCATATCAACATAAGAAAATAAGAAATAGGAGCTGGAGTAGGCCATTTGGCCCCTCGGGCCTGCTCCGCCATTCAATAAGATCATGGCTGATCTGATCCTGACCTCAACTCCACTTCCCCACCACTCTCCATAACCCTTGACTCCCTTATCATTCAAAAATCTGTCTATCTCCACTTTTAATATATTCAATGACCAAACCTCCACAGCTCCCTGGGGTAGAGAATGCCAAAGATTCACGACCCTCTGAGAGAAGAAATTTCTCCTCATTACTGTCTTAAATGGGTGATCCCTTATTCACAAGCGATGCCCTCTAATGCTAGATTCCCCATGAGGGAAAACAACCTCTCTGTATCTATCCTGTCAAGCCCCTTCAGAATCTTATATGTTTCAATAAGATCACCTCTCATTCTTCTAAACTCCAATGAATATAGGACCAACCTGCTCAACATTTCCTCATATGACAACCCCTTCATCTCAGGAATCACCTCGTGAACCTTCTCTGAACTGCCTCCAATGCAAGTAAGAAACATAGAAACCATAGAAATTTACAGCCCAAAAGGACACCATTTCAGCCCATCATATCCGTGCCAGCCAATAAAGAGCCGCACGGCCCTCAGTCAGCAGCACTGAAGGCTACATATAAACCTATGAACAATGAACAATGGCGGAAAGGTAAAGAGCACCCAGCCCAACCAGTCCGCCCCACACAAACGCGACACCCAATGCAGCGCAACATTTTACACTCCACCCCAACCGGAGCCATGTGATCTCCTGGGAGAGGCAAAAAACAGATTAAAAACCCAGAACAATTGGGGAAAAAAAATCTGGGAAATTCCTCTCCGACCCATCCATGTGATAGAAACTAGTCCGGGAGATCATCCTGGCCATATCTGATTCCTTGCAGCACTTACCATTATATCTGCACTGGCCAACAAGAGGTTACCCAGTCTAATCCCACTTACCAGCTCTAGGTCCGTAACCCTGCAGGTTACGGCACTTTAAGTGCCCATTCAAGCATCTTTTAAATGTGGTGAGGGTTTCTGCATCCACCAACCTTCCAGGCAGTGAGTTCCAGACACCCACAACCCTCTGCGTGAAGAAGCCTCGCCTGAAATCCCCTCTGAACCTGCCACCAACCACCTTAAAACTATGCCCCCTTGTAATATACCCCTCCACCAAGAGAAATAAGCCCTTGCTATCCACTTACTGTCCAGGCCCCTCAAAATTTTGTACACCTCAATGAGGTCTCCTCTCAACCTCCTCTGTTCCAATGATAACAAACCCAGCCTATCCAATCTGTCCTCATAGCTAAGATTCTCCATTCAAGACAGCATCCTAGTAGTTCTCCTCTGCACCCTCTGTAGTTCAATCACATCCTTCCTATAATACGGCAACCAGAACTGCACGCAGTACTCCAGCTGTGGCCTAATCAGAGTATTATACAATTTAAGCATAAAATCCCTGCTCTTGTATTCTATGCCTCGGTCAATACAGGCAAGCATTCCGTATGCCTTCTTGACCACCTTATTCACCTGGCCTGCTACTTTCAGGGATCTGTGGACAAGCACTCCAAGGTCCCTTTGTTCATCTACACTTTTAAGTGGTCTACCGCTTAATGATTAGCCCTCCCAAAGTGCATTACCTCACACTGCTCCAAATTAAATTCCATTTGCCACTGCTCAGCCCACCTGACCAGTAAATTAATATCCTCCTGCAGTCCATGACTTTCCTATTCATTATCAACCACACAGCCAATTTTAGTGTCATCTGCAAACTTCTTAATCATACTCCCTATATTCAAATTTAAATCATTGATATATATACCACAAAAAGCAAGGGACCCGGTACTGAGCTCTGTGGAACCCCACTGTAAACATCCTTCCAGTCAGAAAAACATCCATCAATCATTACCCTTTGCTTCCTATGTCAAGCCAATTTTAGAACCAACTAGTCACTTTGCCCTGGATCTCATGGGCTTTAACCTTCGTGACAAGTCTACCATGTGGGACCTTATCAAAAACTTTTCTAAAGTCCATATACACTACATCGTATGCACTACCCTCTTCGACCCTGCTGGTTACCTCCTAAAAAAGTTCAATCAGATTAGTCAAACACGATCTTTCCTTAACAAATCCATGCTGACTGTCCCTAATTAATCCTTGCCTTTCCAAATGTAGATTGATCCTGTCTTTCAGGATTTTTTCCAATAATTTTGCCACCACTGAGGTTAGGCTGACAGGCCTGCAATTACTTGGCCTATCCCTTTGTCCCTTCTTAAATAAGGGTACCACATTAGCAATCCTCCAGTCCTCCGGCACCATGCCCAAATCCAAAGAGGACTGGAAAATCATGGTCAAGGCCTCTGCTATTTCCTCTTTTACTTCGTTCAACAGCCTGGGATGCATTTCATCCAGGCCTGGGGATTTATCTACTTTCAAAGCTGCTAAACCCCTTAATACCTCCTCTATCACTATGTTTATTTCATCCAGAATTTCATACTCCTCCTTGATAGCAGTATCTGCATTGCCCCTTTCCTTTGTGAAAACAGACACAAAGTATTTATTAAAAACCTCACCAATATCTTCGGCCTCCACACAAAGATTACTCTCATGGTCTCTAATAGGCCCTACCTTTTCTTTAGAAACCCTCTTGCTCTATATATATTGATAGAACATCTTAGGATTTTCCTTAATTTTACTAGCAAGAATTTTTCATGCTCTCTCTTAGGATTCCTAATATCCTTTTTAATTTTACCTCTTAACTTTCTATATTCCTCCAAAGATTCTATAGTATTTAGCTGTCAGAATATGACATATGCTTCCCTTTTTTTCTTTATCCTCCCCTGTAAGTCCCTAGACATCCAGGGGGCTCTAGAATTGTTATTTCCATCCTTTTTCTTTAAGGGCACACGTTTGGCCTGAGCCTTCCTCCTTGAATGCCTCCCACTGTTCCGACACTGATAAACCCATAAGTAGCTGTTTCCAGTCCACTGTGGCCAAATCACTCCATAACTTAGCAAAATTAGCTTTTCCCCAATTCGGGACTTTTATTCCAGGCTTATCCTTGTCCTTATCCATAACCATCTGACTGAATTATGGTCACTGGCACCCAAGTGCTCTCCCACAAATACCCCTTCAACCTTCCCAACTTCATTCCCCAAAACTAATCCAAAACCGACCCTCTCGTGTTGAGCTTGCTACATACTGACTAAAAAAGTTCTCTTGAATGCATTTTAAAAATTCCGCACCCTCTATACCCTTCACAATATGTCTGTCCCAATCAATATTAGGATAATTAAAATCCCCTACTCTTACTGCCCTATGGTTTTTGCTCTTCACAGCAATTTGCCTACATATTTGCTCCTCTATCTCCCTCCCACTGTTTGGGGGTCTATAATGCCCAGCAATCTGATCACACCTTTTTTATTATTCAATTTGACCCATATGGCCTCATTTGATGATCCCTCTAACATATCATCCCACCTCACCGCTGTAATAGTTTCTTTAATCAATAACGTCGACCCCCCCCCCCCTTTAAAGCCCCCCTCTCTGTCTTGTCTAAAAATCCTGTAACTAGGAATATTGATTTGCCAAACCTGCTCCTCTTTCAGCCATGTCTCTGTAATGGCTATAATGTCAGACTCCCAAGTGTCTACCTGTGCTCTTAGCTCTTTAGCCTTATTCGCTATACTCCTTGCATTAAAGTAGGTACCATTCAACACAGGAAGACCTTCTTGATTACTACTTACTAACCTTTGAATCCTCTGCTTTACAGATTCGCTTTCTAAATTCTTGCTATCCAATTTCTGCTTTACTTCCTTCCCTATTGAATTTGTTCTCAGGTTCCCATCCCCCGGCCAAGCTAGTTTAAACTCTCCCCAACAGCACTAGCAAAACTCCCCGCGAGGATATTGGTTCCGGCGCTGTTGAGGTGCAACCCGTCCAGTTTGTCAAGGTCCCATCACCCCCAGAAGCGGTCCCAATGCCTCAAGAATTTAAATCCCTCCCTCCTACACCAACTCTCCAGCCACTCATTCATCCTCTCTGTCCTTCTATTCTTGTACTCATTAGCATGTGCCACCGGTAGTAACCCGGAGATTACTACCTTTGAGGTCCTATCCTTTAATTTTTGTCCTTGCTCCCTAAATTCTGCCTGCAGGACCTCATCCCTCTTTCTACCGATGTCGTTGGTCCCGATATGGACCACAACCTCTAGCTGTTTATCCTCTCCCCCCAGAATGCCCTTGGTTCGCTCTGAAACATCCTGGACTCTGGCACCAGAGAGGCACCGTACCATTCTGGAGTCATGTCTGTGGCTGCAGAAATGCCTCTCTGTTCTCCTAACTATAGAATCCCCTATCACTAGAGCTCTTTTAGTCTTTGTCCCTCCCCCCTGTACAGCTGAGCCACCAGTGGTGCCTTGGAATTGGCTGTGGCTGCACTCCCAGAAGTGAATATCGGTTTGAAAGTGAGATAGACTCCTGCACTACCTGTCTAGCATTCTTACTCCTACTTCCCCTCGACCGGCACGTTTTTAAGCTGCAGGGTGACCACCTCCTGAAACGTGCTATCCACGTAGCTCTCGTGGATGCATCGTATTGACTCCAGCCACCGCTCAAGCTCCAAAATGTGGAGCTCGAATAGTTGAAGCTGGAGGCACCTCCTGCACACATGGTTGTCTCGCTGTCTGTGTGAAGCATCCAGGACTTCCTACATGCTGCAGGATGTGCACTCTACAGGACTGAGCTGCCCTGCCATCCCTCTAATTAAACTTACCTAATTTAAAATCTAATTAAAAGAAAAAGAGAAAAAGAGAGATACTTACCAATCAAACAGCCAACCACTTACCTGCCTGGACAAGGGCTGTGAGCTCCTTGCCAGAAATGAACTCCTCACCGAACTTTGGCCCTCCTGCTACTCGGACCTCCCGAACCCACAGACCTCCCGAACTCATGGACCTTTCTCGCCTCGCGAACTCTCAGAACTCCTAAACTCTCGGAATTCCCAAACGGCGTGGCGACAGCCACGGGGCCTCTGGGACTCTTGCTTAAATAAGGAGACCAAAACTGTATGCAGTACTCTAGGTGTAGCCTCACCAATGCCTAGTACAATTGGAGCAGGATTTCTCTGCTTTTATACTCCATCCCCCTTGCAATAAAGGCCAACATTCCATTTGCCTTCCTGATCACTTGCTGTACCTGCATACTAGATTTTTGTGTTTCATGCACAAGAACCCCCAGATCCCTCTGTACTGCAGAATTTTGTAATCTCTCCCCATTCAAATAATAATTTGCTTTTCTTTTTTCCTACCAAAGTGATCCAGGCAAGTGGAGAGTATTCCTGCCTTGTGCCTTGTATGTGGTGCAAAGGCTTTGGGGAGTCAAGAGGTGAGTCACTTGCCACAGAATACGCAGCCTCTGACCTGCTCTTGTAGCCACAGTATTAATGTGGCTGGTCCAGTTAAGTTTCTGGTCAATGGTGACCCTCGGGATGTTGATGGTGGAGGATTCGGCAATGGTAATCCCATTGAGTGATGGCATTCGACACATTCTCATTAAAAATTAGTCTGCTCAAATAAAAGATTTCCGAAACACATTTGCCATGCAGAGAAAGATTTTGATAAAGACTACTGACTTGGTTGGGGGAATGTTATACAGTGATGACGTACCACAGAAAGGTAAGAAGCAGTTTTCTGAATTTCTGTTTATATTTCAGATTTCCAGCATCTGCAGTATTTTGCTTTATGTATTATAACTCTGCCAGGGTAGCAAGGGTAATGCTGGGATTGAGAATTTTTTTGCTTAAATGTTGAAATATTTTTGTTTTTAAGATATTAGTTACTCTACCACCAACAATGCTAAATAAGCCTGAGGTGAGAAATTAATGGAGAGATCTTGTGAGGGAAGCTTTGGGACAGATCGGGACTTCTGCCCAACATGTTCCCGGTCCTGTCTAGAATCACAAGATCAGGCTTAATATAGATTTTTTGGTCGGCACCTCCAGCGTTTCGGTGCATCTAGGACACCTGTCCCCGAAGAAAGGGGGAGTTGGAAGAATTCGGTTCTGGTAACTTGGGGAAGAATTTTGCGGGGGGTCAGAGGACATGATCAGTGACGAGTCGGGTGGGAAAATGTTTCCTTTTGACAGCGGGTCAGGACCCCAATGTCAACCCGCCACCACATGGCGTTCCCAAATGTCAGATGTGTCAACACTGAGCAGACCCGACACACAGCAATTCAGGTCATTAAGACTTTGTTAACAGAGGATTAAGAATTATTTTCAGCTCACCTTCAGAGTTTACCAGATTTCCTACGAGGTCCATACTGTTTGGGGATTACATCAGGTAAGCAGGGCAGGAGTTGAATGGCCACGGAATCATCTCATTACTTGACAGTTGCACATGTGCTATAAAAGCTTCCATCTCACAGCTGTTCACTTCCAAGTTCAGAAACTGTTGTTTTTGGAAAGACAGATTGAACTTTATGCAGGTTTCATGTGTTTGGAACAAACTCTCCATCCAGTGTCACCTCATTGGAACAAACTTGCCATTGATAGATTGCTTCTGTCATCTCTACTTCACCTACCACCTATTGGGCCCAAGTTTCCACATGATTCGCGCCTGATTTTTAGGAGCAACTGGTGGAGAACGGACTATTTTAGAAATCGCAATTCTCCACATTTTTTTTTCTGCAGTTCTAGTCAGGTAGAACAGTTCTAGTTTAGAACAGAATTTTTTCTTCAAAAGGGGGCGTGTCCGGCCACTGACGCCTGATTTGAAAGTTTCCACAGTGAAAATGTACTCCAAACTAAAGTAGAATGGAGCCAGTGAAGATTTTTGTAGAACTGAAAAAACCTGTTCTACACATTAAAAAATCAGGCGCAGGTTACAAATTAGGCGTCCAGAACGAGGTGGGGGGGGAAGGAACTCATTAAATTCGACAATAAATCCTTATTTATACTTCTACAAATATTATACAAATAAATCCAACCTGAATAAACATTTATAAGCCAAGAAAAGATTAAATAAACCATCTTCCTACCTGTGTGAAAGTGCTTCAGCCAGGAAGAATTCTGCAGCCGTTCGTGCCGCTGAGCGGGAGGGGGGGAGAGAGAGAGAGAGGGGGGGAGAGAGAGAGAGAGGGGGGGGAGAGAGAGAGAGAGGGGGGGGCGAGGGAGGGAGGGAGAGAGAGAGAGAGAGAGAGGGAGGGGGGGGAGATGGAGGGAGGGGGGGGAGGGGGGAGGAGAGGGAGGGGGGGGAAGAGGGAGGGAGGGGGGGGAGAGGGAGAGAGGGGCGTCGGGTCGGGGAACAGGAGCGCGGGTCGGGTCAGTCGGGGAGGGGGGGACCGGGTCTCGGGTCGGGGCGGGGGGGAGCGGGGGTCGGGTCTCGGGTCAGGGCGGGGGGCGGGGGAGCGGGTGTCGGGTCGGGTCGGGTCGGGGCGGGGGGGGAGCGGGTCTCGGGTCGGGGGGGGGGGGGTGGGCGTGGAGCGGGTCTCGGGTCCGGGGGGGGGGCGTGGTGGGGAGCGGGTCTCGGGTCCTGGTGGAGCGGGTGTCGGGTCGGAGCGGATGTCGGGTCTCGGGTCGGGGGAGCGGGTGTCTGGTCGGGGGTGGGGGTGGGGGGATCGGGTCTCGGGTCGGTGCGGGGGGGCGGGGTGGGAGCGGGTGTTGGAGCGGGTGTCGGGTCGGGTCTGGTCGGCTGGGGGTGGGGGGGGGGGAGCAAGTGTCGGGTCTGGCCGGGCGGGGAGCAGGAGCTGGCCGTGGGAGGAACCTCATTCACGCAGCCCCAGTGAGGCCATTGGGCCAGGGCTAGGGGCTGCGTGCTTCGGGCCCCTCCCACACAGTTCGGCGCCTGGAGCTACTGCACTTGCGTGCCGACTGTAGCGCGCATGTGCAGAGGTCCCGGCACTGTTTTCAGCGCCGGGATCTGGCTCCGCCCCCCCACAGCTCGTGCTGACTGCGCCGAGGGCCAGAGGACCTGTAAGTAGGTGGAGAATACCGAGGATTTTTTTAGGCGCCGTTTTAGGCGTGAAAAACGGGCACCCAGCTCGGAGGGGCGCCCGTTTTTTTTCTTGTGGAAACTTGGGCCCATTATATCAGCATTGGGGCCCTTGTAACTACCTCACCTTGGTCCTCAGAATCCCACCACGATCAGCCCCAACACCAGCAGCACCAACAACAACACCAACCTTCTCTGCAATCAACTGATACTGCACAGGACATCAGCATCTGACCACATTGCTGCCCGGGAGGCCAGAGGTGGCCTCATCATGGCCACATTTATTTCATTTGACACTGTATATCCTGACTGCCATATGATGCACCAGGTTGGCAGCACCCCACACCAACACCATAAACCAATGCCCAAGCCCATTCCTTTCACACTCATCAGCATTGCGGGGGGGTGGGGGAGTGGTGGGGGTGGGGGCCGGGGTACCGTTATGTCTCACCATTCACTGCAACTCACTAAGCCACTTTCAAAGGTGTCCACAAATCTGTCGAGGACTTCAAAGTGTTGAAAAGAAAAATGTCAATGTTTAACAGCACATTAACAGAAACTTCATATGAACATTGGCCAAAATAGAGAAGCACCTTCCCTTGTGTACTGTTAGTTGGTACGATTGGATTAGGATGAGGGTGAGTGTGAGGGGAGATTAGTAAGATAGGGAAGTGATAATGTAGATAGAGAGTGAAGGATTGATGGAGATGTAAGGTAAGTTATTGTGAGTAAGGATGTGCAGGAGTAGGGTAGGGAAGGCAGAGTGATGGGGATGTGATGAGTGGCACAGTAGGATGAGGTTGAGTGTGGCTTTGCAGTAACGTCTCGTGATCTACTGAGATCATTGAAAGGTTTGCACCACTGTAACCTGGTCCTCCTGATGATATCCTTACTTGTGCCCTCCTGTGCAACATGCAACTGGCTGTGTTGATCTCCTGGGGAGGTCTCTTCCACCCATTAGAACCTCCCTGTGTGCTGTGACTCTTTCCATAAGCATATGGAGGGAATCATGGGAGAGCCTGGGTGCAGCCATGCATCTCTGTGCAGCACTTCAATGCTGTAGAACACTGATTGCACGAATGTCAAAATCAATTTATGCATGGTTCTTTTAAGGAAACCGGCTGATGATGTGTCATCAAATGATGTCATCAGACCCACTTCATTCAATTGGCCCGGGAAGCGCGCTGGGAAAGCTTAACAAGCCCAATCAAGGGAATTTTACAGTTTTTATTTCAGATTTCCAGCTTCCACAGTATTTTGCTTTAGTAATAGGGGAAAATCATTTTGGACAGGGGGCTGGAGCCAGCAGCGAGGCCAAACCTGCCACCGCGTTGCCTCCCACGGACCTGCCGAGGTTAGTAAAATACAGCCCATGGTTTTTGTTCGATGGCAGCTCCATCTTGAGGTGAACCAACTACAGGCTACATCTTTTGTGCTGCTGCATGGGTAACCTGGCGTTCCCTTCTTTTAGAAATATATACAGGCATCTGAGCGAAGAATTAGTGTGCAGACTTGCTGCCACCTTGAGATACATCAATATTACATCCACCTTCTGCCATGCCCCTGGTACTGGCCCCTGGGCATGAATGGCCACTGAACAGTGACAAAGCTTACTGAATGGTACCAATCAGATGACTGAATCTCTGTGAGATGCTTGACTATATCCCAGCTCCAATAGCTTGCAGGGCAGAAGAGACAGCCTTCTACAATCTGGTGCCCAATGCCTCTGTGGCCTCAGTCTGTGCATCCATGGAAGAAACATTAACTACTGATAGGATGTCTGTGGTGTGAGCATCCTCTGAAAATTGTCTCGCCGTTGCCACAAAGTGCTCCAGAGTGACCTGTACTGCTGTAAAGCAACCCATCATGGTGCAGCAGAGGATGGCAGTGGACTCATTTACTTCTGTTATCATCTCTTCACAATCTGGAAGACCCTTTTTATTGCCTACTAATAGGTTTAATATTCAGCAAACATCCATCTTTCAAAAGCTTAACATAATGAGATCTAAGTGCCCAGACTGTTCAGTTGAGGGCAGGCACTTCCTGATCCTCCAATATGTATCACTTCAACTTCCACCCCAATTCCTCCTGTTCACTCATGCTGTCTGTATCACCTTGTAGGCTTCCCCGTGGTCCACTCTCTCGTGATTCTGGGTACATTTTTGGCCTGGTGCTTAGCAGGGAGAGGCTGAATAACAAGATCTTGTAAGATTTTGTAAAACAAAATAGTTATTTTACAAAAATGCTGTCTAATGGTGATTTTTTAAATTGCATTATTATGCAGCTTTGAGTGTATAGTTAATAAATGGTTACAAAATTGAGAGCAGTAAATGGGATATAGTAACATCATCTGGGAGCTGCTTCTATCAGGTCTAGATGTAACAACTCACCATTCAATTTCTGATATGCTGCAAAGTGTAATACATTATGTATTGCAATAACTCCCTCATTAAAATACTCCATAATCCTCTACTCACTATAATATGCTGTTTGCATTGATCCCAAGGGCAACGTTATTGAGAGTCTCTTGTATAGTGTCAGCTGTATGTGATAGTGCAACCTTTTATGAGATGCAGTGGTAGCAAATATGCTGAGTTTAAGGTTGGTTCCTCAGAGTTGTTAACAAGTTGGTCACTTGTATACTGGAGACATAACTGCAGTGGGTCAGTACACATAGTTATAGACTGTATCACACACATGCAAATCAGTTAACAAATGCTTCACTTCACGTGTCATTATTACACTAAAGGGAGATGACAGAGGCCATAAATGAAAATGCTGCATGTTCTGTTAATGACTAGGTCAAGTTTCCATTCAGCCACATTAATGTATAAGAATAATTACACGATTTAAGAGAATTGTATAAATTAAACCGGCCCAGAAGTGTGCATGAATTAATGATTAATCTGTCTCAGCATCTGACCTTTTACTTTTGTCAAATGGATTTATGGCCTGGTTCATGAGTTTTACTAATTTAAAATGAATAAAAGTCATTGTTTAAAAAAATACATGGTGACAGTTGAGTCCAAAACTATTAATAAATCTACATTTCATTGAGAAACATAGAAACATAGAAATTTACAATGCAGAAGGAGGCCATTGCAACCCATCGTGTTTGCGCCGGCCGACAAAGAGCCACATGGCCCTTGGTCAGCAGCCCTAAAGGTTACATATAAATCTATGAACAATGACAGAAAGGCAAAGAGCACCCAGCCCAACCAGTCCGCCTCACACAACTGCGACACCCCTTATACTGAAACATTCTACAGACCACCCCAACCGGAGCCATGTGATCTCCTGGGAGAGGCAAAAAACAGATTAAAACCCAGGCCAATTTAGGGAGAAAAAATCTGGGAAAATTCCTCTCCGACCCATCCAGGTGATCGAAACTAGTCCAGGAGATCACCCTGGCCGTATTCTATTCCCTGCAGTACTTGCCATTATATCTGCACCGTCCAACAAAAGGTCATCCAGTCTAATCCCAATTACCAGCTCCAGATCCGTAACCCTGCAAGTTACGGCACTTTAAGTGCCCATCCAACCATCTCTTAAAAGTTGTAAGGGTTTCTTCATCCACCACTCTTCCAGGCAGCGAGTTCCAGATCCCCCCAACCCTCTGTGTAAAGAAGCCCCTCCCCCCTCAAATCCCCTCTAAACCTTCCACCAACCACCTTAAAACTATGCCCCCTTGCAATAGACCCCTCCACCCATGGAAATAAGCCCTTACTATCCACTATAGTCATTGTTTAAAAAAATACATGGTGACAGCTGCGTCCAAAACTATTAATAAATCTACATTTCATTTAGAAACATAGAAATGTAGAAATTTACAACACAGAAGGAGGCCATTTTGGCCCATCGTGTCCACGCCGGCCGACAAAGATCCACTTACTGTCCAGGGTCCTCAATATTTTGTACACCTCAATGAGGTCTCCTCTCAACCTCCTCTGTTCCAATGATAACAAACCCAGTCTATCCAATCTCTCCTCATAACTAAGATTCTCCATTCCAGGCAGCATCCTAGTAAATCTCCTCTGCACCCTCTCCAGTGCAATCACATCCTTCCTATAATACAGTGACCAGAACTATAATACGCAGTACTCCAGCTGTGGCCTAACCAAAGTATTATACAATTTAAGCATAACCTCCCTGCTCTTATATTTTATGCCTCGGCCAATAAAGGCAAGCATTCCGTATTATCCACCTTATCCACCGTATTAACCATCTTATCCACCTAGCTTGCTACTTTCAGGGATCTGTGGACAAGCACTCCCAGGTCCCTTTGTTCATCTACACTATTAAGTGGCCTACTACTTAATGTGTATACCCTTTCCTTATTAGCCCTCCCAAAGTGCATCACCGCACAATTCTCTGAATTAAATTCCATCTGCCACTGCTCTGCACACCTGACCAGTAGATTTATATCCTCCTGCAGCCCATGGACTTTCAGAAGGCTTTCGACAAGGTCCCACACAAGAGATAATGTGCAAAGTTAAAGCACATGGGATTGGGGGTAGTGTGCTGATGTGGATTGAGAACTGGTTGTCAGACAGGAAGTAAAGAGTAGGAGTAAACGGGTACTTTTCAGAATGGCAGGCAGTGACTAGTGGGGTGCCGCAAGGTTCTGTGCTGGGGCCCCAGCTGTTTACATTGTACATTAATGATTTAGACGAGGGGATTAAATGCAGTATCTCAAAATTTGCGGATGACACTAAGTTGGGTGGCAGTGTGAGCTGCGAGGAGGATGCTATTAGGCTGCAGAGTGACTTGGATAGGTTAGGTGAGTGGGCAAATGCATGGCAGATGAAGTATAATGTGGATAAATGTGAGGTTATCCACTTTGGTGGTGAAAACAGAGAGACAGATTATTATCTGAATGGTGACAGATTAGGAAAAGGGAAGGTGCAACGAGACCTGGGTGTCATGGTACATCAGTCATTGAAGGTTGGCATGCAGGTACAGCAGGCGGTTAAGAAAGCAAATGGCATGTTGGCCTTCATAGCGAGGGGATTTGAGTACAGGGGCAGGGAGGTGTTGCTACAGTTGTACAGGGCCTTGGTGAGGCCACACCTGGAGTATTGTGTACAGTTTTGGTCTCCTAACTTGAGGAAGGACATTCTTGCTATTGAGGGAGTGCAGCGAAGATTCACCAGACTGATTCCCGGGATGGTGGGACTGACCTATCAAGAAAGACTGGATCAACTGGGCTTGTATTCACTGGAGTTCAGAAGAATGAGAGAGGACCTCATGGAAACGTTTAAAATTCTGACGGGTTTAGACAGGTTAGATGCAGGAAGAATGTTCCCAATGTTGGGGAAGTTCAGAACCAGGGGACACAGTCTAAGGAAAAGGGATAAGCCATTTAGGACCGGGATGAGGAGAAATTTCTTCACCCAGAGAGTGGTGAACCTGTGGCATTCTCTACCACAGAAAGTAGTTGAGGCCAATTCACTAAATATATTCAAAAGGGAGTTAGATGAAGTCCTTACTACTCGGGGGATCAAGGGTTATGGCGAGAAAGCAGGAAGAGGGCACTGAAGTTTCATGTTCAGCCATGAACTCATTGAATGGCGGTGCAGGCTAGAAGGGCTGAATGGCCTGCTCCTGCACCTATTTTCTATGTTTCTATGTTTCTCTGACTTTCCTCTTCATTATCAAACACATAGCCAATGTTAGTGTCATCTGCAAACTTCTTAATGATACTCCCTACATTCAAATCTAAATCCTTGATATATACCACAAAAAGCAAGGGACCCAGTACTGAGCCCTGCGGAACCCCACTGGAAACATCCTTCCAGTCACAAAAACATCCATCAACCATTACCCTTTGCTTCCTACCTCCAAGCCAATTTTGGATCCAACTTGCCACTTTGGGATATGGGCTTTAACTTTCATGACCAGTCTACCATGTAGGACCTTATCAAAAGCCTTGCTAAAGTCCATATGTACTGCATCGTACACACTACCCTCATCGACCTTCGTGGTTACCTCCTCAAAAGATTCAATCAGGTTAGTCAAACGTGATCTTCTCTTAACAAATCCATGCTGACTGTCCCTAATTAATTCTTGCCTTTCCAAATGCAGATTTATCCTGTCTTTCAGGAATGTTTCCAATAATTTTCCCACCATTGAGGTTAGGCTGACAGACCTGTAATTACTTGGCCTATCCCTTTATCCCTTCTTAAACAAGGGTACTACATTAGCAGTCCTCCAATCCTCCGGCACCATGCCCAGATCCAAAGAGGACTGGAAAATGATAGTCAAAGCTTCTGCTATTTCCTCTTTTACTTCGCTCAACAGCCTTGGATGCATTTCATCTGGGCCTGGGGACTTATCTACTTTCAAAGCTGCTAAACCCCTTAATACTTCCTCTCTCACTATATTTATTTCATCCAGAATATCACACTCCTCCTCGATAGCAGTATCTGCATTGCCCCTTTCTTTTGTGAAAACAGATGCAAAGTATTAGTTAAGAACCTTACCAACATCTTCTGCCTCCACACAAAGATTACCCTTATGGCCTCTAATAGGCCCTACCCTTTCTTTAGTTACCCTCTTATTCTTAATATATTTATAGAACATCTTAGAATTTTCCTTAATTTTACTGGCCAAGAATTTCTCATGCTCTCTCTTAGCATTCCTAATATCCTTTTTAATTTTGCCTCTTAACTTTCTATATTCCTCTAAAGATTCTAAAGTATTTAGCCATTGATATGTGACATAAGTATCCCTTTTTTTCTTTATCCTCCCCTGTAAGCCCCTAGACATCCAGGGAGCTCTAGAATTACTTTTCCCAGCCTTTTTCTTTCAGGGCACATGTTTGGCCTGAACCTTCCGGATCTCCTCCTTGAATGCCTCCCACTGTTCCGACACTGATTTACCCACAAGTAGCTGTTTCCAGTCCACTATGGCCAAATCACTCCTTAACTTAGCAAAATTAGTTTTTCCCAATTTGGAACTTTTATTCCAGGCCTATCCTTGTCCTTATCCATAACCAAGTTGAATCTGACTGAATTATGGTCGCTGGCACCCAAGTGCTCTCCCACTAATACCCCTTCAACCTGCCCAACTTCATTCCCCAAAACTAAATCCAAGACCGGCCCCTCTCGTGTTGGGCTTGCTACATACTGACTAAAAAAGTTCTCTTGAATGCATTTCAAGAATTCCACACCCTCTATACCCTTCACACTAAATTTGTCCCAATCAATAGTATGAAATATGCATATGAGAAAGCTAAAAAAAGACCATTCAACCCAACAAATGCAGTCTTCACAACAGATCAGGTACAATTTGCATGGTTTTGGACTCTTAAGCAACTAATCTAATATCCAGAGGGCGATGAATAACTGTCGGTAAAACACTGAGATGTTTTTCTAACTCTCAAATTAATGGAGTTGGTTTAACATTACAATCTGCATTATTTAACTGAAGGCTCTGTTCCACATTTGATTATACACAAATGTTTAATGCATTTAAATGAACACAAGTACAAAGTTAAGTTCTTTGAAACAGCTCAAGGATTCCTATTCATCCAGAAATTGATGGATCCAACACAGTACACTATTCAGGTAGTCAAACATGTTAAAAGCAAGCATAATTCACATTTTAAATAAAATCTAAAGACACAAATGTTGCTATTAACCCACAAATCACAAACCTCTTTGTAAAGCATCACAACGAGAGCAAGTGGCTTATTAAGGTGGCAAAAATAACCCAAATTACAACCAAAAATATTTTAAACAAAAAAGCGAGACCATCCTCTTTCTCCACTGCAACCTGGGTCTTTTGCTTTCCACTTTTGTTTATCTTCCAACTCCCCCTGCTCATAACTCTCTTCTTGTCCTCTCTCTCTCTTGCTCTTCTATACTTTCTTTTTCTCCTCTCTCTATGTCATCTCTGCTTCCCTCTCCCCTTTTCAGGTCACAGTACATCTTCAAGAAATAATCCCACTTCAAAAGACATCGCCGCTGTGAACATGTAGTGTAGGAGAGATCTGGCTGAGGTCACTAAAGCAGCATTATGAACTGGAGAGAATGCCTCACCTCTTTAAAATTGCTGGGCCTGGATGACTGGTAAAGCCTGCTCCCTGACTGGTCAGAATCCACCAATTAGGGAGCTACCTTTTGCAGGCTTCTGGGTCCAGGAACGATAAACAGCTTGAAGGTATTGAAGTCAGCTTTGTGCTAAAGGCAAAAGAAAACCAATGGGAGCTTCACAGGCTAAAGGAATCAATCTCACGGGCCACATTTAACCCTCAGTCCACCTCTTGGCCATCAGCAGTATAAAGGTCAGAGAGCAGGGTTTTAGGGACATTGCTATAAATCACAAATTGGGAGATAACTGATATAGTTGAGGAGGATAACATACGGATATCACAGAGTTGGATTTGCAAATGGTGGTTGATAACATTTCACGAGAATTACAAAGAAGATTAAGGCTCATGGAATGAACACGAATTAATTAAATGGATTAAAGATTGATTTAACAATAAAAAGTAGAAGATAATGTTAATGCTAAAAGATTTTTCGGTCCATGGGCTAGAACCTCCACTTTTGTGCTTATCGCCCAAAAATGGGCGTTATTTCCGGCGTGGGCAGTAAAAAAGGGTTTTCTGATTGCCGGTTTCTCACCCATTCTCAAAACATCTAGTTTCCATTTTTGAAAATGGGCGTTACGGTGAGCGATATCAAATGGGCGGTAGCATTAAATTTTTTTAAACTTCCACTGTAAAATGTGGCCGTCCTTAGCAATGGCATGGCAACACTCGATTCCCACGATTCAGGAGGTCAAGGGTCATCATGACATGCGCAGAAGAGGAGACAGAGAGTGGGGGAGCTCAGAGGCACTGAAAGCGTGTGTGGCTGTGGTGTGTGCTTGTCTGGCTGCTGTGGGAGGCAGGAAGGAGATTTACCAGCAGCAAAAAGCCTACTAAGCACCAACAGCATATTCGGCACCGAGTCTTTGTCCAACAAATGAGATATAACATGGAAGGCATGGAGGAGGCCCTGGAGCTGGTAGCCAGGAACACTGGTGGCAGAGGGCTCCCAGTGGTCCCGGAGCACCGCACTGCACCCCAAGGTGACGCACCCCCATTGCCAACCACACATGACAGCCAGCAGCAACATCTTGTTTCCGGCTCACAGCATGTTCCCACCTCGGGACTGTCCTCTCCCATATCCGTCCAAGCAACGGTTCGGCCGTCAAACCCCCCTCCCAATGAAGCATCGCCTGAGGATCTCCTCGGCCAGACGGTTTGGAGTCAGGAGTGGAAGGGGATGGGGTAGAGGTGGGGAGGAGAAGTGGGGCGGGGGGGGGAAGGGTTGGTTTGTACAGAAATACTGATGATTTCATACTAATGTTCGATTTAAATGTTTTTTATTTAACGAAACCTTGTAGCACATTGGTTCAGTTGGCTGCACCATTACACACTGGTGAATCCTTAACATCAAACGGTATAATCACACTTAACTTCAATCAACTTAAACTTTAACTGTCACCAAGGTGATGCCCACCATTGATGTGTGATCTGCACAACCAGTAGTGTGTCAGCCTTGTAAATAACACCAACGTTCTTTCAGGCAAAGCGATCATTGATGAGCTCCTGACATAAGACTTTTGCAGCTATCATGCCACCATGGGCCCTTTCATGTTGTGTCAGTGTTAGCCTGATTGTCTGGGCCGATGTCAGCATCTGCCTACTTGTCCTGCTCTTCCTCTCTCTGGTGAGGTGGACTGTCAGAATCATCAGGCAATTCTTGTCCCCTCCTAATAGCCAAGTTGTGTACCATGGAGCACACCAACACAAATTGAGCTACCTGCTCAGGGTGGTATTGGAGCTCGCCTCCTGAATGGTCCAGGCATCTAAAGTGCTGCTTCAGCACGCCAATTGTTTTCTCCACGATATTGCGAGTTGCTCTGTGGCTCTCGTTGTATCGTCTCTCGGCCTCGGTGTGGGTGCCACGCAGGGGGGTCATCAGCCAGGTGGCGAGACCATATCCTTTGTCACCAAGCATCCAGCATTGACCTTGTGGCTCATTGTTAAACAATTCAGATACAGTGCTCTCAGACAGAATGTAAGCATCATGGATGCTGCCCGGAAATTGAGCATTCACTGCTAATATAATTTGCTGGTGGTCGACAACCAGTTGGACATTCAGGGAGTGGAATCCCTTGCGGTTCCTGAAAACCTCAGCATCCTCAGCATCCTTTACGCGATGTGCGTACAGTCTATTGCTCCCGGCACCTTGGGGAAGTTTGCAATTCTGCAGAATCCTAGAGCCCTCTCACTCTATGCCTGCCTGGTCATAGGGAAGCTGATCAAGTCCCTCCTGCATGCGTACAGGGCTCCAGTGACTTGTCTGCAAATGTCGCCAGCTGTGGCCTGAAAAGAACCCGAGGTGTAGAACGACAGTGCCACGGTGACTTTGACTTTGATGGACAGAGCAGTACTGATGGTGCTGACATGCTGCAGATCTGCCCTTATCAGCTGGCATACCTCAGTGATAACCTCTTTGTGGAAGCACAATCTCCGAAGGCAGGTGGTGTCGGGCAAGTCGCGGTAAGAATGCTTCTCCTTGTACTTGCGAGGGGTGTAATGTCTGGTCTCCTCATCAGTCTGTCATGTCTTACATTGGGCACATAATGCAGTGGAGCATTCCTTCAGTGATATCGAGTCTGCTGCATGTATTTGGTCACCAAGAGAGGGTGAGAAAGGACAGGCCCCATTGCAGTAGCTCTCTGTTTTCCACCGATTGCTCACAAACAAGGAATGTCCCGATGAAGACACCTCTTCAATCCCAATCGAAAACAGTATAGTCAAGACGTTTTTACAAATGTTCACATCAACTCCAATGACCTGCAGAGTACATCTGAACTCCGCTGAGGTTGAAGCACAGCAGCCTTTTTAAAGGACACGACATGTGATCTACAATGCTGTGATTCGTTCCGGTTAGTTCCACTTTTTGTGAGCGTTTTTTGGGGCGAGTGATATTGTGGCTGAAATGTGTGCGAGGTGGTGAAATGGACAGTGGGCGATCTCCATGGCCGCTAGTTTGGGTAAATTTGTTCTTTATGACAAAAAACACTGGGCGGACATTAATATGAATCTTGGCGTTAATTCTGTGCAGAATGTAACGCTGGCCAATATTATGGGCGTTGAACTTGCCCATTCTGCTGATTCCGCCCTCATAAATTGGGCAGGTGGTAATATTTTTTCTCGGTGATAAGCACATGGGGAAAGTAACGCTCGGCATAAAGTTTCCGAAAAATGCCCGCCAGTTTCCATTTTGTGCCAAAATGGGGGCATTAAGCATGCAAAATAAGTGGAGGTTCTAGCCCAGAGAAACTATCGGATTGTTTCATAAAGCTATCTGGTTCACTGATGTCCTTTAGGAAAGGAAATCTGCCGTCCTTACCGGTCTGGCCTAGATGTGACTCCAGACCTACAGCAATGTCATCATCATCATTATCATCATCATCATAGGCAGTTGCTCGAATCGAGGGTGACTTGCTTCCACGTCAAAAAGTTCACAGGTGTTTCAATGAAGGACCTAAAATTCCAGGTCCTGAACTAAATCTTGAAGGGTGGAAGATGCCTGTGCGTGGATTTTTTTAAAGTGTGGTGACTGTTGCACACCAGCCACCACACGGGCTTGACAGAGCTAGGTCTTGGTCCAGCAATGTGGTTGATTCTTAACTGCCCTCTGAATTAGCCTAGCAAGCCATTAAGTTGCACCAAACCGCTACAAAGAAGTACACTCAAGGACTGCAGCGGTTCAAAAAGGCAGCTCACCATCACCTTCTCAAGGGCAATTAGGGATGGGCAATAATTGCCAACAACTCCTGCATCCCATGAATGAAAAAAAGAACAATAACTAGGATCATTTAAATTCATGAATTATGGATTGGCAGATAAACTTTGAAGCAGTTAAAAAACCCGAGTGTCTTGCTGTTTTTCCAGGGTTTCGGCAGCTCTTCTGCCGAGGTTACAGTGGTCGATCAGGAGAGCCCTTGCAGACATTTACTTGTATTATTTTGCAAAAACCAATATGTTGAGGGATAAGGAAAGTTAAAATCCAACTGGAACAATCAACAAGTACAGGTGGGATACCGCAGATATTTTAGGAAAAAGGAAAGAGTGTCTATCCAAACTAGGATTTAGCAAAACACCAATGAACATCCAAGCATACATTTCTGAGGTTATGGTTAACCAGACTGTTGTATGAATTAGCGCCTCTATTAAGGAATGTTAACGCAAACTGTGTTCATCAACAAGTTTTTAAAAGAGCTAGATGAATAATTGGTTATCAATAGCATTAGACAGAGGTACTCAAACTTTCTTTGCTGTGCCCTCTTCAGAGCTTCATGTCCCATGCAGTTTTCCCAATCTACTCTATCACTACCCCTCATATTTTGAGCACCTCTATTAAATCACCCCTTAGCTTTCTCTGCTCGATGGCGAACAATCCCAGCTTCTTTAGTCTCTCCGGATAACTAAAACCTCTCACCCTTGGTACTATTTTGGTAAATCTCATTTGCACCCTCTCCAAGGTTTTGACGTCCATTCTAAACTGTGGTGGTCCAAATTGGATACAGTACTCTAGCTGATATCTAACTAGTAATATATAAAGATTTAGGACTAGAGTTTTGTTTTTTTGCCGTCTCTCTTAATGCCCTGGAGGTGCAGCAATGGCAGCAGCAAACATTTCCGGGTGGATAGCCAGCTTCCAACACCCTGCCGGATTTGTAGGGGCACGAAGCAGTAGGTTCACGAAGTTGATTCTGGAGATGAGGGGTTGACTTATGAAGATAGGTTGAGTAGGTTGGGCCTGTACACATTGGAATTCAGAAAAATGAGAGGTGATCTTATTGAAACTTATAAGATAATGAGGAGGCTCGACAAGGTGGATGCAGAGAGAATATTTCCACTCATAGGAGAAACTAAAACTAGGGGACATAGTCCATTTAAAACTGAGATGTGGAGGAATTTCTTCTCTCAGAGGGTTGTAAATCTATAGAATTCTCTGCCCCAGAGAGCTGTGAAGGCTGGGTCATTGAATATATTTAAAGTGGAGATAGACAGATTTTTGAACGATCAGGGAGTAAAGGGTTATGGGGAACAGGCAGGGAAGTGGAACTGAGTCCATGATTAGATCAGCTATGATCTTATTGAATGGTGGAGCAGGCGCGAGGGGCCAAATGGCCTACTCCTGCCCCTATTTCTTATGTTCTTATGTTCTTATGTACCGCCCGGGAGAGGCGAGCTGGTGTGGAATGACTCTGGCTGTGACACCGGCTCGATATTTGGATCATGCCCGTTCTGTAGTGCCCCGTAGTGTGCTCTCGTGGGACCGCCTGTGAGAGCTAGCGTTCCAAGCTGTACCGGCTGAAGTGATTGAAGAAATGTCTACCTCAGGTAAGTGTGATTGTTTTTCTTTCTTTTATTTTTGCGATTTATGTTGGGGTCACGTCAGGAATGAATTGTGAATGTTTTTGGTGTTTCTTTTTCAAGTTTTTTTCTCTCCACGGAAGCCTCTGTTAGGCTGCTCCCAGACCACTGGTTAGCTCAGGATTTTCAGGGCTCAGCCAGCCTAGCGCCCAAAAAGAGGTGTGGAACTCAGGGCTCAGCTGGTGAATTTTGAGGCTGGAGACGCAAACCATTTCCCGGCGCAAAATTTACTGCTCTGCCTGGTTTAACTCCGCAACAGAGGCGTGACCGAATTTCCACCCCTTAAACGCCCTTGTTTTTGTACTCTATGCCTCTATTTATACAGAACCCCGGAAGCTTCTATAACAGCTTTATCAATGTGTCCTGCAACCTTCAAAGATTTGTGTATGTGAACCTCTAGGTCTCTCTGTAGATGCACCCCCTTTAAAATTATACTATATGGTTTATACTGCCTCTCGTCATTTATCCTTCCAAACTCCATCTGCTATGTGTCTGCCTATTTCACCAGTCTAAGTCCTCCTCACTGTTTATTACATTTACAAGCTTTGTGTCAATAGAAACTTTGGTCATTAGCACATATATTGAAAATAACAAGTGACTGCACTTCAAAAATAATCCATTTGCTGTAAAGTATTTTAAAATTCAGAGGCAATGAGAGTCCATGGAAATGTATATGGAACATGGGCCTGGAAATTCAGCTGCACTTAGCCTGTTTTTCGGACACTAAATGGCCTCTTAAGCCTCTAATATTGCAGGCTGAAAGTGCACACTCATTACAAGCTGATCAACAAAGAAATCATCCTGTGGAGCCCAAACCTGAAACCGGCATTAGACGCTAGCAAATAAGAGATCAAATGACTGTTTTAGTACGTCTCTGCAAGATTGGTTTGTCCTGAGGCAACTGACACCAGCTGCATACAAGTAAACAAGGACTATATGTGGCCGACCAGGCAGTCCTTAAAGGGACGATCTGTTAGGCAACAACCAACAAGGTAAGTTTTTTAAACAGACTTACCTGAATTTGAAGCTGGGAGAAATAGAAGTGCTCCTCCCAACCCTATATTAAAAACATGCTGGCCATTGATGGCCACCGTTCCCCCGCCACCCCCGATCATCACAGTCCCCTCCCTCAGCCAACATTACCTCCCTTTGCCACTATCCCTCCGATCATCGATGGCCGCTCCCCCAGCCAATAATACCTCACCCAGCCACCTACCTCACCCAGTCACTGCCACTCCCACCCCACTCATACCCTTTCCCGGTCGCACCCCTTCCCACTTGTCCCCTTCATCACTTACCTGAAGGCCACCGTGACGCCAGCAACGGCCGGATTTTCAATCGCACTTCGCCAGCGAGCTGAATTTTACTCTTGCAGCTTGCCAGCTCTATGGTAATGCAGCCCGAAGTCCAATATTGTGGGTGCCATGGACCGCGCCATTCAGGCATAGGGATTGATCCCTGCATCCCGCACGCGCCCAGAAATGAACGTGCCTGAATTTCTTGGCCATAGTGTTTCTGAAATGCTGGGACCATGGAAATGTCTAGCCAAAGAAGGAAATTAGTCAAGGATGAACAATGTAGATGTGAGGTGATGATGCCTTTGAGGGTAATAGGGAGAAACTTGAAAAAAACCTTCTTTATAAATTAAATAATTTGAATACAGTCCATGAAAAAGTGGATTGTACAAAATCTGTGAAAATAATGAACTTGATGGACCAAGTGATTTTTCTTCTGTTCAATACTTACTAATGTTTTTAAAATGCTGTAGAATTCAGTGGATTCCAGAACAGAAAGTAATTAGATATTTGAATACAAGTGACTGTGACAGACATTTTTTAAACCTGTTGATATGCCTACTGGTAGTTTAGCAATGAGTATCCGGTTTTCCTGCTGATTTAATGATATGTGCCTAGTTTTCCTGCTGGGTTGATGATGAGTATAAACCTGATGTTCCTGCTGATTTAATGATAATATGTAGCTGGTATTCCTGCTGGTTTTATGATGAGTATGCACCTGGAGTTTGTGCTGGGATAGGAATTCCTCTGGTCATTATGTCTAGCAAAATAACAAATGCATTTGTGAAGATGTAATCCATTCACCCACCCTAGCAAAATCGTAGGCACATTTTAAACAAATATCTATGCAATCGTGCTCAAAATATTGAACAGAGAAAATCTTCACAAACACATAAAACAGTTCCACTACACATAATGACATGAGAAGTTCATACCCCAATATGGCTTCAATTTTAGACTTTGTGAGTGCATGAATTTTCAGTCAGTCAAAGACAAATGCTGAAGAAAATCAAGTGTTCAATCTTAGTGCTTACTAGAATGAGCTTTTGGCCTTCAGGCATTTCAGCTTTGCCTTTAGAATCCACAATATTTAACTGTTCCTTCAGCCACAGTTTGTTAATGCAAACCATTCATCACTAAACCACCAGAAACACTTAACTACAAAGGAGCATCAATTCTTTCACCCCACACCAAGGGTTGTCAAATGTGTATTTGCATACATGCCACCACTCTGGACCATCTAAGCTATTAGAATTCCCCCACTACTGATTGGACACTCTTCATCACCAGATCAAGCAATAGCAGCATAAAAATCACCAAATAAATTTATAATTAAAAAAAAGATTATTAGATGCTTCTACCTGCATTGATGTGGCTCCAACATTGGGCCATCATGGAGGGGGAGCTTGACGGAACCCCAATTCCACAAGGATAGAGAGAGATTTTGTACCCTACTGTATGCATAGCACATGGAAAATTACATTGCACACGCACAGGACAAATGTCACACTTTGTTTTTAGAAGGTATTGCTGCATTTGAATTTGAATGAGTGTTGCAGTTCAGGCTTTTACTTACAACTTTGGATTGTTTTCTTTGATAAAGTCTCTTATCCCATGGTAAGCAGAATGGAGAATGAGAGGAGATGACCCAATGAATGACTTTTCCATTTTTCTCATGTACTTGATTCTGACTGCCTCTCAGAGTTTCAGCCAATCTATAGGTTTTCAGAGCCCCTCCCCTCTCACAGTCCAGGCACCTCAGACGGGGGTATGGCTTTTCCTATGAGCATTCACCCAATGCCTTTATCAAAGAGCAAGAGAAGGAACAAGATGACGCTAAGGAGAGTCAGGTGCCATTAAAGGATGTTGCGGCCCAGCACGTATTCCCCCCTCCCCCTCAAAGAATATATTGGCAGCACAGGTCATATTGGGATCTCTCTGAGGAGCTCCGCATAAGAAGAGGACACTTTACCAAGAAAGTAATAGGGAATCTCTGTGACCTGCTGCATGAAGACCTGAAGCCACACTCATCTACCTCTACTGCTCTCTCAGTGGCTGTGAAGATGACGACTGTCCTTAACTTCTAGGCACAGGGTAATTTCAGACAATCATGGGGGGTGCCTGCAACATTGGTCAGGGGAACAGCACAGACATGCACCCGTCAGGTCACCGCCATCCTATACAGCAGAAAGGCTCAATTCATAAGTTTTGGCATCACAGCCACCTCCATCTGCTCTTGCTCACTTGTGTTCTATTGATCACACAGTGTGCTACTCTCAAAGTGACTATCCAAATCCCCCAGGGTGGATGGATCTGTGCTGCTGTTTTGCAGAGTGAGATTGAGCACCAGGGTGTTGGTTGAGTGCTTGGTGATTCAGTTCTGAGGATCCCAAGAGAGTCCCCTCTGCCATAAATAGAGAACAAGAAAAAGGAAAAGTGTTAGCTAGATGTCCATAAACATGAACTCATCCAAAGGTCCACTGCTCGTATACTAACTCACACCAAATCCCAATCACCCATCACCCATGCGCTTGATAACCTATATTGGCTTCCAGTCCAGCAACAGCACAATTTTAAAACCTCATCTTTGTTTTAAATCCTTCCATGGCCAAGCCACTCCCTATCTCTGTAAGCTCCTCCAACCCTCTGAGATCTCTACGCTTTGCCAATTCTGGCCACTTGTGCATTTCCAATTTTGGTCATTCCACCATTGCCTTCACCTGTTTATGCCCCAAGCTCTGGAATTCCCTCCTTAGGCCTCTCTGCCTCTCTACTTCTCTCTCCTCCTTTAAGACGCTCTTTAAAACCTACCTCGTCCCTGTCCTATTATCTCCGTATGTAGCTCGGTGTCAAATTTTGTTTGATAATTGCTCCTGTGCTCGTCAAAAAGGTTCAAGGTAACCAATCTCCACAGGTAGTTATCCTTTCGCTCTTGTTATGTGCTGCCTTTTTCTATAAAATCAGAAATATGTATTGAATTTCTGACACTGGATCCTTTCCATGGGTTCTGTGAAACTAGAAACAGGCAGCCTGCAAGTGCTGGTCATGGAAGAAGTTGGTAGCAGGTTGTCTCCTACTAAAGGTGGTGGTTCTGGGCAAGGGTGGCATTGGAAAGCAGACAATACAACAGAAGGGCCACCCATGGAAGGTGAAAGCAAATTGAGGTAATGTAAGGCTAACATGGAACAGATCATGACAGTAGTAGTAGGTATGGTGTATAAATAAGAGTTCATGTTGTGGCCTCTACTTTGTCCCTCCTGAATATTTTTGCAACATAACAGCCATGTCCTCTGCATAGTGCGACTGGCATTTATGGAGACTGCCATCTCATCACTCCACCATTTTTCTGACCCAAAGCCCATCTCGTGGAAAGAGCAAATCTCTCCTGAGCCGCAGTTGCTGCAATAAGATGTCTATGGCCTTCTTATCAAGGCAGGCTGGGGGAGTGGGGGGTGGGGCAGTGGGGGTTTGCTTCTTTTCAGATTGCTGACATGTTGCTCTAAAACATAGAGGGATGAATTTCAATAGCGGTCCATGCAATAGTCTACTGTAATTTCAGCACTTGCACCATTTCTCTTTAATTCCCATATCTCTTTCACCAAAGTTACCGCAGGACGAGTGAGAGCGAATCTCCACGGAACCTCATGCACAAAGAGGTTTTCAGCTGAGGTTTGTCATAAGGTACATTGTTGAGGCAGCATAAAGGGACCTTCACTCTGTGTTAGCTATAAAATAACTGACTATTGGGGAATGCTGGGCGCAAAAACCTTGAAAAATGTTCCATTGCTCAAATTACTAAAAACGGTTGCAAAAATTTAAAAAAGAAGAATATTGGATTTTGTGTTGTCCTTCAGTTTCCCAGCCTCGTCTCAGCTTAGTGAGAGGCAAAATACGCTTGTTTGATTATTTTGGAAAACATTCGATGCATCACAACCCTTGCAGCAGCCTTCACTGTTTCAGTAAGAGTTGGTGCACTGAGTGGCACAGACCACATTACAGCAGTTACCATGTTTGTACAAAACAAATGCACCTGATGCATTATCATGCAGCATAGCATACTTGGAAAACCCATCCGGTATCGCTATTGGTGCACTGTGGGGCATAACATTGACTATGCGCATGGTTTGAGATGAATGATCAGGTCACACTTATGTCACATCTTAAAAATGGAATACAAAAGTTTTCTTGTTGAATGAACTCCAGTGTCAGGAGTTTGCACTTTCATTAGCTTGCCCAGTCATATTGTGTTGCAACCTCTAAATGTATTGAGACCCATTTCTCTTCTAGAATAAAGACAATACCCTCCATTCTATGCCCTACATAGCACAGATATTTCACAAATGTGATTGCACTGACAACAATTTGCACTGGCAAGGTGTACCAGCATGACCTTACATGAGCAGTGCCGTAAATCCCAATGCTGCATTTCTTTAGGGACGAGGATAGCACCATCGCCAAAGTAAAGCAAATGATGTTGAATGGTACCTGCAGCACATTTTCAGGAAGTTAGATATAATTTATTTTCTGCCTCAATTTATCAGCGCAAGGTACCACATGATAAATGCAGCTGTCTGTTTTCCATTATGGAAACAAACAAAAACAAAAGATTAATGGTGGCATTTACAGCAAAGCAGGTTGTTTGTCCAGGAATCTTATTGCTCCTCAGAACAGTAGCACAAAGTGCAAAACAATATTTTATATCTCGGTTGTCAGGATTGTGCTTCAGTGGCCTATGACGGAAAAGCAGGCAGCAATTCCACACATATACACACACAAAAGAACAGGTAACCGGTATCTGCAGGATATTGTGGAAATGTTGCTATTTTTCATCTCTCGCTGAAATAAATGTATTTTTTTATTAGAAAACTTTACAGCAGTAGTTACAAAGTGACTAACATGGAATGAAAGGGGTAGTGCAAGCTTAAATTCTAAAGCAGGTTTAGCTGTCCTTGAAAGTGCCTGCCATAAATCTTAGATGAAGCAGAAGAAGATTCTGATCTCTGATTCATTCCTTCCCATCCTTCAAAGGTAAATGATCCTGATGGAATTAGAGCTGAACAAAATTACTTTCGTCTGTGATCTGCATATACAATAGTCCACAAATCCATCATAAGAGCAGTTAAATCCTTTAGAGCATTCATGCTTAAATTGTGAGGGTTTTTCAATAAAAGGCACTTTGAATTGAAGTTACAGAAGGTTTCTTCGCGAGTTAATTTTTTCTGTATCTATTCTGTACAAAGGCAGTGCTCTAAATTACTGCTCAAAGAATACATTAAGGCAACACCATAAATGCTGTGTAAGTACTTGTCCACAATATTCATGATAATAATGTTGCATAGCATAATTTTCATAGTTATTACCTGCAGGTAAATGGAATCTGTGAACTACAATTTCCTCTCTAAGATAAAAGAACCAAGCCCAACCCCTTTTTTAAATTCTACTTTCTTTAATTAAACAGATGAGTTTGATTGCTAATGAAAAATTCCAGCAGTGTGTATTTGCTGACTAATCTGTACTAGAAGTAATCATACATGCATATTTTGAAAAAAATTGCATGAATCATTCCCAGTGCCAATCAAGTGAGTGACCTTGAAACCCATTTGCAGCCTGGATTAGAATGGATTGCCTTGGGCAGATGCCTGGTGTAGCTGAAGCGAGAGGGGACTGGATTCTACATGAGACAGCCCCATTCAAATCCCAGTTTACATGACACAGGAATTGTCCATCTAGTTCTCCTTCTACCACCCTGGTAGTTGAGTCACAGGTGGGCAGAGGAAAGGCTCCAAGGACATCATCAAAGCCTCCTTGAAAAAGTGCAACAACCCCACCAACACCTGGGAATCCCTGGCCCAAGACCACTCAAAATGGAGGAGAAGCATCCGGGAAGGTGCCGAACACCTCGAGTCTCTTCGCCGGGAGCAACCGGAAGCCAAGCAGAAGAAGCGCACAACAACCCTACCCACCCCTTCAACCACCTGTGACAGAGACTGTAGGTCCCGCATTGGACTCATCAGCCACCTGAGAATTCATATTAGTGTGGAAGCAAGTCATCCTCGACTCCGAAGGACTGCCTAAGATGAAGAATAAGTTGAGTGATACAACGATATTGGAGTTGTTGTCTAATCATAGCAATCAATCTCTTTCAATTAGTCTACAACAGACCAGACATTTGAGCTTGGCTGCTGTGAATTGGTGTGAAACTTGCAGTTCTGCAAGTGGGTGTCTAAACTGAGTAGTGGAAGAGAAATCGGCAACCTCATGGAAACATGCACCCCTTAAGAGCTGTGTATCTGAGAAGTCTGCTGATACGTCCTTGCTATACAGTATAAATGCACACGAGGCCCATGCTTGAGAGAAGGTCAGTCTATGACCTGTCCTTTATTCCATAGCACTCAAGTGATGGAAGTGGGTGGAGCTTGCCCTTTTATATCTGAAGGTCCAGGTTAGGAGTGTCTCCCACAAGTTCACCACCTAGTGGTCATTGTTCTCACGGTGTACAACTTAGGTCAGATTATACATGGGTTACAATGCTGGTTGAATACATGACATCACCACCCCCCCAAAGTCTTATTGGGATCACAGGTGGAGTCTCTCTAGTGGTTTACGCTCTCTTGTAGAGCGCCTGAGTTGGGGCTCCGGTTGTTAGGCGCTGGCTTGAGTGGCTGCTGTTTGCGGTGCCTCAGGCCTGTCCGGACTGCCTACAGTGACTGGGCTCTCCTCCCTTTGGTTCCGGTGTTCGGTCACCTGTGGAGGAGTGAACTCTATATCGTGTTCTTCCTCTGCTTCTTCAATGGGGTTGCTGAACCTCCTTTTTGTTTCATCCGTATGTTTGCGGCAGATTTATCCATTGGTAAGTTTAACTACCAGAATCCTATTTCCCTCTTTGGCAACCACAGTGCCTGCGAGCCATTTGGGCCCTGCAGCGTATTTGAGGACAAAAACAAGGTAATTTACATCAATACATCGCGCCCTCGCATTCTTGTCATGGTAGTCATATTGTGACTGGCGCCTGCTCTCAACAATTTCTTTCATGGTGGGGTGTATAAGGGATAACCGGGTTTTGAGCGTCCTTTTCATTAGCAGCTCTGCAGGTGGAACCCCTGTGAGCGAGTGTGGTCGGATCTGTAGGCCAACAGGAGGCATGATAAGTGGCTTTGTAGGGAACCCCCTTGGATTCTGAGCATCCTCTGTTTGATTATCTGCACTGCTTGTTCTGCCTGGCCGTTTGAGGCCGGCTTGAACGGTGCCATTCTGACATGGTTAATTCCAATTCCTGCCATGAAGTCCTGGAATTCAGTGCTTGTGAAGCACGGGCCATTGTCGCTGACCAAGATGTCCGGTAGACCGTGGGCAGCGAACTTTGCCGGTAGACTTTCTACCGTGGCAGAGGATGTGCTTGAATTTAAAATGTCACACTCGATCCATTTGGAGTAGGCGTCTACTACAACCAAAAACATTTTTCCCATGAAAGGACCTGCGTAGTCTACATGGATGCGTGACCAAGGCTTGGCGGGCCATGGCCAGGGGCTAAGGGGGGCTTCCCTGGGCACATTGCCCAGCTGGGCACACGTGTTGCACCTGCGAACACAAAGTTCCAGATCTGCGTCTATCCCTGGCCACCAAACGTGTGACCTGGCAATTGCCTTCATCGTGACAATGCCCGGGTGCTCATTGTGGAGTTCTCTGATGAACACCTCTCTGCCCATCTGGGGCATGACTACGTGGTTTCCCCACAGTAGGCAATTGGCCTGAATCGAGAGTTCGTCCCTGCGCCTGTGAAATGGTTTAAATTCCTCAGGGCATGCCCTGTACGTGACTGCCCAGTCCTCATTCAGGACACATTTCTTGACTAGAGACAATAACGGGTCTCTATTTGTCCAGACTTTAATCTGACGGGCTGTCACGGGTGAGCCTTCGCTTCCGAAAGCTTCAACAGCCATGACCATCTCAGCAGCATGCTCGGTAGCCCCTTCAGTGGTGGCTAGTGGGAGCCTGCTGAGTGCATCGTCGCAGTTTTCGGTGCCCGGTCTGTGCCGAATTGTGTAGTCATAGGCGGCTAATGTGAGTGCCCACCTCTGTATTCGGGCCGATGCATTTGCATTTATGGCCTTGTTGTCGACCAAAAGGGACGTTAGGGGTTTGTGATCTATCTCCAGCTCAAATTTCCTGCCAAACAGGTACTGGTGCATTTTCTTTACCGCATATACACATGCGAGCACCTCCTTTTCTACCATCCCGTAGCCCCTTTCTTCCTGGGACAGACTTCTGGAGGCATAAGCTACTGGCTGTAACTGACCCTTGGCATTGACATGCTGCAACACACACCCGACACCATAGGATGACGCATCGCACGTTAACACAAGTTTCTTACATGGGTCATATAGCGTTAACAGATTGTTGGAACATAACAAATTGCATGCTCTATTAAAAGTCCTTTCCTGGCTGTCCCCCCAGACCCAATCACGACCTCTGTGTAGGAGCATGTGTAGCGGCTCTAGCAGCGTGCTCAATTTGGGAAGAAAGTTACCAAAATAGTTCAGGAGCCCCAGAAATGAACGCAGCTCCGTCGTGTTACGGGGTCTGGGTGCTCTCTGGATCGCTTCCATCTTGGACACAGTAGGGCTGATCCTGTCTGCTGCTACCCTCATCCCCAGGAATTCTACCTTTGGAGCTAGGAAGACGCACTTCGCCTTTTTCAGTCGCAGCCCTACCCGGTCCAGTCTGTGTAGCACCTCCTCCAGGTTGTGGAGGTGTTCTTCAGTATCGTAACCCGTGATGAGGATGTCGTCCTGAAAAACCACCGTCCCTGGAATCGACTTGAGGAGATTTCCATATTTCGTTGGAAGATTGCGGCGGCCGAGCGAATCCCGAACGGACATCTGTTGTACTCAAGCAACCCCTTGTGTGTCGTGATGGTGGTCAGCTTCTTCGACTCACCCGCCAGCTCCTGGGTCATATAAGCTGAGGTCAGGTCCAATTTTGAAAAAAGTTTGCCACTGGATAGCGTCGCAAAGAGGTCCTCCGCTCTCGGTAGCGGGTACTGGTCTTGGAGTGACACCCAATTGATGGTGGCCTTGTAATCGCCACATATCCTGACCGACCCATTCGCCTTGAGCACCGGCACAATCGGGCTCGCCCAGTCACTGAATTCGACTGGCAAGATGATGTCTTCCCTCAGCAGGCGGTCCAATTCGCCTTCTATCTTTTCCCGCATCACGTACGGCACCGCTCTGGCCTTGTGGTGTACTGGCCTGGCGTCCGGGTTTATGTGAATCACTACCTTGGCCCCCATGAAAGTGCCAACTTTTCGAACTGTTTGATACCCACCAGAGACTGGCTGGCCCCCGTGTCTAGCTCCATTGATACTGGGATGCCATTGAGGAGCACTTTCATCATTATCGGTGGTGTCCTGGTGTATGAACTGTTTACGTGCTCCACATGAACTCGCTGAACTTCAGCTTCCAGCGATTTCCCCCAGCGTTTACTTCTGCAATTTCTGCAGGTATTTTGCTCATCTCTGCAAACTCCGGCTGAGTGTGTGCCTCCACGCCTCCAACATGAGCTGCTGTTTGAAACAAAAGGTCCCTTGCCAGTCGATCGTCCCTGACTGCCACTGTCCTTGAGTGCGCCATTAACAGGTGTTGATGACCCCATTACTGGCCGCATTGTCCCTTGTAATGGCGTGAATCACCGTTCAGCTTGCCATTGTCTCTGTCGAACTCCCCCTCTGGGTTCGACTACATGTTGGGGCATGCCCGACTGCCCTTGTCTGCCTGGAGAACTGTATGCGGCTTTAACAATGTTGAATCTCTGTCACAACCATTCTTTAACACAGTACCTCTCGTCTGTTCTGTTCGTGGCCATGCTCGCGTGGTTTAAATCCCAGTTTCTCGTCGCCATTGATACATCCTTACTATACAGTATAAATGCACACGAGGCCCATGCTTGAGAGAAGGTCAGTCTGTGACCTGTCCTTTATTCCATAGCACTCAAGTGATGGAAGTGGGTGGAGCTTGCCCTTTTATACCTGAAGGTCCAGGTTAGGAGTGTCTCCCACAAGTTCACCACCTAGTGGTTATTGTTCTCACAGTGTACAACTTAGGTCAGATTATACATGGGTTACAATGCTGGGTGAATACATGACATCTGCAACCTTCAATTGTAGCTGAGGTTTGAAGTGTGACAAGAAGAGAGAGATGAAAAAAACGACAATTTATAAAAGAATTGCCGGTTTTTAAGTTCCATGGGACATTGCATTCAGTTATGATCAGGATGGTCCCCATGGAATATTCTTTCCCAAAGCTTAAACTCACATTGCCTTGGGTCAGTTCATGTACTGCACCGAAAGTAATATTAAATTACCAGCTTGAAGCATGAGGCATGTTTTTTTTTCTGCAGTAAACAAGAGCAGATTCGGTCCATTTACACCATCTTCTGATGCGCAGTGTCCTTCAAATTGGAAAGGACTTTCTTTTCTTTCATTTATTGCAGTTATTCTTTGTTTGCAACACACTGCCACATTATATTACATCCATAGAATGCAAGATACAGTCCACAGAGTGAGGACGGGCAAGGTTTACAACATGACTTGTGAATTGCTCCCAGAGGCTAACTGTGAAGAGTAGTGGCAATATTGGGGTACAAAGTTATCCTTCCAACCCCCACCTCCAAACAAAAGATCAGATGAACAACGGCATTATTCTTACTACGTTAATAATGGGTTATCGTCAGATGTGTATTTGTAGCTGGGAATGTTGACGAGTCTTTCTGAAAGCTGCCTTAATACTTACAACTTCAAAGAGCAATTCAAGTGAAGCTAAGAAGAGTTTGGCTTTTTTATAAAGTACAAAGCTTCACTATTCAGCTGTTCTCAAGTGGGCACTCTAACCCAAATGGGCTTAACTGCTCTGCCTGAATGAATAAGTAGCAAATTACTGAAAAGCCTGGAGTATAACAACACAGTGCTGTGTATTTTTTGTAAATGTTTCACAAAAGAGAAGAAGTAAATATGAGATACACATAAGAATTTAAACAAAAAAGGAATCTATGGGCGTAGGAACACCCCTGCAGCAATGTCAACAATGCATTTGTGAATGTTTAATTTGTTCATTATTTCTACCTTATTCATGAATTTTAAAGAGTTTCTGGCCCTGTAGATACTACAAATAAACAAGAAAATTCAGATGTATACGCAATAACGCTGAAATGAAAATAAATAGCATTAGCACAGAAGAGTATGAATAGAAAAAGAGTATTGATATAAATAAAAATATATAAAATAATAATGAAAATTGGGCAGTGTCTATAATGGGCAGCCGATCCACAATGCCAGCTTTACACCCAGGTGGCAACTTTACAATCTATCCCTTGATATTTCATGAAAAAAATATATTAAGAGACATGGACAAGCAATGGAAGGTAACAACAGGAAGTGCATTGCTTGATGCCATGCATTCCATTCTCTGGCATCATCCATCCATTCATCGACCTTAATTAGTCATCAGCTATTCATTCTGACAACAGGATGTTACCTTCTAAAGGAGGTCTTTTAAAAAGTAGAAATTCAAAAAATACTGTATCCCCAAACATTTCTTTTCCTCAAAAGTTATTCAGTCCCTGCTTGAGTTTGCTAAGAATATCTGCCTCCTCTGTCTTCCTAGGGAACAGGCCATTCAGCCCAACCAGTCTGTACTGGTGTGATATACTCCACATGAGTCTCCTCCCATTCCATCTACCTCATCTTAGCCTTTCAGCATATTTTCCTGTTCCCTTTTCTCTCATGTACTGATCTAGCTTCCGTTTGAAAGCATTTAAGCTATTTGTCTCAACCATGGTAGCGAGTTCCTCATCCTATTGGATGTATTAGTAACTATCTTGTATTTATGATCCCTAGTTTTGGATTCTCCCACAAGTGGACACATTAGGCTCAAGTTTCGGCTCGAATTGCTCCTAATTTTTGGAGCAACTAGTTTAGAATGGAGTATCTTAGAAATTGCAATTCTCGGCATTTAGTTTGCTCCAATTCTAGTGAGTTAGAATAGTTTCGTTTTAGAACAGTTTTTTTTTCAAAAGGGGGCGTTACCAGCCACTTACGCCTGTTTTGCAAGTTTAGGCAGCGAAAACTTACTCCAAACTAACTTAGAATGGAGTAAGTGTAGATTTTTGTACGCTCAGAAAAACTTGCCTACACTTTAGAAATTAGACGTAGAGAACGAGAGATGGCCGGTGGGGGAAGGGAAGTGAGAGCGAAGTTAGGGGATTTTACAAGCATTAAACACTTCACTTTTACAAATAATGAGCCATCATCAATAATAAATGATCAATAAATCAATAAATCAATCAATAAATCAATCCAAAAAAAAGTAAAATTAAAAGATTAAAAAAATAATTTAAAAAATCAACCAATAAATAAAAAATTAAAAGTTTCTACTCACCTATTGCAGCACCGGGAGCCCTCCAACAGCCTGCTGGGACGGGGCCCCCCGAGGAGAAGCCGGGCAGGCAGCCCCCGCCGCCGCCGAGGACAGCAAGAACTTGAAGGACTGCCCGCCCCCAGCAGATGCCGGACCGCCGCCCAGGACATTGGGCGGACCTCGCCGTCGAAGACTCTGGGCGGGGCCCACCCCCAGCAAATGGATGACCGCCATCCAGGACTTCGGGTGGGCCCCACTGCCGACGCTGAGGACTACGGGCGGGGTCTGCCCCCAGCGAGATGCCGGGTGGGTGGGCCCCGCCGACGGCAAGGAGTTCGGGCGGGGCCTGCCCCCAGGAGATGCCGGGCGGGCCGCCGCGGAAGAGTTAAGTACTGTCAGGCCACTCGGCCCGGGATAGGGGAGACAGCCCTTCGGTCAGGGATAGGGTCGTCGCCCGGAGACAGGATACGCTGGGAGGGCCAGGAGCTACTGTGCACGCGTGCAGCCTCCACTGTGCCATGCCGAGCTGGAAACGGCCCTATAGATATCGAAGAATCGTGAGGTAATTCTTTGGCACTTTTTCAGTTCCACAAATTAGGTGGGCTTCTCCGATGTGCGCCGTTCTAGTGGGGGTCCGAAACTTGAGCCCACTATCTCCAGATCTACTCTGTCCAATCCATTCATAATTTTAAAGACCTCTATCAAGTCTTCTCTTTCCTAAAGAAAAAAAAACAATTTGTTCAATTTTGCCCGATGGTTGTAATCTCTCAGTTGTGGTATCAACCTTGTAAAGCTTTTTTGCACTTTCTCCAGTGCTTCAATATCTATTTTATAGTATGGAGACCATGGGCTGAATTTTCGCCACCATTTTGTGCCTTTTTTTGGCGAACGCTGTTTTTTTTGGAGCAGACTAAAAGCTGCAAGTTTTGCCAAAGTTTCTGCGCCATCCTAAACTATTTACAGCCAATTTTTTTAGTTCCCGATTTTTTGACATCACCGGGGATGCCGGCTGTGCTTTTTCTGGCCATTTAAGCGAGTTTGACCAACTAGGATTTTTTTCAAAAACGGCACAGTGCACCGTTCTGAAAAACTTTACCTGAACTTAGGAAAATCTGCACAGAGAAGACACCATTGTTTTAGCGGAGCTGAATTAGGTTCTGGAGGGAGGGAAGAAGTCACGGCACCGGGGCGGGGACCTTTCGGCTGGGGATATCAGCGGCACCGGCACCGGGGGGCCATTTGGCCCAGGTTAGCAGCGGCAGCGGGGGTGGGAGACTATTCGGCTCGGGATAGCAGTGGCATCGGGAGCTCGATGCTTATGTTTTGCTGCATCTTGTATGTTTCACTTTGTAGCTTCAGCCCTTCGTTGTGTCCCTCGTTACCCTGGCAACCTCAGTTTTTCGGTGCAGACCTTAAGCTCCACCCACAGAGCTTAAGGACAATCTGCACCATTCCAAAATGAAAGTTTATTCTGGCGAAACTTGCAACTTTTTTTTTTGGCGCAGTCGGCCACTAAAAAAATCAGACGTACCTCGACAACTGAGCCAAAAATCGGCCATTTGGAAAATTGGCCCCCTAAACTGTGCACAGCACTACTCTAAGTTCATACTGACCAGAGTCATAGAAACATAGAAACATAGAAAATAGGTGCAGGAGTAGGCCATTCGGCCCTTCTAGCCTGCACCGCCATTCAATGAGTTCATGGCTGAACATGCAACTTCAGTACCCCATTCCTGCTTTCTCGCCATACCCCTTGATCCCCCTAGTAGTAAGGACTTCATCTAACTCCTTTTTGAATATATTTAGTGAATTGGCCTCAACAACTTTCTGTGGTAGAGAATTCCACAGGTTCACCACTCTCTGGGTGAAGAAGTTCCTCCTCATCTCGGTCCTAAATGGCTTACCCCTTATCCTTAGACTGTGTCCCCTGGTTCTGGACTTCCCCAACATTGGGACCATTCTTCCTGCATCTAACCTGTCTAACCCCGTCAGAATTTTAAACGTTTCTATGAGGTCCCCTCTCATTCTTCTGAACTCCAGTGAATACAAGCCCAGTTGATCCAGTCTTTCTTGATAGGTCAGTCCCGCCATCCCGGGAATCAGTCTGGTGAACCTTCGCTGCACTCCCTCAATAGCAAGAATGTCCTTCCTCAGGTTAGGAGACCAAAACTGTACACAATACTCCAGGTGTGGCCTCACCAAGGCCCTGTACAACTGTAGCAACACCTCCCTGTCCCTGTACTCAAATCCCCTCGCTATGAAGGCCAACATGCCATTTGCTTTCTTAACCGCCTGCTGTACCTGCATGCCAACCTTCAATGACTGATGTACCATGACACAATATAAGTTTAACATAACTTCACTAATTTTGAATTCTATACTCCTGGAATGCTTTGTTAGCATTTTTTATTTTTATCCATTCCGCTATTTGTCCCCGACTCGACATGCTCTAACCTTAGTATTAAGTATACTATCAAATCAAAATTGGTGGATTATAGAGATTGTAGGAAACCTCAGCTATGACATCATCTAAACCCAAAATGGCATTATTTTTATTATAGTCCTTTCCAGCTATCCTCTTCTATAATATCAATAGTGTTGCTAATTTGAAGAAAAAGAATCAAGTTTGGCTTATTACTCATCATCATAGGCAGTCCCTCGAAATGGAGGAAGACTTGCTTCCACTCCTGAAGTGAGTTCTTTGGTGGCTGAACAGTCCGATACGAGAACCACAGTCTCTGACACAGGTGGGACAGACAGTCGTTGAGGGAAGGGGTGGGTAGGACTGGTTTGCTGCACGCTCCTTCCGCTGCCTGCACTTAACTTCTTCACGCTCTCGGCATTGAGATTCAAAGAGCTCAATGCCCTCCCGGATGCACTTTCTCCACCTAGGGCGGTCTTTGGCCAGGGACTCCCAGGTGTCAATGGTGATGTCGTGCTTTACCAGGGAGGCTTTGAGGCCGAAAGTGCTCCTTTTTTAAGGCCGGTTTCTGCCTCTAAGAGGTGGTAACGGGGCGGTAAAACCTTTCTGCCCGGGGGCAGGTGGGCGGGTGCAATCTATCCACAATTGCCCCCGGGCCGGGTGCGGCAGAAACAGGTTTCTGTTGTGACCCGTCTTTCCTGCCCCACCTGGCATGCCGACCCCTGACCACACGGTGCCGACCCCTTTCGCGCCCCCTGAGGGGGAATTGCCCCGCGTGAGCGTGGTTGGCACCTCCAACAGCTTCGCGGGGTGTGAAGCTACAGGTAGCTGGGTGCTGCAGCCGCCCTTAAAGTGGAGGGCGTACTGCTGCAGCTGCCATTTTGTTCTAATTGTCGTCCGACTCCTGAGTTGGCCTGACAAAGACAACTGCTGGTTTGGCCGGGCTGCTAATAGGCACGAAACCTCACTTACAACCAGAGCATAGTGTAAAATGACTACCACATTATTCATGATGTTTCAATATTCACTGGCAGTAAGCATGTTGTCTCACTGTGCATGTGCATTGGAAAGATGTAGGTTCACATATGCAAACTGATGCATGTTGGGATGCTTCTGATATGATTATATGGCATTCACGTTAATCCCACTAGCACTCTAGATTTGAAAATGTTGTGCAAATATAAAATGTCAATTTTTCTGACAAAAAAACACTTCTGGAAAAATAAAACACTTTTATGACCTCTAACTGTATATCAAATTACTGGTGAAACAATGGGGAAGAAATTGGTCTCCTTTGTGCCTCCCGTTAGCGCCTCCAGGGGGCGATAACCAGGCGCTAATGGCTTAGCCGCTGCGCAGTGCCTCATTATTGCCCCAGATATTAAAATCGCTTCCGCTCCCTGCAGCATCGCCGGGCGTCAACAACGGCAACTGCAGTTATAACCTCGGCTGGCCACTTGGGGAGTAGTAATTAAAGGCAGTGGTGGTCAGGTAGGCCAACGTTTTATTATCACCCCAGTGTGCTGTTTTTTAAAGTTTCCATCCTGTGATTGCTCAGCCCTGCATTCTGATGGTGCTTCGGGCTGCTCTTTGCGGATCGCAGGTACCGCCGCCAACCATGAAATGACCTCAGCATTGTCCCTTCCCTTTAAGGGAGGGAAGGAGCCTGTGAATCCAGCAGTGTTGCCTGGAACATTGTACAGCACTCTGCCGCTTCCGCCTCTCTTGCTCCGTTTAGCTCTCCAAAGGAAGTGGTAGTGCTTGATTTAGCGCTCCACTTCCCTCCTGGAGCGCTAAACCGGAAGTTTGCATCAGATTCAATTGTACAGCGCCTGGCGATATTTTTGGGCTCCCGCAAAAGTTATTACCCCAAATGGGGCGCTAGACAATTTCTAGCCCAAGATCTTTACTGTGACAAGGTGAAGCTCAAAAAGGGAGAATGGTGCGCCATGATTATATTTGGCTCCAAATAAATTTTAAAGTGGCAAATAGGGATCGCTGTTAAGATGCTGAAGTGTCCCACCCAAAACGCTAAACCTCTTTTACCTTCTAACTGATATGCTATGCACTTCCAGCATTTCATGTTTTTGAACCAGAATTCTGGGAGCCATGTTTTCTCAGTAGAGCGTGAAGGTAACTGGAGGCACCTTATACATGTATACTCTTCCTCATACAAAGTTTGGACTCAGTGTAACTGATCCTTAAGGGGATAAGTGTAAAGCATGCACAGAGCATTAACCTTTTATTGCAATGCTCCTTCATACAACATAAGATGGCAGTGAGCATTAATAATATCACACACATTGCAGTTCACAAATCACCTGCAAAAGAGTAATGTTGAAAAAAGCACCATACAGACTAATGTGAGAAGGCCTGGGACAGGCAGGGAGCTGACCGAGGCAAAGGGATGCTTTCATGAGTACTTAGGCACTTGCCAACATTTTCATTAATGTGCTCCGCTTAAAATGCCAAATGCTGCTCACAACTATCAAGAGGAAATGAGAACAGGTGGTAGGCCAGTCATGCTAAAGCAGCTGATGAAATGATCCTTGTCTTGCAGGATACACACCTGTAAAGTGCATTGGTGGGAGCAAGTTTGGGGAGATGGTGCCACCATTCAGCAAGTGTCCTGCCAGCCTACAAAGCTTGAAAAAACAGAAATAATATAAAACTGATAAACAGTCCCAGATAAAGGCCAAGGTCACAGCTTCAAGGTGACTGAATTAGTAATGTAGGAAATGCAGCAGACAATTTGTGCACAGCAAGTTCCCACAAACAGCAATGTAATAATGACTGGATAATCTGTTTTAGAGATGCTGGTTGAGGGTTAAATATTGGCCACGACACTAAGCAGTGGGCCAGCCAATTAAGATCATTAACAGGCACTTTAAAGATAATTTAAATGAATGTTACTAGGCACTTACCATTTTTCCAAGTTTTTAAGGAGTTTGCCATCACTCGAGTTTCATGCCAGATAAGTCTGTCGGGTTCTCAGTGATTCTCCATTACTTTGACTAGTTAACAGCTGCAGAAGCTACCATTTCACAGCTGTTCACTTTCCAATCTCAGAAGCTGAAGCCTTCAGGTTTTGGAAGACACTTTTGAGCTGTATGCAGTTTGGAAGAGTTTGCAGTGAGCTCTCTATCCACTGTCACCGCCTTGAAGCAATCTCTCTCACCATTGACAGATTGCTTCTGTCATCTCAACTTCAGCAGCATCGGTGCCCTTGAAAAAATCTCAACTTAGTGCTCACAATCCCACCGTGATCAGCCCCATCACCAACATCACTAAACAAAGCAGCATCACCAGCAGGCCAGTATCACTAGCAGCACCAACAACCAAAAACCAAAAAAACAATCTTATCCACAATCACCTGATGCTGCACAGGACACAGGACATCAACACCTGACCGCATTGCTGCCCGGGATGCCGGGGATGGCCTCACCATGAGCACATTTACTTCACCTGACTGCTACATGATGCACCAGATTGCTACCACCCCACACCAAGCCATTCCTTTCACACATATCTGCATTGTGTGGGGTATCCTTATGTCTGACCATTCACTACAACTCACTAAGCCACTTCCAAAGGTGCTCACAGTTCTGTCCAAGAACACAAAGGGGCCGAAATGTCGCCTCCTGATAAGGCCTGTGGCCACCAGAAAGCGGCGGCCACGAAGCGGCATGGAATGGCCATCAGCTCTCCGTGGAAGGGCCGCTATCTTAAAAATTGCCCTACCTCAGGAGCGGAGCGGTGTCCAGAACTGCTCTGTCCATTTTCCCGCCGCGGCATGCACGCGTCAACCCCTTTCCGACTGGCGGGGCCCCCCTCGCAAAATTGCCCATTACCTGAAATTGCCCCGTGAGAGAGGCCCCGCCACTGGCTGGTGCCCCCGACAGCTTTTGCTGTCGGTGCACCCTGTGTGAAATGGCGGCACGGCTGCCCTTAAAGAGGAGCACTGCCGCGGCTGCCATGTTATTTTATTTTGTTAGCCGACTGCAAGGTCGGCCAACAATTATGCCCCCGGGTTTGGCCGGGACGCCAACAGGCAGCCTGGCACCACCTCTTGGGTGCCAGGCCGCTGGCCTGGCCAAAACCCTCCTTGGTAGCCCACTGGACCTAACTAAAATATCTGCAGAGTTCGCAGCGGCTCTCCCCTTTAACTGAAGGCAGACCCGCAGCGAGGTCACTTCCACCTCGCACTCAACCGGAACACCGCACCACAGAGGGGAAAAAAACAAAGTGTTGAATATCACCGGTAAAAAAACGGTTGGTGCACCCCATTTCGGACGGAGGGCAGTTTCTACTCCAAAGTGTTGAAAATAAAAATTTCAATGTTTGACAACACATTAGCAGAAACTCTACATGAAGATTAGCTGAAACACTCAAGTATCTATCCTTGTGTTTTGTTCGTTGGTATGCTTGCACTAGGAGTGTGAGGGGTGGCTAGTGAGATGGGGATGTGATAAAGTAGAGAAAGGGGGATGGATGGAGGTGCAAGCTAAGTTGGTATGAGTAAGGATGTGCAGGAGTAGGGTAGGGAAGGCAGAGTGATGGGGATGTGATGAGTGGCACAGCAGGATGAGGTTGAGTGTGGCTTTGCAGTAACGTTTCATGATCTACTGAGATCATTGAAAGGTTTGTGCCACGGCAGCCAGCTCCTCCAGACGACATCCATCCCTGCTTGTGCCCTCCTGTGCAAAGTGCAACCAGGCTGTGTTAGTGTCCTGGGGAGGTCTTTTTTGCCCATTGGAAGGGAAGAGAACGTCCCTGAGTGCTGTGACTCCCTCCATAAGCATCTGGAGGGAGTCATGGGAGAGCCTGGGTGCAGCCCTGCATCTTTGTGCAGCACCTCAATGTTATAGAACACTGACAGAACAACTGTTAAAAAAAGCTGGTCATCGTCCCTTTAAGGAAATCGGCTGATGATGTGTCATCATATAACAGATCGGCTTCCTGATAATTGGCCAGGAACCTCGCAGGGCGAGCTTAACAAGCCCAATCAATGGAAGATTGTTGTGAGAGGGCAGTCTGGACCCAGGAGTGCCTTCCTCCCAATCACCAATGTCGGCCGCCCCGGGCTCGCCACGTTGGTGAAATCGCAGCCAAACTTTCAGTGCCCCAATTTTAACTCCAGGTAGATTCCCCACTCAGGCTTCAGTTAAAATTACAGTCAGTTCTCAATGATGTAATTGGGCCGCAACATGCATATGTAAAGAAGGAGCCTGTTGTCTCCAGGCGCATGTCCTTGCTACCTGCTCAGGAGAGCGGGTTAAAGTTGCGGATGTTGCAATCATGGTAGCTTTCGGACAGGTAAGAGCCAGGGTGATTTTAACTGCCTATCAGCCAGGTTTCTGTAGGGTTAAAATCGAGCCTGAGAGAGAGATAGATTAGCATGGTGCAACACAAGGTGCAAGAAGGGGGGTTCAATTCTATGGACACTGAAACCACTTCTGGGGAACAGAAAGAATTTACAGTCAGGACAACCGTCATCTAAATTGAAGAGATACATTTGTTAGGATAAATAAAACAGTTACAATGTGGCCAGAATTTTCCTTATCTGGACGGTAATGGGGCCTATTAATCCAGCCCTGCGCAATACCTAGCCCAATTAAATGGTGCGGATCAAACAACGTCATTGATAATGCGTTTTCAGTCGGGATATTTAAAGGAGCCATGGGCACACTGCATTTGAAGGTTCATCTAGGATAGTGCAGTCAGTGCACTGCTGCATTGAAGTGCTGCAAATACTTTGCTAATGACAGCACAGAGGCAGAGGGCTGCAACCAGGTTCTCCAATTACATCCGCAATATGCTTGTGGAGGGAGTCACAGCATACAGGAAGGTCCTCTTTCCTTCTAATGGGTGGAAGAGACGTCTCCAGGAGACAAAAAGAGCCTGGCTGGAGATAGCAGAGGAGATCAATGGCAGGGATAGTGCCAGGAAGACCTGAGTGCAGTGCCGCAAATGTTTCAATTATCTCATTAGATCAGGAAAGGTGAGTACAAAGCCACACTTAACTTTATCCTGCTGTGCCTCTCATCACATCCCCATCACTCTGCCTTCTTAGCCCTGCACATCCTTATGCACACCAACATACCTTGCACATCCACCCATCCCTCTCTCTCTATATTGTCACATCCCCATCTCACTAGCCACTCCTCACACTCACCCTCATCCTAGTGCACTCATACCAACTAACAACACACAAGGGTAGCCACTTGGGTGTTTTATACAATGTTCATGTAAAGTTTCTGTTAATGTAGTGTCAAACATTGAAACCTTCATTTTCAATATTTTGAGTTCTTGGACAGATTTGTGTGCACCTTTGGAAGTGGCTTAGTGAGTTGCAGTGAATGGTGACACATAACGGTATGCCCCGCAATGGTGATGAGTGAGAAAGAAATGGCTTGGGCATTGTAGGGATGCTTTAGGCTGTTGGTGTGTGGCGTTGCCAACGTGGTGCATCATGTAGCAGCCAGGAAGTACAGCGTCAAGTGAAGTAAATGTGGCCATGGTGAGGTCATCCCTGGTGTCCAGGGTAGCAATGTACTCAGGGGTTGATTCCCTGTGCAACACACAAGGAGGTCACTTGGCTTTGGCCCCCCACTCCATCATAGTCTCCCTCTAAAGATCTAACCCATCCATTCCTTGCACTCATTTTATCACTCTCACCCAACCTTCTCTTCTTTCCCTCCTTGCAGGAAAAGAGAGCCCACAATAAGAGGAAGCTGAAGAAAACTGGCAGTGGCCCTCCATCATTTGCAAACCTCACAACAGCAGAGAAGGCTGCGTTAGAAGTATTGGGAGTGGCCAAGCAGCTAGATGTGGGAGGCGGAGATAGAGGGACATCTCAGCAACTGAGTGACAGAATTACATCGTATACAGCCATGTGGCATACATCAGTCACTCATATAGGGATTGATGTCAGCAGCCACTGAATGGTCATCATGTGCATAATAGTATCTGTACCCATTCTTCATATGACATATTTAACTCATCGCTCTACTTTCCCACAGGTCCATCGAGCCCCTGCCCCCCCACTGTCCAGGAGGAAGAGGAAGACGACTCCTCAGAGGAGCCTCCAGTCTCTGAGGGTGCAGCATCAGCAGACCTAAGCACATTCAGCATCAGTGCAGAGATGCAGACCTCAGGGGGGTCCAACTTGAGATAGAGTAGTGTTGTCACCGGGTCTGTCACAAGTCACAAGTGAGCAAGAGCAAATGATGGAGACAGGGACAGCAGTGGAGACTCCTAATCGGAGGGCGTAGGACACTCTCAGCTCTGCTCAGCTGTATGTAGAACCTGAGCCTTGGGGGCCATCCAGAAAGAGGGCGATCCTGGAGGTACAGGAAGAAATGCAGCATGCTTTGACAGGTTTTACAACTGTGATATCTGAAAATGTTCAGAGAATAGAGGATTACATCTGTAACATGAGCACCACCATGTCACAGGCAATGGCGACTGTAGGCTCTTCCATGGAAAGGATGGCCACCTGCATGGAGCAGCTAATGCACCACTCACAAGAGCACATACTATCTATGGAGAACAGATGGCTATCTATGGAGCACAGATGGAAGAGGCTCATAGACCTCCTGTCTAGGAGGGATGTCAGCATGGCCTCACTAATGTGCATCAAGGTGCTCTCCAGCTCCTTGCTAGCATGGAAGTGCAGGTGGCCCATGAGAGGGATGATGGTAAGAGGGCACATGGAAGTGCAGGTGGCCCATGAGAGGGATGATGGTGAGAGGGCATATGGAAGTGCAGGCTCCTCTCCAAGCGCTCATACTTCTCCCTCATTGCCATCCCCTCAGTCAGAGCCCCAGATGTCTCCTGGGATTGCGATGGCCAAATCTGCCCCTGCACAGTTGCAGGAGCAGCAGATTTTGGGGGGAGGGGGGGCCATCACAGGTTTCAAAACCCAGAGGATATCCGCCAAGAGTGTCTAAGCAGTTGCAGCCGGCAAAGTGAGCTGGCTGCCTCTATCTCTGCTGAAGCCACAAGGGTAGCACTTTTTAGAAGTATGTGATAGATAAAGATGACACACAAGTAGGTTCAAAAGGGTAACCACTTGGGTGTTTTATTCAATGTTAATGTCAAGTTTCCAGTTATGTAAAGTCAACCATAAAAATCTTTATTTTCACCACTTTCTGGTCTCGGACAAATTTGTGTACACCTCTGTAAGTGGCTTCATGAGTTAGAGTGAATGGTGAAACGTAGTGGTACCTCCAGCAATGGTGGTCAGTGTGAAGGGAATGGCTTGGTCATTGTAGGGATGCTTTATGGTGTTGTAGTGGGGTGGTGCCAACTTGAAGGACGGTAAGAGAAGGGATAACCAGCCGTGGATAACCAAGGAAATAAAGGAGAGTATCAAATTAAAAACCAATGCGTATAAAGTGGCCAAGGTTAGTGGGAAAATAGAAGATTGGGAAAATTTTAAATGACAGCAAAGAATGACTAAGAAAGCAATAAAGAAAGGAAAGAAAGATTACGAAAGTAAACTTGCGCAAAACATAAAAACAGATAGTAAAAGCTTTTACAGATATCGAACTAAAGTAAATGTTGGTCCCTTAGAAGATGAGAAGGGGGATTTAATAATGGGAAATATGGAAATGGCTGAGACCTTAAACAATTATTTTGCTTCGGTCTTCACAGTGGAAGACACAAAAACCATGCCAAAAATTGCTAGTCACAGGAATGTGGGAAGGGAGGACCTCAAGACAATCACTATCACTAGGGAGGTAGTGCTGGACAGGCTAATGGGACTCAAGGTAGACAAGTCCCCTGGTCCTGATGAAATGCATCCCAGGGTATTAAAAGAAATGGCGGAAGTTATAGCAGATGCATTCGTTATAATCTACCAAAATTCTCTGGACTCTGGGGAGGTACCAGCGGATTAGAAAGCAGCTAATGTAACGCCTCTGTTTAAAACAGGGGACAGACAAAAGGCAGGTAACTATAGGCCGGTTAGTTTAACATCTGTAGTGGGGAAAATGCTTGAAGCTATCATTAAGGAAGAAATAGCGGGTCATCTAGATAGGAATAGTGCAATCAAGTAGACGCAACATGGATTCATGAAGGGGAAATCATGTTTAACTAATTTACTGGAATTCTTTGAGGATATTACGAGCATGGTGGATAGAGGTGTACCGATGGATGTGGTGTATTTAGATTTCCAAAAGGCATTTGATAAGGTGCCATACAAAAGGTTACTGCAGAGGATAAAGGTACGCGGAGTCAGAGGAAATGTATTAGCATGGATAGAGAATTGGCTGGCTGACAGAAAGCAGAGAATTGGGATAAATGGGTCCTTTTCGGGTTGGAAATCGGTGGTTAGTGGTGTGCCACAGGGATCGGTGCTGGGACCACAACTATTTACAATATAAATAGATAACCTGGAAGAGGGGACAGAGTGTAGTGTAACAAAATTTGCAGATGACACAAAGATTAGTGGGAAAGCGGGTTGTGTACAGGACACAGAGAGGCTACAAAGAGATTTAGATAGGTTAAGCGAATGGGCTAAGGTTTGGCAGATGGAATACAATGTTGGAAAATATGAGATCATCCACCTTGGAAAAAAAAACAGTAAAAGGGAATATTATTTGAATGGGGGGAGAAATTACAACATGCTGCGATACAGAGGGACCTGGGGTCCTTGTGCATGAATCCCAAAAAGTTAGTTTGCAGGTGCAGCAGGTAATCAGGAAGGCGAATGAAATGTTGGCCTTCATTGCGAGAGGGATGGAGTACAACAGCAGGGAGGTCCTTCTGCAACTGTACAGGGTATTGGTGAGGCTGCACCTGGAGTACTGTGTGCCGTTTTGGTCACCTTACTTAAGGAAGGATATACTAGCTTTGAAGGGGGTACAGAGACGATTCACTAGGCTGATTCCGGAGATGAGGGGGTTACCTTATGATGATAGATTGAGTAGACTGGGTCTTTACTCGTTGGAGTTCAGAAGGATGAGGGGTGATCTTATAGAAACATTTAAGATAATGAAAGGGATAGACAAGATAGAGGCAGAGAGGTTGTTTCCACTGGTCGGGGAGACTAGAACTAGGGGGCACAGCCTCAAAATATGGGGGAGCCAATTTAAAACTGAATTGAGAGGGAATTTCTTCTCCCAGAGGGTTGTGAATCTGTGGAATTCTCTGCCCAAGGAAGCAGTTGAGGCTAGCTCATTGAATGTATTCAAATCACAGATAGATAGATTTTTAACCAATAAGGGAATTAAGGGTTACGGGGAGCGGGCGGGTAAGTGGAGCTGAGTCCACGGCCAGATCAGCCATGATCTTGTTGAATGGCGGAGCAGGCTCGAGGGGCTAGATGGACTACTCCTGTTCCTAATTCTTATGTTCTTATGTTCTTATGTTGACACAGCGTGTAGCAGCCATATAGGTGTACTGCGTCAAGTTAAGTAAATCTGGCCATGATGAGCACATCCCTGGCCTTCTGGGCAGCAATGTGCTCAGGTGCTGGTGGGATCTGGCCGCAGGTTCCTCGAGCTCCTGCTCCTCCTCGTCTTCCAGCTGATGCTCCTCCTCCTCCTCTGATGAGACGGTGCGCTCAGTGCCTTGCCCCTCATGCAGCACTAATCCCCGCAGCTGTGCTATGTTGTGCAGGGCGCAGCAGACCACGATGATTCTGGAGACCCTGGCTGGTGCATACTGAAGAGCGGCACCAAATCTATCAAGGCATCTGGTGCATTTTGAACATGCCTATTGACTGCTTTATGACACATCTGGTGGAAATATAGCATTCATTGTATCTCTCCTGGGCCTCAGTACTTGGTCTCCTGAAGGTCATCGCGAGCCACGTGTTCAGTGGATAGCCCTTGTCTCCAAGCAGGCAGTCGGAAATTTGCTTGGAGGAGCAAAGAGCTGAGGGAGGGTGGACTGGCGCATGCTGAAAGTCTCATGACAGCTGCCATGGAATTTGGCGCACACATGCATGATGATCTTCCTATGGTTGTAGACCAACTACACATTGAGGGAGTGAAAACCCTTGCAGTTGACTCCTGATGGCCACATATGTTCAATCGATTGGAAGACAGCCTTGCGCCCGTGGGAAACCAGCCAGAGTGGCAAAGCCGAGCGTCCCGCTCAGTGACACTGGCTTCATCAGTGGCAAAGTTGCTATAATTGTTGACTTGTCAAAGAGGGCATCGGTGACCTGTGTGATGCATCTGTGGGTGGCCGACTGTGAGATACCACAAATGTCTACTGCAGATCCCTGGAAGGAGCCTGAGCTGAAGAAGTTGAGGACGCTGGTGACTTTGACAGCCATTGGTAAGGCGTGTCCACCAGGTCCTCTGAGAGGCAGGTCTTCCTCCAGCAATGTGAAAATGTCTGCGATACCTGATGCTATAGCCTGAGCCTCCTTTGGCACTGCTGCTCAGTCACGTTGAGGAAGATCATCCTCTGCATGTATACCCTGTGCTGGGGGTATGACCTCCGGCGCGGTGCAGCCCTGTGCTGATGCCCTCTGGCCTGTGCAGCATCAGGTGGTTGAGGGGAAAGTTGGTGGTGTTATTGTTGGTGCTGCTGGTGTGCCTGTTGCTGCTGGTGTTAGGGCTCTTCGTGGTCAGATTCTGAGGACCAAGATGAGACAATATAAACAGCACCCATGCTAATGGATTAGATGGCAGGTGAAGTAGAGATGAGGGAAGCAATCTGTCAATGGTGAGAGAGGTTTATCTAATTAGGTGACACTGAATGGAGACTTTGCTGGAAAGACTTGCGGCCTACAGAAAGCTAAATCTGTAGTGGAAATACAGTCGGTAACAGCTTGTGTATGAGGAAAGTGATCAGCTGTCAGGTGGGAGCTTTTTTAGTACATTGCATGCGGTCAGCTAATCAGCTGGAGCAACGGCCCTTGAACACCCACCTCAGGTTGACAGACATGGTTCCAAGCTTCATGGTTCTTGTGGGCATGCAGGTAAATTTGAAAGGTGGGGTTAAAAAGGCGCTTAAGGTTCTGACAAGTACCGAATAATGATTTGAATTAGGTCAGCCGGCTCTGCCGTTCAGGTAGCTGCTGAGCTGGCAGACAAGCCCGATGGAAAGCGACATGGGAGTGGGATGTCGGCGAGGTCCCGACTCATTTCTGATCGCACCACACGGACCTCAAAAAATTCCGGCCAAAGTATTTAAACAAAGGAGGTGAGAGAGAGGATAAATAAAATGTATGCATTAGAAGTGATGGTAAATAGGGAAGTAATAGATGTAGGATTTACTGAAACCTGACTAAAGGAAGATGATGAATGGAGGAACAAATCTGAAGAGCTATGTAGAAGTTTAGTAGTGAACATCACATTGGGAGGTCACTTGCCCCATTATATCTGTTCCAGATCTTTGAGAAAACAATCCAAATGCCCTGCCTTTTTCCCGCAGTCCTATATCTTCCTCTGCTTCAAATATTTATCTATTCTTCCCTTAAAAGATGTAGTGGCCTCTGCATCAACCATTCCCTGTGGCAAAGCATTCAATGCTCTAACAATTTTCTGCAAAGAGAAATGTCTTCTTACTTCTCACTCTCTCGGTGACAGTTTTAAATTAATGATCCCTCATTACTGACTCTCCAACCAGAGAAAATAGTCTTTCCCTTTTCAACTCATCAAAACCCTTCGAAATTCTTAAAACCTCGATTAAACTGACTTCGTTTTTTCTGCTCCATTGGAAATAGTCCCAGTACCTCACATCTCTTTTCATAACTAGAGTTCCTCTTCACTCATATACTCCTGATGTCTGATTAAGGAATGATGGTTCAAGAAAAGAATGAAATGAGGTATTTTTCAAGGAAAATTTATATGTTACTGGAAGGAGGAAATTGAGAGTTGTGTTCTGTCTGGATAAACACTCATATTGGTGTGATAACTAGCTGCTTTTATTTCAAGACCCTCCAGAACATTCCATCAAAGAATAGCAAAGCACTAGAAGACCTTGGAGTGTAATTTCTGTAATGGGCTTACTGCAGGGAGCCATCTAGTGTTGAGTTAACAATATGCAAATACCATACATATCAAGTGCATATTGGGGGAGAAATTGGCCTCCTCTGCTCCTCCCGTTAGCACATCCAGGGGGCGCTAACGGGACACTAAAGGTTTACCGACCAGGCATGGCAAAATCACCGATGCCCATGAACTTCCCTGGCGGGTTAGCGCTACTCTAAAAATTATCGCTTTGATCTCTTGCGGCCCGGAGATCGTAACATCATCCGGTGTGCAGCACCCCATTATTGCACCGGATGTAAAATTTGCTTCTGCCCCCTGCAGCATCGCCGGGCTTTAACAAAGGCAGCTGCAGGAGACGTCACCTTAGCTGGCCATTTGCAAAGTGCTAATTAAAGGTAGTGGTCGTCAGGAATGGCAAAATGTAATAATGCCCCCACTGTGCTGTACTTTGATTTTCTCTTAGAGTGCTTGGGGCTGATATGCACGTGTCGCAGGTGCTGTCGAAGACCATTCCCAGCCTTAGTCTTCAATGACCACAGCATTGGCCTTTCTCTTCAAGGGAGGGAAGGAACCTGTAAAATTAGCAGCGCTAAACCGAAAGTTCCCGTCGCAATCTATTGTGTAGCGCCTGGCCATACTTTTGCGCTCTCGCAGAAGTTATCGCCCCAAACAGGGCGCAATGCAATTTCTAGCCCTTCTTTGAGTGGATCTGAAAGATAGAAAAGGACCACGCAAAATAAAATGTAGGTGGATCTACTACTGTGGGAGGTCATAAGAAAGATTAGTATTGAGGCCTCAGTAGCACCATGCAGGATTTTAATCTCCCTAACATGGACTGGGACTTACACTACTGAAATGTGCAAGAGACTGGCATGCAGTCCTTTCGAGATCATAACAACACGTCGTATAAATAATTCTCCTCAACTCTAGTTCTTTTGACAATAATCTTAAATCTGTGTTCTCTGGTTACCAACCCACCCACCAGAGGAAACAGTTTCTCCTTATTTACTCCCTCAAAACCCGTCTTTATAATGGTAGAACTAGCCTGTGATTTCCATTCACGAATGTTGTTCAGTCATAGCTTTTAATTACCACAAGCAGCCCCATCTGTGTAGTCTATTTAAAAAAAACAGCTCAGCCAACGAGAGGTGGGCACCAGAAGGACTGGAGTGCATCATCACCCCCGGCAACCAAATTTTAATTTGATTTTAATGTCTAAAGTTTAATTTGTTTAAGTTGTTGGTTTTAGTGCCCCCCCCCCCCCCCACCACCACCACAACCCTTTTAGCCAGGGGGCACTTGTATAATTTGCGTTTCTAGTGCCCTCACAAAAAAAATAAGGGGGCACTTGAGCACACTCCAAAGTTTTTGGAGTGTGCTCCCCCCGCCCCCCCTTAATTAGGGGGGCACTTGATTACTGATACAACTAAAATAGTTGTCGAGCTGTTGTGGGCATGGCCTGTTCACTTGGGAGCTGTGAGTGTGGAGGAAGCAGCTCCTGCAAGCCTGCATTCAACCTGTGTACCCAGGAGAGGAGGAAGGGGCCTACTGAATCAACACCTTGGGGGAGAGGAGGAGAGCAGTTTCAACAGCACTACTGCCAAGGAGTTGGAGAGAGAGGAAAAAGAACAAACAAAATATAACAGCTCAGCCAATAGACCTCAGTAAAGCCAGCAAACATTGTTAGAATAAGTACACTATTAATATGAAACAAATAGCAGGTGAAATTAAGGATGAGAATGCATTGCAAAGATGGAGGCAGTAACTCTTGGTTAATTTTAGACTGATGCGATGCATAAGCAAAGCCAAACACCAGCCTGAAACAAATCCGGGACTTCATCTATCAAAGTTAATTTACCTTCCATTGTGAGCAATTCAAATAATGCAGGATGGGGAAATTACAACAATGATGCTGTGATTCTGTCAACATCGTATGGTGTGTTTACTGTTGCAGTGGGAATATTAATGGAGTTGCTGGTAAAAACTATTATTTACTTTAATTACAAAGTATTCTAGTTAATTATAAACTTGAATTCTTTAATTCTGATAAAAGCTTTATTCCAATTAGGTGATTCATGAGTGTGGCTGATGGTATGATGGAGTGTTTTCCCAAGTAAGCTATTGAGTGATTCAGGCAAGTATAATTGTTTATGGAATGCATATGATACAAATGTGATTTGTAATATAATTAAATACTAACAAAATAGCTCTAGACTATACTCAACCCATATTCTTTCCTTTACTAATCTTGCATTAATATTGTTTCCATTATTACATTTCCAAAATATACAAAATATAAGAGCCAATTTTCCCAATTTTAATGAAGGGAAAATTGTGGAAAGCGCATCTACAATATGCATCCGAGATAAGAATCTGCACCCAGAGTGCACAAATGGCGAAATCGGCCCTGTGGTATTTTTGACAATATCATAATGGCCATTTCATTTGGTAAACAGCTTAATCAGAGATAGGATACAAATACAGAATAGAATGCATTAGAATTTTCAACAATGTTTACACTGACCTATTGGCATATATTAGGTTAAATTAAAAGAATTAATTGTCTTAATGGTTCAAGGTTCTTAAGTACTGACACATGTGCAGATACTAGCTAGAAAAATTAGAGAACAAATGGGTAGAAAATAACATTACTAATATGTATGGAGCCTTTTTAACTTAACCGTTAGACAGCCAAAAGATCCAATGAACTTGCTGGCGCCTAGGGTCAAGTGGTTTTGTTTGTTTTTGGTTCATCTCCTGTGGCCACGGTAGCCCAGACCAGCAGCAGTAGAGGGAAATGTAGAGCAGTTATGGTGTAGGATGTACCCAAATTAGCAGAGAACTTGATTGGTGTTTTAGATGGAGATATCTTAAGGGGAACAGAGATGGAGGTGATTTCAAAAACACGTATATTACAGAATGTTGAACAAGAGGGGATTCTCGGGGACCTGGAAATGTCAGATGTAGAGAAGACAGAAAGGGGAGACAGGAAGCATCAGGCATACCTAAAAATGTGGTGCCAATCTGGTGATGCTAGTACACAGGACTATATGCATGCCAAACAGCAGAAGCAGCATGCTATAGACAGAGCTAAGTGATTCCACAACCAACGGATCAGATCAAAGCTCTATAGTCCTGCCACATCCAATCGTTAATGGTAGTGGACAATTAAACAACTAACAGAAGGAGGAGGCTCCATTAACATCCCCATCCTCAATGATGGCAGGGCCCAGGACGTGAGTGCAAAAGACAAGGCTGAAGCGTTTACAACCATCTTCAGCCGGAAGTGCCAAGTGAATGATTCATATCGGCCTCCTCCTGAGGTCCCCCCCTTCACAGAAGCCAGTTTTCAGCCAATTCGATTCTCTGATATCAAGAAACAGCTGAGAGCACTGGATACTGCAAAGGTTATGGGCCAACAACATCCCGGCTGTCGTGCTGAAGCCTTGTGCTTCAGAACTAGTAACGGCTCTAGCCAAGCTGTTCCAGTACAGCTACAAAACAGTCATCGACTCGACAAAGTGGAAAATTTCCCAGGTATATCCTGTCCATAATAAGCAGGACATTATCCAATCCAGCCAATTGCCACCCCATCAGCCTACTCTCAATCATCAGCAAAGTGATGTAAGGTGTAGTCGCTCACGGTCTTCCGCGAGAGGTGAGCACCGGAGGAACTGGAGTGCATCATCACCCACAGCAACAGAATTTTAATTTGATTTAAATTTACAGTCAAAGGTTTAATTTGTTTAATATGTTGGTTTTAGTGCCCCCTTTTAATCAGGGGCGCTTGATTTATGGTTTCAGCTGAAATAGTTGTAAAATGTAGTCGACAGTACAATTTGAGCATACTTACTCACCAATAACCTGCTCACCAATGCTCAGGTTGGGATACACCACCACCACCTGGTTCCAGACTTCATTACAGCATAAGTCCAAACATGGACAAAAGAGCTGAATTCTAGAGATGAGGTGACAGTGACTGCCCTTGACATCAAGGCAGCAGTTGACTGAGTGTGACATCAAGGAGCTGTAGTAAAATTGAAGTCATTGGGAATCAGGGGGAAAACTCTCCACTGGCTGGAGTCTTATCTCGCACAAAGGAAGGTAGTTGTGCTTGTTGGAAGCCAATCATCTCAGCCCCAAGACATTGCTGCAGGAGTTCCTCAGGGCAGTGTCCTAAGCCCAACCATCTTCAGCTGCTTCACCAATGACCTTCCCTCCATCATAAGGTCAGGTGAGGATATTCGCTGATGGTTGCAAAGTGTTCAGTTCCATTCGCAACTCCTCAGAAAATGAAGCAGTCCATGTCCGCATGCAGCAAGACCCAGACAACATTCAGGCTTGAGCTGATAAGTGGCAAGTAACATTCGTGCCACACAAGTGGCAAGCATTGACCATTTTTTTGAGGATGTTTCCAGTAGAGTGGACAAGGGAGAACCAGTTGATGTGGTATATTTGGACTTTCAGAAGGCTTTCGACAAGATCCCACACAAGAGATTAATGTGCAAAGTTAAAGCACATGGGATTGGGGGTAGTGTGCTGACATGGATTGAGAACTGGTTGTCAGACAGGAAGCAAAGAGTAGGAGTAAATGGGTACTTTTCAGAATGGCAGGCAGTGACTAGTGGACTACCGCAAGGTTCTGTGCTGGGGCCCCAGCTGTTTACACTGTACATTAATGATTTAGATGAGGGGATTAAATGTAGTATCTCCAAATTTGCGGATGACACTAAGTTGGGTGGCAGTGTGAGCTGCGAGGAGGATGCTACGAGGCTGCAGAGCGACTTGGATAGGTTAGGTGAGTGGGCAAATGCATGGCAGATGAAGTATAATGTGGATAAATGTGAGGTTATCCACTTTGGTGGTAAAAACAGAGAAACAGACTATTATCTGAATGGTGACAGATTAGGAAAAGCGGAGGTGCAAAGAGACCTGGGTGTCATGGTACATCAGTCATTGAAGGTTGGCATGCAGGTACAGCAGGCGGTTAAGAAAGCAAATGGCATGTTGGCCTTCATAGCGAGGGGATTTGAGTACAGGGGCAGGGAGGTGTTGCTACAGTTGTACAGGGCCTTGGTGAGGCCACACCTGGAGTATTGTGTACAGTTTTGGTCTCCTAACCTGAGGAAGAACATTCTTGCTATTGAGGGAGTGCAGCGAAGGTTCACCAGACTGATTCCCGGGATGGCGGGACTGACCTATCAAGAAAGACTGGATCAACTGGGCTTGTATTCACTGGAGTTCAGAAGAATGAGAGGGGACCTCATAGAAACGTTTAAAATTCTGATGGGGTTAGACAGGTTAGATGCAGGAAGAATGTTCCCAATGTTGGGGAAGTCCAGAACCAGGGGACACAGTCTAAGGATAAGTGGTAAGCCATTTAGGACCGAGATGAGGAGGAATTTCTTCACCCAGAGAGTGGTGAACCTGTGGAATTCTCTACCACAGAAAGTTGTTGAGGCCAGTTCACTGAATATATTCAAAAAGGAGTTAGATGAAGTCCTTACTACTAGGGGAATCAAGGGGTATGGTGAGAAAGCAGGAATGGGGTACTGAAGTTGCATGTTCAGCCATGAACTCATTGAATGGCGGTGCAGGCTAGAAGGGCCGAATGGCCTACTCCTGCACCTATTTTCTATGTTTCTATGTTTCTATCTTCAACAAGAGAGAGTCTAACCACCTCCCCTTGACATTCAACGGCATTACCATCGTCAAATTCCCCACCATCAACATCCTGGGGATCACCATTGACCAGAAATTTAACTGCACCAGCCACATAAATACTGTGGCTACAAAAGCAGGTCAGAGGCTGGGTATTCTGTGGTGGGTGACTCACTTCCTGACTCCACCACCTACAAGGCACAAATCGAGAGTGTGATGGAATATTCACTACTCGCCTGGATGAGTACAGCTCCAACAACATTCAAGAAGCTGGACACCATCCAGGACAAAGCAGCCCACTTGATTGGCACCCCATTCACCACCTTAATCATTCACTCCCTCCACCACCGCCGCACTGTGGCAACAGTGTGTACCATCTATAAGATGCACTGCAGCAAATCACCAAGGCTTCTTCAAAAGTACCTCCCAAACCCACGACCTCTGCCACCTAGAAGGACAAGGGCAGCAGGTGCATGGGAACACCACCACCTCCAAGTTGTTGATACATCTGGGCACCGCAGATTGACTGGTGTTGCTGATATCTCCTATAAAATGAGCCAGAGCACGACAGGCACCATCTGTGCAGAGAGTGAGCTAAAAATTCCAAAGCACTGGAAACCTGCAGTGGCACCATGGGCCACAGTTAACAGCCACCAAAATTAATGGTTCTGGCAGCACTGGTATATTGGTGCAGCAGGTGCATGGGAGCACCATCACCTGCAAGTTACCCTTCAAGTTAAACACCATCCTGACTTGGAAATATATCGCCATTCCTTCATAGTTGCTGGGTCAAAATCCTGGTGTTCCCTTCCTAAATCACAGACTGCAGCGGTTCAAGAAGGTGGCTCACCACCACCTTGGGCAAGAAATGCTGGCCTTGCCAATGACGCCCACATCCTGTGAATGAATTTAAACAAAAGGGGATCTAGCAGATAGAGCCAGCTACTGCGAGGAATGACCATCAATATCCCATCAAGTAAATTTTTTTTTAAATCAGCAATTTACTGGAAATAACTGTTGACTTCTCTACTTCACTACTGTTTACTTTGTGTGTGTGTGTTAGAGACAGAAGGGGTGATTTTAACGTTGCCCACCTGGCGGAAAGCGGGCGACCATGCAGTTAATATAGACTGCGTGACTTACTCACCTCCTGCAGCCTTCAATATTAACCTGCTCCTTTGAGCAGATAGCAAAAGGATACCTGACTGAAACAGGCGTGGTCCTTTTTTAAATATTCTGATCGGGCTCAGTCCCAACTATTATTTGAAACCTGAGTGGGAAAACCCATTGTGGCTTTTCTGGCAGGTCAGGACAGCAGGCAGAGGAGCCAGGACCTAAAGAGGCCCACACACGTAAGTCTTTCTTCCTTTCCTTGTGGAGTCTGGAGAAGCAGGAGTGTTGAGAAGGCTGATCTGAGTCGGGTTGGTGGTAGGGCTGTTATTTGCCTCCGTGTCAATGGGCGAGGGAGGGTTCCTGCTCCCAATTGGTGTTCAGTGACCCATGTCCACATGGATATTGGATGAGGACAGGATCAGGCATGACTGTGATACCTCCATGGTTAAACAGCCTGAACCACAGTTTCTTGGATCACATGTAAAGAATTACCATTTTGGAAAGGTACCAGAGGACAACCACTGGACATGGAAAAATATTCTGTGAGGTCAGGTCCCATTGAGAGGCAATCCATTTGACCACCAATGTAATGGATACCACATATGGATCAGGTACGGAGACAAGATAAACAAATCTAAATAAAATAACCTATCAGCAATTCTCTTCCTGCTACTGGAATTACAATCTTAAAGTGGTCAAACATGTTTTTAGCATGGTATCTACAAAAATATGTTGTCTGACTGAAGAAGTGATAGTGGCAACTAAATTGTCCCACTATTTTGCACAGTTTTATTTTCATGAAAGAACGTTCCCATCCAAAATTATTTAATATGCATCAAAATTTCGGTCTGTAAAAATTAACCTGAATCAGACCAAATTGGAATATATTCAGATTCTGAAAATATTTTTGCCACTTGTCTTATTTTCTCAGATTATTTCTCTACAAATAAAGAAAGCAAAACAGGGGCACAATGATAGTTTTCCTTTCTACCGACTGTCTTTGGTAGTAATTATAGATTTTCCACTAGCAGACTCTCATTAAAAGCTATCAGCAGCTGATTGCCTAATTCTTCCTGTTATATAGCAACGCTGAAGAGAAATATAGACTCTGTACCTCAAGCAATAAGCGTTTGACTCAGAGTTCTCAAATCGCTAAAATCATCAATTTATTTGAAAAATAGCCATAATTGAAATTTTTAAGAAATCTAATACAATATAAATCTTCCACAATGTGTTGTCAATATGAACTCTGTTCTTTAGTATTCTATAGCTAAGGAATCATTAATATAGATATCTGACGGGAGAAGAGCATTCCATTTTTAAGGAGTACTGTACAATTAAAAAAACATCTGTTAAGTGTGAAGTTTTCATAAGCTTCAATGGCAGGTGATTGATTTTTCTCTTTTTATTTAATCTCAACACTGTCCAGTGTTATTGTGTTTCTCATTCTATCTGGCATGGAAGGAAACACCGCAATCCTTCGCCAATCTTTAAATGAAATGTGCAAAGATCTCAGGCAAACAATTAGTCATAAAGAGGTAGGTGCAGTAATTTAAACAGTTATCTATGGGCATATATATTACTTTGTAATGCTACATTAATCTTTGTGCTTAAGGACAAAGAATGCAGAAGTTTTTCAATTCTGTCTCTTATGACCTCAAGTTACATCCTCCACTGTTTCAATCTCTGCATTTAAATGAAATAGTGATAAAGATGCATTTAGCTGAAAGGCCCCTTGCTGTCAGAACTGGTTGCTCTATATTAAAACCATGGAATAAAATATGGATGGCTTCAGGAGTTATTGATAAAAGCCAAAGAGTGCATTATTAAGTTTATTATTGCTGAGGTAAAATTTTCAATGTGATTATTATTCAGTCCTGCTTTTCTTAGAGTACATTCTCTTTCAAAGATGTAATGCCCCATAATAGTTATATCTAAATGTTGCTGGGATGATCTGATCACTATAATGCTCGGGCACTGCCCTTTCAACCAGGAGTCATGACTTCAAATTTCACTCTCAACTATAATTGTACTTGGGCTTAAGCCTAAGGAGCTAGTTTGGGAGCCTTAACCTTCTGCTAGACTCACCAATCCACAAGCAATAGAGGTGATGTGATCCAGATTTATTTGTCAGGATTTTCCTCCACTATCCTGCAATGTTACTCTAGTTCTCTTCATCGTTAGGACAATGGAGGAGGAAACAAGTGTAAGGTATGTGATATGTTCAACACTCCATGCAAATAGCCAATTTTCAACTCGGTATTGAACGTATCAAGTTTCGCCTAACAATTAATGTTACGCTCAAGCCCTATTCTTAGAGTACAGCCTGATTCTTGATTCTTCACAGTGGGTTGAACATAGTAGAATAGAATCTAGATGTTGGAACTAAGGTTAAATTAAGGTGTACCAAAACCACTCTTGCCTTACTCCACTTCAACAGAATTTCTGATCCAAGAATAAAATCCTTCACAACTAGTTAATACATAAAAGCACTGAATATAGTGAATTATTGATCGTGGAGCGAGCAGCATGTTTTAGATATCTGGGCCAGAAAAATCCATGGCTATCCTACCTTAAGTAAGAGCCCACTGGAACAGCCAGAAATTAGTCTGAGATCTAGATATGTGGGTCATGGCCTTATGGCTACGTTTCCTTACAATGACATTGACGAAGGGAGCAGAGGGTGTGGGAGAGCTGAGGAGGGATCCCTCAATGTTGGAGTTTTCATGCTCTGGGCTGTCTTCAGGTCCTATAAGAACATAAGAACATAAGAAATAGGAATAGGAGTAGGCCATATGACCCCTCGAGCCTGCTCCGCCATTCAATAAGATCATGGCTGATCTGATCATGGACTCAGCTCCACTTCCCCGCCCGCTCCCCATAACCCCTTATCCCCTTATCATTTAAGAAACTGTCTATTTCTGTCTTAAATTTATTCAATGTCCCAGCTTCCACAGGTCTCTGAGGCAGCAAATTCCACAGATTTACAACCCTCAGAGAAGAAATTCCTTCTCATCTCTGTTTTAAATGGGCGGGCCCTTATTCTAAGATCATGACCTCTAGTTCTAATCTCCCCCATCAGTGGAAAGATCCTCTCTCCATCCACCTTGTCGAGCCCCCTCATAATCTTATACATTTCGATAAGATCACCTCTCATTCTTCTGAATGCCAATGAGTAGAGGCCCAACCTACTCAACCTTTCCTCATCCCCGGAATCAACCTCGTGAACCTTCTCTGAACTGCCTCCAAAGCAAATATATCCTTTCGTAAATATGGAAACCAAAACTTCATGCAGTATTCCAGATGTGACCTAACCAATACCTTGTATAGCTGTAGCAAGACTTCCCTGCTTTTCTACTCCATCCCTCTTTCAATAAAGGCAAGATTCCATTGGCCTTCCTGATCACTTGCTGTACCTGCTTACTATCCTTTTATGTTTCATGCACAAGTACTCCCAGGTCCCGCTGTACTGCTGCACTTTGCAATCTTTCACAATTTAAATAATAACTTGCTCTTTGATTTTTTTCTGCCAAAGTGCATGACCTCACACTTTCCAACATTATACTCCATCTGCCAAATTTTTGCCCACTCACTTAGCCTGTCTATGTCCTTTTGTAGACTTTTTGTGTCGTCCTCACACATTGCTTTTCCTCCCATCTTCGTATCGTTAGCAAACTTGGCTACGTTACACTCAGTCCCTTCTTCCAAGTCATTAATATAGATTGTAAATAGTCGGAGTCACGGCACTGATCTCTGCGGTACCCCACTAGTTACTGGTTGCCAACCAGAGAATGAACCATTTATCCCGACTCTCTGTTATGTTAGTTAGCCAATCCTCTATCCTTGCTAATATATTACCCCCAACCCCGTGAACTTTTATCTTGTGCAGTAACCTTTTATGTGGCATCTTATAAAATGCCTTCTGGAAGTCCTGACGTATGGTCGCTGCAGGCACGCATAGTTAAACCAGAAAGCAAAAGGCATTTGGGGATCCAGGCTGAACCACAAAAACCTTTCCAGGAAAAAAAATTTGAAAACATTTAAGATGGCCCCTCACCTCAGCAGTGGAGGTCAGATTTGTAAAGTCCTGTCCCCTCAGTACAGATTCACACGAGGCATATAGTGAAGTCAAGGTCACTCTGGACCTGCAGCTTTATTTCACAGCTCTGGAATGCTGCACTTGCCTGAGACCTGTCCTTATATAACTGTCTCTTGCAAGTGCACCCCTAGTGGTAAGGTATGCTGGTGGTTACAGGTCATATCTTATTACAGTCATGTATAGCATGTTAAGATACAGTTATATATAATAATGTAAGATACGTGACATCACCCTCCCCCAAGGTCTTATTGTCTTTATAGGTTCAGTCTCTCAGGTGGTCTACGCTGTCGCATGGAGCGTCTGAGTTGTGGTTCAGTTGTTTGCCTTGGTGTCTGTTTTTCTTTGGATTTGGTTGCTGGTATCTCGCCTGGGCTGTCCATTTCAATTGCTATGATTGTTGTTGACTCACCTGGGCTGTCTGTTGGGATTGCCCTTTCCTCAGGTTGTTCCCTCTGTCTGTCCACCAGGTGTGGTGCGAGTTCCACATTGTAGTCTGCCTCTGGTTCCGCAGTGTTGTTGGTAAATCTGCTTTTGACTTGGTCTACATGCCTCCGGCAGGTTTTGCCATTGTCCATTTGTACTAACAGTAGTCTGTTTCCTTCCTTGCCCGTTATTATCCCTGCAAGCCATTTAGGACCCCTGCCATAGTTTAGTACAAACACTTTGTCCCCTATCTCATTCCATCTCCCCCTCGAATTTCTGTCATGGTATTCAGTCAGCTTACGGCGCTTTGCCTCAATGATTTTGTGCATGTCTGGGAGGATTAATGAGAGCCTTGTTTTTAAAGTCCTTTTCATCAACAGTTGCACGGGGGGGATCCCAGTCAGTGAATGCGGACGAGATCTGTATGCCAGCAGCAGTCGCGACAGGCGACCCTGCAGCGTGGGACCTTGGATTTTAAGCATGCCTTGTTTAATGATTTGCACTGCTCTCTCCGTCTGGCCGTTGGAGGCTGACTTGAACGGTGCTGTCTTGACGTGATTTATGCCGTGGTCAATTATAAAATCTTGGAATTCTGCGCTGGTGAAGCATGGACCATTGTCACTGACCAATATGTCAGGGATTCCGTGTGTTGCAAACATGATTGCGAGGCTCTGCACAGTGGTGGAGATTGTGCTCGAGTTTAAAATGGTGCATTCGATCCACTATGAAAATGCATCTACAACTACGAGGAACATTTTGCCTTCTGAATGGACCCGCATAGTCTACGTGCACCCACGACCACGGTTTGGTAGGCCAGGGCCAGGGGCTCAGTGGAGCCTTCCTGGGGGCATTGCTGAGTTGGGTACAAATGGTGCACCTTCGGACGCAGACCTCCAAGTCTGCGTCAATACCAAGCCACCAGACGTGGGATCTGGCTATGGCCTTCATGAGAACGATACCCGGGTGCTCGCGGTGGAGCTCCCGGACAAATGTCTCTCTGCCTCGCAGAGGCATGACTACTCGGCTGCCCCACATCAGGCAGTCTGCTTGTAGTGATAGGTCATGCATGCGCCTGTGAAAGGGTTTTAATTCCTCGGGGCAGGCATCGCGAGCCTCTGCCCAGTCACTGGTTAGGACACATCTTTTTACTAAGGATAGCGTGGGGTTGCTGGCCGTCCAGGCTCTGATTTGGCGAGCCATTATGGGTGAACCTGTGGACTCAAAGGCATTGATTGCCATGACTATCTCACAGTCCTGTTCGTCAGACCCTTCCGTGGTCGTCAGGGGTAGCCTGCTGAGCGCGTCGGCACAGTTGTCTGTGCCTGGTCTGTGCCTTATGGTATAGTCGTAGGAAGCCAGCATGAGTGCCCACCGTTGAATTCGGCCGAGGCTTTGGCGTTTATTGCCTTGCTCTCAGATAGGAGGGACGTGAGGGGTTTGTGGTTGGTTTCTAAAGTGAACTTGGCCTGGAAAGGTATTGGTTCATCTTTTTGACACCGTACACACACGCGAGCGCCTCCTTCTCTACCATTCCGTACCCGCGCTCTGCCCGTTAAAGTGACCTGGAGGCATAAGCTATGGGTTGTAATTTGCCCGCACTATTGACATGTTGCAAAACGCACCCGACCCCATACGCTGACGCATCGCATGTGAGAACTAGCTTTTTACCTGGGTCAAAGAAAGTCAAAACACTGTTGGAACACAGAAGGTTGCATGCCTTATTGAAGGCGCGTTCCTGGGCATCTCCCCAAAACCAATCGCACCCCTTCCTGAGTAGCACGTGGAGAGGCTCCAGCAGCATGCTTAAGTTCTGCATAAAGTTCCCAAAGTAATTGAGTAGCCCGAGAAAGGCGCGCAGTTCTGAGACATTCCAGGGCCTGGGTGCCAGGTGAATTGCTTCTGTTTTGGACTGTGTTGGGCGGATTCCATCATCGGCAATCCTTCTGCCCAAAAATTCAACCTCGGGTGCGAGAAACAGGCACTTGGATTTCTTGACTCGTAGGCCTACCCGATCCAACCGCTTTAGTACTTCCTCCAAATTACGGAGATGGGAGTCAGTGTCCCTGCCTGTGATAATTATGTCGTCTTGAAATACAACCGGCCCCAGGATGGACTTGAGCAGACTCTCCATGTTGCGCTGGAATATGGCAGCTGCCGACCTGATGCCGAATGGGCATCGATTGTACATGAAAAGGCCTCGATGTGTGTTGATGGTGGTGAGTAGCTTGGATTCCTCGGTCAATTCTTGCGTCATATACGCAGATGTGAGGTCTAATTTTGAGAAACGTTTACCTCCAGCTAATGTGGCAAATAAGTCCTCCGCTCTGGGCAGCGGGTACTGGTCCTGTAGGGAGACTCTGTTTATGGTAGATTTGTAGTCCCCACAGATTCGTACGGATCCATCAGGCTTCATGACTGGGACGATGGGACTTGCCCAGTCGCTAAATTCCACAGGTGATATATTGCCTTTCTGCAGAAGCCTGTCTAGTTCGTGCTCAATCTTTTCCCTCATCACATAGGGTACAACTCTGGCCTTGTGATGGACCAGTCTTGCATCCTGTGTGATGTGGATTTTGACTTTGGTCCCTTTGAAAGTGCCCACACCTGGCTGAAAGAGATGTTCAAATCGCTTTATAACTGTTGAGCAGGAGGTCCGTTCCTCTAATGACATGGCGTGGATATCATCCCATTTCCAGTTTAGTTTTGCCAGCCAGCTTCTCCCCAGCAATGCTGGGGGGTCTCCGGGGATTCACAGGAGAAGTCGGTTCACTGTCCCTTTGTGTGTGACAGAGAGCATGGCGCTGCCGAGGACTGGTATGATTTCTTTGGTATAGGTCCTTAGTTTGGTGTCGACCCTTGTGAGTTTTGGTCTGTCTCTTTTATGCCGCCACAGTTATTCAAATTGTTGAGCGCCCATGAGAGATTGACTCGCTCCCGTATCCAGCTCCATGTTGACAGATATCCCGTTGAGTAGGACCCTCATCATTATAGGAGGTGTCTTGTTGTAGGAGCAGCGGCCATTGATCGTGTTGACCCGCTGTACATCAGTGTCCCGGGTACTGTCCCCACCATCTTCTGGTCCGCTTTCCGACCCATTCGATTCGTATACCAGCCAAACTGCTGTTTCTTTGCACATGCGGGCCAAATGCCCTGTATATTCACAATTTCAGCAAACAGCCTGCTGAAATCGACATCCCCTTGATGAGTGCCCACCCCTATACCTCCTGCACAGACCTGTTCCATTGTTCAAAGTGTTTCCAAAGAATGAGCTGCGTCTGGCTGATCTCTCTTGAGCTTCTCTCAGTTTGTAGTTGATTGCTCGCATTGTGGGTTGATGAGATGTGAACGGCCGTTCCTGTGGCCCTTGATGGCTTCTGCCTGCTGTCGAGAGCCTGTTCTCCCGGTTTTGTCTGTGTGTGGGGGGAGCAGCTTGTCTAGTGCTGTGAACCTCCTGTTCTGATATTTCGTTAGTTGTCGTACCTGCATTGTAAATCAACCTAGTTTCTTCTTCCCCTACCAAGAATGTCTGTGCAACCAGTGCTGCTGCCTCTAAGGTCAGGTTCTTGGTCTCTATGAGCTTTCAGAATATGCCTGCATGGCCTATTCCTTCAATGAAAAAGTCTCTCAGCATTTCTCTCCTCAGTTCATCGGAGAACTCACATAAACTAGCTAACCTCCGAAATTCCGCCATGAAGTCGGGTATGCTCTGGCCCACACAGCGTCTGTAGTTCTGGAACCTGTGTCTGGCCATGTGTAGGCTGCTCGCTGGCTTCAGGTGGTCTCTTACCAGTGTGCTCAATTCTTCAAATGACTTGTTTGCTGGTTTCTCGGGTGCCAACAGATCCTTCATTAAAGCGTATGTTTTCGAGCCACAGCTGGTCAAGAGATGGGCTCTTCTCTTGTCTGCCTTATCGTCACCTAACCAGTCTTTGGTTACAAAGCTTTGTACTTTTCATCTGATCCGTTGTTCGCCATTCTGTGGATTCTGTAATCCCGTAACTTGTCGCCACTGTAAAGTCCTGTCCCCTCAGTACAGATTCATATGAGGCATGTAGTGAAGTCAAGGTCACTCTGGACCTGCACCTTTATTTCACAGCTCTGGAATGCTGCACTTGCCTGAGACCTGTCTCTTGCAAGTGCACCCCTAGTGGTAAGGTATGCTGGTGGTTACAGGTCATATCTTATTACAGTCACGTATAGCATGTTAGGATATAGTTATATATAATAATGTAAGATACATGACAAGATTAGGGTTACCAATTCTGGTTGGACCTATTCCTCGATGTTTCATCACATGACTTTCCAACTGGCCCGCCCAGTAAAATAGCCTTTTCCTCTAGATCCAATCTAATTATAACTAATAAATGAAATGCTCTAAGAATTTGAAAAAGACACATAGGCCGAGAAATTGAAGATTGCTAAAAACCTGTTGGTGCCACCACAGGCCGGATCTGATGGCCACTGAAATTGATTTAGTGCTGGTAGGACTGGTAAATTGGCTAAACCGCTAAACTTACCGAATAAGGTCGCTTTTGTGGCATTAGTCCCGGAAGAAGGCCTCAATGGCATTCATTGAAGATACTCTCTTAAAGCAAGGCTGTCATTTCAGAAATCAGTGCAGTCACTTGAAGGGGAACTGTCTTCTAAAATTTAAAAATATTAAATTATTTAAAATTTGGCAGTTTTAGCCCTTGCAGCTCAACTGCCTTCTGAAAAAAATTTACATTAAAAGAATTCACAAATGGGAATTCTCAGCTCTTAAAGCTGAATTGCCTTCCACACCTAAAAGAAAATGAGAACCTGCTTCACCACTAACACACATGGCTCCTCAAGCCGGGGAAGGGGCACCCAGAGTCTCGCACACAGCACACCAGCTTTGTGCAGGGGGGTCAACACCGCAAGAGAAGTGCTCTACCAAAATGGGCCAGGAGGCCCTCCAGAAAAAACAATGTGGGACCATATCATTGAGGGAGTCACTGCCAGCAGTGTTGCCCCCACCACCTGGCTCCAGTGCCCAAAGAAGCTTCATGACCTAAGACCAGTGGTCAAAATCAGTGAATGCATCTTCAGTGAATGCCATCTCCTTCCAACAGCACCACCAGCCTCACACACAACTCCCATCTCCCCAATCACTCATCTACCAACAATCTGTCCCAAACATCAGGCACAACTCCAATTCCTAGCTTCACCTCGCCCCCTTGGAGGAGATGGTGTTGGCCATTCTTGGCAGGGGGATGGCTGAGCCCTTGGTCAGTGACGGGGCTGAAAGGATACAACATGCTGGTATCCTAATACGTTATCCTCCCCCTCTTGCTTTCCCGTCCTCCCCTCACTAATACCTATATATATAAAATACCTTCCACCAGCCATGCTGCAGCACTGGGGTAGCACTGCGTGACATCAGTAGGATAGACAAAGGCATACACTAGATAGTCACTAAGCGAATACATAAGTATGATTAGTTGATTTCTTGATGTCATATTGGAAGGATAGATGTATAAAGTTGGATTAGAAAGTTTGCTTTGTGGTGTCTTTTATTTCAGCATTGTGACCAAGAGGATGCTGTGAACTCAGTAACCGAGGGAAGGTAAGGTGTGGGATTAATGTTGAAAGGGGAATTGGGGTTGTGGTCACTGGTACCACCAGCAGATGATTCCATCCCGGATATTCCAACCAGAAAGGGGCTGTCTAGGATGCATCTTTCCTTCCAAGTCCTCCTATTCTACTTTCTCCTTTTCTGCTTTTTCCTCTTCTGTGTCTTCCTCTTCTGTGTCTTCCTCTTCTGTGTCTTCCTCTTCTGTACCTTTCTCTTCCCTATGCAAGCGGATGCTGTAAATCTGAAATAAAAGCATAAAATACTGGAAATACTCAGCAGGTCAGGCAGCATCTCAACCTGACAGGAGCACTCTGTTTCTCTCTCCATGGATGCTGCAGCATTTTCTGTCTTCTCAGGGGCCTTCCTTTGCCATCCAAGGCCTTGCAAGCATCCAGCAGCATTCCTTGCACACTTAAAAAAACATTTAACATGTCTTGCACCAAGCCACTACTTCAATAAAATATTAAAAATCCAGTTCAAAAGCTTAAATGGAAACTTACTTGAAAGATGAAAGTGACAGCAACTCTGTCAGTCTGCTGCATGCTCACTTTTCAGAGCAGATTTAGAACCCAGCGCTCAACTCAGCGCAAAGGTCCCAGTTCACAGGGCGTGATGTTCAGTCTCATTGCATGCCGACTGGTGTCACGTTCTCCATATTTGCATCTCCAGGGCCACCACAGATGGCGGGGGAGCGAGAGTGGCGGCTGCTGTTTCTCGCCAGGATTGCGGCGCTAACTAGTGGCCCTAAGGAAGAAGATTTCTGGGCTATAATCTTTAGAATGCCATTATGATTTTTCTCCCAGGTTGCTCGTGTTCGTAACCGTGTCGAGGAGATTAATCCTCAATTCCTGCAGACCAACCCTGCAGAGTTGACAACGCTAGCTCAGAGCTCGGCTTATCTTGGCACTTACACGGAGAGGCACCACCTCACAGTGTGCTGAGGGCTTGAACTTGTTGTGTACACTGTGTTTTGTTCACATTAAATTGTTGAATGAATAGTTAAATGAGCTGCAAGTATTAAGTTTTACAAAATTGTTTTCATCTGCAGTTTATATTAAATATATAGGCAAAGTAACTAGGTTATCAGAGTTTAATTGATTTATGTGTTCCATCAATATATTTTTTAATTTGGCTGTTTTTAAATCTTCAATTAATTTTTAGTTAAATCTAAAACATACAAACTAACAGAGAAACACCGTATGCTAATCACAGTACATCTTCTTTGTGCAGATGGTAAAGATTGTTCTAACACTGCAGAATGATACCTAAACTCGTGTTTATCATTCATAAAGATAGACAGTATTTTGAAAAAATGCATCTTCACAGAGGGAAAAGGCACGACACACATGAGTGGGAGAGAACAAAGTAGTCAGTGATAAAGTGTCAGTATCCATCAGATTATTTGTACGCCTTAATTCTGACATTATCTCACCTGGCTTGATGGTTTTAACAGTCAGAGGTAAGTTCACAGGTTTGAAAATAGACTAAAAATAAGCCTACACTCAGCAGTGCTCCTTCAGAATCTCACGACAATGAAATGCATTACCTTCCCTTCCTCCTAAAGTCTACAGGCATTTAAAACCCAAGCTTGGTGCCATCTTCTTGATTTACCTCAAGTTTCTCCCTTAGTCTTTTCAACCTTGATGATTGATGGGCCTTAGCTATTCATCTAAGTTTCTCAATAGAAGTGCAAGCAGTTTCAATTAAAAGTATAGCAAAAAGCACATCAGCTGTAATGTTGCTATCAAATGATTTATTTGCCATTAAAACTCGGGAGGTAATAATATAGCATAAGGCTTTTATTCATTTCCTTCGGAATGTAGATTGTTTTAAACATCAGTCTTTCTTCTATAGCTGATGCTGCCAGCATTCACCTCCAGGTCATTTTTAAAGCACCAATTGTAGCCCAGACTGTGTATTGTACAGCACCTTGAGCAGGCACATGACAGTCACTGACAGCAATGTAACATTGAAAGGATGATTGTCTGAGGACACTTTCCAGATATGTGTTAACATTTAGCTTTGAAGAGATTCCTATAATTATAATTGTTGTTTTTATTCAGGAGACATGCCAGAAATGTATAGTGTATTAGTCATTGTTTATGAATCGTGGCTAGTCATTGAAAGAGGTTAATTGCTCAGTAACAAGGTGAGGTGGTTAAGGACAGGGATGGGTTTGAAACACAGGAAGCTCATTCTAATTAGACAATCTTGAAGTGAATTTCTGCAGTGATTCGCCCATTCACCAGCCGTAAATATGGCAGAAGAGCCTCGGAAAAGTGGTGTAAACGGTGTTTCCTGAGTTTTTCCACGGTTCTTATGGCTGACTTATGGTGGACGAAGAGGAAAAGCCCCAGGGAAATGCATCCTTTCTGTGTGTCAATGTAACTTATGTTTACTGACTGAATGTGAAGCTGGCATAATGAATTTTAATTGTGCAGATTCTGTGTCCATCAGTATGAGAGGAAATGTTGTGACTAACTGCAAAAAGGAAAGAATGTTCTATTCCACGGCACTAAGTACGCACAGCATGGCGTGGTTGCTCCCTCTGTAAACAAAGTGTTTGCCTTGGCCTAATGAATTTTATTCTCCATCACTAATGCAGACAGGCATTTTGAACAACAACAGTGTCAAAATGTTTTTATCTTCCTGCCCGCTGAGGAGTGTTGAGGTGGTGATGCTTGCTGCCAATGCCTGCCCTCAGCAAGGAGCTAATACCTGGGAGAGGGAAGCATTGCCTCAAATCTCTCACTCCCACTCACCACAGCTCGGATCTCTCACCATCTTTCTGAAAGGCGCTGCTCAGCGCCGAGCTTACAGCTCACACCCCACCATTGGCAATTAGGCCCAAACAATAGAGCTTGGTCGCCAGCTGTCTCGGACCCCCTTGTCACTAGGCCAAGACCGTGCTCTGATAAGCTCGTGTGGTAGCTGGTGTGCAACAGCCACCCCATGTTAAAAGAACTCACGTACAGGCATCTTCCATCCTTCAAAATTAAGTTAGGGACCTGGAACGTCAGGACCCTCATGGATAACCCCAACAACGACAGACCGGAACGTTGCACTGCTAAGATTGCCCGGGAGCTCAGACGCTTTGAAGTTGATATCGCCGCCTTAAGCGAGACCCGGCGGGCAGGGGAAGGCCAGCTCAGTGTAATGTAGCCAGGTTTGCTGATGATACAAAGATGGGTAAGAAAGCAAATTGTGAGGAGGACACACAAAATCTGCCAAGGGATATAGACAGGCTAAGTGAGTGGGCAAAAATTTGACAGCTGGAGTATAATGTGTGAAAATGTGAGGTTATCCACTTTGGCAGAAAAAATAGAAAAGCAAATTATAATTTAAATGGGGAAAAATTGCAAAGTGCTGCAGTACAGAGGGACGTGGGGGTCCAGTCCTTGTGCATGAAACACAAAAAGTTAGTATGCAGGTACAGCAAGTAATCAGGAAGGCAAATGAAATGTTGGCCTTTATTGCGAGGGGGATGGAGTATAAAAGCAGCGATGTCCTGTTACAACTGTACAGGATATTGGTGAGGCCACACCTGGAGTACTGCGAACAGTTTTGGTCTCCATATTTAAGGAAGGATATACTTGCATTGGAGGCTGTTCAGAGAAGGTTCACTAGGTTGATTCCGGACATGAGGGGGTTGACTTATGAAGATAGGTTGGGCCTATACTCATTGGAGTTCAGAAGAGTGAGAGTTGATCTTATCGAAACATAAGATAATGAGGGGGCTCGACAAGATGGATGCAGAGAGGATAATTCCATTCATAGGGGAAACTAAAACTAAGGAGCATAGTCTCAGAATAAGAGGCCGCCCATTTAAAATTGAGATGAGGAGGAATTTCTTCTCTCAAAGGGTTGTAAATCCATGGAAATCTCTGCCTCAGAGAGCTGTGGAGGCTGGGTCATTGTATATCTCCGTCTTAAATATATTCAGAGTTTTGAGCAATAAGGGAGTCAAGGGTTATGGGGAGCGGGCAGGGAAGTGGAGCTGAGTCCATGATCTGATCAGCCATGATCTTAGTAAAAGGTGGAGTAGGCTCGAGAGGCCAGGTGACTTACTTCTGCTCCTATTTCTTACGTTCAAAGTGCAAAGTGGTGGTTACACCTTCTTCTGGCAAGGCAAATCAGAAGGAAAATGCCGTTCCACAGAGTGGGCTTCACCATCAAGAATGAGCTGGTGGGCCGTCTCAAAGACTCCCCTTGCAGAATAAGTGAATGCCTCCTGACGCTTCGACTCACTCTAGCCTGGAACCAATGCGCTACGGTCATCAATGCATACACCCCAACACTAGACGCTACAGATGAGACCAAAGAGGAATTCTACTCCAGCCTCGAACAATCCCTATCTGGAGTACCAACGGATGACAAGCTGATCCGTCTTCGCAATTTCAATGCCAGAGTCGGAAAGGACTCAGACCTCTGGGGAGGTGTGATCGGCAGAGAAAGGGTAGGAAAACCAACTCCAGTGGTACCCTGCTCCTGTCGAAATACCTAGAACATGGCCTTCTCATTACCAACACCTTGTTCCATCAGAGGGACAAGTACAAGACATCATGGCAGCACCTTTGCTCCAAGAACTGACATCTGCTAGACTACGTCAGCGTCTGAGCGAGGGACCGCAAAGACGTGCGCATCACTCACGCCATGACAGGAGCCAATGACTGCTGGATGGACCGCTGCCTAATCCGCTCTGTCATTAACATCAATGTAGTCCCAAAACAGCAACGGCAACAAAAACAATGCCGCAGGAAAATCAACGCAGAGGCACTCAAAGACCCTGTTAAGAAAGCCCTATTCAGCAGCACCTCACTGCCAATCTGGTCATCCTCGATAATCCAGAGATGCAGAGTGCCCACAGCACCTGGTCTGGTCTCAAGGCCTCCATAATCAGCACCTGCAAAGAGATGCTCGGTCACCCGACCAGGAAACACCAAGACTGGTTCGACGAGAACCAGGAGATCCAGGAGCTAATTAACCACAAGCACAAGGCATTTCTGAACTTAAAACAGCAACCCAACATGAGAGCAAGCAAGCAGCTCTACAGGCGGCTGAAGGCCGAGGTCTTACAAAAAAACCCACAACCTAAAAAACAGATGGTGGATGGAGAAAGCACAGGAGATCCAGCAGTTAGCCAACAACCATGATGTGAGTGGATTCTTCAGTGCAGTCAAGACCACCTACAGCCAAGCACCCAAGGCCCTACCCCACTGCTGACCAAGAATGGTGAGGTACTCATCAAGGAAAGGGAGGCAGTCAGTGCCCATTGGAAGGAGCATTTCAAAGATCTCCTTAACCAAGACTCTGTCTTCGACATGAGTGTCCTCAATTCCATCCTGCAGCATGCTACCCACCACCATCTCAGATCAACCCCAGCCCGGCACGAGATAGAAAAGGCCATCCATCAGCTGAAGAACAACAAGGCAACAGGAGCAGATGGAATTCCCACCGAAGCACTAAAACATGGTGGAGAAGCACTTTTGGCATGAATACAAGACCTAATTTCTCTTGACTGGAAGGAAGAAAGCATGCCGGGAGATCTCAGGGATGCCGTAATCGTGACCATCTTCAAAAAAGAGGACAAGGCCGACTGCGGTAACTTCAGAGGAATCTCCCTGTTTTCGGCCACAGGGAAAGTCATTGCAAGAATCCTCCTCAATCGCCTTCTTCCTTTGGCTGAACAGCTTCGCCCAGAGTTGCAATGTGGATTCCATCCAATAAACGCGACAACTACAAGAGAAATGCAGTGAACAGCACCAATCCTTGTACGTGGCCTTCTTTGACCTCACAAAGACCTTTGACACTGCCAAACATGAGGGATTATGGCGCGTCCTCCGTTTCGACTGCCCCCAAAAGTTTGCCACCATTCTCCGTCTGCTCCACAATGGCATGCAAGCCGTGGTCCTGACCAATGGACCCACCACAGACCCAATCTATGTCTGGACTGGCGTCAAGCAGGGCTGTGTCATTGCACCAATGCTCTTTTCGATCTTTCTTGCTGCAATGTTACATCTTGCCCTTAGCAAGCTCCCCGCCGGAGTGGAGTTAAATTATAGAACTCTGTTCAACCTCCACCGCCTCCAGGCCAGATCCAAGTTCGTGCCATCATCTGTCATTGACGACAGTATGTAGATGATGCTTGCATCTTTGCACACTCGGAGGCCGAACTCCAAGCCATCGTGAACACCTTCAATGAGACATACGAGAGCATGGGCCTTATGCTAAACATCTGTAAAACGAAGGTCCTCTACCACCCTGATCCCACCACACAGCACTGCTCCCTGATTATCAAAATCCACGACGAGGCCTTGGACAAAGTCGACTATTTTCCACACCTCGGGAGCCTACTGTCAACAAGAACAGACATTGACGACGAGGTCCACTGCCTTCAGTGCGCCAGCGCAGCCTTCCGTTGCCTGAGGAAGAGAGTGTTTGAAGGTCAGGATCTCAAACCTGGCACAAAGCTCATGGTCTATAGGGCAGTAGTGATACCCGCCATCCTATATGGCCTCAGATATGTGGACTATATACAGCAGACACCTCAAAGTGCTGGAGAAGTACCACCAGTGCCTCCACAAGATCCTGCAAATCATAGAATCATAAGAACATAACAAATAGGAGAAGGAGTCGGCCATACGGCCCCTCAAGCCTGCTCCGCCATTTAATACAATTATGGCTGATCTGATCATGGACAGTACACTTCCCTGCCCACTCCGATAACCCCTTATTCCCTTATCGGTTAAGAAACTATCTCTGTCTTAAATTTATTCAATGTCCCAGCTTCCACAGCTCCCTGAGGCAGCAAATTCCACAGACTTACAATCCTCAGAAAGGAAATTCCTCCTCATCTCAGTTTTAAATGGGCAGCCCCTTAATCAAAGATTATGCCCCCTAGTTGTAGTCTCTGCTATCAGTGGACACATCCTCTCTGTATCCACCTTGTCAAGCCCTCATAATCTTATACGTTTCGATAAGATCACCTCTCATTCTTCTGAATTCCAATGAGTAGAGGCCCAACCTACTCAACCTTTCCTCATAAGTCAACCCCCTCATCCCCGGAATTAACCTAGTGAATCTTCTCTGAACTGCCTCCAAAGCAAGTATATAGAAATTTACAGCATGGAAGGAGGCCATTTCGGCCCATTGTGTCGGCGTCAGCCAATAAGAGGCTATCCAGCCTAATCCCACTTTCCAGCTCTCAGTCCATAACCCTGTAGGTAACGGCACTTCATGTGCACATCCAAGTACTTTTTAAATGTGGTGAGGGTTTCTGCTTCTACCACCCTTTCAGGCAGTGAGTTCCAGACCCCCACAACACTCTGCATGAAGAAATTTCCCCTCAAATCCTCTCTAAATCTGTCAATTACTTTAAATGTATGCCCCCTGGTTGTTGACTCCTCTGCTAAGGGAAATAGGCCCTTTCTATTCACTATATCTAGGCCCCTCATGATTTTATAATCTCAATGAGGTCTCCCCTCAGCCTCCTCTATTCCAAGGAAAACAAACCTAGTCTATTCAATCTATCCTCAAAGCTAAGATTCTCCACTCCCGGTAACATCCTCGTAAATCTCCTCTGTACCCTCTCCAGTGCAATCACATCCTTCCTATAATGCGGTGACCAGAACTGCACGCAGTACTCTAGCTGTGGCCTAACCAGTGTTTTATACAATTCAAGCATAACCTACCTGCTCTTATATTCTGTGCCTTGGCTAATAAAGACAAGCATTCCGTATGTTTTCTTAACCTCCTTATCTACCTGGGTTGCTACCTTCAGGTATCTGTGGACCTGCACTCACAGGTCCCTTTGTTCCTCTACACGTCTCAGTGTCCTACCATTTAATGTGTATTCCCTTTTTTTGTTAGCCCTCCCCAAATGCAATACCTCACACTTCTCTGGATGAAATCCCATTTGCCACTGTTCGGCCCAGCTGACCAGTTGATTGATATCTTCTTGCGGTCCGCAGCTTTCTTCATCATTATCAACCGCATATAGAAACATAGAAATTTACAGCGCCGAAGGAGGCCACTTCGGCCCATCATGTCCACGCCGGCCGACAAAGAGCCACACGGCCCTCACTCAGCAGCTCTGATGGTTACATATAAACCTATGAACAATGAACAATGACAGAAAGATAAGGAGCAGCCAGCCCAACCAGACTGCCCCACAGAACTGTGACACTCCTTACACAAAAATATTCTACACTCCACCCCAACCAGAGCCATGTGATCTCCTGGGAGAGGCAAAAGCCAAATAAAAACCCAGGCCAATTTAGGGGAAAAAAATCTGGGAAAATTTCTCTCCGACCCATCCAGGCGATCGAAACTAGTCCAGATCACCCTGACCATATTCAATTCCCTGCAGTACGTAGCATTATATCTGCGCTGGCCCTCAAGAGGTTATTCAGTCTAATCCCAATTACCAGCTCTAGGTCTATAATCCTGCAGTTACTGCACTTTAAGTGCCCATCCAACCATCTCTTAAAAGTGGTGAGGGTTTCTGCATCCACCACTCTTCCAGGCAGTGAGTTCCAGATCCCCACAACCCTCTATGTAAAGAAGCCCCCCCTCAAATCCCATCTAACCTTCCACCAACCACCTTAAAACTATGCCCCCTCGTAATAGACCACTCCAACAATGGAAATCGGCCCTTACTATCCACTATGTCCAGGCCTCTCAATATTTTGTACACCTCAATGAGGTCTCCTCTCAACCTCCTCTGTTCCAATGAGAACAAACCCAGCCTATCCAATCTCTCCTCATAACTAAGATTCTCCATTCCAGGCAACATCCTAGTAAATCTCCTCTGCACCCTCTCTAGTGCAATCACATCCTTCCTATAATACAGAGACCAGAACTGCATGCAGTACTCCAGCTGTGGCCTAACCAAAGTATTATACAATGTAAGCATAACCTCGCTGCTCTTATATTCTATGCCTCAGCCAATAAAAGCAAGCATTCCGTATGCCTTCTGAACCACCTCATCCACCTGGCCTGATACTTTTAGGGGTCTGTGGACAAGCACTCCAAGGTCCCTTTGTTCATCTACACTATTAAGTGGCCTACCACTTAATGTGTATACCCTTTCCGTATTAGCCCTCCCAAAGTGCATTACCTCACATTGCTCTGAATTTTGTTGTGTATAGAAGAACTCCACAAGGCTGAGTACTGTCAGCTAAACTTAGTGTGACCTTAGTCTTCTTTATTACAACTCCAGACTGCCTAAACAACATGGCAGCCAACCTTTTATACTGGCCGTGCACGTGTGTGCAGATGACCATTAGGACTCGAACAGTCGCGCCCTCTGGTGGCAAGCATTACATGGTTACATACATAACATCATTCCCCCCTCCCCCCACCCCCTCTCAAAGTCTTCGGTATAAGTTATTTACAAGTTGAGGCGAACCGGAGCCCTTTGCTCCCTAGTTGATCGTTTAAGTTCAAACCCTGGTGTTTTTAAGTTGGCGGGACCATTGCTTCCCTGCACCACGGCTGGTCTAACCAGACTGTCAGGAACAGGAGTTTCATCCTCGTGATTGACAGCAAGGTTGATTGCTGGTTGCGTGTGTTGATGCATAGTCGATGGTGATGTCCTCTTCTAGTCGTTCCTGGTTGTCAGTAAATCGCAAGTTGGTCTGATCTAAATGCTTTCTGCACGTTTGGCCATTTAACAGTTTGATTATAAACACCCTGTTCCCTTCCTTGGCCAAAACAGTGCCAGCAACCCATTTGGGACCATGACCATAATTCAGAACAAACACAGGGTCGTTAACATCAATGTCACGTGAAACAGCTGTGCGATCGTGGTACATGTTCTGCTGGTGTCACCGGGTTTCCACGTGATCATTAAGATCCGGGTGGACTAGGGAGAGCCTGGTTTTGAGGGCTCTCTTCATTAACAATTCTGCCAGGGGAACCCCGGTGAGCGAGTGGGGTCACGTCCGGTAACTGAGCAGAATGCGAGACAAGCGGGTCTGCAGGGAGCCGTCCGTCACACGTTTCATGCTCTGCTTGATTGTTTGAACTGCCCGCTCCGCTTGACTGTTAGATAGAAACATAGAAACATAGAAAATAGGTGCAGGAGTAGGCCATTCGGCCCTTCTAGCCTGCACCGCCATTCAATGAGTTCATGGCTGAACATGCAACTTCAGTACCCCATTCCTGCTTTCTCACCATACCCCTTGATTCCCCTAGTAGTAAGGACTTCATCTAACTCCTTTTTGAATATATTTAGTGAATTGGCCTCAACAACTTTCTGTGGTAGAGAATTCCACAGGTTCACCACTCTCTGGGTGAAGAAATTCCTCCTCATCTCGGTCCTAAATGGCTTCCCCCTTATCCTTAGACTGTGTCCCCTGGTTCTGGACTTCCCCAACATTGGGAACATTCTTCCTGCATCTAACCTGTCTAACCCCGTCAGAATTTTAAACGTTTCTATGAGGTCCCCTCTCATTCTTCTGAACTCCAGTGAATACAAGCCCAGTTGATCCAGTCTTTCTTGATAGGTCAGTCCCGCCATCCCGGGAATCAGTCTGGTGAACCTTCGCTGCACTCCCTCAATAGCAAGAATGTCCTTCCTCAGGTTAGGAGACCAAAACTGTACACAATACTCCAGGTGTGGCCTCACCAAGGCCCTGTACAATTGTAGCAACACCTCCCTGCCCTTGTACTCAAATCCCCTCGCTATGAAGGCCAACATGCCATTTTCTTTCTTAACCGCCTGCTGTACCTGCATGCCAACCTTCAATGACTGATGTACCATGACACCCAGGTCTCTTTGCACCTCCCCTTTTCCTAATCTGTCACCATTCAGATAATAGTCTGTCTCTCTGTTTTTACCACCAAAGTGGATAACCTCACATTTATCCACATTATACTTCATCTGCCATGCATTTGCCCACTCACCTAACCTATCCAAGTCACTCTGCAGCCTCATAGAATCCTCCTTGCAGCTCACACTGCCACCCAACTTAGTGTCATCCGCAAATTTGGAGATACTACATTTAATCCCCTCGTCTAAATCATTAATGTACAGTGTAAACAGCTGGGGCCCCAGCACAGAACCTTGCGGTACCCCACTAGTCACTGCCTGCCATTCTGAAAAGTCCCCATTTACTCCTACTCTTTGCTTCCTGTCTGACAACCAGTTCTCAATCCATGTCAGCACACTACCCCCAATCCCATGTGCTTTAACTTTGCACATTAATCTCTTGTGTAGATGCGGGCTTAAACGGAGCAGACCTGACATGCTTGATGCCATTGCGGTTCATAAACTCGTTGAATTCCGAGCTGGTGAAACGCGGTCCATTGTCGCTGACAAGGACGTCGGGCAAGCCATAGGTGGCAAACACGGCCCAGAGGCTTTCAATGGTGGCTGTGGATGTGCTGGATGGCATAATTACACCTTCAATCCATTTGGAGTAAGCGTCCACAGCTACTAAAAACATCTTTCCTAGAAAGGGGCCGGCAAAATCTACATTGATCCTGGACCACGGTTTACTGCCATGACCACAGACTCAGTGGAGCCTCCCTTGGTGCATTGCTCAGTTGTGAGCAAGTGTTGCACTGATGCATGCATGACTCCAAGTCCGAGTCAATGCCGGGCCACCAAACATGCGACCTGGCAATTGCCTTCATCATGACAATGCCTGGGTGGGTACTGTGTAGGTCGCATATAAACGTTTCCCTACCTTTTTTTGGCAAAACCACATGATTACCCCATAAGAGACAATCCGACTGGATGGACATTTCATCTTTGTGTCAGTTAAATGGCTTAATTTCATCTTGCATTTCCCCGGGAACAGCCGACCAGTTGCCATTTAGGGCGCAACTCTTTACTAATGATAGCACAGGATCCTGGCTGGTCCAGGTCCTGATCTGATGAGCAGTGATGGGTGACCCCTCGCTCTCAAAAAACATCCATGACCAGTAGCAAGTCTGCGCGCTGCGCCGTTTCAACCCCAGTGGTGGGTAATGGTAGCCGGCTGAGAGCATTGGTATAGTTTTCAGTGCCTGGTCTGTGGCGGATAACATAGTCATAAACGGACAATGTTAGTGCCCATCTTTGGATGCGGGACGAAGCATTGGTGTTTATACCTTTGCTCTCTGAAAACAGCAAAATGAGTGGCCTGTGGTCAGTTTCAAGCTCAAACCGAAGTCCAAATAGATATTGGTGCATTTTCTTAACCCCATATACACATGCTAACGCCTCTTTCTCAACCACACTATAGGCTCTCTCAGGCTTAGACAGACTTCTAGATGCATATGCAACCGGTTGGAAGTTGCCTGATACATTGGCTTGCTGCAACACACAGCCGACCCCGTACGATGAGGCGTCACAAGCTAGCACTAAATGTTTACATGGGTCCTAGTGTACAAGTAACTTATTTGAACATAGCAGTTTCCTGGCCTTCTCAAAGGCTGTGCCTTGAGATTTGCCCCAAATCCAGTCGTCACCCTTATGTAGCAACATGTGCGAAGGCTCTAACAACGTGCTCAACCCAGGTAGAAAGTTACCGAAATAGTTCAGGAGCCCCAGGAACGATCGCAGCTCTGTCACATTCTGTGGTCTGGGTTCATTATTGATGGCCTGTCTTTGGGTCCATGGGCCTGATGCCGTCTGCTGCAATCTTTCTTCCCAAAAATTCAACTTTTGGCGCCAGGAAAACACACTTGGAGCGTTTCAGCCTGTGTCCCACTTTGTCTAGGTGACATAGAACCTCTTCCAGGTTGCGTAGATGTTCGATGGTGTCACAACCAATGATCAGGATGTTGTCTTGAAACACAACGGTGCGCGGAACAGATTTCAGCAAACTTTCCATGTTTCTCTGGAAAATGGCTGCAGCCGAGCGAATCCCGAAAGGGAACCTGTGGTACAGAAACAGTCCTTTGTGTGTGTTGATGCACGTCAGTCTTTTCGAAGATTCAGACAGCATCTGTGTCATGTAGGCGGAGGTTAGGTCCAACTTGGTGAACGACTTCCCCCCCTGCTAACATTGCGAACGGGTCATCTGCTTTGGGCAGCGGGTACTGGTCCTATAGTGAGACTCGGTTATTCGTTACCTTGTAGTCTCCGCAGATTCTGACCATGCCATCGCTTTTCAACACCGGTACAATTGGACTGGCCCACTCATTGAACTCGACTGGCGATATGATTCCTTCGCATTGGAGTCTGTCCAGTTTGATCTCGACTTTCTCCCTCATCATGTATGGAACCACTCCAGCATTGTGATGGATGGGCCGTGCATTGGGGCCTAGATGGATCTGTACCTTGGTGCCTGTGAAGTTGCCGATACCTGGTTCGAATATCGAAGGAAACTTGCTCAGCACTTGAGCACATGAGGTGTCATCCACTGAAGATAGTGCTTTGATGTCATTCCAATTCCATCTAATCTTTTCTAGCCAGCTTCTGCCAAACAGTGTTGGGCCATTGCCTGGAACAATCCATAATGATAGGTCATGCACAGCTCCATCATACGATATCGTCACTGCCGCACTTCCAATCACTGGTATGAGCTCTTTGGTGTAGGTACGCAGCTATGCATTAATCAGGCTCAGTTTGGGCCTTTGTGCTTTATTGCCCCACAGTTTCTTGAAAGCCTTCTGGCTCATTATTGACTGACTCGCACTCGTGTCCAACTCCATGGATACTGGAACTCCATTTAATTTGACTTTCAGCATTATAGGAGGGCTCTTGGTGGTGAAGGTAGGTAACCCATACATTTCTTCCTCGGGTTGAGTTGCCTGTGCTACGTGATCCACGCCGGATTGATCATCCTCTGCCACGTGGTATGTCGCAGCATGTTTGCACATTCGCTGGAGGTGCCCCATTGTTGCGCAGCCTTTGCACACGTAGTGCTTAAATCGACATTGATGGACCCAATGATTATGCCTGCAGCGCCAACACGGTGCTAATGGATTCACATTCACCCGCAATGGCGGACTCTGAGTCAGCACCGGTCTTGTAGCCGCAGATGCATAGGCCCTGCCATATACAGTTCGGCCTGCTAGCGATGTCATTTTATGCACAGTACTTGCCGGTGAGCTTCGATGTTGAGAAGATGTCTGTTTGGTGTTATCGTCCGTGGCCATGCATGCCTGGACGATCGCGATGGCCCTGCTCAAGTCTAGGGTTTTGGCAGCCAGCAGCTTTCGAAAAATTACCTTGTGGCTGATGCCCAGCATAAAAAAGTCCCACAGCATTACCCCAATGCAGCTCCAAAATCGCAAGGTCCCGTGAGGCATCTCAGCTCGGCGACATAATCCGCCAAGTCCTGGCCCCCGGAGCAATGGTGCGTGTCAAAACGATATCTGGCCATGAGGATACTCTCCTTCAGCTTGAGATGGTCCTGAACCAGCCTGCACAACTCTGTATATTCCTTTTCTGTTGGTTTTGTCGGTGCAAGCAGATTCTTGATGAGGCCCACATATTTTAGGCCCACAGACAGTGAGGAAAACCACCCTGCGCTTGGCCGCGTTAGTGTCTCCTTCCAGCTCGTTGGCCACGAAGTACTGGTCGAGATGCTCGACGAAGGCTTCCCAATCATCACCCTCTATGAATCTCTCTAATATTCCAGTGGCAGCCATGGTTGCAAGAAGGTTCGTATTTTGTTACTCGTTGTGTATAGAAGAACTCCATGAGGCTGAGTACTGTGAGCTAAACTTAGTGTGACCTTGGTCTTTATTACAACTCCAGAGTGCCTAAACAACATGGCAGCCAACCACTTATACATGTGTGCAGGTGACCATTAGGACTCCAACAGTCATGCCCTCTGGTGGCAAGTATTACATGGTTACATACATAACACCTTTCCTTTGTGAAAACAGATGCAAAGTATTCATTAAGAACCTTGCCAACATCTTCTGCCTCCACAAAAAGATTAACCTCATGGTCTCTAATAGGACCTACCCTTTCTTTAGTTACCCACTTACTCTTAATATATTAATAGAACATCTTAGGGTTTTCCTTAATTTTACTAGCCAACAATTTTTCGTGTTCTCTCAGTGTCATGTATTCAACTGTCATCGCAATCCATGTATAAACTGACCTAAGTTGTACACCGTGAGAACACTGACCACTAGGTGGTGAACTTGTGGGAGACAGTCCTAACCTGGACTTTCAGGTATAAAAGGGGAAGCTCCACCCACTTCCATCACTTCAGTGCTGGAATAAAGCATGACCTTCTCTCAAGTATGGGCCTCGTGTGCATTTATACTGTATAGTAAGGATATATCATTGGTGACGAGCAACTGGGATTTAAACCACGCGAGTATGGCCACTAGCAGCACAGAAGAGAGGAATTGTGTTGGTGATGATTGGGACGATTTTATTGAGAGACTACAGCAAAGTTTTGTCACTAAGGAATGGCTGGGACAGGATTCGGCCGACAAGCGCGGGGCTCATCTCCTGACGGTTTGTGGATCCAGGACGTACTCCCTGATGAAGGACCTTCTAGTGCCAGAGAAGCCAGCGGACAAGACTTTTGAAGAGCTCAGTAAGTTGATCGGGGAACACTTTAAACCGGCAAGCAGCATGCACATGGCGAGACACCGGTTTTACACGCACCGGCGGCGAGAAGGGCAAAGCGTTCCAGACTTCGTGGCAGACCTCTGGCGAATGGCGAGCCTATGTAAGTTCCCAGATGCATGCAAAGTGGAGATGCTGTGGGTCTTTTTTATTGAGGGCATCGGGCACACTGGGGTTTTCAGGAAACTGATTGAGACCAAAGACTTGACGCTGAAAACAACGGCTTTGATGGCATTCATCTCAGGGGAGGAAGAGATCAGAATGATGTTTGACAAAAATCTTGGTTTAAATGCAGCAAATGGACAGGGAGTCAACATTGTTAACGCGGCACACGGTTCTCCAGGCAGACAAGGGCAATCGGACATTCCCGAGCATGTAGTCGAACCCAAAGGGGGAATTCAACAGAGACAATGGCAAGCTGAACGGTGATTCATGCCATCACAAGGGACAATGCAGCCATCAACACCTGTCAATGGTGCGTTTAAGGACAGTTACAGAGACAGTCAAAGATGATCGACTGGTAATGGACCTTTTGTTTCCAACAACGGCTCATGTTGGAGGTGTGGAGGCAAACACACTGCCAGAGCTTGCAGGTATCAGCAATATACCTGCAGAAATTGCAACGTCAGCGGTCACTTGGCGCGATGTGCAGGAGGATGGGCCCGATGTAAGCCCTACGAGGCCAAATGGATACTGGGAGAAATCGCTGGAAGCTGAAGTTCAGCGAGTTCATGTGGAGCACATATACAATTCATACACCAGGACGCCACCGATAATGATGAAAGTGCTTCTCAATGGCATCCCAGTATCAATGGAGCTAGACATGGGGGCCAGCCAGTCCCTGATGAGTATCAAACAGTTCGACAAGTTGTGGATGTCCAAGGCCAGGAGGCCAAAATTATTGCCGATTGACGCACAGCTACGGACATACACAAAGGAGATCATTCCGGTGCTAGGCAGCGCCATGGTAGTCGTGACCCACAAAGATTCGGAAAACAGGTTGCCACTCTGGATTGTCCCGTGGGATGGTCCCGCACTACTGGGGAGGAGTTGGCTTGCTGTCATGAACTGGAAATGAGGCGATGTCAATACAATTTCTTCTGTGGAGCGAGTATCATGCTCACAGGTCCTGGACAAATTTGACTCACTATTTCAACCCGGCATTGGCACTTTTATGGGGACCAAGGTAGTGATTCACATAAACCCGGACGCCAGACCAGTACACTACAAGCCAGAGCGGTGCGGGAAAAGATAGAAGGCGAGTTGGACCACCTGCTGAGGGAAGGCATCATCTCGCCAGTCGAATTCAGTGACTGGGCGAGCCCGATTGTGCCGGTGCTCAAGACGGATGGGTCGGTCAGGATATGTGGTGATTACAAGACCACCATTAATCGGGTGTCACTCCAAGACCAATACCCACTACCGAGAATGAAGGACCTCTTTGCGACGCTATCCGGTGGCAAACCTTTTTTCAAAATTGGACCTGACCTCAGCTTACATGACCCAGGAGCTGGCGAGTGAGTCGAAGAAGCTGACCACCATCACGACACACAAGGGGTTGTTTGAGTACAACAGATGTCCGTTCAAGATTCGCTCGGCCGCCACGATCTTTCAACGAAATATGGAAAGTCTCCTCAAGTCGATTCCAAGGACGATGGTTTTTCAAGACGACATCCTCCTCACGGGTTGCGATACTGAAGAACACCTCCACAACCTGGAGGAGGTGCTATGCAGACTGGACCGGGTAGGGCTGCGACTGAAAAAGGCGAAGTGCGTCTTCTTAGCTCCAGAGGTAGAATTCCTGGGGATGAGGGTAGCAGCAGGCGGGATCTGACCTACTGCGTCCAAAACGGAAGCGATCCAGAGAGCATCCAAACCCCGTAACACGACAGTGCTGCATTCGTTCCTGGGGCTCCTGAACTATTTTGGTAACTTTCTTCCCAAATTGCGCACGCTGTTAGAGCCGCTACATGTGCTCCTACGCAAAGGTCGCGAATGGGTCTGGGGGGACAGCCAGGAAAGGGATTTTGATAGAGCATGCAATTTGTTATGCTCCAACAATCTGTTAACGCTATATGACCCATGTAAGAAACTTGTTTTAACGTGCGATGCATCGTCCTATGGGGTCGGGTGTGTGTTGCAGCATGTTAATGCCAAGGGTCAGTTACAGCCGGTAGCTTATGCCTCCAGAAGTCTGTCCCAGGCAGAAAGGGGCTATGGGATGGTAGAAAAGGAAGCACTTGCATGTGTAAATGCAGTAAAAAAAATGCACCAGTACCTGTTTGGCAGGAAATTTGAGCTGGAGACAGATCACAAACCCCTTACGTCCCTTTTGGCCGACAACAAGGCCATAAATGCAAATGCGTTGGCCCGCATACAGAGGTGGACACTCATGTTAGCCGCCTGTGACTATACAATTCGGCAGAGACCGGGCACTGAAAACTGCGCCGATGCACTCAGCAGGTTCCCTCTAGCCACCACCGAGGGGGCAACCGAGCATACTGCTGAGATGATCATGGCTGTTGAAGCTTTCGAAAGCGAAAGCTCACCCGTGACAGCCCGTCAGGTCAAAGTCTGGACAAATAGAGACCTGCTACTGTCTTTAGTCAAGAAATGTGTCCTGAATGGGGACTGGGCAGCCACGTACGGGGCATGCCCTGAGGAATTTAAACCATTTCACAGGCGCAAGGATGAACTCTCGATTCAGGACGATTGCCTACTATGGGGGAACCAAGTAGTCATGCTCCAGATGGGCAGAGAGGCGTTCATCCGAGAACTTCACAAGGAGCACCCGGGAATTGTCATGATGAAGGCAATTGCCAGGTCACACGTTTGGTGGCCAGGGATAGATGCAGACCTGGAACTTTGTGTTCGCAGGTGCAACACGTGTGCCCAGCTGGGCAATGTGCCCAAGGAAGCCCCCCTTAGCCCCTGGCCCGCCAAGCCATGGTCACACATCCATGTGGACTACGCAGGTCCTTTCATGGGAAAAATGTTTTTGGTTGTAGTAGACGCCTACTCCAAATGGATCGAGTGTGACATTTTAAATTCAAGCACATCCTCTGCCACGGTAGAAAGTCTACGGGCAATGTTCGCCGCCCATGGTCTACCGGACGTCTTGGTCAGCGACAATGGCCCGTGCTTTACAAGCATTGAGTTGCAAGACTTCATGGCAGGAAATGGAATCAACCATGTCAGAACGGCACCGTTCAAGCCGGCCTGAAACAGCCAGGCAGAACGAGCAGTGCAGATAATCAAACAGGGGATGCTCAGAATCCAAGGGGGTTCTCTACAAAACCGCTTATCACGCCTCCTGCTGGCCAATAGATCCCGACCACACTCGCTCACAGGGGTTATACCCGCAGAGCTGCTAATGAAAAGGATGCGCAAAACCAGGTTATCCCTCATACACCTCACCATGAAAGAAATTGTTCAGAGCAGGCACCGGTCACAATGTGACTACCATGACGGGAATGCGAGGGCGCGATGTATTGATGTCAATTACCCTGTCTTTGTCCTCAACTACGCTGCAGGGCCCAAATGGCTCACAGGCACTGTCTTTGCCAAAGAGGGGAATAGGATTCTGGTGGTTAAACTTACCAATGGACAAATCTGCCGCAAACACATGGATCAAACAAAAAGGAGGTTCAGCAAGACCATAGAAGAAGCAGAGGAAGAACACGATGTAGAGTTCACTCCACCACAGGTGACCGAACACCGGAACCAAGTGGAGGAGAGCCCAATCACTGTGGGCAGTCCGAACAGGCCTGAGGCAACGCAAACAGCAGACACTCAGGCCAGCGCCCAACAACCGGAGCCCCAACTCAGGCGCTCTACAAGGAAGCGTAAACCACCAGAGAGACTTAACCTGTGATCCCAATAAGACTTTGGGGGGGCGGTGATGTCATGTATTCAACTTTCATTGTTATCCATGTATAAACTGACCTAAGTTGTACACCGTGAGAACACTAACCACTAGGTGGTGAACTTGTGGGAGATACTCCTAACCTGGACTTTCAGGTATAAAAGGGGAAGCTCCACCCACCTTCATCACTTCAGTGCTGGAATAAAGGTTACTGGTCACAGAGTGACCTTCTCTCAAGTATGGGCCTCATGTGCATTTGTACTGTATAGTAAGGCCATATCACTCAGCTTTCCTAATATCCTTTTTAATTTTGCCTCTTAACTTTATATTCCTCACACAGCCGATTTTTATATCATCTGCAAACTTCTTAATCAGGAGATCGAAGAACTAATAGATCACAAGCGCAAAGCATTTCTGAGCCTCAAGCAACAACCCATCTCGAGAGCTGCAAAACAACATTACAGACGGCTCAAGGCTCAGGTCCAACAAAAAACTCAGGACCTAAAGAACAGGTGTTGGATGGAGAAAGCACAGGAGATACAACAACTGGCCAACAGCCACGATATGCGAGGATTCTTCACTGCAGTCAAGGACATCTACGGTCTAAACTCCCAAGGCCCCACCCCACTCTTGGCCAAGAACGGGGAAACACTCATCAAGGACACCGAGGCTGTCGGGGCCCGATCGAAGGAGCACTTTGAAGATCTCCTCAATCGAGAATCTGCCTTTGACTCGAGTGTTCTCGACTCCATCCCGCAGCATGCGACTCGCCACCAACTCAATGAAACTGCAACGTTGCACGAGGTAGGCAAAGCCATAAAACAGCTTAAAAATAACAAGGCTATGGGTGCGGATGGAATCCCTGCTGAGGCACTAAAATATGGCGAAGAGGCGCTGTTGGCGTGGATACATGACCTCAGCTCTCTCATTTGGAGGGAGGAGAGCATGCCGGGAGATCTCAGAGATGCAGTGATAGTGACCATTTTTTAAAAAGGGGGACAAGTCCGACTGCGGCAACTACAGGGGAATCTCCCTGCTATCAGCCACTGGGAAAGTTGTCGCTCGAGTTCTCCTCAATCGTCTTCTCCTTGTGGTCGAGGAGCTCCTCCAGGAATCACAGTGCGGATTTCGTCCCCTACAGGGAACAACAGACATGATCTTTGCAGCGCGACAGTTGCAGGAAAAATGCAGGGAGCAGCGCCAGCCCTTATACATGGCCTTTTTCGATCTTACAAAGGCCTTTGACATTGTCAACCGTGAGGGTCTATGGAGCGTCCTCCTCCATTTCGGATGCCCCCAAAAGTTTGTCAACATCCTTCGTCTGCTTCACGCTGACATGCAGGTCGTGATCCTTACCAACGGATCCATTACAGACCCAATCCACGTCCGGACCGGGGTCAAACAGGGCTGCGTTATTGTTCCAACCCTCTTCTCAATCTTCCTCGCCGCCATGCTCCACCTCACAATCAACAAGCTCCCCGCTGAAGTGGAACTAAACTACAGAACCTGTGGGGGGCTATTAAATCTATGCCGCCTCCAGGCCAGGTCAAAGATCACCCCAACCTCTGTCGTTGAGCTACTGTATGCAGACGAAGCCTGTGTCTGTGCACATTCTGAGGCTGAACTCCAGGATATAGTCGATGTATTCACCGAGACATATGAAAGCATGGGCCTTACACTTAACATGCGTAAGACAAAGGTCCTCCATCAGCCTGTCACTGCTGCATAGCACTGCCCTCCAATCATCAAGATCCACGGTGCGGCCCTTGACAACGTGGACCATTTCCCATATCTTGGGAGCCTCTTATCAACAAAGGCAGACATTGATGCGGAGATTCAGCATCGCCTCCAGTGTACCAGTGCAGCCTTTGGCTGTCTGAGGAAAAGAATGTTTGAAGACCAGGCCCACAAATCTACCACCAAACTCATGGTCTGTAGTAATACCTTCCCTCCTGTATGGATCTGAGGCATAGACGATGTATAGAAGGCACCTCAAGTCGCTGGAGATATATCACCAACGATGTCTCTGCAAGATCCTGAAAATCCCCTGGGAGGACAGGCGCACCAACATCAGTGTCCTCGACCAGGTTAACATCCCCAGTACTGAAGCACTGACAACACTCGATCAGCTTCGCTGGGCAGGCCACATAGTACGCATGCCAGATACGAGACTCCCTCAGTAAATGCTTTATGCAGAGCTCCTTCATGGTAAATGAGCCAAAGGAGGACAGTGGAATCGTTATAAGGACACCCTCAAAGCCTTCCTGGTAAAGTGCGACATCACCACTGACACCTGGGAGTCCCTGGTCGCAGACCGCCCGAGATGGAGAAAGTCCACCTGGGAGGGCATTGAGCTCTTCGAGTCTCAACGCAAAGAGCATGAAGAGGCCAAGCGCAGGCAGCGGAAGGAGCGCGCGGAAAACCAGCCCCACCGACCCCTTCCCTCGACGAATGTCTGTCCCACCTGTAACAGGGTCTGTGGCTGTCATATCAGACTGTTCAGCCATCAAAGAACTCACTTTGGGAGTGGAAGCAAGTCCTCCTCGATTCTGAGGGACTGCCTATGATGATGATGACCCCCTATATTCAAGTCTAGGTCATTGATGTATACCACAAAAAGCAAGGGATCTAGCACTGAGCCCTACGGAACGCCACTGGAAACATCCTTCCAGTCACAAAAACATCCATCAACCATTACTCTTTGCTTCCCACCTCCAAGCCAATTTTGGATCCAATTTGCCACTTTGCCCTGGATCAAATGGGCTTTTACTTTCGTGACCAGTCTGCCATGTGGAACATTATCAAAAGCTTTTTAAAATCCATATACGCTGCATCATACACACTGCCCTCATCGACCTTCCTGGTTACCTCATCAAAAAGTTCAATCAAGTTAGTCAGACACGACCTTCCCTTAACAAATCCGTGCTGACCATCCCTGATTAACTGGTGTCTTTCTAAATGTAGATTTATCCTGTCCTTCAGGATGTTTTCCAATAATTTTCCCACAACTGAGGTTAGGCTGACTGGCCTGTAATTACTCAGTCTATCCCTTTCTCCCTTCTTAAACAAAGGTACCACATTAGCAGTCCTCCAGTCCTCTGGAACCACACCTGAAGCCAGAGAGGATTGGAAAATGATGGTCAAAGCCTCTGCTATTTCCTCTTTTGCTTCGTTTAATAGCCTGGGATACATTTCATATGGGCTTGGGGACTTATCCACTTTCAAAGCTATTAAATCTTTTAATACCTCCTCTCTCGCTATGTTTATTTCATCGAATATTTCACACTCCTCCTCCTCCTCGATAGCAGTGTCTGCATCGTCCCTCTCTTTTGTGAAAACAGACGCAAAGTATTTATTAAGAACCATACCCACATCTTCCTCCTCCACAACAGATTATCATAGTCTCGAATAGGCCTACCCTTTCTTTAGTTATCATCCGGCTCTTAATATATTTATAAAATATCTTTGGGTTTTCCTTGATTTTACTTGCCAATAATTTTTCATGCTCTCTCTTTGCTTTCCTAATATCCCTTTTGATCTCACCCCTGGACTTTCTATGTTCCTCGAGAGATTCTGCAGTATTTAGCCCTCGGTATCTGTCATAAGCTTCCCTTTTTTTCTTTATCCTCCCCTGTAAGTCCCTAGACATCCAGGGGGCTCTAGATAAAAGGTTACTGCGCAAGATAAAAGTTCACGGGGTTGGGGGTAATATATTAGCATGGATAGAGGATTGGCTAACTAACAGAATAGAGAGTGTCGGGATAAATGGTTCATTCTCAGGTTGGCAATCAATAACTAGTGGGGTGCTGCAGGGATCAGTGCTGGGACCCCAACTATTTACAATCTACATTAATGACTTTGAAGAAGGGTCCAAGTGTAACGTAGCCAAGTTTGCTGACGATACAAAGATGGGAGGAAAAGCAATGTGTGAGGAGGACACAAAAAATCTGTAAAAGGACATAGACAGGCTCAGTGAGTGGGCAAAAATTTGGCAGATGGAGTATAATGTTGGAAAATGTGAGGTCATGCACTTTGGCAGAAAAAAATCAAAGAGCAATTTATTATTTAAATGGAGAAAGATTGCAAAGTGCTGCAGTACAGCGGGAGCTGGGGGTACTTGTGCATGAAACACAAAAGGATAGTATGCAGGTATAGCAAGTGATCAGGAAGGCCAATGGAATCTTGGCCTTTATTGCAAAGTGGATGGAGTATAAAAGCAGGGAAGTCTTGCTACAGCTATACAGGGTATTGGTGAGGCCACACCTGAAATACTGTGTGCAGTTTTGGTTTCCATATTTACGAAAGTATATACTTGCTTTGGAGACAGTTCAGAGAAGGTTCACTAGATTGATTCTGGAGATGAGGGGGTTGACTTATGAGGAAAGGTTGAGTAGGTTGGGCCTCTACTCATTGGAATTCAGAAGAATGAGAGGTGATCTTATCAAAATGTATAAGATTATGAGGGGGCTTGACAAGGTGGATGCAGAGAGGATGTTTCCACTGATGGGGGAGACTAGAACTAGAGGGCATGATCTTAGAATAAGGGCCCGCCCATTTATACTGAGATGAGGAGAAATTTCTTCTCTCAGAAGGAAGTGAATCTGTGGAATTTGCTGCCTCAGAGAGCTGTCGAAGCTGGGACATTGAATAAATTTAAGACAGAAATAGACAGTTTCTTAAACGATAAGGGGATAAGGGGTTATGGGGAGCTGGCATGATCAGATCAGCCATGATCGTGTTAAATGCTGGAGCAGGCTCAAGGGGGTGTATTGCCTACTCCTGCTCCTATTTCCTTTGTTCTTATATTCTTATAGATTTGTTTGTCTCACCCCTTTTTCTTTAAGGGTACATATTTGGCCTGAATCCTGCAGATCTCCTCCTTGAATGCCTCCCACTGCTCTGACACTGATTTACCTTCAAGCAGCTGTTTCCAGTCCACTATGGCTAAATCACCTCTCAGCGAAGTAAAGTTGGCTTTTTTCCAATTTAGAACTTTTATTCCTGGTCTAACCTTTTCCTTTTCCATAACTACCTTAAATTTAACTCAATTATGGTCACTAGCATCTAAATGCTCTCCCACTGATAGCCCTTCCACCTATCCAGCTTCATTTCTGAAAACTAAATCCAGAACCGCCTCCTCCTGTGTTGGGCTTGCTACATGCTGGCTAAAAAAGTTCTCTTGAATGCATTTTAGGAATTCCACACGCTCTATATCCTTCACACTAATGTTGTTCCAGTTAATATTAGGATAGGATAGGTGCACCAACGTCACTGTTCTCGCTCAGTCCAAAATCCCCAGCCTCAAAGCATTGACCACACTCGATCAGCTCTGTTGGGCTTGCCACACTGTCCGCATGCCCGACACGAGACTCCCAAAGCAAGTGCTCCACACGAAGCTTTGAGATGGCAGGCGAGCCCCGGGTGGGCAGAGGAAATGCTTCAAGGACACCCTCAAAGCCTCCTTGACAAAGTGCAACATCCCCATCGGCACCTGGGAGTCCCTGGCCCAAGACCGCCCACAGTGGAGGAAAACCATCTGGGAGAGCGCTGAGCACCTCGAGTCCCATCGCCGAGACCAAGCGTAGACAGCGGAAGGAGCGTGCCTCAACCCAGGCTCCCCGACCACCCTTTCCTTAAACCACTGTCTGCCCCACCTGTGGCAGAGACTTTAGGTCCCGCATTGGACTCCTCAGTCACCTGAGAATTCACTTTTAGAGTGGAAGCAAGTCATCCACGACTCCGAGGGATTGCCTACGATGATGATGATGCTTGCTGAGACCTGGTCAGCTTTATTCCTCTTCCTTTCCTCCTCCCCTGTCCAGAAAATTGTGAGTTATGCTCAGCTTCAATTTCACAAGTGCTGACAGCCCTCCATTTACTGGGCCAAATGGCCATTCTTCCTTGTCTAAGCGTCGACAGCAGGTGTAGAAGAAAGACTTGGATTTATATAGAGCCTTTCATGATTACCAGATGTATCAATGCACTTTACAGCCAATTTGGAGTGTAGTCACTGTTGTAATGTGGGAAGCACAGCAGCCAATTTGCGCATAGCGAGCTCCCACAAACAACGATGTGATAATCACCAGATAAACTGTTTTTGTTATGTTGATTGAGGGATAAATATTGGCTAGAACAACTCCCCTGCTGCTCTTCTTCGAAATGGTGCTATGATCTTTTACATCCCCCTGAGAGGGCAGAGACAGGGCTTCATTATTAAGTCTCATCCGAAAGACACACTTCCCACAATGCAGCACTCCCTAGCGTCAGCCTAGATTTATGTCTTCAAGCTGGAGTGGGACTTGAACCCACAACCTCCTGACTCAAAGGTGAGTGTGCTATCCACTGAGCCACTGTTGATTGTACAGGGAATCTATTCTACTGTGGGAGGCAATAGAGCTGAGCCGGATCATGTCCTCATCTGAGTCACATCTGCACTTTCCAGGGAACAGAAACCCAGATTAAATGTTTCCCTCCCTAACCCTGGGGTGCTTAGGCTTATTGTTTACTGCCACCCTGGCTGAGACTGACTAAGTCAGTACAGACTATAGGGTGGTCAGTTTTGTTGGGTCTTGTCACCATATGTTTATTTTGTCCTCTGTTCAACACTGCAATCAAAGGATCGCACCAGCTGTGAGCTTGTTTGCTTGCAGATCTCCTGATTGCTTAGTAATTAAAGACACCACTGGGTGCATTACAAAGACATACTTAGTTCAATTACCTATGTGGTTAGCTGATATCACCAGGTCAGTGGTAGGAGTGTTCTTATAGCCTCAGTTGCCATGAATTAAGAAAGGGCAAAGTCAGCCAGGGTTCTTACTTCTGATCACTATCTCCTGCTGGAAATTGGGCATGTGTGGATATTGGTTGAAAGCAGTTTCAGGCTTGGCTATGATGCCCCACCCAAGGCCAAAACCCAGTGGCTGGGCTCACAACTGTGAGGGTAATGAATGCTAGCATGTGTTTGAGGCTTCAGGAGAGAAGAGGAGTAAAAATGAAGAAAATTGGCAACGAAAAAAAAAATTTTTTGAAAGTTATCAGTGTGTTCTCAGTGTGGCAGCAATCAGTCTGACATTTGACCCCAAACATAAAAAAATGGAGTAAGCCACATCTGGTTTGCATGCGATCAGTCTGCTTGCACAACTCTCATGAGGTAGGTGAAGTGAAGCCAAAGTTCTGCTGCTACACTATCACCTAATTTAATTCTCCTTAAAATGTTATATGGCACAGTGGGAAAAAAAATATTCCCTAACTCAACCGCGAATCCTGTTGCAAGATCACACCATAAATGCAAATGACGAAGGCCATCTAACCCATTTTAGCTCATCCATTGAAAAAGAAAAATCAACAATATCCATCTTAGCATCCAACAGACCCTTGAAAGGCTGCAAAGCTTTTGTCACCATCATCTTATCCAGAAATCTATTCCATGTGCTGCTATTCTTTCTATGATCAAATTCTTTCTGGTATTAGACGCCAGTGTGAACTTGCACTCGCCTTACTGTCATGGATTATCCTGATGAAGCATTCTGTATTTATATTTTCTATACTGTTTAATATTAATATACTTCTATAAGGTTCTCCATCAATTGCCGCCTTTCAAGGTTAAAGAACTCTTGTTTCTCTAACCTCTCAAATCTCATTCCCTTAATCCTATGTATTTGACCTCTTTCTGCACCACCTCCAGGCATTTTTAATATTCTTACAGGGCTTGACCGGGTAGATGCTGAGAGGCAGTTTCCCCTAGCTAGAAAGTCTAATGGGCCGAAATTGCCCCTCCCTTAAGGCCTGTTACCGCCGGAAATTGGCAGCCACACAGCGGAGTGGAATGGCCGCTGACTTTCCAGCGAAAGGCCGCCATTTTGAAAATTCTGCTCCTGTGGTATCCCGGTAGTGACCCACTCCCACCATTACCGCTCTGCTGCTGCCGATCCATCTTAAGTGTGTCATCAGAGCACGCACCACTGATGTGCCCCCCCCGAATGCAAAATTCCTCAGAGAAAATGTTGCCGCCGCCGCTCGGTACCACCAACAGCTTTTTCTGTCAGTGCACTGTGCTTGCAGTGCTTGTAAAATGGCAGTGCGGCTGCCATTAAAGGGGAGGGCATACTGCCGCGGCCGCCATCTCTCTTTTTGTTGGACGACTGCCATGTCAGGCCAATAATTATGCCCCCGGGTTTGGCTGGGCTGCCAATAGGCAGCCTGGCACTCCCTCTTGGGTGCCAGGCCGCTGGCCCGGCCAAAACCCACCCTGGTGGCCCAGTGGACCTAACTTAAAGAATCGCAGAGGTTCTCTCCTTTAAGTGAAGGGGAGAGACATGGTGACGTTCCAGAGTGATGATGTCATCAGCGCTACGCTGATGAGTGACAGCGGCGGACACTCCACCCGCCCCCAACTTCCGCCCCTCTACTTTGTGAACTTCCGCTCACTGCTGCACTTCCGCCCCCATTATGACCGACTTCCAGGCCGCTCGTAAAAAAAGCCAAAGAGTGGAATGTCGCGCAAGAGGCCACCACATCTACTGCTGTGGTAAAAACAGTCGAAACCCAGTAGGTGCGACCAGTTTTCGGTGGGGGACAATTTCGGTCCCTACTAGGAGGCATAATCTCAGGATAAAGGGGCCAGCCATTTGGGACTGAGATGAGGAGGAATTTCTTCACTCAGAGGATTCTGAATCTTTGGAATTCTCTGCCACAGAGGACAGAGTCATTGAGTATATTCAAGACTGAGATAGATAGAGTTTTCGACACTAAGAGAATCAAGGTATATGGGGATAGAGCGGGAAAGTGGGGTTGATGTAGAAGTTCAGCCATGATCTTATTGAATGGCTCAAGGAGCTGTAGGGACTTCTAATTCTTATGTTCTCATGTTCTTATTTGAGTATTTCGCTTGTGTTTTAGTGACCAAAACATTGGATGCTGTTATCAAGGTGCAGTCTGAACAGTGCTATCTGGTTTGATTGTGACACTCTCTGACTTATAAGGACTCCACTGTATATATGTGTATAAAAATAGTAAAACTTCACACGCGGAGTCAGGATAAGTGTAGTTTTCAGGTGAGGCAGGGCTAGAGAGCTGAGGACAATTGGACCGAGACACCTAGACATAATTTAGTCTCATTTTAAAGTCGTATATTCTTCCCTCATTTTGTATAATACCTGTTTTTATTTGATAATTTATAGTTAAAAAGGAAAGAGCTTATTGCAGGATAGGAATTTCTCTGCTAGGAGAAGCAAAATTGAGGCACCACAGCACCACTATTGTTTTATGGCTGCAATTACAGATATTTTCACAAAAATTCCCCCAGAAAAATTTAAAGAGAGAGAAACTGTCCTCCCTTGCTCTCCCGTTAGCTCCTCCGGGGGGGGGGGCCGATAACAGGGCGTTACCAGCTCTGTGACTGGGTGCAGCGAGAGTACCACCGCCCACAAACTTGCCTTGCAGGTTAGTGGCAGCGATATACTCTAACAGCACGATCTCCTGAGCCCCAAAGATCATGACGTCATCCGGTGTGCAGCATCCTGGTACCGCCCCGGATGCGAACTTCGGTTCCGTCCCCTGCAGCATCGCCAGGCATCAACATCGGCAGCTGCAGGAGTTGTTGTAAGGTAGGCTGGCCGCTTGGGGAGTGGCATTTAAAGGTATTGCCGGTAAGGTTGGGGAAAAAGTTTCATTTAGCCCTCAGGGCATGTTTTTAACATTTTCTTCTGCTGCGATTGATTAGCCCTGCACTCCGTTAGAGCGCTTGGGGCTGATCGTCGCAGATCGTGGATGCTGTCGGCAAGCAGGGGATTTGATTTATTGCACAGCCTGCTGCCCTTCCCTTTCAGGGAGGGTAGGAACCTCTGATCCCGGCAGCGCTACCCTGGACATGGTGCAGTGCTGTGCCACTGCCGCCCCTCTTGCCTGGTTTAGCGTTCCAACGGAAGTGGTAACGCTTGACTTAGTGTTCCACTTCCCTCCTGGAGCATTAAACCAGAAGTTTGCGTCCGCTAGAATTGGGTAGCGCCCGAAGATACTTTTGCGCTCCCACATAAGTTAGCGCCCCAAATGGGGTGCTACACAATTTCTAGCCCTTTAAAGAATTTATCTTTGACTTTCATGTTTTATATAAAAAAACAAATCCCAGTTATTTTCACACAGAGTTTTCATGGCGAGTAGGATTATAGCCCTCAAGTATTGACATGCTCCATTGGATGACCTATCTTGCTAGCTATCATTAAACTCTCAAGAGGTTTTTTTTATTCATTCACAGGATGTGGGCATCGATGGCAAGGCCAGCATTTTTTGCCCACCCTTAATTGCCCTTAAGAAGCTGGTGATGAGCCATCTACTTCAAACGCTGAGTCCCTGTGGTGAATGTACTCCCACAGTGTTGTTAGAAAGGGAGTGCCAGGATTTTGACCCAGGGACTATGAAGGAACGGCAATATATTTCCAAGTCAGGATGTTTTGTGACTTGGAGGGGAACTTTGAGGTGATGGTGTTCCCGAGCACCTGCTATCCTTGTCACTTTTAGGTGTTGGAGGTCGCGGCTTTGGGAGGTGGTGTTGAAGAAGTCTTGGCGAGTTGCAGGAGTGCATCTTGCACATGGTACACACTGGTGACCACCAGGATGTTTGTGGTGGGGGATTCGGCGATGGTAATCCCATTGAATATCCAGGGACGGTGGAAAGATTCTCGCTTGTTGGAGATAGTCATTGCTTGGCACTTGTGTGGCACAAATGTTACTTGCCACATATCAATCCAAGTCTGAATTTCATCCAGGTTTGCTGCAGGCGGGCACGGATTATTTCATTATCTGAGGAGTTGCAAATTGAACTGAACACTATGCAATCATCAGTGAATATCCCCACTTCTGACTTCATGATGGAGGAAAGGTCATTGATGAAGCAGCTGAAGTTGGTTGGGCCGAGGACAATCCCCAGAGGAACTCCTGTTGCGATGTCCTGGGGTTGAGATAATTGGCCTTCAATAACCACAACAATCTAGGTATGACTCAGGCTAGTGAAGAGTTTTCCCCCTGATTCCTATTGACTTCAATTTTACTCAGACTCCTTGATGCCACACTCGGTCAAATGCTGCCTTGATGTCAAAGGGCAGTCACTCTCAACTCACCTCTAAAATTGAGCTCTTTTGTCCATGTTTTGACAAGTCTGTGATGAGGCCTGGATCTAAATTTGCCCTGATGGAACCCAAACTGAGCATTGATGAAGTTATCGAGAAGTTGTAGGCTGAGCTGCTATTGGGAGTTATAGTCTGCTAGTGTAAGACCCTTCAGCTCATAATAATGTGTCTGTAAATCTATATGAACGCGGCTTTGGGAGCTGGTGTCGAAAAAGTCTTGGCGAGTTCATATACAGTATACAGACCATTTACAGTAGACATCTCAAATCGTTGGAGAAATACCACCAATGATATCTCCGAAAGATCCTATGGTGAATGTACTCCCACAGTGTTGTTAGAGAGGGAGTTCCAGGATTTGGAGTTGGAGTTGGAGCTGAGGGTGGATTCACTCTGGAGCATCCTCGATGCTGAGAATGACGTGAGTATCACGTGTAGCGAGTTGGTCATACTGCAGGGAAAGGGTCCACAGCCAGATAGGGAATGGAAGACCAACAGGAAGAGCAGTGCAAGGAAGGAAGTGCAGGAGTCCCCTGTGGTCATCTCCCTGCAAAACAGATACACTGCTTTGGGTACTGTTGAGGGGGATGACTCATCAGGGGAGGGCAGCAGCAGCCAAGTTCATGGCACCGTGGCTGGCTCTGTTGCACAGGAGGGGAGGAAAAAGAATGGGAGAGCGATAGTGATAGGGGATTCAATTGTAAGGGGAATAGATAGGCGTTTCTGCGGCCGCAACCGAGACTCCAGGATGGTATGTTGCCTCCCTGGTGCAAGGGTCAAGGATGTCTCGGAGCGGGTGCAGGACATTCTGAAAAGGGAAGGTGAACAGCCAGTTGTCGTGGTGCACATTGGTACCAACGATACAGATTAAAAAAAGGGATGAGGTCCTATGAGACGAATTTAAGGAGCTAGGAGCTAAATTAAAAAGTAGGACCTCAAAAGTAGTAATCTCGGGATTGCTACCAATGCCACGTGCTAGTCAGAGTAGGAATCGCAGGATAGCGCAGATGAATACGTGGCTTGAGCAGTGGTGCAGCAGGGAGGGATTCAAATTCCTGGGGCATTGGAACCGGTTCTGGGGGAGGTGGGACCAGTACAAACCGGACGGTCTGCACCTGGGCAGGACCGGAACCAATGTCCTAGGGGGAGTGTTTGCTAGTGCTGTTGGGGAGGTGTTAAACTAATATGGCAGGGGGATGGGAACCAATGCAGGGAGACAGAGGGAGACAAAAAGGGGGCAAAAGCAAAAGACAGAAAGGAGATGAGGAAAAGTGGAGGGCAGAGAAACCCAAGGCAAAGAACAAAAAGGGCCACTGTGCAGCAAAATTCTAAAAGGACAAAGTGTGTTAAAAAAACAAGCCTGAAGGCTTTGTGTCTTAATGCAAGGAGTATCCGCAATAAGGTGGATGAATTAACTGTGCAAATAAATGTTAACAAATATGATGTGATTGGGATTACGGAGACGTGGCTCCAGGATGATCAGGGCTGGGAACTCAACATCCAGGGGTATTCAACATTCAGGAAAGATAGAATAAAAGGAAAAGGAGTTGGGGTAGCATTGCTGGTTAAGGAGGAAATTAAGGCAATAGTTCGGAAGGACATTAGCTTGGATGATGTGGAATCAAAATGGGTAGAGCTGCAGAACACCAAAGGGCAAAAAACGTTAGTGGGAGTTGTGTACAGACCTCCAAACAATAGTAGTGATGTTGGGGGAGGCATCAAACATGAAATTAGGGGTGTGTGCAATAAAGGTGCAGCAGTTATAATGGGTGACTTTAATATGCACATAGATTGGGCTAACCAAACTGGAAGCAATACGGTGGAGGAGGATTTCCTGGAGTGCATAAGGGATGGTTTTCTAGACCAATATGTCGAGGAACCAACTAGGGGGGAGGCCATCTTAGACTGGGTGTTGTGTAATGAGAGAGGATTAATTAGCAATCTCATTGTGCGAGGCCCCTTGGGGAAGAGTGACCATAATATGGTGGAATTCTGCATTAGGATGGAGAATGAAACAGTTAATTCAGAGACCATGGTCCAGAACTTAAAGAAGGGTAATTTTGAAGGTATGAGGCGTGAATTGGCTAGGATAGATTGGCGAATGATACTTAAGGGGTTGACTGTGGATGGGCAATGGCAGACATTTAGAGACTGCATGGATGAACTACAACAATTGTATATTCCTGTCTGGCGTAAAAATAAAAAAGGGAAGGTGGCTCAACCGTGGCTATCAAGGGAAATCAGGGATAGTATTAAAGCCAAGGAAGTGGCATACAAATTGGCCAGAAATAGCAGCGAACCCGGGGACTGGGAGAGATTTCGAACTCAGCAGAGGAGGACAAAGGGTTTGATTAGGGCAGGGAAAATGGAGTACGAGAAGAAGCTTGCAGGGAACATTAAGACGGATTGCAAAAGTTTCTATAGATATGTAAAGAGAAAAAGGTTAGTAAAGACAAACGTAGGTCCCCTGCAGTCAGAATCAGGGGAAGTTATAACGGGGAACAAAGAAATGGCGGACCAATTGAACAAGTACTTTGGTTCTGTATTCACTAAGGAGGACACAAACAACCTTCCAGATATAAAAGGGGTCAGAGGGTCTAGTAAGGAGGAGGAACTGAGGGAAATCCTTATTAGTGGGGAAATTGTGTTGGGGAAATTGATGGGATTGAAGGCCGATAAATCCCCAGGGCCTGATGGACTGCATCCCAGAGTACTTAAGGAGGTGGCCTTCGAAATAGTGGATGCATTGACAATCATTTTCCAACATTCCATTGACTCTGGATCAGTTCCTATGGAGTGGAGGGTAGCCAATGTAACCCCACTTTTTAAAAAAGGAGGGAGAGAGATAACAGGGAATTATAGACCGGTCAGCCTGACATCGGTAGTGGGTAAAATGATGGAATCAATTATTAAGGATGTCATAGCAGTGCATTTGGAAAGAGGTGATATGATCGGTCCAAGTCAGCATGGATTTGTGAAATGGAAATCATGCTTGACAAATCTTCTGGAATTTTTTGAGGATGTTTCCAGTAGAGTGGACAAGGGAGAACCATTTGATGTGGTATATTTGGACTTTCAGAAGGCTTTCGACAAGGTCCCACACAAGAGATTAATGTGCAAAGTTAAAGCACATGGGATTGGGGGTAGTGTGCTGACGTGGATTGAGAACTGGTTGTCAGACAGGAAGCAAAGAGTAGGAGTAAATGGGGACTTTTCAGAATGGCAGGCAGTGACTAGTGGGGTACCACAAGGTTCTGTGCTGGGACCCCAGCTGTTTACACTGTACATTAATGATTTAGACGAGGGGATTAAATGTAGTATTTCCAAATTTGCGGATGACACTAAGTTGGGTGGCAGTGTGAGCTGCGAGGAGGATGCTATGAGGCTGCAGAGTGACTTGGATAGGTTAGGTGAGTGGGCAAATGCATGGCAGATGAAGTATAATGTGGATAAATGTGAGGTTATCCACTTTGGTGGTAAAAACAGAGAAACAGACTATTATCTGAATGGTGACAGATTAGGAAAAGGGGAGGTGCAAAGAGACCTGGGTGTCATGGTACATCAGTCATTGAAGGTTGGCATGCAGGTACAGCAGGCGGTTAAGAAAGCAAATGGCATGTTGGCCTTCATAGCGAGGGGATTTGAGTACAGGGGCAGGGAGGTGTTGCTACATTTGTACAGGGCCTTGGTGAGGCCACACCTGGAGTATTGTGTACAGTTTTGGTCGCCTAACCTGAGGAAGGACATTCTTGCTATTGAGGGAGTGCAGCGAAGGTTCACCAGACTGATTCCCGGGATAGCGGGACTGACCTATCAAGAAAGACTGGATCAACTGGGCTTGTATTCACTGGAGTTCAGAAGAATGAGAGGGGACCTCATAGAAACGTTTAAAATTCTGACAGGGTTAGACAGGTTAGATGCAGGAAGAATGTTCCCAATGTTGGGGAAGTTCAGAACCAGGGGACACAGTCGAAGGAAAAGGGGGAAGCCATTTAGGACCGAGATGAGGAGGGATTTCTTCACCCAGAGAGTGGTGAACCTGTGGAATTCTCTACCACAGAAAGTTGTTGAGGCCAATTCACTAAATATATTCAAAAAGGAGTTAGATGAAGTCCTTACTACTAGGGGGATCAAGAGGTATGGTGAGAAAGCAGGAATGGGATACTGAAGTTGCATGTTCAGCCATGAACTCATTGAATGGCGGTGCAGGCTAGAAGGGCCGAATGGCCTACTCCTGCACCTATTTTCTATCTTTCTATGTTTCTATGAATTATTTTTTAACTGCTGTGTCGGTGCTACATATTTCTTAGTTGAAAAGAATGCTGTATTTATGTATAGACACTAAGAGAATATTACAGCAAGGTACAAGTAATGCATGATACTGTGTCTGTCAAAGTAAATAATGTACAAACTATAGTGGTAAGACTCACATTTTTAGTACAGCATCATCATCACAGAACATTTGATTCTGTCTTCTGGATTAGAAAACAATTTGAACAGTCCTTTAACACTTATTAAAATAGATCTGCAGAGCTGTGTTTTAGTCATTTTCACCAGGTTAAATTTAATGGTAGCACAATCTATCATACAACCTCAATGCATTATCAGGATTGATGTTATTAATTGCTTCAATATACAGCAAAGCCCATTTGTTATGATCATGTCTTTTCTTATCTTAAAAATTAAAACACCAAACCATTTCTTATTCATATCAATGCATTCTAGCCATATGTTTTTTGAATGTGTCAGAGAGCTAGCTGTATATAACAATTTACAGCTTAAGTATTATAAACTGGATCCTGAGTGTTATTGCAGCTTGGTTAAGTTTGAATTCATGAGCCTATCTGACAAAGCTGCTCTGTCCTGCAATCACGTGCGCTTATAAGGCTGGAAATTACTGCTGGCAATATTACTGAATGAATGCTTTAAGCACCCCAAAGATCTTCCTTTATTCATAATTTTAACAGAGCTGCTAAGCTGTTTATTTTAAGTGGTCATCCATTTTTATTGCCAACAATATTTTCTCGTCTATGTTTTTAAAGATTGCGATAAATGTATGAGCCTGTTCATTTCTGATTCTAAATTCTCTTCCTCCACATGGTCCTACTTGAAACTCTACTGCCAAGGCATTGAAAACATTCCTTTTGTCATTTGACAAGGAGCTGCATGGGGCATAAGGGGAAGCTAGATAAAAACAAGGGAGAAAAAATTAGAAGGATATATTGATGGGGTTATGTCAAGAAGGATCAGATAAGCATAAACACTGGCATGGACCTGTTGGACCGAATGGCCTGTTTCTGTACTGTAAATATTTTGGTTGTGAAATTCGGCCCATTAGCGGCGCCTGATAAAGCTGGTTTGGGTGGAAAATGGCAGCCGCCTCGTTTCTGCTCATTTCCGGCGCGAAGCATAGTGGCCGCCATTTTTGGCAGGTCAGCAGCGCTGCCGTTGCCTGCGCTCGCTTCAGAAATGGAAATTAGTCAGATCATGACGTCAATCCATCGATACACTACCTGTGATTTTGGACATCGCCGCTTCTTTTAACATCCTCTCCAAAGCACGCACAACAAAACCTTTGTTCAGCTGTAGGATGGACCCCTATCAGCGCTTCTTAAAGGGATACATCAGGGTAGCCTTGAGGAGGAGTTTATAGAGTGCATAAGGGACGGGTTCCTTGAGCAGTATGTATAGGAACCAAACAGGAGCAGGCTATCTTCGATCAGGGTAATGAGACAGGATTAATAAACAATCTCCTAGTAAAGGATCCCCTTGGAATGAGTGATCATAGCATGCTTGAATTTCAAATTCAGATGGAGGGTGAGAAAGTTGGATCTCTAACCAGTGTACTAAGCTTACATAAAGGAGACCATGAAGGTATGAGGGCAGAGTTGGCTAAAGTGGACTGGGAAAATAGATTAAAGTGTAGGATGGTTGATGAACAGTGGTGTATATTTAAGAAGATATTTCACAACACTCAAGAAAAATATATTCCAGTGAGGAGGAAAGGGTGTAAGAGAAAAGATAGCCATCCGTGGCTAATGAAAGAAAAAAAGGATAGTGTCAGATTAAAAGCAAGGGCATACAAAGTAGCCAAAACTAGTGGGTGGACAGAAGACTGGGAAGCTTTTAAAAGCCGGCAAAGAATGACCCAAAAAATGGTTAGGAAAGGGAAGTAAGCTAGCACAAAGTATAAAAACAGATAAGAACATAAAAAGAACATAAGAATTAGGAACAGGAGTAGGCCATCTAGCCCCTCGAGCCTGCTCCGCCATTCAACAAGATCATGGCTGATCTGGCCGTGGACTCAGCTCCACTTACCTGCCCGCTCCCCAGAACCCTTAATTCCCTTATTGGTTAAAAATCTATCTATCTGTGATTTGAATACATTCAATGAGCTAGCCTCAACTGCTTCCTTGGGCAGAGAATTCCACAGATTCACAACCTTCTGGGAGAAGAAATTCCTTCTCAACTCGGGCTCCCCCGTATTTTGAGGATGTCACCCCTAGTTCTAGTCTCCCCGTCCAGTGGAAACAACCTCTCTGCCTCTATCTAGTCTATCTCTTTCATTGTTTTAAATGTTTCTATAAGATCACCCCTCATCCTTCTGAACTCCAACGAGTAAAGACCCAGTCTACTCAATCTATCATCATAAGGAAACCCCCTCATCTCCGGAATCAGCCCAGTGAATCGTCTCTGTACCCCCTCCAAAGCTAGTATATCCTTCCTTAAGTAAGGTGACCAAAACTGCACGCAGTACTCCAGGTGCAGCCTCACCAATACCCTGTACAGTTGCAGAAGGACCTCCCTGCTTTTGTACTCCATCCCTCTCGCAATGAAGGCCACCATTCCATTCGCCTTCCTGATTACCTGCTGCACCTGCAAACTAACTTTTTGGGATTCATGCACAAGGACCCCCAGGTCCCTCTGCACCACAACATGTTGTAATTTCTCCCCATTCAAATAATATTCCCTTTTACTGTTTTTTTTCCAAGGTGGATGACCTCACATTTTCGGACATTGTATTCCATCTGTGAAACCTTAGCCCATTCGCTTAACCTATCTAAATCTCTTTGCAGCCTCTCTGTGTCCTCTACACAACCCGCTTTCCCACTAATCTTTATATCATCTGCAAATTTTGTTACACTTTTCCAGGTCATCTATGTATATTGTAAACAGTTGTGGTCCCAGCACCGATCCCTGTGGCACACCACTAGAGTAAGAGTTTTTATAGGTATATAAAAAGGAAAAGAGTGGCTAAAGTAAATGTTGGTCCCTTAGAGGACGAGACTGGGGAATTAGTAATGGGGAACATGGAGATGGCAGAAACTCTGAACAAATATTTTGTATCAGTCTATACGGTGGAGGACATTAACAATATTCCAACAGTGGATAGTTAAGGGGCTATAGTGGGGGAAGAACTTAACACAATTACAATCACTAAAGAGGTGGTACTCAGTAAGATAATGGGACTAAAGGCAGATAAATCCCCTGGACCTGATGGCTTGCATCCTCGGGTCTTAAGAGAAGTAACGGCAGGGATTGTGGATGCATTGGTTGTAATTTACCAAAATTCCTTGGATTCTGGGGAGGTCCCAGCAGATTGGAAAACTGCAAATGTGACGCCCCTGTTTAAAAAAAGGTGGCAGACAAAAAACAGGAAACGATAGATCAGTTAGCCTAACATCTGTGTTTGGGAAAATGTTGGAGTCATTATTAAAGAAGCAGTAGCAGGACATTTGGATAAGCAAAATTCGGTCAGGCAGAGTCAGCATGGATTTATGAAGGGGAAGTCATGTTTGACAAATTTGCTGGAATTCTTTGAGGATGTAATGAACAGGGTGGATAAAGGAGAACCAGTGGATGTGGTGTATTTGGACTTCCAGAAGGCATTTGACAAGGTGCCACATAAAAAGTTACAAAAGAACTTAAGATAAAAGATATCATTACTGCACAAGATAAAAGTTCACGGGGTTGGGGGTAACATATTAGCATGGATAGATGATTGGCTAACTAACAGAAATCAGAGAGTTGGGATAAATGGTTCATTCTCTGGTTGGCAACCAGTAACTAGTGGGAGCCACAGGGATCAGTGCTGGGACCCCAACTATTTACAATCTATATTAACGACTTGTAAGAAGGGACTGAGTGTGACGTAGCCAAGTTTGTTGACGAGAGGAAAAGCAATATGTGAGGAGGACACAACAAACCTGCAAAAGGACATAGACAGGCTGAGTGGGCAAAAATTTGGAGATGGAGTATAATGTCGGAAAGTGTGAGGTCATGCACTTTGGCAGAAAAAAAAATCAAAGAGCAAGTTATTATTTAAATGGAGAAAGATTGCAAAGTGCTGCAGTATAGCGGGACCTGGGGGTACTTGTGCATGAAACACAAGGGGTTAGTATGCAGGTATAGCAAGTGATCAGGAAGGCCAATGGAATCTTGCCTTTATTGCAATAGGGATGGAGTATAAAAGCAGGGAAGTCTTGCTACACTATACAAGGTATTGGTGAGGCCAAACCTGGAATACTGCTTGCAGTTTTGTTTTCCATATTTACGAAAGGATATACTTGCTTTGGAGGCAGTTCAGAGAAGGTTCACTAGATTGATTCCAGAGATGAGGGAGTTGACTTATGAGGAAAGGTTGAGTCGGTTGGGCCTCTACTCATTAGAATTCAGAAGGATGAGAGGTGATCTTATCGAAACGTATAAGATTATGAGGGGGCTTGACAAAGTGAATGCAGAGAGAATGTTTCCACTGATGGGGGAGACTAGAAATAGAGGGCATGATCTTAGAATAAGGGGCCGCTCATTTAAAACTGAGATGAAGAGAAATTTCTTCTCTGAGGGTTGTGGATCTGTGGAATTCGTTGCCTCAGAGAGCTGTGGAAGCTGGGACATTGAATAAATTTAAGACAGAAATTGACAGTTTCTTAAATGATAAGGGGATAAAGGGTTATGGGGAGCGGGCAGGGAGGTGGAGCTAAGTCCATGATCAGATCAGCCTTGATCTTATTGAATGGCGGAGCAGACTCGAGGGGCGATATGGCCTACCCTGCTCCTAGTTCTTATGTTTTTATGTTAAGTTCTTAACATGCAACTTTTAGGTATTTAGATTTTTGTTATGTACTGTTTTTTTTTACATTTTATTGGAGTAGTGGCTTGGTGTAAGACATTTAAACAATTGTTAATATGTGAAGGGAGTGCAGGGAGTGCTTTGACTCTTAAGGAAAGGTCTCTGAGAACACCACTATCTCCCAGTGCTGGGGGCTCGAGTTGCAGTCCTCCTTGGGCTGCAACATGACATGGAGATGGAGCAGAGGCAGCAAAGACAAGCTGCTCACAGAGGGGCGAGGAAGAAGAAGAAGAGGAGGAAGAAGAGGAGGAGGAGGAAGAAGAGGAAGAATAGGAAGAGCAGAAGAGGAGGGAGCGAAAGGAAGGAAGCAACCCAGACAGCCCCTTTTTGGCCAGGATATCAGGGATCAAATCATCCGCCTGTGGTACCAGTGAACACGACCCTAATTCCCCTTTCAACATTTGTCCCTCTGTTACTGACCATCACAGCGTTCTCTTGGCCACAATCCTGAAATAAAAGCCACCACAAAGCAAACTTTCCTTGCAACTTTATCCACATATGCTTCCAATATTACATCAATAAATCAACTTATCACCTTTATGCATTCCCTTAGTGACTGGCTTACATGTGTTTTTGCCTATCTGAGTGCTCTAAAGCAGTGCTACCCCAGTGGCTGCAGCACGGCTGGGAGAAGGCTGCTGACTTTCAGTGGGGGAGACTGCAGATGGTTTTTCAGGAAGAACCTTGAGGAGCTGGTGGCAGGGAGAGTGCAATCGAGTGATGGTGTTTCATCGTTTTCTTCTGCACTCGTCTCTCCCTCTTCTTGGTGACCCACTGGCTGGGCAGGATGGATTATTTGGGTGTCTGAAATGAAGCAGGCAGAAGGGTAGGGTTATGATTAGGAAGGGGGGTAAAGCAAAAAGTGCATGCTTACACCAAATGCAGCTTGTACATCAGAAGATATTGTGGGATGAGGGGCAAGTGGGCTGTGAAAAGGAGGATAATGTATGAGGATACCGACATCTTGTATTCTTTCAGCCCTGCTGCTAGCCAAGGGCTTAGCCACACCCCACCAATAAAGGCTAGCACCGTCTCCTCCAAGGGGGAGAGGTAAGGCTAGGCATGTGAGGTGTGCCTCGTGTTTGGTAGAGATTGTTGGTAGTTCATAGAACCATAGAAGGGTTACAGCACAGAAGGAGGCCATTTAGCCTGTCGAGCCCTTGTCAGGCAATAGCACTTCAGCTAGTCCCACTCCCCCGCACTTTCCTCGTCGTCCTGCAAATTTTTTTCCTTCAGGTACTTATCCAATTCTCCTTTGAAAGCCACAATTGAATCTGCCTCCACCACCCTTTCAGGCCGTGCATTCCAGATCCTAACCACTCGCTGCATAAAAAGTGTTTTTCTTCATGTCATCTTCGGTTCTTCTGCCAATCACCTTAAATCTGTGTCCTCTGGTTCTCGACCCTTCTGCCAATGGGAACAGTTTCTCTCTATCTACTCTGTCTAGACCCCTCATGATTTTGAACACCTCTATCAAATCTTCTCTCAACCTTCTCTGCTCTAAGGAGAACAGCCCCAGCTTCTCCAGTCTATCCACATAACTGAAGTCCCTCATCCCTGGAACCATTCTTGTAAATGTTTTCTGCATGCTCCCTAAGACCTTCACATCCTTCCTAAAGTGCGGTGAATTGGACACAATACTCCAAGTGAGGCTGAACCAGTGTTTTATAAAGGTTCATCATAACTTCTTTGCTTTTGTATTCTATGCCTCTAATTATGAAGCCCAAGATCCTGTATCCTTTTTTAACCGCTTTCTCAACCTGCCCTGCCTCCTTCAACCATTTGTGCACATATACCCCTCGGTCTCTCTGTTCATGCACCTCCTTCACAATTGTACCCTTTAGTTTATATTGCCTCTCCTTCTTCTTCCTACCACTTTCTGCGTTGAATTTCATCTGCCACATGTCCACCCATTCCACCAGGCTGTCTATGTCTTCTTGAAGTCTCAAGTCTATCGCTATTCTCCTCACTATTCACTATACTTCCAAGTTTTGTGTCACCTGCAAATTTTGAAATTGTGCCCTGTACATCCAAGTCTAAGTCATTAATATATATCAAGAAAAGCAGTGGTCCTAGTACTGACCCCTGGGGAACACCACTGTATATCTTCCTCCAGTCCGAAAAACAACCATTCACCGCTACTCTCTGTTTCGTCACTCAGCCAATTTCATATCCATGCTGCCACTGTCCCTTTTAATCCATGGGCTTCAACTTTTCTGTGACACTTTATCAAAAGCCTTTTGGAAGTCCCTGTACACAACATCAATCACATTGCCCTCATCAACCCTCTCTGTTACCTCATCAAGAAACTCAATCAAGTTAGCTAAACACGATTTGCCTTTAACAAATCCGTGCTGGCTTTCTTTAATTAATCCACACGTGTCCAAGTGACTGTTCATTTTGTCCCGGGTTATCGTTTCCCCACCACTGAGGTTAAGCTGACTGGCCTCTAGTTGCTGGGTTTATCCTTACAATCTTTTTTGAACAAGGGTGTAACATCTGCAATTCTCCAGTCCTCTGGCATCACCTCCGTATCTAAGGTGGATTGGAAGATTATTGCCAGTGCCTCTGCGATTTCCACCTATATTTCCCTCAGCATCCAAGGATGCATCCCATCTGATCCTGGTGACTTTTCTACTTGAAATACAGCCAGCCTTTCTAGTACCTCCTCTTTATCAATTTTTTAATCTCATCCAGTATCTCAACTACCTCCTCTTTCACAATGACTTTGGCAGCATCTTGTTCCTTGGTAAAGACAGAAGCAAAGAACTAATTTAATACCTCAAGCCATGCCCTCTGCCTCCATGCATGCGTCTCCATTTTGGTCCCTAATTGGCTCCACCCCTCCTCTTACTACCCGTTTACTATACATATGTCTATAGTAGACTTTTGGCTTCCCTTTTATGTTAACTGCCAATCTATTCTCATACTCTCTCTTTGCCCCTCTTAGTTCCTTTTTCACTTCCGCTCTGAACTTTCTATATTCAGCCTGGTTCTCACTTGTATTCTCAACCTGACATCTGTCATTCGACCCCTTTTACTGCTTCATCTTACACTCTATCTCTTTCATCATCTAGGGAACTCTAACTTTGGTTGCCCTACTTTTCCCCCTTGTGGAAATGTACCTCGACTGTACTCAAACCATCCTCTTTAAAGGCAGCCCATTGTTTGATTACAGTTTTGCCTGCTAATCTTTGATTCCAATTTACCTGGGCCAGATCCATTCTCAACCCATTAAAATTGGCCTTCCTTCAATTAAGTGTTTTTACTCTAGATTGCTCATTATCATTTTACATAGCTAATCTAAGACTTGTGATACTGTGAGCACTGTTTCCTAATTGTTCCCCTACTGACACTTGCTCTACTTGACCCATCTCATTCCCCAGAACCAGTACCAGCAATGCCTCCTTCCTCTTTGGGCCAGAAACGTACTGATCAAGAAAGTTCTCCTGAACATACTTTAGAAATTCTTCCACCTCTCTGTCCTTTACACTATTACTATCTCAATCTATATTAGAATAATTCAAGATTCTATTATCATTACTCAATAGGTCGTGTATCTCCTTGTAATTTCCCTGCAAATTTGCTCCTCTATATCCTTCCCACTAGTTGGCGGCCAATAGAATACACCAGTAGTGTAATGGCACCTTTATTGTTTCTCAACTCTAACCAAATAGATTCTGGCCTTGACCCCTCCAGAACATCCTGGGTCCGAAATTGCCTCTTTCCTTAAGGCTTGTTACCACCGCAAATTGGCGGCCACACTGCGGAGTGGAGTGGCCACCAACTTTTGGTGGAATGGCCGCTGCTGGCCCAATTGCCCTCCCGAGTTTTCCCGGCGGTGCCCTGATCCCCCCCTTACCGCTCCCCTGCTGCTGCACATCATCACCATGTGCACCAACGATCTACCCCCACCCTCCAACGGTGACATTCCCCTTCGGAAATCTTCAGCCCGCTGCGTGGTGCCAAAACCACCTCTCACCTGGTGGTCCAGTGAGGCTGTGGCTTTTTGCAGTGGTGGTGCGGCTTCTCTGAAAGGGGAGGGCACACTGCCGCTGCCGTCATGTTTTTTTTGTCGGCCGACTGTCATGTCGGCCCAACAATAATGCCCCTGGGTTCGGTCAGGTCGCCAACAGGCAGCCTGGCACCCCCTCTAGGGTGCCAGGCCGTTGGCCCATCTGAAACCCTCCCTAGTGGCCCAATGGGCCGAAATTTAAAAAGCACAAAGGCTTCCCTTTCAGTGAAGGGGAGAGCCGTGGTGATGCGGCGCCATGATGATGTCATCGCAGTGGTGAATACACAGCATCCCCAACTTGCGCCCCTCAGTTGCTGTCACCGCAGTGTTTTTGCCCCTCAGGTGTAGTCCCCACCCCCGATTATGACTGACTTCTAGATGAAAACCAAAAAATCAAAGACCGGAATTTCCCAAAAGAATCAACCTGAACTGCAGCTGTGGTAAAAATCATTGATACAGGGTTGGAGCGCCCCATTTCGGGCGGGGAGTAATTTGTAGTCCCCGCTCACTCCAGCACTGTAATATTCTCCTTAATCAATAATGCTACCCCACCTCCTTTCTTTCTTTCCTTCCCTTCCCTAACTTTCCTGAACACCTTATATTCAGGAATATTCCGTACTCAAACCTGACCTTTTTTGAGCCAGGACTCCGTTATCGCCATGACATCATATTCCTATGTTTCTATTTGCGCATGCAGCTCACCAATCTTATTTACTACACTTCGTGCATTCACACACACATGCACTGTAAACATATCTTGGACCGTCTTGTATTCTCTCTTAGTCTGACCCTACCTGATATCATGCTATTTCTTACTCTAGTGCTATCTGTCTCTCCCAATCCTTTGTGCACCTTGTTTCTCCTGTCTAATGCTACATAGAATCATAGAATTATAGAAATTTACAGCATGAAAGGAGGCCATTTCAGCCCATCGTGTATGTGCTGGCTGACAAAGAGCTATCCAGCCTAATCCCATTTTCTCGCTCTTGGTCCGTAGCCTTGTAGGTTATGGCACTTCAAGTGCATATCCAAGTACTTTTTAAATCTGGTGAGTATTTCTGCATCTACCATTCTTTCAGGTACTGAGTTCCAGACCCCTACCACCCTCTGTGGAAAAAAATCCCCCCTCAAATCCCCTCTAAACCTCCTACCAATTACTTTAAATCTATGTTTCCTGGTTGTTGACCCCTCTGTTAAGGGAAATAGGCCCTTCCTACCCACTCTCTCTAGGCCCCTCATAATTTTATACACCTCAATAAGGTCTCCCCTGAGCCTCCTCTGTTCCAAAGAAAACAAACCCAGACTATCCAATCTTTCCTCATAGCAAAAATTCTCCAGCCCTGGCAACATCCTCGTAAATCTCCTCTGTATCCTCTCTGGTGCAATCCCCCTGCCAAATTAGTTTAAACCCTCCCCAACAGCACTAGCAATCCCCCACCCCTGTGAGGACATTGGTCCCGGCTCTGTTGAGGTGCAACCTGTCCGGCCTGTGCAGGTCTCACCTTTCTCAGAACTGGTCCTAATGTCCCAGGAATCTAAATCCTTCCTTCCTGCGCCATTTCTTCAGCCACTCATTCATCTGCCCTTCTATTTCTGTATTCACTAGCTCGTGGCACCGGGAGTAATTCAGAGATTATTACCTTTGAGGCCCTGTTTTTTAATCTCTTTCCTAGCTCCCTAAAATCTGCCTGGAGGACCTTACACCTCTTTCTACCTATGTCGTTGATAGCGATATGGACCACGACCTCTGGCTGTTCACCCTCCCTCCTCAGAATGTTCTGCAGCTGCTCAGTGACGTCCTTGACCCAGCCACCAGGGAGGCAAAAAACCATCCTGGAATCACGACTGCACAACCTCAGAAATGCCTGTCTGTTCCCCTAACTATCTAATCTCCTATCACTATTGCTTTCACGATCTTCCTCCTCCAACCTGCCCTCCCTGTACAACTGAGCCACCTGTGGTGCCATGGACTTAGCTCTGGCCCCAGGGGAACCATTGCCCTCACCAGTATTCAGTCCTGATTACTGGTTAGAGAGTGGGATGCACTCAGGGAACTCCTGCACTACCTGCCTGGTCCTCCTTCTCTGTCTGATTTTCACCCATTCCCCCTCAATCTGTACACTTTTACGCTGCGGGGTGACCACTTCCTGGAATGTGCTATCCATGTAGCGCTCAGCCTCACGGATGCACAGCAGTAACGCCAGCTGCTGCTCAAGGTCCGACGCCTGCAGCTTGAGCTACTCCAGCTGATGACACTTCCTGCACATGTGGTTGACCAGGGCACAGGAAGTGTCGTAGAGTTCCCACATAGCACAAGACGTGCATTCGATGGGACTGATGTGCCCTGCCATGCCTCTACTTAATAAATTATTAATTCGGGGTGTAATGCATTGAACTGTACGTGAGGTTGCAGTTTGTAAGAGATAGCTTTTGAAGATGCATTTACTGACCTTGACCAATCCATCTGAGGTCATAAAGCTTCTTTGGGCACTGGAGCTATGTCCTGGGAGCAACACTGCTGGCAGTGATGGCCTCGACGATCTGGTCCCACATCCTTCTTTCTAGAGGGCCTCTTGACCCCGTGGGTAGAGGACTTCTCTTCCTGTGTTCGCCCATTGCACAAAGAGTTTTACAGCGGTGCTGCAGCGTTACACCCTGATCTCCTTTGCCCGGAGATCGTAATGTCATTACCTTGCGCATCGCCCTGGACTCAATTGACTTCTGTTCCCTGTAGCAGCGCCGGTCGAAAACACCGACAGCTGCAGGAGGCAGCCAGCCACTTCAAGGCGATGATTAAAGGTGAGGTAGCCGAGGTAAGTAAAAAAGAAAACTTACCTTACTTCTTCCAGTTTTTTTCGCGAATTCCTGCCCGCGATCGCTCCGCCTGGCACTCTGCTTGAGTACCGGCCGATCGCACAGGATCACGGCTGCCGTGGTAGTCCAGACAGGTACTTTTTATATTGCAGAGCCTGCAGCGATAGCTCTTCCCTTTAAGGGAGGGAAGGAGCCTTTGAACGCGGCAGCGTTGCACGGCCCAGTGTACAGCCCTGCTGAAGTTTCCACCCCGCCTGCTGCCGATTACGCTCCAAGAAGGAAGTGGATGTTTGACTCAGCGCTCTACCTCCTTCTTGAAGCACAAACGGTTAATTTTTTTAAAGTTTGAAATCGTTAGCACCTGGAGCTAACTTTTTAAACTTTTAAAAATTACTGCCACAAACAGGGCAATAGTGAATTTTTCCCCCGTTATTTATTCTGGTTATTAAGGATTTACTTTTCATGATCTGAAGAGAAAACATAAGACTAGAAGTTGCAGTCTCACCCCATGTCCCACCTCTCTCCCAACCGCTGTTTGAATTTAGTGAATGGTGGCAACTCTAACTACACTTCTTTATGTTACAAGAGGGAATTCTGTTTGGAGCTGCATTTAATCACATTAGGAATTCAGATTATTTTGTTTCAGTCATGGTCAAGATGTCATCCAAACTATTAATGTGTGTTAATATTCCAGCCTTGTAACACATGCCCCGCCCTTACTATTATATTCTCTTCAGTGAATTTCATCTAATGATAATGTATTCTGAAGATGTAGAAACTGAATTCCAGACGATCAATACTTCTCTTCAGTGTTTGTTTACAGATTTTTGATGGTAGAATCATTTCTCTCAAGCAAAGTCAGGAATTAATGTCACAAAACTGAGCACATCGAAATTTGCGTAAAGAAAGGGGACATCAAAGAAGTATCAATCTGTGCATGAAAATAATAGTACTTTTGAACCATGCTATAAATATGATTTTGTTCAAATTTTACATTGATTACACTCTTTAAAAGCATATAGCACTGTTTGTGAGATAATAAATCCGCGGAGCCACATTTTATTGGTGTCCTTACCATCAAGAGTGCTCGACATCATTCCAGCTACCATGGTACAAAAACGGAAATATTTTATTTTGCGTATCAATCTGCAGTAAAGATTTATTTCAATATGGGACACTGTTGCACGATGATGGCAAAATTATGCCCAAGCAATTTGGAAGTGGGAAAGAGTTAGTGCTGTAATGGTGACTCACACTACATATCACGGTAACAGCTCTGTGCTGGTCCCATTTCTGACAGTATGGCCTAGAAATCTGGGTTGTTTCCAACCCTCCCCCCTTAGCGCCCCTGGGGGCATCACCGTGCCCCGTTAGCGCCCCGTACCCTAAATTGGGTATTGCCCCCTGAAGCTGCACCGGGAGGTGCCAGAGACAGCTTCAGGGGGTGTGAACCGGGCGACAGGCTGTTTGCAGGGTGATAGTTAAAGGGAAGGTGTCGGCCACTGAAAAAAACATTTTGCTGTTTTCTCTAGTGCGCCCATGGGTATTTGATTGCGCGATCTGTGCCGTGATCGGTCAACCCAGCACTCTGCTTGAGTGTCGGGCTTGTTGGCATGGCAGCCCCACTCCGCAGTGGTTCATGGAGGCCCGTTTCAGCACTGCAGAGTTTGCAGCTGGGCCCTTCCCTTTAATGAAAGGAAGTGCCCCTCCTACACGGCATCGCTACACGACCCCGTGTGTAGCACCGTACCCCGCTCCCGACCCGTCCGCCCCACTACCACCCCAGAAAGAATGTAGAGCACGTTATTTTGAACTCCACTTCCTTTCGGAGTCGGTAACCCGAATTTAGATGGCCGTGAGGGACTTCTGTAATTTGTGCAAAATGTCCTGTCTCCCGGATGTTACCGCCTCCAAACGGAGCACAACGGAATTTTCCCCCCTATGGATCTTTAAGCTGGTGATATCCAAGAAAATGTTTTGTTATAAAACACAACAGGGGCGAAATTGCCACGCCACAATTGGGGGCAGTAACCTTCTGGGGCCGGGACTTTTAGCATCCGCCGCGCAGGTCCCGCACCCGACGCTGAATTGAGTCTACCACCCCTCAAATGAAGCGGAGCACAATCTCTGGCGCTCTGTTTCCTGTAAGGGTGGTTCTGGGGGCAGTAATGCGGCACTGAGTCAAGCGCTACAACGCCACTCTTCTTCAAGTAAAGGAGAGCGCTATTGCGCACTCTGCAGGCCCTTTGGTGGCTGCCACTGGGCCACCAGGGTAGCGTGAGTCCGGGCCAGCAGCTCGGCACCCAAGACGGTGTGCCGGGCTGCACGATGGTGGCATGGGACGCTGGTGCCTTCTCCTTTAAGGACTGCTCCGAGAGCAGATGTTCACCAGCTTCGCAACCCACGGGGCAATTTCCCTGTGGGACGGTAGGGGATCGATGCGGGGGGTGTGAGGGGTCACCGCGCATAGAGAGCACGGTGGCCTGGAGTGCTAACCGCAGGACACAGCACCTCCAAAACCTCACAAACAATTTCCCAGTAGGCGGTAGTGCCCCCACCCTCGGGCGCTAACGTGGCTATAAAAAGGGCCATTTCACCCCAATTTGTCTCATCTGAAAGTGCTAACTTTGACATTGTTCTAAATTAATCCATTTTTGTCAGATGAATGCCCAGCAAAAAATGAATAATGGCACTCATAAATAATATTAAGCACAAATATAAGTCCCAGATGAACCAATAGTTGAATGTCTTCAGTATTTCTTACTTAAATAAGAACTGTTATACTGAGGTGCATAATACCAGCAGCACTTTTCATAATCTGTTAATCATTATAACTACTGCCTCCATTTTAACTTTTTTTTTGCTATTGCAGCATATGAATCCCACTGGCTGATATACTTTTGCCAAGGAAGTTTAATCCTCTTACTCTTAAGAATTGTAAGAATTTCCATTACTTTTTATGGGAATTGTGTGCTCGGATTTTGACTTGATTCACAAACGATGTTGATGATTTATAGAATCATGGGTGTTTGGGAGGAAGTCATCTGAATAAATTGATGAATGTTCTGTTATCTCCCTTGTTTTCTGATGCAATTCCTTTTGTGTATGGGGAGCTTTCTATAACAAATGTAAGCTTCCAGATTTGTTTTCTTTAGTTTAACATAATGGAAGTGTTTTTATCCTTTGGAGACACTTGATTTTTTTTGTAATAGCATTTAACTCTATTGTTATTGGAAAGAAATGTTACAAAGTTTTCCAAATTTCAAGGACTCACAAAGGGGTTACATAGAGAATAGAGGATAGAGGATAAATACAAAATATGACAAGGTAGCAATCTACTATATCAAAGATAGTGACAGTGTAATGGGTTTATAACTGTCATCTGAATTCCAAGAACAAATCGCAGTCCAAAATTCAGTAAGTCTCTTTCTTTATGATATGTAAACTATAAAGTTGAAGGAAAATCATGCTCAGTTTTAAATCGGTTATTGTTACAGCAAAGCTCTTAATGCAGAATCTACCAGCAGTATGCTCGGTGGCAATGATACACAATGAACGACGCTCTTATTGAATGCTCACAATTGGTATGTTATTGTTTGCAAGCTTAGTAATAATTAATCATCGTTGATTACCAGGAAATTTTATGACCAGTATATATAAAAATATTAATGCTTGGGAATGAGATGTAATCTAATTGAGGAGTCTAGATTATATCATAATCCTGAGAATAAAATGCGACTGGCTGAAAGCCAATGCCAGATCCCTAGATTAGATTAGAAATGTATAACTCAACGTAAACAATTCTAATTTTTATAGCGCACAATATTTAATATGCTTGAGTTTTTATTGCATTTGATAGTCTTTGCAAAAAGGAATTCATGCCTTGTGATATAGTCAAAAGGAAATTAATGATTTTTAATGTACTGCTGATTACTATTATTTACCAGGGTCAATTTAGTTTACAAACTGTCATTTAATCTGATGATTCTGCTGATATCACAGCAAAATGAGAGAATAGATCAGATCTTTTTGGTGTCAGTAGAACTCAGAACCTGATTATAATTATAATTTCTTTGCAGAATATGGAAGGAGATTGGGAAGTTTGGGGAAGAGATATTGGAGGCACTAAGTATAATTTCCAAAATCTTTGGAAAAAGGAACTATGCCAAAAGACTTGAGAGTGACGGAAATCAAAAAAGAGGAAAAGGTTAAACCAGGAAATTGTAGGTAACTCATTCTTACTTCACTTGTGGGTAAACTTCTAGGGGCCAAAAATCCTTGGCCCACTCATCTGGCAGATGTGATGTGGAGCAGGTGGTGGTGACCTCTGTTCCTGACCCTGCCAGAGTATTTGGGGTCAGGGCAGAGTCAAGTAATTTGCAGGTGGTCAGTGGTTGCCCATGTCAGTATAGATGCATTGTCTCAGCTGATTGAGAAATGTTCTTTTAACCACTAGTTTATCTAAACTGCATTCCCACTACAGATTCAGGATGCTGCAAGCCCCTATCCAGTCTGACCTCATTATCTCTCCCACCATTGACACATCGCTTCTGTCATCTCTACTTCATCTGCCATCTATTCCATCAGTAAGGGTGCCCTTGAAACTCTCTCACATTGGTCCTCAGAATCCCACCACGATCAGCCCCAACACCAGTATCACCAGGCACACCAACACCAAGTAATCAACTGATGCTGCGCAGGTCACCATGGCCACATTTACTTCACTTGATGCTGTACACCTTGGCTGTCACATGATGCACCAGATTGGCACCACTCCACACCAACACCATAAAGCATCCTTACAATGCCCAAACCATTCCTTTCACACTCATCACCATTGCGGGCATACTGTTATGTCTCACCATTCAGTGCAACTCACTAAGCCACCTCCACAGAGGCACACAAATCTTTCCAAGAACACAGTGTTGAAAATGAAGGTTTAAATGTTTGACACCACATTAACAGAAATTGTACATAAACATTTGTAAAACATCCAAGATGTTGTGTGTTGTTAAGTGGTTTGATTGCACTGGGATGAGGGTGAGTGTGAGGGGTGGCTAGTGAGATGGGGATGTGATAATGTAGATAGAGAGGGATAGGTGGACATGTGAGGTATGTTGGTGTGAGTAAGGATGTGCAGGGATAAGGTACGGAAGGCAGAGTGATGGGATGTGATGAAAGACACAACAGGATGAGGTTGAGTGTGGCTTTACACTAATGTTTTGTGATCTACTGAGATTTTTGGCACATTTGTGGCACTGCACCCAGGTCCTCCTCATCACATCTCTGCTTGTGCGCTCCTGTGCAATGTGCAACCAGGCTGTGTTGATCTCCTGGGGAATCTCTTCCACCCATGGGAAGGCAAGAGGACCACCCTGCATGCTGTGACTCCCTCCATAAGCATATGGAGGGAGTCATGGGAGAGCTTTGGTTCAGCCCTGCACCTCTGTGAAGTGCTAGTCAGTGTTTGCATCAATGCTGTAGAACACTGATCGCACAAATGTCAAAATCAATTTGGACATAGTCTCTTTAAGGAAGCCAGCTAATGACGCGTCATCAAATGTCCTCACCACACTCGCTTCCTCTAATTGAGCAGCAAACGTGCTTGGCGTGAAGTTCGTAAAATCGCGGCCAAAGTCCTGTTTTCACACCCGCCATTATATTGTGTGGCACGACCACTGTGCTGAATGGGATAGATTAAGAACAGAACAAGCAGCTCAATACTGGAGATCCTTAAGAAAATAAGAACATAAGAAATAGGAACAGAAGTAGGCCATACGGCCCCTCGAGCCTGCTCCGCCATTCAATAAGATCATGGCTGATGTAGGGAAGGATGAAAACCCATTCATTTTACCCAGAAGGAAAAGGGCTGTGGGATCAGTCTGTGCTGTGAATTGAAACCGATGGAAGGAAAACTTTGGGACACAAATGAATGGAGACCCCCCCCCCCAGTGTTTGGACTCATAGGAAAGGGAATTTAATTTGGAACTATCTTCCAGAAAGTTTGAAATCCTAAAGTGCACATGGAAGAAACTACAAGAAAAGGGGTGGGGTCAATATCAAAAGGGCCAGTTTGGACATTGGAACTAATCAAATTGTCTGGGAACTGTATACCCTCGAAACTTGCCCCTTGAAAACATTAGCATTTAAACAATGCCACATACATATTCCAACACCTTTTTCATCAGGCATAGAAATATCTGGCTCAGGCCAGACTAGCACAATGGCTACAGGAGCCCAATGCAATCAACACCCACTCAAACCTTAAGTAGGTTAACATCAGTGGGAAAAAAAACCCAATCTAAAACTGCTGCATTTTTCAAAATCAAAAAGTCCACCAATGAGAAGAATCGACTTCAGCAGGAGAGGTGGACTGGATAATCTGGCTATAAAAAAGGGGTTTCTGATGTAGTATAAAAAGGGGTGATGATTTTCCCTGCACTCGTCATCCAACAACCACAACCAGCAAGCCTCTCGACACTGATGGAAAACCAGTGTCCGAAGACACGAAGATAGAAGAAACAAACCACCAGACTGCGGAAGGCACAGTAGTGAGTACATTGTACTGCTAAACTGGTGTAAAGATTTTCGTTGGGTCCGTTTTAGTGGGATTTAGGGGGATTGTTTTGTTGGTGTATTGCTGTTTGTTGAGTTACACCTTGTCAAATAAATTGGAAGCCTAAAGTTCCTCTTGGAATCACCTTGTCTCAGTTCTATTGTATTACATCTCCTGATCGTGAGTCTTATGTCAGAACCGTGTAAGGGAAGCTAGGAGGGCCTCGAAAATGCTCAACTGTGTGTCACAGGCTAGGGAAGAAGGGATTAGGAGTGTTTGACACTCACAGGTGCCTCACAGGCTAGGCATAAGCTGTGGGGACGCACGAGTCTCAAAACCCCCTTCATAAGCTGTGGACACAGTCTCTCCAGGGGTGCTCTTGCAGTACTCAGGGTACCTCACAGGCCAGGCATAAGCTGTGAGGGCAGAAGCCCAGAGAGAGACACCCAAGGCACAACAACCCTGTGAAAACCCCTTAAACCCCTTACAGAACATGGCGACCACGAAGGGATATAAGCAAACAGGAGATGTTAATATAACAGATGAGGTGATAAGAGAGGAAACTAAAATGGAGGAGAGAATTTCCTCATACATTTTTGGCAAGGTGAACCTCACCAAACCTTGGGTGCAAGCCCTCACTCGGGCAGAGCGCCCAGTGGATGCTGCTGCTCAGTGGACAGCAGGGAAGGACCACAACCACAGGGTGGAAAAGGCCATATGGCTTATCTGCTTCACCCGCCAAGTCCGAAAGCTCGACCAGCGGGTGAAGGACTTGGAACAGAGTCTTCAGAAATCAGAGGAGCTCTCTGCTATCCGGGCTGTGGTTGGGGACAACCTGCTGGCCGAATTAGCTGGGGAGCAGCAAAGGAACCGGCAGTTGGAGGAGACCTTCCGAAATAGCCGGGACTATCTTCGGTGTCAGGTCACTGAGGCCAAGGGTAGTGAGGGGTCCCTCCAGGAACAGAACTCTCGGTACACCCAGAAAATTTGGGAACTGGAGAATAAATTAAAAGACGTACAGGCAGCCTATAAAGTGGCCAGTAGCAGTGAGTTTGCAGATCACGGTCCCTGCCAGGAGAGGATTAAAACTCTCACCCACGCTCTATCCCAGGCAAAGGGGATGGTCGCCCGGAGGGTCCACAGGGGACAAAGGAGAGTATTGGGGGGTAGAGGAGAATCCAAAGGCAAGAGGCGCCCGACCACCTCCTGAGGCACCGGTGGTTTGTCCGGTGGGGTACCAGGAGGGGCAGGGCACACAGGTAGTAGCATACCCAGGGCTGGGGGCAGGACCAATGTGTTCCGTTTGGCAGCAGGGATGTGAGGCTCCAGCCGAGGGTCAGTTAAGGGCTGGATCAGGCGACCAGGCACTGTCTGCTGCACCGGGTATGGTGGGACAGCCGGAGGTAGAGGGACCAGCACAGAAAGATCCTGAACCAGGGCGGATGTGCCCAGTCAGGCAGCTCAAGTACGGTCCTCCACAGGGAGGTGGCCAAGGTCGGGGAGCGCTGGAGAGCGACTTTATTATTCCCAATGGAGTTCAATCACTCAGGGCCATGGTGGCCCATTTGGCCAAACTCACTCGCAGCGGGGACCCGTCTATCCACTTCATGGAGGTGATGCAGGCAGGGGAAATTAATGGGTGTGACAAGGGAGAGACAGCCAAGCTGCTGCTCTTCTCTCTGGACAGCAAATTGTACCAGGCCCTACAGGCAGAATGCTGGAGGGGACAGCATACATTTACTGAGGTCCAGAGGGCCGTCCTTGAGGCTATGGGCTTTGATGACGGCAGTCCTTTCAAACGGGTCGAAGGGACAAGGCAGCTCGCAGGGGAAACCCCGCAGGCGTTTGCGGACAGGCTGTGGGTGGTATACCACGCAGCCTGTGGGGAGCTCCTCGACCGGGCATATCTTTCCGCGGTACAGACTGGCCGCTGGCTGAGGATGCTGGTGGCAAACTGCTTGCCCCGGCTCAAGGCCAGGGCAGAACTGTGGTTCGATTCCCTCGACCCCAACCTCACCGAGGAAGCAGTGGTCAGGCAACTGGCACTGGTCCAACGGAATGGAGGAGGGGAGGAGGAGAAGACCTGCAAAGGTCGGGTAAATGAAGCCAAACCCAACCTGATTCCCAAAAGGGAATGGCACCAGGAAGGTGGGCGCTCGATTGATAAGGAGGGAGTGTGCTACGGGTGCGGGAAAGCGGGGCATTTTAAAAGGGATTGCAGGAGCCCAGTAAAGAGATATGGGGGGAGAAGTTCTTTAGGAGCCGCCCAGAGTGGGGGAAGTGGAGCGAGCTCCTCACCATCCCTTGACGAGATAGTAGCTGCAGTGAGGACAGCGCTGGAGGGGACTGGGAAGGTAGCCACAGCAACAGGCAGGGAAGCACCAGCAACCCTGCCAGTACAGAGGCCGTGACTAGCCCAGACCCAGCCTGCATACCTGTGTCCATTAGAATACGACCCCTGGGGACGACCCTGGGTCAAGATGGAGGTTGAGGGTGTATTCGGTACCTACCTTTTGGACACTGGTGCTTCCAGCACGATAGTCCATTCGGAGGACCCCGCAACCTCACCTCTATCAAACGGGGTGCCGTATCAACTAGTTGGGGTTCACAGGTAATGAGAAGGCTGGGTTTTTCTCAGTCCCGCTCGCAGTTCGTTTAGGAGCACTCCAAACACAATGGAAGTGCGTCCTGATGAACTGGGAGCAGGTGGAAAAAGGGATTTTGGGGGCTGATTTTATCATCGCTCGCCAGATCCTAGTAGACTTGAGGAATCACTGTCTATGGGGCACAGTGGGCACGATGGCAGAGGGAGAAGTCATGGTTATTGATAAGAAACAGGGAAAAGGGACTCTGTGTACAATGAAGCCAAAAGGGGGTTACGACCTGGAGGTTCTGGTCGTTAACACCCCAGCCGAGTACCGGGCCTATGTGCAAGCAAATCTTGCAGCATTTGCCACCCATAAACACGACTGTGGGAGAGTCACAGGAGTGGAGGTTAGAATAGATGGGGATCCCATGTCCCGCCCGCAAAAGCAGTATGGCTTTCCCCAAGAGGCAGAAGTAGACTTGGAGACAGCTTTAAGCTCGCTTGTCGAGCAGGGTGTTTTGAGACCCATAGCCACCCATGTCAACTTTCCGCTTTGGCCGGTTAGGAAATCGGATAATTCTTGGAGGGCTACGGTGGATTGTAGGGTGCTCAATAAAAACATCCCAGCTTGTGCCCCCACAGTAGCGGCGGTTGCAGATCTGATAGGGGAAATCCCTGCATCCGCAACCACGTTCATAGTGTTGGACATATCCAAAGGGTTCTGGTCTATCCCTGTACGAAGGGAAGACCAGTACAAGTTTGCCTTCACCTTCCGGGAACAGCAGTATACATGGAGCTGCCTCCCACAGGGCTTTCATAATAGTCCCAGCATCTTTCACCAATGCATGGCGAACTGCTTAAAAGGCTTCAGCCAGCCACACCAGCTGGTCCAGTATGTGGACGACCTTCACAGACAGCAGTGAGGAACACGGTCCACTTCTGGCCGAACTATTGGTCTTACTGAAGGAAGGGGGTTTTAAAGTTAACCCCAAGAAAGCCCAGATAGGTCTAGGAGAGGTAAAATTCCTGGGCCTGACGATAAGGGCAGGAGAAAGGGCCATTGATGAGGCTAGAAGAAAGGCAGTGCAGGAAGTCCCTGTCCCTAGGGATGTGTCGGGGGTAAGGTCTTTCCTGGGAATCACTGGCTACTGTCGGGACTTCATCGAGGACTATGCATCCACTGCCGCCCCTCTGCTCAGACTCCTACATAAGGGGGTCGAGTGGGAATGGGACGAGGGCTGTGAGGCAGCATTTGTCCGTCTTCAGAGAGACCTGCAGGTAGCACCTAGGGGCAATTGATGGGGGGGAGGAATTCTTCCTGGAGGTGGCAGCCAGTGGCGACAGCTTAAGTGCAGTGTTGCTCCAGGGGCGAAACGGTCAGCTGAGACCAGTGGTGTACTCCTCCAGGGTCCTCACGGAGGTAGAAAAGGGATACTCCAATTGTGAGAGGCACTTGCTTGCCACCCACTGGGCATTAAAGAGAGCTCAGATCTTTACCGGAATATCCCCCATTACACTCCTCACCCATCATACCCCGACGCAGATGCTGTTGGACGGGAGGATTAAGGACGGGACAGTGAGCAGTGCTAGAATCACTCGCTGGACCCTCCTCCTCTCTCAAATGACTTTAAAGGTCAAGGGCCTCTGCGAGCCCAGGCTCGCAGCAAATTTAATCTGTCCAGGGCAGTCGCATCGATGCTCTGTGGAGGGAGTATGGAACATTAACTTTGGATTTCGGGCAGGGATACACTCCACAGGCCGCGAGATCTACGTTGATGGCTCCAGTTCAGTGTCCACGGGTACAAGACTCACGGGCTGCGGAGTTTGGGATCCCAAGGCAGGAATTGCCTTGGCTCTTAAACTCCCATGCACCCTCTGCGCCCAGCAGGCGGAACTCTCGGCAGTGATGTATGTGGTCACACACCCCGAGGAATTCCCTACCCCATACACGATTTGCTCGGACAGCATGTTCACTTGCAATTCATGTACAGAGTATCTGCCAATTTGGTCACGCCGGGGGTACACCTCTGCGGATGGGAAGCCCCTTGTGATCAAACCCCTGCTAGAAAAGATCGGGGCTGCAATGGGAGAAACCAGGGATGTATATATCCATAAGGTAAAGGCCCACTCCAAAACTGAGCCACGGGGGGAAGGTAACCAGCAGGCAGACCTGCTGGCACGGGAAGGTGCTCGCACAGGTCGCCCAAGGGACCCATACGAGGCAGGCAGGATAGCAGCAGCAAGAAGCAAGCCAGGGACACAAGGGAGCGTAGGGGCAGCTGCGGCCCCGGACCTTAAAGTAGTCCAGATGCAGGATCCGATCCTGAAGGCTGCCTTGGCTGCTATAAAAAGGGGGGAAAAGGCGGAGGGCCCATACAGTGCTGTAGATATTGCTGTGCGGGAAGGCATGTTGTTTAAAGGGGACAAATGGGTAGTGCCGCCACAACACCGGAGGGAATTCCTTCAGCTGGCCCATGAGGGTCCAGGTGCGGGACACGCTGGACCGGAATCTACCTGGCAACGGGTAGAAAAGGCAGGGTGGTGGCGAAACCTCCGGGAAGACGTCCGCTACTTCTGTGCGGGCTGTCTGGTTTGCGCTGCAAACAACCCAGACCCTCAGAAAAGGAAGGCGTCTATGGGACACGTCAGGCGGGTAGAGGGACCATGGCAGTCGATCCAGATCGACTACATCGGATCCCTACCGGCCGCCCAGGGAGGTCATAAATACTGCCTCATCCTGGTGGATGTGTTTTCCAAGTGGGTGGAAGCCTTCCCTTGCCGAACAGCTACCGCGGTGGGGACTGCAAAAATCCTGGTGAGGGAGGTGTTCTCTCGGTGGGGTCTACCTCAAATCGTGGAGTCTGACCGGGGAAGCCACTTTACTGGCCAGGTGATGCAGGCCACCCTAAAGGTGCTGGGGATAAGAGCCAAATGGCATGTCGCCTACAACCCTCAGTCCTCAGGCCCCGTATAACGCCTGAACCGGACCCTAAAGGAAAGGCTGCGCAAGGAGACGGGAGACGCACCGAACAAGTGGGTGGAGTTCTTACCGTTGGTCCTCATGGGAATCCGGGCCAGTCAGTCAAAGAGCACAGGGTACTCACCCCATGAGCTGATGACGGGCCGGATCATGAGAACCCCAGTGCATGTGTTGGCGCCGGTTCTCACCGAAGGGCAGCTCCGAGAGGTGAACCGGGACCGGTTTGTCAGGAATCTGTTTGAACAGCTTTAACAGATTCACTGGCAGGCTGCTAGTAACATGGGCAGACAGCATCAGAGTAACCGATTGCTGCTAGAACCCAGCAAACACCACGAATGGGAAATAGGGGACCAGGTCATGGTGAGGAACTATGCTCGGGTCAGGGTTTTTGAAGCATTATATATGGGACCATACAGCATAGTCAACAAGGCTAGCCCTATGGTCTATGCGGTTCGACTGCCTCGCCGGGTGAAGTGGTATCACATTAATCAGTGTAAATTGTTTGACCCCAAAAGAGGTAAAAAACAGAGGGGACGAGCAAGGGAAGGGAATCAGGCACTGGGGGAAGAACAGGCCCCGGTGGATTTGGAGGCTCCGGAGGAGGCAGCGGGCCCCGAAGCTCTACAGCCAGGGCTGGTTCACTGCTCCTATAAGGCTATCCCACCAATGGGTAGAGGTTCCCAGCCCACTAACAGAAGTAGGGAGAAAGGCTCTACCATTAGCAAGGTTCAAGGGGAAGCTGAACCTCCCATGGTGGATCAGCTGGGGCTAGCCCAAGAGGTGGAGGAGATGGCATTGCAGCCCATAACATGGGACTCTGCACCGACAGTAAGGAGGAGTAACAGAGTTCCACAGCCCAGGGCGCCGTGGTCCCCTGTTTACATAGCCTCCCGCCCCAGACCGATAAGGCGAAAGACAACAGGGAGGGTGCTCTGTTGCGCTAGCAAGGGTCTCCCACCGATTATCCGGGGCTCGGGAGGGCCTTGGAGGGCAGCACAAGACTCATTAAGGGGGACCATACGAGCCCCTCAGCGGAGGGCATCCTGGTCCCCAGGGTACGGTCAGCCGAGTGGTCGACAACGCCTGTACAGTGACAGGATGTCGCCTGGCCACCCGGGGACAGGTGGCGGTGTGTATATTTTCCCTTTCTATTTTGTTACTTTGTGTTGTGAGTATATGTGTTTAGGTAAGGCAGTGACGGTTGGGTACAGCATTTTTGTGTTTGGAACATGTTACGTGGGCCGAGCCTGGAGAGGTCTCTCAAGGCAAGGCCATGTTCTTCTTGCCTTTCAGATGTCAACACCTCCCTACTGGACGTTAGTGATGCTGGTATCGCTAAGGATCTGCACCGGGCACCGAGGGGACACCGAGGGCACCGAGGGGACACCGAGGACTCCCTAGTTTTCAGATGCTCCTGGGGCAGAGCGCCGACAGTGACCACAGGAGAAGGGACTCCGGTGGCGGATGGCCGGGTCACCTACTCCCACGAGGGGAAATGGCCTGGGTGGTTGGGATCGAACTCCACCAAGTATTCAAACCATAAGGACTTTACCTACGGAGAGGCCTCCATCCCCTGCCCGGAGATCACTGTGGCCACTTCCAGAGTGAGTGTGACAGAAGGCAGGAAGGTATGCCTAACTTGCCAAGGGGACATACCTCTGGGACGGTGGTGGTGGCTCAGAAAGCTCAAGAGGGACATGGGAGACCGACACTCGGACTGGGAATGTCTGGATGATGATACCTACCGAACCATCATGGGGTCATCTGGCGGGGTAACGGTGTGCTGGGATAAATGGTGGGCATACGACCAAGGAATTTATTTGTGTATGTGGGGATCCACTCGCGTGTGTTCAGAGGGGGTCTCCATTGCTTTTTATAGGTGGTGGCAGGATGTCGGGGATGGGGTGGTATGGGATCGCAGCGGGGAGATGTGTGTGACCCCCAATCCCCGGGTACCAGTAAATGCCACCGAACTTGTAGTTCGGGAAAGAAAACCCCCACCCACGGCCAAGCCCACTGTCCCACACGAGTGCCCGACAACAACCAGGGGGCCGGGGAATGGTTTAGTGTTGGTCCCTACCGAGAAACTATTTTATCAGGGGGTACACTACGCAGTGGCATCAGTGGTGCTAAATCTGACAGAAGTCCGCCTACCTACATGGTGTCCCCGGGAAACCGAGCTGTTATACCAGGCTCTGCTGTGGGAGATGTTCCGGAAGTTCTATGAATTGGATTTCGGGGATGTCAAAGTGACAGACTTGTATAAACAGTGGGAGAGGGCCGAACCGGGCAGGCAGAGGCGTGGCACTTTAAATGACATTCTTACGGGGTTTAACACCGGGGCGTCCGCCATAAACAGTTTGGATAACATGCAGCTGGCCCTCCAGATAAATGGGTTAAAGAATCAGCTGCACAAAGTCCTGGGGGACGAGAATACCGTAGTGGGATCCGCGCTCCACGAAGAGGTGGCAATGACAGTTCACTTAAAGGAGATTATCTCTCAATTGGAGGCGCAGGCCAGGGCTGTAAACGCCTTGATTCGGGAGGATAGAAACGCCTCCGATCAAGCCGCCCAAAATGAGATGTGCGTGCTCTATGGGGCCTGGTTGCTGGGAGAGGGACAGAGTAACCTCGAGGATCTGAGACAGGGACAGGTCCCCTCCTGGATCAGCAACCAGCACTTAGCAGCACTGCATCCTTATGATAATGTTTTGAGTCCTTGCCAACTTCGTGTAGCGTCGGAAGCCTACCCGGTACCGGTGGACTGTGGAAAGTCAAATCATACCATCATGGGTGTGGTGGCCAGGATGCCCGTGATGGAGGCGTCCCCACGACCAGCACCCCTGTACCGAGTGGAGAATCTGGGAGTCATTCGTGGATGGGTGCATGTTCGATTCCAAGAGGTCCCACCTTATGTCACAATGTGGGAGCACACTGTGACAGGTACAGACCTCTCGGGTTGTCGGAGCAGGGGAGCACAGGTAATCCTGTGCCCCCAGCACTTGAACGCTTTTGCAAGGCCACAATGCGGGTTCAACACTGCTGGGGCAGAGCCTATCAATTGCACAATGGAAGTAATGGCCCCTAACCACATGCCTTCACAGGTATCATATGTAGGCGGTGGGACATATTGTGTCACCACAAGTGCCCAACGGTATGAACACAGACTGGGAAGGTGGTGTCCAATACTGTACAGCAGCTTTTGCTTTAAACCCAGGGCAGAGGTTCAAGTGGCACACACCAGAATCACACCCATCCCTAAACCTTCCACGATTCACCTCACGGTAAAAGCAACCTCAGCCATCTACAACAATATGTCGCCCAGTTTGGCTATCCCATTGCCCCACTACCTGAGAAACTTACAGCCCTCCTCCAGGCAGTGGATTTGTCTCAAAAACATTTTTACACCATGGAGCAGAAAACTGAAATTCTAGCAGGGGAGATTGCCCAGATTAAACCCCCAGCATGGTGGGATTTGGGAATATGGGCAGATATACCTGCATGGATCCGGGTGGGATCGCATGCCTTAGTAATCGGCCAATTCCTGATTGTAGCTTATCTGCTAGTTACAAGCTGTAAGCTCAGGAGAAAAAGAAAAAGAACGCAGTTTCTCAAGCTACTACACAGCCAGGAGAGCCGTTGCTAAACACTCAAGGTGTGTAAACAAAGCTTGACCGCGACACTTAGGCGGTTTTGTTATTTCCAGGGATGACTGCGTTTTCATACATGGCTCCTGGGGAGTTTGCAGGGCAGGTTTCTTTGTTTTACGGTTGAGACTGAAATGAGACTCAATGTACAATTACTGCTGTAACCTTAAGTACATATATGTATGTTGCTGTCGTATATTGTATCCTGTTGGATTTCTGTGTTTAGTACCGCGTTAAAAGGAATTACGATATATATCGATGGGATCAGTTTCGAGTTAAACTGGGGAAAGTTGGGCAATTTGGGAGACCTAGGGTTTTCTCACGACCCTGAACTTTGACACACTCGAGTGGTGTCTGATTGTGTCAGATGGGGGATTATGTAGGGGAGGACGAAAACCCCCTCATTTTACCCAGAAGGAAAAGGGCTGTGGGATCAGTCTGTGCTGTGAATTGAAACCGATGGAAGGAAAACTTTGGGACACAAATGAATGGAGACACCCCCCCCCAGTGTTTGGACTCATAGGAAAGGGAATTTAATTTGGAACTATCTTCCAGAAAGTTTGAAATCCTAAAGTGCAATGGAAGAAACTACGAACTTTAATCGAATTTGGGATTTTTTAAAAGGTGTATGTTGGGTCTGCAAGAAAAGGGGTGGGGTCAATATCAAAAGGGCCAGTTTGGAACTAATCAAATTGTCTGGGAACTGTATACCCTCGAAACTTGCCCCTTGAAAACATTAGCATTTAAATAATGCCACATATATATTCCAACACCTTTTTCATCAGGCATAGAAATATCTGGCTCAGGCCAGACTAGCACAATGGCTACAGGAGCCCAATGCAATCAACACCAACTCAAACCTTAAGTAGGTTAACATCAGTGCAAAAAAAAAACCCCATCTAAAACTGCTGCATTTTTCAAAATCAAAAAGTCCACCAATGAGAAGAATCGACTTCAGCAGGAGAGGCGGACTGGATAATCTGGCTATAAAAAAGGGGTTTCTGACGTAGTGAAAAAGGGGTGATGATTTTCCCTGCCCTCGTCATCCAACAGCCACAACCAGCAAGCCTCTCGACACTGAAGGAAAACCAGTGTCCGAAGACACCGAAGATAGAAGAAACAAACCACCAGACTGCGGAAGGCACAGTAGTGAGTATAACCTCTGGTCCCCAGAACTCCCAACTCAGTTAGGCCAGGAAAGGTGGGAGGTTGGGCATTGTACTGCTAAACTGGTGTAAAGATTTTCATTGGGTCCGTTTTAGTGGGATTTAGGGGGATTGTTTTGTTGGTGTATTGCTGTTTGTTGAGTTACACCTTGTCAAATAAATTGGAAGCCTAAAGTTCCTCTTGGAATTACCTTGTCTCAGTTCTATTGTATTACATCTCCTGATCATGAGTCTTATGTCAGAACCGTGTAAGGGAAGCTAGGAGCGCCTCGAAAACGCTCAACTGTGTGTCACAGGCTAGGGAAGAAGGGGTTAGGAGTGTTTGACACTCACAGGTGCCTTACAGGCTAGACATAAGCTGTGGGGACGCACGAGTCTCAAAATCCCCTTCATAAGCTGTAGACACAGTCTCTCCAGGGATGGTCTTGCAGCACTCAGGGTACCTCACAGGCCAGGCATAAGCTGTGAGGGCGGAAGCCCAGAGAGAGACACCCAAGGCACAACAACCCTGTGAAAACCCCTTACACTGATCTGATCATGGACTCAGCTCCACTTGCCTGCTCGCTCCCCATAACCCCTTATTCCCTTATAGAAACATAGAAAATAGGTGCAGGAGTAGGCCATTCGGCCCTTCGAGCCTGCACCACCATTCAATAAGATCATGGCTGATCATTCACCTCAGTACCACCTTGCTGCTTTCTCTCCATATCCCTTGATCCCTTTAGCCGTAAGGGTCACATCTAACTCCCTCTTGAATATATCCAATGAACTGGCATCAACAACTCTCTGCGGTAGGGAATTCCACAGGTTAACAACTCTTTGAGTGAAGAAGTTTCTACTCATCTCAGTCCTAAATGGCTTACATCTTATCCTTAGACTATGTCCCCTGGTTCTGGACTTCCCCAACATTGGGAACATTCTTCCTGCATCTAACCTGTCCTAACCCGTCAGAATTTTATATGTTTCTATGTGATCCCCTCTCATCCTTCTAAATTCCAGTGAATACAGGCACAGTCGATCGTGTCTCTCCTCATATGTCAGTCCTGCCATCCCGGGAATCAGTCTATTGAACCTTTGCTGCACTCCCTCAATAGCAAGAACATCCTTCCTCAGATTAGGAGACCAAACTGAACACAATATTCAAAGTGAGGCCTCACCAAGGCCCTTTACAACTGCAGCAAGATCTTCCTGCTCCTATATTCAAATCCCCTCGCTGTGAAGGTCAACATACCATTTGCCTTCTTCACCACCTGCTGTACCTGCATGCCAACTTTCAATGACTGATGTACCATGACACCCAAGTCTCGTTGCACCTCCCCTTTTCCTAATCTGCCGCTATTCAGATAATATTCTGCCTTTGTGTTTTTGCCCCCAAAGTGGATAACCTCACATTTATCCACATTATACTGCATCTGCCATGCATTTGCCCACTCACCTAACCTGTCCAAGTCATCCTACAGCCTTTTGGCGTCCTCCTCACAGATCACACCGCCACCCACCTTAGTGTCATCTGCAAATTTGGAGATATTACACTCAATTCCTTCATCTAAATCATTAATATATATCGTAAATAGCTGGGGTCCCAGCTCTGAGCCCTGCGGCACCCTGCAGTCACTGCCTGCCATTCTGAAAAGGACCCATTATTTCCCGACTCTCTGCTTACTTTCTGCCAGCCAGTTCTCTATCCACATCAATACATTACCCCCAATACTATGTGCTTTAATCTTGCACACCAATCTCTTGTGTGAGACCTTGTCAAAAGCCTTTTGAAAGTCCAAATGCACCACATCCATTGGTTCTCCCTTGTCCACTCTACCAGTTACATCCTCAAGAAATTCCTGAAGATATGTCAAGCATGGTTTCCCTTTCATAAATCCATGCTGACTTGGACCGATCCTGACACTGCTTTCCAAATGCGCTGCTATTTCATCTTTAATAATTGATTCCAACATTTTACCCACTACTGATGTCAGGCTAACCGGTTTATAATTACCCGTTTTCTCTCTCCCTCCTTTCTTAACAAGTGGTTTTACATTAGCTACCCTCCAGTCCATAGGAACTGATCCAGAGTCGATAGACTGTTGGAAAATGATCACCAATGCATCCACTATTTCTATGGCCACTTCCTTAAGTACTCTGATGCAGACTATCAGGCCCCTGGGATTTATCGGAATTCAATCCCGTCAATTTCCCGAACACAATTTCCCGCCTAATAAGGATTTCCTTCAGTTCCTCCTTCTCACTCGACCCTCGGTACCCTAGTATTTCCGGAAGGTTATTTGTGGCTTCCTTCGTGAAGACAGAACCAAAGTATTTGTTTAACTGGTCTGCCATTTCATTGATCCCCATTATAAATGCACCTGAATCTGACTGCAAGGGACCTACGTTTGTCTTCAATAATCTTTTTCTCTTCACATATCTATAGAAGCTTTTGCAGTCAGTTTTTATGTTCCCAGCAAACTTCCTCTCATACTCTATTTTCCCCCTCCTCATTAAACCCTTTGTCCTCCTCTGCTGAATTCTAAAATTCTCCCAGTCCTGAGGTTTGCTGCTTTTTCTGGCCAATTTTTATGCCTCTTTGTTGGATTTAACACTATCCTTAATTTCCCTTGATAGCCACGGTTGAGCCACCTTCCCCGTTTTATTTTTACTCCAGACAGGGATGTACAATTGTTGAAGTACATCCATGTGATCTTTAACTGTTTGCCATTGCCTATCCATCGTCAACCCTCTAAGCATCATTCACCAGTCTATCCTAGCCAATTCACGTCTCATACCATCGAAGTTACCTTTCCTTAAGTTCAGGACCCTCGTCTCTGAATTCACTCTCCACCTTAATAAAGAATGCTACTATATTATCATCACTCTTTCCCAAGGGACCTCGCGCAACAAGATTGCTAATTAGTCCTTTCTCATTACACATCACACAGTCTAGGATGGCCAGCCCTCTAGTTGGTTCCTCGACATAGTGGTCTAGAAAACCATCCCGAATATACTCCAGGAAATCCTCCTCCACCGCATTGCCACAAATTTGGTTAGCCCAATCAATATGTAGATTAAAGTCGCCCATGATAACTGCTGTACCTTTATTGCACGCATCCCTAATTTCTTGTTTGATGCTGTCCCCAACCTCACTCCTACTGTTTGATGGTCTGTGCACAACTCCCACTAGCATTTTCTGCCCTTTGGAATTCGGTAACTCCACCCATACCGATTCCACATCATCCACCTTCCTTACTATTGAGTTAATTTCCTCTTTAACCAGTAACGCCACTCCACCTCCTTTCTGTCTATCCTTCCTGAATGTTGAATACCCCTGGATGTTGAGTTCCCAGCCTTGGTCACCCTGAAGCTATGTCTCCGTAATGCTAATTACATCATACCCGTTAACTGCTGTCTGCGCAGTTAATTCTTCCATCTTATTCTGAATACTCCTCGCATTGAGGCACAGAGCCTTCAGGCTTGTCTTTTTAACACACTTTGTCCCTTTAGAATTTTACTGTAATGTGGCCCTTTTTGCTTTATGCCTTGGATTTCTCTGCCCTCTACTTTTACTTTTCTTCTTTCTATCTTTTGCTTCTGTCCCCATTCTACTTCCCTCTGTCTCCCTGCATAGATTCCCATCCCCCTGCCATATTAGTTTAACCCCTCCCCAACAGCACTAGGAAACACTCCGCCTAGGACATTGGTTCCAGTCCTGCTCAGGTGCAGACCGTCCAGTTTGTACTGGTCCCACCTCCCCCAGATCCGGTTCCAATGTCCCAGGAATTTGAATCCCTCCCTTCTGCACCACTGCTCAAGCCACATATTCATCTGAGCTATCCTGCGATTCCTACTCTGACTAGCACGTGGCACTGGTAGTTATCGTTTAAGAAACTGTCTATTTCTGTCTTAAATTTATTCAATGTCCCAGCTTCCACAGCTCTCTGAGGCAGCGAATTCCACAGATTTAGAACCCTCAGAGGAAATTCCTCCTCATCTCAGTTTTAAATGGGCGGCCCCTTAATCTAAGATTATGCCCCCTAGTTCTCATCTCCCCCATCAGTGGAAACACCCTTTCTGCATCCACCTTGTCAAGCCCCCTCATAATCTTATACGTCTCGATAAGATCACCTCTCATTCATCTGAATTCCAATGAGTAGAGGCCCAACCTACTCAACCTTTCCTCATTAGTCAACCCCCTCATCCCCGGAATCAACCTAGTGAACCTTTTTTGAACTGCCTCCAAAGCAAGTATATCCTTTAGTAAATATGGAAACCAAAATTGCATGCAGTATTCCAGGTGTGGCCTCACCAATACCCTGTTTAACTGTCGCAAGACTTCCCTGCTTTTATACTCCATCCCCTTTGCAATAAAGGACAAGATTCCATTGGCCTTCCTGATCACTTGCTGTACCTGCATACTATCTTTTTGTGTTTCATGCACAAGTACCCCCAGCTCCCGCGATACTGCAGCACTTTGCAATCTTTCTCCATGGGGTGCTTTGAGCTGTCAACAGTAGCAGAATTGTATTCCACCACAATCTGTAATCTCATGATCTGGCATATCCCTCACTCTCCATTACCATCAAAACAGGGGACCAACCCTAGTTCTGTGAAGAGTGTAGAAGAGCATGCTAGGAACAGCAGCAGAAGTACCTAAAAATGAGGTGCCACCCTGGTGAATCTATAACACAGACAGAGCTAAGCGATCCCACTACCAACGGATCAGATCAAAGCTCTACAGTCCTGCCACATCCAGTCATGAATGGTGGTGGATAATTAAATAACTAACAGGAGGAGATGGCTCCATGAACATCCCAATCCTCAAAGATGGCAGAGTGAGTGCTAGTAGTGCTGAATGGATGATCCATCTCGGCCTCCTCCTGAGGTCCCCACCATCACAAATCCCAGTCTTCAAACAATTCTATGTACTCCACGTGATATCAAGAAATGGCTGAGTGCACTGGATCATTAAAAGCTATGTGCCCTGACAATATCCTTGCTGTAATGCTGAAGGCATTTACTGCAGAACTAGTCAAGCTGTTCCAGTATAGCATTGGCATCTACCTGCCAAAATTTGTCCTGCTTTCTATGGACAGGACATATCCAATCTGACCAATTACCGCCCCATCACACCACTCGCAATCATCAGCAAAGTGATGCAAGGTATCATCGACAGTGGCAGCAAGCAGCACTTACTCACCAATAACCTGCTCGCTCATGCTCAGTTTGGTTTCCATGAGATCACTTAGCTCCAGACATCATTACAACGTTGGTCCAAACATGGACAAAATTGCAGAGGTGAGATGAGAGTGACTGCTCTTTGCATCAAGGCAGTATTTGACAGAGTGTGGCACCAAGAGCTCTAATCAAATTGAAATCAATGGGAATCAAGGAAAAAACTTACCACTGGCTGGAGTCATATGTAGCACAAGAGAAGATGGTTGTGGATCATCACAGCCCCAGATATTGTGATATATTCTTACGACATCACGAACAGAAGTACATACAAGATGGCTCCAATACAGAAAACCTGTCATCATGTGACTTTATTGTATTTACATTAGTAGTTGCATTACTACAGTAGTCCACTAGGTGGAGCAGTAGTCCTATTACAATTCTCCCTCCTTAATGAAGAAGTAATCATAACAAGGTAATCATTACACATATCTTGCATGGTTATACCCAACAAAAGATTTGGGTTAGATTTTACACTTTTGTGCATATCGCCCAAAAATGGGTGTTTTTTCTGGTGTGGGCGGTAAAAATGGATTTTCAGAATGCCGGCTTCTCACCCATTCTCAAAGCACCTAGTCTCCATTTTTGAAATTGGGCATTACCACGAGCGATATGAAATGGGCGGTAGCGTTAAATCTCGCTGACCTTCTGCCGTAAAGTGTCACCGTCCTTAGCAACGGCATGGCAATGCTCAATTCCCATGATTCAGGAGGTCAAGGGTCATCATGACATGCGCATAAGAGGAGACAGAGAGACAGGGAACTGAGAGGGACTGAAGGTGTGTGTGGGTGTGGTGTGGCTGCTTTGGGAGGAAGGAAAGAGAGTTTAGAGCTTTAGAGCAAATAGGGAAACAAAAATGAGCTGTTACCAGCCACATATTTGCCTGAATTTGGCCTATAATGGAGGGAGAGGAGGAGGCATCACAGCACGTTGTGTAGACTGATGCTGGAGAGAGCAGTGAGGTGGGAGAGGAGCATATTGGAGGGCGCAAAAGAGCCAGGAGGTTCTCGGATGAGACAAATGCTTCCCTCCTGCAGGAGGTCGAGTTACGCTGGGGTGATTTGACACAGGGAGGGCGTGGGAAGGTGCTGAGGAGCTCCGATTCTCGCCCGTCAATCCGCTGGTTCTGTTCTCTACTGATGAGAGCACGGACTTCGAGGAACCTGCATCGCCACGGTCCAGACGCCATTCCACCCCAAGGCTATCTCGTGCTCCTCCGGTCATTCCCGCCTCCACTCTGGAGGTACCGGTACCAAGTACCTCGTTACAGGACACCCCATTTGTCCCCAGGACACCGCCGACCCTGCGGAGGCCTAGTGGACGCGGCAGGTCTGATCCACGAGCGCCACATGAGAGCGGAGAGATGGTACAGTTGTCCAGGAGGACTGTAGACATTGGTGACCAGCTCATCGAAGCATTGGGGAGCATATTCTGACAGCTGGCCACCATGACTGAGTATGTTCCGCAGATGGTGGACACCCTGGATGCGATAGCCAGGAACACTGCTGGCACAGGCCTCCCAGTGGTTCCAGAGCGCGACACTCCATCCCTAGGTACCGCACCACCACTGCGAACAACAGATGAGAGGAAGGACCAAAATCCTGCTTCTGCATCAGAGAATGTTGCCTCCTCATCACCCCCCGCTCCCGTACCTTTGAAACCACTGCCTCTGCCTTCATCCCCCGCAAATGAGGCACCTCCTGAGGAGCTCTTCAGCCAGGCGCCATGGAGTGAGGAGGGGAAGGGGTAAAGGTGGGGAGAAGAAGTGGGGGGAAAGAAAAAGAGGTGCATGTCCGCAGGTGATGGCTGTGTTATATCTCCATCTGGGTGTATGTAATTTTGTTGCAATGTATGGGGGGAGGGGACCACCCTCCTGCTTTGCATTTGTATTCTGTGTTGCTGGACATGTTGAACATTTGATTGATGTCAATGGTAGGAAAAGTGGGGTGCTTTTGCCCATGATACTTGTGATTTCAGACCAATGTTGGTATAAAAGTTTTTTTATTGAACATAACCTTGTTGCGCATTGTCTCAGATAGCTGGACCATTACACACTGGTGATTCCTTAACATGAAAGGGTTGAATAAAACTTAACTTCAATCAACGTAAACTTTAACTGATACCAAGATGATGGGCACCATTGATGTCTGAGCTGCACGCACACAGCAGTGTGTCAGTGTTGTCACTCACAGCAATGTTCTTTCAGGCCAATCTTTCAGATATCAGCTTCTCACGTAAGAGTCTTGCAGCTATGTAGCCATCACGGGCCCTTTCCTGCGATCTGGTGAGGGTCGTGGGCATGGTTGCATAGCCAGCCTGATTATCTGGCCCTAGGTCAGCGTCCAGCCCCTTGTTGTCCTCTTCCTCTTCCTCTCTCTCCTGAGGTGGAGCATCAGTCCTTTCTGGCAATCCTTGTCCCCTCCTGATAGCCAGGTTGTGCAGCATAGAGAATATTGTGTATGGAGAAAGAGTCAGACTGAACACTGTGAGCGCAAAGTAAAGTGTGACCTTAGTCTTTTATTGCAGGCCTCCAGAGTGCCTCTCCAACCTGTGAAGCCTCCTTAAATACCTATGCTCCCAAGGGATTATGGGATCCCTTGGGACTCCATGGGATAAGCCCTCTGGTGGCTGTACAGAGTAAATGCAAATCCACATATACAACAGAGAACATGACCACAAATTGACTTATTAGCTCCCCTCCTGAGTGGTCCAGACATCTGAAGCGCTGCTTAAGCACAATTATTGTTTTGTGGACCACATTGCATGTGTCTCTGTGGCTCTGGTTGTATCGCTTCTCGGCCTCGGTGTGGGTGTAACACTGGGGGGTCATCAGCCAGGTGGCTAGGCCATATTGGTTATCACCAAGGATCCAGCATTGTCCTTGTGGCTGACTCATAAAAATGTCAGAGACAGCGCTCTCACGCAGGATTTGAGCCTCATCGAAGGTGCCCGGACATTTGGCATTTACTGCCAGTATGATCTGGTTGTGGTCGACAACTAGTTGGACTTTCAATGAGTGAAATCCTTTTCTGTTATGAAAAAGTTCCGGGTCCTGAGAAGGTGCCTGCATGGCGATGTGAGTGCACTGTATTGCTCTCTGCACCCTGGGAAAATTAGCAATGTGGTAGAATGCTCCAGCCCTGTCAGTCTGAGCCTCCGAGGTCATGGGGAAGCTGGTAAAGTCCATCCTTCGCGCGTATAGGGCCACCGTGACCTGTCTAATGCAGCGATGGGTGGCATGGTGAGACAGAGGGCAAATCTCGACTGCGGAGGCCCGAAAGGAACCGGACGCTTAGAAAGACAGTGCCGTGGTGACCTTGACCTCGACCGACATGGATGTCCTGATGGCAGGCTGCATATGTGGCCTGATGAGCTCACATATTTCATTGATCACCACCTTGTGGAAGCGCAGTCTCCGAAGGCAGGTGTGGTCGGACACATCGAGGTAAGACCTCTTTTCCCTGTATGTGCTGGGTGTGTATAGTCTGGCCCTCCTCCTCATTCTTGCACATCTTAAATTGGGGACATAATGATGTGCATCACACATTGAGCCATCTGCACTCTGCAGCATCTGCTTATTAATCGATGCAGGCTGAGAAATGGCTGGCCCCATTGCAATGAAAGTATAATAGCGATTGATCAGAAGCAATAATTTCCTCACTAAAATACACCTACAGTAAACCCCCAATAGTCCAGAGTCTGAAAATGTGTCTGTTGAGATGGTCACTTCACCTGAGAAGTGTCATGTATCTCACACTACTGAACACAACTGTATCTTACCATGCTGTACATGACTGTAACTAGATATGACCTGTAACCACCAGCATACCTTACCACCAGGGGTGCATTTTCAGGAGACACTGGATACCAGTCCCACACAGGTATATAAAGACAGGTCTCAGGCAAGTGTGGCATTCGAGTGCTGTGTAATAAAGGTGCAGGTCCTGAGTGACCTTGACTTCAACATGTGCCTCGTGTGAGTCTGTACTACGGGGACAAGATTTTACAGTGGCGACGAGTTACGGGATTACAGAATCCACAGAATGGTGACCAATGGCTCAGATGAAAAATACAATGCTGGAGATAATTGGGAGGACTTTCTAGAAAGACTCCAGCAAAGCTTCGTAACCAAAGACTGGTTAGGCGACGATAAGGCAGACAAGAGAAGAGCCCATCTCTTGACCAGCTGTGGCTCGAAAACATACGCCTTAATGAAGGACCTGCTGGCACCCGAGAAACCAGCAAGCAAGTCGTTTGAAGAGCTGAGCACACTGGTAAGAGACCACCTGAAGCCAGCGAGCAGCCTACACATGGCCAGACACAGGTTCTACAACCACAGTCGCTGTGTGGGCCAGAGCATACCCAACTTTGTGGCGGAACTTCGGAGGTTGGCTAGCTTATGTGAGTTCTCCGATGAGCTAAGGAGAGAAATACTGAGAGACTTTTTTATTGAAGGAATAGGCCATGCAGGCATATTCTGAAAGCTCATAGAGACCAAGAACTTGACTCGAGAGGCAGCAGCACTGGTTGCACAGACATTCTTGGCAGGAGAAGAAGAAACGAGGTTGATCTACACTGCGGGTACGACAACTAACGAAACATCGAAACAAGGGGTTCACAACGTGAAACAAGCCGCTACCCCCACACACAGACAAAGGCAGGAGAGCAGGCCCTCAACAGCAGGCAGTGGTGCCAGAAGCCATCAAGGGCCACATGAACGGCCATTCACACCTCATCAACCCACAATGCGAGCAATCAACTGCAAACTGAGAGAAGCTCATGAGAGATCAGCCAGACGCAGCTCATCCTTCGGAAACAATGGAAGCGGTCTGTGCTGGAGATATGGGGGAAGGCACTCATCAAGGGGGTGTCGATTTCAGCACGCCATTTGCAGAAACTGCAGCTATACAGGGCATTTGGCCCGCATGTGCAGGAAAACGGCAGCTCGGCTGGTATATGAATCGGAAGGGTCAGAAAGCGGACCAGAAGACAGAGGGGACAGCAACCGGGACACCGACGTACAGCGGGTCAACACGATCAATGGCCACTGTTCTTACAACAAGACGCCTCCAATAAAGATGAAGGTCCTATTCAACGGGATACCCGTCAACATGGAGCTGGATACGGGAGCGAGTCAATCTCTCGTGAGGGCTCAACAATTTGAACAGCTGTGGCCGCACAAAAGCAACAGACCAAAACTCACAAGGGTCGACACCAAACTAAGGACTTATACGAAAGAAATCGTCCCAGTCCTCGGCAGCGCCATGCTCTCAGTCACACACAAAGGGACAGTGAACCGACTTCCCCTGTGGATTGTTCCCGGAGATCTCCCAGCACTACTGGGGAGAAGCTGGCTGGCTAAACTAAACTGGAAATGGGATGATGTTCACGCCATGTCATCAGAGGAATGGACCTCTTGCTCAACAATTCTAAGTCGATTTGAACATCTCTTTCAGCCAGGTGTGGGCACCTTCAAAGGGGCTAAAGTCAAAATCTACATCACACAGGATGCTAGACCAGTCCATCACAAGGCCAGAGCTGTACCCTATGTGATGAGGGAAAAGATTGAACACGAACTAGACAGACTTCTGCGGGAAGGCAATATATCACCTGTGGAATTTAGCGACTGGGCAAGTCCCATCGTCCCAGTCATGAAGCCTGATGGATCCGTACGAATCTGTGGGGACTACAAATCTACCATAAACAGAGTCTCCCTACAGGACCAATAGCCGCTGCCCAGAGCGGAGGACTTATTTGCCACATTGGCTGGAGGTAAACTTTTCTCGAAACTGGACCTCACATCTGCGTAGATGACGCAAGAACTGACCAAGGAGTCGAAGTTACTCACCACCATCAACACACATCGAGGCCTTTTTATGTACAATCGATGCCCATCTGGCATCAGGTCGGCAGCTGCTATATTCCAACATGGAGAGTCTGCTCAAGTCCATCCCGGGGATGGTTGTATTTCAAGACGACATACTTATCACGGGCAGGGACATCGACTCCCATCTCCACAATTTGGAGGAAGTACTAAAGCGGTTGGTTCGGGTAGGCCGAAGAGTTAAGAAATCCAAATGTCTGTTTCTCACACCCGAGGTTGAATTTTTGGGCAGAAGGATTGCCGCTGATGGAATCCGCCCAACAGAGACCAAAATCGAAGCAATTCGCCTGGCACCCAGGCCCCGGAATGTCTCAGAACTGCGCGCCTTTCTCGGGCTACTCAATTACTTTGGGAACTTTATGCAGAACCTAAGCACGCTGCTGGAGCCTCTCCATGTGCTACTCAGGAAGGGGTGCGATTGGTTTTGGGGGGACGCCCAGGAACGCGCCTTCTATAAGTCACGCAACTTTCTATGTTCCAACAGTGTTTTGGCTTTCTTTGATCCAGGTAAAAAGCTAATTTTTACATGTGATGCGTCAGCGTACGGGGTCGGGTGCATTTTACAACATGTCAATAGTGCGAGTAAATTACAACCCATAGCTTATGCCTCCAGGTCACTTTCGCAGACGGAGCGCGGGTACGGTATGGTGGAGAAGGAGGCACTCGCTTCCGTGTATGGTGTCAAAAAGATGCACCAATACTTTTTCGGGGCCAAGTCTGCGTTAGAAACCGACCACAAGCCCCTCATGTCCCTGCTATCCGAGAGCAAGGCAATAAATACCAACGCCTCGGCGCGCATTCAACGGTGGGTACTCATGCTGGCATCTTACAACTACACCATAAGGCACAGACCAGGCACAGACAACTGTGCCGACGCGCTTAGCAGGCTATTCCTGGCGACCACGGAAGGGTCTGATGAACAGGACTGTGAGATAGTCATGGCAATCAATGCCTTTGAGTCCACAGGTTCACCCATGACGGCTCGCCAAATCAGAGCCTGGACGGCCAGCGACCCCACGTTATCCTTCATAAAAAGATGTGTCTTAACCGGTGACTGGGCAGAGGTTCGCAATGCCTGCCCCGAGAAGATCAAACCATAGGCGCATGCATGAGCTATCACTACAAGCAGACTGCCTGATGTGGGGCAGCCGAGTAGTTATGCCTCTGCGAGGCAGAGAGGCATTTGTCCAGAAGCTCTACCGCGAGCACCCGGGGATCATTCTCATGAAGGCCATAGTCAGATCCCACGTCTGGTGGCCTGGCATTGACGCGGACTTGGAGCTCTGCGTCCGCAGGTGCACCATTTGTGCCCAACTAAGTGATGACCCCAGGGAGGCTCCCCTGAGCCCCTGGCCCACCAAACCGTGGTCGCGGGTGCACGTCGACTATGCGGGCCCATTCATGGATAAAATGTTTCTCGTAGTTGTAGATGCATTTTCAAAGTGGATCAAATGCACCATTTTAAACTCGAGCACAACCTCCACCACTGTGGAGAGCCTTGCAACCATGTTTGCAAGGCACGGAATTCCTGACATATTGGTCAGTGATAATGGTCTGTGCTTCACCAGCGCAGAATTCCAAGATTTTATAATGACCACGGCATAAATCGCGTTAAGACAGCTCTGTTCAAGCCGGCCTCCAATGGCCAGGCAGAGCGAGCAGTGCAAATCATTAAACAAGGCATGCTTAAAATCCAAGGTCCCACGCTGCAGGGCCGCCTGTTGCGACTGCTGCTGGAATGCAGATTTTGTCCGCATTCATTGACTGGGGTTCCCCCTGCGCAACTGTTGATGAAAAGGACCTTAAAGACAAGGCTCTCATTAATCCTCCCAGACATGCACAAAATCGTTGAGGCAAAGCGCCGTAAGCTAACCGAGTACCATGACCGAAATTCGACGGGGAGGTGGAATGAGATAGGGGACAAAGTGTTTGTACTAAACTATGGCAGGGGTCCCAAACGGCTTGCAGGGACAGTAACAGGCAAGGAAGGAAACAGGCTACTGGTAGTACAAATGGACAATGGCTAAACCTGCCGGAGGCATGTAGACCAAGTCAAAAGCAGATTCACCAACAACACTGCTGAACCAGAGGCAGAGTACAATGTGGAACTCACACCACACCTGGTGGACAGACAGAGGGAACAACCTGAGCAAAGGGCAATCCCAACAGACAGCCCAGGTGAGACACCAACAATCACACTAAACAAAACAGACAGCCCAGGCGAGACACCAGCAATCACACTGAAAGAAAAACAGGCACCAAGGCAAACAACTGAACCACAACTAAGACGCTCCACGCGAGAGAGTAGACCACCTGAGAGACTGAACCTATAAAGACAATAAGACCTTGGGGGAGGGTGATGTCATGTATCTCACACTACTGTACACAACTGTATCTTATCATGCTATACATGACTGTAACTAGATATGACCTGTAACTACCAGCATACCTTACCACCAGGGGTGCACTTGCAGGAGACACTGGATACCTGTCCCACACAGGTATATAAAGACAGGTCTCAGGCAAGTGTGGCATTCGAGTGCTGTATAATAAAGGTGCAGGTCCTGAGTGACCTTGACTTCAACATGTGCCTTGTGTGAGTCTGTACTATGGGGACAGGACTTTACAAGAAGAATTTCAGAGTCAATCCAAACTTCACTGAAGTTGAACCAGCATTTTAAATGAAGCGACCTGCGATTTTTAAAATGGCAGCCACACCGCTGGCTTTAATTCACAACAGTTCCACCTTTTCCGGGTGGTTTTTTGGGCGAGCAATATTGTGGGCGATTTCCTGGGCGTTGGTTTCGCCAAATGTGCTCTTAACGACAAAAAAAAATGGCCGGTATTATTGAATCTCGGCGTTAATTCCATGTGGAAAGTAATGCTGGGCGATATTATGGGCATTGATTTTGCCCATTCTGATGATTCCGCCCAAAAAAGGTGGGCGGACGGTATTATTTTTTCCCGCCGTTACACACATGGAGAAAGTAACGCTCGGCGATAAGTTTCCGAAAAATGCCCGTCCATTTCCATTTTGTGGATAAATGGACGATATATTGGCGTTATACATCATTTCAGCAGTAAAATGAACGTTAAGTGGGCGTTAAGCAGGCAAAAAACATGGAAAATCTAGCCCATGGACTTATTTTTTCATATTCACAAATCAAACTTAACCACTGGTTTTCTGTTTCGAAGAGGATATCTTCACTCTCGAACAGAACTTTCCAAACTTGTTCTGGAACATAGACCCATTCTAGTCTCTGAGCCTGAGGAGAGTTTTGCTCCAAGGGCAACCATTGATCTACATTTTGACTCTCTACAACTTCAGATTGTTTGTCTGCCTGACTCGGACTCAGAATTAAATTCTGACTTTCTCTTGGATTTGTTTCTAGTACTAATGTAGGCTGATGTAGGATTTGCAACTGATACTCTACCTGTAACAAGATTATCTGACTCATCAGAAATAATCGAATCATTCCAACTTTCATAAGAACATAAGAAACAGGAGCAGGAGTATGCCATTTGACCCCTCAAACCTGCTGTGCCATTTAATAAGATCATGGCTGACCTGATCATGATCTCAGCTCCACTTCCCTGCCCGCTCCCCATAACCCTTTATTCCCTTATCATTTAAAAATCTCTCGATCTCTGCTTTAAATATATTCAATGACCCAGCCTTCACAGCTCTCTGGGGCAGAGAATTCCATAGATTTACAACCCTCTGAGAGAAGAAATTCCTCTTCAACTTCATTTTAAATGGATGGCCCCTTATTCTGAGGCTATGCCCCCTAGTTCTAGTTTTCCCTATGAGTGGAAATATCCTCTTGACATACACCTTATCGAGCCCCCTCATTATCTTATATGTTTCGATAAAATCATCTCTCATTCTTCTAAACTCCAATGAGCATAGGCCCAACCTACTCAACTTATCTTCATAAGTCAACCCCCTCATCTCCGGAATCAATCTTCTTTGAACTGCCTCCAATGCAGGTATATCCTTTCTTAAGTCATCATCATAGGCAGCCCCTCGAAATCGAGGAAGACTTGTTTCCACTCCCAAAGTGAGTTCTTTGATGGCTGAACAGTCCAATATGAGAGCCACAGACCCTGTTACAGGTGGACAGACATTCATCGAGGGAAGGAGTCGGTGGGGCTGGTTTGCCGCTCGCTCCTTCTGCTGCCTCTTCAAGGTCTTTGCGTTGAGACTGGAAGAGCTCAACGTCCTCCTGGATACACTTTCTCCACCTCGGGCGGTCTTCGGCCAGGGTCTTGCAGGTGTCAGTGGTGATGCCGCATTTTACCAGGGAGGCTTTGAAGGTGTCCTTATAATGTATTTGCTGTCCTCCTTTGGCTCGTTTACCATGAAGGAGCTTCACATAAAGCATTTGCTTCGAGACTCTCGTATCTAGCATGCAAACTATGTAGCCTGCCCAGCGAAGCTGATCGAGTGTGGTCAGTGATTCAATACTGGTGATGTTAGCCTGGACGAGGACACTGATGTTGGTGCGCCTGTCCTCCAAGGGGATTTGCAGGATCTTGCGGAGATATCATTGGTGATATATCTCCAGCGATTTGAGGTGCCTTCTATACATCATCCATGCCTCAGATCCATACAGGAGGGCGGGTATTACTACAGCCCTGTAGACCATGAACTTGGTGGTAGATTTGAGGGCTTGGTCTTCAAACACTCTTTTCCTCAGACGGCCGAAGGCTACACTGACGCACTGGAGGCGATGTTGAATCTCCGCATCAATGTCTGCCTTTGTTGATAAGAGGCTCCTGAGATATGGGAATTGGTCCACATTGTCGAGGGTCGCGCCATGAATTTTGATGATTGGAGGGCAGTGTTGTGCGGTGGTGACAGGCTGGTGGAGGACCTTTGTCTTACGGATGTTAAGCGTAAGGCCCATGCTTTCATATGCCTCAGTGAATACATTGACTATATCCTGGAGTTCAGCCTCTGAATATGCACAGACGCAGGCATCGTCCGCATACTGCAGCTCAACAACAGAGGTTGGGGTGATTTTGGACCTGGCCTGGAGGCGACGTAGGTTAAACAGCTTCCAACTGGTTCTGTAGTTTAGTTCCACTCCAGCTTGTTGATTATGAGGTGGAGCATGGCGGCGAGGAAGATTGAGAAGAGGAGCTTGAGAAGATTGAGTAAAGAGATCAAAACTGCACACAGTACTCTAGGTGTGGCCTCACCAATAACCTGTACAGTTGTAGCAGGACTTCCCTGTTTTTATATTCCATCCCCCTTGCAATCAAGGCCAATATTCCATTTGTCTTCCTGATTACTTGCTGTGCCTGCATACTAACTTTTTGTGTTTCCTCTGTACTGAAACACTTTGCAATTTTTCTCCATTTAAAAAATAATTTGTTTTTCTAATTCTTTCTGCCAAAGTTGATAATCTTACATCTTCCCACATTATGCTCCATCTGCCAACTTTTTGCCCATTCACTTAGCCTGTCTATATCTCTTTGCAAATTTTTTGTGTCCTCCTCACAACTTGCTTTCCCACCCATCTTTGTATTATCAGCAAACTTGGCTATATTACATTCGGTCCCTTCATCCAAGTCATTAATATAGATTGTAAATAGTTGAGGACACAGCACCGATCCCTATGGCACCCCACTAGTTACTGTTTGCCAACTGGAAAATGACCCATTTATCCCGACTCTTTGTTTTTTGTTAGTTAGCCAATCCTCTATCCATGCTAATATATTACCCCCAACCCATGAACTTTTATCTTGTGCAGTAACCTGTTATGTGGCACCTTATCTAATGCCTTCTGGAAATCCAAATACACCACATCCACTGGTTCCCCTTTATCCACCCTGCTCGTTACATCCTCAAAGACTTCCAGCAAATTTGTCAAGCATGATTTTCGTTTCATAAAACCATGTGACACTGCTTGATTGAACTATGCTTTTCCAAATGTCCTGCTACTGCTTCTTTAATAATGGACTCCAGATTTTCCCAATTATAGATGTTAGGCTAACTGGTCTGTAGTTTCTTGCTTTCTGTCTGCTTCCTTTTTTAAATAGGGGCGTTACATTTGCAGTTTTCCAATCTGCTGATACCTCCCCAGAATCCAGGGAATTTTGGTAAATTACAACCAATGCATCCACTATCTCTGCAGCCACTTCTTTTAAGACCCTAGGATGCAAGCCATCAGGTCCATGGGACTTGTCCACATTTAGTCCCATTATTTTGCCGAGTACTACTATTTCAATGATAGTGATTGTTTTAAGTTCCTCCCTCCCCATAGCTCCTTGATTATCCACTATTGGGATGTTTTTAGTGTCTTCTACCGTGAAGAGCGATTCAAAGTCTCTACCATTTCCCTGTTTCCCATTATTAATTGCCCCGTCTCATCCTCTAAGTGACCTACATTTACTTTAGCCACCCTTTTTCTTTTTATATAGCTGTAGAAACTCTTATTATCTGTTTTTATATTTCGTGGTAATTTACTTTCATAATCTATCTTCCCTTTCCTTATTATTTTTTTAGTCGTTCTTTTTTAACTTTTAAAATGTTCCCAATCTTCTGGCCTCCCACTAGTTTTGGCCACTTTGAATGTCCTTGTTTTCAATTTGTTACCCTCCTTTATTTCCTTAGTCAGCCATGGATGGTTATCCCTTCTCTTAAATCCTTCTCTTTGGGATATATTTTTGTTGCGAGTTATGAAATATCTCCTTAAATGTCTGCCACTGCTCATCAACTGTCCCACACTTTAATCTATTTTCCCAACCCACTTTAGCCAACTCTGCCTTCATACCTTTGTAGTCTTGTTTATTTAAACTTAAGACACTGGTTTGAGATCCAACTTTTTCACCCTCCAACTGAATTTGAAATTCAACCATGCTATGGCCACTCATTCCAAGAGGATCCTTTACTAGGAGATCGTTTATTAATCCTGTCTCATTACTCAGGGCCAGATCCAAGATAGCCTGCTCTCTGGTTGGTTCCACAACATACTGTTCAAGGAAACTAACCCGGATGCACTCTATGAACTCTTTCTCAAGGCTACCCTGGCCAATTTGATTTGTCCAATCAATATGAAGGTTAAAATCGGCCATGGTTATTGCCGTTCATTTTTTACAAGCCTCCATTATTTCTTGATTTATACTCCAACAGTGTAGCTACTTTTAGGGGGCCTATAGACTATGCCCACCAGTGACTTTTTCCCCTTATTATTCCTTATCTCCACCCAAACTGATTCAACATCTTGCTCTTTTGAGCCAATATCATTTCTCACTATCGCACTGATCTTATCCTTTATTAACAGAGCTATCCCACCTCCTTTTCCTTTCTGTCTGTTCTTCCGGATTGTCAAATACCCCTGAATATTTAGTTCCAAGTCTTGGTCAGATTGCAGCTACATCTCTGTAATGGCTATCCGATTATACCCATTTGTAACTATTTTTGCCGCCAACTCATCTATTTTGTTACGAATGCTGCATGCATTCAGATAAAGAGCTTTTAAATTTGTATCTTTACCATTTTTTCCTGCTTTGACGCCACTTTCTGATACACTTTTGTGTTTATACATTCTGTCCCTTCCTGGCAAGCTCTGGTTTTCATTTCCCCCAGTGCTACCCTGTTCTATTGATTTTGACTTTTTTAATTTCCGCTCACCTGAACCCTCCCCCCACCCCCCCATTATTTAGTTTAAAGCCCTCTCTACAGCCCTAGTTATTCAATTCGCCAGGACCTAGTCCTACCACATCTGTAGGTAAATTATGATTAATGTGAACAAACCGAACCTTTCCATGATCAAACATCATGACCAAATATGTTCGGGAGCCACATATCTTCACTATTCTTCCTGGTAACCACTTTAACCATTTATGGTGATGATTCTTCACTCTAACCATCAGATTCAATTTCACACCTCTCTCTTACTCTACCTCTATCATGATTCTTTTTCCATCTTGATTGTTTCTCTTCTACTGACTGTGCCAAGTTTGGCTTTAAGAACAAGAACCTGGTTTGTGGCTGCCATTTGAGAAACAACTCTGCCGGTGTTCTACCAGTAGTTTTATGAGCAGTATTACAATAAGTAATTAGAAAATTTGCTAATTTGTGGTGCAATGACAACTGCCATTTCTTTTGATTTGGATCCAACATTTGCTTGATAAGGGCACGTTTTTCCATTTGCACTGTGCGCTCTACTGCAGCATTTGAAGCAGGGTGGTACGGCAGAACTTTGGTAAGTTTCACGTTGTTTCTGCCATGAACTGTGCAAATTCTTCTGAACAAAATTATGGCCTATTATCAGACAGCATTGCTTCTGGGAATCCATATTAATAAAACAATCTTTGCAAATTGTCTAGTGTTTATTTATTATTTTCTGCATCGGAAGCACCTCTACCCACTTTGAATAACTATCAATCACAAAGAACAATTGGTGTCCTTCTAGCTCAGCAAAATTGACATTTTGCACCCTCAATGACCGCCTGGGAAATGAGTGCAGTATAGCCATGTCGGCGGCGGTGAGGAAGCTAAAGTACTCTAAAGGTAAGTGCGAGTGTTTGTTCTTTTAATTTTTTCAGCAATTTGTGTTGTGGTTGCGTGGGCAACGATTTGGGAATATTTTGGTGTTTTTTCTTAAGGTTTCCCTCCTCTCCCCAGGCCTCTCTCGGAGCGCATACTCACAGTGGACCGGCACTTTAGTTCGCGAGTTATCCATTTTTGCACCTCAAAGTGTATATCGCCTCCCTTCATGCTGCACCCCCTGATGCAGTGCCCAGATGCCCAAACTTCCTTATCAAAGTGCAGACCATTCCCGGCTGGTAACGTTCCCCCCCCATCTACATTTTCGCTCGGAAAACAGAAAAGCCTAAAATCCAGCCCTATATCGTTATCTAAACCTGGCCACCATAAGTAACTGTGTACAAAACTCTTGGTCAAGCACATTCCCAGGTGCTGGTCATGAAGATCTCCGAACAATTTTAACCTGAACTTATTTGGGACAATTACTCTTGCACCCCACATGATACAATCTTTATGCACTGACAATTCGTTCCTACGAACCAAGTATAGATGAATATCTTTCTCTGATACCTGGTTTATGGTTACTTTATAATCACTGCACAATCTTACTTTACCATCAGACTTACGTACAACAACAATGGGTGTAGCCCAATTACTTATATCTACCTTAGAGATAATGTTCTCAGTTTCTAGACTTTTGAGTTCTTGCTCAACTTTCTCCTCGAGTGCGTATGGTACGGGAAGTAGCTTGCAGTCAATTGGTCTTGCGTCCTTCTGCACTCTGACACTCGCCTTGAAGTTTTGGATCGGACTGCCTGTTTCGCAGAACACCTTCGGATACTGTTGGATGACATCATCTTTCAATGCAAATTTTGATTCCACATTAAAAATCTCATCCCAATGATCCCAACCAATTTCTACATATATCTCCTGCCACCACTATGAGAGGCAAGCTCTGAAACTGATCCTTGTATTTTACCGGTACGATGAAACGTCCTACCACAGGGATTTGCTCCTAAATAGCCTCACAGCTCTATCTTCGATTTCTCTAGTGGAAAATCATGCAACTTGTTGAGACATAGAAATTCTGGTACTACGCTCACAAATGCATCAGTGTCGATTTCCATGGGTATCCTGGCTCCTGCAACGTCTACTTGGATGACAGTACATCACTAATCATTGTTAGATACCCTCGTGCTCCTGATGATGTGTATCACCAGAACCTCCTCGTCCTGTTGCTTCTCTTCAATGCTATGTAGTTTCTGCCGATTTCTACTTACAGCATTGAAAGTTAGTTTACTCTTCAATCGGCATGCCTGGGCAAAGATGTTCAGTTTTCTTGCAGTAGAAGCACTCTGCCTTCACATAATGATAGCTTTGAGTAATGTGTTGTCCCAGGCACTGATAGCATGACTTCAATGCTGTTATCTTGGTCAGTTACTGAGACCTTGAGGCCCAACTGCCTTTTACTTTTAACCTGCAGGCGATTCACCTCGGTTGTCTGACGATTGGAAATGGTGCGATATTCACGGGAGTATTGGTCGGCCATATCCATCGACATAGCTGTGTGACAAGCTAAATCAAAAGTCAAGTTAAGGGTTGTCAACAATTTTCTTCTGATTACTTCATTTTTCATCCCACAAACAAAGCGGTCATACACTGCTCGGATCTGAAAGTTTACGAAATGACAGTGAATGGATAGCTTTTTTAAAGCTACAATGTACTCACTGATATTTTTGTCATGTAATTGATCTCATATTCCAAAATGATAACTTTCAGCAATTTCCAGGGGCTCAGGACTGTAGTGCTGTTCTAACATGGTTTGAATCTCTGTCAGTGACATGTCCTTTGGCTTGATGGGAACAAGAAATTTTATCAGGGATTCATACACCTCGGGGCCTGCTTCAGTCAAGAAAATAGCTTGTTCCCTTTCTAAAACCACCTGGTTATGGTTTTCATCATCGGGGACTTCAATGATACTATTCACGGTGAAAAACATTTCTAACCGCCCCACATATGCTCCAAAAGTCAATCGGTCATGTTGGAACTCACCCAAACGCCCAATTATCCCCATAGATGTGGCCATCTTGTCGACAGTTCAGCCAAGTGTGCTTGAAATTTACCTTGGAATTTTAAGCTGTTCTGCAAAACAAAGAACCTCTCAAAGTCTCTCCATCAATTGGCTGGATCATCCACCAACAAACATTTCAGCTAGGGAATCCAAAAATCCTATTCTCATTCACCAATGTGATATATTCTTAGGACATCACTAACAGAAGCACACAAAAAAATGGCTCCAATAAAGAAAACCTGTCATCATGTGACTTTGTCACATGACTATTATATTTACATCAGTATTTGCATTACCACAGTGGTCCACTAGGTGGAGCAATAGTCTGCTAGGGGGGAGCTCTAATACAGATATCACTGCAAAAGTTCCTCAGGACAGTGTGCTAGGCTGAATTATCCTCAGCTGCTTCATCAATAATTTTCCCTCCTTCATAAGATCAGAGGTGGGGCCATTTGCTGCTGATTGCTTCAGTGTTCAGTTACATTTGCAATTCCTCAGATAATGATGCAGTCCGTGCCCACATGCAGCAAGACCTGGACAATGTGCAGTCTTGAGCTGATATGTGCCAAGTAACATTCGCATCACATAAGTGCCAGGCAATGACCATCTCCAACAATTCTGTGTCTAACCACCTTCCTTTGTCATAAAATGGTATTACCATCATCAAATTCTCCCAACATCAACATCATGGTGGTCACCATTGACCTGAAACATAACTGGACCAGCTACATAAATACTGTGGCAACAAGAGCAGGTCAGAGGCTGGATATTCTGTGGCTAGTGTCCCACCTCCTGACTCCCCAAAAGCCTTTCCACCATCTATTAGGCACAAGTCAGGAGTGTGATGGAATACTCGCCTGGATGAGTGCAGCTCCAGCAACACATAAGAAGCTCGACACCACCCAGGACAAAGCAGCCCACTTGATTGGCACCCCATCCATGAACATAAACAGCCCCTCCCTCCACTACTGGCGCACCGTTGCTGCAGTGTTTACCATTTACAAATTTTGCGGCAGCAACTCGCCAAGGCTTCTTTGACAACACCTCCCAAACCCACGACTTCAACCACCGACAAGGAAAAGGCAGCAGGCGCATGGGAACACCACCACCTCCAAGTTCCCCTCCACGTCACACACCATCCTGACTTGGAAATATATTAAAGTTGCTTCATTTTCGCTGGGTCAAAATCCCAGAACTCCTTACCTAACAGCACTGTGGGAATACCTTCACCACAAGGACAGCAGCGAGGGTAATTAGGGGTGGGCAATAAATGCTGGTCTTGCCAGCAACACCCACAGCCTGTGAATTAATATTGTTCATTGAAAAAGATCATGGTGGACCACACCTTCCCTCTTTAACTGGCCTGTAAATCAAGGTCATCAGGGCCTCCAGATTGTTGGGTTGAATGAAGCCTGGAGTCAAGGAAGTGTCTGGCATGGAAAGTCCCTCCAGTCAGTGCTGCCCCCTACAAAATCATGGAGCAGATTTAAGGCAGTCAGAGATTTTGCCTGCCTGAGTCCCCATGCTTGGGTTGGCACCCTGTTCATCCAAGTTTTGCTCAAGTATGCCCAGATTGCACTGCACACCCTGCCAACTTATACTGAGAATATGTATCTGGTCCCAAGGAAATTTACAGCCCTTGGTTATATAATACAGGAAAAAATAGTGAACATTTAGAAAGTCAAGAGCTAAATAATAACAGTCAGCATGGATGTGTAAAGCACAAGTTGTGCTTGACTAATTTAATTGAACTTTTTGAACAAATTACAGAAGGTATTTGAAAAGGTGCCATGAAGAGATCTGCAAAGAAAATTAAGGTTGTAGCTAGGCCTGCAGGAAGAACACACTTAAATTAAAGTAAGCCCATGTTAATGGGTTAACAAGCTCTACTGTAAAGGCAGTTTTGTAAATGACCAATGCCTCGAGGAACCAACGAGACTTTTAAATGAACTTTTTAAAACAAGCTGTCTGTGATGAACGGAATGCAGACATGATTGATTGACTTTATGAATATGCTAACCAAGGAAGGAGCTGGAATGATCAGACCACACATGTGTTTGTTTAAATGTAACTGATTGTCCTGTACATTGAACTCCTGTGGACAAGACTTACAAATCGACGCGACAGGTGATGATCACGGCCCCACCCTGGAGTGGTCGCCTCACTCTTTTGAAATGCTAATGTCAACCTTGTTACAGGAGTGAAAAACCCATTCTCCAACCTTTCAGAAGTTGATAGACCCAAAACTCCCCATCAAAACACTTAGTGTGATAATGGTTGAACATCGAACAGAATGAGGACATTTCTTTGTGTGATCATCATCATCATCATAGGCAATCCCTCGAGTTGAGGATGACTTGCTTCCACGCCAAAAAGTTCACAGGTGTTTCAATGAAGAACCTAATATTCCAGGTCCCGAATTAAATCTTGAAGGGTGGAAGATGCCTGTGCGTGGATTTTTTTAACGTGTGGTGGCCGTTGCACACCAGCCATACCACACGGGCTTGACAGAGTTCGGTCCATAGAAACATAGAAACATAGAAAATAGGTGCAGTAGGCCATTTGGCCCTTCGAGCCTGCACCACCATTCAATATGATCATGGCTGATCATTCACCTCAGTACCCCATTCCTGCTTTCTCTCCATACCCCTTGATCCCTTTAGCCGTAAGGGCCACATCTAAATCCCTTTTGAATATATCTAATGAACTGGCCTCAACAACTTTCTGTGGTAGAGAATTCCACAGGTTCACAATTTTCTGAGTGAAGAAGTTTCTCCTCATCTCGGTCCTAAATGGCTTACCCCTTATCCTTAGACTGTGACCCCTGGTTCTGGACTTCCCCAACATCGGGAACATTCTTCCTGCATCTAACCTGTCCAATCCCGTCAGAATTTTATGTTTCTATGAGATCCCCTCTCATCCTTCTTGGTTCCATTAAACCTGCTGAGTGCTGCTCAGAAGTTTTCACAGACTTTTGTACAACTTTCAGGTCTAACTCTTTAATGGAGACCTGTGGGCTGCAGAGACCTACTTGGCAGGGTTCACCCTAAGGATGGGAGGAGTGTTGGGAGGGCGACATCTGGTCAGAAGCAGGGCGGCATGCAGACAGGCAGTGGGCAAGGGAGGCAGCAGCCATGATTTGTTCATTCTGCATCAGATCAGAGTGACTGCCGTCTTTACCAGCCCGAATCAGGATTGTGGTTGGCTGCTGGGGACCAGGGATATCCCCTGTCCACTTGGCTGCTCACTTCACTGCAGATCTCCAGGACAGTGCCAGAGCATGCATACAATGATGCTCATTGTGCTACCAGGTGCATCATCGAGCAGTGTATTGGCAACCTTAAGCAGAGGTTCCAGTGCCTGGACTGCTCTGGTAGTACCTTGCAGTATTCTCCTCAACGGGTCTCCATAATTGTCTTGGTCCACTGCATGCTGCACAACTGGCCATTATGAGGGCTGGAGGTCAAGCCAGCAGCAGCACCTGAGGAGGAGGAGGAGGAAGAGGAGGATTCCCATCGCCCCATAGCTAGGAGGTGTCGACCCATCGCCACCCTGGAAGGGCCGGGTGCAGACTGGCCAGCACCCTCCTGGCAGGTAGCGTCCTCACATATATGGAAGTGCCTGATACCTCCCCTGCAATCTCCCTCCATGCATTATGTACTGCCGGTCTGCCAGGTCTCCCCACATCAGGAAACAGTATGCTTCTTCTGACACTGTCCATCAGTGCCTCCAGCTCCACATCAGTGAGCCTGTTGGCTCTCCTTGCACCTCTTACACCAGCCATCCTTCCAAACACCTTCCAAACTCCTTCCCCCCTTCAGGGCCTTGCTGCAAACCCTGGCCTTTAAAAAGGCCAGGGAGCAGCTGGCTCATTAGAAACCCTTATCCTTATGCTGAATTTCTCAGTGGTCACAACGCTCAAATTAAGACAACCACACCACCGAAAAATCTACTTTGGAAGGGTTCATTCACGCTGGAACCCATTTTTTCACTTTTGGAGCTGAATATCGGATGGCCCAGCCACGACAAAATTTTGGCACTAAAGATGGAGGGAGCACCAACTTTCCAGCGGTACTGAATTTCGGGCCCGTAACCTTTCCATAATCAAACATCTTGACCAAATATGTGCGAGGGCCACATATCTTCACGATTTTCCTTGGTGACCACTTTAGCCATTTATGGTGATGGTTCTTCATTCTAACCCTTCTCTCTCTTACTTTGCCTCTATCATGACTCTCTTTCTGTCTTGATTGTTTCTCTTCTACTGACTGTGCCAAGTTTGGCTTTAATAACGAGAACCTGGTTCGTGGCTGTCGTTGGAGAAACAACTCTGCTGAAATTCTACCAGTAGTTTTATGAGGCGTATTATGATAAGTAATCAGAAAATTTGCCAGTTTGTGGTCCAACAACAACTACCATTTCTTTGGATTTGGATCCAATATTTGCTTGATGAGGGCACGTTTTACAATTTGTACTGTGCGCTCTGCTGCACCATTTGAAGCAGAGTGGTACAGTGGAACTTTGGTATGTTTCACACCGTTTCTGCTCATGACCTGTGTAAATTCTTCTGAACAAAACTGCAGCCCATTATCAGACACAATTTCTTCTGGGAAGCCATAAGAAGAAAACAATCTTCGCAAATTGTCTGGTGTTTGACTTGTTATTTTCCACATTGGAAACTTCTCTACCCACTTCAAAGGACTATGAACAAATGCTGTCCTTCTAGCTCAGCAAAATCTACATGCAACCTTGGCCACACCCTGGGAGGCCATTTCCATGGCTGTAATGATACTGATGGTGGTTTCTTGCTTACGATTGACATATTGTACACTGACTGACGATGTACTCTATGGGGCTGAAATTGTGCTCCGCCCAAAAAGGGGCACACCTACCATTTTGTAAGTATTCTGTCTACCTCAATGCATGTGGCAGATCATCCGGCGAAATTCAGGACTTTATTTTTTTTTCCGGTTGGAGCCATGTTGCAGTCTTCAGAGGGGCGGATGTGCGGCCAGGTCGGCATGGCCGTCGTCAGCGGGGCACAAGTCCAGGCGGGTTGGTACGGTCGTGGCTCCAAGTCATTGGCACTGCATTGCTGATGACATCAGCGCAACGTGGACTTACCATGTCAGGCTGACACGTCACAACATCCCTCCCCTTCAGCTAAAGGGGAGGTTCACTGTAAACTCTGCAGCCACTTTAGTGGCAAACACTGGGGCACCAGGGAGGGTTTTGGCCCGGCCAGTGGCCTGGCACCCAAGAGTCGCCAGCAGCGCGACCTCCCCTTTAAGGGCAGACGCGCCCCTAGTCACAGACAGCTCCCCGCTGGGGAAAGCTGTCAGGGACACCGATCGACTGTGGCACCATACCTGTGAGGCAATTCCGCGCGGGGGGCGGAAAGGGGGTCGTCGCCAGTTGGTAAGGGGTCGACGCATGCCCGACATGGCGGGAAAATGGGCGGTGAAGTAACCCGTTCCCACTGCTCCTGGCCCAGCAAACAATGTCAGATGGGTCGGCCCATTTGTCTGCCCCAGTCGGTAAGGCCTGTCCGCTCCATTCCCACCTCTTAGATGCCGCAATGGAGCTTTATGGAGGAGGCAATTTTGGCCCTTATACCTTTATCTAAACCTGGCCACCATATGTAATTGCATGCAAAACTCTTGGTCAAACACATTACCAGGTGCTGGTCATGAAGATCTCCAAACAATTTTGACCTGAATTTATTTGGGATAACCACTCTTGCACCTCACATGATACAATCTTTATCCACTGATAATTCATTCCTATGACCGAAGTATGAATGAATATTTTCCTCTGATACCTGGTTTGCCCATCCGCTTGCTAAGTAATCATACACTTTTGACATAACTGGGTCATGTTTGGTTGCTCTACCAATCTCTTCAGCTGTGACTGGCTGCTCATCAATGTATGAAAAATAGAACATTCTTCCCTTTTGGGTATAACTTGTGATGGGGATGGCAACCTGGACATAGCATCAGCATTACTGTGATCAGTATTACTTATATCTACCTTAGAGATAATGGTCTCAGTTTCTAGACTTTTGAATTCTTGCTCAAATTTCTCCTTGAGTTCGTATGGTATGGGATGTGGCTTGCAATCAACTGGTCTTGCATCCTTCTGCACTCTGACACTCACCTTGAAGTCTTGGATCAGACTGTCTGTCTTGCAGCATACCTTCGGATATTGCTTGATGTAATTTTTCGATGCAAATTTCGTTTCCAAATGAAAAATTTAATTCCAATCCAGCTTCAGTGATCCCAACCAATTTCTACTTATCAAGGCAGGCTTGTCTCCTGCCATTACTATGAGAGGCAAGCTCTGAAACTGATCCTTGTATTTCACTAGTATGTTAATACGTCCTACAACAGGAATTTGCTCTCCTGAGTAGCGTCACAGCTCTATCTTCGACTTCTCCAGTCGAAAATCACACAACTTGTCGGGATATAGTGATTTTTATACTACACTCACAGGTGCATCAGTGTTGATTTCCATGGGTATCCTTGTTCCTGCAATGTCTACTTGGATGAAGATACTTCATGAATCGCTGTTAGATACCCTCGTGCACCTGATGACGTGTATCTCCAGAACCTCCTCATCCTATTGCTTCTCTTCAATGCTATGTGGTGTCTGGCGATTTCTACTTCTAGCATTGATAGTCAGTTTACTCTTCAGTTGGCATGCCTTCGCAAGATGCCCTGTTTTCATGCAGCAGAAACACTCTGCCTTCACATATGGACAGCTTTGAGCAATGTGTTGTCCCAGACACCGATAGCACAACTTCAATTCACTGATACCTTGGCCAGTTGCTGAGGCCTTGGGGTCCAATTGCCTTTTACTTTTAGCCTGCAGGCGATTCACCTCAGTTGTCTGATTACTGGAAATGACGCGAAAATCTTTGGAGTATTGGTCGGCCATATCCATCCATGTTGCTGTCTGACAAGCTAAATCAAAAGTCAAGTTAGGGGTTGTCAACAACTTCCTTCTGATTGCTTCATTTTTCATTCCACAAACAAAGCAGTCACGCAATGCTTGGTCTTAAAATTTTCCGAAATAACTTTCAGCAATTTCCAGAGGCTCCAGACAGTCGTGCTGTTCTAACTTGATTAGAATCTCTGTCAGTGGCATGTCCTTTGGCTTGACGGGAACAAGCACATTTTTCAGCATTTCATACACCTCGGGGCCTGCTTCAGTCAAAAAAATAGCTAGTTTCCACTCATAGGTTTTCATTATCGTGGACTTTGACGATACTATTCGTGGTGAAAAACATTTTTAGCCGCTCCACATACTCTCTTGGTCGTGATGGAACTCACACAAGCACCCTATTATTCCCATATGCATGACCATCTGGACTCTGGCAATGTCAACAGTTCAGCCAAGTGTGCTTGAAATTTAACTTGGATTTTTTGCTGTTCTGCAAAACAAAGAACCTCTCAAAGTCTTTCTGTCGGTTGGCAGAATTATATACCAACAAAAATATCAGCTAGGGAATCCAAATATCCTATCCTTGTGGCCAATCTTTGATATCTTTATACAGCTACTCAAGCACACTCTACAAAATGGCTCCTTAACAGAAACTGGTATCATTTGACTTTGCCACATGACCTTTTATTATTAATACATCCGTAGTTGCATTACATCAGTAGTCCACTAGGTGGAGCTCTATTACGGGCTGAAGCGCAAATTCTTCCTTGTGTAATGCCTGATTTTGCGCCCCCGATCATGGAACTTCATTTTTTGCCAAATTTTGCAGACGAGGGCGCAAACTTTTTCCAGGTGGTATCAGGACCACCTCGCCGCCATTACCGCCCCAAAATCTCAAAAAACAACAATCTAACCTTTAGACTTTGTAATCAAAAACACAATTTCTAAATTTGCATATGACACCAAATTGGGGGGAGGTGGGGGGGTGGGGTAGGTGCATGGGGGAATAGCCAATACTGAGGAGGACTGCAACAAATTACAGGAAGACATTTATGAACTTGCAGAATGGGTAAATAATTGGCAAATGAGTTCCAACATAGATAAATGTGAGGTAAGAAAAATAAGGAGGTCACATATTACAAGAGCGATAGAATTGAGAAGTAGAGATGTTATGCTAAACGTGTATCGAATCTTGGTTAGACCACACATAGAGTACTGCGTACAGTTCTGCTCGCCATATTTTTAAAAGGATATACAGGCACTGGAGAGGGTGCAACAAATATTTACGAGGGTGATACCAGAAATGTGAGGTTATGCCTATCAGGAAAGGATGAACAGGCTGGGTCTCTTTTCTCTTGAAAAGAGAAGTCGGAGGGGTGACCAAATAGAGGTCTTTAAAATTATGAAAGGTTTTGATAGAGTAGACAGAGAGAGTGTTTCCACTTCTGGGGAGGAGCAAAACATCAATATTCGATAGTCACCAAGAAATCAAATAGGGAATTCAAAGAAACTTCTTTACACAGAGAGTGGTGAGAATGTGGAACTCGCTACCACAGGGAGTGGCTGAAGCAAATAGTATGGATGCATTTAAGGGTTGGTTAGATAAGCATACGAGGGAGAAAGGAATAGAGGTAGATGAGGAAAGACGGGAGGAGGCTCGAGTGGAGCATAAACATCAGCATGGACTGGTTGGGCCGAATTGCCTGTTTCGGCTCTGTATACCCTAAGTAATCCTTTGTATCAGATGGTAGCCAATGGTGCACTATTTCTGATGCCATGATGTGCAGAATATGATGGCCAGAGTTATCCAGAGTACTCTGGATCTGGATAAAACAATGCTCTGTAGGTGCTCAATATCATATCCTGTGATTTATGTTCTATTCCATGCCCTGTACAATCTATAGTTGCTATTTAGCTCTGCCATACACTATGCAGATGGTTTCAATGACCTGTCACCAAATCATTTTCATGTTCTGTATCCTGGAGACAAATGACATTTTGTTTATAGTTCAATCTTTCTTCTCTTTCCCTAGAATTATAACTTTGCACTGATCGATGTTGAATTTAATTTGCCATTTCTCAGCCAGCTCCTGATTGCTTGTAACCCCTTTGTATTTACCTTAAGGTCATTGGCAAACGTTGACGGTTTTGTCTCTATTCCAACTTTCAAATCATTGATATAAAACATGAACAGCAAAGGTTTGTTTTTGATGCTTTGTATAAAAATTATCAAGTCGAGTTATCTCTAATAAAGCTTTCCCTGAGGCCATTTGTCCACATTCATTTATATTCACATAGTAGTGCAGGAGCAGATGGGGGTTACAACCAGCAAGTCCTGGAACATTCAGAAAATGGTCAGCCCTGCTTGCAATCAGATCTGTGAATGCTAGGGACAAATATGTTTTGGGAGTTTTAGGCTGCAACCTGCTGATTTTTTCAGCTGAGAGCCATATTTCTGGGAAGCCCCATGAACTCAAGGATAAGGCATCTCACATGAGCACAAACATCGAACAGGAAATATCATTACATGCATTTCAAACATAGAAAATACTATTATCTGGGTAATTTTAATCAATTTCTTCTTATTTCTTTTCTTATTATGTCCTAAATGTTATTTCCATGGTAAATCCTCACTCAGTTTAGTGGGGAATCAAATATCATGATGATTCATTTAGCTCATGTTTTTATTGGTATGTGTTGCTGCTCAAGTTTAATTTGAACTTTGTGTGGTTTTCATTCCTGCTTGTTATATGCTGACTGCTTTGTCATCTATTTGCTCAGTTGTGATTTATTGTTGTTTTATGAATATGACATTTGAGCCAATAAGATGCAAATGTGACAAATATTTACTTATCTTAAGTGTGACGCCTGCAATGTGATGCCTTTAATGTAAAACAGGAATTACGATACGTGAAGTGCAATGGAGAAAATGTGTGTGAAACACATGGACCCCAAATTTCCATGGGCCTGCTCTACCGATGGAAGTGGAATCGAGTTGGTGCCAGTGACGTCCAGCCCTGACCCTACCAGAGTATCCTGGGTCCATGGAAGGTCACCTAATCTACATGGAAGTTGCAAACACCCACACCATTGAGTGTATTTTGGGTGCCCCTTACAGGAGAGGGAGAAGGCTGGGAAAAGTAGCAACAGATGACAGTTTTGGATGGCCACTGATGCCTACCCCCACTCCCCAGAAGATGCTGCAGCCAAAATGATTGGTCCCCTTTATTAGAGGACAAATCAGAAAAAATGCAGGGACCAATTTCAGGAGCCTACCAGGCAAGCAGACTCCAGGGGTTCCCACTCTGCCCTTTAGATGACCTGTATGTCAGGTTCGTTCTCGCGCCCAGTTACTCAGTAGAAGGGAAGCTTGGGTATGGGAATTCTTTGCTCGCCATCCCTTCCCCCTCATACATTACGGGCCATATTTAATGTGGCTGGATGTTCAGCCCTAAACAGTCTCAGATGAAAACTGATGGCTTTGTCCTGGACCCTGTATATCAGGAGTGCATTGTCAAGCCCATGGGTTTTCATGGTCATCATTTATATTCATATATTCAGGGCACTATTTATGGTAATTTGGATGATATGCTGTTGATAAGGACAGTCATGATCTACCTTGTAATTAACAATGGGGGTAATTCTAACCTAACCTGTCCAGTGAGAAACTAAGGAGATTGGATTGGTCATTCATTTTTACACCCTGCCCAATTGGGAGGTGGGGAGGGGGAATCTGGGGCCAATCTGTTCCTGTCAGTTTCCTGCTGGGTGAGTTAGGTGAAAATCACCCCCAATGTATTATTCGGCTGAGGTGAAGGTGGAACTATCATCATTTAAAACTGCAAAGTTTAATTGATGTCAAGTAAATACATCCTCAGATCAGAGTTTTCTGTCGTGTCTCGCTACTTGTGCCCCGGGCCGGTCCACCTCTGGCGATGACATCATCACCGTGAGTGGCCACCCCTTTGCACCACATGGTGACCCTTTTCCGCCCCACGGAAAAAATTGCCTTGTGCCTCGCGGGTCGCGAACTGGGCCGACCTCCGCTACTGGGGTGGAAGTTAAAGGGGAAGTACGCCACGCCCTGCACTGCCATTTTTATCTTTGACTGACTTACTGGCCAGCCCGTGTTCCATCGATGTCGTGTGGTCCGTTTGGGTGCCGGGCTGAGGCCATGGCACAATGTAACTATGGTGGCCCGGTGGAGGCCATCAAAGGGCCAGCAGAGTTCGCAGCATCCCTCCCCTTTAACAGAAGGGGAGGGGCGTTGAAACGCATCGGTGCTATGCAGAGAAGCCCACGTAGCACCACAGACACCGCTCCAACAGGAAGTGGAGTGTGCAACATTGCGCTCCACTTCCTGTGAGGGCGGCAACCAGAATTTTGCGACTGGGGCGGGACTTCCGTACAGGGCAACTTCGGCCCCTTTGTGTTTCTCTCTTTGCAATACTTTTTTTGAAATGTGACACAGAAAATAAATTTGTATATAGGTAATTGTGACCCACAAATCACATGGGATAGATTCAGAACAGATCTAGCAGCTCAAAACTAAGCATCCATGAGGCGCTGTGGGCCATCAGCAACAGCAGAATGATATTTCACCACAACTTGTAACCTCATGGCATGGCATATCCCTCACTTTAGCATCACCATCAAACCAGAGAACCAACCCTGGATCAATGAGGAGTGCAGAAGAGCATACCAGGAGCAGCACCAGGCGTACCTAAAAATGAGGTGCCAACCTGGGGAAGCTGCAACACAGGACTACATGCACGCTAAAAAGCAGAAGCAGCATGCTATAGACAAGGCTAAGCAATCCTACAACCAATGGATCAGAGTAAAGCTCTGTAGTCCTGCCACATCCAGTCATGAATGGTGGTGAACCATTAAACAACTAACGGGAGGAGGAGGCTCCATGAACATCACGATCCTCAATGATGGCAGAGTGAGTGCAAAAGATAAGCCTGAAACGTTTACAATCAGCTTCAGGCAGAAATGGCGAGTGGATGATCCATATCAGCCCCCTCCTGAGGTCTCAACCATCACAGAAGCCAGTCTTCAGCAAAGTCGATTCATTCCACTCAAGAAACGGCTGAGTGCACTGGATACAGCAAAGACCAGGGGCCCTGACAACATCTCGGCTATCGTGCTAAAAACTGTTCCCGTACAGCTACAACACTGGCATCTATCCGACAAAGTGGGAAAATGCCCAGGTATCCTGTCCAGCAGGACAAATTCAAACCAGACAATTACCGCCCCATCAGCCTACTCTCAATTATCAGCAAAGTGATGTAAGGGGTTGTCGACAGTGCTATCGAGCAACACTTACTCACCAATAATCTGCTCACAGATGCCCAGTCACTAAAGCCTTCATCCAAACATGGACAAAAGAGCTGAATTCCAGAGGTGTAGTGAGAATGAGTGTCCAATGTGGCTTCAAGAAGCCCTAGTAAAACTGAAGTCAATGGGAATCATGGGGAAAATTCTCCACTGGCTGGAGTCACACCTAACACAAAGTAAGATGGTTGTGATGGATGGAGGTGAATCATCAAAGTCCCAGGACATCGCTGCAGGAGTTCCTCAGGGCAGTCCTAGGCCCAACCATCTTCAGCTGCTTCATCAATAACCTTCCCCATGGAGGCATCTCCCTGTGGCTGAAGAACTCCTCCCAGAGCCTCAGTGCGGATTCTGCCCACTTAGGAGCACAATGGACATGATCTTCACCACACAGCAAATCCAAGAGAAATGCAGAGAACAACACCAACCCCTGTACATGGCCTTATTTGACCTCAAAAAGGCCTTCAACACTGTCAATCGTGAGGGATTATGGAGCATCCTCCTCAAATTTGGCTGCCCCCAAAAGTTTGTCACCATTCTTCGCCTACTTCACGACGACATGCAAGCTGTGATCCTGACCAACGGATCCACCACCGACACAATTCACATTTGGACCAGGGTCAAGCAAGGCTGTGAAGAGCACCAACGCTCTTCTCGATCTTCCTTGCTGCAATGCTCCATCTCACTGCCACCCTTAGCTGGAGTGGAGCTAATCTACAGAACAAACGGGAAACCGTTCAACCTCTGCCATCTCCAGGCCAGATCCAAGGTCGTCCCATCCTCTGTCATTGAATTACAGTACGCAAAAGACGCCTGCGCACACTCGGATGCCGAACTCCAAACCAGCGTCAACACCTTCACCGAAGCGTAAGAGAGTATGGGTGTTACACTAAACATCCGTAAGACAAACGTCCTCCACCAACCTGCCCCCGCCACACAGTACTGCCTCCCGGTTATCAAAATCCACAACGAGGCCTTGGACAACATGGAACATTTTCCATACCTTGAGAGCCTACTGTCAACAAGTGCAGACGTCGATGACAAGGTCCAACATCGCCTTCAGTGTGCCAGTGCAGCCTTCGGTCGCCTGAGAGTGTTTGAAGACCAGGACCTCAAACCCAGCACCAAGCTCATGGTCTACAGAGCAGTAGTGATACCTGCCCTCCTATACGTCTCAGAGATTATGGGCTAGACTTTTCACTTTTGTGCTTATCATCCAAAAATGGGCGTTATTTCCGGCGTGGGTGGTAAAAAAGAGTTTTCAGATCGCCGGCTTCTTGCCCATTCTCAAAGCACCTAATCTCTATTTTTTTTAATGGGCATTACCATGAGCAATATGAAATGGGCGGTAGCGTTAAATCTCGCTGACCTTCTGCCATAATGTGTTGCCATCCTTAGCAACGGCATGGCAACGCTCGATTCCCGCGATTCAGGAGGTCAAGGGTCATCATGACATGTGCAGAAGAAGAGACAGAGAGAGAGGGAGCTCAGAGGGTCTGAAGGCATGTGTGGCTGTGGTGTGTGCTTGTTTGGCTGTTCTGGGAGGCACGAGGGAGATTCACCAGCAGCAAAAAGCCTTCTGCACACCAAAAACATAGTTGGCACCGAGGTTTTGTCCAACAAATAAGATATAACATGGAAGGGATGGTGGAGGCCCCGGAGCTGGTAGCCAGGAACACTGGTGGCAGAGGGCTTCCCGTGGTCCCAGAGTGAGGCACTCCACCCCTAGGTTCCGCACCCCCATTAACAACCACACATGAGAGCCAGCACCAACATCTTGCTTCTCGCTCGGAGCATGTTCCCACCTTGGGACCGTCCTCTCCTGTATCCGTCCAAGCAGCGTTTCGGCCGTCATCTCCCCCCCACCCCGACCCCCGCCAATGAAGCATCGCCTGAGGAGCTCCTCGGCCAGGCGGCTTGGAGTCAGAAGGGGAAGGGGTAGAGGTGGGGAGGAGAAGCAGCCAGGGGTGTGGAAGGTTGGTTTTTACAGAAATACTGATGATTTCAGACAAATGTTCAGTTTAAATGTTTTTTATTTAACAAAACCTTGTTGCACATTGGCTCAGATAGCTGCACCATTACACGCTGGTGATTCCTTAACATCAAAGGGTATAATAGCACTTAACTTCAATCAGCTTAAACTTTAAATGTCACCAAGGTGATGCCCACCATTGATGTATAACCTACACATCCAGCAGCGTGTTAGCCTTGTAAATAACACTAACTTTCTTTCAGGCAAAGCGATCATTGATCAACTCCTGACGCAAGATTCTTGCAGCTATCATACCAATACGGGGTTGGGGGTAATATATTAGCATGGATAGAGGATTGGCTAACTAACAGAAAACAGAGAGTCGGGATAAATGGTTCATTCTCTGGTTTGCAATCAGTAATTAGTGGGGTGCCGCAGGGATCAGTGCTGGGACCCCAACTATTTACAATCTATATTAACGATTTGGAAGAAGGGACTGAGTGTGACATAGCCAAGTTTGCTGATGGTACAAAGATGGGAGGAAAAGCAATGTGTGAGGAGGACACAAAAAATCTGCAAAAGGACATAGATAGGCTAAGTGAGTGGGCAAAAGTTTGGCAGATGGAGTATAATGTCGGAAATTGCGAGGTCATGCACTTTAGCAGAAAAAAATCTAAGAGCGAGTTATTATTTAAATGGAGAAAGATTGTAAAGTGTTGTACGACAGCGGGACCTGGGGGTGTTTGTGCATGAAACACAAAAGGATAGTATGCAGGTACAGCAAGTGATCAGGAAGGCCAATGGTATCTTGGCCTTTATTGCAAAGGGGATGGAGTATAAAAGCAGGGAAGTCTTGCTACAGCTATATAAGGTATTGGTGAAGCCACACCTGGAATACTGCGTACAGTTTTGGTTTCCATATTTACGAAAGGATATACTTGCTTTGGAGGCAGTTCAGAGAAAGTTCACTAGGATGATTCCGGGGATGAGGGGGTTGACTTATGAGGAAAGATTGAGGAGGTTGGGCCTTTACTCTTCAGAATTCAGAAGAATGAGAGGTGATCTTATCAAAACGTATAAGATTATGAGGGGGCTTGACAAGATGGATGCAGAGAGGATATTTCCACTGATGGGAGAGACGAGAACTGGAGAGCATAGAAACATAGAAACATAGAAAATAGGTGCAGGAGTAAGCCATTCGGCCCTTCGAGCCTGCACCACCATTCAATAAGATCATGGCTGATCATCACTTCAGTACCCCTTTCCTGCATTCTCTCCATACCCCTTGATCCCTTTAGCCGTAAGAGCAATATCTAACTCCCTCTTGAATATATCCAATGAACAACTCTCTGTGGCAGGGAATTCCACAGGTTAACAACTCTCTGAGTGAAGAAGTTTCTCCTCATCTCAGTCCTAAATCCTAATCCTAAGTGTGTCCCCAGGTTCTGGACTACCCCAACATTCTTCCCGCATCTAACCTTTCCCGTCCCGTCAGAATCTTGTAAGTTTCTATGAGATCCCCTCTCATCCTTCTAAACTCCAGTGTTTAAAGGCCCAGTTGATCCAGTTTCTCCTCATATGTCAGTCCCGCCACCCCGGGAATCAGTCTGGTGAATCTTCGCTGCACGCCCTCAATAGCAAGAACGTCTTTCCTCAGATTAGGAGACCAAAACTGAACACAATATTCCAGGTGAGGCCTCACCAAGGCCCTGTACAAGTGCAGTAAGACCTCCCTGCTCCTATCCTCAAATCTCCTAGCTATGAAGGCCAACATACCATTTGCCTTCTTCACCACCTGCTGTACCTGCATGCCAACTTTCAATGACTGATGTACCATGACACCCAGATCTCGTTGCACCTCCTCCTTTCCTAATCTGCCACCATTCAGATAATATTCTGCCTTCGTGTTTTTGCCCCCAAAGTGGATAACCTCACATTTATCCACATTATACTGCATCTGCCATGCATTTGCCCACTCACCTAACCTATCCAAGTCACCCTGCAAGATTTGTTAAGCATGATTTCCCTTTCATGAATCCATGCTGACTTTGACTGATCCTGTCACTGCTTTCCAAATGCGCTGCTATTTCATCTTTAATAATTGATTCCAACATTTTCCCCACTACTGATGTCAGGCTAACCGGTCTATAATTACCCGTTTTCTCTGTCCCTCCTTTTTTAAACAGTGGTGTTACATTAGCTACCCTCCAGTCCATAGGAACTGATCCAGAATCGATAGACTGTTGGAAAATGATCACCAATGCATCCATTATTTCTATGGCCACTTCCTTAAGTACTCTGGGATGCAGACTATCAGGCCCCAGGGATTTATCGGCCTTCAATCCCATCAATTTCCCTAACACAATTTTCCGCTTTATAAGGATATCCTTCAGTTCCTTCTTCTCACTAGACCCTCGGTCCCCCAGTATTTCCGGAAGGTTATTTGTGTCTTCCTTCGTGAAAACCGAACCAAAGTATTTGTTTAACTGGTCCGCCAATTCTTTATTCCCCATTATAAATTCACCTGAATCTGACTGCAAGGGACCTACGTTTGCTTTCACTAATCTTTTTCTCTTCGCATATCTATAGAAGCTTTTGCAGTCAGTTTTTATGTTCCCAGCAAGCTTCCTCTCATACTCTATTTTCCCCCTCCTAATTAAACACTTTGTCCTCCTCTGCTGTATTACAAAATTCTCCCAGGCCTCAGGTTTGCAGCTTTTTCTGGCCAATTTATATGCCTCTTCCTTGGATTGAACACTTTAACATGATCTTAGAATAAGGGGCCACCCATTTAAAAGAGATGAGGAGAAATTTCTTCTCTCAGAAGGTTGTAAATCTGTGGAATTCGCTGCCTCAGAGAGCTGTGGAAGCTGGAACATTGAATAAATTTAAGACAGAAATAGACCGTTTCTTAAACGATAAGGGGATAAGGGTTATGGGGAGCTGGCGGGGAAGTGGAGCTGAGTCCATGATCAAATCAGTCATGATCTTATTGAATGGCAGAGCAAGCTAAAAGGGCCATCTGGCCTACTCCTGTTCCTATTTCTTATGTTCTTATGTTCTTATGCGGTCTACAGAGGGGCGGGGGCATGGCTTCAGTGTCAGCCTGATTGTCTGGGCCGATGTCAGCATCCACCTCCTCGTCCTCTTCTTCCTCTCTCCGGCGAGGTGGACTGTCAGATTCTTCAGGCAATTCTTGTCCCCTCCTGATAGCCAAGTTGTGCAGCATGGAGCACACCACCACGAATTGAGCGACCTGCTTAAGGTGGTATTGGAGCTCGCCTCCTGAGTGGTCCAGGCATCTAAAGCACTGCTTAAGCACGCAAATGGTTTTCTCCACGATATTGCGAGTGGCTCTGTGGCAATCTTTGTATTGCCTCTCGGCTTCGGTGTGGGTATCACGCAGGGGCGTCATCAGCCAGGTGGCGAGGCCATATCCTTTGTTCCCAAGCATCCAGCATTGACCTTGTTGCTCATTGTTAAAGAAGTCAGATACCGTGCTCTCACGCAGGATGTGAGCATCATGGATGCTGCCCGGAAATTGAGCATTCACTGCCAGTATAATTTTCTGGTGGTCGACAACCAGTGGGACATTCAGGGAGTGGAATCCCTTGCAGTTCCTGAAAACCTCTGCATCCTGAAAAGGTGCCTGCATCGCAATGTGTGTACAGTCTATTGCTCCCTGCATCTTGGGGAAGTTTGCAATTCTGGAAAATCGTAGCGCCCTCTCACTCTGTGCCTCCCTGATCGTAGGGAAGCTGATCAAGTCCCTCCTGCATGTGCACAGGGCTTCACTGACCTGTCTAATGCAGCAATGTGTGGCATGCTGAGAAAGTCCACAAATGTCGCCAGCTGTGGCCTGAAAAGAACTCGAGGCATAGAACGACAGTGCCGCAGTGACTTTGACCTCGACAGACAGTGCAGTACTGATGGTGATGGCAGGCTGCAGATCTCCCCTTCTCAGCTGGCATTCCTCAGCGATAACCTCTTTGTGGAAGCGCAGTCTCCGAAGGCAGATGGTGTTGGGCAAGTTGAGGTAAGACTACTTCTCCCTGTACTTGCGGGGTTGTAACATCTGGTCCTCCTCATCAGTCTGGCACATAATGCTGTGGAGTATACCTTCAGCGATTTCGAGTCTGCTGTATGTAATTGATCACCAAGAGAGGGTGAGAAAGAACCCATTGCATTAGCTCTCTGTTTTCCACCAATTGGTCATAAACAATGAATGTCCTGACAAAGACACCTATGCAATTCCAATCGGTCACAGTATGGTCAAGATGTTTGTAGAGATGTTCACATCAATTTCAATGACCTCCAGAGTACATCTGAATTCCCCCGAGGTTAAAGCACAGCAGTCTTTTAAAGGATGCACATGATGTAGAACATGACGTCCATAACGCTGTGATTAGTTCCGGTTAGTTCCACTTTTTCTGGGTGTTATTTTGGGCGAGCGATATTGTGGGCGATATGTGTGCGAGGTGGTTGAAAGTGATGCTGGCCGATCTCATAGCCGCTAGTTTTGGTAAATATGCTCTTTACAACAAAAAAAAGTGGACGGACGGTATTATTGAATCTCGGCATTAAATCAGTGTGGAAATTAATGCTGGGCGATATTATGGGCGTTGATTTCGTCCATTCTGATGATTCCGTCCAAAATAAGTGGGTGGGCAGTATTATTTTTTTCCCAGCGTTAAGCACATGGGGAAATTAACGCTTGCCGTCAGTTTCCATTTTGTGGCTAAATGGTCAATATCTGGGCGTTATATGTCATTTCAGCGGTAAAGTGAGCGTTAAGCATGCATAAAAAGTGGAGGTTCTAGCCCATGGTCTATGTACAGCAGGCACCTCAAAGCACTGGAGACGTATCACCAACACTGCCTCCGCAAGATCCTGCAAATCCATTGACAGGATAGGTGCACCAATGTCAGTGTTCTCGCTCAGACCAAAATCCCCAGCTCGTTCAGCTCCATTGGGCAGGCCACGTTGTCCGCATGCCCAATACGAGACTCCCAAAACAAGCGCTCTACTCGGAGCTCTGACACGGCAAGCGACCCCAATGTGGGCAGAGGAAATGCTTCAAGGACACCCTCAAAGCCTTCTTGAAAAGAATGCAACAGCCCCACCAACATCTGGGAATCCCTGGCCCAAGACCGCACAAAGCGGAGCAAAAACATCTGGGAAGGCGCCGAACACCTCGAGCCTCTACGCCGAGAGCAAGTTGAAACCAAGCATCGACAGCGGAAGGAGCGCATGGAAACCCAGGTTCCCCACCCACCTGTTCCTTCAACCACCATCTGCCCCACCTGTGACAGAGACTATAGGTCCTGCATAGGACTCATCAGTCACATGAGAACTCACTTTTAGTGTGGAAGCAAGTCATCCTCGATTCTGAGCGACTGCCTAAGAAGAGGGAACAATAACCTTTTCTCCATCATAAGGTCAGAAGTGGGGATGTTTGCTGATGACTGCACAGTGTTCAGTGCCATTTGCAACTCCTCAAATAATGGAGCAGTCCATGCCTGTATGCAACAAGACCTTAATGACGTTCAGGCCTGTTACCACCGCAAATCGGCGGCCACGCTGTGGAGTGGCGTGGCCGCCGACTTTTCATGAAATGGCCGCTGATAGCCAATTGCCGTTCCGAAGTTTCCCGACAGTGCCCTGATCCCCCCCCGCTACCGCTACACTTCTGCCGATCCATCTTAAGTGCGTCATCACCATGCACACCGCCGATCTACTCCCCCGACGGCGACATTCCCCCCTGAAAATCTTCGGCTCGCCCGGCAGTGCCAAAAACGTGTTTTTTCCCGGTGGCCCAGTGAGGCTGTGGCCTTCTGCAATGGCCTTAAAGGGGAGGATGCACTGCGGCTGCCGCCATGTATTTTTTTGTCGGTCAACTGCCATTTCGACCTGACAATTATGCTCCCGGGTTCAGCCGGGCTGCCAACAACCAGCCTGACACCCACCTTGGGTTCCAGGACGCTGGCCAGGCTGAAACCCTCCCTGGCGGCCCAATGGGCCGAAATTTTACAATCGCAAAGGCTCTCCCCTTTAAGTGAAGGGGAGAGCTGTGGTGATGCGGTGCTGTGATGATGTCATCGCGGTGGTCACTCACCACTGCCCCCAACTTCGCGGCAGTGATGACACGATCAAAGTGCGCACCGCTGCCACTCCGCCCCCAAACCCATTTTCAGTTTTAAAAAGCCGGTCCTTCTACTGACAGTGCCTCCGACAACGTTTTGGGTCGGTGCACTGTGCCAGCTGGTGTGTTGAGAGGTGCGAGTAAATCTCTGCTGCACAGAGGGTCAAGCCTCCGCCCATAATGGGCTCTGTTTTGGCAGGGGAACACCTGCTCCAGATTGTGAGAGACAGGGAGGCACACGGGAGGAGGCGTCGCCGTGATCAACAAGTCCTGAGACAGCGGGCAAGGGAGGCAGCAGCCATGGCTGTCCAACATGTTGAAGGGCCTGCAGATGTCCGCCGCCATCAACGTCCAGAGGCTGGACAGCAGGGAGATGGCGTGAGAAGGGTGAGGTACGCTGACCCCCTTCACCAGAAAATGGACAAGGAGCCTTGACAGCAGCAGCCTGCAGAGGCTCCACAACATGATGAGGAAGAGGGAGAAGATGCCCATCCAGCTGGCCTGGGAGGGGCCCAGCACATACCTCTGCCAAGGAGGCCCTACCATTCGAGGGTCTACCAATGTCAGTTCTTCATCCTACAGCTCAGCAACGAGCTATGTGTGAGGAGGCTGAGATTCAGCAAGGACATCGAGACCGAGCTCTGCAATGTCCTACGACCAGATTTGGAGCCTCGCTCAAGGCTGAGGACAGCGCTCAGCGTAGAGACCTAAGTAACGATAGCTTTGAACATTTATGCAATGGGCTCGTTCCAGTCTGCAATTGCAGATATCTCGAACATCTCCCAATTCTCCACCCATCACTCCATCCGGCAGGTCACCAATGCGCTGTACAAGTGAAGAATGCAATATATCTCCTTCCCCATGACCAGGAGCGCCAGGCCTGATTTGTCCGGATTGCAGGGTTCCTCAGGCTGCAGGGGGCCATCGACTGCAACACATTGGCCTGAGGGTGCCACAACATCATACCGAACTGTTTATCAGCAGAAAGGGGTACCACTCCCTGAATGTTCAGTTGGTGTGTGACCACCAGCGAAGGATCCTGGCAGTTGATGCCAGGTATCCAGGCAGCAGCCATGATGCCTTCATCCTGCGCCAGAGCAGTGTGCCCGCCCTCTTCACCGGCCCAAACCAGGACTGTGGGTAGCTGCTCGGGGATAAGGGATATCCCCTGTCCACTTGGCTGCTCACTCCACTTCGGAACCCCAGGACTGCGGCTGAGCATGTCTGTAATGACGCTCATTCTGAGACCAGGTGAATCATTGAGCACTGCTTTGGCATGCTTAAACAAAGGTTCCATTGCCTTGACCGTTCTGGTGGTGCATTGCAGTACTCGCCTGAATGGGTCTCCATCATTGTGGTCATCTGCTGTATGCTGCATAACCTGGCTGTCCTGAGTGGACAGCATCTGGAGGCCAAACCATCAGTACCACCGCAGGAGGAGGCTCGGCAGCACCAGGAGGAGGAGGAGGAGGAGGAGGAGTGTCCTGAGCCACGCAGGAGGCGTTGTTGCTATCCCAACCCTGCAAGGGAAGTCCAGACACATCTGATTGCTGCTCGATTCCGATCATTTCATCCCCACATGGCCCTTCAAATTCTACTTTCCATAGCCATCCTAATGAGTGCTCTGATGCATCATTGCCCACCATCACATTATACAGCAGCCCAGATATAGGTGCAAAAAATAAAGATTTAATACATACTCAATATAACTCCAAACAACTAACAGAACAATAAACAGAAAAGTAACATATATACATCATTTACCGCCCTTTTGCATTTCCAAATAATCCCTCTTACACGTGCTTAACCTGCGACTTCGCCTCAGAGACACCCTGTGGCTACCTCATGGGTCTGGGAAGGTTGCTGTGTTCCCTTTGTGGAAGCCACAGTTGTCCTTCTAGGATGTTTTCGAGCAGCTTTGGGCCTGGAAGGCCCAGCTGAAGGCTGGTCAGCACCCTCCTGGGAAAGTTCAGTCGACCTTGACTCAGGTGAGGCCATGTGTGGAGGAACTGGTGGAGTGACAGGTCTGGTGCTAGGAATGCTGCGATCCTGAGGGAGCGCATCATTCATATCCTGGTCCGAGCACGCCGCTGCCACTACCACCAATCTGAGGGAGCTCAGGACAGTGCTGTGGTGCCACACCAGAAGGTCCCCCGTCCCCCGTGGTGGACACAGCCTCAAAGGCAACACTGAGGTGTCGGGTGGTATCGACCCGAGACTGCATCAGAGCAGCCAGAGTGTCAAAGCCACCAGATATGACAGCACTTAGACGCTCCGTCGACTCTTGCAGAGCCGCCTGCATCCTCTCCAAAGCAGCACCGATAGGCTCGTTCCCTCGCGCCTGTGCTGCAATGGCAGCTGGCTCATCACCTAAAGGTTGCAGCCTCGCCTCTGGATTCACACGGACATTCTGGAATTCCACCATCGCCTGCACACCGGCAATGATGGGCACTATCTGTCATATATCTTAAATTATTATATATAACTGTATCCTAACATGCTATACATGACTGTAATAAGATATGACCTGTAACCACCAGCATACCTTACCACCAGGGGTGCACTTGCAAGAGACAGGTATATAAGGGCAGGTCTCAGGCAAGTGCAGCATTCCAGAGCTGTGAAATAAAGGTGCAGGTCCAGAGTGACCTTGACTTCACTACATGCCTCGTGTGAATCTGTACTGAGGGGACTTTGACGTTACAGTGGCGACGGGTTACGGGATTACAGAATTCGCAGAATGGCGAACAACGGATCAGATGAAAAGTACGATGCGGGAGATAATTGGGAGGACTTTATTGAAAGGCTCCCGCAAAGCTTTGTAACCAAAGACTGGTTAGGCGACGATAAGGCAGACAAGAGAAAAGCCCATCTCTTGACCAGCTGTGGTTCGAAAACATACGCTTTAATGAAGGATCTGTTGGCACCCGAGAAACCAGCAAGCAAGTCGTTTGAAGAATTGAGCACACTGGTAAGAGACCACTTGAAGCCAGCAAGCAGCCTACACATGGCCAGTCACAGGTTCTACAACTACAGACGCTGTGTGGGCCAGAGCATACCCGACTTCGTGGCGGAACTTCGGAGGTTGGCTAGTTTATGTGAGTTCTCCGATGAACTGAGGAGAGAAATGCTGAGAGACTTTTTCATTGAAGGAATAGGCCACGCAGGAATATTCCGAAAGCTCATAGAGACCAAGAACCTGACCTTAGAGGCAGCAGCACTGGTTGCACAGACATTCTTGGTAGGGGAAAAAGAAACGAGATTGATTTACAATGCAGGTACGACAACTAATGAAATATTGGAACAAGAAGTTCACAGCACGAAACAAGCTGCTACCCCCACACACAGACAAAACCGGGAGATCAGGTTCTCGACACCAGGCAGAAGCCATCAAGGGCCACAGGAATGGTCGTTCACACCTCATCAACCCACAATGCGAGCAATCAACTACAAACTGAGAGAAGCTCAAGAGAGATCAGCTCATTCTTTGGAAACTCTTTGAACAATGGAACAGGTGTGTGCTGGAGGTGTGGGGGTGGGCACTCGGCAAGGGGATGTCGATTTCAGCAGGCTGTTTGCAGAAATTGTGAATATACAGGGCATTTGGTCCGCATGTGCAAAAAAACGGCAGCTCGGCTGGTATACGAATCGGATGGGTCGGAAAGCGGACCAGAAGATGGTGGGGACAGTACCCGGGACACCGGTGTACAGTGGGTCAACACGATCAATGGCCGCTGCTCCTACAACAGGACGCCTCCTATAATGATGAGGGTGCTACTCAACGGGATATCTGTCAACATGGAGCTGGATACGGGAGCAAGTCAATCTCTCATGGGCGCTCAACAATTTGAACAACTGTGGCCGCATAAAAGAGACAGACCAAAACTCACAAGGGTTGACACCACACTAAGGACCTGTACCAAAGAAATCATATCAGTCCTCGGCAGCGCCATGCTCTTTGTCACACACAAAGGGACAGTGAACCGACTTCCTCTCTGGATTGTCCCCGGAGACCCCCCAGCACTGCTGGGGAGAAGCTGCTGGCAAAACTATACTGGAAATGGGATGATGTCCATGCCATGTCATTAGAGGAACGGACCTCCTGCTCAACAGTTATAAAGCGATTTGAACATCTCTTTCAGCCAGGTGTGGGCACTTTCGATGGGGCCATAGTCAAAATCTATATCACACAGGATGCTAGACCGGTCCATCAGAAGGCCAGAGCTGTACCCTATGTGATGAGGGAAAAGATTGAACACGAACTAGACAGGCTTCTGCGGGAAGGCATTATATCACCTGTGGAATTTAGCGACTGGGCAAGTCCCATCGTCCCAGTCATGAAGCCTGATGGATCCGTACGAATCTGTGGGGACTACAAATCTACCATAAACAGAGTCTCCCTACAGGACCAGTAGCCGCTGCCCAGAGCGGAGGACTTATTTGCCACATTGGCTGGAGGTAAACTTTTCTCAAAATTAGACCTCACATCTGCGTATGTGACGCAAGAATTGACCGAGGAATCCAAGCTACTCACCACCATCAACACACATCGAGGCCTTTTTATGTACAATCGATGCCCATTCGGCATGAGGTCAGCAGCTGTCATATTCCAACGCAACATGGAGAGTCTGCTCAAGTCCATCCCGGGGACGGTTGTATTTCAAGACGACATACTTATCACGGGCAGGGACACCGACTCCCATCTCCGTAATTTGGAGGAAGTACTAAAGCGGTTGGAACGGGTAGTCCTACGAGTCAAGAAATCCAAGTGCCTGTTTCTCGCACCCGAGGTTGAATTTTTGGGCAGAAGGATTGCCGCTGATGGAATCCGCCCAATAGAGTCCAAAACAGAAGCAATTCGCCTGGCACCCAGGCCCCGGAATGTCTCAGAACTGCGCATCTTTCTCGGGCTACGCAATTACTTTGGGAACTTTTTGCAGAACTTAAGCATGCTGCTGGAGCCTCTCCACGTGCTACTCAGAAAGAGGTGTGATTGGTTTTGGGGGGACGCCCAGGAACGCGCCTTCAATAAGGCACGCAACCTTCTGTGTTCAAACAGTGTTTTGACTTTCTTTGACCCAGGTAAAAAGCTAGCTCTCACATGCGATGCGTCAGCGTATGGGGTCGAGTGCGTTTTGCAACATGTCAATAGTGCGGGCAAATTACAACCCATAGCTTATCTCTCCAGGTCACTTTCGCGGCGTGTGTACGGAATGGTAGAGAAGGAGGCGCTCGCGTGCGTGTACGGTGTCAAAAAGATGCACCAATACCTTTTCGGGGCCAAGTTCACATTAGAAACCGACCACAAGCCCCTCATGTCCCTCCTATCCGAGAGCAAGGCAATAAACGCCAACGCCTCGGCGTGAATTCAATGGTGGGCACTCATGCTGGCGTCCTACGACTATACCATAAAGCACAGATCAGGCACAGACAACTGTGCCGACGCGCTCAGCAGGCTACCCCTGGCAACCACGGAAGGGTCTGACAAACAGGACTGTGAGATAGTCATGGCAATCAATGCCTTTGAGTCCACAGGTTCGCCCATGACGGCTCGCCAAATCAGAGCCTGGATGGCCAGCGACCCCACGTTATCCTTAGTAAAAAGATATGTCCTAACCAATGACTGGGCAGAGGCTCGCGATGCCTGCCCCGAGGAATTAAAACCCTTTCACAGGCGCATGCATGAGCTATCACTACAAGCAGACTGCCTGATGTGGGGCAGCCGAGTAGTCATGCCTCTGCGAGGCAGAGAGGCATTTGTCCAGGAGCTCCACCGCGAGCACCCGGGGATCGTTCTCATGAAGGCCATAGCCAGATCCCACGTCTGGTGGCCTGGTATTGACACGGACCTGGATCTCTGCGTCCGAAGGTGCACCATTTGTGCCCAACTCAGCAATGCCCCCAGGGAGGCTCCACTGAGCCCCTGGCCTACCAAACCGTGGTCGCGAGTGCACGTAGGTTATGTGGGCCCATTCATGGGCAAAATGTTCCTCGTAGTTGTAGATGCATTTTCAAAGTGGATCGAATGCACCATTTTAAACTCGAGCACAACCTCCACCACTGTGGAGAGCCTCGCAACCATGTTTGCAATGCACGGAATCCCTGACATATTGGTCAGTGACAATGGTCCGTGCTTCACCAGCGCAGAATTCCAAGACTTTATAATTGACCATGGCATAAATCATGTCAAGACGGCACCATTCAAGCTGGCCTCCAACAGCCAGGCAGAGAGAGCAGTGCAAATCATTAAACAAGGCATGCTTAAAATCCAAGGTCCCACGTTGCAGGGTCACCTGTCGCGACTGCTGCTGGCATACAGATCTCGTCCGCACTCATTGACTGGGATTCCCCCGCGCAACTGTTGATGAAAAGGACTTTAAAAACAAGGCTCTCATTAATCCTCCCAGACATGCACGAAATCGTTGAGGCAAAGCGCCGTAAACTGACTGAGTACCATGACAAAAATTCGAGGGGGAGATGGAATGAGATAGGGGACAAAGTGTTTGTACTAAACTATGGCAGGGTTCCCAAATGGCTTGCAGGGACAGTAACAGGCAAGGAAGGAAACAGGCTACTGGTAGTACAAATGAACAATGGCAAAACCTGCTGGAGGCATGTAGACCAAGTCAAAAGCATTTACCAACAACACTGCAGAACCAGAGGCAGACTACAATGTGGAACTGGTGGACAGACAGAGGGAACAACCTGAAGAAAGGACAATCCCAACAGACAGCCCAGACGAGTCAACAAAAATCACACCAATCGAAACAGACAGCCCAGGCGAGATACCAGCAACCACACCCAAAGAAAAACAGACACAAAGGCGAACAACTGAAGCACAACTCAGACGCTCCACGCGAGAGCGTAGACCACCTGAGAGACTGAACCTATAAAGACAATAAGACCTTGGGGGAGGGTGATGTCATGTATCTTACATTATTATATATAACTGTATCCTAACATGCTATACATGACTGTAATAAGATATGACCTGTAACCACCAGCATACCTTACCACCAGGGGTGCACTTGCAAGAGACAGGTATATAAGGACAGATCTCAGGCAAGTGCAGCATTCCAGAGCTGTGAAATAAAGGTGCAGGTCCAGAGTGACCTTGACTTCACTACATGCCTCGTGTGAATCTGTACTGAGGGGACAGGACTTCACACCATGGAGTGCGCAGAGCTGCCGACAATGCGGGAGGCGGACTCCTCCGCACTCCTCACCACTTCGAACAGGCTCTCTGGCACCCTTGCCACTGCCCTCAACATCTGGGAATGCATGGCTTCCACCCTTGTATTGTCAGACACAACATTGATGGACTCGTCTGAGTCCTCCTCAGCAGAACTCCGGTGCGGACTCGTCCCCCTTGAAAAGGTGACACCTGAGGTTGCCTAGCCCCATCACCATGCTGCACCCGCTATTCCCCAGTGCAACACCCAGTGCAGACCACTCTACTATATTAACTACATCGGACCGCGCACTCCCATTATCTGAGCTGGCGCGTGTGAGTGGAAGCAGTGACGCGGTGCTCTCAGCACTGTCCTCCTTTTCATCTTCCTCATCATTGAGGTCGCCAAAAGATGGAGTGAGATCGAGGATATCAGCAATGCTCAAAAACTCAGTGTTCTCAATGCTGTCAGTATGCTCATCTGGCTGGCTCTCAACAAGGGTCTCCTGCAGGCCTCGCGATGGTCTCTCGTCATCCGGTGTCTCGGGAGGAGCAGCTCTCTCGCCTCGGCTGCCACTGCTCACTATGCTCTCCTCGAGGCTTGGCGACGGTCCTTCAGGACGATCCTCTCCCTCGCCTCGGCTGCCACTCGGCCTCTAATTTGTAAGCATCAATGGGAGAAGGGCTGCTGTGAGGGGAAGGTAGGGGATTGACACATGGAGCCTACAACTAGCAGACTTTCAGAAGGAAAGGCCCAGAGTGTGCTGTCGCTTTCAGGGAGAGATAGCATTAAAGGAAGGCCTTCACTTACCCATGCTGCTCACATTGGCACCACCAGTACCAGAGCCCACAGGTGGGGAAGGGTGGAGGGGCTCATCTACAAACAAAAATGGGAGAAGGCCTGCCGTGAGGGGAAGGGAGGGTATTTATGCATGGAATCTACAAATAGCACACTTTTAGAGGCAAAGACACTGTAGGTGCTGCAGCGTTCAGGGACAGATAGCATTAAAAATAGGAAACTACAGACGAGTTAGCCTAACGTTGGGAAAATGCTGGAGTCGATTATTAAGGAAGCAGTAGCAGGACATTTGGAAAAGCATGATTCAATCAAACAGAGTCAGCATGGTTTTATGAAAACGAAATCACGTTTGACAAATTTGCTGGAGTTCTTTGAGGATGCAACGAGCAGGGTGGATAAGGGAGAACCAGTGGATGTGGTTTATTTGTATTTCCAGAAGGCATTCGATAAGGTGACACATAAGAACATAAGAACATAAGAATTAGGAACAGGAGTAGGCCATCTAGCCCCTCGAGCCTGCTCCGCCACTCAACAAGATCATGGCTGATCTGGCCGTGGACTCAGCTCCACTTACCCGCACGCTCCCCCTAACCCTTAATTACCTTATTGGTTAAAATCTATCTATCTGTGATTTGAATACATTCAATGAACTAGCCTCAACCGCTTCCCTAGGCAGAGAATTCCACAGATTCACAACCCTCTGGGAGAAGAAATTCCTTCTCAACTTGGTTTTAAATTGGCTCCCCCATATTTTGAGGCTGTGCCCCCTAGTTCTAGTCTCCCCTACCAGTGGAAACAACCTCTCTGCCTCTATCTTGTCTATCCCTTTCATTATTTTAAATGTTTCTATAAGATCACCCCTCATCCTTCTGAACTCCAACGAGTAAAGACCCAGTCTACTCAATCTATTATCATAAGGTAACCCCCTCATCTCCGGAATCAGCTTAGTGAATTGTCTCTGTACCTCCTCCAAAGCTAGTATATCCTTCCTTAAGTAAGGTGACCAAAACTGCACGCAGTACCCCAGGTGCGGCCTCACCAATACCCTATACAGTTGCAGAAGGACCTCCCTGCTTTTGTACTCCATCCCTCTCGCAATGAAGGCCAACATTCCATTCGCCTTCCTGATTACCTGCTGCACCTGCAAACTAACTTTTTGGGATTCATGCACAAGGACCCCCAGGTCCCTCTGCACCGCAGCATGTTGTAATTTCTCCCCATTCAAATAATATTCCCTTTTACTGTTTTTTTTCCCAAGGTGGATGACCTCACATTTTCCGACATTGTATTCCATCTGCCAAACCTTAGCCCATTCGCTTAACCTATCTAAATCTTTTTGCAGCCTCTCTGTGTCCTCTACACAACCCGCTTTCCCACTAATCTTTGTGTCATCTGCAAATTTTGTTACACTATACTCTATCCCCTCTTCCAGGTCATCTATGTATATTGTAAACAGCTGTGGTCCCAGCACCGATCCCTGTGGCACACCACTAACCACCGATTTCCAATCTGAAAAGGACCCATTTATCCCGACTCTCTGCTTTCTTTTGGCCAGCCAATTCTCGATTCATGCTAATACATTTCCTCTTACTCTGCGTACCTTTATCTTCTGCAGTAATCTTTTGTGTGGCACCTTATCGAATGCCTTTTGGAAATCTAAATACACCACATCCATCGGTACACCTCTATCCACCATGCTCGTTATATCCTCAAAAAATTCCAGTAAATTAGTTAAACATGATTTCCCCTTCATGAATCCATGTTGTGTCTGCTTGATTGCACTATAAAGGTTACTGCACAAGATAAAAGGTTACTGCACAAGATAAAAGTTCATGGGCTTGGGGGTAATATATTAGCATAGATAGAGGATTGGCTAACTAACAGAGAACAGAGAGTCGGGTTAAATGGGTCATTTTCCAGTTGGCAAACTGTAATTAGTGGGGTGCTGCAGGAATCAGTGCTGGGATCACAACTATTTACAATCCGTATTAATGACTTGGCTGAAGGGACCAAATGTAATGTAGCCAAATTTGCTGATGATACAAAGATAGGTGGAAAAGCAAATTGTGAGGAGGATACAAAGAATCTGCAAAGGGATATAGATAGGTTAAGTGAGTGGGCAAAAAGTTGGCAGATGGATTATAATGTGGGAAAATATGAGTTTATCCACTTTGATATGAAGAATAAAAAAGCAAATTATTATTTAAATGGAGAAAAATTGCAAAGTGCTGCAGTACTGAGGGACCTGGGGATCCTTGTGCATGAAACATAAACAGTTAGGTACAGCAAGTGATCAGGAAGGCAAATGGAATGTTGGCCTTTATTGCAAGGGGGATAGAGTATAAAAGCAGAGAAGTCCTGCTACAATTGTACAGGGTATTGGTGAGGCCAAACCTAGAGTACTGTGCACAGTTTCGGTCTCTGTATTTAAGGAAGGATATACTTGCATTGGAGGCTGTTCAGAGAAGGTTCACTAGGTTGATTCCGGAGATGAGTGGGTTCACTTATGAAGATAGGTTGAGTAGGTTGGGCCCATACTCATTGGAGTTCAGAAGAATGAGAGGTGACCTGATCAAAACATATAAGATAATGAGGGGGCTAGATAAGGTGGATGCAGAGAGGATATTTCCACTCATAGGGGAAACTAAATCTAGGGGGCATAGTCTCAGAATAAGGGCCGCCCAATTAAAACTGAGATGAGGAGGAATTTCTTCTCTCAGAGGATTGTAAATCAATGGAATTCTCTGCCCCAGAGAGCTGTGGAGGCTGGGTCATTGGATATATTTAAGGCGGGGATAGACAGATTTTTGAGCGATAAGGGAGTGAAGAGTTATGGGACGTGGGCAGGGAAGTGGAACTGAGCCCATGATCAGATCAGCCATGATCTTATTAAATAGTGGAGCAGGCTCTAGGATCCAAAATGCCCTACTCCTATTTCTTATGTTCTTATGTTCTTATTAAAGAAGGGCCTCATTTACCCTCATCGGCATCGCCAGTGCCCTGGGCCACAGGGAAGGCACCATGCCTGCCGTCGAGCACCTCGACCATCGCCTCCAACGATGCGAGTATTTGTATGTCGGCCTCACCACCACTAGTCCTCCTTTACTCGAACCGATTGTGAGCAAGTTTAGCCTGCAAAACTGTCAAGTAGATACATGCTGTTTGTAGCCACCAGATGGTGTCATTGTTGGAGGCCACCGAGCAGCACACACATGGTGCTGCTCAGGTATAAAAGGCCAGCCATTTTGTGAGTGAGACACTTTGGGCCGTAATAAAGCAGGAACAAGGTTGTACCTTGTTCAGTTAAACAGTACTCAGTTTGTACCTTTATTGCATACATAACATTTGGTGACGAGGATACAAGAACCTTTGTTTGCAAAATGAGCACGATTGGATTTTTAGAGCGATTCGTGGAGGGAGGAGAAGATTGGGAAGACTTTGTGAGCCACTTGAACCAGTACTTTGTGGCCAAAAAAATGAAGGGGGTCAAACATGCAGATCGGCGCCGGGCCGTGTTCCTCACTGTGTGCGGTTCAAAGATCTACAGTCTGATAAAGAATCTACTCGTGCCTAGAGATCCAACAGAGAAAACGTACGAGGAGTTGTGTACATTGGTATGGGAGCACCTCAAGCCAGACGATGGCATCACCATCTCGAGATACAGGTTTTATACACACGTTCGATCGGAGAGCCAGAGCGCGGCGGAATTAGTTGCTGACCTAAGATGTCTAGCGGGACTGTGCAAGTTCGGGACGGTGTTGGCAGACATGCTGCGGGACTTCTTTGTTATCGGTATCAACCACGAGGTGATCCTGCGCAAACTTCTGGCGGTGGAGGAGTTGGATTTAAAAAGGGCCATCCAGATCGCTCAATCATGTATGATGACGGACAGGAGTTTAAAGCAAATATCAGTGAAGAACCGAACCTCGGCAAGTACTGTAACTGCGATTGATTCGCCGTTCAGCAGAGCGGCACGTGGCAGGGCCTATCCGGCTGCGTTCGCGAAACCTGTGGCTGCCCAAAGTCCGCCAGCGGGAATGTATCCGACTTCTCTGTGTTGGCGTTGTGGGGGAAATCATCGGCACCAACAGTGCCGATATTAGCAATATAGTTGCAAAGGCTGTCTGAGAGTGGGGCATCTCCAGCGCAAGTGTCTGCAGATGAGCAAGCGAGCTACGACTCACCACGTGGAGGATGAGAGTCAGACTAACCTAGATCCGGATATGCAATCCGAGATGCCAGAGGCGGAAGTGTATGGACTGTACTCTTTCATAACCAATAATAAACCAATTTTGATTGATGTGAAGTTAAACGGGATACCGGTATTGATGGAACTGGACACAGGGGCGAGTCAATGGATCATGGACAAGAGGGCATTTAATAAGTTGTGGGATACCAAGACTGTGAGGCTCAGGCTGAGCCCTATTAACGCCAAGCTGCGTACGTACACCAAAGAACTGATAAAGGTGATTGGCAGTGCACAAATTAATGTGTCGTATAATGGTGCAGTTCACGTGTTACCGCTGTGGATTGTTCCAGGCAATGACCCAATGCTGCTCGGCAGGAGCTGATTGGAGAAAATCAGATGCGACTGGAACGACATAAAGGTGTTGTCATCAGAGGAAGATACATGTGCTCAAGTATTGAGCAAGTTCCCCTTGCTGTTCGAACTGGGTATCGGCAACTTCACGGAAGCCAAGGTGCAGATCCACGTGGACTCAGATGCAAGACCCGGCCATCATACAGCTCGGGCAGTGCCGTATGTGATGAGGGAGAAGGTCGAAATTGAACTAGACAGATTCCAACGTGAAGGGATCATATCACCGGCCGAATTTAATGAATGGGCCAGCCCCATTGTTCCTGTGCTGAAAAGTGATGGCACAGTCAGAATCTGTGGAGACTACAAGGCTACGATCAACAGGGTTTCGAAACAAGATCGGTGCCCGTTACCGAAGGTTGATGACTTGTTTGCGACGCTAGCCAGAGGGAAGTCGTTCACAAAACTGGAATTGACGTCGGCCTACATGACGCAGGAGTTGGTCGAGACGTCGAAGAGACTTACGTGCATTAACAAAGGACTGTTTATTTACCACAGGTGCTCGTTTGGAATTCGCTCGGCTGCAGCAATATTTATATGGAAAGTCTACTGAAGTCCGTTCCCAGAACTGTCGTGTTCCAAGATGACATCCTGATCACCGGTCGTGATTCCATGGAACATCTGAACAAGCTGGAAGAGGTTATACTGCATTTGGACAGAGTGGGACTCAGACTTAAATGCTCGAAGTGCGTCTTCATGGCACCGGAGGTTGAACTCCTCGGGAGGAAAATCGCCGCTGATGGCATCAGACCTACTGATGTGAAAACCAAAGTCATCAAGAATGCACTCAAGCAGCAGAACGTGACAGAGCTGTGTTCATTCCTGGGTCCACTCAACTACTTTGGTAACTTCTTACCTAAATTGAGCACCTTACTTGAACCACTGCACATGCTATTGAGAAAAGGCAACAACTGGGTGTGGGGCGCATTGCAAAACAGAGCTTTTGAGAAAGCCAACAATCTGCTTTGCTCGAACAAGCTGCTGGTACATTATGACCCATGTAAATGTTTAGTTTTGGCCTGTGACGCATCGTCATATGGAATTGGTGTTACAACAAGCCAATGAGTCGGGGAAACTTCAACCTGTCGCGTATGCATCCAAAAGTTTGTCTAAAGCAGAAAATGCCTACAGTATGGCAGAAAAAGAAGCTTTAGCGTGTGTGTACCGTGTTAAAAAGATGCATCAATACCTGTTCGGTCTGAGGTTTGAAATAGAAACCGATAACTAGCCGCTCATTTCGTTGTTTTCCGAGAGCAAAGGTATCAATACCAACGCTTCACCCCGCATCCGAAAGGTGGGCGCTGACATTATCTGCCTATGATTATGTCATTCACCACAGACCTGGCACAGAGAATTGTACCAATGCTTTGAGCCGGTTGCCGTTGCCCACACCGGAGGTGGAAATGCCACAACCAGCAGATTTAATGTTAACCATGGATGCTTTTGAAAGTGAAGGTACCCCTGTCACGGCTCAACAAGTTAAGACCTGGACCAGCCAGGACCCAATATTATCGGTGGTAAAGGGTTGCATCCTCAAAGGGGATTGGTTGCCATACCTAAGCAAATGTGCGTTGAGGCCAAACTGTACATTCGTCGCAAGGATGAACTGTCTATTCAAGCAGATTGTATATTGTGGGGCAATCGAGTTGTAATGCCTAAGAAAGGGAGAGAGAAGTTTGTGCGTGAGTTACACAGCACACATCCTGGTATAGTGATGATGAAGACCATCGCCACGTCCCAAGTATGCTGGCCAGGAATTGATTCTGAGCTGGAAGCATGCGTGCATTAGTTCAACACCTGCATGCAGCTCAGCAAAGCACCAGCAGAATCGCCGCTGAGTCTGTGGTCATGGCCATCCAAATCCCTTGGTCCAGGATCCATGTAGATTTTGCAGGTCCCTTCCTGGGCAAGATGTTTTTAGTGGTGGTGGATGCTTATTTGAAGTGGATAGAATGCATAATCATGTCATCCAGTATGTCCACGGCAACCATAAAGAATCTCAATGTCATGTTCGCGACACATGGTCTGCCTGACATAGTGGTGAGTGACAATGGGTTGTGGATCAGGAGTTTCAGGAGTTTGTAAGACATAACGGCATAAAACATGTAAGGTCAGCACCATTCAAGTCTGTGTCCAACGGGCAAGCTGAACATGCAGTACAAATTATCAAACAAAGCATGAGGAGAGTAACCCAAGGGTCACTGCAGACCCGCTTGTCTTGCATACTGCTGAGTTACAGGACAAGACCCCACACACTCACAGGGGTCCCGCCTGCTGAACTCAATGATGAAAAGAGGTCTTAAGATCAAGTTATCTCTTGCACACCCGGATTTAAGTAATCATGTTGAATACAGAAGATAGAGTCAACAAGGGTACCACGATCACGCAACTGTGTCACGCGAGATTTCTGTTAATGATCCTGTATCTGTGTTGAATTATCATCAGGGTCCTAAATGGATCGCTGGTACGGTCATGGCCAAGGAGGGCAACACAGTATTTGTTATTAAGTTCAAGAATGGGCACACATGGATCAAACAAAGCTGAGGCACACAGACAAGCCAGAACAGTTGATCGAAGAAACCGTCGATGACCAACCAACCTACCAGCAGCCTTCAGTGGACTCAAGGGTCATCAGTGAACCCAGAATTTCCATCACAGACTTCTTCAATAAAAATGGACTTGCACTTCCTGACATGGCCACTGCCACCCCCAACAAGTCAGCCATCCAGCCACCAGCCACAACAGACTCCACATACTCTCCCAAGGCCGGAATCGAACTGAGACGGTCAACCCAGGAGCGTAAAGCACCGGACCATCTCAACTTGTGAAAGACTGTGATAAGATCTCAGAGGAGGGTATTGTCATGTATGTACATGCTGTTTGTAGCCACCAGATGGTGTCATTGTTGGAGGCCACTGAGCATAAAAGGCCAGCTATTCTGGTATAAAAGGCCTGCTATTTTGTGAGTCAGATACTTTGGGCCGTAATAAAGCAGGAACAAGGTTGTACCTTGTTTAGTTAAACGGTATTCAGTTTGTACCTTTATTGCATACATAACAAAAATAAAGAATAGTTGGTTTGTAGCACCATGATGATGCATCAGAAATGAGAGCACAAGTGTGTGTGCGTGATATGCAGCTGTAAATGTGAGATGAGAGGGTCTCCATTGCAAACACACACACATATATACAGAGGCCTCAGCAATGAAATGCTGCATTAGTGACTAAAGAGTGAAGGTTGGAAAGAAGGGACAAGTGAAGGGGAAGCTCGCAGATGAAAGGTTGGCATTTGGTGGACCAGGTATTCACTTTCATCAAACGAATTATGTCGTTCAGCCTTTTTCTACATTGGGTCGCCGTCCTATTATTGATGGAGGTCCCCGACACCTTAACGGCAATCTCCCTCCAGGCATTACTAAACATTTAGCGAGTTGGTCTCCCTACATCTGGGTAGAGGACTCGCCTCCTTCCCTCTACCCCCTGCATCAGGGTCTCCAGCTCGGCGTCGGACAACTGCGTTGCCCTTCTTCCCGCAATAGCACCAGCCATCCTTGAACACAACTCCTACCCTCCTCAGGGCCCAGGGAGCAGCGGGCTCTTTGACTACAAATCACCCGAATGGTGAATTTCCCCGTGTGAATAGCGCCCTAATTAACCCACCCACACCGCTGCAAACTATCAGTTTTGAGGGGCAATTAGCACTGCAGGACTTTTTTGGGGGGAGAAAGCTGAATATGGATACATTGACCGCTGCAATCATAGAAGCGTTAATCGCGGGAAACAGGCCTTAACAATGCCAGCATTCTGTCGGCACTGAATTTCGGACCCATGAAGTTATCCACTTTGGTAGGAAAAATAGAAAAGCAGAGTATTTTTTAAATGGTGAGAGATTGAGAAATTTTGGTGTTCAGAGGGACCTGGGTGCCCTTGTACAGGCATGACTGAAAGTTAACATGCAGGTACAGCAAGCAATTAAGAAACCAAATTGGCCTTTATTACAAGAGGATTTGAGAAAAGGAGTAAAGACGTCTTACTGCAATTATATACAACCCTGGTGAGACGGCACCTGGAGTATTGTGTACAGTTTTGGTCCCCTTACCTAAGGAAGGATATACTTGCCATATTGGGAATGCAACGAAGGTTCACCAGACTGATTCCTGGGATGGGGGATTGTCCAATGAGGAGAGATTGAGTAAATTAGGCCTATATTCTCTAGAATTTAGAAGAATGAGAGGTGATGTCATTGAAACATACAACATTCTTACAGGGCTTTACAGGCTAGATGCAGGGAGGATGTATTCTCTGGCTGAGGAGTCTAGAACCAGGTGTCACTGTCCCGCAATAAGGGGTCGGTCATTCAGGACTGAGACGAGGAGAAACCTGTTCACTCAGAGGGTGGTAAATCTTTGGGATTCTCTATTCTAGAGGGCAGTGGAGGCTCAGTCTTTGAGTATATTCAAGACAGATCGATAGATTTTTGGATATTAAGGGAATCAAGGGATATGGGGATAGTGCAGGAAAGTGGGAGTTAAGGTGGAAGATCAGCCATGATCTCATTGAATGGTGAAACAGGCTCGAGGGGCCGAATGGCCAACTCCTGCTCCTAATTTTTATGTTCTTATGTTCTAATGCTGACTGACCATCTGCCTAGCATTTTCTTGTTTTGTTTCAGATTATCAGCACGAGCAGGTTTTTTTTTGTTGTAAAGACATGAACACTTCTGTGCCTTTGCTGCCTTCATCAAGATCTTTGGCATCCCTGAGTACACACACTTGAACATTAATATGTCCACAGTCAATCCTATGCCTTACATCAACTGCAAAGGCTTTAATTTCATTAATGTGTAGGTTAAGGTTCCTATATGTAAGTGCACGATTTCTCATCTTTCTCTTCAGCCATTCATCTTTAACTGCAGTATTTGAATACCATGAGAGGCTATAGTACTGGTTATTAGAGCTGAAATTGCAATTCAAAAACTTGCACAAAGATGCAATGCAGTCACTGGATTTTATGGTCTGCACCATGATGAAGCATAATGAAAACGTGTATGTGAATTAATAGTTGATAATTCCATCCAGGGGCTCAGCTAATATAATTGACTTCTAGAGCAAAGCATGAGTAGTTTATCATCATTTGAACACAGAGACGGCTTTACCTGTTTGACAGATACTTAGGTGTGAATGTAATCACCTTGATATATATGTTTTCTCACATATTTTAGTGGTTTTGATGTTACGGTTTTCATGTGAAGAGAAAAGTATCATTGTATGATTTCGGACAAAAAGTGTTATTAATTGATGCTGTGGGATCTGAAGGTATTTTGAATCAAGTCCTTGAATCAATAAGTCCAGGCTAACATCCCCAGCATTGAAACACTGACCACACTCAATCAGCTTCACTGGGCAGGCCACATGGTTCGCATGCCAGACACGAGACTCCCTAAGCAAATGCTTTATGCAGAGCTCCTTCACGCCAAACGAGCCAAAGATGGGCAGCGGAAACATTACAAGGACACCCTCAGAGCCTTGCTGGCAAAGTGCGACATCACGACTGACACCTGGGAGTCCCTGGCCGAAGACCGCCCTAGGTGGAGAAAGTGCATCCGGGAGGGCATTGAGCTCTTCAAATCTCAACGCCGAGAGCATGAAGAGGTCAAGCGCAGGCAGCAGAAGGAGCGTGTGGCAAACCAGTCCTACCCACCCCTTCCCTCGGCGAATGTCTGTCCCACCTGTGACAGAGTCTGTGGCTCTCATATTGGACTGTTTAGCCACCAAAGAACTCACTTCAGGAGTGGAAGCAAGTCTTCCTCGATTCCGAGGGACTGCCTATGATGATGATGACTACCAGTTCCACCCCACCACAGATTACTGAACAACTCATAATCCGATTTACATCATACATCAAAAGAACCATTTAGCATTGTAGTGCAATTGAACTGGTTGGAGTGCAGAGTGTGGGACAGGGTTAAGTTAGACAGTCTCATCCATACTTTGGATGAAGCATAGGTCTCTGGCTGGTTGAATTAAGTTTTTCGATTAGCTGATATGGTCTTGGCTGTTCGTGGAACTGCTTATTAATTCCGAGCTCCAGTCAGTTTTTGGGCACGTAGATTGATATAATTAACAATAGAAAATGGCCAGTCAACAGTTCTTGAGAATGACCTTTAACTGCATCGCTGATATTAATGATACAGGGTAGATGATAATGGAGTTGAAGAAAATAGAAATGTAGTTCAGAGATAAGCTTTGAGCCAGTGAAATTGATGGATGCAGCTTGGGCCCATGCATTATATAGCAATCGAATAAATTGCATGCATCATCCAAACCCTCATCTACAGTTTAACATGGTCTGTAGAATTGTACATGTCTTGGCAAAAAGTAAAACTATATCTGCAGGAATATAAGTGTAGTCCATCTGCAACTTCAGTATAATGTAAAAGCATTGTAAGCTGTTTTAAATGGCATTTTTCTTCCCACGAAGCATATTGGGTTGATGCACGAGGGTAATTTTAATTTAACCTGTTCCGGAATGGGGAGGGGGTAGGTAACCGAGGAGAGCAGATCAATTGCCTCTTTCACACTCAACCTGATTATAATTTTAAATGTTTTGTCTTAACACTCCTGTGAAGCACCTTGGGACATTTTACTACATTAAAGGCATTATACAAGTACAAGTTGTTGTTGTTCTATGTGTAAAATGAGTAGCCGATCCATTCGCAATTAGCCGCCAGGTGGGTTAGGCTTATATTATCCTCATGATTCCTGTGATGGAATGATCTCCATTTGCTTGAAGGGGTGCAGCTCCAACAACACTCAAAAAGCTTGACACCATCCAGGACAAAGCAGCCTGCTTGCTCAACACCACAGTCACTGGCTTAAATACTATTCCCTCTATCATCGGCACACCGTGGCTACAATGTGTACCATCTACAAGATACACTATAGCTGCTCACCAAGGCTTCTTCGGCAGCATTTCCCAAACCCACAACCTCCACCATCTAGAAGGACAAGGGCACAAGGTTTATGGAAACAGCATCACCTCCAAGTTCCCCCACAAGACACACACCATCCTGACTTGCACATATATCATCGTTCCCTCATTGTCGCTGGGTCAAAATCCTGGAACTCCCTCCCTAACAGCACTGTGGGAGTACCTTCACCACACGGACAGCAGCAGTTCAAGAAGTAGGCCCACCATCAACTTCTCAAGGCCAACTAGGGATGGACAATAAATTCTGGACTTGTCAGCAACGCCCACATCCTGAAAATCAATACAAAAAAGGGGAAAAGGGGATCAGATTTACAATCAGTAAAACTGGAATGAACATGCAAACTGTAAAGGAGTAAAGAAACACATAATTAATAAAGACAAATGGGCACATGTGTATCCTGTTAATGGGGAATTAATGTGCAATTAGACAACAGGACATTATTACCTCTTTCGTGATTGTCTTAGGACAGCCCACTTTGTAAATTTTCTTAACATAACACAATGCTGTCTGTCGATACGGCAACACAAATTGTACATTTGAAGACTATCCAAAACCACATCTGCCTGGAACAGCTCCGGTCATTTCCAGCAACAGCATCATCCAAGCAACAACCACCAATATCACTCGGCACACAAACAAGCTGCGATCGCGGAGTCAACACTCTTCACTGGCACTTTATGGTGGCCTGTTCACTGTCATCTAATTTATTGAAAGACACATCTCTCAAAACTTCTAAAAACACTTCAGGTATCAAAGGGAATTCTTTACGAATTAGTGCTCCTGACACAAAACTTTGCATGACAGTGTGTGTGTTGGTAAATTAGAGGCAGAGGTCACTGTGCCCCACACAATTTTCCAGCCATTAATTTTAATGACTGGAAAATGGTGCATGGTGTGCTGACCTCTATGCTCAAATTCACAATGAGTGTAAAGTTCTAAAGCTGGCAGTATTCATTCGCAAAAGGTACCATACAGTCAATTACGTCAAAGTGCTGTGATTGTTGTTATCGAGGCAAACTTGGCAGTCATTTTGCACACAACAAGATCTCAAAAACAATAATGAGTTCAATGATGAAAAAATCTATTTTTTGTGGTGTTGATTGAGGGAGAAATTTAGGCAGGAAAACTGAAGATCTTCCTGCTCTTCATCCGATTGTGCCCTAAAAGCTTCAACATCTACCTATAACCATCAAAACAGGCAGGCAGGTGATGTCAGACTTTAATTTAACCACACATTTCTCAAGTACAACTTAAAGTCTCTTGGCTTTAAGTAAAAAAGCTTTTTATTTATTCACTAATACTCTTCCACTGTTGTGACAAGACAAGAGTGAATCCTCTATTATCCCTTTTGTTACACTCATAATAAATGGTCAGACTGAGTACTGTGTGTAATGAACAAGTGTGACCTTAGCTCCTTTATTAAGGTTCCAGAGTGCAGGTACCTGGTGGGTGACCTGCTTATATACTGTGCTCCCAATGGATGCTGGGATCTCTTTGGGACTCGTTGGGCCCTCTGGTGGTCAGGTGTGATGCAGGTTACAAGGGGTTAAATACATAACACCTTTAATGTAGGGGTATACTTGGCACATAATATAAATTAATGAATTATCTAGAGTCCCCCGATATTTTTACTTGCAGCACAGTAATACCTGAGGCACCAGACCCTACCCCAGAACATAGTCGATGTATTTACTGAGGCATACGAAAGCATGGGCCTTACGCTAAACATCAGTAAGACAAAGGTCCTCCACCAGCCTGTCCTTGCTGCACAGCACTGTCCCCTAGTCATCAAGATCCATGGCGCGGCCCTGGACAATGTGGACCACTTCCTTTATCTCGGGAGTCTCCTAGCAACAAGAGCAGGCATTGACAATGAGATCCAACACTGCCTCCAGTGCGCCAGTGCAGCCTTCGGCTGCCTGAGGAAAAGAAGGTTTGAAGACCAGGCTCTCAAAACTGTCACCAAGCTCATGGTCTACAGGGCTGTAGTAATACCCGCCCTCCTGTATGGCTCAGATACATGGACCAGGTACAGTAGATACCTCAAGTCGCTGGAGAAATACCACCAACGATGTCTCCGCAAGATCCTCAAATCCCCTGGGAGGACAAGAACACCAACATTAGCGTCCTCGTCCAGGCCAACATCCAACATCTCCAGCATTGAAGCACTGACCACACTTGATCAGCTCTGCTGGGCAGGTCACATAGTTCACATGCCAGACATGAGACTCCCAAAGCAAGCGCTCCACTCGGAATTCCTTCACAGCAAATGAGCCAAAGGTGGGCAGTGGAAACGTTACAAGGACACCCTCAAAGCCTCCCTGATAAAGTGCAACATCCCCACTGACACCTGGGAGTCCCTGACCAAAGACTGCCCTAAGTGGAGGAAGCGCATCCGGGAGGGCGCTGAGCACCTTGAGTCTCATCGTCGAGAGCATGCAGAAATCAAGCGCAGGCAGTGGTAGGAGCATGCGGCAAACCAGTCCCACCCACCCCTTCCCTCAACGACTCTTTGTCCCACCCGTGTCAGAGACTGTGGTTCTCATATTGGACTGTATAGCCACCAAAGAACTCATGTTAAGAGTGGAAGCACTTACCTCGTGGATCCAGCAGTCCTCACCTTCCTTTAGCTGATGGGTTTCCCGAGGCCTGGAAAACCCACCCGCCCCCAGTTAAATTTAAAATGGTGGATCCTCATGAACCACACCACATCATTATAATATTTAAAGTGCCAACCTGCCTCCTGCGAGGTTGGTCACCCGCCCCCGTCCTGCCTCCGTTAAGGAGGGTTGGGGTCGGGATGGGGTGGGGATTCAGATTTCTAACTCTTTAACCTCCCACCCGAGCCCAACACACCCATTTCTGGGGTTTAAAATTCCTCCCATGTCTCTGTGAGGTCATGGAAGTGGAAACCACCCACCTTCAGTCCACCTCCTCCTCATAATGTGAAAGTTAGAAAGAAAAAGGAAGAAAGACTTGCATTTATATAGTGCCTTTCATGACCACCGGATGTCCCATAGTGCTTTACAGCCATGAAGTACTTTTTATGAAGTGTAGTTACTGTTGTAATGTAGGAAACGCAGCAGCCAATTTGCGCACAGAAGGATAACTCTCCTGCTCTTCTTCAAAATAGTGCCATAGGATCCCTTACATCTACCTGAGAGAGCAGACACGGCCTTGGTTTAACATCTCATCCGAAAATCGGCACTTCCGACAGTGCAGCACTCTCTCAGTAGTGCATTGGAGTGTCAGCCTGGATTTTTGTGCTCAAGTCTCTGGAGTGGGACTTGAGAACATGGGTGCCCTTGTAAGACAAAATGTTCCACCTTAAATAGGCCAGTAGTACCATGCATGCAAGGCTAGTTTGCAGCCATTCCAGAAGAATCCTGCTGAAGTTATAGAATGGCCAAATAATTTCATCCCCGTTTGGCAGTATTATTCACTGAGATGAAATACAAATAACAAACATGGAATTAAGCGATATCTCACACAAGGCTTTATCCTGAAAATACTCTGGCAGATAATCAGGGATGTTGGATAATAAAGTGTGTATAAAGGAGGTTTCAGTAAATTGCATTCATAAGATTTCAAAAGAAGCAGCTCAAAAAGTAAACAGATTAACACAATTCTTTTCATAAATGAGACAAAATATTGTATAAAAGCTGAAATTGCAATCTATTTTCCTTGTAGAATAATAATGCAATAATAAATGCAAAAAGCTTGATGAGGTAGTTAAAATGATGGACACATTGCTAAAAATAATACATTTAATCATTTTTAGGTTAACGTTTTATTGAATGATAATACCATTACAAAGATCGGCAGGTTATCTCTGTGATATTAACTTTAATTAACTGCGGTCTATTTATTCCATTAGTGCATCTTCTTGTGGTCTATTTCATTTATAATTTTACCACAGAAATCATTAACTTTGAAAGCATTTTCTATAAGAGAAATTTTTGAAGAGGATTTGATTCTCTATACCTAGTTGCTAGCGGCGAGTGGCCCTTGGACAGCATGGCAGCCCGACCTGCGAGGAATCACCAGTGGCAGGTCGGGGCAATAAAAGGCGATCGGCGAGCGGCCCCTGGACAGTGTGACGGTGACACTTCAGGGAGTAGCGTGAGCTCATGCAAGAGGGCGACGGCAGTGAAGAGGGCGACTGGATTGGATATCACAAAGGTCCAGGTCGGTGATTGGAGCGTGGGCAGGTACAGCAGGAGCGGTGAGGTCAGGGAGAAGGAACGGCAAGTGATCGTGGAGTGACGCATCTTCCACCCTTCAACATGTAGTTCGGGACTGGGAATATCAGGTCCTTCATCGAAACACCTGTGAACTCATCCCTTTTTGGTGTGAAAGCAAGTCATCCTCGATACAAGGGACCGCCTAACAAGAAGAAACTCAATGCATTTTCGATAACTCAGGTTGACCAGCCTCAATTTCTTGTCTTCTAATTTATATTTAATACTTCTTGTATGCTCTATATAAATCAAACAATTTTAAAAATTATTCTCATTTTTTTAATATGTTTTATTTTTCCCTGCTTCCCTTGCTAGATCACCTTACACTATGCACTATTCCTATCCAGGATGAGCAAGGCTAGGACCCTCCCAAAGCATCTACTAATGTTGCCTTCATTCTTTTGGGATCGCATAGTCATACTCTGATCTTTTTTTCATTTGGCCTGGTGAAAATCACAAACTAAAATAGTTTTTACTGAGAAAAAAAATCCCTTTCTCAACTACTTGACTGAGCACTGACAGTGTGCCTCTTGCTCTAAGCTCCTCACTTCCATTCGGTGTTCAAGAATCAGGTCAGAAAGTTTGGCCTATTGTTCTTCTGGATGTGATCAAGTTAAAATTTCATTGCTCCTCTTCTAATTGGATGAAAGAAAAACAGATTTTAAAACTAATTTTAGCGTAACAAAAGCCCAATTTCAAATAAAATGCTACTGGCTCTCCCATATACCCATTGAGAAAACTAGCAGAGAGCTCTGAGCATCAGATTAGATTAGATGAAGTAGGGTGGGAGGAGGCTCATGTGAAGCATAAACACCAGCACAGACCAATTGGACCAAATGGTCTATTCCTGTGCTGTACATTATATGTAGCATGGATTAGCACAGCAGTGATCTACAGTCCATCTCAGAAGAGGGACAAGAGAGGTTAAAGTTTCAGGAATGAAAGCTTACATTATAATAAACCTTGTGTCTGTGGGGCTGTGATTTGATAATATTGCATGTCTGTAATACAGTAACAAGGCTGTAATGTTGTTAAGTGGCCCATCCTATGCACATGATCAATCAGATTCCAATGCTAATCATGTAGTAGCATGAACCAACCACTTCCCCCACAGAACACATAAAGCAGTAGTTTTTTTTATCTACACTTATTTTCTAGTGCTTTTGAAATGGCCGTGGTAAAAAAGTGGACTGACTGTTCATAATGGCACAGCAGAGACACGTGGGAAACACTTTGATGCTGATGAGTTGGAGATCCTGCTGCAGGACGAGGACCAAAGGAGGGTGGCCATTTTGGGGGTTGAATGCCATACTCCTAATATGTCTCTACTTATCTGTAGCATAACTCCACGAGGCCTAGTGCTGTGCTTGAACTGCTGTGACCTTAGTCTCTTTATTATAACTGCAGAGTGCCTTCACTGTGTGGTGACCAGTCTTTTATACAGCTCCTGCCTGGGCCTCCCACAGTTGCACCCTCTAGTGGTATCAGCATAGTATATACATGACTATGCCTGGGTGGGCACTGTGTAGGTCGCTTATGAAGGTTGCCCTGCCTTTTTTTGGCAGGACGACGCAGTTGCCCCATAAGAGGCAATCCAATTGGATGGACATTTCGTCTTTACGACGGTGAAACGGCTTTATCTCGTCTTGCATTTCTCGTGGGACCGCTGACCAGCCCCCATTGAGGACACAACTTTTTACATGATAACACAGGGTCCTGGTTGGTCCAGTTCCTGATCTGGCGGGCCGTTACGGGTGACCCTTCGCTTTCGAAGACGTCCACGACCAGGCACAGGTCTGCGGGCTGCGCCATTTCCACCCAGGTGGTGGGCAACGGTAGCTGGCTGAGGGCATCGGCACAGTTCTCAGTGCCTGGCCTGTGGCAGATCGTATAATTGTACGCTGAGAGTGTTAGTGCCCAGCTTAGGATTCGTGACGATGCATTGGTGTTTATGCCTTTGCTTTCTGAAAACAGTGAGATTAGGGGCTTGTGGAACTTGAACCTGTGTCCGAACAAATACTGCTGCATTTTTTTTACCCCATAGACCCAGACCAAAGCCTCCTTTTCGACCATAATGTAGGCTCTTTCGGCCTTGGATAGATTTCTAGACGCATATGCAACCGATTGGAGTTTGCCCGCTACATTTGCTTGCTGTAAAACACACCCGATACCGTATGGCGATGCGTCACATGCTAACACTAAACGTTTACCTGGGTTATACAATACAAGAAACTTGCTCGAACAGCAAGTTTCTGGCCTTTTTGAAGGCGGCCTCTTGATTTTGACCCCAAACCCAGTCGTCTGCCTTGCGTAGCAACTTGTGCAACGGTTCGAGCAAAGTGCTCAACCCTGAAAGAAAGTTACCAAAATAGTTGAGGAGTCCCAGGAACGAGTGCAGCTCCTTTACATTTCGTGGTCTGGATGCATTCTTGATGGCCTCTGTCATCTGCCGCAATCTTCCTTCCCAGGAATTCTACCTCTGGCGCCAGGAAGACAGACTTGGATCGTTACAGCCGGAGTCCGACTCTGTTTAGTCTCCTTAAAATCTCTTGCAGGTTGGGCAGGTGTTCAGTGATGTCGCGACCAGTGATTAGGATGTCATCCTGAAATACAACAGTGAGTGTAGCCGATTTCAACAGACTCTCCATGTTCCTTTGGAAGATGGCTGCAACCGAGCGGATCCCGAACAGGCACCTGTGATACAAAAACAGTCCCTTGTGTGTGTTAATGCACGTTAATTTTTTCGACAACTCAGCCAGCTCCTGGGTCATGTAAGCGGAGGTTAGATCCAGATGGTGAACGCCTTTCCCCCTGCTAATGTCGCAAAGAGATCATCGGCTTTGGGTAGCAGGTACTGTCATGTATGTAACCACAATGTAACACCACTGTATTACTGTATAACCACAACCTAGATGCACACGTTGAGCACAAGGGGTGATCTTGTGGGAGACACTCCTTACCTGATCACCCAGATATATAAAGGGAGGTCCCATGCAGGTTCATCACTTGTGGAGTGCTGTGAATAAAGAGTTGAGGTCATGGAGTGACCTTATCCCCAGAACGTGCCTCGTGTGGTTTCATGCTGTAGAGTAGGGACTTTATATTGGCGACGAGAAACGGAAATTCACGACCCACGAGAATGGCCATCGGTAGTGCAGAGGAACAGTACTGTGTTGGGGAAGACTGGGACGATTTTGTCAAGAGGCTTCAGCAAAGCTTCGTTATGAAAGAATGGCTGGGGGATGCAGCGGCCGACAAGCGAAGGGCTCATCTTTTGACCAGCTGCGAAAAAAAGACTTACGCGCTCATGAAGGACTTACTAGCACCCGAAAAGCCGTCGGACAAAACCTTTGAAGAACTTAGCAAACTGATCAGGGAGCACCTCAAACCGGCGAGTAGCATACATATGGCCTGACACAGATTCTACACCCACCGACATCGTGAAGGCCAGAGCAAACCGGACTTCGTAGCGGACCTCCAGCATTTGGCCAGCTTCTGTAAGTTCACAGATGCCTGCAGGGGGGAGATGCTAAGGGACTTCTTTATCGAGGGCATCGGTCATGCAGAAATTTTCCGCAAATTAATTGAGACCAAGGATTTGAACTTGGAAGCGGCAGCGTTGATAGCTCAAACTTTCATGGCGGGGGAGGAAGAGACGAAAATAATATACGCGCACAATTCTGCCTCTAATGTGGTGATGGATCAGGGGGTCAACATCATCAGTGCGACTCAGAGCCCCGCAGGCTGGCAGGGGCAGTCCGACATTCCCCAGGCAGCAATAGACCCCAGAATAGGACTCCAACAGAGACAATGGCAGGCTGAACAGACATTCATGCCATCACAGTGGACAATGCGGCCCGGGATGGGGCCACTAACACCCACTAATAGGGTACTTAAGAGCAGTCAAAGGGACAGTCAGCGTGGAATGCCTGCCCATAGTCCCTTTGTCCCCAACAATGGAAACTTTAACTCATGCTGGAGGTGTGGGGGAAAAGACTCAGCAGATCTTGCAGATTTCAACAGTTTGTCTGCAGGAGCTGAAATCTCAGTGGCCATTTAACTCTAATGTGCAGGAAGCCTGCAACCAGACTAATATATGAGGCAAATGGACCAGAAGAGGGTCCTTTGAGGCAGGATGACTTTTGGGGCAAATCAATGGACGCCGAGGTTCAGCGGGTCCATGCGGCGAACAGTTCATACACCAAAACGCCGCCAATGAGGATGAGGGTTTTATTAAATGGCATCAAAGTACACATAGAGCTGGACACTGGTGCCAGCCAGTCACTCATGGGCGTTCAGCAATTTGAGAAGCTATGGCCACTTAAAGCCAGTAGACCCAAATTAGCACGTATTGAGACACAATTACGAACTTACACCAAAGAAATCATTCTGGTGCTAGGCAGTGCAATGTTGGCTGTCACACACAATGGGTTAGTGAATCGGCTGCCACTCTGGATTGTCCCGGGCAATGGTCCCGCACTGTTGGGGAGGAGCTGGTTAGCCGAGATGAACTGGAAATGGGGGGATGTTCACGAAATGTCATCTGTGGAGCGAAGTTCGTGCTCACAAGTCCTACAACAATTCGAGTCACTATTCCAACCTGGCGTCGGGACTTTCAAAGGCACCAATGTAGTAATACACATCACCCCGGACGCCAGGCCAGTGCACCACAAAACCAGAGCGGTGCCGTATGTGATGCGGGAAAAGATCGAGAGCGAATTGGACCGGCTGTTGAGAGAGGGCATCATCTCGCCTGTTGAATTCAGCGACTGGGCGAGCCCCATCGTTCCCGTCCTAAAAGCGGATAGCTCTGTCAGGATCTGTGGCGACTACAAGGCCACCATCAATCGGGTGTCCCTACAAGATCAATACCCGCTCCCGAGAGCGGAGGACCTTTTCGCCACGCTGGCAGGCGGCAAGCTGTTCACCAAGTTGGACCTCACTTCAGCCTATATGACCCAGGAACTGGCCGACGAATCTAAACTGCTGACCACCATCACCACGCACAAGGGACTGCTCGCTTATAACAGGTGCCCGTTTGGCATTCGAACAGCGGCCGCGATTTTATCAACGAAACGTGGAAAGCCTGCTTAAATCCATTCCTGGAACAATTGTATTCCAGGACGACATCCTCATCATGGGTCGAGACACCAAGGAACACCTCCATAACCTGGAGGAGGTGCTACACCGACTGGACCGGGTAGGCCTACGACTCAAGAAGTCTAAATGTGTGTTTTTAGCTCCTGAGGTTGAGTTTCTGGGCAGGAGGGTTGCTGCAGATGGGATTCGGCCCACCGAATCCAAAACAGAGGCGATTCGACAAGCACCAAGGCCCTGCAACACATTGGAGTTGCGTTCATTTCTGGGACTGTTGAACTATTTCGGGAACTTTCTGCCGAACTTGAGCATGTTGTTGGAGTTGCTACAGGCTCTCCTGCGTAAGGGTTGTGATTGGTTTTGTGGGGACTGTCAAGAACGGGCTTTTGATCGGGCGCGAAACCTACTTTGTTCAAACAAGTTGTTGACCCTGTACGACCCCTGTAAAAAATTGGTTCTGACATGTGATGCATCGTCCTATGGGGTTGGGTGCGTGTTGCAGCAGGGCAATGCTGAGGGTCAACTACAAACTGTGGCTTATGCCTCCAGGTCGCTCTCTCAAGCAGAACGGGGATATGGGATGGTCGAGAAAGAAGCGCTCACATGTGTCCATGGTGTAAATAAAATGCATCAGTACCTCTTTCGTAGGAAGTTTGAATTAGAGACGGTCCACAAGCCATTAACATCCCTGTCGTCAGACAGCAAGGTTGTCAATGCCACCGCATCAGCCCGCATACAGCGATGGGCTCTCACGTTGGCTGCTTATGACTACTCCATCCGGCCCAGCACTGAAAATTGCGCTGACGTGCTCAGCAGGCTTCCACTGGCCACCACTGAGGGGGCAGCGGAGCAAAGCGCTATGGTCATGGCTGTCGATGCCTTTGACAGTGCAGGCTCCCCCATCACAGCCCGCCAGATGAAAATCTGGACAAACAGAGATCCCCTTCTATCCCTGATTAAGAAATGTGTCCTGACTGAGGATTGGGTGCCCGCACACGGAGCATGCCCTGAGGAGGTCAGACCGTTCCAAAGACGGATGGATGAGCTCTCCATCCAAGCCGACTGCCTACTATGGGGCAGCCGGGTAGTTATGCCCCAGAAGGGCAGGGAGGCATTCATTAGGGAACTCCACATCGAGCACCCAGGCATTGTGCTGATGAAGGCCATTGCCCGGTCACACGTTTGGTGGCCTGGAATTGATTCAGACCTGGAACACTGTGTTCGCAGGTGCACGACGTGTGCCCAGCTGGGTAATGCCCCCAGGGAGGCCCCGCTCAGCCCGTGGCCCTGGCCCACCAGGCCATGGTCACGCATTCATGTTGACTACATGGGCCCGTTCATGGGAAAGATGTTCCTTATTGTGGTAGATGCGTACTCGAAATGGAGCGAGTGCATCATTCTGAATTCATGCACATCATCCACCACCGTGGAAAGCCAACGTGCGATCTTTGCAACCTATGGTTTGCCGGACATCTTGGTTAGTGATAATGGCCCATGCTTCGCAAGCTACGAATTCCGGGAGATTATGTCGGGCAATGGCATCAACCACATCAGGACTGCGCCGTTCAAGCCGGCCTCCAATGGCCAGGCAGAACGTGCGGTCCAAATCATTAAGCAAAGTATGCTCAGGATTCAAGGACCCTCCCTACAATGCTGCCTATCGTGCCTCCTGCTGGCCTATAGATCCCGACCGCACTCGTTCAAGGGGGTCCCGTCTGCAGAGTTACTAATGAAACAGACACTCAAAACCCGGTTGTCCCTCATTCACCCAGTCCTGACCGACATAATTGAGGGTAAGCGCAAGTCACAAAACGAGTACCATGACCGTAATTCGAGGAGGAGATGTATAGAAATAAATGATCCTGTATTCGTCCTCAATCACGCCATGGGGCCCAAGTGGCTTGACAAAGAGGGGAATAGGGTCCTCGTGGTAAAACTCAACAATGGTCAGATATGCCGTAGGCATCTGGATCAAGTTAAAAAAAAGGTTCAGCATCGACAGGGAGGAACCTGAAGAAGACCATCAGATGGAGCTCACAACACCGCCAGTGAACGAGCAACAAGAGCAATCAGGAGAATACACAGTCCCTGCGGTCAGCCCGGACAGGCTGGAATCACCACAGGTGACAGACACTCACGTCAGTGTCCAACAACCAGAGCCCCAACTGCGGCGCTCCACGAGGGAGCGTAGACCACCTGAAAGACTAAACCTATGATCCCAATAAGACTTTGGGGGGGGGGGGGGGTGAAGGTGATGTCATGTATGTAACCACAATGTAACACCACTGTATTACTGTATACACACAAGCCAGATACACACCTTGACCTGAGTGATCTTGTGGAAGGCATTCCTTACCTGATTACCCAGGTATATAAAGGGAGATCCCACGCAAGTCATCACTTGTGGAGTGCTGTGAATAAAGAGTTGAGGTCACGGAATGACCTTGTCCCCAGAATGTGCCTCATGTGGTTTCATGCTGTAGAGTAGAGACTTTACAGGTACTGGTCCTGTAATGAAACTCGGTTGATCGTTACCTTGTAGTCGCCGCCGATTCTGACTGTGCCATCGCTCTTTAGTACCGGAACAATCGGGCTGGCCCACTCGTTGAATTCGACTGGTGATATGATTCCCTCGCGTTGAAGTCTGTCCAATTCGATCTCCACTTTCTCCCTCATCATGTAAGGCACCACTCGAGCCTTGTGATGAACAGGCCATGCCTCGGGGACTAAGTGGATCTGCACTTTGGCGCCTGTGAAGTTGCCGATGTCTGGTTCAAATAAGGATAGGAACTTGCTCAGCACTTGAGCACAGGAAGCATCGTCCACTGAAGATAGTGCTTTGATGTCTTCCCAGTTCCACCGAATCTTCCCCATTCAGCTTCTGCCAAGCAGCGTTAGCCCGTCGCTTGGTACAACCCACAGTGGCAATTCGTATATCTCTCTATCATAGGATAGCTTTATGTTTGCACTGCCGATAACTGGGATCAGTTCCTTGGTGTAAGTGCGCAACTTTGTCTGAATCGGGCTCAGCTTGGGTATTTGTTCTTTGTTGCCCCACAGCCTCTCAAATGCCTTCTGGCTCATAAGTGACTGACTCGCTCCCGTGTCCAACTACATGGAAACACGAATGCCATTTATCTTGCCTTTCCTCAGCATGGAGGGACTTTTGGTAGTGAAGGTGTGCACCCCATGCACTGCTTCCTTGGGCTGAGTCACCTCTCTAACTTGTACTTTATGATCCTTGCTGGATAGGAAACCTCCTGCTGATTCCTCTGCCACATTTTGAGTCGCAGTTCTTCTGCACATTTGCTGTGGGTGGCTCTTTTGGTCGTAGTCTTTGCACACATAGTGTCTGAATCGACACAGATGGGCCTGATGGTTACCCCTGTGATGCCAGCATGTTAAATGATTCACATTTACACCCCTTGGCGGACTTTGAGTCAGACTAATTCTTGATCAACAGTTATTTTCTGCACAGTACTTGCCAATGAGTTTTGATTCTGGGAGAATCTCAACGTTGAGGTCATGAAGGCCTGGCTTAAGGTGATGGTCCGCTTCACGTCCCATCCTGTTGTGAAAACGTCCCGCAACACATTGTTGAGGAGTTTGCCGAATTCGCACGGATCCACAAGCCATCGTAGGTCTGCGACATATTCCGCTAAATCCTGGCCCTCGGTGCGGCGGTGTGTGTAGAAGCGATACCTGGCCAGCGAAATCTGAGTAAAGGCTTCACCCTCTGTAAACTTTTCTAAACTGCCAACGGCAGCCATCTCTGTGTGTAAGTCCGTGATCTGTATTCGTCGCCAGTTAATATGTCTCTACTTATCTGTAGAATAACTCCACAAGGCCTAGTGCTGTGCTTGAACCGCTGTGATCTTTATTGTAACTGCAGAGTGCCTTCACCACGTGGTGACCAGCCTTTTATACATCTCCTGCCTGGGCCTCCCACAGTTACACCCTCTAGTGGTACCAACATAGTATATACACAGAGTATACATATATGACAACTCCTGTAAAAGAAAATGTTCAAGTTGCATTGGGAGAGGTTGTTGATGGAGTCAATACAGCCGAGTGCAACAAACAGATGAAGGCTACAGGGTTGACATGAAGAGCCCTGGTACCAACAGAAGTCCTATGTGCGACTCTTTGCTGTGATTCCTGTTTAGTTGTTACCTCCTTTCCACAGGAAAGATGATGAAGGTGTTGCCCTTGAAAACATGGCGGTCTAAAAATTTGATTGTGCAGCATCGGTTGTTTGGGTGCTACAGGTGCTGAATTGGAACAAAAATGGCATCCGAGCAGCACGCGTACACTTCTGGTGTGGGCCGCACCATACGCCATCTTGATGAGGACGGTAGGGTATCTGTTAGAGGCGTGCCCTGGAAGTATGGTAAGTAGGCAGATCGTGACGTCAAGCAGTGTGCAACGCTGAGTTGACACCAACACTGTCATTTTCATCGTTATCATGGAGCTAATGCCTTCTCTTAACCTCGCACAGCTGAACATGCATTCAGCAGTCGGAAGGGCCCTCCATCAGCGCTATTTAAAGGAATCATCGGTAACTTTCAGAAACCTTGGGGGTGAAATTACCCTGCGCCCCTAGTGGGGCCGGTAACCTGCTCGAGGCGGCACTTCTTGCGCGCGATGTGGAGGTCCTGCCCCAGCTGCTGATTTGGGCTTACTGCCCCTCAATCGCATGCGCTCCATTTCCTGTAGGGATGGGACCAGTGGCACTAACGGGACGCGATCGGGAGCACTACATGGATGCTCCGCGTAGCGCTGACATGCTTCAACACCCCTCCCCTTCGATAAAAGGGGAGGGCTGCTGCACAATCTGACAATCTGCACAGCCTCTGATGACCTCCACTGGACCACCAGAGCAGCGTGGTACCGAGACTGCAGCCCAGCACTCAAAACAGAGTGCCGGGCTACACAATGGTGGCCCAAACCATGCTCAGGGGGAACCAATAGAGCCGGCCCATGAGTCGGCAAAACGAGCAAGATTGCGGCACGGGGGGATCTGGCAACCTTCCCTTTAAATTACGCCCCGCGAGCGGATGCTGACCAGCTTCACCACTCGCAAAGCTGGTGCTGACACCCGCTCGCACCAGCCTCGTGGGGCAATATCCCTGGCGGGGTGGAAAGGGGTCAGCGCATGGTGCAAAGGGGTGGCCGCACGGCGATGAAGTCATCACCACTTGTGCGGCGGCCTGGGGCTCTACCCGCGGGGCGCGCTGCTGCCATGACAGCGCCTGCGCAAACTCCCGGGCATTTTCCCGGGAGCCGGTAGTGCTTCGCCCCCCCCATCCCCCTGGGCGAATAGTGCTTTGCGCCCCATTAGCGCCCCCGGAGGTGCTAACGGATATATCCTCCTCACCTGTCCATCAGCCATTGCCACCAGGGTTACGAGCAGGAGCAGGAGGGGGATGAAGAGGAGGAGTAAGAGGAGGAGGAGGAAGAGGAGGATGCGGAAGAGGAGGAAGTGGAAGAGAAGGAGCATGAAGCGGCAGGGAGGAGGCAACCCAGACAGCCTCTTTATGACCAGGATATCCGGGATCGACTCATCCGACTGCGGTACCAGTGAACGCAACCTCAATTCCCCATTCAACGTTAGTCCCACACCTTACCTTCCCTCTGTTACTGACCATCACAGCGTCCTCTTGGCCATAATGCTGAAATAAAGGTCACCACAAAGCAAACATTCCAATCAAGTTTTATCCATATATCCATCTATTATTACATCAACAAATAAATTAATCACCCTTTTCCTTTCCCTTAGTGACTGTCCTGCGTGTGCCTTTGCCCAACCTAATGCTCCTATACGCAGCTACCCATGTTGCAGTGGCTGCAGCATGGCTGGTGGAAGGCTGCTGACTTCCAGTGAGGCAGATTGCAGATGGCCTTGCAGGATGAACTCCAACAGCTCTGGGCCTAGTAGGCCTGCCATTGGACTGCACCATTGTTAGTAATTAGGGATAGCTAAAAAAAAATGGTTATGCGAATGAAACTGTGGCACGAATAATACTCTGTTTAAATTATGATATGTTTCTGCTTGAGACAAGTAAGGGGTTAATGTCTCACTGAAACAATGTAAGTTTTGTTTTTCTAGGAAAACTTGCTTTAGGGTTTGAGACAATGTTTTTAATGAGCTAGATTAGAGAATGAATAACATTCCACATGGGGCCCATTGCATGACATGGCCTTGATAGGCTGGGCTGTGTGTCGTCTGTAAGTTTAGGATTTTGCCTTTGTTTTGGCCAATGAATGCCCAACTTATGTTTCTTGCATTGTTACTAATAACCATATTATAATGCTAAGGTAGAATTTGGAGTTTATTTAACAGAACTGCTTGCAAAGATAATTAGAAGTTAATTAGTATAAAAGACTTTGGACTAGAATTTGCACTCCATTGCCGCCCGGTTTCTCGGTGGCATTGGCCGTTTTGGGTGAGAACTGGGTCGGCGAAAAATTCCCTGCCTGAGGCCGCCGGCGGTTTTGAAGTACTGCTGGGGAGCGGACCGCCAGTGTACAACGTTCACAGATCGCCCTGGCGCAACCTTTGGCTGAGCGGGCACCCGTAGGTAAGTATAAACAAAATGTTTAAAACGCCCACGAGGATCAGCAGAGCTAGGCGGTAGGTAAGTAGGTCTGCAAGAAAGAGGTAAGTGATTTGTTTTTTACTATTTATTTTCAAAATCTGTTGGGGTGATTTAATTTTAAAATGTCTTGGTAATGTTTTGGGGATTTTTTAGTTAGGTTTTTTGAAAAATGATTTTTATTCATTTTTTGGTGTTAGGCCCAACCTGCAGCCTCGGTGTAAATTTTTCTAGATTTTTAAAATTTTCGCTCATTTTCTTTAGGCACCGCCCAATCTAGCTGAAATTGCACATTTCCGCCCAGATTGGGTGTGCAAGGCACATATTTTTCGCTGGGCGGATATTAAAATGTTTTTTTCGGCAAGTTTTTGCCAACCTTAGCGTTTTTTTCGGTGGCAATCGGGCGCTGGCAGGTTTTGGGGAAATTCTAGCCCTATGGACCCGAAATTCAACTACATACCGCCCACTACTGCCCATTTATCACCCATTTACCGCCGAAAAATACAAGTTTCATCAAAAACAGGTACCTATCACCAACATACCGCCCAGTGGCAGATTCGTGATTGACATACCACCAGGCGGTGTGCACACCGTCCGCCATGTAGAACCGCCCACATACCGCCCAAAAAGTGCAAGTTTGATGACATACCACTGACATACTGCCGGAGCTGCATACTATCCTGGAGAAGGTGCTTTTACTCGATCTTAAGTGGGCGGAAATGGGCAGTAGTGTTCGATGTCACCATTTTGAAATCAGGAACACTCAGCAAAAGCAGCACCTCAGTATTCAAAGTTGACTTTACAGTGGGAAAGGTATTTATATTGATACTCCAATATATTTGCAATACATTATAAGATAGAAGACATATGAGTTTATATATTTTTAATTGAAAAATCATTTGAGTTGATCTCAGGATATTTGAGGAGATTCTGGAGATTTAAAAAGAACGGGGCCTGTACTATCTCAGCCTGTATTGCTGACTAATGCAGGATCCAGATGGGAGAAGATTTATTGAGCAGAATTATCAGGGTAATGGAGGAGGTCGCAGACTGATGAGGAGGAGGAGGCCTTACCCCCAAAGGATTTTCAGGGAGAAGCGCTCATACTTGGACCTGACCGTTCCACAGTGCATTCGAAGGCTGCACTTCTGAAAAGAGGTGATCAATGAGATTTGCCAGCTCATTAAGGCAGACCTGCAGCCCAGTCCCACCAACATTACTGCACTCTCTGTCAAGGTGAAGGTGACTGCGGCACTTTCCCTTTATGCATGCGGCTCTTTTCAGGCATTAGCTGGGGACATATGCTGCATTTCTCAGCACGCTACTCATCGCTGCATTCGACAGGGAACCAAAGCACTATGTGCACGGCGGATGGAATTTATAAACTTCCCAATGACCAGCGAGGCACAGAGTGAGAGGGCTTTGTGTTTTGCACGCATTGCCAGCTTCCCCAAGGTGCAGAGTGCCGTTGACTGTACCCATATTGCCTTGCAAGCATCATTATAGGAGGCAGAGATATACCAAAACCGTAACGGATTCCACTCCCTCAACATGCAGCTCGTCTGCGACCATACGCAGCGCATCATGGCAGTGAATGCCTACTTTCCAGAGAGCATCCAAGATGCGCACATCTTGCGTGGGAGCACTGTGTCTGACCTGTTGAAGTCTGAGCCACAAGGTAAATGCTGGATGCTGGGAGACAAAGGGTACGGCCTCGCCACCTGGCTCTTGACTCCCTGAGGGACCCTCAGACAGAAGACAAGCAACTATATAATAAGAGCCATATAGCCACACGTAATATTATCGAAAAGACAATTGGAGTGCTGAAGCAGCGCTTTCGATGCTTGGACCACTTGGGAGGCAGACTGAAATACTACCCTGAGCAGTTTGCTCAGTTCACAGTGGTGTGCTGCATGTTGCATAATTTAGCAATCGTGCGGGGACAGGAATTGCCACAGGGGACTGCGGGACCACCTGAGGAGAGAGTACAGGAGACGGAGGAGGAAGAAGAGGAAGATGAGGAGGAGGAGGATGAGGAGGAGCTTCGCGATGAACCCATGGCACCACCCCCCCCCCCCCCCCCACCAACACCACAGCGGAGAGCTCGCGGAGCGTATGCCACTGCAAAATTGTTACATCTGCAGCTCATAAATGAACACTTTGCTTGAATGTGGAGAGCTGCGTTTCAACTTTTTCTGCACAGTGTTACCCCTGATGACTGTTACCCCAAAAGTTTGACACTGTACAAGAGTGCTTAAATTCAATTGTAACATTTATGTAAAAATATAAAAAAATATAGAACAATTGTAAAACTTTGTAAAACTTATAACTTTGAAAAACTGTAACAACTTTAACAACTTTAAATAAACTTAAAAAAATCAAACTTCAACTATTTACAATTAACAATGAACAATTGACTATAAAACAAAGTACCCTTTACTGTCCTCAACCTCGATCTCGACCGCCTACTCCCCCACTCTCGGACTCACCCCATCTTTCTTACTCCCGCCCTTTCCTTTCCCACTGCTCATGAGCTCGGACCTCCCCATGGTGGTACCAAGCCGGCATGCAGCAATGCACCCCAAGTGCTGTTGCTGTCGTTGGGGGTCAGACATTGCAGGCGCAATGAATGGGGCCTCAGGAGAAGCTCGTAATCCGGAAGGTACGGTTTCAAGGCTGGAAGCTGCTGGCAGCTCCCTACCCTCAGGTGCTGTTGACCTGACTACTATGGCATGAGGGTGGGGGATGGTTCCGCGCCATACCCTGATCCTATCAATTGCTGCATGGCATCGACGCAGTCAGCGGTTCGCTCCATCGCAGTGATCAGACGCGATATATCCTCCGACTGTCATTCTGATAGAACCGCGATGTTTCTGGCTATCGTAGCCATGGCCTTGAGCAGCTATCGACCTATGTCGACGCTGGCTTGTGACAGACGCACCATGTCCTGATACGCACCCGTCTGTCGTGCAGCAACAGACCTTTGCTACACCAATCTCAGTCACTGCGGCAAAGGCACTGCAATGCTGAAGGTACCTTGCTGCACACCACTTGGTCCTGCAGAATCCGAGGAGGCATGGGGAATCCCTTGAATATAAAGTCGGTGATGGAGGATGTTCCAGCTGGCCCAAATGTAATTGTTATCTCCTCCTCCATCTCCACCCCACCTCCACCTCCACCTCCACTGGCTCCAGGATGAGTTGCTCTTCCTCTTTCTCTTCATCATCTCGGCAGGGGTGAAGTCGGAAGAGGGCTGGGTGATGCCAGAGGTGGAGGCAGTGGGTTTGTCGTCGGGTCTCTATGTGGCGATCTGGTCTGAATCCTCTGAGTCTGGAATTACAAAACTACATTTAAGTGCTTGCCACTTAAGGGGAGGGGTCAGGGTTACATGAGTACATGAGTACAGTCACATAGCGCAGTCTTACTTAAATGTCCACCACTGCTGCATTACTGCATTACATATCGCAGATAGACAATACAATAAAATGCATTGCATTATATGCATATACATTGCGTTACATGCCCCCAACATTGCAGTACATCACTTGAGCCCATCAGTACAGTGCAATAAACTCACATTACATTACATGAGGCCAACATTACAGTTACAATTACATTACATGACATTACATGACTGCAATTACAGACAGGGGGTTGTATTGAACTGTGTGGGTGGGTCAGCTCCAATGCCGCTGATGGCACAGTTGCTATCCCCAACCAGCGACAGCGCATGGATTTCCATTTCCATTAAGGCTTCTTGCGTTGGGGGTCCTCCCCTCGTATGCCGCTGATCCGTTGCTATTGCAGATGTCTTCTTCTGCAGAAATCAAAGTAAATAAAATTAAAAATCTTCAATCCATTTAACATCGCACACACACAGGTTCACACACACATACACATACACCTCAAAACACTAGTCCTTATTTTAATCTACCATTAATATCCGAGCAATGTACAATGAAGCCTCATACGGTTTGTGAGGCAAAATCCCAATGTGCTGAAGCACAAATACATTGCCGTAACCTTGGGATAAATAACAGCATCCGTGTGACACTGAACCTACATTTATATGGTACATAGCACATGGGGGCTGCATAAATAAAATCATTACTTACTCTTGCTATCCTCACCAGGCCGTTCCACCTCTTACGGCACTTTTCTCCAGTGCGTACCACTGTACTTATGGAGGAAACAGCTTCCCCGATCTCGTCCCATATTTTGTTGTACAGCTTTGGGGTGGGATTTCCACGACTACTCTTGATTAAGTCAGAGTATCTCTCCATGATATTCTCCAGCGGGGCAAGTAGCTTTGTCTCGTTGAAGGTGGGCACCCTCAACCTCCCATCCTTCTCCATATTCCGGCACTTAGACTTCTTTTTAAGCATTCCATTGAGTATTGAGTATTTATTCTATTTATCAGATTATATGATTTGTTATTTATTAAATATGTATTATTATTATTGATATTTTTATTTTATTATTTGTTATTAATGTTTTTTGATTATGCAATTTCTGATCAAAACAACCAAACCTCGAATGCTTTCCTGCTCCTTCTCACTCTCTCAAATCGCACGGGGTAGCCTGGAGGAGGAATTCATAGAATGCATATGGGATTGTTTCTTAGAACAGTATGTTACAGAACCTACAAAGGAGCAAGCTATCTTACATCTGGTCCTGTGTAATGAGACAGGAATAATAAACGATCTCCTAGTAAAAGATCCTCTCGGAATGAGTGATCACAGTAAGGTTGAATTTGTAATACAGATTGAGGGTGAGGAAGTAGTGTCTCAAATGAGCATACTATGCTTAAACAAAGGGGACTACAGTGGGATGAGGGCAGAGTTGGCTAAAGTAGACTGGAAACACAGACTAAACAGTGGCACAATTGAGGAACAGTGGAGGACTTTTAAGGAGCTCTTTCATAGTGCTCAACAAAAATATATTCCAGTGAAAAAGAAGGGCGGTAAGAGAAGGGATAACCAGCCGTGGATAACCAAGGAAATAAAGGAGAGTATCAAATTAAAAACCAATGCGTATAAGGTGGCCAAGGTTAGTGGGAAAATAGAAGATTGGGAAAATTTTAAACGACGGCAAAGAATGACGAAGAAAGCAATAAAGAAAGAAAAGATAGATTACGAAGGTAAACTTGCGCAAAACATAAAAATGGATAGTAAAAGCGTTTACAGATATATAAAACTGAAAAGAGTGACTAAAGTAAATGTTGGTCCCTTAGAAGATGAGAAGGGGGATTTAATAATGGGAAATGTGGAAATGGCTGAGACCTTAAACAATTATTTTGCTTCGGTCTTCACAATGGAAGACACAAAAACCATGCCAAAAATTGCTGGTCACAGGAATGTGGGAAGGGAGGACCTTGAGACAATCACTATCACTAGGGGGGTAGTGCTGGACAGGCTAATGGGACTCAAGGTAGACAAGTCCCCTGGTCCTGATGAAATGCATCCCAGGGTATTAAAATAGATGGCGGAAGTTATAGCAGATGCATTCGTTATAATCTACCAAAATTCTCTGGACTCTGGGGAGGTACCAGCAGATTGGAAAGCAGCTAATGTAACGCCTCTGTTTAAAAAAGGGGGCAAACAAAAGGCAGGTAACTATAGGCCGGTTAGTTTAACATCTGTAGTGGGGAAAATGCTTGAAACTATCATTAAGGAGGAAATAGCAGTACATCTAGATAGGAATAGTGCAATCAAGCAGACGCAGCATGGATTCATGAAGGGGAAATCATGTTTAACTAAATTACTGGAATTCTTTGAGGATATAACGAACATGGTGGATAGAGGTGTACCGATGGATGTGGTGTATTTAGATTTTCAAAAGGCATTCGATAAGGTGCCACATAAAAGGTTACTGCAGAAGATAAAGGTACGCGGAGTCAGAGGAAATGTATTAGCATGGATAGAGAATTGGCTGGCTAACAGAAAGCAGAGAGTCGGGATAAATGGGTCCATTTCGGGTTTGAAATCGCTGGTTAGTGGTGTGCCACAGGGATCGGTGCTGGGACCACAGCTGTTTACAATATACATAGATGACCTGGAAGAGGGGACAGAGTGCAGTGTAACAAAATTTGCAGATGACACAAAGATTAGTAGGAAAGCGGGTTGAGTAGAGGACACAGAGAGGCTGCAAAGAGATTTCGATAGGTTAAGCGAATGGGCTAAAGTTTGGCAGATGGAATACAATGTCGGAAAGTGTGAGGTCATCCACCTTGGGAAAAAAAACAGTAAAAGGGAATATTATTTGAATGGGGAGAAATTACAACATGCTGCAGTGCAGAGGGACCTGGGGGTCTTGTGCATGAATCCCAAAAAGTTAGTTTGCAGGTGCAGCAGGTAATCAGGAAGGCGAGTGGAATGTTGGCCTTCATTGCGAGAGGGATGGAGTACAAAAGCAGGGAGGTCCTGCTGCAACTGTATAGGGTATTGGTGAGGCCGCACCTGGAGTACTGCGTGCAGTTTTGGTCACCTTACTTAAGGAAGGATATACTGGCTTTGGAGGGAGTACAGAGACGATTCACTAGGCTGATTCCGGAAATGAGGGGGTTACCTTATGATGATAGATTGAGTAGACTGGGTCTTTACTCATTGGAATTCAGAAGGATGAGGGGTGATCTTTTAGAAACATTTAAAATAATGAAAGGGATAGACAAGATAGAGGCAGAGAGGTTGTTTCCACTGGCCGGGGAGACTAGAACTAGGGGGCACAGCCTCAAAATACGGGGGAGCCAATTTAAAACCGAGTTGAGAAGGAATTTCTTCTCCCAGAGTGTTGTGAATCTGTGGAATTCTCTGCCCAAGGAAGCAGTTGAGGCTAGCTCATTGAATGTATTCAAGTCACAGATAGATAGATTTTTAACCAATAAGGGAATTAAGGGTTACGGGGAGTGGGCGGGTAAGTGGAACTGAGTACATGGCCAGATCAGCCATGATCTTGTTGAATGGCGGAGCAGGCTCGAGGGGCTAGATGGCCTACTCCTGTTCCTAATTCTTATGTTCTTATGTTCTTATGTTCTCTCGCTCCACTCCAACTGTCTGCGCATGCGCAGGTTACTCCTGACTCCCGAAATCGTGGGGAAAAAGGAGTTCTAAAAAAACGGCAAAAATAAAATTAGTGCGTACCCAGTACAGTGCTTTACCGTCCATCAAGAAGAAAGTCGATCTTGATCGACTATAATGCTGAATATCACCCGCTGCACACCGCTCGCATACTGCCGAAAAAAATATGATGAAACTACGGGACTTCCATCTCGGCGGTATTTCAGCAGTTCTAAACCAAGCACTGCCAGAATATCACCGAGAAGTTGGCGGACCTTAAATCTTGATGAAGTTTGAGGCCATGGGGTGAAATTCGGTTTCTAATGCCACCCGTTACCTCTGGAGAGGGTCGGCTAACGGGCAACTAAGTATTTACCACTGGCGGCGACCAGGTTCCTCAGCTCACGGTAAGTTTAGTTGTGCAGTGGTGGCGGCACCAAGATGTACCACTGTGCATTCTGCCGCCACCCACATGTTAACCTCATCGAGCGCGCAATGCCCCCTTGCTGCCACGGCTGTGAAATTAGGTAAGTACAGTGGCCTTACTGGCAGGTGTTCAGATAGCCTGGGAAAGTTGCTGGTAGCGTCCAAGGATCAAGGTAAGTGGTTATGTTTATTTTATTTAGCAATTATGTATTAATGGGGCCAATGGGGAAGTGTGGATGTGGGTGATTGAAGGGTGCAAAATTCACAGAGAACCCCTCCAGTATTTGGGCTCATTCGAAAGGAAATTTAATTTGGGACTATCTACCGAAAAGTTTGAAATCCTAAAGTGCTTATGGAAGAACCTACGAACTTTAATCGAATTTTGGACTTTTACAAGACAAATTCAAGCTTGTGGGCGGGCCTAAGGAACAAAAGAAGCCCACTTGATATTGGAACTGTCTGGGTGTTGGGACTAAGTTAACTTGTCTAGAGGAATGGACATTCGAAAACCCTTCTCCACAAGAGACATTTACATTACAACAATAACTCAGAGATGGCCAGCCATCAAACCAAACTGAGAAAAGCCATCTTCAACATGAATAAGAACAAAGGGCCCACTACAGCCTGTATGTGAAAAACTAAGCACAAAAGAACATTGCGATTACGAAGCTAATAAATTTAGAAATGCAACCCACCCAAGACATATTAACTTTTAACCAGCCCGCCAAAATATTACAAAGAAAAGTCAAGCCCGCTAAATTTAAACAAAGAATTCTGAACTGATTTAGTGCGAAGATTAGAACAACTCAAACTGTATAACTGGCCCCCTGTTTTAACAGAGGGCATGACACACTTTGCCATACAACCGAGACCTCGCTGATGTCATCAAAAAAGCAGAGAAACCAACGCGACAGTTGTAAACTAGCTTCTCCAGCCTCGAAGTCCTGAAGTCCTGAAGGAAGGAAGAACATCACCATCGTGGCAGCAGCCAACCACAGCCAACGTGGTACCAACGAAAAACCACCGCGATCGACCAAACTTGAAACAAAACTTCAACAGGAAGAAACCGAAGAATCGAAAGTTTCCACTCTACAATCTAAGGCCTGACTACCAATAGGTGAAAACATTACCTGAAGTGACTTTGAACCTATTTCCAACAAAGAAAACCGGGTACTTGCCCCATAGATCCAAAACGCGCCCTACCGCATCAGCGGACTCAACCCAATTGAAGATTGCGCAGTAAGAAGTTTTCTCTGACATTCAGGGTATGGCAAGCAGAACCTACAGATTTTAACGAACACTGAAATCGTGAACTACCGCTAACTTACCAGAAAGGATTGGGAAGCATAGTCCCTGCCTGCCCTGGAGTCTAACCTAGCTAGAATTAGGTATTGGGAGGTGGGAGGTGTAATTTTTACTGTAACCCCCTTTGAATGTGTAATGTATTGTTCTTTATTCGAGTGATTATAAGTTTGACATTGTATTTTCTTGTCTGTAATAAAATCAAAGTTCTTTTGCATCAAACCAGTTGTCCTTTGCACTTTATCACATCCCCCAAATAAATCCAGAGCCTAGAACCCAAGGGAATGGGAGTGTTCCGAACCGCTCAAGTAGGTCAGAGGTGAACCTGACCCCCGGGACCACCCCTTACAAAATGGCGACCGCGGCAAGACTCTGGTATAAGGGGTGTGATGTGGAGAGTGCTGGTTTGGGGCAAAGAACCAAGATGGAAGAGAGGATTTCCTCCTATGTGTATAAGAAAGTGAATGTCACTAAAGAATGGGTGCTTGGTCTATTGCGCGCTGGGCGTCCAGCTGATGCTGCAGCCCAGTGGACAGCAAGCAAGGATCAAAAGAAGCAGTAGAGAAGACAATTTGGTTGGTCTGTCTGCAGCAACAGGTCCAACTCTTAGATAAAACCAATGAGACACTGGAGGCAGAGTTAAGGGAATGCGTAGAGAACTATCAGGACAGGGTTATGGCAGAAGAAAGGTTATGGGGAGAACTCCACAAGCTAAAACAGGAAAGGATCCAGATAATGGAAAGGTTTAAAAACAGTCAGGACTACTTTCAATGTCAAGTTACCGAGGCCAAAAATAATGAAAAGTCACTGCGGGAGGAAAGCACTCGCCTCACCCGACAAGTAAAAGAGTCCAGGAAAAATTTAAAAATGTACAGGCAGCGTATAAAGTAGCTAGCACTAATGGGTTTGAATCGGGAGACCACGGTCCCTGCCAGCAACAAGTTAAAAGTTTAAACCTTGCTCTGTCCAAGGCAAAAGGCATGGTATGCCTAATAAGCCCCGGTACGCCCCAGGTAAGCCTGGAAAAGAAGGAAGAAACTGTTCAGCCACCACCTGTGGTACCAGTGACTACACCGGTGCAGCAGCAGGAGAGGCGAACGAGCCGTGAGGCAGACATGGTTAGCGAACCACCACCACCTGTGGCACCGAGTTTCAGCTCGGTTTGGCAGCAGGGAGGAGGGGTATGCGAGCCAGAACAGGGAGAGCCAGAACCAGGGCCAATATGCCCAGTCCGGCAACAGAAGTTTGGCCCGCCCACCAGTGCCAGAGGTCCAGGGCCCCTGGAAAATCAGTTTTTGGTCCCCCACACCCCCCAACAGCTTAGGGCTATGATAAGCCTCCTGGGAAAGCTAACTCCAAAGGGTTATGGAGGTGGAACAGGCAGGGGATATTAATGGGTGCGATGATGAAGAAATGGCAAAGATGCTCCTCCTATTCCTGGACAGCATGCTGTACCAGTCCCTCTCTACTGAGAGCAAAAGGGGACGGAGAACACTTTCCTCCATCCAGAAAGACATTTTAGAAGCCCTGGGCTGCAATGACGGGAGTCCCTTCTCCAGAGTAGAGAAAACAGTGCAGCTCGCAGGGGAAACCCCACAGGCTTTCGCAGACCGACTGTAGCCTGTGCACCAAAGCGCCTGTAGTGGAGACATCGACCGAGAAAACTTAAGCCCGGACGAGTTAGCACACTGGCTCCGAAGCCTAGTAGCTAACAGTTTACCCGAATAAGAACCAAGGCTGAGGCCTGGTTCAACCCAAGGGATCCCCAAGAGGGTGCTTAGGCAACTGACCCTAGCTTACAGGAACGGCAGAGGGATGGAAGAGTTCCCACAAAAGGTAAGGATTCATGAAATCCGACCTAGCCAAGATAAGAGGGAATGGCGCCACAAGGGGGGCAACCCGTCCAATACAAAACGTACCTGCTTCAGGTGCAGAAAAAGTGGGCACTGGAGAAAGGATTGTAGAAATGCTTGGAAGAGTAGCACAGGAAAAAATTCTCCAGCCCCAGCCAAAAGAGCCGAGACAGATAAGCCAGTCCCTCACCACTCATTCGATACCTTTCTAACCGCACTCCAAACCATGTTAGACGGCCCTGGGAAGGTAGCCACCGCCACCGGTATCGAAATCCCATCTGCCCCCTCCCAACCAAAACCGTGATGAGGACAGGCGCTGCCTGTCCACCTGTGTTCCCTCAAGTATGATGCACGGGAAAGACCGACCGTACAGATGGAAATGGAAAAGGTGAAATGGACTTACCTGCTGAACACCGGTGCCTCAAGCGCCCTTGTCTATGCAGCTAACCCCGACACCTCACCTCCGTCTAATGGGGTCCCCTACAACTTGGTGGGTTTCACAGGCACTTAACAGACTGACTCATTCTCCATTCCGCTCTCCATTCATTCAGGTACACTCCACACGAAGTGAACTTGTGTCCTGATGAAGTGGGAACAGGAAGGGAGAGGGATCCTGGGAGCTGACTTCATCCTAGGCCAGGGGATCCTAATTGATTTAAGAAGCTACTGTCTTTGGGGGTCAGTCTGTACGGGACAGGAGAGCGAGGTTATGGTTATCCCGGGAAAGCAGGGCAAAGGGACGGTGTGCACGATGAAGCCAAAGAAGGGTTACAACCTTGAAGCACTGGTCAGTAACACTCCGATAGAATACCAAGAATATGTGAGGAAAAACATTGCAGCTTTTGCCACTCACAAACATGACTGTGGGAAAATAAACAGGATCATAGAAACATAGAAACATAGAAAATAGGTGCAGGATTAGGCCATTCGGCCTTTCGAGCCTGCACCACCATTCAATAAGATCATGGCTGATCATTCACCTCAGTACCCCTTTCCTGCTTTCTCTCCATACCCCTTGATCCCTTTAGCTGTAAGGGCCATATCTAACTCCCTCTTGAATATATCCAATGAAATGGCATCAACAACTCTCTGCAGCAGGGAATTCCACAGGTTAACAGCTCTCTGCGTGAAGAGGTTTCTCCTTATCTCAGTCCTAAATGGCCTACCCCTTATCTTAAGACTGTGTCCCCTGGTTCTGAACTTCCCCAACATCGGGAACATTCTTCCCGCATCTAACCTGTCCCGTTCCGTCAGAATCTTATACGTTTCTATGAGATCCCCTCTCATCCTTCTAAACTCCAGTGTAGAAAGGCCCAGTTGATCCAGTCTCTCCTCATTTGTCAGTCCAGCCATCCCTGGAATCAGTCTGGTGAACCTTCGCTGCACACCCTCAATAGCAAGACTGTCCTTCCTCAGATTAGGAGATCAAAACTGGACACAATATTCCAGGTGAGGCCTCACCAAGGCCCTGTACAATTGCATTAAGACCTCCCTGCTCCTGTACTCAAATCCCCTAGCTATGAAGGTCAACATGTCATTTGCCTTCTTCACCGCCTGCTGTACCTGCATGCCAACTTTCAATGACTGATGAACCATGACACCCAGGTCTCATTGCACCTCCACTTTTCCTAATCTGCCACCATTCAGATAATATTCTGCCTTCGTGTTTTTGCCACCAAAGTGGATAACCTCACATTTATTCATATTATACTGCATCTGCCATGCATTTGCCCACTCACCTAACCTGTCCAAATCACCCTGCAGCCTCTTAGCATCCTCCTCACAGCTCACACTGCCAACCAGTTTAGTGTCATCTGCAAACTTGAAGATAGTACACTCAATTCCTTCATCCAAATCATTAATGTATATTGTAAATAGCTGGGGTCCCAGCACTGAGCCCTGTGGCACCCCACTCGTCACTGTCTCCCATTCTGAAAAGGACCCATTTATCCCGACTCTCTGCTTCCTGTCTGCCAACCAATTCTCTATCCATGCCAGTACATTACTCCCAATTCTATGTGCTTTGATTTTGCACACCAATCTCTTATTTGGGACCTTGTCAAAAGCCTTTTGAAAGTCCAAATACACCATATCCACTGGTTCTCCCTTGTCCACTCTACTTGTTACATGCTCAAAAAATTCCAGATTTGTCAAGCATGATTTCCCTTTCATAAATCCATGCTGACTTGGACCGATCCTGTCAAGAACATAAGAACATAAGAATTAGGAACAGGAGTAGGCCATCTAGCCCCTCGAGCCTGCTCCGCCATTCAATAAGATTATGGCTGATCTGGCCATGGACTCAGTTCCACTTACCCGCCCGCTCCCCGTAACCCTTAATTCCCTTATTGGTTAAAAATCTATCTATCTGTGACTTGAATACATTCAATGAGCTAGCCTCAACTGCTTCCTTGGGCAGAGAATTCCACAGATTCACAACCCTCTGGGAGAAGAAATTCCTTCTCAACTTGGTTTTAAATTGGCTCCCCCGTATTTTGAGGCTGTGCCCCCTAGTTCTAGTCTCCCCGACCAGTGGAAACAACTTCTCTGCCTCTATCTTGTCTATCCCTTTCATTATTTTAAATGCTTCTATAAGATCACCACTCATCCTTCTGAACTCCAGCGAGTAAAGACTCAATCTACTCAATCTATCATCATAAGGTAACCCCCTCATCTCCGGAATCAGCCGAGTGAATCGTCTCTGTACCCCGTCTAAAGCCAGTATATCCTTCCTTAAGTAAGGTGACCAAAACTGCACGGAGTACTCCAGGTGCGGCCTTACCAATACCCTATACAGTTGCAGCAGGAACTCCCTGCTTTTGTACTCCATCCCTCTCGCAATGAAGGCCAACATTCCATTCGCCTTCCTGATTACCTGCTGCACCTGCAAACTAACTTTTTGGGATTCATGCACAAGGACCCCCAGGTCCCTCTGCACCTCAGCATGTTGTAATTTCTCCCCATTCAAATAATATTCCCTTTTACTGTTTTTTTTCCCAAGGTGGATGACCTCACACTTTCCGACATTGTATTCCATCTGCCAAACCTTAGCCCATTCGCTTAACCTATCTAAATCTCTTTGCAGCCTCTCTGTGTCCTCTACACAACCCGCTTTCCCACCCATCTGCAAATTTTGTTACACTACACTCTGTCCCCTCTTCCAGGTCATCTATGTATATTGTAAACAGTTATGGTCCCAGCACCGATCCCTGTGGCACACCACTAACCACCGATTTCCAACCCGAAAAGGACCCATTTATCCCGACTCTCTGCTTTCTGTTCGCCAGCCAATTCTCTATCCATGCTGATACATTTCCTCTGACTCCGCGTACCTCTATCTTCTGCAGTAACCTTTTGTGTGGCACCTTATCGAATGCCTTTTGGAAATCTAAATACACCACATCCATCGGTACACCTCTATCCACCATGTTCGTTATATCCTCAAAGAATTCCACTAAATTAGTTAAACATGATTTTCCCTTCATGAATCCATGCTGCGTCTGCTTGATTGCACTATTCCTATCTAGATGTCCCGCTATTTCTTCCTTAATGACAGCTTCAAGCATTTTCCCCACTACAGATGTTAAACTAACCGGCCTATAGTTACCTGCCTTTTGCCTGCCCCCTTTTTTAAACAGAGGCGTTACATTAGCTGCTTTCCAATCCGCTGGTACCTCCCCAGAGTCCAGAGAATTTTGGTAGATTATAACGAATGCATCTGCTATAACTTCCGCCATCTATTTTAATACCCTGGGATGCATTTCATCAGGACCAGGGATTTGTCTACCTTGAGTCCCATTAGCCTGTCCAGCACTATCCCCCTAGTGATAGTGATTGTCTCAAGGTCCTCCCTTCCCACATTCCTATGACCAGCAATTTTTGGCATGGTTTTTGTGGCTTCCACTGTGAAGACCGAAGCAAAATAATTGTTTAAAGTCTCAGCCATTTCCACATTTCCCATTATTAAATCCCCCTTCTCATCTTCTAAGGGACCAACATTTACTTTAGTCACTCTTTTCCGTTTTATATATCTGTAAAAGCTTTTACGATCTGTTTTTATGTTTTGCGCAAGTTTACCTTCCTAATCTATCTTTCCTTTCTTTATTGCTTTTTTAATCATTCTTTGCTGTTGTTTAAAATTTTCCCAATCTTCTAGTTTCCCACTAACCTTGGCCACCTTATACGCATTGGTCTTTGATTTGATACTCTCCTTTATTTCCTTGGTTATCCACGGCTGGTTATCCCTTCTTACTACCCTTCTTTTTCACTGGAATATATTTTTGTTGAGCACTATGAAGGAGCTCCTTAAATGTCCTCCACTGATCCTCAATTGTGCCACTGTTTAGTCTGTGTTTCCAGTCTACTTTAGCCAACTCTGCCCTCATCCCACTGTAGTCCCCTTTGTTTAAGCATAGTACGCTCGTTTGAGACACAACTTCCTCACCCTCAATCTGTATTACAAATTCAACCATACTGTGATCACTCATTCCGAGAGGATCTTTTACTCGGAGATCTTTTATTATTCATGTCTCATTACATAGGACCAGATGTAAGATAGGTTCCCTTGTAGGTTCTGTAACATACTGTTCTAAGAAACAATCTCATATGCATTCTATGAATTCCTCCTCCAGGCTACCCCGTGCGATTTGAGTTGACCAATCGATATGTAGGTTAAAATCCCCCATAACTACTGCCGTTCCTTTTTCACATGCCTCCATTATTCCCTTGATTATTGCCCGCCCCACCGTGAAGTTATTATTTGAGGGCCTATAAACTACACCCATCAGTGACTTTTTCCCCTTACTATCTCTAATCTCCACCACAATGATTCAACATTTTGTTCATTAGAGCCAATATCGTCTCTCACAACTACCCTGATATCATCCTTTATTAACAGAGCTACACCATCTCCTTTCCCTTCTTGTCTATCTTTCCGAATCGTCAGATACCCCTGTATGTTTAATTCCCAGTCTTGGCCACCCTGCAACCATGTTTCTGTAATGGTCACCAAATCATACCCATTTGTAATGATTTGTGCCGTCAACTCATTTACTTTATTTCGAATGCTGCGTGCGTTTAGGTAGAGTGTTTTAATACTAGTTTTTAAACCATGATTTTTAGTTTTGACCCCTCCTGCAGCCCCTTTATATTCAGTGGCCCTTTTTGTTTTTTGCCTTGGGTTTCTCTGCCCTCCACTTTTACTCACCTCCTTTCTGTCTTTTGCTTTTGTCTCCTTTTTGTTTCCCTCTGTCTCCCTGCATTGGTTCCCATCCCCCTGCCATATTAGTTTAACACCTCCCCAACAGCACTAGCAAACACTCCCCCTCGGACATTGGTTCCGGTCCTGCCCAGGTGCAGACCGTCCGGTTTGTACTGGTCCCACCTCCCCCAGAACCGGTTCCAATGCCCCAGGAATTTGAATCCCTCCCTGCTGCACCACTGCTCAAGCCACGTATTCATCTGCGCTATCCTGCGATTCCTACTCTGACTAGCACGTGGCACTGGTAGCAATCCCGAGATTACTACTTTTGAGGTCCTACTTTTTAATTTAGCTCCTAGCTCCTTACATTCGTCTCGTAGGATCTCATCTCTTTTTTTACCTATATCGTTGGTACCAATGTGCACCACGACAACTGGCTGTTCTCCCTCCCTTTTTAGAATGTCCTGCACCCGTTCCGAGACATCCTTGACCCTTGCACCAGGGAGGCAACATACCATCCTGGAGTCTTGGTTGCGGCCGCAGAAACGCCTATCTATTCCCCTTACAATTGAATCCCCTATCACTATCGCTCTCCCACTCTTTTTCCTGCCCTCCTGTGCAGCAGAGCCAGCCACGGTGCCATGAACTTGGCTGCTGCTGCCCTCCCCTGATGAGTCATCCCCCTCAACAGTACTCAAAACGGTGTATCTGTTTTGCAGGGGGATGACCGCAGGGGACCCCTGCACTATCTTCCTTCACTGCTCTTCCAGCTGGTCTTCCATTCCCTAGCTGGCTGTGGACCCTTCACCTGTGGTAAGACCAGCTCGCTACACGTGCCACTCACGTCATTCTCAGCATCGTGGATGCTCCAGAGTGAATCCACCCTCAGCTCCAATTCCGCAACACGGACCGTCAGGAGCTGGAGGCGGACACACTTCCCGCACACGTAGTCGTCAGGGACACCGGAAGTGTCCCTGAGTTCCCACATGGTACAGGAGGAGCATATCACTTGACCGAGCTCTCCTGCCATGACTTAACCCTTAGATACAGTTAAATTGGCAACAACAATGTTAACAGGTTACTTACTGTTATAGGAGAGAAAAAAGAAAAACTATTCACCAATCCAGCCAATCACTTACCCCCTTGGCTGTGACGTCACCTTTCTGTTTCTTTCTACTTCTTTTTTGCCTTCTCCCTTTAGCTGCACAAGCTACCCCTTTTATAGGCCTCACCAATGGACCTCCTCGACGCTGCTCCCGATTGCCGCCGACGCTCAACGTTAGCATAGATGGGAACCCCATGACCCGCAACAGAAGCAGTACAACTTCCCCAGAGAGGCGGAGGCAGACATGGAAACAACCTTGGGTTCTTTAGTTAAACAGAGGGTATTGAGACCAATAGCTACCCATGTGAACTCTGCATTGTGGTCAGTTAAGAAACTGGACAACTCTTGGAGAGCCACGGTGCACTATCGAGTACCCAACCGTAACATCTCCGCCTGTGCACCCACCGCTGCTGCCGTCGCCGACCTCATTGGAAGTATCCCAGCCTCCGCGACCACCTTCATGGTGCTGGATATTTCCAACGGGTTCTGGTCCATATCTTTAAGAAAGGAAGATCAGTAAAAATTTTCTTTTACCTTTAAAGGACAGCAATACACTTGGAACTGTCTCCCTCAGGGCTTCCATAACAGCCCCAGTATTTTCCACCCGTGTATGGCCAACTATTTAAAGAGCTTCAGCAGACCCCAGCAGCTCGTACAGTATGTGGATGACCTGCTCCTGTTCACCGATGATGGGGAGGAGCATGGCCCACTGCTGGCTGAGCTGCTGAAGCTGCTGAAAGAAGAGGGATTTAAAGTAAACCCCAAGAAGGCACAGATCGGCCTGAAGGAAGTAAAACTCCTGGGACTGGCTGTGCGCGCTGGGGAAAGAGCCATTGACAAAGCTAGAAGGGAAGCAGTGCAGATGTTACCTGCCCCCAACACAGTAACAGGAGTAAGATCTTTTCTAGGGCTAACCAGGTACTGCAGAGACTTCATTGAGGATTATTCAGCCACCGCAGCCCCTCTGCTCCGACTCCTACACAAGGGAGTGGAGTGGGAATGGGACAAAGGTTGCGAGGCAGCATTTATCCAACTCAAGAAAGATCTGCAGACCACGCCAGCTCTAGGGGACATCGATGGGGGTAAAGAATTTTTCCTGGAGGTAGCAGCCAGTGGGGACAGCTTGAGTGCAGTACTGCTCCAAGAGCGACACGGCCGTCTGAGACCAGTGGTCTACTCCTCCAGGATACTCACGGATGTGAAAAAGGGATACTCCAACTGTGAGCAGCACCTCCTAGCCACTCACTGGGCTGTGAAAAGATCACTGATCTTCACGGGGGGTGTCCCCTATCACACTCCTTACCCACCATACGCCCACTCAAATGCTCCTGGACGGGAGAATCAAGGACGGGACATTGAGCAGTGCCCGCATTGCTCGCTGGACCCCGCTCCTCTCTCAAATGGACCTAAGGGTAAAGGGTCTCTGTGAGCCAAGACTCGCAGCCAACATGATTTATCCAGAGTAAGCCCACCGGTGTTCCGTAGAAGGGGTATGGGAAATTAACATCGGCTTTCGGGCTGGGTTACACCCCACAGGCCAAGAGATATATGTGGATGGTTCAAGCACTGCATCTGCGGGTGAACGACTCACAGGCTGCGGAGTTTATGACCCCGAGGCAGGCATTGCCCTGGGGATTAAGCTCCCCAGTACTATGAGCGGCCAGCATTCTGAACTGTCTGCGGTGGTGTACGTAGTCACACACCCCGAATAATTCCCTACCCCATACACGATTTGCTCGGACAGTATGTTCACATGCAATTCGTGTACGGATTACCTGGCTATCTGGTCCCGTCGCAGATACACATCCGCAGACGGGAGACCCCTGGCAATTAAGTCCCTACTGGAAAAGATCATGAAAGCCGTAGGGGAGGAAGGGAATATCTATATACATAAGCTGAAGGCACATTCCACCACAGAACCCCGTTGCGAGGGAAACCAGCAGGCTGACATGTTGGCCAAGCAGGGGGCCCGCACGGACAAGCTCTGGGATCCGGACAACCCAGGACTCATCGCAGCAGTCAGGGGCAGTGTGGGGACAGCAGGGAAGGCAGGGGTAGCATAGCGGCCGGACCTAAAAACAGTTCAGACCCAGGACCCCGTCCTCAAAATTGTCCTGAACACGCTAGCTAAAGGGGAAAGGATAGACGGCCTGTACGGCACCGCAGCAATTGCCATTAAAGAAGGCATGCTGTTCAGGGGGGGAGCAATGGGTAGTACTGCAACAACACCGGAGAGAATTCCTCCAGCTGGCCCACGAGGGTCCAGGAGCAGGACTCCCTGGACCTGAGACCACATGACGAGTGGAACAGGCAGGGTGGTGACCAGGACTCAGGGAAGACGTCCGCGAGTTCTGTGCTAGCTGTCTGGTGTGCGCTGCCAACAACCCCGACCCCCAGAAAAGAAAGGTATCTATGGAACATATCAGGAGGCTAGAGGGATCCTGGCAGTCGATCCAAATCGATTACATCGGGCCCCTACCCAGGGAGGCTACAAGTTCTGCCTAGTATTGGTGGATGTATTCACCAAATGGGTGGAAGCCTTCCCATGCCAAACAGCCACTGCCCTGGAAACAGCTAGGATCCTGGTCAGAGAGGTGTTCTCCCGATGGGGACTACCACAATACGTGGAGTCCGACCAAGGGAGTCACTTCACTGGGTAGGTGGTGCAGGAGACCCTTAAGGTGCTCGGCATCAAAGGAAAATATCATGTCGCCCACAAGCCACAGTTATCCGGGCTAGTGGAGCATTTAAAATGCACTATCAAAGAAAGGCTGCGCTAAGAGGCAGGGGACTCGCCCAAAGGGTGGGTAGAGGTCCTACTACTGGTCCTCATGAGGATTCGGGCCAGCCAGTCAAAGAGCACGGGGTACTCCCCGTACGAGCTCATGGCCGGCAGAGCCATGCGGACCCCCATCCATGTGTTAGTCCCGGTAGTCGTCGGAAGGTCAGCTTAGGGAAGCGAACCGGGACAGTTTTGCCAGGAATTTGTTTGAACACTTCAGACGGACTCAGTGACAGGCTGTTAACAACATGGGAAAACAGCATCGGAACAACCGACTGCTGCTAAAACCCCACAAACAGCACGAATGGGAGATTGGGGACCAGGTCATGGTGTGTGTAAAGTCCTGTCCCTTCAGTACAGATTCACACGAGGCATGTAGTGAAGTCAAGGTCACTCTGGACCTGCACCTTTATTTCACAGCTCTGGAATGCTGCACTTGCCTGAGATCTGTCCTTATATACCTGTCTCTTGCAAGTGCACCCCTAGTGGTAAGGTATGCTGGTGGTTACAGGTCATATCTTATTACAGTCATGTATAGCATGTTAGGATACAGTTATATATAATAATGTAAGATACATGACATCACCCTCCCCCAAGGTCTTATTGTCTTTATAGGTTCAGTCTCTCAGGTGGTCTACGCTCTCGCGTGGAGCGTCTGAGTTGTGGTTCAGTTGTTTGCCTTGGTGTCTGTTTTTCTTTGGGTGTGGTTGCTGGTATCTCACCTGGGCTGTCTGTTTCGATTGGTGTGATTGTTGTTGACTCGCCTGGGCTGTCTGTTGGGATTGCCCTTTTCTCAGGTTGTTCCCTCTATCTGTCCACCAGGTGTGGTGCGAATTCCACATTGTAGTCTGCATCTGGTTCCGCAGTGTTGTTGGTAAATCTGCTTTTGACCTGGTCTACATGTCTCCAGCAGGTTTTGCCATTGTCCATTTGTACTACCAGTAGCCTGTTTCCTTCCTTGCCCGTTACTGTCCCTGCAAACCATTTGGGACCCCTGCCATAGTTTAGTACAAACACTTTGTCCCCTATCTCATTCCAACTCCCCCTCGAATTTCTGTCATGGTACTCAGTCAGCTTACAGAGCTTTGCCTCAACGGTTTCGTGCATGTCTGGGAGGATTAATGAGAGCCTTGTTTTTGAAATCCTTTTCATCAACAGTTGCGCGAGGGGGCATCCCAGTCAATGAGTGCGGACGAGATCTGTATGCCAGCAGCAGTCGCGACAGGCGACCCTGCAGCGTGGGACCTTCGATTTTAAGCATGCCTTATTAAATGATTTGAACTGCTCTCTCCTCCTGGCTGTTGGAGGCCGCCTTGAACGGTGCCGTCTTGATGTGATTTATGCCGTGGTCAATTATAAAGTCTTGGAATTTTGCGCTGGTGAAGCACGGACCATTGTCACTGACCAATATGTCAGGGATTCCGTGCATTGCAAACATGGTTGCGAGGCTCTCCATGGTGGTGGAGGTTGTGCTCGAGTTTAAAATGGTGCATTCGATCTACTTTGAAATTGCATCAACGACTAAGAGGAACATTTTGCCCATGAATGGCGCGCAGTTCTGAGACATTCCGGGGCCTGGGTGCCAGGCGAATTGCTTCTGTTTTGGACTCTGTTGGGCAGATTCCATCAGCGGCAATCCTTCTGCCCAAAAATTCAACCTCGGGTGCGAGAAACAGGCACTTAGATTTCTTGACTCATAGGCCTACCCGATCCAACCGCTTTAGTACTTCCTCCAAATTACGGAGATGGGAGTCGGTGTCCCTGCCCGTGATAAGTATGTCGTCTTGAAATACAACCGTCCCTGGGATGGACTTGAGCAGACTCTCCATGTTGCGCTGGAATATGGCAGCTGCCGACCTCATGCCGAATGAACATGAAAAGGCCTCGATGTGTGTTGATGGTGGTGAGTAGCTTGGATTCCTCGGTCAATTCTTGCTTCATATACGCAGATGTGAGGTCTAATTTTGAGAAAAGTTTACCTCCAGCCAATGTGGCAAATAAGTCCTCCGCTCTGGGCAACGGCTACTGGTCCTGTAGGGAGACTCTGTTTATGGTAGATTTGTAATCCCCACAGATTCGTACGGATCCATCAGGCTTCATGACTGGGACGATGGGACTTGCCCAGTCGCTAAATTCCAAAGGTGATATAATGCCTTCCCGCAGAAGCCTGTCGAGTTCGTCTTCAATCTTTTCCCTCATCAAATACAGTATAGCTCTGGCCTTGTGATGGACCGGTCTAGCATCCTGTGTAATGTAGATTTTGACTTTGGCCCCTTTGAAAGTGCCCACACTTGGCTGAAAGAGATGTTCAAATCGCTTTATAACTGTTGAGCAGGAGGTCCGTTCCTCTAATGACATGGCATGGACATCATCCCATTTCCAGTTTAGTTTTGCCAGCCAGCTTCTCCCCAGCAGTGCTGGGGGGTCTCCGGGGACAATCCACAGGGGAAGTCAGGTTCACTGTCCCTTTGTGTGTGACAGAGAGCATGGCGCTGCCGAGGACTGGTACGATTTCTTTGGTATAGGTCCTTAGTTTGGTGTCGACCCTTGTGAGTTTTGGTCTGTCTCATTTATGCGGCCAAAGTTGTTCAAATTGTTGAGCGCCCATGAGAGACTGACTCGCTCCCGTATCCAGCTCCATGTTGACAGATATCCATTGAGTAGGACCCTCATCATTATAGGAGGCGTCCTGTTGTAGGAGCATCGACCATTGATCGTGTTGACCCACTGTGCATCGATGTCCCGTGTACTGTCCCCACCATCTTCTGGTCCGCTTTCCGATTCGTATACCAGCTGAGCTGCCGTTTATTTGCACATGCGGGCCAAATGCGCTGTATATTCACAATTTCTGCAAATAGCCTGCTGAAATCGACATCCCGTTGACGACTGCCCACCAGCACAAACCTGTTCCATTGTCAAAGTGTTCCCAAAGAATGAGCTGCGTCTGGCTGATCTCTCTTGAGCTTCTCTCAGTTTGTAGTTGATTGCTCGCATTGTGGGTTGATGAGGTGTGAACGACCATTCCTGTGGCCCTTGATGGCTTCTGCCTGCTGTCGAGAGCCTGTTCTCCCGGTTTTGTCTGTGTGTGGGGGTAGCAGCTTGTTTAGTGCTGTGAACTTCTTGTTCCGATATTTCGTTAGTTGTCGTACCTGCATTGTAAATCAACCTTGTTTCTTCTTCCCCTACCAAGAATGTCTGTGCAACCAGTGCTGCTGCCTCTAAGGTCAGGTTCTTGGTCTCCATGAGCTTTCGGAATATGCCTGCGTGGCCTATTCCTTCAATGAAAAAGTCTCTCAGCATTTCTCTCCTCAGTTCATCAGAGAACTTACATAAACTATCCAACCTCCGAAGTTCCGACATGAAGTCGGGTATGCTCTGGCCCACACAGCGTCTGTAGTTGTAGAACCTGTGTCTGGCCATGTGTAGGCTGCTCGCTGGCTTCAGGTGGTCGCTTACCAGTGTGCTCAATTCTTCAAACGACTTGCTTGCTGGTTTCTCGAGTGCCAATAGATCCTTCATTAAGGCGTATGTTTTCGAGCCACAGCTGGTCAAGAGATGGGCTCTTCTCTTGTCCGCCTTATCGTCACCTAACCAGTCTTTGGTTACAAAGCTTTGCTGGAGCTTTTCTATAAAGTCCTCTCAATTGTCTCCCGCGTTGTACTTTTCATCTGATCCGTTGTTCGCCATTCTGTGGATTCTGTAATCCCGTAACTCGTCGCCACTGTAAAGTCCTGTCCACTAAGTACAGATTCACACGAGGCATGTAGTGAAGTCAAGGTCACTCTGGACCTGCACCTTTATTTCACAACTCTGGAATGCTGCACTTGCCTGAGACCTGTTCTTATATACCTGTCTCTTGCAAGTGCACCCCTGGTGGTAAGGTATGCTGGTTGTTACAGGTCATATCTTATTACAGTCATGTATAGCATGTTAGGATACAGTTATATATAATAATGTAAGATACATGACAGTGAGAGTACGCTAGAGTAGGGATCTTTGAGGCGCTGTGCATGGGACCGTACCACATTGTCGACAAGGCAAGTCCCATAGTCTATGCCATAAAATTGCCCCGCCGAACAAAGTGGTTCCATATAAATCAGTGCAAACTTTTCAACCCAGGGGCAGCAGCTAAATGTAAGGGACAGCCAAAAACTGTAAACCGTACTAAAGACAGGGACCCCCAGCCAGCAGCCCCCAACTTTGGAAATCCCACAGGTGACGTGGCAGACCCACAGACTACACCTAGAGGGGCGGTGGACTGTGTTACTGAAGGAGCTGTCCCCCCAATCATTTGGGACTTGGACGCACCCCCAGTAGCCGGAGCTTTAAGAAGGACTCCCCGCACACCACGGCTAATTTGAATGGTTCAGCCCCGGGAAAGGGACCAGCCGCAAACAGGTACCTAAGGTCAGAGACCAGCCTGCGAGCAGGGACACCCAGCCGGTAGCCCTCGACCAGGCAGAGCCCCAGGCAGCCACCCCCAAAGGAGCGGTGTGCTGTAGCACCGGAGGGTACGTACCCCCGATAGTGTGGGACTCAGACCCACTTCCGGTCAGGACTCTCCGAGTCCGGCAGTACAGGCCAACCGATTGCCGATCCCGCTGGACACCCAGCGGAAAAAGAAGAAAGAAAGAAGGCAGGAATTAACTTGGCCACCCGAAGACGGGTGGCAGATGTACATATGTCATACGATATGAATTTAAGAATGTTCAGTGAATAATTTAGAGTAGTGTAAGATTAACTGTGTAATGATAAATATATATATGTATTAGAAACTGGGGTAAGGAAAATAATCTACCTGTGCAGCTATTAAAAGAGGCACAGGCCGGGTAATACCCAGGAGTAAGAAGAATCTACCGGTATGGCTATTAAGGAAGCACCGGTGAGATAACAAACAAAATGACTGTGAGATAAAAGTTAGAAGCAGACATCAGTCCACAAGGAACTGAATAGGATAGCCAGTCGATTACAGACTATACTATGTCTAAAAGGAAGAGAGCCCAAATTGGAACTCGGTCACCTTTGTCAAGCCAGAGAGCTTTCTCAGGGCTAGACAATCTGTTTTATGTTCCCCTACAGGAAAGAGAACAGTATGGAAAGGTTCCTGTTCCTGCTCGCCCTTGTAAGGATGAGCAGCGGCGACTGAGGAGACGTGGCAGAATACCTCATTTACGGGTGTTCAGGAGAAAGAGCACCGACCATAACCGCCGGGGGTGGCACGCCAGGCGTGGAAGAACTCACCATTTACGCCCACAAGGGAAGATGGCCAGGGTGGCTGGGATCCAATTCTACCCGCTACTCCAGCCAGAACGGTTTCACCCACGGGGAGGCCTCATTTCCATGCCCCCGGATACAGATCATCGCTGCCCGAGTCAGTGTTACAGAGGGAAAACATATATGTTTGACTTGCAAAGGAAACATTCTCCTGGGAAGATGGTGGTGGCTCAGAAAACTCAGCAAGGAAGCATGGGACCAGGAATCGGACTGGGAAAGACTCAGTGATGAAATGTACCGCACCATCACAGGGACACGGGGAGGAGTAAAGGTGTGTTGGGACAAATGGTGGGAATCCGAACAAGGAATTTACGTTTGCATGTGGGGATCAAAGAATATTTGCCCCACAGGCATATCGATCACCTTCGCCAGGCAATGGCAAGATGAAGGGGAAGGGATGGGGTGGGATTCTAGCCTACACGGGTGCGCGGTCCCACATTCCCCACTCCCAATTAACGCCACCGAACTAAGAGCACACATTAAGAAACCCCTGCCCAGAACCCCGTCAATACGCACAGTATTAGAAAGGTGTCCTACCACCACCAAGGGACCTGGGAACGGATTAGTATTGGTACCGACCGAAAAGGTGTTATACCAGGGGATACATTATGCAGTAGCTTCAGTAATTTTAAACCTTACCGAGGTACACCTGCCTGCATGGTGTCTGAAGGAAACAGAGCTGCTATACCAGGCCCTACTTAGAGACATGTTCAAGAAATTTTATGAGTTAGACTTTGGAAATGTAGACAAAGCAGACCTATACACCCTAAACGTTAGGGACACCATGGACTCAGGAATACCTAGAAGGGGGATCATAAACGACATTTTCACCGCCTACAATACAGGATCCTCTGTAATAAATAGCCTAGATGACATAGCACTACAAGCACAGATAAACAGTTTAAAGAACCAACTGAGGAAAATCCTGAAACAGGAGAACACAGTAGTAGGTTCAGAGCTACCTGAGGACCAGGTTATGACTGTCCATTTAAAAGAAATAGTGGCTGAGCTGGAAAAATATGCACAGACAGTGAATGCACTCATATGGGAGGATAGAAACGCTTCGGACCAGGCTGCACAGAACGAGGTATGCGTACTGTATGGGGCATAGTTGTTGAGCGAGGGCCGCAACAACCTGGAGGATTTAAAACAAGGTGTAGTCCCCTCTTGGATCAGGAACAAACACCTCGCAGCCCTCCACCCGTACAGTAATTCACTAAGCCCATGCCAGCTCCGCCTAGCCTCTGAATCCTACCCTGTCCCAGTGGACTGTGGGAAATCTAACCACACCATTATGGGGATAGTACTAAGGATGCCAGTCATGGGTGGGACAGTCCGACCCGCACCGGTATACTGGGTGGAGAACATTGGAGTTATTCAGGGAGGTGCACACATTCATTTCGCAGTGGTCCCACCATATGTCATAAAGTGGGAACACGCTGTAACGGGTACTGACCTCTCTGGGTGCCAGAGCCGGGGTGCACAGTACTTGAGTGCCCATTCAAAGTCACAGTGTGGGTTTAAAGCTGCTGGTGCACAGCCTATTAACTGCACCATGGAAGTAATGGCACAAGACCAGGTCCCTCCACGGGTTACATACATAGGGGGTGGGACATATTGTGTCACCACCAGTGCACCCCACTACCAACATGGACACTTCTGGTGTCCGGTGAGTGACAGCAGTTTTTGCTTCAAACCTGAGGTATCAGTTCAAGTGGCCCAGGAACGGACTGTCCCCATTCCTGAACCCTCCACTGTCCACCTCACTGTGAAGGAAAACATTACAAACCTGCAGGATATGTTGTACATTTTGGCTGTGCAATTCCCCCTCTACCCAAACATCTTACTGCTCTGCTAAAAACTGTAATTATCTCACAAAAACACTTCTATACTCTAGAACAGAAAACAATTGAGATAGGGAAAAAGATTCTCGAGATCACCATTCCGCCTTAATGGGACCTTTTCAGAAATATAGAAGTCCCAGTCTGGATCCGAATCGCTTCCCACACTTTAGTTATCTGTCAACTCGCGATTATTCTTTGCTTATGGTGTCTCACTTGCCGAGTGAAACACAGAGGCCAGCAGGTCAGGCACTAAAGGGTGCTGTAGGCTCCTTGGCCAAACTTGGGAATCACGCAGGGAGGGGTGACACCATACTACCATGTCTAATTTGTGTTTGATTTTACCTGCTGTAAACCGCAAAATATCGAGTGTTGTAAGAGCATTACTTAAAAATGTGTTTGACTATGGACTTTTATGTTACTTGAGAATGTGTTTGGCTATGTGCTTTTATTTTACTTTACTTAAACTGTGTTTGACTGTATACCGTTATTTGACTGTGAAAACCGAGTAAAGGAGGGGCATCATACCCCCTCTATGCTGTAGCTGAATTGTAGTGATTGTATTCGCCTGTAAATTGCATTGCAGGTCAACAGGGGATGCACATTAATGTTTAGCTAGTATAAATGCAGGGAAGGTTGACTCTCGGGATCAGGAATTTTGCTTACCTTGTTTGGCACTCAAGAGTGTGGAATGTCAACAGGGGGGACTGAAGGGTTCAAAATTCACAGAGAACCCCACCCCCTCCCCCAGTGTTTGGGCTCATTCGAAAGGAAATTTAATTTGGGACTATCTACCGAAAAGTTTGAAATCCTAAAGTGCTTATGGAAGAAACTACGAACTTTAATCGAATTTTGGACTTTGACAAGACAAATTCAAGCCTGTGGGCGGGCCTAAGGAACAAAAGAAGCCCACTTGATTATTGGACCTGTCTGGGTGTTAGGACTAAGTTAAATTGTCTGGAGGACTGGACATTTGAAAACCCTTCTCCACAAGAGGCATTTACATTACAACAATAACTCAGAGATGGCCAGTCATCAAACCAAACTGAGAAAAGCTATCTCCAACATGAATAAGAACAAAGGCCGCACTACAGCCTGTAAGTGAAAAACTAAACACAAAAGAACATTGCGATTACCAAGCTAATATTAACATCAGGAAATAAATTTAGAAATGCAACCCACCCAAGATATATTAACTTTTAACCAGCCCGCCAAAATATTACAAAGAAAAGTCAAGCCTGCCAAATTTAAACAAAGAATTCTGAACTGATTTGGCGCGAAGATTAGAACAATTCAAACCGTATAACTGGCCCCCTGTTTTAACAGAGGACATGACACACTTTGCCATACAAGCAAGACCACGCTGAGGTCATCAAAAAAGGAGAGAAACCAACGCGACAGTTGTAAACTAACTTCTCCATCCTTGAAGTCCTGAAGTCCTGAAGGAAAGAAGAACATCACCATCGCGGCAGCAGCCGACCACAATCAATGTGGTATCAATGAAAAACCACCGCGATCGACCAAATTCGAAACAAAACTTCAAAAGGAAGAAACCGAAGAATCAAAAGTTTCCACTCTACAATCTAAGGTGAAAACATTACCTAAAGAGACTTTGAACCTATTTCTAACAAAGAAAACCGGGTAATTACCCCATAGATCCAAAACGCACCTTACCGCATCAGTGGACTCAACCCAACTGAAGATTACACAGTAAGAAGTCTTCTCCGACGTTCAGGGTACGGCAAGTAGAACCTACAGATTTCAACGAACACCAAAATCGTGAACTGCCGCTAACTGACCAGAAAGGATTGGTAAGCTTAGTCTCTGCCCGCCCTGGAGTCTAACCTAGCTAGAATTAGGTATTGGGAGGTGGGAGGTGTAATTTTTACTGTAACCCCCTTTGAATGTGTAATGTATTGTTCTTTATTAGAGTGATTATAAGTTTGACATTGTATTTTCTTTAATAAAATCAAAGTTCTTCTGCATCAAACCAGTTGTCCTTTGCACTTTATCACATCCCCCAAATAAATCCAGAGTCTAGAACCCAAGGGAATGGGAGCGATTCGAACTGCTCAAGTAGCTCAGAGGTGAACCTGACCCCCGGGACCACCCCCCCTTACAGATCGGTGTCTCACCACGTGCAGATCCCATGTCTAACCTATCTTTTAAATATGCGGAATGTCAGTATCTGAGCTGGTGGTTGAGAGTGTGAAATCGAGGGACAGCGATTATTCTTTTTAACTCTCCTCTCCCTCTCCTTATTGAACCACTGGCTGGGCAGGCTGGATTTCTTGGGTGTCTGAAATGAGAAAGGCACCAGGGTAGGGTTGTGTTGATGAGAGGGGGATAAAGCAAGAGGTGCATGCTTATACCATGTGCAGCTTGTAAATCAGAAGATATTGTGGGATGAGGGGAAAGTGTGACGTGAGAAGGTGGATAATGTATGAGGATGCCATCTTTTATTCTTTCATCCCCTCCGCTGGCCATGGGCTCAGCCGTGCTCCTGCCAAGAATGGCCAGCACTGTCTCCTCCATGGGGGTGAGGTCATGCAAGTGAGCCTGTCCCCCGCCGATTAAGGTTTGCTGGCACCAGTTGTGTGCCACCTTTTTCTGCAAGAGAAAGGAAAGTGTGTCAGTGAGTGTGGTGTAATGTGTTTTGGGTGATGTGGCTGTCTTGGTTGAATCACTGACAGTGTGTTTAAGCTGTGAAATGTTGATGTGAGGCTTGCAGCAGTGGTAAGTGTATACGCTGAGGTGAAGCTATGAATGTAAGGTGTGAGTTGTGTTTGGTAGATTGTTGGTAAATGTGGTGCATTGAGCATTGTGTGAGGCTAGTGGTGCAGGTGGTGGCATATGGCATTTGACGATCAATTCACTGACCTTGACCACTCGTGTGAGATCATGAAACTTTTTCATGCATTGAGTTCAGGTCCTCAGGGCTACGCTGCTGGCAGTTACCACATTGGCTATCTGCTCCCACTGTACTCTGGTCTGTTGCTTGGAGGGCCTCCTGGTCCCCTTTAGAAAGGGGACATCTCTCCTAGAGTTGACCTCCTGGACCAAGCCCTCCAGTGTTACATCGAGAACTTTGGTAAATGCCATTTTCCTTGTTGTGCCATCATAACAACTTTGTTCACTGTCTTTCCAGCTACTTCAATCACCTGTTGCAGGCAGAAGGTACCTCCCCTTTAAGAGATACAGACTGTCTTTAAGTAATGCAGGCTAGCTTTAATTAGAGCTAGTCTCCCACGCACTTGGGCCCCCTGTTGAGCAATCAGCCATTCAGCAGCACGTTCAGCACTGGGCTGAATGCTATAATCATGTAAATTTGCAAGCAGCACAAATTTTACATGTTGCCTGCAGTCCTCCAAATGGGCATGGGTTTCTTACATTTCTCATTGTGATTTTATCAAGTAGTTCAAGTCAATGACTGGCACTTGTGTGGTGTGAATATTAATTGCCACATATCAGCCCAAACCTGGATGTTGTCCAGGTCTTGCTGCATGCAGGCATGGACTGCTTCATTATCTGAGGAATTGCGAATGGAGCTGAACACTGTGCGATCATCAGTATTTTCCATTAATCTTAAAAAGCTCTAGGGCCTTTATAGCCATTACATATGATGGAAACTTGGACAGGAAGCACAAAAGGCAACAGGCTGCATTTTAATGCCGGCTGCCCCACCAGAGTTTGTGCTCTCCCAATCTGCCTAGATGGAACGTGATTTGAGCTGGCAGATCTTTGACTACATATTAACAAGCTCCAAACACAACATTGGCATGGGCTTCCTGCTGACTGTATCAGTTGGGCAAAGTGGGTACCCCATCTGTTGCCCAACAATTTAAACTTCACATGAAAATTGACCTAATCGATTCTTATTGCAGATTCTTATAAAATAAAGCTTGCATTTATATAGCACTTTTAACATAGAAAATACCCCAAGGCTCTTCACAGAAGAGAAGCAGATGCCAAGCATTACAGGATGACTGAGGGGAGAAAACTGAAAACATGGTCAAGGTTTTGAGGTGCCTTTTGAAAGCAGGAAGGGAACTAAGAAGTTGGAGGGTAAAGAGGAGGGACTGCCAAAGATTAGGGCAGGGACAGCCGAGGTTCAGCCACCAAGCGAAGAAGGGATGCCCATTGGCTATCTGCTCCCACTGCACTCTGGTCTGTTGCCTGGAGAGCCTCCTGGTCCCCTTTAGAAAGAGGACCTCTCTCCTAGAGTTGAACTCAAGGACTGAAGATATAGGATGAGACATAGAGCTGAAGGAGGTTACAGAACTACGGTGGGGCAAGACAATGGAGGGCTTTATAAATGAGAGCAAGAATTATGAATTTATTGCTTTGGGGAACAGGGAACCATTACAGTTTGACATGAAGGGGGGTTGGGCAAGCTTTGTACAGCTCTTCAGGGTTAGTGCTATGACTTACTATAAAGATCATTGAATATAATTGTCGGAATTCTTTTACAAAATCCATTCAGCCGAGAAGGAGAATATGAAATCTTTTACAGATGTTGGCAGTCAAAGGGTTAAACTTGTTTCAAATTTTAATAATAGATCGCTATGTGTCTGAAATAGATCAAACCATTTGCAAAACAGATTGAAATCTGTATATTGAAGTACACTGAGTACAGTACTCATGAATTAATTAAGATAATAATGGATGCACATGTGCACCACTGTGGCTCATTGAGGATAGAGTGAGCTCTAAAGGACACACCTGTATCCGATGCTTACGTGATTTCAGTCAAGACAGCCTGTCACTCCAATCTGTCAGCTATTATTAGAATAAGAATAATGGTTTATAAACAAATCCCTGAGTTAAAAAGGCTAAACATTAATTTAAAGAAGAATAAATATTTTCAATGCAAAGTACCTCCTCATCATTAATATTACGACAAGTCTGACCGTTCCGTCCTCGGTCTCCTACACTGTTCCAACGAAGCTCAACGCAAGCTGGAGGAACAGCATCTCATCTATCGTTTAGGCACTTTACAACCTTCTGGACTCAACATCGAGTTCAACAATTCAGAGCATAACCGCTGCCAAGCATTGGCTCCCTTCCCGCCCCCAACCCCCCCACCCCCCCCTCCCCGAGCCTGTTTCTTTTTTTGTCCTTGTCTCTAATGGCAGTTGGTCATTATTCCGCCATTCACACCCCATCTTGACTAATGTTTTTCTAACTCCTGACATTACCATTTCAATTCGGCCCATCATCCCTTTTGTCTCTATCTCTCCTGCCTTCCACCCTATCACAGACTTTCCATTTTGTTCTTTCTTCCCCTCCCCCTTTCAGTGCTTGTTAAGAATGTGTCCTTTCCGAACACCCTCCAGTTCTGACGAAGGGTCATCAACCTGAAATGTTAACTTTGCTTCCTCGCCACAGATGCTGCCTGAATCATTGAGATTTCCAGCATTTTCAGTTTTTATTCCACATTCCAGCATCTGCAATATTTTGCTTTTGTTTAGTTGGTGTTTTATCTGAGAGAAGTTGGTCAACTTGTTGCCGAAGAAGCAACTTTGCAGACCAAGATTTTTCTGGAATCTGGAAATTTTGCACCCACAATGCATGATTCCTGATCATTAAATTTAATAGTACAAAAATCACATGCTGGTGGTGCAAAATTTCCAATGTGCCTTCCTATCAACACCAGGAACGCTGAAGTGGAGAATCATGACCAGAAAATACTCCAAAACAGGTGATACATACTGTGGGTCCATTTTGCGCACTCAGTTGCACTAAATAGGGATAAGGATCCTTCCCAGGTCTCAATGCTCTGGGACAGATAGAAAGTTCAGTGACAGCCAGAGTATAGTGTTCCTTTAAGCTCCTTCTACAATGGTATTCTATATTATTTGCGAGGGGAGAGAGCAGAAATGAGTGAACACTGTCTTTAATCATAGTGCTCCTTCCCTTGCTTGTTGTGCAGTGATTTTGACAATAGTCATCGTTGTTTGTCTCATTGATAGTCCAAAACCAATGAAGTTTGCAACTGAGGGTAATTAGAAAAAGATTAATGAGGCAAGCAATTCATTTTTTTTTAAATCTTGAAAAGAATTATTAGAGTGGATGTAGGTGGAGTCGCTCTTTCTTCTCACACTGAAATAAGCTGGTTTTGGCAGCCATTCATCAAATGAATTTGACACACGTGCTATGAACTTCCATGGGGCTTCTCCTGCAACAGGTATAACTTCAACAAAAGAGCTGTGGAAATGGCCATTTTTCCAGAGTTTCCACGGATCTTCGGCCAAAGCTGTGGTGGATAATCAGGAGAAACACCCACATGATACTTTGGACCTGCAACATGCTGTGTCACAGAGTGATAGGACATGGTTTCTGATCTGATTCATTATATGATGAGGAGGCACTGGACACAAACATTGAAAAGTAGAGATTTTTAGGAGAGCTGGAGGTCTTTTGGTCTTTCGTGTCTGCGTTATATTTAGGCCCCTCTTGAGGGCTGATTTTCATAGTTCCTTTTTTTTGCTTTCTCCTCATATCCTTTTTGTATTGCTTTCTTTTATGTATTTAATTAATATCTTTTTAAATGTAGTAATTAATTTAGCATTGATCACCACTTTCGGCGAAGCGTTCAACATTCCTATAACTTTGTGTGGAAAATGCTTTTTCTGATCTCCCCCTTTATGTATCTAGTGCTTATCTTGAGATCATGACCTCATGTGAAGCATTCCCGCACCACAAGAGGTCCAATCCTTGAAACCCTCCCCCTGACCTCGCAAACATTGACAGTGGCAAAGATTGGCAATGGGCCAAGGTCGCACCTCCCCGGATATTTTGGGCTTCTATCACAGTTTATCTTGTCAATTCTTTGTATCAGGCTGAACAATTCTTTCAAACCCTTCCTCAAGAAACCAGTGGTGCCCCACAGAAAAGGAGTTAAGTCAGAGAGAAAGTTACTTGACACCTTTCATGCATCAGCTGTTAGCTGGTTAAAGAATGCCATTGACAAAGCTCCACGAACAGGGCAGTTACCCATCCTCAGGCCATGTGTGGCAAAAAGATATCAGAAAGAAAGTTGAAAGAGGTAAAAAAAACTTTTTCGATACTATAAATGAGTAAAGTGAATTGGTACAACACTTGCAATTCTATAGCTTAATTGAGCAAAGAAAAATACTATGAAACTTTTGTCTATTTGCAGAGATTAACACCTATGGTTTCCCATGGCTATTCAGCTCTTGGCTGTAATAAGAGCTAGGAGCTGGAGTAGGCCATACGGTCCCTCGAGCCAATATTAATCACCTGTTAATCAATTATAGTTTATATCAATCTGTCCAGTGAACATGAATATACAGGATCTTGGTATGTTTCCAGTGAAACATTACTGCTGAAGCTCATACTGTCTGGACAGGTTGGTTGGATCATTAGGTCTTTTTCTCATTTTCATTTTCCTATGTTCGTTTGTTTTGCTATATGGGTATCACAGCCACTACTAAAATCTAAGCTGTTGAGGCTGTCAGAGAGCTATCTGCTATTTGTGAAGTCTATAATGTTGGCTTCACAAAACAAATGAAAAAACATGGCACGAAACTCGTAAATGTAGTAAATAGTGAGAAGGATAGTAAGAGACTTCAGGAGACAAAGACAGACTGGTGAAATGGGCAGACACATGGCAGATGAAATTTAACACACAATGTGTGAAATGATACATTTTGGTAGGAAGAATGAGGAGAGGCAATATGAACTAAATGGTATCATTTTAAAGCTAGTATACAAGCGTGTCAAACTATTCTAAAACTGAGAAAAATAAATGACTTACAATAGATTGAGGGATCCTTATTTCACAGAATGATAAGGAAATCTTATAATAGTTGAGGAGCTGAAGAAGGAGACGGCAGTTTTCGGACCAGTGTCAATTCTCTATCCCAGAAGATAAACACAAAGTTATGAGAAGATCATGCAATTGTTGAAAACCTTTCATATAAAGTGATCAAAGATTGACATCTGAAAGCATTGCAATAATGTAAGGAATAAGATTTCACTCTGTACAAGCATGTATGGGCACTAGTAGAGCAAGAGGACCATCCATCTTGAAATAGCTAACAACTGCTGAGTATACAAATGTCAGATCTTTGTGATGACATGTCTGGAGGGATTTTGAGGCGATTATGTGGATAGGGCAACTATCGATTTTCATGTTTCCAAATATCTCTTTAAATGTAACGTATAAAGCACTCAATGCACAGCATGTAAAATGAAACACAAAATGGCCGTTATAATCATATTTACATCCTTAACATTGTGGCAATATTAATCACCTGTTAATCAATGACAAACATATATCATGTTTGTTATGATTAATTCCTCATGGAAATTTCATATGCACACTACAGATCAAGGTCAACAAATCAGGGTATAATCAAAGGCATGATCTGTATTGAAATCAACCTGAGCACCTAAATCAATAGCCATATCCATCAGCAACAGTACACGGCAATATGGATCACTCTGAGCATACAGCTCACCTATATAAAATTAAGGCTTGACATGGAAACACACCTGGCCTATGTTGGTGTGCTTCTTATAGCAAGGTAGCTTCATTTAATTGAATGTTAAAGTTTAGTTCTCTTATCTGTTACCATTTACTACTTGTGCATTAAAAATCTGGTATACTTTTATTTAGTGCCACCACTAACTCCATTCCCTAGCCATCGATTCCATCCCCCTCCCTGGCCACTGTCTGAAGCTGAACTAGACTGTTTGTAACCTCAGCATCCTATTTGACACAGAGCTGGGCTTATGACACCATATCTTCTCCATTATCAAGACCTACTTCCACCTTTGTAATATTCCCTGTCTCTACCTCTGTCTCACCCCATCTGTTGCTGAAACCTTCATCCATGCCTTTGTGATATCCAAACTCAAGTGGATCCTATTCCACTGCTCTCCTGGCCAGGCTCCCATTGTCAACCCTCCATAAACTTGAGCTCATCCAAAACTCTGCTGCCCATATTTTTACTCCCACCAAGTCCCATTCAATAATCACTCCTCGGCTCGCTGATCTACATTGGCTCCCGGTCCAGCAACACCTTTTCCCCGAAATTGGTGGCCTTACCGCTCACTGCTGCCAGATGCCGCTGACTGCCGCTAAGTTTTGCCGCCAGTCTCCCCTCTGTGCCAGTTTCCACTCGGGCTGCAGCGGCAGGAGGGGAGTACCGCTGGGAACTGCCCGCTGACGGCCTCTGGTGGCCAAGTAGCACAAGTGTCCTCCCGCCTGCCGAGTTGCCAGTTTGGTGCGGGCGGGAGTCGGCGGGAGTCGGCGGCAGCAGGGGAAGGACCGCTGCGTGGAGTCAAGTCTAACCCCGACGGTAAGTATGAAGACCTGCAAAAAAAAGTTAGTGAAGTTTTAAAAATGTTGTTTTTTTACAGTGTCCTACCTGTATGGACTCCCCTGAAGGTCTTGCGGTGATTTTTTTTAATGAAGATTTTCATTTTCATGTCTTCCACCCTACCTGGGCCTGACTTCATCCTCGGCGGCACTTGGGCAGCAATCGCATTTGACGCCGAGGTTATGAGCTCCCACCCGCTGCCACCCAGATTGACGGTGTAAGCCATTATTTGGTGGCCAGGCGGCACTGCCACCTCTTTTAGAGGAATCTTCCTGGCAGAGTTCCACCCAGTCTCTCGGTATCCATCGGCGGTCCTTTGGGTGGCACTTGGGCGGGCCTTGGCCTTAACCAATTTCAGGCCCCATCAATTTAAAATTTTCATCCTTGTGCTCAAATCCCACCATGGCCTCATCCCTCCCTATCTCTGTAACCTCCTCCAGCCCTACAACCCTCTGAAACTCTGCATTCCCCAAATTCTGGCCTCTTGTGCTTTCCCAATTTTCTTCATTCCACCATTGACAGCCATGTCTTCAACAGTCTCGGCCCTGAGCTCTGAAATTTCCTCCTTAATTGTCACAGTTTCTCTACCTTCCTCTCCTCTCAACGCTGGATCAGTTCCTATGGACTGGCGAGTAGCTAATGTAACACCACTTTTTAAAAAAGGCGGGAGAGAGAAAACGGATAATTATAGACCGGTTAGCCTGACATCAATAGTGGGGAAAATGTTGGAATCAATTATTAAAGATGAAATAGCAGCGCATTTGGGAAGCAGTGACAGGATCGGTCCAAGTCAGCATGGATTTATGAAAGGGAAATTATGCTTGACAAATCTTCTAGAATTTTTGAGGATGCAACTAATAGAGTGGACAAGGGAGAACCAGTGGATGTGGTGTATTTGGACTTTCAAAAGGCTCTTGACAAGGTCCGACACAAGAGATTGGTGTGCAAAATTAAAGCACATGGTATTGGGGGTAATGTATTGATGTGGATAGAGAACTGGTTGGCAGACAGGAAGCAGAGAGTAGGGATAAATGGGTCCTTCTCAGAATGGCAGGCAGTGACTAGTGGGGTGCCACAGGGCTCAGTGCTGGGACCCCAGTTATTTACAATATACAACAATGATTTAGATGAAGGAATTGAATGTAATATCTCCAAGTTTGCAGATGACACTAAACTGGGTGGCGGTGAGAGCTGTGAGGAGGACGCTAAGAGGCTGCAGGGTGACTTGGACAGGTTAGGTGAGTGGGCAAATGCATGGCAGATGCAGTATAATGTGGATAATTGTGAGGTTATCCACTTTGGTGGCAAAATCATGAAGGCAGAATATTATCTGAATAGCGGCAGATTAGGAAAAGGGGAGGTGCAACGAGACCTGGGTGTCATGGTACATCAGTCATTGAAAGTTGGCATGCGGGTACAGCAGATGGTGAAGAAAGCAAATGGCATATTGGCCTTCATAGCTAGAGGATTTGAGTATAGGAGTAGGAAGATCTTACTGCAGTTGTACAGGGCCTTGGTGAGGCCTCACCTGGAATATTGTGTTCAGTTTTGGTCTCCTAATCTGAGGAAGGACGGTCTTGCTATTGAGGGAGTGCAGCGAAGGTTCACCAGACTGATTCCCGGAATGGCAGGACTGACATATGAGGAGAGGCTGGATCGACTGGGCCTATATTCACTGGAGTTCAGAAGAATGAGAGGGCATGTCATAGAAACATATAAAATTCTGACGGGACTAGACAGGTTAGATGCAGGAAGAATGTTTTCCGATGTTGAGGAAGTCCAGAACCAGGGGACACAGTCTAAGTATAAAGGGTAAGCCATTTAGGACCGAGATGAGGAGAAACTTCTTCACTCAGAGAGTTGTTAACCTGTGGAATTCTCTACCGCAGAGAGTTGTTGATGCCAGTTTGTTGAGCTATATTCAGGAGGGAGTTAGATATGGCCCTGACTGCTAAAGGGATCAAGGGGTATGGAGAGAAAGCAGGAAAGGGGTACTGAGGTGAATGATCAGCCATGATCTTATTGAATGGCGGTGCAGGCTTGAAGGACCGAATAGCCTACTCCTGCACCTATTTTCTATATTTCTATGTTTCCTACTTTAAGTCCCTCTTTAAAACCTACCTCTTTGACCAAGCTTTTGGTCACCTGTTGCAGTATCTCCTTATGTGGATTGGTGTCACGTTTTACCTGATAAAGCTCCCATGAAGCACCTTAGGATATTTACTATGTTAAAGGCACTATATAAGTGCAAGTTGTTGTTTACAATTTTGTCTTTTTGAATAAGCTTCCAGTTTGCTAAGCCACACTTCCCTGAAGTCATGGCAGCTGTTACTACAGTTAAAAAATTGTGGGGATGGGATTCCCTTCGAGTGTTCCCATGGTGCAGCATAATTTGGGTGAGGAAGACCAATTCGGAAGAACACAACATCTTCAGGTCCAACAACAGCTGAGGCAGTACATTGCCTCCCATCAATACCCAAGGACGTGCCTTTAAAGACTATTCTGCCCCTACCTGCATTTATTATTGACTATTTGCCATCTCCACTTCACTGTTGAGGTAATGATTCAGCGATGCTAGCAGCTGACTTACATACAGCTTTAAGGATTGAAATGGTTCTTCCTGAAGTTGTGAAGGTCACTAAGCCATTAAGTTCCTGTGATCCTCCAGACCACCATAGGGAACATCTGCCAGATATGCCAGACTAAAGAAAGAAAGACTTGCATTTATATCGCACCTTTCACGACCACTGGGCATCTCAAAGCGCTTTACAGCCAATGAAGTACTTTTGGAATGTAGTCACTGTAGTAATGTGAGAAACAAGACAGCCAACTTGCGCACAGCAAGCTTCCACAAATAGCCTCTCTCTTAGGCAGTCCCTCGGAGTCGAGGATGACTTGCTTCCACACTAAAATGAGTTCTCAGGTGACCGATGAGTCCAATGTGGGACCTCTGTCACAGGTGGGGCACAGGTGGTTGAAGGGGTGGGAGGGTGGGGTGCTTGGGTTATCGTACGCTCCTTCCACTCTTTGCGATTGGCTTCCGCTTGCTCCTGGCGAACAGACTCGAGGTGTTCGGCGCCTTCCCAGATGCTTCTCCTCCACTTTGAGCAGTCTTGGGCCAGGGATTCCCAGGTGTCGGTTGGGATGTTGCACTTTTTCAAGGAAGCTTCAAGAGTGTTCTTGAAGCGCTTCCTCTGCCCACTTGGGGCTTTCTTGCCGTGTTGGAACTCCAAGTAGAGCGCTTGTTTCGGGAGTCTCGTGTCAGGCATGCGGACGATGTGGCCCAGCCATCGGAGCTGATCGAGCGTGGTCAATATTTCGATGCTGGGGATGTTGGCCTGAGCGAGAACACTGACGTTGGTGTGTCTATCCTGCCAATGGATTTGCAGGATCTTGTAGAGGCAGCATTGGTGGTACTTCTCCAGTGCTTTGAGGTGCCTACTGTACATGGTCCATGTCTCTGAAGCATATAGGAGGGCGGGTATCACTACTGCTCTGTAGACCATGAGCTTGGTGCTGGGTTTGAGGTCCTGGTCTTCAAACATTCTCTTCCTCGGGCGACTGAGGTTACACTGGCACACTGAAGGCGGTGTTGGACTTCGTCATCAACATCTGCCCTCCTGAGGTATGTTAAATGGTTCACGTTGTCCAAAGCCTCGTCGTGGATTATGATAATCGGGGGACAGTACTATGTAGTGGGGGCAGGTTGGTAGAGGACCTTTGTCTTATGGATGTTTAGTGTGAGGTCAATGCTCTCATACACTTCGGTAAAGGTGTTGACGATGATTTTTGTGTTTGGCCACCGAATGTGTGCAAACGCAAACTTCGTCTGCATACTGTAATTCAATGACAGAGGATGGGATGACCTTGGATATGGACTGGAGGCGACGGAGATTGAACAGTTTCCCAGTTGTTCTGTAGATTAGCTCCAATCCAGCGGGGAGCTTACTAGAGGTGAGATGGAGCTTTGCAGCAAGGAGGATCGAGAAGAGTGTTGGTGCACTGACACAGCCTTGCTTGACCCCAGACCGAACATGAATTGCATCTGTGGTGGATCCATTGGTCAGGACCATGCTTGCATGTCATTGTGAAGCAAGTAAAGAATAGTGACAAATTTTTGGGTGCAGCCGAATTTGAGTCGGACACTCCATAATCCTTCACGGTTGACAGTGTCAAAGGCCTTTTGGAATGTAGTCACTGTTGTAATGTGGGAAACGCGGCAGCCAACCTGTGCACAGCAAGCTCCCACAAATGCAAATGTGCTAATGACCAGATAATCTGGTTTTTTTATGTTGATTGAGGGATAAATATTGGCCAGGACACTAGGGATAACTCCCCTGCTCTTCTTCAAAATAGTGCCAATATAATCTTTTACGTCCACCTGAAAGGGCAGATGGGGCCTCGGTTTAACATCTCATCTGAAAGGCGTAACCTCTGACAGTGCAGTCCTCCCTCAGCACAGCACTGGAGTGTCAGCCTAGGTTTATGTGCTCAAGTTCCTGGAGTGGGACTTGAACCCATAACCTTCTGACTCAGAGGTGAGTGTGCAACCAACTGAGCCCCATTTCATACTAGTATTGAACATGTGACTGATGTCACGTACGTCAGGGAAAACAACTTCAGCACTTTCCCAGCAGAAATGAGGCAAGTTTTAATTTTAAATTGTTATTGGGATGTGGGTGACTTGGCAGTATTTGTTGCGCATCCCTAGTTGCCCTGAGGGTATTATGAATCATCCACGAAATGTGGGATTGGAGTCAGATGTAGGCCAGATCAGGTAACAGTGGCAGGTTTACTGCCCTGAAGGGGATCAGTGAACCAGTTTGGTTTTTATGATAATTTGGCAGCTGTCATGGACAACTACAAAAGGCACAGAACATTTACTGAGCAAAGGGCTTCCGAAGAGTCCAAGTTGTTATGGATAGAGCTCAAGTGGTCATCAAAGTAAGCCATCACATGGGTGGGAGACGAGGGTCTAGAAATTGGATCACTCCTGATGTGGAGCAAGATTCGGGAGCAGCGTGTGCTTCACACAACTTAAGCATCTTGTCGCAGGACCACAGCAAATTGGGCTGTTGGCTTCATTTGTGCATTAGCAGCGAGCTATGGATGCCAGTAGTAGCCCCGAAAGCAGCTTATTGGTCAGGGGAGGTTTGGTGGGAGTAAGATTGGCTGGCTCACCAGCAGAGGAACTTTGGATTTCTTTCTATCACAACAAATGGTCTCCTCTTTCAGGGCCAGCAGCAGCCCTTTACGAGCTGTTGGCCAATATTGTTGCTGGCCTAACTCTCAGTGCATGGTTTCTGTGTGCAGGAAGCCTATTCAAAATAAAGGAAAGGTTACCTCCGAAAATTCAATGATGCCAGTCTCTTCCACTATCAGACTGGAATTGAATAGTTTCTGCAGTCCTAAATACTGGCCAGGAATAGGCAAAGTGCATCTCATATGTGGCATTGAAAATTAAAGTGTGAGGCAACTCTCGCAATCAAACACCTGACCACAGGGTATTGAAGGATTTATCAGTCACATCTTTTTCTGGTGGGGGAGGGGGGGGGGGAAATAACTCCTGCATAGCACATGAAATTAAAAATGACAGTTTATGTAATCACTTTCAGCTGTAACCTTTTACCAGAAGAAGATATCTCAAAATGATTTGTGTAAAGGGCAATGCTTTTGCAATTATTTTCTTAATATATATTCAATCAGGGTTGTGATTGTCAAAAAAAATCTGCAGGAATGAGCTCACATCATATGAAATTATTGATTTAAAAGGCTCAATAATAAGTCAGTCAACCAGCATCACTAGACAACACGCTCCAATGAGGAACTGTGTGGCCGATTTGCCTTTTCCCTTGTTTTAGTGAGGCCGGTAAGAAATTACTGCTGAAAAGTAGTGACGATGAAAATTTCTTTGGGAGTTCCAATTGCACTGCATGATGTGAGAACAACAATAACAACTTGCATTTATATAGCACCTTTAACGTAGTAAAAAGTCCCAAAGCACTTCACAGGAGCGTAAAATGTCCCAAAGTGCTTCACAGGAACGTTATCAAACAAAATTTGACACAGAGCCACATAAGGAGATATTAGGTAGATGAGAGGTAGGTTTTAAGGAGTACCCAAAGGAAGAAAGAGAGGTAGAGAGGTGGAGAGGTTTGGGAAGGGAATTCCAGAGCTTAGGGCCTAGGCAGCTGAAGGCGCGGCGGCCAATGGTGGAGCGATGAAAATCGGGAATACGCAAGAGGAGCACAGATATCTAGGAGAATTGTAGGGCTGGAGAAGGTTACAGAGATAGAGAGGGGCAAGGCTTTTAGAATTGAGACGTTGCTCAACCAGGATCCAATGTACAGGGGTGACGGGTGAACAGGATTTCATGTGAGTTAGAACACGAGTAGCAGAGTTCTGGATGAGTTCAAGTTTATGGAGGGTGGAAGATGGGAGGCCAGCCAGGAATCCATAGGAATAGTCAAGTCTACAGATAAAAAAGGCATGGTTGAGGGTTTCAGCAGCTGATGAGCTGAGGCAGGGGCAGAGTTGAGCAATAGAAAATAGAAAATAGGTGCAGGAGCAGGCCATTCAGCCCTTCTAGCCTGCACCGCCATTCAATGAGTTCATGGCTGAACATGAAACTTCAGTACCCCCTTCCTGCTTTCTCGCCATAACCCTTGATCCCCCGAGTAGTAAGAAACTTCATCTAACTCCCTTTTGAATATATTTAGTGAATTGGCCTCAACTACTTTCTGTGGTAGAGAATTCCACAGGTTCACCACTCTCTGGGTGAAGAAGTTTCTCCTCATCTCGGTCCTAAATGGCTTACCCCTTATCCTCAGACTGTGACCCCTGGTTCTGGACTTCCCCAACATTGGGAACATTCTTCCTGCATCTAACCTGTCTAAACCTGTCAGAATTTTAAACGTTTCTATGAGGTCCCCTCTCATTCTTCTGAACTCCAGTGAATACAAGCCCAGTTGATCCAATCTTTCTTGAGAGGTCAGTCCCGCCATCCCGGGAATCAGTCTGGTGAACCTTCGCTGCACTCCCTCAATAGCAAGAATGTCCTTCCTCAAGTTAGGAGACCAAAACTGTACACAATACTCCAGGTGTGGCCTCACCAAGGCCCTGTACAACTGTAGCAACACCTCCCTGCCCCTGTATTCAAATCCCCTCGCTATGAAGGCCAACATGCCATTTGCTTTCTTAACCGCCTGCTGTACCTGCATGCTAACCTTCAATGACTGATGTACCATGACACCCAGGTCTCGTTGCACCTTCCCTTTTCCTAATCTGTCACCATTCAGATAATAGTCTGTCTCTCTGCTTTTACCACCAAAGTGGATAACCTCACATTTATCCACATTATACTTCATCTGCCATGCATTTGCCCACTCACCTAACGTTACGGAGGTGGAAGTAGGCGCTCTTGGTGAAGGAGCAGATATGTGGTCGGAAGTTCATCTCAGGGTCAAGTACGGTCTGATTCAGCCTCAAACAGTTGCCAGGGAGAGGAATGGAGTCTGTGACTGTGGCTGTGGCAGAGATCAAAGATAATAGCTTCGGTCTTCCCAATATTTATTTGGAGGAAATTTTTGCTCATCTAGTACTGGATGTCAGACAGGCAATGTGACAAATTAGAGAGAGTAACGGGGTCGAGAGAGATGGTGGTGAGGTAGAGCTGGGTGTTGTCAGCATACATGTGGAACCCGGCGTTGTGTTTTCGGATCATGTCGGCAAGCAGCAGCATATAAATGGGAAATTTGAGGAGGCCAAGGATAGAGCCATGGGGGACGCGAGAGGTAATGGTGTGGGAGTGGAAAGAGAAGCCATTGCATGTGATTCTTTGGCTATGCCTGGATAGATAAAAATGGAAGCAGGCGTGTGCAGTCCCACCCAGCTGGATAATGGAGGAGAGGCATTGGAGGGCGATGGTGTGGTGAACCATGTCAAAGACTACAGACAGATCGAGAAGGACAAGGAGGGATAGTTTACCATGGTCATAGTCACAGAGGATGTAATTTGCGGCTTTGATAAGAGCCATTTCAGTACTGTGGCAGGAGCAGAAACCATATGGAGGGATTCCAACATGGAGTTTCAGGAAAGAAAGGCATGGATTTGGGAGATGACAGCAACTTCAAGGACTCTGGAGAGAAAAAGAAGATTGGATATTGGGTAGTAGTTTGCACGAACAGAGGAGTCAAGGATTTTTTTTTGAGGATGGTGATGACAGCAGCACATTTGAAGTGGAGGGAAACATTACCCGAGGAGAGAGAACTGTTAATATCAGCTAACATTGGGGACAGGAAGGGAAGTTGGGTGGTCAGTAGTTTAGTGGGAATAGGATCGAGGAGCAGGAGGTGGGTCTCATGGACAAACTGAGCTTGGAGAGGGCATGAGGGGAGATAGGAGAGAAACTGGGGGAAAAATGCGAGTTCAGGGATAGTACAGGGTAATCTTAGGAGAAGTTTGGCCCAGCGGGCTAGAGTTGGGGTGGGAAGCGGTAGAGGTAGCTAAACATATAGTGGCTGAATTTACGGTTGGAGGCTTCCCACAGGCGGATTCCTCCGACCAGCAAAAAATCTATGCACTCATCTCCTCCCTCAGGATCCACGGACAATTGCAGTCCTGGGCCTGCATAGAGGCCCACATATCCCAGGAGCGCATGCGGTTCGCAAGCGTCCCTGGGATCACGTGGGCTGGCCCAACCAATCAAAGAAGGGAATCTCCATTCATGCTTATGGATATGTATGGAATCCCCATAACCCTGAATGGGGATCACATAAAAAATATATTTAACATAACAAATAAATAATAAAAACATTACATATTTAAAAATAATTAAAATACAAGATCATTAAACATTTAAAACAAAAATTTAATTAATAAAAAATACATTTAAATGTCTTAAAGGGGCCAAAAATAATCTTACCTTATTGTGCATGTGTTTTATTGTTTAAATGAATGAAAAAAAAAATTACGTTTTTAAAACTCTTACTGGTAAAGGCAGGCCTTATGCCTGCTTTTACCAGGCGTAAGAATTTCACATTCATTCACTGGACAGAAGTTGGGCAAATAGCCCAACTCTTCGCCCATCTCTCTTCCAGGGATGCGTTGAAGGGACAGGACCAGGCAGCGGCAGTCGGAGAGGCCCATAAAAGGGCGTGATCGTTTGGGAGCGGCCACAGGAGCAACCAGCGGCAGTCGGAGAGGCCAGCTGATGCAGGTACAGGGACAGAAGGTAAACAAAGATGTAAAAAGAAATCGAAGTGTATAACGTCACAGCCAAGCAGGTAAGTGAATGGCTGGTGGATTGGTGAGTATTTGATCTTTTTCTTCTTTTTCTTATCAGTCGGAAACCTTTGGCATTCTTGCCAAATTAAGTTAATCCAAGGGTTAAGTCATGGCACAAGAGCCCAGACCTGTGTCATGCTCCTTCTGTGCTATGTGGGAAATCAGGGACGCTACCAGTGTCCCTGACTACTATGTGTGCAGGAAGTGTGTCCAGCTGTAGCTCCTGACAGACCACATTGTGGCACTGGAGCTGCGCATGGGCTCACTCTGGAGCATCCGCGCTGCTGAGGATGTCGAGAATAGCACATTTAGTGAGCTGGTCACACCGCAGGTAACGGTTACTCAGGCAGATAGGGAATGGGTGACCATCAGGCAGAGCAGTGGAAGGAAGGTAGTGCAGGGGTCCCCTGCGGTCATCTCCCTCCAAAACAGATAAACCGTTTTGGGTAATGTTGGGGGAGGTGACTCATCGGGGGAAGGCAGCAGCAGCCAAGTCCATGGCACCATAGGTGGCTCTGCTACACAGGAGGGCAGGAAAAAGAGTGGGAGAGCTGTAGTGATAGGGGATTCTATTGTAAGGGGAACAGATAGGTGATTCTGCGGCCGCAAACGAGACTCCAGGATGGTATGTTGCCTCTCTGGTGCAAGGGTCAAGGATGTCTCAGAGCGACTGCAGCGCATTCTGGAGGGGGAGGGGGAACAGGCAGCTGTCGTGGTGCATATAGGTATCAACGACATAGGTAAAAAATGGGATGAGGTCCTACAAGCTGAAATTAGGGAGCTAGGAGTTAAATTAAAAAGTAGGACCTCAAAGGTAGTAATCTCAGGATTGCTACCAGTGCCACGTGCTAGTCAGAGTAGGAAACATAGAAACATAGAAAGTAGGTGCAGAAGTAGGCCATTCGGGCCTTCGAGCCTGCACCACCATTCAATATGATCATGGCTGATCATGCAACTTCAGTACACCAATCCTGCTTTCTCTCCATACCCCTTGATCCCTTTAGCCGTAAGGCCACACCTAACTCCCTTTTGAATATATCTAACGAGCTGGTCTCAACAACTTTCTGCTGCCCATAATTGCAGGATAGTTCAGATGAATACGTGGCTTGAGGAATGGTGGAAGGAGGAGGGATTCAAATTCCTGGGGCATTGGAACAGGTTCTGGGGAGGTGGGACCAGTATAAACTGGATGGTCTGCACCTGCACAGGACTGGAACCTATGTCCTAGCTGGAGTGTTTGCTAGTGCTGTTGGGGAGAGGTTAAACTAATATGGCAGGGGGATGGGAATCTATGCAGGGAGACAGAGGGAAGTAAAAAGGGGGCAGAAGCAAAAGGTAGGAAGGAGAAAACATAAGAACATAAGAACATAAGAATTAGGAACAGGAGTAGGTCATCTAGCCCTTCAAGCCTGCTCCGCCATTCAACAAGATAGTGGCTGATCTGGTCGTGGACTCAGTTCCACTTACCCGCCCGCTCCCCATAACCCTTAATTCCCTTATTGGTTAAAAATCTATCTATCTGTGATTTGAAAAGCAAGAATGGAGCGCAGAGAAATCAAGGGGAAAAATCAAAAAGGGCCATATTACAACATAATTCTAAAAAGACAAAAGAGTGTTAAAAAAACAAACCTGAAAGCTCTGTGCCTCAATGCGAGGAGCATTCGGAATAAGGTGGACGAATTAACTGCGAGATAGCTGTTAACAGATATGATTATGGAGACATGGCTCCAGGGTAACCAAGGCTGGGAACTCAACATCCAGGGGTATTCAATATCCAGGAAGGATAGACAGAAAGGAAAAGGAGGTGGGATAGCGTTAATGGTTAAAGAGGAGGTTAACGCAATAGTAAGGAAGGACATTCACTTGGATGATGTGGAATCTGTATGGGTAGAGCTGCGAAACACCAAACGGCAGAAAACGTTAGTGGGAGTTGTGTACAGACCACCAAACAGTAGTAGGGAGTTTGGGGATGGCATCAAACAGGAAATTAGGGATGCGTGCAATAAGGGTACAGCAGTTATCATGGGTGACTTTAACCTACAAATTGATTGAGCTAACCAAACTGGTAGAATACTGTGGAGGAGGATTTCCTGGAGTGTATAAGGGATGGTTTTCTAGACCAGTATGTCGAGGAACCAATAGAGAGCAGGCCATCCTAGACTGGGTCTTGTGTAACGAGAAAGGATTAATTAGCAATCTGGTCGTGCGAGGCCCCTTGGGGAAGAGTGACCATAATATGGTAGAAATCTTCATTAAGATGGAGAGCGACACACTTAATTCAGAGACTAGGGTCCTGAACTTAAAGAAAGGAAACTCCGGTAGTATGAGGCGTGATTTGGCTAGGATAGACTGGCGAATGATACTTAAAGGGTTGATAGTGGATAGGCAATGGCAAGCATTTAAAGATCACATGGATGAAATACAACTATTGTACATCCTTGTCTGGTGTAAAAATAAAAAGGGGAAGGTGGCTCAACCATGGCTTACAAGGGAAATTAGGGATAGTGTTAAATCCAAGGAAAAGGCATATAAATTGGCCAGAAAAAGCAGCAAACTTGAGGACTGGGAGAAATTTAGAGTTCAGCAGAGGAGGACTAAGGGTTGAATTAGGAGGGGGAAAATAGCGTATGAGAGTAAGCTTTCAGGGAACATAAAAACTGACTGCAAAAGCTTCTATATATATGTGAAGAGAAAATGATTCGTGAAGACTAATGTAGGTCCCTTGCAGTCAGAATCAAGTGAATTCATAATGGGGAACAAGGAAATGGCAGACCAATTGAACAAATACTTTGGTTCTGTCTTCACAAGGGAAGACACGAATGACCTCCCGAAAATACTAGGGAACCGAGGCTCCGAGGAACTGAGGGAAATCCTTATTAGTTAGGAAATGGTGTTAGGGAAACTGATGGGACTGAAGGCTGATAAATCCCCAGTGCCTGATAGTCTGCATCCAAGAGTACTTAAGGAAGTGGCCCTAGAAAAAGTAGATGCATTGGTGATCATTTTTCAAAATTCCATGGAATCTGGATCAGTACAAATGGATTGGAGGGTAGCTAATGTAACCCCACTTTTTAAAAATGGAGGGAGCGAGAAAACTGGGAATTATAGACCGGTTAGCCTGACATCGGTGGTGGGGAAAATGCTGGAATCAATTATTAAAGATGTAATAGCAGTGCATTTGGAAAGCAGTGACAGGATTGGTCCAAGTCAGCATGGATTTATGAAAGGAAAATCATGCTTGACAAATCTTCTAGAGTTTTTTGAGAATGTAACTAGTAGAGTGGTAAGGGAGAATCAGTGGATGTGGTGTATTTGGACTTTCAAAAGGCTATTGAAAAGGTCCCACACAAGAGATTAGTGCACAACATTAAGGCACATGATATTGGGGGTAATAGAAACATAGAAACATAGAAAATAGGTGCAGGAGTAGGCCATTCGGCCCTTCAAGCCTGCACCACCATTCATTAAGATCATGGCTGATCGTTCACCTCAGTACCCCTTTCCTGCTTTCTCTCCATACCCCTTGATCCCTTTAGCCGTAAGGACCATATCCAACTCCCTCTTGAATATATCTAATGGAACTGGCATCAACAACTCTCTGCAGAAGGGAATTCCACAGGTTAACAACTCTCTGAGTGAAGAAGTTTCTCCTCATCTCGGTCCTAAATGGCTTACCCCTTATCCTTAGACACCTGGTTCTGGACTCCCCCAACATCAGGAACATTCTTCCTGCATCTCACCTGTCTAGTCCCGTCAGAATTTTATATGTTTCTATGAGATCCCCTCTCATTCTTCTAAACTCCAGTGAATACAGGCCCAATCGATCCAGTCTCTCCTCATATGTCAGTCCTGCCAACCCGGGAATCAATCTGGTGAACCTTCGCTGCACTCCCTCAATAGCAAGAACGTCCTTCCTCAGATTAGGAGACCAAAACTGAACACAATATTCCAGGTGAGGCCTCACCAAGGCCCTGTGCAGCTGCAGTAAGATGTGTATTGACGTGGATAGAGAACTATTTGGCAGACAGGAAGCAAAGAGTGGGAATAAACGAGTCCTTTTTAGAATGGCAGGCCGTGACGAGTGGAGTGTCGCAAGGTTCAGTGTTGGGAACCCAGCTATTTACAATATACATTAATGATTTAGACGAAGGTATTGAATGTAATATCTCCAAGTTTGCAGATGACACTAAGCTGGGTTGTGGTGTGAGCTGTGAGGAGAGGCCAGCGGGGACTCGGGAGGCGGAGCGGCAGTTCGTGAGGCCTACAAGAGGCCCAACAGGAGCATCGGCAGGTCGGAGAGGCCAGCGGGGAGTCGGGAGGCAGAGCGGCAGTTCGTGAGGCCTACAAGAGGCACAACAGGAATGTCAGCAGGTCAGAGAGGCCAGCGGGGAGTCGGGAGGTGGAGCGGCAGTTCGTGAGGTCTATAAAGGCCCAACAGGAGCGTCGGCAGATCGGAGAGGCCAGCGCGGAGTCGGGAGGCGGAGCGACAGTTCGGGAGGCCTATAAAGGCCAGCTGGTGCAGCTGCAGCAGGGGGGCAAAAAAGAAGTAGCAAGAAATCGAAGGGTGACATCACAGCCAAGGGGTAAGTGATTGGCTGGTGATTGGTCAGTAGTTTTTTCTTTTTCTTTTTTTTATCAGTAAGTAACCTTTAGCATTGTTGTTGCCAAATTAAGTTAATCTAAGAGTTAAGTCATGACAGGAGAGCTCGGACATGTGTTATGCTCCTCCTGTGCTATGTGGGAAGTCAGGGATGCTTCCAGTGTCGCTGACGACTACATGTGCGGGAAGTGCATCCGCCTGCAGCATATGACAGACCGCGTTGCAGTGGAGCTGCGGGTGGATTTACTCTGGAGCATCCACGATGCTGAGAATGACATGAATAGTATGTTTAGTGAGTTGGCCACACCGCAGGTAAAGGGTACACAGCCAGATAGGGGATGGGTGACCAACAGGAAGAGAAGTGGAAGGAAGGTAGTGCAGGGTTCTCCTGCAGTCATCCCCATGTAAAACAGATACACCGCTTTGGGTACTGTTAAGGGGGATGACTCATCAGGGGAGAGCAGCAGCAGCCAAGTTCATGGCACCGTGGGTGGCTCTGCTGCACAGGAGGGCAGGAAAAAGAATGGGAGAGCAATAGTGATAGGGGATTCTATTGTAAGGGGAATAGATAGACGTTTCTGTGGCCGAACCGAGACTCCAGGATGGTATGTTGCCTCTCTGGTGCAATAGTCAAGGATGTCTCGGAGCGGCTGCAGGACATTTTGAAGAGGGAGGGTGAACAGCCAGTTCTCGTGGTGCATATAGGTACCAACAATATAGGTAAAAAAATGGGATGAGGTCCTACAAGATGAATTTAGGGAGCTAGGAGCTAAATTAAAAAGTAGGACCTCAAAAGTAGTAATCTCAGTGCCATGTGCTAGTCAGAGTAGGAATCACAGGGTAGCTCAGATGAATACGTGGCTTGAGGAGTGGTGCAGAAAGGGAGAGATTCAAATTCCTGGGACATTGGAACCGGTTCTGGGGGAGGTGGGACCAGTACAAACCGGACGGCCTGCACCTGGGCAGGACCGGAACCAATGTCCTAGGGGGAGTCTTTGCTAGTGCTGTTGGGGAGGAGTTAAACTAATATGGTAGAAGGATGGGAATCTATGCAGGGAGACAGAGGGAAATGGAATGGGGACAGAAGCAAAAGATAAAAAGAAGAAAAGTAAAAGTGGAGGGCAGAGAAACCCAAGGTAAAAAGCAAAAAGGGCCACATTACAGCAAAATTCTAAAGGGGCAAAGCGTGTTAAAAAGACAAGCCTGAAGGCTCTGTGCCTCAATGCGAGGAATATTCGGAATAAGGTGGACGAATTAACTGCGGAGATAGCAGTTAACGGATATGATGTAATTGGTCACGGAGACATGGCTCCAGGGTGACCAAGGCTGGGAAATCAACATCCAGGGGTATTCAACATTTAGGAAGGATAGACAGAAAGGAAAAGGAGGTGGGGTGGCATTGCTGGTTAAAGAGGAAATTAATGCAATAGTAAGGAAGGACATTAGCTTGGATGATGTGGAATCGGTATGGGTGGAGCTACGGAATACCACAGGGCAGAAAACGCTAGTGGGAGTTGTGTACAGACCACCAAACAGTAGTAGTGAGGTTGGGGACAGCATCAAAGAAGAAATTAGGGATGCATGCAATAAAGGTACAGCAGTTATCATGGGCGACTTTAATCTACATATTGATTGGGCGAAGCAAACTGGTAGCAATGCGGTGGAGGAGGATTTCCTGGAATGTATTATGGATGATTTTCTAGACCAATATGTCAAGGAACCAACTAGAGGGCTGGCCATCCTAGACTGGGTGATGTGTAATGAGAAAGGACTAATTAGCAATCTTGTTGTGCGAGGCCCCTTGGGGAAGAATGACCATAACATGGTAGAATTCTTTATTAAGATGGAGAGTGAAACAGTGAATTCAGAGACTCGGGTCCTGAACATAAGGCAAGGTAACTTCGATGGTATGAGATGTGAATTGGCTAGAATAGACTGGCGAGTGATACTTAAAGGGTTAATGTTGGATAGGCAATGGCAAACATTTAAAGATCACATGTGTCATATATTCAACTATCATTGTAACCCATGTATAAGCTGACCTAAGTTGTACACCTTGAGAACATTGACCACAAGGGGGTGGACTTGTGGGAGACACTCAGAACCTGGACTTTCAGGTATAAAAGGGGAAGCTCCACCCACCTTCATCAATTGAGGTCTTGGTAATAAAGGTAATTGGTCACAGAGTGACCTTCTCTCAAGTATGGGCCTCGTGTGCATTTATACTGTATAGTAAGGACATATCATTGGCGACGAGAAACTGGGATTTAAACCACGCGAGCATGGCCACTAGCAGCACAGGTACTGTGTTGGTGATGATTAGGATGAATTTATTGAGAGATTACAGCAAAGTTTTGTCACTAAGGAATGGTTGGGACAGGATTCGGCCGACAAACGCAGGGCTCATCTCCTGATGGTTTGTGGATCCAGAACGTACTCCCTGATGAAGGATCTTCTAGCGCCAGAGAAGCCGGCGGACAAGAAGTTTGAAGAGCTCAGTAAGTTGATCGGGGAACACCTTAAACCGGCGAGCAACATGCACATGGCAAGACATTGGTTTTACATGCACCGGCGGCGAGAAGGGCAAAGCGTTCCTGACTTCATGGCAGATCTTGGCGACTGGCGAGCCCATGTAAATTCACAGATGCATGCAGAGCGGAGATGCTGCGAGACTTTTTTATTGAGGGCATCGGGCACTCTGGGATTTTCAGGAAACTGATTGAGACCAAAGACTTAACCTTGGAAGCGGCGGCTCTGATAGCCCAGACATTTATCTCAGGAGAGGAAGAGACCAGAATGATGTATGACAAACTCTTGGCTCAAATGCAGCAAACGACCAGGGAGTCAACATTGTTAACGCGGCACACAGTTCTCTCGGCAAACAAGTGCAATCGGATATGCCCCAGCATGCAGTCGAACCCAAAGGGGGAATTCAACAGAGACAATGGCTAGCTGAACGGTGATTCATGCCATCGCAATGGACAATGCGGCCAGTAATGGGGCCATCAACACCTGTTAATGGTGTGCTTAAGGACAGTTACAGAGACAGTCAGAGACGATCAACTGGTAATGGACATTTTGTTTCCAACAACGGGGCCTCCAGCTCATGCTGGAGATGTGGAGGAAAACACCCAGCCAGAGCTTGCAGGTATCAGCAATATACCTGCAGAAACTGCAACGTCAGCAGTCACTTGGCGCGTATGTGCAGGAAGCCTGCAGCCAGGTTGATGTACGAGGTGGACGGGCCCGATGTAAGCCCTACGAGGCAAAATTAATACGGGGGGAAATCGCTGGAACCTGAAGATCAGCGGGTTCATGTGGAGCACATATACAGTTCATATACCAGGACGCCACCGATAATGATGAAAGTGCTCCTCAATGGCATCCCAGTATTAATGGAGCTACACACGGGGGCTAGCCAGTCACTGATGAGTATCAAACAGTTCGAAAGGTTGTGGGTGTCCAAGGCCAGGAGGCCAAAATTATTGCCGATTGACGCACAGCTACGGACATATACAAAGGAAGTCATTCCGATTCTAGGCAGCGCCACGGTAGTCGTGACCCACAAAGATTCGGAGAACAGGTTGCCACTCTGGATTGTCCTGGGGGACAGTCCCACACTACTCGGGAGAAGTTGGCTTGCTGTCATGAACTGGAAATGGGGTGATGTCAATGCAATTTCTTCTGTGGTGCAAATATCATGCTCACAGGTCCGGGACAAATTTGACTCATTACTTCAACCCGGCATCGGCACTTTCATGGGGGCCATGGTAGCGATTCACATAAACCCGGACACCAGGCCAGTATACCACAAGGCCAGAGCGGTGCCGTACGTGATGCGGGAAAAGATAGAAGGCGAATTGGACCGCCTGTTGAGGGAAGGCATCATCTCGCCAGTCGAATTCAGTGACTGGGCGAGCCCGATTGTGCCGGTGCTCAAGGCGGATGGGTCGGTCAGGATATGTGGCGATTACAAGGCCACCATCAATCGGGTGTCACTCCAAGACCAGTCGAGGAGGCGGGAGCTCGGAGCAGCGCGAGTCTGGGGTCGGCGAGAGGCCTATAAAGGCCAGCGGGAGTCGAGCAGTTCGAGCAGTCAGTCGAGGAGGCGGGAGCTCGGAGCAGCGCGAGTCCGGGGTCGGCGAGAGGCCTATAAAGGCCAGCGGGAGTCGAGCAGTTCGAGCAGTCAGTCGAGGAGGCGGGAGCTCGGAGCAGCGCGAGTCCGGGGTCGGCGAGAGGCCTATAAAGGCTAGCGGGAGTCGAGCAGTTCGAGCAGTCAGTCGAGGAGGCGGGAGCTCGGAGCAGCGCGAGTCCGGGGTCGGTGAGAGGCCTATAAAGGCTAGCGGGAGTCGAGCAGTTCGAGCAGTCAGTCGAGGAGGCGGGAGCTCGGAGCAGCGCGAGTCCGGGGTCGGCGAGAGGCCTATAAAGGCCAGCGGGAGTCGAGCAGTTCGAGCAGTCAGTCGAGGAGGCGGGAGCTCGGAGCAGCGCGAGTCCGGGGTCGGCGAGAGGCCTATAAAGGCCAGCGGGAGTCGAGCAGTTCGAGGAGGCAGGAGCTCGGAGCAGCGCGAGTCCGGGGTCGGCGAGAGGTGTACCGGTGCAGCTACAGGGAGAAGGCAAAGAAAGAAACAAAGGTGACGTCACAGCCTAGGGGGTAAGTGATTGGCTGGTGATTGGTGAGTAGTTTTTCTTTTTCTTCTTATATTAGTCAGTAACTTTTAACATTGTTGTTGCCAATTTAACTGTATCTAAGGGTTAAGGCATGGCAGGAGAGCTCGGTCGGGTGTTATGCTCCTCCTGTACCATGTGGGAACTCAGGGACACTTCCGGTGTCCCTGACGACTACGTGTGCAGGAAGTGTATCCACCTCCAGCTCCTGACTGTCCACGTTGCGGAGTTGGAGCTGAGGGTGGATTCGCTCTGGAGCATCCACGATGCTGAGAATGACGTGAGTATCATGTGTAGTGAGTTGGTCTTACCACAGGGAAAGGGTCCACAGCCAGCTAGGGAATGGAAGACCAGCAGGAAGAGTAGTGCAAGGAAGGTAGTGCAGGGGTCCCCTGTGGTCATCCCCCTGCAAAACAGATACACTGTTTTGAGTACTGTTGAGGGGGATGACTCATCAGGGGAGGGCAGCAGCAGCCAAGTTCACCATGGCTGGCTCTGCTGCACAGGAGGGCAAGAAAAAGAGTGGGAGAGCGATAGTGATAGGGGATTCAATGGTGAGGGAAATAGATAGGCGTTTCTGCGGCCGCGACCGAGACTCCAGGATGGTATGTTGCCACCCTGGTGCAAGGCTCAAGGATGTCTCGGAGCGGGTGCAGGACATTCTGAAATGGGAGGGAGAACAGCCAGTTGTCGTGGTGCACATTGGAACCAACGACATAGGTAAAAAAAGGGATGAGGTCCTACAAACCGAATTTAAGGAGCTAGGAGCTAAATTAAAAAGTAGGACCTCAAAAGTAGTAATCTCGGGATTGCTACCAGTGCCACGTGATAGTCAGAGTAGGAATCGCAGGATAGCGTAGATGAATACGTGGCTTGAGCAGTGGTGCAGCAGGGATGGATTCAAATTCCTGGGGCATTGGGACCGGTTCTGGGGGAGGTGGGACCAGTACAAACCGAACGGTCTGCACCTGGGCAGGACCGGAACCAATGTCCGAGGGGGAGTGTTTGCTAGAGCTGTTGGGGAGGATTTAAACTAATATGGCAGGGGGATGGGAACCAATGCAGGGAGACAGAGGGAAACAAAAAGGAGGCAAAAGCAAAAGACAGAAAGGAGATGAGGAAAGTGGAGGGCGGAGAAACCCAAGGCAAAGAACAAAAAGAGCCACTGTACAGCAAAATTCTAAAAGGACAAAGGGTGTTAAAAAAACAAGCCTGAACCTGTGGAATTCTCTACCACAGAAAGTTGTTGAGGCCAATTCACTAAATATATTCAAAAAGGAGTTAGATGAGGTCCTTACTACTAGGGGGATCAAGGGGTATGGCGAGAAAGCAGGAATGGGGTACTGAAGTTGAATGTTCAGCCATGAACTCATTGAATGGCGGTGCAGACTAGAAGGGCCGAATGGCCTACTCCTGCACCTATTTTCTATGTTTCTATGTTTCTATGTGTCTTAATGCAAGGAGTATCCGCAATAAGGTGGATGAATTAATTGTGCAAATAGATGTTAATAAATATGATGTGATTGGGATTACGGAGACGTGGCTCCAGGATGATCAGGGCTGGGAACTCAACATTCAGGGGTATTCAACATTCAGGAAGGATAGAATAAAAGGAAAAGGAGGTGGGGTAGCATTGTTGGTTAAAGAGGAGATTAATGCAATAGTTAGGAAAGACATTAGCTTGGATGATGTGGAATCTATATGGGTAGAGCTGCAGAACACCAAAGGGCAAAAAACGTTAGTAGGAGTTGTGTACAGACCTCCAAACAGTAATAGGGATGTTGGGGAGGGCATCAAACAGGAAATTAGGGGTGCATGCAATAAAGGTGTAGCAGTTATAATGGGTGACTTTAATATGCACATAGATTGGGCTAGCCAAACTGGAAGCAATACGGTGGAGGAGGATTTCCTGGAGTGCATAAGGGATGGTTTTCTAGACCAATATGTTGAGGAACCAACTAGGGGGGAGGCCATCTTAGACTGGGTGTTGTGTAATGAGAGAGGATTAATTAGCAATCTCATTGTGCGAGGCCCCTTGAGGAAGAGTGACCATAATATGGTGGAATTCTGCATTAGGATGGAGAATGAAACAGTAAATTCAGAGACCATGGTCCAGAACGTAAAGAAGGGTAACTTTGAAGGTATGAGGCGTGAATTGGCTAGGATAGATTGGCGAATGATACTTAGGGGGTTGACTGTGGATGGGCAATGGCAGACATTTAGAGACCGCATGGATGAATTACAACAATTGTACATTCCTGTCTGGCGTAAAAATAAAAAAGGGAAGGTGGCTCAACCGTGGCTATCTAGGGAAATCAGGGATAGTATTAAAGCCAAGGAAGTGGCATACAAATTGGCCAGAAATAGCAGCGAACCTGGGAACTGGGAGAAATTTAGAACTCAGCAGAGGAAGACAAAGGGTTTGATTAGGGCAGGGAAAATGGAGTACGAGAAGAAGCTTGCAGGGAACATTAAGGTGGATTGCAAAAGTTTCTATAGGTATGTAAAGAGAAAAAGGTTAGTAAAGACAAACATAGGTCCCCTGCAGTCAGAATCAGGGGAAGTCATAACGGGGAACAAAGAAATGGCAGACCAATTGAACAAGTACTTTGGTTCGGTATTCACTAAGGAGGATACAAACAACCTTCCGGATATAAAAGGGGTCAGAGGGTCTAGTAAGGAGGGGGAACTGAGGGAAATCTTTATTAGTCGGGAAATTGTGTTGGGGAAATTGATGGGATTGAAGGCTGATAAATACCCAGGGCCTGATGGACTGCATCCCAGAGTACTTAAGGAGGTGGCCTTCGAAATAGTGGATGCATTGACAGTCATTTTCCAACATTCCATTGACTCTGGATCAGTTCCTATCGAGTGGAGGGTAGCCAATGTAACCCCACTTTTTAAAAAAGGAGGGAGAGAGAAAACAGGGAATTATAGACCGGTCAGCCTGACCTCAGTAGTGGGTAAAATGATGGAATCAATTATTAAGGATGTCATAGCAGTGCATCTGGAAAATGGTGACATGATAGGTCCAAGTCAGCATGGATTGGTGAAAGGGAAATCATGCTTGACAAATCTTCTGGAATTTTTTGAGGATGTTTCCAGTAAAGTGGACAAAGGAGAACCAGTTGATGTGGTATATTTGGACTTTCAGAAGGCTTTCGACAATGTCCCATACAAGAGATTAATGTGCAAAGTTAAAGCACATGGGATTGGGGGTAGTGTGCTGACGTGGATTGAGAACTGGTTGTCAGACAGGAAGCAAAGAGTAGGAGTAAACGGGTACTTTTCAGAATGGCAGGCAGTGACTAGTGGGGTGCCGCAAGGTTCTGTGCTGGGGCCCCAGCTGTTTACATTGTACATTAATGATTTAGACGAGGGGATTAAATGCAGTATCTCAAAATTTGCGGATGACACTAAGTTGGGTGGCAGTGTGAGCTGCGAGGAGGATGCTGTGAGGCTGCAGAGCGACTTGGATAGGTTAGGTGAGTGGGCAAATGCATGGCAGATGAAGTATAATGTGGATAAATGTGAGGTTATCCACTTTGCTGGTAAAAACAGAAAGACAGACTATTATCTGAATGGTGACAGATTAGGAAAAGGGAAGGTGCAACGAGACCTGGGTGTCATGGTACATCAGTCATTGAAGGTTAGCATGCAGGTACAGCAGGCGGTTAAGAAAGCAAATGGCATGTTGGCCTTCATAGCGAGGGGATTTGAATACAGGGGCAGGGAGGTGTTGCTACAGTTGTACAGGGCCTTGGTGAGGCCACACCTGGAGTATTGTGTACAGTTTTGGTCTCCTAACTTGAGGAAGGACATTCTTGCTATTGAGGGAGTGCAGCGAAGAATCACCAGACTGATTCCCGGGATGGCGGGACTGACCTATCAAGAAAGACTGGATCAACTGGGCTTGTATTCACTGGAGTTCAGAAGAATGAGAGGGGACCTCATAGAAACGTTTAAAATTCTGACGGGTTTCGACAGGTTAGATGCAGGAAGAATGTTCCCAATGTTGGGGAAGTCCAGAACCAGGGGTCACAGTCTGAGGATAAGGGGTAAGCCATTTAGGACCAAGATGAGGAGAAACTTCTTCACCCAGAGAGTGGTGAACCTGTGGAATTCTCTACCACAGAAAGTAGTTGAGGCCAATTCACTAAATATATTCAAAAGGGAGTTAGATGAAGTCCTTACTACTCGGGGGATCACGGGTTATGGCGAGAAAGCAGGAAGGGGGTACTGAAGTTTCATGTTCAGCCATGAACTCATTGAATGGCGGTGCAGGCTAGAAGGGCTGAATGGCCTGCTCCTGCACCTATTTTCTATGTTTCTATGTTTCTATGTTACCCGCTACCGAGAGTGGAGGACTGCTTTGCGATGCTATCCGGTGGCAAACGTTTTTCCAAATTTGACCTGACCTCAGCTTACATGACCCAGGAGCTGGCGAGTGAGTCGAAGAAACTGACCACCATCACGACACACAAGGAGTTGTTTGAGTATAACAGATGTTCATTCGGGATTCGTTCGGTCGCCGCGATCTTTCAGCGAAATATGGAAAGCCTCCTCAAGTCAATTCCAAGGACGGTGGATTTTCAAGACGACATCCTCATCACGGGTCGCGATACTGAAGAACACCTCCACAAGGAGGAGGTGCTATGCAAACTGGACCGGGTAGGGCTGCGACTGAAAAAGGCGAAGTGTGACTTCTTAGCTCCAGAGGTAGAATTCCTGGAGAGGAGGGTAGCAGCAGATGGGATCAGACCCACTGCGTCCAAAAGAGAAGCGATCCAGAGAGCACCCAGACCCCATAACACGACGGAGCTGCGTTCGTTCCTGGGGCTCCTGAACTATTTTGGTAACTTTCTTCCCAAGTTGAGCACGCTGTTAGAGCCGCTACACATGCTCCTACGCAAAGGTCACGATTGGGTCTGGGGGGACAGTCAGGAATGGGCTTTTGATAGAGCGCGCAACTTGTTGTGCTCCAACAAACTGTTAACGTTATATGACCCGTGTAAGAAACTTGTTCTAACGTGCGATGCGTCGTCCTGTGGGGTCGGGTGTGTGTTGCAGCATGTGAATGCCAATGGTCAGTTACAGCCGGTAGCTTATGCCTCCAGAAGTCTGTCCTCGGCAGAAAGGGGCTACGGGATGGTAGAAAAGGAAGCGCTAGCATGTGTATATGCAGTAAAAAAAAATGCACCAGTACCTGCTTGGCAGGAAATTTGAGCTGGAGAAAGATCACAAACCCCTAACATCCCTTTTGGCTGACAACAAGGCCATAAATGCGAATGCATCGGCCCGCATACAGAGGTGGGCACTTACGTTAGCTGCCTATGACTACACAATTCGGCACAGACCGGGCACTGAAAACTGCGACATGCACTCAGCATGCTCCCACTAGCCACCACTGAGGGGGCAACAGAGCACGCTGCTGAGATGGTCATGGCTGTTGAAGCTTTCAAAAGCGAAGGCTCACCCATGACAGCCCATCAGATCAAAGTCTGGACTAATAGAGACCCACTACTGTCTTTAGTTAAGATATCTGTCCTGAATGGGGACTGGGCAGCTACGAACGGGGAATTCAAACCATTTCAAGGCGCAAGGATGAACTCTCGATTCAGGCCGATTGCCTACTGTGGGGAAACCGAGTGGTCATGCCCCAGATGGGCAGAGAGGTGTTTATCAGAGAACTTCACAATGAGCACCCGGGCATTGTCATGATGAAGGCAATTGCCAGGTCATACGTTTGGTGGCCCGGGATAGATGCAGACCTGGGATAGGTGCAACACGTGTGTTCAGCTGGGCAACGCACCCAGGGAAGCCCCCCTTAGCCCCTGGTCCTGGCCCGCCAAGCCATGATCACGCATCCATGTGGACTACGCAGGTCCTTTCATGGGAAAAATGTTTTTGGTTGTAGTAGATGCCTACTCCAAATGGATTGAGTGTGCCATTTTAAATTCAAGCACATCCTCTGCCACGGTAGAAAGTCTACGGGCAATGTTCGCCGCCCATGGTCTACCGGACGTCTTGGTCAGCGCCAATGGCCCGTGCTTCACAAGCACTGAATTCCAGGACTTTATGGCAGGCAATGGAATTAACCATGTCAGAACGGCACCGTTCAAGCTGGCCTCAAACGGCCAGGCGGAACGAGCAGTGCAGATAATCAAACAGGGGATGCTCAGAATCCAAGGGTGTTCCCCACAAAGCCGCTTATCACGCCTCCTGGTGGCCAATAGATCCTGACCACACTCGCTCACAGGGGTTCCACCCGCAGAGCTATTAATGAAAAGGACGCTCAAAACCAGGTTATCCCTTATACACCCTGCTATGAAAGAAATTGTTGAGAGCAGGCATCAGTCACAATGTGACTACCATGACAGGAATGCGCGGGCGCGATGTATTGATGTCAATGATCCTGTTTTTGTCCTTAATTACTCTGCAGGGCCCAAATGGCTTGCAGGCACTGTGATTGCCAAAGAAGGGAATAGGGTTTTGGTAGTTAAACTTACCAATGGACAAATCTGCCGCAAACACGTGGATCAAACTAAAAGGAGGTTCAGCAACCCATAGAAGAAGCAGAGGTAGAACACGACGTAGAGTTTATTCCACCACAGGTGACCGAACACTGGAACCAAATGGAGGAGAGCCCAGTCACTGTGGGTAGTCCGGACAGGCCTTAGGCACCGCAAACAGCAGACACTCAGGCCAGCGCCCAACAACCGGAGTCCCAACTCAGGCGCTCTACAAGGGAGTGTAAACCACCAGAGAGACTTAACCTGTGATCCCAATAAGACTTTGCGGGGGGAGGTGATGTCATGTATTCAACTATCATTGTAACCCATGTATAAGAAGACCTAAGTTGTACACCTTGAGAACAGTGACCACAAAGTGGTGAAATTGTGGGAGACACTCCTAACCTGGACTTTCAGGTATAAAAGGGGAAGCACCACCCACCTCCATCACTTGAGGTCTTGGTAATAAATGTAACTGGTCACAGAGTGACCTTCTCTCAAGTATGGGCCTCGTGTGCATTTATATTGTATAGTAAGGACATATCAACATGGATGAACTTCAACAATTGTACATCCCTGTCTGGAGTAAAAATAAAACAGGGAAGGTGGCTCAACCGTGGCTAACAAGGGAAATTAAGGATAGTGTTAAATCCAAGGAAGAGGCATATAAATTGGCCAGAAAAAGCAGCAAACCTGAGGCCTAGGAAAATTTTGTAATACAACAAAGGAGGACAAAGAGTTTAATTAGGAGGGGGGAAATAGAGTATGAGAGGAAGCTTGCTGGGAACTTAAAAACTAACTGCAAAAGCTTCTATAGATATGTGAAGAGAAAAAGATTCGTGAAATCAAATGTAGGTCCCTTGCAGTCAGATTCAGGTGAATTTATAATGGGGAACAAAGAAATGCCAGACCAGTTAAACAAATACTTTGGTTCTGTCTTCACGAAGGAAGACACAAATAACCTCCCGGAAATACTAGGGGACTGAGGGTCTAGTGAGAAGGATGAACTGAAGGAAATCCTTATTAGGTGGGAAATTGTGTTAGGGAAATTGATGGGATAAATCCCCGAGGCCTGATAGTCTGCATCCCAGAGTACTTAAGGAAGTAGCGCTCGAAATAGTGGATGCATTGGTGATCATTTTTCTGCAGTCTATCGACTCTGGATCAGTTCCTGTTGACTAAGGGGTAGCTAATGTAACACCACTTTTTAAGAAAGGAGGGAGAAAGAAAATGGGTAATTATAGACCAGTTAGCCTGAAATCAGTATTGCGGAAAATGTTGGAATCAATTATTAAAGATGAAATAGCAGCAAATTTGGAAAGCATTGACGGGATCGGCCCAAGTCAGCATGGATTTATGAAAGGGAAATCCTGCTTGCCAAATCTTCTAGAATTTTTTGAGGATGTAACTGGTAGAGTGGACAAGGGAGAACCAGTGGATGTGGCGTATTTGGACTTTCAAAAGGCTTTTGACAAGGTCCCACACAAGAGATTGGTGTGCAAAATTAAAGCACATGATATTGGGGGTAATGTACTGACGTGGATAGAGAACTGGTTGGCAGACAGGAAGCAGAGATTTGGGTTAAACGGGTCCTTTTCAGAATGGCAGGCAGTGACTAGTGGGGTACCGCAAGGCTCAGTGCTGGGACCCCAGCTATTTACAATATACATTAATTATTTGGATGAGGGAATTGAGTGTAATATCTCCAAGTTTGCAGATGGCACTAAGCTGGGTAGCAGTGTGAGCTGTGAGGAGGACGCTAAAAGATTGCAGGGTGATTTGGACAGGTTAGGTGAGTGGGCAAACGCATGGCAGATGCAGTACAATGTGGATAAATGTGAGGTTATCCACTTTGGTGACAAAAACACGAAGGCCGAATATTATCTGAATGGCGGCACATTTGGAAAAGGGTAAGTGCCGCGAGACCTGGGTGTCATGGTACATCAGTCATTGAAAGTTGGCATGCAGGTACAGCAGGCAGTGAAGAATGCAAATGGCATGTTGGCCTTCATAGCGAGAGAATTTGAATATAGGACCAGGGAGGTCTTACTACAGCCACACCTTGAATATTGCGTACAGTTTTGGTCTCCTAATCTGAGGAAGGACATTCTTGCTATTGAGGGAGTACAGCGAAAGTTCACCAGACTGATTCCCGGGATGGCAGGACTGACATATGAGGAGAGACTGGATCGTCTGTGTCTGTATTCACTGGAGTTTGGAAGGATGAGAGGGGATCTCATAGAAACGTATAAGATTCTGACGGGACTGGACAGGTTAGATGCAGGAAGAATGTTCCCGATGTTGGGGAAGTCCAGAACCAAGGGACATAGTCTTAGGATAAGGGTTAAGCTATTTAGGACTGAGATGAGGAGAAACTTCTTCACTCAGAGAGTTGTTAACCTGTGGAATTCCCTACCGCAGAGAGTTGTTGATGCCAGTTCATTAGATATATTCAAGAGGGAGTTAGATATGGCCCTTACAGCTAAAGGGATCAAGGGGTATGGAGAGAAAGCAGGAAAGGGGTGCTGAGGGAATGATCAGCTATGATCTTATTGAATGGTGGTGCAGGCTCGAAGGACCAACGGCCTACTCCTGCACCTATTTTCTATGTTTCTATGTTTCTATGTTTTAAGAGGCTGCAGATTGACTTGGACAGGTTAGATGAATGGGCAAATGCATGGCAGATGCAGTATAAAGTGGATAAATGTGAGGTTATCCACTTTGGTGGCAAAACCAGGAATGCTGATTATTATCTGAATCGTGTCAGATTAGTAAAAGGGGAGATGCAACAAGACCTGGGTGTCATGGGACATCAGTCACTGAAGGTGGGCATGCAGGTACAGCAGGCAGTAAAGAAAGCAAATGGCATGCTGGCCTTCATAGCAAGAGGATTTGAGTATAGGAGCAGGGAGGTCTTACGACAATTGTACACGGCCTTGGTGGGACCATACCTTGAGTATTGTGTGCAGTTTTGTTCTCCTAATCTGAGGAAGGACATGCTTGCTGTTGAGGGAGTGCAGCGAAGGTTCACCAGACTAATTCCCGGGATGGCAGGACTGACATATGAAGAAAGACTGGATCGACTAGGCTTTTACTCACTGGAATTTAGAAGAATGAGTGAGGATCTCATAGAAACAAATAAAATTCTGACGGGATTGAATAGGTTTGATGCAGGAAGAATGTTCCCGTTGTTGGGGAAGTCCAGAACCAGGGGTGACAGTCTAAGGATAAGGGGTAAGCCATATAGGACCGAGATGAGGAGAAACTTTTTCACAGAGAGTGGTGAACCTGAGGAATTCTCTACCACAGAAATTTGTTGAGTCCAGTTCATTGGATATATTCAAGAGGGAGTTAGGTGTAGTCTTACGGCTAAGGGGATCAGAGGGTCCGGAGAGAAGGCCGGTGTGGGGTACTGAAGTTGTATGATCAGCCATGAAACTATTGAATGTTGGTGCAGGCTCAAAGTGCTGAATGGCCTGCTCCTATACCTATTTACTATGTTTCTATGAATCTGTCAAGAAAATTCTTGAATAATCGCAAGTTCTTGGTTTTAGCGCATGCCCCAAACGGAGAGCACAATTCGAATTAAATTATTATTCTCCGCCCCAATCCTCTTTACCTCTGTGATTTCGTTGGGGTGGTGTTTCGGGCGGATGTGGGTCGGGAGCGGACAGAAGGAGTGCAGTGTCATCAGCACCCTGCTGAGCACCTCAGTGTGACGCTGATGATGTCAGTGCGATGCTGACGTGCCGTGTCATGCTGTAGCAACTTCCCTCCCCTTCAATTAAAGGGAATGGCCACTGCGAGCTCTGCAGCCACTTTAGTGGTGCCCACTGGGCCCAGGGAGAGCTTTGCCTGGGCCAATGGCCCGGCACCCAAGAGAGGGTGCCCGGCTGAACCCATGTCCGCCATTGTCCGGCCAACTTCAGATTCGACCGACAATTAAAATAAAATGGCAGCCACGGCAGAGCTCCTTCCCCTTTAAGGGCAGATGCGCCACCCAGCCACTGGCAGCTTCCCACCGGGAAAAGCTGTCGGGGGCACCGAGCGGCGGCCACTCTGCTCCCGCGGAGAAATTTCCCTCGCGGAGCGGAAAGGAGTCGCCGCCGAGCCGTCCCCAACGGGGCGGGAATGTAGGCAGGACGGAAACCCGTTACCGCCGCCCTCGGCCCGGGCAGGGGGCAATTTCTGATCGGTTGGCCCATCCACCTGCCTCCGGTCGGAAAGGCCTTACTGCCCCATTACCACCTCTTCGAGGGGGGCAATTTTGGCCCCTGATAGTTTTAACTAGGCATTGGAATTGTTAGCTGGTCACTGCAAGTGGCACAAAAACGAATGGCCTATATGAGTCATGATGTCACTAAGCAGAAAAGTTTTACTGTGTTTTCTTACAATAATCCTGCTGACAGTATGCAGTATGGTCTTGTGAAACATGCTATTCTTGGGCTTATGATCCAAATCTAAGTGTATAGGCAGAAGGTTCGGAAACTAGAAAGGAATCCAGACAGCATTTCAAGAGAACTAGTTTTCAGCTCAAAGTCATTTGGCATATGTGGATAGAAAGCAAAGGCGTAACAGACTACCAATCATAGAATCATACATCATAGAAGGAGGTCATTCGGCCATTCGGTCATTTGGCCTCTCCTCAAAAAAACAGCCCTCGACCCCTCCGTCCTTGCAAACTAACAACCCATCTCCAACTTCCCTTTCCTCTCCAAAGTCCATATTTTTGTTGTTGTCTCCAAAATCCATGTCCATCTTTCCCGCAATTCCATGTTTGAATCCCTCCAATCCGGATTCCATGCCTGCCACAATATCGAAACAGCTCTCATCAAAGTCACAAATGACATCCTTTGTGACTGTGACAAAGGCAAACTATCCCTTCTCGTCCTTCTTGACTTGTCTGCAGCCTTTGACACGGTTGACCACTCTATCCTTCTCCAACGCCTCTCCACCAACGTCCAGCTGGGTGGGACTGCACTTGCCTGGTTCCATTCTTACCTATCTAATCATAGCCAAAGAATCACCTGCAACGGCTTCTCTTCCCACCCCGCATCATTACTTCTGGTTACCCCCAACGATCTATCCTTGGTTCCCCCCCTCATCTACATGTTGCACCTTGGTGATATTATCCAAAAACACAGCGTCAGTTTCCACATGTATGCTGATGGCACCCAGCTCTACCTCAATACCACTTCTCTCGACCCCTCCACACTCTCTAAATTGTCAGACTACCAGTTCTAGATTGAGCAGCTATTTTCTCCAGTTGACTATTGGCAAGACTGAAGCCTTTGTTTTCGGTCCCCGCCACAAACTCTGTTCCCTAGCCACTGACTCCAGACCTCTCCCCAACTTCTAGTGAGGCTGAACCAGACTGTTCGCAACCTTTGGGTCATATTTGACCTTGAAATGAGCTTCTGATCACATATCCGCAGCATAAATAAGACCGGCTATTTCCACCTCCGTAACATCACCCATCTCCGCCCTTGCCTCAGCTCATCCGCTGCTGAAACCCTCATCCATGTCTTAGTTACCTCTAGACTTGACTATTCCAACGTACTCCTGGCTGGCCTACACCATTCTTCCCTACGTAAACTAGAGGTGATCCAAAACTCGGCTGCCATTTCTTCCCAAGTCCCGTTCACCCATTACCCCTGTGCTCACTGATCTACATTAGCTTCTGATTTCAAATTCTCATCCTTGTTTTCAAATCCCTCCATGGCCTCGCCCCTCCTTATCTCTGTAATCTCCTCCAGCCTCACAACCCACCGAGATGTCTGCGCTCTTCTAATTTTGCCCTCTTGAGTAATGCTGATTATAATTGCTCAACCGTTGGTGGTCGTGCATCCTGTTGCCTAGGCCCCAAGCTCTGGAACTCCCTGCCTAAATCTCTCTGCCTCTCTATTCTCCTTCAAGATACTCTTTAAAACCTACCTCTTTGAACAAGCTTTTGGTCACCTGCGCTAATTTCTACTTATGCGGCTCAGCGTCAAATTGTTTTATCTCATAATACTCCTGTGAAGCGCCTTGGAATGTTTCACTACGTTAAAGGCGCTATATAAATACAAGTTGTTGTTGTATCATGCCTGTCCCAGCTACCAATTAGTCCCACTCCCCTACTTTTCCCCATAGTTCTGCAAATGTTTCATTTTTAAATAGAGATCTAATTTCCTTTTGCAACTTACTACTGAATCTGCTTCCACCACACTTTCAGACAGCACATTCCACTTCATAACAACTCACTGAGTAAAAATATTTCTCCTCATCTCCTCCCACACTTTTTTGACAATTATTTAAATCTGTGTCCTTTGGTTACCGACCCTTCTGACAGTGGAACCAGTTTTTCCCAATCTATTCCATCACAACCCCTCAGAATTTTGAGCACCTCTTTTAAATCGCCCCTTAATCTTCTCTGCTCTAAGGCGAACAACCCCAGTCTCCCTAGTCTCTCTAGATAACTGAATCCCCTTCTAGTAAATCTCCTCTGCACTCTCTCCAAGACCTTGACATCCTTTGTAAAGTACAGTACCCATTCTATATCTCCTCTCGTTACACTTGTGTTTCAATTCCACCAATATTTGTAAAAGTTAATGCAAAATAGTTATTTAGTATCCCAAACAATACTTTCATTCTCCACAACTAGACTCCCTTCTTCAACCCTGAGTAGCCCTACTCTATCTTTAACTGTCCATTTACTTTTTGGATGCTTATAAAAACCTTACTATTTCTTTTTATTATCTGCTAGTCTTTTTTCATGTTACCATTTAGGATTTCTAATCTCCCATTTCACATCGCTATTATAGTTTCGACAATACTCATATTTATCTTTAATATTGTTAGCCCTTAACTTTATCCTATGTTTCAGTTTCAGTTTAGATTAACTGTCTCTGTTTATCCATCGAACCCTTGTAAGGGGTGGTTTGTAGGGGGTCAGCTTTCCCTTCTGACCTTATATGAGCGGTTCCGAATCGCTCCCACACCCTTGGTTCTAGACACTGGAATTATGAAGGGACTGTGACAGACTTGGACAGACAATCGGTTTCAAGGTAGGAAGCAGGTAAGGCTTTATTGTGTCTAAAAAAGAAGTAAAAGGCACACACAGAATATTAACACCAATACACACTGAGGGGTACAACACATTGAATAAAATGTCAAATTACAGCCTGTGGGGAAAATAATACAGCTTAAACTCTAAATGGGGTAAAGAGGAGAATGCAGATACATTTACACAAGTTATTCCAGCCTCCCCCTCCCAATTCCCCGAACTAACTAAGTTATAGCTCTAGGGTTTCAGGGCCATGCTCACCAATCCCCTTTTGACAGTTCCAACGTCGGGGTTTGCCTTAGTTGTCCCTGGGGTTCGCCTTAGTTGTCCACGTTCTGTAGTCTGTACCCTTTGGTAGCGTAGGACCAGCTTGTAGAGTGGAAAAATCTTTGTTTTTTCCTTCGGTTTTGTCGGGTTGGTTCCAGTTGACTGTTTGGTTGGTCGCGATGGTCCATAACTTTCCGATAGTCGTTTTGACAGCCTGTTTGCTGTCATGGTGCTGTCCTTCTGGGTTTTAGAGATTCCTTTTGCCGATGTTTCAGGGTCCCACTTTTCGAGGCTGGTGTAGAACTTATGCAACGAGACTGTTAACTTAATAGTGTCTCTAGAAGCACACCTAACTGCCAGAACAGGCCTTCAATTATACTAAAACGGGCCTCCTTATCTTTTCGCCAAATCAGTTCTTGGGCTTTGTTTAAACTGTACTGTCCATTGATGTTCAAATGTTTCCTTTGTCAGTGTTTTTGGTGGGCTAGTCAGCAGTAACTCGATTAGGGTGTGATAATGTGCTATCATTGGTTTTGCATTGTTTTAGGATTGTCCAGTTTCCTGACCCTCTAGTTGGGCCCATGATTTCCATTGTGCTTGATTGGGTAATTTGAATATCTCTTAGCGGGTGAATTGGTGTTACATAGATCCCCCCAGACAGTCTGGGATTCTTAATACACGAATTTGCTTCACAGAGTTTGGCCCCACCTCCTGTATTCGGTAACTCTTTTTCGCAGCCAAAATGTTGTAGAATCTTAAAATTGATATGCTCCTTCCCATAGATGTTTAGGGGATCTCAGGCTTCTATAATTTAGGTCCATTTTGAATTCCCTTTCCTATGAGTCCAAACACTGGGGGGGTCTCCATGAATGCATCCCCATTTATCCCTTGCAGGCTTGGTCTCTCCCTTTAAAACTCATTTGTGTCCCGAAGTTTTTCTTCCATTTTAAAAGTCCAGAGAGGGATTCTTCTCCTCCGCAGGGGAAAGGTACCAGGAATCTTTGTGGAATATTGGTAAATTCTACACTTTATACTTTGATGTAACAGCTGTTCATCTGATGGAAATTTAGGGCTCAATTTTGCCCAAGCCTGTTTTCTGGCATATTGCCAGATTTATGCCCATTTTTCTAGGCCAGAAATGCGCCGGAAATAATTTGCCAAAGTTTTCCCGATCTACAATTCGAATTTGGCGTCGTGAAGCATGTCCAGTCGCCTCGGAGGGTGGAGCCTACTGTCTGCGCCGAAAAATGATGCAGCGCAGAAAAAAAAATTATGTCTCTGAGGACGTTGAAATGGACGCACATGTGTAGTACAGCTCCGCCATTAAAAATCAGTCATTTTTAAAGAGCCAGTTGTGTGTGTGAGAAGGAGTGCTGTGTGAGAGCATTGGAAAAATTGGAGCTGCAGCAGTACGAGATGCAACGCGGTGCAAGGACAAATAATTTCTTGCAGGAAGAAGTGGAGGCACTAGTTACTGTGATTGAGAACAGATGGCTGGAGCTGGACACCAGCAGAGGTCACATAAAAGTTCCACCCAAAGAAATGAAGAAACGCTGGATCCAAGTTGCAGAAGATTACTGTGCAATGGTGACCACCATGTAAAAAGAAGTGGCAGGATCTTGGTCAAGTACTTAGTGTAAGTAATATTTTCATTTATTGTCTGGAATAGCAATTGTAAATGTGATCACCTGTATGTCCCACCAAATAGAAAACACCCTCTTTAAAAAGTTAGGTTTTGATCTTTACAGAGGAAGGTAGCACATAATAAAAGGGAAAGAACTCAAACAGGGGAAGGTCTAGCAAATCTTCACCCACTGACACCCTTGGAAGAGAGGGTCGATGCTTTGATGGGTCCTACCTGGAGAAAAGCAATCACCACTGCACAAGCTGGGCCCACACTCAAGGGAAAGGATAAGTCCTGCAAATTCATCGTGGTCTTTCAAATCAGCCTGCTGCCTGGCCTGCGATGTGTGAGCCTACTCATGCCACCCACCCTGCCCCTCCTCTGCTGCGAACCATTTGACTGTTCTGTTATATTTTGAAGAATTGAGGCCAACCCTGACAATACAGAAGATTCAGACGCGGGCGAGCCTGAAGAGGAGAACATCTTCCAATCCAACCCTCCAGACCAAGAACATGGAGTTGCGGGGGAGGGGGAGGCGGAGAGGATGGAGCTGGATGAAGCCCCCATTGTTTTACTGAATTTGGAGGAGGTGCCGCTCATTGCGGTGACAGCCCCTTCCGTGACTAGTGGTTTGAATGATGGTGGGCTTCCGAGGTTGTGGGTCCTAGTGGTGAGATGCAGCGAGGCACACCCAGGGCCCCACTGTCCTAGGCTTCGGGTCCCAGTGGTGGGGTGCAGTGAGGCACACCCATGGGGAGGAGGGGAAGGAGAGCTCGACTGTGCTCTCCTGAGGTGCAGGATCTAACAGATGTGGTTCAGATGATGTCATTGAGTGCGGACAGCATTGATGTTACCCGATCACTCCTGGATGCCATTAATGGGGTGAGTGATGAGGTAGCGGGACTGTTGGGAGAAGTAACAGCAATGACACGAGAAATGGGAATGATGTCCTGGACCAGCAGTGAAAGAATAGTGACCATGAGGGAGGGAATGTTAGCGGTAGTGCAAACCACGTCACTGACCATGAAGGAGGGGATGTTGCAGGTAGTTCAGACAGTTTTGGTCAACATGAGGGAGGGAATGTTGAAGGTCATTGAGACACTGTCATGGCACATGAGGGATGTCATGTTGGAGTTAACTGCTGCAATAAGGGAACACGCCCAGACCCCGTGCCCATTGACAGAATCAACTGTCACTCCCAGTCCAATCCCCACACCAGTCTCTGAAGAGCCCAAAGCCGGGCCCTCCAACTTGCCACCTGGGCCCTCCAACTTGCCGCCTGCTGCCAACACCCCACATCCCGCCCCCCCCCCCCTTCAATTGGTGCGCAGTACTCAAGATCTTTGAAAGAATAATCTTGGTACCAAGCCTAGAAACACTGTGCCACCGCCTGCGGCCAGGGGTGGTGGAGAGTCCAAGGCCAAGCACAGCGGGTGGTCTTAGAATAAAGTAGAGGAGAGATGGGTGGGTGCAGCCTTTCTTTGCTGTTGCTGTTTTTGTTATTGTTGTTGTTGTTATTATTATTGTTGTAATTGTTCTCAAATTAAAAGTTTTTTGTAAGTTATGTAAATTTACAAGTGTAAAAGTTTGTAAGTGATCTTAAAGTTTTTAAGTGATCTTAAAGAGTGATCTTTAAGTAAAGTTTGATATAAGAATAATTTTATTAAAGTTAAGTTAAGTACAAAAAAACTGGTTGTTAAACTTTTGAATAAAATATATTTTACATTTAAACTGAATAATTTCCATTATTTGTTTCATTAACACAACACATTACGGAACAGCTCCAATCAGTAAACATGGTCCATGTGGAATAGTTGTCGCTGAGCCCTCAGGCATCAGCAAAGCGTTCGTGGATGAGCTGCTGGCGCAAGGGGCTCGAGCAATCGTTAAAGGGGCACGATGGCCCGCCCTCCTCCGCTGTCGTGCTCCTGCCTCGGGCACTTGCAGGCTTCCTCATCCTCATTGTCCTTCTCCTGCTCGTCATCTGCATCTTCTGCATCATTATCATCAGCCACTCTCACCGCAGGTGGGTCTTCCACTATCAGCTGCTGCTGCCTCATGATGGCTAAGTTATGCAGCATGTAGCACACAACAGTGAACTGACCGACAATCTCAGGGGAGTACAGCATGTAGCCTCCGGAATGGTCCAGGCATCGGAAATGCTGTTTCAAGATGCCAATGGTCCTCTTTATGATGCTGCATGTCGCAATGTGCGACATGTTGTAGTCACGGTCAGCTTCCATGCAGGTTACGCGTAGGGGCATCATGAGCCAGGTGGTGAGGCCATACCCTTTGTCTCCCAGTAGCCAGCTCTGCCCTTCTGGCTGCTGCTGAAACATGGCAGATACAACACTGTCACGTAGGATGAACGCATCATGGGTGCTCCCAGGGCGATGCATGTCATCACACACAAGTTGCACATTAACGTAGTGGAAGCCTTTTCTGTTCCTGTACATCTTGGAATCCTCCAAAGGTGCTCACAAGGTGATGTGGGTACAATCAATGCAACCCTGTATCTTTGGGAAGCCAGCAATCCTGGAGAAGCCCACAGCCCTGTCATGGATTGCTTGTGTGGTTATGGGGAACTTTATGAAGTCATTCCTCCACGCATACTGTGCAGCTGTCACCTGGCAAATGCAGACATGTGTTGCATGTTGAGAGATGGCACACACATCCCCAGTTGCAGCTTAGAATGAAAGTGCAGCTGTAACCTTCACTTCAACTGACAAAGCAGTCCTCCTGATGCTTCTAGGTTGCAGGTCTGCTTTGACCAACTCACAGATCTCAGTTACAACTTCTTTGTGGAAACACAGCCTTCTGACATAGTCTGCATCACTCGAGTGGAGGTACGAACACCTGTCTTGATATACCCGAGGTGGGTAAGGCCTCCTGCCCAGCACCCTACGGACTCTGATGTTCCTGATGCGATGATGTCGAATCAATTGTCTCCTATGTAGCACCATGATGCAGAAGGCTCACACAAGGTACGGCATTGTCAGTATTGCCCCCATACTTAAATTTTACCTTTCAAAGAAACTCAAAATGGCACGAAAGCAGGCACGACTGGTTCACAGTTCTCTCTCCCCAAGGTCTGTATGGATGGACCACATCCAAGGTCATGTGACTTATCCTCTCTCTGCCCCCCTTAACTAATTGCAGTCTTGTGACTTCTCACCTTCTCTCTCTATCCCCACCTGCCCCCCCCCCCCCACCACCCGCCCCCCCCTCCCCACTCATTGCAGTCTTCAGAAGCCTTCTGATCGGCAGCTCGCTCTCACTCTCTCCTCCCCTCCCCCTCACAGCTTGTTTTCAAGCCGAGCCCTGAGACCCTGTATCCGGGCGTGGGGCTGATTTTGCCAGCCAAAGCTACAACCCTCCAGCCCTGCTTCAAGACGTTCGGTGGTGGCGTGTGAGTGAGTAAAAAAAGGAGAAAACTTCTGAAATCCAACAAACTTCCATTCACTGCATTGACAGGTAAAAAACGTTGAACTTTATTATTGATTTTGACAGTGTTCTTGACTCCCTCCAAAATCTTCGATTTAAAAGCAATGGCATCTTTCAGTGTTGATTTCTCAATGTTGGTTTTCTTAAGTGCCCAGAAGGTTTTTCAGGAGTGGCCAGATACGCTGACCTAGGAGGAAAAAATGTTGGCGAAACTGCGAAAAATTATAAAAACTGGCGCAGACATGAGCCCCCAAAAATGTCAAAAAAATTGGCCTAGAAAAATCGTAATGAAGTCAGTTACGCCAATGCAGATCACAGGGGGAAACTTTGAAAAAAATAAATACACCAAAAAAAACGGCTTCCGCCAAAAAAACAGCGCAAATGAGTCGGGAAAATTGAGCCCATCTTTATTTTGTGCTCTGTTCTTCACATATTTGAAGATTTCCCACTGGTGATCTGTCGACCTGCTTGCTAACTTTTCTGCCCAGTTAATTTGCCTTTAGCCTGGAAAATTAGCCTTTTTCCAGCCCAGCACCTTTATCTTTAACAGGTTCAGATATCCACTGTGATGTTGTACTTTTTATGTTACAACCGTTGAACCAGCAGGATGTCTGATGACCTGTTCCCAGGTCATTGACTCAGCAATGGACTGGTGCATATATGTATATTTGCACTATAATTTAGTTGAGTAATCAGTAGTATTATGTAAATGTGTCAACATTCAATTAATTATCCCTTTATTTCTTTCTCATTTTTATTTCTTCCCTTCTTCAAAGACAGAAAAAAGCTGTTCAGCTAGAGCCCTTTTTTTTTCTTTTGAAGCAGTTAGAAGACCCGTCAGAAAGCCATTTACTTCTCAAAGGCAAAGCAAGGACGTGAAATCCATGTGTGGGAGAAAATTAGTTTCTTAAGTGCACATATTCTGCATAGAGCCAAGTTAATTAGAAAAAGCAGAAACCCATGAATGCCACACGATTTAGTCATTCTATTCTGACACTGTTCAAGCCCAGTGAGCTGTTTCTTATCAGTACGACTTTAATAATTGGCTTAGACATATCAAATAAACTTTCTAGAGAATTCGGTACTAGCAGGTATGACATTCTAATAGGAGTTTTATTAGCCATTTCTCCGTGAAGTAATGTATTAGGAATCACTGTGACATTTTCTACTCTAAGGGGTTTTGGCCTTGCTCATTTTTACACTTGCTGTGAAATAAATTTATTCACGGCAGAGATCTAATCAAATACGCAGCACTGTCTGCCCTAGTTTGTGGAGCACTGTGCCTCTCAGATTTAATAGAAAGTGACACATACATCATAGGAGAAAATGCATCGTTTTCACTCAAGCATAACTGAATAGCAATAATCCTTATGACTCCACAATGCACTGGGAATTCAGTCTTCCACCAGCATCAAGCCTGACATTATTGCAAATGTCGAAACCAAATTCTACTTGTTGACTTTTTTGGGATCTGTTGCATATAACTTTGCCAGAAGAACAAAATCAGTTTACATTTCACTGAGTGCTGGCAATGCAAATCTAATGCCTCTGTGTCTTTAATAAGCTCAACTGTAATCAATGCACGTTTCATTACCTCTATGAGAAAGTCAATGTATTATTTTCTTTCTTTTGGAACAATGAATACAAAAAAAAATGCCTGCAAGACTTCCATTGTACAGTCATTGCTAATTAAAGTAGGTAAAGGTAAATATAACTTTGTTGGATTTAAGTTTCAGATAAACATAAATTATCATTTATCATTGGGGTCTTTTCTACCTTCCTGTACTCTAGATTTTTTGGCTGTTGTATCTTGGATCATTCTCATAGTTGAGTCCAAACCAACTCCCTCAGCCTCAGAGAATACTTTCCCAGCTTAATATATAGGTAAAACTTTCAATAATACACTGAGAACATGTGTATGCAATAACTCAATAGACTGAATATTGTAAACTTCGAACAGATACAAACCTGGCTCTACTTTATTAGGGCCCAAAGTGATTACATTACAAGATGGCTGGCCTTTTATATCTGGGCCGCACACACGTGCGCACAGCCCAATGACCTCCGACAGTAGCGCCACCTGGTGGCTAGTAAACCCAAGCATACATAAATGACAATATCTCCCTTTAAGATATTAGTAACGGTCTTTTTACAAATTGAGACGGTCCGGGGCTTTCTACTCCCGAGTTGAATGTCTCAGTTCAACTCCAGCCTTGAGCGAGTGTTCTGAGTCTGTTATGACTGGGGGCTGGTTAGCCGATCTGATTGGATTGGCAATGACCACGTCAGGGATTGAAAGTCCAGATTCATTGACCATGTCAGTGATTGAAGGTCCAGGTTCAGTGATGACAGCGGAGTCCTCTGATGACTGAGGGTAGGTTGATTGGTCACTGATTGTGTCTTCCTCAGACTGTTCCAGTTCATCCGTGTGCCGCAGCTTTATCTGATCGACATGTTTCCTGCATGTCTGCCCATTCTTGAGCTTAACGATAAACACTGTTACCCTCCTTGGCCGTAACAGTACCAGCGATCCACTTGGGACCTTGACCATAATTCAGTACATACACAGGATCATTGATAGAAATGTCGCGTGACACAGTAGCGCGATCATGATATCCTTGCTGACTTTGACGTCTGTATTCAACATTATTCAAATCAGGGTGGACAAAAGAGAGCCTGGTTTTGAGACCTCTCTTCATCAATAGTTCAGCAGGGGAGACCCCGGTAAGCATAGAAACATAGAAACATAGAAAATAGGTGCAGGAGTAGGCCATTCGGCCCTTCTAGCCTGCACCGCCATTCAATGCGTTCATGGCTGAACATGCAACTTCAGTACCCCATTCCTGCTTTCTCACCATACCCCTTGATTCCCCTAGTAGTAAGGACTTCATCTAACTCCTTTTTGAATATATTTAGTGAATTGGCCTCAACAACTTTCTGTGGTAGAGAATTCCACAGGTTCACCACTCTCTGGGTGAAGAAATTCTTCCTCATCTCGGTCCTAAATGGCTTCCCCCTTATCCTTAGACTGCGTATGGGGTCTTGTCCTGTAACTAAGCAATATGCGTGACAAGCGAGTTTGCAGTGAATCTTGAGTTGCAGGTTTCATACTCTGCTTGATAGTTTGGACCGCACATTCTGCTTGTCCACTCAATGTGGGTTTGAATGGTGCTGACCTCACATAGTTGATACCACTGAGCTTCATGAACTCTTGAAACTCCATACTGGTGAAGTAAGATCCATTGTCGCTTACAACGATGTCAGGCAAACCATGCGTGGCAATGGTAGCTGTGGATGTGCTGGATGACATGATTGTACACTCTATCTACTTAGAATAAGCATCCACCACAACTAAGAACATCTTTCCCAGGAAGGGATCTGCAAAGTCGATGTGGATCCTGGACCATAGTTTAGATGGCCACGACCACAGACTCAGCAGCGATTCCACTGGTGCTATACGAACCTGCATGCAAGTGTTGCACTGATACACACATGATTCCAGATCAGAGTCAACTCCAGGCCACCATACATGAGATCTGGCAATGGTTTTCATCATGACAATACCGGGATGCATGCTCTGTAGATCATGCACAAATTTCTCTCTGCCTTTCTTGGGCATAACAACACAATTACCCCACAGTATACAATCTGATTGACTGGATAGTTCGTCTTTGTGACGGATGTAAGGTTTGGTCTCCTCACACATTTGCTTGGGTATGGCAGACCAATCACCACTAAGGATATGTTTCACAACCGATAATATCGGGTCCTGGCTGATCGAGGTCTTAACTTGTTGGGCCGTGACAGGGGTTCCTTCACTTTCAAAAGCATCCATGACTAACAATAGGTCTGCCGGTGGTGGCATTTCCACCTCCGGTGTGGGCAAAGGCAGACGGTTCAATGCATTGGCACAATTCTCGGTGCCAGGTCTATGGCGAATGACATAATCATAGGCAGATAATGTCAGCGCCCACCTTTGGATGCAGGACGATGCATTGGTATTGATTCCTTTGTTTTCCGAAAACAATGAAATGAGTGGCTTGTGATCTGTTTCCAGTTCAAACCGAAAACCAAACAAGTACTGATGTATCTTTTTAACCCCATACACACAGGCTAGTGCTTCTTTCTCTCCCATGCTGTAAGCTCTTTCCGCCTTTGACAAACTTTTTGAAGCATATGCAACAGGTTGTAATTTGCCCGACTCATTAGTTTGTTGGAGCACGCAACCAACTCCATATGACGAAGCATCACAGGCCAATACTAGACACTCACACGGATCATAATGTACCAGCAGCTTGTTAGAGCAAAGCAGATTAGTAGCTTTCTCAAAAGCTCTATCTTGAGACGCACCCCACACCCAGTTGTCGCCTTTTCTTAACAGCATGTGCAGTGGCTGTAATAAGGTGCTCAATCTAGGTAAGAAATTAGCGAAGTAGTTGAGTAGACCAAGGAACAAACGCAGCTCCGTCACATTTTGAGGCTTGGGTGCATTTTTGATGGCCTTGATTTTCGAGTCCGTAAGCCTGATACTGCCAGCAGCAACTTTCCTTCCCAGGTATTTTACTTCCGGTGCCATGAAGATGCACATCGAAAGTTTCAGTCTGAGTCCCACTTTGTCCAGATGATGTAGAACCTCTTCCAGGTTGTTCAGATGTTCGGCAGAGTCACGACCTGTGACCAGTATGTCATCTTGGAACACGACGGTTCTGGGGACGGACTTCAGTAGACTCTCCTTGTTCCTCTGAAATATGGCTGCAGCCGAGCGAATTCCAAAAGGGCACCTGTTGTAGATAAACAGTCCTTTATGAGTGTTGATGCACGTAAGTTTCTTCGATGTCTCGACCAGCTCCTGTGCCATGTAGGCCAACGTCAGATCCAGTTTTGTGAATGACTTCCCCCCGGCTAGCATTGCAAACAGGTCATCAGCCTTCGGGTAACAGGCATTGATCCTGTTTCAGTTGATCGTAACCTTGTAGTCTCCACAAATCCTGACAGTGCCATCACTTTTCAACATGGGAACAATGGGGCTGGCCCATTCATTAAATTAGACCGGTGATATGTGCCCTTCACGCTGGAGTCTGTCCAGTTCGATTTCGACCTCCTCCCTCATCATGTACGGAACGGCCCGAGCTTTATGATGGACAGATCTTGCATCCGAGTCCACGTGGATCTGCACCTTGGCTCCCGTGAAATTGCCGATGCCTGGTTCAAACAGCGAGGGGAACTTGCTCAGCACTTGAGCACATGGGGTATCCTCCTCCGACGACAACACTTTGATCTCGTTCCAGTTCCATTTGATTTTTTCTAACCAATTCCTGCCGAACAACATTGGAGCATTGCCTGGAACAATCCATAACGGTAAATCGTGAACTGCACCATCATACGACACCTTGATTACTGCACTGCCAATCACCATTATGAGTTCTTTAGTGTACGTACGCAACTTGGCTCAGCTTAGGCCTCACAACGTTAGTATCCCACAGCCTATCGAATGTCCTCTGGCTCATTATTGATTGACTCGCACCTGTGTCCAATTCCATCGATACTGGCACACCATTAAGTTTTACATTAATCATTATCGGTTGGCTCTTTGTTAGGAACGAATACAGTCCATACACTTCCTCCTCTGGTATCTCAGATTCCATATCCAGATCCATACTAGGCTGGTCATCATCCTCCACATGGTGTGTCGCAGCACGCTTGCTAGTTGTGGATACATGTACTGGAGATGCCCCACTCTCGAACAGCATTTACAAATATACTGTTTAAACTGACACTGATGATGCCAATGATTTCCCCTACAATGCCAACACAGTGATTTTGGATTCATTCCCATTGGCGGACGTTCAGCAGCCACAGGTTTCGCATATGCAGTCGGGTTGGCCCTGCCATAAGCAGCTCTGCCAAACGACGATACTATCTTGTTTACAGTACTTGCCGAGTTCCGATTTTTCAATGAAATCTGCTTTAAACTTTTGTCCGTCATCAAGCATGATTGGGCAATCATGATGGCCTTGCTCAAATCCAGCATCTCCGCCGCCAGTAGCTTATGCAGGTTCACCTCGTGGTTGCTGCCGATTACAAAGAAGTCCCACAGCATGTCTGCCAATGCAGTTTCAAACTTACACAGTCCAGCTAAACGTCCTAGGTCGGCAACAAATTCCGATACATCCTGGCCCTCAGAACGAACGTGCGTATAGAATCGATATCTTGAGATGACGATGCCTTCATCTGGTTTGAGATGGTCACGTCCCAGAACACACAATGTTTCATAGTCCTTGTCCGAGAGGAGATTCTTTATGAGTCCATAGATTTTCGGACCGCAAACTATGAGGAGGGCCGCCCGACGCCGAACTGTATCTGCCTCTTTCTCCAGTTTGTTGGCCACGAAGTACTGGTTCAAGTGGGCTACAAATTCTGCCCAATCTTCTCCCTCCACGAATCACTCCAGAATTCCAATTGTACTCATTTTTGCATGCGAAGGTTCTTGTCACCTCGTCGCCAAATGTTGTGTACGCAATAATTCAATAGACTGAATACTGTCAACTCCGAACAGGTACAAACCTGGCTGTACTTTATTAGGGCCCAAAGTGATTACATTACAAGATGGCTGGCCTTTTATACCTGGGCCGCACACATGTGCGCACAGCCCAATGACCTCCGACAGTGGCGCCACCTGGTGGCTAGTAAACCCAAGCATACATACATGACAGAACACAAACAGAAAATCATGTCATGTTAGGGTGTTTCAGGATGAATTAACTAACATGGGATGAATAATTCTTGTGATCATTCTAGTTTCAAACTATTAAGCATTTTTTTAACAATAAAGAAGCAAATATGTAACGATTTACCTCATTAAAGATTTTACATTGGGCATCCATATCCTATTGTCATCAACACTTACCGCTAATGTCAACTATGTCAACATTCTTTATTCAATTTTGCTATGTCAATTGTCATGATGTAGTTGCAGGCTCTGGCCATTTGGTAGTACTGTGGAGCAATTTTTTGAAGGTTTTCTCCCAACTCCGTTACTATCACAATGAGTCACTATATAAAAACACTTATATTCATCAACTATCCCTCTGCAATGCCAAGGGCAATTTACTAGCAATTTATATATACAGTCGAAATTTATCATCTATTTCCTCAAATAGAAAAACAATAAAAGATTGTGAATGTATCTGCTAAACTGCTTCTGTATCAGCAACTTTTACATACATGGCATCCCTCCTTCTTACCTCTTTATGAGCTGTGGGAGCTAGCTATATTATACCTGCATTTCTATAAAGATTTCATTTTGGTGAATTCACTCCACTCAAAGGAAGATCCTCAAATTAGGCCCCTTTTCAACTTCTGGGCAAGTTGTCAAGGTTTATTCGATCGGGAGGAGCAAGCATTGCGAGACCTGACTGGGCACGGGGCTTGAAAAGGCGGCGGCTCAGCGGGAGAGCCACAGATCAGGAGGAACTGTCTGCAGCAGCGACAAGAGTAAGAGACAAAAAGTAAAAAGAATCGAAATAGAAGTGTGACCTCACAGCCAAGTAGGTAAGAGATTGGCCAAGTGAGTATTTCTTTATTTTAAAAAACTACTTTAGGCATAGGAGTTACAATTAAATAGATATGTACTATTTATTATCTTAAAAAAATGAATTAATTGAATTAGTAGCGGCTGGGTATGTTTTGCTAAGGTTTAGAATTTATTTCTACGATAGTTCCGAGTCTAACTAGAGGGATGGTAGGGCAGCTCAGACCACCTGGCCGACCAAGTGTGCAGGAGGTGTCTCCAGCTGCACCAACTCAAGCTCCGCGTTTTGGAGTCACTGCGGTGCATCCGCGAACCTGAGAGCTACTTGCATAGCACGTTTCTAGAGGTGGTCACCCCACAGCTTACGAGTGCACAGGCAGTGGGTGAATGCCAGACAGAAGAGGAGGACTAGGCAGGTAGTGCAGGAGTCCCCTGAGTCCATCTTGCTCTCCAACCAGTATTCTCTTCTGAGTACTGGTGGGAGCGATGATGCCTCTGGGGAGTGCAGCCAGAGCCAAATCCACGGCACCTCGGGTGGCTCAACCGCACAGGGGGGGGGGGAGTAAGAATAATGGGAGAGCTTTAGTGGTGGGAGATTCAATAGTCAGGGGAGCACACAAGTGTTTCTGCGGCTACAGGATGGCATGTTGCCTCCCTGGTGCCAGGGTCAAAGATGTCACCGAGCAACTGCAGGGCATTCTGGGGGGAGAAGGTGAATAGCCAGAGATCATGGTCCATATTGGGACCAATGACATAGGTAGAAAGAGGGATGATATCCTGAAGGCAGAGTTTAGGGAGCTAGGAGAGAGATTACAAAACAGGACCTCAAAAGTAGTAATCTCCGGATTACTCCTGTTGCTACGAGCTAGTGGGTACAGAAATAGGAAGATAGAGCAGATGGATGCGTGGCTGAAGAGATGGTGCAGGAGGGAGGGCTTTAGATTCCTGAGGCATTGGGACCACTTCTGGGGAAATGGGACCTATGCAAGCCGGACGGGTTGCACCGCAACAGAACCAGGACCAATATCCTCACTGAGGGTTTGCTAGTGCTGTTAGGGAGGGTTTAAACTAGCTAGGCAGGGGGATGTGAACCTGAGAATAGATTCAGTAGGGAGGGGAGTAAAGCTGGAATTGGAAAGCAAAAATGTAGAAAGTGAATTTGAAAGACAGAGGAAACAAGGGCTAGAAAGTAGGTAATAAGGAGGTCTGGCTGCACTAAATGGCATATACTTCAATGCATGAAGTATAGCGAATGAGGCAGATGAGCTGAGAGCACAGGCAGACACTTGGGAGTATGATATTATAGCTATTACAAAGACATGGCTAAAAGAGGGGCAGGTATGGCAGCTTAACATTCCTGGTTAGAGGATTTTCACATGGGATAGAGAGGGGGGTAAAAAGGGAGGGGGGGTCGCAGTATTGATTAAAGAAATTATTACAGCTTTGAGGAGGGATGATATGTTAGAGGGATCATCAAACAAGGCCATATGGGTCGAACTGAAAAACAAAAAAGGGGTGATCACACTGCTGGGCATGTAGTATAGGCCCCCAAACAGTGAGGGAGATAGAAGAGCAAATATGTGGGCAAATTTCTGAGAAGTGCAAAAACCATAGAGCAGTAATAGTAGGAGATTTCAACTATGCTAATATTAACTGGGACAACATTAGTGTGAAGGGTATAGAGGGTGCGGAATTCCTAAAATGCATTCAAGAGAACTTTTTTAGCCAGTATGTAGCAAGCCCAACATGGGAGGGGGCGGTTCTGGATTTAGTTTGCGGGAATGAAGCTGGGCAGGTGGAAGGGGTATTAGTGGGAGAGCTTTTAGGTGCTAGTGACCATAATTCAGTTTATTTAAGGTAGTTATGGAATAGGACAAGGTTAGACCAGGAATAAAAGTTCTAAATTGGGGAAAAGCCAGCTTTACTAAGCTGAAAGGTGATTTAGCCATAGTGGACTGGAAACAGTTACTTGAAGGTAAATCAGTATCAGAGCAGTGGGAGGCATTCAAGGAGGAGATCCGCAAGGTTCAGGCCAAATATGTGCCCTTAAAGAAAAAGGGTGGGACTAACAAATCTGGAGCCCCCTGAATGTCTAGGGACATACAGGGTAGGATAAAGAAAAAAAGGGAAGCTTATGACGGATACTGAGGGCTAAATACTGCAGAATCTCTCGAGGAGTATAGAAAGTCCAGGGGTGAAATTAAAAAGGATCTTAGGAAAGCAAAGAGAGAGCATGAAAAATTCTTGGCAAGTAAAATCAAGGAAAACCCAAAGAAGTTTTATAAATATATTAAGAGCAAGAGGATAACTAAAGAAAGGGTAGGGCCGATTAGAGATCATGAGGGAGGCAGACAATGTGGATATGGTTCTTAATGATATGCTTTGTGTCTGTTTTCACAAAAAAGAGGAGTGATGCAGACACTGCTATCGAGGAGACTTGTGAAATATTAGATGAAATAACCATACTGAGAAAGGAGGTATTAAGGGGTTTAGCAGCTTTGAAAGTGGATAAGTCCCCAGGCCCAGATGAAATTTATCCCAGGCTGTTAAGCGAAGCAAAAGAGGAAATAGCAGAGGCTTTGACGATCATTTTCCAATCCTCTCTGACTTCAGGTGTGGTGCCAGAGGACTGGAGGACTGCTAATGTGGTACCTTTGTTTAAGAAGGGAGAAAGGGATAGACCGAGTCATTAAAGGCCAGTCAGCCTAACCTCAGTTGTGGGGAAATTATTGGAAAAAATCCCGATGGACAGGATAAATCTACATTTAGAAAGACACAGGTTAATCAGGGATGGTCAGCACGGATTTGTTAAGGGAAGGTCGTGTCTGACTAATTTGATTGAATTTTTTGAGGCGGTAACCAGGAGGGTCGATGAGGGCAGTGCGTATGATGTAGTGTATATGGATTTTAACAAAGCTTTCGATAAGGTCCCACATGGCAAACTGGTCACGAAAGTAAAAGCCCTTAGGATCCAGGGCAAAGTGGCAAGTTGGATCTAAAATTGGCTCAAAGGCAGGAAGCAAAGTGTAATGGTTGATGGGTGTTTTTGTGACTGGAAGGCTGTTTCCAGTGGGGTTCCACAGGGCTCAGTGCTAGGTCGCTTGCTTTTTGTGATACACATCAATGATCTAGAATTGAATATAAGAAGTATGATTAAGAAGTTTGCAGATGATACAAAAATAGGCTGTGTGGTTGATAATGAAGAAGAAAGCTGCAGACTGCAGGAAGATATCAATCAACTGGTCAGGTGGGCAGAACAGTGGCAAATGAAATTTAATCCAGAGAAGTGTGAGGTAATGTATTTTTGGAGGGCTAACAAGAAAAGGGAACGCACATTAAATGGTAGGACACTGAGAAGTGTAGAGGAACAAGGGACCTTGGAGTGTATGTCCACAGATACCTGAAGGTAGCAGGCCAGGTGGATAAGGTGGTTAAAAAGCCATATGAATGCTTGCCTTCATTAGCCGAGGTATAGAATATAAGAGCAGGTAGGTTATGCTTGAACTGTATAAAATACTGGACTACTGCGTGCAGTTCTGGTCACTGCAGTACAGGAAGGCTGTGATTGCACTGGAGAGGGTACAAAGTAAATTTACCATGATGTTGCTGGGGGTGGAGAATCTTAGCTATGAGGACAGATTGGATAGGCTGGGTTTGTTTTCCTTGGAACAGAGGAGGCTGAGTGGAGACCTCACTGAGCTGTATAAAATTATGAGGGGCCTAAATACAGTGAATAGAAAGGGCCTATTTCCCTTTGCAGAGGGGTCAACAACCAAGGGGCATAAAGTTAAAATAATTGATAGAAGCTTGAGAGGGGATTTGAGGGAAACTGTCTTCACACAGAGGGTTGTGGGGTCTGGAACTCATTGCCTGAAAGGGTGGTAGAAGCAGAAATCCTAATTTAAAAAGTACTTGGATGTGCACTTGAAGTGCCGTAACCTGCAAGGTTACGGACCGAGAGCTGGAAAGTGGGATTAGGCTGGATAGCCTCTTGTTGTCCAGAGCGGACATGATGGGCCGAAATGGCCTTCTTCTGTGCTGTAAACTTCTATGATTCTATAATTCTATGATTAGAAACTAAACTCCTAACTCGAAGCACCACTTGAAAAATAACAGGCTGCCACATCTATGACTGAACCAATCAGGAGGTCTGTATTTGATAAGTGTGTGTTATCCCCTCAAGCCTGTTGCCAAAGAAACAATGGGCTCCAAAAATAATGGCGTGTGAATGAATCTCACAGTTATTAATATACAAATCAGACAGCAACTTGTGGAGAGGAAGAGATGCCCCGTGAGTTACGAATCACCACAAATTGCTGGATGATTTATGCCGCTCTATCGTTAGCTCCACAAAAACGGCATCTCGCCCTTGATCTCCCCGTGCGTTTCATGAAGTTGTGCATTTGCACATTAATGGCATATTAAACTCACCACAAAAAAGCTAAAACTAGTAATTAATAGTGTAAGTATCTTTTTAACAACAATAACAATTGTTAATAACTGCCAATCAACCTCTCTGGCCCTGAAAGTGAGCAATTAAAAGTGTGGAATTTCAATCCTTCAGGGCATGAATTGTTGGAGATTTTTTAAATGTTACATTTTTAATTTTTAATTTTTTTTTCTTACTTTTTGCCCTTAACCCAATCTTTCTTTCCATTTCTTTATTCGCTCAACCATTGGTGGCCGTGCCTTCAGCTGCCATGGCCATAGGCTCTGGAATTCCCTCCCTAAACCTCTCTGCCTCTCTACCTCTCTTTCCTCCTTTAAGACGCTCCTTAAAACATACCTCTTTGACCAAGCTTTTGGTTATCTGCTCTAATTTCTCCTTATGTGACTCTGTGTCAACTTTTTTTTTATAATGCTCCTGTGAAATGGCTTGGGACATTTTACGAATTAAAGACGCTATATAAATACAAGTTGTTGTAGTTGTTGTACCTGATTTCACATTGAGTTCGCCCACTCTAATTCATCCGCCTTCTCAGTCCTTCCTCTCTTTATTTCTCAGTTCTGTTGATACTCTGCTGATGCATCAATGGATGTTTTACTGAAGTAAGTGTTGAAGTGATTGCTGTGGACTAAGGGCCAGAAGCCCCATCTAGGGTTTTCAGGCTCAATGCTGAAATAGTCAGTGCAACCTCCACACCCCAAGACCTGCCATACAGTGTAGGAAGACCTTGCAATGGTGGCCAAGGCAAGTCAAGTTATAATACTGGCTTCACTCACCTCCTTATCTCTCATGCTCTTTTTGTACCATTACCTTCGTGTCAGGGAAACTCACTTATGCAAAGGGCAAAGTCTGAAAACTGAGACGCTCTGCAGGTAATTCGCAGACAGACAGGAGAGATTGTGAGAACAGGGAGGTTGGAGGCAAGATAGCAAGAGAAGCTTCCGAAAGTATTGCTATGCACTTATACTCAGACGTTATCTCTTCAAGGGGAAATGGCACTGTGCACACAATTAAAAAGTTCATTTAATTTTACCCCATATGGGGAGACTTAGTGGAAAGGGGCAGTCATTCCAATGACCAGTCAGGCACCTCCAGATCCACAACTTCTGCCACATCCAGATTCTCAACTGTTGTAACTTCCTTACCAACTCTGTCATGGCATCTTACTGTGCAAGCATCAGCCCACAAATATCTTCTTGGAAGGATGTAGATAGTAAATCCAAAGGGTTTTCATTGGGTGAAGCAATGAGCACTAGTGAGCATGAGGACCATGGAGTAAAATAAGTGGAGAGGTCCATTCCTCCATGGCGGGTGGAGAAATGACTGCCCTTTGCTGGGGAGCCTATGGATCCAGATTTCAAGGGCCCAGTCTTCAAAAGTGCTAATCAGGGTAGAGGGAGCAGGATAGTTAGAATAAATACGTGGCTTTAGCAGTGGTGCAAGAGGGAGGGATTCAAATTCCTGGGACATTGGAACCAGTTCTGGGGGAAGTGGGACCTGTACAAAAGGGACGGTCTGCGCTTGGGCACGACTGGAACTGATGTCCTAGGGGTAACATTTGCTAATGCAGTTTGGGAGTGTTCAAACTAATATGGCAGGGGGATGGGAACCTATGCAGCAAGACAGGGCAAAGTAATATGGAGTCAGAAACAGATGGTAGAAAGGTAAAAAGCAATAGTGGAAGGCCGAGTAAACAAAGGAAAGAAACAAAAAGGGCCATACTATATCATAATTCTAAAAGGACAAAGGGTGTTAAAAAAACAAGCCTGAAGGCTTTGTGTCTTAATGCAAGGAGTATCCGTAATAAGGTGGATGAATTAACTGTGCACATAGATGTTAACAGATATGATGTGATTGGGATTACAGAGACGTGGCTCCAGGATGATCAGGGCTGGGAACTCAACATCCAAGGGTATTCAACATTTAGGAAGGATAGAATAAAAGGAAAAGGAGGTGGGGTAGCATTGCTGGTTAAAGAAGAGATTAATGCAATAGTTAGGAAGGACATTAGCTTGGATGATGTGGAAACTATATGGGTAGAGCTGCAGAACACCAAAGGGCAAAAAACGTTAGTGGGAGTTGTGTACAGACCTCCAAACAGTAGTAGTGATGTTGGGGAGGGCATCAAACAGGAAGTTAGGGGTGCATGCAATAAAGGTGCAGCAGTTATCATGGGTGACTTTAATATGCATATAGATTGGGCTAGCCAAACTGGAAGCAATACGGTGGAGGAGGATTTCCTGGAGTGCATAAGGGATGGTTTTCTAGACCAATATGTCGAGGAACCAACTAGGGGGGAGGCCATCTTAGACTGGGTGTTGTGTAATGAGAGAGGATTAATTAGCAATCTCATTGTGCGAGGCCCCTTGGGGAAGAGTGACCATAATATGGTGGAATTCTACATTAGGATGGAGAATGAAACAGTTAATTCAGAGACCATGGTCCAGAACTTAAAGAAGGGTAACTTTGAAGGTATGAGGCGTGAATTGGCTAGGATAGATTGGCAAATGATACTTAAGGGGTTGACAGTGGATGGGCAATAGCAGACATTTAGAGACCGCATGGATGAACTACAACAATTGTACATCCCTGTCTGGCGTAAAAATAAAAAAGGGAAGGTGGCTCAACCGTGGCTATCAAGGGAAATCAGAGATATATTAAAGCCAAGGAAGTGGCATACAAATTGGCCAGAAATAGCAGTGAACCCGGGGACTGGGAGAAATTTAGAACTCAGCAGAGGAGGACAAAGGGTTTGATTAGGGCAGGGAAAATAGAGTACGAGAGGAAGCTTGCAGGGAACATTAAAATGGACTGCAAAAGCATCTATAGATATGTAAAGAGAAAAAAGTTAGTAAAGACAAACATAGGTCCCCTGCAGTCAGAATCAGGGGAAGTCATAACGGGGAACAAAGAAATGGCGGACCAATTGAACAAGTACTTTGGTTCGGTATTCACGAAGGAGGACACGAACAACCTTCCGGATATAAAAGGGGTCAGAGGGTCCAGTAAGAAGGAAGAACTGAGGGAAATCCTTATTAGTCGGGAAATTGTGTTGGGGAAATTGATGGGATTGAAGGCTGATAAATCCCCAGGGCCTGACGGACTGCATCCCAGAGTACTGAAGGAGGCGGCCTTGGAAATAGCGGATGCATTGACAGTCATTTTCCAACATTCCATTGACTCTGGATCAGTTCCTATCGAGTGGAGGGTAGCCAATGTAATCCCACTTTTTAAAAAAGGAGGGAGAGAGAAAACAGGGAATTATAGACCGGTCAGCCTGACATCGGTAGTGGGTAAAATGATGGAATCAATTGTTAAGGATGTCATAGCAGCGCATTTGGAAAGAGGTGACATGATAGGTCAAAGTCAGCATGGATTTGTGAAAGGGAAATCATGCTTGACAATCTTCTGGAATTTTTTGAGGATGTTTCCAGTAGAGTGGACAAGGGAGAACCAGTTGATGTGGTGTATTTGGACTTTCAGAAGGCTTTCAACAAGGTCCCACACAAGAGATTAATGTGCAAAGTTAAAGCACATGGATTGGGGGTAGTGTGCTGACGTGGATTCAGAACTGGTTGGCAGACAGGAAGCAAAGAGTAGGAGTAAATGGGTACTTTTCAGAATGGCAGGCAGTGACTAGTGGGGTACTGCAAGGTTCTGTGCTGGGGCCCCAGCTGTTTACATTGTACATTAATGATTTAGATGAGGGGATTAAATGTAGTATCTCCAAATTAGCGGATGACACTAATTGGGTGGCAGTGTGTGCTGCAAGGAGGATGCTATGAGGCTGCAGAGTGACTTGGATAGGTTTGGTGAGTGGGCAAATGCATGGCAGATGAAGTATAATGTGAATAAATGTGAGGTTATCCACTTTGATGGTAAAAACAGAGAGACAGACTATTATCTGAATGGTGACAGATTAGGAAAAGGGGAGGTGTAACGAGACCTGGGTGTCATGGTACATCAGTCATTGAAGGTTGGCATGCAGGTACAGCAGGCGGTTAAGAAAGCAAATGGCATGTTGGTCTTCATAGCGAGGGGATTTGAGTACAGGGGCAGGGAGGTGTTACTGCAGTTGTACAGGACCTTGGTGAGGCCACACCTGGAGTATTGTGTACAGTTTTGGTCTCCTAACTTGAGGAAGGACATTCTTGCTATTGAGGGAGTGCAGCGAAGGTTCACCAGACTGATTCCCGGGATGGCGGGACTGACATATCAAGAAAGACTGGATCAACTGGGCTTGTATTCACTGGAGTTCAGAAGAATGAGAGGGGATCTCATAGAAATGTTTAAAATTCTGACAGGTTTAGACAGGTTAGATGCAGGAAGAATGTTCCCAATGTTTGGGAAGTCCAGAACCAGGGGTCACAGTCGAAGGATAAGGGGTAAGCCATTTAGAACCGAGATGAGGAGAAACTTCTTCACCCAGAGAGTGGTGAACCTGTGGAATTCTCTACCACAGAAAGTTGTTGAGGCCAATTCGCTAAATATATTCAAAAAGGAGTTAGATGTAGTCCTTACTACTAGGAGGATCGAGGGGTATGGCGAGAAAGCAGGAAAGGAGTACTGAAGTTGCATGTTCAGCCATGAACTCATTGAATGGCGGTGCAGGCTCGAAGGGCCAAATGGCCTACTCCTGCACCTATTTTCTATGTTTCTATGTAAAAGAACAATGAATTGGGAGCAAAGATCATAGAAACATAGGCACCAAATTTACCCAGCCATTTAGAGCGGCGTGTTTAGATGGGGTTTGCCAACTTCGTGGGGGAAAAAAGCGTCAAAATTTACCTTTCAATTTGGCCACTCCCTCATCATCCGGATCCATCGGCGTGACGCTGCAGAGCCTTGCGGGGGGGACAGATCTTCGATCGCGCATGCTCAGTTTGGCCGGCAGGGGGGCGGGGCTTGGGCCCAGCGTTTTGTGGATGCCGGAAAGGGGAAGCATGACCGTTGGAGCGTGCGCACATGCGCAATGGGCGGTTCAGCTTGCGCACATGCGCAGTGCAACAGGAAGCTTGGCAATCGGCCAATTAAAGGAAAGCATCCTTAGTATCATTCGCAATGGAGTATATATAAAGGTGAGGTTTGAATATTGATTTTTGTATGGCTGAGGGAGTGGAAAGGAGTGTTGGATAGGTGGAAGAAAGGTGTGAAGTGTGATTTTTGAACATTACCTGAGTGTGAATCCAATAGACGAATGGCGTAAGAGCGTGCAAGACGAACCAAGAATTTCCTCCATGATGAAGTAGAGAAATTAGTGACTGTAGTTGAGGAGAAATGGCTGGAGCTGGATATCAGCAAGAATGGTCCGTCAAAAGTTTCACCCAAAGAAATGAGAAAAAGATGGAACCTCGTTGTAGAAGAATACTCCGCTGGGGTCAGCACCGCAAGATCTGGAAGCCAGTGCAAGAAGAAATGGCAGTACATTGGTCAAGTAGTGAGTGTAAGTAATATCTTCATCTTTAAATTGAATTGCAATGATAAATGTGATCACCTGTATGTGTCCCACCCATCAGAAGCGCACCATGTCTGACAATTAATATTTTCATCTTTGCAGAAGAAATTGGCCCACAACAAAAGGGAGAGAACTAGAACAGGAGGAGGTCCGCCAAATCTGTCACCCCTGGAACAGAGGGTTGCTGCCTTGTTGAGTCATTAAAATGCATAGTCGCCCTTCAAATCAACCTGCTGACTGGCCTGCTACATGTGAGACTACTCATGCCACCCATCCTGCCCCCTCCTGTGCTGCTAACCATTTGACTGTTCTGTTCTATTTTGCAGAAGAAGACACTCCTCAAGATCCTGAAGATCCACCAGAAGATCCAGATGCATGCGCTCCAGACCAAGGTGCGGGGGGGGAGGTGGGGTCCATGGAAATTTGTGCTTGGGAGAATGCTGACCGCGATATGGATCAGGACATAGTACAGGGCATCACACTGCCAGAACTCTTCATGAGCTCCTCGGCAACATTCCATGGGTTCATACCTTCCGAGATCGCGGGTCCCAGTGGCGGTCGGGAAATGCATCTTGAGACACCCAGTCCCCCACCATCCCAGCCTCACACTGGAGAGGTGCCACTAGGCAGACCCACGGTGAGGGGAAGGAGAAGCCGACCAGTCTCTCCTGAGATGCAGCCCTCAGCAGAGGTTAATCAGGTTGTTTCATTGGGTGAGGAGACCAATGCCCTCACAAGATCACTCATGGCTGCCATCAGTGGGATGCACGATGAAGTCGCGACACTGTCGGGTGAAATCTCTGCACTAAACTAAGACGAGAAGTCAGTGTGGGCATTTCAGAGGGTGTGCAGATGATGGCAGATGCCATGAGGGAGCTAGCTTCTGCAATGAGGGCGCAAAGGCCGGACACTCAAATGCCACAACAACTTCAATCCACACACCAGCCACCGGTCAGATCCAAGCCGGGCCCCCAACCACCCCCCAGAACCCCCGCCCCTGCCACCATCACCGACCGTATGAGGAAGTGCACTTTCCCCGAGATGTGGGTGAGGAATAGGTACAGCCTTTCTTTGCTGTTGTTGCTGTTGTTATTGTTGTTGTTGTTGTCATTGAAGTGCACTGTAAAATTTTCAATAAAAGATATTTTGCATCAACACTGAATCATGCTCCATTAGGATCACGCAACATTTAGGGCCAACTGTAAAAAGTAAAAATCCCTCAGCCCTACAGTCATGCATGCCTGCTTGCCCCTAGCCCTGGTGGGAGGTCTAGCCGGTACGTTCTGCAGTCGGCAAGGTAGGACTGCTCTATTTTCAGTAGCTGATTTATCTTTCATTTATTTTTGATGATGTTGTGCACATGATGTGCTGAAGATGTTGTTATGTTGTGCTGATGTTGTGAAGGTCTTTAGTGCTTTAGAATCCTCTAACTCACCTCCCTGCCCCGCTGCTATCTCTGCGCTGATTTCTTAAATGTAGGTAAGGTTTTTCTATGCCGACGAAAGTGGCCACATACACTGGCCTAAGTTAGTTTGGAGTAACTTTCAGCTGGCCAAATTTGCTTCTATGGTCAGAAGAGGCGTAAATGGCTTGTCACGCCCCCTTTTGGAGAGAACAAACTAAACTAGAAAAAACCTAACTAACTGACTTACATTGGGGCAAGTTAAATGGGGAAATTTGTGATTTTAAAGTTATTCCAAAAAAAGCTACTTACTCCAAAAAAAACGGGGCAACTCTTGGGGAAATGTGGACCCATAGATCATAGAAACATAGAAAATAGGAGCAGTTGTAGACCATTCGGCCCTTCGAGTCTGCACCGGCATTCAATATGATCATGGCTGATCCTTTATCTCAACACCATATTCCTGCTTTTTCCCCCAATACCCCTTAATGCCTTTTGTTTCTAGAAATCTATCTCCCTCTTAAATATATTCAGTGATTTGGCCTACAAAGCCTTCTGTGGTAGAGAATTCCACAGGTTCACCACCCTCTGAGTGAGAAAATTTCTCCTCAGCTCAGTCCTAAATACCTACCCCGAATCCTGAGACTGTGACCCCTTGTTCTAGACTTCCCAGCCAGGGGAAACATCCTCCCCGCATCCAGTCTATCCAACCCAGTCAGAATTTTATACGTTTCAATGAGATCCCCTCTCATTCTTCTAAACTCTAGTGAGTACAGGCCTAGTCGACCCAATCTCTCCTCATACGACAGTTCTGCCATCCCAGGAATCAGTCTGGTGAACCTTCGCTGCACTCCCTCTATGGCAAGTATATCCTTTCTTAGGTAAGGAGACCAAAACTGCTCACAATACTCCAGGTGCGGTCTCACCAAGTCCCTGTATAACTGTAGTAAGATATCCTTGCTCCTGTACTCAAATCCTCTTGCAACAAAGGCCAACATACCATTTGCCTTCCTAACTGCTTGCTGCACCTGCATGTTATGCTTTCAATGACTGGTGTACAAGGAAACCCAGGTCCCTTTGTACATCGACACTTCCCAAGCTATCACCATTTAAATAATACTTTGTCCTTATGTTTTTCCTATCAAAGTGGATAACTTCACATTTATCCACATTATACTGCATCTGCCATGTGTTTGCCCATTCACTCAACCTATCAAAATCACCTTGCAGCGTCTTTGCATCCTCCTCACAACTCACAATCCCACCTAGTTTTGTGTCATCAGCAAACTTGGAAATATTACATTTGGTTCCCTCATCCAAATCATTTATATATATTGTGAACAGCTTGGGCCCAAGCACTGATCCCTGTGGTACCCGACTAGTCACTTCCCGCCACCCCGAAAAAGACCCGTTTATTCCTACTCTCTGTTTTCTGTCAGTTAACCAATTTTCAATCCATGCCAATACATTACCCCTAATCCTATGTGCTTTAATTTTGCACACTAACCTCTTATGTGGGACTTTATCAAAGGCCTTCTGAAAATCCAAATATACTACATCCACTGGTTCTCCCTTATCTATTCTATCAGTTGCATCTTCAAAATACTCCAATAGTTTTGTCAAACATGGTTTTCCTTTCATAAATCCATGTTAACTTTGTTAAATCCTGTTGATATTATCTAAGTGTGCCGTTATCACATCCACTATAATAAACTCCAGCATTATCCCTACTATTGATGTCAGGCCAACCCGTCTGTAGTTCCCCGTTTTCTCTCTCCCTCCTTTTTCAAATAGTGGGGTTACATTTGCCACCCTCCAATCTGCAGGAACTGTTCCATAATCTATAGAATTTTGGAAGATAACAACCAATGCATCTACTATTTCCATAGATACCTCGGTTAGTACTCTGGAATGCAGATCATCAGGCCCTGGGGATTTATCTGCCTTCAGTCCCATTAGTTTCTCCAGCACTATTTTCTTAATAATAATCATTTCCTTTCATTCCTCTTGCTCACTAGCATTTCTGGGACTTTATTTGTGTCCTCTTCCGTGAAGACAGAACTGAAGTATTTATTTAATTGTTCTGCCATTTCCTTGTTCCCCATTACAAATTCTCCCAGTTCTGTCTGTAAAGGACCTACATTTGTCTTCACTAATCTTTTTCTTTTTACGTACTTGTAGAAACTTTTGCAGTCGGTTTTTATGTTCCTTGCAAGTTTATTCTCATACTCTATTTTTCCCCTCTTAATCAATCTCCTGGTCCGTTTTGCTGAATTTTAATCTGCTCCGAATCCTCAGGCTTGCTACCTTTTCTGGCAACTTTGCTAAACTCCTCTTTGGATCTAATACTATCTGTTATGCAAGTAATAACTCGATAGACTGAATACTGTAAACTAACAAAGGTACAAACCTGGCTCTGCTTTATTAGGGCCCAAAGTGATTACATTACATGATGGTTTGCTTTTTATACCTGGCCTGCACACACGTGCGCACAGCCCAATGACCTCCGACAGTTGCACCACCTGGTGGCTAGTAACCCCAAGCATACATCATGACAATATCCCCCTTTAAGATATTAGTAACTGTCTTTTTACAAATTGGGATGCTCCGGGGCTTTCCGCTCCCGAGTTGATCGTCTCAGTTCAACTCCAGCCTTGGGCGAGCATTCTGAGTCTGTTATGACTGGGGGCTGGGTAGCCGACCTGATGGGAGTGGCAATGACCATGTCAGGGATTGAAAGTCCAGATTCACTGATGACAGCGGAGTCCTCTGATGACTGAGGGTAGGTTGATTGGTCACTGATTGTGTCTTCCTCAGACTGTTCAGGTTCATCCGTGTGCCGCAGCTTTATCTGATCGCATGCTTCCTGCATGTTTGCCCATTCTTCAGCATGACAATAAACACTCTGTTACCCACCTTGGCCGTAACAGTACCAGTGATCCACTTGGGACCTTGACCATAATTTAGTACATACACAGGATCGTTAACAGAAATGTCGCGTGACACAGCAGCGCAATCATGATACCACTGCTGACTTTGATGTCTGTATTCAACATGATCGTACAAGTCAGGGTGGACAAGAGAGAGCCCGGTCTTGAGACCTCTCTTCATCAATAGTTCAGCAGGGGGGACCCCGGTAAGCATATGCGGTCTTGTCCTGTAACTAAGCAATATGCGTGACAAGCGAGTCTGCAGTGAACCTTGAGGTACACGTTTCATACTCTGCTTGATGGTTTGGACAGCACGCTCTGCTTAACCATTAGATGCGGGTTTGAATGGTGCTGACCTCACATGTTCGATAAAAGTGAATTTCATGAACTCTTGAAACTTCAGACTAATGAAGCAAGGTCCTTTACCGCTTACAACGATGTTGGGCATACCATGAGTAGCAAACATGACACGAAGGCTCTCAATGGTAGCTGTGGATGTACTGGATGACATGATTATACACTCTATCCACTTGGAACATGCACCTACCACAACTAAAAACATCTTTCCCAGAAAGGGACCTGCAAAGTCGATGTGGATCCTGAACCATGGTTTAGATGGCCACGAACACAGACTCAGCGGACGATTCCGCTGGTGCTTTACTTAGCTGCATACAAGTGTTGCACTGATGCGCACATGATTCCAGATCACAGTCAATTCCAGGCCACCATACATGAGACCTGGCAACGGCTTTCACATTATGACAATACGGGATGAGTGCTATGTAGGTCATGTACAAATTTCTCTCTGCCTTTCTTAGGCATAACAACACGATTACCCCACAGTAAACAATCTGGCTGAATGGATAGTTCATCTTTGCGACGGTTGTAAGGTTTGGTTTCATCACCCATTTGCTTGGGTATGGCAGACCAATCACCACTAAAGGCACAACATTTCACAACCGATAATATCAGACCCTGGCTGGTCCAGATCTTAACTTGTTGAGCCGTGACAGGCATTCCTTCACTTTCAAAAGCATCCATGACTAACAGTAGGTCTACCGGTTGTGGCGTCTCCACCTCTGGTGCGGTCAATGGCAGATGGCTCAGTGCATCGGCACGATTCTTCGTTCCAGGTCTATGGAAAATGACATAATCATAGGCAGATAATGTCAGCACTCACCTCTGGATGCGGGACAATGCATTGGTATTGATACCTTTCCTTTCCGAAAACAATGAAATGAGTGGCTTGTGATCTGTTTCCAGTTCAAACCGAAGACCAAACAGGTACTGATGCATCTTTTTAACCCCATACACACAGGCTAATGCTTCTTTTCCTGCCATGCTGTAGGCTCTTTCTGCCTTTGACAAGCTTTTAGAAGCATATGCAACAGGTTGTAGTTTACCCGACATTAGCTTGTTGGAGCACGCAACCAACTCCATATGACGAAGCATCACAGGCCAATACTAGACGCTTAGACGGATCATAATGTACCAGCAGCATGTTAGAGCAAAGCAGATTAGTAGCTTTCTCAAAAGCTCTGCTTTGAGATGCACCCCGAGCCCTGTTGTCATCTTTTCTTAGCAACATGTGCAGTGGCTCTAATAAAGTGCTCAATCTAGGTAAGAAATTACTGAAGTAGTTGAGTAGACCAAGGAACGAACGCAGCTCCGTCACATTCTGAGGCTTGGGTTCATTTTTGACAGTCTTGGTTTTCGAGTCTGTAGGCCTGATGCCGTCAGCAGCAATTTTCCTCCCCAGGTATTTGACTTCTGGTGCCATGAAGATGCACTTCGAAAGTTTCAGTCTGAGTCCCACTTTTTCCAGACGATGTAGAACCTCTTCCAGGTTGTTCAGATATTCGGTGGAGTCATGACCTGTGACCAGGATGTCATCTTGGAACACAACGGTTCTAGGGACGGACTTCAATAGAATCTCCATGTTCCTCTGAAATATGGCTGCAGCCGAGCGAATTCCGAAAGGACACCTGTTGTAGATAAACAGTCCTTTATGAGTGTTGATGCACGTAAGTTTCTTCGACATCTCAACCAGCTCCTGTGTCATGTAGGCCGACGTCAGATCCAGTTTAGTGAACGACTTCCCCCCGGCTCACATTGCAAACAGGTCATCAGCCTTCAGTAACAGGTATTGATCCTGTTTCGAAACTCGGTTGATCGTAACCTTGTAGTCTCCACAACTCCTGATAGTGCCATCATTCCTCAATACAGGAACAATGGGGCTGGCCCATTCGTTAAATTCGAGCGGTGATGTGACCCCTTCAGGCTGGAGACTGTCCAGTTCAATTTCGACCTTTTCCCTCATCATGTATGGAACCGCCCGGGCTTTATGATGACGGGTCTTGTTTCCGAGTCCACGTGAATCTGCATCTTGGCTCCCGTGAATTTTCCAATGCCTGGTTCAAACAGCGAGGGGAACTTGCTCAGCACTTGAGCACATGGACTATCATCCTCCGACAACAACGCTTTGATATCGTTCCAATTCCATTTGATTTTTTCGAGCCAATTCCTGCCGAACCGTTGGACCATTGCCTGGAACAATCCATAATGGTAAATCATGAACCGCACCATTATACGACACCTTGACTACTGCACTGCCAATCATCATTATGACTTCTTTTGTGTACGTACGCAACTTGGCATTGACTGGACTCAGCTTAGGCCTCACAGCCTTAGTATCCCACAGCTTGTCGCATGTTCTCTGGCTCATTATTGATTGACCCGCACCCGTGTCCAATTCCATTAAGTTTCACATTAATCATTATCGGTTGGCTGTTTGTTAGGAACGAATACAGTCCATACACTTGCTCCTCTGGTATCTCAGATTGCATATCCGGATCCGCACTATACTGGTCATCATCCTACATGTTATAATCTACCAAAATTCTCTGGACTCTGGGGAGGCACCAGCGGATTGGAAAGCAGCTAATGTAACGCCTCTGTTTAAAAAAGGGGGCCGACAAAAGGCAGGTAACTATAGGCCAGTTAGTTTAACATCTGTTGTGGGGAAAATGTTTGAAGCTATCAGTAAGGAAGAAATAGCGGGACATCTAGATCGGAATAGTGCAATCAAGCAGACGCAACATGGATTCATGAAGGGGAAATCATGTTTAACTAATTTACTGGAATTCTTTGAGGATAGAATGAGCATGGTGGATAGAGGTAAACCGATGGATGTGGTGTATTTGGATTTCCAAAAGGCATTCGATAAGGTGCCACACAAAAGGTTACTGCAGAAGATAAAGGTACGTGAAATCAGAGGAAATGTATTAGCATAGATAATTGGCTAACTAACAGAAAGCAGAGAGTCGGGATAAATGGGTCCTTTTCAGGTTGGAAATCGGTGGTTAGTGGTGTGCCACAGGGATCGGTGCTGGGGCCACAACTGTTTACAATGTACATAGATGACCTGGAAGAGGGGACAGAATGTAATGTAATGACACAAAGATTAGTGGGAAAGTGGGTTGTGTAGAGGACACAGAGAGGCTGCAAAGAGATTTAGATAGGTTAAGCGAATGGGCTAAGGTATGGCAGATGGAATACAATGTCGGAAAATGTGAGGTCATCCACCTTGGGAAAAAAAACAGTAAAAGGGAATATTATTTGAATGGGGAGAAATTACAACATGCTGCGGTGCAGATGGACCTGGGGGTCCTTGTGCATGAATCCCAAAAGTTAGTTTGCAGGTGCAGCAGGTAATCAGGAAGGCGAATGGAATGTTGGCCTTCATTGCGAGAGGGATGGAGTACAAAAGCAGGGAGGTCCTGCTACAACTGTATAGGGTATTGGTGAGGCCGCACCTGGAGTACTGCGTGCAGTTTTGGTCACCTTACTTAAGGAAAGATATACTAGCTTTGGAGGGGGTACAGAGATGATTCACTAAACTGATTCCGGAGATGAGGGGGTTACCTTATAAAGATAGACTGAGTAGACTGGGTCTTTACTCATTGGAGTTCAGAGGATGAGGGGTGATCTTATGGAAGCATTTAAAATAATGAAAGGAATAGACAAGATAGAGGCAGAGAGGTTGTTTCCACTGGTAGGGGAGACTAGAACTGGGGGGCACAGCCTAAAAATACGGGGGAGCCAATTTAAAACCGAGTTGAGAAGGAATTTCTTCTCCCAGAGGGTTGTGAATCTGTGGAATTCTCTGCCCAAGGAAGCAGTTGAGGCTAGCTCATTGAATGTATTCAAATCACAGATAGATAGATTTTTAACCAATAAGGGTTACGGGGAGCGGGCGGGTAAGTGGAGCTGAGTCCACGGCCAGATCAGCCATGATCTTGTTGAATGGCGGAGCAGACTCGAGGGGCTAGATGGCCTACTCCTGTTCCTAATTCTTATGTTCTTATGTTCTTATGTGGTGTGTCGCAACATGCTTGCTCAGTTGCGGACACATGCGCTGGAGAAGCCCCCGTTTCAAACAGCCTTTACAAATGTATTGTTTAAACCGACAATGATGAGGCCGATGATTGCCCCCTCAACGCCAACACGGTGAAATCGGATTCATTCCCGTTGGCGGACTTTGAGCAGCCACAGGTTTCACATACGCAGTCAAGTAGGCCCTACCATATGCAGCTCTGCCAAATGACGCTACAATCTTATTTACAGTACTTGCCGAGTTCCGATTTTCCGATGAAATCTGCTTTAAGCTTTTGTCCGTCGTCATGCATGCCTGAGCAATCATGATGGCCTTGGTCAAGTCCAGCATTTCTGCCGCCAGTAGCTTACGCAGGATCACCTTGTGGTTGATGCTGATTACAAAGAAGTCCCATAGCATGTCTCCCAACGAGTTTTTGAACTTACATGGTCCAGCTAGACGTCTTAGCTCGGCAACGAATTCCGACACATCCTAGCCCTCAGAACGAACGTGCTTGTAGAATCAATATCGTGAGATGATGGTGCCTTCTTCTGGTTTGAGATGGTCATGTATCAGAGTACACAATTCCTCATAGTCCTTTCTGTTGGACTTGCAGGCGAGAAAGGATTCTTTATGAGTCCATAGATTTTCGGTCTGCAAACCGTGAGGAAGACCGCCCTGCGCCTAACTGCATCATTGGGTTCCTCTATTTTGTTTGCCACAAAGTACAGGTCCAAGCGAGCTACAAAATCTCTCCAGTCCTCTCCCTCCACGAATCTCTCCAGAATTCAATTGTGCTCATTTTTGCATCACAAGATTCTTAAATTACCTTGTCGCCAAATGTTATGTATGTAATAACTCGATACACTGAATACTGTAAACTAACACAGGTACAAACCTGGCTCTGCTTTATTAGGGCCCAAAGTGATTACATTACATGATGGCTTGCCTTTTATACCTGGGCTACACACACATGCATAGAGTCCAATGACCTCCGACAGTCGTGCCACCTGGTGGCTAGTAATCCCAAGCATACATACATGACACTATCCTTAATTTCTTTTGTTAGCCATGGTTGGACCACTTTTCCTTTTGTGATTTTATTCCAGAAAGCAATGTATAACTGTTGCAATTCATGCATTCGTTCGTTAAATATTAGCCATTGCCTATCTACCGTCATGCCTTTTAACGAATCTTCCCAATCTATCGTAGCCAATTCATTCCTCATACCTTCATAGTTTCCTTTGTTTAGATTTAGGACCCTAGTTTCAGATTGGACTACTTCACTTTCCATCTTAGTAAAGAATTCAATCATGTTATGGTCACTCTTCCCTAAAGGACCAGCACAACAAGACTGTTAATTAACTCCTTCTCATTACACAATACCCAATCTAGAATAGCCTGTTCCCTAGTAGGCTCCTCAACATACTGGCCTAATAAACCATCTCATACACACTCCAGGAATTCATCTGCCACAGTATTTTTACTAATTTGGTTTGGCCAGTCTATATGTAGATTAAAGTCACCTACTATTACTGTAGAGTTGTTGTAGCAAGGGTACTAATTTCCTGTTTGATGCCATCCCCTACACTACCACTACTGTTTGGAGGCCTATAGGCAACTCTCACCAATGTTTTCTGCCCCGTGATGCTCCTTAGCTCCACCCAGACTGATTCTACATCTTGATTTTCTGAGCCAATATCCTTTCTCACTATTGCTCTGATTTCATCCTTTACTAACACCGCCACACCACCCCCTCTTCCTTTTTGCCTGACCTTCCCAAATATCGAATATCCTTGGATATTCAGTTCCCAACCCTGGTCACGCTGCAACCATGTCTCCGTAATTGCAACTATATCGTATCCGTTTACATCTATTTGCGCTGTTAATTTGTCTATCTTATTACAGATTCTTCGTGCATTCAGATACAATGCTTTTAAATTTGTCTTTTTAACATTATTAGACATCTTAACATTATTTTGTACTATAGCCCTATTCGTCTTATCGCTATTTTTTCTTACCTGGACCCTATTTGTTAGTGCACTCTTGTGTTTGTATGCTCTGTCCCTTCCTGACATAATCTGGTTATCCTTATCACAATCACTTTCCAGCATTGCTTCCTTTTCTTTGCTCTTTAGTGTTCTAGATTGCTCTGTACTGCAACCGTCCTCCTGCCCCCGCCCCCCCCCCCCCACCCCCCCAAACCCCCTTATTTAGTTTAAAGCCCTGTCTACCTCCCTAGTTAGTCGGTTCGCTAGAAATCTGGTCCCAGCATAGTTCAGGTGTACTGTCCCCACGGATCTTATCAGTATACAAAGCAATTTTTTCCACACATGTGGTTGAGATGATGGAGAAGTGGAAGGAGTTCACTACATGTTCTGAGTTTCACAGGGCTGCAAGACATGATTGGGGCCTTTCAGTCTGTAATGGCACCAACCATTAGTAACTCAAAGCCTGTGCCCTGCACTTGTGGAATGCCAGGAATGGTCATAGCTCTTGCTGTCTTTTTATTAATCGCACAATACTCCTGTGAAGCGCCTTAGGACGTTTCACTACATTAAAGACGTCATATAAATACAAGTTGTTGTTGTTGTCTCCACAGTGAACCTGCTTCCTTAAAGCCCAATCCAATGTCGGTATCTGAGGGAACTTCAGACATGGGCAGTAATTCAAAGGGGAAAAACAGCTACTGGTGTCATATCTCCTTGTCTCTTACTCTGAAAGCTTTTTTGCAAATAATTTGTCTCCTTTCACCAGAATGTCACTCTGAAGGAAAAATATTTCAAGAGCCATATATATCACAATAAATTAAAAAAAGCGAAAGGATAGAAAATGTCATAGCTAACCCTTACAGAAAGGTAACAGGAACCACTTACTGCTGGCTTTAGAAACCCAAACTGGATAACAGACAATATTCACAAGGTCAAAAAACAAACAAGAAAACCAGAAAGAACACCCATGCTCAAACAGTGCCACCTTGCCTATTCTATATGTTACACCATGGAGAATATGTTAAGGTGCCAACAGTGCCACCCCATCTCTTTGTATTAAGTGTCTGAGACTAAGGTGAATGGGGTTCATGATGAATCCCCAGAGTAGCCACATTGACCTCAGATGACTGTTGTTCCTCCTTTGTATCGTTACTGTTGCAATTGCTCGCAGATAAATAATTCTCACGGATGGTTGCCATGTTAGGCACAACATAATATACAGCAAAAAACCTGACACACTTTCTATCGCTTTCCTATAAAGTCTCCCCATAGTGAAGTCTAAACAACAAATATATTTTTAGATACATCAAAGTCTGCTCAATTTTTAATTATATGGCTTTGGGGGTTTGATTGCATGTTCTTGGTGATGATTTGGCCTTGCAGTCATAAGGCTTTGGAATCAAACTTTTATCACTCGTTGAAAATAGTGACTGAAACCAAGCACTTTTAAAGAAAAGCTGAACACAAGTGTGCTACAGTTCAGTTCTACTCAATAGGGATGGATACAGGAGGAAAAGAGAGAGACCTTGGTGGTCCCTGACCCCTCGTAGTGACCACCTGCACGCAGCATTGCGAGCAGCCTGAGAAAACTCTAAGGGTCCACCATTTCGGATGTGCAAATATCATACCAGGTGGACAAAGAAGAAGGGGATAAAATTAATTTGTTTGGGAATCTTACCCAAAACTGTTCCATAAAACTTTATTGGGAAAAATAACAGAAATAGACGTGAAATCCATGATACTTCTCGAACACACACTCACCACACACACCAGACAAAACTCCACTTTCAAATATGTGGATGAGATTGATCAGGGGTATACATTTTATTTTGTTATAAAGGATATATAACAGGAATTAGAGAAATCAACAAACTAATTTTGAATGACGTTAGAACATCACATACCCACTGAAAGTTCATACCTATTACTGAAGACAGCTTCATTGAATTAAGAAACTGTAATATATTTATGCTTGGGGTCACCTGACACCAGAGGGCGCCACTGTCGGATGTCATGCAGGCAGTACAGGAAGTTAACTCTTGTACTTATCCGAAGTGGAAATAAAAGAGATCGGGTACACACCCGAAGCAGTTTATAATAACAGGACTCTTGTGTTATTACATTGTCGACGAGGTAAACTAAGAACTTTCCTATTTACAATGGGCACTATTGGAATTCTGCACGAATTCGTGGATGGCGAGTATTGGACGGATTTTGTCAACCGCCTGGATTAATATTTTGTTGCCAACCAAATGGAGGGGGAGGCTGATGCAGTCCGTCTCAGGGCAGTTCTCCTCACCGTCTGTGGTCAGAAGGATTACGTCATCATGAAGAACCTTCTCTCGTCTTTACGCCCAACTGCCAAGTCTTACGAGGAATTGTGTGATTTGGTGCGTGACCATCTAAAGCCAAAGGAAGGGATCATGATCTCACGCTATCGCTTTTACACGCATGTCCGTGCTGAAGGCCAGGATGCGTCGGGATTCGTCGCCGACCTACGACATCCTGCTGAGCCGTGTAAGTTCGGGAACATGTTGGAAGACATGTTGCGAGATTTCTTCGTGATAGGCATCAACCATGATGTGATTCTCCGGAAGTTATTGACCGAAGAGAAACTGGACTTAAAAAAGGCCATCACGATTGCACAGGCATGCATGACAACTGATGAGAACTTGAGGCAGATATCATCCAAAGGTCGGAGCTCCTCGGCAGACTTGTCAGGTACTGTAAACAAGATTGTGTCGTCTTCTGGCAAAGCTGCTCATGGCAGGGCTAAGTCAACTGTTTACATGAAACTTGTAGCTGCTCAAAGCCCGACAACTGGTACGAAGCTGAGTTCACCCTGTTGGCATTGTGGGGGCAATCATCTGCCTCATCAGCGTCAGTTTAAACAATATTCTTGGAATGGCTATTCGAAAGTGCGCCCACAACTGAGCAAGCGTGCTGCTGCTGCTCGTCATATTGTTGATGATGACCAGTCCAGTGCTGACTTTGATACACAACCTGAGGACGAAGTGTATAGTTTGTATTCGTTCTCATCAAAGAGCCAGCCGACAACTGTTAAAGTGAAGCTGAGTCCAGTCAAGGCCAAGTTGTGCTCAAGTGTTGAAAAAGTTTTCAAAGGGGAAAAACAGCTACTCGTGTCATATCTCCTTGTCTCTTACTCTGAAAGCTTTTTTACAAATAATTTGTCTCCTTTCACCAGAATGTCACTCTGAAGGAAAAATATTTCAAGAGCCATATATATGACAGTAAATTAGAAAAGTGAAAGGATAGAAAATGTCATAGCTAACCCTTACAGAAAGGTAACATGAACCACTTACAGCTGGCTTTAGAAACCCAAACTGGATAACAGACAATATTCACAAGGTCAAAAAACAAACAAGAAAACCAGAAAGAACACCCATGCTCAAACAGTGCCACCTTGCCTATTCTATATGTTACACCATGGAGAATATGTTAAGGTGCCAACAGTGCCACTCCATCTCTTTGTATTAAGTGTCTGAGACTAAGGTGAATGGGGTTTATGATGACTCCCCAGAGTAGCCACATTGACCTCAGATGACTGTTGTTCCTCCTTTGTATCGTTACTGTTGCAATTGCTCGCAGATAAATAATTCTCACGGATGGTTGCCATGTTAGGCACAACATAATATACAGCAAAAAACCTGACACACTTTCTATCGCTTTCCTATAAAGTCTCCCCATAGTGAAGTCTAAACAACAAATACATTTTTAGATACATCAAAGTCTGCTCAATTTTTAATTATATGGCTTTGGGGGTTTGATTGCATGTTCTTGGTGACCATTTGACTTTGCAGTCATAAGGCTTTGGAATCAAACTTTTATCACTCTTTGAAAATAGTGACTGAAACCAAGCACTTTTAAAGAAAAGCTGAACACAAGTGTGCTACGGTTCAGTTCTACTCAATAGGGATGGATACAGGAGGAAAAGAGAGAGACCTGGGTGGTCCCTGACCCCTCATAGTGACCACCTGCACGCAGCATTGCGAGCAGCCTGAGAAAACTCTAAGGGTCCACCATTTCGGATGTGCAAATATCATACCAGGTGGACAAAGAAGAAGGGGATAAAATTAATTTGTTTGGGAATCTTACCCAAAACTGTTCCATAAAACTTTATTGGGAAAAATAACAGAAATAGACGTGAAATCCATGATACTTCTCGAACACACACTCACCACACACACCAGACAAAACTCCACTTTCAAATATGTGGATGAGATTGATCAGGGGTATACATTTTATTTTGTTATAAAGGATATATAACAGGAATTAGAGAAATCAACAAACTAATTTTGAATGACATTAGAACATCACATACCCACTGAAAATTCATACCTATTACTGAAGACAGCTTCATTGAATTAAGAAACTGTAATATATTTATGCTTGGGGTCACCTGACACCAGAGGGCGCCACTGTCGGATGTCATGCAGGCAGTACAGGAAGTTAACTCTTGTACTTATCCGAAGTGGAAATAAAAGAGATCGGGTACACACCCGAAGCAGTTTATAATAACAGGACTCTTGTGTTATTACATTGTCGACGAGGTAAACTAAGAACTTTCCTATTTACAATGGGCACTATTGGAATTCTGCACGAATTCGTGGACGGCGAGGATTGGACGGATTTTGACGACCGCCTGAATTAATATTTTGTTGCCAACCAAATGGAGGGGGAGGCTGATGCAGTCCGTCTCAGGGCGGTTCTCCTTACCGTCTGTGGTCAGAAGGATTACGTCATCATGAAGAACCTTCTCTCGCCTTTACGCCCAACTGCCAAGTCTTACGAGGAATTGTGTGATTTGGTGCGTGACCATCTAAAGCCAAAGGAAGGGATCATGATCTCACGCTATCGCTTTTACACGCATGTCCGTGCTGAAGGCCAGGATGCGTCGGGATTCATCGCCAACCTACGACGTCCTGCTGAGCCGTGTAAGTTCGGGAACATGTTGGAAGACATGCTGCGAGATTTCTTCGTGATAGGCATCAACCATGATGTGATTCTCCGGAAGTTATTGACCGAAGAGAAACTGGACTTAAAAAAGGCCATCACGATTGCCCAGGCATGCATGACAACTGATGAGAACTTGAGGCAGATATCATCCAAAGGTCGGAGCTCCACGGCAGACTTGTCAGGTACTGTAAACAAGATTGTGTCGTCTTCTGGCAAAGCTGCTCATGGCAGGGCCAAGTCAACTGTTTACATGAAACTTGTAGCTGCTCAAAGCCCGACAACTGGTACGAAGCTGAGTTCACCCTGTTGGCATTGTGGGGGCAATCATCTGCCTCATCAGTGTCAGTTTAAACAATATTCTTGGAATGGCTATTTGAAAGTGCACCCACAACTGAGCAAGCGTGCTGCTGCTGCTCGTCATATTGTTGATGATGACCAGTCCAGTGCTGACTTTGATACACAACCTGAGGAGGAAATGTATAGTTTGTATTCGTTCTCATCAAAGAGCCAGCCGATAACTGTTAAAGTGAAGCTGAGTCAAGTCAAGGCCAAGTTGCGCTCAAGTGTTGAAAAAAGTTTCCTCCTTTGTTTGAGCCTGGCATTGGTAATTTTACTGGAGCCTAGGTGCAGATTCACCTGGATTCTGATGCAAGGCCTGTCTATCACAAAGCTCGGTCTGTCCCTTTATATGATAGAAACATAGAAAATAGGTGCAGGAGTAGGCCATTCGGCCCTTTGATGAGATGGAGAAGATTGAGATTGAGCTTGACAGACTCACGTGAAGGGGTCATATCACTTTTCGAGTTCAATGAGTGGGCCAGCCCTATTGTTCCTGTGTTGAAGAGTGATGGCACTGTCAGGATTTGCGGAGACTACAAAGTTACGATTAACCGATCCTCGAAACAGGTTCAGTACCCGTTACCGAAGGCTGATGACCTATTCACCTTGCTAGCTGGTGGAAAGTCATTTACTAAGCTAGATCTGACGTCGCCCTACTTGACACAGGAGCTCGTTGATAATTCGAAGAAACTGACCTGCATCAACACCCATACAACAGGTGTCCTTTTGGAATTCGTTCGGCTGCAGCCATAGGAATAAGGAGAGTCCACTGAAGTCTGTTCCTAGAACTGTCATGATCCAAGATGACATTCTGGTCACAGGTCGCGATACTGCTGAACATCTACACAGTCTTGAGGAAGTTCTAAATTGTCTGGACAAAGTGGGACTCAGGCTGAAACGTTCGAAGTATGCCTTCATGGCACCTGAAGTTGAATTCCTTGGTAGGAAGATTTCTGCTGATGGAATCAGGCCTACTGATTCAAAAACTAAGGCCATCAAAAATGCACCCAGGCCTCAGAATGTGACAGAGCTGCGTTCGTTCCTTGGGCTACTCAACTACTTTGGTCATTTCTTATGAAGATTGAGCACTTTATTAGAGCCACTGCATTTACAACTCAGAAAAGGTAACGATTGGGTCTGGGGTATGTCTCAAGATGGAGCCTTTGAGAAAGCTAAGAGTCTGCTCTGTTCAAACAAGTTGCTTGTTCATTATGATCTGTGTAAGCATATTGTATTAGCCTGTGATGCTTCATCATATGGTGTTGGCTGTATACTCCAACAAGCCAATGAGTCGAGTAAGCTACAACCTGTTGCGTGTGCTTCGAGAATTTTATCAAAAGCAGAAAGAGCTTGCAGCATGGTAGACAAAGAAGCTTTGGCCTGTGTGTATGGTGTAACAAAGATGCATCAGCACCTGTTTGGTCTCCGTTTTGAACTCGAAACGGATCACAAACCACTCATATCATTGTTTTCTGAAAACAAAGGTATTAATAGCAATGCATCGGCCCGTATTCAGAGGTGGGCGTTGACATTGTCCGGCTATAATTATATTATTTGTCATAGACCAGTACTGAGAATTGTGCCGATGCAATGAGTTGTTTGCCTTTGCCTACATCTGATGTGAAAACGCCTCAACCCGCAGATCTAATGTTGGTAATGGATGCTTTTGAGAGTGATGAAACTCCTGTCACTGCTCAACAAGTTAGGATCTGGACCAGCCATGACCCTATTTTGTCAGTTGTGAAACGTTGTGTCCTCAGTGGTGATTGGTCTGAAATACCTACGGAGATGTGTGAAGAGACCAAACCTTACACCAGTCGCAAAGATGAGCTGTCCATTCAGTCAAATTGTTTACTGTGAGGTAATCATGTCATCATGCCTAAAAAAGGGAGAGAAAGATTTGTACATGAGCTACATAGCACTCATCCCGGTATTGTTATGATGAAAGCCATTGCTAGGTCTCATAAGAACATAAGAAATAGGAACAGGAGTAGGCCATACGGCGCCGCGAGCTTGCTCCGACATTCAATAAGATCATGGCTGATCTGATCGTGGACTCAGCTCCACTTCCCCGCCTGCTCCCCATAACCCCTTACCCCCTTATCGCTCAAGAAACTGTCTATTTCTGTCTTAAATTTATTCAATGTCCCAGCTTTCACAGCTCTCCGAGGCAGCAATTCCACAGATTTAAAACCCTCAGCTCTGTTTTAAATGGGCGGCCCCTCATTCTAAGATCATGCCCTCTAGTTCTAGTCTCCCCCATCAGTGGAACCATCCTCTCTGCATCCACCTTGTCAAGCACCCTCATAATCTTATAGGTTTCGATAAGATCACCTCTCATTCTTCTGAATTCCAATGAGTAGAGGCCCAACCTACTCAACCTTTACTCATAAGTCAACCCCCTCATCCCCGGAATCAACCTAGTGAACTTTCTCTGAACTGCCTCCAAAGCAAGTATATCCTTTCGTAAATATGGAAACCAAAACTGCACGCAGTATTCCAGGTGTGGTCTCACCAATACCTTGTATAGCTGTAGCAAGACTTCCCTGCTTTTATACTCCATCCTCTTTGCAATAAAGGCCAAGATTCCATTGGCCTTCCTGATCACTTGCTGTACCTACATACTATCCTTTTGTGTTTCATGCACAAGTACCCCCAGGCCCTGCTGTACTGCAGCACTTTGCAATCTTTCTCCATTTAAATAATAACTTGCTCTTTGATTTTTTTTCTGCCAAAGTGTATGACCTCGCATTTTCCAACATTATACTCCATCTGCCAAATTTTTGCCCACTCACTTAGCCTGTCTATGTCCTTTAGCAGATTTTTTGTGTCCTGCTCAAACATTGCTTTTCCTCCCATCTTTGTATCGTCAGCAAACTTGGCTACGTTACACTCAGTCCCTTCTTCCAAGTCGTTAATATAGATTGTAAATAATTGGGGTCCCAGCAATGATCCCTGCGGCACCCCACTAGTTACTGATTGCCAACCTGAGAATGAAACATTTATCCCGACTCTCTGTTTTCTGATAGTTAGCCAATCCTCTATCCATGCTAATATATTACCCCCAATCCCATGAATTTTTATCTTGTATAGTAACCTTTTATGTGGCACCTTGTCAAATGCCTTCTGGAAGTCCAAATACACCACATCCATTGGTTCTCCTTTATCCACCCTGTTCGTTACATCTTCAAAGAACTCCAGCAAATTTGTCAAACATGATTTCCCCTTCATAAATCCATGCTGCTCTGCCTGACCGAATTTTGCTTATTCAAATGTCCTGCTATTGCTTCTTTAATAATGGACTCCATCATTTTCCCAACCACAGATGTTCGGCTAACTGGTCTATAGTTTCCTGCTTTTTGTCTGCCTCCTTTTTTAAATACATTTGCAGTTTTCCAATCTGCTAGGACCTCCCTAGAATCCATGGAATTGTGGTAAATGACAACCAATTACAACTTCTCTTAAGACCCTAGGATGCAAGCCATCATATACGGTGGCCTGGAATTGCATCTGATCTGGAATCATGTGTGCATCAGTGTAATACTTGCATGCAGCTAAGTAAAGTACCAGCGGAATCTCCTTTGGTCGTTTGGTCGTGGCCATCTAAACCATGGTCGAGAATCCATATCGATTTTGCGGGTCCATTCCTTGGAAAGATGGTTTTTGTTGTAGTGGATGCATATTCAAAGTGGATAGAGTGTATTTTATGTCATCCAGTACATCTACAGCCACTATTGAGAGCCTACGTGTCATGTTTGCTACTCATGGTTTACCTGAAATTGTTGTGAGCGACAACGGATTTTGTTTCACAAGTCTTGAATTTCAAGAGTTCATGAAACTCAATGGTATTAGACATGTGAGGTCAGCTCCATTCAAACCTGCTTCTAATGGTCAAGCAGTGCGTGCTGTTCAAACTATCAAACAAAGTATGAAACGTATAAGTCAGGGTTCACTTCAAACTCATTTGTTGTATATATTGCTCAGTTACAGGACCTCATACTGTTACTGGGGGGGTGTTTCCCCTGCTGAACTACTGATGAAGAGAAATCTCATGACCAAGCTTTCACTTGTTCATCCTGATTTGAATGATCGCGTTGAAAACTGACGTCAAAGTCAGCAATTGTATCATGATCGTGTTGCTGTGTCACAAGATATATCTCTGTCAATGATCCAGTGTTTGTACTGAACTATGGTCGAGGTCCAAAATGGTACTGCTGGTACTGTTACATCTAAGGAGGGTAACAGAGTGTTCATTGTCGTGCTCAAGAATGGCCAAACATGCAGAAAACATGTTAACCAGGTAAAATTGCGGCACGCAGATGAACTGGAACCGTTTGAGGAAGATCCAATCAGTGACCCACCAACTATCGTTCATTCACCAGAGGCCTCTGTTTGTTTGTTTTTTTGTTTTTTTTTAAATTCGTAGCCAATCGTTACAATTCTTTGTCAAATCACAAACGCCAGAGGTCACCTTCACGCCAAGGATCACTCTGCGCCAATGCTCTTAGCCAAAAGGCCTAGAGCCACTGCACCGTTCCTGGAAGTACTGCAATACCAGGTTCATGCCATGGAGGTGGATGGGTCAGGTCCCCCACACACCTCCGTGGAGGTGGATGGGTCAAGCCACCCCACCCACCTCCTGTTTCCAAAAACGCAAGCATATACCTTCCTGATCCAGGGAGAACCACCCGGAGGTCATGGTGGCTACTCCCCTGTCAGGTCAGTTACGCATGATCTTAGCCAAAAGGCCGAGAAGCGCCCTCCAGAGTGCCACTCCAACCTGTGAAGCCTCCTTAAACACCTGTGTTCCCAAGGGATTATGGGATCCCTTGGGACTCCAGGGGATGAGCACTCTGCTGGCTGTACAGAGTAAATACAAGTATACATATATAACAACCTCCAAGTTACACACCATCCTGACTTGGAAATATATCACCGTTCCTTCATTGTCGTTGGGTCAAAATCCTGGAATTCCCTCTCTAACAGCACTGTGGGAGTACCTTCATCACAGACTGCAGCAGTTCAAGAAGGCAGCTCACCACCACCTTCTCAAGGGCAATTAGGGATGGGCAATAAATGCTGGCCTTGCCAGTGATGCCCACATCCCGGAACGAATAATTTAAAAAGTTATGTGAAGAGACTGGAGAAGCTGGGATTGTTTTCCTTTTGAGCAGGGAAGATTAAGAGGAGATTTGATAGAGGTGTTCAAAGTCATGAATGGTTTTGATAGAGTAAATAAGGAGAAACTCTTTCCAGTGACAGAAAGGTCGGTTACCAGATGATATAGACTTAAAGTGTTAGGCAAAAGAACCAGAGGCAAAAAGAGATTTTTTTTTTTCTTTGCACAGCGAGTTGTTGTGGTCTGGAATGGACTGTCTGAAAGGGTGGAGGAAATAGATTCAACAGCAACTTTCAAAAGCGAATTGGATAAGTACTTGAAGGGAAAAAAATGACAGCAGCATGGGGATAAACCATGCGATTCCAACTAATTGCATAGCTCTTTCAAACAGCCGGCACAGACACGATTGGCCGAATAACCTCCTTCTTTGCTGTATTATTCTATAATTCTCTGATATCGGTACTTTTGCAAAGAAAGGGAGTACTGCAGTCAGTCTTCCTGGCAGCAAAAAGGTAAAATTCCTGGTGGGAATGGGCTGACATTCCAAACCTACCTCTAACTCCTTGCAAAGATCATACAAATGTAAAAAAACAAAGTCTAAATAATGCCACAGGCAATTGCTGCCATTGCCTGATTACTGATTCAGTGTGTTGCTCTCTCATTACATAGAATTATAGAGAATGTACAGCACAGAAACAGGCATTTCAGCCCAACTGCTCTATGCCAGTGTGTATGCTCCACACAAGCCTCCTCCCAACCCTCTTCATCTAACCCCCAGTATAACCTTCTATTCCTTCCTCCATCATGTGTTTATCTAGCAACCCCTTAAATTCACCTCAACTACTTCTTGTGATACGAGTTCCACTTTCTCACCACTTTCTGGGTAAAGAAGTTGCTCCTGAATTCCCTATTGGATTTATTAGTCACTATCTTATATTTACATAAGAACATAAGAAATAGGAACAGGAGTAGGTCATACTGCCCCTCGAGCCTGCTCCGCCATTAAATAAGATCATGGCTGAGCTGATCATGGACTCGGCTCCACTTCCCCGCCGCTCCCCATAGCCCCTTATCCCCTTATCGTTTAAGAAACTGTCTATTTCTGTCTTAAATTTATTCAATGTCCCAGCTTCCACAGCTCTCTGAGGCAACGAATTCCACAGATTTACAACCCTCTGAGAAAAGAAATTCCTCCTCATCGCTGTTTTAAATGGGCGGCTCCTTATTCCAAGATCATGCCCTCTAGTTCTAGTCTCCCCCATCAGTGGAAACATCCTCTATCCATCGAAGCCCCCTCATAATCTATACGTTTCGATAAGATCACCTCTCATTCTTCTGAATTCCAATGAGTAAAGACCCAACCTACTCAACCTTTTACTCATAAGTCAACCCCCTCATCCCTGGAATCAACCTAGTGAACTTTCTTTGAACTGCCTCCAAAGCAAGTATATCCTTTCATAAATATGGAAACCAAAACTGCACGCAATATTCCAGGTGTGGCCTCACCAATACCTTGTATAGCTGTAGCAAGACTTCCCTGCTTTTATACTCCATCCTCTTTGCAATAAAGGCCAAGGTACCATTGGCCTTCCTGATCACTTGCTGTACCTGCATACTATCCTTTTGTGTTTCATGCACAAGTACCCCCAGGCCCTGCTGTACTGCAGCACTTTGCAATCTTTCTCCATTTAAATAATAACTTGCTCTTTGATTTTTTTTTCTGCCAAAGTGCATGACCTCACACTTTCCAACATCATACTCCATCTGCCAAATTTTTGCCCACTCACTTAGCCTGTCTATATCCTTTTGCAGATTTTTTGTGACCTCCTCACACATTGCTTTTCCTCCCATCTTTGTATCGTCAGCAAACTTGGCTACGTTACACTCAGTCCCTTCTTCCAAGTCGTTAATATAGATTATAAATAGTTGAGGTCCCAGCGGCACCCCACTAGTTACTGACTGCCAACCAGAGAATGAACCATTTATCCCGACTCTCTGTTTTCTGTTAATTAGCCAATCCCCTATCCATGCTAATATATTACCCACAACCCCGTGAACTTTTATCTTGTGCAGTAACCTTTTATGTGGCACCTTGTCAAATGCCTTCTGGAATTCAAAATACACCACATCCATTGGTTCCCCTTCATCCACCCTGTTTATGGCCCCAGGTTTTCATCTTCTGCACAAGTGGAATATGAGTGCACATCTCTGTCTTGATGTTCTCAACTATCAATAGTACAAACTGTAAAATATTGTTCAACATGAATAATGGCTCAAAATAAATAGTGGCAACACACAACATGAATTGGGCATAGCAACAATGCAGAGAAATATATCTAATTAGATCCAGTGGAACCACTAACTCGTAAAGTGGAGTCATGTAGTAGTGCCAAAGTGACATCTCATGTATTTCATTTTATGTAAAGTAAATTAAGTGGCTTTAATCCTTCATGAACTGTTGGCCTTTTAGAAATAAGGCTTAGGTTTCTAGCACAAGGCTAGGGGATCAGTCTGTTACATAGAAACATAGAAACATAGAAAATAGGTGCAGGAGTAGGCCATTCGGCCCTTCTAGCCTGCACCGCCATTCAATGAGTTCATGGCTGAAAATGCAACATCAGTACCCCATTCCTGCTTTCTCACCATACCCCTTGATTCCCCTAGTAGTAAGGACTTCATCTAACTCCTTTTTGAATATATTTAGTGAATTGGCCTCAACAACTTTCTGTGGTAGAGAATTCCACAGGTTCACCACTCTCTGGGTGAAGAAATTCCTCCTCATCTTGGTCCTAAATGGCTTCCCCCTTATCCTTAGACTGTGTCCCCTGGTTCTGGACTTCCCCAACATTGGGAACATTCTTCCTGCATCTAACCTGTCTAATCCCATCAGAATTTTAAACGTTTCTATGAGGTCCCCTCTCATTCTTCTGAACTCCAGTGAATACAAGCCCAGTTGATCCAGTCTTTCTTGATAGGTCAGTCCCGCCATCCCGGGAATCAGTCTGGTGAACCTTCGCTGCACTCCCTCAATAGCAAGAATGTCCTTCCTCAGGTTAGGAGACCAAAACTGTACACAATACTCCAGGTGTGGCTTCACCAAGACCCTGTACAATTGTTGAATTGATTGCTATGGAATAGCATGTAATACAGGTGATATTCTTCCGATAAAGTTTCTTGAGAGATGCTCTATTGTGTATTAATTGAAAAGGACACAATAATATAATAAGTCATGCAATTTTATTATTAAATCATTAGTAATATCTCATTTTGCAAAATCAGTAATTTAACTATTTATACAAAAATGATTCTTAAATATTAGTAAATATCAAAAAGCCTATTGAAAAGAACGTTCCTAGGGCACATATATAATTTTTATAGTAATGCAATATTAATGTGCTCTGTGGTGAATTTGGGATAGAAATAGGTATGCATGGCACCTGTTTTTTGGGCATAAAATGGGTGAAAAGCATACAAATTTAGCAGTGAAACGATGTGCATCCCATTGGCAAAGTCATGAAGCCTATTTTTTAGGTGTACCAGACGGACATCTAAAACAGGCATTGGAGCATTTGAAAATATAAATTAGGGGCCTATAGCCTGTTAAAGAACCCTTTTGACAAATGAGTTACCTCATGAGCAGACCAGACATCGGGCTTGCCCCGCATATGATTCTTCAGCTGACATTTTTTGTTTACAAAACCACCGCCCTATGGAACCAGGAGGAGCAGCAATACTCCACTCACCCCGCCACCTCCCCGCTTATAGTCCACTCCAACCTATTTCCTGGGACTTGCCTGATGGCCACTGCTGGCAAGGCAGGCGGCCCAAAATTGCCATCTCCCATTGGGTGAGCTACCTGGGAAGTGCAACCAGCACCAGAAGATCACCCAAATTATTCAGATGAGGCCCAAGGACCAAATTCTACGGATTTTAAGGCCTCTTGCTTTAGGTGCACACTGCCTCTGCAGCACCAAGTCAAAACGGGCCCAGAATCATTTCTGCCCCTATTGCTACTGCTCATGGCTTTCTGGAACTGAGTACTAATAGGATAGCTCTTTAAAGTTTAAAAAATACAGACTTTTTTTGACCTTTTCTCTCTCTTTTTTACATTTGCTTTTCTGTCGCCTATTATCTCTTGGACTCTACTGAATAATGTATTTCCATTTTAAATCGTTGCAATCTCCTCCCAGTCTCCTGCTATTTTTAAAAGTTCATTATCATTCTCGTAAGACAATTTATCAGGTAAAAAGAAGAGAGCACAATGATGCGCTCAATGAGATCATCACATCGCTGATTGAATCTGCTCCAAAAAGTGAAATTAATAAATAACAATAATAGAAATAGCCTGGAAACTAGATGTTAGACTTCATGCTGTGGTGCATTTACTTTTTTTTAGGCAGCTGTATCTTTCATTGAAGATAGGTGATCCCGATTTTTGACTGGGATGAACGTGGGCAGGAAGTCTGTGAAAGCAATGAAGCCTCTTTAACATTCTTCAACCTCAAACATGAGAGATGGGTCAGTAAAAGAGTGAAAGAAAGAGTTTGAAGTCTGGAATTAGCATTATTCATCAAAGTCACCCAAGAGACAGCAGGTCACAGAATACAGATGAGAAGAGAGTATGTGCCAGAACTGGGCTCAAATGGAAAACACAGAGTGTAACAAAGTTGATGGAAGAACAGGTGGAGCCAGGGGAGCAGATTGGAGCTGGAATAAGAATTTGTAAAGAATGGTAGAGCTAGATAAGTTTAGAAGAGATGTAATTTAGGGAGAATTGAGAAAGATATCAACAGAACCAAACTAGAATTGAAAGAGAAAACCATGGACCTGGACAGAACTGGGAGCAGGGAAATGAAACAAGGAGGGTATAATTTGTACATACACAATAATGTCCCGAAATTCTGTGCATTCTCCTGATAATACATCATTCACTTTGACAACTATTATAAAACCAATCATAATCTAAACTTTATATTAAGAACAACTCCTTACATTGAAAGAGCACTTTCATGTGATAAACATCCCATGGAATTCCATTGATGAAAATAGACATGAAAACAAGCCATGGGAGAGATTAGGAGGCGTGACTTAAAGGCTAGACTTTCCATTGATATCTATATCGCCCCAAAATGAGCAATATTTCTGGCGTTAGTGGAATTATTATTTTTCGGGATCGCCACAATATCGCCCATTTTAAAAACACTAGTTTTGCATTTTTTATTTGGGCATTACCCATAGCGATGTGAAATGGGCGATAGTGATTTATTTGTCTTGCAAGGCCGGCATCCACAGCAACGGCCGTTCTGCGCATGCGTGTTTTTTTTTAGGTGATTAACTTTTCCCGGGATTCGGGAGGTCAAGGGTCATCTGCACATGCGCAGAACAATTGAAAGAGAGAGAGAGAGAGTCGATTGAGGAAAGCTGGTGTGATTTTTGAGAGAATAATAATTTTTTTTAAAAAATAATGGAATTTGTCGAATCCGGGTTAAGTGATGTTGGAGAGTGGCGGAGGTGGGTGAAGGGAGTGATGTTGGTGAGGTGGCAGAGATGGGTGGCATAAGGCGTGCTAAGATATTTTCAGGTGAGGCAAATGTTGCCCTGGTCCACGAGGTGGAAACTCGTTGGGCCCATTTGATGCACGGTGGTCATGGGAAACCCCCACCATGAGTGTATCAGCGAATTTGGGCGGTGATCAACGAAGTTGTGTCATCGGCGGCACATGATGTTCGTGAGCCAAACCAGTGCCGCAAGCACTGGAATGACCTTGTTGGTTCGGGAAGAGTAAGTATTAACTTTATAATTATAATTGTAATGATGCTATCACTCATTAATTCAAATGTAGATCTGCTGGATTATAATTCAGCTGGTAATCTTGGTGTCATGCGTTAGTTCCTAACCACGATCTTATTAAATTTATTCTCAGACCGTAGATATAACCATGCATTCAATTGTATACAAAGCGTATTAGCATTTAACGTTAATGATGAATATCAAGGGTGATGACAAATTGTAGATTATCTATGTGTTCTGTTGTGTAATCGTAATGGTTGTGTATCTGTAAAGCATGCACTCCCATGTTCCGCCACCAGGGAGCGCATCCACTGAAGTCCCAAGGGATCCCAGCATCCCTTGGGAGCACTGTAAAAAGCCGGCTCCTGAGGCCTGTTACTCACTCTGGAGTATCTTAATAAAGACTGAGGTCACTGTTACTTTAACCTCCCTATGTGCAGTTTCAGCTGTGTTAGGAACACAATAACTGGCGACAAGTACACGAATCCAATGCAAAGATGCAGCAAACTGTGGGCATTCTGGAGAAGTTCTTGGAGGGTGAGGACTAGGAAGCCTATGTCGAACGGTTAGACCAGTATTTTGTAGCCAACGAGCTGGACGGAAAAGGAAGCGCTGCAAAAAGGAGAGCGGTCCTCCTTACAGTCTGCAGGGCACCGACCTACAGCCTCATGAAGAATCTTCTGGCTCTGGTGAAACCCACAGATAAGTCATATGAGGAGCTGTGTACACTGGTTCCCACTGGTTCGGGAGCATCTTAACCCGAGGGAGAGCGTGCTGATGACGAGGTATCAGTTCTACACGTGTCAGCGATCTGAAGGTCAGGAACTGGTGAGCTATGTCGCCGCGCTAAGGCGACTTGCAGGACAATGTGAGTTTGATGGCTACCTGGAGCAGATGCTCAGAGACCTTTTTGTTCTGGGTATTGGCCACGAGACCATCCTATGAAAACTTTTGACTGTAGAGACACCGACCCTCAAAGACTATTGCGATAGCACAGGCATTTATGTCCATCAGAAATAGCACCAAATAAATCTCTCAGCACACAAGTACTAGCAATGTTCATAAATTAACTGGAACTGTGTTTCTGAGCAGAAATGTACAGGGCAGAAACCACGAGTCAGCAACTGCCATCAGGCCTCAGGTGACCCAGATGACTGAGTCTGCAACAAAGGATGAATGCAAAGCATTCCATTCAGCCTATTCATGCCACTTCAAAGGGTATGTTTGCAAGAGCTGTGGAACAATGGGGCATCTCCAATGAGCTTGCAGCTCTTGCAGCTCTGCTAACCACCACGTGGAAGACGAAGATCGGTCCATGGTGGATCAAAGCAATTTCGAGCCTCAGAGAGAGGAGTCAGATGTTGAAGTTCATGGGGTGCACACATTTTCGATGAAATGTCCACCTATAATGCTAAACGTAAAATTGAATGGCTTACCCATAGCCATGGAACTGGACACTAGTGCTAGCCAATCCATCATGAGTAAAAAGGTGTTTGAAAGACTGTGGTGCAACAAGGCACTCAGACCAGCCCTGAGCCCCATCCACACGAAACTGAGAACGTACACCAAAGAGCTTATCACTGTCCTGGGCAGCACCATCGTCAAGGTCACCTATGAGGGCACAGTGCATGAACTGCCACTCTGGATTGTCCCGGGCAATGGCCCCACATTGCTTGGAAGGAGCTGGCTGGGCAAAATCCGTTAGCGCTTGGATGTCATCCCAGTTCTATCACATGTCGATGAAGCCTCATGTATCCAGGTTCTTAACAAATTTCCTTCCCTTTTTGAGCCAGGCATTGGAAACTTTACCGGGGCGAAGGTGCGGATTGACTTGGTCCCAGAGGCACGACCCATTCGCCACGAGGCGCGAGCGATACCTCATGATGAGGGAGAGAGTGGAAATCGAGCTGGACAGACTGCAACACGAGGGCATCATCTCCCCAGTGGAATTCAGCGAGTGGGCCAGCCCGATTGTTCCAGTGCTCAAAAGTGATGGCACGGTCAGGATTTGCGGCGATTATAAAATAACTATTAATCGTTTCTCGCTACAGAACCAATACCCGCTACCTAAGGCAGACGACCTATTTGCAAGGCTGGCAGGAGGCAAGACGTACACCAAGCTCGACCTGACTTCGGCCTACATGACGCAGGAGCTAGAGGAGTCTTTGAAGGGCCTCACCTGCATCAACACGCACAAGGGACCGTTCATCTACAACAGATGCCCGTTTGGAATTCGGTCGGCTGCAGCGATCTTCCAGAGAAACATGGCGAGCCTACTCAAGTCGGTACCATGCACGGTGGATTTTCAGGATGACATATTGGTCACGGGTCGGGACACCTACAAAACCTGGAGGAGGTCCTCCAGTGATTGGATCGCATAGGGCTGCGGCTGAAGAGGTCGAAATGCGTCTTCATGGCAACAGAAGTGGAGTCTTTGGGGAGAAAGATCGCGGCGGAGGGCATTCGGCCCACAGACGCCAAGACAGAGGCTATCAGGAACGCGCCCAGGCCACAGAACGTCGTGGAGCTGCGGTCGTCCCTGGGACTCCTCAACTATTTTGGTAATTTCCTACTGGGGTTAAGCACCCTCTTAGAGCCCCTACATGTATTATTGCGTAAAGGTGAGAACTGGGTATGGGGAAAAAACCAAGTAATTGCTTTTGAGAAAGCCAGAAACATTTTATGCTCCAACAAGCTGCTTGCATTGTATAACCCGTGTAAAACACTCATGCTAGCATGTAATGCGTCGTCGTGAGGAGTCGGGTGTGTATTACAACAAGATAACGTTGTGGGGAAGTTGCAACCTGTCGTCTATGCTTCCAGGAGCTTGTCTAAGGCCGAGAGGGCCTACAGCATGATTGAGAAAGAGGCATTAGTGTGTGTGTTCAGGGTAAAGAAAATGCATCAGTACCTGCTTGGCCTCAAATTTGAGCTGGAAACCGATCACAAGCCCCTCATATCCCTGTTCGCTGAAAACAAGGGGATAAATACTAATGCCTCAGCCCGCATACAAAAGTGGGCACTCACGCTATCAACGTATAACTATACCATCCTCCACAGGCCAGGCACCAAGAACTGTGCGGATGCTCTCAGTCGGCTACCATTGCCCACCACGGGGGTGGAAATGGCGCAGCCTGCAAACTTGTTGGTGGCGCAGCCCGCAGACTTGTTGATGGTCATGGAAGCGTTTGAAAATGATAAATTACCTGTCACAGCCCGCCAGATTAGGACTTGGACCAGCCAAGATCCTCTGCTGTCCCTAGTAAAAAAACTGTGTACTGCATGGGAGCTGGGCCAGCATCCCCGTTGAAATGCAAGAGCTCGTCAAGCCGTTCCAGCGGCGAAAGGACGAGCTGTCCATTCAGGCAGACTGCCTGTTGTGGGGTAACTGCGTAGTGTTACCCAAAAAGGGCAGGGAGACATTCATCTCAGATCTCCACAGCACACACCTGGGTATAGTAATGATGAAAGCGATAGCCAGATCCCATGTGTGGTGGCCCGGTATCGACTCTGACTTAGAGTCCTGTGTACGGCAATGCAGCATGTGTGCTCAGTTGAGCAATGCACCCAGAGAGGCACCACTAAGTTTGTGGTCCTGGCCCTCCAGACCATGGTCGAGGATCCATGTCGACTATGCAGGCCCGTTTCTCGGTAAAATGTTCCTGGTGGTGGTGGATGCTTTTTGAAAATGGATTGAATGTGAAATAATGTCGGGAAGCACCGCCACCGCCACCATTGAAAGCCTGAGGGCCATGTTTGCCACCCACGGCCTGCCTGACATACTGGTCAGTGACAACGGGCCATGTTTCACCAGTGCCGAATTTATAGAATTCATGACCCGCAATGGGATCAAACATGTCACCTCGGCCCCTTTTAAACCAGCCTCCAATGGGCAGGCAGAGCGGGCAGTACAAACAATCAAACAGAGCCTTAAACGAGTCACAGAAGGCTCACTCCAAACCAGCCTGTCCCGAGTACTGCTCAGCTACCGCACGAGACCCCACTCGCTCACAGGGGTGCCCCGGCTGAACTATTCATGAAAAGGACACTTAAAACTAGACTCTCGCTGGTTCAGCCTAACCTGCATGATTAGGTAGAGAGCAGGCGGCAGCAGCAAAATGTAAATGATGGTCGCGCCACAGTGTCATGGGAAATTGATCTGAATGACCCTGTGTATGTGCTAAACTATGGACATGGTCCCAAGTGGATCGTGGGCATGGTGATAGCTAAAGAAGGGAGTAGCGTGTTTGTATTAAAACTAGACAATGGACAAATTTGCAGAAAGCACCTGGACCAAACGAGGCTGCGGTTCACAGACTGCCCTGAACAACCCACAGCAGACGCCACCTTTTTCGAGACCACAACACACACCCAAAGGATCAACGACATCATGCCGGACCAGGAAATCGAACCCGTCACGCCCAATAGCCCAGCAATGCCAGGTTCACCCAGCAGCCCTGCAGGGCCAACAACACCCCAGCCCAGCGAGGGCACAGCCAACACACCAGAACAGACATTTGTACCGAGGGGGTCCACCAGGGAAAGAAAGGCTCCCGACCGCCTCACCTTGTAAATAGTTTTCACTTTGACTTTTGGGGGGAGTGATGTTGTGTATCTGTAAAGCATGAACTCCCATGTTCTGCCACCAGGGAGCGCATCCCCTGACGTCCCAAGGGATCCCAGCATTCCTTGGGAGCACTGTATATAAACCAGCCCCTAAGACCTGTTCCTCACTCTGGAGTGTCTTATTAAAGACTGAGGTCACTGTTACTTTAACCTCCCTGTGTGCAGTCTCATCTGTGTTAGGAACACAACAGTAATAGTATCTAATAATATCTGTAATATCTGTAATAGTACCTAGACAATGAACTTATGTCATGCTCTTGTCACCAGAGGAAGCTTTCCAAATACCACACAGAGCAGAGACGGACCGGAGGAGGACCGGCAGGTCTGTGCCAGCTCACCCATCTGGAAGAGTGTTGGCATTAGTGGGGGTCCATAATCGTTCGACCATCCGTGGTGGTGCTGAACCCGTTCTTGTGCCATGTGAGTAATGTATAAACCATTGGTGATTTAAAGTAATTTAATGCTATTTCAGAATAATATATGATTGATGTAATTTTATGTAATTAATGATGGGATCATGAAATATCATGGTACAGAATCTGCATTGCATTACAATCATGATGTTAATTATATGTGGCGTCTGTCAGTGATATTTATACTAGTAGTGTTGCTCCTCTTACATATGCCTGCGAAGCATAAGCATTCTCATGTCACGCTGGCATCCCCTTCTCTTCTGCTGACCTCCATTTATGTTTTCTAGGTCCCCAGGCACCCGAGGCTTCGCAGGCTCCCCAGGCTCTATCTGGCGGCAATGAGGCAAGAGCTTCTCCACTGCTGGTGCAAGTGCTGTTGTCCACTGAAGACAGCGAGGAGATGGATGATGAGCCTGTAGCACGTCCTCCTCCACCGAGGAAGCAGCGGGGCCAAGCCCCTTGCAGCAGGGCACCCCGAGTGGTTCAATGTCTGCGCCGACCCTGCGGAGATTGGTTCGGTAAAGTCAGATTGCTCCCAGACTGGCAGATGTCAACCTGGACATGATTTAACTGTCTCGGATGAGCATCAACATTGGTCAGGAGCTCCTCCAGGCAATGGGCAGGTTAACTAGTCACGTTGCCATTCTGACTGCATTGAACTCGGAGGAGATGCTGCAGATGGTTGCAGCAATGCAGAGAATGGCCGATTCCATGGATGCCATATGGCAGGCTGTGGTCTCGGGATACGGCACTGCACCCCAAGGTACGGTACCGCCCTTGTTGACAGATGCGAGTCAGGAGGAAGCAGTTGCTTCTGACTCCGAGGAGGTTTCTTTGCAAACATCCTCTCCAGATTCTCCAGCCTCAACTGTGACTCTGCGACCGTCAGCCCCCACACAGCAGCAGCACTTGAGATGCCCTACTGCAAGGCGGCTTGGTGTGGGTAGATAGGGGGGTGTAAGTGGGAGAGGAGTGGGGGGGTTCAGACCAGGGGGAGTAAAGGCAAGGCGAGGCTTGGCCGCAAGTAGGGGAGGGGGTGGCAGTATTGTTTTGTATTTTGAATTGTTCAGTTATTGTTATTAATACATTTGTTGACTGTTCTGTGGGTGGGTGGATGGCTGTAATATTTATAATTGTTTTTGAAACATTGCTGTTGCTGTTGTACTGTTGTATATTACTGTTACTGTTTTTTTTTAATTCACCGTTGGGGTGGGGGTGGGTGGTAGATGGGTGTTTATATATTTGTTTAAAAAAATTGTTATCATTAAATATTTTTATTTAACTTAACATTGTTGTGCAGTGTTAAATCTAAGGAAGAGGTATATAAATTGGCCAGAAAAGGCAGCAAACCTGAGGACTGGGAGAAATTTAGAATTCAGCAGAGGAGGACAAAGTGTTTAATTAGGGAAATAGAATATGAGAGGCAGCTTGCTGGGAATATAAAACTGACTGCAAAAGCTTCTATAGATATGTGAAGAGAAAAAGATTAGTGAAGACAAATTTAGGTCCCTTGCAGTCAGAATCAGGTGAATTTATAACGGGGAACAAAGCAATGGCAGACCAATTGAACAAATACTTTGGTTCTGTCTTCATGAAGGAAGACACAAACAACTTTCCGGAAATACTAGGGGACCGAGGTTCTAGAGAGAGAAGGAGGAATTGAAGGAAATCCTTATTCGTAGGGAAATTGCGTTAGGGAAATTGATGGAATTGAAGGCCGATAAATCCCCAGGGCCTGATAAGCTACATCCCAGAGTAATTAAGGAAGTGGCCCTAGAAATAGTGGATGCATTGGTGATCATTTTCCAACAGTCTATCAACTGTGGATCAGTTCCTATGGACTGGAGGGTAGCTAATGTAACCCCACTGTTTAAAAAAGGAGGGAGAGAGAAAACGGGCAATTATAGACCGGTTAGCCTGACATCAGTAGTGGGGAAAATGTTGGAATCAATTATTAAAGATGAAATAGCAGCACATTTGGAAAGCAGTGACGGGATCGGTTCAAATCAGCATGGATTTATGAAAGGGAAATCCTGCTTGACAAATCTTCTCTAATTTTTTGAGGATGTAACTAGTAGAGTGGACAAGGGAGAACCAGTGGATGTGGTGTATTTGGACTTTCAAAAGGCTTTTGACAGGGTCCCACACAAAAGATTGGTGTGCAAAATTAAAGCACATGGTATTGGGGGTAATATACTGACGTGGACAGAGAACTGGTTGACAGACAGGAAGCAGAGAGTCGGGATAAACGGGTCCTTTTCACAATGGCAGGCAGTGACTAGTGGGGTGCCGCAGGGCTCAGTGCTGGGACCCCAGCTGTTTACAATATACAGCAATGATTTACATGAAGGAATTGAGTGTAATATCTCCCAAGTTTGCAGATGACACTAAGCTGGGTGGCAATGTGAACTGTGAGGAGGATGCTCAGAGGCTGCAGGGTGACTTGGACAGGTTAGGTGAGTGAGTAAATGCATGGCAGATGCAGTATAATGTGGATAAATGTGAGGTTATCCACTTTGGTGGGAAAACATGAAGGCAGAATATTATCTGAATGGTGGCAGATTAGCAAAAGGGGAGGTGCAACGAGACCTGGGTGTCATGGTACATCAGTCGTTGAAAGTTGGCATGCAGGTACAGCAGGCGGTGAAGAAGGCAAATGGTATGTTGGCCTTCATAGCTAGGGGATTTGAGTATCAGAGCAGGGAGGTCTTACTGCAGTTGTACAGGGCCTTGGCCTCACCTGGAATATTGTGTTCAGTTTTGGTCTCCTAATCTGAGGAAAGATGTTCTTGCTATTGAGGGAGTGCAGTGAAGGTTCACCAGACTGATTCCCGGGATGGCAGGACTGACCTATGAGGAGAGACTGGATCGACTGGGCCTGTTCACTGGAGTTTAGAAGGATGAGAGGGGATCTCATAGAAACATATAAAATTCTGAAGTGACTAGTCAGGTTAGATGCAGGAAGAATATTCCGATGTTGGGGAAGTCCAGAACCAGAGGCACAGTCTTAGGATGAGGGGTAAGCCATTTTGGACTGAGATGAGGAGAAACCTCTTCACTCAGGGAGTTGCTAATCTGTGGAATTCTCTACCGCAGAGAGTTGTTGATGCCAGTTCATTCGATATATTCAAGAGGGAGTTAGATATGGCCCTTACAGCTAAAGGGATCAAGGGGTATGGAGAGAAAGCAGGAAAGGGGTACTGAGGTGAATGATCAGCCATGATCTTATTGAATGGTGGTGCAGGCGCGAAGGGCCGAATGGCCTACTCCTGCACCTATTTTCTATGTTTCTATGTCTTCCAATAACAACAGGGTAAACATCAATACAAGGTTTGCAAACATTGGCGAGGCCAAGCAAGGCAAGGATGAAACATAACATGACACAACTGTAACTGTCACCAACGTAATTTCACGCAAAGCGTTCATTTATGAGCTGCGGGCGCAACAGTCTTGCAGCTGTATAACTACCATGGGGCTTTTCCTGTGGTCTAGGGTGGGGTGGGGGCATGGCTTCAATGCCAGCCTGATTGTCCTCCCCGAGGTCTTCGTCCACCTCCTTGTCCTCCTCTTCCGCCTCCCCTCTTTCCTGAGGTGGACCGGCAGTCCCATCGGGCAATTCTTGTCCCCTCCTGATAGATAAGTTATGCAACATGCAGCACACCACAATGAACTCAGCGACCTGTTCATGGTGGTATTGTAAGTCACCTCCTGAGTGGTCCAGGTATCTGACTCCAATTGTCTTTTCGACGACATTGCGTGTGGCTATATAGCTTTCCTGGTAACGCTTCTCGGCTTCCATCTGGGGCTTACGTAGGGGGGTCATGAGCCAACTGGCAAAGCCATATCCTTTATCCCACAGCATCCAACCATGACCTTGTGGCTGACTCTTAAACAAGTCAGAGATAGTGCTCTCACGCAAGATGTGTGCATCATGGATGATCCCTGGAAATTTTGCATTTACTGTCATGATTATTTGGTTGTGGTCAACAACGAGTTGTACATTCAGTGAGTGGAATCCCTTTCAGTTCCAAAACACCTCTGCATCCTGAAAAGTTGCTCGCAGGGCAATGTGCGTACAGTCTATTGCTCCTTGCACTTTGGGGAAGTTTGCTATTCTTGAGAAACCCAAAGCCCTCTCAGTCTGTGCCTCCCTGGTCATAGGGAAGCTTATAAAGTCCATCCTGTGAGCATAAAGGGCTTCAGTCACCTGTCAAATGCAGCAATGTGTGGCGTGCTGAGAGATACTGCAAATGTTGCCAGCTGAGGCCTGAAAGGAGCCCGATGCATAGAAGGAAAGTGCCACAATAAACCTGACCTTAACGGGCAGTGCGGTCTTGATGATGCTGGTCGGCTGCAGATCTCCCTTAATTAGCTGGCATGCCTCACTGATGAACTCCTTTCGGAAGCGCAACCTCCTAAGGCATGTGTTATCAGACAAGTCCAGGTATGATCACTTACCCTTGTAAATGCATTGGGTGTAAGGTCTCCTCCTCCTCAGCAGTCTGTCACCTCTTTGATTGGGCACATAAACCTTCTCCCATCTCTAGTCTGCAGCATGTGAGTAGTCATCAATACTGGCTCAGAAATTACAGGCCCCATTACTATAAATGCTCTATTATGTCTTCAAAATTATTAAATTGTCCTCTAAAAATGCAATAGAAACTCAAAATTCACCACAATGTGATTAGATGGTTGACAAGAGATTTTAAAACGACCTTAAAAGCACTCACTAATAATTCAATGCTCCCATGAACTTGAAGCAGCCTTTTATGAAAAGACCTCCAAATTACGAAATGGTGTCCACACCACTGGGTAAAGGTCGAGTGAGTGCAGCTTTTCTTGAGCGTCTTTTCAGGTGAGCGATCATTTGGGCGTTATATGCGTGAAATGCCGAAAGTAGCGCTCGGCGATAATCTGGACAGTATTTGGGTGTTAGTTTCCATTATAAACAGTCTTCTGGGCAGTGCACAAGTGATGACGTCAGATTTTATTTAAAAAATATGGGCGGGTGATTCAGCTCATTCCGGCATTAATTGTATGCCGAAAGTTACGCCGGCGATAAATGGGCGATGATTGGGCGTTAGTTTCCATTTATATTCAAAAATGGGCGTTAAACTCCATCTTAGCGGTTAAATGGCGGTAACTGGGCGATCCTGATGGAAAGTCTAGCCCATAATGGTTGATTGATCAGGAATTTTGGGGCTGACATATGGGGGCCGAAATTCCTCACCTCACCGCCCGCTGTTACCCACTGCCGCTGAAATTCCTTGACCAGATCCACCCAGTGCCACTTTGGAGGTGACCTGGAGCGGGCTAGAGGAGAGAGCCGCTGGGAATCACCCACTGACATCAGCGGACGGCAGAGTGACGTAACTGAGGTCCCGCCTGCCGAGCTCCCAGATTCCTCCGAATGGGACTCGGCGGCAGACCGGGGGTGGGCTGCTGCGAGGAGGCTGGTCTGTCCCCGACGGTAAGTAGGAAGAACCTGAAAAAAAGCTAAGTGAACATTTAAAAACATTTCTTTCAACAGCGATTTATCTCGATGGAATCCCCAGATAGCTTTTTTAACTTTTTAGTGTTAATTTTTTTTTTTCAGATCTTCGACAATCCGTGGGCCTGACTCCATCCTCGACGACGCTTGGGCATCAAGCGCCTCTGTCGCTGAAAGTGAGACCTCCCGCCCACGGCCGGCCAGATTGGTAGTGCCCGCCGACCTTCGAGGGACCTCGGCGATGAATATCCCACACAAAGTACAGTCTGCACTGCGACGGCCATCGGTGGCACTTTGGGTGGGCGGAGGCCTTGATGAAAATCAGCCCCATTATGTTTTACTTATTATCATGAGATAAGTTTGAAATAGCTGGTTAAATGGAAAAGCAGTCCAGTGACTCAACTATAGCTAAATATGATAAGGCGAGCTTATCTCACATAGGGGAATAAGCTTTGACGTTGATCTTTTGCCTCTGATAGTGCACAGTGGCATATCTATTCCTGGTCATGAAGAGGATTCAAGTACACTAGAAAAGTTAATTAGTCCTGGGTGTGCCTTGGCATAGGTAAAAGCTTAGAATTCACCATAACCATGGTGATCCAAAGTAATTATGTTCATTGGAAAACCATTCCCAGCCACTCAGTCCTTTTTAAATTCAGAAACATAGGTGGAGTGGCAAGACCCATAGTGCAGGACACCACAAAGGTTGAAAAGACAAATTAAATCAAATAGTAGTGGTTAAATGATGCCAAGACTGTAGATGGTAGGATGAGGTAGGGAGCGCCACAGTTTTGAGATCTTGGAAATAAAGAATTAGTATATGGGATGGTGCAAGGAGTCATGATTTCAAGTTAGTGAGGATACAGGGAGAAGGAAAACTGTGTAGGATGGTGTAGTTGTTTGGTTTAATAAATATTAACAAACTCTCAAGAAAAGGATGGCAGGGTTGTGCGTAGTCTAGCTGTAAAAAGTCACGCATGCTATTTTAAAGAGACAGCAGAGCAGAAGTGACATTTATGTCTTGTAAGAATCGCTGACACCAGATAACCCGTCTGTTGACCCTAGAACACATCATGTGTTGGCCGCCAGACACACCACAATTTAATGCCTGTGTGTGCAGCACCAGCATTATTGGTCTCATATAGTCTCATATGGTCTCATGATATTGAAATTGTCCCTGAAATCCCGGCCTCGCCGGGTCCTTATGGAATACACACGGACCCGGCGAGACCTCGCAATGCGCATGCGCCCAAAACCGGCTTTTCCGATCTGACAAGATATCTCTTGACTGATTTTCCACTTCCCCGCAGCAAGGACATTCACGCAGGCGAGATTGGGCTATTTAGAAACATAGGGCTGGACTTTCCACTGAAGATCGCTAGCCCAAATAGGCAGGCTATCGCCCATTTTACCTGAAAAGTGGAAAATTGGGCCGGGACATCGCCAAAGACCACTGGCCCAACTTTCAGCACACATGAATTTTACATCGCCGAGGTGATCGCCCACCGCAAATTTCAACACATCGCCCACATATCGCCGGGCTAATTGCTCACCGAGAAGATCGGTGGAGATTGTTGGAGAAAAGCTGCTCCGACCTGGCACTCTTCACAGGACTCAACACTACGGACGCCATTTTGAACATTGGAGGAAGTGAGAGGCTGCTTAAAAAAGGGGCTTATCAGGATAATTGTAATTTGTGAGTTATTTAAGGGCCTTATTTACTGACCTGCTCACATTTATATTTATATTTATATTTATTGAGGACAAAGGGCATTTATAGCAATAGTGATGGAGTCTGTAACTTTTCTACCATTATTTGTAAATGCTCATACACTGGAGTCTGAAGTTGGGTTTAGTGAAGAGCCCAATCAATGAGCTGGCAGACGAATGCGGAGGAGCAGACCGTACACCCAACGAACTTACAGGGAAAAGCGATCATACCTGAACTTGTCTGATGACACGTGTCTTAGAAGGCTGCATTTCCGAAAGGAGGTCATCGCTGAGATATGCCAGCTCATCAAGGGAGATCTGCAGCCTCCCAGCACCATCAGGACTGCACTGCCCATTGAAGTAAAGGTTACTGCAGCACTATCCTTCGACACATTGGGTTCCTTCGACAGGTGACTGAAGCCTTTTACGCTCACGCTGTAAGCTTCCCTATGACCAGGAAAGCACAGAGTGAGAGGGCTTTGGGTTTCTCGAGAATAGCAAACTTCCCCAAGGTGCAGGGAGCAATAGACTATACGCACATCGCCCTGAGAGCACCTTTACAGGATGCGGAGGTGTTTCGTAACCAAAAGGGATTCCACTCCCTGAAAGTGCAGCTCGTTGTCGACCACAACCAAATAATCATGGCAGTAAATGTTAATTTTCCAGGCAGCATCCATGATGCGCACATCTTGCGTGAGAGCACTGCCTCTGACCTGTTTAACAGTTAGCCACAAGGTCACGGTTGGATACTGGGGGATAAAGGATATGGCCTTGCCAGCTGGCTCATGACCCGCCCCCCCACTTAATCCCCAGACGGAAGCTGAGAAGCGCTACAACGAAAGCCATATAGCTACATGCAATATCATTGAAAAAACAATTGGAGTGCTGAAGCAGCGTTTCAGATGCCTGGACCATTCTGGAGGCAGCCTGCAATACGACCCTGACCAGGTTGCTGAATTAATTGTGTTGGGCTGCATGTTGCAAAACCTAGCTATAAGGAGAGGACAACAATTGCCAGATGGGGCTGCCGGTCCACCTCGGGAAAGAGTGGCAGCGGAAGAGGCAGACGAGGATGAGGAGGAGGAGGAGGTTGATGAGGACCTTGGGGAGTGTAAAGCCCTTACTCTACAGCATGAAATCACATGAGGCACATTCTGGGGACAAGGTCACTCTGTGACCTTAACTCTTTATTTCACGACTCCAGAAGTGATGACCTCCCTTTATATACCTGTGTGATCAGGTAAGGAGTGTCTCCCACAAGTTCACCCCTTGTGATCAAGGTGTGCATCTAGATTGAATGTATACAGTAATACAGTGGTGTTACATTGTGGTTACAAACATGACATCACCTTCCGCCCCCAAAGTCTTATTAGGATCATAGGTTTAGTCTTTCAGGTGGTCTGCGCTCCCTTGTGGAGCGCTGCAGTTGGGGCTCTAGTTGTTGGACACTGACGTGAGTGTTAGTCACCTGTAATGATTCCATCCTGAACGGGCTGACCGCAGGGACTGTGCATTCTTCTGATTGCTCTTGTTGCTCGTTCACTGGTGGTAGTGTGAACTCCATCTCATGGTCTACTTCAGGTTCCTCTGTGTCGATGCTGAACCTTTTTTTGACTTGGTCCAGATGCTTGTAGCATATCTGACCTTTGTTGAGTTTTATCACGATGACTCTATTCCCCTCTTTGTCAATTACAATACCCTCAAGCCATTTGGGTCCCTTGGCATGATTGAGGACGAATACAGGATAATTTGTCTCTATGCATCTCCCCCTCGAATTACAGTCATGGTACTCGTTTTGTGACTTGCGCTTGCCCTCGACTATGTCGGTCAGGACTGGGTGAATGAGGGACAACCGAGTTTTGAGTGTCCGTTTCATTAGTAGCTCTGCGGGCGGGAGCCTGTGAGCGAGTGCGGTCGGGATCTATAGGCCAGCAGGAGGCGCGATAGACGGCATTGTAGGGAGGGTCCCTGAATCCTGAGCATACCTTGCTTAATGATTTGGACTGCATGTTCCGCCTGGCCATTGGAGGCCAGCTTGAACGGCGCAGTCCTGACATGGTTGATGCTATTGCCCGACATAAACTCCCGGAATTCATAGCTCGCGAAACACGGGCCATTGTCACTAACCAGGATGTCCGGCAAGCTGTGGGTTGCAAAGGTCGCATGAAGGCTTTCCACGGTGGTGGATGATGTGCATGAATTCAGAATGATGCACTCGATCCATTTTGAGTACGCATCTACTACAATAAGGAACATCTTTCCCATGAACGGGCCCGCGTAGTCAAAATGAATGCGTGACGACGGCTTGGTGGGCCAGGGCCACGGGCTGAGCGGGGCCTCCCTGGGGACATTACCTAGCTGGGCACATGTCGTGCACCTGCGAACACAGTGTTCCAGGTCTGAATCGATACCAGGCCACCAAACGTGTGACCGGGCAATGGCCTTCATCAGCACAATGCCTGGGTGCTCGCTGTGGAGTTCCCTGATGAATGTTTCCCTGCCCTTCTGCGGCATGACTACCCGGCTGCCCCATAGTAGGCAGTCGGCTTGGATGGAGAGCTCATCCATCCGTCTGTGGAACGGTCTGATCTCCTCAGGGCATGCTCCATGTGTGGACGCCCAATCCTCAGTCAGGACACATTTCTTAATCAGGGATAGGAGGGGATCTCTGTTTGTCCAGATTTTGATCTGGCGGGCTATGATGGGAGAGCCTACTGTGTCAAAGGCATCGACAGCCATGACCATCTCTGCACTTTGCTCAGCTGCCCCCTCGGTGGTGGCCAGTGGGAGCCTGCTGAGCGCGTCAGTGCAGTTTTCAGTGCCGGGCCGGTGCCGCATGGAGTAGTCATAGGCAGCCAGCATGAGAGCCCATCGCTGTATGCGAGCTGATGCGTTGGCATTGACAGCTTTGCTGCCTGACAACAGAGATGTTAATGGCTTGTGGTCCTACCAAAGAGGTATTGATACATTTTTTTTTACACCACAGACACACGCGAGCGCTTCTTTCTCGACCATCCCATATTCCCGTTCTGCTTGAGAGCGCGACCTGGAGGCATAAGCCACAGTTTGTAGTTGACCCTCAGCATTGCCCTGCTGCAACACGCACCCAACCCCATAGGACGATGCCTCACATGTCAGAATAATTTTTTACAGGGGTCGTACAGGATCAACAACTTGTTCGAACAGAGTAGGTTACACGCCCAATCAAAAGCCCGTTCCTGACAGTCCCCCCAAAACCAATCGCAACCCTTACGCAGGAGCACGTGTAGCAGCTCCAACAACGTGCTCAAGTTCGGCAGAAAGTTCCCGAAATAGTTCAACAGTCCCAGGAATGAACACACCTCCGATGAGTTGCAGGGCCTGAGTGCTCGTCGAATTGCCTTGTGTTTTGGATTCGGTGGGCCGAATCCCATCTGCAGCAACCCTCCTGCCCAGAAACTCAACCTCGGGAGCTAAAAACACATATTTAGACTTCTTGAGTCACAGGCCTAACCGGTCCAGTCAGCGTAGCACCTCCTCCAGGTTGTGGAGGTGTTCCTCGGTGTCTCGACCCGTGATGAGGATGTAGTCCTGGAATACGATCGTTCCAGGAATGGATTTAAGCAGGCTTTCTATGTTACGTTGAAAAATCGCGGCCGCTGATCGAATGCCAAATGGGCACCTGTTATAAGCGAACAGTCCCTTGTGTGTGGTGATGGTGGTCAGTAGTTTGGATTCGGCGGCCAGTTCCTGGGTCATATAGGCTAAAGTGAGGTCCAACTTGGTGAACAGCTTGCCGCCTGCCAGCGTGGCGAAGAGGTCCTCCGCTCTTGGGAGCGGGTATTGGTCTTGTAGGGACACCCGATTGATGGTGGCCTTGTAGTCGCCACAGATCCTGACAGAGCTATCCGTTTTTAGAACGGGAAAGATGGGGCTCGCCCAGTCGCTGAATTCAACAGGCGAGATGATGCCCTCTCTCAATAGCCAGTCCAATTCGCTCTCGATCTTTTCCCGCATCACATACGGCACCGCTCTGTGGTGCACTGGCCTAGCGTCAGGAGTGACGTGTATCACTACTTTAGAAACATAGAAACATAGAAAATAGGTGCAGTAGTAGGCCATTCGGCCCTTCTAGCCTTCACCGCCATTCAATGAGTTCATGGCTGAACATTCAACTTCAGTACCCCATTCTTGCTTTCTCGCCATACCCCTTGATCCCCCTAGTAGTAAGGACCTCATCTAACTCCTTTTTGAATATATTTAGTGAATTGGCCTCAACAACTTTCTGTGGTAGAGAATTCCACAGGTTCACCACTCTCTGGGTGAAGAAGTTCCTCCGCATCTCGGTCCTAAATGGCTTACCCCTTATCCTTAGACTGTGACCTCTGGTTCTGGACTTCCCCAACATTGGGAACATTCTTCCTGCATCTAACCTGTCTAACCCCGTCAGAATTTTAAATGTTTCTATGAGGTCCCCTCTCATTCTTCTGAACTCCAGTGAATACAAGCCCAGTTGATCCAGTCTTTCTTGATAGGTCAGTCCCGCCATCCCGGGAATCAGTCTGGTGATTCTTCGCTGCACTCCCTCAATAGCAAGAATGTCCTTCCTCAAGTTAGGAGACCAAAACTGTACACAATACTCCAGGTGTGGCCTCACCAAGGCCCTGTACAACTGTAGCAACACCTCCCTGCCCCTGTACTCAAATCCCCTTGCTATGAAGGCCAACATGCCATTTGCTTTCTTAACCGCCTGCTGCACCTGCATGCCAACCTTCAACGACTGATGTACCATGACACCCAGATCTCTTTGCACCTCCCCTTTTCCTAATCTGTCACCATTCAGATAATAGTCTGTCTCTCTGTTTTTACCACCAAAGTGGATAACCTCACATTTATCCACATTATACTTCATCTGCCATGCATTTGCCCACTCACCTAACCTATCCAAGTCGCTCTGCAGTCTCACAGCATCCTCCTCGCAGCTCATACTGCCACCCAACTTGGTGTCATCCGCAAATTTGGAGATACTACATTTAATCCCCTCATCTAAATCATTAATGTACAGTGTAAACAGCTGGGGCCCCAGCACAGAACCTTGCGGTACCCCACTAGTCACTGCCTGCCATTCTGAAAAGTACCCATTTACTCCTACTCTTTGCTTCCTGTCTGACAACCAGTTCTCAATCCATGTCAGTACACTACCCCCAATCCCATGTGCTCTAACTTTGCACATTAATCTCTTGTGTGGGACCTTGTCGAACGCCTTCTGAAAGTCCAAATATACCACATCAACTGGTTCTCCCTTATCCACTCTACTGGAAACATCCTCAAAAAATTCCAGAAGATTTGTCAAGCATGATTTCTCTTTCACAAATCCATGCTGACTTGGACCTATCATGTCACCTCTTTCCAAATGCACTGCTATGACATCCTTAATAATTGATTCCATCATTTTACCCACTACCGATGTCAGGCTGACCGGTCTATAATTCCCTGTTTTCTCTCTCCCTCCTTTTTTAAAAAGTGGGGTTACATTGGCTACCCTCCACTCCATAGGAACTGATCCAGAGTCAATGGAATGTTGGAAAATGACTGTCAACACATCCACTATTTCCAAGGCCACCTCCTTAAGTACTCTGGGATGCAGTCCATCAGGCCTTGGGGATTTATCGGCCTTCAATCCCATCAATTTCCCCAACACAATTTCCCGGCTAATAAGGATTTCCCTCAGTTCCTCCTCCTTACTAGACCCCCCGACCCCTTTTATAACCGGAAGGTTGTTCGTGTCCTCCTTCGTGAATACCGAACCAAAGTACTTGTTCAATTGGTCCGCCATTTCTTTGTTCCCCGTTATGACTTCCCCTGATTCTGACTGCAGGGGACCTACGTTTGTCTTTACTAACCTTTTTCTCTTTACATATCTATAGAAACTTTTGCAATCCGTCTTAATGTTCCCTGCAAGCTTCTTCTCATACTCCATTTTCCCTGCCCTAATCAAACCCTTTGTCCTCCTCTGCTGAGTTCTAAATTTCTCCCAGTCCCCGGGTTCGCTGCTATTTCTGGCCAATTTGTATGCCACTTCCTTGGCTTTAATACTATCCCTGATTTCCCTTGATAGCCACGGTTGAGCCACCTTCCCTTTTTTATTTTTATGCCAGACTGGAATGTACAATTGTTGTAGTTCATCCATGCGGTCTCTAAATGTCTGCCATTGCCCATCCACAGTCAACCCCTTAAGTATCATTCGCCAATCCATCCCAGCCAATTCACGCCTCATACCTTCAAAGTTAGCCTTCTTTAAGTTCTGGACCATGGTCTCTGAATTAACTGTTTCATTCTCCATCCCAATGCAGAATTCCACCATATTATGGTCACTCTTCCCCAAGGGGCCTCGCACAACGAGATTGCTAATTAATCCTCTCTCATTACATAACACCCAGTCTAAGATGGCCTCCCCCCTAGTTGGTTCCTCGACATATTGGTCTAAAAAACCATCCCTTATGCACTCCAGAAAATCCTCCTCCACCATATTGCTTCCAGTTTGGTTAGCCCAATCTATGTGCATATTAAAGTCACCCATTATAACTGCTGCACCTTTATTGCACGCACCCCTAATTTCATGTTTGATGCCCTCCCCAACATCACTACTACTGTTTGGAGGTCTGTACACAACTCCCACTAACGTTTTTTGCCCTTTGGTGTTCTGCAGCTCTACCCATATAGATTCCACATCATCCAAGCTAATGTCCTTCCTAACTATTGCCTTAATCTCCTCCTTAACCAGCAATGCTACCCCACCTTCTTTTCCTTTTATTCTATCCTTCCTGAATGTTGAATACCCCTGGATGTTGAGTTCCCAGCCCTGATCATCCTGGAGCCACGTCTCCGTAATCCCAATCACATCATATTTGTTAACATCTATTTGCACAGTTAATTCATCCACCTTATTGCGGATACTCCTTGCATTAAGACACAAAGCCTTTAGGCTTGTTTTTTTAACACCCTCTGTCCTTTTAGAATTTTGCTGTACAATGGCCCTTTTTGTTCTTTGCCTTGGGTTTCTCTGCCCTCCACTTTTCCTCATCTCCTTTCTGTCTTTTGTTTTTGCCTCCTTTTTGTTTCCCTCTATCTCACTGCATTGGTTCCCATCCCCCTGCCATATTAGTTTAACTCCTCCCCAACAGCACTAGCAAACACTCCCCCGAGGACATTGGTTCCGATTCTGCCCAGGTGCAGACCGTCTGGATTGTACTGGTCCCACCTCCCCCAGAACCGGTTCCAATGCCCCAGGAATTTGAATCCCTCCCTGCTGCACCATTGCTCAAGCCACGTACTCAGCTGAGCTATCCTGCGATTCCTATTCTGACCAGCACGTGGCACTGGTAGCAATCCCGAGATTACTACTTTTGAGGTCCTACTTTTTAATTTAGCTCCTAGCTCCTTAAATTCATTTCGTAGGAACTCATCCCTTTTTTTACCTATGTCATTGGTACCAACGTGCACCACGACAACTGGCTGTTCTCCCTCCCTTTTTAGAATGTCCTGCACCCGCTCCGAGACATCCTTGACCCTTGCACCAGGGAGGCAACATACCATCCTGGAGTCTCGGTTGCGGCCGCAGAAACGCCTATCTATTCCCCTTACAATTGAATCCCCTATCACTATCGCTCGCCCACTCTTTTTCCTGCCCTCCTGTGCAACAGAGCCAGCCACGGTGCCATGAACTTGGCTGCTGCTGCCCTCCCCTGATGAGTCATCCCCCTCAACAGTACTCAAAGCAGTGTATCTGTTTTGCAGTGGGATGACCACAGGGGACCCCTGCACTACCTTCCTTGCACTACTCTTCCTGCTGGTCTTCCATTCCCTCGCTGGCTGTGGACCCTTCTCCTGCGGTAAGACCAACTCGCTACACGTGATACTCACGTCATTCTCAGCATCGTGGATGCTCCAGAGTGAATCCACCTTCAGCTCCAACTCCGCAACGCGGACCGTCAGTAGCCGGAGGTGGACACACTTCCCGCACATGTAGTCGTCGGGGACACTGGTGTTGTCCCCGTGTTCCCACATGGTACAGGAGGAGCATATCACGTGACCGAGCTGTCCTGCCATGACTTAACCATTAGATACACTTAAATTGGCGACAACAATGTTAAAAGTTACTGACTAATAAAGAAAAAGAAAAACTACTCACCAATCACTTACCACGTTGGCTGTGACGTCACCTTTTGATTTCTTTCTACTTCTTTTTTGACTTCTCCCAGCTGGAGCTGCACCGGTACCCGGACTGCTGAGCCTTTTATAGGCCGCTGCCTCTCTCGACTCCCGCCTCTCTCGACGCTCCCCGGACTGCTGAGCCTTTTATAGGCCGCTGCCTCTCTCGACTCCCGCCTCTCTCGACGCTCCCCGGACTGCTGAGCCTTTTATAGGCCGCTGCCTCTCTCGACTCCCGCCTCTCTCGACGCTCCCCGGACTGCTGAGCCTTTTATAGGCCGCTGCCTCTCTGGACTCCCGCCTCTCTCGACGCTCCCCGGACTGCTGAGCCTTTTATAGGCCGCTGCCTCTCTCGACTCCCGCCTCTCTCGACGCTCCCCGGACTGCTGAGCCTTTTATAGGCCGCTGCCTCTCTCGACTCCCGCCTCTCTCGACGCTCCCCGGACTGCTGAGCCTTTTATAGGCCGCTGCCTCTCTCGACTCCCGCCTCTCTCGACGCTCCCCGGACTGCTGAGCCTTTTATAGGCCGCTGCCTCTCTCGACTCCCGCCTCTCTCGACGCTCCCCGGACTGCCTTTGAAAGTCCCGACGCCCAGTTGGAATAGTGAGTCGAACTTGTGAGCACGTACTTCGCTCCACTGATGACATTGCGTGAACATCCCCCCATTTCCAGTTCATCTCGGCTAACCAGCTCCTCCCCAACAGTGCGGGACCATTGACCGAGACAATCCAGAGCAGCAGCCGATTCACTAACCCATTGTGTGTGACAGCCAACATTGCACTGCCTAGCACAGGAATTATTTTTTTGGTGTAAACCGTAATTGTGTCTCAATTCGTGCTAATTTGGGTCCACTGGCTTTAAGTGGCCATAGCTTCTCAAATTGCTGAACGCCCATGAGTGACTGGCTGGCCCCAGTGTCCAGCTCCATGCATACCGGGATACTGTTTAGTAAGACCCTCATTATCACTGGTGGCGTTTTGGTGTATGAGCTGTGAATATTCGCCGCATGGACCCACTGAACCTCGGCATCCATCCGTTTGCCCCAAAAGTCATCCTGCCTCAAGGAACCCTCTTCTGGTCCATCTGCCTTATTTATTAATCTGGTTGCAGGCTTTCTGCACATTCGAGCCAAATGGCACTGAGATTGCAGTTTCTGCAGACAAACTGTTGGAATCTGCACGATCCAGCTGAGTGTTTTCCCCCACACCTCCAGCATGAGTTAAAGTTTCCATTGTTGGGAACAAAGGGACTATGGCCAGGAATTCCGTGCTGACTGTCCATCTGACTGCTCTTAAGTACCCTATTAGTGGGTGTCAATGGCCCCATCCCGGCCCGCATTGTCCACTGTGATGGCGTGAATGTCCGTTCAGCCTGCCATTGTCTCTGTTGAGGCCCTGCTCTGGGGTCTATTGCTGCCTGGGGAATATCGAATTGCCCCTGCCTGCCTCTGAGTCGCGTTGATGATGTTGACTCCCTGATCCATCACTATGTTGGAGGCAGAATTGCGCGCATATGTTATTTTCGTCTCTTTCTCCCCCGCCATGAAAGTTTGAGCTAACAACGTCGCCGCTTCCAAGGTCAAATCATGGGTCTCAATTAATTTGCGGAAGATTCCCACATGACCGATGCCCTCGATAAAGAAGTCCCTTAGCATCTTCCCCCTGCAGGCATCTGTGAACTTACAGAGACTGGCCAAACGCCGGAGGTCCGCTACGAACCTGTGCTTCATGACGTCGGTGGGTGTAGAATCTGTGTCGGGCCATGTGTTTGCTGCTCGCGGATTTGAGGTGCTCCCCGATCAATTTGCTAAGTTCTTCAAAGGTTTTGTCCGACGGCTTTTCAGGTGCTAGTAAGTCCTTCATGAGCGCGTAAGTCTTTGGCCCGCAGCTGGTCAAAAGATGAGCCCTTCTCTTGTCGGCCGCTGCATCCCCCAGCCATTTTTTGGTAACAAAGCTTTGCTGAAGCCTCTCAACAAAATCGTCCCAGTCCTCCCCAACACAGTACCGTTCCTCTGTGCTACCGGTGGCCATTCTCGTGGGTCGTGAATTCCCGTTTCTCGTCGCCAATGGAAAGTCCTTACTCTACAGTATGAAACCACACGAGGCACATTCTGGGGACAAGGTTACTCCATGACCTTAACTCTTTATTTCAGGACTCCAGAAGTGATGACCCTGCGTGGGACCTCACTTTATACCTGAGTGATCAGGTAAGGAGTGTCTCCCAGAAGTTCATCCCTTGTGGTCAAGGTGTGCATCTAGATTGAGTGTATACAGTAATACAGTGGTGTTACATTGTGGTTACAAACATGACAGGGAGCACAATCAGCCTGGCGATGAACCCATGCCCCTATGCCAAGCCCCCCCTCCCCCCGCCGGTCCCCCCGCAAGACTGGAAAAACTCCGTGGGCAATAAGCGGCTGCAAAACTCTTGCGTCAGTTATGGAAAGACAACAGTTGCAGTTGCGTTACGTTTCATGCTTGCCTGGCCTGCCCATTGTTTTCCTTACCTTACGTTATTAGAAGACACTGCCCAACAATTGTAAAATTCAATAAATGTTTTTATTAATTTAACAGTGGAAGTAATTTTTTTTAAATTCTAAATCCTCCCCCGCCCCCACCCCCACCAAACCCTCAACAATCACCCAATAATAAAACACAACAACAACAACAATAATAAAACACGCCCCTCCCTACCTGCGGCTACGTTTCTTTCCAGGTCGTTTACCTCCCCGTGTCTTAACCCCCCCGTTTGAATCCCTGGGTAGCGGAACGAGTCGGACGTGCAGTGGCTGACGGCAAGACTTCCTGCTGTGGTGGCGGGGCGGGGGGAACGTGACGGTGGCACAATCGGCTCAGGGGGTGGTGGAGGGGAAGACGTTCCTGCGGAAACAACTTCCGAGCCAGAAGGAACTTTTTCCTCCTGACTCACATCTGTGCTGGTGGTTGGTGGGATGGCACCTGGGGTGCAGTGCCGTCTCCTAACATTATCATGTGCCACAAGGCATGGATGGCGGTGGTCTGCTCATGCATCTCCCGGATCATCTGCTGCATATCCTCCAATATGCCAGCGGACATCCGTGACACGTTACCCGTGTAAACACCAAACGCCTGGAGGAGGTCGTGACTTATCGTAACACTCTCCGTGCACAGTCTGATCAAGCCCTCAATCCTATCTGCCAGTGGAGGCGTGTACTGACCTCACTAACTCGACCTCCATGGGGTCGGCGTGAGCACTAAACACTTTAGCATTGCCGGCTGCAAGCCGTTTGGCCCCGCTACTTACATAGAAACATAGAAAATAGATGCAGGAGTAGGCCATTCGGCCCTTCAAGCCTGCACCACCATTCAATAAGATCATGGCTGATCATTCCCTCAATACCCCTTTCCAGCTTTCTCTCCATATCCCTTGATCCCCTTAGCCGTAAAGACCATATCTAACTCCCTCTTGAATATATCCAATGAACTGGCATCAACAACTCTCTGTGGCAGGGAATTCCACAGGTTAACAACTCTCTAAGTGAAGAATTTTCTCCTCATCTCAGTCCTAAATGGCCTATCTCTTATCCTAAGACTGTGTCCCCTCGTTCTGGACTTCCCCAACATCGGGAACATTCTTCCCGCATCTAACTTGTCCAGTCCCATCAGAATCTTATATGTTTCTATGAGATCCCCTCTCACCCTTCTAAATTCCAGTGTATAAAGGCTCAGTTGATCCAGTCTCTCCTCATATGTCAGTCCAGCCATCCCGGGAATCAGTCTGGTGAACCTTCGCTGCACTCCCTCAATAGCAAGAACGTCCTTCCTCAGATTAGGAGACTAAAACTGAACACAATATTCCAGCGGGGGCACAACTGCAGTAAGACCTCCATGCTCCTACACTCAAATCCCCTAGCTATGAAGGCCAACATACCATTTGCCTTCTTCACCGTCTGCTGTACCTGCATGCCAACTTTCAATGACTGATGAACCATGACACCCAGGTCTCGTTGCACCACCCCTTTTCCTAATCTGCTACCATTCAGATAATATTTTGCCTTCGTGTTTTTGCCCCCAAAGTGGATAACCTCACATTTATCCACATTATACTGCATCTGCTATCAATTTGCCCACTCACCTAACCTGTCCAAGTCACCCTGCAGCCTCTTAGCGTCCTCTTCACAGCTCACACCGCCACCCAGTTTAGTGTCATCTGCAAACTTGGAGGTATTACACTCAATTCCTTCATCTAAATCATCAAAAGAGCGTGGTACCAGCACTGAGCCCTGCGGCACTCAACTATTCACTGTCTGCCATTCTGAAAAGGACCCGTTTATCCTGACTTTCTGCTTCCTGTCTGCCAACTAGTTGTCTATCCATGTCAGTACATTACCCCCAATACCATGTGCTTTGATTTTGCACACCATTCTCTTGTGTGGGACCTTGTCAAAAGCCTTTTGAAAGTACAAAAACACCACATCCACTGGTTTTCCCTTGTCCACTCTACTAGTTACTTCCTCAAAAAATTCCAGAAGATTTGTCAAGCATGATTTCACTTTAATAAATCCATGCTGACTTGGACCGATCCTGTCACTGCTCTCCAAATGCGCTGCTATTTCATCCTTAATAATTGATTCAAACATTTTCCCCACTACTGATGTCAGGCTAACCGTCTATAATTACCCGTTTTCTCTCACCCTCCTTTTTTAAAAAAGTGTTGTTATATTAGCTACCCTCCAGTCCATAGGAACTGATCCAGAGTCGATAGACTGTTGGAAATGATCACCAATGCATCCATTATTTCTAGGCCACTTCTTAAGTACTCTGGGATGCAGGCTATCAGACCCCGGAGATTTATCGGCCTTCAATCCCATCAATTTCCCTAACACAATTTCCCGCCTAATAAGGATATCCTTCAGTTCCTCCTTCTCACTAGACCCTCGGTCCCCTCGTACTTCCGGAAGGTTATTTGTGTCTTCCTTAGTGAAGACAGAACCAAAGTATTTGTTCAACTGGTCTGCCATTTCATTGATCCCCATTATAAATTCACCTGAATCTGACTGCAAGGGACCTACGTTTGTCTTCACTAATCTTTTTCTCTTCACATATCGATAGAAGCTTTTGCAGTCAGTTATTATGTTCCCGGCAAGCTTCCTCTCCTACTCTATTTTCCCCCTCTTAATTAAACCCTTTGACGTCCTCTGCTGAATTCTAAATTTCTCCCAGTCCTCAGGTTTGCTGCTTTTTCTGGCCAATTTATATGCCTCTTCCTTGGATTTAACACTATCCTTAATTTCCCTTGTCAGCCACAGTTGAGGCAACTTCCCCATTTTATTTTTGCTCCAGACAGGGATGGACAATTGTTGAAGATCATCCATGTGATCTTTAAATGTTTGCCATTGCCTATCCACCATCAACCCTTTAAGTATCATTTGCCAGTCAATTCTAGCCAATTCACGCCTCATATCATCGAAGTTACCTTTCCTTAAGTTCAGGACCCTAGTTTCTGAATTCACTCTGTCACTCTCCATCTTAATAAAGAATTCTACCATATTATGGTCACTCTCCCCCAAGGGGTCGCGCACAACAAGATTACTAATCAGTCCTTTCTCATTACACATCACCCAGTCTAGGATGGCCAGCTCTCTAGTTGGTTCCTCGACATATTGGTCAAGAAAACCATCCCTAATACACTCCAGGAAATCCTCCTCCACCGCATTGCTACCAGTTTGGTTAGCCCAATCAATATATAGATTAAAGTCACCCATGATAACTGCTGTATCTTTATTGCACGCATCCCTGATTTCTTCTTTGATGCTGTCCCAAACCTCACTACTACTGTTTGGTGGTCTGTACACAAATCCCACTAGCATTTTCTGCCCTTTGGTATTCCGCAGCTCCACTCATACCGATTCTACATCATCCAAGCTAATGTCCTTCATTACTATTGCATTAATTTCCTCTTTAAACAGCAATGCCACCCCGCCTTCTTTTCCTTCCTATCTATCCTTCCTAAATGTTGAATACCCCTGGATGTTGAGTTCCCAGCCTTGGTCCCCCTGGAGCCATATCTCTGTGATGCCAATTACATCATAACCATTAACTGCTATCTGCGCAGTTAATTCCTCCACCTTATTCCGAATATTCCTCGCATTGAGGCACAGCGTCTTCAGTCTTGTCTTTCTAACACACTTTGCCTCTTTAGAATTTTGCTATAATGTGGCCCTTTTTGATTTTTGCCTTACATTTCTCTGCCCTCCACTTATACTTTTCTTCTTTCTATCTTTTGCTTCTGCCCCCATTCTACTTCCCTCTGTCCCCCTGCATAGGTTCCCATCCCCCTGCCATATTAGTTTAACTCCTCCCCAACAGCACAAGCAAACACTCCCCCTAGGACATTGGTTCTGGTCCTGCACAGGTGCAGACCGTCTGGTTTGTACTGCTCCCATCTCCCCCAGAACCAGTTCCAATGTCCCAGGAATTTGAATCCATCTCTGCTGCACCACTCCTCAAGCCACTTATTCATCTGAGCTATCCTGCGATTCCTACACTGACTAGCACGTGGCACTGGTAGCAATCCCGAGATTACTACTTTTGAGATCCTACTTTTTAATTTAGCTCCTAGCTCCCTAAATTCGTCTCGTAGGACCTCATCCCGTTTTTTTTATCGATATCGTTGGTACCTATATGCACCACGACAACTGGCTGTTCATCCTCCCTCTTCAAAATGTCCTGCACCCGCTCCGAGACATCCTTGACCCTTGCACCAGGGAGGCAACATACCATCCTGGAGTCTCGGTTGCAGCCGCAGAAATGTCTATCTATTCCCCTTACAATATAATCCCCTACCACTATAGCTCTCCCACTCTTTTTCCTGTCCTCCTGTGTAGCAGAGCCACCCATGGTGCCATGAACTTGGCTGCTGCTGCTCTCCCCTGATGAGTCATCCCCCTCAACAGTACCCAAAGCGGTGAATCTGTTTTGCAGGAGGATGACTGCAGGGAACCCCTACACTACCTTCCTTGCACTGCTCTTCCTGTTGGTCACCCATTCCCTATCTGGCTAAACGTGCTATTCACGTCATTCTCAGCATTGTGGATGCTCCAGAGTAAATCAACCCACATCTCCAGTGCCGCAATGCGGTCTGTCAGGAGCTGCAACCAGATACACTTCCCGCAAATATAGTCGTCAGGGACACTGGAAGCGTCCCTGACTTCCCACATTGTACAGGAGGAGCATAACACGTGTCTGAGCTCTCCTGCCATGACTTAACCCCTAGATTAACTTAATTTGGCAATAATAATGCTAAAGGTCAGAGAAAAGAAAAAGAAAAACTACTCACCAATCACTAGCTAATCACTTACCCCCTTGGGTGTGACCTCACCTTTCGATTTCTTTCTACTTCATTTTACCTTTTTTCCCTGCAGCTGCACCAGCTAGCCTCCTCGACACCTGCTGGGCCTTTATAGACCTCCCAAAATCCCCAGACTCGCGCTACTCCGAGCTCCCGCCTCCTCGACATCTGCTGGGCCTTTATAGACCTCCCAAAATCCCCAGACTCGCGCTGCTCCGAGCTCCCGCCTCCTCGACATCTGCTGGGCCTTTATAGACCTCCCAAAATCCCCAGACTCGCGCTGCTCCGAGCTCCCGCCTCCTCGACGCTTGCTGGGCCTTTATAGCCCTCCCAAAATCCCCGGACACACGCTGCTCCGAGCTCCTGCCTCCTTGACGCTTGCTGGGTCTTTATAGGCCTCCCAAAATCCCCGGACTCACGGTGCTCTGAGCTCCCGCCTCCTTGACGCCTGCTGGGCCTTTATAGGCATCCCAAAATCTCCGGACTCGCGATGCTCCGAGCTCCCGCCTACTCGAATTCTGCTGGGCCTTTGTAGGCCTCACAAAATCCCCGGACTCGTGCTGCTCCGAGCTACTTCTTCTGTCGCAGACGACGAAGTGGCCGCAGGTACCACTGCAAGAGGGATGCAAGGAGAATCCTCCTTTGTTTCCACCTGCTCCTCAGGCTTGGTGGTCTCATCCTCCTCCTCCTCCTCACCTCCCGTAGTGATGAGCACCTCCATTGGTGCAGGGGCAGGTGCAGGTGAAGGTGAAGGTGTAGCCTCCCTTTGCTCCTCTGGTGCTGGGCGACCTGCAAAACACAATTGAGCTTATTAGAATTGAAGGGTAGACATGAATCTTGTGCTGCACTGGCATACATAGGAGGAGAAGCACTACTACAATAAATGTGACTGAGAGACATTACAGATTAATGCATCATATGGTAGTACATATGGTAGTACATTAATGTGAAATTCCGTGCCCAAGAGAGCTGTGGAGGCTGGATCAGTCGGAGATAGATAGAATGATAAGAGGCTGAAGGTTTATGGGGAGCGGACAGGGAAGTGGAGTTGAGCCCTGCATCAGATCAGCAATGATCTTATCAAATGGCGGAGCAGGCTTGAGGGGCCAGATGACCTGCTCCTGCTCCTATTTCTTATGTTGTTATGTTGTTAACCTGAGAGTAGCACAGAAGCTGCAAGCATAACATGACATCATTCGTATATTATAATGAAATGCCGTTACATTACTTTGAATTAGCACTGCTTTACGCATTACTCACGTGGCGCAACTATGGCTATCTGCACCACCACGGGTGGCCGAGTGACTGTGGCTGCCCACCAGGGCCGCAGCCCATTCCTCGAGGTCCGTGAGCATTGTTAACTGAGCAGGGCCTCCTCCAGTGCGCCTCTGCTCACTGCGATTCTTAGAAATCTTCCTCTGCAAATGTGACAAGAGCATGGCATAAGCTAATTGACGAGGTACTGTCATGGAAAGACAACAGTTTCCAATGTTATATGCTAATATGGTTTGTATCCGCAATTTGTGCATGGTTATAACTAAGATTGTGTTTAGGTTCTAACACTCGACACAAACATCTCGAATACAATCTCCATGCCAGAGAAAATGACACAGTCTGGGAGAAGGTGACTAGACCCCTCATTGCTCAGTCGTGCCCCATCCACCAACGTAACCCAAAAGGAGACAATTCCTCAAGGTCAGTTAGCTGCTGCAGCTGAGCAGGGCCTCCTCCGGTGCGCCTCTGTTCAGATCTGTTGTTAGGTATCTTCCTCTGCAAACGTGACAAGAGCATGGCATAAGCTAATTGACCAGGTACTATCATAGAAAGACAACAATTTCCAACATTATATGCTAATAGGGTTTGTATACACAATTGATGCATGGTGAAAACAAAGATCGTGTTTAGGATCTCCATTGAAGGGTCCCGGGGGTGGTGGGAATCAGGATAGCTGGTGAACTCGGCAGTGACAGGAGTTAATGTCGCAAAGTCTCCCAGGGCAGACCATGCGCAAAGGCAGCTCTCCCCTAGTCCAGGCTGGGTCACTGTGTAAGTGGCAGTAGCCGGAGAGACTGACACAGTCTGGGTAAAGGTGACTGGACACCTCAGTGCTCAGTCGTGCTCCATCCACCAACATAACCCAAAAGGAGACAGTGCCAAAATTAGACTTCAAAAGGGCACACGTTCCGAGCCCTGTCCAGATCTTAGCAGGGAACATATGCAAGAATAACCAGCTTAATTTCAATCTGGGAGATTTACATATTATGTGGATCACTACAATTTAAAATCTATTTCATACTTACTCTTGCTGAACCAACCAGGCTGTTTCAGTGGGTCTGGCACTGGTCGGATCCTCTCCTCTCGTGGGACGCCGACGACACCACGTCGGCGACCTCACCCCAAATGTTTCTGTAGTCCCGGGGTGGAGGTTTCCCATGCCCACCCTGGGTTAATTGGGCTCACCAGGAGTGCACCTCCTGGACAAGGGCCTCATTCGCCAATTCAAAAAGGTCTTTGCCCTCCTCCTACCCCCTTCCACATCTTGCACACTGTGATCCAAAGAAGACATTTTTGTGAGTTTGTCTTCATCTCTCTCTCTCTCTCTCTCTTTCGCTCTCTCCTCTCTCTATACTCTGTCTCTCTCCCCCTCCCTTTACCTTCTGCGCATGTGTGGATGACCCCTGACCTTCCAAATCGCGGGAAAACATGCTTGCAAAAAAAAAACACTTGCGCAAAAGGCCATTGCTAGGGATGCCTTGCCTTCCATATTGCTGAGACCCATTTCACTTCGCTAAGACCCGTATCACATCGCTGAGCTATCTTCCCCCAAAAAATGCCGAAAGTAGCGATCCCAAAAATGGGCGATCTTTCAGCGATCCTGAAGGCTGAAACTTTGCTAAGGCTGGAACATCACCCATTTTTTGGGCCCTCGTGATCTGAGTGGAAAGCCCAGCCATAGAAACATAGAAACATAGAAATTTACAGTGCAGAAGGAGGCCATTTCAGCCCATCGTGTCCGCGCCGGCCAACAGAGAGTCACACGGCCCTCGGTCAGCAGCCCTGAAGGTTACATATAAACCTATGAACAATGAACAATGGCGGAAAGGCAAAGAGCACCCTGCCCAACCAGTCCACCTCACACAACTGCAACACCCCTAAAACTGAAACATTCTACACTCCACCCCAACTGGAGCCAAGTGATCTCCTTGGAGAGGCAAAAACCAGATAAAAACCCAGGCCAATTTAGGGAAAAAGAAATCTGGAAAAATTCCTCTCTGACCCATCCAGGCGATCGAAACTAGTCCAGGAGATCACCCTGGCCATATTCAATTCCCTGCAGTACCATTATATCTGCGCCATCCAACAAGAGGTTATCCATTCTAATCCCAATTACCAGCTCTAGGTCCATAATCTTGCAGGTTACGGCACTTTAAGTGCCCATCCAACCATCTCTTAAAAGTGGGGAGGGTTTCTGCATCCACCACTCTTCCAGACAGTGAGTTCCAGATCCCCACAACCCTCTGTGTAAAGAAGTCCCCACTCAAATCCCCTTTAAACCTTCCACCAACCACCTTATAACTATGCCCCCTCATAATAGACCCCTCCACCAATGGAAATAGGCCCTTACTATCTACTATGTCCAGCCCCCTCAATATTTTGTACACCTCAATGAGGTCTCCTCTCAACCTCCTTTATTCCAATGAGAACAAACCTAGCCTATCCAATCTGTCCTCATAACTAAGATTCTCCATTCCAGGCAGCATCCTAGTAAATCTCCTTTGCACCCTCTCTAGTGCGATCACGTTCTTCCTATAATACGGTGACCAGAACTGCACACAGTACTCCAGCTGTGGCTAACCAAAGTATTATACAATTTAAGCATAACCTCACTGCTCTTATATTCTATGCCTCGGCCAATAAAGGTATGCCTTCTTAACCACCTTATCCACCTGGCCTGCAACTTTCAGGGATCTGTGGACAAGTACTCCAAGGTCCCTTTGCTCATCTACACTTTTAAGTGGCCTACCACTTAATGTGTATACCTTTCCTTATTAACCCTCCAAAAATGCATTACCTCACACTTCTTTGAATTAAATTCCATTTGCCACTGCTCTGTCCACCAGTAGATTGATATCCTCCTGCAGCCCATGACTTTCCTCTTCATTATCAACCACACAGGCAATTTTAGTGTCGTCAGCAAACTTCTTAATCCTACTCCCTATATTCAAATCTAAATCGTTAATATATACCACAAAGCAAGGGACCCAGTATTGAGCCCTGCGGAACCCCACTGGAAACATCCTTCCAGTCACAAAAACATCCATCAACCATTACCCTCTGCTTCCTTCCTCCAAGCCAATTTTGGATCCAACTTGCCACTTTGTCCTGGATCCCATGGGCTTTAATCTTTGTGACCAGTCTACCATGTGGGAACTTATCAAAAGCTTTGCTAAAGTCCATATACACTACATCATATGCACTACCCTCATCGACCCTCTTGGTTACCTCCTCAAAAAATTCAATCAGGTTAGTCAAACACGATCTTCTCTTAACAAATCCGTGCTGACTGACCCTAATTAATCCTTGCCTTTCTAAATGTAGATTTATCCTGTCTTTCAGGATTTTTTCCAATAGTTTTCCCACCACTGAGGTTAGGCTGACAGGCCTGTAATTACTCGGCCTATCCCTTTCTCCCTTCTTAAACAAGGGTACTACATTATCAGTACTCCAATCCTCTGGCACCATGCCAAAATCCAAGGAGGGCTGGAACATGATTGTCAAGGCCTCTGCTATTTCCTCTTTTACTTCGCTCAACAGCCTTGGATGCATTTCATCCAGGCCTGGGGTCTTATCTACTTTCAATGCTGCTAAACGCATTAATACTTCCTCTCTCACTATACTTATTTCATCCAGAATATCACACTCCTCCTCGATAGCAGTATCTGCATTGCCCTTTTCCTTTGTGAAAACAGATGCAAAGTATTCGTTAAGAACCTTACAAACATCTTCCGCCTCCACACAAAGATTACCCTCATGGTCTCTAATAGGTCCTAATCTTTATTTAAATATATTAAGAGTAAGAGGGCAACTATAGAACATCTTAGGGTTTTCCTTAATTTTACTAGTCAAGAATTTTTCGTGCTCTCTCTTAGCATTCCTAATATCCTTTTTAATATTGCCTCTTAACTTTCTATATTCCTCTAAAGATTCTATAGTATTTAGCTGTTGGTATATGACAAAAGCATCGCTTTTTTTCTTTATCCTCCCCTGTAAGTCCCTAGACATCCAAGGGGCTCTGGAATTTCTTTAAGAGCACATGTTTGGCCTGAGCCTTCCAGATCTCCTCCTTGAATGCCTCCCACTGTCCTGACACTAATTTACCCACAAGTAGCTGTTTCCAGTCCACTGTGGCCAAATCACCCCTTAACTTAGCAAAATTAGCTTTTCCCCAATTCGGGACTTTTATTTCAGGCCTATCCTTGTCCTTATCCATAACCAACTTGAATCTGACTGAATTATGGTCACTGGCACCCAAGTGCTCTCCCACTAATACCCCTTCCACCTGCCCAACTTCATTCCCCAAAACTAAATCCAAAACCGCCCCCTCTCATGTTGGGCTTGCTACATACTGGCTAAAAAAGTTCTCTTGAATGCATTTCAAGAATTCTGCACCTTCTATACCCTTTACACTAAATTTGTCCCAATCAATATTTGGATAGTTAAAAACCCCTACTGTTACTGCCCTATGGCGTTTGGACTTCACAGCAATTTGCCTACATATTTGCTCCTCTATCTCCCTCCCCTGTTTGGGAGTCTATAATACATGCCCAGCAGTGTGATCGCCCCTTTTTTATTTTTCAATTCGACACATATGGCCTCATTTGATGATCCCTCTAACATATCATCTCTCCTTACCGCTGTAATAGTTTCTTTAATCAGTACCCCAACACCCCCACTTTTTACCCCCCTCTCTGTCTTGTCTAAAAATCCTGTCATCAGGAATATTGATCTGCAAATGTCCTTCAAACTTTTGCTCCTAGTAAAAGCAGGTGCATAGCCTACTTTTACCAGCGTAAGAGCTTTAAAACATATAAAAATAACATTTAAAAACACATTTTTTGTTTAAAAACTGTGTCCGCTAAGGTAAGTTGATTTTAAACCCTATTAAAATGCTTTAAAAAAATCCCCAAAATATTTTTTTTTTCTAAACATTTAATAATATATGTGAGGTGTTTTTTTATTTTTTATGTTGTATATGGGTGTTTTAGGTTTTTTTTCTCACTGATAGTAATGGGAACGCGGAGATAAGGAGTTCCCATTACTATCAATGAGAATACTGTCCATGATTGGTTGTCCAGTCCCACGTGACTCCAACTTCTCCATCCGTATCTCGAAGACGTGGATGCGCTGCGAAGCGCAGGAAGAGAAGGCCTCCAACCAGAATCGAAGGTGCCTTCTCAAAAAAAATTCGGGCCGGAGGCATTCGTCCGAAGGAAGCTTCCAACTGGAATTTTAGCCCCATTGTGTTCTGCCATATGTGCTTCCATGATAGCTTTTCAGGCTTGAACTCACATGTACATTGTTTTTCAGATTTTTAAATTATTTATGCTTTGGAAAATGCTTGCGTGACTGCAGAGTGCTATAGATAGAGCTGTTTTATTATTTAAATTTAATCAAGAGTTCCCCAGAGCTCTGTTCTCTCTCCAGCTCTGTTCTCCCTTCATTTCAAAGACCTCCTCCACTCCATCTAATTCTGTCCACTCTCTTACTGCTGATTCTACTCTACATTCATTACATTTTTTCAGATCACTGCCCCTCACAAGATACAACCTTCAGACTGCTCACAATAGAATGGCAAAATTGTTAAATCTTGATCTCCTCCGTGCCCTTCAATGGGTCATTGAAAATCTTGGGACTGTTAATGAGAGGGGTCTGGCTACTCTTAAAGCTGTGCTTCTATTAAAAATGTTTGGGGGCAGAATGGTTGCAAGCAATAAAGAGGAATTAGAGGTCCTTATGAAAGGATGACCCTCTTTGTAGGAGAGGACCACTCTGAAATAAAGAGTACCACGAGAGCTGCATGGTACCCCCTCCCCTTCCCACGGCACTTTTCCATGCAAACGCAGGAGATGCAACCTTTACCTTCTCCCTCTCCACTATCCAGGACCCCAAATATTCCTTCCAGGTGAAACAGCGATTTACTTGTACTACTTTCAATTTAGTATACTGTATTCGCTGCTCACGATGTGGTCTCCTCTACATTGGGGAGACCAAGCGTAGATTGGGTGACCGCTTTGCGGAGCACCTCCGTTCAGTCCGCAAGTGTGACCCTGAGCTTCCGGTCGCCTGTCACTTTAATTCTCCACTCTATTCTCACTCTAACCTCTCCATCCTCGGTCTCTTACACTGTTCCAACGAAGCTCAACGCAAGCTCGAGGAACAGTACCTCATCTTTCGTTTAGGCACTTTACAGCCTTCTGGACTCAACATCGAGTTCAAAAATTTCAAAGCGTAACCTCTGCCAATCTTTGGCTCCCTTCCCCCCAACCCCCCGCCCCTCCCCGAGCCTGTTTCTTTTTGTTCTCCGTGTCTCTAATGGCAGCTGGTCATTATCCCACCATTCACACCTTATCTTGACTAATGTTTTTCTAACTCCTGGCATTACCATTTCAATTTGGCCCATCTAATCTCTCTCTAATCTTGTCTCTCTAATCTTTCTTGTCTTCCATCTTATCACAGACCTTTCCTTTTGTTCTTTCTTCCCCTCCCCCTTTCAGTGCTTGTTAAGAATCTGTTCTTTCTGAACACTCTCCAGTTCTGACGAAGGGTCATCGACCCGAAATGTTAACTCTGCTTTCTCCCCACAGATGCTGCCAGACCCGTTGAGATGTCCAGCATTTTCTGTTTTATTCCAGCTTCCAGCATCTGCAGTATTTTGCTTTGGTATGAAAACATCTTACTAGGTTGTCTCACAAAACAGTTTTATTTCTCATCACTATAAATATGGTGCACTATCACAGAGGGAGAATACAATGCACTTTATTAACTGTACATCTTTTTAACTGCACAGTCATGCTCATGTTCCTTGTGATACTGTGTAATGTTGCAATTTCAAAATGCTGACTGTGTTACCCATTAAATATGATAAGTAACACAATACAATGTCAGCACAAGGTTCCTTAATGCTGCATATTTGCACTCTCACATAAGGTGGCTACTGTCCTTGGCCCTTTGGGTGGCACTTAGCTTCTCTCAAATTCCTCTTTTTCATTTATGTCCTTTTACATCTTCTTGCAGGAGAAGGCTGCATAAGACAGGAGGCAGCACGTGCAGATGGCAGGTGGGTGTGACCGTTGTCCCTTTATAAGGAGAGGGAAAAGAAAATTCTAAGACATTAAGGGAGATGGGAGATGGGGAGTAGTGGACATTGGAGGCCTGCTTCAAGCTCATGGCTAGGATCCTTTGCTTTTCATTCTTTATCTTCTTATGATATCGCTCATTCACTCCTTCACACACAGACAGACATTTCAGCACAACACACTGCTATGCCTTGCCATGTGAAGCAATGTTTCAAGGGGTTTTACTGCAAACATTGTAAAACATATTCATCTTCTGCTCATGCAGGAGATGGTTGAGCACAATGTACAGTCTCAACTGGATATCTCACAGCACCCTGCATCACCTACTCCTGCAGCGACAAATATCATAGATACATCCAATCTGAGGAAGTCACTTAGTACATTGCAGGAAGGAGATCTTGGTGATGCACAGAGCACAAGTGAGGCTGAACAAGTGCAGGTGAAATTGGAGTAGCCATATTCTGCTGGAAAAAAGAAAAAAAGAAAGACTTGCATTTATATAGCGCCTTTCACAACTCCAGGACATCTCAAAGCACTTTACAGCCAATTAAGTACTTTTGGAGTGTAAATACTGTTGTAATGTGGGAAATGCAGGAGCCAATTTGTGCACAGCTAGCTCCCACAAACAGAAATGTGATAATGACCAGATAAACTGTTTTTGTTATGTTGAGGGAATATTGGCCAGGACCGGGGATAACTCCCCTGCTCTTCTTCGAAATAATGCCATGGGATATTTTACTTCCACCTGAGAGAGTAGACGGGGTCTCAGTTGAACGTCTCATCTGAAAGACGGCACTATCCAACAGTGGAGCACCTCCCTCAGCGCTGCACTGACACTGCAGTGTCAGCCTAGATTTATGTGCTCAAGTCCCTGGAGGACCATCTCGATGTCCACACTAGTTGTGATTCTGACCTCACAGGGATTAACTACAAACATACCTTGCTAGCTCAGTATGGAGTCATTTAAGAGTGCTCCAAGACTGTGGCCACTCCAGGGCCCTCTGCAGTAGAGCCCTTCTTTGCCAAGAGCATCAGGAACAGCACAGCTACCATCATGAATACTATGATTGGGCTCTATAGACTTTGCACTACAATCTGTTTCATTTGGATTCATCAGGTGATATCCCAAGCAAAAATAGGGTGGAACATGGTTTACACCTGTCGAATGTAAAGTGGTCTCACCCAGACAGTTTGTGGAATCATCCTAACTGGTATATTTGCAGTGAGTTCCAGATTCAGAAAACAACAGATTCAGAGCGAGCCCATAAGGGGACAGGAACTAGCATTCAAAGGCCTGAAGTACCATAAACAACAACAACAACTTGCATTTATATAACGCCTTCAATGCAGTAAAATGTCTCAAGGTGCTTCATAGGAGCCTTATCAAACAATTTGTGACACCAAGCCACATAAGGAAACATTAGGACAGATGATGAGGTAGGTTTTAAGGAGCGTCTTCAAGGAGGAGAGAGAGAGATAGATTGGTAGAGAGATTTATGGAGGAAATTCCAAAGCTCAGGGTCTGGGAAGCTGAAGGCACGGTTGCCAATGGTGGAACGATGAAAATTGGAGATTCGCAACACACCAGAATTGGAAAAGCGCAAAGTTTCAGAGGGTTGTAGGGCTAGCAGAGGTTACAGAGAAAGAGGAGAGGTGAGGACATGGAGGGATTTGAAAACAAGGATGAGAATTTTTAAATCGAGGCATTGCCAGATTGGGAGCCAATGTAGGTCAGCAAGCACAGTGGTGATGTGTTAATGGTGCGAGTTAGGGTACGGGCAGCAGAGTTTTGGATGAGCTCAAGTTTACAGAGGGTGCAAGGTGGGTGGCTGGCCAGGATATCATTGGACTAGTTAAAGGGGCAGAGTATACACAAAAAGCAACTTGAAGCAGAACAGACAGTTTTGTTTATAAGGATAGATTTTCTGAATGCTCACCCTTAGGGTGGTTCTTGGCCCAGTGCACCTGCAGATTGGAAAATCACGGATCGACTGCTCACAATGTGTGATCCATTTAAATGGCAGAAAATGGCATGCAGGATATCTCAACCCCAATTGAATATTTAAATGCCAACCTTATCTGTTTGAGATGGGTGATTCCCCCAGACACTGGAAATAATGGTGAAAAATTAGGTGGCACAGTAAATAATGTAGGGAAGAGAAAGTTGCAAAGGGACATTGATATATTGGACGGAATATTCTGCACCTGTGTGGGTCGAGTGCGGGCGTTTGCCGTGGCAGGTCGTGACCCCATTCTTCATCTCATGCTGCTCCTGAGATCGACTTTCCATTACTGTGACAGCTATGTAAGCTGTGGCTCAGTGGATAGCACAGTCTCCTTTGAGTCAGAAGGTTGTGGGTTTAAGTCCCAGTCCAGGGACATGAGCACATAAATCTAGGCTGACACTACAGTGCAATGCTGAGGGGGTTCTGCACTGTGGGAAGTGTCGTCTTTTGGATGAAATGTTAAACCTGCTCTCTCAGGTGGACGTAAAAGATCCAATGGCACTATTTTGAAGAAGAGCAGGAGAGTTGTCCCCCGTGTCCTGGTCAATATGTATCCCTCAATCAACATAACAAAAACAGATTGTCTGGTCATTATCATATTGCAGTTTGTGGGAGTTTGCTGTGTGCAAATTGGCTACCGCATTTCCCACATTACAATAGTGATTACACTCCAAATGTACTTCATTGGCTGTAAAATGCTTTGCGACATCTGCTGGTCGCGAAAGGCGCTATATAAATGCAAGTCTATATAATGCCCTGCGCATTACCTGGCTCAATTAAATGGTGCGGGTCTAATGACGTCAGCGATGATGCGTTTTCAGCTGGGATATTTAAAAGGGCAATGGGCACATTGCTTTTGAAGGTTCATCTAGGATAGTGCAGGCAGTACACTGCATAATTGCACTGCTACAAAGGGTGCCAAACATGAGTGCACTGTGCCAGATGGCTGCACCCAGGTTCACCAATGACTCCCTCCATATGTTTGTGGAGGGAGTGAGAGCATGCAGGGCCTCTTCACTTCGAATGGGCACAAGAGATCTCCCCAGGAGACAAAAGGAGCCTGACACCAAATAGCCGATGAGGTGAACACAGTGATGTGGTGAGGAGGCCCTGGTGCAGTGACGCAAATATTTCAATGATCTCATTCGATCAGGAAAGGTGAGTGCAAAGCCATACTCAACTTCATCCTGCTGTGCCTCTCATCACATCCCCATCACTCTGCCATCCCTACCCTACTCCTGCACATCCTTACTCACACCAACATACCTTCCACCCATTCCTCTCTCTCTGTCTACATCATCACAACCCCATCTCACTAGCCACCCTTCACACTCACCCTTATCCGAATGAAATCATACCAAATAACAACACACATGGAAGCCACTTGGCAATGCCACCCCACTCCATCATTGTCACGCTCTAAAGATGTAACCCAATCATTCCTTACAATCATTCCATCACTCTCACTCAACATTCTCTTCTTTCCCTCCTTGCAGGAAAAGAGAGCTCACAATAAGAGGAAGAGGGAGAGAGCCGGAGGTGACCTTCCATCATTGGCCACCTTAACATCAGCAGACGATGCTGCCTTGCTAGTCTATGGAGTCGCCGAGCAGCTGGAGGTGGGAGACAGAGAAAGGGGGACATCTCAGCAACATGGTGACAGAATTACATCTCATACAGCTACATGGCATACAGCAGTCATTCATATGGGGACTGATGTCAACAGCCAGTGAATGTTTATCATGGCATAATGGTATCTGTACCCATTCTTCATATGACATATACAACTCATTCTTTACTCCCTCTTAGGTCCATCAAGAGCCCCCCCCCACCCCACCCCTATGCGACCCCACCCCCACCTGTCCAGGAGGAAAACAATGACGAATCCTCAAAGGAACCTTTAGCCTCTGTGAGTGCAGTGTCACATAGAAACATAGAAACATAGAAAGCAGGTGCAGGAGTAGGCCATTCGGCCCTTCGAGCCTGCACCACCATTCAATATGATCATGGCTGATTATGCAACTTCAGTACCCCATTCCTGCTTTCTCTCCATACCCCTTGATCCCTTTAGTCATAAGGGCCACATCCAACTCCCTTTTGAATATATCTAACGAACTGGCCTCAACAACGTTCTGTCATAGAGAATTCCACAGGTTCACAATTTTCTGAGTGAAGAAGTTTCTCCTCATCTCAGCCCTAAATGGCTTACCCCTTATCCTTAGACTGTGACCCCTGGTTCTGGACTTCCCCAACATCGGGAACATTCTTCCTGCATCTAACCTGTCCAATCCCGTCAGAATTGTATATGTATCTATGAGATCCCCTCGCATTCTTCTAAATTCCAGTGAATATAAGTCTAGTCGATCCAGTCTTTCTTCATATTTCGATCCTGCCATCCCGGGAATCAGTCTGGTGAACCTTCGCTGCACTCCCTCAATAGCTCCTTCCTCAGATTAGGAGACCAAAACTGCACACAATACTCAAGGGGTGGTCTCACCAAGGCCCTGTACAACTGCAGCAAGACCTCCCTGATCCTATACTCAAATCCCCTCGTTATGAAGGCCAACATGTCATTTGCTTTCTTTATTGCCTGCTGTACCTGCATGCTTACTTTCAATGACTGATGTACCATGACACCCAGGTCTCGTTGCACCTCCCCTTTTCCTAATCTGTCACTATTCAGATCATATTCTGCCTTCCTGTTTTTGCCACCAAAGTGGATAATCTCACACTTATCCACATTATACTGCAACTGCCATGCATTTGCCCATTCACCTAACCTTTCCAAGTCCCCTTGCAGCCTCCTAGCATCTTCCTTGTAGCTCGCACTGCCACCCAGCTTAGTGTCATCTGCAAATTTGGAGATATTACATTAAATTCCTTCATCTAAATCATTAATGTATATTGTAAATAGCTGGGGTCCCAGCACTGAACCTTGCGGCACCCCACTAGTCACTGCCTATCATTCTGAAAAGGACCCGTTTATTCCCACTCTTTGTTCCTGTCTGCCAACCAGTTCTCTATCCACATCAATACATTACCCCCAATACCATAGGCCTTAATTTTGCACACTAATCTCTTGTGTGGGACCTTGTCAAAAGCCTTTTGAAAGTCCAAACTCACCACATCCACTGGTTCTCCCTTGTCCATTCTACTAGTTACTTCCTCAAAAAACTCTCGAAGGTTTGTCTAGCATGATTTCCCTTTCATAAATCCATGCTGACTTGGACCGATCCTGTCACTGCTTTCCAAATGCGCTGCTATTACATCTTTAATAATTGATTCCACCATTTTCCCCATCACCGATGTCAGGCTAACCGGTCTATAATTCCCTGTTTTCTCTCTCTCTCCTTTTTTAAAAAGGGGGGTTACATTAGCTACCCTCCAGTCCATAGGAACTGAACCAGAGTCCATGGAATGTTGGAAAGTGACCACCAATGCATTTACTATTTCTCGGGCCACTTCCTTAAGTACTCTGGGATGCAGATTATCAGGCTCTGTGGATTCACCAGACATAAGCACACCCAGCACCTGCACAGATATTTACACCTTGGTGGGTCCACGCAAGGGTGTCATGAACCACATCTTCATTAGATAGCCCTTGTCTCCAAGCAGCCAGCCAGAAAGTCTGCTCATGGCAGCTGCAAGGGAACTTTGCGCACACATGCATGATGATCTTCCTATTGTTGCAGACCAGCTGCACATTGAGGAAGTGGAAGCCTTTGCGATTGACAAAGACTCCTGGGTTATGATGGGGTGCCCTGATGGTCAATGATGCCCTGCACCTGTGGGAAGCCAGCCAGAGTGGCAAAGCCGAATGCCCGCTCCGTAACACTGGCTTCATCAGTGGCAAAGTTGATAAAGTTGGCTGACTTGTCAAAGAGGGCATCAGTGACCTGCATGATGCTTCTGTGGGCAATCGACTACGAGATGCTTCAAATGTCTGCTGCATATCCCTGGAAGGCGCCTGAGGTGAAGGAGTTGAAGGCGCTAGTGACTTTGACAGCCACTGGTAAGGCGTGTCCACCTGTTCCTCTCTTGCTCCACCAGGTCTTGCTCCAGCAATGTGCACAGGTCTGCGATGACCTGGTGCGATAGCCTGAGTCTCCTTTGGCACTACTGCCCAGTCATGTTGAAGAAGCTCATCCTCTGCCTGTACATCCTGTGCTGGGGGTATTGCCTCTGGCACGGTGCAGCCCTGGACTGTTGCCCACTGAGCAGCATCAATTGGTTGAGAGGTTTGGTGGTGTTGTTGCTGGTGGTGTGCCTGGTGCTGCTGGTGGGGTTCATTGTGGTCTGATTCTGAGGACTAAGGTGAGACTGTATAAATGACACCCATGCTGATGGAATAGAGCGCAGGTCAAGTAGTAATGTTAGAAGCAATCTGTCAATGTTGTAATAAGTTCCACCAATGAGGTGACACTGGATGTCGACATTGCTGGAAACACTAGAATGAGCTGGATCAATGGTTACTCAATTTTTGCCTCGGGTTCACAGATGTGGTTCCCAAGCTACGTGGTTCCTGTGCTCATGCAGGGAAATTTGAAAGGTAGGGTGAAAATAATGCTTAAAGGTCTGACAAGTAGCTAATAATGATTTAAATTAGCTCGTCAGCTTCTGACGTTTGAGTCACTGCTACGGCAGCAAACGCACCCGAGGGAAAGCCGCGTGGGGGTGGGATGACGACGGGCTCCCGACCCACTGCAAGATCTTTCAAATTTCCCACTTGACCCATCTCAAATCACACCTGCACGGACCCTAGAAAATCCCTGTCGTTAAGTTAGTATGCAAAATGTGGCAGATGGTGTTCAATGTGGGGATGTGTGCGGTCATCTACTTTGGTCTCAAGAAAGAGATATCAGAGTATTTTCTAAATGCTGTGAAGCTAGGAACTGATTTTACACAATCACAGACCTTCTGTTTTGTTCTTTCCTCCCCTCTACCCTTTCCCTGCCCCTACACTTGCTTAAAAACTTGTTACATCTCTAATTTTTTCCAGTTCTGAAGAAGGGTTATCGACCTGAATCTTTAACTTTGTTTCTCTCTCCACAGATGCTGCCTGACCTGCTGAGTATTTCCAGCATTTTCTGCTTTAATTTCAGATTTCCAGCATTCGCAGTATTTTGCTTTTGTATTAGTGGCCAAGAGGATGTTGTGATGGTCAGTAACAGAGGGAAGGTAAGGTGTGGGACACATGTTGAAAAGGGAATTGGGGTTGTGTTCACTGGTACCATAGGCAGATGACTCCATCTCGGATATCCCGGCAAGAAAGAGGCTGTTTGGGCTGCATCCTCCCCTTTGCTTCCTCCTCCTCTGCATCTTCCTCTTCACTTTACCGTCTGAGGCTTTGCAAGCATCCAGCAGTACTCCCTGCATACTTAAAAAAACTTTTCGGTGTTGCACCAAGCCACTACTTCAATAAAATTAAAAAACTCCAGAGAAGGATGCTGGAGCTGTAAAAGCTTCTATAGATGTATAAAAAGGAAAAGATTAGTGTAAGTAAATATGAACCCCCTTCAGGCTGAGGCAGGCGAAATTATAATGAGGAATAAGGAAATGGCAGCAAAATTAAACAAATACTTTGTGTCTGTCTTCATGGAGTAAGACACAAAAAATCTCCCGGAAATAGTGGAGAACGAAGGTTCTAGTGAGAATGAGGAACTGAAAGAAATTAGTATTAGTAAAAAAATAATAATGGAGAAAGTAATGGGACTGAAAGCTGTTAAATCCCCTGGACCAGATGATCTACATCTTAGGGTTTTGAAAGAGTTGGCTATAGAGATAGTGGATGCATCGGTTGTCATCTTCAAAAATTCCATAGATTCTAGAATGGTTCCTGCAGATTGGAAGGTAGCTAATGTAACCCCGCTATTTAAGAAAGGAGAGAGAGAGAAAACGGGGAACTAAAGACCAGTTAGCCTGACATCAGTAGTAGGGAAAATGGTAGAATCTATTTTTAAGGACGTGGTAACAGGGCACTTAGAAAATAATAATAGGACTGGGCAGAGTCAACACGGATTTATGAAAGGGATATCATGTTTGACAAATCTGTTAGAGTTTTTTGAGGTTGTAACTAGCAGAATAGATAAAGGGGAACCAGTGGATGTGGTGTTTTTGGATTTTCAGAAGGCATTCGCTAAGGTGTCACACAAGAGGTTATTAAACAAAATTAGGGCTCGTGGGATTGGGGATAATATACCAGCATGGATTGAGGATTGGTTAATGGACAGAAAACAGAGAGTAGGAATAAACTGGTCATTTTTGGGTTGGTAGGTTGTAACTAATTGGATGCCGCAAGGATCGGTGCTTGGGCCCCAGATATTCACAATATATATCAATGATTTGGACGAGGGGAACAAATGTAATATATCCAAGTTTGCTGATGATACAAATCTAGGTGGGAATGTAAGTTGTGAGCAGGATGCAAAGAGATTTCAAGGGGACATAGACAGGCTAAGTGAGTGGGCAAGAGCATGGCAAATGGAATATAATGTGAAGGAATGTGACGTTATCCACTTTGGTAGGAAAAATAGAAAAGCAGATTATTTTTTAAATGGTGAGAGATTGGGAAATTTTGGTGTTCAGAAAGACCTGGGTGTCCTTGTACACAAATCATTGACATGCAGCAATTAAAAAAGCAAATGATATGCTGGCCTTTATTACAAGAGGATTTGAGTATAAGAGTAAAGCCATCTTACTGCAATTATATACGGCCCTGGTGAGACCATACCTGGAGTATTGTGTATAGTTTTCATCCCCTTACCTAAGGAAGGATATACTTGCCATAGAGGGAGTGCAACGAAGGTTCACCAGACTGATTCCTGAGATGGGGGATTGTCCTTTGAGGAGGGATTGAGTAGACTAGGCCTATATTCTCTGCAGTTTAGAAGAATGAGGTGGTTTCATTGAAACATACACAATTCTTACAGGGCTTGACAGGGTAGATGCAAGGAGGATGTTTCCTCTGGCGAGTCTAGAACCAGGGGTCACAGTCTCAGAATAAGGGGTCAGCCATTTAAGTACTCCTGCTCCTAATTCTTATGTTCATGTGTTACGTTCTTTTGTAGAGTGGCAGCCGCCATTTATTCGCCAGACTAGCAGCACAAATGGTCTGGCGATAAATTGCCCAATTTCTGGGCCCAACACTCTGCACTTTCACAATGGGAAATCACTGAGAAAACACACTGAACACATCTGAACCATGCACAGTACCATGCATCTGGATGAGACAGATAAAGGTCGCCTTGGAGAAATGATGCAGCATTCACAGGTCTGGATGTAGAGTTGGGTCGAGAAAAAGGAATGTTTCATAAACAAAATACTGGGTATATTTGGAGATGACTGCTGTATATTGGAAGTATAGGGCAATTAATAAAGGTTTGCGTGATGATTCTATGATCCTGCGCTCTCAGTGGGGATTGGTACTCACAGGAAGCATATTTTTTGGAAATTGCGGGCAATGCGTGATTTTCATTGATTAAGTTTAAAGAGTGTCTTCTAATATCTATTTCATTCCTGGACAGGAAAGAAAAAAAAAGCTTATCAGTTGATAGGTGAATCTTCTTCACCTCTAACCCTCAAACTCTCTCACTACATTACAATCTTTTTTGTCTCTATATTATCCTTACTACTATGATCAGTGCCCCTCTGAACTTTGCTTTCTTCATCCAAAGCAACAAATACACCATCCTAAATGTTCTTCCTTCTCCATATATCTTCACTGTATTGAAGTCAAGTCCCTACACACAATCTCCTTGTTGAAATCATTCTTTCCTAGGACCTCACAACTGAAATTCCTTATCTCACTCAGCATTTCTTTCTACAATCTTCAGGCTATTTAAATCCAAGCTTGGCGCTTCTTATCACTATTTCCTGATTTACCTTGGGAAGTATTCTGTACAATAGCCTTTAGTTGTTCAATATATAAGAAAATGCACATGAAAACTCAGTGTTTTGTTCCACATTTGTGCTCATATCATCACAACCAGCACAGGAGTGTCATGCAGGTACAGCAGGCGATGAAGAAGACAAATGGCATGTTGGCCTTCATAGCTAGGGGGTTTGAATATAGGAGCAGGGAGGTCTTACTGCAGTTGTACAGGGCCTTGGTGAGGCCTCACCTGGAATATTGTGTTCAGTTTTGGTCTCCTAATCTGAGGAAGGACAGTCTTGCTATTGAGGGAGTGCAGCGAAGGTTCACCAGACTGATTCCCGGGATGGCAGGATTGACATATGAAGAAAGACTGGATCAACTGGACCTGCATTCACTGGAGTTTAGAAGAATGAGAGGGGATCTCATAGAAACATATAAAATTCTGACGGGACTGGACAGATTAGATGCAGGAAGAATGTTCCCGATGTTGGGGAAGTCCAGAACCAGGGGTCACAGTCTAAGGATAAGGGGTAAGCCATTTAGGACCGAGATGAGGAGAAGCTTCTTCACTCAGAGAGTTGTTAATCTGTAGAATTCTCTACCACGGAGAGTTGTTGAGGCCAGTTCATTAGATATATTCAAGAGGGAGTTAGATATGGCCCTTATGGCTAAAGGGATCAAGGGGTATGGAGAGAAAGCAGGAAAGGGGTACTGAGGTGAATGATCAGCCATGATCTTATTGAATGGTGGTGCAGGCCCGAAGGGCCGAATGGCCTACTCCTGCACCTATTTTCTATGTTTCTATGAGAAATGAACAAAGAGTGCAGCGGTTCAAGGAGAAGGCTCAGCATCTTTCCAGGACAACTGGAGACAGGCGATAAATTCAGCTTTGCCAGTGTCACCCACATCTCAAGATCATTTAAAAAAAGATTCATCCTAGTGATTTGCACCAGAATTTAATCTCAAGTCACCTTAGTTGAAAATGGGATAATCCTGTTGAGAACACAATTTTCAATGGTACACTCCCCAATGCAGCTACTAATTTGACAGACTCCCATTTCTCACCTGAAATGTCACAAATGTATTGATTATCTTCCTAGGATTGTGTTTGCTACTGGAATAAAGTCACTAACATATTAAATCATGAATATAGATACTTAAAAGCACCTCTTTGAAAACTAAGAATTAAAAAATGGACAACTTTTACTCATACCAGGCCTGCCTCTGTTGAGAGAGCTGCAACACTGTGTCCTTGCTTCCTGCAGCCTGGCACCATTTTTCTGACAGTGCAATATACAGCATCAGCTATCGAGGGCTTGCTGACAAGTCTGGAACTGTGCCGGACAGTGATTTTGCAAAGCTTCATCAAGGCTAGGTATATAGACCTTAAAATCTTTAATTTTATTGAAGTAAATTAGATTTGAAAAAGGACTCCACTACCCTTCACAAGGGTGTGGGTAAGTAAATGTTTTTTACATAATGTTTGAAATTGAAGCCATTTAGATTCTTGGAATAAAGCATGATTTAAAAATATTCAGTGGTTCTGTGCCATTTCACACATAGTTTGTTTTAATTGAAGGATTAATCAAGTGCTAATGGTTATATAAAATCACCTGCTACAGTAATGGGTATATAAATAATCTACATTACTCCTTTATAAAAGAGTTGATAAGATAAGTAACATTATTCTGCTAGTCTGAAAGCGTTATTATCTCTATTGGGCATTATCATTCCCACCACATATGCCTGAAAGGTTCAAATGCATCAAGGGATTCAGCTTCCCCTATGTCATTGGTTTATTGCTGTGGAGATGATATACCATGGCAATACAGCATGCTCAGTGGACGGATGAGATAGTCCAGTTGTTTTTGCTAATAAAAATTACATTTAAGAGCAATTTTGTTTATGATCTGGCAGCTAAATTGTTCTTCCTTTCAAGAATAAGGCGATAATTTGTTTCTTTAAATCCAATGTAGGCTTAGCTCCAACACATAACAAAAGAATAGTCCTCTGTTTGACTTTCACTTTTTTTAAATCCTGATAAATTTGGAAGTTAATATATAGTAAACAATAGACTCCCTGGAGGCTTTATAGGGCAGTAATCTAATCAAGGGGTTCAGATAACCTAATAAACTGCAAGTCTAGTTTACAGCTACCCAAGATGAGATTAGAGCTATGTAGTCACTCCAGGCTAGCAATTATTTTCTGAGGAGTACTGTTATTCAATTTTAAATCAGGTCTCATGGACAACATACATACTCAATATCGAAGGATGTGGAGATATCCACAACAGAAGTGAGAAAGAAAGAAAGAAAGAAAGACAATTTATATATTGTTAAAATATGTTTTTATTTGTTCATGGGATGTGGGCATTGCTGGCAAGACCAGCATTTATCGCCCACTTGAGAAGGTGGTGGTGAGCGCCTTCTTGAACTGTTGCAGTCCATGAGGTGAAGATACTCCCACAGTGCTGTTAGGGAGGGAGTTCCATGATTTTAACCCAGTAACAATGAAGCAACAACGATATTTCCCAAGTCAGGATGGTGTGTGACTTGGAGGAAAACTTGGAGGTGGTGGTGTTTCCATGCATCTACTGCCCTGATCCTTCTAGGTGGTAGAGGTCACGGGTTTGGCAATTGCAGTCGAAGAAGCCATGGTGATTTGCTGCAGTGCATCTTGTAAATGGTACACACTGCAACCACAGTGCGCCGGTGTTGAGCGGTATGAATGTTTAATCAGCTGGTTCGGGTGCCAATCAAGCGAGCTGCTTTGTCCTGGATGGTCGAGCTTCTTGAGTGTCGATAGAGCGGCACTCATCCAGGTAAGTGGAGAGTATTTCAGCACACTCCTGACTTGTGCCTTGTAGATGGTGGAAAGGCTTTGGGGAGTCAGGATGTGAGACACTCACATTAGAATACCCAGCCTCTGATCTCTTGTAGTCACAGTATTTATAGAATCATATAATCATACAATCGTTACAACTCTCTGCAAGAGCCCTTCAGCTAGTCCCACTCCCCCGCCCTTTCCTCATAGCTCAGCAAAAAAATTTCCTTCGGTACTTATTCAATTCCCTTTTGAAAGCCACAATTAAATCTGCCTCCACCACCCTTTCAGGCAGTGCATTCCAGATCCTAAACACTCGTTACATAAAAAAGATTTTCCTCATTTTGCCTTTTGATCTTCTGCTATTCACCTTAAATCTGTGTCCTTTGGTTCTTGGCCCTTCCAACAATGGGAACAGTTTCTTCTCTATCTACTGTCTAGACCGCTCATGATTCTGAACACCTCTATCAAATCTCCTCTCAATTTTCTCTGCTCTAAGGTGAACAACCCCAGCTTCTCCAGTCTATCCACACAACTGAAGTCCCTCAACCTGGAACCAATCTTGTAAATTTTTTCTACACCCTCTCTAAGGCCTTCACATTCTTCCTAATGTGCCGTACCCAAAATTGGACTCAATACTCCAGTTATAGCCGAACCAGTGCTTTATAAAGGTTCATCATAACTTCCTTGCTTTTGTACTCTACCTCTATTTATAAAGCCCAGGATTCCATATCCATTTTAACTGCTTTTTCAATCTGCCCTGCCACCTTCAACGTACACCCTTAGGTCTCTTTGTTCCTGCACCCCTTTAGAATTGTACCCTTAGTTTATACTGCCTCTCCTTGTTCTTCCTACCAAAATGTATCACTTCGCACTTTTGTGTGTTAAATTTCATCTGTCATATGTCCGCCCATTCCACCAGCCTGTCTATGTCCTCTTGAGGTCTATCCCTATCCTCCTCACTGTTCACTATGCTTCAAGAAAAGCAGTGGTCCTAGTACCGACCCTGGGGAACACCACTCTGTACCTTTCTCCAGTCCAAAAAAACAACCATTCACCACTCCTTTCTGTTTCCTGTCACTTAGCCAATTTCATATCTATGCTGCCACTGTCCCTTTTATTCCATGGTACTTTAACTTTGCTGATAAGCCTATTATGTGGCACTTTATCAAATGCCTTTTTCAAGTCCATGTACACCATTGCCCTCATCAACTGTCTGTTAACTCAACAAGACATTCAATCAAGTTAGTTAAACATGACTTGTCTTTAACAAATCTGTGCTGCCTTCCATTAATTAATCCACACTTGTCCAAGTGACTGTTAATTTTGTCCCAGATTATCATTTCTAAAACCTTTCCCACCACTGATGTTAAGCTGACTGTCCTGCAGGTGTAAGGATACAACCTTTTTTGAACAAGGGTCTAACATTTGCAATTCTCCAGTCCTCTGACACCACCCCTAAGGAGGATTGGAAGACTATGGCCAGTACCTCTGCAATTTCTACCTTTACTTCCTTCAGCATCCTAGGATGCATCCCTTCCTGTCCTGCTGAATTATCTACTTTAAGTCCAGCCAGCCTTTCTAGTACTTCCTCTTTATCAATTTTAGCCCATCCAGTATATCAACTACCTCCTCTTTCACTATGACTTTGGCAGCATCTTCTTGGTATCCATTTAGTACCCCAGCCATACTCTGTGCCTCCATGTGTAGGTCTCCATTTTGGTCTCTAATCGGCTCCACCCCTCCTCTTACTACCCATTTATTATTTATATGCCTATAGAAGACCTTTGGATTCTCTTTTATGTTAGCTGTCAATTTATTCTCATAACCTCTCTTTGCCCCTCTTATCTTTTCCATTTCCCCTTTGAACTCTCTATAGTCAGCCTGGTTCTCACTTGTATTCTCAACCTGACATCTGCTATACATCCCTTTTTCTGTTTCATTTTACTCTCTATGGGCCCGAAATTCACCGTTCCCGAAGGGACGGCTACCGCGGAGTTTGGGCGGTCATTCGAAAAAAAATCGTACTTTTCCCTTCCCGAGCCATATTCAGCTCGGGGAGGATTTGAACGGTGTTCGCTTCCACTGGAAACGGCACGGTGAAGCCGCTGTAAAGGGAAGTTTCCAGCAAAGAGGGAAGCAGCATGCAGGCCACTGCAAAGCCACCAGGTCAGCGAAATTCACCGAGGCAAAGGTAGGACTTTTACCGGCAGTGCCCTCGCAAAGTTTTCATTGCGGTGCTCGAACGTGACATCGCTGGGGCCCTTTGGTAGGTAAAAAGTTTTATTACTTATTAATGTTTTTATTTCATTTTCCAGCATCCGCAGTATTTATCTTTTGATATAGTTTTATTAATTATTAGTGCTTTTATTTCATTTACCAGCATCTGCAGTATTTAGGTTTTCATATAGTTTTATTAATTGTTTTACCTCCATTAAACCTGCTGAGTGCTGCACAGAGGTTTGCACATACACCTGTACTTCTGTACAACTTTCAGGTCTGACTCTTTAGATTAGAGTGCAAAATTAAAGCACATGGTATTGGGGGTAATGTATTGATGTGGATAGAGAACTAGTTGGCAGACAGGAAGCAGAGAGTCGGAATAAACGGGTCCTTTTCAGAATGGCAGTCAGTGACCAGTGGGGTGCTGCAGGGTTCAGTGCTAGGACCCCAGCTATTTACAATATATATCAATGATTTAGATGAAGGAATTGAATGTAATATCTCCAAGTTTGCAGATGACACTAAACTGGGTGTTGGCAAGAAGCTGCAGGGTGACTTGGACAGGTTAGGTGAGTGGGCAAATGCATGGCAGATGCAGTATAATCTGGATAAATGTGAGGTTATCCACTTTGGTGGCAAAAACAAGAAGACAGAATATTATCTGAATGGTGACAGATTCGGAAAAGGGGAGGTGCAACGAGACCTGGGTGTCATGGTACATCAGTCATTGAAGTTTGGCATGCAGGTACAGCAGGCGGTGAAGAAGGCAAATGGCATGTTGGCCTTCATAGCTAGAGGATTTGAGTATAGGAGCAGGGAGATCTTATTGCAGTTGTACAGAGCCATGATATGCGAGGATTCTTCATCACAGTCATGGCCACCTACGATCCAAACTTCCAAGGCTCCATCCCACTGCTGGCCAAGAACGGGAAACACTCATCAAGGACACCAAGGCAGTCAGGGCCCACTGGAAGGAGCTCTTCAAAGATCTCCTCAATTGAGACTCTGCCTTTGACTCGAGTGTTCTCGACTCCATCCCGCAGCATGCTCCCCGCCAATGCCTCAGTGAAACCACAACATTGCACGAGGTAGGAAAAGCCATAAGACAGCTCAAGAACAACAAGGCTACGGGAGTGGGTGGAATCCCTGCTGAAGTGCTAAGTATGGCGGAGAGGCGCTGTTGGCGCGGATACATGACTTCATCTCTCTCATCTGGAGGGAGGAGAGCATGCCGGGTGATCTCAGAGATGCAGTGATAGTGACCATCTTTTAAAAAGGGGACAAATTCGACTGTGGCAACTACAGAGGAATCTCCCGGTTATCAGCCACTGGGAAAGTTGTCGCTAGAGTCCTCCTCAACCGTCTTCTCCATATGGCCGAGGAGCTCCTCCCGGAGTCACAGTGTGGATTTCGTCCCCTACAGGACACAACAGACATGATCTTTGCAGCGCGACAGCTGCAGGAAAAATGCAGGGAACAGCGCCAGCCCTTATACATGGCCTTCTTTGACCTTACAAAGTCCTTTGACACTGTCAACCGCAAGGGTCTATGGAGCGTCCTCCTCAGCTTCGGATGCCCCCAAAGGTTCGTCACCATCCTTCGCCTAGTCCACGACAACATGCAAGCCGTGATCCTTACCAACGGATCTATTACAGACCCAATCCACGTCCAGACCGGGGCTCAAACAGGGCTGCGTCATCGCTCCAACCCTCTTCTCAATCTTCCTCGCTACCATGCTCCACCACATAGTCAACAAGCTCCCCGCTGAAGTGGAACTAAACTACAGAACCAATGGGAAGCTGTTTAACTTTCGCCGCGCCTCCAGGCCAGGTCCAAGACCACCCCAACCTCTGTTGTTGAGCTACAGTACGCGGACAACGCCTGCGTCTGCGCACGTTCAGAGGCTGAACTCCAGGAAATAGTCGACGTATTTACTGAGGCACATGAAAAGCATGGGCCTTACGCTAAACATCCGTAAGACAAAGGTCCTCCACCAGCCTGTCCTTGCCGCACAGCACTGCCCCCCCAATCATCAAGATCCACGGCGCGGCCCTGGACAACGTGGACCATTTCCCATATCTCGGGAACCTCTTATCAACAAAAGCAGACATTGATGAGGAGATTCAACACTGCCTCCAGTGCGCCAGTGTGGCCTTCGGCCACTTGAGGAAAAGAGTGTTCGAAGACCAGGCCCTCAAATCGGCCACCAAGCTCATGGTCTACAGGGCTGTAGTAATACCCACCCTCCTATATGGCTCAGAGGCATGGACCATGTACAGTAGACACCTCAAATCACTGGAGAAATACCATCCACAATGCCTTCACAAGATCCTACAAATCCTCTGGGAGGACAGACGCACCAACATTAGCGTCTTCGACCAGGCCAACATCCTCAGCATTGAAGCACTGACCACACTTGATCAGCTCCGCTGGGCAGGCCACATTGTCCGCATGCCAGACACGAGACTCCCAAAGCAAGTGCTCTACTCGGAACTCCTTCATGGCAAATGAGCCAAGGGTGGAAGAGGAAACATTTCAAGGACACCCTCAAAGCCTCCCTGATAAAGTGAGGCATCCTCACTGACACCTGGGAGTCCCTGGCCAAAGACCGCCCTGAGTAGAGGAAGTGCATCTAGGAGGGTGCTGAGCACCTTGAGTCTCATCGCCGAGTTTATGCAGAAAACATGCGCAGCAAACCTATCCCACCCTCCCTTACCCTCAACCTGTAGCAGAGACTGTGGCTCTCGTATTGGACTGTTCAGCCACCTAAGGACTTATTCTAAGAGCGGAAGCAAGTCTTCCTCGATTCTGAGGGACTACCCATGATGATGATGACAGTTTTGCCTGCCATTCTTTGATCCAATTTACCTGGGCCAGGTCCGTTGACAACCCACTGAAATTGGCCCTCGTCCAGTTCAGGATTTTAACTCTAGATTGCTCCTTGTCTTTTTCCATAATTAACCTAAACCTTACGATACCATGATCACTGTTCCCTAAATGTCCCCCTACTGACACTTGATCTACCTGACCCACCTCATTCCCGAGAAACAAATCCAGCAATGCCTCCTTCCTCGTTGGGCCGGAAATGTACTGATGAAGAAAGATCTCCTGAACACACTTTAGAAATTCTTCCCCCTCTCTGCCCTTTACACTATTACTATCCCAGTCTATATTAGGATAATTAAAGTCCCCTTACAATCACTACTCTATAAATCCCACTATTAAGTGATCTATAGAATACACATAGTAGTGTAATGGCACCTCTATTACAGGAGTATGTAGCATGTCCAGTTAAGTTTCTGATCAATGGTGACCCCCAGGATGTTGATGATGGGGATTCGGTGATGGTAATCTCATTGAATGTCATGGGAAGGTGATTAGCCTCTCTCTTGTTGGAGATGGTCATTGCCTGGCACTTGTGTGGTGCAAATGTTACTTGCCACATATCAGCCCAAGCCTGAATGTTGTCCAGGTCTTGCTGCATGCGGTCTTGGATTGCCTCATTTTCTGAGGAATTGCAAATGGAACTGAACACTGTGCAATCATCAGCGAACATCCCCACTTCTGCCCCTATGATGGAGGGAAGGTTATTGATGAAGCAGTTGAAGATGGTTGGGTCTAGGACATTGCCCTGAGGAACTCTTGCAGCGATGTCCTGGGGCTGAGACATCGGCCTCCAACAACCACCACCTTCTTCCTTTGTGCTAGGTATGACTCCAGCCAGTTTAGAGTTTTCCCCCTGATTCTCATTGACTTCATTGACAAAATTTACTAGGCCTCCTTGATGCCACACTGGATCAAATGCTGCCTTGATGTCAAGGGTAGTCACTCTCACCTCACCTCTGGAGTTATTTTGGAGTCCATGTTTGGACTAATGCTGTAATGAGGTCTGGAGCCGAGTGGTTCTGACGGAACCCAAACTGAGCATTTGTGAGCAGGTTATTGGTGAGTAAGTGCTGCTTTCCTGGCACCGTCGATGACACCTTCTATTACTTTGCTGATGATTGAGTATAAACTGATGGGAGTGGTAATTGGCCAGATCGGATTTGTCCTGTTTTTTGTAGACAAGACATACCTGACAGCTTTCCACATTGTCGGGTAGATGCCCGTGTTGTAATTGTATTGAAACAGCTTGACTAGAGGCACAGCTAGTTCTGGAGTACAAGTCTACAGCATGACAGCCGGCAATGAGACGAAATATTAACGTGTGTGTCAAACTCTCTGGGCTAGACTTTCCTTAAAGCCCCTCAACACCCGATTGCCGCCCAGAAAAAAAAGCTAACGTCTGCAACTAACGCTGGCGAAATTTTCCGTAATTATGGTAAAAAATATCACCCGGCCAGAAAATGGATCTTGCACCAATATTCTCGGCGGTTAAAGACAAAACTAGATGAAACAGGCGGTTCTTACCGGAATAGACGGTAAATTCTAAAATTTAGTCCGAGACTGCAGTTGGGCTTAGGAACAGGGGGGAAAAACTCAAAAAATATTTTTTCAGTTAAACAAAAAATAAAAAGTTATAAAACATTCTCAAGACACATTTTAATGCAATCGCCATTTTAGAATTTTAAAAATAATTTTGAAAAACCTTCAAATTACCTTTCTTTGCAGGGTACTCACCTACCGCCCTGTTCTGGCAGCTTTTCGTGGGCAGTTTCCTCGGCGGTGTGTATGGGTCCTCCGCTGAGGCAAAACTTCGATCCTGGCGGTTTTCTCGGCGATGCACACGGGCGGTTTGCTACCCGGTGGTCTTTTCAAAATGTGGGCGGAACTCTTTAAAAAATAAAGAGGAAACTTTTGCCGGGTGGTTTTTCATCAAAAAACAGCTGTACCGCTGAGAAAACCGCCGAAAATGAAGGCAAAAAGTCTAGCCCTCTGTAATTTTATCAAGCAATATTCAATGCTTGACTGCCAGAAAATAAGTCAGTGGGGATAAATTTTGGTTTTTGCACAGGCATAAAACTGACAGTTACAAATCGGCTACTCTCTGTACAATGTGCCTGATCTTCCATTCCATTGACTTCAGTGGATAGGAAAATCAGGCAGTGTGTATAATCCACAACCACCAGCTTTCTGCCCTTGCCCAAGTGAAAATTGCCCCAATGTTTATTGTACTATATACACAAAATACTTCAACTTCTAATTTACATCCTTGTGAATTGTATGTTCTTACAATAAATTAGTCTCTACTTTTTGATATCATTTTACAGTTTTAATGTCACAAGTCCCTGATTCACCATTGCCAGTGACCTCAATGCCTGAATATTAAGTTCACTCGAATTTATTATTTAACACTGTCATTGTCAGCAGGGAAGGTGAAGAGTTGGAACAGCTGGGCACTATTTCTACCACTATGCCACCACACACTGGCAACTGGTATTATTGCCAACTCAATGCCATTTTTGAGTATCATTGATGTGTTTTAATGCCAAACACCTTTGAATACAGATGGTAGGCTTTTTAACCCCAAGTATTTCCCAGGAACAGTATGAGGCTAAAAGAACCTAGAATATTTCAGATGAACAAATCATGAATTGTAGAAATGTGCCAGGCTTGCAGGCTCCAAGATCAGTTTCAGTCTGCATTCATATTTGGAATAGCCCTGACCAGCTGTTATTCTATAGTTATAGCATGTTTGCTAAAAGTTGAACTAAATCAAGCAAAGCATTCAGTAAAATGTGACTGATTTTGAGCACCCAATACTTACTTGGCTTCATGGCACATCAATTGCAGGAATAAAAAAAGACAAAGGGGGCAAAATTGCCCTGCACCCCGATTGGGGGCAGTAACATTCTGCGCCCTTACCACTAATCTCGCTGGGGTGCTACTGGGGTGTTGAAGGAAGCGCTTCAACGCCCCTCCCCTTCGATTAAAGGGGAGGGCCAATGCACATTCTGCAAGGCCTCTGATGGCCTCCACAAGGCAACCAGGGCATCGTGCGACTGGGCCTGTAGCCCAACACCCAAGACAGAGTGCCAGGATGCATGATGGCAGCCCGGACCACGCTAGGGCCACCATCACTGAGCCAAACTGAGAATCGACAGACAAAAAAAGATGGCACCCTCCCTTTAAGGAGCGCCCAGAGAGCAGATGTCTGCCAGCTTCGCAACCTGGGGTGCTAACCACGGGGTGGGCGCTGTCCTGGCAGTGCCTCTGCAAAGTCCTGGGCAATTTCCCAGGAGCCAACAGGGTCCCCTCACCTGGGCAAAAAGTGTCTAGCCCCGGAGATGCTAACAGGGCTATAAAAAGGGACCATTTTGCCCCAGAAATGTTTAATACTGGCTCATGGTGTATGGAAAATAAATATATGCACTCAACATCTTTACAACATTTGAAAATCTCCTGTTATGTAATAGCTGAACAACATTTGAATGCTTGCAAGAAGAATTTCAGCAGTCGGTGCATATATTAGGAAGGAATCCCAAACATATTTTCATTGTAGCATTACTTGGTTGAAAATATATTCTGAGATGAGGAATGTAGCAGTCTTTTACTTTACAATTTCGTTTTGCTTGTTCCTTTACTTACTCATTGCTTGTGAGATGCGAACAAAGGGATCTACCATTTTAACTGTGCACATTGCTGAGCAGGTTTGACCCTGACGCCAGTTACTTTATTGAAGTCCTTCAGCAGGAAGCTTGGTGGCACACTGCTTTTAGAACTCTGCTCTGGGGAACTGATCATCACTTCACCAGCTTTGGGCTTGATTCCTGCTGAATGTTTGCAATGACGTGCATATCATTTCACTGCAGTGTCATATATGATGTAGTAATCAAGCAGAAGCTGTTAGAGCTGTGGGGACGTCCCCAAGGAATAATAAGACCAAATAATGTTTACAGAGACTAATCTGATGTTTAAAGTATTATACATCATTTGGTGATGTATAATACTTTAAACATCCACGTAGATCATCGATGTATTGTTTTCCCAGAGATGTACATATTTTCCGGTTTACATTTTCAGCCTGGCAGATACATAATGCCGATTGTGCGTTGCATGTGTTCATTACACTGTGTGAATTACATAGTACTGTGTGCCACACTTTTAATTGTTTTAATAATAATTAAGTTAGGTGGTAGTACATTTAAAAGAAATTTTACTGCTATGTTAATATAACTTCAGAATGTTTCTTTGTCCAATAATGAGATATCTTTAAGTGGAATTTAATATTCTTATGCTATTGGTGTCTGATTAATGTTCACAATAATACTCAGCAATTCATTTCATCCTTTTAACACCTCAAGTCAGGGAAATGAGATGAGCAGTTGATAAAAGCTTCACTAGAACAAGTAAGAATGATTTGTTTCACAGAAAAATAGAGGCTGATGCTTATCGCTGAAAGTTAACTCTCCATTCTCTGTTTTTATAGCCCATTTGGCGTTGACACATTTAATAATTAACAGACCGTAAAGTTCGCAATCATCCATCTAGTCCTGTGGTGTGATTCTCTCAAATGCTTCCTAAAAAAATCATTAACATTTTGAGCACTTACTTTCCAATTATTTTCATTATATTTTGAATTACCCAGATCTATTGGCTTTAAACACAAAATTATATTTGTCTCTAGTGCCCCCCTGATATGCTGCAATACAATATCTCCTTCATCCAGCATTCTTTTAATTCATTCTCGGGATGTGGGCATCATTGGCAAGGCTGGCATTTATTGCCAATCCCTAGTTTCCCTGAGAAGGTGGTGTCGGGTTGCCTTCTTGTCGCAGTTTGATACAACTGAGTGGCTTGATAAGATCATTTCAAAGGGTAGTTAAGAGTCACCCACCGTTAGTGTGAGAGTGGAATCGCAGATCGGGTAAGGACCAAAGGTATCCTTTCCTAAAGGACATTAGTGAACCAGTTGGGTTTTTACAACAATCCAGCAGCTTCATGTCATTTTTACTGAAACTGCTATTTTATTTCCAGATCGTTAAACTAAATTTAAATTCTCAAACTGTCATGGTGGGATTTGAACACACATTGCTATTTTTCCTGCAGTTCAGGCCATCTCCTCCCCTTTCCATTACTCAGTAAAGGAAATTACGTTTAATCCTATTATGAAGTAGTTTCATGAAGAATAGGAGAATCTTGTCCATTTCAGGCAGTGAGGTATGAGTGTCCAGATCTGGGATTTTAACCTCAGTCCTTTGGTTGGCAATCCCATACTCCTCACACATGAAGAACATGCACTTAAGTGAGGTACCAGAGACCTGTCAAAACTGGGAGAACCAAATGAGTCAGTGACTTGAGAAGATGAGTGATGAAAATTCGGGGTGAAATTAAATAACAGTATTTTGAGAATAGATTTTGAGTAGAAATTATTATTGACTTGAAGTGGAAAACATAACCTAAAGCATTTCAAAATCACATCTCTCAACTGTTAACTCCTGAAAAATACTCCAAGCTAGCTTATTTGCTAAGTGACAAGAGTCAGCTTAGCTCAGACTCTGTGCTACTTGAGTAAATACCTGATCTGCCCCCAGAGCTCTGCACAGCTGTCATAAGAGCTGCCCTGTGATGAGCTGACAGGAGGTGCATTTTCTCTGGTTTGGTGAACAAACAAAAATTCACAGATCTCAGCCATTTTCAGTCTACTTTTACTGCACAATTAGTGCACACTATAATCTTTATCCAATGCTGTTAGAGATTCCTCAGCCCTAGTTCCACAAGGTTGGATACTTCCACCAAGCGACAATATCTGGTTTTACACCCTTTGCAGCTCAGAAGGTCTAGTGCTACTGTGTTGAATAGAAATAGCAATGCTTTTCCAGGAGTCACCGATTACCCGCTGCTATAAATTTCTGGGGCAATAACTTTCGAAATGTAGAAAAAGTAGCGCCTGTCGTTATTGATTCTCTCCTGCTGATAAATTCATCATTAGCGCTCCAAGAGGGAAGTGGAGTAAATAAAGAGCTAACTACTTCTCTTAGGGCGCTAAAGTCCGAGAGCAGGGCGGTAGCGGCAGAGTGCTGAACAATTTGGAATGCATTGCTAATGGCATCAGAGCCTGTTTCTCTCATTTAAAGGGAATGGCCAATGATGATGCACAACCTACTTGTCGACAGATCTGCGTTGCAAGGCGACCTGCGCGACTGCCATACCAAACACTTTCACAAAGTGGAGGGCTTGGACATCTTGCAACAATGAAAGATCAAAAACTTTGAGCAGGCACCAGACTTGTAATGTATGGAGAAAGAGTCAGACTGAACACTTTGAGCTCAAAGTTAAGTGTGACCTTAGTCTTTTATTGCAGGTCTCCAGAGTGCATCTCCAACCTGTGAAGCCTCCTTAAATACCAGCAGGGGATGAGTCTTCTGGTGGCTGTACAGAGTAAATATAAGTTTACATATATAACAACACTCCCCCCAAAGTCAATAGTGTAACTATTTACAATGTGAGTTGATCTGGGGCCCTTCTTGCCCTGGTTGATCATCTCGGTGTGAAAGCTGATGTTGAATTATTTGTTAGGCCCTCGCTGAGCTGCTGGGCAGCTGGCCTTGCTGGGCTGCTGTGGATGATGGGTTCTGCTTCGTGGTCAACCGTGGTGCCGGTTGCCACTGGTGTGCATGTTGGGGGATCAAAAAAGGTAGGGTCAAGGTGGGTTGCTCAGGATAGTCCATGAATCTGAGTTTGATTTGGTCCAAGTGTTTCCGGTGAATGAGTCCATTTAAAAGTTTGACCCGATACACCCTGCTCCCCTCTTTGGCCACGATAGTGCCGGGAAGCCACTTGGGACCTTGTCCATAATTTAATACAAATACAGGATCATTGATTTCAATTTCGCGTGTCACATTTGCGCTATCATGGTATGCACTTTGTTGAAACCGCCTGCCGTCTACCTGTTCATGTAGATCAGGGTGAACTAATGAGAGCCTTGTCTTAAGTGCTCTTTTCATGAGCAATTCAGCAGGTGGGATCCCAGTGAGTGAGTGTGGTCTTGTGCGGTAGCTAAGCAGGACTCGGGATAGGCGAGTCTGCAGTGAGCCTTCAGTTACCCTCTTCAAGCCTTGCTTGATGGTTTGCACTGCTCTCTCTGCCTGACCATTGGACGCTGGTTTAAACGAGGCAGATGTGACATATTACGGGTCATGAATTCTTTGAACTCAGCACTGGTAAAACATATCACAGCATTATAAATTCACCTGAATGCAGCATTCCTAACCTTTTCTGATGTGTTTAACGGGCAACTAGTAAGTAAATATCACAATGTCACGCCCTTCATGTGTTCCAATGCCAAGTTTCTCAGCGAGGTACCAGTGTAGCAAAGCCTGTGGAGGAGCAGGATAAATTGGACAGTGTTTAACTGCGCATGTGCGGACGTCAGAAGTTGTTGTCTGATTTACTCCATAATAATGGTGAGCGCTGATAGCTCCGTTATTTCTATAGCAAAATCCGGTCCCATGGTTATAGTACAGATTACATATGGTTCTGCACCACCCATACAGTTACTGATTATGTCTGGGTATTTTTCTCTAATCCAACATTGGGTTGTGAATTCCTTCACTGCTTCCCTTGGCAGCAATGTTTAACAGAAAGATGGCAAACGCGTTTATTGTGTTCATACTCTATTTATTTGTTACAGCTCACTGGACGAGCATTAGGACCCAGCGGGAGCTATTCACAGTTGTTGTATTCATGCCGGTTTGGGACTCCATTTTGGGTTGTATAAAGCACAGTTAAGTTAAGTTGAATGACTCCTGACTCAGTTTGTCAGTTATTTATGGATACACAACATAATTTGGCGATGAAGATTGTCATGTATGTAACCACAATGTAACACCACTGTATTACCATATACACTCAACCTAGATGCACACCTTGACCACAAGGGGTGAACTTGTGGGAGACACTCCTTACCTGATCCTTACCCTTACAGGTATAAAAAGGGAGGTCCCACGCAGGGTCATCGTTTTTGGAGTTCTGTGAATAAAGAGTTAAGGTCACAGAGTGACCTTGTCCCCAGAATGTGTCTCGTGTGGTTACATACTGTGGAGAAAGGGCATTACATTGGCGACGAGAAACGGGAATTCACGACCCACAAGAATGGCCACTGGTAGCACAGAGGAATGGTACTGTGTTGGGGAAGACTGGGACGATTGTGTCGAGAGGCTTCAGCAAAACTTCGTTACGAAAGAATGGCTGGGGGATGCAGCGGCCGACAAGCGAAGGGCTCATCTTTTGACCAGCTGCGGACCAAAGACTTACGCGCTCATGAAGACCTTACTAGCACCCGAAAAGGCGGCGGACAAAACCTTTGAAGAACTTAGCAAATTGATCGGGGAGCACCTCAAACCGGCGAGTAGCATACATATGGCCCGACACAGATTCTACACCCACCGACGTCGTGAAGGACAGAGCATACCGGACTTCGTAGTGGACCTCCGGCATTTGGCCAGCCTCTGTAAGTTCACAGACGCCTGCAGGGGGGAGATGGTAAGGGACTTCTTTATCGAGGGCATCGGTCATACGGGAATTTTCCGCAAATTAATTGAGACCAAGGATTTGACCTTGGAAGCGACGGCGTTGATAGCTCAAACTTTCATGGCGGGGGGGAGGAAGAGACGAAAATAATGTACGCGCGCAATTCTGCCTCTAACACGGTGATGGATCAGGGAGCCAACATCATCAATGTGACTCAGAGCCCCGCAGGCAGGCAGGGGCAGTCCGACACTCCCCAGGCAGCAATAGACCCCAGAGTAGGACTTCAACTGAGACAATGGCAGGCTGAACAGACATTCGCGCCATCACAGTGGACGATACAGCCCGGGATGACACCCACCAATCGGGTACTTAAGAGCAGTCAAAGGGACAGTCAGCGCGGAATGCCTGGCCATAGTCCCTTTGTTCCCAACAATGGAAACTTTAACTCATGCTGGAGGTGTGGGGAAAACACTCAGCTAGATCTTGAAGATTTCAACAGTTTGTCTGCAGGAACTGCAATAGTTAGGAAAGACATTAGCTTGAATGATGTGGAATTTATATGGGTAGAGCTGCAGAACACCAAAGGGCAAAAAACGTTAGTGGGAGTTGTGTACAGACCTCCAAACAGTAGTAGTGATGTTGGAGAGGGCATCAAACAGGAAATTAGGGGTGCATGCAATAAAGGTGCAGCAGTTATAATGGGTGACTTTAATATGCACATAGATTGGGCTAGCCAAACTGGAAGCAATACGGTGGAGGAGGATTTCCTGGAGTGCATAAGGGATGGTTTTCTAGACCAATATGTCGAGGAACCAACTAGGGGGGAGGCCATCTTAGACTGGGTGTTGTGTAATGAGAGAGGATTAATTAGCAATCTCATTGTGTGAGGCCCCTTGGGGAAGAGTGACCATAATATGGTGGAATTCTGCATTAGGATGGAGAATGAAACAGTTAATTCAGAGACCATGGTCCAGAACTTAAAGAAGGGTAACTTTGAAGGTATGAGGCGTGAATTGGCTAGGATAGATTGGCGAATGATACTTAAGGGGTTGACTGTGGATGGGCAATGGCAGACATTTAGAGACCGCATGGATGAATTACAACAATTGTACGTTCCTGTCTGGCGTAAAAATAAAAAAGGGAAGGTGGCTCAACCGTGGCTATCTAGGGAAATCAGGGATAGTATTAAAGCCAAGGAAGTGGCATACAAATTGGCCAGAAATAGCAGCGAACCCGGTGACTGGGAGAAATTTAGAACTCAGCAGGGGAGGACAAAGGGTTTGATTAGGGCAGGGAAAATGGAGTACGAGAAGAAGCTTGCAGGGAACATTAAGGCGGATTGCAAAAGTTTCGATAGGTATGTAAAGAGAAAAAGGTTAGTAAAGACAAATGTAGGTCCCCTGCAGTCAGAATCAGGGGAAGTCATAACGGGGAACAAAGAAATGGCAGACCAATTGAACAAGTACTTTGGTTCGGTATTCACTAAGGAGGACACAAATAAACTTCCAGATATAAAAGGGGTCAGAGGGTCTAGTAAGGAGGAGGAACTGAGGGAAATCTTTATTAGTCGGGAAATTATGTTGGGGAAATTGATGGGATTGAAGGCCGATAAATCCCCAGGGCCTGATGGACTGCATCCCAGAGTACTTAAGGAGGTGGCCTTGGAAATAGCAGATGCATTGACAGTCATTTTCCAACATTCCATTGACTCTGGATCAGTTCCAATCGAGTGGAGGGTAGCCAATGTAACCCCACTTTTTAAAAAAGGAGGGAGAGAGAAAACAGGGAATTATAGACCGGTCAGCCTGTCCTCAGTAGTGGGTAAAATGATGGAATCAATTATTAAGGATGTCATAGCAGCGCATTTGGAAAGAGGTGACATGATAGGTCCAAGTCAGCATGGATTTGTGAAAGGGAAATCATGCTTGACAAATCTTCTGGAATTTTTTGAGGATGTTTCCAGTAAAGTGGACAAGGGAAAACCAGTTGATGTGGTATATTTGGACTTTCAGAAGGCTTTCGACAAGGTCCCACACAAGAGATTAATGTGCAAAGTTAAAGCACATGGGATTGGGGGTAGTGTGCTGACGTGGATTGAGAACTGGTTGTCAGACTGGAAGCAAAGAGTAGGAGTAAATGGGTACTTTTCAGAATGGCAGGCAGTGACTAGTGGGGTACCGCAAGGTTCTGTGCTGGGGCCCCAGCTGTTTACATTGTACATTAATGATTTAGACGAGGGGATTAAATGTAGTATCTCCAAATTTGCGGATGACACTAAGTTGGGTGGCAGTGTGAGCTGCGAGGAGGATGCTATGAGGCTGCAGAGTGACTTGGATAGGTTAGTTGAGTGGGCAAATGAATGGCAGATGAAGTATAATGTGGATAAATGTGAGGTTATCCACTTTGGTGGTAAAAACAGAGAGACAGACTATTATCTGAATGGTGACAGATTAGGAAAAGGGAAGGTGCAACGAGACCTGGGTGTCATGGTACATCAGTCATTGAAGGTTGGCATGCAGGTACAGCAGGCGGTTAAGAAAGCAAATGGCATGTTGGCCTTCATAGCGAGAGGATTTGAGTACAGGGGCAGGGCCTTGGTGAGGCCACACCTGGAGTATTGTGTACAGTTTTGGTCTCCTAACTTGAGGAAGGACATTCTTGCTATTGAGGGAGTGCAGCAAAGATTCACCAGACTGATTCCCAGGATGGTGGGACTGACCTATCAAGAAAAATTGGATCAACTGGGCTTGTATTCACTGGAGTTCAGAAGAATGAGAGGGGACCTCATAGAAACGTTTAAAATTCTGACGGGTTTAGACAGGTTAGATGCAGGAAGAATGTTCCCAATGTTGGGGAAGTCCAGAACCAGGGGTCACAGTCTAAGGATAAGGGGTAAGCCATTTAGGACCGAGATGAGGAGAAACTTCTTCACCCAGAGAGTGGTGAACCTGTGGAATTCTCTACCACAGAAAGTAGTTGAGGCCAATTCACTAAATATATTCAAAAGGGAGTTAGATGAAGTCCTTACTACTCGGGGGATCAAGGGGTATGGCGAGAAAGCAGGAATGGGGTACTGAAGTTTCATGTTCAGCCATGAACTCATTGAATGGCGGTGCAGGCTAGAAGGGCTGAATGGCCTGCTCCTGCACCTATTTTCTATGTTTCTATGTTTCTATCTCAGTGGCCACTTAGCTCAAATGTGCAGGAAGTCTGCAACCAGACTAATATATGAGGCGGTTGGACCAGAAGAGGGTTCTTTGAGGCAGGATGACTTTTGGGGCAAATCGATGGACGCCGAGGTTCAGCGGGTCCATGTGGTGAATATTCACAGTTCATACACCAAAACGGCACCAATGACGATGAGGGTTTTATTAAACGGTATCCCAGTACGCATGGAGCTAGACACTGGGGCCAGCCAGTCACTCATGGGCATTCAGCAATTTGAGAAGCTATGGCCACTTGAAGCCAGTAGCCCCAAATTAGCACGTATTGAGACACAATTACGGACTTACACTAAAGAAATCATTCCGGTGCTAGGCAGTGCAATGTTGGTTGTCACACACAATGGGTTAGTGAATCGGCTGCCGCTCTGGATTGTCCCGGGCAATGGTCCCACACTGTTGGGGAGGAGCTGGTTAGCCGAGATTAACTGGAAATGGGGGGTTGTTCACGCAATGTCATCTGTGGAGCGAAGTTCGTGCTCACAAGTCCTACAACAATTCAATTCACGATTCCAACCTAGCGTCGGGACTTTCAAAGGCACTAAAGTATTGATACACATCACCCCGGACGCCAAGCCAGTGTACCACAAAGCCAGAGCGGTGCCGTATGTGATGCGGGAAAAGATCGAGAGCGAATTGGACCGGCTGTTGAGAGAGGGCATCATCTCGCCTGTTGAATTCAGCGACTGGGCGAGCCCCATCGTTCCCGTCCTAAAAGCGGATGGCTCTGTCAGGATCTGTGGCGACTACAAGGCTACAATCAATCGGGTGTCCCTACAAGATCAATACCTGCTCCAGAGAGCGGAGGACCTCTTCGTCACGCTGGCAGGCGGCAAGCTGTTCACCAAGTTGGACCTCATCAGCCTATATGACCCAGGAACTGGCCGACGAATCTAAACTACTGACCACCATCACCACGCACAAGGGACTGTTCGCTTATAACAGATGCCCGTTTGGCATTCGATCAGCGGCCGCAATTTTTCAACGTAACATGGAAAGCCTGTTTAAATCCATTCCTGGAATGATCATATTCCAGGACGACATCCTCATCACGGGCCGAGACACCGAGGAACACCTCCACAACCTGGAGGAGGTGCTACACCGACTGGACCGGGTAGGCCTGCGACTCAAAAAGTCTAAATGTGTGTTCTTAGCTCCTGAGGTTGAGTTTCTGGGCAGGAAGGTTGCTGCAGATGGGATTTGGCCCACCGAATCCAAAACAGAGGCAATTCGACAAGCACCCAGGCCCTGCAACACATCGGAGTTGCGTTCATTTCTGGGACTGTTGAACTATTTCGGGAACTTTCTGCCGAACTTGAGCATGTTGTTGGAGCCGCTACACGTGCTCCTGCGTAAGGGTTGTGATTGGTTTTGGGGGGATTATCAGGAACGGGCTTTTGATTGGGAGCGAAACCTACTTTGTTCAAACAAGTTGTTGACCCTGTACGACCACTGTAAAAAATTGGTTCTGACATGTGATGTATCGTCCTATGGGGTTGGGTGCGTGTTGCAGCAGGGCAATGCTGAGGGTCAACTATAACCTGTAGCTTATGCCTCCAGGTCGCTCTCTCAAGCAGAACGGGGATATGGGATGGTCGAGAAGGAAACGCTTGCATGTGTATCTCTTTGGTAGGAAGTTTGAATTAGAGACGGACTACAAGCCATTAACATCCCTGTTGTCAGACAGCAAGGCTATCAATGCCAACGCATCAGCTCACATACAGCGATGGGCTCTCACGCTGGCTGCTTATGACTACTCCATCCGGCACTGAAAATTGCGCTGACGCGCTCAGCAGGCTTCCACTGGCCACCACTGAGGGGGCAGCGGAGCAAAGCGCAGAGATGGTCATGGCTGTCGATGCCTTTGACACAGCAGGCTCCCCCATCACAGCCCGCCAGATCAAAATCTGGGCAAACAGAGATCCCCTCCTATCCCTGATTAAGAAATGTGTCCTGACTGGGGATTGGGCGCCCGCACACGGAGCATGCCCTGAGGAGGTCAGACCGTTCCACAGGCGGATGGATGAGCTCTCCATCCAAGCCAACTGCCTACTATGGGGCAGCCTGGTGGTTATGCCCAAGAAGAGCAGTGAGGCATTCATCAGGGAACTCCACAGCGAGCACCAGGCATTGTGCTGATGAAGGCCATTGCCCGATCACATGTTTTGTAGCCTCGAATTGATTCAGACCTGGAACACTGTGTTCGCAGGTGCACGATCTGTGCCCAGCTGGGTAATGCCCCCAGGGAGGCCCCGCTCAGTCCGTGGCCCTGGCCCGCCAGGCCATGGTCACGCATTCATGTTGACTACGCGGGCCCGTTCATGGGAAAGATGTTCCTTATTGTGTTAGATGCGTACTCGAAACGGATCGAGTGCATCATTCTGAATTCATGCACATCATCCACCACCGTGGAAAGCCAACGTGCGATCTTTGCAACCCATGGCTTGCCGGACATTCTGGTCAGTGATAATGGCCAATGTTTCACAAGCTACGAATTCCGAGAGTTTATGTCGGGAAATGGCATCAACCATGTCAGGACTACGCCGTTCAAGCTGGCCTCCAATGGCCAGGCGGAACATGCGGTCCAAATCATTAAGCAAGGTATGCTCAGGATTCAAGGACCCTCCCTACAATGCTGCCTATCGCGTCTCCTGCTGGCCTATAGATCCCAACCGCACTCGCTCACGGGGGTCCCGCCCACAGAGCTACTAATGAAACAGACATTCAAAACTCAGTTGTCCCTCATTCACCCAGTCCTGACTGACATAGTTGAGGGCAAGCGCAAGTCACAAAACGAATACCATGACCGTAATTCGAGGGGGAGATGTATAGAAATAAATGATCGTGTATTCGTCTTCACTCATGCCATGGGGCTCAAATGGCTTGCGGGCACTGTAATTGACAAAGAGGGGATTAGGGTCATCGTGGTAAAACTCAACAATGGTCAAATATGCCGTAAGCATCTGGACCAAGTAAAAAAAAAAGGTTCAGCATCGACACAGAGGAACCTGAAGAAGACCATGAGATGGAGCTCACAACACCGCCAGTGAACGAGCAACAAGAGCAATCAGAAGAATGCACAGTCCCTGCGGTCAACCCAGACAGGCAGGAATCACCAGAGGTGACAGACACTCACGTCAGTGTCCAACAACCAGAGCCCCAATTGTGGCGCTCCACGAGGGAGTGTAGACCACCTGAAAGATTAAACCTATGATCCCAATAAGACTTTGCGGGGGGCGGGGGGGAGGTGATGTCATGTATGTAACCACAATGTAACACCACTGTATTACTGTATACTCTCAACCTAGATGCACACCTTGACCACAGGGTGTGAACTTGTGGGCGACACTCCTTACCAGGTCACACAGATATAAAAAGGGAGGGCCCTCGCAGGGTCATCGTCTTTGGAGTCCTCGGAATAAAGAGTTAAGGTCACAGAGTGACCTTGTCCCAAGAATGTGCCTCGTGTGGTTTCATACTGTAGAGTAAGGAGATTACAAAGATGATTCAAATTAACCTCTCTGCTCCCCCGCAAACTTTCTTCTCCAAACCCGGGGACTCTCCAATACTGTGGCCGAGATGGATAAAAAGTTTTTCTACCTACATCACGGCAAGTGGGTTAGATGGTGACAACGTAACACCAGCTCGCCGCCGTGCAATACTGATCCACTGCCTCGGCACCAAAGACCAATGCACCTTTGGCCAAATCGAAGATATGGAGTCCTACGACAAAGCGGTAAGTGCCCTAGAGAAATATTTTGGGCCAAAGAAAAGTATCGTGATGGAGAAATATCAAATTCGTAAAAGGGGGCAAGGGAATGGTAAACCAATCAAACAGTACATCATTTACATTAGAACATAAGAACATAAGAATTAGGAACAGGAGTAGGCCATCTAGTCCCTCGAGCCTGCTTCGCCATTCAATAAGATCATAGCTGATCTGGCCGTGGACTCAGCTCCACTTACCCGCCCTCTCCCCGTAACCGTTAATTCCCTTATTGGTTAAAAATCTATCTATCTGTGACTTGAATACATTCAATGTGCTAGCCTCAACTGCTTCCTTGAGCAGAGAATTCCACAGATTCACAACCCTCTGGGAGAAGAAATTCCTTCTCAACTCGGTTTTAAATTGGCTCCCCCGTATTTTGAGGCTGTGCCCCCCAGTTCTCGTCTCCCCTACCAGTGGAAACAACCTCTCTGCCTCTATCTTGTCTATCCCTTTCATGATTTTAAATGTTTCTATAAGATCACCCCTCATCCTTCTGAACTCCAACGAGTAAAGACCCAGTCTACTCAATCTATCATCATAAGGTAACCCCCTCATCTCCGGAATCAGCCTAGTGAATCGTTTCTGTACCCCCTCCAAAGCCAGTATATCCTTCCTTAAGTAAGGTGACCAAAACTGCATGCAGTACTTCAGATGTGGCCTTACCAATACCCTATACAGTTGCAGCAGGACCTCCCTCCCTCCCTCTTGTACTCCATCCCTCTCGCAATAAAGGCCAACATTCCATTCGCCTTCCTGATTACCTGCTGCACCTGCAAACTAACTTTTTGGGATTCATGCACAAGGACCCCCAGGTCCCTCTGCACCGCAGCATGTTGTAATTTCTCCCCATTCAAATAATATTCCCTTTTACTGTTTTTTTTTCCAAGGTGGATGACCTCACACTTTCCGACATTGTATTCCATCTGCCAAACCTTCGCCCATTCGCTTAACCTATCTAAATCTCTTTGCAGCCTCTCTGTGTCTTCGACACAACCCGCTTTCCCACTAATCTTAGTGTCATCTGCAAATTTTGTTACACTACACTCCGTCCCCTCTTCCAGGTCATCTATGTATATTGTAAACAGTTGTGGTCCCAGCACCGATCCCTTTGGCACACCACTAACCACCGATTTCCAACCAGAAAAGGACCCATTTATCCCTGCTTTCTGTTCGCCAGCCAATTCTCTATCCATGCTAATACATTTCCTCTGACTCTGCGTACCTCTATCTTCTGCAGTAACCTTTTGTGTGGCACCTTATCAAATGCCTTTTGGAAATCTAAATACACCACATCCATCGGTACACCTCTATCCACCATGCTCGTTATATCCTCAAAGAATTCTAGTAAATTAGTTAAACATGATTTCCCCTTCATGAACCCATGCTGCGTCTGCTTGATTGCACTATTCCTATCTAGATGTCCCGCTATTTCTTCCTTAATGACAGTTTCAAGCATTTTCCCCACTACAGATCTTAAACTAACCGGCCTATAGTTACCTGCCTTTTGTCTGCCCCTTTTTTTAAACAGAGGCGTTACATTAGCTGCTTTCCAATCCGCTGGTGCCTCCCCAGAGTCCAGAGAATTTTGGTAGATTATAACGAATGCATCTGCTATAACTTCCGCCATCTCTTTTAATACCCTGGGATGCATTTCATCAGGACCAGGGGACTTGTCTACCTTGAGTCCCATTAGCCTGTCCAGCACTATCCCCCTAGTGATAGTGATTGTCTCAAGGTCCTCCCTTCCCACATTCCTGTGACCAGCAATTTTTGGCATGGTTTTTGTGTCTTCCACTGTGAAGACCGAAGCAAAATAATTGTTTAAGGTCTCAGCCATTCCCACATTACCCATTATTAAATCCCCCTTCTCATCTTCGACTTTACTTTAGTCACTCTTTTCCGTTTTATATATCGGTAAAAGCTTTTACTATCTGTCTTTATGTTTTGCGCAAGTTTACCTTCGAAATCTATCTTTCCTATCTTTATTGCTTTTTTAGTCATTCTTTGCTGTTTAAAATTTTCCCAATCCTCTAGTTTCCCACTAACCTTGGTCACCTTATACGCATTGGTCTTTGATTTGATACTCTCCTTTATTTCCTTGGTTATCCACGGCTGGTTATCCCTTCTCTTACCGCCCTTCTTTTTCACTGGAATACATTTTTGTTGCGCACTATGAAAGAGCTCCTTAAAAGTCCTCCACTGTTCCTCAATTGTGCCACCGTTTAGTCTGTGTTTCCAGTTAACTTTAGCCAATTCTGCCCTCATCCCACTGTAGTCCCCTTTGTTTAAACATAGTACACTCATTTCTGACACAACTTCCTCACCCTCAATCTGTATTACAAATTCAACCATACTGTGATCACTCATTCTGAGAGGATCTTTTACTAGGAGATCGTTTATTTTTCCTGTCTCATTACACAGGACCAGATCTAAGATAGCTTGCTCCCTTGTAGGTTCTGTTACATACTGTTCTAAGAAACAATCCCGTATGCATTCTATCAATTCCTCCTCCAGGCTACCCCGTGCGATTTGAGTTGACCAATCGATATGTAGGTTAAAATCCCCCATGACTACTGCCGTTCCTTTTTCACATGCCTCCATTATTCCCTTGATTATTGCCCGCCCCACCGTGAAGTTATTATTTGGGGGCCTATAAACTACGCCCACCAGTGACTTTTACCCCTTACTATCTCTAATCTCCACCCACAATGATTCAACATTTTGTTCATTAGAGCCAATATCATCTCTCACAACTGCCCTGATATCATCCTTTATTAACAGAGCTACCCCACCTCCTTTCCCTTCTTGTCTATCTTTCTGAATCGTCGGATATCCCTGTAATTTTTAATTCCCAGTCTTGGCCACCCTGCAACCATGTTTCTGTAATGGCCACCAAATCATACCCATTTGTAATGATTTGTGCCGTCAACTCTTTTACTTTATTTCAAATGCTGCGTGTATTTAGGTAGAGTGTTTTAATCCTAGTTTTTAAACCATGATTTTTAGTTTTAACCACTCCTGCAGCCCCTTTATATTCAGTGGCCCTTTTTGTTTTTTGCCTTGGGTTTCTCTGCCCTCCACTTTTCCTCATCTCCTTTCTGTCTTTTGCTTTTGTCTCCTTTTTGTTTCCCTCTGTCTCCCTGCATTGGTTCCCATCCCCCTGCCATATTAGTTTAACTCCTCCCCAACAGCTCTAGCAAACACTCCCCCTAGGACATTGGTTCCGGTCCTGCCCACGTGCAGACCATCCAGTTTGTACTGGTCCCACTTCCCCCAGAACCGGTTCCAATGCCCCAGGAATTTGAATCCCTCCCTGCTGCACCACTGCTCAAGCCACGTATTCATCTGTGCTATCCTGCGATTCCTACTCTGACGAGCACGTGGCACTGGTAGCAATCCCGAGATTACTCCTTTTGAGGTCCTACTTTTTAATTTAGCTCCTAGCTCCTTAAATTCGTCTCGTAGGACCTCATCCCTTTTTGTACCTATGTCGTTGGTACCAATGTGCACCACGACAACTGGCTGTTCTCCCTCCCTTTTTAGAATGTCCTGCACCCGCTCCCAGACATCCTTGACCAACATATTATCCTGGAGTCTCGGTTGCGGCTGCAGAAACGCCTATCTATTCCCCTTACAATTGAATCCACTATCACTATCGCTCTCCCACTCTTTTTCCTGCCCTCCTGTGCAACAGAGCCAGCCACGGTGCCATGAACTTGGCTGCTGCTGCCCTCCCCTGATGAGTCATCCCCCTCAACAGTACTCAAAGCAGTGTATCTGTTTTGCATTAACTGAACTGGCTGCTACGTGTAACTTTGGAGCACTCACAGAGGAAATGATCAGGGATCAAATGATTGAGAAAACAATGAACACCACATTCGTGAATGCTTGCTAATGGAGGATGATAAATTGACATTTGACAAAGCAACTAATTTGGCCATCCAAATCGAATCAGCGATTTCCGATTCAAAAGTGATCAGAACCCCTGCTCCCCCCTCTGCAGCAGACTGCAGCTACAGTCCATTTGCAAGGCGTTAGTCCAAAGCGGAAATTACAGCAGAGACACAGGGCTAGTAATAAGCCACCCATTATGGATCGCAGCCTTAATTTCCACTGCTTTAACTGTGGGGACAAATTACACTCAGCAAAGAGTCGTAACTGCCCTGCACGTGGAAAGAAATGCTCTGCATGTGATATAATGAACCATTTTGCTAGTGTCTGTCGCTCATCACAGCATATTCGACATGTGGACAACCCCGATAGTGATAAACCCAGTATGGTTTACACCATTCGTGACATGTCGCACATCGGTTCGGGCAAATTCAAGGACTGTAAGATAAACATTGATCACATGCACTGTTACCTCCATATTGATCGAGGCTGTGTACGAAACCTACTTCATGGAATGTCAACTGCAGCCCGCAACTTCCATTCTACATGCGTACTCAGACTCCAAAATTGAGGTACTTGGGGTCATATCTGTCTCGATATACTACAACACATAACATTGGAGAACTTTTCCTTTTGTGTCACGAAGGGACGAAGCCTCATGGGTGTTGACCTTTTTGACAAGCTTGGGTTCAAAGTTTAGGACCCAATGGGCACACCTGTGTAAACGGTGGACTTTGACAAGCAGTATCCTTCAATCTTCACAGGGTTTGGAGTGACAACAAAATTCTGCCATCGTCCCCGCGTTGACCCTGCCATCAAACCAGTTACGCAGCGACTTCGCCGTCTCCCATTCGCGGTTCGTGACCAAGTATCCACAAAATTAACGCGACTCGAATCTCAGGGAATCATTGAGAGCATCGACTCCTCACTCTGGATTTCGAACTTAGTCATTACTTGGTGTAAAAATGGAGAGATCCGCTTCTGCATCAACCTGAAAGAGGTCAACAAGGCCATCATCCCCGACAAGTACTCTCTTCCTACCATCGATCAACTGTCTTCAGAATTTCACAGTTCAATAGACTTTACGAAACTCGACATGCGCCGCAGTTAGCTGCAAATACCCCTAGCGGAGGACAGTAAACTGGCACGGCATTCACGACGCACGATGGTCTGAATCAGTATCGACGCATGCCCTACGGACTATCTTCTGCACCAAGTGCATTTCAGAAGATTGTCACTACTATGCGAGCAGGCATAGAGGGAACCCTCAATCTGTTTGACGATATCGTCGTCCATGGACTGACAATGGAAGAACATGACCAGTGACTTCACGCAGTTATGGCTAGACTTGCTACACATAACATTACACTTAATACCGCTAAGTGTACATTTGCTGCTGGAGAAATAAACTTTCTGGGCTACAGAGTCACAGCACACAACGCTTGACAACATTGACGTGATCCAGTGAATGCAGGAGGCTAACACCGTCAAAGAACTTTCATCATTCCTCGGCACTTGCAACTTCTATCTGATGTTTGTCCTGCACTACGCGCACATTGCCAAACCACTTCGCAAGTTGCTGCACAAGGATGTCCCTTGGGAACGGACAGATTCCCAGGCCCAGGCATTCACCATGCTTAAGGAGAAAATCATATCCTCGCCTATCCTCGCGCACTTTGATCCGAATGCCACTACATACATCACCACGGATGCATCAGGCACTGCCTTGGGTGCTGTGCTCTCGCAATGGATTGACAGCCTGGAACACCCAGTGACCTTCGCCTCTCGCATGCTCTCATCTGCAGCATGTAAATACTCTAGAGGGGAACGCGAAGCTCTCGCTTGCATCTACACATGTGAACGCTGGCACATCTATCTCTATGGCAGGCAATTTACCCTCTGTACCCATCACCAAGCGCTAACTAAGCTATTCGCTGCAACAGGATCTGGGCACAGACCCTACAAATCAGCCGATGGTCAGATATAACTTTAATGTACAGTACATCGCTGGCAGTCACAACCACATAGCTGATATGCTCAGCCGCTCGACACCTGTTTCGGACTCTGGTGCTGACTTGTTCACAGATGACGACACATATGTCACGTTGATCATCACTCAGTTCATCAGAAACCTTGTCTTCTGTGAAGAACTCAAAACCGAATCACAGAGCGATGCTCCAGGCGGAGTGGCCTGAGCAAATTCCTGAAGAGCTGAAAACATTCCACACATTTCGCGATGAATTTTTCCGTTTGGAACGAGGGCTGCCTAGCTCGTGGTGATAGAGCAGTAATTCCCAAGTCGCTTCAACAGCGCATTCTCTCATTGGCACATGATGCACACCCTGGGCATAAAGCAGAGATGTCTCGATTCATTATGGCGGCCTGGGACACTCGTACTGAGAAGTTCGTCTCACACTGCGAAGCATGAAGTCTGAGCGAAAGGCCACAAACATCTGACCAGTGCCAATGAAGCCCATTCCATGGCCACAAAGACCATGGCAACAACTTCAGTTGGATATTTTTGGTCCAGTTGAAGCACCTCCACAGCACCAGTGGTTCCTTGTTGTAGTACATGACCTACATTCCAAATGGCCAGAAATCGCTACAACAAGTTCAGTGACCTCATCAACGATCGTCACTATTCTGCAGCGTATGTTCATGAAGTGGGACCTCCCAGAGGTCATAATCACTGACAATGGATCAGTTTGTGTCTGACCAGTTCGCGGATTTCCTCACTCGTCATGTTATCGAGCATTATCTTACTGCTCCGTACAATCCTCAAAGCAACGGAGGTGTTTAGCGATTTAACCGTGTCATCAAAGAGGGTTTGAAATCCAACCTCGCAGCAGGCCAAACCTTCGACGAAGCGGTTCAAACCATTCTCCACACATACCGTTCGACAAAGCACTCGCTAAAGGGGAAGACACTCGCGGAGTTCATGATTGGGCAAACTCTTCACTGGCTACTGGAGATTCAAAACCCCCAACCAAACCTAGCACGAAGATAACCACACTTGCACCCAGATTTCAGAACGCCAACGAAAAGCGAAGTCAATCACTGACACAAAACGACATGCTCAAACGCCCCAACTGAAGAACAGAGATTGCGTCAGAGTTAAGCGCCCAAACCTTAGTCATAAGCTCGCATCTTCACTCTCGCCTCCAAAACAGATCGGACGAAAGTTCGGCCCTCAAATCTACGAGTTCAATGATGGAACTCGATGGAATGCTCGTAGACTGATCCCAAGTCACAGGCCAACAGACCAGTAGGATGGGATAGAGGCACCATTCTGTTTCCCAACCGAAAACCTCGATCAAATACCGCAAGTTCCACACTGGTCATAAGAACATAAGAAATAGGAATAGGAGTAGGCCATACGGCCCCTCGAGCCTGCTCCAGCATTTAATACGATCATGGCTGATCCGATCATGGACTCTGGTCCACTTCCCTGCCAGCTCCCCATTAACCCCTTAATCCTTTATTGGTTAAGAAACTGTCTATTTCTATCTTAAATTTATTCAATGTCCTGGCTTCCACAGCTCTCTGAGGCAGCGAATTCCACAGATCTACAACCCTCAGAGAACAAATTTCTCCTCATCTCAGTTTTAAATGGGCGGCCCTTATTCTAAGATCATGCCCTCTAATTCTAGTCTCCACTATCAGTCGAAACATCCTCTCTGCATCCACCTTGTCAAGCCCTCTCATAATCTTATATGTTTTGATAAGATCACCTCTCATTCTTCTGAATTCCAATGAGTATAGGCCCAACCTCCTCAACCTTTCCTCATAAGTCAACTCCCTCATCTCTGGAATCAACCTAGTGAATCTTCTCTGAACTGCCTCCAAAGCAAGTATATCCTTTCGTAAATATGAAAACCAAAACTGTACACAGTATTCCAGGTGTGGCCTCACCAATACCCTGTATAACTGTAGCAAGACTTCCCTGCTTTTATACTCCATCCTCTTTGCAATAAAGGCCAAGATTCCATTGGCCTTCCTGATCACTTGCTGTACCTGCATACTATCCTTTTGTGTTTCATGCACAAGTACCTCCAGGTCTCGCTGTACTGTAGCACTTTGTAATCTTTCTCCATTTAAATAATACTTGCTCTTTGATTTTTTTTCTGCCAAAGTGCATGATCTCACACTTTCCAACATTATACTCTATCTGCCAAACTTTTGCCCACTCACTTAGCCTGTCTATGTCCTTTTGCAGGTTTTTTGTGTCCTCCTCACTCGTTGCTTTTCCTCCCATCTTGTATCGTCAGCAAACGTTACACTCGGTCCTTTCTTCCAAGTTGTTAATATAGATTGTAAATAATTCAGGACCCAGCACTAATCCCTGTGGCACCCCACGAGTTTCTGATTGCCAACCCGAGAATGAACACTCTGTTTTCTGTTAGTTAGCCAATCCTCTATTGTAAGATTCTAAAATTCGTGGCAACCCGCCAGTGTTTGGACTCACTGAAAAGCAAATTCGATTTGGGCCTACCAAACAGAAAGTTTGGGCTCCTAAAATGCATATGGAAGAAATCTACGAGTTTTAACCAAGTTTGGGATTTTAAAAGGCATGTTTGGACCTGTGGGGAAAGCTGCAGAGACAGAGGGGTGGGATCAATCTTTAGCTACAATATCCAAATTCTAAAGGTAATCAGTTTGTCTGGGGGAGCTGTTTAACCATAGTCAGGCTCCCAGAAAACATTAGCATTTAAACAATTGACCACGAAAAAAAACATTATCCACCCCACTCACAGGACCCAAATATCACATATATATTCCAACATCTTTTTCAACATGCATAGAAATATTTGGCTCAGCGCAGACTTCCCGCAGCCAAAGCAATGCTATCACAATGGACAAGAGTTCATCAGCTCATAAATAAGAAGTATCGCAATCCCAAGGTCTATCAGTGCCAGATTAAAACATTTAGTCAAGTTTCAGTTAGCTAGCCTGCCAAAACTTATACAAAGAAGACCACTTAAAATCAATTGGGCAGCAAAAATCAAACAAAAAAAACGTTAGAATTGGCGCGAAGATTACGCAGCCTCTCAGAGTATAATTGAGGGCCTATCGTACCATGGACTGGAGGGTTGCTAATGTAACACCACTTTTTTAAAAAGGAGGGAGAGAGAAAACGGGTAATTATAGACCGGTTAGCCTCACATCAGTAGTGGGAAAAATGTTGGAATCAATCATAAAGGATGAAATGGCAGCGCATTTGGAAAGCAGTGACTGGATCGGTCCAAGTCAGCATGGATTTATGAAAGGGAAATCATGCTTGACAAAGCTTCTGGAATTTTTTGAGGATGTAACTGTAGAGTGGACAAGGGAGAACCAGTGGATGTGGTGTATTTGGACTTTCAAAAGGCTTTTGACAAGGTCCCACACGAGATTAATGTGCAAAATCAAAGCACATGGTATTGGGGGTAATGTACTGACGTGGATAGAGAACTGGCTGGCAGACAGGAAGCAGTAAGTCGGGATAAATGGGTCCTTTTCAGAATGGCAGGCAGTGACTAATGGAGTGCCGCAGGGCTTGGTGCTGGGACCCCAGCTCTTTACAATATACATCAATGATGGAATTGAGTGTAATATCTCCAAGTTTTCAGCTGACACTAAACTGGGTGGTGGTGTGAGCTGTGAGGAGGAAGCTAAGAGGCTGCAGGGTGACTTGGACGGGTTAGGCTAATGGGCAAATACATGGCAGATGCAGTATAATGTGGATAAATGTGAGGTTATCCACTTTAGGGGCAAAAACACGAAGACAGATTATTATCTGAATGGCGACAGATTAGGAAAAGGGGAGGTGCAGTGAGACCTGGGTGTCATGGTTCATCAGTCATTGAAAGTTGGCATGCAGGTACAGCAGGCGCTGAAGAAGGCAAATGGTATGTTGGCCTTCATAGCAAAGGGATTTGAGTATAGGAGCAGGGAAGTCCTACTGCAGTTGTACAAGACCTTGATGAGGCCCCATCTGGAATATTGTGTTCAGTTTTAGTCCACTAATCTTAGGAAGGACGTTCTTGCTATTAAGGGAGTGCAGCGAAGGTTCACCAGACTGATTCCAGGGATGGCTGGGCTGACATATGAGGAGAGACTGGATCAACTGGGCCTTTATACACTGGAGTTTAGAAGGATGAGAGGGGATCTCATAGAAACATATAAGATTCTGACGGAACGGGACAGGTTAGATGCGGGAAGAATGTTCCCGATGTTGGGGAAGTCCAGAACCAGGGGACACAGTCTTAGGATAAGGGGCTGGCCATTTAGGACTGAGATGAGGAGAAACTTCTTCACTCAGAGAGTTGTTAACCTGTGGAATTCCCTGCCGCAGAGAGTTGTTGCTGCCAGTTCATTGGATATAGTAAAGAGGGAGTGAGATATGGCCCTTACGGCTAAAGGGATCAAGGGGTATGGAGAGAAAGCAGGAAAGGGGTACTGAAGGAATGATCAGCCATGATCTTATTGAATGGCAGTGCAGGCTCGAAGGGCCGAATGGTCTACTCCTGCACCTATTTTCTATGTTTCTATGTTTCTATTCTGACCATCACAGGAAGAACTAGTTCTGACCATCACAGGAAAACTTTTCTGACCAAGCTCTTCGGAACAACAAGATCAAGATCGAGAGCACATGGCGAGAAATCACACGAAGAAACATCGCGACATCGGAGAAAAGAACTTCAAAAATCAATCAGTGGAACATCACTACCAACTGACTTGGTAGGCCTTGACTATCCAGCGGGTAAAAATTACCTAAAGAACTTAAAACCCTATTTCTACCAAAGGAAATTGGGTACTCACCAGAGATAAATCCAAACCGCGTCTAACCGCATCAGCAGACTCAACCCAACTGGCTTCAATACGCAGCAGAGGTCTTCTACCATGTCCGGGGTACGGCAAGGCAAAACAGCTATAACCAAGGAACCCTGAAACCGTGAAACAGCCCTAGCTGTCAACGGAAGGATTTGGTGAGCATGTATCCCTGGAGCCTGAGAGTTTGATCCAGTTGGAGAGTAAGTGGGAGGTGGGAGGTATTTCTGTGGTGTTTATTACCTGTAATAAAGTATTCCCCATTGTTTAGAACCTTTTTGTAAGATTTTACAATTTTATTGGAGTGTATTTGTGTTATTTGCTTTCTTGAATAAAATCCATACCTTCTTTGTACAAAACAGTTGTCTGCTGTACTTTATCACACCCTGATTAATAAATCCAAGCTCGCGAACCAGGGAGTGGGAGCAACTCGCAACCGCTCTGGTCAGGAAGGCAAGCTGACAGACCCACCACCCCCTACACTATTCATGCTAATATATTACCCCAACCCGTGAACTTTTATCTTGTGCAGTAACCTTATATGTGGCACCTTGTCAAATGCCTTCTGGAAGTCCAAATACACCACATCTACTGGTTCCCCTTTATCCACCCTGTTCATTGCATCCTCAAAGAATTCCAGCAAATTTGTCAAACGTGACTTCCACTTCATAAATCCATGCTGACTCTGCCTGACCGAATTATGCTTTTCCAAATGTCCTGCGACTGCTTCTTTAATAATGGACTCCAACATTTTCCCAACCACAGATGTTAGACTAATTGGTCTATAGTTTCATGCTTTTTGTCTACCTCCTTTTTTAAATAGGGGCGTTACATTTGCAATTTTCCGATCTGCTGGGACCTCCCCAGAATCCAGGGAATGTTGGTAAATTACAACCAATGCATCCACTATCCCTGCCGATACTTCTCTTAAGACCCGAGGATGCAAGCCATCAGGTCCAGGGGATTTATCCGCCTTTAGTCCCATTATCTTACTGAGTACCACCTCTTTAGTGATAGTGATTGTGCTAAGTTCCTCCCCCCCCTATAGCCCCTTGACTATCCACTGTTGGGATATTGTTTGTATCCTCTACCGTAAAGATTGATACAAAATATTTGTTCAGAGTTTCTGCCATCTCCTTGTTCCCCATTACTAATTCCCCGGTCTCGTCCTCTAAGGGACCAACATTTACTTTAGCCACTCTTTTCCTTTTTATATACCTATAGAAACTCTTGCTATCTGTTTTTATATTTCCTGCTAGTTTACTTTCATAGACTATCTTCCCTTTCTTAATAATTTTTTTAGTCATTCTTTGCTGACTTTTAAAAGCTTCCCTATCTTCTGTCCTCCCACTAATTTTGGCCACTTTGTAAGCCCTTGTTTTTAATTGGATACCGTCCTTTATTTCTTTAGTTAGCCACGGATGGCTACCTTTTCTTTTACACCCTTTTCTCCTCACTGGAATATATTTTTCTTGAGAGTTGTGAAATATCTTCTTAAATGTACACCACTGTTCATCAATTGTCCTGCACTTTAATCTATTTTCCCAGTCCACTTTAGCCAAATCTGCCCTCATACCTTCATAGTCTTCTTTATTTAAACTTAGTATATTGATTTGAGATCCAACTTTCTCACCCTTCATCTGAAATTCAATCATGCTATGATCACTCATTCCAAGGGGATCCTTTACTAGGAGATTGTTTATTAATCCTGTCTCATTACATTGGACCAGATCCAAGATAGCCTGCCCCCTAGTTGGTTCCGTTACATACTGCTCAAGAAACCTGTCCCTTATGCGCTCTATAAACTCTTCCTCAAAGATACCCTGACCAATTTGATTTGTCCAATCAATATGGAAGTTAAAATCACCCATGATTATTGCTGTTCCCTTTTTACAAGCGCCCACTATTTCCTGGTTTATACTCTGATCAACAGAGTTGCTACTGTTAGGGGGCCTATAGACTACACCCACCAGTGACTTTTTCCCCTTATTATTCCTTATCTCTACCCAAACTGTTTCAACATCCTGATCATTTGAGCCGATATCGTTTCTCACTATTGCAGTGATTCCATCCTTTATCAATAGAGCTACCCACCTCCTTTTCTCAGCATATCAGAACACGACCTGCCTATCTCAAGGATTTTGTCTGTACATAGACTGTGGTTTTAAAAAGAGGGGAAATATGTTGTGTTCATACTCTATTCATTTGTTACAGGTTACTGGCCGGGCATTAGGATCCTGCAGGAGCTATTCACACAGTTGCTGCATTCATTCTGGTTCATGCCGGTTTGGGACTCCATTTTCGGTTGTATAAAGCACAGTTAAATTAAGTTACATTACTCCTGGCTCAGTTTGTCAGTTATTTACACGGACACAACATTTATCCCTTGCTAGAGACAGACAAATAGACAAATTGTCAGAGTTTACACGTCTCTCAGATCTAACAGAGAAATTGGTACGGTTTATTTTTATAGTCAGGTTTGAGTGTTGGTCACTGCCAGAGGAGCTTTGTCTGTGTGGAGGACATCTGCACTGCTATGCTATAGGATCTCCCCAAATAAGGTATCGTCTGGCTTGCAACCAAGATACAAGTTAAGATTAAAACGCTATATAATAGTTCATAAATCATTTCTCTGAAGGTAATGTAAGGCATATATTTTGCCAGAAAAGCAACCTTTGGTGACAGTTCAATACAAATCCATTTTGTTTACACTTAAGACCATCTCTGATAGGGCCATTCTTTTCTTCAGATTATCTGTAGAAGTAACAATGCTTTGTCTTACAACTTAAGTCTTGAAAACATCTCTCCTTTCTAAAACATTTTTACATTTAAAATAATAATAATTTGTCAGTACACCTACATTTAGAATATGAAGCTGTAATGACTTAAGAGTCTGATTACTGTAAATGCATTCAGGTGCAACCTGATCCATCTTTATTCCAGCCCAAGAGTGCCAGCTTGGCAAAGACACACAGCTTATATACAGGTGACCAAGCACATATGCCACATGCGTACAGTCCGATGACCTCCGACCGCGGCGCCCTCTGGTATCTGATGACCCCCAAGCATTAATACATAACAACATCCCCCTTTTAAAATCTTAACAACAGTTTTTTTACAAATTAAGATGGTCTGGGGCTTTCCTCTCATGAGTTGATCGTCTCAGTTCAACTTTGGCTCTGGGCGAGCGTTCTGAGTCACTTGAGACTGAGTAGCCGATCTGATGGGAGTGGTCATGACGACATCAGAGACTGAAGGTTCAGAGTCAGTAATGTCAGCAGAGTCCTCTGATGAGTGAACAATGGTTGGTTGGTCACTGACTGTTAACCTTTTAATTGGCTTGCGACCCAAGGTCCTAAAATGTCAAGTTGATTGATGACTTAATGCAATGTGGTCTGTGTTTTCTCAAAAACTGCAGCCGGGCTGCAGAGCTTGAATTCTCTATCAATCCCCCTTTGATTCTTTCACAAACTGAATCATAAAATATCAGGTGTCACTGGTTAAACATTCTACAAAATAATTTCATACATGTTAATAGAGTTTCCTTCTAACATTTGTTGATGTGTTTCGCCACATGTCCGGACTAGTAACTTCCACACAAATTTACACCAACCCGAGTTCCATCGTGGCCACAATGGAAGTCTGGTTTTAGTAGGTTAATTAACCTTATTCCAATTTAATCCAAATCAATATCTTAATTCAACCAGTAAACAACCTTCCCTTAAGCATAACATACCCCTGTGCCATGTACAGACAGTCTGCGGGGACCTGCAAGGTGACTCCCATGTGGGACAGCAGCTACAGCCGCCTGATTGCAACAACATTTAATCAACATAAACAAACAATATAAAAGTAAAATAATTACAACGACTAGAATTAAACCTTCCACCAATGAAGTTCATATTGAACCCTGCCATTCAGTGGCTCCGCTCCACAAAGTGAATGATGGGGGTTGCTTAAGTTTTTATACCTCCTTTTTTTTTTGGATATGCTCCGCTAAGTGGGTAATTTCTTCGGAGCTATCTGGGATATATGTGCAACACTCAGTTCCGAGTAGGGTGGAGCCGGGAGCAGTTACTATAATTCCCTTGCTACCCTACTATTTCCCTTTGGTGCAGAGGGTCGACTAGTAAGAAGTAGGCAAAGGCCTAGAATACCTACAATCAGTGATACAGTAAAATTATACATTTTGGCAAAAAGTAATTGTCCTTATTAGATTTCAGCTTCAGTTACGGGTGCTCGTTTAACGTGTGAAGTGTAGAACCAGGCTTTCTTTCCTTGGACTTTAACAGCTGCCTGGGTGGTCAATAACACTTGATAAGGTCCCTCCCACTTGGCACCCAAAGGTTCTTTATGCAACTTTTTCACATACACCCAGACTCCCGGGATGCTATCGTTTCCTCCTTCGGGTGGATTACCCCAAGCTACCGATACCTGTCGGGAAACAGAACTAATAGCATTGGTTAGGTTCTGACAGTATGATAACAAAGTGTCACTCATTAAGTGAACATCAGCTTTCCTTAAATCGATAGTTTCTGGCAGCAACATGGGTCTTCCTGTTATAATTTCAAATGGGCTTAGACCTGTAGTTCTGTTCGGGGTTGCCCTAATGCTACATAGCACTATTGGTAGTGCCTGGGGCCATGTTGTTCCTTCTTGGTGATATTTGGCAAGTTGTTGTTTCAGAGTTCGATTCATTCGCTCTACTTGTCCTGATGATTGTGGATGATAAGGACAGTGTAAATCCCACGTAATGTTCAGTAACCTATAGACTTCTTGGCAGACAGCATCTGTGAAGTGTGTTCCCTGATCTGAGTCAATGCTACTCGGGACTCCCCATCGGGGAATGTAATCCTTACACAAGACCTTTGCAGTGTGATTGGCTATGGCTCTTTTAGTTGGGACAGCTTCTACCCATCTAGAGAATCTGTCGACCATGACAAGAATGTTACTGTATCCTTGGCATGAAGGAAGAGATATATAATCAACCTGCAGATGCTGGAATGGTCCGACAGGGGCAGGGGGCTTCATTTGGGGCATTACCGTGATGGGTCCAGAATTATTTTTCTGGCAGACCACACAGCGGTCTGCTACCAGCTGGGCATGTTTTTTAAATCCTCAACCCCACCAGCTTTTCTGGAACCGTGCCGTCATCTGTTGTGAGGCCAAGTGTCCCCACGAGTGGATCTGTTGGGCTAAAAAAGGCATAAGCGCTTGTGGCGTGACTGGCTTGTCGGTAACTCTTTGTCTCCAGACACCATCTTCACATAGCTTAATTCCTGCCTCAATCCATGTCCATTTTTCCTCTCGGGAGCACTCACCTTGCATTGTTTGAAGGTCTCGTGTCAGAGTCCTGAGTGCTTTCAATCTGCACATCCGTGTTGGTTCTTCTGGGGGAACGCCCTGTGAGGCGGCATCTTTAGCTTCCTGGTCGGCGAGGGCATTTCCCTGTGCTTCTGTGGTATTTTCCTTGGTACGGGCCTTACACTTCAGGATGGACACTTCCTGAGGTAATTGTATAGCCTCTAGTAAGTCTCGGACTTCTTTTCCATTTCGGATAGGTGTACCAGCAGCAGTGAGGAATCCTCTTTTCTGCCATAACATACCAAAGTCGTGAGCGACTCCAAAAGCATAACACAAATCTGTGTTGACGTTAGCAGTCTGTCCTTCTGCTATTCGACATGCTTCTGACAGGACCCGTAACTCGGCCTGTTGTGCTGATGTTCCTGAGGGTAAATATCCTTTTGCCACTACCTCATATAAGGTTGTAACTGCCCATCCTGCTTTTCTGGTACCATTGTCAACAAAGGAGGAACCATCTGTAAACAGGATGAGGTCTGGGATGTGCAGAGGCTCCTCTGCTGCTAAGGCTGCTCCTTCTGTTTCTTTTAAAATCTCCACGCAGTCATGCTCTTCACATTCTTCCCCCTCTTGCTCCCTCGATTCTGACATCGGGAGCATAGTTGCGGGATTAACCGGGCTGGCCCGGGCGATATGGAGATTAGGAGCTTCCAAAACTGCTGTCCAGCGGGTCCATCTAGTTGCCGTCACCTGAGACATTCTATTCATAGACAGCAAAGTGTATATGGTGTGGGGACACTTGACAATCAGCTTTTGGTCGAGGACTAGACCCGCAGTGGTCATTACCGCTCGACATGTAGCTTCCATGGCCCTTAGGCAACTTCCACATCCGAGGGCTACCGCATCCAGTTTTGCCGAATAATAGCCAATAGGTCTTTGTCGATCCCCATGTTCTTATGTCAGTATAGCTGTCATATATCCTTCTTTCTCAAGGACAAACAGGGTAAATGGCTTACCACTGTCGGCGATTCCCAGAGCCGGTGCCGAACACAAAGCCTTTTTCAAACTCAGGAAGGCCTCTTGCTGTTCCTTAGTGAGGGTGATAGCTTCTTTAGAGGCACGTTTCCCCTTTAAGATATCATTCAATGGCTGAGCAAGCTGTGTGAAGGAGTCAATACAATTTCTGTTAAAGTTACACAATCCCAAAAAAGATCTTAGTTCCTGAATAGTGGTGGGTTTTTTAGCAGCCCAAATGGCTGCAGTTCTATCCTGGGTAAGTTCTCTCTTTCCTTGTGAAATCTTTTGTCGCAGATATACAAACTCTTCTTGGGATATTTGTGCTTTGTCGATGCTGGTTTTATGTCCTTTCAGCCAAAGCTCGTAAATCTTGTTCATGCTGTCCTTCCGTGTTTGAAGCTAGCAGGATATCGTCTACATATTGGATGACTGTGGATGACAAGGGAGGTAATTCTCGCAAATGGCTTTGCAAAGCCATGTGGAATACCGTAGGGCTGTTGTGGAAACACTGCGGTAACCGGGTCCAAGTATACTGTTGTCCTTCGACAGTGAAAGCAAACCACTATCGAACCTCCGGTGCCAAAGGCACCGACCAAAATCCGTTGGCCATATCTATAACCAAGAAATATTTATGTTCCGGTTTGAGGGCATTAAAAATGGTGGAGGGATCTGCGACCAAAGGAGCTTTTTGATCAATACACTGGTTAACTTTCCTATAATCGACAGTCAAACGCCAAGTCTCATTAGATTTCTGTACCGGCCACACAGGACTATTGGAGAAACTATGCACGCATTGTTTCTCCAATTGCTGAATAACCGGTAAGATTCCCGCGATGGCAGTTGGACTGATGGGATACTATTTAGTGCATGGAGGCTTGGTCCCGGTAAATGACGCAGGCTCCATCTGGAGTAGGCCACAATCGTTCTTATCATTCTTATCTTTAGCCATATCGGGTGTTCCTTCAATTCTCTTCTTCAAAGTTCTAATTGACCATGTCACCGGACCATTCTCGAAATGCAACGATGAATCTATTTGGATTAGAACGTCCATTCCCAAAAGGGGTTGATCTACTGGGCCTATCCAGACCGGCGTGGTTAATTCATGTGGACCCAGCCCTATAAGTACCGGTGTTGTCCTTTTAATTTCCATTTTATGGCCCCCAACTCCATAGGCTGTACGTGCCCTACCATCCAACAACAAAAAGTCTCCATATTGTAGGGGTAAGCATGTTAATTTTGCCCCTGTGTCTAAAAGACAGTCCACATCCTTATCGCCCACTCTCACAGTTATATATATCCCATCTCCCCTCTGTTGTATTAGTGCGAGGAGTGGGGCCAGGGTGGGCTCTAATAGTTTTTTGCTATCCCAAGTAACTCCTTCTGTTGTTGTATTGTCAGTCGCTTAAATGCTTCTATGAGGTCGGTATCTTGTGACAAGCCTGGTTTGTTGGCTGAATTGTATCCCTGGCTGCGTCCTCTTCCCCGGCCACGACCTTGCTGTTTTGCCCTGCACATCTTGGCACAGTGACCTTCTTGAGATGAGGAAAAGTGGAGGGCAGAGAAAACCAAGGCAAAGAACAAAAAGGGCCACTGTACAGCAAAATTGTAAAAGGACAAAGGGTGTTACAAAAATAAGCCTGAAGGCTTTGTATCTTAATGCAAGGAGTATCCGCAATAAGGTGGATGAATTAACTGTGCAATTAGATGTTAACAAATATGATGTGATTGGGATTACGGAGACGTGGCTCCAGGATGATCAGGGCTGGGAATTCAACATTCAGGGGTATTCAACATTCAGGAAGGATAGAATAAAAGGAAAAGGAGGTGGGGTAGCATTGCTGGTTAAAGAGGAGATTAATGCAATAGTTAGGAAAGACATTAGCTTGGATGATGTGGAATCTATATGGGTAGAGCTGCAGAACACCAAAGGGCAAAAAACGTTAGTAGAAGTTGTGTACAGACCTCCAAACAGTGATAGGAGATGTTGGGGAGGGCATCAAACAGGAAATTAGGGGTGCATGCAATAAGGGTGCAGCAGTTATAATGGGTGACTTTAATATGCACATAGATTGGGCTAGCCAAACTGGAAGCAATACGGTGGAGGAGGATTTCCTGGAGTGCATAAGGGATGGTTTTCTAGACCAATATGTCGAGGAACCAACTAGGGGGGAGGCCATCTTAGACTGGGTGTTGTGTAATGAGCGAGGATTAATTAGCAATCTCATTGTGCGAGGCCCCTTGGGGAAGAGTGACCATAATATGGAGGAATTCTGCATTAGGATGGAGAATGAAACAGTAAATTCAGAGACCATGGTCCAGAACTTAAAGAAGGGTAACTTTGAAGGTATGAGGCGTGAATTGGCTAGGATAGATTGGCGAATGATACTTAGGGGGTTGACTGTGGATGGGCAATGGCAGACATTTAGAGACCGCATGGATGAATTACAACAATTGTACATTCCTGTCTGGCGTAAAAATAAAAAAGGGAAGGTGGCTCAACCGTGGCTATCTAGGGAAATCAGGGATAGTATTAAAGCCAAGGGAGTGGCATACAAATTGGCCAGAAATAGCAGCGAACCTGGGGACTGGGAGAAATTTAGAACTCAGCAGAGGAGGACAAAGGGTTTGATTAGGGCAGGGAAAATGGAGTACGAGAAGAAGCTTGCAGGGAACATTAAGGCGGATTGCAAAAGTTTCGATAGGTATGTAAAGAGAAAAAGGTTAGTAAAGACAAACGTAGGTCACCTGCAGTGAGAATCAGGGGAAGTCATAACGGGGAACAAAGAAATGGCAGACCAATTGAACAAGTACTTTGGTTCACTAAGGAGGATACAAACAACCTTCCGGATATAAAAGGGGTCAGAGGGTCTAGTAAGGAGGGGGAACTGAGGGAAATCTTTATTAGTCAGGAAATTGTGTTGGGGAAATTGATGGGATTGAAGGCCGATAAATCCCCAGGGCCTGATGGACTGCATCCCAGAGTACTTAAGGAGGTGGCCTTGGAAATAGCGGATGCATTGACAGTCATTTTCCAACATTCCATTGACTCTGGATCAGTTCCTACGGAGTGGAGGGTAGCCAATGTAACTCCACTTTTTAAAAAAGGAGGGAGAGAGAAAACAGGGAATTATAGACCGGTCAGCCTGACCTCAGTAGTGGGTAAAATGATGGAATCAATTATTAAGGATGTCATAGCAGTGCATCTGGAAAATGGTGACATGATAGGTCCAAGTCAGCATGGATTTGTGAAAGGGAAATCATGCTTGACAAATCTTCTGGAATTTTTTGAGGATGTTTCCAGTAAAGTGGACAAAGGAGAACCAGTTGATGTGGTATATTTGGACTTTCAGAAGGCTTTCGACAAGGTCCCACACAAGAGATTAATGTGCAAAGTTAAAGCACATGGGATTGGGGGTAGTGTGCTGACGTGGATTGAGAACTGGTTGTCAGACAGGAAGCAAAGAGTAGGAGTAAACGGGTACTTTTCAGAATGGCAGGCAGTGACTAGTGGGGTGCCGCAAGGTTCTGTGCTGGGGCCCCAGCTGTTTACATTGTACATTAATGATTTAGACAAGGGGATTAAATGCAGTATCTCAAAATTTGCGGATGACACTAAGTTGGGTGGCAGTGTGAGCTGCGAGGAGGATGCTATGAGGCTGCAGAGTGACTTGGATAGGTTAGGTGAGTGGGCAAATGCATGGCAGATGAAGTATAATGTGGATAAATGTGAGGTTATCCACTTTGGTGGTAAAAACAGAGAGACAGACTATTATCTGAATGGTAACAGATTAGGAAAAGGGAAGGTGCAACGAGACCTGGGTGTCATGGTACATCAGTCATTGAAGGTTAGCATGCAGGTACAGCTGGCGGTTAAGAAAGCAAATGGCATGTTGGCCTTCATAGCGAGGGGATTTGAATACAGGGGCAGGGAGGTGTTGCTACAGTTGTGCAGGGCCTTGGTGAGGCCACACCTGGAGTATTGTGTACAGTTTTGGTCTCCTAACTTGAGGAAGGACATTCTTGCTATTGAGGGAGTGCAGGGAAGATTCACCAGACTGATTCCCAGGATGACGGGACTGACACCTATCAAGAAAGACTGGATCAACTGGGCTTGTATTCACTGGAGTTCAGAAGAATGAGAGGGGACCTCATGGAAACGTTTAAAATTCTGATGGGTTTAGACAGGTTAGATGCAGGAAGAATGTTCCCAATGTTGGGGAAGTCCAGAACCAGGGGTCACAGTCTGAGGATAAGGGGTAAGCCATTTAGGACCGAGATGAGGAGAAACTTCTTCACCCAGAGAGTGGTGAACCTGTGGAATTCTCTGCCACAGAAAGTAGTTGAGGCCAATTCACTAAATATATTCAAAAGGGAGTTAGATGAAGTCCTTACTACTCGGGGGATCAAGGGTTATGGCGAGAAAGCAGGAAGGGGGTACTGAAGTTTCATGTTCAGCCATGAACTCATTGAATGGCGGTGCAGGCTAGAAGGGCTGAATGGCCTGCTCCTGCACCTATTTTCTATGTTTCTATGTTTCTATGTTTGACCTAATGATTTTTTCCATTCTTTAATTTCACCTTTAAGATCTTTAACTTCCGCTTCCGACTTTTCAAGTTCAAATCTTTTCTGTCGCAGCTGTGCACAAACAGCTTGCAATTGGTCCTTTGTACTGGTCAGTTCTCGATCATGTTGGGAACGCATTATAATTTCGTTCCGCTTTCGGATCTGTCCCATAACGGCTAGGGACCATCTAGTTCGGTCTTTACTTTTCATACGGGTCGTTTTTCCCCAGACCCTTTTAATCTCGTCCAAGGACCATTGTCCTTTGGAGGTTCCGTACTTTTGTTCGATCTTAATACAGGTTTTAAATAAGTTGAATTGTTGCTCTATGTATTCTTTCAACTGTTGGAGGATTTCATCTATCGAAACCTCAGGTGGTGCCTGCCCACCTTTAACAGTTGTAGGCAATTCTTTGCTCTTATCTCCTGCTGCCATAATACTGATTTCTTTACTGAGGTCTCGAGTCATAGGCTTTCCAGCTGATCAGTAGGTCGGTGATTAATTAACTAACACACCGCCAAAGTTAGACGTCTATGGGACCTCGAGCCGACTACCAACCGGAGGGTTCGCAAACCGGAGGCTTTCGGAATCGCGTAGAAGGAGAGGCGAATTTAGACTTTTGACCGAGGACTTTTATAAAGAGGAGTATGTAGGTTCGATGTCCAAAATTCAGTTTCTTCCCTCAGCGATCGTGTTCGTGACGCCAAAATTGTTAGATCTCTTAATTTCCAATGAAATACGAACTCCGATTGTAGTTTTAATGTAACTTTATTCTGGCAGTAACAACAAGCTTCTGTCTTTAAGCCAGGCCTTTGTCCTTCTGAGACCACATGGCCAAAATGACTGTACTTATACCTGGTTCAATTTACAGAAACGAACGCGCCTTTTTTGACCTTATTGGCTCAATTGATAGTCTGTTAACCTTTTAATTGGCTTGCTACCCAAGGTCCTAAAATGTCAAGTTGATTGATGACTTAATGCAATGTGGTCTGTGTTTTCTCAAAAACTGCAGCCGGGCTGCAGAGCTTGAATTCTCTATCACTGGTCAAGGTGTTTCCTGCATGTTTGCCCATTCTTGAGCATGACAATAAAAACTCTGTTACCCTCCTTGGCTGTAACAGTGCCGGCGGTCCACTTTGGACCTTAACCATAGTTCAGTACATAAACCGGATCATTGACCGAGATGTCACATGACACGGCAACACGATCATGACACCATTGCTGACTTTGACGTCTGTTTTCAACACGATCATTCAAATCAGGATGAACAAGAGAAAGCCTGGTCTTGAGATTTCTCTTCATCAGTAGTTCAGCAGGAGGAACCCCGGTAATCGAATGAGGTCTTGACCTGTAACTGAGCAATATACATGACAACCATCTCTGCAGTGAACCTTGAGTTACACGTTTCATACTTTGCTTGATCATTTGAATGGCACGCTCTGCTTGACCATTAGAAGTAGGCTTGAATGGAGCTGATCTCACATGTCTGATGCCATTGAGTTTCATGAACTCCTGGAACTCAAGACATGAAGCAAGATCCGTTGTCGTTCACAACAATATCAGGCAAACCATAAGTAGCAAACATGATACGAAGGCTCCCAATGGTAGCTGTAGACGTGCTGGATGACATAATAACACACTCTATCCATTTAGAATATGCATCCACTATGACAAAAAACATCTTTCCTAGGAACAGGCCCGCAAAATCAATGTGGATCCTCGATCATGTTTTGGATAGCCACGACCAAAGACTCAGCGGAGATTTCACTGGTACTTTACTTAGCTGCATGCAAGTATTGCATTGATGCATGCATGATTCCAGATCAGAGTCAATTCCAGGCCACCATACATGACACCTAGCAATGGACTTAATCATGACAATGCATAGAAACATAGAAACATAGAAAATAGGTGCAGGAGTAGGCCATTCGGCCCTTCGAGCCTGCACCACCATTCATTAAGATCATGGCTGATCATGCAACTTCAGTACCCCATTCCGGCTTTCTCTCCATACCCCTCGAGTCCTTTAGCCGCAAGGGCCACATCTAACTCCCTTTTATATATCTAACGAACTGGCCTCAACAGCTTTCTGTGGTGGAGAATTCCACAGGTTCATAATTCTCTGAGTGAAGTAGTTTCTCCTCATCTCGGTCCTAAATGGCTTATCCTCAGACTGCGACCCCTGGTTCTAGACTTCCCAACATCGGGAACATTCTTCCTGCATCTAACCGGTCCAATCCCATCAGAATTTTATATGTTTCTATGAGATCCACTCTCATTCTTCTAAATTCCAGTGAATATTAGCCTTGTCGATCCAGTCTTTCTTCATATGTCAGTACTGCCATCCTGAAAATCAGCCCAGGATGAGTCCTTTGAAGTTTACATACAAATTTTTCTCTACCTTTCTTCGGCATGATTATATGATTACCCCACAGTAAACAGTCTGACTGAATGGACAATTCATCCTTGTGACGGATGTAAGGTTTGGTCTCCTCACGCATTTCCATAGGTATGGCAGACCAATTACCACTGAGTGCACACCATTTCACAACCGATTAAATAGGGTCATGGTTGGTCCAGATCCTAACTTGTTGAGCAGTGACAGGGGTTCTTTCATTCTCAAAAGCATCCATTACTAACAGTAGATCTGCAGGTTGAGGCATCTTCATCTCAGTTGTGGTTAAGGGCAGATGACTCAGTGCATCGGCACAATTCTCAGTAGCAGGTCTATGATGGATAACGTAATCATTGGCAGACTAGGTCAGCGGCCACCTTTGAATATGGGACGATGCATTGGTATTAATACCTTTGTTTTCCGCAAACAATAAAATGAGTGGCTTGTGATCCATTTCTAGTTCAAAACGAAGACCAAACAGGTACTGGTGCATTTTTTTTACCCCATACACACAGGGCAAAGTTTCTTTCTCTACCATACTATAAGCTCTTTCCACTTTAGACAGACTTCTCGAAGCATACGCAACAGGTTGAAGCCTGCCCGATTCATTTGCTTGTTGGAGTACGTAGCCAACCCCATATGATGAAGCATCACAGGCCAATACAAGACACTTACACGGATCATAATAAACAAGCAACTTGTTTGAACAGAACAGATTCTTGGCTTTCTCAAAGGCTCTATCTTGAGATGCATCCTAGACCCAGTTGTTGCCTTTTCTTAGTAACACATGCAGTGGCTCTAGTAAAGTGCTCAATCGGGGTAAGAAATTACCAAAGTAGTTGAGTAGCCCAAGGAACGAATGCAGCCCCATCACATTCTGAGGCCTGGGTGCATTTTTGATGGCCTCGGTTTTTGAATCAGTGGGCCTGATGCCATCAGCAGCAATCTTCCTCCCGAGGAATTCGACTTCAAGTGCCATGAATACACACTTCGAGCATTTCAGCCTGAGTCCCACTTTGTCCAGACGTTGTAGGACTTCTTCAAGATTGTTCAGATGTTCAGCAGTGTCGCGACCTGTGACCAGAATGTCATCTTGAAAAATGACAGTTCTAGCAACAGACTTCAGAACAGACCTCTGCAGTCGAACGAATCCCAAAAGGACACCTGTTGTAGAAGAACAGTCCTTTATGGGTGTTGATGCAGGTGAGTTTCTTCGAAGTGTCGACAAGTTCCTGTATCATATAGGACGACATCAGATCCAGTTTCGTGAATGACTTTCCACCAGCTAGCATGGCGAACAATTCATCATCTTTAATAATTGATTCCAATATTTTCCCCACTACTGATGTCAGGCAACCAGTCTATAATTCCCCGTTTTCTTTCTCCCTCCTTTTTTAAAAAAAGTGGTGTTACATTAGCTACCCTCTAGTCCATAGGAACTGATCCAGAGTCGATAGACTATTGGACTATTGGATCACCGATGCATCCAATATTTCTAGGGCCACTTCCTTAATACTCTGGGATGCAGCTATTAGGCCCCAGGGATTTATCAGCCTTCAATCCCATCAATTTCCCGAACACAACTTCCCGCCTAATAAGGATATAATTCAGTTCCTCCTTCTCACATGCGTGCATCCCCACCATGAGAGTCCCTGCTGTAAGAATAAACATGTTTATTGATGATAAAATTGATTCTGTGTATGTCTAAATGTTGAAATTGTAGATTATACAAAAAGGCTGCAGTTTGAAGAGACAAAATGGATACCTTCCCCAAGTTCATGGGTTCTTTGGCTGGGCAGAGCTTAAGGGACAAAGGAAACATGGCTTTGAAACCCATCGAAACGAAAAGGTGTGAATTGGAAAGCCATTAACCTAATCAAGGAATAGCACCAGTCCTCCAGACAGACACATGTGTGAGGAGAGCCAATAAGGAACTGCCCTGGAACCAAGACCCAATCCTGGGCCTTTCTGAGAAACAATGGGCTTAAGGAATATAAAAACCCAAGCACAAAGCTTGCTTGCTCTCTTGTTTCTTCTTCTTAGCACATGGCAAAGCAGGAAGCCTCCCTCCACTGAACCAAAGCAAGTACGAACTTTGCCAGAGTGAAGTATACGTATTTATAAATCTATAACTCACTATTTTAACATCATTGTATCTGTTGTAACTAAGTAGATCTGTAGGATAGCTGTCGACTGCTGTTTCTCTGTTAGGCGTGGATGGGTGTGTGTTTAAAAAACATATTCCAAATTGTTTTAAAAGAATCAGTCTTGCTGTCAATTTAATGCCAGAGATTTAGAGATCTTACATTGCTCTGATGGTAGATGGTGAACAAACAACCAATGCCTGTGGTTGAAGTTGGGTTTTATTTTTAATCCTTTATTGAAATATTTTTTTTTAATTATCTGCCAGTTGTCAGTCTCCTGGCAGAGAATGCACACTTATAGTAGTTACTACCCACCCTATCCGTACAATACGACACTAGGTGCAAACTGGATGTCATATTTCAGTATGGTTAATATAAATATCTAATTTTTTGTTCTTTAAAAGCATAAAATTGAAGATAATGTGACCCTGAATTCTATAATATACATCTTTCTTACAAATGATGCAACATTATTGACATAGAGCTCCTGTATAATCATCATGTGTGACACATGTACCAGATAGAAACATAGAAACATAGAAAATAGGTGCAGGAGTAGGCCATTCGGCCCTTCTAGCCTGCACTGCCATTCAATGAGTTCATGGCTGAACATGCAACTTCAGTACCCCATTCCTGCTTTCTCACCATACCTCTTGATTCCCCTAGTAGTAAGGATTTCATCTAACTCCTTTTTGAATATATTTAGTGAATTGGCCTCAACAACTTTCTGTGGTAGAGAATTCCACAGGTTCACCACTCTCTGGGTGAAGAAATTCCTCCTCATCTCGGTCCTAAATGGCTTCCCCCTTATCCTTAGACTGTGTCCCCTGGTTCTGGACTTCCCCAACATTGGGAACATTCTTCCTGCATCTAACCTGTCTAACCCCGTCAGAATTTTAAACGTTTCTATGAGGTCCCCTCTCATTCTTCTGAACTCCAGTGAATACAAGCCCAGTTGATCCAGTCTTTCTTGATAGGTCAGTCCCGCCATCCCGGGAATCAGTTTGGTGAACCTTCGCTGCACTCCCTCAATAGCAAGAATGTCCTTCCTCAGGTTAGGAGACCAAAACTGTACACAATACTCCAGGTGTGGCCTCACCAAGGCCCTGTACAATTGTAGCAACACCTCCCTGCCCTTGTACTCAAATCCCCTCGCTATGAAGGCCAACATGCCATTTGCTTTCTTAACCGCCTGCTGTACCTGCATGCCAACCTTCAATGACTGATGTACCATGACACCCAGGTCTCTTTGCACCTGCCCTTTTCCTAATCTGTCACCATTCAGATAATAGTCTGTCTCTCTGTTTTTACCACCAAAGTGGATAACCTCACATTTATCCACATTATACTTCATCTGCCATGCATTTGCCCACTCACCTAACCTATCCAAGTCACTCTGCAGCCTCATAGAATCCTCCTTGCAGCTCACACTGCCACCCAACTTAGTGTCATCCGCAAATTTGGAGATACTACATTTAATCCCCTCGTCTAAATCATTAATGTACAGTGTAAACAGCTGGGGCCCCAGCACAGAACCTTGCGGTACCCCACTAGTCACTGCCTGCCATTCTGAAAAGTCCCCATTTACTCCTACTCTTTGCTTCCTGTCTGACAACCAGTTCTCAATCCATGTCAGCACACTACCCCCAATCCCATGTGCTTTAACTTTGCACATTAATCTCTTGTGTGGGACCTTGTCGAAAGCCTTCTGAAAGTCCAAATATACCACATCAACTGGTTCTCCCTTGTCCACTCTACTGGAAACATCCTCAAAAAATTCCAGAAGATTTGTCAAGCATGATTTCCCTTTCACAAATCCATGCTGACTTGGACCTATCATATTACCTCTTTCCAAATGCACTGCTATGACATCCTTAATAATTGATTCCATCATTTTACCCACTACCGATGTCAGGCTGACCGGTCTGTAATTCCCTGTTTTCTCTCTCCCTCCTTTTTTAAAAAGTGGGGTTACATTGGCTACCCGCCACTCCATAGGAACTGATCCAGAGTCAATGGAATGTTGGAAAATGACTGTCAATGCATCCACTATTTCCAAGGCCACCTCCTTAAGTACTCTGGGATGCAGTCCATCAGGCCCTGGGGATTTATCGGCCTTCAATCCCATCAATTTCCCCAACACAATTTCCCGACAAATAAGGATTTCCCTCAGTTCCTCCTCCTTACTAGACCCTCCGACCCCTTTGCACAAATTGTTTGGAATCCCACTTTCAGTCTCTGGTATCTGAGTCAATCCTTTACTTACAGAAAAGAGCACAAAGACACACATTTGAAATAAAGTCAGTGGCCTGAGCTGGAAAGGAATGTGGTATTGTATGATCATGCTGTTAAGGAAAAAAAATCACATTATACTTTACTCGGGTATGAAGTGTGTGATATGAAATGTCACAGTCTGCAAACTGTAGGTTGTAGAGACCTTTTTTATCTGCCACATTACATATGCAGAAAACAGAAAAAAGATGCAACAATCTGGCAAAGACAAATATCTTTAAGTGCCAATAAACATGGGAGATTTGTGTCTTAATGCAAGGAGTATCCGCAATAAAGTGGATGAATTAACTGTGCAAATAGATGTTAACAAATATGATGTGATTGGGATTACAGAGACGTGGCTCCAGGATGATCAGGGCTGGGAACTCAACATCCAGGGGTATTCAACATTCAGGAAAGATAGAATAAAAGGAAAAGGAGGTGGGGTAGCATTGCTGGTTAAGGAGCAAATTAAGGCAATAGTTCGGAAGGACATTAGCTTGGATGATATGGAATCTATATGGGTAGAGCTGCAGAATACCAAAGGACAAAAAACGTTAGTGGGAGTTGTGTACAGACCTCCAAATAGTAGCAGTGATGTTGGGGAGGGCATCAAACATGAAATTAGGGGTGCGTGCAATAAAGGTGCAGCAGTTATAATGGGTGACTTTAATATGCACATAGATTGGGTTAACCAAACTGGAAGCAATACGGTAGAGGAGGATTTCCTGGAGTGCATAAGGGATGGTTTTTTAGACCAATATGTCGAGGAACCAACTAGGGGGGAGGCCATCTTAGACTGGGTGTTGTGTAATGAGAGAGGATTAATTAGCAATCTCGTTGTGCGAGGCCCCTTGGGGAAGAGTGACCATAATATGGTGGAATTCTGCATTAGGATGGAGAATGAAACAGTTAATTCAGAGACCATGGTCCAGAACTTAAAGAAGGGTAACTTTGAAGGTATGAGGCGTGAATTGGCTAGGATAGATTGGCGAATGATACTGAAGGGGTTGACTGTGGATGGGCAATGGCAGACATTTAGAGACCGCATGGATGAACTACAACAATTGTACATTCCTGTCTGTCGTAAAAATAAAAAAGGGAAGGTGGCTCAACCGTGGCTATCAAGGGAAATCAGGGATAGCATTAAAGCCAAGGAAGTGGCATACAAATTGGCCAGAAATAGCAGAGAACCAGGGGACTGGGAGAAATTTAGAACTCAGCAGAGGAGGACAAAGGGTTTGATTAGGGCAGGGAAAATGAAGTACGAGAAGAAGCTTTCAGGGAACATTAAGACGGATTGCAAAAGTTTCTATAGATATGTAAAGAGAAAAAGGTTAGTAAAGACAAACGTAGGTCCCCTGCAGTCAGAATCAGGGGAAGTCATAACGGGGAACAAAGAAATGGCGGACCAATTGAACAAGTACTTTGGTTCGGTATTCACTGAGGAGGACACAAACAACCTTCATGATATAAAAGGGGTCGGAGGGTCTAGTAAGGAGGAGGAACTGAGGGAAATCCTTATTAGTCGGGAAATTGTGTTGGGGAAATTGATGGGATTGAAGGCCGATAAATCCCCAGGGCTTGATGGACTGCATCCCAGAGTACTTAAGGAGGTGGCCTTGGAAATAGTGGATGCATTGACAGTCATTTTCCAACATTCCATTGACTCTGGATCAGTTCCTATGGAGTGGCGGGTAGCCAATGTAACCCCACTTTTTAAAAAAGGAGGGAGAGAGAAAACAGGGAATTACAGACCGGTCAGCCTGACATCGGTAGTGGGTAAAATGATGGAATCAATTATTAAGGATGTCATAGCAGTGCATTTGGAAAGAGTGACATGATAGGTCCAAGTCAGCATGGATTTGTGAAAGAGAAATCATGCTTGACAAATCTTCTGGAATTTTTTGAGGATGTTTCCAGTAAAGTGGACAAAGGAGAACCAGTCAATGTGGTATATTTGGACTTTCAGAAGGCTTTCGACAAGGTCCCACACAAGAGATTAATGTGCAAAGTTAAAGCACATGGGATTGGGGGTAGTGTGCTGACATGGATTGAGAACTGGTTGTCAGACAGGAAGCAAAGAGTAGGAGTAAATGGGGACTTTTCAGAATGGCAGGCAGTGACTAGTGGGGTACCGCAAGGTTCTGTGCTGGGGCCCCAGCTGTTTACACTGTACATTAATGATTTAGACGAGGGGATTAAATGTAGTATCTCCAAATTTGCGGATGACACTAAGTTGGGTGGCAGTGTGAGCTGCGAGGAGGATTCTATGAGGCTGCAGAGCGACTTGGATAGGTTAGGTGAGTGGGCAAATGCATGGCAGATGAAGTATAATGTGGATAAATGTGAGGTTATCCACTTTGGTGGTAAAAACAGAGAGACAGACTATTATCTGAATGGTGACAGATTAGGAAAAGGAGAGGTGCAACGAGACCTGGGTGTCATGGTACATCAGTCATTGAAGGTTGGCATGCAGGTACAGCAGGCGGTTAAGAAAGCAAATGGCATGTTGGCCTTCATAGCGAGGGGATTTGAGTACAAGGGCAGGGAGGTGTTGCTACAATTGTACAGGGCCTTGGTGAGGCCACACCTGGAGTATTGTGTACAGTTTTGGTCTCCTAACCTGAGGAAGGACATTCTTGCTATTGAGGGAGTGCAGCGAAGGTTCACCAGACTGATTCCCGGGATGGCGGGACTGACCTATCAAGAAAGACTGGATCAACTGGGCTTGTATTCACTGGAGTTCAGAAGAATGAGAGGGGACCTCATAGAAACGTTTAAAATTCTGACGGGGTTAGACAGGTTAGATGCAGGAAGAATGTTCCCAATGTTGGGGAAGTCCAGAACCAGGGGACACAGTCTAAGGATAAGGGGGAAGCCATTTAGGACTGAGATGAGGAGGAATTTCTTCACCCAGAGAGTGGTGAACCTGTGGAATTCTCTACCACAGAAAGTTGTTGAGGCCAATTCACTAAATATATTCAAAAAGGAGTTAGATGAAGTCCTTACTACTAGGGGAATCAAGGGGTATGGTGAGAAAGCAGGAATGGGGTACTGAAGTTGCATGTTCAGCCATGAACTCATTGAATGGCGGTGCAGGCTAGAAGGGCCGAATGGCCTACTCCTGCACCTATTTTCTATGTTTCTATGTTTCTATATTGCAGGAAAATTGCTATCAGCCTTACAATAAAAGGTAATCCTTCCACAAACCCCCATCTCTCTCAGTAATTAAAAAGTCCTACTTACAAACTTTTAAAATGTGGGTTTTGTGGTATGGTCTACACAGAGGGATCAATGATTATATATATATATATTATATATATTTAATGCAATGCTTAGCAATGGGATTGCTGCTTCTCATGCAGGAAGAAAGCTAATTTGACTGGAGCTTGAAACATATGTTTTAACCCTTTCCAAGAGCTCCAATAGTGTTTGGAAATTGATTCTTTGTGGCCCTGATAACACAAGTAACTAAAATTAGTCTTGGTCACACCTCATTAGCTCTAGAGTAACAGGGAACAGATCAGTCTGGGCAAATGAGGCCACGCTGCCCTTATGACTGGGAGTCATTTAAAAAGGGCTTGAACAAATAAAAAGGCAGCTTTTAATGGTTTACTTGCACACACAGAGCTCTAGCCTGCTGCTCCCCATCATTTGCTGCCGCACAGTAGAAATATTGCACTTCTAATAACATTGCAGTTTTTCACCATGAGGGTGACAAGCATTCATTCTTCTTCAGCAGTGCCTGCTGGGGAATTATGACACTGCAATAGACTGGTGTGATGATATAAAATAAAAAGCCCTAGGTAATAGGCACTATCCAAAGACCTTCATTGCAAGATAATGTTCTGTATATCAGATAGTTTTGTACATCAGTCCACAGGCAATGAGTGCACATCTGTTCATGTAGAAAAAAATTGTCATCAAAACCTCCACTCTGGCAGTAATAACACACTCTTAGGAACCTTCCCTCAGTGCAAGTATTTGAAGTAATTACTTTCATTTTCATAACCTTGAACCATGTGGGGATGATTTTATTTGTGTCTTTACATTTCTCAGGATGTGAAATATTCTGTTTATAACTCAGAAAATGTAGAGATACCAACTTAAAGGTATGATGCTATCTGATCAATTGCCAGTTTGCTAAAATGTGCAGAGTTCAATGATCCATCACCAATCATTGATGCAACAACGAAAAAGAAAAACACGCTTTTAATTTAGGAAAATGTATCCTGAAAGCTAATGTAGTGAATGGACAGGAAAGGTTTGTTCTATACGGGTTTGAAGTCTGCTGCCATGTGAATGTTTATTGGCAGCTAACATGGATGATGGTGTTAACATGGAAATGTTGTGGCAAATTGCTCCTGCTTTTGTCAAGAGGAGCTGAGCCTGCCTAAAAACTGCCAATTGAGGCCACAACAGTCCTTTAATATCATTCAGAACAAAAAAATAATTAGGTTACCATGAAGGTGTTTCCAGCTTTCTATTTGATTGAGAACAAGGGCACAAATGCAGCAGCTTCATATTTCTAAGAAGTTATTTATTTTGTTTCTTAAAGGTCATTTGTCGCTATGTATACTCTATTCATTGTGTGAAGAAATAGTCAGTCTATGTTAGCATTATGCACCTAACACATTCCACATTTCTTACGGATTGCTTTGAAAGAAAGAACTTCCATTTATATAGGGTCTTTCATTACTTTCCTCAGGACATCGCAAAGCACTTCAAAGCCAATTTTGAAGTGTAGTCACTGTTGTAATGTAGAGAAATGCAGCAGCCAATTTGCACACGCCAAATTACCACAAACAGCAATGAGGTAAATGACCGGAAAATGCGTTTTTGGTGGTGTAGATTGTGGGACGCCTGTTGGTCAGGACACCAGGAAAATTCCCCTGCTCTGCTTCAAATAGTGCTATCTTTTACATCCACCGGAGAGGGCAAACAGAACCCCGGTTTATCATCTCATCTGAAAGATGGCACCTTTGTCACTTGAGCACTCTTAATGCACTGAAATGTCAGCCTAAATGATGTGTTCATGTCTCTGGAGTGGGAGTTAAACTCGTGACTTGCTGATTCAGAGGTGAGGGTGCTATCACTGAGCCAAGGCTGACATCTGTGAGTCAGATTTACCTTGATTCTTATCATATTGCATAATGTCTGTGTTACACATTTGGGTGTGCTGTAGATACCTTCTCACATTCAGTAACATAGAAAACATAGAAAATAGGTGGAGTAGACCATTCGGCCCATCGAGCCTGCACCACCAGTTGTTAGTTGCTCCTGTAAGTGGTTTCAGTATCATATTTTTATCGAAGTTGACTGTATAATCTATTTCTATGACAACATTGAGGAGTTAACAATAATACTCCCTCGTGACCCAAACTGGATATTCTGTCTTTTTCATGTATACTTCTTTAATTTCTCCAAAGGTGGATTGAACACGTACTTGGGTGATGCAAGGCTTGATACAAAACAATAAGCTACTTTATTTCACAGTGACTGAACATACAGAGCAACAATTATGATCAGATTCACTTTGTTCAATGGTACAATGTATCTTTATGTAATACAAAATGAAATGCCATGCTTCCCCACATTATTACTTGATTAAAACACGATGCTATCTATCTTCTATCATGTCAACCCTCGTCACATGCTCACAGCTATCCCTTTAACAAAACCTGCCTGCCTTTTGTAACCTTCTTGTATTTTCTTCTGTCAGCCTGACTCGAGTGTCAACTTTCTGTCAAACTGACTACCCCCCGCCCAAGAGTGGAATCTACCAGCCTAAATTGGCAATGACCTCTGCTGAGTTCAAATGAAAAGAGCTGTTGCAGCGGCAATGAGTGTGAATGATTTTTAGAATGCTAAACTATCGTTCATTGTCTCCAGCACACTGGTTCAGATGGAGCGTCTGCATTTAATCTATATCTCCCAGCCCTGCTGTAACATGAATTTAACCTCAAGTTTAGCTCAACGGTAGCATCTTTAACGTATATCACACCAAGAACCCACCCCTCCCTGTATTGTCGCTCCACCTTGTTACAAGCTCACATGAGGCATGTATATATCAGACACGGTCACTCTGTGACCTTCACTTTATTCCCAGGACCAAGGAGTGCTGACCTTGGGTGGGTCCTCCCCTTTTATACCTGGAAACCCAGGTGAGGAGTGTCTCCCGCAAGCTCACCCCCTGTGGTCAGTGTGTGCATTTCAAGGGTACAGGTACAGTGTGCATGAGTTACAGTTACATAACTATTGACATTGCAAGATGGTGAAATACATGACATCACCTCCCCCCTCAAGTCTTTTAGTTTCAGAGGTTAAGTCTATCGGGTGGTCGGCGCTCTCTCGTGGAGCGTCGCAGTTGTGGCTCTGGTGGCTGAGCCTCAGCACGCGTCTCTGTCACGTGAGGTGATTCCGGCCTGTCCGGGCTGGCCACAGGGACTGTGCATGCTGAGGGCGGTCTTTGTTGCTCATGCGCTGGCAGTGGTGTGGGTGCTATCTCAACATGCTCTTCTTCTGGTTCCTCCATGTCTATGCTGAACCTTGTCCTTACTTGGTCCAAGTGTTTGCGGCATATCTGCCCATTATTTAGGCTGACCACCATGACCCTGTTTCCTTCTTTGCCAATTACTGTGCCCTCAAGCCATTTGGGTCCCAAAGCATGGTTAAGAACAAATACCGGGTCATTTATTTCTATACACCTCCCTCTTGAGCCTTGATCATGGAGCTCGGTTTGGGACTGGCGCTTGCCCTCAACAATGTCTGCCAGGTCTGGGTGAATGAACGACAGCGGCATCTTGAGTGTGCGTTTCATGAGGAGTTTCGCTGGCGGGACTCCCGTGAGCGAGTGCGGCCGGGATCTGTAGGCCAGCAGGAGGCTCGATAGGCGGTACTGAAGGGAGGGTCCTTGGATGCGTAGCATGCCCTGCTTTATGACTTGGACTACACATTCTGCCTGGCCATTGGAAGCCGGCTTGAACGGCGCTGTCCGGACCTGCTTGATCCCATTGCCTGACATAAACTCCTGAAATTCATGGCTGGTAAAACACGGGCCATTGTCACTGACCAGGATGTCCGGCAAGCCGTGGGTTGCGAAAACCGTACGCAGACTCTCTACAGTGATGGATGTTGTGCACGAGTTCAATATGATGCACCCGATCCACTTTGGGTATGCATCGACAAATATCAGGAATATTTTCCCCATGAACGGGCCCTGCATAGTCTACGTGAATGCATGACCATGGTCTGATGGGCCAGGGCCACGGGCTGAGTGGGGCCTCCCTGGGGGCATTGCCCAGCTGGGCACACGTCATGCACCTGCAACCCCAGCATTCCAGGTCTGAGTCAATCCCCGGCCACCATACATGTGACCAGGCAATGGCCTTCATTAACACGATGCCAGGGTGCTCGCTGTGGAGTTCCCTGATGAATGCTTCCCTCCCCTTCTGGGGCATGTCTACCCGGCTGCTCCATAACAGGCAGTCGGCTTGGATGGAGAGTTCATCCATCCGTCTCTGAAACGGCCCGACTTCCTCGGGGCATGCCCTGTGTGCGGGTGCCCAATCCGCAGTCAGGACACATTCCTTTATCATGGATAGGAGGGGGTTCCTGTTGGTCCAGAGTTTGATCTGTCGGGCTGTGATGGGGGAGCCCACAGTGTCAAAAGCCTCAACGGCCATGACCATCTCAGCGCTCTGCTCTGACGCCCCTCTCGGTGGTGGCCAGTGGGAACCTGCTGAGTACGTCAGCGCAATTGTCGGTGCCTGGCCGGTGCTGTATTGTGTTGTCATATGCAGCCAGTGTGAGGACCCATCGCTGCATGCGAGCTGACGCGTTAGCGTTGAGAGCCTTGCTGACGGACAACAGGGATGTTAACGGCTTGTGGTCCATCTCTAGCTCGAACTGTCTACCAAAAAGGTATTGGTGCATCTTTTCACACCGTACACACACACACACACACACACACACACACACACACACGCGAGTGCCTCCTTCTCGACCATGCCGTATCCACGCTCTGCCTGGGAGAGCGACCTGGAGGTGTAAGTCACCGGTTGGAGTTGGCCGTCATCGTTACCCTGCTGCAACACACACCCAACCCCGTAGGATGACGCATCGCATGTTAAAACCAGTTTTTTTTTTTTTTTAAACAGGTGTCATACAAAGTCAACAGTTTGTTGGAACACAGCAGGTTGCTCGCCTTATTGAAAGCCCATTCTTGACAATCCCCCCAAAACCATTCACACCCTTTATGGAGGAGCATGTATAACAGCTCCAACAATGTGCTTAAGTTCGGCAGAAAGTTCCAAAAATAGTTCAAAACTCCCAGGAATGATCGCAACTCCGACGTGTTGCTGGGCCTGGGCGCCCGGCGAATCGCCTCAGTTTTTGATTCAGTGGGCCGGATCCCGTCTGCGGCAACCCTCCTGCCCAGGAACTCGACCTCTGGGGCCAAAAACACGCACTTGGCCTTTTTCAGCCGCAAGCCCACCCGATCCAATCGACGTAGCACCTCCTTCCAGGTTGCGGAGGTGTTCCTCGGTGTCTCAACCCATTATAAGGATGCCGTCTTGAAATACGACCATTCCAGGGATGGACTTGAGCAAGCTTTCCATGTTTTGCTGAAAGATAGCCGCTTCCGAACGAATGCCAAACGGGCACCTGTTGTAGACAAATAATCCTTTGTGCGTCGTGATGGTGGTCAGAAGCTTGGAATCTTCTGCCAGTTCCTGAGTCATGTAGGCTGAAGTGAGGTCCAGCTTGTGAACAGCTTACCACCTGCCAGCGTGGCAAAGAGGTCCTCCGCTCTCGGAAGCGGGTATCGGTCTTGCAGCGACACTCGGCTGATGGTGGCTTTGTAGTCGCCACAAATCCTAATCGAGCCATCTGCTTTGAAGACGGGAACGATGGGACTTACCCAGTCGCTGAATTCAACGGGCGAAATTATGGCCTCTCTGAGCAGCCTGTCCAGTTCACTTTCAATTTTCACACGCATCACGTACGGTACCGCTCTGGCTTTGTGGTGCACTGGTCTGGCGTTCGAAGTGATGCGTATCACTACTTTAGTGCCTTGAACGTTCCGACACCGGGTTGAAAGAGTGACTCAAATTTTTGCAATACCTGCATGAACTTGGCTCCACGGATGAAATGGCGTGCACATCCTCCCATTTCCAATTCATCTCAGCTAGCCAACTTCTCCCCAAAAGCGCGGGGCCATTTCCCGGAACAATCCAGAGTGGCAGCCGGTTCCGTAATCCATTATGCGTTACCACCAAGTTTGCACTGCTCAGCACTGGGATGATCTCTTTGGTGTACGTGCGTAGCTGCGTCTCAATGTGTTCCAGTTTGGGCCTGCTAGCTTTGTGTGGCCATAGTCTCTCAAATTGTTGGGTGCTCATGAGTGACTGACTAGCTCCCGTATCCAGCTCCATGTGCACCGGGATGCCATTCAGTAAGACTTATCGGTTTAATGTATGAGCTGTGGACGTCAGCCACATGAACGCTCTGAACTTCAGCATCCATGGTTGTTCCCCAGGCCTCATCCTGCATTGCGGACCCTTCGTCTGGTTCCTCTGTCTCACAGACTAGTCTCACAGACTAGCCTCACTACTGCCTTTTTGCACATCCTGGCCAAGTGTCCACTGACATTACAAATCCTACAGGTATAAAGCTGGAACCTGCAGCTTTTGGCAGTGTGTCTACCCCCACACCTCCAGCATGAGCCGAGATTGCTATTAACAAAAGGACTATTCCCAGGCATTCCTCTCCGATGGCCCGTTTGGCAGTTTCTAAGCACTCTGACGGAGGGTGTTATTGGTCCCATCACAGGATGCATTGTTCCTCATGATGGCATGAATTGTCGATCCCCTTTCCATTGTCCCTGCTACGGGCCCACCCTGGAGCTTGTTACTGCCTGGGCAGTGTCGAATTGCACTTGTCTGCTTGCCTGGGCGGTGTCGAATTGCCCCTGCCTGCCTGCGGGGTTCTGTATCACTTTTACAACATTAACTCCCTGGTTCATCGCAACGTTAAAACCAGGGCTGTGTGTGTAAATTAGCTTGGTCTCCTCTTCCCCTGCCATAAAGGTCTGAGCTATCAATGCCGCCCCTTCTAAATTCAAGTCCTTAGTCTTTATGAGCTTCCTGAAAATGCCGGCATGGTTAATGCCCTCGATGAAAAAGTCCCTTAACATCTCCCCCTGCAGGCATCAGAGAACTTACAGAGACTGGCCAAACGCCGCAGTTCCGTCACGAAGTCCAAGACCCTCCAGACGCCGGTGTGAGTAGAACCGGTGCCGGGCCATGTGTACGCTACTTGCCGGCTTGAGATGCTCACTGATCAGCTGGCTGAGCTCTTCGAAGGACTTGTCCGCTGGCTTTTGGGGTGCGAGCAGGTCTTTCATCAGCGCATACGTCTGTGGACCACAGCTGGTCAGTAGATGCACCCTCCGCTTGTCAGCCACTGTCTCTTTCAGCCAGTCCTTTATGACAAAGCTCTGCTGGAGTCTTTCCACAAAGTCATCCCAGTCCTCACCCACACAGTAGCGTTCACCTGTGCCACCGGTGGCCATCTTTGTAGTTCGGTGAGTCCCGTTTCTCGTCGCCAAATGTAGTGTCTCTACACCTTGTTACAAACTCACACGAGGCATGTATATATCAGACACGGTCACTCTATGACCTTCACTTTATTCCCAAGACCAAGGAGTGCTGACCCTGGGTGGGACCTCCCCTTTTATACCTGGAAACCCAGGTGAGGAGTGTCTCCCGCAAGCTCACCCTCTGTGGTCAGGGTGTGCATTTCAAGGGTACAGGTACAGTGTGCATGAGTTACAGTTACATAACTATTGTCATTGCAAGATGGTGAAATACATGACACTCCTACTCATGGTACATAGTCAGAAATCCTAAAGCATTACAATCTGAGGCCAGTAACTGTACACAGTAGAATTAATCAAAAACTCATGTGCCTGGAAATTCCATACCTTAACGGCAAGTGTTAGCGCCGCATTTCTTTAAAAAAAAGTCATTTTGGTGAGGGGCATAGTGTTGCCATTGCCAGCGCTAGCCTCTCAAATTCGAATGAGCAGATCGTGACGTCAATCAGCCTGCAACGTGTGATTTGATGCTATGACTGCAATTTTGGACGGCGCCGCACACCATAATGCCCTCTCCTAACTACACATGGAAAAACATGCATTCAGCAGCCCTGCAGAGATTCTGTCAGCACTTCTTCAAGGGGCACACACATCTTTCAGGTAAGTTTGGATTTCAGCTTTTGGACTTTATTTATATTTTATTGAACTAGTGGCTTGTGCAATACATTAAAAAAGTTGATAAGTGTGTAGGGTGCGCAGGGAGTGCTGCTGAGCACATGCAAGGCTTTGGATGGTAAAGGAAGGCCTCTGAGAAGACAGAAAATGTTGGAAATACTCAGCAGGTTAGGCAGCATTTGAGAGAGAAAGAAACAGAGTTAATGTTTCAGGTCGAGATGCTGCCTGACCTGTTGAGTATTTCCAGCATTTTCTGCTTTCATTTCTGGTTTCCAGCATCCACAGTATTTTGCCTCTGAGAAGACCACTTACTCATAGTCCTGGGAAGCACATGGAGATGAAGTAGAGGCAGCAAAGGGGACAAGCTGCTCACAGAGGTAAAAGGAAGACACAGAAGATGAGTAAGCAGAAGAGGAAGAAGCAGAAGAGGAAGAAGCAGAAAGAATGATGCAACCCAGACAGCCCCTTTCAGGCCGGATATCCGGGATGGAATCATCCACCTGTGGTACCAGTGACCACAACCCCAATTCCCCTTTCAATATTTGTCCCACACCTTACCTTCCCCTCTGTCACTGACCACCACAGCGTCTCTTGGCCACAATGCTGAAATGAAAGCCACCACAAAGCAAACTTTCCAATCTAACTTTATCCATATATGCATCCAATAAAAAATCAACTAATCACCTTTATGCCTTTTGTGCACCTTTGCCTATCCTACAAGATAAGTGCTCATGAGATTGGGGGTAATATATTAGCATGGATAAAGGATTGGCTAACTAACAGAAAGCAGAGAGTCGGGATAAATGGGACATTTCAGGTTGGCAAATGTAACAAGCGGGGTGCCATAGGGATCAGTGCTGGGGCCACAACTATTTACAATCTATATTAATGACTTGGATGAAGGGACCGAGTATAAAGTAGCTAAATTTGCTGATGATACAAAGATAGGTGGGAAAGCAAGTTGTGAAGAGGACACAAAGCTTCTGCAAAGGGATATAGATAGGCTAAGTGAGTCATCAAAAATTTGCCAGATGAAGTATAATGTGAGAAAATGTGAGGTTATCCACATTGGTAGGAAGAATAAAAAAGCAAATTATTATTTAAATGGAAAGAGATTACAAAATGCTATGGTACAGAGGGATCTGGAGGCCCTTGTACATGAAGCACAAAAGGTTAGCATGCAGGTACAACAAGTAATTAGGAAGGTAAATGAAATGTTGGCCTTTATTGCAAGGGAGATGGAGTATAAAAGTAGGGAAGTCTTGCTACAACTTGATGAGACCACACCTGGAGTACTGTGTACAGTTTTGATCTCCTGATTTAAGGAGGGGTATACTTGCATTAGAGGCAGTTCAAAGAAGGTTCACTAGGTTGATTCCTGAGATGAAGGGGTTGTCTTATGAAGAAAGGTTGAGTAGGTTGGGCCTATACGCATTGAAGTTTAGAAGAATTAGAGGTGCTCTTATTGAAACGTATAAGATTCTGAGGGGGCTGGACAGGGTAGATGCAGAGAGGATGTTTCCCCTCATAGAACTAGGGGGCATAGTTTCAGAATAAGGGGGCGGACATTTAAAACGGAGATGAGGAGGAATTTCTTCTCTCAAAGGGCCGTGAATCTTTGGAATTCTCTACCTCAGAGAGCTGTTGAGGCTGGATCATTGAATATAGTAAGGTGGAGATAGACAGATTTTTGAATGATAGGGGAGCAGGCAGGAAAGTGGCGTTGAGGCCAAGATCAGATCAGCCATGATCTTATTGAATGACGGTGCAGGCTCGAGGGGCCAAATGGCCTACTCCTGCTCCTATTTCTTATGTTATGTTCTACTGATATCACGCAGTGCTATCCCAGTGGCTATTTCTTGGCTGGTGGAAGACTGCTAACTTTCAGTGGGGAACACTGCAGATGGCCTTACAGGACGACCTCGAGGAGCTGGTGGCTGGGAGTGTGAAAGAGTAATGGTGTTGCTTCTTCCTCTTCTCTCTCTTCTCCCTCCTCTTGGTCACCATTGACTGGGCAGGCTAGATTTCTTGGGTGTATGAAATGAGGAAGGCACAAGGGTAGTGCTGTGGGGAGGGAAGGGCAGGAAAGCAAGAGCTGCCTGCTTTACACCATGTGCACCTTGTACATCAGAAGAAATTTTGGGATGAGGAGGAAATGGGATGAGAGAAGGAGGATAATGTATAAGGATACCGGCATTTTGTATTCTTTCAGCCCTGCTGCTGGCCAAGGGCTCAGCCATGCTCCTGCCAAGAATGGCCAGCACTGTCTTCTCCAAATGGGGGAGGTGAAGCTAGCAATGTGAGGTGTGCCTTGTGTTTGTTAGAGATTGTTGGTAGGTGAGTGATGTGGGGGAGGAGGGGGTGGTTGTGCATTGAGTAATGTGTGAGGTTAGTGGTACACTTGGTAGGAGACAGCTTTTGAAGATGCATTCACTGACCTTGAGCATTGGTCTGAGGTCACTGGAGCCACGTCCTGGGGGCGACACTGCTGGCAGTGATGGCGTTGGTGATCTGGTCGCAAATCCTTCTTTCTGGAGGGCCTCCTGGCCCCATGTGGGTAGAGAACCTCTCTTCCAGTGTTGGTCCCCTGCACAAAGCTGAAGTACTGTGTGCGAGATCCTGGGTGCCCCTTCCCTAACTTGCTGAGCCATTTGTGTTAGTGGTGAAGCACTATTACCATTTTTTTTATTTGCGGATGGCAGTTCAGCTTTAAGAGCTGGAGACTGCCATTTTGGAATTATTTTTAATTTTTTTTGTCAGAGGCAATTGAGCTGTAAGGGCTAAATATTGTCTATTTTTAAATGATCTTTTCAATTTTTTATTTTAGAAAGCAGTTCCCCTTTAACGGGTTGTGACAGCTTTCTAAAATGACAGCCCAACTTTAAGAACATGATGCCTCGCTCTGCCATCATTATCATCATAGGCAGTCCCTCGGAATCGAGGAGGACTTGCTTCCACTCCCAAAGTGAGAGCGTGAGGAGGAGGCGACAGTCCGGGGTCGGAGGCCTATAAAATGGCCGCGAGTTCAGGAGTTCAGGCAGCGTCGAGGAGGTGCGCTTGTGCAGCTACAGGGAGAAGGCAAAAAAGTAGAAAGAAATAGAAAGGTGACTTCACAGCCAAGGGGGTAAGTGATTGGCTGGTGATTGGTGAGTAGTTTTGCTTTTTTCTCTTCTGTAACAGTGAGTAAACTTTAGCATTATTGTTGCCAATTTAAGTGTATCGAAGGGTTAAGTCATGGCAGGAGAGCACGGTCACGTGATATGCTCCTCCTGTACCATGTGGGAACTCAGGGACACTCCCTGTCGACGACGTGTGCGGGAAGGGTATCCGCCTCCAGCTCCTGACGGTCCGCGTTGCGAAATTGGAGCTGAGGGTGGATTCACTCTGGAGCATCCACGATGTTGAGAATGACGTGAGCAGCACGTGTAGCAAATTGGTCTTACCGCAGGTGAAGGGTCCACAGCCAGCTAGAGAATGGAAGACCAACAGGAAGAGCAGTGCAAGGAAGGTAGTGCAGGGGTCCCCTGCGGTCATCTCCGTGCAAAACAGATACACCGCTTTGAGTACTATTGAGGGGGATGACTCATCAGGGAAGGGCAACAGCAGCCAAGTTCATGGCACCGTGGCTGGCTCTACTGCACAGGAGGGCAGGAAAAGAGTGGAAGAGCGATAGTGATAGGGAATTCAATGGTAAGGGGAATAGATAGGCGTTTCTGCGGCCGCAACCAAGACTCCAGGATGGTATGTTGCCTCCCTGGTGCAAGGGTCAAGGATGTCTCGGAGCGGGTGCAGGACATTCTGAAAATGGAGGGTGAACAGCCAGTTCTCACAGTGCACATTGGTACCAACGATATAGGTAAAAAAAAGGGATGAGGTCCTACGAGACGAATTTAAGGAGCTAGGAGCTAAATTAAAACGTAGGACCTCAAAAGTAGTAATCTCAGGATTGCTACCAGTGTCACGAGCTAGTCAGAGTAGGAATCGCAGGATAGCTCAGATGAATGCGTGGCTTGAGCAGTGGTGCAGCAGGGAGGGATTCAAATTCCTGGGGCATTGGAACCGGTTCTGGAGGAGGTGGGACCAGTACAAACCGGACGGTCTGCACCTGGGCAGGACCGGAACCAATGTCCTAGGGGGAGTGTTTGCTAGTGCTGTTGGGGAGGAGTTAAACTAATATGGCAGGGGGATGGGAACCAATGCAGGGAGACAGAGGGAAACAAAATGGAGACAAAAGCAAAAGACAGAAAGGAGATGAGTAAAATTGGAGGGCAGAGAAGCCCAAGGCAAAAAACAAAAAGGGTCACTGTACAGCAAAATTCTAAAGGGTCAAAGTGTAATAAAAAGGCTAGCATTAAAGCTCGGTGCCTCAATGCAAGGAGTATTTGGAACCCAGGAGAGGGCTCTGAGCTAGTTAGAGTGGGTGAGAGCTCAGATGAACAGGACCCCAAGAAAGAATGCAAAAGACAGGAGGCAACAGAGCAGAGTAGCACTGGGGTAAGTGTAAACCACAAGGTGATAGGAAGGGACAATATGTATGAATATAAAGGGGCTGTAGGAGGGGTCAAAACTAAAAATCATGGTTTGAAAACTAGTATTAAAACACTCTACCTAAACGCACGCAGCATTCGAAATAAAGTAAATGAGTTGACGGCACAAATCATTACAAATGGGTATGATTTGGTGGCCATTACAGAAACATGGTTGCATGGAGGGCAAGACTGGGAATTAAACATACAGGGGTATCTGACAATTCGGAAAGATACACAAGAAGGGAAAGGAGATGCGGTAGCTCTGTTAATAAAGGATGATATCAGGGCAGTTGTGAGAGATGATATTGGCTCTAATGAACAAAATGTTGAATCACTGTGGGTGGGGATTAGAGATAGTAAGGGGAAAAAGTCACTGGTGGGCGTAGTTTATCGGCCCCCAAATAATAACTTCATGGTGGGGCAATAATCAAGGGAATAATGGAGGCATGTGAAAAAGGAACGGCAGTAATCATGGGGGATTTTAACCTACATATCGATTGGTCAAATCAAATCGCACGGGGTAGACTTGAGGAGGAATTCATAGAATGCAGACAGGATTGTTTCTTAGAACAGTATGTTACAGAACCTATAAGGGAACAAGCTATCTTAGATCTGGTCCTGTGTAATGAGACATGAATAATAAATGATCTCCTTGTAAAAGATCCTCTCAGAATGAGTGATCACAGTATGGTTGAATTTGTAATACAGATTGAGTGTGAGAAAGTTGTGTCAGAAACGAGCGCACTATGCTTAAACAAAGGGGACGACAGTGGGATGAGGGCAGAGTTGGCTAAAATAGACTGGAAACACAGACTAAACGGTGGCACAATTGAGGAACAGTGGAGGACTTTTAAGGAGCTCTTTCATAGTGCTCAACAAAAATGTATTCCAGTGAAAAAGAAGGGTGGTAAGAGAAGGGATAATCAGCCGTGGATAACCAAGGAAATAAAGGAGAGTATCAAATTAAAAACCAATGCGTATAAGGTGGCCAAGTGGGAAACTAGAAGATTGGGAAAATTTTAAACAACAGCAAAGAATGACTAAGAAAGCAATAAAGAAAGGAAAGATAGATTACGGAAGTAAACTTGTGCAAAACATAAAAACAGATAGTAAAAGCTTTTACCGATATATAAAACGGAAAAGAGTGACTAAAGTAAATGTTGGTCCCTTAGAAGATGAGAAGGGGGATTTAATAATGGGAAATGTGGAAATGGCTGATACCTTAAACAATTATTTTGCTTCGGTCATCACAGTGGAAGACACAAAACCATGCCAAAAATTGATGGTCACGGGAATGTGGGAAGGGAGGACCTTGAGATAATCACTATCACTAGGGGGGGTAGTGCTGGATAGGCTAATGGGACTCAAGGTAGACAAGTCCCCTGGTTCAGATGAAATCCATCCCAGATTATTAAGAGAGATGGCGGAAGTTATAGCAGATGCATTCGTTATAATCTACCAAAATTCTCTGGACTCTGGGGAGGTACCAACGGATTGGAAAGCAGCTAATGTAACGCCTCTGTTTAAAAAAGTGGGCAGACAAAAGGCAGGTAACTATAGGCCGGTTAGTTTAACATCTGGAGTGGGGAAAATGCTTGAAGCTATCATTAAGGAAGAAATAGCGGGACATCTAGATAGGAATAGTGCAATCAAGCAGACGCAACATGGATTCATGAAGGGGAAATCATGTTTAACTAATTTACTGGAGTTTTTTGAGGATATAACAAGCAGGGTGGATGGAGGTGTACCAATGGATGTGGTGTATTTATATTTCCAAAAGGCATTCGATAAGGTGCCACACAAAAGGTTACTGCAGAAGATAGAGGTACGCGGAGTCAGAGGAAAGGTATTAGCATGGATAGAGAATTGGCTGGCGAACAGAAAGCAGAGAGTCGGGATAAATGGGTCCTTTTCGGGTTGGAAATCGGTGGTTAGTGGTGTGCCACAGGGATTAGTGCTGGGACCACAACTGTTTACAATATATATATAGATGACCTGGAAGAGGGGACAGAGTGTAGTGTAACAAAATTTACAGATGACACAAAGATTAGTGGGAAAGCGGGTTGTGTAGAGGACACAGAGAGGCTGCAAAGAGATTTAGATCGGTTAAGCGAATGGGCTAAGGTTTGGCAGATGGAAAACAATGTCGGAAAATGTGAGGTCATCCACCTTGGGAAAAAAACAGTAAAAGGGAATATTATTTGAATGGGGAGAAATTACAACATGCTGCGGTGCAGAGGGACCTGGGGATCCTTGTGCATGAATCCCAAAAAGTTAGTTTGCAGGTGCAGCAGGTAATCAGGAAGGCGAATGGAATGTTGGCCTTCATTGCGAGAGGGATGGAGTACAAAAGCAGGGAGGTCCTGCTGCAACTGTATAGGTTATTAGTGAGGCTGCACATGGAGTACTGCGTGCAGTTTTGGTCACCTTACTTAAGGATATACTAGCCTTGGAGGGGGTACAGAGACGATTCACTCGGTTGATTCCGGAGATGAGGGGGTTACCTTATGATGATAGATTGAGTAGACTGCGTCTTTACTCGTTGGAGTTCAGAAGGATGAGGGGTGAAATTATAGAAACATTTAAAATAATGAAAGGGATAGACAAGATGGAGGCAGAGAGGTTGTTTCCACAGGTCGGGGAGACTAGAACTAGGGGGTACAGCCTCAAAATACGGGGGAGCCAATTTAAAACCGAGTTGAGAAGGAATTTCTTCTCCCAGAGGGTTGTGAATCTGTGGAATTCTCTGCCCAAGGAAGCAGTTGAGGCTAGCTCATTGAATGTATTCAAATCACAGATAGATAGAATTTTAACCAATAAGGGAATTAAGGGTTACGGGGAGCGGGCGGGTCAGTGGAGCTGAGTCCACGGCCAGATCAGCCATGATCTTGTTGAATGGCGGAGCAGGCTCGAGGGGCTAGATGGCCTACTCCTGTTCCTAATTCTTATGTTCTTATGAACAGTCCAATATGAGAGCCACAGACCCTGTCACAGGTGGGACAAACATTCGTTGAGGGAAGGGGTCAGTTGCGCTGGTTTGCCGTGCGCTCCTTCCGCTGCCTGCACTTGGCCTCTTCATGCTCTTTGCATTGAGACTCAAAGAGCTCATCGCCCTCCCGGATGGACTTTCTCCGCCTCGGGCGGTCTGCGGCCAGGGTCTCCCATGTGTCAGTGGTGATGTCGCAATTTACCAGGGAGGCTTTGAGGGTGTCCTTATAACGTTTCCGCTGTCCTCCTTTGGCTCGTTTACCATGAAGGAGCTCCGCATAAAGCATTTACTTCGGGAGTCTCATATCTGGCATGTGTACTATGTGACCTGTCCAGCAAAGCTGATCGAGTGTGGTCAGTGCTTCAATACTGGGATGTTAGCCTGGTCAAGGACACTAATGTTGATGCGCCTGTCCTCCCAGGGGATTTGCAGGATCTTGTGGAGACATTGTTGATGATATATCTCCAGCGACTTGAGATGCCTTCTATACATCATCCACACCTCAGATTCACACAGGAGGGCGGGTATTACTACAGCCCTGTCGACCATGAGTTTGGTGGTAGATTTGAGGGCCTGGTCTTCAAACACTCTTTTCCTCAGACAGCCGAAGGCTGCACTGGCGCACTGGAGGCGATGCTTAATCTCCGCATCAATGTCTGCCTTTGTTGATAAGAAGCTCCCGAGATATGGGAAATGGTCCACGTTGTCCAGGGCCACGCCGTGGATCTTGATGATTGGAGGGCAATGCCATGCGACGGTGACAGGCTGGTGGAGGACCTTTATCTTACGATGTTAAGCGTAAGGCCCATGCTTTCATATGCCTCGGTGAATACATTGACTATATCCTGGAGTTCAGCCTCTGAATGTGCACAGACGCAGGCGACGTCCGCATACTGCAGCTCAACAACAAAGGCGGCGTAGGTTAAACAGCCCCCCACTGGTTCTGTAGTTTAATTCCACTTCAGCGGGGAGCTTGTTGATTGTGAGGTGGAGCCTGGCGGCAAGGAAGATTGAGAAGAGGGTTGGAGCGATAATGCAGCCCTCTTTGACCCTGGCCCGGATGTGGATTGGGCCTGTAATGGATCCGTTGGTAAGGATCACGGCCTGCAAGTCATCGTGAAGCAGGCGAAGGATGTTGACAAACTTTTGGGAGCATCCGAAACGGAGGAGGACGCTCCATCGACCCTCATGGTTGGCTGTGTCAAAAGCCTTTGTAAGTTCGAAAAAAGCCATGTATAAGGGCTGGCGCTGCTCCCTGCATTTTTCCTGCAACTGGCGCGCTGCAAAGATCATGTCTGTTGTGCCCCGTAGGGTACGAAATCCACATTGTGATTCTGGGAGGAGCTCCTCGGCCACAGGGAGAAGACGAGTGAGGAGAACTCGAGCAACAACTTTCCCAGTGGCTGATAGCAGGGAGATTCCCCTGTAGTTGCCGCAGTCGGACTTCTCTCCCTTTTTAAAAATGATCACGATCACTGCATCTCTAAGATCTCCTGGCATGCTCTCCTCCCTCCAGATGAGAGAGATGAGGTCATGTATCTGCGCCAACAGCGCCTCTCCGCCATATTTTAGCGCTTCAGCAGGGATTCCATCCGCACCCGATGCCTTGTTATTCTTAAATTGTTTTATGGCTTTGCCTACCTTGTGCAACGTTGGAGTTTCACTGAGTTGATGGCGGCTCACATGCTGCGGGATGGAGTTGAGAACACTCGAGTCAAAGGCAGAGTCTCGATTGAGGAGATCTTCAAAGTGCTCCTTCCATCGGGTCCTGACAGCCTCGGTGTCCTTGATGAGTGTTTCCCTGTTCTTGGCCAGGAATGAGGTGGAGCCTTGGGAGTTTGGACCATAGGTGGCCTTGAAGAATCCTCGCATATCGTGTGGCTGTCGACCAGTTGTCTCCTGTGCTTTCTCCATCCACCACCTGTTCTTTAGGTCCCGAGTTTTTTGTTGGACCTGAGCCTTGAGCCGTCTGTAATGTTGTTTTGCAGCTGCCGAGTTGGGCTGTTTCTTGAGGCTCAGAAATGCTTTACGTTTGTGATCTATTCGTTCTTCAATCTCCTGATCATTTTCATCAGTTCCCCTTTAATGGGTTGTAACTGCTTTCTAAAATGACAGCCCAACTTTAAGAAAACGATGCCTCGCTCCGGGGACGCAACGGCCACGTTACATTGGGCCTCCTGCTAAGCACACCGCCTGAAACAGCGCATTGCATGGTAGGTTCTGCACTGCAATCATTTAAATCAGCAGGCAGCACTGAAATAACCGTGCTGCTTGCCCTCTTTTTATGGGCATGAGTTAACCTTGCCCCGCAGTGACACCGCCCATTTTCAGGCTTTATCGGATTTCTAGGCCATGATTCAGACCTTTATAGAAATGAAGACATTTATAGTGTCTGTCACAGAAAAATTAATTGATGTATTATTTGAATTGGAAATTGCCTTCTTTGATTGTCTGTTCAATTTGGTGCGGCCATCATACCATACACTATACAGAAAGAGTGTATTTTTCACAGCAATTCTTCTTTCTGTTAAGGACAGCCAGGGAACAGAAAAGGGATGAAATAATCTATTGAAAAGTCATGCTTCTGGTCAGAGTCTTTATATAGGTCACCTAAGGTATAGCTTTACTCTAACAATACCTATTTAACCCAAGTCTGAGCTGTCTATCAGCTTTCTGAAGGTTAGATGCTACCGCTATCTGATGTGCTTCTGTTCCTGACTGGAGCAGAACCAAACAGAGAATACCAGGCAGATTGGTTTGGATTACTGCTGCAATCCTATCCAAAACAGGCAGGACTTTTTGCTTTATAGATGGAGCTTAATGTTTTTTAAGCTCTATCACTTTCTTGATGCTACTGCCATTTCTACAGCCTCACTGGTGTCAAATGTGATGCAAAGTGACACAGGGCCTTGCAGAATATATGACAATGTCAGCTCTCACACAATGCTAGATTCTTTCAGATGGTGAATTATAAAATAATTCCATACCTTCCATGTAACAGTATTTCTAGGTTTACCTGCAAGAATCCTCTGGAGGTGAAATAAAAAGACAGCTCATCATGAAGACTGAGCTGAAAGTGAGTTCTATTTACAAGGCCTGCATGTGGGAATTTTTGATGTGTTAGATGGGGTGGAAAAAGGTAAGCTCAGTCATTTAACATAATGGTTTTTGGTGTTAAGCAACCACTTTCCCTGATTAATCCCGAGGGCTATGAACAGACTTCAAAGTCTCAAATTATAGCTATTTTCATGGCACTTTAATTATAAGAGTGCTTTTTGCATATCTTTGAATGTTAATCACAGCAAAGTAGTGTAGCTTGCATTTTTTGAGAGCTACAGGGAATATTTAACATTAAATCAACATCTTTTATCAGCAATCCAAAGGCTTTCAAAGGGTATGTATAACTGTCAGGTCACCTTACAAAATAAAAAAAATAGTTTAACTTTTCATGAGATATGCAAATTGATTTAATTGTGTTCTTATTAATAATACAGTATTCCTAATACACTGAATTCTCCTCCATAACATTCTGACACAACACATATTTTTGTGACTCCCAAATCACTAGGAAACCTACATAAAATACAGCCTAATAGGATACTTTACTGTATGACTGCCAAAAAGAAACGTATAAAGGAAATATTAAAAAAAGAAAGAATTTGCATTTATATAGTGCAGTTCATGACCTCAGGATATCCTAAAGCACTTCACAACCAATGAAATACTTTCTGAAGTATAGTCACTGTTGTAATGTAGGAAATGTGGCAGCCAATTTGCACTCAGCAAACTCTCACAAATAGAATAAATAATATATTTTTTTAAAAGGCATCTACAGAGCTCTGTTAACTTGTCAGAAATATTGATATATTCAACCTAGTTCCAACATATAATTTTAAATTAAAGGGAAAGTATATGGTCTAATTGTACAATTGTCCTAAATATTTCAAAGTTTCTTTCCGAACACACTCCCACGACCCGAAACAATAACTCTGCTTCCTGTCCACAGATGCTGCCTGACCTGAGATTTCCAGCATTTTCTGTTTTTATTCCAGATTCTAGCATCCGCAGTGTTTTGCTTTTGTATATTTTAAAGGTGTTCCTCAGTCACCCTTTGTTCTCTTTTCTGCTTTAGATATGCTAGCTAGAGACAGTCAGAGGGTTCTCATTTTATGTAGAATGTCCCCTCCATTATATCATGAAAATGTAGCACCAACTTCAGTCCATTGTTTTGGCACAGGCACGATGGGCCGAATGGCCTCCTTCTGTGCTGTAAAATTTTATGATATCGCTGGATTGTCATGATGTCATATAAAAGGCACTACCATGCAAAAGTTCTGCTCCCTCACTGCTTCTGAAGAGCAGTTCTTTAGTATAACACGCTGTAACAAGGCAAATGAGAGAAACCCAACAACAGTACAGAAAACATGTGCAATTCAATAGAATATATGTCTCCTTTAAACCAGGAGCAACAACCAATCACATTGCAATGGTGGATATCATGGGCCTGCAGAGTCCAGATCATTTTTAAGCTAACTGATTATCCAGCTCTTGAGCTGTCCTCACACAAATTGATCAACTCATCTGATTAATACATGATATATAATATGTTAATGCTTCCAAAACAGTGTGGGGAGAAATTAACCCCCATCACACCTCTTTTTTGGATGCAAAATGGACATTAGAGGGACCAATTTCCCAGAGAACTATCCTGGGCTCATCTTTCTCCTCCACGGAAGTGCCCGGGGCAACTGCCTACAGCAGGCGTTTAGCCTTTGAATATCCGAATCAGGTGCCTATCAATTGTCTTCAGGATTCCATGCTAAATTTGGCAAAACTGGGCTGAGTGTGCTCTGTTCAGTTCTCCAGATCTACGGGGTCTAACCAGAGGCCATAAAATGATTGCTTAATGTGGAGCCAGGGTTTAGTACTGTGGGCTTCAACTGTACATTTTGTACTCCTTTTCAAAAAGTGGCACTTAAGAATAACATTTCTGTGAATATTAATGAATGCATTAAGGAAATACAAGAGTTTATTGAATTATGGTCATGTATTAGATATAACCTGCTTCCCAGTGCCTTCAGACTGTGCAAAGCTCAGTTTATGAGGTAGGGCATAAAAGCCTTCCTAACAAGAAGTAGTAATATATTTCACTTTGAATTTAACATTCAGATTTGGCACTATCAAGTTGTATAATCAAATTATTTATATAAATTATACCAAAGGCCACAGATTTGCAGTTTTTAAAATCGGAAAATGGATGGCACATGGAATACCATCCCCAAAACACCGGTGAAAATCCCATGTAATAAAAATAAATTTGACTTATTCAGGCACCACTAACCAGCTAAGTTTATAACAAACTGATGGAATCATAGAAATTAAACCCCAAAATACCAATAAAAATTTCAGAAACCCATTAAAAAAATTTGAATTTGACTTAAGGTAGTTTTTTTTTATTGATTATATTCAAGTAACAGGCATCATTTGGACATGACCAATCATAAAAATGGGTGGAGACCATTATACTAGATTCCCACCCATTTAGCACTGAGTTTAATTTTCCAGTCAGGTCTTTGACTTGTACCAAATGACTTGGCCAGATTACTGTTAGTTATATAAAAATTAGATCCTGATGACATGATTTAGATGTTATTGAGCCTAATTTTAATATAATTAACTGCTTTTCTTTACACCGGTATAACAATCCATCATCTCGTCGCCCATATAAACTGGGTGTCTGGGGCAGCTTGCGTGCTGCTTAGGGAAGTGTATTTAAAGAGACTTAGTGAGATTTGTAGCAACATTTTTGAACTATTTCTGGACTCTTATTTCTTGCTTTTATGTTGCTTCCTTCCCATTTCCATTTATTTGATATGACTGTCATTTTTTGGTACATTCACAATATTGGTATAGGGTACAATGAATCTCCCAATAAGAATTACTTAATAATCATGTTTCTGGAGAATGGCAGGATATCAGGCTGCACCAGAGGCAGACTGATGAGCTTTCAAAAGTAGGCCCAATTTGGGGCAGTTACATGTTCACACTATGCAAATAAAAGTAAGCCACAAAATCAGCTAGGGTCAGCACTTTAATGGATAGGCAGGTGTGAATAACACATTACCCTGTACAGTTACGATAAAAAGTGGCCCTGATTATAGCAGTATAAATTGCTGCATATGTTTTAAACCTCTTAATCTAGGTGCATTATTCCATCACAAAACATGTCAAAAATATGATTAAGCAATTTATTTAAGTAAAATCAATGAAATAGGAAATATTAGATTCCAATTATTCTCCACCGAAATCTAATCTTTACAGAATCAACTTCACCTGGAAGACCAGAATAGGCTAAAGCAAGACTTCTGTCAAAGCCAAGTTCTGATTATCTGTAGGTAAACTTGGAGCAAATCCATTTCCCACTCTCCTGCACTGCTTGATTGACCCAATATAATAAGGATGCGCTTGTTTGTATTGCAAAAATGGCCACCATGCTCCACGCTTTGTCTATGATTGATCCCCTTGGTGGATAAGCCACACCCTGAAGTTTCACTGGAATGTGTAACTGGAACCGGCCATCCCTAGGTCTCACTGACTTTGCAAATTGTAACTCGATCCACTTTGACTTCCTGAAGCGACAGAGGACAGAGCTCCCCAGAAGACAGCAAGGGCTAGCCAAAGTGCCTTACCCCAGTCCAAGTGCATGCCTCCCCCAGACAAAATGCCTTACCCCAGCGCAAGTGCATTCCTCCCCGCCCCACCCCACCAGAGATGGGGCAGGCATTGTGTACGGATTGTTAACAGGTTTATTGGGTATGAAGTGAATAGTGACAGTGTTGTGACTTCTGGATATCATCCACTCCAACGATGTCCCCTGTAGGGGGTTGGAAGAAGATGATCCGTCTTCCCAGAGTTCCCTCTTTGGCCTCCAATCCACCCCCACCCACCTGTGTCTCTCCCCCGCCACCCACAGTCACTCTCTCTCCTACCAGCCTCTTTCTCTCCCTCTCTCCCAGTGTCTCTGACTCACCCCCAGTCTCTCTCTCTCTCTCTCTCTTCCACCCCACTCTCGGCCCTCTCAGCCTGCCGTTCTCGGCCCCTTAAGAGGGGTCGGAGTCGGGGGGGTGGGTGAAGAGAGTCGGGGGGGTGGGTGAAGAGAGTCGGGGGGGGTGGGTGAAGAGAGTCGGGGGGGTGGGTGAAGAGAGTCGGGGGGGTGGGTGAAGAGAGTCGGGAGGGTGGGTGAAGAGAGTCGGGGGGGTGGGTGAAGAGAGTCGGGGGGGTGGGTGAAGAGAGTCGGGGGGGTGGGTGAAGAGAGTCGGGGGGGTGGGTGAAGAGAGTCGGGGGGGTGGGTGAAGAGAGTCGGGGGGGTGGGTGAAGAGAGTCGGGGGGGTGGGTGAAGAGAGTCGGGGGGGGGGTGAAGAGAGTCGGGGGGGGTGGGTGAAGAGAGTCGGGGGGGGGGTGAAGAGAGTCGGGGGGGGGTGAAGAGAGTCGGGGGGGGTGAAGAGAGTCGGGGGGGGGTGAAGAGAGTCGGGGGGGGGTGAAGAGAGTCGGGGGGGGGTGAAGAGAGTCGGGGGGGGGTGAAGAGAGTCGGGGGGGGGTGAAGAGAGTCGGGGGGGGGTGAAGAGAGTCGGGGGGGGGTGAAGAGAGTCGGGGGGGGGTGAAGAGAGTCGGGGGGGTGGGTGAAGAGAGTCGGGGGGGTGGGTGAAGAGAGTCGGGGGGGTGGGTGAAGAGAGTCGTGGGGGTGGGTGAAGAGAGTCGGGGGGGTGGGTGAAGAGAGTCGGGGGGGTGGGTGAAGAGAGTCGGGGGGGTGGGTGAAGAGAGTCGGGGGGGTGGGTGAAGAGAGTCGGGGGGGTGGGTGAAGAGAGTCGGGGGGGTGGGTGAAGAGAGTCGGGGGGGGTGGGTGAAGAGAGTCGGGGGGGTGGGTGAAGAGAGTCGGGGGGGTGGGTGAAGAGAGTCGGGGGGGTGGGTGAAGAGAGTCGGGGGGGTGGGTGAAGAGAGTCGGGGGGGTGGGTGAAGAGAGTCGGGGGGGTGGGTGAAGAGAGTCGGGGGGGTGGGTGAAGAGAGTCGGGGGGGGTGAAGAGAGTCGGGGGGGTGGGTGAAGAGAGTCGGGGGGGTGGGTGAAGAGAGTCGGGGGGGGTGAAGAGAGTCGGGGGGGTGGGTGAAGAGAGTCGGGGGGGTGGGTGAAGAGAGTCGGGGGGGTGGGTGAAGAGAGTCGGGGGGGTGGGTGAAGAGAGTCGGGGGGGTGGGTGAAGAGAGTCGGGGGGGTGGGTGAAGAGAGTCGGGGGGGGGTGAAGAGAGTCGGGGGGGGGTGAAGAGAGTCGGGGGGGGTGAAGAGAGTCGGGGGGGGTGAAGAGAGTCGGGGGGGGTGAAGAGAGTCGGGGGGGGTGAAGAGAGTCGGGGGGGTGTGAAGAGAGTCGGGGGGGTGTGAAGAGAGTCGGGGGGGGGCTGAAGAGAGTCGGGGGGGGGCTGAAGAGAGTCGGGGGGGGGTGAAGAGAGTCGGGGGGGGTGAAGAGAGTCGGGGGGGGTGAAGAGAGTCGGGGGGGGGTGAAGAGAGTCGGGGGGGGGGTGAAGAGAGTCTGGGCCGGGTGAAGAGAGTCGGGGTCGGGGCCGCGGCCTGAGTGGGCGAAGAGAATCAGGTCCTCAGCAGACTCTCGGGCCTCATGTCCTGCTTCACGGCACCATGTGGAGGAAATGATTCGGGGGTGGAGGGGGCGTGGAGCTTGAAAGGGGGCGGTGCTTGATAGACGCGGCATGGGGGTGCGGGGCGGGGCAGGGCTGGGCTGGATAGGCGCATGTCCGTCAAAAAAAAGTGCAGTGCAAATAGTTACACTGATATCATAATAATAGAACAGCTAATTCTAACTCCAAAACAAAATAAGAAAGCTTGAGACATTTTTGACAGAGGCCTGAAATGTGAGAATGTATAGTGGCAAAGCAGAAACTCTTTGAATGTGTGTGACAGGGCTGCCTTCTAATAACTTTTGGAAGTATCAGAAATACTTCAGGAAAATATCTCGTAGATCATTAGACGCTTTTCTGTATTTTCAGTCAATTATGTTAGGAGCACAACACTATCATAAGGCAAACTGTATGTAAACACATATGATTTAGAAGGCGACAAAGAACTTCTCACTAGTGACAATGAATTACGGTAGTTTTTTCATCAGTGTGAAAGACCCATAACTCATGAGTCCTTGTGGCGTGTGAGTTATGATGAGTAAAAATGTAGGAACAGCTCACTGTCACTGGTGAGATACTTTGTTTATTGTCTGAATATTAGACTCCTAGGAGAAGCATGAAGGCATTTTTTAAATAAGTTCTTCAGCAGTAAGGGTTTCTTTGACGGAGATGACTGATCTTATGCTGCAACCTAGATAAATATATATCTTTATTAATTATCATGGAAGCATGGCCAATTATTGTTTATAATTACTTTTTTTGAGTCATTGATGGAATATGAGAATCGCTGGCAAGGCCAGCATTTATTGCCCATCCCTAATTGCCCTTGAGAAGGTGGTGGTGAGCTGCCTTCTTGAACCGCTGCAGTTCGTGAAATGAAGGCACTCCAATAGTAGTTAGGAAGAGAGTGCCAGGATTTTGACCCAGTGATGATGAAGGAACAGCGATTTAATTCCAAGTCAGGATAATCTGTGACTTGGAGGGGAACTTGGGAGTTGATGGTGTTCCCATGCGCCTGCTGCCCTTATCCTTCTAGGTAGTAGTGGTCGCGGGTTTAGGAGGTGCTGTCGTAGAAGCCGTGGTGAGTTGCTGCAGTGCATCTTGTAGATGGTACACACTGCAGCTACGGTGCACGGTGGTGGAGGGAGTGAATGTTTAAGGTGGTGGATAGAGTGCTGATCAAGTGGGCTGCTCTATCCTGGATGGTGTCGAGCTTCTTAAGTGTTGTTGGAACTGCACTCATCCAGGCAAGGGGAGAGTATTCCATCACACTCCTGACTTGTGCCTTGTAGCTGGTGGAAAGGTGGAAAGGGGAGTCACTCGCCGTAGAATACCCAGCCCTCTGAGCTGCTATTGTAGCCGCAGTATTTAGGTGACTGGTCCAGTTAAGTTTCTGGTCAATAGTGACCCCCGGGATGTTGATGGTGGCAGATTTGGCAATGGTAATGTCGTTGAATGTCAAGGGGTGGTGGCTAAGCTCTCTCTTGTTGGAGATGGCCATTGCCTGGCACTTGTGTGGTGCGAATGTTACTTGCTACTTATCAGCCCAAGCCTGAATGTCGTCCAGCATGCTGCATGCGCGAAAATCTGGTACTTGCGATCTGTCAAGCTTCAGCTTGACATAAAAACATAACATAAGAATTTGGAACAGGAGTAGGCCATCTAGCCCCTCGAGCCTGCTCCGCCATTCAACAAGATCATGGCTGATCTGGCCGTGGACTCAGCTCCACTTACCCGCCCTCTCCCCATAATCCTTAATTTCCTTATTGGTTAAAAATCTATCTATCTGTGATTTGAATACATTCAATGAGCTAGCCTCAACTGCTTCCTTGGGCAGAGAATTCCACAGATTCACAACCCTCTGGGAGAAGAAATTCCTTCTCAACTGGGTTTTAAATTGGCTCCCCCGTATTTTGAGGCTGTGCCCCCTAAGTTCTAGTCTCCCCGACCAGTGGAAATAACTGATCCATTGCATCCCCGGGAAATGGACATTCACTGGCGGAGCCCAACTACTGCCCAGCAAATGCTCATGAAAGCCTTGCGATTGGTAAAAGCAGGCGTATGGCCTTCTTTTACCAGGGTAAGGGTGACAATAAATATTAAAATAACATTTTTAAAATAATTTAAACATTCAAAACACCTATCCCTCACCCAGTTTCTCTAAAGTAAAAATAAAAAGTACATTAGAGCTTTTTCTTTCTGAAGTTCTTCTTTGCGTAGGGCTGGGATTGTTTACCTTCGAACGGAGAAGGTTATGGGGAGATTTAATAAAGATGTTCAAAATGATGAGGGATTTTGATAGAGTAAATAAGGAGAAACTATTGTCACTGGCAAGAGGGTCAGTAAACGAAGGACACAGATTTAAAATAATTGGCGAAAGCAACAGAAGAAATTGAGAAGAGACATGTTTTACACAGCGAGTTCTGATCTGAAATGTACTGTCTGACAGGGTGATGGAAGCAGATTCAATAATAATTTTGTCAGTGTCAGCAGTGGCTCAGTGTGTAGCACACTCACCTCAGAGTTCAAAGGCTGTGGGATCAAGTCCCACTCTAGGGACTTAAGCATATACATCTCGGCAGTGCTGTGCTGAGGGAGTGCTGCACTGTCGGAGGTACATAGAAACATGGAAACATAGAAAATAGGTGCAGGAGTAGGCCATTCGGCCCTTCGAGCCTGCACCACCATTCAATAAGATCATGGCTGATCATTCCCTCAGTACCCCTTTCCTGCTTTCTCGCCATACCCCTTGATCCCTTTAGCCGTAAGGGCTATATCTAACTCCCTCTTGAATATATCCAATGAACTGGCATCAACAACTCTCTGCAACAGGGAATTCCATAGGTTAACAACTCTGAGTGAAGAAGTTTCTCCTCATCTCAGTCCTAAATGGCTTACCCCTTATCCTTCGACTGTGTCCCCTGGTTCTGGACTTCCCCAACATCAGGAACATTCTTCCTGCCTCTAACCTGTCCAGTCCCGCCAGAATCTTATAGGTTTCTATGAGATCCCTTCTCATCCTTCTTAACTCCAGTGTATAAAGGCCCAGTTGATCCAGTCTCTCCTCATATGATAGCCCAGCGATCCCTGGAATCAGTCTGGTGAACCTTCGCTGCACTCCCTCAATAGCAAGAATGTCCTTCACATGACATCACAGAGCGGTGACATCACAGAGGGAGGCCACTCGGCCCGTGCCGGATCCCTGCCAGAGCAACTCGGAGTCCCAGTCCCCGCAATTGTCTCTCCTTCACACACTGATCCCACTCCCTTCTCAACACCGCAATTGAGTCTGACTCCACCACCCTTTCAGGCCGTGCATTCCAGATCCTAACCACTCGCTGCGTAAAAAAGTTTTTTCTTGTGTTGCCTTTGGTTCCTTTGCCAATCACCTTAACTCTGTGTCCCCTGGTTCTTCACCCTTCGGCCAATGGGAACAGTTTCTCTCTATCTATTCTGTCCAGACCCCTCATGACTTTGAACACATCTATCAATTCTCCTCTCAACCTTTTCTGCTCCAAGGAGAACAACCCCAGCTTTTCCAGTCTATCCATGTAACCTGAAGTCCCTCATCCCTGAAATCATTCTCCTAAGTCTTTTCTGCACCCTCTCTAAGGCCTTCACATCCTTCCTAAAATGTGGTGCCCAGAATTGGACTGCAGTTGAGGCTGAAGATAAGGACGTAAGAAATAGGAGCAGGACTAGGCCATACGGCCCCTCGAGCCTGCTCCGCCATTTAATACGACCATGGCTGATCCGATCATGGTCTCAGGTCCACTTCCCCGCCCCCTCCTCATAACCCCTTATTCCCATATCGGTTAAGAAACTGTCTATCTCTGTCTTAAATTTATTCAATGACCCAGCTTCCACAGATTTACAACCGTCTGAGAAGAAAAAATTCCTCCTCATCTCAGTTTTAAATGGGCAGCCCCCTAGTTCTAGTCTCCCCCATCAGTGGAAACATCCTCTCTGCATCCACCTTGTCAAGCCCCCTCATAATCTTTATACGTTTCGATAAGATCACCTCTCATTGTTACGAATTCCAATGAATAGAGGCCAAATCTACTCAACCTAGCCTCATGTCATCCCCTTCATCTCCAGAATCAACCTACTGAACTTTCTCTGAAATGCCTCCAAAGCAAGTATATCCTTTCTTAAATATGGAATCAAAACTGTACACAGTATTCTAGGTGTGACCTCACCAATCATAACTGTAGCAAGACTTCCCTGCTTTTATACTCCATTCCCTTTGCAATAAAGCCAAGATTCCATTGTCCTTCTTGATCACTTGCTGTACCTGCATATTAACCTTTTGTGTTTCATGCACCAGGACCTCCAGGTCCCGCTGTACTGCAGCACTTTGTAATTTTTCTCCATTTAAATAATAACTTGCACTTCAATTTTTTTCTGCCAAAGTGCATAACCTCACACTTTACAACATTATACTCCATCTGCCAAATTTTTGCCTGCTCACTTAGCCTGACTATGTCCTTTTGCAGGTTTTTTGTGTCCTCACACATTGCTTTTCCTTCCATCTTTGTATCATCAGCAAACTTGGCTACGTTACATTCGGTCCCTTCATCCAAGTCGTTAATATAGATTGTAAATAGTTGGGGTCTCAGCACTGATCCCTGTGGCATCCCACTAGTTACTGATTGCCAACCTGAGAATGACCCATTTATCCCAACTCTCTGTTTTCTGTTAGTTAGCCAATTCTCTATCCATGCTAATATATTACCCCCAACCCCGTGAACTTTTATCTTGTGAAGTAACCTTTTATGTAGCTCCTTGGTCAATGCCTTCTGGAAGTCCAAATACACTACATCCACTGGTTCACCTTTATCCACCCTGTTCGTTACATCCTGAGAGAATTCCAGCAAATTTGTCAAACATGACTTCCCCTTCATAAATTCATGCTGACTCTGCCTGACTGAATTATGCTTTTCCAAATGTCCTGCTACTGCTTCTTTAATAATGGACTCCCAACATTTTCCCTACCACACAAATGTTGCTGTCTTTTGGACGAGATGTTAAACCGAGGCTTTGTCTGCTCTCTCAGGTGGATGCAAAAGATTCCATGGCACTATTTCGAAGAAGAGCAGGGAAGTTATCCCCGGTGTCCTGGCCAATATTTATCCCTCAATCAACATAACAAAAGCAGATCATCTGGTCATTATCAAATTGCTGTTTGTGGGAGCATGCTGTGCACAAATTGGCTGCCGCATTTCCCGCATTACAACAGTGACTACACTTCAAGAGTACTTAATTGGCTGTAACGCGCTTTGAGGCATCTGGTGGTCATGAAAGGCACTAAATAAATGCAAGTCTTTTCTTTTTTTCTTTCAAAAGAGAATAGAATATATACTTGAAAAGAAAATATTTTGCAGGGCTATGGTGAAAGAGCAGGTGAGTGGGACTAATTGGATATTTGTTTCAAAGAGCTCACAAGAGCAAGACGGGCTGAATGGCATCCTTCTGCACTGTATGATTCTAGGTATCTGTTAGCTGCTATCTGGTTGTATGCTGTATTGCTGGTCTAGTTGATTTCCACAGAATCTCTTAATTGGGCACAAATTTTCCATGAATCAATTACTTCAGGAAACTTCCAAATTGTTATACATGATTGACTCCCATTTAACAATGCAACGGTATCCCACAGTAGTACATTACTTGGTGAAAATTTATTCTTATCGAAATGGGGAATAGAATATTATTTTACCATTTCAGAATCATGCACTTCCAATTCGGGTATGGCATTCAAGATGCACTATAAAACTCCCCATACTCTACCCGAACAAGGTGCCTTAATTGCAGCATTTTCTACTGCATCATTTCCAATATGTGTCATCCATGGGCCATTTTAACTGTGGCTGCCAATTAGCATTAAATTTCAAGCAGTTTTATGCTATAGTTTTGCATTCACTAGGAGCTGGATTGAAGCCGAACAGTTTCATCTCACTTAGGACTTTTAGTCAGTAGGATAAGAAGACTTTCATCCCATCACTCTGGTGTGGATTCAAACCCTTGCCAGAGTGACGGGGTAAAAACTGAAAAGGCTGTGCAATAATCCACTGCAACCGCTTACAGATTTCCTACGAGTGTTACATGACATATGTTTGAGTACTGTACAAATGCTGAGGAAAAAGCAATCATCGGGTTAATGTCTATTCGAAATTTTATTTCATAAATATATCAATTTTTAAAACCAAAACTTACAATTTAGTACAAATACGTTTTCCTAATTGTTTTAGGACAGTCAGTTTGTAAATCATCACAATTTCCACTTATTATAGATGCTGATCTATTACTGTGATATTTTATCTTATTTCAGTTATCTGATTGAAGAGTGTGTGCCACATGCTAACCGATTTGTATATTGAATACATGTGGCTTTATTAATAAAGAAGCCAGATACAGGATGCCTGTCCTGAATATAAATAAGCATATTATATCATTTAATAAACAGAGAGAAAGATCAGTCAGATTGTAAATCACACACAACTTCAGATTATAAGCAATAAACCAGGGTGCCTGAAAAGAGTGCACCACAAAATAACTCAAACAGCTAGATAAACACTGGAGCAAATTAACTTAGCATAAACAGGCTTGGTTATTATTGTGTGATGGAGTTACAATATATATCTACATTATTAAAAGTTGTGTCTGTGCGCCTATAAATATAGTATAAATCATAAATGTTTTTAAAACATGTTATAAATATGTGCTATAGGGTGTAGTGTTGCTGAATCCCTTTAACAAAGCAGATCACAAAGACAGAGACTACTGTTCCTTCAACCAGTCACCAGATCATGAAGAACTGAGTGAGCACCTCCTGCCAGTTATTTCTGCTTACTTTCCAAAGCTGTTTCAAACCAGCATTTCCACCAACCTACCATGAACAATACTATTACAAAAGGAAAATACTACGGATGCTGGAAATCTGAAATAAGAACAGAAAATGCTGGAAATACTCAGCAGGTCAGGCAGCAGGCAGCATCTGTGGAGAGAGAAACAAAGTTAACATTTTCTCTGATGAAAGGTCATTGACCCAAAATGTTAAATTTGTTTCTCTCTCCACAGATGCTGCCTGACCCGCTGAGTATTTCCAGCATTTTTTGTTTTTAAATTATATGAGCAATACTTTTAGGGCATATTATGATGATTCAAGCTCTCTCTTGATAATTTGTACTCGTACTCAATCCAAAAAGTCAACTTCCATAGGCAAACACACACTTCTTATGGACCAAACCTTGACCTCATCTGTAAAATGTTTATGATCACAGATTCAGGGTAAATAATGAGTCCTTTTACCAATGAGGCACACTCTGAAAGTGGTTGCACCATGCAAACTTATTTTCCTTGACTGATGAAAAACACTATGCTGATGGCCATATAGTTCAGACTTAAAAAGTATGAATATATGTTTATTAGGAAGTTAGATTATATAGAGGCAAAATAAATCAGCTTATAAAAATAATAAAAACAATACTTAACTTTCACTAGTACAATAATCTTTGTATTTGTCAATGAGTATTAACCGAGTTTTGATCAAGCAAAACATGGCCCTAAGCATTACGGAATCCCTTTTTGCCAGCATGATTCAGACATGTGATCTCCAAGTGAAATCAAGGCACTCAGACTGTTTCATTGATGTACCTAGTCCAGGCAAATTGCTGACACCTCTGAACAAAAGAGCCTCTTCCTCATTAAACAACCTTCTTTGAAGTTGTTCCAGCTGGTATAAAGCAAGATAAAGTATGCTCAACAATCAATCAGGAAATAGTCAGAGACTGTCGTTCAAGTTTCGTTATATAATTCTGACATCTTTGGAATAAAGCAAAACCACCAAAATGATTGAGAGTCATCCCCTCGTGGGACAACCACTACAGGTAACAACTTCTGTTGGAAAATTCTGCTGGCTGTGAAGTCTGTACCTTTTGTTTCAACTTGCTTTGTTACTCTCCCAAGCTCCTGTGCGACTGGAGCCTGCTCCATTTTGTAAGTTTTTCCTGTTTTCATATCTCCTGCTTTAACCCCCAACAACTCAGCTACTCACACATTCTCTGTGTCTCCTAAATGTCTTTAATTTTACTCATTATGCCTCCTATTAATATCACTTCAGCCATTTAACCATCTCATGTATTCCATTTAAGGACTTTAAACATCATTCTATTTTGTGAATAATATATTAGACTCTTCTGACCTGAAGCTGGATGAATGCTTTGGTATGTCTGATCGTACACCCCTGTTTCAAAACAGCATTTCTCCTGACATATTGGGAGCAATGCTATCACATGATAAATATATACACATATTTTAGTATGTGTGTATAACAAGGGAACCAGCAAAGAAATGGCATAAACAGCTGAAAGTGGCAGTCTGCACAGTATCACGGGTTTCTGACAATAACCAGCTGAAATTACATCAGGGGATCAGGAGAAGTCCAGGGTCAGGCATTCCACACCTCTTCACATAGCACTCATACTCACTTTAAAAAAAATGCAATACAAAGAAACATGGAAACATAGAAAATAGATGCAGGAGTAGGCCATTCGGCCCTTCGAGCCTGCACCGCCATTCAATGAGTTCATGGCTGAACATGCAACTTCAGTACCTCATTCCTGCTTTCTCGCCATACCCCTTGATCCCCCTAGTAGTAAGGACTACATCTAACTCCTTTTTGAATATATTTAGTGAATTGGCCTCAACAACTTTCTGTGTTAGAGAATGCCACAGGTTCACCACTCTCTGGGTGAAGAAATTCCTCCTCATCTCGGTCCTAAATGGGTTACCCCTGGTTCTGGACTTCCCCAACATTGGGAACATTCTTCCTGCATCTAACCTGTCTAAACCCGTCAGAATTTTAAACGTCTCGATGAGATCCCCACTCATTCTTCTGAACTAGAGTGAATACAAGCCCAATTGATCCAGTCTTTCTTGATATGTCAGTCCCACCATCCCAGGAATCAGTCTGGTGAACCTTCGCTGCACTCCCTCAAAAGGAAGAATGTCCTTCCTCAAGTTAGGAGACCAAAACTGTGCACAATAACTCCAGGTGTGGCCTCACCAAGGCCATGTACAACTGTAGTAACACCTCCCTGCCCCTGTACTCAAATCCCCTCGCTATGAAGGCTAACATGCCATTTGCTTTCTTAACCGCCTGCTGTACCTGCATGCCAACCTTCAATGACTGATGGACCATGACACCCAGGTCTTGTTGCACCTCCTCTTTTCCTAATCTGTCACCATTCAGATAATAGTCTGTCTTCCTGTTTTTGCCACCAAAGTGGATAACCTCACATTTATCCACATTATACTTCATCTGCCATGCATTTGCCCACTCACCTAACCTATCCAAGTCACTCTGCAGCCTCATTGCATCCTCCTCGCAGCTCACACTGCCACCCAACTTGGTGTCATGCACAAATTTGGAGATACTACATTTAATCTCCTCGTCTAAATCATTAATGTACAATGTAAACAGCTGGGGCCCCAGCACAGAACCTTGCGGTACCCCACTAGTCACTGCCTGTCATTCTGAAAAGTACCCATTTACTCCTACTCTTTACTTCCTGTCTGCCAACTAGTTCTCAATCCACATCAGCACACTACCCCCAATCCCAAGTGCTTTAACTTTGCACATTGATCGGGTGGGTATTTTTTTCAGGGGAGAGTTTTGATCGGGGTAAGTGCTTTGATCGGGGATGGAGGGGGGAGGGTGTTTTGATCGGTGGGTGGAGGTTTGATCGGGGGGGATTATTGATCGGCAGGGGGAGTTTTGATCGGGGTGGAGTTTTGATCGGGGGAGCTTGTCGAAAGCCTTCTGAAAATCCAAATACACCACGTCAACTGGTTCTCCCTTGTCCACTCTACTGGAAACATCCTCAAAAAATTCCAGAAGATTTGTCAAGCAGGAGTTCCCTCTCATAAATCCATGCTGACTTGGACCTATTATGTCACCTCTTTCCAAATGCGCTGCTACGACATCCTTAATAATTGATTCCATCATTTTACCCACTACCGATGTCAGGCTGACCGGTCTATAATTCCATGTTTTCTCTCTCCCCACTTTTTAAAAAAGTGTGTTTACATTGGCTACCCTCCACTCCATCGGAACTGATCCAGAGTCTATGGAATGTTGGAAAATGACTGTCAATGCATCCGTTATTTCCAAGGCCACCTCCTTAAGTACTGTGGGATGCAGACCATCAGGCCCTGGGGATTTATCAGCCTTCAATCCCATCAATTTCCCCAACACAATTTCCCGACTAATAAGAATTTCCCTCAGTTCCTCCTTCTTACTAGATCCCCCTGACCCCTTTTATATCTGGAAGGTTGTTTGTGTCCTCCTTAATGGAATACCGAACCAAAGTACTTGTTCAATTGGTCTGCCATTTCTTTGTTCCCAGTTATGACTTCCCCTGATTCTGACTGCAGGGGACCTACGTTTGTCTTTACTAACCTTTTTCTCTTTACATATCTATAGAAACTTTTGCAATCCGTCTTAATGTTCCCTGCAAGCTTCTTCTCGTACTCCATTTTCCCTGCCCTAATCAAACCCTTTGTCTTCCTCTGCTGAGTTCTAAATTTCTTCCAGTCCCCGGATTCGCTGCTATTTCTGGCCAATTTGTATGCCACTTCCTTGGCTTTAATACTATCCCTGATTTCCCTTGATAGCCACGGTTGAGCCATCTTCCCTTTTTTATTTTTATGCCAGACAGGGATGTACAATTGTTGTAGTTCATCCATGCGGTCTCTAAATGTCTGCCATTGCCCATCCACAGTCAACCCCTTAAGTATCATTCGCCAATCTATCCTAGCCAATTCACGCCTCATACCTTCAAAGTTACCCTTCTTTAAGCTCTGGACCATGGTCTCTGAATTAACCATTTCATTCTCCATCCGAATGTAGAATTCCACCATATTATGGTCACTCTTCCCAAAGGGGCCTCGCACAACGAGATTGCAAATTAATCCTCTCTCATTACACAACACCCAGTCTAAGATGGCCTCCCCCCTAGTTGGTTCCTCGACACACGTGGGAAATATTGTTCAAAGGAGATTTACAATTTACACTACATCTGTAGATGTCCTTATGTCTGGACAGAACCTCCACAGATCATTGTGCAATATATCCAGAGGTTGGTAGATAGGCTCGCTGTAAATAGAAAAGAACAAATACTTATGCAAGTAATTTTTAAATCCCCAAATTAACTTTGCCCACCAAAATGTGCAGATCATGATTTTGGTCTTTATACTCTTGAAAACTCCCATCATACTCATTAGTTCAATGTCATTTACAATTATAAGAACATAAGAAATAGGAGCAGGAGTAGGCCATTTGGCCCCTCGAGCCTGCTCCGCCATTCAATGACTGATCGGATCGTGGACTCAGCCCCACTTCCTTGCCGCTCCCCATAACCCTTTACTCCCTTATTGCCCAAAAATCTGTCCATCTCCGCCATAAATATATTCAATGTCCCAGCTTCCACAGCTCTCTGGGGCAGAGAATTTCATAGATTACAACCCTCTGGGAGAAGAAATTTCTCCTCATCTCAGTTTTAAATGGGCGGCCCCTTATTCTAAGACTATGGGCTAGAACCTCCACTTTTTTTGCATGCTTAATGCCCACTTTGCCGCTGAAATGAGGGATAACGGCCAAATATCGCCCATTTTGGCACAAAATGGAAAATGGCAGACTTTTTTTTTTAGGAAACTTATTGCCTGTAATGTCTGTAAGCTTGTAATGTTTGTAGCTGTGGATGTGGATGTATTGTGTACTGCAAGTGCAGGGTTAATAATAAACAGAACCAGATTTCCGGAGGCTTCCGAGAGAGCTGCATGCCATGTTAGGAGCTATGTGTGCTGTGCTCTGTGAATATATCACATTTGCCGATTGAGGTGGTATTTTTCTGATGATTTAAAGCTTAAATTTTGTTGGTGAAGGATTGAGCCAGTCGACAGAGTCTTTGGAAGTTTTTGTCTTTGGAAAAAAGCTACAAAATCTGAGGTAAAATACAGCACACGGTGTGAATAGCTAGAGATTAAAATGGCAGGTGTAATCGGACATTTGGGGGAATTTCGACACGAGCGGGAACGTTTTAAAGCGTATGTGGATCGGCTAGAAATGTATTTCATTGCAAATAACATAATCGAAGTTCCAGACAATGCAGTCCAGAAGGCTGTGTTGGAACGTAAGAAAGCGATCTTCTTATCGGAGGCAGGTCCAGCATTATATAACATTCTTGTAAATCGGCTTGTGCCTGACGAGCCAAAGGACACAACGCTTAAAGAGATTATAACGAAGCTGCAGCAGCACTATAACCCCAAACAGTTAGAAATTGCTGAAAGCTATCATTTCGAGATTCAGAATCAAAAGACTTATGAAAGTATCAGCGATTACATCATTGCTTTAAAAAAGCTATCGATACACTGTTATTTTGGAAACTTTCAAAACCGAGCATTACGGGATCGTTTTGTTTGTGGGGTGAAAAATGATGCGATCAGAAGGAAGTTATTGACGATGGATGACTTGACTTTTGAGATTGCTTGTCAGACAGCGAGATCGATGGGCAAGGCCGAACAATATTCCCGAGAATTAAATAATGATCACGGTCGTCAGTCAACCGAGGTAAATCACCTGCAGGTTCAAGGTAAAAGATGGTGGGGGCCCAAAGTCTCTGAAATTGGAAATTCTAAAAGAGTGTCGAAGTCATGCTATAGGTGCCTGGGACAACACATTGCTCAAATTGTCCATATGTGAAGGCAGAGTGTTTCTTCTGCAGAAAGACTGGGCATCTTGCGAAGGCATGCCGACTGAAGGGTAAACCAGCTTTTAAAGCTATGAGTCCAGCGTTCAAAGCTATGAGTAGAAATCCCAAGAGACTACAAAGCATGGAAGAACAACAACAGGACGAGGAGATGTTAGAGTTACAAGTCATCAGGAGCACGAGGTTAATGGACAGTGATTCGGAAAGCATCAAAATCCACATAGATGTTGCAGGATTCAAGATACCAATGGAAATTGACACGGGTGCATCCGTGAGTGTAGTACCAGAGTCACTATACCGCGACAAATTGCATGATTTCCAACTGGAGAAATCCAAGATAGAGCAGCGAGGCTACTCAGGAGAGAAAATTCCTGTGGTAGGCATATCACCGTACCAGTGAAATATAAAGATCAGTTTTAGAACTTGCCTCGAATAGTAGTGAAAGAAGACAAGCCTGCCTTAATGGAAGAAATTGGTTGAGCTCACTGAAGCTGGATTGGAGTAAGATTTTCTGTGTGGAAGCGAGATTTTCATCAATGGATGAGGTTATCAAGAAGTATCTGAAGGTGTTCTGCGAAATGGGCAGTCTGATCCAAGGCTTCAAGGCGAGTGTCAGGGTATAGAAGGACGCTAGATCGGTTTACTACAAGCTACGTTCCGTACCATATGCACTCAAGGAGAAAGTTGAGCAAGAACTCAAAAGACTAGGGACTGAGAACATCATTTGTAAGATAGATCGATGTAATTGGGCTACACCCATTGTTGTTGTACTTAAGTCCGATGGTAAGCTAAGATTGTGTGGTGAAGATATGTGGTCCTCGCACATATTTGGTAAAGATGTTTGATAATGGACAGGTTAGATTTGTTCATATTAATCATATTTTACCTACAGACATGGAAGGAGTTGAAGGTGGGAATGATTCAATTATTTCTGACTCATCAGATAGTTTTGATATACCAGTAGCAAATCCTAAATCCAATGTACTGGAAACAAATCCAGGAGAGAATCAGAATGAAAGTCTCAGTCAGAGTCAGGAAAATAAATAGCCTGAAGTTTAGAGTGAGTTCAAATGAAAATCAAGGAAATTCCATGGAGGAAAACGTTCCTCAGGATGAGCCTCGAATGAGTGTGAAATCGACACCATGTTTGGAAGGTTCTGTTCAAGAGTGAAGGTATCCTCTTCTAAACAGAAAACAAGTGGTAAAGTTAAATTTGTAAATATGGAAAAAAAAAAAGTTTATATCCTGTGTTATGTATAAACATGAAAGTTATGTATGATGTTTGTTATAATAACTTCTTTATTAAGGAGGGAGAAGTGTAATATCTGTAAGCTTATAATGTTTGTAGCTCCACACTGTGGATGTGGACGTATTGTGTACTGCAAGTGCAGGGTTAATAATAAACAGAACTGGGCAGATTTCCGGAGGCTTCCAAGAGAGCTGCCTGCCATGTTAGGAGCTATGTGTGCTGTGCTCTGTGAATATATCACATTGCCGAGCGTTACTTTCCCCATGTGCTTAACGCCGGGAAAAAGTATTACCACCCGCCCACTTTTTTGGGGTGGAATCAGCAGAATGGGCGAAATCAACGCCCATATCATCGCCCAGTGTTACTTTCTGCATGGAATTAACGCCGAGATTCAATATTAACACTCGCCACTGTTTTTTGTCGTAAAGAACATATTTACTCAAACTAGCAGCCATGGAGATCGCCCATCATTAATTTAATTACTTCGCACACATATCGCCCACAATATCCCTCACTCAAAAAACCGCCCACAAAAAGTGGAACTAGCATGTGTTAAATCCTACGCTTACATGAGGAGCTGATATCTGAAAGATTTGCCTGAAAGAGCGCTGATGTGAGTGACAATGCTGACACACTGCTGTGGGGCTCAGGCATCAATGGTGCCCATGACCTTGGTGCCAGTTAAAGTTTACGTTGATTGATGTTAAGTTGTATTTAACTCTATCATGGTAAGGAATCACCAGTGTGTAATGGTCCAGCTATCTGAGACAATGCGCAACAAGGTTATGTTCAATAACAAAAATTTAATACCAACATCGGTCTGAAATCATAAGTATCACAGCCAATAACACCCAACCCCCACCCACACCTCACTTTTTCCACCATTGACATAAATCACATGGTCAACATGTCCAGCAACACAGAATAAAAAGGCAAAGCAGGAGCATGCCCCAGCCCCCATACATTGCAACAAATTGCATACACCCAGATGGAGATATAACACAGCCATCACCTGCGCACATGAAGCACACTTTCCTTCCCCCCTCTCCTTCTTCTCCCCACCTCTACCCCTTCCCCTCCTTGTTTCACGGCACCTGGCGGAGGAGTTCCTCAGGTAGTGCCTTATTGCAGGGGGGGGTGGGGGATGAAGCCAGATGCTGTTGTTGCACGGGTATGGGAGCAGGGGGTGCTGAGTGGGCAACATTCACTGATGCAGAAGCAGGATCTTGGTCCTTGCTCCCATCTGTCGTTTGCAGTGGTGGTGTGGAACCTAGGGGTGGAGTGCCGCACTAGGGGACCATTGGGAGGCCTGTGACAGCAATGTTCCTGGCTATCGCATCCAGGGACTCCGCCATGTGTGGAATGTACTCGGTCATGGTGGCCAGCTGCCCCCCAATGCTTCGATGAGCTGGTCACCAATGTTCACAGTCCTCCTGGACAACTGTACCATCTCTTCGCTGTCATGTCGCGCTCATGGAACAGATCTGCTGCGTTCACTCGGCCTCCGCGGGGTCGGCGCCATCCTGGGGACAAATGGGGTGCCCTGTGACGAGGTGCTTGGGGCCGGTACCTCCAGAGTATAGGCGGGAATGACGGGAGGACCACTAAATGGCCCTGGGATGGAATGGCTTCTGGAGCGTGGCGCTGCAGGTTCTTTGAAGTCCGTGCTCTCATCCGTGGAGAACCGACCCAGCGGATTGACGGGCGAGAATCGGAGCTCCTCAGCACCAGATGTAGTAGGATCGTCCGCTGACTCCTGTCTCGCGCCCCCACCTTCTGGCCTCTGTGGTCTTGCCTGGGGCCGCACTGCTGGCTGAGCTGCAAAACACAAATGAGGTTATTAGAGGAGAAAGGGGTGCTTGGGTGACAAGGTGCATCCAGCACTACACATAACATATGCACAACAAAAGCACCACCGCTATCAAAATCATCACAGACATTACATTTTATGACTATCAACACATTGTGCATTGCAATGATTTTCATTATTTCTATGACACTTTTAGAAATCATCTATCATATATGATTGTTCAGATATGAGTGGGTGTTGCATCTATAGACGTTACATGACGCAATGGTGCAAGCTTTACTCACGTAGCATCACTTCAAGGTCTGCAGATGCGTCCGTGGCGTGCTTCCCCACGAGTGCGAGCACTCACTCCTCCATCTCTGTGATGTCGCTGGGGACTGGTGGCCCCCCACCCACTCAGCTCTGCACGGACCTCAACTTAGATAGCTTCTTCTGTAAAAGGTGACAGGACGACATGGCATGAGATCATTGCGTGATATCAGTGCTAGGTACTGTCACAGACACTGATACAACACATAACCGACAGATGTAATCATGATTATTATCATTCTTTATCTAAAGACATACACCGTAACCGCAGGCTTTGAGTAAAATATTCCCGGTAAAAGTGCAAGACTTCACATCTGATGATAATCACTCATGACTGTTACAAATCAAATTATATAAATACATAAGTACATGTAAATCAATGTAATACTTACTCTTGCGGATCCCATAAGGTCATTCCATCATTTGCAGCATGGGTTGCCCTCACGCACCTCGTTGGTCGCCGACGAGACCACCTCTGCTATCCCGGTCCATATCCCCTGGTAAGCCTTTGGGGTGGGCTTCCCACGCCCTCCCTGTGTCAAATCACCCTAGCATAACTCGACCTCCTGCAGGAGAGAGGTATTTGCCTTGTCCGAGAACCTCCTCGCTCTTTTGTGCCCTCCAATGTGCTCCTCTCCCACCTCAGTCTCCACAGCATGTTGTGATGTCGCCTCCTCTCTCTCCATTATAGGCCAATTTCGGGCAAATGCGTGGCTGGTAACAGCTAATTTTTGTTTCCCTATTTGCTGTGAAGCTCCAAAGTCTCCCTCCTTCCTCGCAAAGCAGCGACACCACACCCAGCTACGCCTTCAGTCCCTCTGAGCTCCCTCTCTCTCTGTCTCCTCTTCTGTGCATGTCATGGTAACCCTTGAACTCCAGAATCGCGGGAATCAAGTGTTGCCATGCCATTGCTAAGGATGGGCACACTTTATGGCAGAAGGTCAAAAAGATTTAACGCTACCGGCAAATTTTATATCACTTGCGGTAACGCCCATTTTCCGAAGTGGAGACTAGGTGATTTGAGAATGGGCAAGAAGCCGTCTATCTGAAAACCCTTTTTTACCGCCCACGCCGGAAATAACCACAAAAGTGGAGGTTCTAGCCCACAGTCTCCTCGTTTTAATTTCACGTATGAGTGGAAATATCCTCTCTGCATCCACCTTATCAAGCCCCCTCATAATCTTATATGTTTCAATAAGATCACCTCTCATTCTTCTGAATTCCAATGAGTAGAGGCCCAACCTACTCAACCTTTCCTCATAAGTCAACCCCCTCATCTCCGGAATCAACCTAGTAAACCTTCTCTGAACAGCCTCCAATGCAAGTACTGTATATCCTTCCTTAAATACGGAGCTCAAAACTGTACACAGTACTCCAGGTGTGGCCTCACCAATATCCTGTACAATTGTAGCAGGACTTCTCTGCTTTTATACTCTATCCCCCTCGCAATGAAGGCCAACTGTTAGGTTAACTGGTCTATAGTTGCCTTCCTGATCACTTGCTGTACCTGCATACTAATTTTGTGTTTCATGCACAAGGACCACCAGGTCTCTCTGTACTGCAGCACTTTGCAATTTTCTCCAGTTAAATTATAATTTCCTTTTCTATTATTTCTGCCAAAATGGATAACCTCACATTTTTCCTCATTATACTCCATCTGCCAAATTTTTGCCCACTCACTTAGCTTGTCTATATCCTTTTGCAGATTTTGTGTGTCCTCCTCACAATTTGCTTTCCCACCCATCTTTGTATCATCAGCAAACTTGGCTACATTACACTCGGTCCCTTCATCCAAGTCGTTAATATAGATTGTAAATAGTTGAGGACCTAGTACCGATCCCTGCGGCACCCCACTAGTCACAGTTTGCCAACCGGAAAATGACCCATTTATCCCAACTCTCTGTTTTCTGTTAGTTAGCCAATCCTCTATCTATGCTAATATATTACCCCCAGCCCCGTGAGCTTTTATCTTGTGCAGTAACCTCTTTTGTGGAACCTTATTGAATGCCTTCTGGAAATCCAAATACACAACATTCACTGGTTCCCCCTTATCCACCCTGCTCGTTACATCCACAAAGAACTCCAGCAAATTTGTCAAACATGATTTCCCTTTCATAAAACCATGCTAACTCTGCTTGATTGAATCATGCTATTCCAAATATTCTGCAACTGCTTCCTTAATAATGGACTCCAGCATTTTCCCAACGACAGATGTTAGGTTAACTGGTCTATAGTTGCCTCCTTTTTTTTTTTAAATAGGGGTGTTATATTTGCGGTTTTCCAATCTGCTGGGACCGCCCAAGAATCCCGGGAAATTTGGTAGATTACAATCAATGCATCCACTATCTCTGCAGCCATTTCTCTTAAGACCCTAGGATGTAAGGCACCAGGTCCAGGGGACTTGTCTTTCGGAGGGATTTTTTTTCTTCTGATAAAATGGGCAGAAACTTGCCTAAATAGTTCACGATGCCAGGATACCATTGCAGATCTGTTTTGCTGTTTCCATTTGTGAAATTGTTCCCATTTTTTTTTCATCCTGATGTATGTGCATTCTGCATAACCAACTTCTGGTACTTTCAATTTGCACATGAATCAGATGCATGACTTCTATATAAAATTAGCTGTTTTCTCATAGTGATGCTCACAGCAAGGAGTATAACTATGCTATTGTATAATGGCAAAAAAGTAATCTACGAAGCGTACAATATATTATATATTAGTTGACTATTATTGTGTTATTTTCTGGGGAGAGTCCAGGTCCAAAAAAGGAAGAGGCCTCTGTAAGAATGGTGAACAAACCGTCAAATATTTTTTCAAGGTGCCACATAAAAGGTTACTGCACAAGATAAAAGTTCACGGGGTTGGGGGTAATAAATTAGCATAGATAGAGGATTGGCCAACGAACAGAAAACAGAGAGTTGGGATAAATGGGTCATTTTCCGGTTGGCAAACTGTGACTGGTGGAGTGCTGCAGGGATCAGTGCTGGGTCCTCAACTATTTACAATCTACATTAATGACTTGGATGAAGGGACCGAGTGTAATGTAGCCAAGTTTGCTGATGATACAAAGATGGGAGGAAAAGCAAATTGTGAGGATGTCTCAAAAAATCTGCAAAAGGACATAGACAGGTTAAGTGAGTGGACAAAAATTTGGCAGATGGAGTATAATGTTGGAAAGTGTGAGGCCATGCACTTTGGCAGAAAAAATCAAAGAACAAGTTATTATTTAAATGGAGAAAAATTGTCAAGTGCTGCAGTACAGCGGGACCTGGGGGTACTTGTGCATAACACAAAAGGTTAGTATGCAGGTACAGCAAGTGATCAGGAAGGCCAATGGAATCTTGGCCTTTATTACAATGGGGATGGAGTATAAAAGCTGCAAAGTCTTGCTACAGTTATACAGGATATTGGTGAGGCCACACCAATATCCCCTGCATGCAGTTTTGGTTTCCATATTTACAAAAGGATATACCTGCATTGGAGGCAGTTCAGAGAAGGTTCACTAAGTTGATTCCAGAGATGAGGAGGTTGATTTATGAGGAAAGGTTGAGGAGGTTGGGCCTCTACTCATTGGAATTCAGAAGAATGAGAGGTGATCTTATTGAAACATATAAGATTATGAGGGGGCTTGACAAGGTGGATGCAGAGAGGATGTTTCCACTGATGGGGGAGACTAGAACTAGAGGGCATAGTCTTAGAATAAGGGGCCGCCCATTTAAAACAGAGATGAGGAGGAATTTCTTCTCTGAGGTTTGTAAATCTGTGGAATTCGCTGCCTCAGAGAGCTGTGGAAACTGGGACATTGAATAAATTTAAGACAGAGATAGACAGTTTCTTAACCGATAAGGGATTAAGGGGTTTATGGGGAGCGGGCAGGGAAGTGGACCGGAGTCCATGATCGGATCAGCCATGATCGTATTAAATGGCCTACTCCTGCTCCAATTTCTTATGTTCTTATGTTCAAGCTGTATTCTCAAAGTTTAACTTCTTGCAACATCTCATAATATTTGTTTTATTGATAATTGCTTAAAGTGTTGAAATGATCAAAAGGATTACTATCACCGCAAATCTATTTTTTTAAAACCATCTTCAGCTAAGTCTAACCCCTTCTCAATATAGATCACAATTTGACACATCTGAATACAATTTGGACAACCTTACACTGTCATACATTAAGGAACATTTGATTTTTTTTTCCTGAGCTTTATTAACTTTTAAAACATACTTAATGATATCACCTGGTACTCAGGGCATGGGATCACTTATTTCAGTGCAGATCAAAGGATGCACTAGTCCAAGGGATGGCCAGTAAGAATGCTTGAAACTAGACAGTCTGAAAATGTATGAGCCTGTTGTTTCCCGAATCAACCCTTATTCACTGTTGTGTTCTTATTTGTTTTTTAGAACTATTCAAAATTTTCTCTTGCATGCTCTGCAATTCCAGTAGGATTTGCTGATAGATTGAATTGCATATCTGCAAGAGTTTCAAAATAATAAGAAATCTATGAAGTGTACATTTTCCTCCTGTTGCAAATGTTAGTGAAAAGTTAGATGAGATAAAAGCTGTGTTCCTCATTTTATATTCACATCTACATTTTCACTGAAAAATGAAGGAAGGACAGTATACCCTGCAACATATACTAAATAAAGAGTTATCAATACAATGGAGTCATTACAAGGCAGCAATGCGACTCTGGGGAGTCGGCGGAGGCCTATAAAAGGCCCAACGTCGTGGGAGAGGCGGGAGTTCGGAGCGGCGCGAGCCGGGTAGTCGGAGGAGCCAGCTGGTGCAGCTGCAGCAGGGGCAGAAGGTAAACAAAGTAGTAGAAAGAAGAAGAAAGGTGACATCACAACTAAGGGGGTAAGTGATTGGTGAGTAGTTTTCTTTTTCTTTTCCTTCATCAGTAGGTAACGTTTATCATTGTTGTTGCCAAATTAAGTTAATCTAGGGGTTAAGTCATGTCAGGAGAACTCAGACATGTCTCATGCTCCTCCTGTGCGAGGTGGGAACTCAGGGAAGCTTCCAGTGTCCCTGACGACAACATGTGCGGGAAGTGTATCCTGCTGCAGATCCTGACAGACCGCATTGCAACACTGGAGCTGTGGGTGGATTCACTCTGGAGCATCCACGATGCTGAGATGCCGTGAATAGCAGGTTTAGTGAGTTGGTCTTACCGCAGATAAAGGTTACACAGACAGATAGGGAATAGGAGACCAACAGGAAGAGCTGTGGAAGGAAGGTAGTGCAGGGGTCCTCTGTGATCATCCCCCTTCAAAACAGATACACCACCTTGGGAACTGTTGGGGGGGGGGGGGGGATGACTCATCAGGGGAGGGCAGCAGCAACCAAGTCCATGGCACCATGGTTGGCTCTGCTGCACAGAAGGGCAGGAAAAAGAGTGGGAGAGCTACAATGGTAGGGGATTCTATTGTAAGGGGAATTGATAGACATTTCTGCGGCCGCAATCGAGACTCCAGGATGGTTTGTTGCCTCCCTGGTGCAAGGGTCAAGAATATCTCAGAGCAGTTGCAGGACATTTTGGAGGGAGAGGGTGAGCAACCAGTTGTGGTAGTGCATATAGGTACCACGATATAGGTAAAAAACGGGATGAGGTCCTACAAGGTGAATTTATGGAGCTAGGAGTTAAATTAAAAAGTAGGACCTCAAATGTAGTAATCTCAGGATTGCTACCAGTGCCATGTGCAAGTCAGAGTAGGAATAGCAGGATAGCTCAGATGAAAACGTGGCTTGAGGAGTGGTGCAGAAGGGAGGGATTCAAATTCCTGGGACATTGGAACTGGTTCTGGGGGAGATGGGAGCAGTACAAACCGGACGGTCTGCACCTGGGCAGGACCGGAACCAATATCCTAGGGGGAATGTTTGCTAGTGCTGTTAGGGAGGGGTTAAACTAATATGGCAGGGGGATGGGAACCTACGCAGGGAGACAGAGGGAAGTAGAATGCGGGCAGAAGCAAAAGATAGAAAGAAGAAAAGTAAAAGTGGAGGCAGAGAAACGCAAGGCAAAAATCAAAAAGGGCCACATTACAGCAAAATTCTAAAGGGGCAAAGTGTGTTAAAAAGACAAGCCTGAAGGCGCTGTGCCTCAATGCAAGGAGTATTTGTAATAAGGTGGACAAATTAACTGCACAGGCAGCAATTAATGAATATGATATAATTGACATCTCGGAGACTTGGCTCCAGGGTGACCAAGGCTGGGAACTCAACATCCAGGGGTATTCAATATTCAGGAAGGATAGACAGAAAGGAAAAGGAGGTGGGGTAGCGTTGCTGGTTAAAGAGGAAATTAACGCAACATTAAGCAAGGACATTAGCTTGGATGATGTGGAATCTGTATGAGTGGAGCTGCGGAATACCAAAGGGCAGAAAACGTCAGTGGGAGTTGTGTACAGACCATCAAACAGTAGTAGTGAGGTTGGGGACAGCATCAAATAAGAAATTAGGGATACGTGCAATAAAGGTACAGCAGTTATCATGGACCAATTTAATCTACATATAGATTGGGCTAACCAAACTGGTAGCAATACAGTGGAGGAGGATTTCCTGGAGTGTATTAGGGATGTTTTCTAGACCACTATGTCAAGGAATCAACTAGAGGGCTGGCCATCCTAGAATGGGTGATGTGTAATGAGAAAGGACTAATTAGCAATCATGTTGTGCGAGGCCCCTTGGGGAAGAGTGACCATAATATGGTAGAATTCTTTATTAAGATGGAGAGTGACAGTATTAATTCAGAGACCAGGGTCCTGAGCTTAAGGAAAGGATAGCTTTGATGGTTTGAGGCGTGAATTGGCTAGAATAGACTGGCAAATGATACTTAAAGGGTTGACGGCGGATAGGCAATGGCAAACATTCAAAGATCACATGGATGAACTTCAACTGTATATCCCTATCTAGAGTAAAAATAAAATGGGGAAGGTGGCACAACTGTGGCTAACAAGGGAAATTAAGGATAGTGTTAAATCCAAGGAAGAGGCAGATCAAGGGGGAAAATAGAGTATGAGCGGAAGCTTGCTGGGAACATAAAAACTGATTGCAAAAGCTTCTATAGATATGTGAAGAGAAAAAGATTAATGAAGACAAACGTAGGTCCCTTGCAGTCAGATTCAGGTGAATTTGGGAAACAAAGAAATGGCAGACAAGTTGAACAAATCCTTCATGAAGACAGAACCAAAGTAAGACACAAATAACCTTCCGGAAATACTAGGGGGCTGTGGGTCTAGTGAGAAGGAGGAACTGTAGGAAATCCTTATTAGGTGAAAAATTGTGTTCGGGAAATTGATGGGATTGAAGGCCGATAAATCCCCGGGGCCTGATAGTCTGCATCCCAGAGTACTTAAGGAAGTGACCCTAGAAATAGTGGATGCATTAGTGATCATTTTCCAACAGTCTATTGACTCTGGATCAGTTCCTATGGACTGGAGGGTAGCTAATGTAACACTTTAAAAAAAAAAAGAGGGAGAGAGAAAACGGGGAATGCTAGATCGGTTAGCCTGACATCAGTAGTGGGGAAAATGTTGGAATTATTAAAGATGAAATAGCAGCACATTGGAAAGCAGTGATAGGATTGGTCCAAGTCAGCATGGATTTATGAAAGGGAAATCACGCTTGAAAATTTTCTAGAATTTTTTGAGGATGTAACTAGTAGAGTGGACAAGGGAGAACTAGTGGATGTGGTGTATTTGGACTTTCAAAAGGCTTTTGACAAGGTCCCACACAAGAGATTAGTGTGCAAAATTAAAGCACATGGTATTGGGGGTAATGTACGGACGTGGATAGAGAACTGGTTGGCAGACAGGAAGCAGAGAATCAGGATAAATGGGTCCTTTTCAGAATGGCAGGCAGTAACGAGTGCAGTGCCGCAGGGCTCAGTGCTGGGACCCCAGCTCTTTACAATATACATTAATGATTTAGATGAAGGAATTGAGTGTAATATCTCCAATTTTGCAGATGACACTAAGCCGGGTGGCGGTGTGAGCTGTGAGGAGGACGCTAAGAGGCTGCAGGGTGATTTGAACAGATTAGAAGAGTGGGCAAATGCATGGCAGATGCAGTATAATGTGGATACACGAAGGCAGAATATTATCTGAATGGCAGATTAGGAAAAGGGGAGATGCAACGAGACCTGAGTGTCATGGTACATCAGTCATTGAAAGTTGGCATGCAGGTACAGCAGGCAGTGAAGATGGCAAATGATATGTTGGCCTTCATATCTAGGGGATTTGAGTATAAGAGCAGGGAGGTCTTACTGCAGTTGTACAGGGCCTTGGTGAGGCCTCACCTGGAATATTGTGTTCAGTTTTGGTCTCCTAATCTGAGGAAGGACGTTCTTGCTATTGAAGGAGTGCAGCGAAGGTTCACCAGATTGATTTGCGGGATGGCAGGACTGACATATGAGGAGCACTGGGCCTGTATTCACTGGAGTTTAGAAGGATGAGAGGGGATCTCATCGAAACATATAAAATTCTGACGGGACTGGACAGGTTCGATGCAGGAAGAATGTTCCCAAAGTTGGGTAAGTCCAGAACCAGAGGACACAGTCTAAGGATAAGGGGTAAGCCAGTTAGAACCGAGATGAGGAGAAACTTCTTCACTCAGAGTTGTTAACCTGTGGAATTCTCTGCCGCAGAGATTTGTTGATGCCAGTTCGTTGGATATATTCAAGAGGGAGTTAGATATGGCCCTTATGGCTAAAGGAATCAAGGGGTATGGAGAGAAAGCAGGAAAGGGGTACTGAGGTGAATGATCAGCCATGATCTTATTGAATGGTGGTGCAGGCTCGAAGGGCCGAATGGCCTACTCCTGCACCTATTTTCTATGTTTCGATGTTTAATCAGATACCACCGGTAGTGAAAGTGAGCTTTTCTCTCCATTCATCGTCAATAGACAAAAACTCCAGTAAATATCAGTAATATTTATGTTTTTCTTAATTATTTCCATTGTATAGGAGTTTCATTCCATTTTTGCCATTGTTTGTGCTCACAGCCACTTTACATTTGACAGTAGACAGTAATCTGATTGTTGTTTCACTGCCTTGAAAGCAATCACAATTTTATCTATTACTTTTACAATAGAAATACTATGAATGGTTCTATTCAGTTTTAGGTTTATGTTGCTGAAAATGTATCAAGAAGTAATGCAGTAATATATTTTATATGAGTGAGGCAATCCTCAAACTTAGGAGAGGAAGGGCAAAAACGTTTTAAATTGTCCATCTAATGTAAAGGGTGGTAAATATATGGAACAGACTGCCAAGGGAGAACATAAGAACATAAGAAATAGGAACAGGAGTAGGCCATACGGCCCCTCGAGCCTGCTCCGCCATTCAATTACATCATGGCTGATCTGATCATGGACTCAGCTCCACTTCCCTGCCCGCTCCGCATAACCCCTTATCCCCTTATCGTATAACAAACTGTCTATTTCTGTCTTAAATTTATTCAATGTCCCGGCTTCCACAGCTCTCTGAGGCAGCGAATTCCACAGATTTACAACCCTCAGAGAAGAAATTCCTCCTCATCTCTGTTTTAAATGGGCGGCCCCTTATTCTAAGATCATGCCCTCTAGTTCAAGTCTCCCCCATCATTGGAAATATCTTCTCTGCATCCACCTTGTCAAGCCCCCTCATAATCTTATACGTTTCGATAAGATCACCTCTCATTTTTTGGAATTCCAATGTGTAGAGGCCCAACCTACTCAACCTTTCCTCATAAGTCAACCCCCTCATCCCGGAATCAACCTAGTGAACCTTCTCTGAACTGCCTCAAAAGCAAATATATCCTTTCCTAAGTATGGAAACCAAAACTGCACGCAGTATTCCAGGTGTGGCCTCACCAATACCTAATATAGCTGTAGTAAGACTTCCCTGCTTTTATGTTCCACCACCTTTGCAATAAAGACCAAGATACCATTGGCCTTCCTGAACACTTGCTGTACCTGCATACTATCCTTTTGTGTTTCATGCACAAGTACCCAGGTCCCGCTGTACTGCGGCACTTTGCAATCTTTCTCCATTTAAATAATAACTTGCTCTTTGATTTTTTTTCTGCCAAAGTGCATGATCTCACTTTCCAACATTGTACTCCATCTGCCAAAATTTTACCCACTCACTTAGCCTGTCTATGTCCTTATGCAGACTTTTTGTGTCCTCCTCACACATTACTTTTCCTCCCATCTTTGTATCATCTGCAAACTTGGCTACGTTACACTCAGTCCCTTCTTCCAAGTCGCTAATATAGACTGTAGACAGTTGGGGTCCCAGCACTGATCCCTGCGGCACCCCATTAGTTACTGGTTGCCAACCAGAGAATGAACCATTGGTCCTGACTCTCTGTTAGTTAGCCAATCTTCTATCCATGCTAATATAGTATCCCCAACCCCGTGAACTTTTATCTTGTGCAGTAACCTTTTATGTGACATTTTGTCAAATGCCTTCTGGAAGTCCAAATACATCACATCCACTAGTTCTCCTTTATCCACCCTGTTCGTTACATCCTCAAAGAATTCCAGCAAATTTGTCAAACGGGACTTCCTCTTCATAAATCCATGCTGACTCTGCCTGACCAAATTTTGTTTTTCCAAATGTACTGCTACTGCTTCTTTAACAATGGACTCCAACATTTTCCCAACCATAGATGTTAGGCTAACTGGTCTATAGTTTCCTGCTATTTGTTTGCCTCCTTTTTTAAATAGGGGCATTACATTTGCAGTTTTCCAATCTGCTGGGACCTCCCCAGAATCCAGGGAATTTTGGTAAATTACAACCACTGCATCCACTATCCCTGCCGCTACTTCTCTTAAGACCCCAGGATGCAAGCCATCAGGTCCAGGGGATTTATCTGCTTTTAGTCCCGTTATCTTACTGAGTACCACCTCCTTAGTGATTGTGATTGTGTTAAGTTCCTCCCCCACCCCCACCTCACCCTCACCCTCCCCCATAGCCCCTAGACTATCCACTGTCAGAATATTGTTAGTCTCCTCTATCGTAAAGACTGATACAAATTATTTGTTCAGAGTTTCTACCATCTCCATGTTCCCCATTACTAATTTCCCGGTCTCGTCCTCTAAGGGACCAACATTAACTTTGCCACAGAGGCAATGGGGACTGGTTGTATACTGCGAATCCAAGAGAGAGAGTCAGGCAGGTATATGGTTGGTGGCTTATGGACCCCAGTTAATTCTGTTTTTGAAAGGGGTTCATGTTTAATTCATTCAATAGAGGAAAAATGCGATTTGTATCATGAGAGATATTTCACTTAGCAACAGCTGGTGTTTTGCGACCAACCAAACTTCAATATTCATGATAGAATATTTTTCTATGATAACAAGGACAATATACCCTACGACATATAATAAATAAAGAGTTATCAATACCTTGGACTCATTACAAGGCAGCAATCTAATCTTCTATGATTGCACTGACTGCTCGACCAGCTCCATTGGGTGGGCCATGTCATCCGCATGGCCAACACGAGATGCCCAAAGCAAGCGCTCTACTCGGAACTCTTACACGGCAAGCGATCCCCAGTTGAGCAGAGGAATTATTTCAAGGACACCGTCAAAGCCTCCTTGATAAAGTGCAACATCCCCACCAGCAGCTGGAAATCCTTGGCCCAAGAGCACCCAAAGTGGAGGAAGAACATCAGGGAGGGTGTTGAGCACCTCGAGTCTCGTCGCCGAGAGCAAGCAGAAATCAAACGCAGACAGTGGAAGGAACGTGCGGCAAACCAAGCTCTTCACCCACCCTTTCCTTCAACGACTGTCTGCCCCATCTGTGGCAGAGACTGTACTTCCTGCATTGGACTGCTCAGTCACCTGAGAACTCACTTTTAGAGTGGAAGCAAGACTTCCTCGATTTCGAGGGACTGCCTATGATGATGAGAATGTTCTTCTAGATTAGAAATATTTTGTTAGGATCAGAAAAGTCGAGAGGCTAGTGGTTTATGCTTGCACAGTAAGGCCACAATGTTTTTCTGTGTGTTGTTGATGTCGACTTATGTCTCTGGACTATGCAGTAGCGAGACACTACCACATTAGATAATGCCTTCTCCACTTTGATAAGAAAATAGTGAATAAATGTAAACCTTTTCATTTGTTAGTGAGCATGGACATACCCATGCCTAGGTACACCTTGCTCTATCTGTGACTATACTCCACTTGTAAATAGCTTTGTATGCTGAAGTTAAAGAATAAAATTATTATAATTGGAAGACTGAATTCATTACTATTCAAGTGAACAAGCAGAACTTTGTTTTAAGACAACACTGGTAAAATAAAAATTGTCGAAAGAGAATGAATAGAATCTTGGGATATCATACTTCCTAGACACTGGGGCTTGCCAGAAGGACCATAATGGTCTTTTCCAATCCTTGTACTCTCCTATGCTCCTAGTTCCTATGTGGCAGAAGGAATAAGATGCAAGTGCTGGATCACAGTATAATCTTTGTGTATGCTACAAAGTTATCTACACATCTAGGCAAATGAAAACATTCTCTGGGACATAGAAAGTTAGGGCTCACCTATGAGAGTCATCTGACACATGGAACAACAACAACCTTTATTTATAGAGCACCTTTATCGTAGTAAAACATCCCAAGGCGCTTCACAGCAGTGTTATAAGATAAAACAAATAAATTTGACACCGAGCCACATAAAAAGAAATTATGGCAGATGACCAAAAGCTTGATCAAAGAGGTAGGTTTTAAGGAGTGCCTTAAAGGAGGAAAGAGAGGTAGAGAGGCGGAGCGCTTTAGGGAGGGAGTTCCAGAGCTTAGAGCCCAGGCAGCTGAAGGCGCGGCCACCAATGGTTGAGTGATTATAATCAGGGATGCTCAAGAGGGCAGAATTTGAGGAGCGCAGATATCTTGTGGGGTTATGAGACTTAGAGATTTCAGAGATAGGGAGGGGTGAGGCCATGGAGGGATTTGCAAACAAGGATGAGAATTTTGAAATTGAGGTGCTGCTTAACCAGGAGCCGATGTAGGTCAGCAAGCACAGGGGTGATGGGTAATCAGGACTTGGTGCGAGTTAGGACATGGGCTGCCCACCATTTGAATGACCTCAAGTTTACATGGGATAGAATGTGGGAGGCCAGCCAGGAGTGCATTGGAGTCGTCAAGTCTAGAGGTAACAAAGGCATGGATGAGGGTTTCAGCAGCAGAGGAGCTGAGGCAGGGGCGGAGACAGGCAATGTTACTGAGGTAGAAATAGACGGTTTTAATTATGCTGTGGATATGTGGCCGGAAGCTCATTTCAGGGTCAAATATGATGCCTAGGTTGCGAATAATCTAGCTTAGCCTCAGATAGATGCTAGGGAAAGAGATGGAGTCAGTGGTGGCTAGGGAACACATTTTGTGGTGGGGACCAAAGACAATGGCTTTGGTCTTCCCAATATTTAATTGGAGAAAATTTCTGCTCATCCAGTACTGGATGTTGAACAAGCAGTCTGACAATTTAGAGACCATGGAGGGGTTGAGAGAAGTGCTGGAGAGTAGAGCTGGGTTTTGTCATGTGGAAACCGACTCTGTGTATTTGGATGATATCGCCAAAGGACAGTATATATTTGAGAAATAGGAGGGGGCCAAGGATAGATCCTTGGGGGATACCAGAATATTGGGAAGAGAAGCCATTGCAGGAGATTTTCTGGCTACAATTAGATAGATAAGAATGGAACCAGTCGAGTGTAGTCCCACCCAGCTGGATGGTGATGAAGAGGCATTAGAGGAGGATGCAGAGGTCAACTGTGTCAAAGGCTGCAGACAGGTTGAGGAGGATGAGGATGGATAGCTTACCTTTGTCATCGTCAGAAAGAATATCATTTGTGACTTTGATGAGAGCCGTTTCAGTACTGTGGCAGGGGAGGAAACCAGATTGAAGGGATTCAACCATGGAGTTCTGGGAAAGGTGGGCATGGATTTGGGAGGTGACAACATGTTCAAGGACTTTGGAGAGGAAAGGGAGGTTGGGGATGGGGCGGTAGCTTGCAAGCACAGCGGGGTCAAGTGTTGGTTTTTTGAGGAGAGGGGTGATGACTGCAGATTTGAAGGAGACTGGGACAGTACCTGAGGAGAGAGAACCGTTAACAATGTCAGCGAACATGAGAGCCAGAAAAAGAAGATGGGTGGTCAGCAGTTTAGTGGGAATAGGGTCCAGGGAGCAGGAAGGGGTCTCATGGCAAAATGAGCGTAGAGAGGTCAAGAGGAGAGATCAAAGAGAAACTGGAGAAAGATGCAAGTTAAGTGAGAACTAAAGAGGAAGTATGGCCCGGTGGGCTAGGGGAAGGAAGGGAACTGGCAGAGGCAGCTGATCAAATGGTCTCAATCTTTGAGACAAAGAAGTCGATGAGCTCCTCACATTTGTTGTTGGAGGTGAGTGTGGTGGTGACAGGGGAGAGGGGTTTAAGGGATGGTTAGCTGTAGAGAATAGTAGCCGGGGGTTATCTTTGCATTCCAGAATGATCCTGGAATAGTGAGCAGTTTTGGCAGACAAGAGAAGGACCCGATAATGCTTTATGTGGTCCAACCAAATCTGGCTGTGAATAGTTAAACCAGTTGTCTGCCATATCCTTTCAAGGGAGCAAACATGATGGCTGTATCAGGCGGAATGGCCAGAGTAAGAGAAAGTAATGGCTTAAATAGGGACGAGGGCTTCAATGGTGGTGGTGAGGGTGTGGGTGAGCAGATCGGTGGCTGCAGAAATGTCATGGTGAAAGGAGAGCCAAAGGCTGGACAGTTTGGAGTTGATAAGTGCAGTTGTAAGAGAGTTGAGAGTTTTTTTTTCCAGGGCGGATGCAGGGGGAAGTAGTGTTGGGTGGGCAAAGGGGGATGTGAGTGGAGAGTGATACAAGGAAATTGTCAGAGATGGCCTTATCTGTAATTGACACAGTAGGAACAGCGAGGCCATGGGAGATGGCAAGGTCAAGGGGGTGGCCATGAATATGGGTTGAGGAATTCACATGGAGGGATGGAGGGAGAGATTAAGGGAGGACAGGAAGGTAGTGAACTTCGGAAGTTATTAGGTGAAATTAGGAAGCCTAATAAATCTAGAATAAAGAAACCCCAAAAACCTAACAATAACATGGAAGGAAAAAAAAACAGAAAATGATAAGCTAAATTTATTTTTAAATGTTAGAAATCTTTACTTCTCTGTATATCATACAGAATAACACAGCCTGGACTGAGTGTACTCTCAGGCAATCTCACATACTGAAACTAAGATGACAGGAGTCAGCACTCCTCTTTACTTTTACCTGTTGTTCTTCCCTGCCTTCATTTTGTTCAGTCCTATTAAGGGGCTTCCCATGCTGACAAAGGCTCTACAGCCAAGCGTTAACTTGCCTTTTTTCTTTTCAGATGCTGACAGACCTCCTGTTGGCCTTTTCAGTTTTTATTTTTGCTCTAAGCAGGGTACTGAACTCAAACTGATACCTGCAGTGCACCAGTATCCTGAGAGAGATCATGTCAGAAGTGCCTGAAGGATTATATGAATCAATTGTTCATGCTATTGTTTTTATTTAATTAAATGCATGAAAGTTCTCAGCTTGCATACTCGAAAGGAGATGTGTACTTTTTGATAGAATTAAATATTGTTCGTGTAGACTGGCTGACAAAAAGCATTCAGTCTCTTTAACTGATTATAATGAAAGGTTGGAGATAAACGATTGCTCGAGGTAACAAATTTGTCCAGTCATTCTGCAACGGTTTGTTATTTATTATGTGTCACCATGTGTGCAAATTGATTTGATTTATTTTGTAAAATGAAACTTCTAATCACTTCACCAAACAAAAAAAATAAAAAAAACACTACAATCAGATGAATATAATCAGATAAAATATTACAATAGCAGAGCAGTATCTGTAATAACTGCAAGCTGAAATTTACAAATAGGTTGTCCTGAAGCAATCAGCCAGACCTGATTGTAAGCCACTAAATCAAAGGGTACTTGAAGACTTTTTATTCAAATATTCAACATGAAAAAAAAAAACAGGTTTTAAATGTGCCTCAGAGCTAACAGAACACTGCCAGTTTTATAATATTACTTTGGATCACTCAGACACCAAACTGTAATGTTTGGGTGCACAATAATTTCTGTCATTTTGTCTACCCTGCAAACTTGCCGCATTGCATCTGCCTATCCTGCTCAAGAGGACAACAGTCTACCACACAGATAAATCTGTAGGCCTCATGAAGTGATGTAGGAAGAAACTCATTTCCTAACTTGCTATTTGACCCAACAGAAATGATCTTACTCCTTCCTCAGGAGGTAAAGAATTTCTTGACTTAAAGTCCAGTTAACCAGCCTGCACACCCTACATGATTCAGCCTTGTAACTGCTCCACATGAGCTGCTGTTTACCAGTATTTCACTGAAGTGATTATAGGTTGTTGTGTGGCAGCACTAAAAAGTTAATTGTAGTGTCTTGGCTTTAATAATTAGACTAATTATCATTCGGTCACATACAGCACAAACAGTTCAATACTGTGGAATACCCCAGTAAAATGTTGCATATAATTTCCTGGTAAGTCAGACTCTTCCTGGCTCATTGTGTCAAGAGTATTTTCATTACAGTGTTTGTATTCGCAGCCTTCTTGTCACATGATCTAATCCCACGAATATCACACAGAAGCCAAGAACTCTGCAGCTCAGTGAGCTTTTATTTCATTAAAAAAAACTTGCTGCTTATACACCTTACCCTCATTACTATGAGAGCCTCTGGGTTACAATGACTGAATAAGTCAAATGTATTTATTTTTACATGAGATTAAAGGATTTTTACTGATGATTTGGGGATTGCATTCTATGATATAAGAATATAAGAAATAGGAGAGGAGTAGGCCATTTGGCCCCTCAAACCTGCTCCGCCATTCAATAAGATCATGGCTGATCTGATCATCAACTCAGCGCCACTTCCCTGCCCGCTCCCCATAAGCCTGTATTCCCTTATCTCTCAAAAATCTGTCTATCTCCTCCTTAAATATATTCAATGACCCAGACTCCACAGCTCTCAGGGGCAGAGAATTCCACAGATTTACAAGCTTCTGCGAGAAGAAATTCCTCTTCATCTCAGTTTTAAATGGGCGGCCCCTAATTCTGAAACTATGGCCCCTGATTTTAGGTTCCCTTATGAGTGGAAATATCCTCTCTGCATCCACCTTGTCGAGCACCCTCATTATCTTATATGTTTCAATAAGATCACCTCTCGTTCTTCTGAATTCCAATGAGTATAGGCCCAACCTACCTTCATAAGTCAACCCTCTCATCTCCGGAATCAACCAAGTGAACCTTCTCTGAACAGCCTCCAATGCAAGTATATCCTTCCTTAAATACAGAGACCAAAACTGTACACAGTACTCTAGGTGTGGCCTCACCAATGCACTGTACAGTTGTAGCAGGACTTCTCTACTTTTATACTCTATCCCTCTTGCAATAAAGGCCAACATTCCATTTGCCTTCCTGACTACATGCTGTACCTGCATACTAACTTCTTGTGTTTCATGCACAAGGACCCCCAGGTCCCTCTGTGCTGCAGCACTTTGCAATTTCTCTCCATTTAAATTATAATTTGCTTTTCTATTTTTTCTGCCAAAATGGATAACCTCACATTTTCCTATATTATACTCCATCTGCCAAATTTTTACCCAGTCACTGAGCCTGTCTATATCTCTTTGCAGATTTTTTGTGTTCTCCTCACAATTTGCTTTCCCATCCATCTTTGTATCATCAGCAAACTTGGCTACAATACAATCGATCCCTTCATCGAAGTCATTAATATAGATTGTAAATAGTCGAGGATCCAGCACGATCCCTGCGGCACCCGACTAGTTACTGTTTGCCAACCAGAAAATGACCCATTTAGCCAATCCTCTATCCATGCTAATATATTGCCCCCAACCGCGTGAACTTTTATTTTGTGCAATACGTTTTATGTGGTACCTTATCGAATGCCTTCTGGAAATCCAAATACACCACATCCACTGGTTCCATCTTATCCACCCTGCTCGTTACATCCACAAAGAACTCCAGCAAATTTGTCAAACGTGATTTCCCTTTCATAAACCATGCTGGCTCTGCTTGATTGAATTATGCTTTTCCAAATGTCCTGCTACTGTTTCCTTAATAATGGACTTCAGCATTTTCCCAATGACCGATGCTAGGCTAACTGGTCTATAGTTCCCTGTTTTCTGTCTGCCTTCTTTTTCAAATAGGGGTTTTATATTAACCCGTTTTCCAATCCGCTGGGACCTCCCCAGAATCCAGGGAATTTTGGTAGATTACAACCAATGCATCCACTAGCTCCGCAGCCACTTCTTTTAAGACCCTAGGATGTAAGCCATCAGGTCCGCCTTTAGTCCCATTATCTTACCAAGTACTACTTCTTTAGTGATAGTGATTGTATTAAGTTCCTCCCTCCCTATAGCCCCTTGATTATCCACTATTGGTATGTTTTTAGTGTCTTCTACCCTGAAGACTGATGCAAAATATTTGTTCAACGTCTCTGCCATTTCCCTGTTCACCATTATTAATTCCCCAGTCTCATCCTCTTGGGGACCAACATTTACTTTCGCCACTCTTCCTTTTTATCTACCTGTAGAATCTCTTACGATCTGTTTTTATATTTTGTGCTAGTTTACTTTCATAATCTATCTTCCCCCTCTATTATTATTTGTCATTTTTTGCTGGCTTTTAAAAGTTTCCCAATCCTCTGGCATCCCACTAGTCTTGGCCACATTGTGTGCCCTTGTTTTCAATTTGATACCATCCCTTATTTTCGTAGTTAGCAACGGATGGTTACCTCTTCTCTTACAGTCTTTCCTTCTCATTGGGATATATTTTTGTTGAGTTATGAAATATTTCCTTAAATGTCTGCCACTGCTCACCAACCGTCCCACACTTCAATCTATTTTCTCAGTCCACTTTAGCCAACTCTGCCTTCATACCTTTATTTAAGCTTAGGACACATAGAAACATAGAAAATAGGAGCAGTGGTAGGCCAGTCAACCCGTAAAATCTGCACCACCATTCAACATGATCATGGCTGATCCTCTATCTCAACACCATATTCCCGTTTATTCCCCATACACCTTGATGCCTTTTGTTTCTAGAAATCTATCTATCTCCCTCTTAAATATATTTAGTGACTTGGCCTCCACAGCCTTCTGTGGTAGAGAATTCCACAGGTTCGCCACCCTCTGAGTGAAAACATTTCTCCTCATCTCAGTCCTAAATTTCCTACCCCATATCCTGAGACTGTGACCCCTTGTTCTAGACTTCTCAGCCAGGGGAAACATCCTCCCCGCATCCAGTCTATCCAACCCAGTCAGAATTTTATATGTTTCAATGAGATCCCCTCATTCTTCTAAACTCTAGTGAATACAGGCCAAAATGACCCAATCTCTCCTCATACGATAGTCCTGCCATCCCAGGAATCAGTCTGGTGAACCTTCGCTGCACTCCCTCTATGGCAAGTATAACCTTTCTGAGGTAAGGAGACCAAAACTGCACATAATACTCCTGCTGCAGTCTCATCAAGGCCCTGTATAACTGTAGTAAGACATCCTTGCTCCTGTACTCAAATCCTCTTGCAATGAAGGCCAACATACCATTTGCCCTCCTAACTGCTTGCTGCACCTGCAAGTTTGCTTTCAATGACTGGTGTACAAGGACACCCAGGTCCCTCTGTACATCGACACTTCCCAAGCCATCACCATTTAAATAATACTTTGTTCTTATGTTTTTCCTAACAAAGTGGATAACTTCACATTTATCCACGTTATACTCCATCTGCCATGTGTTTACTCACTCAACCTATCTAAATCGCTTTGCAGCATCTTTGCATCCTCCTCACAACTTACAATCCCACCTAGTTTTGTGTCATCAGCAAACTTGGAAATATTATATTTGGTTCCCTCATCCAAATCATTTATATATATTGTGAATAGCTGGGGCCCAAGCACTGATCCCTGTGGTACCCCACTCACTGCCTGCCACCCTGAAAAAGACCTGTTTATTCCCACTCTCGGTTTCCTGTCAGTTAACCAATTTTCAATCCATGCCAATACATTACCCCCAATCCTATGTGCTTTAATTTTGCACTGGTTTGAGATGCAACTTTCTCACCTATATTACCCAAAAAACAGAAATGCTCCCAATTAGTCAGACATTTCTTGTCCTGAAATCATATTTGAATTTAAATCTTCCAAGATAAAAAAAAAGTACATCAATCTTGGTTTCAAACTATTTTAACACCGATGTTTCATGTAATTTTCTTTTTCGAAAGCACTGGGGGACAAAGGAAGGTGGTAGAGCTGGTGTGTATTTTTCACTGCAAGTACAGGTATAATCAGTTTGCATGCAAGTAGCAAAACAGCAAGTTTGTCACGAATATTTTCTCAACGGATATAGTAACCATATAGATCTTAGATTCTGTGTGAGTACAGGATTTGTAAAATCCTAGCGTGTCTACAAATACCTGCAAGTATCAGTGTAGTAATCTCTGGCATGTGACTTTCACTAATCCTATGAATCTCAAACAAGGCTAATTGGAATTCCTCCAAATCACAAGTGGAGTCGAGGAGATTTACCTAGACCATGCTGTTGAAAGATTAACTGATATACTTTTCCAAGATTTCAGGATTGTACAAAAATAAAGTTTTTTTATTTATTGGGTCTGAAGGATTAACTTTAGCCTTTACTGTGAAATAATATGAGCTGCTGCTGAAGCAACACCTTGAAAAGATACTTTCATAAAAGGTTCAGAAAATAGAATTTTTAAAATTGTGTATTCTTAAAAGGACCAGCATTCTTTAATTTCAGCATAAGTTAGACTTTTTCATGTAAAGATACATCTGGTTTTCTTCGTTCATTATAATTAAAGTTCTTTTTTAAACTGTCAAGTTGAAATTACTCTCAAATGTATTTAAAACAAAAACATGCGTTTTCAAATGAATTCCTCTGAGCATTATTTTAATGTAACCATTAACATAGTGCAAATGAATTCACTAATGTATTAGGCAAATAATATTGAAATTAATTTGAACCTTTTTATTCTTGATAGTTTCTTTATTCCAGCATTTACAAGGATTAAAGGCTTCCTGAACCAGCCATTTTCCAATTCAGATCCCATTCTGATAACACAACCACTAGTAATAAAGCTACTTAAATATTAGTACTATAACATTAATCTTAGGATACCAAACCAAATGCTCTAAAATACAAACAAAAATTTAAAAGTCTCCTCTCCATCCTTTCTCTCTTGTATTTTTATTATTTTGGTTTAGATCTAAATAGTAGTATACTGTATTTACCTTTCTCCTGCAATTCCCACCACCCCATTATAGAAGCCGTGGGAAGGCCATACTGAACATAAGAACATAAGAATTAGGAACAGGAGTAGGCCATCTAGCCCCTCGAGCCTGCTCCGCCATTTAACAAGATCATGGCTGATTTGGCCGTGGACTTGTCTCCATTTACCCGCCCTCTTCCCGTAACCCTTAATTCCTTTATTGGTTAAAAATCTATCTATCTGTGACTTGAATACATTCAATGAGCTAGCCTCAACTGCTTCCTTGGGCAGAGAATTCCAGAGATTCACAACCCTCTGGGAGAAGAAATTCCTTCTCAACTCGGTTTTAAATTGGCTCCCCCGTATTTTTAGGCTGTGCCCACTAGTTCTAGTCTCCCCTACCAGTGGAAACAACCTCTCTGCCTCTATCTTGTCTATCCCTTTCATTATTTTAAATGTTTCTATAATTTCACCCCTCATCCTTCTGAACTCCAACGAGTAAAGACGCAGTCTACTCAATCTATCATCATAAAGTAACCCCCTCATCTCCGGAATCAGCCTAGTGAATCGTCTCTGTACCCCCTCCAAAGCCAGTATATCCTTCCTTAAGTAAGGTAACCAAAACTGCATGCAGTACTCCAGGTGCGGCCTCAGCAATACCCTATACAGTTGCAGCAGGACCTCCCTGCTTTTGTACTCCATCCCTCTCGCAATGAAGGCCAACATTCCATTCACCTTCCTGATTAACTGCTGCACCTGCAAACTAACTTTTTGGGATTCATGCACAAGGACCCCCAGGTCCCTCTGCACCGCAGCATGTTGTAATTTCTCCCCATTCAAATAATATTCCCTTTTACTGTTTTTCGCCCCCCCCCTCCTCCCCCAAGGTGGATGACCTCACACTTTCCGACATTGTATTCTATCTGCCAAACCTTAGCACATTCGCTTAACCTATCCAAATCTCTTTGCAGCCTCTCTGTGTCCTCTACACAACCCGCTTTCCCACTAATCTTAGTGTCATCTGCAAATTTTGTTACACTACACTCTGTCCCCTCTTCCAGGTCATCTATGTACATTGTAAACAGTTGTGGTCCCAGCACCGATCCCTGTGGCACACCACTAACCACCGATTTCCAACCCGAAAAGGACCCATTTATCCCGACTCTCTGCTTTCTGTTCACCAGTCAATTCTCTATCCATGCTAATACATTTCCTCTGACTCCGCGTACCTCTATCTTCTGCAGTAACCTTTTGTGTGGCAACTTATCGAATGCCTTTTGGAAATCTAAATACACCACATCCATCGGTACACCTCTATCCACCATGTTCGTTATATCCTCAAAGAATTCCAGTAAATTAGTTAAACATGATTTCCCCTTCATGAATCCATGCTGCGTCTGCTTGATTGCACTATTCCTATCTAGATGTCCCGCTATTTCTTCCTTAATGATAGTTTCAAGCATTTTCCCCACTACAGATCTTAAACTAACCGGCCTATAGTTACCTGCCTTTTGTCTGCCCCTTTTTTTAAACAGAGGCATTACATTAGCTGCTTTCCAATCCGCTGGTACCTCCCCAGAGTCCAGAGAATGTTGGTAGAGTATAACGAATGCATCTGCTATAACTTCCGCCATCTCTTTTAATACCCTGGGATGCATTTCATCAGGACCAGGGGACTTGTCTACCTTGAGTCCCATTAGCCTGTCCAGCACTACCCCACTAGTGATAGTGATTGTCTCAAGATCCTCCCTTCCCACATTCCTGTGACCAGCAATTTTTGGCATGGTTTTTGTGTCTTCCACTGTGAAGACCAAAGCAAAATAATTGTTTAAGATCTCAGCCATTTCCACATTTCCCATTATTAAATCCCCCTTCTCATCTTCTAAGGGACCAACATTTACTTTAGTCACTCTTTTCCGTTTTACATATCTGTAAAAGCTTTTACTATCTGTTTTTATGTTTTGCGCAAGTTTACCTTCGGAATCTATCTTTCCTATCTTTATTGCGTTTTTAGTCATTCTTTGCTGTTGTTTAAAATTTTCCCAATCTTCTAGTTTCCCACTAACCTTGGCCACCTTATACGCATTGGTTTTTAATTTGATTCTCTCCTTTATTTCCTTGGTTATCCACGGCTGGTTATCCCTTCTCTTACCGCCCTTCTTTTTCACTGGAATATATTTTTGTTGCGCGCTATGAAAGAGCTCCTTAAAAGTCCTCCACTGTTCCTCAATTGTGCCACCGTTTAGTCTGTGTTTCCAGTCTACTTTAGCCAACTCTGCCCTCATCCCACTGTAGTCCCCTTTGTTTAAGCATAGTACGCTCGTTTCTGACACAACTTCCTCACCCTCAATCTGTATTACAAATTCAACCATACTGTGATCACTCATTTTGAGAGGATCTTTTACTAGGAGATCGTTTATTTTTCCTCTCACATTACACAGGATCAGATCTAAGATAGCTTGCTCCCTTGTAGGTTCTGTTACATACTGTTCTAAGAAACAATCCCATATGCATTCTATGAATTCCTCCTCCAGGCTACCCCGTGCGATTTGAGTTGACCAATCGATATGTAGGTTAAAATCCCCCATGACTACTGCCGTTCCTTTTTCACATGCCTCCATTATTCCCTTGATTATTGCCCGCCCCACCATGAAGTTATTATTTGGGGGCCTATAAACTACGCCCACCAGTGACTTTTTCCCCTTACTATCTCTAATCTCCACCCACAATGATTCAACATTTTGTTCATTAGAGCCAATATCGTCTCTCACAACTGCCCTGATATCATCCTTTATTAACAGAGCTACCCCACCTCCTTTCCCTTCTTGTCGATCTTTCCGAATCGTCAGATACCCCTGTATGTTTAATTCCCAGTCTTGGCCACCCAGCAACCATGTTTCTGTAATGGACACCAAATCATAGCCATTTGTAATGATTTGTGCCGTCAACTCATTTACTTTATTTCGAATGCTGCGTGCATTTAGGTAGAGTGTTTTAATCCTAGTTTTTAAACCATGATTTTTAGTTTTGATCCCTCCTGCAGCCCCTTTATATTCAGTGGCCCTTTTTGTTTTTTACCTTGGGTTTCTCTGCCCTCCACTTTTCCTCATCTCCTTTCTGTCTTTTGCTTTTGTCTCCTTTTTGTTTCCCTCTGTCTCCCTGCATTGGTTCCCATCCCCCTGCCATATTAGTTTAACTCCTCCCCAACAGCAGTAGCAAACAATCCCCCTAGGACATTGGTTCCGGTCCTGCCCAGGTGCAGACCGTTCGGTTTGTACTGGTCCCACCTCCCCCAGAACCTGTTCCAATGCCCCAGGAATTTGAATCCCTCCCTGCTGCACCACTGCTCAAGCCACGTATTCATCTGCGCTATCCTGCGATTCCTACTCTGACGAGCACGTGGCACTGGTAGCAATCCCGAGATTACTACTTTTGAGGTCCTACATTTTAATTTAGCTCCTAGCTCCTTAAATTCGTCTCGTAGGACCTCATCCCTTTTTTTAAACCTATGTCGTTGGTACCAATGTGCACCACGACAACTGGCTGTTCTCCCTTCCTTTTTAGAATGTCCTGCACCCGCTCCGAGATATCCTTGACCCTTGCACCAGGGAGGCAACATACCATCCTGGAGTCTCGGTTGCGGCCGCAGAAATGCCTATCTATTCCCCTTACAATTGAATCCCCTATCATTATCGCTCTCCCACTCTTTTTTCTGCCCTCCTGTGCAACAGAGCCAGCCATGGTGCCATGAACTTGGCTGCTGCTGCCCTCCCCTGATGAGTCATCCCCTTCAACAGTACTCAAAGCAGTGTATCTGTTTTGCAGGGGGATGACCGCAGGGGACCCCTGCATTACCTTCCTTGCACTGCTCTTCCTGCTGGTCTTCCATTCTCTAGCTGGCTGTGGACCCTTCACCTGCGGTAAGACCAACTCGCTGCACGTGCTACTCACGTCATTCTCAGCTTCATGCTTCAGAGTGAATCCACCCTCAGCCCCAAATCCGCAACGCGGTCCGTCAGGAGCTAGAGGCGGATACACTTCCCGCAGATGTAGTCGTCACATGGTACAGGAGGAGCATATCACGTGACCTAGCTCTCCTGCCATGACTTAACCCTTAGATACCCTTAAATTGGCAACAACAATGTTAAACGGTTACTTACTGATATAAAAAAAGAAAAAGAAAAGCTACTCACCAATCACCAGCCAATCACTTACCCCCTTGGTTGTGATGTCACCTTTTGATTTCTTTCTACTTCTTTTTTGCCTTCTCTCCCCGCTGCAGTTGCGCTGGCTGGGCCTTTATAGGCCTCACAAGAATGATATCGGGAATGTGAAATTATAGTTATGAAGGAAGACTAAAAGAATTTGAAGCCAATGGAAAGTGAAATCGGATGGGCTGTAAAAATGGAAGCTCACCTGATCCCGTCAATTTCCCACTGGGGAGGTTACATAAGAACATAAGAAATAGGAGCAGGAATAGGCCACACGGCCCCTCGAGCCTGCTCCACCATTTAATATGATCATGGCTAATCTGATCATGAACTTAGGTCCACTTCCCTGCCCGCTCCCCATAACCCCTTAATCCTTGATCAGTTAAGAAACTGTCTATCTGTCTTAAATTTATTCAATGTCCCGGCTTCCACAGCTCTCTGAAGCAGCAAATTCCACAGATTTACAACCTTCTGAGAGAAGAAATTCCTCCTCATCTCAGCTTTAAATGGCGGCCCCTTATTCTAAGATTATGCCCCCTAGTTCTAGTCTCCCCTATCAGTGGAAACATCCTCTCTGCATCCACCTCGTCAAGCCCCCTCATAATCTTATACGTTTCGATAAGATCACCTCTCATTCTTCTAATAATTCCATTGAGCAGTGGCCCAACCTACTCAACTTTTCCTCATAAGTCAACCCCCTCATCCCCGGAATCAACCTAGTAAACCTCTTTTGTACTGCCTCTTAAGCAAGTATATCCTTTCGTAAATAAAGGTTAGGTTAAAATTACCCCCATAGATCCAGTTGAAGAACGAGCATAGGCACAGGCATGATGGGCCAATTGGCCTCCTTCTGTGCTAGAACTTGTCTGATTCCATAACTGATATACCCAAATTTAACTTGTCCACAAATTTCTTTCTATCTTTAAAAGCTTACATGTGAAACTTTTTACTTTCCTGATCCTCCAAGTATTGAGTCTGCATTCTTGAGATGGTGCCACATAACACCAAATTACCCCCCAAATTAGCTTTAAGGATTTGACCTGGTCAAATCTGATCAGTCAGACCAAGTTTTTGAAGCTTTCTGTGCACATCAGGAGCTCCTGCCACTCAACAAATGATGGAGGGAAGCAGATATCACTGAAACAGATATTTATGGCATCCTATGGATTAATTAGCTTGTCATAGGCATGCAGCTAGAAGCTACAGCTCCTGCCCCGTAAAGACTGAAGAGTGAGACTGAGTCATCATGCACTAGGATGTCAAGAGACTGGCAGGGGAGATTTTACTTTATGTAGGCTGGAAACATTGCTGGAATGAGGGACAAATATTGTCTCAAAAAGATCAACATCTGCAGTACATTTCAAGGAGTGGGTAACTGCTCTGAGCTTCAGAGATATTTGAGAATTTAAGGACAATAGTTAATATGAAACATCACTGATTTTCAGAGTTTACTATTTAGGGTTCCCAGCTGCACCGTATTATCTTGCAAGTAGAGTTGCCAACTCTGATTGGATGTATTCCTGGAAGTTTGATCACATGACATTCAATCACGTGATGTTTGATAACAGATAGCAAACATTATTTTGTTTATCTTAGTCGAGTGTCTAAATATTACCGTGGGCCATATAAAATATTTCTCTCTTTTTGTTTTGTAGGATACAAAGATTTTAGTGAGATGAATTACAACATAATCCTTGTACCCTCACAGTCCCTATTTTCACCTGTATTTTACATCAACTTGTCACTGCTGCCACCCTTTTCCCTGTCTGTTATCCTGCCTCTGCCCCTCTCCCTTCCTGTCAATAAATTGTCTGCAAGTGACTGAACTGGCTCAATGCACCTTTCAGGATTCCGCACGAGCAATTTAAATTGAGGGGACAATTGTCATGCTGCAAAGATTAATCTTTCATGCCATTCACAGGCCTTTCCCGCCCTCCCGGTTTTCAGCTGGATTTTATTTTCTTGGTGACGATATTTCCAGGATTTCCCCCTCTCTTTCAAGTCACTCTGAGGCACATGGATGCGAAGTTGCACTTTACTGCCAGGTTATTAGCAGTTGTGCCCCAGAGAGCAATCCTCAATTTCAGGAGCTTCTCAGACAATCTAGTCGGGTTGGCATCGCTACTTGCAAGGCTGATGGAAATTAACATGGGGAAGAGAGACTTAATTCTATTTTTATCCCCAATCTTCTATGCTTTAGCAATACAGAGATTCTGAGTACTGCTTGTCCGAATTATTTTAAACAGGTTTCATTATATTTGCATTCTTCGGATGGGTAGCTGTTGGGAAATTATAACTGATAAACAGAAGAAAGGAATTATTTGAATATGTTTTCCATTCAGCTGGTTTTCAAGATCTCAGTGTAGGAGTTTTTTTTTAATGTTCTGTGCAATTTGCTCGGTCTTTTCATCAGAGAACCTAATGTTACATTTTACCACCATTCTTTCCTGTATAAAATTGGATTTTTGCAATATGTACACAAATAGTAAAAAGGCCATTTCCAGCCTCTGTTGCTCATCCATAGGGGAAAAAAATAACACTTCTGGATGTGCAGCAGTAAGAATAACTTCCTGAGAAAGGCTGACTCCAATCATGGTCAAAAATAAATATAGAAAACCTGGCAAATGTACTACCATGTCAAAATAACTGAAGTATATATGTTTGTTGGAGGGTAACTTCACATTAAACAACCAAAGTGCCCATTTTTAGATTAGTGGTACTTTCACACATTATTTCACATGGTGATTGAAAGCAGATTTCTACCATAGTTCCTGTCACAACAAAGCGTTGGTAGTCCTTCAATAATAACTTGAGAGATTCAGGCCTGAATGGTTTATTCAACAACAAGTTTTTATATATAACAGTGTTATTATACAACTGATTTCAAATTATATTTAATGACAAAAATACAAGCAAGTAATACAACCCAGTTCCTAGATTCCAGAGTGATCAGTTCCTGTTCTCTAGGCTGCCTGCTCGGCAGTGGACTTCCGACCATCTTGAGAATTCTAACTTTTTGGAGAAAAAAGGCTCTATCTTTATAATATTCAGCTACCTTGGGCTGCACATACACATCTCTCTTCCTATCTTTAAGTTGTTAATCCCACCCCCATGCTGACTTTGTGATAGCTATCTTTAGAGGAGCCACGTATTGCCAGACCTCTTATCTTGGTTGAAAACACATGCCCTTCTCAGGAATGTGAGAGCTTCTGTTATCAGAATACCAACTTACTACTAGCTTTGCATTGTCCAAGTCTTAGCTTCCCGTAGTATGAGTCTTTAGGTATGTAGGTCTATCAGCAACCTACTTGCTTATCTATTCACACACAGAGCTACATCTCAGCTTCTCACCTTTCCTCTGCTAGCACGATGTTAGCTGGGATACTTGACTACTTAGATTTAAATCAAAAAGTTAAAATATTCTAACAGTGGTACTCAGCCATTTTACATTGAATTACTACTTTTTTCATGTTAATCAAGCAGGGATAACTGTATTTACCACCTGCTTCGTGTTATGTATGCATACTGATAATGTTATGATGTACTGTAACACTGAATGTACCTTCACCCTGTACACACATTACCTGTACACCAGAGGGTGCTGCTGCTGGAGACCTAGGGTCACCTACACACTGCAGGTAACCCAGTATAAAAGGGAACTCACCTCTTGGTGTCCTCACTCTAGGAGCTGCAATAAAGGACTACAGTCTTCACGGTTTAAGTACCATACCCCTGCCTCGTGGAGTCATTAACAGAGTGCCTTCATACACAATAACTGGCGACGAGGTCACGAGCTACACGTACAACATGTCGAATCTCAGCAACTTTCAACAATTCACCGATGGGGAAGATTGGGACGCCTTCGTGGAAAGGTTGGAACACTTCTTCACAGCCAACGACCTGGATAGGGACACACCGGCTACACTGCCAAACAAGCGCAGGGCCATCCTGCTTAGTAGTTCTGGGCCCACTATCCATTGCCTCGTCAGGGACTTGCTAGCCCCAGCGAAGACAACAACCAAGAGCTATGGGGAACTTGTAACCTTAATACAAGAGCAACCAAAACCCAAGGAAAGCATCCTCACAGCCAGGCACCGGTTCTACACACACTGGCGACCCGAAGGTCAAGAAATTGCTGAGTATGCTGCAGATTTAAGAAAATTGGCTGCACCGTGTGATTTTGGCGACCACTTTAACGAAGCACGAAGGGACATATTTGTTATTGGAATCGGCCACGAGGGCCTCCTCCACAAACTGCTCTCTGCGGACATCACAGTCACCCTGCAGAAGGTAATTGAAGTGAGCGAGGCCTGCATGATTTCAGTCGGCAACTCCAAGCGAATGATGATCCACACCCAGAACTCTAAACTAACAAGCGCAGTGAGCCGAATGGCGACTTCTAAAGGCAGAAATGCTGCCCAGAGTCCCGCAACCCTGAGTCCGCCACATGGGGCCAACCGGCTAGCCCTGTGCTGGTGCCGTGGAGGAAACCACAGGGCCCACCAGTGCCGCTACAAGGACTATACCTGCAAAAGCTGCAACGCGAAAGGTCACCTTCAGAGAATGCGCAGAAAAAGCTTTACTCACTGCGTCGCTGAAGAGTTGGCTGATCACCTGGGCTCCAACACTGATGAAGATGAAGCTGCTCTCAACCTCTGGAAGAAGAGCATGGAATTTATACCTGCTCCACCGAAAGTTCCCCATGGAAGATGAAGTAGAATCAACGGAGTTCCAGTTTCAATGGACATCAACACAGGGGCGAGCCAGTCTTTGATGAGCCAGACGACCTTTGAAAAACTTTGGATCAATCCCGCCAAATGACCAAAACTGTCTCCTGTCCATGCAAAGCTGCTCACCTACACCAAAGGTAAAATTCCAGTCGTTGACAGCATGGACGTCCAGGTCTCCCAGGGCGGTGTGATGAACAAACTCCCCCTGTGGATCGTTGCCAATGATGGTCCAACGCTGCTGGGAAGAAGTTGGATGAAGCAGGTCCAAGTCGGTCGAAGTGACGATGGTCTGCGGGCTCCAGCAATCGACATCCCACGCAATTCTATACATGGAAATCCTACCGTCCAGCTCGACGACAACTTCACAACACCGTGGTGAGATCACCAAAACCGAGCGTCCAGACTTCACCTTCCGGGCCATGGCAGGACTCCAAGGGAAGAACGTCATTGAAAAAAGTGGATTCCCGACATCTGTGGCTGAACCGGAGAAGGAAAAGATCACCACAGCCTACCTGGAGGACAGCGAGAAGATGGCGGCCGCACCACGAAGCGAAGAACCTAAAATCAAAATGGCCGCAACCAGACCACGAGGGGCAGCATTGGAGGAGCGACATGTGGCACCGAGTGGCGAACCGGATTGGAAGGCCCCCTTAAAGGAGACCGGTAACCCAAAGAATTTAAAGGGACAGTTTCACTCTAAAGATGACAAGGACTTTAAAGCTAAAAATACAGTTAGCGAATGCAGGTATGATAATGTAATGTAGAATTGTGATGCTGGAGTAACTGATGAGAAAAATGAAATGTATGCTTAGTAAGTGTAAGTGATGTTAAGAACAAGTTTGTAATGCTTAATGATGATGATAGAAATTTTAAAATGACAAATGTAACCATGTATGGAGAGACTAAGATACAAGAAAGTGATGTAAATGCTGTAAGTAACAATGTAAACCGAGATAACTAGATTTGACTATGTATGATCAGAGCCAATGTGTCATGTATACAGGAAGTAGACTGATAAAGGACACCGAGTTCTACAGGGACAATGTAAATGCCAGAGTAATCCCCCAGTGGGGGATCCCCAGGTCCAGCAGACTACCTGACCATGTAGCCTGGACTTTTGGGGAAAATGTGATGTCCCAGGAAGGGCTGACACACACCCAGTGGGAGCAGACCCACTGCAGGGACAGCGGTCAATAGACAGCACAGCCACCGCCACTGGCAACCTGCCCCAGATTGGCCCTGCACCCCCTGGCCACCAGGGCCAACACCAGGAGCAAGAGGCCAGTACCCCCCAGCTTTCCTGCCGGACCCTGGGATGATCAGACTTTCATCACAAATGGAGGACAAGGAGCCCACACAGTCGTGTGGCCCTGCCCACCACCACACACTTGCCCACACCACAGAGTATGTACCCTACCCACTGCTGCACTGGCTCCCCCACTGAGGGATCCCACAACGGTGGCATCCACATGGTCTGTGTGTGAGGAGGGGGGGGGGAAATGTATGAGGCCAGCCTCAAGTACAGCGATCACACACAACCCTCACCACAACCTCCCCTAGCCCAGTACTGATCACCTTCCCAGGTCATGGCAATAAGGCTTGGGGGGAAGGGGGGGGGGGGGCGGGGGGAAGAGTGTTATTTTGTATACATGCTTATAATGTTATGATATCCTATAACACTGAATGCACCTTCACCCTGTAAACATCTTACCTGTACACCAGAGGGTGCTTCTGCTGGAGACCTAGGGAGGTGCAAAGAGACCTGGGTGTCATGGTACATCAGTCATTGAAGGTTGGCATGCAGGTGCAGCAGGCAGTTAAGAAAGCAAATGGCATGTTGGCCTTCATAGCAAGGGGATTTGAGTACAGGGGCAGGGAGGTGTTGCTACAGTTGTACATTGGTGAGGCCACACCTGGAGTATTGTGTACAGTTTTGGTCTCCTAACCTGAGGAAGGACATTCTTGCTATTGAGGGAGTGCAGCGAAGGTTCACCAGACTGATTCCCAGGATGGCGGGACTGACCTATCAAGAAAGACTGGATCAACTGGGCTTGTATTCACTGGAGTTCAGAAGAATGAGAGGGGACCTCATAGAAACATTTAAAATTCTGACGGGGTTAGACAGGTTAGATGCAGGAAGAATGTTCCCAATGTTGGGGAAGTCCAGAACCAGAGGTCACAGTCTAAGGATAAGGGGTAAGCCATTTAGGACCGAGATGCGGAGGAACTTCTTCACCCAGAGAGTGGTGAACCTGTGGAATTCTCTACCACAGAAAGTTGTTGAGGCCAATTCACTAAATATATTCAAAAAGAAGTTAGATGAGGTCCTTACTACTCGGGGGATCAAGGGGTATGGCGAGAAAGCAGGAATGGGGTACTGAAGTTGAATGTTCAGCCATGAACTCATTGAATGGCGGTGCAGGCTAGAAGGGCCGAATGGCCTACTCCTGCACCTATTTTCTATGTTTCTATGTTTCTATGTCACCTGCACACTGCAGGTAACCCAGTATAAAAGGGAGCTCACCTCTTGGTGTCCTCACTCTAGGAGCTGCAATAAAGGACTGCAGTCTTCACAGTATAAGTACCATACCCCTGCCTCGTGGAGTCATTAACAGAGCGCCTTCATACACAATACTTCTGATTTAACAATGTTAGGAATGAAAGGATGATGGCAACTCAGCCCTGCCTTTAATGCCAACGTGGCCAGCTTAAATGCTAAATCTGAATGGTTTGAATCAGGTTCTGAGCAGAGTAATGCCAACCACAGCAAATGGGTTTGATTTGTAATCAGCATGGAGCCAAACAGTTCTGCATGCTGTTCTTGACAGCAATATTTACATTTAAAGCAGGGCTACCTCTCGATTTCACTAGCAGAAAATGTACACATTTTAACGTGCGCTTTACAACTAGATATAGAAAGCAGTAATGATAGAGACCTTAACTATTTTCTGCCAGTAGCAGTGCTTTTACCATTCACTATCCTGAAAGCAGCCAAATAAATTTGCAACTTTAATTAAAGTATACAGCTTCTTTAATTTCAAATTGGTTGGATGCTGGATTACAATTATAAAAAAAACATGCAGCAGCCATTTTAAGCTCAAAACATACTTTTTCTGTGTAATTCGGGCTCAAAAAACTACAAAGTCTATATTCATTTAACGGCAGTCAGTTTTTAATGTTCCCAGCAAGCTTCTTCTCGTACTCTATTTTCCCCCTCTTAATTAAACCCTTTGTCCTCCTCTGTTGAATTCTAAATTTCTCTGTCCTCAGGTTTGCTGCTATTTCTGGCCAACTAAAATGCCTCTTCCTTGGATTTAACACTATCCTTAATTTCCCTTGTTAGCCACGGTTGAGCCACCTTCCCAGTTTTATTTTTACTCCAGACAGGGATGAACTTCAGCAATTGTACATCCATGTGATCTTTAAAAGTTTGCCATTGCCTATCCACCGTCAACCCCTTTAAGTATCATTTGCCAGTCTATCCTAGCCAATTCACGCCTCAAACCATCAAAGTTACCTTTCCTTAAGTTCAGGACCCTAGTTTCTGAATTAACTGTGTCACTCTCCATCTTACTAAAGAATTCTACCATGTTATGGTCACTCTTTCCCAAGGGGTCTCGCACAACAAGATTGCTAATTAGTCCTTTCTCATTACGCATCACCCAGTCTATGATGGCCAGCTCCCCAGTTGGTTCCTCGACATATTGGTCTAGAAAACCATCCCTAATACACTCCAGGAAATCCTCCTCCACCGCATTGCTACCAGTTTGGTTCACCCAATCAATATGTAGATTAAAGTCACCCATGATAACTGCTGTACCTTTATTGCATGCATCCCTAATTTCTTGTTTAATGCTGTCCCCAACCTTACTACTGCTGTTTGGTGGTCTGTACACAACTCCCACTAGCGGTTTCTGCCCCTTGGTATTCCGTAGCTCCACCCATACCGATTCTACATCATCCAAGCAAATGTCCTTTCTTACTACTGCATTAATTTCCTCTTTAACCAGCAATGCCACCCCGCCTCCTTTTCCTTTCTGTCTATCCTTCTTAAATGTTGAATACCCCTGGATGTTGAGTTCCCAGCCTTGGTCACCCTGGAGCCATGTCTCCATGATGCCAATTACATCATACCCATTAACTGCTATCTGCACAGTTAATTCATCCACCTTATTCCGAATTCTCCTTGCATTGAGGTACAGAGCCTTCAGGCTTCTCTTTCAAACACACTTTGCTCCTTTAGAATTTTGCTATAATGTGGCCCTTTTTGCTTTAGGTTTCTTGGCCCTCCACTTTTACTTTTCTTCTTTCTATCTTTTGCTTCTACCCCCATTCTACTTCCCTCTGTCTTCCTGCATAGGTTCCCATCCCCCTGCCATATTAGTTTAACTCCTCCCCAATAGCACTAGCAAATACTCCCCCGAGGACATTGGTTCCAGTCCTGCCCAGGTGCAGATTGTCCGGTTTGTACTGGTCCCACCTCCCCCAGAACTGGTTCCAATGTCCCAGGAATTTGAATCCCTCCCCTCTGCACCACTCCTCAAGCCACGTAGTCATCTGAGCTATCCTGCAATTCCTACTCTGACGAGCACATGGCACTGATAGTGCTGTTGGGTAAGTTTAAACTAGCTTGGCAGAGGGATGGGAACCTGAGAACAAATTCAATAGGGAGGAAGTAAACCTGAAATTGGATAGCAAGATTTTTAAAAAGTGCATCTGTAAGACAGAGGAAACGAGAGTTAGTAAGTAGTAATCAAGGAGGTCTTCCTGTGCTAAATAGTACCTACTTTAATGCAAGGAGTATAGCGAATACGGCGGATGAGCTAAGAGCACAGGTAGACACTTGGGAGCATGACATTATAGCCATTACAGAGACATGGCTGAAAGAGGGGTAGGTTTGGCAGATCAATATTCCTGGTTACAGGATTTTTAGACAAGTCGGAGAATGGGGTAAAAGGGGGGGGGGGGGCGGTGTGGCGGTCGTGGTATTGATTAAAGAAACTATTACAGCGGTGAGGAGGGATGATATGTTAGAGGAATCATCAAATGAAGCAATATGGGTTGAATTGCAAAATAAAAAAGGGGCAATCAGATTGCTGGCATTTATTATAGACCCCCCCAAACAGTCGGCGGGAGATAGAGGAGTAAATATGTCGGCAAATTGCTGTGAAGTCCAAAAACCATAGGGTAATAATAGTAGGGGATTTTAACTATCCAAATATTGATTGGGACAAATATAATGTGAAGGGTATAGAGGGTGCGGAATTCTTAAAATGCATTCAAGAGAACTTTTTTAGTCAGTATGTAACAAGCCCAACACGAGAGGGGGTGGTTTTAGTTTGATTTTGGGGAATGAAGCTGGGCAGGTGGAAAGGATATTAGTGGGAGCGCACTTGGGTGCCAGTGACCATAATTCAGTCAGATTGAAGTTAGTTATGGATAAGGACAAGAATAGACCAGGAATAAAAGTCCAAAATTGGGGAAAAGCTAACTTTGCTAAGTTGAGGAGTGATTTGGCCACAGTGGACTGGAAACAGCTACTTGTAGGTAAATTAGTGTCGGAACAGTGGGAAGCATTCAAGGAGAACCAGAAGGCTCAGTCCAAGCATGTGCCCTTGAAGAAAAAGGGTGGGAATAACAATTCAAGCCCCTGGATGTCTAGGGACTTACAGGGGACGATAAAGAAAAAAGGGGAAGCTTATGTCATATACCGACGGCTAAATACTGTAGAATCTCTGGAGTAATACAAGAAGTTCAGAGGTAAAATTAAAAAAACATATTAGGAATGCTAAGAGAGAACATGAAAAATTCTTGGCAAGTAAAATTAAGGAAAACCCAAAGATGTTCTATAACTATATTAAGAGCAAGAGGATAATTAAATAAAGGGTAGGGCCTATTAGAGACCATAAGGGTAATCTTTGTGTGGAAGCAGAAGATGTTAGTATGGTTCTTAATGAATACTTTGTGTCTGTTTTCACAAAGGAAAGGGGCAATGCAGATATTACTATCGAGAAGAAGTGTGAAATTATGGATGAAATAAACAGAGAGAGAGAAGGTATTAAGGGGTTTAGCAGCTTTGAAAGTAGATAAGTCCCCAGGCCTGGATGAAATGCATCCTAGGCTGTTGAGCGAAGTATAAGAGGAAATAGTAGAGGCTTTGACCATCATTTTCCAGTCCTTTTTGCATTTCGGCATGGTGCCGGAAACTGCTAATGTAGTACCCTTGTTTAAGAAAGGAGAAAAGGATAGGCTGAGTAATTACAGGCCGGTCAGCCTAACCTCAATAGTGAGAAAATTATTGGAAAAAATCCTGAAAGACAGGATAAATCTACATTTAGAAAGGCAAGTATTAATTAGGGACAGTCAGCATGGATTGGTTAAGGGAAGATCGTGTTTGACTAATCTGATTGAATTTTTTGAGGAGGTAACCAGGAGGGTCAATGAGGGTAGTGTGTACGATGTAGTGTATATGGACTTTAGCTAAGCTTTTGATAAACTGGTCACGAAGGTTAAAGCCAATGGGATCCAGGGCAAAGTGGCAAGTTGAATCCAAAATTGGCTTAGAGGGAGGGAGGTAATGCTTGATGGATGTTTTTGTGACTGGAAGCTTGTTTCCAGTAGGATTCCGCAGGGCTCAGTACTGGGTCCCTTGCTTTTTGTGGTATATATCAATGATCTAGATTTAAATATAGGGAGTATGATTAAGAAGATTGCAGATGACACTAAAATTGGCTGTGTGGTTGATAATGAAGAGGAAAGTCATGGACTGCTGGAGGATATCAATCTACTGGTCAGGTGGGCAGAACAGTGGCAAATGGAATTTAATTCGGGGAAGTGTGAGGTGATGCACTTGGGGAAGGCTAATAAGGAAAGGGTATACACATTAAACAGTAGGCCACTTAAAAGTGTAGATGAACAAAGGGACCTTGGAGTTCTTGTCTACAGATCCCTGAAAGTAGTAGACCAGGTGGATAAGGTGGTTAAGGCTTACGGAATGCTTGCCTTTATTGGCCGAGGCATAGAATACAAGAGCAGGGAGGTTATGTTTAAATTGTATAATACTCTGGTTAGGCCACAGCTGGAGTATTGCGTGCAGTTCTGGTCGCCGTATTATAAGAAGGACATGATTACACTGGAGAGGGCGCAGAGGAGATTTACTAGGATGCTGCCTGGAATGGAGAATCATAACTATGAGGATAGATTGGATAGGCTGGGTTTGTGCTCAGGCCGAGAGGAGGCGTCATTGAGGTGCATAAAATTTTGAGGGGCCTGGATATAATAGATAGCAAGGGCCTATTTCCCTTGGTGGGGGCGGGGGGGTCAATTATGAGGGAGCATAGTTTTAAGGTGGCTAGTGGAAGGTTTAGTGGTGATTTGAGCGGAGGCTTTTTCACGCAGAGGGTTGTGGGGGTCTGGAACTCACTGCCTGGAAGGGTGGTGGATGCAGAAACCCTCACCACATTTAAAAGGTGCTTGGATGGGCACTTGGAGTGCCGTAACCTGCAAGGTTACGGACCTCAAGCTGGTAAGTGGATAACCCTCTTGTTGGCTGGCGCAGATATGATGGTAAGTACTGCAGGGAATCAAATACATCCAGGGTGATCGCTTAGACTCATTTCAATCGCCTGGATCAGTCGGAGAGGAATTTTCCCAGATTTTTTTCCCCCAATTGGCCTGGGTTTTTTTAATCTGTTTTTTTGCTTCTCCCAGGAGATCACATGGCTCCAGTTGAGGTGGAGTGTAGAATGTTTCGGTGAAAGGGGTGTTGCAGTTGTGTAGGGCGGATTGGTTAGGTCGGATGCTCTTTACCTTTCCGCCATTGTTCATAGGTTTATATTTAACCTTCAGGGCTGCTGACCAAGGTGCCGTGTGGCTCTTTGTCGGCCGGAGCGGACAGGATGGGACGAAATGGCCTCCTTCTGCGCTGTAGATTTCTATGTTTCTATTTTGTAAATTGCCCTTCATCAGGGGCGGAGCGGTGTCGGGGAACCCTCGTCCATTTTCCCGCAGTGGCGTGCACGCGCCGACCTCTTACCGACCAGCAGCGACCCCTTCCGGAAATTTCCCCGCGGAAAATATCCCTTCTGCAGAATTGCCCCACCGGAGCAGCACTGGTGCCCCTGACAGCCTTTTGTGTCGGTGCACTCATTGTTGGTCGACAGCTTGGCCGCCCTGCTAGTGACGCACATATCCAGAGAATTAATTTAAAAAAATGTGCCAGCAACCCAGAGCACCAGATCCTTAACTTGTGCTGACATCAATTGGTCAGAGGATGATCTGGAGAAAGATTACACTGTCATAAGGAGCAGAGTGCTTACTATCATCTCATACGAGATATTGCAGAGCCTTAATCAGTATTTTTGAAATGGATCAATCCTGAAAACAAGAGCCGTGCTTTCCTGCACTAGAAAAATATGACTTAAATCGGATATCAATTCCCTTAGCAATAGGGGTGCTATGAAATTAGTTTTCATTCCTCTGCCCAAGCTACTCTTGAAGCCAACAGGAAGTATTTGACTCCCACGGATTGCTTCACGGATCATTCTCTACCTCCCTCTGGAAAAGCATTACAACTCCAGTTCACTCCTCCTTTAGGAAGCTTAGCTGAGATTAGGAACTTTCTGCATACAAGAACATAAGAATTAGGAGTAGGTCAAGTGGCCTCTCACACCTACTTCGCCATTCAATAGATCATGGGTCATCTGCGACCTCAACTCCACTTTTCTGCCCGACATCCATCTACCTCGATTCCCCTAGAGTCCAAAATTCTATCTATCTCAGCCTTGAATATACTCAGCGATTGAGCAGCCCTTTGGGTCAGAGAATTCCAAAGATTCACAACCCTGACTGACGAAATTCCTCCTCACATCAGTCTTAAAAGACCGAGCTCTTATCCTGAGACTATGAACCTTAGTTTTAGACACCTCAGCCAGGGGAACCAATCTCTCAGCATCTATCCCATCAATCCCCCTCAGAATCTTATATGTCACAGGTGGGGCAGATAGTCATTGAGGGAAGTGGTGGGTGGGACTGATTTGCCGCATGTTCCTTCCGCGCTTGATTTCTGCATGCTCTCTGCGACGAGACTCGGAGTGCTCAGCGCCCTCCCGGATGCACTTTCTCCACTTAGGGCGGTCTTTGGCCAGGGACTCCCAGGTGTCAGTGGGGATGTCGCACTTTATCAGGGAGGCTTTGAGGGTGTCCTTCCGCTGCCCACCTTTGGCTTGTTTGCCGTGGAGGAGTTCCGAGTAGAGCGATTGCTTTGGGATTCTCGTGTCTGGCATGCGAACTATGTGGCCTGCCCAGCAGAGCTGATCAAGTGTGGTCAGTGCTTCAATGCTGGGGATGTTGGCCTGGACAGGATGCTAACGTTAGTGCATCTGTCCTCCCAGGGGATTTGTAGGATCTTACAAAGACATCGTTGGTGGTATTTCTCCAGCAACTTGAGGTATCTACTGTACATGGTTCATGTCTCTGAGCCATACAGGAGGGCGGGTATTACTACCATTTCCTACATTGCAACAGTGACTACATTTAAGTACTTAGTGCGATCAATCGGTCTTTACTCACCAATAACCTGCTCACTGATGATCAGTTTGGGCTACGCTAGGACCACTCAGTTCCGGACCTCATTACAGCATTGTTGCAGACATGCACAAAAGAGCTGAGTTCCAGAGGTGAGGTGAGAGTGACTGGCCTTGAAATCAAGGCAGTATTTGACCGACTGGCATCAAGGAGCCCTCGTAAAATTGAAGTCAATGGGAATCAGGGGGAAAAACTCTCCACTGGCTGGATCCATACCTAACACAAGATGCAGGAAGAATGTTCCCGATATTGGGGAAGTCCAGATCCAGGGGTCACATTCTAAGGATAAGGGGTAAGCCATTTAGGACCAAGATGAGCAGAAACTTCTTTACTCAGAGAATCGTAAACCTGTGGAATTCTCTACCACAGAAAGTTGTTGAGGCCAGTTCGTTAGATATATTCAAAAGGGAGTTAGATGTGGCCCTTATGGCTAAAGGGATCAAGGGTTCGAAAGAGAAAGCAGGAATGGGGTACTGAAGTTGCATGATCAGCCATGATCTTATTGAATGGTGGTGCAGGCTCGAGGGCCGAATGGCCTACTCCTGCACCTATTTTCTATGTTTCAATGAGATAATTTCTCATTCTTCTAAACTCCAGAGAGTATAGGCCCAATCTACTCAATTTCTCCTCATAGGACAACCCTCTCATCCCAGGAATCAATTCAGGAAACCTTGGTTTCACCGCCTCCAAGACAAGTAAAAACTTTCCTTAATACTGTGAACAGTACTCCAGGTGTGATCTCACCAAAATCCTTTGTAGCATGGGTTGCGGCAAAGATGCCGTTGATATTTGGCACTTGGAAGTTTTTTTGGGTCGGGCGGATGTATTTGCGGCTGAGGGGCGGATGTGCCGATATAAGCATTGGCTGCCAAGGATTGTTGGGCATTATCTGTACATTGCATTTTAATATTTCTCACTGCAGAAAGAGCCAGCAGCCTGTTGTGGGAGGGGCCCAGGTATTTTTTCATGTTGCACACGAAATCCACATCTCATGGGCGGGGGTGGTCTGGGACAAGTTACAATGGCCAGGAGAAGGTAATGGGCAAAGATGGAGTGTCCATTGTTAAGCAATGTGAACTCGTCAGAGATAGATCAGATGCAAACTGGTCAGTGATCAAGCCATTACCTGGATGAGATAACTCTGAGAGGCGGGAAACCAGAACAAAAGAAAGCCATTAAGCCCCAGGCCAGTTGGAAGCAAAAACTCATCACCGGCCATCACTGGAATACACATGGGCCACTCAGGCTCGAAACAAGGAAAAAACTATTTGGCCAGAAGAAGCAAATGGACTTTGGATATAAAAGGTGGCCATGTGACCATCACTCTCTCTCTTTTGCTCTCGTTTGCTTCACCTCTACAAGGACCGAGCACTCCGGGCCAATTGTGAGAAGGGGTCGCCGCCGGTCGGTAAGATCATGTATGCCGCAGAGGGAAAATGGGCAGAGCGGTCCCCAACACTGCTCCACCCCTGATGAAGGGCAATTTACAAAATGGCGGCCAGTCCGCCGCGAGTCAGTAGCCATTCGGCACCGCCCCGTGGCCGCAGCTTTCAGGCGGCCAGAGGCCTTATCGGGAGGGGCAATTTCAACCCCCCTTATACTCCAATCCCCTTGCAATGAAGGCCAACATGCCATTTGCTTCCTAATTGCTTGCTATACTTGCATACTAACTCTGTTTCCTGTACGAAGACACCAAAATCTCTGTAGACCAGCATTTAATAGTTTCTCATCATTTAAAAAATATTGTTTTCGTATTCTTCCTACCAAAGTGAATAACCTCACAGTTCCCCACATTATATTCCATCTGCCACCTTATTGCCCTCTCACTTAACCTGTCTATATCCCTTTGCAGGCTCTGTGTACTCCTCACAGCTTACTCTCGAACCTAGCTTTGTATCATCAGCAAACTTGGATACATTGCACTCAGTCCCTTCATCTAAGTCATTAATAAAGCTTGTAAATAGCTGAGGCCTCAGCCTGATCCTTGCGGCATCTCACTAGTTACAGACTGCCAACCTGAAAATGATCCATTTATCCCTACTCTCTGTTTTCTGTCCATTAACCAATCCTCTATCCAGGCTAATGCATTACCCCCAACCCCATGAGCCCTTATTTTGCACAACAACCTTTTATGTGGCACCTGATCGAATGCTTTTTGGAAATCCAAATATACTACATACACTGGTTCCCCTTTATCTACCTGGTTAGTTACATCCGCAAAAAACTCTAATAAATTTGTTAAACACGATTTACCATTCATAAAACCATGTTGACTCTGGCTAATCATATGATTTTCTTGCCCTGTTACCACTTCCTTAATAATGGATTCCAGCATTTTCCCAATGACTGATGTCAGGCTAACTCTCCTGTAATTGCTTGCTTTCTCTCTCCCTCCTTTCTTGAATAGCAGGGTTACATTTGATACCTTCCAATCCACTGGGAGCATTCTAGAATCTAGGCAATGCATACATTATCTCTGCAGCCAACTCTTTTAGAACTCTAGGATGTAGGCCGTCAGGTCCAGGAGATTTGTCGGCTTTTAGTCCCATTAGTTTCTCTAGTACTTTTTATCTACTGATATTAATTACTTTAAGTTCCTCACCCTTATTAGCCCCTTGGTTCCTCATTATTTTTGGTCGGCTTTTTGTGTCTTCTACTGAGAATACAGATACAAAATATTTGTTTAAAATCTTTGCCATTTCCTTGTTCCCCAATATAATTTCTGCTGTCTCAACCTCGAAAGGACCAACGCTTACTTTTGATTCTCATAGAATCACAGAAATTTACAGCATGGAAGGCCGCCATTTTGGCCCATCATGTCCACGCCGGCCAACAAAGAGCTATCCAGCCTAACACCCACTTTCCAGCTCTTGGTCCGTAACCCTGTAGGTTGCGGTACTTAAAGTGCACATCCAAATACTTTTTAAATGTGGTGAGGGTCTCTGCCTCTACCACCCTTTCAGGCAGTGAATTCCAGACCCACACAACCCTTTGGGTGAAGAAATTACCCCTCTCAACCTTCTACCAATTACTTTAAATCTATGCCATCTGGTTATTGACTCTTCTGCGAAGGGAAATAGGTCCATCCTCTCCACCCTATCTAGGCCCCTCATAATTTTATACACCTCGATAAGGTCTCTCCTCAGCCTCCTCTGTTCTAAAGAAAACTCCTCCAGCCTATCCAATCTTTCCTCTTAAAGTTCTTCAATCCAGGCAACATCCTCGTAAATGTCTTCTGTATCCTCTCTAGTGCAATCACATCTTTCCTGTAATGCGGTGACCAGAACTGCACGCAGTACTCTAGCTGTGTCCTAACCAGTGTTTTATACAATTCAAGCATAATCCACCTGCTCTTATATTTTATGCCTTGGCTAATAAAGGCAAGCATTCCGTATGCCTTCTTAAGCACCTTATCTATCTGGTCTGCTACTTTCATGAATCTGTGGACATGCACTCCAAGGTCCCTTTGTTCCTCTACACTTCTCAGTATCCTACCATTTAATGTGTATTCCCTTGTCTTGTTAGCCCTCCTCAAATGTAGAACCTCACACTTCTCCAGATTGAATTCCATTTGCCACTGTTCTGCCCACTCGACCAGTTCATTGATATCTTCCTGCAGTCTACAGCTTTCTTCATCATTATCAACCATACACCCGATTTTACTATCACCTGCAAACTTTGTAATCATACCCCCTACATTCAAGTCTAAATCATTGATACATACCACAAAAAGCAAGGGACCTAGTACTGTGCCCTGCGGAACCCCACTGGAAACAGCCTTCCAGTCACAAAAACACCCATCAATCATTACCCTTTGCTTCCTGCCTTTGAGCCAATTTTGGATCTAACTTGCCACTTTGCCTTGGATCCCAAGGGCTTTTACTTTCGTGACCAGTCTGTCATGTGGGACCTTATCAAAAGCTTTGCTAAAATTCATATACACTCTATAAATCACACTACCCTCATTGATCCACCTTGTTACCTTCTCTTCCTTTTTACATACTTGTAGAAGCTCTTACAATCTGTTTTTACATTTCTTGCTAATTTACTCTCGCATTCTATTTTCTCCCTTTTAATCAATTTTTGGTCATCCTTTGCTATTTTCTGAAGCTCTCCCAAGGCTTAGGCTTACTACTATTCTTTACAACATTATAAGCCTCTTCTTTTAATCTTTTACAAGGTAAAGTTATTTGCCCGATGGAAACACACCTAGTACAATTTCAATAATCATATAGGTACTCACACGAAGCTGAAAAGTGATCCATGATTGTTGTATTGCTGGTCACCAATAACTACTCACATTTATATAGCACCTTTAAAGGATAAATCCATCCCAAAGCTCTTCATAGAAGTGCAATCAGATGGAAATGGACACTAAACCAAAAGGGAGAGATATTAAGAAGGCTGACCAAAAGCTTGATCAAGGAGGTGGCTTTTAAGCAGGAACATGGAGGAGAGCGAAGTTTAGGAAGGGAATTCCAGCATGTAGAGCCTAGGCAGCTGAAAAAACAGCCATAACAGGTAGGGCAAAGGGAGAGGAAATAAATAAAAGGTCAGAATCAGAGCAATGCAGAGTTCTGAGGAGGTTGTAGGGCTAAAGCAGGTTACAGAGACACGGAAATGAATAAATTGTCTGAATCAGTGACAAAGATGTCCACAAGCTCCTTGCCCTGATTATTGGAGGTGAAAGTGGAGGGGGTGAGGGGAAAGAGTAATTTAAAAAAGTGTTGGAAGTGGTTATCGGTGCTTTCCAGTATGGTCCGGGAACAGTGAGTGGTTTGGGGGAGAGGAGAGAATGGCCCAATAGCATTTGATGTGGTCCAGGCGAATCTGGTAAGGGATGGCTAAGCCAATTGCTTGCCAGATACATTCAAGTCTGCCCCTCTAGGACTTAAGGGAGAAATGATGAAGGCTATACCAAGGGGACTACTAGGATGAGTGTGCGTCTAGGATGGGAGAGAGTAAAAGTTTTAATGAGGACAAGGGTTTCAACATTGGAAGAGGGAGTAGTTGAGCAGATCAAACAACTGCATAAGTATTGTGGCAAATTGAGATCCAAAAGCTGGGCAGTTGGCAGCTTGAATGTACATTTGTAAGTGCCTTCGGGGGAGCTTTACCAGGGCTGTTGGATGGGGTGGGGGGCAATGGGATACATTTGTCTATGAGTGTGACCACAGGAGTAGAAAGACCACAGGAATAGAGTGGCTCTGGGAGATAGCAAGGTTGAGGTAGTAGCCGTGAATATACTAGCAGGGTTTATATGGGAGAGGTTTAGGGAGGAAAGGAGGGCAATACAATCAACTGAGAGAAGGCAGGGTGAGTTGAATGGAGATGGAAATCACTGAGGTTGAAGAGTCACTCAGTGCAGAAACTGAGGGAGGATAGGAGGAAAGACAACTCAGTGAGAAACACAGGATTGTGCTCAGGAGGAGGAAAAGGTACCAGAGGAGTATGGGGAAAATACCAAAGATGTGATTTGGTGGTAAGGGCCACTGTAGCAGTTTGGGTAGGGAAAGTGTAGTAAGTAAAGCTGGCCGGATTGGCTTCAGTATGGAGAAAGATGTCGCCACCCATAAGCCAACTTTTCGTCAAAGCCAAGATGTCAATGGAAATATCCACAATAAGGTCCACAATGAATGGACATTATTTTGGAATACTGTCTATCAAATCATAGGGAGAGGTTGTGGGCTGAAGGACCTCAACAGTTAATGTATCAGAGTAAGTTTTTACTTCAAGAATAACACAAAGCAGAAAAATACTCTATTTTCCAAAACTACTTTAAACAGAATTTAATTTTGGAGTAATAAATGAAAAAGATCTTCTGAACTTTAAATATTACCTGATTAATTGAAGAAGTAGGAAGCATAGTCATAACTATCGAGCCATTATGACAGAGTCGTCTCTGGCTTTCTGCAGTAACCCATTGTGCTTTTATTGCAGCACTTCACTTTGCTCTATTCAAACCTGATTGTGCAGTATGCAATTACAGTATTAAGAGCTTTGTTCCCAAGCAGGTTGTCTCAAATTGTCTGCAAAACATTTAAGTTCAGTGTACAGAAAGGGTAGAGCATGCAAAAATAAATAAAATTGTTGCCAGTGCTGCATTTTGTGGTAACACATAAATGACATTTTGGATAGTTTCCAAAATCAAATTAGCAAAGTTTCTCATTATGAAAATAACTGTCCATTTTATTATATTTAAAAGCTAAACATTTTCCATATTTCACGAGATGTATTAATAGTATTTTTATTCTGGGGCCTCTGATTTTCACATAGTTGAAATATGAAAATAACACGATGCTTTGTGTTTTATAAAACAGAGCTTAATTGCATATGTAAATTGACATTGGCTTGTCTAATTTACAACATCACCTAATCTGCATGTATAAAGAAAATGGATCTAATTTGCATCAGAAATTTTTCTCATGACCAAGACAAAACCTTGTACAAAACCTTGCACAGGATATTTTGTTGCAAAATTAAAACACAAGCAACAGTCAATTAAAAAGACTCCAAGCATCTAGATTTTGCATTTAGAATCCAAGATCAATCACCTATGTGTTGCCAGGAAACAATGATTGCAACCCAGCAATATGTGCTTGAGTGTCAGCCTCGACTCAGTGGTAGCACTCTTGCCCGAATCAGAATGTTGTAGGTTCAAGCCCTACTCAAGGGACTTGAGCACATAATCCAAGCTGAAACTTCAGTACAGTACTGAGAACACTGCACTGTTGGAGGTGCCATCTTTGGATGTTAAACTGAGGTCTCTTCTGTCCTCTCAGATGGATGCAAACAATCCCACAGGACAATTCAAAGAACTCGCTGTCCTGGCCAATATTTATCCCTCAACCAACATCACTGTAACAGATCATCTTGCCATTTATCTCAGTGCTGTTTGTGGGACCTTGCTGTTTGCAAATTTGCTATTACATTTCCCTCCATCATAACACTTCAAAAGTATTTCATTGGCTGTAAAATGCTTTGGTACGTCCCAAGGTTGTGTAAAGCCTTTCCTTTTATGGGAGAGACAAATAATGAGGGAAAATGTTAAAGCTTTCTGTCACACTCATCTTCATCCTACATCAAGCAAAGGGGCACTGGGGAATGTTGAATTTAGCATCATAATTTGTATATTTTTGATGTATAACAACTTGCACTTATAAAGCACATTTGATGTAGAAAAAGTCCCATGGCGCTTCACTGGAGTGTTCTCAAACAAAATTTGATGCCGAGCCACATAAGGAGAGATTAGGACAGGTGACCAAAAACTGTGTGAAAGAGTTAGGTTTTAAGGACTATATTAAAGGAGGAGAGGTAGAGAGGCTTAGGGAGGGAATTCTAAGGCACAGACAGCCGCAATGGTGGAGTGATTAAAATAGGGATGTGCAAGAGGCCAGAATTGGAAAAGCACAGAGATCTTGGAGGCTTTGCCCTCTGCCACGTTATCATCTCTCCTTTAAGATCCTGCTTATCTACGGCCCTTCTAGACCCAGTGTTTTTAATCAGAGGCAGCAGTGGAAGTGGGGGATTGTACAGGATGAGGAGCTAGTGATGGCTGCCATCTTTGTAATGCCAGATTCAAGATTGTTTGAGATCCTAATATCTAAATACACCAGTTTTGTGGTCTCCAAAATACTTTCTCTTGCATCAACTAATGAGTGCGCATCTTGGTTGGGATACATTTGTAGCTTTGTGAGCTGTCTAATTAATCCATTTGTCTTGATCAAGAACAAATAGTAAAGAAATAAACTTTACTCATGCCCTCAGGATAACCAATGGATTATTTTTGAAGTGCAATCAATGTTGTTCTGTAGGCAAATATGAAGGTCAAGTTGTATACAAAATGACTGCACAAACGACAAATGAATGATCATCTGATTTTCTTTGTGGTGTTGGTTGAGGGAAAAATGTTGGCCAGGACACCAGGAGAACTCCCTGTTCTTCAAATAGTGCCATGTGGATCTTTTACATCCATCTGAGCAGGCAGATTGGATTAAGCTTAATATATCTGTACCTCTGACAATACAGCATTGTCTCAGTACAGCACTGAAGTGTTAAACCTAGATTATATACTCAAGTCCGAGAGTGAGGTTCTGAACCCACAACCTCTGACTTTGGGGCAAGAGTGCTACCAACTGAGGTGAGCTGGCTCCTGGTCACTGATGACCTTGTTTTATTCTAGATTATGAGATCCCAATAGCCTACTGGCAAGGTTCCTTTTTTTCTGGTAAAGTTTTGGATGCCTTTCCATTGTTCCCCCTGGTCCTCAAGTTAATGATGAGAAATTATTTAGGGCTCCCTACTGGCTCAAGATTTTCTGACTCAACCTCCACTTTGTATCAAATGTTTTCCGCACCCAATAGCAAAAAGGTCCCATGTGAGCAATATTTATCACATATTTGACCCTGAGATAAGTTTGCAACCATATATCTGTTACATCACCAAGACCACCTACTTCCACCTCCTCAATATCGTCCATCTCTGACCTTGCCTCAGCTCATCTTCTGCTGAAACCCTCATCCATGCCTTTGTTCTCTCTATACTTGACTATTTCAATGCTCTCCTGGCTGGCCTCCCAGCTTCCATCCTTCATAAACTTGAATGCATCCAAAATTCTGCTGTCCTTATCCTAACTTGCACCAAGTCCCATTCATCCACTACCCCTGCTCTAGCTGACCTCCATGGCTCCCTATTCGGCAACGGCTTGATTTTAAAATTCTCATCCTGGTTTTCAAAACCCTCCATAGCCTCACCCTTTCCTATTCTCTATCCTCCTCCAGTCCTACAACTATTTTGTAAAACCTGTAAATCAAATGCAAATCAAGTGCCCCCTGATTAAAGGAGGGGGGGGGGGGGCACCAAAACCATCAAATTAAACAAATGTACTTTTAACAATAATGGTTCAAATTAAAATTTGGTTGCCGGAGGTGATGATGTACTCCAGTCCCTCCCGTGCCCACCTCTTGCGGAAGGCCGCGAGCGCACCGGTGGACACTGCGTGCTCCATCTCCAGGGACATCCTGGCTCGGATGTAACCACAGAAGAGAGGCAGGCAGTCGGGCTGAACGACCCCCTCGACCGCCTGCTGCCTGGACTGGTTAATGGCCACCTTGGCCATGCCTAGGAGCTGTCCTACGAAGAGGCCTTCCGACCTGTCCGCTCCCCTCCGCACAGAGTACCCAAAGATCAGGTGTGTGGGACTGAAGTGCAACCAGAATTTGAGGAGCAGCCCCTTCAAATATTGGAAGAGGGGCTGCAACCTCGCACATACAACGTAAACATGGAACACTGACTCTTTCAGACCGCAGAAATTACAGGCGGCCTGGGAGTCCGTGAACAGACTTAAAACCTATTGCACGGAACTGCTCCATGCAACACCCTCCAGGTCAAGTCCCCAATAAATAAAGGGAGGACTCCCATGTAGAGAACACTCCATTGGGGACCCCTGCCTCCTGTCCTACAAGTCTTAGTTGAAGACAAATAAATCAATTAAATCAAGTGCTCCCCTTAAGGGGGGGGACACCCAAACATTTTCAACTAAGTGCCCCCTTGTTTCTTTTTGGTTTTTTGGGTTTTTTTTTCCGGGTGCACCAAAAAACAAATTATGCAAGTGCCCCTGGCTGAAAAGGTGGAGGGGGACACACACACACACACTAAAACCGGCAAATTAAACAAGATAAACTTTAGACATATAAAATCAAATTAGAATTTGGTTGCCGGGGGTGATGATGCACTCCAGTCCCTCCGGCGCCCACCTCTTGTGGAAGGCCGCAAGCATATCGGTGGACACCGCGTGCTCCATCTCCAGGGACACCCTGGCTCAGATGTAACCGCGGAAGAGAGGCTTGCAGTCGGGCTGAACGACTCCCTCGATTGCTCGCTGCCTGGACCGGCTGATGGCCCCCCTTGGCCGTGCTCAGGAGCAGTCTTACAAGGAGGCCCTTGGACCTGCCCGTTCCCCTCCGCACAGGGTGCCCAAAGATCAGGGAGCTTGGGACTGAAGTGCAACCAGAATTTGAGGAGCAGCCCCTCTAGACCGCAGAAATTGCAGGCAGCCTGGGAGCCCATGAACCGACTTAAAAATTTATTGCACAAGACTGCTCCGTGCACCATCATCAAGGCCAAAGACCCCAATAAATAAAGGGAGGACTCCTGTGTAAATGTTGATCTCTTAGAGGACGAGACCGGGGAATTAGTAATGGGGAACATGGAGATGGCAGAAACTCTGAACAAATATTTTGTATCAGTCTTTATGGTAAAGGACACTAACAATATTCTGACAGTGGATAGTCAAGGGGCTATAGGGGGGAGGAACTTAACACAATCACAATCACGAAGGAGGTGGTACTCAGTAATATAATGGAACTAAAGGCAGATAAATCCTCTGGACCTGATGGCTTGCATCCTAGGGTCTTAAGAGAAGTAGCGGCAGGGATAGTGGATGCATTGGTTGTAATTTACCAAAATTCCCTGGATTCTGGGGAGGTCCCAGCAGATTGGAAAACTGCAAATCTAACGCCCTTTTTAAAAAAAGGAGGCAGACAAAAAGCAGGAAACTATAGACCAGTTAGCCTAACATCTGTGGTCGGGAAAATGTTGGAGTCTATTATTCATCATAGGCAGTCCCTCAGAATCGAGGAAGACTTGCTTCCACTCATGAAATGAGTTCTTTGGTGGCTGAACAGTCCAATACGAGAGTCACAGGCGGGACAAACATTCGTCAAGGGAAGGGTTGGGTGGGACTGGTTTACCACATTCTCCTTCCACTGCCTGTGCATGACCTCTTCATGCTCTCGGCATTGACATTCGAAGAGCTCAACACCCTCCCGGATGCACTTTCTCCACCTAGGATGCTCTTCAGCCAGGGATTCCCAGGTGTCAGTGGTGATGTCGCACTTTACCAGGGGGGCTTTGAGGGTGTCCTTGTCATGTTCCCGCTGCCTACCTTTGGCTCGTTTGCCGTGCAGGAGCTCCGCATAAAGCATTTCCTTAGGGTGGGTCTCGTGTCTTTTATTATTAAAGAAGCAGTAGCAGGACATTTGGAAAAACATAATTCAGTCAGGCAGAGTCAGCATGGATTTATGAAAGGGAAGTCATGTTTGACAAATTTGCTGGAGTTCTTTGAGGATGTAATGAACAGGGTGGATAAAGGGGAACCAGTGGATGTGGTGTATTTGGACTTCCAAAAGGCATTTGACAAAGTGCCACATAAAAGATTACTGCACAAGATAAAAGTTCACGGGGTTGGGGGTAATATATTAGCATGGATAGAGGATTGGCTAACAGAGAACAGAGTGTCGGGATAAATGGTTAATTCTCTAGTTGGCAACCAGTAACTAGTGGGGTGCCGCAGGGATCAGTGCTGGGAACCCAACTATTTACAATCTATATTAATTGGAAGAAGGAACTGAGTGTAATGTAGCCAAGTTTGCTGACGATACAAAGATGGGAGGAAAAGCAATGTGTGAGGAGGGCACAAAAAATCTGCAAAAGGGCAGAGACAGGCTGAGTGGACAAAAATTTGGCAGATGGAGTATAATGTTGGAAAGTGTGAGGTCATGCACTTTGGCAGAAAAAAATCAAAGAGCAAGTTATTATTTAAATGGAGAAAGATTGCAAAGTGCCGTAGTACAGCGGGACCTGGGAGTACTTGTGCATGAAACACAAAAGGATAGTATGCAGGTACAGCAAGTGATCAGGAAGGCCAATGGTATCTTGGCCTTTAATGCGAAGAGGATGGAGTATAAAAGCAACTATATAAGGTATTGGTGAGGCCACACCTGGAATACTGCGTGCAATTTTGGTTTCCATATTTACGAAAGGATATACCTTGGTTTGGAGGCAATTCATAGAAGGTTCACGAGGTTGATTCCGGCGATGAGGGGGTTGACTTATGAGGAAAGATTGAGTAGGTTGGGCCTCTACTCATTGGAATTCAGAAGAATGAGAGGTGATCTTATCGAAATGTATAAGATTATGAGGGGGCTCGACAACTTGACAAGGCAGAGTGGATGTTTCCATTGATGGGGGAAACTAGAACTAAAGGGCACGATCTTAGAATAAGGGGACGCCCATTTAAAATGGAGAGGAGGAGAAATTTCTTCTGAGGGTTGTAAATCTATGGAATTCGTTGCCAGAGCTGTGGAAGCTGGGACATTTGAATAAATTTAAGACAGAAATAGACATTTTCTTAAACGATAAGGGGATAAAAGGTTATGGGGAGTGGGTGGGGAAGTGGAGCCGAGTCCATGGTCAGATCAGCCAGGATCTTATTGAATGGCGGAACAGGCTCGAGGGGCCGTATGGCCTACTCCTGTTCCTATTTCTTATGTTCTTATGAAATGTTCATCCCATTAGCTTGTGTTGTATTCAAACTCTGATCTCCGATGCAAGACCAGTGTCTAACCCATGATTGCACCATCCAAATCAAAAAAGGGTATACCAACTTTCTACCACTTCATAAAACCTGCTTAAGATGCAAGTAACTTTATTCTTCTCTTCCCAAAATCTGTGTTTAATTTAATTACACTATTCTATTTATTTTACCCTATCTGCTTTATTGGATTTAATATTTACTTCTGATGCAAGGATATTTAATTCAGATGCAATTAATTTGTCCATTCTTTTCCCCTCCCCACTATTGACATGATTACACATTTTCTCTCATTACTTCTCATGTTAAATTCATAGCTTTTTGTAAAGTGGCCATTGGTTTCGCACTGCACCAGGTAGCCTTTAACCACACCAATGGCTTTAAATGAATTGATCATTCATCATGCTCTGAACTTGGCTGACTGCAGCCAAAATGTCCAAACTAAGCATCAAAGCACCTCAAACATTCCCTTCTTGTCCCACTGTGAACATCTGTATAAAGTGTTGAGAAAGATTTTAATTTGGCTTCTCTCCCCTTCCCCACTGCTAACCTCACCATTAAATGTTCTGCCTGGTTTGTTCTGGTTTACTATGCTATTATAATTCCACAGGAATAGGGTGAAAATTACAACTCCCAGGATGGAAACAAATCACACACAGAATTTGTCCATAAAAATTACAATAAAAATCCCAGCTCAGAGAAAATTTTTGATTCTGGGGCTGAGCAGAACTCAAGCCAGTAAAATCAGAAAGTTTCCCTGCATGACAATGGTGACTACACTTCAGAAAAGTAATTTGTTGACTGTGAAGTACTTTGGGACATCAATATTTCTAATTGATGATGTTCACAAACTAAGAATTGCTTTCTGCCTGTGTTTTTTTCATACTTCTTTAGGTTTTGATCAACATTTATGATGAGATAATGATCACCAGGGTATCTCCTACCAGACACCATGTAGAGAATTACCAGAAACAGAGTAGAGGCACAATGATTAGGTGGGTAGAGTTAAAAGTAGGTTACAGCAAAAATATGGAAAGGAAAAAAAAAAGTTCAAATATGGGCTGAGATATAAAAATATTCAACCCAATTTTGATTTGAAGTCTCCAGCATCCAATTTATAATTCAGTAGCTCGTGTCTTGCCAAAGTCTTCCATAAACTCCCATCTCTCACAAGTGGCTCTCAATGCCTTTGCTTCAACATGATCTTTGCAGGCTAATAAAAACTTATGCTGATTGTTGATCTTATTTAAAAAATCATGAGGACAAATACACTTTCAAGATAGTACTTCAGTCAACATCCACTTGTAGTATAAATGCCAACTCATTAACAATTACTAGGTGGTTCGGTAAAGCAAGCATGTACAATTCAAAGCAACAATATTAAGGAGACACATGCAAGCTATTGAAAAATATTCATACCACATTGTGGTTTAATTGCATTTGAATCTAGACAATTGAGATTATGTCAAAGACCCACAATTAATATAACAGTAAACGCTTGAAAATGCCATTCTGCTTTCCAGGGGAATGTTCTCAATCTTAACAGCACATGGAATGATTGCTCTGTTGAATCTAGTCAGACGCCTGTGGCTACTTTCACCTGAGAAAATTCTGTTCCATTTTCCTTAAAGGAGCACGTTTCAGCAGAAGTAGCTTGTAAAGTAGGAAGCAGCTTGTAAGTTTCCCAAAAATTAAAAGCTATGGGGAGTCTGTTAAAAAAATCAATTTTATCAATCCAGGAAACAATAAGCTTCTTAAAATACATAATACAAACAACTAGTTGTTTGCAAAATAGGATTGTAAAATAATGCAATCTTTTTTTATTACATACAAATAGTATGTTTTCAGATCATAGCTAAATTGGTGCCATTTCATTTTCAAGAGCTCATCTTGAAAATGGAGCTTTCAACAAAAGCAACCATAGCATTTTTTTCTCAAATCAAATTAAAATATATCTTCTTTTTTTAAAGACATAATGGAAGTATTCAGATCCTCATTCAATAAATTGTTTTCTCATGCTCCAATATACTCAAGAACATTCATCTTTAACTCTATTGAATAACAGCAACCACGAATCAGCATGCAATGACTTCACATTTTGAAGTTAACTTAAACACAGGTAAATGAACCAAATGTGATCTTAACATTTTCAATTTATTAATCAATAAGTTTTTTTAACTAAACTTAAAAAAAACAAAATTTCTGCTGGACAAATATATTTCCCTGCAACACAAATCTACAATAACAAAATATGCAGCATTTATGAGAGCTCCTTGCTCCATAGATGTGCCTGATTTCTTCACCAATAACCCTATTTCAACATTTTGAGATATGTGCAATTTAGAACTACTTTATCGACTTCAAATAGGACTGCCACTAGAAGATCCATTAAAAAAAAAATCAAGTGTTTGGCAGCCTCTTACTATAATCGCAGTTCAGAGATGTACAAATAATGACATTCAAAATCATTGCAATTTTAGAATAGTGCTCAACATTACAAGGCATTAAAACACATGTTTTTAAAATGTGCTTTACTCTTTAAATCACAGCACTTCTCTCTCCTTCTATTACTTTACCTCAGTTATTGTGAAAATTCCTCCAAAGTGCTGACTCCAGTTAACTGGGACGACTGCTGAGGGCAAGATGGGCATTTCTTTCCCATTGGTTAAAAGTTGACAACAATAACAAGTCTACACCAGCACTAGGACATAAACATTTGACTGAATGAGGAAAAGTCACTTATCGTTTCACTGCCAGGCCATCCAGAGTACAATTAATTATTAGGCACTATGTTCGTGAGCATTCTTTGCACAAGTTCAAAATATCTGCACCCATTATTACAGCATAGCATTTTTGCAAAATATTTCCAACAGTAAATTTGAGTTCCATATTTTACTACTGAATTGCTAATGGAGCTCAGAAATGTGAAACAAAATAACGTCAAAAAGATTTCCTGCCATAGAGGAAGCACAAAGTAAATTTGCAATTTGGGGGAGGGAGAAAAAGGGCGAGAGTGGAAACAGGAGTGTTCTCTAGTATTCTACTTGGCCTGTAGTGTTAAGTTTACAATAATTCACACCACTTAACTGCTGTACAAACATAGCTGTAACTCTTAAGACTGTGTTTTGGTGTCACCAGCTCTCATTAAAGCCTTGATTGCCCTGGCCCGCATTTCTAGTTCTAGCAGTTCCAGTTGCTGTGCTGAAGGCTGAAGACCATCCCCATTAGGATTGGGAGAACCAGCAGATTGATCTCTCCCTGTGGTAGAGCCCGACAAACCTAGAATCTCATTTACACTCTTTTCAATGTCCTTTTGAATCTCATCTTCAACACCAACACGAGTTGTCGTACTTTTGTGAACTATCAAGTCTGTATTGTCTTCTTGTTCATTGCAGTTTTGTTCTATGTCACTATCATATGCTTCAGCATTTATGCTAAGGGCATCACTTTCATCTCCAGAGGCCCCACCTGATTCAGAAAGGACAAATCCATATTATTTAATGACTTAATGCATATCAATTAACTGAAAATGTACCTTTCATTGAGCTTAGTAAATAAAATATACCAAGAATGCAACAAGAAAATCCAGCTGTTGTATCTCCATTTTAAATATGATACATCACTGAACTAGTAACATTCCACATTTGACTAGAGAGCAGGCCATCCTAGACTGGGTCTTGTGTAACGAGAGAGGATTAATTAGCAATCTGGTTGTGGGGAAGTGTGAGCATAATATGGTAGAATCCTTCATTAAGATGGAGAGTGACAGTTAATTCAGAGACTAGGGTCCTGAACTTAAAGAAAGGAAACTTCGATGGTATGAGACGTGAATTGATTAGGATAGACTGGAGAATGATACTTAAAGGGTTGACGGTGGATGGGCAATGGCAGACATTTAAATATCACATGGATGAACTACAACAATTGTACATCCCTGTGTAGCTAAGAATAAAAAAAGGGAAGGTGGCTCAACCGTGGCCAACAAGGGAAATTAGGGAAAGTGTTAAATTCAAGGAAGAGGCATATAAATTGGCCAGAAAAAGCAGCAAACTTGAGGACTGCAAGAAATTTAGAATTCAGCAGAGGAGGACAAAGGGTTTAATTAGGAGGGGGAAAATAGAGTATAAGAGTAAGCTTGCAGGGAACATAAAAACTGACTGCAAATGCTTCTATAGATACGTGAAGAGAAAAAGATTAGTGAAGACTAATGTAGGTCTCTTACAATCAGAATCAGGGGAAATCATAATGGGGAACAAGGAAATGGCAGACCAATTGAACAAATACTTTGGTTCTGTCTTCACTAAAGAAGACACGAATAACCTCCCAAAAATACTGTGAACCGAGAGTCTAGCGAGAAAGGAGAACGAAAGGAAATCTTTGTCAGTCAGGAAATGGTGTTGGGGTAATTGAAGGGACTGAAGACCAATAAATCCCCAGGGCCTGATAGTCTGCATCCCAGAGTACTTAAGCAAATGGCCCTAGAAATAGTAGATGCATTGATGGTCATTTTCCAACATTCCATGGACTCTGGTTCAGTTCCTATGGATTGGAGGGTAGCTAATGTAACCCAACTTTTAAAAAAAGGAGGGAGAGAGAAAACAGGGAATTATAGACCGGTTAGCCTGACATCGGTAATGGGGAAAATGCTGGAATCAATTATTAAAGATGTAATAGCAGCGCATTTGGAAAGCAGCGACAGGATCGGTCCAAGTCAGCATGGATTTATGAAAGGGAAATCATGCTTGACGAATCTTGTGGAATATTTTGAGGATGTAACTAGTAGAGTGGATAAGGGAGAACCAGTGGATGTGGTTTATTTGGACTTTCAAAAGGCTTTTGACAAGGTCCCACACAGGAGATTAGTGTGCAAAATTAAGGCACATGGTATTGGGGGTAATGTATTGATGTGGATAGAGAACTGGTTGGCAGACAGGAAGCAAAGAGTGGGAATAAACGGGTCCTTTTCAGAATGGCAGGCAGTGACTAGTGGGGTGCCGCAGGGTTCCGTGCTGGGATCCCAGCTATTTACAATATATATTAATGATTTAGATAAAGGAATTGAGTGTAATATCTCCAAGTTTGCAAATGACACTCAACTGGGTGGCAGTGCGAACTGCGAGGAGGATACTAGGAGGCTGCAGGGGAACTTGAACAGGTTAGGTAAATGGGCAAATGCATGGCAGATGCAGTATAATGTGGATAAGTGTGAGGTTATCCACTTTGTGGCAAAAACAGGAAGGCAGTTTATCAGAATGGTGACAGATTAGTAAAAGGGGAGGTGCAATGAGACCTGGCTGTCATGGTACATCAGTCATTGAAGGTAGGCATTTGAGTATCGGAGCAAGGAGGTCTTATTGCAGATGTACAGGGCCTTGATGAGACCACACCTTGAGTATTGTGTGCAGTTTTGGTCTCGTAATCTGAGGAAGGACATTCCTGCTATTGAGGGAGTGCAATGAAGATTCACCAGACTGATTCCCGGGATGGCAGGACTGACATATGAAGAAAGACTGGATCGACTAGGCTTATATACACTGGAATTTAGAAGAATGAGAGGGGATCTCATAGAAACATATAAAATTCTGACAGGATTGGACAGGATAGATGAAGGAAGAATGTTCCCGATGTTGGGGAAGTCCAGAACCAGGGGTCACAGTCTAAGGATAAGGGTTAAGCCATTTAGGACCGAGATGAGGAGAAACTTCTTCACTCAGAGAATTGTGAACCTGTGGAATTCTCTACCACAGAAAGTTGTTGAGGCCAGTTCGTTAGATATATTCAAAAGGGAGTTAGATGTGACCCCTACAGCTAAAGGGATCAAGAGGTATAGAGAGAAAGCAGGAGTGGGGTACTGAAGTTGCATGATCAGCCATGATCTTATTGAATGGTGGTGCAGGTTCGAAGGGCCGAAATGGCCTATTCCTGCACCTACCTTCTATGTTTTTATATTGATATCATTATGATCCAATTAAAATTAACCAGTTTTACATATTAAGATGTTTATGCAGTAGCACTTAATCTACAAAAAATGAAAAAAAACAGCGAATGGAGTCAGGTGTGATCAGTACATTGCTCAGTATCACAGAAACCTTGCTGAACTAAGCTCACAAAGGGACCACTGCATTTTTATATCACATGACATTCAGAATTTCCAGAACATTAAAGTGGAAGTTAAATGAAATGTGTAAATATTTAATTCTGAGTGAGCAAATCATTGGTTTGAATGTATATGATTATATTTAGTACATCCATTTTTAAAATTAATGTGATTTAATTGACTGTGGTCTAGAGGATAGATGCTGGACTTCAAGGATTCCAGACCCCCCCCCCCACCCCCAATAACTACACTATAATTTTTAACAATTCACCTTCACAAATCCCATCAATGGCACTGTCCCAACTGGCATGGAAAGGTTGCCGTTACATTGAATTATCTCCGAGATCATCAAAGCTTCTCAGTGCTGTTTGAACTTGACTCTTCCCGAATAAAGAGTATTAATTTAATACCAGAGTTTAAACCATTTCTCCATGCCCCAGTCCCACCCTAATAACCCAACTGTGCTCAGAATAGCATTTGGAATGTAGCAAAAGGGTCTGAAGTTATTTCCTCTAACTGTAGAACCATCCCATTTGCACTGTGAGACTGTCACCAACAAGAAAATACGACCACAATTCCATGAACATGCAACCAACCTTGGATCTGCCTCCTCTTCACAATGTACAATAAAACTTAAATACAACATTTCACATGTGCACCAAAAATTTAATTTCCTAACTTCACCTTAAGAATGTCAAGCAAAAAAGATAAAATCCACCCTTTTCTACTGCCCTACTCAGCAATTTGACTCAACGATAACCAAGGTGAAACTCAAGGATTATGATGATCAAATTCAAAGTAGGTAAAGATACAAAAGTTCAAGGGGTTGGGGGTAATATATTTGCATGGGCAGAGGATTGGCGAACAGAAAACAGAGTCGGGATTAATGGTTCATTCGCGGGTTGGCAATCAGTAACTAGTGGGGTGCCGCAGGGATCAGTGCTGGGATTCCAACTATTTACAATCTATATTAACGACTTAGATGAAGGGACCGAGTGTAACGTAGCCAAATTTGCTGATGATACAAAGGTGGAAGGAAAAGCAATGTGTGAGGAGGACTCAAAAAATCTGCAAAAGGACATAGACAGGCTAAGTGAGTGGGCAAACATTTGGCAGATGGAGTATAATGTTGGAAAGTGTGAGGTTATGCACTTTGGCAGAAAAAAAAAATCGAAGAGCAAGTTATTATTTAAATGGAGAAAAATTGCAAAAGTGCTGCAAGTACAGCGGGACCTGGTGCATGAAACACAAAAAGATAGTATGCAGGTACAGCAAGCGATCAGGAAGGCCAATGGAATCTTGGCCTTTATTGCAAAGGGGATGGAGTATAAAAGCAGGGAAGTCTTGCTACAGTTATACAGGGTATTAGTGAGCTCATACCTGGAATACTGCGTTTGGTTTCCATATTTCAAAAAAGGTATACTTGTTTTGGAGGCAGTTCAGAGAAGGTTCACTAGGTTGATTCCGGAGATGAGGGGGTTGACTTATGAAGAAAGGTTGAGTAGGTTGGGGCTCTACTCATTGGAATTCAGAAGAATGAGAGGTGATTTTATTGAAACGTATAAGATTATGAGAGGGCTTGACAAGGTGGATGCAGAGAGGATGTTTCCACTGATAGCGAAGACTAGAACAAGGGGGCACAATCTTAGAATAAGGGGCTGCCCATTTAAAACTGAGATGAAAGTGAATTTCTTCTCTCAGAGGATTGTAAATCTGTGGAATTCGTTGCCTCAAAGAGCTGTGGAAGCTGGGTCATTAAATAAATTTAGGGCATAGACAGTTTCTTAACTGATAAGGGAATAAGGGGTTATGGGGAGTGGGCAGGGAAGTGGACCAGAGTCCATGATCGGATCAGCCACGATCGTATTAAATGGCGGAGCAGGCTTGAGGGGCCATATGGCCTACTCCTGCTCTTATTTCTTATATTCTTCTATACTTGAGCACCAAAGGGATTTGGTTTATACTGTGTCTGGCTTTTTTCACTTTGAAATCATCTTTATTTTTTTAAATGGAGATTTTACCATCTAGAGGCTGAACTTCAAGAACTACACATTGAGTTGTGCATGGATGGAGGTAGCTGTACAACACACAGGCACCTCATGCCAAAACCATTAAGAAAATTCTTGGCTGAGATATTGTTCAACTAGCCTTGCACAACTAATTTTTATATCAAGAGTCACAGGATATTCAGTAAGGAACCGCAAAATGCAGTACAGGTGCAGCGTCGAAAATACGGAGTTCCGGAATCCGGAAAAATCAGTGGCAGGGTCATCTGGAATCCATTAAAATGTTCCGGAATCTGGACCGCTGACCTTGCCGATCTCAAGGTCCCGCCACTGCCCGACCTCGGGCCTTTCCCCAACTGACCTTACCTCGGGGCTTCCTCGCCGGCCCACACGAACACCTCCTTTTCGGCGAGGCCCGCCCAAACACCTCCCCCTCGGCGGGACCCCACCCAAACACCTCCCCCTCGGCGGGGTCCCGCCCAAACACCTCCTCCCTCGGCGGGGCTCTGCCCAAACACCTCCTCCCTCGGCGGGGCCCCGCCCAAACACCTCCCCCCTCGGGGCCCCGCCCAAACATCTTCTCGGCGGGGCCCTGCCCAACAACCTCATCAACGGGGCCGGCCAGCCTGAACAGCTCCTCGGCGGGGACCCCCTCCCTCTTTTTTGATGTTCCAAAATCCGTAAGTAGCCAAACCTGGGCTCGGGTATTTCTGGATTTGTGATGTCAGAAAGATCGAAAGTCCAGAAATGCCCAGAATCCGGAACGGCCTCGGTCCCAAGGGTTCTGGATCCTTGACGCTGCACCTGTACTCTACAAACGTAACAAAATATGATAACTTTAATTTGGTTACCAGTGAATTAGAGGACTTCTTTCCAAATATAAAAAATCTGTATTCCTTAAAGTGTATCCTTTATATCACAGGTAGATAGTTTAATTTAAATCTACCTACAATGCCTGGAATGCTTTAATACAAAGCCACCCCTTGCAATAATGGCTGCTATCTTGAAAATACTATAACAAGGAGGTTAAATTATCAACATAAATACATTTCCAGTCCTTTTGAGAGTAGAAATGTTATCTGTGGAATGTATTTTGTTAAGGGTAGAATAGATATAATGATAGCTTACTACACTGGAGTTTTGCTTGGGAGTTTTTCAGGGAATTTTAACCTGGTTATTCATCCCAGCAGATAATCTTGTGGCAACTATAGCTGTGCAAACAATGTGGCGGATAGAAAGGAATCAAATACATGGGCTAAATAGATTTTTCTGATTTCAAGTTTTGTTTTAGATCTTAAATAAACTGTGTTGTCTTGGTTTGAGTTAGAATACATTTGGGACAGTCAGTCACTGAGCTAGGATGAGGGTTATATTCCAGTAGTTAATGTACCCAGTAAAGCACTGGTTAGCTCCATTTTGATATTCAAGGTTACTGCTCTTCTGGATGTTAATTTAAAAAAGCATGTGATTCTGTCCATGCAATACAAAATGTCCAATATAGAATAGGATTCACCTTCCCAGACTAATTAAATCTACCCAGCTTTCTATGCAGTGGAAAGTATTAAAGTAGCAAAGCTCTTCCTCCAATTTTATCTTTAACAATTTGAAATGCACAAAGCTGATGAAGTGCAATAGCAAAATCAGTTTGAAGCACTACCAAATACTTTTAACATCTTGGATTATTTTAAAATAATCTACACATAATTGATATGAATGAACTGTGCAGCATCACTAAATTAAGGATAACAGTTTCAAATTTTTACTGTTGAGGATTTTCAAAGTTTCAAAGTTAGTGGGCAACTGTTACAGCATTAGTTTTGACCTGTAGCATTTACATTTCAAATGCCACAGTACGGCAACGGTGTAAACAAGTTAAAGGTGAACTGTAGCTAACAAAATGTACAACTTTCTGCAATATGTCAATTGGCAATTGTAAGACGATCAATCATCACATATGTTAGTGTAGGATTTTCTACTACCTGTAGCCAGAAATGATACAGTTCACAGGCTTTTCTGCTGATTGTGCAAGGGAACAAAGATGCAGAATTAAACAGCTAGAGTAGGTATGTCAGTAGAATAGCACATATGTAAAGTCCAAGCACAAATTTCTTGAAAGCAATGTTTGTGACATATGGACCACCAGCACTTTATCATGCTGTAAATTACTAATATGTAACAGCAGAACCCTCTACATGGACACATGGATAGTTTTCTGAAGTGATTATATCATAAGTGAAGACTATGCTTCAGCTATTTATCATAGCTGTTGAGGAAAAAAAAACAGTAAAATTCAACTCTACTCTATTTGTTCCAAAAGTGAAATGTTCCGGACATACACACTAACCCAGAAAACTAGTCACAACTGTCAGCCCAAAAAAACTAATGCAAAAAAGCCCTGCTTGTAAACTTATGCCATATAAAAACAAGTGGTTACACAGGGATTTGTAATTTAAGCTGTTGGCACACTCATTTCTTCACTGAAACTGAAAAAAAATATAAGTCCATGAAAGTCTGAAGGGAGAAATCCATATGTCGAGGAAATTGGTATGCATTTAAGGCGGGAGTTGCCCCAAAATATTTTGAATTTTTACATTGAAAATGACACATTCTGGCAAAGTTTAAACTCATTTATACTTCACAATTGATTTAAAAAATATATATAAATAGAATTATTTTTTAATGAGAAAAACAGGCCAACAATATCACTTCCCCAAAAGTCATTCCTTCAAGAGTCATTCTCCAATATATCAATCCTTCTGTGCTCCAGTTTACATTCCGAATCTCTCAGTTTGTACTGGAACTCTTCTAGTACTCCCTCTCGATACAACTTGGCATGCGTATCTTTCCCCAATTCTACCTCGCAATCTTCTTCAACCCCCTCTTCAGGCTAATCTCCTTCTCCCTCTTCCCCACCCGCAAATAAACCTGGCACACTTCTCCCCAAAAACAGGTACTCTCCTCCTCCCCACGCCACACCCTATTCAAGCTGACACTTCTTTTACACTTCCCAGTCACGCTGGCTCTCTGCTCTTTCTTTCCTCAACTCCCACATACCCGCTTCCCACTCCCAAGTTCAAACCAGTTCTTATCCATTTTCCTTCCCTCATCTCTTCATTACCATCATGTCTCCACTATCTTGCCATCCATTCCCCTTCTTATCCCTTTCTCGTTCATTGCAATCCATTTCCTCCTGCTAGTCCCCTCAGCACTATCTCTACCAGAATTTTGCGGCTAATGGAAGGGATGCTGGCTGCAGCATAGCATAAGTGGAAACTCCTGTCCTAGCAAGCATTCCTCTGTAGTGTAAAGCAGCCAGAATCCCTTCCAGTAGTGGCAGGACTCTTGTAGGAATGACAAGGCGGCGAGTGGGGCCAGTCCACAATGACTTTTGAGCAAATCCTGACACCTTATCCAGATTTCTAAAATATTAATCAGCATAAACACTGATGATTGGCAAGTATATCATCTCCTGCTTTTTCCAACAGAAGTTCACTTGGGTTTCTGGATACAAGGGGTGCATATTTTATCTTACTCCTATTTAAATGTGCACAGGAAAATTCCTTTTATTATTTTTGTATAGGATTAACCAATTCAAAATTGCTTAACTCTTAATTTGTCACGGTTCCACAAATTACAGTTTATAATGAAAAAAAAAAATCAGGAATCAGAAGAAATCACTGGAATGGAATCTACGACATAACTTATGCAAAGGGTACAATGCTTAAGAAAGACCGGTAAAATGGCACCCTCTTGTGTTCATTAACCCATTTAAGTTCCATACAGTTTTTGAAACCAGAAATATCTCTCATTGGAATTGCCATTTTGTGTATATCCAAATAACAGTTGACCTATCAGCCCAATTTTGATTACTGTAACAAATTATTAAAGATTTATTATTCTGTTATCAGATTACATCCATTTTGAAAGAAATAAAAATTAAGGAAATCAAGAAAGCAAACTTTAGGCAAAGGTAAAATAGTTTCCTTGATCTTATTTTTAATTATGGCAAAATATTAACTCAAGTCCCCATAACTTTTAAAAAGGATACACACAAGTGCCATAAGAAGAATTAAAAAAAATAAATGCAGCATTCCAATGCCAATTTAACTTACCCTGTTTCAGTTTGGGTGCCTCTTGTTCATTGTACTTTTTATAGGAAGATGTGGAATCTATATTATTATCCTGTCTGGAAAAAAGGTCAAAACTTCAGAGCTTGTTTTTATCCCTCTTTTGTTAGAATATATTTAACAATGCAGACGAATAAACAAATTTTAAAATCATAATATCCAATAAGAAAGAGCAAAAGAAAAATTCTAAGTAGACAACTTCTGCCATCTTGTGGCAATTTTGAGGTAGTACATACTGTACAGAATTTATAAAGTTATTGAAGGCATGTTACTGTAATTCAAAGCTAAATATACTTTATAGAAAAAACACTTGAATGTAAATAAAACCAATTAAATTCATATTTATTTCTTCCACAAAATATCGTCAGAATAGGGTGGAATAAACTAGCCCAACAACCAAGAGCTACTGCTTTGTTCCTTGGAATGGCATACATACAAAAACGTATACAGGTTCGACCTCCCAAATCTGGAGTTCCAAACTCCGCAATGTTCCGAAATCTGGACATCGCGCTGATCCGTAGAGGGGTCGTCTGAAATCCAGAAAATGTTCCGAAATCCGAACATTTTTTTTAAATGGCGATAGCGGTATTTTTTTGGAATTTTGCGCCAAAAATACCGCTAATCACTCCGCTATATTTTAAAGGCCCAACGGTAAAAATCAGCGAAAACTGCGGTCGGTCCGAGCCAACTTTACTCCGGGGCCGATTACCGCTGTGAGTTGGGCCTTGGGAGGGGGAAAACATACAGAAAAAATTGCAAAAAACAAACAATAAAAAAAGAATCACAAAACATTTACAAGACACTTCACCATTGAATCGCTGAAAAATAATTAAAAAATAAAAACTTATCCTTTTTGCAGGTCTTCATACTTACCGCTGTCCCAATGGCTGCAACGCTGGTTTTTCCCGGGCAGTTTTTTTCGACCTAACTATGGGTCACCGCTGAGCCAAATAGTTTTTTTTCCGCAACAGTAAATAATCCCCCCCCCCTCACCACGACACACGCACCAAAATAAACTGCAAAAAACAAAACAAAACAAAAAAATCACAAAACATTCACAAGACACTTAACTATCTAATCACTGCAAAAGAATTAAAAAATAAAAACTATAACTTACCTTTTTTGCAGATCTTCATACCTACCGCAGTCCTTGGGGCTGCAACGCAGGTTTTTCTCGGGCGTTTTTTTTTGCCCAGAATATGGCCGGCCGAAAGGTTCCGAAATCCAGAAATACCCGAACCTCGGCCCGGATATTTCCAGATGTCGGAAAAACATTCCAAAATCCTGAAAATTCCGAAATCTGGAATGGCCTTGGTCCAGAGGTTTCTGGATTTCGGAGGTCGAATCTGTACACACATTTCACCAATTAATCTCCATCAACTTCCATTATCTTTTAACTTGCTTATCGGAGCTGGACAAAACTTAAATTGCAAAAATACACACATATGCAATATTGTTTTTGTTCATGATCGGTTACTCAGGAGTCAGCCATTTACACATTTTCAAATAATGGCTCCCATATTTTCTTGAATAATTCCCATTTCAAAAAAACACATTTTCAGGAAGGACACTAGAGCTGTGGAAAGACTATGGCCAAGATTCACTAGATAGATTCCGGGAACAAATAGTTAGGAGTTATACAGGTTCTGAAAATTAGTAGTTTCCCGAACTGGAACAGGGAAGGTTAAGTGTGCATGGGTGTGGGCAGGGGAGGTTAACCAATTGAGCTTTTAAAAATTGCAAAACATATTTAGAGTATAAATAGTGAAGAATTGTTACCACTGGTTGGGGAACCGGCAACAATAGGGCATAGATGGATCAGCAGCAGTAGAACAAAGGGGAAATTCAGAGTCCCCCATCCCCCTCCCCGCCCCCAGAGGACTATTTTGCAGATGATACAAAACTTGGCAAAATTGTAGATAATGATGAGGATAGTTATAAGCTTCAGAATGACGCAGACAGAATGGCAGATGGAGTTGAATGCAGAGTGTGAAGTGATGCACTTTGGGAGGAATATGAAAAGACAGTATACTATAAATGGCATGATTCTGAAAAATGCAGATAAGCATTTGTGGACCTTGGTGTCCATATCCACAAATTCTTAAAAGTGGCATGCCAAGTTGATAAGATGATTAAATGCATATGGGTTATTTGGGTTTATAAATAAGAGGCATAGAATATAAAAGCTAAAGAGATCGTGCTTGAAATTTATAAATTACTGGTTAGGCCTCAGCTGGACTATTGTGGACAATTCTGGGCACTACACTTTAGGAAAGATGTAAAGGCCTTAGAAAGGGGAGAGGAGGTTTACCAGGATATTACCAGGGATGAAGGACCTCAGTTATGAGGAGCGGTTGGAAAAGTTAGGACTGTTCTCCGTGGAACGGAAAAGTTTAAGAGGTGACCGAATAGAGGGTTTCAAGATGACGAGAGGTTTTGATAGTGTAGATAGAGAAAAACTATTCACTCTGGCCAGAGAGTCAATAACCAGAGGTAAAAGATTTAAAATCATTGGTAAAAGATCTAGAGGGGAGATGAGGAGAATTTTTTTCACTCAGGAATTTTTTTCACTCATGAAAATGTGGTGGAAGCCAATTCCATAAATAATTTTTAAAAGGGAGTTGTACAAGTATTTGAGGATGAGGAACTTACAGGATTACGGGCAAAAAGCAGGGACGTGGGACTAAGCACTACTGCTCTTTCAAAGAGGCAATATGGGCCGAATAGCCTCCTGTGTTATGCTTTTTTGATTCTATTAAGACATGGAATTTTTTTTACATTCGGCTATTGTGATAAAGACTATACATTTCACTTCAAATTAAACTGGCTAGGCATTTCAAAAAAGCAAAAAATGAACTAGAGAAAAGGCAGTAAAATAGCATTAGAATAGATAAATTCAGTTGGTACAGGCGTGATCACTCAATTCCTTCTATGCTATAATTCCTGTGATTTTCAAGGATTAGGAAAACAATGCATTTTTGGTGACAGCTTTACTTTTATGTTGATTTTTTGTTAAGGTGTTACCTTAGCTAAGTTAGTAGTGTCTCTAAGTTAGAAGGTTGTGGCTTCAAGCCCTATTTCAGACCCTCTATAATCTAGGTTGCCACACTAGTGCATTACTAAGTGAGTGTCATAAGAACACAAGAACATAAGAATTAGGAACAGGAGTAGGCCATCTAGCCCCTCGAGCCTGCTCCGCCATTCAAAAAGATTGCAAAACCGAGACCCATCTATTTGGACAGTTAGATGTTTAAGATCCCATGGCAATTTCCAAAGACCAGCAGGGAGTTTTTTCCACTGGCCTGGAAGGATGGTAAGAAATGAAAATGTGGAACAATGACCCATAACCTTCCCTCAACACTACCAAAAACAGATTGATCATTTATTTCATTAATATTTTCAGAATCTTGCTGCTGTATTTGCCTACATAACAGTGACACATTCAAAAGGCAACTTGTGTGAAGCATTTTTGATACATTTTCCTGAACTGTAAGGTGCTGATAAATAGGATTACACTTTCCAATGTAAAGTGCTTTGGAATATCCAGAGGATGTGACAGGCACACTATAAATCTAAGTTCTTCCTTTTTTTCATGCAGTAGTGTCTCAGCAAAGAATGTTGACTGATATGCTCCCAAGCATGGTTTTATGAAAGAGAAATCATGTTTGACAAATTTGCTGGAATTCTTTGAGGATGTAACGAGCAGGGTGGATAAAGGGGAACCAGTGGATGTGGTATAGTTGGATTTCCAGAAGGCATTCGATAAGGTGCCACATAAAGATTACTGCATAAGATATAAGCTCACAGGATTGGGGGTAATATATTAGAATGGATAGAGGATTGGCTAATGAACAGAAAAGAGAGTCTGGAAAAATGAGTCATTTTCTGGTTGGCAAACAGTGACTAGTGGGATGCCGCAGGGATCAGTGCTGTGTCCTCAACTATTTACAATCTATATTAATGACGTGGATGAAGGGACAGAGTGTAATGTAGCCAAGTTTTCTGATGATACAAAGATGGGTGGGAAAGCAAATTGTAAGTAGGACACAAGAAATCTGCAAAAGGATATAGACGGGCTAAATGAGTGGGCAAAGATTTGGCAGATGGAGTATAATGTGGGAAAATGTGAAGTTACCCACTATGGCAGAAAAAAATAGAAAAGCAAATTATAATTTAAATGGAAAAATTGCAAAGTGTTGCAGTACAGAGGGACTTGGGGTCCTTGTGCATGAAACACAAAGTTAGTATGCAGATACAGCAAGTAACCAGGAAGGCAAATGGAATGTTGGCCGTTATTGCAAGGGGGATAGAATATAAAAGCAGAGGTGTCCTGGTACAACTGTACAGGGTATTGGTGAGGCCACACCTAGAATACTGCAAACAGTTTTGGTCTCCGTATTTAAGGACATACAGGCATTGGAGGCTGTTCAGAGAAGGTTCACTAGGTTGATTCTGGAGATGAGTGGGGCGGCTTGACTTATAGAAACATAGAAAATAGGTGAAGTAGGCCATTCGGCCCTTCGAGCCTGCACCACTATCAATAAGATCATGGCTGATCATTCCTTCAGTACCCCTTTCCTGCTTTCTCTCCATAACCCTTGATCCCCTTAACCGTAAGGGCCATATCTAACTCCCTCTTGAATATATCCAATGAACTGGCATCAACAACTCTCTGCGGCAGGGAATTCCACAGGTTAACAACTCTCTGAGCGAAGAAGTTTCCCCTCATCTCAGTCCTAAATGGCCTACCCCTTATCCTTAGACTATGTCCCCTGGTTCTGGGCTTCCCCAACATCGAGAACATTCTTCCCGCATCTAACCTGTCCAGTCCCGTCAGAATCTTATATGTTTCTATGAGATCCCCTCGCATCCTTCTAAACTCCAGTGAATAAAGGCCCAGTAAATCCAGTCTCTCCTCATATGACAGACCAGCCATCCCTGGAATCAGTCTGGTGAACCTTCGCTGCACGCCCTCAATAGCAAGAACGTCCTTCCTCAGATTAGGAGACCAAAACTGAACACAATATTCCAGGTGAGGCCTCACTATGGCCCTGTACAATTGCAGTAAGACCTCCCTGCTCCTATATTCAAATCCCCTCACTATGGAGGCCAAAATACCATTTGCCTTCTTTACCGCCTGCTGTACCTGCATGCCCACTTTCATTGACTGATGAACCATGACACCCAGGTCTCGTTGCACCTCCTCTTTTTCTAGTCTACCGCCATTCAGAAAATATTCTGCCTTCGTGTTTTTTCCCCCAAAATGGATAACCTCACATTTATCCACATTACACTGCATCTGCCATGTATTTGCCCACTCACCTAATCTGTCCAAGTCACCCTGCAGCCTCTTAGCGTCCTCCTCACAGCTCACACCACCACCCAGTTTAGTGTCACCCGCAAACTTGGAGATATTACACTCTATTCCTTCATCCAAATCATTAATGTATATTGTAAAAAGTTGGGGTCCCAGCACTGAGCCCTGCGGCACCCCACTAGTAACTGCCTGCCATTCTGAAAAGGACCCGTTTATCCTGACTCTCTGCCAACCAGTTCTCTATCCGTGTCAGTACATTACCCCCAATACCATGAGCTTTGATTTTGTACACTAATCTCTTGTGCGGGACCTTGTCAAAAGCCTTTTGAAAGTCCAAATACACCATAACCACAGGTTCTCCCTTGTCCACTCTACAAGTTACATCCTCAAAAAATTCCAGAAGATTCGTCAAGCATGATTTCCCTTTCATAAATCCATGCTGACTCGGTCCGATCCTGTCACTGCTTTCCAAATGGGCTGCTATTTCATCCTTAATAATTGATTCCAACATTTTTCCCACTACCGATGTCAGGCTAACCGGTCTATAATTACCCGCTTTCTCTCTCCCTCCTTTTTTAAAAAGTGGCGTTGCATTAGCTACCCTCCAGTCCATAGGAACTGATCCAGAGTTGATAGATTGTTGGAAAATGATCACCAATGCATCCACTATTTCCAGGGCCACTTCCTTCACTGGGATGCAGACTATCAAGACCCGGGGATCTATCGGCCTTTAATCCCATCAATTTCCCTAACACAATTTCCCGCCTAATAAGGATATCTTTCAGTTCCTCATTCTCACTAGACCCACTGTCCCCTAGTACATTCGGAAGGTTATTTGTATCTTCCTTTGTGAAGACAGAACCGAAGTATTGGTTCAATTGGTCTGCCATTTCTTTGTTCCCCATTATGATTTCCCCTGATTCTGATTGTAAGGGACCTACATTAGTCTTCACTAATCTTTTTCTCTTCACGTATCTATAGAAGCTTTTGCAGTCAGTTTTTATGTTCCCTGCAAGCTTACTCTTATACTCTATTTCCCCCCATCTAATTAAACCCTTTGTCCTCCTCTGCTGAATTCTAAATTTCTCCCAGTCCTCAGGTTTGTTGCTTTTTCGCGCCAATTTATATGCCTCTTCCTTGGTTTTAACACTATCCTTAATTTCCCTTGTTAGCCATGGTTGAGCCACCTTCCCAGTTTTATTTTTACTCCAGACAGGGATGTACAATTGCTGAAGTTCATCCATGTGATCTTTAAATGTTTGCTATTCCTTATCCGCTGTCAACCCTTTGAGTATCATCTGCCAGTCTATTCGAGACAATTCACACCTCATACCGTCGAAGTTACCTTTCCTTAAGTTCAGGACCCGAGTTTCCGAATTAACTGTCACTCTCCATCTTAATAAGGAATTCTACCATATTATGGTCACTTTTCCCCCAAACAACAAGATTGCTAATTAGTCCCTTCGCATTACACATCACCCAGTCGAGGATGGCCAGCTCCCTGGTTGGTTCCTCGACATATTGGTCAAGAAAACCATCCCTAATACATTCCAGGAAATCCGCCTCCACCGCATTGCTACCAGGTTGGTTAGCCCAATTTATATGTAGATTAAAGTCGCCCATGATTACTGCTGTACCTTTATTGCACACATCTTTTATTTCTTGTTTGATGCTGTCCCCAACCTCACTACTACTATTTGGTGGTCTATACACAACTCCCACCAGCGTTTTCTGCCCTTTGGAATTCTGCAGCTCCACCCATACTGATTCCACATCATCCAGGCTAATGTCCTTCCTTACAATTGCATTGATTTCCTCTTGAACCAGCAACGCCACCCCACCTCCTTTTCCTTTCTGTCTATCCTTCCTAAATGCTGAATACCCTTGGATGTTGAGTATCCAGCCTTGGTCACCGTGGAGCCATGTCTCAGAAATGCCAATCACATCATATCCGTTAACTGCTATCTGCGCAGTTAATTCATCTACCTTATTCCGAATAATACTTGCATTGAGGCACAGAGCCTTCAGGCTTGTCTTTTTAACACACTTTGCCCCTTTTGAATCTTGCTGTAATGTGGCCCTTTTTGCCTTGGGTTTCTCTGCCCTCCACTTTTACTATTCTCCTTTGTATCTTTTGCTTCTGCCATAGAAACATAGAAAATAGGTGCAGGAGTAGGCCATTCGGCCCTTCTAGCCTGCACCGCCATTCAATGAGTTCATGGCTGAACATTCAACTTCAGTACCCCATTCCTGCTTTCTCGCCATACCCCTTGATCCCCCTAGTAGTAAGGACCTCATCTAACTCCTTTTTGAATATATTTAGTGAATTGGCCTCAACAACTTTCCCTGCACTACTCTTCCTGTTGGTCTTCCATTCCCTATCTGGCTGTGGACCCTTTACCTGTGGTAAGACCAACTTACTAAACGTGCTATTCACGTCATTCTCAGCATCGTGCATGCTCCAGAGTGAATCCACCCGCAGCTCCAGCTCCGCAACGCGGTCAGTCAGGAGCTGGAGGCGGACACACTTCCCGCACATGTAGTCGTCAGGGACACCGGAAGTGTTCCTGACTTCCCACATAGTACAGGAGGAGCATAACACGTGTTATGTAGATAGGTTGAGCCTCTACTCATTGGAGTTCAGAAGAATGAGAGGTGATCTTATCGAAACATAAAAGATAATGAGGGGGTTCAACAAGGTGGATGCAGAGAGGATATTTCCACTCATAGGGGAAAGTAAAACTTGGGGACATAGTTTCAGAATAAGGGGCTGCCCATTTAAAACTGAGATGGAGGAATTTCTTCTGAGGGTTGTAAATCTAGGGAATTCTCTACCCAAGAGAGCTGTGGAGGCTGCGTCATTGAATATAGTTAAGGCGGAGATAGACAGATTTTTGAGCAATAAGGGGATAAGGGGTTATGGGGAGCGGGCGGGGAAGTGGAGCCGAGTCCATGATCAGATCAGCCATGATCTTATTGAATGGCGGAGCAGGCTCGAGGGTCCATATAGAAACATAGAAATATAGAAAATAGGTGCAGGAATAGGCCATTTCGGCTCTTCGAACCTGCACCACCATTCAATAAGATCATGGCTGATCATGCAACTTCAGTACCCCATTCCTGCTTTCTCGCCATACCCCTTGATCCCCCTAGTAGTAAGGACTTCATCGAACTCCCTTTTGAATATATTTAGTGAATTGGCCTCAACAACTTTCTGGGGCAGAGAATTCCACAGGTTCACCACTCTCTGGGTGAAGAAGTTTCTCCTCATCTCGGTCCTAAATGGCTTACCCCTTATCCTTAGACTGTGACCCCTGGTTCTGGACTTCCCCAACATTGGGAACATTCTTCCTGCATCTAACCTGTCTGAACCCATCAGAATTTTAAACGTTTCCATGAGGTCCCCTCTCATTCTTCTGAACTCCAGTGAATACAAGCCCAGTTGATCCAGTCTTTCTTGATAGGTCAGTCCCGCCATCCCGGGAATCAGTCTGGTGAACCTTTTTGCTGCACTCCCTCAATAGCAAGAATGTCCTTCCTCAGGTTAGGAGACCAAAACTGTACACAATACTCCAGGTGTGGCCTCACCAAGGCCCTGTACTCAAATCCCCTCGCTATGAAGGCCAACATGCCATTTGCTTTCTTAACCGCCTGCTGTACCTGCATGCCAACCTTCAATGACTGATGTACCATGACAACCAGGTCTCGTTGCACCTCCCCTTTTCCTAATCTGTCACCATTCAGATAATAGTCTGTCTCTCTGTTTTTACCACCAAAGTGGATAACCTCACATTTATCCACATTATACTTCATCTGCCATGCATTTGCCCACTCACCAAACCTATCCAAGTCGCTCTGCAGCCTCACAGCATCCTCCTCGCAGCTCACACTGCCACCCAACTTAGTGTCATCCGCAAATTTGGAGATACTACATTTAATCCCCTCGTCTAAATCATTAATGTACAGTGTAAACAGCTGGATCCCCAGCGCAGAACCTTGCGGTACCGCACTAGTCACTGCCTGCCATTCTGAAAAGTACCCATTTACTCCTGCTCTTTGCTTCCTGTCTGATAACCAGTTCTCAATCCATGTCAGCACACTACCCCCAATCCCATGTGCTTTAACTTTGCACATTAGTCTCTTGTGTGGGACTTTGTCGAAAGTCTTCTGAAAGTCCAAATATACCACATCAACTGGTTCTCCCTTGTCCACTCTACTGGAAACATCCTCAAAAAATTCCAGAAGATTTGTCAAGCATGATTTCCCTTTCACACATCCATGCTGACTTGGACCTATCATGTCACCTCTTTCCAAATGCGCTGCTGTGACATCCTTAATAATTGATTCCATCACTTTACCCACTACCGATGTCAGGCTGACCGGTCTATAATTCCCTGTTTTCTCTCTCCCTCCTTTTAAAAAGTGGGGTTACATTGGCTACCCTCCACTCGATAGGAACTGATCCAGAGTCAATGGAATGTTGGAAAATAACTGTCAATGCATCTGCTATTTCCAAGGCCACCTCCTTAAGTACTCTGGGATGCAGTCCATCAGGCCCTGGGGATTTATCAGCCTTCAATCCCATCAATTTCCCCAACACAATTTCTCGACTAATAAGGATTTCCCTCAGTTCCTCCTCCTTACTAGACCCTCTGACCCCTTTTACATCCGGAAGGTTGTTTGTGTCCTCCTTAGTGAATACCGAACCAAAGTACTTGTTCAATTGGTCCGCCATTTCTTTGTTCCCCGTTATGACTTCTTGATTCTGACTGCAGGGGACCTACGTTTGTCTTTACTAACCTTTATTCTCTTTACATATCGATAGAAACTTTTGCAATCCGTCTTAATGTTCCCTGCAAGCTTCTTCTCGTACTCCATTTTCCCTGCCCTAATCAAACCCTTTGTCCTCCTCTGCTGAGTTCTAAATTTCTCCCAGTCCCCGGGTTCGCTGCTATTTCTGGCCAATTTGTATGTCACTTCCTTGGCTTTAATACTATCCCTGATTTCCCTTGATAGCCACAGTTGAGCCACCTTCCCTTTTTTATTTTTACGCCAGACAGGAATGTACAATTGTTGTAGTTCATCCATGCGGTCACTAAATGTCTGCCATTGCCCATCCACAGTCAACCCCTTCAGAATCATTCGCCAATCTATCCTAGCCAATTCACGCCTCATACCTTCAAAGTTACCCTTCTTTAACTTCTGGACCATGGTCTCTGAATTAACTGTTTCATTCTCCATCCTAATGCAGAATTCCACCATATTATGGTCACTCTTCCCCAAGGGGCCTCACACAACGAGATTGCTAATTAATCCTCTCTCATTACACAACACCCAGTCTAAGATGGCCTCCCTCCTAGTTGGTTCCTCGACATATTGGTCTAGAAAACCATCCCTTATGCACTCCAGGAAATCCTCCTCCACCGTATTGCTTCCAGTTTGGTTAGCCCAATCTATGTGCATATTAAAGTCACCCATTATAACTGCTGCACCTTTATTGCATGCACCCCTAATTTCCTGTTTGATGCCCTCCCCAACATCACTACTACTGTTTGGAGGTCTGTACACAACTCCCACTAACGTTTTTTGCCCTTTGGTGTTCTGCAGCTCTACCCGTATAGATTCCACATCATCCAAGCTAATGTCCTTCCTAACTATTGCATTAATTTCCTCCTTAACCAGCAATGCTACCCCACCTCCTTTTCTTTTTATTCTATCCTTCCTGAATGTTGAATACCCCTGAATGTTGAGTTCCCAGCCCTGATCATCCTGGAGCCACATCTCTGTAATCCCAATCACATCATATTTGTTAACATCTATTTGCAGAGTTAATTCATCCACCTTATTACAGATACTCCGTGCATTAAGACACAAAGCCTTCAGGCTTGTTTTTTTCACACCCTTTGTCCTTTTAGAATTTTGCTGTACAGTGGCCCTTTTTGTTCTTTGCCTTGGGTTTCTCTGCCCTCCACTTTTCCTCATCTCCTTTCTGTCTTTTGCTTTTGTCTCCTTTTTGTTTCCCTCTGTCTCCCTGCATTGGTTCCCATCCCCCTGCCATATTAGTTTAACTCCTCCCCAACAGCACTAGCAAACATTCCCCCTAGGACATTGGTTCCGGTCCTGCCCAGGTGCAGACCGTCCGGTTTGTACTGGTCCCACCTCCCCCAGAACCGGTTCCAATGCCCCAGGAATTTGAATCCCTCCCTGCTGCACCACTGCTCAAGCCACGTATTCATCTGCGCTATCCTGCGATTCCTACTCTGACTAGCACGTGGCACTGGTAGCAATCCCGAGATTACTACTTTTGAGGTCCTACTTTTTAAATTTAGCTCCTAGCTCCTTAAATTCGTTTCGTAGGACCTCATCCCTTTTTTTACCTATGTCGTTGGTACCAATGTGCACCACGACAACTGGCTGTTTTCCCTCCCTTTTTAGAATGTCCTGCACCCGCTCCGAGACATCCTTGACCCTTGCACCAGGGAGGCAACATACCATCCTGGAGTCTCGGTTGCAGCCGCAGAAACTCCTATCTATTCCCCTTACAATTGAATCCCCTATCACTATCGCTCTCCCACTCTTTTTCCTGCCCTCCTGTGCAACAGAGCCAGCCACGGTGCCATGAACTTGGCTGCTGCTGCCCTCCCCTGATGAGTCAGCCCCCCCAACAGTACCCAAAGCAGTGTATCTGTTTTGCAGGGGGATGACCACAGGGGACCCCTGCACTACCTTCCTTGCACTGCTCTTCCTGCTGGTCTTCCATTCCCTATCTGGCTGTGGACCCTTTCCCTGCGATACGACCAACTCGCTACACGTGCTACTCACGTCATTCTCAGCATCATGGATGCTCCAGAGTGAATCCACCCTCAGCTCCAACTCCGCAACGCGGTCTGTCAGGAGCTGGATGCGGATACACTTCCCGCACATGTAGTCGTCAGGAACACTGGTGTCGTCCCCGAGTTCCCACATGGTACAGGAAGAGCATAACACGTGACCGAGCTGTCCTGCCATGACTTAACCCTTTGATAAGCAACAACAATGCTAAAGTTTACTCACTGTTATGTAAGAGAAAAAAGAAAAACTACTCACCAATCACCAGCCAATCACTTACCCCCTTGGCATACTCCTGTTTTTATTTCTTATGTTATTACTTTTAAAACATCTTGCACCTTGAATTTGCCTTTTCCTCCCACAAAGTAGACAGCACAAGAGTATTAAGAGGCAGATTTGTTGCCAATCCAGTTAACTATTGACCTAGACAAACCTTCATCAAAAATAATTATACATGAGGAATCATCTTGGACGATTAATAAAATTGTGGCCACAACTTCTGTAATATTATTGTATCCATTGTTCTAAAAAAATAAAAATTAAGATAATTTGAAATGTATCCAGCATGCAGACAGACATAACAAATAAATGTAAGAAAGAGGAGCAGGAGTAGACCATTGGGCCCCTCGAGCCTTCTCCACCATTCAGTAAGATCTCAACTCCACTTTCCTGCACTATCCCCATATCCCATGGCTCCCTTAAAATCCAAAAATCTATTTTGAATATACTCAACGACTGAGCCTCCACAGCCCTCTGGGGTACAGAATTCCAAAGAATCACCACCCTCAGTGAAGAAATTTCTCCTCATCTCAGTCCTAAATGGCCCATCCCTTATTCTGAGATTGTGACCCCTGGCTCGAGATTCACCAGCCAGAGGGAACATCCTCCCTGCATCTACCCTGTCAAGCCCTGTAAGAATATTTTGTATATTTCAATGAGAACACCTCCCATTCTTCTAAACTCTAGAGAATATAGGTTTAGTCTACTCAATCTCTCCTCATAGGACAATCCTCCCATCCCAGGAATCAGTCTGGTGAACCTTTGTTGCACTCTCTCTATGGCAAGTATATCCTTCCTTCGGTAAGGAGACCAAAACTGTGCACAATACTCCAGGTGCAGTCTCACTAGGGCCTTATATAATTGCAGTAAGACGCCTTTACTCTTATACTCAAATCTTCTTGGAATAAAGGCCAACAATCTGAATAAATACAAACAAACCTTCCAAGGCAGAAAAATTTTTTTACCCACGAAATGGGTGATTTGTCAAAACCTACATTCAATTAAGGTTCATTCAGCATACAAAGTGTTAGCAAACTTGTTGGGTCCGTCCCATTGGAAAACTTATTTAACAAACCACATTATCTCCCATTACACATGTGACCTTTAATTCTAACCCCAAAAGACTTCTAATACAAGGTTCAACAAGAATTTCTAAAATCCAATCTGTCCTCTGATACAAAAAGAAAATTTCCAAATTATACACGAAAAAATTTCTTTATTTTTCTAAGAAAATATTCAGAATAGTTCCACCAAGAAAGAAGGAATAGAGGAGAGAGGCTGAAAAATCAAGAACTGTCACTCATGTCCTCTCACACACCAAGTTCCACAAATTCCTATCCTCGTCATGTTTGTACCCCACCAACTTTAAGGTCCCCGCTCTTGTCCTCCGAGGCCTTGCTCCACTTCATCAGAAACCTCCTGTTGTATCTTCTGGTCTGACATCTCAACTCCTCTCACAGAAGATACATACATATCTTGGGCCACCCTTGCATTCCAATTAGTGTGTCCCAGTACAATTGCGTGGTTAGCTTGCTTTGTTTTTTCCTACTGTCGTTTGTTCAAAACAGAAATGTGAGGATAGTACACATATTTTGCTTAATGCACCTTCCCTTTAACAGCTTACAAACTTCATGAATTGCTCCCCATCAAGGAAAATGCTAGCTCCCTGCAGACTTTGCTACAAAGTGCAAGTCCGAGGACCTCTGATTTAGGAAGTATTTGCATGTCATACCAGGAAGATGCCAACAACCTGAGCACCTTCCCATAAAGCATGCGGCAGCAAAATAATTACTTGGGTTTTTGTCTAAAATCAGTGTAGATCTCATGAATGAACTCAAAACTCACCCAGTTTTTTCCATATCTTTGATTACCCCAGTAATTCTTCTCTTAGACTTTATCCTCATCTTCAAATCTAACTTTTACAATCTATCTGTCTCTTCCTCACCCCGGGTTCTTTCCAATCATCGTATCAGATATACCACTTGTAGAACACCCTGATACCATGCAACAAATCAGTCCTTAAACCAGTCCCCTCTTGCTTTGTACAGTAAATCAGACATTCTAAGAATTCTTTGCTGCTTTCCCCTCCTTTCACCCCTGGGGTCTCAGGTGACCACTGAATCTATGGCTAGTAATCATATACATTGGGTTACTAACTGATCGGGTGTTCAATTTTGTATGAAGCATGACTTTACAAACTGGAGTACTTAGATTTAAGGGGTCCCCAAAGGAATCCCATTCCCGAAAACATCAGATTTCGGGGTTTTTTTTTTGTAATTTTTGATTTGAGTATACAATTTTTGAATACCAATAAAAACAATTCTGTAATGATAGCGGTATTTATTTTGGGTAATAGATTCTGTCTTTCAGAAGTTTGATCAAAGAACCCCCAAACTGTATTAATATTTTTGAGGAGGCCCAACGTTGAAAATATTGAAAAGCACTGGTGTAAAAAGATACAGATTAAGACCACAGTATGTTACAAAAACATCAGACTTCAAGGTAAGCATGACAACTTTAGTAAAATTTTGAAGGGGTTGAAAGGGGTGAAAGAGAATTATCACTGTAGGAAGATAACTTCTATTTAACTACACGGAAACCATTTTAAGCATTCCCATCTGATATCTTTCATTTTTACTGCATGTCGAGATGAAACTTTTTGGGTAAGAAAATCAGCAATGAGTAAGAAACAGGAGGCATTGGAACAATCTTGTATAAATAAACAAAAAATCATCCAAAGGGATAACTTTATAAATGTTTGTAGGTACTGACGATATAAAACAGTACAGGTACTATATTGTAGCATAGGTTAATTCCAATGCAAATCTCGTACGTTGCCACCACAATGCATTTAAACCAGTACCTCAAAAGAGGATCTTGACTGCACCAACTTTCCTTCTTTACACCGTCATGTAGCCTGTTGGGGTGAGTCTGTAAAGTATTGCCAATTTTGAGGGAGTTTTGTGCTGAGCACTTTTGTCCATCTTGATCTGTCAGTCTAGCAGTTATTCTTTAAAAACACAGCATAATTAAAATATAACTGCATTAAAGTGTTTTTTTGAAAAACAGATGAGAACTTGAAATAAATAAAATTACAACAGTGTGCTGGCAATCCCAAATGTGTGCCAAGTAAAACAATGCAGGTTTACATATGATTTCCCACACACTAAGTTTCTGATAAAGCAATGTCTTTCTCCATAGCAAAAGTCGGAAAAGCTGACAGCTAAATCACTTGAGTTACTGAATTGCATTCCCTTGCTGCCATATTAAGAGCATCAGTGGCAAGAACCTGCAAAAAGGCCACTTGCATACTCTTCAAAAAAGTGTGTGATGTACGACAGTGGAAAATCAAAAAAGCAACATCAATGTTTGTGGAGGTAAAGAAAAAAGTCCTGTAATCATATTATTTCCCATTATAAATGTGGAAATCGGAATTTGTAATGGAAAATATAAAAAAAGGACTGATGTGCAATGTTCCCTTTAATTTTTTTTTGGGTGCGCCGCCCATTCAAGTTTCCACGGATGCATGGTTTTCCCCATTGTGAAGCCGGCAAGCAGCCTGTGTGGGACCTTCAGAGCACTGCGCAGCCAAGTGCCGCGCAGCTTAACGGGAACATAGCTGATGTATGACTTTTAAAAATGGGAACCAAAATAACTCTGAGCTCTGGTTCAATTATCCTCACCCCGGCTTCACCTCAAGAGTACACTTGGTCTCGACTCCCCTTGTATAATGCAATGAAAGATCAATCTATTTTAAAAAGTCGAACACATGGAAATAGCAACAATTAACTGAACCAAGTGAATTTTATAGCTCATCAGTCTGGTGCTGCTGGGTAACATCACTTTTACACAGTAAACAGCTTTTAATAGACATTCCAATTACATGTTTTGCAATATCGCACCATTTTTTTTTAAATGACGGGATCATTTGTTTTATAAGTTGCCCAAATTTAAATATTTTTTGTAGCGGTTGACCCTTCAGTGACATTGACTTGAAATTTTAGATTGAAATAATGCAAACTGTTTTATACATTTCCTTCTTACTTTTGAATAGCATAGGAGGAAAACCTAATTTGTTTCCCCCTCACAGTAAACGTTTTGTCCACCAGGTGCTGCTATTTACTAAAACATGCCTAAATATTACTGACAAGAATCATCTTCTTAGGCGGTCCCTCGTATCGAGGATGACTTGCTTCCACGCCAAAAAGGGATGAGTTCACAGGTGTTTCAATGAAGGACCTAATATTCCAGGTCCCGAAAGATATGTTGAAGAGTGGAAGATGCCTGTGCGTGGATTTAAAAAAAAAACATGTGGTGGCCATTGCACACCAGCCATCACACAGGCTTGACAGAGGTAGGTCTTGGTCCAGTGGCAAGGAATAACCAAGACGACTGAATCTGTACACAGTTTACAGACTATTTGACGTCTACATGAACACATTCATGCTGCTTTGAAATTTAAAAAAAATTGACCAACCTGGTTACCACACATGTTCAATACATAATTACAATATTATGACCTTCTGAATATACTTTTAATTTGATCTAAAGACATAAATTGTACATAAATATTTTTACAAAATATAAATAGTACCTGACAATTGCAATTTGCCCAAGAGCATGAGTTAGATAATGACTGCAAAATTTTGGACAAAAAAGTACATTATATTTAAAACAAACTTTTAATATACTTGTGGCACCCACAGTATATTGCTCTATGTTGTTATACCATATTAAGTAATGAACTTTGAATCAGTTATTTTAGGCTGATATAATTGCTACCAAGTAATGTTTAATAATCTTTGAACATTGATATGTAATATTGTCAAACCTAGTGTTTAACCTCCCATTTTATGTTCATCGTTTTAGGAAAAAGTTTGTATTTTCATCTTGCTTCAAGAACACATTACATACATACACACATTTATTCTACATTTCTTTCCTACTGTTATTTAACTATGCCGGTGCAAAATATTTAATTACCACAAAATATCTACATACTTTCAGCATTGGAAACCCGTCCTACTTCTGTTGTCATGTATTCTCTGATCAATATTATGTAATTGTGAAATCAATAGGTTCAAAGATAACAGAGGGGAACAAAATGGATTGGATTTCCATCCTAGATGATCGAGGACGAATCGAGTAACAATGTAACGGGAACAGATTTTGTTCCCTTTTAACTTTTGATCCCGATGAACACAGCTAGCTAAAACATCTTTAAATTTATTGTGTTTCTTCTGGTTATAACTCACTGATATTATATACCTGCTCAAAATACCATGGGCCTGAAATTGCGGTTGCAGGCTTCCCACGAGCAGATGCTACCGACCTGCAAAGAAATTTACGCATTTATCAGATGGTCCCGGAAGTTCGGACACTTGCGCTCTTGAACCTCTCTCGGTATCTGCGGGTAGAGGCTCACATATTCCAGGGACACATGCGGTTTCGCAAGTGTCCCTGGGATCACATGGGCCAGCCCAATGAATGAAAGAAGGGAGATCCCCTTTCATACTTATCGGGATTCCATATGTACAGAAAGCCCATACGTATGACTGGGAATACCCCCAAAAATACACGTACACTTAAAATAATTTTTTTTAAATCACATTTAAAATCAAAATGGCATTTAGTTAAATATTTAAAACAAAAATGTAATTAAAAAAATTTAAAACATATTTTAAAGGGTCTAAAAATAAACTTAGCTTATTTTACAGGTTTTTAAAATATATGAATTGTTGAAAAACATTTATTTTTCTTTCCATCAACAAGTCTTACGCTGGTAAAAGCAAGTTTTCTGCTTTTACCAGACATAAGAATTTCATGGACATTCGCTGGGCAAACAGTCCAACTCTCTGCCCGGGAGGCCCTTTTGCCGGGAATGCGTGCAATCTGTTAAAATGATTATTGGCAGAGCGCAAGTGTTTCACATGCCTAAACCCGGAACCTGCGTACGCACCCGTAGGGGCCGCAAATTACGGCACCATGTATTCTGCATTGTGATTTGTAACCTGAAGAAATGCAATACAGCAAATGATTGCATTTACTAGTGCTATGCATTCAACATTGTACTTTCAAAACTCACAATTCTTGGGTACAATGAGCTAAAATTCCAATATTTACAATTCACATTGTTATCTTCTCATCAATAAATAGTCAAAGTAAAGACCTACAAAAGGCAGTTTCACTGCACTAAAGCTCATTCATCCAGCAACACCCTGGTTCTCTCATTATAACATCGAACTGGATTTTGAACATAATACGCAAGTCTTATTTCTGGCATATTTTTGAAGTTGCGGTCAGTCATTTACTGCTTCTTCAGTGGCTGTGCTGTGTCCCCTCTCCCATAGCCTCCAATCAGTGAAAATGACAAAAACTTGGTCTTTTTCATGGTAATAATTGCTGTTAAATACCCCATTAAATGTTAGACCTGGTTAGATTAGGTGGAACTGGAGTTTTAACAACATATTAACTGCTAAACAAACAATATGGCCCTGAAAATCTATTTTCATTTTGTGGAGTGCCAAATTTCTCCATTATGATAAAAATTTATATTTTTAAGGAACTTAAAAAAAAATATATATATTTTTTGAAAGTTTGTTCGTATTTTTTTCAAGATTACCTTTCCTCCACGCGAGAGCCCCAATCTTGTTTTGGTCTCTAACATTTTTTTTTAAAAAGTGGGGATAAAAGCAGCTTTTCATTTCCTGTTTCCCCGCCTGTGAGAATTCTGCATTGTGATTGGTTACTTAGACAGATTGTTGACATCACAGCAGATCGCAGTAGGGATTGACCACTAAAATCAATTACGCGTCGAAAAAGGCAAACTTCTCACCACAAAAAGCGCACGATCTTTGTGGGTAGCTTTCTTCAGGGCCAGTGGTAATGGCTTTGCTTCGCCGCTGACCACAAATTCCGGGCAATTTCGGTTAGAAATCACTGATTTAACATGATCAACTTTTTACACACAATTCTTGCTGTAAAAACCCATGAAAATGTTAAGCCTTTTTGAATAAAGTGCAACTGAGTTTTTAAATTGTGTAAAGACTCGGATTTATATAGCTCCTTTCACGACCACCAGACGTCGCAAAGCATTTTACAGCCAATGAAGTACTTTTGGAGTATAGTCACGGTTGTAATGTAGGGAATGCAGCAGCCAATTTGCACGTAGCAACCTCCCACAAACAACATTGTGATAATGACCAGATAATCTGTTTTGTTAAGTTGATTGAGGGAAAAATATTGGCCAGGACACCGGAGATAACTCCCTGGCTCTTCTTCGAAATAGTGCCATGGGATCTTTTATGTCCAGTTGAGAGAGCAGATGGGGTCTCGGTTTAACGTTTGATCCGAAAGACGTCACCTCCAACAGTGCAGCGCTTCCTCAGTTCTGCACTGGGGTGTTAGCTGAGATTTTTGTATTCAAGTCCCTGGAGTGGGACTTGAACTCACAACCTTCTGACTCAGAGGCGAGAGTGCTACCAACTGAGCCACAGCTGACACATATCAATTACTGAGTCAATTAATGCTCAACAACCTCTCTGACCCTGAAAAACTAATTTTCTATTGTGGAGCGTCAAGTACGTCCATTCCATGATAAAAATTCTGTAGATTTTTTTAAACTTAAAAATATAAAATAAACTTTATTTTTTATTAAAGTTTATCATATTTCACCTTCTACCTTAATTCTGTGTGTATTTCCCAATATATATTTTGCTTTTTATAAACTTAATGAATAAAAACTTCCTGGTTTGCTGTCTGTGAGAATTCTTCAATGTGATTGGCTGCTCAGCCTGCTTGATGACATCATTGCTAAACATCACAAATGTCATAAAGATGTTGCCAGATGGAAGTCATGTTGGACAATCATGTCGGACAATCATGTCGGACAATCATGTCGGACAATCATGTCGGACAATCATGTCGGACAATCATGTCGGACAATCATGTCGGACAATCATGTCGGACAATCATGTCGGACAATCATGTCGGACAATCATGTCGGACAATCATGTCGGACAATCATGTCGGACAATCATGTCGGACAATCATGTTTGGACAATCATGTTGGACAAGGGGAAATCAACGACACACAGCCCGCTAAAAGTTTGTGGGCAGCTTTCTTTGAGGTTAGCGGCGAATCCATCACTTTGTCGCTGACCGCAAAATCCGGACCATTTAAAATTGTTCGTTTGCTCCATTGTAAAACCAATACATGTACTAAAAGATACTTCTGCCAAACTCTCTCAATTCTATTGCTCTTCCTGTTTTACTGCTGTCAGCAAATGTGACAAAATTGTATTAGAGTCAATACCCAGCGCATGAATTTAGATTAGAACATGGGTGCCAGCGCTAACTCCGATGGAACCCCACTCAACACCAGCATCCAATCTGTCATTATGTTTCATATAAATACACTTCTTTTCCTGAGAAAATAAATTATCTATATCCTACTCTGGATTTTAATGGATTTTAGTTTAATTAGGAGTCTTTTATATGGAACGGTGTCAAAAGCATTCTAAAAGTTCAAATAAGATACGTCATTGGAAGTTCCACTATCTATTTTACATGAAATTTCTTGGGAAGAATCATATCTTCTAAACCAATGCTGGCTGACTCATATTACTATACCAATATTTCCTCAGCCTATTAATACAATAGTATCTAATTGACAACAAGCTTCTGAGAGTGCCATTGCTTGATTCTGTTTTAGAAATACAGGTATATTTGCTTGCTTACCATCATGGGAAACTGCAATTAGTTTCAATGTTTTCTTTACAATTGGCCAATTCCCTCCATCGTCTTATTTAGAACCCTTATCTTAGAATATAATGTTGGAAAGTGTGAGGTCATGCAATTTGGCAGAAAAAAATCAAAGAGCAAGTTATTATTTAAATAGAGAAAGATTGCAAAGTGCCGCAGTACAGCGGGACCTGGGGGTACTTGTGCATGAAATGCAAAAGGATATTATGCAGATACAGCAAGTGATCAGGAAGGCCAATGGTATCTTGACCTTTATTGCAAAGGGGATGGAGTATAAAAGCAGGGAAGTCTTGCTACAGCTATACAAGGTATTGGTGAGGCCACACCTGGAATACTGCGTGCAGTTTTGGTTTCCATATTTACGAAAGGATATGCTTGCTTTGGAGGCAGTTCAGAGAAGGTTCACTAGGTTGATTCCGGGGATGAGGGGGTTGACTTATGAGGAGAGGTTGAGTAGGTTGGGCCTCTCTACTCATTGGAATTCAAAAGAATGAAGTGATCTTATCGAAACGTATAAGATTATGAGGGGGCTTAACAAGGTAAATGCAGAGACGATGTTTCCACTGATGGGGGAGACTAGAACTAGAGGACATGATCTTAGAATAAGGGGCTGCCCATTTAAAACAGAGATGAGGAAGAATTTCTTCTCTCAGAGGGTTGTAAATCTGGGGAATTGGCTGCCTCAGAGAGCTGTGGAAGCTGGGACATTAAATACATTTAAGACAGAAATAGACAGCTTCTTAAACGATAAGGGGTTATGGGGAGCAGGCGGGGAAGAGGAGCTGAGTCCATGATCAGATCAGCCATGATCTTATGGAATGGCAGAGCAGACTCAAGGGGCCGTATGGCCTACTCCTGTCCCTATTTCTTATGTTCTTTTAATATGCGCCATCTTGGCCATGGGGAATTGTTTGTTTTAAATACTTTTAACTTGTCAAGTACTTCTGTCACACTGACTTCAAAACCATCTAAAAAATTAGATAGTAAATTATCTTCTGCTGAATACCTGACAAAAATTTAAATTTACTATTTTATCTTCTTCAGTTTATCTTTTAGAGTTCTAAGTTCTTCTGTAACTATTGTAATATTGTACCTGGTCTCTTTCTCAATACTCATCTCTTAGGTCCATTTTGCAAATCTAATCTCAATTGCAACCTACATCAGCAATTACCTATTTTGTCAGGGTTCTTCACTTTTATTTTCTTGAAATTTCTGGTTCCTAATAGTTTAATTGCCCAACTCATACATTTTGGGGACTGCTGTTTAATTTACATTATTTTTCTTGGGATATACAGTTATCTTGCATCTGCAACACTATAGTTTTAAATTATGTATGATCACGGATTGTAAAGTGAATTCAAAGATACAGATGTACACATATACACACACACTCTTTGAGGTGTAGAAACAGTTGCAGTCGGAGGCTTCCTGCGGGGAAATGCCCCCGATCTGCAAATAAAATGCCCGCGTACTTGATGGTCTGGAAGGCACGGAGATTCACAGTCCTGGGCCTCCCCGGGCAGAGAGCCACGAATCTCAAGGGCACATGAGGTTCGCAAGCGCCCTGGAATCATGTGGGTCAGCCCAACGAATGAAAGAAGGGGATCCCCATTCATACTTATGGGGATCCCGTATGTACAGAATACCCATAAACATGAATGGGAATACCCAAAAAAATACATGTATACATACAATTTTTAAAAATTACATATTTAAAATTAATTAAAATGCTGGTTGTTTAAATATTTAAAACCAACATTTAATGTTTTGAAAAATAAATTTAAAAGTTTTATAGGGGCTAAAAATAACCGTACCTTATTGTACAGGTTATTTAATGTTTAAATGATTAAAAAAACATTAAAATATTTTTTTTCCAAACTCTTAATACACTGATAAAATTAGGTCTTACACCTGCTTTTACCAGCCGTAAGAAATTCACGGGCATTCCTTGAGCAAATAGCCCAACTCTCCGCCCGCAGATGCTCCTTTCCTGGGGATGCGTTGGCTCCGTCAATCTTGACAGATCGCGCGCATGAAACCCCAGAACTTGCGTGGCCCTTATGGCTGCGTATGCACTTCGTACGCGTCCATAGGGGCCGCAAATTACAGGCCCATGCTTCGCTCAGTTGACTAAACAGCAATTTCAAGAGCACACTTGTAAATAATTATTTTCAGTGACTTATGTGTCATATCAAAATTAACAGTTTGCATGTGTAATTGCAGTAAATTGTGCCATTTGTGTGAGAGAAAATAGCTTTGAACATTTATTTTAGTCCTTCTTACTTTCCCGTATGCTCTGGCGTTCATGACAGCAAGACTACAAGAGCTGCCATTGGCATTTTACTTCACGAGCATGGGATATAATCTTTTGACTCATCGAAATAATATATGAAACAAAGGGGCACATCAGATGACTGGCAATTGAGGTCACATCCATTCACCATTAAACAGTCATGTTTTGTTTATGGAAGATGAACTTTGTAAACTGCTTTGTTTTAAAACAAAGTTTTATACACAAAGACAGAACAAATAAAGTGCAACAAGAAAATGTAGTTTGAACAGCTCCAACAAGTTTCCCAGTACCACTAGGTCAAGGCATTTTCACACTTTTTGCTCAACTTATTTTGTGGGAAGAAAAAAGTAAAAAAAAGTAAAAGGGAATATTATTTGAATGGGGAGAAATTACAACATGCTGCAGTGCAGAGGGACTTGGGGGTCCTTGTGCATGAAACTCTTTTTGGATCCTTGTGCATGAAACTCTTTAGGTGCAGCAGGTAATCAGGAAGGCGAATGGAATGTTGGCCTTCATTGCGAGAGGGATGGAGTACAAAAGCAGGGAGGTCCTGCTGCAACTTTATAGGGTATTGGTGAGGTCGCACCTGGAGTACTGCGTGCAGTTTTGGTTACCTTTCTTAAGGAAGGATATACTAGCTTTGGAGGAGGTACAGAGACGATTCACTAGGCTGATTCCAGAGGTGAGGGGGTTACCTTAGGATGATAGATTGAGTAGACTGGGTCTTTACTCGTTGCCGTTCAGAAGGATAAGGGGTGATCTTATAGAAACATTTAAAATAATGAAAGGGATAGACAAGATAGAGGCAGAGAGGTTGTTTCCACTGGGCGGGGAGACTAGAACGAGGGGGGCACAGCCTCAAAATACGGGGGGAGCCAATTTAAAACCGAGTTGAGAAGGAATTTCTTCTCCCAGAGGGTTGTGAATCTGTGGAATTCTCCGCCCAAGGAAGCAGTTGAGGCTAGCTCATTGAATGTATTCAAATCACAGATAGATAGATAGATTTTTAACCAATAAGGGAATTAAGGGTTACGGGGAGCGGGCAGGTAAGTGGAGCTGAGTACACGGCCAGATCAGCCATGATCTTGTTGAATGGCGGAGCAGGCTCGAGGGGCTAGATGGCTTATTCCTGTTCCTAATTCTTATGTTCTTATGACCACAAATAATGCTTTGGAGATTATTGAGCAGGTTACAACACATTACTTGTGGCCAAAATGAAAATAGCTTCTCCATCAGTTCCAGTCCCAATAAATAGTTTTCTGTTGGAATTCTTCTTCACATCGTCAATGTCAAGATTTTTGGTTGAATGTAATATAAGAACATAAGAAATAGGAGCAGGAGTAGGTCATTTGGCCCCTCGAGCCTGCTCCGCCATTTAATACGATCATGGCTGATCTGATCTTGGGCTCAGCTCCACTTCCCTGCCCGCTCCCCATAACCCTTCACTCCCTTGACTGGACCTGAAGCAAATTAATGGTAGAGAACTATGCACTATGCCCAATCACCAATAAAGAAAAGACCCAGTACTTGCTTTAACTGGGACTTGCTCAATTGATGGGAAAAGCTTTCCAAAAATATCGATGATATAGAAACATACAAAATAGGTGCAGGATTAGGCCATTCAGCCCTTCTAGCCTGCACTGTCATTCAATGAGTTCATGGCTGAACATGAAACTTCAGTACCCCATTCCTGCTTTCTCGCCATACCCCTTGATCCCCCGAGTAGTAAGGACTTCATCTAACTCCTTTTTGAATATATTTAGTGAATTGGCCTCAACAACTTTCTGTGGTAGAGAATTCCACAGGTTCACCACTCTCTGGGTGAAGAAGTTTCTCCTCATCTCGGTCCTAAATGGCTTACCCCTTATCCTTAGACTGTGACCCCTGGTTCTGGACTTCCCCAACATTGGGAACATTCTTCTTGCATCTAACCTGTCTGAACCCATCAGAATTTTAAACGTTTCGATGAGGTCCCCTCTCATTCTTCTGAACTCCAGTGAATACAAGCCCAGTTGATCCAGTCTTTCTTGATAGGTCAGTCCCGCCATCCCGGGAATCAGTCTGGTGAACCTTCGCTGCACCCCCTCAATAGCAAGAATGTCCTTCCTCAATTTAGGAGATCAAAAACTGTACACAATACTCCAGGTGTGGCCTCACCAAGGCCCTGTGCAACTGTAGCAACACGTCCCTGCCCCTGTACTCAAATCCCCTCGCTATGAAGGCCAACATGCCACTTGCTTTCTTCACCGCCTGCTGTACCTGCATGCCTACCTTCAATGACTGATGTACCATGACACCCAGGTCTCGTTGCACCTCCCCTTTTCCTAATCTGTCACCATTCAGATAATAGTCTGTCTCTCTGTTTTTACCACCGAAGTGGATAACCTCACATTTATCCACATTATACTTCATCTGCCATGCATTTGCCCACTCACCTAACCTATCCAAGTCACTTTGCAGCCTCATAGCATCCTCCTCGCAGCTCACACTGCCACCCAACTTAGTGTCATCCGCAAATTTGGAGATACTACATTTAATCCCCTCGTCTAAATCATTAATTTACAGTGTAAACAGCTGGGGCCCCAGCACAGAACCTTGCGGTACCCCACTAGTCACTGCCTGCCATTCTGAAAAGTACCCATTTACTCCTACTCTTTGCTTCCTGTCTGACAACCAGTTCTCAATCCATATCAGCACACTACCCCCAATCCCATGTGCTTTAACTTTGCACATTAATCTCTTGTGTGGGACCTTGCCGAAAGCCTTCTGAAAGTCCAAATATACCACATCAACTGGTTCTCCCTTGTCCACTCTACTGGAAACATCCTCAAAAAATTCCAGAAGATTTGTCAAGCATGATTTCCCTTTCACAAATCCATGCTAACTTGGACCTATCATGTCACCTCTTTCCAAATGCGCTGCTATGACATCCTTAATAATTGATTCCATCATTTTACCCACTACTGAGGTCAGGCTGACCGGTCTATAATTCCCTGTTTTCTCTCTCCCTCCTTTTTTAAAAAGTGGGGTTACATTGGCTACCCTCCACTCGATAGGAACTGATCCAGAGTCAATGGAATGTTGGAAAATGACTGTCAATGCATCCGCTATTTCCAAGGCCACCTCCTTAAGTACTCTGGGATGCAGTCCATCAGGCCCTGGGGATTTATCGGCCTTCAATCCCATCAATTTCCCCAACACAATTTCCCCACTAATAAGGATTTCCCTCAGTTCCTCTTCCTTACTAGACCCTCTGACCCCTTTTATATCCGGAAGGTTGTTTGTGTCCTCCTTAGTGAATACCGAACCAAAGTACTTGTTCAATTGATCTGCCATTTCTTTGTTCCCCGTTGTGACTTCCCCTGATTCTGACTGCAGGGACCTACGTTTGTCTTTACTAACCTTTTTCTCTTTACATATCTATGGAAACTTTTGCAATCCGTCTTAATGTTCCCTGCAAGCTTCTTCTCGTACTCCATTTTCCCTGCCCTAATCAAACCCTTTGTCCTCCTCTGCTGAGTTCTAAATTTCTCCCAGTCCCCTGATTTGCTGCTATTTCTGGCCAATTTGTATGCCACTTCCTTGGCTTTAATACTATCCCTGATTTCCCTTGATAGCCACGGTTGAGCCACCTTCCCTTTTTTATTTTTACGCCAGACAGGAATGTACAATTGTTGTAGTTCATCCATGCGGTCTCGAAATGTCTGCCATTGCCCATCCACAGTCAACCCCTTAAGTATCATTCGCCAATCTATCCTAGCCAATTCACGCCTCATACCTTCAAAGTTACCCTTCTTTAACTTCTGGACCATGGTCTCTGAATTAACTGTTTCATTCTCCATTCTAATGCAGAATTCCACCATATTATGGTCACTCTTCCCCAAGGGGCCTCGCACAACGAGATTGCTAATTAATCCTCTCTCATTACACAACACCCAGTCTAAGATGGCCTCCCCCTAGTTGGTTCCTCGACATATTGGTCTAGAAAACCATCCCTTACGCACTCCAGGAAATCCTCCTCCACCGTATTGCTTCCAGTTTGGTTAGCCCAATCTATGTGCATATTAAAGTCACCCATTATAATTGCTGCACCTTTATTGCGTGCACCCCTAATTTGCTATGCCCAACTTGTGAATGTTTGAAAATGTATAGAGACATTGAAGTTGAGAACGTGGGAATTATATATGGACAGTATAAGCTAAGAAAGGATTCATGAAGGAATAGCTATGAAAATCTCAGACTCGAGACTGCAAAATGTTACAATACTTACACAGCTTGAAAAAAAAACCCACAGCTTGCAAAAAAAACCTCAAGGTCTTATTAGATCATGTTATTAACCTGAAACATTAACAGAAGGTCTTTGTTTAAAATCAGACCATACTTAGGTCGGCTTATGAGTGGACAAAGGGAAAGAGGGATCAAAGAGGATAGGCTGAACTCGGATGTCACTCTAATTGTATCTTGTTATCTTTTACCGAAAATGTATAACCGTCGTCCCTTTACAATGTAACGTCACTTTGTCCGTAGGAAGTGGGTGCAATCTATCAGGAAGCATTCCTTCTGTCTGATAAGGTCCCCGATCGGGATTTGCTTTTTAAATAAAAGCTTGCTTTGTTTAAAGCACAATTGGTATTCGACTCAGTGATTTCACTGAACCAGATTGAGGGAAAAGAATCCAGAAATCAACAAACTCAGCTTACTGCTAAGTTCTGAGTGAAAGCTCAGTTGTATACATAAATTCAAACCCAAAGATGTTACAATTAAAGGAATGCTGCTACTTCCTAATGAGCACTTTGTGAATAATAGGCAGCTGAAAAGTACTGCTCTTGAGTGATATCTTACTCCCTCAATACTGATTCTCAAACGAACGTACACAGCCCCTGATGTCTATGGTGACATCCAAACCTACTAGATAGGAACAATGTGTGATTTGTATTAGGGTTATCATCTTGAATTTGTTCAAGAGCTTGAGGTCCTAAAAGGATCAATCTGCTCAAAAGAGGAGGAAATTATCAATATATCAAAGATGCAAGTTTTTGTTATTCTGGCTAAGTAAACCTTCCCTAAAACTTTGCTATGCAATACAATACATTGGCTATTTTTGTAGCTAAGAATACACAGATAAGAAGGTTCTGATCTGAGAAATTAACTCCCTCAAACTGGGGAAGAATTGCCCTTGAAATGAAAGGCATAACTTTACACAACAGTATTCCCCCATCCATGAGTTTGACATCAAAGATACGAGACCTCATTCTAAACAGTTAGATTCTCTCTTTGTTGGTAGCCCGATCAGTGATGGGGGTGGGATAAAAACAGAAAATGCTGGAAATATTCAGGTCAGGCAGCTGACGAAGGGTCATCAACCTGAAATGTTAACTCTTCTCTCTCCACAGATGATGCCTGACCTGCTGAGTATTTCCAGCATTTTCTGTTTTTATTTCAGATTTCTAGCATCCCCAGTATTTTGCTTTTGTATTCGTGATGGGGTGGGTATTGGCTGATAGTTACTGTTGAATTATTGAAGCAAGAGCATTAACATGATTAAGATTTTTCCCATCATTTGGTTGCATCTAAGCACTAGTCAAAGCAATGAATGATCGTGGTCAAAGTTTGTGCTCAATGAGCCAACAAAGTAATTTTTAGTTGTCAAAATAAATAATTTTTATAATCAAGAAATCAACTAGGGGACTGTCCTTAGCATCCTGTAGCAAACAAATATGCAGATTTGATTCCCAAGGCCCATTTCCCCGTGTGTGGAAAAGATAGTGAACAATTCCATTCTGTCAGTGGTGTGGCCTTTTCTTACCATGCTCTCCTTAACAAATAGAGACAAGCAATGCAGCCTTTAAAGTGGCTTCTCCATCACTTCCATCATAAAAGAACATTCTACAAAATTACCAATTATTTATGAGACCCTTGCATCAAATTCTTCGTTCAATGATTTCATGGCTCCAACATTATAAAAAGATAGGATATAGGTTAAGAGGAGCAATGCAATAAGTCACAGACCTCTGCAGCTCCCACTAAACCAGCTTGCGACATACAAAATAAGGATAATAGGCAAAACTAACAATAAATCCTTGTTGAGACACTGTCTAAAAGGGCAATAAATAATTTTGAGCATAATTTAATTAAAATAAATTTGTATGAATTCATTTGTTGAATATATAGGCATGAATAACTTTCACAGAAAACAGTCAAGATAGCGGCTTCATGTGCTGCAAGCACTTTCAGACACCCAACCTACTTTATCAAAAAATTAAAAACTGTACTTACTGACTTTCTGTTTCCAGTTTCCTCTTGTATCCATTATTCTCTCCTACCTCTTCTTCAGTATCAGATGAACCAAGATCATCAACTAGAATAAAAACAAATGCTGCAATATAATTTGAGAGCCTGGAGTCGAGATGGACTATTTAAAATTTGAATTTGCAAATATAGAATGTATCTGTTGTCAGATTTAGTAATCCTTGTCCAAAATCAGGACATACAATAGATCACCAAATTAATATCAGTTTGACTTACATTTTAAGTAATATTTCTTTTAATGTTTGGATCATGTATTACATTTTTGTCATGACCACAGCTTCCACTGCATCGCCAAGTAGTTTTGATCGTCATGATGGTTCTCTTAAGTGCTTGATTAACATCAAAAATCAATATATTACATGAAGATTTCACATATTCAGCAGAATAGTCCCAGAATCTCAAGTCTGTCTGCATAATAGTTTCTCATCTCTGGTAAATCTATACTGTATACTCTCTATTGTAAGAAATCATGAATCTGAAGAAATTGCAAATTATAAAATAAATAATGATTTTATAAAAGAGGTACTTATGCCAGCTCAGCAGACACAGAGAGTTAAGGTTGTTACAAGGTCAGGACCCAGGAAAACAGACCTTCATGGCATAACTATGCTGATATGGGATTTTAGCAAGGAGCCTTAAAGATAAACAAGCTGTCTCTTGAACAAGACATTCAGGCAGAGATATGTAAAAAGCTGACCTCATGAGGATGGGAGGGGGTTTTCAGAGGTACTTACTCCCCTGTAATTGCACCATGGAATGTGTAAAAATGATTGATGCAAGGTATCCACCTGCCCATCAAACTAAGGTATGAAAATGGGCAACGAGAGACAGGCAGACTGAGGAGAGTTTCCTCAAGGTGGACCTCATGCTGGCTTCGGCCTAACAACTTGGTCAAGCTCAAACCTCTGAGGTGGACTCCATGCTAGCATCGCCCTACCACCTCCACCAGCTCGGGATCTGTCCCGAGATCACCGTTCTGCCTCAAAGTCCATCCGTTCGTCCCGCTCCGGGGTCGTAGATCACTCTCATCTGTCATGGGTTGTATGTCTACTATATCTATCTTAATCAGCGTGTTGTATCTGATGATGCTTAAAACTGTCGCTCTTCAATAAAATGCCTTACAACTCCTAAGACCCTTTGGGTAATGTGTGTGTGACCTATGATCCAAATCTTACACTATGGCTTTCATGTTCTTTCTGTACTGGGGGTGAGGGAGAATTGCATACCATTTTGTCATTGTAAAGAAAAAAAGATTACAAACAGGGTATCGAGTGCTGCATTTACCAGTTAAAATGTAACAAGTGAAATCGGTGTTACTTTTCTGCTGTAAAGGAAGCTGTTGCATTGTATGAACAAAATAGAAACAGTTGATCTTATGCAGAAGCAGATTGTACAGTCTGTTCTGACTCAATTTATTCCCAAATTGCCAGAGCAGACACAGCACACTGACAGCTTCTTATCCCAAGTTCACCTTGAAAGATGGGTACTTATTCAATCTCAGGAAATACATCTCTCTCCTTTGTATCACTTAGTTTTCCTCCTTCCTTTCACCATGCCTTTCCTGTATGTCATCCCTTCTCATTTTATTTAATCTCGTACAGGTGACTATGTTAAAGGCTACTCAAGTTATTAATTGTATTCCTTGACAAAGGTAAAAGTATCTATTACATATGATTAAAGCTGAAATGCTATGATTTATATTTAAGCCACGTTATATTAAGCCTGGAAATTACTAGGGTTGATGTTACCGCACAAATACCCAACTAGCTCAGATCAAATTGTTTTCTCCACTATTATAATGGAGGTACAGGTATTAACTAATAGGTATTTATATGATAACATGATGTCATTATTTCCAGGCTGTACATAAAATAAGCCAATATACACACTTTACATATGGTCAACATTTTAGATTCCCTTTTTCTGAACTCAACTTTTTATATGTACAATTATTAATACTTGTGAAAGGAAAGGGAGGAGAAAAAAATACTTTGAACAATGTTCAGACTTTCCTCAAAAAGGTTTACATACAAAAATGTACATATAAATTATTTTATACTCACTGGAAATTATTTTCTGCCAAATAGCTGTTTCCTTTCCCATTAATAAAAATAGAGCGGTTAACAACTATTTATTTCTTACCTTCAATAACTTGGAGAAGTTTCTTATCAGATAAAAGTGTCAGTTGCTCCAGACATAGCACCTTAATTTCTTCCACTGAGCAGTTCTGCTGGAGACAAAATATAATTATTGGATTGTGAGAAATAATCCCACTGCATTATCTAGGCAAATGCTAATACAACTGGTTATTAATAAAATTTGGTTTGGATTATAATATCTGCAAATAAGCTGTTGTTTTAATAATTTGAGCTTTCCCAGAGAGAAAACACTGATGTGTAACAGAATACATTTAACATGAAAGGAAACTTATAACCAATTTGAAGAAGTTGGCCATTTGACAAGCCTCAAGCTCACTTTATGAGCAAGCCCAATCAGAGGTATTAGCTCAAGACCTGCTCAATTGCAATTCTTTTCAAATTTTGACCAACTCCAGAGGAGATCAACTAGCATTACACAAAATTGATTCTGGATTAGTTTAGTGCCTTAATTGCCTATCTTCTCTTAATCCATTTCCATTCAATCTCTTCTAGATCCATCTGAACATTAATAATTAGTTGAGCTGGATTATCTGTAGGCATATTGCAAAGATCACATTTCATTAAAAGTTTATTTTTGAATTGTGAGTTAGGAATTAAAAATGAGTCAAAAAGGATCATGATACGTGTCAATTAAAATAAAAAATAAAAGAGGTGCTTGGACATGAAAACCCAATCCCTATTTATATCCTTGGGGCAAATAGTGAGTTTTATTTAACCAGAATACAAAAGATTGAATTACCCAGGTTACATGCAGTACACTGGCATATTTTCTCAGATGATTTTGTTGTTACAATACCTTTAAAATATCTGGGAGCATTTTCTGGAGCTTTTTCTCCCCTATGACTCTGAAGCACTGTTCCAACATTTCTTTTCTATCAGAGATATACAAACTGATTGGCTTCAAGGCAATACTGAGGTCAAGGCCCCCTTCTTCCAAGTCACTGGGCTCATTGGGTGTCTCTTTTTCTGAAGCAATTCTTCCTGCCTTCAAGGACATAAAACAGTTACAGAACTGCAAATGCAAATCATAACTAAAATTACAATTTTAGAAGAATCCAAATGGTACAAGTATGAAAATGTGAATAGGCAGATGGTGCATAATCTTGAAAGATAAATGTCAAATCACTTTAATTTACTCATTCTTCAAATGCAATTTGTTGTAGGAGGTAGGCACCTTTAGAATATACCAGAACACTAGGCATTAGGCACCTGCTAGATATATCTAAACGCATATAAGTTTAAAGTGGCCACACATAAAATGGCTGCCCAGGCATGATGGGAAATCAGGTAGTCAAGCTGTGAACTGTTGAATGTTCAATAACCGAGCAATAACCCTGTGAGGCCCACAATAGGAATGCCTTGGATGCAGGAAGAAAGAGATAAGAGGAAAACCATCCCCTGTGAACAAGGCCATAAACCAATTAATTCCCCAGGAAGAAAGATAAGAGGGAAACCATCTCCTGTAAACAAGGTTATAAACCAATTATTTCTCCCAGATGAAAGAACTAGGAAGAGAACCTATCTCCTATAGTAAAGTCATCAATCAGCCCAAGCTGACAATAATCGAACATATGGTTCCCGAGACACTAGGGGAATTCTATTGGGTTAAAAGAACCTATATGTAATCGATAATCGTTGTGATTGGCTTGTGTCCAGCCGTGATGGGCTGTGTAGCTGTAGTAAACTGTTTGTAACTGTTGTGAAACATATAAAGGTGCATGTAACCCTTTGTTCTGTGGAGAGAAACCTGGATACGGTCCTGAGTTTTCCTCCCCGCTGAGCGTAATAAAGGCCGCCAGGCGTTGGAACCGACTCTAAGTGTTGAGTGATTCTTCAGAGAAAACACTAACGCTAACACAATTTAACCTCCATAAACAAATCATATAGCTATATAACTTTCTGAACTGTATGGCAGAATACCAAAACATTTGAACCAGCTGTAACTCCTGATGCTGTAGGGATACCTCCCAATTGCACTGTCCTGTCTGGAACACAGCAGGGTTGCTTGCATGCAATTTTGTGAGCCAGCATTGGTGATGGTCATTCCCAATTCCTTGTTTTCAATTCTTAACTGGGAAACATATTGAGCCAGATTTGAACAAACATAAAATAAGGAAAAGCTCCAAGGTGCACTTGGTTAGAACAAGAACCAAGGGAATAAAAGGCAAGGAACTTAAAAAAAAAAATAAAAGTTAAACTACATTCATTGAACAAGGAGGTCATACCCAAGGCTGAACAAATGAGGAAAAATGATATATTCAAACAATACCCAGGTAGTACAGAAAACGCAGATGGACTGTGACCGTTGATACCAGTTTGACATCAATGTGCTCGTCAACTTGAACTACCAAAGCACGATAATGATTGGTAAAAGTATGTAAAATATTCTATTTATTTGATTGGAAATAGTATTGAGGTAAATCATGTAAACGAGGCAAATGAGGTCTAAAATTCACTAACTAGCAGGGTAATATCATATCGAGATCCATCCCTATAACCCATTTAGTTAACTTTTTGTTCAGTGAAGGATAGGTCTATCTAAGGTTATGATACTCAAAAGAACCCCTGACAACTTTTTCAGATCCTAAAACCAACAGGTGGTATGGACTGAAACAGAGGATTAACTGACTAACCGATTGGCCCGAGATAGTAGACCTCAACTGCAACTAAGAAACCATACTCTGATCAGATCTAAAAATTAAAATTCATCAAGAAAAAAATCTAAATATGAATCAAGTACTTCTTCCGTCTTTCGGATGAGACGTCAACATAACAAAAACAGTTTATCTGGTCATTATCACATTGCTGCTTGTGGGAGCTTGCTGTGCGCAAATTGGCTGCCGCGTTAGCCCACATTACAACAGTGACTACACCAAACAGTACTTCATTGGCTGTAAAGCACTTTGGGATGTCCGGTGGACGTGAAAGGCGCTATATAAATATGAGTCTTTCTTTCTTGTGTGTGATAATGAAAATTTCTGTTGACTATGGGAGAAAGGGTAAAACTCAAGTCCACAACAAGACTTTTCTGCACAACTTGTAGAGAAAACTAATTGGACAAGATGACTACTATAAGATACCAAGCTTTTAAAGGATTGTTCCTAGTGCTTCCCTATAAAAAAGACTTGCATTTATATAACGCCTTTTCTGACCAACGGATATCTCAAAGCGCTTTGCAGCCAATAAAGTACTTTTTGAAGTGTAGTCACTGTTGCACTGTAGAATGGATGATGGCAGAGCATTAACAACTTATTTCTCATCCATGGTGTTCACAGCTGTAAATGTCTCATCTACCTCAAGATGCAATTGTCTGGATAAGGAATTTGAGTTATCTGCCTTTGTTAGGCACATACCATGAAGTTTTAAGGCCACTTAAATTGAAATCCAAGTTCCCACCTCCACATGTTTCAAGTTGCTAACACTTGTAGACCTTGGTGCTTTCAGTTAGGATTTATTTATTCCCCAATAACACACCATTAAAAACAATCCTTTCCAAACCTCCAGGCCCATAAAATTCAAAACAAACTAATCAATAAGATGGGAATGGGACTGACTTCCCTGTCTTTGGGGGCTGCATTGCCGTGTCTTTCGGCTGTAATTTGGACATCATTGGTCTGGACAGTAGATTAGATGTCATCTTCATCATCATCATAGGCAGTCCCTCGGAATCGAGGAAGACTTGCTTCCACTCTTAGCATGAGTTCTTAGGTAGGTGGCTGTACAGTCCAATACAAGAACCACAGTCTCCTGTCACAGGTGGGACAGAAAGTCGTTGAGGGAAAGGGTGCGCAGGGAACCTGGTTTACCGCACGCTCCTTCCGCTGCCTGCGCTTGATTTTTGCATGCTCTCGGCGACGATACTCGAGGAGCTCAGCGCCCTCCCGAATGCACTTCCTCCACTTAGGGCGATCTATGGCTAAGGACTCCCAGATATCAGTGGGGATGTCGCACTTTATCAGGGAGGCTTTGAGGGTGTCCTTGTAACGTTTCCTCTGCCCGCCTTTGGCTCGTTTGCCGTGGAGAAGTTCTGAGTAGAGCGCTTGCTTTGGGAGTCTCGTGTCTGGCATGCGACTATGTGGCCTGCCCAGCGGAGCTGATCAAGTGTGGTCACTGCTTCAATGCTGGTGATGTTGGCCTGGACGAGGATGCTAATGTTTGTGCATCTGTCCTCCCAGGGGATTTGCAAGATCTTGCGGAGACATCGCTGGTGGTATTTCTCCAGCGACTTGCGGTGTCTACTGTACATGGTCCACGTCTCTTCTCAATCTTCCTCGCTGCCATGCTCCACCTCACAGTTGATAAGCTTCCCGCTGGAGTGGAGCTAAACTACAGAATCAGTGGGAAGCTCTTCAACCTTCGCCGTCTCCAGGTCAGGTCCAAGACCATTGCAACCTCCGTCATCGAGCTACAGTACGCGGACGACGCCTGCGTCTGTGCACGCACAGAGGCTGAACTCCAGGACATAGTCAACGTATTTACCGAGGCGTATGAAAGCATGGGCCTTACGCTAAACATTAGTAAGACAAAAGTCCGACACCAGCCTGTCCTCTCTGCACAGCACTATCCCCCAAACATCAAGATCCACGGCGTGGCCCTGGACAACATGGATCACTTCCCCAATATCGGGAGCCTCCTATCAACAAGAGCAGGCATTGATGATGAGATCCAACACCGCCTCCAGTGCGCCAGTGCAGCCTTCGGCTGCCTGAGGAAAAGAGTGTTTGAAGATCAGTCCCTCAAAACTGTTACCAAGCTCATGGTCGACAAGGCCGTAGTAATACCCGCCCTCCTGTATGGCTCAGAGACGTGGACCATGTGCAGTAGACACCTCAAGTCGCTGGAGAAATACCATCAGCGATGTTTCCGCAAGATCCTGAAAATCCCCTGGGAGTACAGACGCACAAACATCAGCGTCCTCGTCCAGGCCAACATCGAAGCACTGAGCACACTTGATCAGCTCTGCTGGGCAGGCCACATAGTCCGCATGCCAGACATGAGACCTCCAAAGCAAGCGCTCTACTCGGACTCGTCCACAGCAAACAAGCCAAAGACGGGCAGAGGAAAGGTTACAAGGACACCCTTAAAGCCTCCCTGATAAAGTGCGACATCCCCACTGTCACCTGGGAGTCCTTAGCCATAGACCGCCCTAAGTGGAGAAAGTGCAATCAGGAGGGTGCTGAGCTCCTCGAGTATCATCGCCGAGAGCATGCAGAAATCAAGCGCAGGCAGTAGGATGTCAAGAAGTAAATTGGTACACATGGTGCAGGATGTTTAAGGATGTGAAGAATCCCCCTGTTTTGTACAGAGTGTATTGTAAATGTTTACAACTATGTGACCTTTAAAATAAATGTGAATTCAGGTAATATTAAATAATTCCCATAAATATTAAGAAATGCAGCAAAACTGCATTAAATACATTTTGCGACGGCAGTTTGTTTCAACAATACACAACACATTGGCCCGTAATTTGCAGTCAGCGGCTACGCAATGGCGATCGCTTCCGACTTTGAAGAAAGCTGCCAACAGAGATCTTGCAATCTCTGTGGCGAGAACATTAACTCCTTTGACATTTAATTGTAGCGCTGTCTTTAAGGGATTCCTCGCGGAGTGCAGCAGTGATGTCATCAAGCTGTTTATGCAGCCAATTACATTGAAGAATTCTCAGACGGCAAATCAGGAAATGAAAAGCACTGATTATCTGCATTAAAAAAAAATGTTACAGAGCGCAAAATAAAGATTGGGACATTCATATGAGGTTATGATATAACCAACGCAAGACAATCACGGATTCCCGCACAGCCGCAGGTTCATGGGCCGCGTCTAGAGTTCATGGACAGGCTCGGGGGGGGGCGGGTCCAGGGGCTGGGATTAGGGACCGAGTTCATAGGCAGGTTCATGCCCGGTGCCTGGCGCCGGCTTCATGAATACGTCTAGGCGTCAAGTTCATGGGCTGGTTCAGGGATCAGGTCCAGGGACCAGGTTCATGGGTAGGTTCAGGGATCAGGTCCAGGGGCCGGGTTCATGGGTAGGACAAAGGTTCTCCACCAACCCGCCACACAGCACTGCCCCCCCAGTCAACAAGATCCACGCGTGGCCCTGGACAACATGGATCACTTTCCATACCTCGGGAGCCTATTATCAGCAAGGGCAGACATCAACGATGAGATCAACACTGCCTCCAGTGCACCAGCGCAGCCTTTGGCTGCCTGAGGAAAAGTGTTCGAAGATCAAGCCCTCAAATCTTCTACCAAGCTCATGGTCTGCAGGGCTGTAGTGATACCAGCACTCTTGCATGGCTCAGAGACGCGGACCATATACAGTAGACACCTCAAATCGCTAGAGAAATACCAATGATGTCTCCGCAAGATTCTGCAAATCCCCTGGGAGGGCCGACGCACCAACATTAGCGTTCTCGATCAGGCCAACATCCCCAGCATCGAAGCACTGACCACACTCGACCAGCTCCGTTGGGCAGGCCACATAGTTCACATGCCTGAACAATGCTCTACTCGGAACTCCTACATGGCAAACGAGCCCAAGGAGGGCAGAGGAAACGTTTCAAGAACACCCTCAAAGCCTCCCTGATAAAGTGCAACATCCCCACTGACACCTTGGAGTCCCTGGCCAAAGACCACCCTAAGTGGAGGAAGCACCTCGCGTCTCATCGCCGAGACCATGCAGAAAACAAGCGCAGGCAGCGGAAAAAGCGTGCGGCAAACCTGTGACAGAGACTGTAATTCCCGGATTGGACTGTTCAGTCACCCAAGAACCCACTGTTCATGGGTAGGTTCAGGGGCCGGGTTCATTGGGAGGTTTAAGGCCCGGGTTCATGGGGCGGTTCAGGGGCCGCTTTCCCTGCCAGTCCCTCCTCCTGACTGGAGCACGGCGCGGGCTGTTGTTGGCCGGGGCGCCCGGCGGGGGCGGGCTCACCTCGGTGGTGCTCGAATCCGAGTTGAGCCGCTTCCTCTCGCCGTGAGGCTCCTCGCCGTGACAGCGCTTTCGCTTCTTGTCTTTGGCCGATTTCTTGCCCGCCATCGCACGCCGCTTCAAAAATCCGATTCCGCTCGTGCCCGCCGGAAGTGACTTTCCGCCCCGCCCATCGGTTCTGGTGACCTCTGACCTGTGTGTTCAGGCGGGGTCACGGCCCGGCCTCATCTGGGCGGCTCGCTCGCTGCACGTGGGCCGGGAGCTCAGCGCTCGGAGCTTCCCTAAAACATTTGATAATCAAGGGTGGGAATTAATTTCCCCAATGTCTTCAAGGAAAAAACAATTTTGCAAATACCCGCCTTATGTTCAGGTGGCTCAACTCATTAAAATAATTTAGGCATATTTCTGGTTCGAACAAAACGAAGGGAAGCTCGTTCTCGACAATCTTAATAATGTCCCCGTCTGTCAGACAGTATTCTCTGCGGTGCAAACTGCTCGCGGAAGGAGATGGTTCTGGGGCTACAGAAACAAAATACTGCGGATGCTGGAATCTGAAATAAAAACACAAAATGCTGGAAATACTCAGCAGGTCAGGCAGCATGGTGGAGCGAGAGAAACAAGAGTTAACGTTTCAGGTCGATGGCCCTTGTCAGAACTGGAAAAAGTTACAGAAATAACAGGTGTTAAGCAAGTGCAGAGGCAGGAAAGGGTGGAGGGGAGGAAAGAACAAAAGGGAAGGTCTGTGATAGGGTGAAAGGCAAGAGATTAAGAGACCAAAGGGATGCTAGTCATCATAGCAGTCCCTCAGAATCGAGGAAGACTTACTTTCACTCTTAAAATGAGTCCTTAGGTAGCTGACCAATCTAATATGAGAACCACAGTCCCTGTCACAGGTGGGACAGATAGGCGTTGAGGGAAGGGGTGGGTGGGACTGGTTTGCTGCATGCTCTTCTGCTGCCTGCGCTTGATTTCTGCATGCTCTTGGCGATGAGACTCGAGGTGCTCAGCGCCCTCCGGATGCTCTTCCTTCACTTAGGGCGATCTTTGGCCAGGGACTCCCAGATGTCAGTGGGGATGTTGCACTTTATCAGGGAGGCTTTCAGGGTGTTCTTGTAACGTTTCCTCTGCCCACCGTTGGCTCGTTTGCCGTGAAGGAGTTCCGAATAGAGCGCTTGCTTTGGGAGTCTCGTGTCTGGCATGCGAACGATGTGGCCTGCCCAGCAGAGCTGATCAAGTGTGGTCACTGCTTCAATGCTGGGGATGTTGGCCTGGTCAAGGACATTAATGTTGGTGCATCTATCCTCCCAGGGGATTTGTAGGATCTTGTGGAGGCATCGTTGACGATATTTCTCCAGCAACTTGGTGTCTACGGTACATGATCCATATCTCTGAGCCATACAGGAGGGCGGGTATTACTACTATGACCATGAGCATGGTGGCAGATTTAAGGGCCTGGTCTTCAAACACACTTTTCCTCAGGTGGCCAAAGACTGCACTGGCGCACTGGAGGCGGTGTTGAATCTTGTCGTCAATGTCTGCTCTTGTTGACAAGAGGTTGTCGAAGTATGGGAAATGATCCACGTTGTCCAGGGCCGCCCCATGGATCTTGATGACTGGGGGGGGGGGGGGGGGGGCCGGGGGTAGTGCATTGTGGCGAGGACAGGCTGTTGGAGGACCTTTGTCTTACGGATGTTTAGCATAAGGCCTATGCGGTCATATGCCTCAGTAAATACGTCGACTAGGTCCTGGAGTTCAGTCTCTGTGTGCAGACACAGGGATGCTAGTGCAAGGCAAAAGGAACTGGTAATGGGACAAGTTAAGATACAAAAGATGAGTCCAGGTAGGGTGTAAATGGTGATGGAAGAAACATTAACAGCTGCCATGGGAAAGAAACAAATAGGGGCAGAGGTTATGCTTTGAAATGGTTGAGCTCTTATGTTGAGTGCAGACAGCTGTAAAGCCTGCCGAAACAAAAGACGAGGTGAGAGAAGGAGGAACTGAAGGGAATCCTTATTAGTCAGGAAATTGTGTTAGGGAAATTGAGGGGATTGAAGGCCGATAAAGCCCCAGGGCCTGATACCAGAGTACTTAAGGAAGTGGCCCTAGAAATAGTGGATGCATTGGTAGTCATTTTGCAACATTCTGTAGACTCTGGTTCAATTCCTATGGATTGGAGGGTAGCTAATGTAACCCCACTTTTTAAAAAAGGGAGAAAACAGGGCATTATAGACTGGTTAGCCTGATATCGGTAGTGGGGAAAATGCTGTAATCAATTATTAAAGCTGTAATAGCAGTGCATTTGGAAAGCAGTGACGGGATCGGTTCAAGTCAGCATGGATTTATAAAAGGGAAATCATGCTTGACAAATCTTCTGGAATTTTTTGAGGATGTAACTAGTAGAGTGGATAAGGGAGAACTAGTGGATGTGGTGTATTTGGACTTTCAAAAGGCTTTTGACAAGGTCCCACACAAGAGATTAGTGACAAAATTAAGGCATGTGGTATTGGGGGTAATGTACTGACGTGGATAGAGAACTGGTTGGCGGACAGAAAGCAAAGAGTGGGAATAAACGGGACCTTTTCTGAATGGCAGGCAGTGACTAGTGGGGTGCCGCAGGGTTCAGCTTTTTACAATATACATTAGTGATTTAGACGAAGGAATGGAATGTAATATCTCCAAGTTTGCAGATGACACTGATAGAGAATTCAAACAGGTTGCAGACAGGCTGCAAAGTTGAGAAAACACAGACTCCATGTCTACGTGCTAGTGAGCACATTGTGTTAAATCATCAAAATCAACTTGACATTTCAGGACCTTTGACAATGAGCCAATTAGGGGTTAACAATATATCAATTGAGCCAATAAGGTCAAAGGAGGCAAGTTCTGTAAATTCATCCAGGATAAGAACAGCCATGTGTTCTCAGAAGGACAAAGGAACTGGCAATCAGCCAAAAGCTTCTATGCTGCTGTTGGAATAAAATTACGTTAAACCTACAACCGGAGTTCGCATTTCATTGAAAATTAAGAGATCTAACAATTTTGGCGTCACAAACAGGATTGCTGAGGCAAGAAACTGAATTTTGGACATCAGTCCTACATACTGAGGTAAGGACTCCTCTTTATAAAAAGTCCTCGGTCAATTGTCTAAATTCGCCTCCCCTTCTAGGCGATTCTGAAAGCCTCCGGTTTGCGAATCCTCCGGTTGGTGATCGGCTTGAGATCCCACAGACGTCTAAACTTCGGCGGTGTGTTAGTTAATTCATCACCGACCCACTGATTCGGCTGGAAAGCCTACGACTCAAGACCCCAGTAAAGAAATTAATAATATGGCAGCTGAAGACAAGAGCAAATAATTGCCTACTACTGTTAAAGGTGGATGGGCAACACCCGAGGTTTCGATAGATGAAATCCTCGAACAGTTGAAAGAATACATCGAGCAACAATTCAACTTATCTAAAACCTGTGTTAAGATCGAACGAAAATACAGTACCTCCAAAGGACAATGGTCCTTGGATGAGATCAAAAGGGTCTGGGGAAAAACGACCTGTATGAAAAATAAACAAACGAACCAGATGGTCCCTTGCTGTTGTGGGACAGATCCAACAGCGGAATGAAATTATAACGTGTTCGCAATATGATAGGGACCTGACCAGTACAAAGGACCAATTGCAAGCGGTTTGTGAACAGCTGAGACAGAAAAAGCTTGAACTTGAAAAAAGTCAGAAGTGGAAGTTAAAGATCTTAAAAGGTGAAATTAAAGAATGGAAAAAATCATTAGGTCAAGAGACAGTAATAGGAAAAGGAAAATGTATCGGTCAATTCCCAAGGTACCCATGTTTGGATAAATTAAAAGCGCAAACCCGAAGACACGACCAAGGAATAGAGATACAGATTGTGAGTCCTCCGACGATACAGGGTCGGAGGATGAAGAATTAGGGATGCGCTTTGCCCCGTTTAAAAAAAAGACGAGTTGTAGTCAAATCAGAAGAGACTGCGGATGAGGACGGAACCAAAAAAACGAAGAAAAGGGTATATGCAGAATACTTATTTCATGATCCGGCATACCCAGAGAAAATTGATAAATGGTCCAAGGAGTTGCCCAATCCAAAGAAAGGGGAAGTGAAAACGTGGGACCAATTGGACCGCTGAAGAAATATATATCAACTTCATCCCTGGGATGGAGTGCAAATTTTGACCATAATGATGCCAAAAACACAAGGAAGAAGCAGCTTTGGGGCAGGATGAGCAAGAATTAAACGCAGGATGGGAGGCGATTAAACACTGGCTGCAAGCCTTCTATCCAGCTAAGACTGACTGGGGAAAAATTGCAGCCTGCCAACAGAAAGGAACAGAGGAGGTCCTGGAGTATGACGAACGGTTTAGATGCACGTGGCTAGAACATTCGGGTATGAATAATACGGATGAGGAAATGGATGAACAAGAGTTTGGACCCCTGAAAGCAGCTTTCGTGGCAGGTCTAAAGCCAGAACTGTCCAAAATGCTTAAGGTAGTGTTACCAGACTGGGAAGGCAGAGGAACTACCTTTGCAGCATTGGTGAATCGATGTAACCAATTAGACAGGGATATGGGAGCTAAAGTTCGAGCTGTGCAGGCTATGGGATGGAAATCCCAGGATTCCGATAAACAGTCATTGGGAAAATTACCCGGAAAATGTCATTATTGTGGGAAAAAAGGTCACTGGGCCAAGACGTGCAGGGCGAAATAGCAAGGTCGCGGCCGGGGAAGAGGACGTGGCCAGGGATACAATTCAGCCAATAAACCAGGCTTGCCACAAGATAACGACCTCATAGAAGCATTTAAGCGCCTGACAATACAACAGAAGGAGTTACTTGGGATAGCAAAAAACGATTAGAGCCCACCCTGGCCCCCCTCCTTGCACTAATACAACAGAGGGGAGATGGGCTATATATAACTGAGGGTGGGCGATAAGGATGTGGACTGTCTTTTAGACACAGGGGTGGAATTAACATGCTTACCCCTACAATATGGTAGGGCACATACAGCCTTTGGAGTTGGGGGCCATAAAATGGAAATTAAAAGGACAACACCGGTACTTTTCGGGCTGGGTCCACATGAACTAACCACGCCGGTCTGGATAGGCCCAGTAGATCAACCCCTTTTGGGAATGGACATTCTAATCCAAGTAGATTCATCGTTGCATTGAGGATGATCAGGTGACATGGTCAATTAGAACTTAAAGAAGAATTGAAGGAACACCCGATATGGGCTAAAGACAAGAATGATTGTGGCCTATTCCAGATGGAGCCTGTGTCATTTACCGGGACCAAGCCTCCATGCACTAAACAGTTTCCCATCAGTCCAACTGCCATCGCGGGAATCTTACCGGTTATTCAGCAATTGGAGAAACAAGGGGTGCTTATTAAAACGCATAGCTCCTCCAATAGCCCCGTGTGGCCGGTACAGAAATCTAATGAAACTTGGCGTTTGACTGTCGATTATAGGAAAGCTAACCAGTGTATTGATCAAAAAGCTCCTTTGGTCGCAGATCCCTCCACCATTTTTAATGCCCTCAAACCGGAACATAAATATTTCTCGGTTGTAGATATGGCCAACGGATTTTGGTCAGTGCCTCTGGAACCGGAGGTTCGACAGTGGTTTGCTTTCATGGTCCAAGGACAACAGTATACTTGGACCCAGTTACCGCAGGGTTTCCACAACAGCCCTACGGTATTCCACATGGCTTTACAATGCCATTTGCGAGAATTACCTCCCCTGTCATCCAATATGTAGACGATATCCTGCTAGCTTCAAACACGGAAGAACAGCATGAACAAGATTTATGAGCTTTGCTGGATCACCTTTGGCTGAAAGGACATAAAGCCAGCATCGACAAAGCACAAATATCCCAAGAAGAGATTGTATACCTGGGACAAAAGATTTCACAAGGAAAGAGAGAACTTACCCAGGATAGAACTGCAGCCATTCAGGCTGCTAAAAAACCCATCACTATTCAGGAACTAAGATCCTTTTTGGGATTGTGTAACTTTAACAGAAATTGGATTGACTCCTTCACACAGCTTGCTTAGCCATTGAATGATATCTTAAAGGGGAAAGTGCCTCTAAAGAAGCCATCACCCTCACTAACAGCAAGAGGCCTTCCGGAGTTTGAAAAAGGCTGTGTGTTCAGCATCGGCTCTGGGAATCCCCGACAGTGGTAAGCCATTTACCCTGTTTGTCCATAAGAAAGAAGGATACATGACAGCTATACTGACACAAGAACATTGGGGATCAGCAAAGACCAAATGGCTATTATTCGGCAAAACTGGATGCGGTAGCCCTCGGATGGGGAAGTTGCCTAAGGGCCATGGAAGCTACATGTCGAGCGGTAATGACCACTGCGGGACTAGTCCTCGACCAAAGATGATTGTCAAGTGTCCCCACACTGTACACGCTTTGTTGTCTGAATAGAATGTCTCAGGTGACGGCAGCTAGATGGACCCACTGGACAGCAGTTTTGGAAACTCCTAATCTCCATATCGTCCGGGCAAACCCGGTTAATCCTGCAACTATGCTCCCGATGTCAGAATCGAGGGAGCAAGAGGGGGGAGAATGTGAAGAGCATGACTGCGTGGAGATTTTAAAAGAAACAGAAGCAGCAGCCTTAGCAGCAGAGGAGCCTCTGCACATCCCAGACCTCATCCTGTTTACAGATGGTTCCTCCTTTGTTGACAATGGTACCAGAAAAGCAGGATGGGCAGTTACAACCTTATATGAGGTAGTGGCAAAAGGATGTTTACCCTCAGGAACGTCAGCACAACAGGCCGAGTTACGGGTCCTGTCAGAAGCATGTTGAATAGCAGAAGGACAGACTGCTAACGTCAACACAGATTCGCGTTATGCTTTTGGAGTCACTCACGACTTTGGTCTGTTATGGCGGAAAAGAGGATTCCTCACTGCCGCTGGTACATCTATCCGAAATGGAAAAGAAGTCCGAGACTTACTAGAGGCCATACAATTACCTCAGGAAGTATCCATCCTGAAGTGTAAGGCCCATACCAAGGAAAATACCACGGAAGCACAGGGAAATGCCCTAGCCGACCAGGCAGGACGCTCCCCCAGAAGAACGAACACAGATGTGCAGATTGAAAGCACTCAGGACTCAGACACAAGACCTTCAAACAATGCAAGGCGAGTGCTCCAGAGAGGAAAAGTGGACATGGATTAGGCAGGAATTAAGCTATGCGAAGATGGTGTCTGGAGACAAAGTTACCAACAAGCCAGTCACACCACAAGCGCTTATGCCTTTTTTAGCCCAACAGATCCACTCGTGGGGACACTTGACCTCACAACAGATGACGGCACGGTTCCAGAAAAGCTGGTGGGGTCGTAGATTTAAAAAACACACCCAGCTGGTAGCAGACCGATGTGTGATCTGCCAGAAAAATAATTCTGGACCCATCACGGTAATGCCCCAACTGAGGCCCCCTGCCAGTGTCAGACCATTCCAGCATCTGCAGGTTGATTATATATTTCTCCCTCCATGCCAAGGATACAGTAACATTTTTGTCATGGTCGACAGATTCTCTAGATGGGTAGAAACTGTCCCAACTAAAAGAGCCACAGCCAATCACACTGCAAAAGATCTTGTGTAAGGATTACATTCCCCAATGGGGAGTCCTGAGTAGCATTGACTCAGATCAGGGAACACATTTCACAGGTGCTGTCTGCCAAGAAGTCTGTCGGTTACTGAACATTACGTGGGATTTACATAGTCCTTATCACCCACAATCATAAGGACAAGTAGAGTGAATGAATCGAACTCTGAAACAGTGGCTTGCCAAATATCACCAAGAAGGAACACCATGGTCCCAGGCACTACCAATAGTGCTATGTAGCATTAGGGCAACCCCAAACAGAACTACAGGTCTGAGCCCATTTGAAATTATAACAGGAAGACAACCCATGTCGCTGCCAGGAAATATCGATTTACAGAAAGCTGATGTTCACTTAATGAGTGACACTTTGTTATCACACAGTCAGGACCTAACCAATGCTATTAGTTCTGTTTCCCGACAGGTATCGTCAGCTTGGGGTAATCCACCCGAAGGAGGACACGACATCATCTCAGAAGTTTGGGTGTATGTGAAAAAGTTGCATAAAGAACCTTTGGGTGCCAAGTGGGAGGGACCTTATCAAGTGTTATTGACCACCCAGGCAGCTGTTGAAGTCCAAGGAAAGAAAGCCTGGATCCACGCTTCACACGTTAAATGAGCACCCGTAACTGAAGCTGAAATCTGACAAAGACAATTACTTTTTGCCAAAATGTATAAATTTACTGTATTACTGACTGCAGGTATTCTAGGCATTTGCCTACTTACTAGCCGACCCTCTGCACCAAAGGGAAATAGTAGAGTACCCAGGGAATTACATGTAAATACCTTTTTACATATGTCATACATTTATGCCAAAGTAACACTTCTAGTTGTTGGGTGTGTGCACACATATTCCTATTCACTCAAATGATACTTCAGAGGCCCTAGTTAAAATCAATGCAGAAATGGTAGCAATCCGCACAGTAGCCCTACAGAATAGACTGGCCCTTGACTACATCCTGGCTGAAAATGGAGGTACTTGCGCCCGACTCGGAACTAAGTGTTGCACATATATTCCAGATCGCGCCGAAGAAATTACCCACTTAGCGGAGCATATCCAAAAGGAGATAGAAAAAATTAAGCAACCCCCATCATTCACTTTGTGGAGCAGAGCCACTGAATGGCTAGGTTCAATAGGAACTTCATTGGTGGAAGGTTTAATTCTATTTGTAATTATTTTACTTTTATATTGTTTGTTTATGTTGATTAAATGTTGTTGCAACCAGGCGGCTGTAGCTGCTGTCCCACCTTGCAGGTTCCAGCAGACCGTCTGTACGTGGCACAGGGGTATGTTATGCTTAAGGGAAGGTTGTTTACTGATTGAATGAAGATATTGATTTGGATTAAATTGGAATGAGGTTAATTAACCTACTAAAACCAGACTTCCATTGTGGCCACGATGGAATTCAGGTTGATGTAAATTTGTGTGGAAGCTACTAGTCCGGATATGTGGTGAAACACATCAACAAATTTTAGAAGGAAACTCTTAACATGTATGAAATTATTTTGTAGAATGTTTAACCAGTGATGCCTGATGTTTTATGATTCAGTTTGTGAAAGAATCAAGGGGAGGGGGGGGGGGGGATTGATAGAGAATTCAAACAGGCTGCAAAGTTGAGAACAGACTCCATGTCTACGTGCTCGTGAGCACATTGCATTAAGTCATCAAAATCAACATGACATTTGCAGGACCTTTGGCAGCGAGCCAATTAGGGGTTAACAATATATCAATTGAGCCAATAAGGTCAAAGGAGGCGAGTTCTGTAAATTCATCCAGGATAAGAACAGCCATGTTTTGCCATGTGTTCTCAGAAGGACAAAGGAACTGGCAATCAGCCAAAAGCTTGTATGCTGCTGTTAGAATAAAGTTACGTTAAACCTACAACCGGAGTTCGCATTTCATTGAAAATTAAGAGATGTAACAACACTACGCTGGGTGGCAGTGCGAGCTGCGAGGATGCTAGGTGGCTGCAGGAGGACTTGGACAGGTTAGATGAATATACTGCATCTGCCCAATGTGAGGTTATCCACTTTGGTTGCAAAAACAGGAAGGCGGATTAGTAAAAAGGGGAGGTGCAACAAGACCTGGGTGTCATGGTACATTAGTCATTGAAGGTAGGCATGTAGGTACAGCAGGCAGTACAGAAGGCAAATGGCATGCTGGCCTTCATAGCGAGGGGATTTGAGTATAGGAGCAGGGAGGTCTTACTGCAGTTGTACAGGGCCTTGGTGGGACCACATCTTAAGCAGTGTGTGCAGTTTTGGTCTCCTAATCTGAGGAAGGATATTGCTATTGAGGGAGTGCAGCGAAGGTTCACCAGACTGATTCCTGGGATAGCAGGACTGACATAAGACTGGATCGTCGAGGCTTATATTCACTGGAATTTAGAAGAATGAGAGGGGATCTCATAGAAACATAAACTTCTGACAGGATTGGACAGGTTAGATGCAGGAAGAATGTTCCCGATGTTGGGAAAGTCCAGAACCAGGGGTCACAGTCTAAGGATAAGGGGTGAGCCATTTAGGACCGAGATGAGGAGAAACCTCTTCATTCAGAATTGTGAACCTGTGGAATTCTCTACCACAGAAAGTTGTTGAATCCAGTTCGTTAGATATATTCAAAAGGGAGTTAAATGTGGCCCTTACGGCTAAAGGGATCAAGGGGTATAGAGAGAAAGCAGAATGGGGTACTGAAGTTGCATGATCAGCCATGATCTTATTGAATGGTGGTGCAGGCTCAAAGGGCTGAATGGCCTACTCCTGCACCTACTTTCTATGTTTCTGTGTCATCCAGTCTAATCCCAATTTCCAGCTCAAGGTCCATAACCCTGCAGGTAACTGCACTTAAAGTGCCCATCCAACCATCTCTTAAAAGTGGTGAGGGTTTCCTAGAGGATCTTTTACAAAGAGATCATTTATTAATCCTGCCTCATTACATAGTACTAGATCGAAGATAGCCTGCTCCCTGGTTGGTTCCGCAACTTACTGTTCAGGGAAACTATCCAGAATACACTACGAACTCTGAGGAGATATAACAATTAACACTATCAGCTAAACTGAGGGCCAGGAAGGGAAGTTGGGTGCTCAGCAGTTTAATGGAAATAAAGTCGTGGAAGCAGGAGGTGGGTCTTATGTACAAAATAAGCTCAGAGGGCATGAGTGGGGATAAGAGAGAAATTAGACAAAGTTGTAAGTTCAGGACTAGGGCAGGGGGGAATCTTAAGAGGAAGTTTGGCTCGGTGTGCTAAAGGAAGGGAGAGAAGCGGCAGAGGCAGTTGAACGGATGGTCTGAATCTTGGTGACGAAGGAGTCTATTTAGCTCCTCATACTTGTTGGATGTGAGGCTGGAGGAGACAGGGGAGAGGGGTTTGCAGTAAAGAAGCCTGGGGTTATGTTTGCATTCTAGGATGATCCTGGATTAGTGAGCAGTTTTGGCAAACTAAAGCAGGACCCGATGGTGCTTTATGTGGTCGAGCCAGATCTGGCAGTGAATGGCTAAACCATATATAAACCGACATATATGTTCAAGTCTGTGTCCCTTAGACGCAAGGGAGCAGAGGAGAGGGCTGTACCAGGGGGAACGACCAGGGAGAGAGACCATTAACATCTGGGTCCCTTGTATGACCTCATACCCAAGAATAAATTCAATTTGGTATCAGTCTTCACATCAAGACTTGTACAATGTTGTATTCTATGTGCAATACCAAAATTTGCAACTCCATTTACCAAACACAAAAGTGGGGGGGGGGGGGGGGGGGGGGAAAAGAGAGAAGGTGCAGGGTGAATGTTCCCTCCATCATGGAAGATTTAATGGCAGGTGGTGGAAGTTCCATAATGCAACATGTGAAGATGTTATACACAGAAGCAATTGAATTGGGTAACAAAAATTGTCACAACATACTTGAGAAGCCCTGAATCCTGTCAATAATCCTCCCCAAGTGTCTGTGGAATAAAAGAGCAATTTAGTTTGGTAATTATTCACTGACCAGTAAAAGGAATTACAAATATAGGAACAGTGACGAACAGTAATGACCCTTACATATCACAATATATACTCTCCACCCCAATCAAAATCATGTGATCTCCTGGGAGAGGTGAAAAACCAACTTTCAAAAAAAAAACAGGCCCATTTGGGGGAGAAAAAAAAATCTGGGTAATTCCTCTCCAACCCATCGAGGTGATCAAAATTAGTCCAGGTCCACTGGCCTTGAATTCACTGCAGTACCAACCTTTTGCAAGAGGTGATCGCTACACCAACCAAAAACAGGTTCAGCTCTAGCTTGAAATAATTCAGTCAAGCAGCATCCACCATGCAAAACAGCAGCCTGTTCCAGAGGTACACTATTCTCTGGGAAAAGAACCACTTCCTGACATCTAACCTAGATCTGGCCTTTTACAACTTAAAATTTGTGACCTCTGGTCCTCTCTAACCTACTGGAACAAACTGTCAACTGGAACACAATCTATTATCTTATAAACCTCAATTCAATCACCTCTTAGTTTACACTTCTCTAAAGTGTAGAGTCCCAATTCTTTTAGCCTATTTTGCAAACCAAGATGTTTTAAACTGGGAATTTAGTGGCCCTGCTCTACACCCTTTCCAAAACCTCAATATCACCCCCATGTGAGACGACCAACACTAGACACAATATTTCACGTGAGGCCTGACCAAGATCTTGTTCAAGGGTAAAATAGTATGCCTCGTCTTGTACTCAATTGGCCTATGGATAAACCCCAACTCCCTATTTGCTTTAGCTATCACTTCACGGCATTGCTCATGCACCTTTAGCGATATATGCACAAGAATGCCCAAATCTGTTTCTAACTCCACCTTCTTTAATGCTTTTTCCTAAAGGGTATATGAATGTTGCCCACATACATAACACTGCACTTATCCAAGTTATGCATCGTTTGCAGTCATGAGCCCAATCTCCCAACACATTAGGATTCACCTGAAGCAGATAAACATTTTCTACAGTCCTGACATTCACATGGATCTTAGTATCATCTGCAAATTTGTAGAGTCTGCCCCCAAAACCCACATCATTAATAAAAATAAAGAGCAACAATCCCAATAACGATTCCTGTGGGACATCACTGGTGACCGGTCTCCAAACAGATCCAACTACTTTTTGCCTATGTCGTGCCAGCCAGTTCTCAATCCAGCTCAATATACAGGTGTGACGTCCAAAATCCGAAAACCTCAGGATAGAGGCCGTTCTGGATATTTCCAGATTTTGGAACGTTTTTGCCTGGGCCGAGGAAGGTCGGTAGAGAAGGTCAGTTGGGCGAGCCTGGGGGAGGTCGGACGGGCTGAGGGAGGTGGGCCACGGCGGGGTCGGGCAGCTGAAAGTTGGGCTGAGGAAGGTTGGTTGGGTCGAGGTCGGGCTGAGGCCGGGAAAGGTTGGTCGGGTTGAGGTCGGGCCGTGGCGGAGGAAGGCCAGGCAAGGTCGGGCCGAGGCTGGGGGGAGGTCGGGTCGGCGAGGCAGGGGAGTCCGGATTTCGTGACATTTTCCGGTTTTTGGACGAGCCACCACGGATCGGCCTGGTATCCGGATTGCGGAACATTCCGGACGTCGCACCTGTATTACCACTAATACCAGAGGCTTCGATCTTAGAGAAGCCTCTTGTGCGGTACCTCATCAAAAGCTTTTTGGAAGTCTACGTACATAGGGGCCAAGTTTCGGCCTGAGTTGCTCCTGTTTTTTTTGGAGCAACTAGTTTAGAATGAGGTATCTTAAAAATTGCAATTCTCGGCATCGAGTTTGCTCCAGTTCAAGTTTGGAACAGATTTTATTTCAAAACGGGGCATATCCGGCCACCTATGCCTGTTTTGAAAGTTTAGGCAGTGAAAACTTACTCCAAACTAACTTAGAATGGAGTAAGTGTAGATTTTTGTACGCTCAGGAAAAACCTTACCGACACTTAGAAAATCAGGCATCGGTTACAAATCAGGTGTAGGGAATGGGGGTAGGGGTTTAAAGGGAAGTTTACAAACATTAAACACTTCAGTTTTACAAATAAAGAGCCATCAATCAATAAATCAATCAAAAAAAATTTTTAAAAAACATTTTCTACTTACCGACTGCAGCACCAGGAGCCCTCCAACAGCGTGCTGGGACGGCCCCCCCCCCACCCCCTGCAGTGTGTCTCTATCTCTGTCTGTGTCTCTCTCACTCTCTGTCTGTCAGTGTCTGTGTTTCTAACAGCGAGGGGAGGGAGGGAGGGAGGGAGGGTGGGAGGGAGAGGCTGATCCACGCAGCCCCAGTGAGGCCATTCGGCCAGGGCTAGGGGCTGCGTGCATTGGGCCCCTCCCACACAGTTTTGGGCGTCTGGAGCTACTGCACATGCGCGCCCACTGTATTCAGCGCAGGGACCTGGCTCCGTCCCCCCACAGCTCGTGCTGCGCCGTGCCCAGCTCCAGAGGACCTGCAGGGAGCTGGAGAATCGGTAAGTATTTTTTAGGCGCACTTTCTGGCGCGAAAAACAGGCGTCCAGGTCGGGGCTGCGCCATTCTAGGCGCGGCCCGAAACTTGGGCCCATAATGTCAATGGGCTTCCCTCATCAACCAACTTAGTAACTTCTTCAAAAAATACAATTAGATTTAACTTTTTTTTAAATGAAGGGTGCCCCCCCCAATATGACCCTTTCTATCCAAGCATTCGTATATTGCATCCCTAATGGTTCCCTCATACTGATGTCAAACTAATGGGCCTACAGTTACCCAGATTCATCTTGTCATCTTTTTTAAAGATGGGAACTACATTAACCTTCTTCCAGTCTGCAGGAACCATTCCAGACTGCAGTGAACTATTAAAAATACAGACTAGGGGCTTGCATAGCACATGTCCCTTCTCCCAGAAGACCCTCAGTGGATATCATCTGGCCCGCATGCTCTATTCTCAAGTTTTTCATTCTTTCTAAAACAATGCGTTCATCTATGATAATATTACTAGTTTTGTTATTAAATTCTATTGGTTGAGCAGCATCTTTAAGAATGAAGACTGATGCGAAGTACTCGTTTTATATTTCTGCCATACCCAGCAAATCCTTTTTAACCTGTCTTTGAACATCCTTCAATGGCCCAATACAGTGTTTAAGACAATTCTGTCTTTTCAAATAACTGAAAAGCTTTTCCCATTACTGCCACAAATGTCTAGGGTCCTGTTTTCCATTAGCCTTTTAGTTGATTGAATAGCAGCCTTTATCTTCTTTAGTAGTTCCTCAATTCTAATTCTGTTTAGTGGAGTATTGAATGCCTTTAATTTATAGAAACATTTCTGATTACATCTTATTTGTCTTTGTGGTAAGGGAAATTTGAATGTTTGTAAGTACAGTTTCACAAATAAAATGAAAGGTCAAGTGTCTTAATTTACTTGGAAACATTTTACAGAAGTACAGCAAGTAAAACATTCAAACAATCACATATTTTTGCAAATCATTTATTCTTAATATTTTATTTATATGTTGCAATTTTCTTCTGCAACCGTTTCATCACGAGAATCAAACACTTCAGAATTTCTTCCTGCCATACGTCTCATTTGTCAGAGTTTACAGAACAATGTAAATCAAAATTGATACCACTTAGCCGTAACACATCAAAATCTACAATCGGCAATTACAGTACCTTCAGAACAAATCTACAGCAGTCGCCAACTTTAGCTGGATCTGAAACAGAAGAATACTTTCGGATCTGTGAATCAACTCCCAACGATTGAGCCAGTTGCAAGGCATTAGGATCATTACTTATAATTGTCCCAAGAGCCACCAACAGTCTGAAAATAGCTTCATAATCTTGGAGCACTTCTATGGCTGCACTAATAATGGATAAACAATTTGCTTTACCTTCAATATCATTTCCTGCATGCAGATTTACTGCATAGTTTAATATCAAAGTGGACAGTGCTATGTGAACGTTCTTGTTGCTAGTTGATTTCATTTCAATTGCTTGGGAAAGTACTGCCTCCCTCAAGGACATCATGAGCTTTGAACCATATGATTGGCTAGCAAAACAGTTGCAGACTGTTCGGAGGACAAGCATTTGATTTGCTGGTTTTCCCTGCAGGTTGATTTTGTTTAAGAGGTAGTTGCTGAACTGTGTGCTATAGTTTTCACTGCAGAAATGCTCATTTACTGCTGGATGTCTGACAGCGAGACGAAGAATATCCAGCACAGGAAACACAATATCTAGATCAAGGAAAAAATTTAACAAATTAAATTTATTCATCACTGACTATTGTACAGATAAAATATTGAAAGCACAATGCTAACAGAGTATCTGAATGGTTGCATACATCTAAGTTTATAAAAAAAATTGGTAACAGTTCATAAAACCTCAAATGTTTGAAGTGTAATTACTGGATCATTGTTGTTTTTGCTAATTTCCCCCTGCCCCACACACAAAAATACATTAAAAAAAATTTCCAACTCTCAGCCAAATTTTGCCACAGCAAATCACTTTTGAGACTCAATACACTACCAAGTCTAGAAATAACAAGTGCTGTGTGGTCACTTAGAATTATATTTTCAGCAGTGTACATAACAGCTTCTCAGATAGTAAGTAGAATATAGCCTTGATTTTGTCAATGAAGCAAAATGGAACTGTGCTGGCCCAGGCAGCTGGCCATATCAAAGTTTATGAAGAGAATCTCCCCCACCCCACCACCCCCTCTCCTCATCCCAAATTTTTATGAAGAGAATCTTCCCCACCCCACCCCAAATTTGTACATGCTGGCATGAAAAACTTGGAGCGCTCAGCCGGTACCACAATTGACTGTGGAATACAAAATCCAGCAAGGTAGCATTCTTTAAGATGCAGTTTGCCATGAAATGCAAACTTGTGATGGCAGAAAAATGGGCTACTTGTTAACACTGGCACAGCAGCAATATGTGGGTAACACTGCTCCCTTTAATACTGAAAATTTGATGGTCCTGCTGCAGATGTACCAAAGGAGGGCGACTCTATTTGGGGCTAAAGGCTATCCTTCAATAAAAGCACAGGTACAAACTACACAATCACCAAGGTTCCTCGTATCTGCCTGCAAACAAGGAAGATTTTTGCTGGTATCAGGAACAATGCAAAGGCAAGTTTATTCCTTACTTGTGTACACATTTCTTGTCCAGCCCCATCACCCTTGACATAAACCTATATATGGAATTCTTACACCCTCTGGGAGCTACTGTTTGAAACATTTGCTGTCTGGTTCACATGTGAATAGAGGTATCAGGGAGGAGTTAACCTCAGGAAGGACAGGGAAAGAAATTAGCAAGGAGGAAAACAGTTCCATCGTAGCTCTTATGACTGGGCAGAAGCTTCGGCCCAAAGTGTTCACGTCACCCATTTAAAAATGGGCACAGGTGTCGTCCCAGGACCTGACCTGCTCAATTAGACCTCTTAAAGTGGGCAGTGGTTTCTGCTGGAGTTAATTTGTTTTTTTGAGTTTTTAAAATCATCTTGTGCTGTATTTTGCACAAATTAGTTGGTTTTTCTAGGTTATCCATATTTTGTTTTTTTTGTCAATACCTTGGTTGCTGCTGGTTTTGAAATTATGCCACACAAAGAGACGAGTCTGGATATTTGATTGGACAATTAAAGTGAGGAAGAGAAGTTTGAGACAGGCCAACAAATTTAAGTATTAGGAGTCCTCCAAATGTGGAGAGAACACTTTGGGCAGTGGCTTGCTGCACAGAGAGATCTAGTAAGGAGCCTTTTTTAGGTATACGAACATATTAAAATAAGGCTGCACATGCTGGTAGCACCACCTCATCTTTTGGCTCCAAACAGCCTGCCAGAAAAGAGGATGCCCCACAAATTGCATGCAAGAAGTTAAGGACGGGAAATTCCCCAACTTTGCACCTGTTTTCTCGGTGATATTTCGCCTGAAAAACAGTGATCCGCTAGTTGCCAAAGTCTTGTGCCGGCAGTTTAAAAAAAACGTTAAAAAGCGGACCACCGGCGTGCAAGACTGGAAATACCGCTATCGCCTTAAATTTGTCTTTTGGTGCACTCTTATTCTGGGCGAAAAAAAAACACCTAAGAAAAACCTACATTGCCCAAGAAAAACGGTTGGTATGAAGACCTGCAAAAAAGGGAAGTTAAAGTTTTTATTTTTTTATTATTTTTCAGCAATTCAATAGTTAAGACTCTTGTGAATGTTTTGTGATTTTTTTGTGTTTTGCCCCCTCCCAAGACCTCTCACAGCAGTCGGACGAAAGTTGACGAGGACAGCGGTTTCCGCTGCAAATCCTCGTGAAACGCAGATTTTTACCGCTGGGCGCATTTTCTAACGAAACTTAGGCCTTTAAAAAATAGTGGAGTGATTAGCGATGTTTTTGGCGAAAAATGCCAAAAAAATACCGCTACCCTGCATCGCCAAAGGATGAATTTCCAGCCCCAAGTGTCTCATTTTATGATCCACAACTCTGCTCAGTAATGGGGGGCTTATAAAATCACAAATAATTTACAAAAACTGTTTTAGAACAGTGGCAGAATTCAAGACATTAAAAAGTCCAAAAGTTGTCAGAAAAAAAATCTGCAAACGTGATTGTAGACCGAGAAATCTTACTGACCAATTGTTTAGTCTTTCTTTGCAATGCACATTATTCCACCTCACCAATGTTTTTCCTGCCTTTCCTGAGGTTAACTCCTCTCTGATCTTACCCAAGCCACTATTCACATGTGAACTCAATAGAAAATATCAAGACTATTCATCCACAGGGGCATCACAACTGAATCTAATCCTGCTCCTCACCCAGTGTACTCATGTATTTATTAAACAACCAGAAACAGAAACCCCAACTAATTTCACTGAATAGGTCACTGGATACATGAGCTGAGCTATTACGCAGCAAAAACTTTGCACTTTAACAAATCTCAGAAATAGTTTATGACTCTATTAAGATGCAGTAATAAAATTTACTGCAGCGCTTGCATTTAAATACCATTTTAAATCCAGTCCTGAGTAAGAGAACTCTCTTCCTTGCTTTCTATTGATTAAATCCTGCAACAGCCAGTTAATACAAACTGACTAGCAAAACTAGCAAAACCATCATGTCATATACTACTGTACATTAAAGAAAACAACATTTTGCTTCCTTCAGTTACAGAACACGTTGCTGCTGACAAGAAATCAAAGACTTGTATACTAAAAATCGTGAAATACATATTTCTACTGCACACAAGATATTTTACTCCAGGCATCCTCAGTTGTAGCATTGCCAAAATCTTAAGCGAAAATTGATTATGAACATCTGTTCTAGAGAATTAGACTTTCCTTATTACTTCTGGTTGCTCAGAGTGATCACGAGATTCAAAAACACCTCTAGACAATTTGAAAAGTGAATAAAGCCAATGTGTTATCATTTACCCACCTTCAGGCCACTGAGCAGCTTTCCATAAAATCTCCAATTGCTCTGCTGTTGGAGTTTCTAGTACAGAAGGACTAGATACAATAGAAAGGAACTTCTCAAGTATTTGCAGGTCATCTTCAGATAGCTTTTGTTCAGCAGATGTGCACCCATTCAGTTCCTTTAGCTTCCCTGTAATACAAATTGCTTCTTTCAAAAACAATCAGGTTAGAAAATTTATTCTCAATGTGTGACATGATAAACACTCATCGCTGATGTAATTTATACCTACACTTTCGTAATGAGTAAAAAAATGGAAACAAAACCATCTCTGCTAAAAAATTGGAAAATACAGATTAATGACACTTACCTATTATCTGGGTTATATTTGCCTGATCAAATGTGACAGGATCTTTTTTGGGAAAGTAAGGGTTACTGATGGGTATTGTGGGTGCATGTCCATCAGCAGAAACATAGGCATTTCCCCCTGTGAATAACAAGACACTGTATAATGTAAAAGTAGTGTTCATATTTTAAGAACATTGTTGATTTACTCAGTCATGGGATACTATAGACACTTTGGTTTCAGAATAACCCACAAACCAGGTGAGTCCAAACCTTTTAGTCTTCCTAGGCCGCTTAGGTGCATACCATCGGCCACATAATAATCTCATTCATTTCTATCCATCTCAAATTACTAATACAAACAGATCTTAGATTTCTAATGTAGGGTTTATCCATCAATGAAGCCAAGAATAGACTTCCACAAACTTCCATGCCTCCAAAATTCAAAGACACACCAGCAACGAAGAAATAAAAGTGCAACTAACATCTATTTGCCTTGGCTGGATTGCCAGGCCACATGTGGCCCAATGAATCCTTTTTCTCTAATTAAAATAGTTCTTGGGATGTGTAAACTATCAGATGAAGCAGTCATTTCTTTATGAAAAAAGTTAAGTTAGTTTTATGGCAAGTTGTTTACAATACAGTAGTCGCTGAATTGTGGAAGAAATGCAGCATTAAAGAACAGGAAAAATATTGATAAAAAAAAGTCTTTCTTTCTCCCTATGCATTTCTCAAACTTCACCTGAAAAGGGATCACCTCCTGCAGACGGAGCCAAGTTAGATGGTACAGAGCCAGGTACATACCGACCAGTGCCTACAATAACAATGAACAGACTTCTCAATGTCAGAATGCATACAAAAAGTTTATATAACCTTAAAAGCACATTACATACTCAGTTGTATTATGTCAACAAAGGCTCCCCTCCTAAATTTAAGGTTTATTTTTCACATGGAAAAATCATTTACTAAGGAATACTGTATATCTATATTTCAATAAGCCTTACCAGTAGTGCAAGAGTCTTGTAAATGTATCCAGTTTGCTGCTCTGCAGATCAGAAATCAAGCACTACAAGGTGCAGTGTGAAAACTGCAGCTGAAACTGATACATCAATTCCATCTCTCCCTCACTCAGATTATATACCTCAAAATGGCCTAAAAGGTGGATGAGGATGGAAGTGCAAATTCCCCCAAATATCTAAGATGATGACCATTAGGAATCCATTAGAGAATTAGAGAGCCACGCCAGGATCAAACCATTAATGTCAGAAGCATTGAAAATGACTGGTTCACTAAGAGCTCATGCCTTTTTTTTTTGGGAGGGGGGGGGGCAAGAAGGTCCTCATTAAAATTTGAGTTGAACAAGGTCCCTCTTTCTCATTATCTGAGAACATAAGAACAGGAGTAGGCCATTCACCCCCTCGAGCCTATTCCGCCATTCAATTAGATCATGGCTGACATGTACCTCTACTCCATTTTTCAGATATCCTTACTTAACAAAAATCTGGCGATCTTAGCCTTGAAAATTTAAATTGACCCAGCATCTACAGCCTTGTGTTCAGCTGTGGCTCAGTTGGTAGCACCCTCAACTCTAAGTCAGAAGGTTGTGGGTTCAAGTCCCACTCCAGAGACCTGAGCACAAAAATCTAGGCTGACACTCCAGTACAGTATTGAGGGAGTGCTGCACTGTTGGAGATGCCGTCTTTCGGATGAGATGTTAAACCCTAGCCCCGTTTGCTCTCAAGAGAATGGAAAAGATCCATGGCACTATTTTGAGGTAGAGCAGGGGAGTTATTCTCAGTGTCCTGGCCAATATTTATCACTCGATCAACATCACTAAAACAGATTATCTGGTCATTACCACATTGCTGTTTGTGGGAGCTTGCTGTGCGCAAATTGGCTGCCACATTTCCTGGAATACAACAATAACTACACTTCAAAGAGTACTTCATTGGTTATAAAGCGCTTTGGGACATTTGGCACTCTGTAAATGCAAGTCTTTATTTTCTTGGTGTGGAAAAGTGCTTCCTTATTTCACTCCTAAAATGACCAGCTCCAATTTTAAAATGATGCTCTCTTGTTCTGGATTTCCCAGAAGAAATATTTTCTGTATCTACCCTATTGAACCCTTTAATCACTTTAAATACTTTGATTAGATCAACCCTCGACCATCTAAACTCAAGGGAATAGAAGCCAAGTTTATGCAGCCAGTCATAATTTAATCCTTTAAACTCTAGCATTATTCTGGTTAATCTGCATTGTAACCCTTCGAAGGCCTACACATCTTTCCTGAGGTTCAGTGCAAAAAATCTGAATACAGTTCTCCAAATGGGGTCAGACCAAAAATTTGTACAATGGAAGCATAACTTCATTCACTTTGTATTCCAGTCCCCTTGAGATAATGGCCAACAGGCCATCAGCCTCTTCGATTACTTTCTGTATCTGTGGACTAGCTTTTAGTGATTTATGTACATGGACACCCAAATCAGGTTGCTCCACCACAGCTCCTAGTCGCTCACCTGAGAGGTTCTCAACTGGGGGTCTACAAGAATATTTCAGGTGGTCTGACTTTATTTTGTCCCATCAATATACAGAGACTACGGATAGTTATGGCATAAACATCAGTAGTCTCGCTCAGCAGTCTCCTCTGTATATTGAGAGGAGTGGAATACTCTCAGCTATACAAAGATTATCATGCGCAGATAATTCAGGTTCTTATTGTTGGACACCATTTGAACACTTAGACAAGTCCCTTTGCACACAAGTGTCACTTACTTTTACAGCAGTATTTTTTTTTGATCCAGCCCTGTTCACTTTGACGTTCATAACCAATCGCCGCTTTTAACTATTAAATAAAATAGTGGAAGTTGTAACTTCTCTTTTGGGGATTTAAAATATCAGGGTTGGGGGCTGGGGGAACTCTGCAAATTTTTCTGGCCAAGGTAGCGTGAGCCTTCCTTGCAACTCTCTTCTTTCCTCTCCTACAATGTCGCTCGTTTGAAAATAGCACCATCAATGTGCGCCACATGGCCTTGGAAGGCAGGGGAAAGCAAAGAGACACTTTCCAGTCGGTCGTAATAAATCGGGATCAAGTGCGACTCTCCTTCAATGCCTTCAGTCTGAGTTAATAAAATAGCTGAAGGTGTTATCATGATTTTCCTTGTACTTCAGACTCGGGAGTTTTAAATTCATGGCGATGTGCTTCTCTGACGGGAGGATGGCCTAGTCTGGGCACTCATGTCCTTTCAGATTCCGTCGGCTATTTCTGAAAGGACTGGGGAGGAGGAAAGAGGGGGACTGCCTTTGTCACTAAAGAATTTATGGCAATGAAGTCAGGTGGGTAAAGTCGCTCAGGGCCCTGTTTATTTCTGCATTTCTCTCATGTGCTATCCACCTCCACCATTACAGATGCTGTTCATTCAAGTCACTGGCTTTTATCGCTATGTTGGGGTTTGGTATCGAGGTAAGAGGGAAGTTCTGTTTCTGAAATGGAGGACGTGGGCCTGGAATTTTAGTCTAGGCGACAAAACTAGGCGAGTGAGCACTGCTCTGGTTGCTCCTGGTTCATTTCCAGTAAAGCAAATGTTTGATGGGTTGGAGCAGATCTCGAGAAACAAATGAGCACCAAATGTAAGTTTAAGATAAAAAAAGAAAATGCTGGAAATACTCAACAGGTAAGGCAGCATCTGTGGAAAGAGAAACAAAGTTACCGTTTCAGGTCGACGACCTTTCGTGAGACCTGAAACATTAACTCTTTCACTCTCCACAGATGTTGCCTGACCTGCTGAGTATTTCCAGCATTTTCGTTTTTTATTTCAGATTTCTAGCATTTGCAGTATTTTGCTTATGTAAATTTAGGACTTAATAAATTCTGCTTTACTCAAGGTGCTTTGTAGTTATTAATAACTAATATTTATACAGAAAAATACTCATGTTATGTTACAGGCATTCTGCAAAATTTTTATAACATTTATAAAGGGGGGGTCCTTGGAAACAAAAAGGTTGAGAACCCGTCTTAATTAAGAAAATATTCTGAGCCGTCTTTCTGGAGAGAAAAGTCAAGGCTGCAAGAACAGATTAGTGAGTTGGGCAAAATCCAAGTAGATTGTGCCAGGAAGGGACAGATAGTTTAATGGTAAAATAGGGCACTAGCAACTCAGGACACATCAGGAAAACAAATAAAAAGTTAAAATTAAAGGCGCTAGTCTGATGCACGAAGCATTCATAACAAAATAGATGAATTAATAGCAGAGATAAACGGGTTTGATCGAGTAGCCATTACTAAGATATAGTTGTAGGGTGACCAAGGTTGTGAACTAAATATTCCAGGGTACTTGACTTTTAGAAAAGATAGAGAAAATGGAAAAGGAGATGGGGTGATCATAATGTGACAAAACTTCATATTAAGTTTGAGTGATGTGGTAAAGTCCGAAACTCTGGTCTTAAATTTTAGACAAGACAATTATGGAGATATGAGGAGCGAGTTGGCAAAGGTAGATTGGGAAATTAGATTGATATGACGGTAGATAAGCAATGGCAAACATTTAAAAAATTCATAATTCTCAACGAATATACTTTCCCTTGAGGAATAAAAACGCCACTGGAAAAGTGCTACAACCATGGCTCATGAGAAGTTAAGGATAGTATTAGATTAAAAGAGGCTTACAATGCTGCCAAAAAGAGTAATAAGCCTAAGGATTGGGAGGGTTTTAAAAATCAACAAAGTGCGACCAAGAAATTGATGAGCGAGAAAATAAAATACGAGAGTAAACTAGCAGGAAATATAAAAACACATTGTCTGAGCTTTTTTGTAAGTATATAAAAAGAGATTAGCAAAAGTAAACGAGGGTCCCTTAGAGGCAGAGGCAGGAGAAATTATAATAGGGAATAAGGAAATGGCAGAGACACGAAACAAATATTTTGTACCTGTCTTCACAGTAGCAGACACAAAGAACATACCGGAAAGTGTGAAACCAAGGGTCTAATGACAGTGAGAAACTTAAAATAATTATTAAAGAAAAATTACTGGGATTAAAAGCTGGCAAATCCCCTGGACCTAATGGCCTACATCCTAGAGTTTTAAAAGGAGGAGGCTGCAGAAATAATGAATGCATTGGTTTTGATTACCATAATTCCCTAGATTCTAGAACAGTCCCCATGGATTGAAAGATAGCAAATGTAACCCTGTTCAAGAAAAGGAGAGAGGAAACGGAACTACACGCAAGTTAGCCTGACATCAGGAGTAGGGAAAATGCTAGAGTCTCTTAAGGATGTGGTAACAGGACACTTGGGAAAAATCACGGTTTCAAAGAAGGGAAATCGTGTTGACAAATCTATTACATTTTTTTTTGAGGGTGTAACTAGCAGGGTAGATAAGGGGGAACCAGTGGATGTAGTATAGTTTGAATTTCAGAAAGCATTCAATAAGGTCCCATACAAGAAGCTGTTACACAGATTCATGGGGTTGGGGGTAATATATTAGCATGGACTGAGGATTGGTTAACAGAGAGGAATAACTAGGTCATTTTCAGGATGGCACTGTGTAGCTAGTGAAGTGCCACACAGATCAGTGCTTGAGCCTCACCTATTTGCAATCTATATCAATGACTTAGATAAGGGGACCGAGTGTAATATATCCAAGTTTGTTGATGATACAAAGCTAGGTGGTAAAGTAAGCTGCGAGGAGGACACAAACGGATATAGTGATTGGGCAAGAAGGTGGCAGATGGAGTATAATGTGAGTACCGCTCAAAATATTACGGAGCGAGCACTTGGCAGGCATCAATGATTAAAGCGCTGCTCTGTATTCGGCTATTCCTGAATGAAGTGTCTGAAACCAGCGTGGAGGCCCCGACCTGCGAGGAAACACCAGTGGCAGGTCATGGCCAGAAAAGGTGAGCGGCGAGGGAGCAGTGTGGAGGTATACCACTTCAGGGAGCAGTGCGAGCTGGTGCAGGAGGACAATGTCTTGGAGGAGGGCAATTGGATTGGATGTCACCACAATCCAGGTCACTGATTGGAGCGTGGGTAGGTACAGCGAGAGAGGCAGCAAGCAGCAGAGGAGCGGCGAGGTCGGAGTGAAGAGAGTTTGTAGAGTAACGTGATCAGGGCCCAGGAAAGGCACGAGTTCGGGGCCCAGCAGAGGAGGGGGCCCTGGGGCAGCACAGGCCAGCTGACATTGCGATCTGTGTGCACACTAGGTCCGTGCAGCAAAGCTGGTCTACAGTCGTCTTGGTTAATCCTTGCCACTGGACCAAGACTTAGCTGTGTCAAGCCCATGTGGCTGCTGGTGTGCAACAGCCACCACACGTAAAAAAAAAAAATCCACGCACAGGCATCTTCCACCCTTCAATATGTAGTTCGGGACCTGGAATATCAGGTCTTTCATTGAAACACCTGTGAACTCATCCCTTTTTGGTGTGGAAGCAAGTCATCCTCGATACGTGGGACCGCCTAAGAAGAATGTGGGGAACTATGAAATCACCCACTTTGGTAGGAAGATTAGAAACACAGATTTTTTTTAATAAAAAGGCGAGAGACTAGGAACTGTTGGTATTCAGTAAGATTTGGGCATCCTTGTACACAAATCACAGAAAGTTAACATGCAAGTACAGGAAGCAATTATGAAGGCAAATGTTAGACTTTATTTGCTAGGGGGTGGAGCATAAGAGTAAGGAAGTTTTGCTGCAATTATAAAGGGCTTTGGGGAGACCATATCTCGAGTGCTATGTATAGTTTTGATCTCCTTACCCAAGGATATACTTGCCTTAGAGGAGGTGCAAAAAAAGTTCGCTAGATTTATTTCTAGCATGATAAGGCTGTCCTATAAGGTGAGGTTGAGTAGAATGAGCCTGTGTTCTCCGGAATTTAGAAGAACAAGAATTGATCTAATTGAAACGTGTAAAATCCTTAGATAGATGCTGAGGCGCCGTTTCCACTGGCTGGAGAGTCTAGAACTAGGGGGTCATAGTCTCATGATTAGGGGTTGGCCATTAAGGACAAAAATAAGGAGAAATTTCTTCACTCAGGAGGGTTGTGAATCTTTGGAATTCTCTATCCCAGAGGGCTGTGGAGGCTCAGTCGATGAGCATATCCAAGTCTGAGATCAATAGATTTTTGGTCAGTAAGGGAATCAAGGGATATGGGGTTAGGGCAGGAAAGTGGAGTTGATGTTGAAGTTCAGCCATGATCTAATTTAATAGAAGAGCAGGCTAGAGGGACCTTATGGCCTACTCCTGCTCCTATTTCTTATGTTCTCAGATCCAAAATGGATGACCTCACACAACTCCCACAATGAACTCCATCTGCCATAGCGCAATAGCAATGCAAGTCCTTCCAACTCAACCATCAACTATGGCCTAGCAATTCCTTTGGAGCTAGACCCAGCACAGCAACATTCTCTACCAGTTCCAAAATTAGAACTCCTCTGTAGTTTAAAAAACAGAAGCAGCTCCTTCCTGAAATGAAAACAAAGTTTTGCATGCATCACCAGGGTGTGCCCAACTAAAACAGGGTGTGCAATACAGGGAAAGAATTGCTGCGCTTTCTGGAGAACAACTTTTATACAGTGCAAAAATGGAAAATTGTGTGGGTAATATAGTTCAAAACAGACTGCTCTTCAAGGACTGTCCTTTCTTAATTGAGCTTACTCATGTATATGGAGGGTTAAATGAAGCAAAAGTTAGATTGAAGCTTCATAAACACAGATTTTTGGGAATCTGTTATGTCATATCAGTCAACTGTCATAGTTTTAAACACTTTAAAAAAAAATGTTTATCAAATCACTTTATTTGTAACATAAATTTGCTATCTGATTTATTTTTTAAAAAAAGAGAAAGAGAAACATTACCTGTAAATGGATCGACTCCACTTGTGCCCCCAGTGCCCAATCCACTCCCGGGTATATAACGACCTGAACCTGTAAAGTACCAAAATATGTTTAATTATAAAAGAGAACTCTTTTGCCTGTTTTGACCAGGATTGGTTGGAGAGAGAAGAGTGGGTTTTGGGCAGAAATTGGGAGTTTGATTTGTTTCATTACATCAAAATGAGCAGTGCTTTTTTAGTCATAAAATTTGCCAATAATTAGAAGGCAGATTCAGTCTACTTCAGCTGTACCCAGCATGAATCCCAAACCAATTGAAATCTGATCGAAAACCTTGCCACCAAAGTGTAAAAAATTACTTTTATATTTATGACAATCAGAATACAAGGGTTGTACAAACTATTTTTCCACAACAAAGTATTATAGGACAGAGGTTTCCAACATATACTCTTATATGAACTTCATATCCTTGAACAACCTACCACCAACCCGTCTCAAATCTAGAAGGCCATTTTGGACTATCGCCAAAGCCCTTCAGTGATCTCCCCTCAGCCTTGATGACCGATGGCAAAATGCTTGGAAGAACTGTGACATACGGAATGGATTCCTTAGAGGACCCCACAGTACAACCTGTAGGATCAAATCTTCCTCGCAAACAGTGGACAACCATCAACCGCCTCAGAACTGGTCATGGTAGATGCTGCCACCTTCTCCATAGGTGGAAGATTAACATATCCCCATCATGTGACTGTGGAGCTCCTAATCAGACCCTGGAGCACATCATTGAGCACTGCCCTCAGAGGAAATTTGCAGGCAGCCTACAAGATATCCATGCTGTTACACTGGAAGCTTTGGCCTGGATATCCAACTTGGACATTGACATTTAATTTGTTACTACCATACAAATATGATATGAACTTCAGTTACGTGGAGAGACTAGAGAAGCTGGGGTTGTCCTCCTTAAAGCAAAGAGGAGATTTAATAGGTGTTCAAAATCAAAGGGTTTTGATCGAGTAAATAAGAAGAAACTGTTTCCAGTGGAATATTCAGGCCGAGATGTAGTTGCACAGACAGCCCTTTTATTCTGTGGGTTCTAACTTCAACTGATACTGAAGATTATTGGTTTAACCCCCTGAAAACACATCTGACCAGAGATTTAAGGTAATTGGCACAAGAACCAGAGGCAAGATGAGGAGAATATGCCTGAAAGGGTGGTAGAAACAGATTCAATAATAACTTTCAAAAGGGAAATTCCAGGGCTATGGGGAAAGGGCAGGGAAGTGGGACTAATTAGACAGGTCTTTCAAAGTTCCTTCTGTATCATTCTGATTCTATAAGCCCTGGCTATCCAGACTGTAAAGTCGTATTATTTCTGGTGTGTCACCATCCTGCAGCATTGATGCCTGTTCTGCTTCTCCCCATTTCTGTAACCAAATCCATGCCATTGTTGTAGCAACATGTTGCCAAAATCCAATCCATGACCCCGCTTCAAAACTGCTGCACTCATTACAATTCACCCTACCATCAATATTCAATTACAATTTTTAATTTAACTTCTTAGTTGATCACCCAATATTTAAAAAAATTGAATAAAAATTACTACATCAAATCAGAATAGTATAGCACAAGGACATATTTTCTTATCTATGCAACATTCTATAATTGTATCTAGTAATTAAAAATCTAGGAAACCAAACGTGGCAGAGCATATTTTTAAAGGTCATTTCTGTTGTTGAGCCACAGCTCCTGGAGCAGAGGTAGTCAGTTGGCAGCAACTGCCAACATGAATCTCAAGAAGATGGTTGTGAAACACGTTGCTAGATTTTCCATTGTTATGGAACTAACCATATTAAGCAATTAATTAGCCCACTAAAAGTTCAGACACGTTTTCAGGGGGTAAAACCAATAATCTTCAGCATCAGTTGAAGTTCGGACCCACAGAATACAAGGGCTGTTTGTGGCAGATAATTGCAGCTTTTTTGAAACTACATCTTGGCCCGAAAATTTCAACATGCTGCACCATGCCAGGACACAAGGATGCAACTGTAATTTCTCACTGAAATCCTGATTTTAATTATGCAACTGTGGACAGTGGTGTCCCCTTCTTTTCTCTTTTTGGACAGAGAACAATTCTGAATCTTTGATATGGAAATATTGCACAGGCAAAACTCCCAGAGGCTCATGAAGCAAGTTTGCCAGGGACCATAGATGAAGGAAGGCCTTAAGTGAACACTGGGGCATCTCATGATTATTATAATAAAATGAGGGATTTCTGCATTATATTTTTTGTATGATTCTAGATAAATATGATAGTGATTTAAAAATTGGTTTTAGTCAGCAATGTTATTGTTTTGTTGCCATGGGATAATTAACATAACAGACTATATAATCAAATTTTGGCAATCTTCTTCATATTGGCACCACTATTCAGAAATTAAGACAAATATTGCTTGAGCATTAGGACTGGCTGTTTGAAACATTAACACGAACAGATCCGCAATTAGACTAATTCAATTACTCTGCATACTAAAACATTAAAGCAAGAGGTTTACAGGAAGACACCTTTCTACACAAGGAGAGAGGTTTGTTATTCTCTCAAGTTGCTTATATACTTTAAAAGCATGGTCATAACTTGAGAGTCTCGTGCAATGTTCCCCCTAATTTTTGGGGGTTGCGCAGCCCCTTAAAGAGGTGATGTGGCTAAGTCACAGTTTCACATATGCATGAAACAACATTGTAGAAGCTGGTCCCAGGCTGCGCAGGACTGGCAGAGAGCAGTTCAGCCTTGCAGCTTAGCAGGGATGTTAATCCCATAGCATAACAATACAGCTCTGATTACTTGGCTTTTGTTTGCTCTGCAGATCTGAATTTGTAGATTCAAAATTTGCATCTTCTGCCTACAATGTCATATTAAAGTCTAAATGAGGCTGTTTCATCCAAAAATCCAGATGCTCAAACAGGGTAATTCGGAAAAGGATATTTTAACCCTTGTGGACTGTTTCTTTCTTTCATATGTTTTCAGTAGTTTGCTGTGTCTTACAGCTTTTATGCACCCCCTTGCACAACCTTTTCCAGTCTACCACGTGGGCGACAACAAAGCATGCGGGACTGTCAGTCTGGAGCGCAAAATAGATTTAATAGGGAAGTGACAGTATTTAAACTAGGAAGGAGGGTTGGATAAGAATATAATACCAACCAGGATCACCTAATAATTAAAAGGAAAATATAAATGTGGATAATAATCACGCAGAAAACAATTCAGCAAGAGGGATATGTAAAATCAAATGGACTAGCCATAACACAGGATATGCTTGGAATGAGAAAAGAAAAGTATGAAAAAGAATTGAAAAATTGGCACTTTCCCACCCCAGTAGAACATCATAAAAATGAATTTTGAAAGGATGGGATAGGGTAGATAGAAGTAGACTGTTTCTTGTAGCTTGGGGGGAGGTTATAGATGCAAGATTAAATGCACGAGAACAAGAGAAACTTCTCCACACAGTCAAATTCACTTCCAGGGTTAGTGGTTGAAATAAAAACTATCAACCGTCAAAATTAAATTGGATAGGTGGAAGGAAAAGGGGGTGAAAGGATAGGTAATGGTGATTAGGGCCATTTGCTCGCATGGAGGAGGGTAAATACTGTTATGGACTGGTTGGGCTGAATGGCCTGTTTCTCTGTTGTAGATTATATGCTTTTCCATGTATTATTGCAGCATATATGGTTTCAACCAGATAATATCTTTGAAAAGGGTTTGGTATCAGAATATTGATTCAACTCTTTACTACGAGCTGTTTGAACATTATTGTTATTACTCTCACGTTGTAAGAAGAATACAATACTTCAGAACAATACATCTATTAATTATATATTAAAAATCTATAAGATATAAACTGCATTTTCAGTACATTAACCTCACTGACCTGTAAAAGGGTCTGAAAACCCTGTGCCTGCTGATCCTAGTGTATGTCCTTTTGTATTCTCAATAATAAAATTTGCAACCTGATCAAGGAACATTGGGCTCAGGTCATTCTTTTCTAAGAAGTTGTGGGCAACAAGCCATGGATCATCAGTGATATTGTAAGGCAGTTTCATTGAAGGTCCACTCTCATTAATATCAATAGTAAATACATAATCAAACTCCTAAAAAATAACAGATTCTCAAACTCAGTATTTAACTTTGTTAAGTTTCAGACCTACAAAAAAGAGAGATAAAGTCAAAACGACAACCCAGTTTGGTAGAGAACACACAAGATGAGACATTTCACCATACATTACAATAACTTCCTGTTTGGTAAATATTGAATGGGCCTGTTAACTATTAATTGTAATACAATATATTGGATTTCCCACGATGTGTGTGTGCGGAAGAGGTTAAGCTGCTGAGATCGGGCAACCAGTCATGGGGATGTGCACAAGTGTGGCTATGGAAAGTGCAGTTGAAAGCAGGATAGGCTGAGGAACAGAGTGACTGGGTGGGATGCCATGCCAGGCAGCAGGTTTTTATGGAAGTGCACAAGGAATTTGTCAGCTTTCCGGTAATAAGCTCTTATTAAATAGGTTTCTTCTTTGGCTACATATACTGAAGGTGAAGTTGGCTTGGAACTTATGACTGCTTTCTATTTTTGCAATCTGATTGGTCTGCTAACCATATCATATTATGGTGACGTGATGGCAGTAACCAATCATGAATGCTCCAGGAACTAGTTGCATAGAGATGGCAGAAACCCAAATGGATGGCATTTTGATTTCAATATATTTAGGGAAACATCTTTTGATATCCTTTACAACACAAGTGAAACTATGTAACCTTTTATTTGTAAAATATTCAGTGAATTTATATTATAGCCAATATACACGAGAACAGCATCATTTTTGGATAAAATTAAATTACATTTTCAAAACTGTAATGGATGGCATCCAATTTTCTATTTTGTGAAAACAAAAAGGTAAAAATACAAATAGTGCCCGTGTAGATTATAATTTCTTTCACATTCTGAAACATACTTTGCCTTCGTAAAGAACTTTGCCTGAGGTCTTCTGGGTTCCTCCTGATGAACCCACTACATCACCAATCTTTATCCATCGCCCATCAACCACACTCCACTGGTAAGCCTGAACACCATCTCCAACTCTGATCAGCCGTGTTTGACCTTCCCTTGTGCCTGAAAAATCAGAAAAAAAATTCAAACATTGAATACGAAAACTAAAACATGACCTAGTACCTGTGTGCTTAATATAATGGAACTAGATTTATCAGAAAATGCAAGACAATTTTACAATAATCTTGTGCTAAGCTTGTATGTTCAATCTCTGGCTTTGGGAACCAGAAGATCAAGTCAACCAGTCTTATGTAGGCAAGTGATTTTGCACCCCGAACCCCACTTTGAATCCCTCAAAGGTTGCTTTCTTTTGGAGTACAGAAATGTAGTAAGCACAGGTTTGTTGTGCTGGAATTAAATTGATGGACTTGAAAAATAAATCCTTCCTGAATGCTTCATTTTCTTTGCAGTCAAGAATATCTGTTCACAAATTTAACAAGAACGCAAACATAAATCAAAACAGTATATTCTTGCTCAGCTGTAATAAGGTCAGAGTCCATTTTTTTCCCCCCATAGAATGACTAGGTAGCCATGTTTAATTTTTTTTCATAAAACACTTGTCCATTCACCTCAAATATAGCTTTGGCTGATGAGATGATGGTTTATATTTTACACCTCAAATGTTAAGATAGGCCAAAATAATGGCCTGGATTTTGCGGTGGTCATGACAGCTTTCGCCGACATTACTCCTCTGAAAGTGACAGCAACTTCTGGAATCAGCACCTACGCTGATAAATGGGGATGTTCAGAAGTTGCTGTCAGTCAGTCTCTGCTCCTCCACAGGTTGCACTGTGGAGCTCCCCAGAGCCAGCAACCAATTCAAATCACAGCTCCTGATGAAAACTTCCTCTATTACGCTGGAATATCGTTGTTAACCACACCACCCACAAAAAAGTTAAGTCTTGTTGAGAGGTGTAACTGGGTTTTTAAACAGTATTGCCTACTGAACAACTGTAGGGGGATGGGAACCTGAAACTAGATTCAGTAGGGAAGGGAGTAAAGAGGGAATTAGAAAGCAAAAAAAGAGTTTGAAGGAGAGAGGAAACAAGCAAGAAAAAAGGGTTAAAAAAAACTTAAAAGGCACTTTGTCTAAATGCACGTAGCATTTGTAACAAAATAGAGGAGTTGACGGCACAATTGAGACAAATGGGTATGATCTGATAGCCATTGGAGAAGTGGTTGCAAGGTGACCAGGACTGGGAATTAAATATTCAGGGGTACTTGACAATCCGGAAGGACAGACAGAAAGGAAAAGGAGGTGAGGTAGCTCTATTGATAAAGGATGGAATCACTGAAATAGTAAGAAACAATATTGGCTCAAATGATAAGGGTGTTGCAACAGTTTGGGTGGAGATAAGGAACAATAAGGGGAAAAAGTCACTGGTTGGTGTAATCTATAGGCCCCCTAACAGTAGCAACTCTGTTGTCGGACCATAAACCAGGAAATAATGCGGGCTTGTAAAAAGGGAACAACAATAATCATAGGTGATTTTAACCTCCATATTGATTGGACAAATCAAATTGATCAGGGTAGCCTTGAGGAGGAAATCATAGAGTGCTTAAGAGATGGGTTCCTTGAGCAGTATGTAACGGAACCAACCAGGGCGCAGGCTATCTTAGATCTGGTCCTGTGTAATGAGACAGGATTAATAAACAATCTCCTAGTAAAGGATCCCTCGAAATGAGTGATCATAGCATGCTGGAATTTCAAATTCAGATGGAGAGAAAGTTGGATCGCTAACCAGCATACTAAGCTTAAATAAAGGAGACTATGAAGGTATGAGGGCAGAGTTGGGTAAAGTGGACTGGGAAAATAGATTAAAGGGTAGGACAGTTGATGAACAGTGGAGTACATTTAAGATATTTCACAACTTTCAGGAAAAATATATTCCAGTGGAGGAGGAAAGGGTGTGAGAAAAGATAGCCATTGTGGCTAACTAAAGAAATAAAGGACAGTATCCAATTAAAAACAAGGGCATACAAAGTGGTCAAAACTAGTGGGAGGACAGAAGACTGGGAAGCTTTTAAAAGTCAGCAAAGAACGACTAAAAAAATGATTAAGGGAAGATAGATTATGAAAGTAAACTAGCGCAAAATATAAAAACAGATTGCAAGAGTTTCTATTAGGGATATAAAAAGGAAAAGGATGGCTAAAGTAAATGTTGGTCCCTTAGAGGACAAGACCAGGGAATTAATAATGGGGAACATGGAGTTGGCAGAAACTCTGAACAAATATTTTGTATCAGTCTTTACGGTAGAGGACACTAACAATATTCCGACAGTGAATAGTCTAGGGGCTATAGGAGGGGAGGAACTTAACAATGGAGGTGGTATTAGTTAGATAATGGGACTAAAGGCAGATAAATCCCCTGGACCTGATGGTTTGCATCCTAGGGTCTTGAGAAGTAACAGCAGGGATTGTAGATGCATTGGTTGTAATTTACCAAAATTCCCTGGATTCTGGGGAGGTCTCAGCAGATTGGAAAACTGCAAATGTAACGTCCCTATTTAAAAAGGAGGCTGACAAAAAGTAGGAAACTATAGACCAGTTAGCCCAACATCTGTGTTTGGGAAAATGTTGGAGTCCATTATTAAAACAATAGCAGGACATTTGGAAAAGCAAAATTCGGTCAGGCAGAGTTAGCATGGATTTATGAAGGGGAAGTCACGTTTGACAAATTTGCTGAAGTTCTTCAAGGATGTAACGAACAGGGTGGATAAATGGGAACCAGTGGATGTGGTGTATTTGGACTTCCAGAAGGCATTTGACAAGGTGCCACAGAAAAGGTTACTGCACAAGATAAAAGTTCACGGAGTGGAGGGTAATATATTAGCATGGACAGAGAACAGAGTGTCGGGATAAATGGTTCATTCTCTGGTTGGCAATCAATAGTGGGGTGCCACAGGGATCAGTGCTGGGACCCCAACTATTTACAATCTATATTAACCACTTGGAAGAAGGGACCGAGCATAATGTAGCCAAGTTTGCTGATGATACAAAGATGGGAGGAAAAGCAATGTATGAGGACACAAAAAAATCTGCAAAAGGACATAGACAGGTTAAGTGAGTGGGCAAAAATTTGGCAAATGGAGTATAATGTTGGAAAGTGTGAGGTCATGCACTTTGGCAGAAAAAAAAAATCAAAGAGCAAGTTATTATTTAAATGGAGAAAGATTGCAAAGTGCCGCAATACAGCGGGACCTGGGGTACTTGTGCATGAAACACAAAAGGATAGTATGCAGGTACAGCAAGTGATCAGGAAGGCCAATGGTATCTTGGCCTTTATTGCAAAAGGGATGGTGTATAAAAGCAGTGAAGTCTTACTACAGCTATAGAAGGTATTGGTGAGGCCACACCTGGAATACTGCGTGCAATTTTGGTTTCCGTATTTACAAAAAGGATATACTTGCTTTCGTGGCAGTTCAGAGAAGGTTCACTAGGTTGATTCCGGGGGTGAGGGGGTTGACTTATGAGGAAAGGTTGAGTAGGTTGGGCCTCTATTCATTGGAATTCAGAAGAATGAGAAGTGATCTTATTGAAACATATAAGATTATGAGGGGGCTTGACAGGATGGATGCAGAGAGAATGTTTCCACTGATGGGGGAGACTTGAACTAGAGGGCATGATCTTAGAATAAGGGGCCGCCCATTTAAAACAGAAATAGGAGAAATTTCTTCTCAGAGGGTTGTGAATCTGTGGAATTTGCTGCCTCAGAACTGTGGAAGCCGGGACATTGAATAAATTTAAGTCAGAAATAGATGGTTTCTTAAATCGATAAGGGGATATGGGGAGCGGGCAGGGAAGTGGAGCTGAGTCCATGATCGGATCAGCCATGATGTTATTGAATGGCAGAACAGGCGCGAGGGGCCGTATGGCCTACTCCTGTTCCTATTTCTTATGTTCTGAACTGTTCTGGCCCTTTTTAGGTTTGTGAAAAGTCACATTTTTGTGTGATAAGAATTAATAATATATATTTCAAGTTTGTTTAATATTTCAGCTTCTACCATAATCTTATGTACATGTCCCAATCTTTATTTTGCCCTCTAAAAATGTATTTAAAAAGTGAATTATAATTGGTGCATTTTATTAGCTGGGTGACATCACTGTTGCTGGACGCTGGAGATTCACTCAAGTTGGCGCCAGATTCAAACTAAGGTCGGGAGAGTGAAATTCATGCCAGAGGTCGCTAGATCTTTGTGGGCATCTTTCTTCGAAGTCAGCGGCGAGCTTAGCCTGTAAAATCCAGACCATTGTAAATTTAAAATGTAAGCATTATTTGCCATCTGGAACTTCAACTGCATGAAATTTCCATAGACGACTAGAATTGCCAACTCCGGTTTGGAAAAGAAAAAGCTGCAAATCAAACAGAAAATGCTAGAAATATACAGATCAGTTAACAACTGTAAAAGGATAGATTATAATATTTCCAGATGTGTAATCTTTCATCAGACTAGGATAAACATAAAAAATAGATGCAGGAGTAGGCAATTCAGCCCCTCGAGCCTGCACCACTATTCAACAAGATCATGGCTGATCATTCACCTTAGTACCCCTTTCCTGCTTTCTCTCCATACCACTTGATCCCTTTAGCCGCAAGGGCCATATCTAACTCCCTCTTGAATATATCTAAACGAACTGGCATCAACAACTCAGGCAGAGAACTCTACAGGTTCACAATTCTCTGAGTGAAGAAGCCTCTCCCCATCCCGTTCCCAAACTGCCCACCCTGCATCACCTAGACCGTGATCCCTGGTTTCGGACTCCCAACATCGGGAACACTCGCCCTGCATTCAACCTGCCCAGTCCCGCAAGAATTTTATATGTTTCTATGAGATCCCCTCCCACTCTTCCAAACTCCAGCGAATACAGGCCGTCGATCCAGTCTCCTCTCATATGTCAGTCCTGCCATCCCGGGAATCAGTCCGGCGAACCCTCGCTGCACTCCCTCAATAGCAAGAACATCCTTCCTCAGATTAGGAGACCAAAACTGAACACAACACTCCAGGTGAGGCCTCACCAAGGCCCTGTACAAATACAGCAAGACCTCCCTGCTCCTATACTCAAATCCCCTAGCTATGAAGGCCAACATGCTACTTGCCCTCTTCACCGCCTGCTGTACCTGCATGACAACCCTCAATGACTGATGTACCATGACACCCAGGTCTCATTGCACCTCCCATTTTCCTAATCTGCCACCATTCAGATAATATTCTGCCTTCATGTTTTTGCCACCAAAGTGGATAACCTCACATTTATCCACATTATACTGCATCCGCCATGCATTTGCCCACTCACCTAACCTGTCCAAGTCATGCTGCAGTCTCTAAGCATCCACCCCTCACAGCTCACACCACCACCCAGCTTAGTGTCATCTGCAAACTTGGAGATATTACTCTCAATTCCTTCATCTAAATCATAAATGTATATTGTAAATAGCTGGGGTCCCAGCACAGAGTCCTGCGGCACCCCACTAGTCACTGCCTGCCTGCCATTCTGAAAAGGATCCATTTATCCCAACTCTCTGCTTCCTGTCTGCCAACCAGTTCTCTATCCACATCAATACATTACCCCCAATACCACGTGCTTTAATTTTGCACACCAATCTCTTGTGTGGGACCTTGTCAAAAGCCTTCTGAAAGTCCAAATACATCACGTCCACTAGTTCTCCCCTTGTCCACTCTACTAGTTACATCCTCAAAAAATTCCAGAAGATTTGTCAAGCATGATTTCCCTTTCATAAATCCATGTTGACTTGGACCAATCCTGTCACTGCTTTCCAAATGCGCTGCTATTTCATCTTTAATAATTGATTCCAACATTTTCTCCACTACTGATGTCAGACTAACCGGTCTATAATTCCCTGTTTTCTCTCTCCCTCCTTTTTTTTTTAAAAAAGTGGCTTTACATTAGCTACCCTCCAGTCCATAGGAACTGATCCACAGTCGATAGACTGTTGGAAAATGATCACCAATGCATCTATTATTTCCAGGGCCACTTCCTTAAGTACTTTGGGATGCAGACTATCAGGCCCTGGGCCTCTATTTCACCACAAAATATCCCAAATAGAAACAAACTATTTGCATTTGACATAAACCAAGTGATAATCTCCACATTTTGTCAACAGCAATTTAGAGTGCTGCTAAATTTATACTTCAGCTCAGTATAAAACAGTTCTTGACTGATTAACTGTGTTAAATAGGAATGACATCACATACCAGGTTCATCAAGATGCTCTCTTCCTGGAAGTTCATTGATATTTATATCCCCTAAATCTCCAGTCTTGGGGTCAATGGCTGCGTTGGACAATTCATTCTCAAATGTTTGAATTTCCTCTGCAGTGGCTGTCCGCTCTTCAGCCTCTGTAAACACTCTTATTACACCATCACTGCAGCAGAAGAAATTGCATCAGCATACCAAAGCAATAACCTTCATTTATATAGCAACTTTAACATAAAACATGCCAAGGCACTTCACAGGAACATTATCATACAAAATATGACACCGAGCTACAAAAGGAGGTATTAGGATATGTGACCAAAAGCTTGGTCAGAGGTAGGTTTTAAAGGAGGGTCTTGAAGGAGGAGAGATAGGAGGATGGAATTCCAGAGCTTCAGGTGTAGGCAGCTGAAGGCAAGGCTGCCAATGGTGGAGAGAAAGAAAATTGGGAATGTGCGGAGACCAGAAATCTCGGAGGGTTGCAGGGTTGGAAGAGGTAAGGGAGATAGGGCTCAATTTTCCCCAAAGCTTTTTTTTGGCGTACTTGAAGAGTTACGCCAATTTTTTGGGGCCCAAGTACGCCAAAAAAAGTGTTTCCCCATTGGATTTCTTCATTTTGAAGTGGCCTAACCGGTCTTTTAGTTTTGGGGGTGGAGCCTTGATCTGCGCCAAAAAGATCGGGCTGCCATGGTAACCAGGGACACAATGCAAACTGAGGCTGCAAAGTGAAGCAGACAGCCAGCTCCCCAACATATTAAAAGAATTGAACAACACATAACAGCAACTTACCTCCAACCCCGCTCAAAGGGCTTGTCGGTCTGGTCCCATTCTAGGTCCCCATTCTCCTGGTCCAATTCTCGGTCCCCGGTTCCATTCTACAATTTCTCCCCCTCGAACCAGGGACCGAGAATGGGACCGGACCGGGAGAATGGGGACCTAGAATGGGACCAGACAGCCTTCGGGCAGGGTTAGAGGCAAGTTGCTATGTGTTTTTCAATTCTTTTACGGTGTGTCCGGGCATCTGCTGTGCCGATTTCCTTAATTGCGCCAATTTAACTCTCCACAAGGGTTTTCTGGAAAGGCCACATACGCTGGCTTAAGCAGAACTGGAGTGACACTCAACTGGCCTAACTTCCATTAAATGACCAGAATTGGCACAGGTGGCTGATTACACCCCCTTTGGCAGAAAAAAAAACTGACCTAAAATCGTTATTAATTGAGTTTCACTAGTGCAAATGGATTTGAAAAACCAGAGTTTCCCCACTTAGCCCAAAAAGAGCAGCCTGCTCCAAAAAAAAACGCTGCAAATCACTGGGGAAAATTGAGCCTATAGGAAGGGTGAGGCCATGGAGGGAGTTCAAAGCAATGAGGAGAATTTTAAAATCGCGGCGTTGTCTATTCAGGAGCCAATGTAGGTCAGCGAGCACAGGGGTGATGGGTGAATGGGACTTGGTGCGAGTTAGGACACGGGTAGCTGAGTTCATCCAAATGAACTAATCCATACTTTGCTTGAAAGCATGTTGGGTGGAATTGGAAAGCTGAAATTTTCCCAGCTTATGCAATCAATACACTTATAAAAGTTATTTGCACACAAATTTAATTGCTTAGTATTAGTAGTTTGCCTGCAAATATAAATTGTCACCTTAAATTTTCAGTTAAATCATTCTTTTTGCACTGTTGCTCCATTATAATTTTTCACAAAGCTGAGATTTTCTTAAAAAAATAAATTTATTTTGAGCATGCAGGAGAACAGAGATTCATCACATGATCATGCGATGTAACTGATAATTTTTTGGTGAAGGAACACATTCATACCATGCAATAGATCAAGGAACTTCTGCCGTCCAAATATTTCAGTGATTATCTGTTTGTTCAAACAAACAGCTCTGGTACTGCAATTTCTATACAAGCTTGGTTTAAAATGTTATGTTTATAATATAATCTGCTGCTTTTATAATTTCAGGGTGAAAGTAAGATCATACAACATTTCTAAGACATTCATCATCATCATCATCGGCAGTCCCTCAGAATCGAGGAAGACTTGCTTCCACTCCTGAAGTGAGTTCTTTGGTGGCTGAACAGTCCGATACGAGAGCCACAGAGTCACAGGTGGGACAGATAGTCGTTGAGGGAAGAGGTGGATGGGACTGGTTTGCCGCACGCTCTTTCCGCTGCCTGCGCTTGATTTTTGCAGCAGGTACAAGCCAACGACACTTAGCTTTGAGGATTTGATATCGTTACATGGATTTCAGGAATTTTTTCAGACAGAAATCTTTTGAGAAAGTGTTCCTGACAAAAGCAGAAATGTCAGCCTTCTTCAGATCAGGAACATTGTTATGTAATATTTTTGTAAGGGACTTAAAATTGACAGTATATATTTAAAATAAAAATTGGCTACCGATACCTGTAGCTGTGGGGGCAGGGAGAAGTCATAGAAATTTATAGCATGGAAGGAGGCCATTTCAGCACATTGTGTTCGCACAAACCGACAAAGCTATCCAGCCTAATCCCACTTTCCAGCTCTTGGTCTGTAACCTTGTACGTTACGACACTTCAAGTGCACATCCAAGTACTTTTTAAATAGAATAAGCGTTTCTTTCAGGCAGTGAGTTCCAGACCCTCACCACCCTCTGGGTGAAAAAATTGCTGCTGAAATCCCCTCTAAACCTCCCAATTACTTTAAATCTATGCCCCCTCTGCTAAGGGAAGGAAATAGGTCCTTCCTATCCACTCTATCTAGACCCATCATTTTATAATGTCTCCCCTCAGCTTTCTCTATTCTAAAGAAAACAAACCCAGCCTATCCAATCTTTCCTCATAGCTAAAATTCTCCAGTCCAGGCAACATCCTTGTAAATCTTCTCTGTACCCTGTCTAATGCAGTCACATCTTGCCTGTAATGCGGTGACCAGAACTGCATGCAGTACTCTAGCTGTGGCCTAACTAGTGTTTTATACAGTTCAAGCACAACCTCCCCGCTCTTGTATGCTATACCTCGGCTAATAAAGGCAAGTATAACATAGGTCTTCTTAACCACCTTATCTGCCTGGCCAGCTATCGTCAGGGATTTGCACTCCAAGGTTCCTTTGTTCCTCTACACTTCTCAGTGTCCTATCATTTAATGTGTATTCCCTTGCCATGTAAACCCTTCCCAAATGCATTACTTCACACTTCTCAGAATTAAATTCCATTTGCCATTGTTCTGCCCACCTGACCAGTTCATTGATACCTTCCTGCAGTCTACAGCTGCTTTCTTCATTATCAACCACACAACCAATTTTTGTATCAACTGCAAACTTTGTAATCATACCCCCTACATTCAAGTCTAAATCATTGATATATATACGACAAAAAGCAAGGGACCTAGTACTGAGCCCTGCAGAACCCCACTAGAAACAGCCTTCCAGTCACGAAAACACCCATTAACCATTACCCTTTTCTTCCTGCCTCCGAGCCAATTTTGGATCCAACTTGCCACTTTGTCCTGGATCCCATGGGCTTTTACTTTCGTGACAAGTCTGCCATGTGGGATCTTATCAAAAGCCTTGCTCAAATCCATACACACTACATCAAACACACAACCCTCATCAACCCTCCTTGTTACCTCAAAAAATATCACGTTAGTTAGACACGACTTTCCCTTAACAAATCCGTGCTGACTGTCCTTGATTAATCCGTGTTAGTGAGTTATCCTGTCCCTCAGAATTTTTTCCAAAAATTTTCCCATCATCGAGGTTAGGCTGCCTGGCCGTAGTTACTCAGTCTATCTCTTTCTCCCTTTTTAAACAAGGGTACAACATTAGCAGTCCTCCAGTACCACATCTGTAGCCAGAGAGAATCGGAAAATACAAAAGAAAAATACTGTGGATGGAAAATGATGGTCAGAGCCTCTGCCATTTCCTCTTTTGCTTCTCAACAGCCTGCCAGACATTTCATTTGGGCCTTGGGATTTATACACTTTCAAGGCTGCTAATCCCCTTAACACTTGCTCTCACTGTTTATTTCATCTAATATTTCACACTCCTCACTGACTGCAATGTCTGCATCGCCCCTCTCTTGTTAAAACAGACGGAAAGTTTAGCATGGCCCATCTGAATATTCCAATATATTCAGCAGGAGATATAAAGCTGGCATTTTCAACTCTGCAGCTTTGTTGTCTGAGGATAGTGAAGTCTTAAAGCTCTGTTCACATTGGAAACCAGCAGCAATAAGGATGGTGGACTAGGGAAAGTGAGTGGGGCTGAAGAAAAGAAGGTAGATACTCGGGCCCCAAAAGCAAGATGACAATTTGATAGGTTTAATTTCAATGTTCCATTGAACAGAGCTTTGAAGAACTGAGTTTTATTATACAATTATAAATAATGAGACTTTATAGCTGTACAGCAAATTTACCTTGAACCCACAACAATATCACCATTATCCAGTACACAACAAGACCAGATAGACTGAGCTGGAAGCCTGATGGTTTGAGTACATTCTCCATTCTTCCAAATTCTTAAGGATCGATCCTCTCCTGCAGTAACAAAATCTGAAAGAAAGAAAGAAAGAAAGAAAGAAAGAAAGAAAGAAAGAAAGAGAGACCAAAGCACAGTCAAGATCAGAGAAAAGTATAACAAATATCAAAAGATTGTTTTCATTGTTCAAAGATGGAGAGAATATATTTTAAGCAGAATGTTTTCTACTTCATAACAAATGAAAATGACAAACCAATCTAATACCTAATTTTGGTCTGGAAAATTCCACATTTAGCTAGTCTGGCGTGGAGTTAATTCCCCAGTTTTGGCAAAATAAAAACAAGGCATTCCCAGTGCAGTTCATATTTATTTAACCCTCGGCTTTGTTCCAACAATTCTCTGCCACATTGACTAACTTAGCTGTAGAAAAAAACATTCTATATTTTCTTTTGAAATTAAACACTCCAAACTAAAGTATCAAGGGTAATTGGAGTTTGTCTTGCATATAGCATACACAATCACACACTTCCTGTGACACTTCTTGCACTCCTAATGATAAGTTAAAATAAAATGCCTAGGCAAATTTATTCCTCATCTAATTGGGTCATTCTTCCGCCGTGGCACACTCCACCCAAGTGAGTGACTTCTCTTGACTTTCATTTTTTGTAAATGCTACAGCAGGTCATTTTTCAATTTTTAAACAACAAGTCTTACAATTAGGATAATTTACAATTTGCATCTCTTATTGATGTAAAATAATCTTAAAATGCTGTCTGCTTCAGCTCCCTTACTACAAGAACACTACAAAAACAGTCTCCAACTTGCAGTGAAAAAAACCCAGGTTCTCATCTGCAAAGTCAGCCTTCACATCAAGAATGCAAATAAATTACACATTGTAGCCTTAAAATGTGACACCTACATTTTATTTATTTTACATGGTATGATATTCTTGCCCTTTTAAAGCAGTGCATGGACTTACTGTCTGCAGAGTATAGATATTGTACATACAATGGGGGCAATTTTAATTTTAACTTGGGCAAAAAACAGGTGATAGCAAGTCAGCAGTCCGTTTTGCAACTCGGCCAATTTTCTCTTTGCAGATCCCAGAACTACCTCCGTTAAGTTCGTGTCCCTAGTAATACAACTGTAAATACCACTCTTTCTTGAACATTATTGGAACGTGATCAACACTACATAAGATATGCTTGTAATATGAGTAAAAGTTTTATATAGAACATGCATCTCCTATTTTTATAGAAAGGTCATGTAACGCTATCTCAATCATGCCTGGGTATTAGCTTAAAGGTGATGAGGTTTAAATTTCTCTTGTACTTCCATTATATTGATCTTGCCACCCTTCCAGCTTCCAAGATTTGTGTCAATATAGGTAGCAGTGTCGTGCTATACACCACGGTGCCACCCACTTGACAATGCTTTTCCGCTCCAGTGACACTTAGAGGTTAGTGGCCGACAGCTACAGCATGTTGGCATATGATTTTGCCATTACAAAATGTTAACATTAGTTTTACCTATTATAAAGAGCAACACGAAAAGCACGACAAAAAATGACATAGAAAGTAAGGTTATAATCTGAAAAGGAAGTGGGTTATAGATGCATTCAGTAAATGACAATTCCCATCAAATAATTTATCAATTTGCTTTAACTAAAATAAAATCTGCCCTTCTTAGATCTCTTGCTCAACCCTCACACACTATTCCCAAGTTAATCTGCTTCTAAGAATTGGGTCAACCTGTACCTAAATCCTAGCTCACTCCTCACGAAGTGTCTGGCATTTGCAATATACCTAGCATAAAGCCACATCCCATCTCTTGAATGAAATTGACTGGGTCATAAGAATATCACAAACATAATAGTCTACTGCTAGTTTAAAGTTTATTTTTGTGCCACAAAATGGTAGGTAGCATTCTGTATTTTGAATTAAACTACTTCAAAGTAATAGGGCTTGACTGCGTTATGTAGTTTATTGTTAATTTAATCCTGGATTGTAAGGAACTCAAGCATTAAATATGCACTATTGTAACAGAATTTGACTCAGCCAATATTCAAATGAGTTATTTACATTTAAAATAACCCACAGATAAAAAGCATTCCTGGCTCTTTGGGAGCAGGATCTACTATCTGAAACTCTTTGCTTGGACGCTTTTCCTGAATACATAAGCAATGCTTTATATTTAAGAGTCTGTCTCTCCAAAAGTATTGTTGCTTACATAATTGAACAGATCAAAAAGATAAATCCAAAAATAAATATTTGTATCAGAAAAATAGAAGCATTTTGCTAGTCTGAAGGCTACTTTTGAACTTTTCAGTCCTTAGAATAGGTAGTCTAAGGACAAGAATCTTGACATAAATTCAACTGGTGAGTTTAGTATTTTAGTTGTTAGCAACTTAAATATATATTCCACACATGCAAACTCTTCATTCCTGACTAGTTAAATTTAAATAAATCAAATCTATCATAAATGAGGGCAGTAGAGTTACTTTAAAAAAAATAACTTACCTTCTCCATTTGGGAAGACTGATAAGCAGTAGATATAATTTGTATGTCCATAATAAATCTGCAAACACTGCCCAGTGATTTGCCATCGGCGAATAGTGGCATCATTACTGCAAGACAGGAACTCTAATTCATTCAAAATGGCCAGTCCTCTAACACAGTCGTTATGACCTAAAAAAGGTCAAAGTTAATATAAAAAAAAACATAACAGAAATGCTTTACATCAATTGGAAAGTCACTTTTTTTTAAAAAAGAAACACACTTTGCTCTTTATCTGAACAGGAAGACAAAGTCAAAATGAAAAACAATTACTACCTTGAATGAGTTTAGCAAGAGTGGGTTTAGCATGCAAGTACAGTGTCGAGAATTCGGAACCCTCAGGACAGAGGTCACTCCGGATTCTGTGTATTTCCGGATTCAGAAACGCCAGAGTCCTGGTTCATGTATTTCTGGACTTCGGAACGGGGGCGAGGCCGGCTGTGGCCTGAGGCGGGGGAAAAGAGGCCGGTGGCGGCCCGAATTCCGGAACATTTTCCAGATTCCAGACGGCCCTGCCACGGATTGTCCCGGTGTCCGGATTCTCGACGCTGTACTTGTATGTCATGTTACATAAATCACACAGAATATACAGCACAGAAAAAGCCATTCGGCCCAACCAGTCCATGTCGGCATTTATGCTCCACTCGAGCCTCCTCCCATCCTTCCTCATCTATCAACATAAACCTCCATTCCCTTCTCTCTCATGTATTTATCTAGCTTCCCCTTAAATGCATCTATATTATTCACTTCAACGACTTCCTGTGGGAGTGAGTTCCACATTCACACTATCTGGATAAAGAGGATTCTTCTGAATTCCCTATTTGATTTCTTGGTGACTATCTTATATTAATGGCCTCTAGTTTTGCTCTTCCCCACAAGTAGAAACACTGTGTCTACTCTATCAAAACCTTTCAAAATTGGAAGGGTGACTATTAGGTCACTTCTCAGCCTTCCCTTTTTAAAGAGAAAAAAGAGACCCAGCCCATTCATCCTTTCCTGATGGGTATAATCTCAGTATTCCAAGTGTGGTCTAACCAAGGTTCGGTACAAGTTTAGCATAACTTCTCTATTTTTCAATTCTATCCCTCGAGAAATGAATTCTATTGCTTGGTTTGCTTTTGTTATGGTCTTATTGACCGGTTAGTCACATTTAGTCAATTCTCTGATCTATGAACTGTGCTAACCTAGAATTCACTGTACCAATTTGGATAGCTAGTTTACATTTTGATCTGTCCAGTTGGAATATCAACTGTACATTTGACATTTGTCTCTGATTTAACACTGAAATTTACACAAATGGAAATACTCCTTTGTGTTAGAGATGGACTGGTTAAATTAAATCTACTTAGGGACACAGTTGTACAGAAATATTTTTTTACCAGGCTGTGTTGGGGACTACAGTACGCTCAATATTATTATGTCTGAGAACCTATGAATTCCTTATTTGTATGGCCCAAAACAGCACAGTTCATTTATCTGATGTTCCTCCACTTTATGTTAAAAAAAAGGATCTAGGGGTTAAAAATTCTCCAACCTTGCGCCCATTTTTTGGGCAATATTTCGCTGTTTTTGGTGAAAAACCATGCAGCGGGAAATTCGGAGAAGTCTTGCAGCAGCGGTTTTTAAGTACCGCTGGGGAGAGGTCCGCCGCCGTGCAAGACTCGAAATAGTGCTTTGGCCAAAAATTTGGCTCAGCGCACACCCGTATTTATCACGAAAAAAAACGCCAGGTAAAAAGCTGTGTTGCAGCCCTTGGACCAGCGGTATGTATGAAGACCTGCAAAGAAGGCAAGTTAAAGTTTAATTCTTTTTCAGCGATTTGATAGTTCAGTGTCTTATGAATGTTTTGTGATTTTTTACTTTTTGGTGTTTTCCCCCCTCCCAAGGCCTCTCTCGCAACAGTATCGGCCTCGGAATAAATTGCAGAAAATTCGTGGCGCAATACAACGCCGATTTTTACCACTGCGCAAATTGAAGCTTGAATTTTAGGCCTCGTAGTGGTAGCAGAGTGAAAGCGGTATTTTTGGCGAAAAAATACCGCCTTCACCAAAAACCGAATTTCTAGATTTACAGAAAGACAACTATTATAAAATTGTGTTAAGATCTTCGAGGGTTTTTGTTGGACATGATACGTTATTATTCCTAGACTAACAGCACCATAACAAAGCCCAATTTTTAGCAGAAACAAATTATTTTAAAAGATGAATGGTCTTTTTTTCATTACTTTAGATTAAAGTGAAATTCATTTTATTTGAACAGTAAACACGCACAGAACTATCGATTGCAACTGTCCAAAGAAAATACAGACATACCTGTAAAAGTACGCTCACATCGGCCTGCTTTCCACATCTTAATTGTTTTGTCAGCCGATCCAGTCAGCATGAAACCTTGTTCAGGTAATATCTTTACTGCCCATACTGCTGCCGTATGACCCTAGAAGCAAAATATACTTCAAATATTACAACAAGAGAATTCAGAATATAGTTTTTTTTTTAAATTAAAAAAAAAAGTATGTGAAATAAGATATACCTGTAAAGTCATCAAACATTTCTCATTTAGCCAGACTTTAGAGGTTGTATCCCAAGATCCACTGAGCAATGTACCAAATTTTCCAGCTGACAGACTGCAGACTAGAAAAGAAACAAATGCATGAAACACTGTAGTGTGGAACCTGGATTATCTGCAAAACTAAATCATGAAAGTTGAGACAAATGAGGCTTTGGACTTAAGTTTTGAATAAACCACCGACACATAATTGAGGATTTTAAGTTGATCTTGCAGACACTAGATCCAGCTCTAAGTTGCTAGTTGGACATCCCGTATCTGGTAGCTGGTAGAATTCACCATCCATGCAGTTCTGATATTTAGCCACAAGTCAGTGGCGGGGTGGGGAAATTGTGGTTGGAGGCTTCCTTCGGACGAATGCCTCAGACCCAAAAACAATCTACGAAAAAAGCTGGTGCTCCTGGAGGAAAGTAGGATTCCAGTCGGAGGCCTTCATTCGCTGTGCGGCATGTCATCCAGATAAACGTATCCTGGAATCAAGTGGGCCTAGATCACCAATCTCTATGTAATATTCTCAATGATGATAATGGGAGCTCTGATTTCACGAGATCCCATTTCTATCAATGAGAAGACCCCCCCCAAAACAAAATACACAACACAATAAATAAAAAAAAACCTCACATATTTAAAATTAATTGAAATTGAATGCAAGTAAATGTTTGAGAAAAAAAATTGTTTGGAATCTTTTTTTGAATGTGTTTTAATAGGGTTAAAAATAAACTTGCTTTAATGGACAGGGTTTTTAATCTAAAAATGAATGATTAAATTTAAAGTTTTTTATGTTTTAAATCTCTTACGCAGGTAAGAGTAGGCGTAAGAGTTTGAAGGACATTCGCTGGGCAAGAGTTGGGCAAATAACCCAATCTCTGCCCCGCAGATGTCCTTCCTGCAGAGATGCGCATGATCTGTCAAAATAAATTGACTGTTCAGTAAAGCCAGTTCTCCACGCATGCGCATCGCGAACTGGCTTTTGCGAGGCCTCACAGGGTGCGTGCGCACATCGTATGCACCCGGTGAGGCCACAATTTTCGGCCCAGTTAGTTTGTTCCAGGTCAGGAAGGAAGCATGGACATCGGAATCCTGATACATCGTTTCCAGAAAATCTCATTTTTAAAATAGAAAAACTCTTACCTGCATAAGCTGTGAAATTGATTAAACAATCAGGATCTAAAAATATACTGTCGGTTTAGGGGAACTTTTGATTACCTACCAAGTGTCAGCTTGGCTCAGTGGTACCACCCTATCCGAGTCAGAAAATTGTGGGTTCAAGTTCTAGGACTCAAGCACAAAAAAAATAGGAGCAGGAGTAGGCCATACGACCCCTCGAGCCTGCTCAGTCGTTCAAGACCATGGCTGACCATCGACCTCAACTCCACTTTCCTGCCCGATCTCCATTTTCCTTGATTCCCCTAGACTCCAAAAATCGATCTATCTCAGCCTTGAATATATAAAGAGACTTCGCATCCACAGCCTTCTGGGGCAGAGAATTTCAAAGATTCACAACCCTGAGTGAAGAAATTCCTCCTCATCTGTCTTAAATGGCCTGCCGCTTATCCCGAGACAGTGCCCCCTAGTTCCAGACATTTCAGCCAGGGGAAATAACCTCTCAGCATCTACTCTGTCAATCCCCTTCAGAATCTTGTACATTACAATGAGATCACACCTCATTCTACTAAACTTGAAAGTATAAGCCCATTCTACACAATTTCTCGTCATATGACAACCCTCTCATCCCAGGACTCAATCTGATGAACCTTTGTTGCACCGCCTCCAAGGCAAGTATATCCTTCCTTAGATAAAGAGACCTAAACTGTGCCCCATACTCTAGGTGTGGTCTCACCAAGGCCCTGTACAGTTATAGCAAGGCTTCCTTACTCATATACTCCAACCCCCTTGCAATAAAGGACAACATGCTATTTGCCTTCCTTATCGCTTGCTTACCTGCACGCTAGATTTCTGTGTTTCTTGCACGAGGACACCCACATCTCTCTGAACACCAACATTTAAAAGTTTCTCACCATTTAAAAGATATTCTGTTTTTCTATTCTTCTACCAAAGTGAATAACCTCACATTTCCCTGCATTATACTCCATCTGCCACCTTACTATCCACTCACTTAGTCTATCTATATCCCTTTGCAGATTCTGTTCTCCTCAGTGCTTGCTGTCCCACCTAGCTCTATCAGCAAACTTGGCTACATTACACTCGGTCCCTTCATCTAGGTCATTAATAGATTGAAAATAGCCAAGGCTCCAGCGCTGATCCTTGCGGCACCCCACTAGTTACAGCCTGCCAACCAGAAAAAGATCCATTTATCCCTCGTCTCTGTTTTCTGTCTGTTAACCAATCCTCTATCCATGCTAATACATTACCTCCAATCCAATGAGCCCTTATCTTGTGTAATAACCTTTCATGTGGCACCTTATCGATTGCCTTTTGTAAATCCAAATATACTACATCCACAAGACAGATGCAAAATAATAGTATAACGTTTACAATTTTCTTACTCCCCATAATAATTTCTCCTGTCTCAGTCTCTAAGGGACCAATGTTTAGTTTTACTACTCTTCCTTTTTATATACTTGCAGAAGCTCTTACAATCTTTTTTTATATTTCTTGCTACTTTTCTCTCATTCTATTTTTTCCCTCAACTTTTTGGTCATTCTTTGCTGGCTTCTGAAACTCTCCCATTTCTCAGGCTTACTACTATTCTTAGTAACATTATAAATAACTTCTTTCAATCTAATGATATCCTTAACTTCTTTAGTTAGCCACGGATAGATCACTTTTCCCGTGGAGTTTGTATTTCTCAATGGAATGCATTTTGTTGAGAATTATGAAATATTTCTTTACATGCTAGCCACTTATCTACTACTTTTTAAGCTATGTCTAAGCTAGATGGCCTTTTTCCAATCTACCTAGCCAACTTGTCCTTTGTATCCATGTAATTGGCTTTAGTTAAGTTTAAGACTTAGGCAAGTCACTCTCAAATGTAATGTGAAATTCTATCATATGATCACTCTGCCCCAGAGGATCCCTTACTATGAGATTGCTAATTAACCCTGTCTCATGACACAAAACAAGATCTAAAAATAGTCTGTTCCCTGGTTGGTTCCATGGCGTATTCTTCTAGGAAACTGTCCTGAATGCATTCCATTAACTTGTTCTCCAGGCTACCTTTGCCAATTTGATTTGTGCAGTCTAGAGAAAGATTAAAGTCGCCCATGATTTTTGCATTATCTTTGTTGCAAGCACCTACTATTTCTTGATTAATATTTTGTCCAATGGTATAGCTACTGGTAGGGGGCCAATATACTACTCCCAGCAGTGTTTTCTGCCCTGTTATTCCTTATCTCCACCCATACTAATTCTACTTCCTGATCTTGAGCCAAGATCCTTTCTCTCTACTGTCCTTATGTCATCCTTTATCAAGGCTACCCATCCCCCCACAACCCCCATCCTCCTAGGCTGTCACTTCAGTGAAGTACTAAGACAGCACTATATTATCAGAGGTGCTATCTTTTGGATTCAACGTTACATCGTGGTTCCATCTGCCTGTTCAGGTGGATGTAAAAGATCCCATGATAATCTTTTGATGAAAAGCAAGGAGTTCTTCCGATGTCAGTTAACACGACCAAAAATAAATTAACTGGTCTTTCATATTGTTGTTTGTTGCACAGATTAGCGGTCATGTAAGTGTACATAACAACAGTGACTATGTTTCAAAAATAAATGTGTTGTGAAGCACTTTGGGATGACCTGTGGATGTGAAAGTCAAAGTCTTTTTTTCTTCTCTAAATTTCCATCATCATCCCTCCATTATGGTGTATAATCAAGGTTCAACTGTATTAATTGCTAAGTGTATATAAAATTAAACAGAATGATACAGTACAGTAATAGGCCATTTGGCTCATTTGTGCCACTTAAATCTGATCTTAAGCTTCTGTTCACCATACCCTTTAAAGTTCCGCTTTTTTCAAGCAACTATCCAATTTCCTTTTAAAAGCATTTATTAGAAAAATCTGCTTTGAAAAGTTTGTGGTACACAATCCCCATTCTAATTACCCTCTAAAGAATTTGTTTCTAACCCACCCCTCCAATTCTTTATCTTAAATCTGGTCTCATTAACATTTCGCTTATCAGTGGAAACAACCCATCACTATTGACCTCATTGTAACTTTTTATAATTTTGATGACCTGTATAAAGTTACCCCCTTAATTCTCAGCTCTTGAGAAAAAATTCCCAAACTTCTCAAGTCTATCTTGATGACTGTAAAACTACATCCCTGGTAACATTCTATTAAATTTCAACTGCACCTTTTACATCCTTCCTATATTGGGGTGCCCAAACCGCACAAAATATTCCAACTGTTGCCTAAAAATAGTCTTGTACAAGCTCAACATTAGATTTTTTTTTGTATTCCAAGTCTCAGGATATAAAACCACCAGTTTATTGCCAATCTTCTCCCTTGGAACATATTTCCTAGATTAATCCATTCTACTATATAAATGTCTTCCCCCCCCCTCCAAGCAATCGCTTACATTTGTAGAGTATTTATTTCTCAACAAGTGCCAACAGCACAATTTCAGGATACGGTTTCAATTCTAACTGTATTGTGGTCAAGTTCCTGAAATCAAAACTGAAATCCATTTTTTTTTTTTATAATTGTCTTCTGTCCCTTCAAACTTCATAGAAACATAGAAAATAGGTACAGGAGTAGGCCATTCGGCCCTTCGAGCCTGTACCACCATTCAATAAGATCATGGCTGATCATTCATCTCAGTACCCCTTTCCTGCTTTCTCTCCATACCCTTTGATCCCTTTAGCCATAAGGGCCACATCTAATTTCCTCTTGAATATATCCAATGAACTGGCATCAACAACTCTCTTCAGCAGAAAATTCCACAGGTTAACAACTCTGAGTGAAGAAGTTTCTCCTCATCTCAGTCCTAAATGGCTTACCCCTTATCCTTAGACTGTGTCCCCTGGTTCTGGACTTCCCCCAATATCAGGAACATTCTCCCTGAATCTAACTTGTCCAGTCCCGTCAGAATTTTATATGTTTCTATGGAGATCCCCGCTCATCTTTCTAAACCCCAGTAAATAGAGGCCCAGTCAATCCAGTCTCTCCTCATAGGTCAGTCATGCCATCCCGGGAATCAGTCTGGTGAATCTTCGCTGCACTCCCTCAATAGCAAGAACGTCCTTTCCTCAGATTAGGGAGACCAAAACTGAACACAATATTCCAGGTGAGGCCTCACCAAGGCCCTGTACAACTGCAGTAAGACCTCCCTGCTACTATACGCAAATCCCCTAGCTATGAAAGCCAACATACCATTTGCCTTCACCACTTGCTGTACCTGCATGCCAACTTTCAATGACTGATACACCATGACACCCAGGTCTCGTTGCACCTCCCCTTTTCCTAATCTGCCGCCATTCAGATATTATTCTGCCTTCGTGTTTTTGCCACCAAAGTGGATAACCTAACATTTATCCAAATTATACTGCATCTGCCCACTCACCAAACCTGTCCAAGTCACCCTGCAGCCTCTTAGCATCCTCCTCACAGCTCACACCGCCACCCAGTTTAGTGTCATTGGCAAACTTGGAGATATTACACTCAATTCCTTCATCCAAATCATTGAAGTATATTGTAAATAGCTGGGGTCCCAGCACTGAGCCCTGCGGCACCCCCCTGGTCACTGCCTGCCATTCTGAAAAGGACCCGTTAATCCCGACTCTGCTTTCTGTCTGCCAGCCAGTTCTCTATCCACGTCAGTACATTACCCCCAATACTATGCGCTTTAATTTTGCACACCAATCTTGTGTGGGACCTTGTCAAAAGCCTTTTGAATGTCCAAATGCACCACGTCCACTGGGTCTCCCTTGTCCACTCTACTAGTTACATCCTCAAAAAATTCTAGAAGATTTGTCAAGCATAATTTCCCTTTCATAAATCCATGCTGACTTGGACCGATCCTGTCACTGCTTTCCAAATGCGCTGCTATTTCATCTTTAATAATTGATTCCAACCTTTTCCCCACTACTGATGTCAGCTAAACCGGTCTATAATTCCCTGTTTTCTCTCTCCCTCCTTTTTTTTAAAAAAAAAGTGGTGTTACATTAGCTACCCTCCAGTCCATAGGAACTGATCCAGAGTCGATAAGACTGTTGGAAAATGATCTTCAATGCATTCACTATTTCTAGGGCCACTTCCTCAAGTACTCTGGGATGCAGACTATCGGGCCCCGGGGATTTATCGGCCTTCAATCCCATCAATTTCCCTAACACAATTTCCTGCCTAATAAGGATTTCCTTCAGTTCCTCCTTCTCACTACACCCTCGGTCCCCTAGTATTTCCGGAAAATTATTTGTGTCTTCCTTCGTGAAGACAGAACCAAAGTATTTGTTCAACTGGTCCACCATTTCTTTGTTCCCCATTATGAATTCACCTGAATCTGACTGCAAGAGACCTACGTTTGTCTTCACTAATCTTTTTCTCTTCACATATGTATAGAAGCTTTTGCAGTCAGTTTTTATGTTCCCAGCATGCTTCCTCTCATACTCTATTTTCCCCCTCCGAAGTAAACCCTTTGTCCTCCTCTGCTGGATTCTAAGGGCCCAAGTTTCCACATGATTTGCTCCTGATTTTTAGGAGCAACTGGTGGAGAATGGACTATTTTAGAAATCGCAATTCTCCACATTTAAGTTTTCTGCAGTTCTAGTCATTTAGAACAGTTTCACTTTTGAACAGAATTTTTTTTTCCCCAAAAGGGGACGTGTCCGGCCACTGACGCCTGATTTGAAAGTTTCCACAGTGAAAACGTACTCTAAACTAACTTAGAATGGAGCAAGTGAAGATTTTTGTAGGCCTGAAAAAACCTTGTCGACACATTAAAAAAATCAGGCGCAGGTTACAAATTAGACGTCCGGAACGAGGTGGGGGGGAGGAAGAGAAGGGAAGTCATTAAATTCTACAATAAATCCTTAGTTATACTTAAACAAATAATTCCAACCTGAATAAAAATTTATAAGCAAAGAAAAGATTAAATAAACCATGTTCCTCCCTGTGTGAAAGTGCTTCAGGCAGGGAGAATGCTGCAGGAAGCCTCACAAGTTGAGGCAGCCGTTCCCGGGGGAAAGAGAAAGGCAGTGAGGGCCCGACCGACGGCAGCAGCCTTTCCCGCGGGGGGGCGGAAAGAGACGGCAGCAGCCGGCGGGGAACGCAGTGAGGGCCCGACCGACGGCAGCAGCCGTTCCCACGGGGGGGACACGGCAGCAGCCGTTCCCGACGGCGGGGAGGAGGCAGTGAGAAGGCTGCAGGAAGCCAGGAAGCCTCAGAAGTTGAGGCAGCCATTCCCGAGGCCCCCCTGCCGTCGGTCGGGCCCGTCGGGAAACAGCTGCCTCAACGTCTGAGGCTTCCTGCAGCCTTCTCACTGCTGCAAGAAGCCTCAGTGCTGATCATGGAAGGGCAATGTGGTTTTATTAAAAAATTAACAGCTGCAAAGAACTACAAAAATGGCAGTGTGCCAATGTTTCCTTCACACTGCGCGTGCGCGAACGCTCCAACGCGCACGGTTGCCGGCACGAAAAAAACTCATTTAAATGGTACCCGCCCCCTCCCACTTACAAAATCGGCGCGAGTGGTAGGCTCCGCCCCCTGCACATCGCGCCAGTCAGACATGGAGCTGCAAGGCGCTCGAGAATAGCGCGGTTTTTTTTAGGCGCTGTTTTAGGCGCGGAAAAACGGCCGCCCAGCTCGGAGGGGCGCCTGTTTTACCGCGTGTGGAAACTTGGGGCCATAATTTCTCAGTCCTCTGGTTTGCTGCTTTTTCTGGCCAATTTATATGCCTCTTCCTTGGATTTAACACGGTCCTTAATTTCCCTTGTTAGCCACATTCCCCATTTTATTTTTACTCCAGACAAGGATGTACAATTGTTGAAGTTCATCCATGTGATATTTAAATGTTTGCCATTGCCTATTCACTGTCAACCCTTTAAGTATAATTCGCCAGTCTATTCTAGCCAATTCACATCTCATAGCATCGAAGTTACCTTTCCTCAAGTTCAGGACCCTAGTCTCTGAATTAACTCTGTCACTCTCCATCTTAAATGAAGAATTCTACCATATTATGCTCATTCATCTCCAAGGGGCCTCACACAACAAGATTGCTAATTAGTCCTTTCTCATTACACATCACCCAGTCTAGGATGGTCAACCCTCTAGTTGGTTCCTCGACATATTGGTCTAGAAAACCATCCCTAATACACTCCAGGAAATCCTCCTCCACCGTATTGCTATCAGTTTGGTTAGCCCAATCTATATGTAGATTAAAGTCACCCATAATAACTGCTGTACCTTTATTGCACGTATCCCTAATTTCTTGTTTGATGCTGTCCCCAACCTCATTACTACTGTTTGGTGGTCTGTACACAACTCCCACTAGCGTTTTCTGTCCTTTGGTATTCCGCAGATCCACCCATACAGATTCCACATCATCCAAGCTGATGTCATTCCTTACGATTGCGTTGATTTCCTCTTTAACCAGCAATGCTACACCACTTTCTTTTCCTTTCTATATATCCTTCCTGAATGTTGAATATCCCTGGATGTTTGAGTTCCCAGTCTTGGTCACCCGGGAGCCATGTCTCCATGATGCCAATATCATATTCGTTAATTGCTGCCTGAGCAGTTAATTCATCCACCTTATTACAGATACTCCTTGCATTGAGGCACAGAGCCTTCAGGCTTGTCTTTTTAACACGCTTTGATCTTTTAGAATGTTGGTGTAATGTGGCCCTTTTTGCCTTAGGTTTCTCTGCCCTCCACTTTTACTTTTCTTCTTTCTATCTTTTGCTTATGCCCCCATTCTACTTTCCCTCCATCTCCCTGCCATATTAGTTTAGCCCCTCCTCAACAGCACTCACAAATACTCCCTCTAGGACATTGGTTCCAGTCCTGCCCAGGTGCCAACTGTTCGGTTTGTACTGGTCCCAACTCCTCCAGAACCTGTTCCAATGTCCCAGAAATTTGAATTCCTCCCTTCTACACCACTCAAGCCACGTATTCATCTTAGCTATCCTGCAATTGCCATGCTGATTAGCACGTGGCACTGGTAGCAATCCTGAGATTACCATCTTTGAGGTCCTACTTTTTAATTTAACTCCTAGCTCCCTAAATTCAGCTTGTAGGACCTCATCCCGTTTTTTACCTATATCGTTGGTACCTATACGCACACGACAACTGGCTGTTCACCCTCCCCCTCCAAAATGTCCTGCAGCTGCTCCGAGACATCCTTGACCCTTGCACCAGGGAGGCAATATACCATCCTGGAGTCTCGATTGCAGCTGCAGAAACGTCTATCTATTCCCCTTACAATAGAATCCCTTACCACTATAGCTCTCCCACTCTTTTTCCTGCCTCCTGTGCAGCAGAGCCACCCATGGTGCCATGAACTTGGCTGCTGCTGCCCTCCCATGATGAATCATTCCCCCCCAACAGTACCCAAAGCGGTGTATCTGTTTTGGAGGGGAATGACCGCAGGGGACCCCTGCACTACCTTCCTTCCACCGTTCTTCCTGCTGGTCACCCATCCCCCATCTGTCTGTGTAACCTTTACCTGCAGTATGACTAATAATCACTTTGGAATCAATTTTACATGGCTCTACTAAACATGTAGTTTTATATAGATTCAAAATTTAATGCAAATGTTACATGCTTCTTGTACAGAAATTTAAAAGCAGATTTCACTGCATCAGACTGGTATAATACAAGCAGCTACCCCATAGCTCAGAAGGAGCATTGCTCATAGTACTGAGTCATACTTAAGAAATAGGAGCAGTAGGAGGCCATTTGGTCCCTCGAGCCTGTTCCGCCATCTGATCATGGACTCAGCTCCACTTCCCTGCCCGCTCCCCACAATCGCTTACTCCCTTATCGCTCAAAAATCGGTCTATCTCTGCCTTAAAAATATTCAATGACCCAGCCTCCACAGCTCTTTGGGTCAGAGAATTCCATAGATCTACAACCCTCAGAGAAGAAATTCCTCTTCATCTCAGTTTTAAATGGGCAGCCCCTTATTCTAAAGACCATGTCCCTTCGCTTTAGTTTCCCGTGAGTGGAAATATCCTCTCTGCATCCACCTTGTCGAGCCGTCTAAATATGTTATATTTCAAGACCAGAAAGGTCTCTGACAACTGGGGCATGATAGCAGCATAAAATTACTTCAGTAGCCAAGACTTGATAATCTTGGGATGAAGAATGAAAAAAAAATTACCCAGGTTTTCCTGCTCCTTTTATCCATAACCCTCGACAGAAATTGTGCGCGAACATGAAACAAAAACAGGATCAGGCTGTGTTAATTGCCATATTTGAACAGCCTGCCAAAATTCACCGTTTATGCTTACAATGAGTGACCACTGGGACAAGATACTGGAACGGTGCCAGTTTGCATAGGAACATAATAAAAACCTTCTGGGGGAAAAAGGAAATCAATCAGGTGAAAATTGATTACTGAATTTATGTAGGTTATCATCGACATTTCTAGAATTTATCTTCACTAGTTAAGAAGCAACTAACCTACCAAAGCAAGTATGCTTTCACTCTGCAGTCTTGTAATACCTATAAAATGTTTTGAGTTTGTACTGCTTTTGGAACTTTATCAAAAGCCCACAATGACATTTCAAAAAATTCAATATATCAAAATTATATTCCATTCATTTACAAACTTTTCTATCATGAGGGCATCTCCAACTAGGACAGGTCAATTATTTATCAGTAAATACCCAAAGTTTCTGCTGTGCATTTTAAAGGATCACTGAAAATAAGCATTATTCAAAATATGAAACCAAACATATACAATAGTGACCACTTACCTGTATTTTTATGTCCCTTTAGAATGTACAGTGGCTCTGGGCTATCCAATGTGAAAACACAAATGTTATGATCATTGCCTCCTGTTACAATCAGTCCACGAGGGTATGTGTCATTGGGTACGATGATGCATACACAGGACACAAAATTGGAATGTCCATTCATACAGTGCATCTCTGTAAAACTGCTGTTTGGGCTGAAATAGAAACAATCCAGTTACTTTTCTCACTAGAATGAATGAGATAATGCCTCAAACTGTAAAACATTATAAGTAGTTTTTCACCAAACAGAGCCCTCCAAGAAATTCTAATTTAATTCACTATGTATATTAAAAGGTACTGCTACTCTAGATAGTCACTCACAAAGCCAGGTCACAGTATTACTTCAAAAAATAAACATATTATGGATGCTGCGGTGTATGATTAATACTACAAGTACAAAGAGATAGCTATAGTTCCTGCAATGTGCAACTAGTTCCTTTTATGGTCATTGAAATGTGAAGTATATCATCGCTAGGCTATACAGAAGATAGGCAAAACCGGTGAACATAGAATTCCTTGTTGGATCACACACTGGGTACCATTCCTCTAATAACAGAGAAGCAGATTCTGTTGATTAGAAAATGCAATGACCAACAAGGATTACACAAAAGTAACCGCGTGAGAAATGATTTCATACCCTGCAAGAAGCCTAGCTGATTTCCCCCTCTAGCTTGAAGGTGATAAAGTTAACTGGACTCCTGACCCATCACCTAGTGAAGACTAGCAAATTCAGACCTGATCAAGCATTGAATCTGGGATTTTCTGGTCGATTTGGCTACTTTGCTGCGACTAAAGTTCTATGCATTCATGCATCGGCTTGAAATATTGTACAACCTCTTATCTATCTCACTGTCCACATTATCCTAAAATCTATGTAATTTTTAATTACAATGCAGTAGCAAATTGGCCTATAAGTTTCCAAGATCATGCCTTTATTTCATATTAATCATTGCAGCATTAACTTAAATTCTATATTTCCTGAGGATTTGTGCATATTATTTCTTATTAAAAGATGAGATCTCATCTATCTGTTCTAATTGTCTACTTTGCTCAAGTATATAATTTCCCGACTGGTTGTTTTTCTTAAATTTATTTTATGCTTCAACAAATTACAATAGATTTACAATCTAATTTAGATGAAAGATTTAATTTTTTGCAACCAAATCCTGTATGACCTTCGTGCTAGATTTGAGGGCCTGCTCTTCGAACATTTTCTTCCTCAAGGGACTGAAGGCTGCGCTGGCACACTGGAGGCGGTGTTGAACCTCGTCATCGATGTCTGCCCTTGCTGATAATAGGCTCCCGAGGTATGGAAAGTAGTCCACATTGTCCAGGGCCTTGACTGGGGGGGGGGGGGGCAATGCTGTGTAACAGGGTCAGGTTGGTGGAGGACACGATCTACAGGGCTGTAGCGATACCCACCCTCCTGTGTATGGCTCAGATGTGGACCATATACAGTAGACACCTCAATATCGCTAGAGAAATACCACCAATGATGTATCCGCAAGATCCTGCAAATCCTCTGGGAGGACAAACGCACCAATGTTAGTGTCCTCGATCAGGCCACTGACCACACTCGACTAGCTCTGTTGGGCAGGCCATATTGTTGGCATGATTGATGGCAGCAGAAGGAGGGCCTGATCAGGTGTATATATGAGATAGCGAGATAGCAAGATAGAGAGATATGTCTGTGGATATAGGTGTGATATATATATATATATATCCATCATAGGCAGTCCCTTGGAATCGAGGAAGATTTGCTTCCACTCTTAGCACGAGTTCTTAGGTGGCTGTACAGTCCAATACGAGAACCACAGTCTCTGTCACAGGTCGGACAGATAGCCGTTGAGGGAAAGGGTGGGCAGGGAGCCTGGTTTGCGACATGCTCCTTCCGCTGCCTGCGCATGATTTCTGCACTCTCTCGGCGACAATACTCGAGGAGCTCAGCGCCCTCCCGAATGCACTTCCTCCACTTAGGGCGATCTATGGCCAGGGACTCCCAGGTGTCAGTGGGGATGTCGCACTTTATCAGGGAGGCTTTGAGGGTGTCCTTGTAACGTTTCCTCTGCCTGCCTTTGACTCGTTTGCCGTGGACATACATACATTCAACAAAATAGTCTTTTAATTCACCAGTCAAATACAATTGAAGATCACCATTTTAAATGCTCAGTTTTAAATTAATACATCTAAAAATGTATTCTTCATAACCAACCTGCTGAGACAATACAGGACAGTTAACTAATTATGGTATGTTAGAGGCCTTTAAGATAATGTTCTGTTTTAAACAGACCAATGACAGATGGTATTAAGGATATCAGCACTTGCATCACCTTTTACAGAGGGAAATCACAAACACTTTAGGGAAGGCAAGGGAAAGACAATCAGATTCATACATGAGTATAACAAAAAAATAAATCAAGAGTTGTAAGGTCAGGTAAGATAATACAATCAATCTTCCATGATCAAGAAAAGTTCCAGTAATCCAGTAAACACTGTGCTCTGGTGTCTGGGACCCTGGGACAGTACCAAAAATTAACATGGGCCAGCAGTCAAAATTCCTAGCCACCTACACTAAGCATTTGAGTTGTGGAGGCAAGTTTACTGTAGCCCGTGAACAAACCCATCTTGAGGGAGGGGTCAGCAAGAGCAATGTGTGCAACAAAATTTTGAAACCCATTCTCCTCAAACAATACAACTACAACCTTTCACAGCCTGTGAACAGACTTCTCCTCATTGCAAATCAGGCAGATGGCAAAGTTCTCAGAAATTATGCAAATACTCATTAGATTGGCACATCTTAAACAATAAGGGGATAAGAGGTTATGGGGAGCAGGTGGGGAAATGCAGCTGAGTCCATGATCAGATCAGCCATGATCTTATTGAACGGTGGCGAGGCTTGAGGGGCCATATGGCCGACTCCTATTTCTTATGTTCTTAGCATGCATCATCCTCCACTTCAAATGCTCAATGGAGTTGAGAAAAACATGAACACAAGGCCATCCAGCATTTGTCCTCAGCAGGTAATAGAACTTCCTACCTAGATTGGCAAATCAGAAGATGGAGGAAAAGAATCAGAATAATTGCAGCACTAGAAAGCCCTTTTCACACTGGGGAATAACATGGAGGGCATTTCAGAGGCATGTAGTTGTAAGGATGACTGGAGAAAGAAACAAGGCAGTTAGGAATATATTTGGACAGACATTGTCCTCAACATACCACAGAAAAAGCAAATCTAATGTTATCAAGTGAGTCAGCAGCAGGATGGATGGACCAAAGAGATAATCATGGGTCTAATGCCTTCAACAGCATTCAATCTGACATACCAATACCCAACATAACCCATTGCAATCATGTCTGGTCAGTGATTTTAAAAATAAATAAATACTGGAAATCTGAATAAATACAGAAAATGCTGTTTGGGTGAAGATGACTGTCTGTTCTCTTCCACATTTTGACAGATGTGCTGCATTTTACTCACACTTCCCGTTTTTATTTCCTGCATCAGGATATCTAGGTAAGATTCAACAGCTACAATAATGAAAAAAACAGGCTAAGTACAACATTTGTTTGGAACAACTTTATTTGGAAAATCAATGCTAAAGTTTTGCAAAATTAATGCTAAAGTTTTGCAAAATTCACAGGACTTCAGTGTGTAAATACGCAATGTCAAATACAATAAAATATTTTCTTTACAGCATCGTATTGTTTGACATCATTGCATATTTAAAAACTGCAATCCAAGGATTTTGATGTATTGTTTAAAATAAAAAGCACCAAACCTTAATAGCACCTGCTCAGGAAAGCAAATCCGTCTACATTTTCGAGCGGGGGAGGGTTACCGGACAGTGATTACCAACGGGAATCCTTGCTAATTTTTCTCCTCCAGAAAGTACTCAAGCCAATTACAGCTCAGCAAGCATCTACCTCATCATAAACTTCGAATCAAACTAGGCTTCTTCTGATCTGTATGGCTCAGTCTCATATCACTGATATTTACCCAAATGAATCAGGGATGTTCCGGTATTCATTTCCCGAGAACTTTTTCTGCTTAAGTTTCTGTCCGACTAAAATTAAGGTTCCTAAAGTGTAACCGATCACTTTAAAACCATAGTAATTGAGAGAAAGGGCCCCAATTTAGAGTTTGTTTTTAAAACTTAACAAATTTACGTACAGCACACACGAAGGCAGAAGGCTGCCCACTTCTATAGAAAGGCGTGAAATAGCACCCGCATATTAAATATGTCGGTTCATAAATTAATTCATTAAACCCCCCAGCCGTCGGCTGATTCTGGTGAAGTTGTCAAGTCATCAGAGGCGCCGCTCTCAATGGCGGGGCCTGAAGCCGAGCTCTTCGACAAGTCTTTTTACCTGCTGGGCACCCACACTCGCGCAGTGCGGTCCCTGGACACCGACACGAACGCTCCGACGGGAAATAATGTGGCCGCCAGCCCCCTGACGTCCATTTGATGGCCAGGTAACGAGCAGCGGAGCCTGAAACCGGATGACGCCATGTCGGCCTCCTTGACTCTGCGGTCCGGGTGCGGCGCCACTGCATTCTGGGAGAGGGGAAACCACACCTTTTTAAAATATCTTATAAAATATACAACTCGAGTGAAAACCGCAAATTATTTGTCCGCGTATATATTAAAATATATATATATATATATATAGGTATATACACGTTAACCATTATTAACGTGCCGCGGACAGGTCAGAGGTGCGTCGCCATGGTAACCGCCATCAAAGGCTGATGATTATAATTGCCCGCGCCGCACAAAGATCGTCATTTCATTCCGGTTAGAAAAAAAATTAACGGCAGTTTTTGTTATAATCAGTTAAGGGAGAAATAAAACAAGACGTTAATTTTGTCTTGTGTCGGTAGTTGAAGGAAACATTGCGACAGCAAACAAATTCTGTCCGCCGGCGGAGGGAGAGAGACGGAAAGTGAGCGTCTGCAGCCCCTCACAACGACATCTAGAGGTGCGGATGAGCGAGAAGAGCGACTGGTCCCAGCGTCCCGGTCCCGCCACTGAGTGAGACACATAACAACGGGACAGCAGAGCCAGGGAAGCGGTCAGTGCCAGACTGGCGTTCACAAAGACACACTTGCATTTATATAGCGCCTTTCACGACCACCGGACGTCTCCAAGCGCTTTACCAGCAATGAAGTACTTTTGGACTGTTGTAATGTAGGAAACGCGGCAGCCAATTTGCGCACAGCAAACTCCCACAAACAGCAATCCATTTTAGTGATGTTGATTGAGGGATAAATATTGGCCAGTACACCAATTCCTCGAAATGCTGCCATGGCATCTTTTCCGTCCACCCGAAAGAGCAGACGGCCCCCTCTCATCACAAAACAAAATACACTAAACCGACACATCTCTTGCATGCTCGTTAAATACATGCATGCAACTTTATTACATAAATTGGTTTACGATATTCAGTTATATATCTTTAAAAAAAAAAATTCCTGGTGGCTGAGCTACATAGTCCTCTTTCTGTTGACGCTCTCTAGATCTTGCAAGATTATACTATATGTGTCAATTTTCATAGTCACACTTGCACAGGAGAGATTATTTTAATGCATACATTATAAATCCCCCAAATTTCTGCTGAATGAATTACAATAGTTTTTTTTGAGATGGTGGTCATGTGGTAACAATATGAGAACCCCTGTGGGACTGTACATGCAGAATCTTTTTTTAAAGAAACATTAATTATTTTCACGGTTAGTTAGTGTTTAGTCTGTATCAGGTGTGACTCGCTCAAGAAATCACCAAGGAAACGTGACGCTCCCCAAGCGGCGGCGAGTGCAACAAGCAGTTAGTTATAACTCAACAAGTAACGACTTCATTTTCATATCAATATAGTTCAATTGAAATTGTTTTTTTCTTTTTTTATTTCATCCAGACCGGTAAATCTGTAAAATGCCTCAGAAACTTCTCAAGTGTGTCATTCAACTTGAAATTCACGCGGTAAGATACTTCTGCATTTTGTCAAATCGTGTACCCTTAACTCAATACCTATTTAATATATTACAGCTGGGCCATAAATATATATTCTAGCGGACGATCTCTACATTGAGTGCAGCGTTTAATTATTAGTATGCACCGAAACAAGCCAGTATTAATGGACAAGAACAAAATACTGCGGATGCTGGAATCTGGAATAAAAAGAGAAAATGCTGGAAATTCTGACGAAGGGTCAACGACCCGAAACGTTAACTTTGCTTTCTCTCCACAAATGCTGCCTGACCCGTTGAGATTTCCAGCATTTTCTGTTTTTATTCCTGTATTAATGGACTGTGGACGCGATCTTTTGAATTGACACGCTGTTGCAGTAACTGTACGGTTCCTGACATCGGAAACAGTGATTATCCCGAAATTCCTTTTTTAACAAAACAAAATTGGGAGGATATCTGTTTTTCTCCGTAATCTTGTTAATCTTTTCTCTGTGTTAGTGCAACAGTTTTTTTATATATACCTTTTTATAATTATAACTTTCCGTTCTGTGCATATTTGTCTTGTGTTCCTACTTTACAATAATATTCATGCCTTACTTTTTACGCTTTTCTTGAAGTCTTTCAGAAGTCCGCTAAGTGGACAATGCAGTACGACACTTGGCAACTTTTATTGTGAAATTTGCATCTTTTCATCAAGCTCACGAAAAATATTAAGTTTGTAACAAAATAAAATCAACGTAAGGTGTAGCACAATTTAAAAAATGACCAATATATTCTAGAGTAAATTCATTGTTCATAGAAACATCGAAAATCGGTGCAGGAGTAGGCCATTCGGCCCTTCGAGCCTGCACCACCATTCAAGAAGATCATGGCTGATCATTCCCTCAGTACCCCTTTCCTGCTTTCTCTCCATACCCCTAAGGGCCATATGTAACTCCCTCTTGAATATATCCAACGAACTGGCATCAACAACTCTCTGCAGCAGGGAATTCCACAGGTTAACAACTCTGAGTGAAGAAGTTTCTCCTCATCTCAGTCCTAAATGGCTTCATCATCATCATAGGCAGTCCCTCAGAATCAAGGAAGACTTGCTTCCACTCCCAAAGTGAGTTCTTTGATGGCTGAACAGTCCTATACAGCTTATCCCCTATCCTTAGATTGTGTCCCCTGGTTCTGGACTTTCCCAACATCGGGAACATTCTTCCTGCATTTAACTTGTCCAGTCCTGTCAGAATTTTATGTTTCTATGAGATCCCCTCTCATCCTTCTAAACTCCAGTGAATACAGGCCCAGTCGATCCAGTCTATTCATATGTCAGTCCTGCCATCCCGGGAATCAGTCTGGTGAACTTTCGCTGCACTCCCTCAATAGCAAGAATGTCCTTCCTCAGATTAGGAGACCAAAACTGAACACAATATTCCAGGTGAGGCCTCACAAGGCCCTGTACAACTGCAGTAAGACCTCCCTGCTCCTTTACTCAAATCCCCTAGCTATGAAGGCCAACATACCATTTGCCTTCTTCACCACCTGCTGTACCTCCATGACAACTTTCAATGATTGATGTACCATGACACCCAGGTCTCGTTGCACCTCCCCTTTTCCTAATCTGCCACCATTCAGATAATTATCTGCTTTCGTGTTTTTGTCACCAAAGTGGATGACCTCACATTTATCCACATTATACTGCATCTGCCATGCATTTTCCCACTCACCTAACTTGTCCAAGTCACCCTGCAGCCTCTTAGCATCCTCCTCACAGCTCACACCACCACCCAGCTTAGTGTCATCTGCAAACTTGGAGATATTACACTCAATTCCTTCATCCAAATCATTGATGTATATTGTAAATAGCTGGGGTCCCAGCACTCAGCCCTGCAGCACTCCACTAGTCACTGCCTGCCATTCTGAAAAGGACCCGTTTATCCTGACTCTCTGCTTCCTGTCTGCCAACCAGTTCTCTATCCACGTCAGTACATTACCCCCAATACCATGTGTTGAGGGGAGAGAGGGAAGGCTTCTTTTCCCACGAGCGGGCCCACTGATATAGAGGGTCGACGCTCACCCCAGCCCACGTAGCAATTCTCGAAGTTAGCAGACAGAGACGGATGGCAAAGTATAACGATCTTTATTACGACCATCCGGGAACACCCCTCATCACAGCCACCTGTGAGTGGAGATGCTCCCCAAACAGCACAATCATACAACTTTTATACATTTCAAAAACCCCTCTGTTCCCGGACAAGACCTCCCTCGATTTCTAATTGGACTACCTTATCAGTGCTACTTCTCTAATTGGACTACCTTATCAGTGCTACTCCGGATTGACAGGTCATGAGCTCTGACTAACAGGCCATGATCTCGTGACCATCTTAGACTGTTCCCAGAGTGGTATCATTAGGTTGGAATTTGTTATACATTTCCTTTGGTGCCATGAAATCTATCTCGGGCCTCTTCTCACGGCCTTATCAGCGGTCTGTTTAGGTTCTCTCCTATTGACATTCCATGTTGGAATACTATCTGGTATCCCAACCCATAACAGTACCTTCTGGAGCCTTGGTGCTGGAATGTACAAGGCGTGAGAAGAAAGGCCTTTACCTCTTTATGGGTCAGTGCAGGAACCAGCACTTTAACCCTTGTCCCGCTGTACCCCTAATGGCAAATTTTCCTCTTACACCATGTGCTTTAATTTTGTACACCAATCTCTTGTGTGGGACCTTGTCAAAAGCCTTTTGAAAGTCCAAATCCACCACATCCACTGGTTCTCCTTTGTCCACTCTACTAATTACATCCTCAAAAAACTCTAGAAGATTTGTCAAGCATGATTTCCCTTTCATAAATCCATGCTGACTTGGACCGATCCTGTCACTGCTTTCCAATTGCGCTGCTATTTCATCTTTAATAATTGATTCCAACATTTTTCCCACTACTGATGTCAGGCTAACCGGTCTATAATTACCTGTTTTCTCTCTCCCTCCTTGATTGATAATTGATGATGATTGATTATGGCCATGTAACTAGCAAAATGCACAAAGAGGCTGTTCTGCAGTTTAAGATTCAGTACAATTTTATTGATTTATAACTTAAACAAAGAACGAGTCCCTAATTACACGTACACTATGTAAACAATAAAATCATTCGGAGCCAAGCATGATTCAAATCAAAAGGTGGATCTGCACAGTCAAGCTTATGTATAATAATTGTCAAACCCATTCCCAAGTTCTAACTATATATATCTAATATTTTGCATCCTTTATCTTGATTACAATATCACTACACATGTAGAAAGATGCCTTAATGATTGCTTACCTGTGTGGGAAGTGCATTGGCGGTGCCCCAGGTAGTATCCATCTTGCACACATGCAACAGTCTTTTCATATCCCTTGCACACAATTACTCGGTTTCTTTTGTAGAGGAATCATGACCCTTCAATGCCAAGCAGCTGTCTGATATAAATAATCTTCTAATCAGATACATCATAATTCCACAAGTATTCTTGTTTTTCAAAGGGTATAATGACAGTTCCTCAACTTCCCCTTAAATCGTTAGAAAGATAGAATTGGTGTTCATTATCATCCAACCAAATCAAATTAGCTAATATTATAAAGTAGCACTTGTTCCCCTTAAATCGACCAGTTATTATTCTAGAACAGTAAGGTTAATTTCAACAAAAATTAGACCAATTGATCAGTTATCCAAATCGATATATCAAACAACAAATCGATATATCAAATAATTACAGTATCTTATTCACAGATTGATGCTATTTAACATTATATTTCTACTCTATGGGGAAGCTTTATTTGAAAAAGGATGAGGAAACTGATTTTATGTGGCTAGGCTAGTCAAGCATGTTCAGTTGCTTTCTTTCCCTCTTCTCAGTCAAATCTGAATGTTTTATAACCCAGTAATCCTGAACAAATTTTGCCTGGGCGTTTTAACGCACGGGGCTACTGAGCCCGATTGGGGGGCATAGGGATGTGGTTGTGCAGGGGTTGCAGCGAGGTCCTGACTGTTCATGGTCCCTAGGGCCTCGAATTCTTAATACGGCTCTGAGTGTTGCATACTCTGGTCATTTATTTGCTTTAAGAAAAAAAATTAAGAAATGTATTTAATTGCTTCCTTGTGTAGGTTACATGTACCCACATTGCACTGCAGCATTTCTCTTAACTTTCCAGAGAATATAGGTTGTAATTAGAAATGTAATAAGTTGCTGATCAATCTCTCATAGCATTGCTCAAGGGAAAACAAAAATCTCTATCTGTTGCTGTAACTATCTTTCTGCTTGTTTCCACTCCCATTTCTTATCTTCTCTCTATCTTCCATACAACAACAACTTTTATTTATATAGCGCCTTTAACATAGTAAAACGTCCCAAGGAGCTTCACAGCAGTGTTATAAGATAAAACAAATACATTTTACACTGAGCCACATAAGAAAAAATTACAGCAAATGACCAAAAGCTTGGTCAAAGAGATAGGTTTTAAGAAGAATCTTAAAGGAGGAAAGAGAGGCAGAGAGGTTTAGGGAGGAAGTTCCAGAGCTTGGGGCCCAGCCACCAATGATTGAGCAGTTATAATCATGGATACTCAACAGGGCAGAATTTGAGGAGCACAGACATCTCATGGGATTGTGAGGCTGAAAGAGATTACAGGGATAGGGAGTGGCGAGATGATGGAGGGATTTGTAAACAAGGATGAGAATTTGAAATCGAGGTGTTGCTTAACTGGGAGCCACTTTAGGTCAGCGAGCACAGGGGTGATGGGTGATTAAGACTTGGTGCGAGTTAGAACACGGGCTGTCGAGTTTTGGGCGACCTCAAGTTTACGTAGGGTAGAATGTGGAAGGCCAGCCAGCAGTGCATTGAAGTAGTCAAGTCTAGAGGTAACAAAGGCACCGATGAAGGTTTCAGCAGCAGAAGAGCTGAGGCAGGGGCGGAGACAGGCAATGTTATAGAGATGGAAATTGGTGGTTTTAGTTATGCCGCGAATATGTCGCCGGGAGCTCATTTCAGGGTCAAATATGATGCTTAGGTTGCAAACAATCTGGTTCAACCTCAGATAGATGCTAGGGAGAGAACTGGAGTCAGTAACTAGGGAATGCAGTTTGTGGCAGGGACCAAAGATAATGGCTTTAGTCTTCCCAATATTTAATTGGAGAAAATTTCTGCTCATCCAGTACTGGATGTCGGACAAGGAATCTGACAATTTAGAGACCATGGAGAGAAGTGGTGGTGAGATAGAGCTTGGTGTACATGTGTAAACTTGTTTTCAGATGATATTGCCAAGAGGCATATAGATGAGAAATAGGATCCTTGGGGGACACCAGAGGTAACAATATGGGAGTGGGAAGAGAAACCATTGCAGGAGATTTTCTGGCTATGATTAGATAAATAAGAATGGAATCAGTCGAGTGCAGTCCCACCCAGCTAGTCGATGGTGGAGAGGCATTGAAGGAGCATGGAGTGGTCAGCTGTGTCAAAGGCTGCAGACCGGTCGAGGAGGACAAGGAGTGATAGTTTACTTTGTCACAGTCACAAAGGATGTCATTTGTGACTTTGATGAGAGCTGTTTCAGTACAGTGGCAGGGGTGAAAACCAGATTGAAGGGATTCAAACATGGAGTTCCGGGAAAGATGGGCACGGATTTGGGAGGCGACAACACGTTCAAGGACTTTGGAAAGGAAAGGGAGGTTGGAGATGGGGCGGTAGCTTGCAAGCACAGCGGGGTCAAGAGTTGTTTTTTTGAGGAGAGGGGTGATGACCACAGATTTGAAGGAGAGCGGGGACAGTACCAGAGGAGGGACAATGGGAGCCAGAAAAGGAAGTTGGGTGGTCAGCAGTTTAGTGGGAATAGGGTCCAGGGAGCAGGAAGTGGGTCTCATGGACAAGATGAGTGTGGAGAGGTCAAGAGGGGAGATCAGAGAGAAACTGGAGAAAGATGCGAGTTTAGGGCTGGGGCCGGGGTGAACCTCATACACTTTCCTTTCTTTCACTTTTATCATTATGCCTCCCATCGATTTTTTTTTTGTTGTTTTTAATGATATTTTTAATCTTCAAGGTACTCTGGAAATCATATAGATACAGATTTCCACATTTCTTGATGTCATTTTACTGTTCTTTTCATTTTTGGTTAATGTTATAGAATTCTAATATGTTGGAAATGGCCAAGTTATCATTCGTTTTGAAATATGTATGAAATTAAACTTAATTGTTTTTTCTTGGCCATTTGCTTGGCCAGTATTGACGTTTATAAATGTTTAAAGTACTGTGTTGATTCTCTGTAATTATATTACTCTAATCAGGCAGAGTTTGAGATTTAATTCAGTGACTCAACCTACAGCTGTTGAAAACTAGGTAAAAACTTGATGTTTATTTTCTGAGAATCGCAGCATCACTTACTTTTGGATATTAGCACTGCGGAGACCAGTAATGTGCAGCATTCAGTTAGTCTGAGTCTGGAGACTGAGCTTGAAGCAGCATTCCAGACTTGCTGACCGTGGAAAATATGAAGAGAGTAGTAGGCAGGAGAGGGACTCTTGGAGTAAGGGTTGGAGCATTTTAGGCAGTGCGTTATGGGGGAAACTTTGGGATCACTAGAACCAGGACTGCAGCTGGATGGATAGCAAGGAGAAAGTGCGAAGTGGAAAACTACAGGAGGGAGCAAGCAGGAGAGCATAGAACCAACATTGAAGGATGAAGATTGATGGAGTCATAGGCATTCAGTTGTGTTTAGTTTTCTGTTCATGCATATGTGTTCTTAATGTTGTGTGTTAAGATGCCAGTACTTGGTTGGGTGAGCTTTGGAATATGGAGTGTGGGTGAGCTTGCTCCTGCTGCCCTAACAAAAATAAGGTTTTTTACTTACATTTTGAGGGCCTTCACATGGATGCTCTGTTAAGGTTGTCAACTCTGGTTGAGCATATTTTTGGAGGGTTGATCACATGACATTTGATCGCATAAACAGTTACGCATGTGACATCTAATCATGTGATAGCTGATCACATGGCGCTTGCCCAGAGTTCAAAAATGTTTTTGCACTTATCTTGTAAAGGTTGGGTCCGCTGAAATTGAGTATCTTTGCTCACATTTTTATGCTAGCCGCTGTTGCACGAGGAAGTTCTGAGAATTGCGAGGCTGCCTGTGACCAGGGGCAGAAAGTACACAGGTGCGAACAGCAAATATAAAGTGCAGCTCCACGTTGCTAGCAGCAGTGCACAGAAGATTCATCTTCCATTTCAGGAACCTATCCAGAATTGAGCAATAAAGGCAGTATATTGCTTCCCATGCTTGATCTGCTCAACCTACCTGCACAGCATTTGTGGACTCTAAACATTGAAAAAAAAGGCTTCCAATACCAGAAGAAGCAGCTGCACAAGGCAAGGACAGCTGACAAGAAGAAGGACAAAACTCACATTTACAACAATACACTGTTTGTGACCCCTCATTTGGTGGCAGACCTTAGAAACATTCAATCAGAATGATGGACAGGAGTCAAGTGAGTCACTGAGAGCCACACAGCAGTCAGAATTGACTACAACAATTTTCACAATATCGAACATAAAAAGGATGCAAAAGGGTAATAAACCCAAGGCCATCCTTCACAAACTCCTAGAATTAGTAGCATTATGACACATGGCAATACATTTATACAGTCACAAGATATTAACGTATGTAGATAGATTTTCAGTATTCTTACTTTACAAATGGACATGAAAAAAAGTTTTTAAAATAATATAATAGTAGCTTTTATACATAAATTGAGCTGTTACTGTGATTTTTTTCCCCCCCTTCATTAAGGTAACATGTCCGGGTGTGATTTTACCGAGGAGAGAAGATGTCTACATCAGTATTAGTATGCTTGGTCAGTACTGGAAGACAAAATGTGTTCTGCCAGTATTCCCGCTTCTTATTCATGAAAGTCTGCAATTTGAAAAGGTGAGTACAAGTAATATTTGTTTTTGTTAATGTTCAAGTATTTTATCTGCTTGAATTGAAATTTATGGTATACATTATATTTCATGTATTTTAAAAGTGCACAAGAAGTCAAGACCAAATGAAGTATTCAGGTTAAGCAGGGTTATAGAACAAGTGGACAGTTGGATCAAGACAGGAGAAGGGGTATATATGAATGGGGGAGGATAGAATGGAAGTGTGCAGAAGGAGAGGCGACATGGAGGGGGAGAAGGATAGGGGAGATGGAAAGAGGAGATGAAGGGGGATAGATGGAGCGGATGGAAGAGGGATGTGGAGAGGCAGGAGGGAAGGTGGAAAAGGAAAGATATTGAGGCAGAAATGTGGCAAGAGAAGGGGAGGAAGAGAGCACAAAGGGAAAACGGGAGGAGGAGAAAGGAATAGGAGGAAAGAAGGCAGAAGAAAGGGAGAGGAGGAGGTTGGGGATGACACAGGAACATAGAAATGGTAGCAGGCTGTCTCAGTTAGTCATTATGGCAGATGGGAGACGACCTTGAGAGGGGTAATTCTTTACAGCGGGGACATATAACTGAAATTTTCAGTGGTTCAGTGAAGAGAGGAGGTAGAGGGAGGGGATTTGGTCTGTTGGGGCATTGTGGAGGGTGAGGCGGTGTCTCTGTGTTAAGCAGGCTTGCTAGATTTCTCTGTTTAGTGGCGGAGGTGTGGTTAATGGGAGAAAGTGCACATGCACAATAGTTTTCCAATGGTTTTCATGTTAATTTGGCGGCATTATTTAATGTGTTTATTTGACTGTGGTAGAAATGGAACTTTGGTTAGTTTTCCCTTGATTTTTATGCCTTGTGCTGCATTGTTATTGGTGTGATGTTTGAATGCTTGATAAGTTTACGAGTGAAGTTATAAATGTTCCGACTGTTACCTTTCTTCTTTCCATTGCCCACTGCTTCTATTTCTGTCCCTCATCCTTATTCATTGGCTACCATTGAGAACAGTCCTTGTAGTTAACTTCAGCATTCTATCGCTGTTGTGTTCAGAATAAATCCACAGGACTGTATTGCAAGCACAAACTGTTGTGACCTTAGTCTCTTTATTCAGACTCCAGAGTGGAGAAGCAGCATGGTGAATCACCTTTTAGACCTGCTTGCTTACCCCAGGGTGCACAGGTGACCCTTAGGTCTCCCACAGGTGTGCCCCCTAGTGGCAAGTCTTGCATATTGGTAAGGTTTACATACATACATAACATCAGTCCCCCCCAAAGTCTTATGTACAAGTTATTTGCAAGCTGGCGCCCTGCGTCCCTGGGTCAATCGCCCGGGTTGAAATCCTGACCTGCTGGGTTCATCCTCGTGGTTGACGGCGAGGTCGATTGTGCTAGTGGGTCACAGTGGTTCCTGGTTATCTGTAGTTCGCAGTTTGGTCTAGTCCAAATGCTTTCTGCGTTTGCCCAGTACATGGTTTCACAATCAAACTCTCCGTTTTCATCACACACACTCCATTCCCCCCCTTTGGCTAATAACATAAGAATTAGGAACAGGAGTAGGCCATCCAGCCCCTCGAGCCTGCCCCGCCACCCAACAAGATCATGGCTGATCTGGCCGAGGACTCAGCTCCTCTTACCCGCCCGCTCCTTGTAACCCTTAATTCCCTTATTGGTTAAAAATCTATCTATCTGTGATTTGAATACATTCAATGAGCTAGCCTCAACTGCTTCCTTGGGCAGAGAATTTCTACAGATTCACAACCCTCTGGGAGAAGAAATTCCTTCTCAACTCGGTTTTAAATTGGCTCCCCCGTATTTTGAGGCTGTGCCCCCTTGTTCTAGTCTCCCCGACCAGTGGAAACAACCTCTCTGCCTCTAAAAATGGTGTGAACAGAGGGGAAAATCTCTGCGGGAATTCATCCCCAGAATATTTTTGATTCCCTGAGTTTGGCATTAACTTCCTTGACGAGTGAAAATAAAAAGAAAAACTATTGTTTTGAGAGAAATAAAAACAGATCGAGGGCTATGAATGATCTAACCATAAATACTGTAGCAGGATCAATATCAGTGTAAAAGTCACATATTTGGAATTTCACGATTCCATGCCATCTCCCCTGAAGTTATCCAGTTGCAATTCAGACAACCTGCTGTATATTTACTGAGTTTAACTCGAGCAAAAGAACCCATAAGTCATCCACCATCCTGTCACTCATGAATCATGGTCTTTGGCACTTGTGAAATAGCCCAGTAATTCATCGCTACTGGTGCAATATCCTCCTTGCCATTTTTACAAGAGATTACTTCAATTTCAGCAGAATCAGAGACAGTCTTTGCTTTTGTGTGTTTCTATAATCGATGTTTTAAGGGAGGCTGGAATTGAAGATTGCTCTTTCAAAGTATTTGATGCTGATTTCCTTCCAAAAAGAAAAATCTCTCGAAGTCGTCAGAAACAGTCAGATGCTGCATACAGTTACAGGCATTTTGTAATACTTTTCTTCACTAGCTCAGTGTACAGAATTGTCACACGGCCAAGTGAAAAGTGATAGAAGCAAAGACGGAATAATATGATTTCCTGACAACATTCAAACTCCAGCCACTAAGTCATATGGAAATGACATAACGTAACTCTGATACCACAAACATATGGAAATGACATAACGTAACTCTGATACCACAAACATATGGAAATGACAAGCAGGAAAAGAGGAGCTGCTTCATCAAACCTAATACAATGCTAGCGGCCCATCTGGGGCCCTGAACATGGTCTACATCACTTATTCTGATGTCAGGTGGAGGAGCCGTGCGATCATGGTACATTCTCTGCTGATAGCATACAGAAGGCTCGGTTCTGAGTGATTCTGTCTGGTGACTGCGTAGCACCCAGGATAGCCGGGTTTGTAGGGAGTCTACCGTGACACATGTGGTACTTGGCTTTGTGATTTGGGCTGCCTGCTCCGGACTATTATCGCTGACCCTAAGGTCTGGCAAGCCCAGGTTGGCCGATATGGCCTTGAGACTTTCAGTAGCGATGGGAGGCCTCATGGTCCCCTTGGATCCTGGGCCGTGGATTGGGGGCCCCGGACCACCGACTGTGTGTAGCCACCCTGCCTTACTTTGCAACGTTGGGATGGGCCTTTCGTCTTTGCGATGGATAAGTTGCAACATCCCGTTTAGTTGGCAGGCGGTAACATGGGATCCTGGCTGGTCCAGGTCCTAAACAGGAGGCCGTTACGGTTGACCCCTCGCTTTCTAGCACTTCCACGATCACGAGTGAGTCTGCAGGCTGCGCCATTTCCACCCCGGTGGTGGGCAACGGTAGGCAACTGAGGGCATTAGTACCGTTCTCAGTGCCTGGCCTGTGGTGGATCATGTTACAGTGCACAGACAGTGTTAGACATTCTCGAAACAATGCATCAATAATGGTGCCTCTGCTCTCCCAAACTGTGGGATGGGCAGCTTGTCTGACTTTAGCAAATATTGGGACCCTCTTTGGTACGTCTCTTTTGTCCCGTCAACCCAAGCTGCTGCTTTGTTTAACTTATTGGATATATGTACAACCGGTTGGGGCTCGCCCGCTACTTTGGCTTGTTGTACAACACGCCCGACCCTGTGCAGTAACACATCACTTGCTACGAATACTTTGTTAGATACATATACAATTGGTTGGGGTTCTCCAGCTACTTTGGCTTGCTGTTCAACACGCCCGACCCTGTGTGATAACACATCACTTGTTACAAATACTTTGTCAGATACATATACGACCAGTTGGTGTTCGCCCGCTACTTTGGCTTGTTGTAAAGTGCCCCCGACCCCATATGACAGTACATCATTGGCCGCGAAAGAACGCTCACATGGGTTACATAGTGCAAACAACTTATTGGAACGTAGTGGGTTCCTGGCCTTCTCAGTGGCCGCCCCTTTACCTTTGCCCCAAACCCAGTCACCTTCCTTGCTGAGCAACACATTCCTCTGTTCCGTTGCGGCGACATCCCGTAGTCTGGACGCACCTTCGTCCCGTGGTCTTGATGCACTCTCGTCCATGTCCGTGATGCCGACTGCCGCGATCTTCCTCCCCAGGGATTTGGCCTCTGGCGTCGGGAAGACGCATTCGGATCGTTTCAGCCGGAGTCCCACACTGCATGGTTGACCTGGAGCCTCTTTCATCGTGGCGAAGAGGCCGTCAGCTTTGGGTGGTGGGTACCGCCTCTGTACTGCTGCGTGGTTGATCTTCACCTCCTCGTGGTCGTGATGAGCGGCCTGTGCCTCGGGGATCTGCAAATGGATCTGCACTTCGATGCCTGGTTCAGCTGAAGATGGGAGTTTCCTCAACCTTTGAGCAGGGGAGAAGTCGTTCACCGGAGAAGGTACGCAGAGGTCTTCCCAGTTCCATCGAATCTTCCCCTTCCATCTTCTACCAAGCAGCGTTGACTCATCACCTGAAACAATCCAAGTGGTAAATCATGCACCGCTCCCTCATGAGATACTCTTATGTCTGCACTGCCAATAACTGGTATCAGTTCCTTGGTGTAGGTGCGCAGCTTTGCCTGAATCGGGATCAAGTTAAGTCGCTGTGCTTTGTCGCCCCACAGCCTCTTGAATGCCTTCTGGCTCATAACTGATTGGCTCGCCCCCGTGTCTAATTCCATGGAGACTGGAGTGCCGTTGAGTTCAACTTTTAACATTATCGGAGGGCTTTTGGTGGTGAAGGTGTGTATCCCATATACTTCCTCTTCATCCTCAGGTTGAGTTGCCCCTCCTGCTCATTCAGTGTGATCCTCGCTGGATCGGTCATCCTCTCCTGACTCTGCCACGTGGTGAGACATAGGTCATTTGCACATTCGCTGGAGGTGCCCCATTGTTCCACAGCCCTTGCACACATAGGGCTTGAGTCGACATTGATGAGCTCTATGACTGTCCCAAAATGGTGCTAATGGATACGCATTCACACCCCACGGCAAACTCTGAGTCACTCTAGGGCTAGGTCTGGCCTCTGCAGTCGTGTGGGCCCTGCCCTGTACAGTTCTGCCTGCTGAAAACATTATTTTATGCACAGTACTTGCCGGTGAGCTTCGATTCTATGAAAATATCTCTTTCGTGTTATCGCTCGTGGATATGAAGGCTTGCGCTATCGTGATGGCCTTGCTCAGATATGGGGATTCGGCAGACAGCAGTTTGCTAAGAATGACCTCGTGGCCGATTCCAAGCACGAAAAAGTCCCGCAACATTTCCCTCAAGGATCCTGCAAATTCGCACTGTCCCGCAAGGCGTCTGAGGTCGGCGACAAAACTTGCCATGTTCTGACCCTCGGAGCGATGGTGCGTGCAAAAGTGATACCTGGCCATCAAGATGTTCTCCTTCGGCTTGAGGTGTTCCCTAACCAGTGTACACAGCTCTGTGTAAAACTTATTGGTTTGACCGGTGCCAGCAGATTTTTGAGGAGGCCATATATCGAAGACCCACATACGGTGAGGAGAATCGCCCTGCGCTTGATTGCCATCTCAGCCTTGTCCAGTTCGTTGGCCACGAATTACTGGTTGAGGCGCTCAACAAAGGCTTCCCAAACATCACCCTCAACAAATCTCTCAAGAATACCAAAGGCAGCCATTACCAGTGAAAGTTCGTGATCCATAAGAACATAAGAACATAAGAATTAGGAACAGGAGTAGTCCATCTAGCCCCTCGAGCCCGCTCTACCATTCAACAAGATCATGGCTGTATCTGGCCGTGGACTCAGCTCCACTTACCCGCTCGCTCCCCGTAACCCTTAATTCCCCTATTGGTTAAAAATCTATCTATCTGTGACTTGAATACATTCAATGAGCTAGCCTCAACTGCTTCCTTGGGCAGAGAATTCCACAGATTCACAACCCTCTGGGAGAAGAAATTCCTTCTCAACTCGGTTATAAATTGGCTCCCCGTATTCTGAGGCTGTGCCCCCTAGTTCTAGTCTCCCCGACCAGTGGAAATAACCTCTCTGCCTCTATCTTGTCTATCCCTTTCATTATTTTAAATGTTTCTATAAGATCATCCCTCATCCTTCTGAACTCCGAGTAAAGACCCAGTCTACTCAATCTATCATCATAAGGTAACCCCCTCATCTCCGGAATCAGCCTAGTGAATCGTCTCTGTACCCCCTCCAAAGCTAGTATATCCTTCCTTAAGTAAGGTGACCAAAACTGCACGCAGTACTCCAGGTGCGGCCTCACCAATACCCTATACAGTTGCAGAAGGACCTCCCTGCTTTTGTACTCCAGCCCTCTCGCAATGAAGGCCAACATTCCATTTGCCTTCCTGATTACCTGCTGCACCCGCAAACTAACTTTTTGGGATTCATGCACAAGGATCCCCAGGTCCCTCTGCACCGCAGCATGTTGTAATTTCTCCCCATTCAAATAATATTCCCTTTTACTGTTTTTTTTTCCCCAAGGTGGATGACCTCACACTTTCCGACATTGTATTCCATCTGCCAAACCTTAGCCCATTCGCTTAACCTATCTAAATCTCTTTGCAGCCTTTCTGTGTCCTCTACACAACCCGCTTTCCCACTAATCTTTGTGTCATCTGCAAATTTTGTTACACTACACTCTGTCCCCTCTTCCAGGTCATCTATGTATATTGTAAACAGTTGTGGTCCCAGCACCAATCCCTGTGGCACACCACTAACCATCGATTTCCAACCCGAAAAGGATCCATTTATCCCGACTCTCTGCTTTCTGTTAGCCAGCCAATTCTCTATCCATGCGAATACCTTTCCTCTGACTCCGCGTACCTTTATCTTCTGCAGTAACCTTTTGTGTGGCACCTTATCGAATGCCTTTTGAAAATCTAAATACACCACATCCATCGGTACACCTCTATCCACCATGCTCGTTATATCCTCAAAGAATTCCAGTAAATTAGTTAAACATGATTTCCCCTTCATGAATCCATGCCGCGTCTGCTTGATTGCACTATTCCTATCTAGATGTCCCGCTATTTCTTCCTTAATGATAGTTTCAAGCATTTTCCCCACTACAGACCTATAGTTACCTGCCTTTTGTCTGCCCCCTTTTTTAAACAGAAGCGTTACATTAGCTGCTTTCCAATCCGATGGTGCCTCCCCAGAATCCAGAGAATTTTGGTAGATTATAACGAATGCATCCGTTACTCATCGCCAATTTGTTATGTTCTGAATAAATCCACAGGACTGTATTGCAAGCTCAAACTGTTGTGACCTTAGTCTCTTTATTCAAACTCCAGAGTGGAGAAGCAGCATGGTGAATCACCTTTTATACCTGCTTGCCCCAGGGTGCACAGGTGACCCTTAGGTTTCCCACAAGTGTGCCCCCTAGTGGCAAGTTTTACATATTGATGAGGTTTATATCATCATCATAGGTGGTCCCTCGAACGAGAATGACTTGCTTCCACGAGAGTTCACAGATGTTTCAATGAAGGACCCGATGTTCCAGTCCTGAACTCCAGTTGAGGGGGTGGAAGATGCCTGTGCGTGAAGTTTACATACATGCATAACAATCACAATATTAGTTTCTGGCAGCTGTTTTATTTTCACTTCCATGACTCTTTTTATGCAAATAGATTCTGATTGATAGGTGAGTGTACTTCAAACATACGAGAAATGCTTTTCTAAGCTTGTTTTAATAGTATACTGCTTCCTGATCACCTTGCTATTTTAAACTTTGTTCTTTATCCTCATACATATCTTGAGCATCCAGGACCTGAACAGGTTATATTGGGATTTCTGGGGAAGAGTAAGGTTCATCACCTAATGTAAGATGCTGCCCCATTATACTTAATTAGTCGTGTAGCATTACAATCACATCGCCACCAACAGACACAGTATGTTTGGAATCTTGAAACCACTCACCGTTTTTAATATATAATAGACATATGGATTATTATAGGGCTTTAGTTTCAAGCTATTGATCTGAGGGTCTTGATTGCAACTCTGATGCTATGGCACACTAAAGGACATCTCTATAAAACCATATTTTAGCATGCCATGCTTGCATCATTTTACGAATGCTATGCTTATTGTTTAAGCTCTTTAATGTGCTTAATACTATAAATACAAGATAAATGTAAGAGGGAGGTCATCAGGTCAATCTTAATTTATCCATCTGGGGACAAAACATACCGTCCCCTATTATGTCACCTTGCTCTATGCCAAATGAATTGCTTGCATTACCCTATCTGAAAGATCATTCCAAGTGTTTATCACACATTGCATGAAGAACTTCTTTCTGACATTAGTCTATTCAGTCCCTTTTATCAGTATTAACCTATGCATTTTACTGAGTTTTTCCAATCTAGGTGTGTTTAGCACTATGGTGTAAAAATACTGAAATACAAAAATAGTTAATATAACCCTCATACAGGAAATATTTCTAAGCTAATGTTGTAAATGACAAGTTAAAGAGCAATTGGGTGAGCTGAGTTATGTATGCCCCGTACTGTTTATTGAAGAAGCAAGGCCCGATTCATTACTAATTTTAACTAGTAGTAAAAGATTCAATAATTGACCAGAAAGACTGTTTTGTTATAATGAAAGCATATATAGCAAAAGAGACTGATTCTCACAGTATTTAGCCCTTGAATGCTGACCCTACTCTGTAATAAGCACCCTTCTGAACATGGTCTGCATCCTTCCCTACTTCCACATACACAGATGCCTAACATATTATCGCACAGGATCAAAACTGCAGCCTCAATTCTACACTGAGATCGGATTGATCTCTTTTTGTATCTCATAAGAACATAAGAAATAGGAGCAGGAGTAGGCCATTTGGCCCCTCAAGCCTGCTCCGCCATTTAATAAGATCATGGCTGATCTGATCTTGAGCTCAGCTCCACTTCCCTGCCCGCTCTTCATAACCCTTCACTCTCTTATCGTTCAAAAATCTGTCTATCTCCACCTTAAATGTATTCAATGACCCAGCCTCCACAGCTTTCTGGGTCAGAGAATTCCACAGTGTTACAACCCTCAGAGAAGAAATTCCTCCATGGCCTGATATTCAAAATATCATACCCTCTAGTTCTCGTCTCCCCCATCAGTGGAAACATGAAAGTGCTGCAGTACAGCGGGACCTGGAGATACTTGTGCATGAAACACAAAAGGATAGAATGCAGGTACAGCAAGTGATCAGGAAGGCCAACGGAATCTTGGCCTTTCCTGCTTTTATACTCCATCCATTTTGCAATAAAGTCTTGCTACAGCTATACGGGGTATTGGTGAGATCAGACCTGGAATACTGCGTGCAGTTTTGGTTTCCATATTTACGAAAGGATATACCTGCTTTGGAGGCAGTTCAAAGAAGGTTGATTCCGGGGATGAGGGGGTTGACTTATGAGGAAAGGTTGAGGAGTTTGGGGCCTCTATTCATTGGAATTCAGAAGAATGAGAGATGATCTTATCAAAACGTATAAGATTATGAGGGGGCTTGACAAGGTGGATGCAGAGAGGATGTTTCCACTGATGGGGGAGACTCGAACTAGAGGGCATGATGTTAGAATAAGGGGCCGCCCATTTAAAACTGAGATGAAGAGAAATTTCCTCTCTCAGAGGGTTGTAAATCTGTGGAATTCGCTGCCTCAGAGAGCTGTGGAAGCTGGGACATTGAATACATTTAAGACAGAAATAGACAGTTTCTTAAACGATAAGGGGTTATGGGGAGTGGGCAGGGAAGTGGAGCTGAATCCATGATCAGATCAGCCATGATCGTATTGAATGGCGGAGCAAGCTCGAGGAGCCATATGGCCTAATCCTGCTCCTATTTCTTATGTTCTTATGTAATTGGAAAATGAAGTTCAACGGAAATAAATGTGAGGTATTATATTTTGGTAGGAAGAATAGGGAGGCCACTTATTACTTGGAGAGTAAGAGTCTAGGTGGGGTAGAGGAACAAAGGGATCTCGGAGTACAAATTCACGAATCGCTAAAAGTTGCGACACACGTTAGCAAGGCTATAAAAAAAGCAAACCAAGCATTACGTTTTATTTCTCGAGGTATAGAATTGAAAAGTAGGAAAGTTATGCCAAACCTCTATCGAATCTTGATTACACCACACTTTGGGCTAGATTTTCAGTCTTCTGCTGCCTCACTTAGCACCCCGGAGGGGCGGCAATGGCAGTGGAAAGGACTTCCGCCCGGGCAGCCAGTTTCCTGTGCCTCGCTGGGACATTCGGTGCCGCTATCGACGGGGCGCAGAGCATTACCGCTTGGAAGTGGCGAGCCGATGTGCAACGCCCCTGGTTGCGACATCGGCTCAATTTTTGGTAGCCACCTGACCCTAAGTGCTCCATAGCGCGCCTTGGTGGGAACGCCTGTGAAAGCAAGCATTGCAAGGTGTAGCGGCCGCAGTGAGGTAAGTAATGCTGACCTCCAGTAAGTATGATTGTTTTTGTAAAAGTCTTTTTGCGATTTATGTTGTGGTGGCGTGAGTTATGTATTGGAAATGTTTTTGGTGTTTTTTTTCCCTCCTAAGCCTTTGTTTTGGCGCTTTGAGGCCGGCTGTTTAGCTTCGGATTTTCCCTTGCTCAGTCAGCCTAGCACCCTAAAAGACGCGTGCAACATCTCCCTTAGCACCCCTCTCCAAACTCCAGGCCCAGCTGATGAATTTTGTGGCGGCAGACGCAAACCATTTGCCGGCGCAAAATTTACCTCTCTGCTCAGAACAGTGCCCCAGCTGAGGCGCGACCGAATTTCTCCCCCACAGAGTAATACGTACAGTTCTGGTCGCCATATTATAAAAAGGATATAGAGGCACTGGAGAGAGTGCAGAGAAGATTTACAAGGATGATACCAGAAATGCGAAGGTATACATATCAGGAAGGGATGAACAGACTGGGTCTCTTTTCTCTTGCAAAAAAAAAGGCTGAGAGGTGACCTTCTAGAGACCTTTAAAATTATGAAAGGTTTCGATAGAGTGGATAGAGAGAGAATGTTTCCAGTTGTGGGGAAGAATGTTTCCAGTTGTATTAAAATTGTAATTTATTTTGTTACCTGCTAGAATGAAATTGGGTGAAAAAATCCAGAGAAATTAAAATGCTATATTCTTCAAATGTAAAAAGGGCCAGTCCACATTGCCCTACACTGGGATCTCAATCGGATCAATGGGAGTATAACCCACTTGGGAGGGGTCCTCTGCCCACACATGAGGATCCACATAGTCAGGTATGCCAGAGCCAGTATGATGCTGCAGATTCGTTAAGACCTTCTCGGGGTCCCCGTGGAATTGGACTGTTCGGCCATGTTTTACAATCTTTAGCATGGTGGGGCTCTTTTTTCAACCACGCTGCCCCTCGCTGCAGCAGGAACGGCATCTTGCCTCTGTCCTCGAGGTCGACTGCCTTGATCCTTCTCTCCCGCGATTCTGCCACAACCGCTGGAAGAGTACCTATGAAATTGATCTTCTTCCCCAGGAGTCCTGCCACTGGAGCTGGGAAGGTATTTTTAGATCGTTCCAGTCGGATCATTGCCACGCAGTCGTGATGGATGGTCTGTGCCTCAGGTGCTGCACTGGTCTGTTCTCTGGTGCCTGGCCCAAGCAAAGGTGAGGTTTTGCTCTGCCTCTGAGCATGGGGGACATCGAATGCTGGAGTGAAGAGGTCTTCCCATTTCCACTGGGATCGTATGCTAGGGTCACGTGATAGGGTGCCTGCGGCAGGTCCAGAGACCACCACTGAGGGGTTCTAGTGGTATAATACTGCCGCTTAAGGGTTCCCTGTTTTACAATAATCCCATCATCTCCACACTCCAAATGCAACTGGAATTTGCAGAGGAGGTCTCGAGCCATCAAGTTACAGTCCAGATTGGTTGTGATAGCAAATCGATGTTCCACCGATTCTTCCTGGTAACCCATTTTAACCGGTTCAGACACCGGGAATGTAGAGACTTGTCCCAGGAATCCTGAAAGTTCCTGTGTTTCAGTAGAGGCAGGGAGTTTAAGCTTTGATTGTACAGAAGACATGAAGGCTCCCGTATCTATCAAAAAGGGTTGCCACTCATTCAGAATTTTTAACAATATCATTGGTTCGTCGTCCGGGGAGGATCCCTGCACAATCAAGCTGCGTAGTCAATCGGGGGACAATTGACCAAAAGGGTTGTTCTGGGAGAAGTTAGTGTAAGATCCTCCTCTTCCCTCCCTTGCCCCCCTCCTCTTCCTCCTCTTCCTTTTCCATGCTGACGGTAGGGGCAATTTTTATTCCAATATCCTTCTTGCCCACAAATAAAGCATCCATCTCGTCTTTCCCAGCCCCGACCTCTTCCCATACCAGGCCGGGGGCAGTAGGGCGCTCCGTAATTAGCAGGGCCCGAGCCATTTGGGTGTTTGATATAACCGTATCCCCGTTTATCCACCCAACCCTGCACGCAATACTGTGGTTCCATCTGGTATCCCCTTGGGTCAGGTTTTGGTCCTTCCACCCGAGGCGGCTCTTCCTTTCTAGTCACGTATTCAGTCTTGACCCGGGTTGGGGGCGCACCTCCCCCCTCTCCTTTCTTTTCCTGCCAATAATATTTAACCGCCCTTTCCATCTGGGCTTTACTATCTGCCCAATTATTTGTCCGGATAGCGTGAGCAACCGAATAGGGCAGGCACTGAAGTAGGATAGCGCAGAATTGAGGAGAATCCTCTCCTGCCCTGAAGGCATTATCTCCTGATTGACTTCCGTATATTTCAATAAATCTTTCCATGACTTCATCGGCAGTTTCTTCTCGTTTGGGTTTAGTTTCTAATACTGCGGCCATACTGATGGGCTTCTGAAGGGTCGTGGTGAGAGAATTGAAGATAGCGTTTAGGCGATCCTGGATATCGTTAGGGTGAGCAACCAACAATGCATCATGAGTAGCACATCCTAGGTGAGTTAGAAATCGGGTGTGTTCAGTTGGGCTCAAGGTTTGCTTTACCAAGGCCCACAGGTCCCTTGATTCTGCATTATAAACTAAAATAGTTGTTCGAAGATCACATAGACATCTATAATGGGGTGGTCTGCAGCTTGTTGTGCATCAGGGTTTGGCATTGGTCTGACAGGGAATTGGTGTCGGGACTTTGGGATCTTGGAAATCATTTTAGGTCGGAGGATGTTTTGGAGCTGTCTGACTGCTTGACAGTTCTGCGTCTCGATCGGCAGGGGTGTTTGCTATGTCTTTCACAACTTGGACTAGTAGATTGACTAGAAGATTTACGGGACTGTCTGTGATATCGAGATATCGTTCTGCCCTTTCAAGTGTGAGATCTGGTCCTTTCGGCTATATTGCTTGTGAACTGGGGATCCAAATCGCTATCAGAGGATGAGGAGTCAGTTTGGGTTTGTTGCTTTGGTGGTATGGGGTTATTTTTAACTCCTCTCGCCGGAGTGTAAGGTGGAGGGTGTTGGGAAGAAGACTGGAGCAAGGGGCCAGGGGGTGCGGGAGGCGCCATTGGGCGCTGAGTCAGTGACCACTCATCAATTTCATCATCAGCCTCGGTTAACACAAAGCCAGCCATTTGACTACGTAGTCGGTCAATACCTTTCTCAGAGGTCCCAGAGGATCTCTTAGTAAGTTTCTCGTGTGCACATTCTTTTTTTTAAGACGTCTACAGTTTTAACATGTGTTCCCTCTGTCAATGAGAGTCCCAATTTAATAGCATTTATTTGCCAACTTGACAGAAGTGATGCATCTTTTAATTTTTGACAATCCCTGTGCTTTTTTTGCTACCTCTACGCTTCTAGTGCCACCTAGAGGCCACTGGTCATCTCCTAATAATTTGTTCAGGGCTTCTGATAATTTTCTAAAGTCTTCAGCTCTTTCAGGGAATTCCTCACATAACTTTTGTAGCGGACTATCCGCATCCGTTGTTTTATCCAACTGATTACCCATTTTCACGCTGCCCCTCGTATTACCGTGTCGTTACGCGTTCGTGTCGTCGTGCAATTTGAACAAACTTAAAATAAACACAGACTTTACTGAAACTAACACTGACTTTGAACAAACTCAAAATAAACAGACTTTACTAAAGCTAACACTGACTTCCACGTCGCCGCGCGATTTAAAACACTTAAAATAAACAAAGACTTTACTAAATCTAACACTGATCCGCGTCGCCCCGCGGTTCACGTCGCCGCGCGATTTAAACACTTTAAAACACTTAAAATAAACAGAGACTTACTGAAACCAGCACTGACTTTGATATCATCCCGCGGTTTGCGTTGCTACGCGTTCGCGTCGTCCCACGTTCACTCGGCCGCGCGCTTGCGCCGCCGCACGTCCCGCGCCGCCACGCATTTTACACTGCTGCGCGTCTGCGTCAGCTCTCCTTCACTCGGCCGCACGCTCGCGCCACTGCACGTCTCGCATCGCTACGTGTTTTACGCTGCTGCGAGTCTGCGTCAGCCCTCCTTCACTCGGCCGCACGCTCGCGCCGCTGCACGTCTCGCGTCGCTACGCGTTCCACGCTGCCGCGCGCTTCTCGCACCCTACCTTTCAAGTTGCTGTGTGATTTAAATTCAATCAGTGCCTAGACGGGCCAAGTGATATACGAGGTCGACGTCACACCTGACTTGAACACCTATCCTCTATTTAATTCCCCATAAGCCTTACTTAATTTCCTGTGAGCCTAATTTTCTAAATTTGATTTCTTATGAGCCTTATTTAATTTCTTTTAGTCTCCAAATTTCCCTATCCTTTCGTGTCACTGCGCAGTTTAAATCCAATCAGTCAATGAAAGCCCTAATTTAATGGTGTTTTTCTGCCAACTGGACAGGAGTGATTTTTTATTTTAGACTGCAGTGGAATTTTTCTCATAATTTAAAATCGCAGAACATTTTTTTTTAGCACCTATTTAGTACGTTACTTTTTTTTTTGTCTTTTCCATAACTAGAGAGAAGTCTGGCACGTAGGCTGTGGACTGCTTTTCGTTATCTCAATTGTTCCAGCCTCAAGGTCGTGTTATTTAATATATTTTTTTTGAATCCTTTTGAATCCATCTCAGTTGTTTTGCTGTGCCTTCTCTGAATGTTTGCTTTCGACAAGTAAGTGAGCATGTTAAATCCTTTTTTTTTAACCACCGAGACCATGTATTTTTTTCTTTTTTTTTACTCAACAAACCTATCCTTTTTGCATTTCTTGGCTCCGTAACTTATCATCCGAATATACGTAATTCAATAAGGTTCACACTCTTAAACTTCCCACATACAGGACAACACTACGAAGGGTTAAAAAAACTTTCATTCTATTTGAAAAAGTAGGTGGAGCTAAAACAAACCACAACTCCCCGGCTTTTTTTTTACAGTAAAAATCACAGAAGCATTTCTCATTTAAACAGACGTTCACAAGAGTCTCTTTTCTTTCCTATTAATTTTTGGATCCATGATTGATCATCTATCCCTATCTAACTCTAACTATAACCTATCTTTCCAAGTCGCCGCTTGGTTTGCGTCATCGCGCAATTTCCCTATCTCTATCCCTATTCTAAGTTTGAAAGGTATTCATTAGATTGTCCTGGATCTCGTTCAGACACTACCTGAGAACCAGCGAGTGGCTAAACTTTCCTCAGACTTTTGAAACCGGGGGAAACTGGAGCAGTATTGAAATCATACTCACTCCAGTGGCCACTTTCCCCTCGTCTCGTCCAAGGCTAGTCTGGCTCTTAATTCTCAAGTTTTCGGCAGTCGTCCGTTGAGATCCCACTTCTGACACCAAATGTAAATTTCTGGATTCTTTTACCTTAATCTGGTTCAGCAAAATTACTGAAACGAATACCATTTGTGCTTTAAACAAAGCAAGCTTTTATTTAAAAAGCAAATCCCGATCGGGGACTTTATCAGACAGAAGGAATGCAAGTCTGTTCGAACGCACTCACTTACATTGTAAAGGGACGATGGTTATACATTTTCGGCAAAAGATAACAAGATAGGGCTAGAGTGACATCCTAGTTCAGCCTATCTCTTTGGATCCCTCTTTCCCTTTGTCCACTCATAAGCCGACCTAAGTATGGTCTGATTTTAAATAAAGACCTTCTGTTAATGTTTCAGGTTAATAACATGATTTAATAAGACCTTGAGGTTTTCTGCAAGCTGTGGGTTTTGTTTCAATACGTGTTAGTGTTGTAACATTTCGCAGTCTCGAGTCTGAGATGTCATGGCTATTCCTCCATGAATTCTTTGTTAGCTTATACTGTCCCTATACAATTGCCACATTCTCAACTTCAATGTCTCTATACATTTTTAAACATTCACACTACAACAATTGTACATTGCTGTCTGGCGTAAAAATAAAAAAGGGAAAGTGGCTCAACCGTGGCTATCTAGGGAAATCAGGGATAGTATTAAAGCCAAGGAAGTGGCATACAAATTGGCCAGAAATAGCAGCGAACCCGGGGACTGAGATAAATTTAGAACTCAGCAGAGGAGGACAAAGGGTTTGATTAGGGCAGGGAAAATGGTGTACGAGAAGAAGCTTGCAGGGAATATTAAGACAGATTGCAAAAGTTTTTATAGATATGTAAAGAGAAAAAGGTTAGTCAAGACAAACGTAAGTCCCCTGCAGTCAGAATCAGGGGAAGTCATAATGGGGAACAAAGAAATGGCAGATCAATTGAACAAGTACTTTGGTTCGGTATTCACTAAGGAGGACACAAACAACCTTCCGGATATAAAAGGGGTCAGAGGGTCTAGTAAGGAGGAGGAACTGAGGGAAATCCTGATTCGTCGGGAAATTGTGTTGGGGAAATTGATGGGATTGAAGGCCGATAAATCCCCAGGACCTGATGGACTGCATCCCAAAGTACTTAAGGAGGTGGCCTTGGAAATAGCGGATGCATTGACAGTCATTTTCCAACATTCCATTGACTCTGGATCAGTTCCTATCGAGTGGAGGGTAGCCAATGTAACCCCACTTTTAAAAAAAGGAGGGAGAGAGAAAACAGGGAATTATAGACCGGTCAGCCTGACATCGGTAGTGGGTAAAATGATGGAATCAATTATTAAGGATGTCATAGCAGCGCATTTGGAAAGAGGTGACATGATAGGTCCAAGTCAGCATGGATTTGTGAAAGGGAAATCATGCTTGACAAATCTTCTAGAATTTTTTGAGGATGTTTCCAGTAGAGTGGACAAGGGAAAACCAGTTGATGTGGTATATTTGGACTTTCAGAAGGCTTTCGACAAGGTCCCACACAAGAGATTAATGTGCAAAGTTAAAGCACATGGGATTGGGGGTAGTGTGCTGACGTGGATTGAGAACTGGTTGTCAGACAGGAAGCAAAGAGTAGGAGTAAATGGGTACTTTTCAGAATGGCAGGCAGTGACTAGTGGGGTACCGCAAGGTTCTGTGCTGGGGCCCCAGCTGTTTACACTGTACATTAATGATTTAGACGAGGGGATTAAATGTAGTATCTCCAAATTTGCGGATGACACTAATTTGGGTAGCAGTGTGAGCTGCGAGGAGGATGCTATGAGGCTGCAGAGCGACTTGGATAGGTTAGGTGAGTGGGCAAATGCATGGCAGATGAAGTATAATGTGGATAAATGTGAGGTTATCCACTTTGGTGGTAAAAACAGAGAGACAGACTATTATCTGAATAGTGACAGATTAGGAAAAGGGGAGGTGCAACGAGACCTGGGTATCATGGTACATCAGTCATTGAAGGTTGGCATGCAGGTACAGCAGGCAGTTAAGAAAGCAAATGGCATGTTGGCCTTCATAGCAAGGGAATTTGAGTACAGGGGCAGGGAGGTGTTGCTACAGTTGTTAAGGGCCTTGGTGAGGCCACACCTGGAGTATTGCGTACAGTTTTGGTCTCCTAACCTGAGGAAGGACATTCTTGCTATTGAGGGAGTGCAGCGAAGGTTCACCAGACTGATTCCCGGGATGGCGGGACTGACCTATCAAGAAAGACTGGATCAACTGGGCTTGTATTCACTGGAGTTCAGAAGAATGAGAGGGGACCTCATAGAAACATTTAAAATTCTGATGGGTTCAGACAGGTTAGTTGCAGGAAGAATGTTCCCAATGTTGGGGAAGTCCAGAACCAGGGGTCACAGTCTAAGGATAAGGGTAAGCCATTTAGGACCGAGATGAGGAGAAACTTCTTCACCCAGAGAGTGGTGAACCTGTGGAATTCTCTACCACAGAAAGTTGTTGAGGCCAATTCACTAAATATATTCAAAAAGGAGTTAGATGAAGTCCTTACTACTAGGGGGATCAAGCAGGAATGGGGTACTGAAGTTGCATGTTCAGCCATGAACTCATTGAATGGCGGTGCAGGCTCGAAGGGCCGAATGGCCTACTCCTGTTTTCAACATTATTTTCCTTTTTTATGGCCTGCATGGACTCATTTGAGAGCCTTGTTTGAAGCTCCATGTACCTCCTGTGATAGTGCACACTCAGAAGGAATGAGGCCCTCTGAATAATCGTCATGGATGTCCTGTGATATATGCTGTACTTGTGAAGCCAGTGAAGTCAAAATAAAGGGATATAATTTAGTCGTGGCACAGTCATAATCTTGACGATCACCATACTCCGACTTCTCATCATTCAGTTTTTGATGAAATAAAGTCAGCATTTGTGTGACAGAGATATTTGAAACTCTGTCACGAGCTATCTGCAAGCTTTCTATCTCTCCATCTCTGACTGAGAGGTATGCAGATGTGCCACTTATCTCGAAGACATCCTTCGCTGCAACTGTGAGTTGGATTATTTACACTCTCTTCCCCTACAAGAGGCGAATAAACAGACCTGTGAATGAAGGTCAGGTCCTAATGGATGCAGTGCATTCTGAGAGGTTAGGTCATTAAATCGCTTCCTACATTGCATCCAAGACATGAGTACCTTGCTTCTGCTACTCACCTCCTCAGCTACCTCCAACCACGCCTTCTTGGTGAGAGCCACAGGTTTCTTCCTCCCATTGCTGGGAAAATTGTGTCCCTCCTGCTCCTTGTAATTCCAGCAGTGATTGAATCTGGGTATTGCCCACCATCCATCCTGAACACCTCCAATTTCCATTTGCTTTAAATACAGTTGTGAATGCATCATCCAGGTGTGCATCACAATACCTGCTGCGCAGCTTGGAGACGCAAAATATGGAAGTAAAAATAATTTGGTACAATTGAGTTGAGATCGCAGATCCCGACCCACTCAGTTGACTTCTGGGTTTCACCCACGCAATCCCACCGTCCTGCTCGGAAGCCACCTTCAGATAATATCAGGGCCAAACTTATTATAATATATGTAAATGAGCCAATGGCACTTCAGCTTCGAATTTCCTGGTTTTCTGCTCATAAAAAGTAAATTAGAAAGAGAAGTATGAGGCATCGCTATTTCCAGAATTAACTGAGACTGCTAGAAGTGAGTTGTTTTTGAGCCTGACGGTTGCTGAAAGTTTGAGTAGCAATTAATGCAGCTGAAACAAAATTTGGGGCTTTTTTTGCATGCAACCTGCAGAAATTTGGAGTGTTACATCACCAGGAAACTTTCAAATAAAATTGGGTGGGGTTAGGATAAAGTTACCCTCTTCATGTTTGTTTAGATCTACACAAGTTCTTGTTATCATGGACTGGAAATCCCGGCCTCCCTGGGTCCGTACTGTGTCTGCGGACCCGGGAAGGCATCGCAAAAGCTGGTCTTCAGTGTACAATGTGCATGTGCTGAAAACCGGCTTTTCCGATCTGTCAAGCTGGTACTTGACAGATCCAACGCATATCGGTTGCGAGGACATTTGCAAGGGCAAGGTTGTGATATTTACCCATATCTTGCCCAGCAAATGTCCTCAAAATTCTTGCGCCTGATAATAGCAAGCATATAGCCTACTTTTACAGGCGTAAGAGTTTAAAAACATACAAAAATATAATAAAATAAAATTTAAAAAACACTATTTTTAAAAACCCTGCCCACTATGTTACATTCATTTTTAGCCATAATTAAAAAAATGTTTTTTAAACTCAGAAAAAATATTTTTCTCTAAGATATTTATTAACTTTAATTTAAATTAATTTTAATTATGTGAGGTGTGTTTTTTATTTTTATTATGTGTTTAGTGTGTTTTTTTTTCATTAATAACAATGAGAACTCGTAGATACGGAGTTCTCATTGCTATTAATGAGAAAGCTGTGGAATACTGTACCTGATTGGCTGAGCAGTCACATGTGACTGCACCTTCTGCGTGGGAACCTGGAGGATGGGAACTTCGCAGCACGGGAAGAGAAGGCCTCCCCAACGGAATCCCACGCTCCTCCCGGATCAGCAGATAAATTCGTAGAAATGTTTCAGGTCGGAGACAATTGTCTGGGGAAAGCCTCCAACCGCAATTTCGGTCCCCATATGCTCTTGCATAGAATGGTATTTTTCTCTATGGTGTTACTATCTCTATTACACAATAATTGGTCCTTTTTTTGTTTCCACAACATTGCTTTTTATTAGTTCTTCATTTATAGTCTCTTTGCCACTATTTCATATATCTGCATTCCCTTCAACAGATATTTGGAAAAGATATTATTGACCCTGCTGACGTTGCTGCATCCTTGCAATGTATGTACAAAAATCACTAGTTCTTAAATAAATGCAGACTAATGATAACTTAATTACAAAATATAAATAAATAGATGGAAAATGTATAATTTATAATTGGAAATACTCAGCAGGTCAGGCAGTATCTGTTCTGACAAAAGGTCATCAACCTGAAAAGTTAACTCTGTTTCTCTCTCCACAGACACTGTCTGATCTGCTGAGCATTTCCAGCACTTGCTGTTTTTATTTTATATTACATTTAACTTGCTTTAGGAGTTCAAGAATAATCAAGATTAACTTCTAATATATTGAAATGCAATAAGTATTATGAAAAGTATTGGCTTGCATTAAGGCGAACCATTTTCTTTGAGAAGAAAAAACAATTATTCAATCTGTCTGCAAAATAAGACTAGATAAATCTAAACTGATCACATCTCAATTTTATTTTATTCTTCGCACTCTTGACTTTCAACCATAGGTTTACAATTCACTCAAGACCTGCGCTTAATCCTCTCTCCCTGGCTATATTTTCCATCCTCTGCCCCATCCGAAATTGCTCCCAGACCGGGAACAGCAGTGACCCCTTACATGCTGGAGCGGGCCACTGACAGCCCTGCGGGAATCTGTATGTGCCTGGCCGGTGCGTCCACCCTTAAAGGGGAAGGCGCACTGCTGGCGCCTCCATTTTATTTTAATTGTCAGTGTGGTGTCCCTGCACCGTACTACAAACTCACACGAGGCATGTACTGCAGACACAGTCACTACGTGACCTTAACCTTTATTGCCAAGGAGTGCGGACCCTGGGTGGGACCTCTGCTTTTATACCTGGAAACTCAGGTGAGGAATGTCTCCCACAAGTTCACCCCCTGTGGTTAGGGTGTGCATTTCTCGGGTATAAGTACAGTGTACAGGAGTTGCATGAAGGTTACAGTTAGAAACATAGAAACATAAAAAATAGGTGCAGGAGTAGGCCATTCGGCCCTTTGATCCTGCACCGCCATTCAATAAGATCATGGCTGATCATTCCTTCATACCCCTTTCCTGCTTTCTCTCCATACCCATTGATCCCTTTAACCGTAAGGGTCATATCTAACTCCCTCTTGAATATATCCAGTGAACTGGCATCAACAACTCTCTGCGGCAGGGAATTCCACAGGTTAACTACTCTCTGAGTGAAGAAGTTTCTCCTCATCTCAGTCCTAAATGGCCTACCCCTTATCCTAAGACTATGTCCCCTGGTTCTGGACTTCCCCAACATCGGGAACATTCTTCCCGCATCTATCCTGTCCAGTCCCGTCAGAATCTTATACGTTTCTATGAGATCCCCTCACATTCTTCTAAACTCCAGTGAATAAAGGCCCAGTTGATCCAGTCTCTCCTCATATGCCAGCCCAGCCATCCCTGGAATCAGTCTGGTGAACCTTCGCTGCACTCCCTCAATAGCAAGAACGTCCTTCCTCAGACTAGGAGACCAAAACTGAACACAATATTCCAGGTGAGGCCTCACTAAGGCCCTGTACAGCTGCATTAAGACTTCCCTGCTTCTATATTCAAATCCCCTAGCTATGAAGGCCAACATACCATTTGCCTTCTTTACCACCTGTTGTACCTGTGTTCCCACTTTCAGTGAGTGATGAACCATGACACCCAGGTCTCGTTGCACCTCCCCTTTACCTAATCTGCCGCCATTCAGATAATATTCTGCCTTCGTGTTTTTGCCCACAAAATGGATAACCTCACATTTATCCACATTATACTGCATCTGCCATGTATTTGCCCACTCACCTAACCTGTCCAAGTCACCCCGCAGCCTCTTAGCGTCCGCCTCACAGCTCACACCGCCACCCAGTTTAGTGTCATCTGCAAACATGGAGATATTACACTTTATTCCTTCATCTAAATCATTAATGTACATTGTAAAGAGCTGGGGTCCCAGCACTGAGCCCTATGGCACTCCACTAGTCACTACCTGCCATTCTGAAAAGGACCCGTTTATCCCGACTCTCTGCTTCCTGTCTGCCAACCAGTTCCCTATCCAGGTCAGTATATTACCCCCAATACCACGTGCTTTGATTTTGCACACCAATCTCTTGTGCGGGACCTTGTCAAAAGCTTTTTGAAAGTCCAAATACACCACATCTACTGGTTCTCCCTTGTCCACTCTGCTAGTCACATCCTCAAAAAATTCCAGAAAATTCGTCAAGCATGATTTCCCTTTCATAAATCCATGCTGACTTGGTCCGAACCTGTCATTGCTTTCCAAATGCGCTGCTGTTTCATCCTTAATGATTGATTCCAACATTTTCCCTATTACTGATGTTAGGCTAACATCAGTTGCATGATGGTGTTAGCGTGAATGTTTCCTTGGAAGAATCACTCAACACTCAGAGTCGGTTCCAACGCCAGTGCGGCCTTTATTTACGCCAGCGGGGAGGAAGCCTCAGGACTGGATCCAGGCACTTCTCTCCGCCGAACAAAGGGTTTCATGGATCTTTATATGTTTTACAACAGTTTACTACAGTTACATCAGCCCATTTCGGCTGGATACTATCCAATCATATAGATTATAAATTCAGTTAGACCAATAGATAGAGTTAGTTTCTAAACATAAAGTGGCTCATGTGTTGCTAAGAGATGTGTTGCTAAGAGATGTGTTGCTAAGGGGTGTGTTGCTAGGAATGACTCATGTATCTTGTAACATGGTCCAGGCCCCCTTATCTTACTGTCCTTGGGTGCTGTCTTTGGGTAGCCTCCTTATCTTAATCCTGTTTCAGAGTCGTATTGTCCTTACATTCACCAGAACATTTTGTCTGAGGCCTGGCTGATTAGAGACACCTGCAGAGTTTGCTTGTTAGTATCAGTTTCCAGGAATGCGGTCTATTTCAGCTAACAGAAATCCCTTGAGACTTCAGGGGTAGCCATTTTATGGTATTAGAGTTACATTTAGTTCTAACCTGATACTACAGGTGTAGTTCTAAACTTATGCTACAGGTGCCGCTGCCCTAGGTTTTGATATATTCAGCAGGTGCCTAATGCCTACAACAATTGTTACATACATGACATCATCTCCCCCCTTACGTCTTTTTGTGTCAAAGGTTAAGTCTTTCAGGTGGTCGACGCTCTCTCGTGGAGCGCCACAGTTGTGGCTCTGGTGGCTGAGCCTCGGCATGCGTCTCTGTCACCTGAGGTGATTCCGGCCTGTCCGGGCTGGCCGCAGGGACTGTGCATGCTCCTCATTGTCTTCGTTGTCCTCGTTGCTCGTCCACTGGCAGTGGTGTGGGTGACATCTCATGCTCTTCTTCAGGTTCCTCCATCTCTCTGCTGACCCTTTTCTTTACTTGGCCCAAGTGTTTGCGGCATATCTGCCCATTGTTTAGTCTGACCACTATGTCCCTATTTCCTTCTTTGCCAATTACTGTGCCCTCAAGCCACTTGGGTCCCAAAGCAAGGTTAAGAACAAATACCGGGTCATCTATTTCTGTACGACTCCCCCTTGAGTTTTGACCATGGAACTCGGTTTGGGACTGGCGCTTGCCCTCAACAATGTCTGCCAGGGCTGGGTGAATGAGGGGCAGCCGCGTTTTAAGCGTGCATTTCATGAGGAGTTCTGCTGGCGGGACGCCTTGGATGCGTAGCATGCCCTGTTTTATGACTTGGACCGCACGTTCCACCTGGCCATTGGAAGCCGGCTTGAACGGCTTTGTCCGGATGTGTTTGATACCATTGCCCGACATAAACTCCTGGAATTCGTGGCTGGTGAAGCACGGGCCATTGTCGCTGACCAGGATGTCCAGCAAGCCGTGGGTCGCAAACACCGTACGCAAACTCTCCACTGTGATGGATGTCATGCACGAGTTTAATATGATGCACTCGATCCATTTCGAGTATGCATCGACAACGATCAGGAACATTTTCCCCATGAACGGGCCCGCATAGTCTACGTGAATACGTGACCATGGCCTGGTGGGCCAGGGCCACGGGCTGAATGGGGCCTCCCTGGGGGCATTGTCAAGCTGGGCACACGTCATGCACCTGCGAGCCCAGTGTTCCAGGTCTGAGTCAATCCCCGGCCACCATACATGTGACTGCGCAATGGCCTTCATTAACACGATGCCAGGGCGCTCGCTGTGGAGTTCCCTGATGAATGCTTCCCTGCCTTTCTGGGGCATAACTACCCGGCTGCCCCTGTCTCTAAAACGGCCTGACCTCCTCGGGGCACGCCCTGTGTGCGGGCGCCCAATCCCCATTCAGGACACATTTCTTTATCATGGATAGGAGGGGGTCTCTGTTGGTCCAGAGTTTGATTTGGCGGGCTGTGATGGGGGAGCCTGCGGTGTCAAAAACCTCAACGGCCATGACCATCTCAGCGCTTTGCTCCGCTGCCCCCTCGGTGGTGGCCAGTGGGAGCCTGCTGAGCATGTCAGCACAATTTTCGGTGCCTGGCCGGTGCTGTATTGTGTAATCATACGCAGCCAGCGTGAGAGCCAATCGCTGTATGCGAGCTGACGCATTGGCATTGACAGCCTTGCTGTCGGACAACAGGGATGTTAATGGCTTGTGGTCCGTCTCTAGCTCGAACCGTCTACCGAAAAGTTACTGGTGCATCTTTTTCACACCGTAAACACAAGCAAGTGCTTCCTTTTCGACCATGCCGTATCCACGCTCTGCCTGGGAGAGTGATCTGGAGGCATAAGCCACCGGTTGGAGTCGGCCGTCATCATTACCCTGCTGCAACACACGCCCAACCCCATAGGACGATGCATCGCACGTTAAAACCAGTTTTTTTACAGGGGTCATACAAAGTCAACAGTTTGTTAGAACACAGCAGGTTCCTCGCCTTATTGAAAGCCCGTTCTTGACAGTCCCCCCAAAGCCATTCACAACCTTTACCCAGGAGCATGTGTAACAGCTCCAACAATGTGCTTAAGTTCGGCAGAAAGTTCCCGAAATAGTTCAAAAGTCCCAGGAATGATCGCAACTCTGACATATTGCCGGGCCTGGGCGCCCAGCGGATTGCCTCTGTTTTTGATTCAGTGGGCCGGATCCCGTCTGCGGCAACCCCCCTGCCCAAAAACTCGACCTCTGGGGCTTAAAACACACACTTGGCCTTTTTCAGCCACAAGCCTACCCGGTCCAGTCGGCGTAGCACCTCCTCCAGGTTGTGGAGGTGTTCCTCGGTGTCTTGTCCTGTTATAAGGATGTCGTCTTGGCATACGATTGTTCCAGGAATGGATTTGAGCAAGCTTTCCATGTTCCGCTGAAGGATAACTGCCGCCAAACGAATGCCAAATGGACACCTGTTGTCGATAAATAATCCTTTGTGCGTCCTGATGGTGGTCAGAAGCTTGGATTCTTCAGCCAGTTCCTGAGTCATGTAGACCGAAGTGAGGTCCAGCTTCGTGAACAGCTTGCCACCTGCCAGCGTGGCAAAAAGGTCCTCTGCTCTCAGGAGCGGGTATTGGTCTTGCAGCCACACTCGGTTGATGGTGGCTTTGTAGTCGACACAAATCCTGACCGAGCCACCTGCTTTAAGGACAGGAACGATGGGACTTGCCCAGTCGCTGAATTTAACGGCCGAAATGATGCCTTCTCTGAGCAGCCTGTCCAATTCACTTTCAATTTTCTCACGCATCACATATGGCATCGCTCTGGCTTTGTGGTGCACAGGTCTGGCGTCCGGAGTGATGCGTATCACTGCTTTAGTGCCCTTGAACGTTCCGACACCGGGTTGAAACAGTGACCCGAATTTTTGTCGGACCTGTGAGCATGAACTTCGCTCCACAGATGAAATGGCGGCACATCCCCCCATTTCCAATTCATCTCGGCTAGCCAACTCCTCCCCAAGAATGCGGGGCCATTTCCCGGGACGATCCAGAGTGGCAGCCGGTTCTGTGATCCATTATGTGTTACCACCAAGTTTGCACTGCCTAGCACTGGGATGATCTCCTTGGTGTACATCCGTAGCTGCGTGTCAATGCGTTCCAGTTTGGGCCTGCTAGCTCTGTGTGGCTATAGTCTCTCAAATTGTTGGGCGCTCATAAGTGACTGGCTAGCTCTGGTATCCAGCTCCATGCGCACCGGGATGCCATTCAATAAAACTTTCATCATCATGGGTGGCGTTTTAGTGTATGAGCTGTGGACGTCAGCCACGTGAACCCGCTGAACTTCAGCATCGATGGCTTTTTCCAAGGCATCATCCTGCATTGCAGACCCCTCGTCTGATTCCTCTGTCTCGCAGATTAGCCTCGCCACAGCCTTTTTGCACATCCTGGCCAAGTGTCCACTGACGTTACAAATCCTACAGGTATATTGCTGGAACCTGAGCTTTTCGCAGTATGTCTACCCCCGCATCTCCAGCATGAGCTGAGATTGTTGTTAACAAAAGGACTGTTACCAGGCATTCCTCTCTGATTGCCCATTTGGTTGTTTCTAAGCACTCTGATGGTAGACGCATTGTTCCTCGTGATGGCGTGAATTGCCGATCCCCTTTCTATTGTCCCTGTTGCCGGCCCACCCTAGAGTCTATTGCTGCCTGGGCGGTTTTGAAATGCCCTTGCCTGCCTGCGGGGTCCCTAGCTGCGTTCACAATGTTAACTCCCTTGTCCATCGCCACGTTGGGACCAGGGCTGCACGCGTAAATTAGCTTGGTCTCCTCTTTCCCTGCCATGAAGGTCTGAGCTATCAACGCCGCCCCTTCAAAAGTCAAGTCCTTGGCCTCTATGAGCTTCCTGAAAATCCCGACATGATTAATGCCCTCAATGAAAAAGTTCCTTAACATCTCCCCCCTGCAGACGTCTGTGAACTTACAGAGACTGGCCAAGCGCCGCAGGTCCGCAATGAAGTCCGAGATGTATTGTCCCTCCCGACGCCGGTGTGTGTAGAACCGGTGCCGGGCCATGTGTACGCTACTCGCCGGCTTGAGATGCTCACTGATCAGCTGGATGAGCTCTTAAAAGGACTTGTCCGCTGGTTTTTGGGGAGCGAGCATGTCTTTCATCAGCCCATACGTCTGTGGTCTGCAGCTAGTCAGTAGATGTGCCCTCCGCTTGTCAGCCGCTTCGCTCCCAGCCAGTCCTTCGTGACAAAGCTCTGCTGGAGTCTTTCCACGAAGTCGTCCCAGTCCTCACCCACACAGTAACCTTCCTCTGTGCTACCGGTGGCCATCCTCGTGATTCCCGTTTCTCGTCGCTAAATGTGATGTCCCTGCACCGTACTACAAACTCACACGAGGCATGTACTGCAGACACAGTCACTACGTGACCTTAACCTTTATTCCCAGGACCAAGGAGTGCTGACCCTTGGTGGGACCTCCCCTTTTATATCCCTGGAAACCCAGGTGAGGAGTGTCTCCCACAAGTTCACCCCCTGTGGTCAGGGTGTGCATTTCTAGGGTATAAGTACAGTGTACAGGAGTTGCATGAAGGTTCCAGTTACATAAAGATTACCATTGCATGATGGTTACATACATGACAGTCAGGGCGACTCCGAGGTCGGCACGACAATGGTGACCACGGGCTTGGCCGGCCCACCAACAGGCAGCCCGGCACCCCATCTTGGGTGCCAGGCCGCTGGCCCAGCCGAAATCTTTCCTGGCGATACAGTGGGCCTAACTAAACTTAATGTGGAACTCGCAGCAGCCCGCCCCTTTAATTGAAGGGGAGGGACGTTGTGACGGAGGGATGTTGTGACATCAGCAGCAACGCGCTGACGACTCATTTGGACGGCCGACCCGACCGAAGGGTACTTCCGCCCCGACCAGAAGTGCACAACAAAGAGCTGAACATTGAGGCGGAGAGAAAACATCAACATTGATAAGTGAGCTTACTTTCCGGTCGGGGGGCAATTTCAGCCCCAAGGAACGTTTTGCTCTTTTGCTTTGGTTTTGCTCTTTTACCTTGATTTCGCTACAGAGTGGGATTTACTTTCTAACTTTTAAGATTTCAGATACAGCAGATACAAGCATCTAATCTTTTCAAAATTCAGAAAATGATTCTTTGTTTGAACTTGCCCTGAAATACTAAAATGTTTGAATAATGAGTTCTGATATACTGGACTATTCTTTGTTTGCTGAAATATCTGTGTACAGTATACATAAGAGAAACCTTGGCCCAGAAATTGCGGTCGGAGGCTTCCAACCACAATAATTTTGACGAAAGTACCTGGTGGTCCCGGACGCTACTCCCACTCACTATCCAGGCAGGAAGTCAGCTGGTGATATGTTAATGAGATCTGGTGTTAAAATTGTCATAGCCTCATTCTGCCCGAGCTGACGGGAAGTTAGCTTGTCAGCAGTGAAAACTCGCTGCGAGTTAAAATTCACCATGATGTGTTAAACTTGAGAATGAAATCATTAGAAGCTGCAGAGTGTCACACATGGTGATGTTACGTGAAGCAACCCAAAATAAATTAAAAATAGCAAGGAACATTCATTTTAAACCTACTTGTAATGTATGCACCTTTCTCAGATTTGTAGAGCTTGTTGCATTGTGAGTGGCTTAGCCAGTCATGTGATGTTCACAAGACTCAGTAAAACCCTACTCAATTGGGTCTCGGTCATCCACGATGAGGTATGCAGTTGTGAGCCTAGTGGATGAACTGTTAATGTGTAGTGTGATTGTTAAACCTTTGTTAATAAACCAGTTCTTAGTAGCAATGTGTTGCTGTGAATTTGAAGTAAAGAGCCCATGAAGCAATTACATTACACTACTGTTTAACTGTTTTAAAATATAGATGGCACTTCAGTAGGTGGTTTACAGAAAAGAATGGGGAGAGCAATGTCATCAATGAAAACATTTTGTTTGGTTTAGAAAGAAAATCTGCACCATTTTCATTGTGATAATTTCATGCATATGTGATAAAATTATGAGTTTTAATACAGCAATAATCTAAACTATGCCAACCATGAGTTGTATAAACACAAGGGGCTGGATTTCTGGGTCGTTTGCAACTTGGTTTTCGCTGGGTTTTGACCCTCTGTGGCGAAAAATGGGGCAGTGAGCTCTTTTGGGTCCGGGCGCAATCCTCCAGTCGTGATCCTCCCGTCGTTTTTGCGGTGGTGCTTACCACCGGGGAGAGCTGCGCCAGTGTGCAACAGCTCTCTTTGCAACACTGACAGAAGTTTCGACAAACACTCGACCCATATACCCCGAAATGCGCCCCACAATGACCACCAGGGAAAACACAGCAGTCCAGCCCTGCCATCAGTATTAAGTTAGATAAACTGCAAAAAAGGTAAGTTCCAGTTTTTATTCTTTTACATTTTTGTAGCGATTTGTGTTGTAAGGGTGCTGGCAATGTTTTTGTGAATTTTTTTTCCCTCCCAAGGCCTCTCTCGGAGCACTCCCAGACCCGCGCTTTAGTTGGCGAGGTTCCCGTTTTTGCGCCACGAAAGTCATACAATGTCTCACTTTGCGAAGGGCCAAATGACAAAAGGTGCAAATGTTAACTGGGCGATAATTTTCCCGTCCCACCTCAGTTTTTGCCCCGAAAACGGCAAAGCCAAAAATCCAGCCCAATGTACAGCATAAATAGTGCAATTGACTATGTTAGTTTTGCATTCCTGAAGACAAAAAGACACTGATCCTGCAATGTTGAACTAAGCATTTTTATTTAAATGAATATTAAAACTTTGCTGATGAGGTTTTATTCTTTTCTTTCAGGTGACAGTACTAAATTTGAACTGATACAATTCAGTCCTTCAGGTATCACCATCATTCTTTAAAAGTATTTCAGCATTTCTTAGTTTTCTGCAAAAGCAATTGTGCTTTGTTCACATTTCAATTATTTTTAGTCCTTGTATATATGCTGACCAAAGTAGGGCAATCACCTTATCACACTGTACATTTATGACTGTATTTGTTACTTGTTCCAGCATAAATTGCGTATTATTTTAGTGTGTGGTTATGCCTCTGTCATTTTAAAAATTATACTTTTTTGCAAATGTGGCATTGTCTATTTCTACAACACACATGCATACAAATTTCACAAAAGTAAGTGCAGGTACAGCGCCTGAAATCCGGAACCCTTGGGATCGAATCCGTGCCGGATTTTGTTTTTTTGCTTGATTTTGGACCTTGCCACGGCCAGAATCCATGCCGGATTTCAGACCTCGCTGTGGCCTGAATCTGTGCCGGATTTTGGGTTTTGCCAGATTTCGGATCTCGCCGCCCACTGATCCTCCGCTCCTCGGCACTCGCCGAAATGTCCGGTTTTCAGATAATTCCGGCTTTCGGAGTTCTGGATTCGGGATGTTGCACCTGTACTCCAGAGTGACCATTTCAGGTAATGATCACAGTTTGCTTGAAGTGTTTCCTGATATCACTCCTGAATTTGCCTTTTGCCTCCTCTCTTCCCACTATCCAGGGTCCCACATACTCCTTCCAGGTGAAACAGCGATATACGAGTACTTCTTTCAATTTAGCATACTGTATTCGCTGCTCACCATGTGGTCTCCTCTACATTGGGGAGACCAGCGTAGATTGGATGACCGCTTTGCTGAACACCTCCGTTCAATCGACAAGTGTGACCCTGTGCTTCCGGTCGCCTATCACTTTAATTCTCCACTTCACTCCCACTCTGACCTCTCCATCCTCAGTCTCCTACACTGTTCCAACGAAGCTCAAGGCAAGCTTGAGGAACAGTACCTCATCTTTTGTTTAGGCACTTTACAGCCTTCTGGACTCAACATCGAGTTCAACAATTTCAGAGCATAATCTCTGCCAATCTTTGGCTCCCTTTCCTCCACCCCGAGTCTATGTTTTTTTTCTCCTTGTCTCCAATGGCAAATGGTCATTATTCCACCATTCACGTCCTATCTTGACTAATGTTTTTCTAACTCCTTGCATTGCCATTTGAATCCGGCCCATCATCCCTTTTACCTCTCTATCTCTCCTACCTTCCACCCTATCGTAGACCTTCCCTTTTGTTCTTTCTTCCCCTCCCCCTTTCAGTGCTTCTTAAGAATGTGTTCTTTTCAAACACTCTTCAGTTCTGATGAAGGGTCGTCAACCCGAAACATTAACTCTGTTTTTCTCTCCACAGATGCTGCCTGACCCACTGAGATTTCCAGCATTTTCTGTTTTTATTTCAGATTCCAGCATCGGCAGTATTTTGCTTTTATTTTTGCCTTTTACTAGATTGTATCTAAGCCCTCTCATGTTATAGTTATATTTTTAAGTTCAAATAATGATCCAAATTGATGCTTCTATATATCTTATATATCCGAATGGGTTTGCTCTCATTCGCATCTTTTTCTGGGCTGAAGAGTGTGATAGTATGGGGTTGAAATTGCCCCTTCTGATAAGGCCTCTGGCTGCCTGAAAGCGTAGGCCACGGGGCAGTGCGGAAAGGCTGCCATGTCGCGGCGGACTGGCCAACGTTCACGGCATTGCCCTCATGGATTTTCCCGGCGTTGAGGATATCTGCCCCCCACTCCCCACTTCTGCCCTCTCCTGCAAATGCGTCATTAACGACATCCTAAGAACATTAGAAATAGGAGCAGGAGTAGGCCATACGGCCCCTCGAGCCTTCTCCGCCATTTAATACGATCATGGCTGATCCGATCATAGACTCAGGTCCACTTTCCTGCCCGCTCCCCATAACCCCTTAATCCCTTATTGGTTAAAAAGCTGTCTATCTCATTCTTAAATTTATTCAGTGTCTCGACTTCCACAGCTCTCTGAGGCCGCGAATTCCACAGATTTACAATCCTCTGAGAGAAGAAATTCCTCCTCATTTCAGTTTTTAATGGGTGGCCCCTTATTCTAAGATTATGCCCCCTAGTCCTAGTCTCCCTTATCAATGGAAACATCCTCTTTGCATCCACCTTGTCAAGCCCCCTCATAATCTTATACGTTTTGATAAGATCATCTCTCATTCTTCTGAATTCCAATGGGTATACCATCCTCAACCTCCTCAACCTTCCCTCATAAATCAACCCCCTTATCTCCGGAATCAACCTCGTGAACCTTCTCTGAACTGCCTCCAAAGTAAGTATGTCCTTTCATAAATATGGAAATCAAAACTGTACGCAGTATTCCAGGTGTGGCCTCACCAATACCCTGTATAACTGTAGCAAGACTTCGCTGCTTTTATACTCTATCCCCTTTGCAATAAAGGCCAAGATTCCATTGGCCTTCCTGATCACTTGCTACCTGTATACTAACCTTTTGTGTTTCATGCATAAGTACCCCCAGGTCCTGCTGTACTGCAGCACTTTGCAATTTTTCTCCATTTAAATAATAATTTGCTCTTTGATTTTTTTTTCTGCCAAAATGCATGACCTCATCAGAGCGCATACCGCCACAGACCCGCCCGGAAGGTAAATTAACCTCAAATAGCCTTCCAGCCGTCTGTCGGTGCCAATGTCAGGTGTTTGGGTTGGTACACAGTGCTTGCTCAAGACCGCCAGCGGCCTTTAAAGGTGTGTTGCACGTAGCAGCATTCTTGTTGCCGAGATTTATTCGGACTTTTTCAAACATTGTGAGCTGCCTTGTTCCAAGTGGGACTGAGTTAGAGTGAGCCAGGCTCTAAATCTCTACAACAGAGAGGATTTGTTCGGACTTTTTCCAACATTGCGAGTTGCCTTGTTGACAGCGGGATTGAGTGATGTGGCCCAGGATCTGCAATCTCGAGAACAGAGAGCCGTGATTCTGGAGGCTCTGCTTGCGGAGGTGAAATAAATGGCGTAATTGCTGGCAGCAGAATGCCTCCTGCACATTGTGCGGGGTTGCACACAGGAGAAGGTGGTGCTGGCTCCAGCGGCTGCAGAGCCAACGGGCAAGGGATGTAGCATACATGGCTGAGGAACATGCAGAAGACCATAGTCTCAGAATAAGGGGTTGGCCATTTAAAATGGAAATGAGGAGGAATTTCTTCTCTCAGATAGTCGTGAGTCTTTGGAATTCTCTAACCCAGAAAGTTGTGAAGGCTGGGTCATTGAATATATTTAACGTGGAGATAGATAGATTTTTGAGATATAAGGGAGTCAAGGGTTATGGGGGAAGGAAAGTGGAGTTGAAGATCAGATTAGCCATGATCTTATTGAATGACAGAGCACACTCAAGGGATCAGATGGCCTACTTCTGCTCCTATTTCTTATGTTCTTATGAGATGGTGACAGAGCTGAACCCAGAGAGGTGCCCCAGAAAGGACCTCAGGAAGGGCCTGCCATTAGGAGGAGGGTCAGGTACGCAGACCCCCGCCCCCCCGCATCACACAGTGGGCGATATGGACAGGAGGCAGCATGCATAGGTGGCAGATGCTTGTTAGCAGCAGGCTGCAGAGGGTGAGGACCAACAAGAGCAGGAAGGAGAAGGAAATGAAGCAGCTGTCAGAGGAAGACATCAACATAGACATGGTGGCAGAAGACCCTATTGTCAAATGGTCTACAGACAGCAGTTCTCATACATGGACCTAACGGATGACCAGTGTCTCCGGAGGCTGCAATTCTGCAAGGACACCGTGACGGAGCTGTGCAATCTCCTGCAGCCTCAAAACAAGATTGAGGACAGCTCTGATCGTCGCATCCAAGGTTACTATCACACTCAATTTCTATGCGACTGCATCTTTTCAAGCTGCAACAGCAGACATCTCAAACATCTCCCAGATCGCCATGCATAGCTCCATCAATCAGCTGACAGATGAGGAGGGCTACATCTTCCCGATGAGCAGGGAGAAGCAGTTGGAGCGTCAGACCGGATTCGTGAGCATTGCGGGCTTCCACAGGATTCAGGGCGCCAAAGACTGCACCATGTCGCATTGGGAGCGCCGCAGAACAATCTGAGATCTTCAGAAACTGCAAGGGATTCCACTCTCAATGTCCAGCTGGTGTACAACCACAACCGCTAAATCATGACATTTGATGCACGTTATCCTGGCAGCAGCCACGATGCATTCATCCTGCGCCAGACCGGTGTGCCAGGCGTCTTTGCTTGGCCAAACAAAGATTGCGGCTAGCTCCTTGGAGACAAGGGCTACCCACTCTGCACTTGGCTGTTGACTCCGCTTCGCAACTCCAGGTCTGCTGCACAACAATCTTACAATGACTCTCATTCAGCCACTTGTTGCATCATTGAGCAGACCATCGAAATCCTTAAACAGAGGTTCTATTGCTGGATCGCTCTGGTGGAATGTTGCAGTACTCGCCTGAGCAGGTCTCCCTATTCATGGTCATCTGTTACATGCTTCACAACCTGGCAATCATGAGAGCACAACCATTGGAGGTCGAGGCAAAAGTACCGCCTGAGTAGGAAGACCAGGGGGAGGAGGCACAGGAGCACGACGCGCTGCAAGAAGAGGAGGAGGCATAGGAGGAGGACCAGGATGCGGGTCGGCAGCCACGCAAAAGACGGCGTCACCATCTGGACCCTGCAAGGGAAGTACTAAACCATCTCATTTCCGCTGAGTTCATGCGCAATTTACCCTTCATCTGTGCATCGCCATGGACAAACCAATGAGTCCTTTCACACATCATTGCCCACAGTGAAATGAGAGACCTGCACATATATTGAAACACAAAATAAAGATTTATTACAACAGAAATAACGGATGCGCAAATCATGCGTATTATCAGTTCTCACCATTGTGTATTTCCTTATAACCCCTCTTACGCATACCTATTCTGGAACTATGCCACAATGCCTCCCCTGTGGCTGCATCATGGCTGTTGTGTTTCAGATGTAGAAGCTACAGATATCCTTCGAGCTACAGATACCCTCGACCAGCTCTGGCCCTGGAAGAGCTGACTGTAGACTGGGCTGCATCCCCCTCGGCGCCTTCAGTTGGAATTGGCTCAGGCGATTCCAGGCTTGGCAGCAATGGTGGAGTGATCGGTCTCGGCTCAGGACTGCTGTGATCCTGAGAGAGCACATCAGGATCCAGGCCCGAGGAGCCAGCGCCAATCCCCGAGGCAGCACCTCACCATCCCCACCAATCTCCTGAGTACAGGGCGGTGGGGTGGCACGACACCGAAAGGCCCTCGGTGGACCCAGCAGCGATGGCAGCAGTCAGATCTCGTGTGACATCCAGGTGAGACTGCATGAGAGCAGACAGAGTCTCGATGCCACCAGAGACGACAGCAGTAAGACGCTCTGTGGTCTGTTGCCCGGAGTGCATGAGAGCATTCTGAGCTTCCAGAGCAGCGGCCATCCTCTCCAAAGCAGCACTCAGATGTTCGTTCCCTTGCACCTGTGCTGTAATGGCAGCTGTCACATCGCCCACGACACGCGGCATCACAGCTGGATCCGCACGGTTACTCTGGGAGTCTACCATCGTCTGCACACTGGCAATGCTGGGCTCAATGGTATGCGCAGAGCTGTCCACAATGCGGGAGGCAGACTCCTCCACGCTCTTGACCACTTGCAACAGGCTATTGCGCACCCTTGCCATTGCTGCCAACATCTGGGAATGCATGGCCTCCACTCTTCTTTCATAAGCTCCAACATCGACGGGCTCGTCTGAGTCCTCTGCAGCAGAATTCGCCTGCGAACTCTCCTCCCGGAGAGATGGCACCCGAGGTTGCCTTTGCCCTTGACCATGCTGCAGCCGCAAGGCCCCGGTGCATCACCCAGTACAGACCTATCTGCTAAATTCAACTGTCCCGACCGCGTACTCCCAGTATCTGAGCTGGCGCATGCAAGTGTAGGAAGCAGTGACGCAGTTCTGGCTGCAGTGACCCCCTCTTCCTCGTCCTCCGGACATGCCAGCAATATCTGCAGTGAGCTCAAGGGTCTCGTCCTGATGCTGCCTCCCACTTGCCTCAAGGGTCTCCTGCTGACTATAGCTCCCACTCGTCTCAAGGTTCTTGGTCTCACTGTGGCTCACACTCAGGGTCTTATCTGCAATCATAAATGGCACAAGGGGTCCCATGAGAGTGAAGTAGGGCATTACACCATGCAGCAAGTAACTTGCACACAATCATAAGCAATTGCCTGGTGGGCGCTTGGACTTTCAGGGAGAGATGGCATTAAATGAATGCCTTCACTTACTGATGCTGCCCCCAGCAGGATCCACACAACTGGCGGCCACAGAGAAGGCAACATGTGGGCCCACTAGCTCCTGCACCCTTTATTGAGTATCAATCAGCTGCTGGATATCGGCCTCTCCTCCGCCAGTCCTCTGTTGCTCCTAACAGTTGTGAGATACCTTGACCTGAAAAGCAAAGAACGGTTGCTGAGTAGCAGTCTCATGAGTCCTCGGCAATGAGTCCAAGTTTGGGTCTATTGCATGTAGGTGTAACTCTGACATGAATGGGAGCTCCATTGCGAGTATGCACATACATGCCTCACCAATCAAATGGTGCTTCAGTGACTATATAGTGAAGGTGAAGGAGAGGCTCGCAGATGGAAGGTGAGGAGTTGGGGGAACATGTACTCACTTTCATCAGTTGTTCAGCCTTTTGCGGCATTGGGTGGCGGTGCAGTCATGAATGGAGGTCCCTGACACCTCCACAGCGATCTCTCCAGGCATTCACAAAGACGGCGCTTCCTTCCCAGCTTGCACTAGGGTCTCATGTTCCACATCAGAAAAGCGGCTGGTCCTTCTCAGACCGCTAGCATTAGCCATTCCTTCACAAGCAACAGAGACAAACTCAGTGCTCAGGGCCTAGCTGCAAAATCTGCCTTTAAGAAGGTCAGGAAGCAGCTTCCTCATTATGAGCAAATTGGCAACAGCTGCATTTCGCGGCCAAATCGGCCACTCCGCACCCACACTGCTGCAAAGAGCCCATTCCCACCACCAATACCTCACCGCTCCTTTTTTTTTCCAGCAAAAATACTGAATTTTTCTTTTTTTCTTTATCAGTAAGTAACATTTAGCATTATTGTTGCCAAATTAAGTTTATCTAAGGGTTAAATCATGGCAGGACAGCTCGGACACGTGTTATGCTCCTCCTGTACTATGTGGGAAGTCAGGGACGCTTCCGGTGTACCTGACAACTACGTGTGCGGGAAGTGTATCTGCATGCAGCTCCTGACGGACCGCATTGCGGCACTGGAGCTGCGGGTGGACGAACTCTGGAGCATCCACGATGCTGAGAATGACGTGAATAGCATGTTTAGCGAGTTGGTCTTACCGCAGGTAAAGGGTACACAGCCAGATAGTAAATGGGTGACCAACAGGAAGGTAGTGCAAGGAAGGTAGTGCAGGGGTCCCCTGTGGTTATCCCCCTGCAAAACAGATACACTGCTTTGGGTACTGTTGAGGGGGATGACTCATCAGGGGAGGGCAGCAGCAGCCAAGTTCATGGCACCGTGGGTGGCTCTGTTGCACAGGAGGGCAAGAAAAAGAGTGGGAGAGCTATAGAGATAGGGGATTCGATTGTAAGGGGAATAGATAGGTGTTTCTGCGGCCGCAACCGAGACTCCAGGATGGTATGTTGCCTCCCTGGTGCAAGGGTCAAGGATGTCTCGGAGCGGGTGCAGGACATTCTGAAAAGGGAGGGTGAACAGCCAGTTGTCGTGGTGCATATAGGCACCAATGATATAGGTTAAAATGAGATGAATTCCTACGAGACGAATTTAGGGAGCTAGGAACTAAATTAAAAAGTAGGACCTCAAAAGTAGTAATTTCAGGATTGCTACCAGTGTCACGTTCTAGTCAGAGTAGGAATCGCAGGATAGCTCAGGTGAATACGTGGCTTGAGGAGTGGTGCAAAAGGGAGGGATTCAAATTCCTGGGACATTGGAACCGATTCTGGGGGAGGTGGAACCAGTGTGAACCGGATGGTCTGCAGCTGGACAGGACCGGAACCAATTTCCTCGGGTGTGTTTGCTAGTGCTGTTGGGGAGGAGTTAAACTAATATGGCAGGGGGATGGGAACCTATGCAGGGAGACAGAAGGAAATAGAAGGGGGGGCAGAAGCAAAAGATAGAAAGGAGAATAGTAAAAGTGGAGGGCAAAGAAACCCAAGGCAAAAAACAAAAAGGGCCACATTACAGCAAAATTCTAAAAAGACAAGCCTGAAGGCTCTGTGCCTCAATGCGAGGAGTATTCGGAATAAGGTGGACGAATTAACTGCGCAGACAGCAGTTAACGGGTATGATGTAATTGGTATCACGGAGACATGGCTCCAGGGTTACTAAGGCTGGGAACTCAACATCCAGGGGTATTCAACATTTAGGAAGGATAGGCAGAGAGGAAAAGGAGGTGGGGTGGCGTTGCTGGTTAAAGAGGAAATTAATGCAATAGTAAGGAGGGACATTAGCCTGGATGATGTGGAATCGGTACGGGTGGAGCTGCGGAATACCAAAGGGCAGAAAACGCTAGTGGGAGTTGTGTAAAGTCCTGACCCTGCAGTACAGACTTACACGAGGCACATCTTGAAGTCAAGGTCACTCAGGACCTGCACCTTTATTTCACAGCTCTGGAATGCCTCACTTGCCTGAGACCTGCCTTTATATACCTGTGTGGGACAGGTGTGCAGTATCTCCTGCAAGTGCACCCTTGGTGGTAAGGTATGCTTGTGGTTACAGAACATATCTAGTTACAGTCATGTATAGCATGGTAAGATACAGTTATATACAGTGGTGTGAGATACATGACAGTGTGCAGACCACTAAACAGTAGTAGTGAGGTTGGGGACTGTATCAAACAAGAAATAAAGGATATGTGCAATAAAGGTACAGCAGTTATCATGGACGACTTTAATCTACAAATTGATTGGGCTAACCAAACTGGGAGCAATGCGGTGGAGGAGGATTTCCTGGAGTGTATTAGAGATGATTTTCTAGATAAATATGTCGACGAACCAACTAGAGAGCTGGCCATCCTAGACTGGGTGATGTGTAATGAGAAGGGACTAATTAGCAATCTTGCTGTGCGAGGCCCCTTGAGGAAGAGTGACCATAATATGGTAGAATTCTTTATTAAGATGGAGAGTGACACCGTTAATTCGGAAACTAGGGTCCTGAACTTAAGGAAAGGTAACTTCGACGGTATGAGGCATGAATTGGCTAGAATAGACTGGCAAAGGATACTTAAAGGGTTGACAGTGGATAAGCAATGGCAAACATTTAAAAATCACATGGATGAACTTCAGCAATTGTACATCCCTGTCTGGAGTAAAAATAAAACTGGGAAGGTGGCTCAACCGTGGCTAACAAGTGGAATTAAGGATAGTGTTAAAACCAAGGAAGAGCCATATAAATTGGCTAGAAAAAGCAACAAACCTGAGGACTGTGAGAAATTTAGATTTCAACAGAGGAAGACTAAGGGTTTAATTTAGAGGGGGAAAATAGAGTACGAGAGGAAGCTTGCAGGGAACATAAAAACTGACTGCAAAAGCTTCTATAAATATGTGAAAAGAAAAAGATTAGTGAAGACAAACGTAGGTCCCTTGCAGTTGGATTCAGGTGAATTTATAATGGGGAACAAAGAAATGGCAGACCAATTGAACAAATACTTCGGTTCTGTCTTCACGAAGGAAGACACAAATAACCTTCCAAATGTACTAGGGGACAGTGGGTCTAGTGAGAAGGAGGGACTGAAGGATATCCTTATTAGGCGGAAAATTGTGTTAGGGAAATTGATGAGATTGAAGGCCGATAAATCCCCGGGGCCTGATAGTCTGCATCCCAGAGTACTTAAGGAAGTGGCCCGAGAAATAGTGGATGTATTGGTGATCATTTTCCAACAGTCTATCGACTCTGGATCAGTTCCTATGGACTGGAGGGTAGCTAATGTAACACCACTTTTTTAAAAAGGAGGAAGAGAGGAAACAGGTAATTATAGACCAGTTAGCCTGACATCCGTAGTGGGGAAAATGTTGGAATCAATCATTAAGGATGAAATACCAGCGCATTTGGAAAGCAGTGACAGGATCGGACCAAGTCAGCATGGATTTATGAAAGGGAAATCATGCTTGACGAATCTTCTGGAATTTTTTGAGGATGTAACTAGCAGAGTGGACAAGGGAGAACCAGTGGATGTGGTGTATTTGGACTTTCAAAAGGCTTTTGACAAGGTCCCGCACAAGAGATTGTTGTGCAAAATCAAAGCACATGGTATTGGGGGTAATGTACTGACGTGGATAGAGAACTGGTTAGCAGACAGGAAGCAGAGAGTCGGGATAAACGGGTCCTTTTCAGAATGGCAAGCAGTGACTAGTGGAGTGCCGCAGGGCTCAGTGCTGGGACCCCAGCTCTTTACAATTTACATTAACGATTTAGATGAAGGAATTGAGTGTAATATCTCCAAGTTTGCAGATGACACTAAACTGGGTTGCGGTGTGAGCTGTGAGGAGGATGCTAAGAGGCTGCAGGGTGACTTGGACATGTTAGGTGAGTGGGCAAATGCATGATAGATGCAGTATAATGTGGATAAATGTGAGGTTATCCATTTTGGGGTCAAAAACACGAAGGCTGAATATTATCTGAATGGCAGCAGATTAGCAAAAGGGGAGGTGCAACGAGACTTGGGTGTTCTGGTTCATCAGTCATTGAAAGTTGGCATACAGGTACAGCAGGCTGTGAAGAAAGCAAATGGTATGTTGGCCTTCATAGCTTGGAGATTTGAGTCTCGGAGCAGGGAGGTCTTACTGCAGTTGTACAGGGCCTTAGAGAGGCCTCACCTGGTATATTGTGTTTTCCTAATCTGAGGAAGGACATTCTTGCTATTGAGGGAGTGCAGCGAAGGTTCACCAAGCTGATTCCAGGGATGGTTGGACTGTCATATGAGGAGAGACTGAATCAACTGGGCCTTTATTCACTGGAGTTTAGAAGGATGAGAGGGGATCTCATAGAAACGTATAACATTCTGACGGGACTGGACAGGTTAGATGCGGAAGAATGTTCCCGATGTTGGGGAAGTCCAGAACCATTAAACATAGTCTTAGGATAAGGGGTAGGCCATTTAGGACTGAGATGAGGAGAAACTTCTTCACTCAGAGAGTTGTTAACCTGTGGAATTCCCTGCCGCAGAGAGTTGTTGATGCCAGTTCATTGGATATATTCAAGAGGGAGTTAGATATGGCCCTTACGGCTAAGGGGATCAAGGGGTATGGAGAGAATGAGGGAATGATCAGCCATGATCTTATTGAATGGCGGTGCAGGCTTGAAGGGCTGAATGGTCTACTCCTGCACCTATTTTCTATGTTTCTATGTTTCCCTCTAATGGCCGTCGCATCCATTACCGCAGTAATGAACGACAAAAAGCAGTAGGTGCACCTCGTTTCGGGCGGTGGGCAATTTCGGCCCTTGTGTGTGTTACAAATTTGGATCTTGCCTTAGATTTTCTCTTGGGTACAGCAGTGCTGGTCATTCCTGTAAATGCAATGAGTGTGTTGTGTTTAGGGTTATGCCTGTATTTCCCATTATCTAACTATATAATAGCGTAATCCATGGGGTATAAAAATAATAGCCCCTTGTGATCTGAAGTAGATTTTGGGTCTGAGTACCCCCCCCAAGAATTTTGAGGGAAGACCAAGAAAATATTGCTAACATAAGGCGAGATCTGAACATAGTGCACCAGTGCTGATCGGACTCACTTAGTTAAATGAGTTCAACTCATCTTAGTGTAATACTGTAATACAAAACAATGAACACACTACGCTTTCCCAGATAATAGAATCATAGAATGATACAGCATAGAAGGAAGCCATTTGGTAGAATTAATCCCACTCCCCTGCTCTTTCCCCATAGCCCGGTAATTTTTCCTTTCAAGTATTTATCAAATTCTCTTTTAAATGTTACAATTGAATCTGCTTTCATCGCTCCTTCAGGCAGTGCATTCCAGATCACAAAAACTTGCAGTGTAAAAAAAACATTTCCTCATGTCGCCCCTGGTTCTTTTCCCAATCACCTTAAATCTGTATCCTCTGTTACGAACTCTTCTGCCACTGGAAAAAGTTTCTCCTATTTACTCTATTAAAACTATTCATGATTTTGAACACCTCTAGCAAATCTTCTCTTAACCTTATATGCTCTAATGAGAACAACCCCAGCTTCTCCAGTCTCTCCACATAACTGAAGTCCCTCATCCCTAGTACTATTCTACTAAATCTCTTCTGAACACTCTCCAAAACGTGACATCTTTCCTAAAGTGTGGTGCCCAAAAATTGAACACAATGGCCCTGAAATTCCGGTCGGAGGCTTCCTTCGGACGAACACCTCCAACCCAAAATTTTTTTGCAAAAGTACCTGGTGGTCGCAGAGGCGCTTTCGATTCCGGTTGGAGGCCTTCTTTTCCCGCACATTACAGCGCGCTCCCGCCTGCGAGATATGGACAGAGAAGCTGGGGTCACGTGGGCCTGGACAACCAATCACGGTGTAGTATTCTCATTGATAGTAATGGGAATTCTGATTTTACAAGTTCCCATTACTATCAATGAGAATAACCCCCTAAAACACCCAAACATAACATAATAAATTTTAAAAAACACCACACATATTTAAAATTAATTGAAATTAAAGTTAATTAAATGGTTTAGAAAACAAAAATATTTTTCGGATTTTTTTTTAATGTGTTTCAATAGGGTTTTAAAAAAAACTTATCTTAATGGATAGGGTTTTTACTTTAAAAATGTATTTAAATTTAATTTTTATGCGTTTTAAAACTCTTACACTGGTAAAAGTAGGCTATGCGTTTACTTTTACCGGGCGTAAAAATTTCAAGGACATTCGCGAGGCAAGAGATGGGCGAAAAGCTCAATCTCACCCACGCGAATGTCCTTGCTGCGGGGATGCATTCGATCTGTCAAGCCAAAACTTGACAGATTGGAAAAGCCGATTTTCGGCGCATGCACATTGCCGCCGAAAACCATTTTTTGCACGGCCTAGCCTGGTCCGTACACACTCTGTACGGACCCGACGAGGCTGGGATTTCAAGCCAAATATTCCAGCTGAGGTCTAACCAGTATTTAAAGGTTTAGCATAACTTACTTGCTTTTATACTCTATTTCTCAGTTAATAAAGCCAAGGATCCCATATGCTTTTTAATACCCTTCTCAACTTATCCTGCCACCTTCAAAGTTTTGTGTATGTACACCCCCCCATCTCTCTCTTCCTGAATCCCCTTTTGAAAATTGTACATTTTAGTTCATATTGTCTCTCCTCATTCATCCTACCAAAGTGTATCACTGCACACTTCTCTGCGTTAAATTTCATCTGCCTTGTGTCTGCCCATTTTACCAGTCTGCTTATGTCCTCCTGAAATCTGTTACTATCGCCTCCTTGTTTACTACATTTCTGAGTTTCATATCATCTGTAAACTTTGAAATTATGCCCTGTATACCCAAGTTCATGTCATTAATATATATCAAAAAGAGCAGTGGTCCCAACACCGACTCTTGGGAAACACCACTGTATACTTCCCTCCAGTCTGAAAAACAACCATTCACCACTACTCTCTGCTTTCTGTCCCTTAAACAATTTTGTATCCATGCTGCCCTTTATTCCCATGGGCTTTCATTTTGCTAACAAGTCTATGGTACTTTGTCTTTTGAAAGTCCAGATACACAACATCAACCCACAACAAGAACTCGATCAAGTTAGTCAAACGCGATTTGCCTTTAATAAATCTACGCTGACTTTTATTTACTAGCCCATACTTTTCTAAATGCCAATTCATTTTGTCCCGGATTATTGTCTCTAAAAATGTCCCCACCAACAACATTTGGCTTACTGGTCTGTATTTACTGGGTTTATCCCTCTCCCCTTTTTTAAACAGGGATGTAACATTTGCAGTCCTCCAGTTCTCTGGCACCACCCCCATGTCCAAGGAGGATTGGAAGATTGTGGCTAGACCTTCCACAATCAGTGGGTCATTTAACTTTCTAACCTACTAAGTCAAGCAAAAGTTTGTTCTCACAGTCTCTCTTTAAAACCTGACGAACAGTGTGTGTTTCTGTCTTTGTTTTCCTCTCCGTGCTCACAACCTGAGGGGAGGACCAATGCCAGATAACCTCTGTTGAGTGCCAAGAAGCAGACAATGCATGTGAGGTGTTTCATGATTACTGAGACTGGCTATGGAATTGCTTATTGTTTACAGTCTTTCTTGATACTTGTCCTCCGGATATGGGCAATACTGGCAAGGCTCCATATAGTGCATATTCTTAAATTCCCAATTTCCTGGAGAAGGTAGTGGTGAACCTTCTTCTTGAATTGTTGCAGTCCTTGTGGTGATGGTGCTTCCATAATGATGTTTGATAGGGAATTCCAGGATAGTAATCCAGAATCAATAACGGAATGGTGATATATGCCAAATTCAGGATGGGATGTGAGTCGGAGGAGAATTTGGAGATGATGCTGTTCTCATGATCTTGTTGCTCATGTCCTTCTTGGCAATCGAGGTATTGTTGAAGTAATCCTGGTGAGTTGCTGCAATGCATCATGTAGATCATACGCACCATTCCCATATTGCGTTATTGATGAAGTGGGTGGATATTGTGGCTAATCACAGGGGCACCAATCAAGTGAACTGCTCTGCTCTACATGGTGTCCGACTTTCTCAATGCTTTTGCAGCTGTATCTATCCAGGCGAGTAATGAGTATTCCATCACATTCCTGACTTGAGCCTTGTAAGTATTGGAGAGGCTTTGAGGAATCAGGAAGTGTGCCACTCATCACAGAATATTCAGCTTCTGCACTGTTCTTGAAGCCACGGTGTAACTATGTCCGGGCCAATTACCTCTGGTCAATGACAATCCCCAAGATCATGTTGATGGGAGACTTGGTGTTGGTGTGGTCACTGTAGGTGAGGAAGAGATGGCTGGGCTTTCTCTTGTTCAAAATGGTCATTACCTGGCACTTAAGTGGAGCAAATGTTACCTGTTACTTTTGAGCCGTCATTTGGATGTTAACCAGATCTTGCTGACTGTTGGCATGGACTATATTATCAGAAGAGCTATGAATGGAGCGGAACACGTGGAATTATCAGCGAGCATCCTCACTCGACCTTATGATGGAGGAAAGATTTTTGTGTAGCAGCTAAAGTTGGCTGGGCTGAAGATGCTTTACGAAGGAAATCATGCAATGATGTTTTGGGGCTGTAATGATAGTCCCCGGCAATCACAACTATCTTCCTCTGTCAATATGACTCCAGCTGCTGGAGGATCTCCCCTTTCATCTTCATTGACCTGAGTTTTGTTAGGACTCATTCCAATGCTGTCCAGGGCAACTACCTCGATCTATCTTCCGGCATTCAGTTTTGCATCCATATCGAGATCTTGGTTGTGATGAAGTCAGGAGCCAAGCGGTTCTGGCAGAGCCCAAACTGAGCATATAATCGATGAGTCGGTGTCACTTCATGGCACTATTGATGACTCTATCAATTTACTGCTAAAACTTGAACTAACGACTTCTACAACAACAACTTGCATTTATATAGCACCTTTAATGTAGTAAAACTAACTCAAGGTGCTTCACAGGAGTATTATCAAACAAAATTTGAAACCACGCCACATAAGGACAGGTGACCAATAGCTTGGTCAAAGAGGTAGGTTTTAGCGAGTGTCTTAAAAGAGGAGGGGTAGAGAGGTGAAGGGGTTTAGGGAGGAAATTCCGGATCTTAGAGCCTAGGCAGCTAAATGCCATGGAGAGAGGGATTTATAAACAAGGATGAGAATTTTGAAATTAAAGCTTTGCAGGACTGGGAGCCAATGTAGATCAGTGATGGGAGAACGGGACTTGGTATGAGTTAGGGTGTGAGCAGCAGGGTTTTGGATGAGCTCAAGTTTATGGAAGATGGGATGCCGACCAGGAGAGCATTGGAATTGTCAAGTCTAGAGATAACAAAAGCATGGATAAGGGTTTCAGTAGTAGATGAACCTAGGTAGGTACGGAGACGGGCGATGCTACAGAGGTGGAAGTAGGCTGTTTTGGTGATGGAGTGGATATGTGGTCGCAAGCTCATCTCAGTCAAACAGAATGCGAAGGTTGTTGAGGGTCTGGTTCAGCTTCAGTCAGTGGTCAGGGAGAGAGATGGAGTCAGTGGCCAGGGAACAGAATTTGTGGTGGGTTGAAGTCACTTTTCAGTTTTCCCAATATTTGATTACTAACCCAGTACCATAACCACTTGAGTATCATAACCCTCAATGCCTCACCCAATCACATTTTAAGCGTCTTCTCACCAATTTTTTTGTTACATTTTTTAGACGACATTTTGCTTTAAAAACACAACAATCTTTAAAAGAATGCCTGTTATTGTCAGTTGCCAACTGGTGAATTTGCGAAATCTTTGAGAATTATCATCACTTCCCTTATGGAATTCTAACAGCGATAGTGAGGCTTCAATGGTTGCACATACATTGTAGGATGCTGGGGAGAAATTGGTCCTTGTTGCACCCATTTTTGGGGTTAAAAATTTGCTATAGTGGACCTCATAGGTTTTCAACTTTAGATCTGCAAAAAACTCATTAATTCTATAGACAGTTAACAAGGTTTAATATGCACCATTTTGCTGCAGAGTCACCAGTTATTTTTCAATCAATTCTCATGCACAAGTATATATTATCAGTGAGTTGCTTGCAGTGTTGATATTTTACATTTACACAAGATGGCGATAGAGTGGAGAGAGACGCTTCAGAAACTCATGCCACAGAGCCACCTATTGGCAAGAGCTTGCAACTACACCTTGACAATTGCCATAACAAAATTGAATGAAAAGTTGACACAAACCCACTACAAAAAACCATAAGAACAAGGTTCATGGGCAGGAAGTCCACATCTCACACAAAGTTTTTGATAGAAATAGAACCTGCAGACTGGCCACTTGTGGGATTCTAAACCTGCATTATAACTGGTATATTATCAAAAGCAAATAGTATGGTTATTTATTCACATGCCATCAATGTGTATAGCAAGACCAGATGGTTAAAGGAACACAAAAGCAAATTATGTCTGCTGCAGCAAATAAAGTGAACAAAAAGCTGGAAATCTGAAATTAGAAACACTTAGCATGTCACTTAGCATCAGTGGGGAGAATAGACAAGACTTTATGGCTATAAATTGGCTGAAGAAAGGGCCCATAACCAAACTGGCTGTTTGTTCTTCCATAGCTCTTCAGCAGGTCAGGCAGCATCTCAACCTGAGACGCAAACTCTGTTTCTCTCTCCATTGATGATGTCAGACCCGATCAGTATTTCCAGCATTTTCTCCCTTCGCAGAGGCTTTCCTTTACCATCCAAAGACTTTACACGAGTCCTACAGAACTCCCTGCACTCGTTGGGCACTTTAAAAACTTTTAACATGTATTGCACCAAGCTACTATTTCAATAAAATATTAAAAATCCAGTCCAAAAGCTTAAATGCAAGCTTATCTGAAAGATGTGTATGACCCTTTAGGAAGTGCTGACAGCATCTCTGTCAGTCTGCTGCACGCTCGCTTTTAAGAGCGAGTTTAGGACTCATCGCTAAACTCAGCACAAAGGTCCAAGTTCGCAGAGCGTGGCGTTAGGTCAGCGATGTCACACTCTCCATATTTGCATCTCCAGGGCTATCACCAGCACTTTGGTCCTCACCAAAATGGCAGCCGCCGAGTCCTGCGCCAAAGACGAGTGTTCGAACGGTGTCTGCCATTTTCTTTTCAGGAATCTGCCGCTAATGGGTGGCAGTAAGTAGCCAAATAGTTTAAGTTGGCATAAAATTGTCAACTGTTAGGATATCAACCCTGAGCTTTCACACAAATCTGTCCGAAATTGCCCACAGCCCGAAACAAGTCGCACCTACTGTTCTTGAAATGTTCTGACCGCCCCAATGCATGGGACGGCCAAACCAGAGAAATTCAGCACTTCGTGCTTTTTGTGAGAGTGGGGCGGAAGTAGCCTCCTCATCGGGGCGGAGGTGAGGTCAGGTCAGAGTAGCTGCCCTTAACGTGGGGGCGGGTCTTAGTGGCCAATGCTATAAGTCATCAGCGCCACACTGATGACGTCATCGCGCTGGCGCGTCACAACGTCCTTCCCCTTCAGTTAAAGGGGTGGGACACTGAGAACTCTGTAGCCACTTTAGTGGCAAACACTGCGCCACCAGGAAGGGTTTCGGCAGTCGGATGAAAAAATAAATAAGATGGAGTCGCCGGCAGCGCCACCTCCCCTTTAAGGGTGGCCATGCCGTCAAGCCACAGAAAGGGCACCAACAGAAAAAGCTGTCGGGGGCACTGACCAGCGGCGGTGCCACTCCCACAGGGCAATTTTCGAAAGGGGCAATTTCCTGCAGGACAATTTCAGGAAGGGGTCACTGCCGGTCAGTAAGGGGTCGGCCCGTGCAAGTTGTGGTGGGAAAACAGGAGGAGCGGCCCCCGACACCGCTCAAAAACTAAAGGACGGCAATGTTCAAAATAGCGCCGACTTGGTAGTCTATCCCAATCCCGCCCCAACTTCCGTCCCTCAGCATGACTTACCACCACACTTCCGCCCCCATTATGACCGACTTCTGGTCCGACGTCAAAAAAGATTTTAAGTGCCAACAATCGATCTGAAGGCCGCCTCATCGCTCCCGGTGGGAAAAATCAGGTAAAAAAATCGTTGGTGCTCCAGCTTTCTGGCGTGCCTGAATTTCGGCCCCTTGACGACAGAAGACGCTAAAAGTATTCTGTGGCATTTTGTCAAAAGACTGATGGTATTTTCATTTTCTGGTTGTAGTGAATGAAACATTAGCAAACTATGAAGACAATACTAGAAATTTCTTGTTCCCTGAGCCAAAGTTAACTCCCTCATACCCTGGAGTGGATAGAGAAGTGCTGATGAAAAGATGTTCAACAGTTTTTGTAAGCACAATTTTCATTTGATAACGATCAGCATTTAGTGATTAGTTTATAATTTTTTTATTGTACCTTGTGCTTTATAAAGTTAAGTCATTTCAATATATAAGAATTTGCAGTTGTATAGCTATGATCTAGGCTTAAACTTTGTCTTTCAACCATGACCGTGGATCCATTTAACAATACCCAAATTGCAAAAAATAAACAGCATTAAGGCTAAAGCCAAGAAACTGGAGTGACATGGGCATCACAATTTCAAAAGGGCTATGGAAGCCTTTGAAAAAGCTTTGCAGCAGATTCATTTGATGCATGAATAATCCTAAATTAATTAATCAGCTGCCCCAATGTGGCTGGAGAGTCTAAGCAGCATCCCAGCTGTGTAGCACCTATTTGGAGTGAGTGCTGAATGAGAGGCTGCATTAAAATTAAAACAATTTTGGGTACCTTTGTTCTTTGACTCCTGGCACCTTTGGCATCAATTCCCCTGAGCTCAGTGCCCTGCTGCCCCCTCCCCCGCATGCTGGGAAGGTTCACAATGGGCTGTAAGCAGCCCTTCACTGGTCACTGACACTGATAATGTGGCCCTGCCGATTCCAGCAGATAATATGTTAGAATTCTTCCAGTATATTTCACTGTTTGTAGAATCATCAAAATTATAGCAGAGAAGGAGGCCATTCAATCCGCTGTGCTCATACTGGATATATAAGATATAGGGGGCAGTAGTGGGACCAACATAGTGCAATTGGTTGAAATGCCGACTTCCAGCTAGGCTGCCGCTTTCAGGCATTTTCGGCCCTCTAGACTTTTCAAATTGAACATAAACAGTTGACAAATATGTGACAGCAAACAGCAATAAGAGAGGCTATGTAAGACAGAACTTCGGGAAGAGAGTACAGTTCCAAATCACAGTACCCAACCACAATTAATAACTTCTGAACGTATAGTTACATTGCATCAGTTAAACTTTTATATCAGTATGGCAGATATTTACATCTTTAAATCAGAGAGAAAACTGGAACTACAGGCCAGTTAGCCTCACATCAATTGTCAGGAAAATGCTGGAATCCATTATTAAGGAAGTGGTAACAGGGCATTTAGAAAATCATGATATGATTAGGCAGAGTTAACATGGTTTTATGAAAGGGAAATTGTGTTTAACAAATTTATTAAGAGTTTTTTGATGATGTAACTAGCAGGGTAAATCAAGGGGAAACAGTGGATGTAGGATATTTGGATTTCCAAAAGGCATTCGATAAGATGCCACATAAAAGGTTGTATGCAAGATAAGGGTGCATGGGGTTGGGGGTAATATATTAGCATGGATAGAGGACTGGTTAACGGACAGAAAACATAGAGTAGAGATAAACAGGTCATTTTCTCGTTGGCAGGCTGTAACTTGTGGGGTGCCGCAAGGATTAGTACTAGGCCCTCAGCTATTTACAATTTATATTAATGACTTGGATGAAGAGACCAAGTGTAATGTATCCAAGTTTGCTAACGATATAGAGCTAGGTGGGACTGCACGCTGTGAAGAGGACACAAGGACCATGCAAAGGGATATAGACACATTAAATGAGTGGGCAATAAGGTGGCAGATGGAGTATAATATGGGGAAATGTGAGGTTATTCACTTTGGTGGGAAGAATAGAAAAGCAGAATATTTTTTAAATGGTGCTCAGAGAGATGAAGGTGTCCTCGTACAGGCACACAGAGAGCTATGCAGATACAGCAAGCAATTAAGAAGGCAAATAGCATGTTGGCCTTTAAGGGAGTTGGAGTACAAGAGTAAGGAAATCTTGTTACAATTGTATAGGGCTTTGGCGAGACCACACCTGGCATACAGTGCACAGTTTTGGTCTCCTTCTCTGAGGAAGGCCTTAGAGGCGGTGCAACAAAAAGGTTCACTAGATTGATTCCTGGAATTAGAGAGTTGTCCTATGAGTGGAGATTGAGTAGATTGGTCCTATACTCTTTGGAGTTTAGAAGAATAAGAGGTGAACTCATTGAAACATATAAGATTCTGAGGGGTAGATGCTGAGAGGTTGTTTCCCCTGACTGGAGAGTCCAGAACTAAGGGGCATAGTCTCAGGATAAGGGGTCAGGTATTTAAGACTGAGATGAGGAGGAATTTTTTCACTCAGAGGATTGTGAATTTTTGGAATTCTCTACCCGAAATGGCAGTGCATGTTGAGTCATTGAGTATATTCCAGGCTGAGATAGATAGATTTTTTGACTCTAGAGGAATCAAGGGATATGGCGATCAGGCGGGAAAGTGGAGCTGAGTTCGAAGATCAGCCATGATCTTAATGAATGGCGGAGTAGCCTCGAGGGGCTGTATGACCTACTCCTGCTTCTAATTTTTATGATCTTGTGTTTAAAAATAAGTTCCTGTAATTCAACACTTTTCTTGCATATTTTAATAATGGCAAATATTATTGATGATTTTTATGTTTGTGAAGCATTTGGACACTTGGGGGCCAAAATTCAGGGTTCGAATAAGGCCCGTTACTGCCGTTTTGTAGCGGCCATGCGGCAGAATCGAGTGGCCGGCGCAATGCAGTCGAGGGTGCCCCGACCCAAATTTAGCTCGCCGATTTTTTAGCCAGTCCCCACTTCTGCCCCGTTGCTGCCAACTGCCGCAAGCTCGTCATCAAAACGAGCACCACCGCTCTCCCGCACCTCCAGAACACACCCACCCAAATTCACATAAAAAAAATAATCGATCCACCGCGTGGTGCCCCCGACAGCTTTCTCTGTTGGTGCACCTTCTCCTGTCTGTGTGTGGCACGGCAGCGCACTGTCGCTTCAAGGGGAGGGTGCACTGCCGTGGCCGCCATGTTTTTATTTTTGCCGGCTGATTTCCTGATTGACCGGCAAATTAATGTCCCAGGTTCGGCCGGGCCGCCAACAGGCAGTCTGGCACCCCCTCTTGGGTGCCAGGCCATTGGCCCAACCGAAACTCTTCCTGGTGGCCCACTGGCCGATGCTAAAAAATCCTCGATTCTCCCCACTTTAACGGTGGGAAGAGAGCGTGGTGACGCACATGTGCAGTGACATCACCACCACTCCGCCGCTGTCGCTCAGCTTGGTTTGCATTGGTTCCAATTTCCAGGAGTTCGAGTCAGAGTGTCCCCCAGAAATAGGTGCGAGCCTTATGAATATATGATAATAGCAGTCAGATGACCTAGCTATAACAGTTGATGCCATATGTATCTCAACCAGCTGGATTACCACCATTACATAAAAACAGACTATAGGTATGTAAAAAGGAAAAGATTAGCGAAAGTAACTGGGTCCCTTACAGGTTGCCACAGGAGAAATTATACTGGGAATAAAGAAATTAAACAAATACTTTGTGTCTGTCTTCACAGACGAAGTTGCAAAAAACCTCCCGGAAATAGTGAGAACCAAGGGTCTAGCGAGAATGAGGAACTGAAAGAAATTAGTATTAGTAAAAAAAATAATACTGGACAAATTAATGGGACTGAAAACTGATAAATCCCCTGGACCTAATGGCCTACATCCTAGGGTTTTGAAGGAGGTGGGTGCATTGGTTGTCATCTTCCAAAATTCCATGGATTCTGGAAAGGTTCCCGCAGTTTGGAAGGCAACAAATGTAACCCCACTATTTAAGAAAGGAGGGAGAGAGAAAACGGGAAACTACAGACTAATTAGCCTTGCATCAGTAGTATGGAAAACGCTAGAATCTATTAAGGTCGTGGTAACAGGGCACTTAGAAAATAATAATAGGATTGGGCAGAGTCAATATGGTTTTATGGAAGGGAAATCATGTTTGACAAACCTGTTAGAGCTTTTTGAGGTTGTAACTAGCAGAATAGATAAGGGGAACCAGTTGATGTAGTGTATTTGGATTTTCAGAAGGCATTCAATAAGGTGCCACACAAAAGGTTATTAAAAAAAATTAGAGCTCATGGGATTAGGGATAATATATTAACATGGATTGTGGATTGGTTAATGACCAGAAAACAGAGAATAGGAATAAACGGGTCATTTTCAGGTTGGCAGACTGTAATTAGTGGGATACTGTAAGGATCAGTGCTTGGGCCTCAGCTATTCACAATCTATATCACTGATTTGGATGAGGGGACCAAATGTAATATATCCAAGTTTGCTGATGATACAAAGCAAGGTGGGAATGTAAGTTGTGAGGAGGATGCTGTTATGTATGTTAACTGGGTTTTACCTGCCACCAGAGGGCGTGCCTGTCAGAGTCCTAATGGTCGCTGGCAGACACGTGCAAGCCGTGTATATAACGTTGGCAGCCATGTTGAATCCTCACTTTGAGAATAAATAAACTGGAGTAAGGTCATGCCTGAACTAGCTCATCGTACTTAGCCTTGTGGAGTTATTTGATACTTAACAGATACAAAGAGACTTCAGGGGGGTATAGACAGGCTCCGTGAGTGGGAAAGAACATGGCAAATGGAATGTAATGTGGAGAAATGTGAAGTTATCCACTTTGGTAGGAAAATTAGAAAAACAGTGTATTTTTTAAACGGTGAGAGATTGGGAAATGTTGATGTTCAGAGGGCCCTGGGTGACCTGGTACACGAATCACTGAAAGTTAACATGCAGTTACAGCAAGCAATTAAGAAAGCAAATGATATGTTGGCCTTTATTACAAGAGGATTTGAGTATATGAGTAAAGATGTCTTACTGCAATTATATAGGGCCCTGATGAGACCACATCTGGAGTATTGTGTACAGTTTTGGTCTCCTTACCTAAGGAAGGATATACTTGCCATAGAGGGAGTGCAACAAAGGTTCACCAGACTGATTCCTGGGGTGGGGACGATTGTCCTTTGAGGAGAGATGAGTAGACTAGGTCTATATTCTGTATAGCTTAGAAGAATGAGAGATGATCTCATTGAAACATGGAAAATTCTTACAATGCTTGATAGGGTAGATGCAGGGAGGATGTTTTCCCCGGCTGGGGAGTCTAGAATCAGGGGTCACAGTCTCAGGACTGAGATAAGGAGACATTTCTTCACTCATAGGGTGGTGAATCTTCGGAATTCTCTACCCCAGCGTGCTGTGGATGCTCAGTCGTTGAATATATTCAAGACAGAGATTGATGAATTTTTGAATATTATGGGGATAGTGCAGGAAAGTGGAGTTGAGATAGAAGATCAGCCATGAACTTATTGAGTGGCAGAGCAGGCTCGAGAGGCCAAATGGCCTACTCCTACTGCACCCAATTCACTTAGCATGGGTGGTAGAAGTTGCAGTGTGGCTATTTTGAGCATCTATTAAAGGGATCATCAGCTGCAGTCAGGGAAAGTTGGATGCAGCTTTGGCACACTATTTTTAATGCCAGTTGCTTTCGGTTTAGAGTCTTAAAGGCTTCCACATTTATTGTCCTTGCTGCTCTAAATGCTGTAAAACTTTTGCTGGCTCCTGAAAACTAATGCTTCCTTTCACTTTAATTAACTTTCCACTGTAGACCCGTTAAAATCGACTGCCCTGGTGGATTTCCCACTCAGATTTCCTATAGGAAGCGTGTTTAACCCTGGCAGCTTGCTGAATTAATGTAAATGAGGCCCAGCCATGAAAATGGCACAGGCCCCACACTAACTCCTTCAGATGTGCACAGTGCCTTCCCAATATGCGCTCAAACAAACCGTCCCCATAATTTGCAAAATGCTGCCTATTCTGTAAAACTGTTATTATCAGCCCCAGCATTTACTGCAATATACGTTTTACATATAGCAACAATAGTACAATGTATTATAAATATATAAGAAATAATTTGATGAGTCCACACTACCAGCAAGGAACCTCGCCCATCAGCAACATCTTATCAGAAATTCAAACATATTCTGCCCATGAATTTCCAATCATTTTAGTCAGAAAATTGTGAGCACTGTGCATAAATTTCTGGTGTGCACTCCCTGCGACTGAGGCTCCCCACCTGCAGATATAATAGATATTAAAACATATTTCCATTTTGAGATAAGAAAAAAATAGTTCCATACACTAAACTGGTAATTCAACATTTAATTTGTCATTTCAGTTAATTTCACCTAAATTGGAGTTTTCCACAACAACAACTATTACAGAGTGTTTTCCTAGATGTGCAAAGAAAATTTCTTCCAGTTTATGCCTGGTAAGTCTTTAATATAAATGCTATATTTTTTTAGAGATCCTACATTGTAAAAACTGTTTTTTGTCAAAACTTTAAAACTATTCATGAATTTAGAAAAAAATTTAAACTGAAAAAACTGATATATTTAATAACACGTGTTTTATTTGTAGTAACTCATGTGCATTAGTTTTATAATACAGCAAATCCATAACCAAATTATCCATGTAATCCAACATAATTTAATTGGATTAACTGTAGCTTTGTCAGATATGTGGTGTAAACCCACATTTATGCACGTAAATTAGGTTTTCGTCGCACCTCCGATTAAGTTATGGCAGAAAGTCCAAGGATATTCAGGGCCTAAGAAGAAAGAATATATAAAAAGTCCGTTTTGTAAAGTCACAGCTTTGGTTTTGGCAAACCTTATTTGTTTCACAGTCAGAAAGTGGAAAAAAAGAGAATCAATTTAGAAGACCAAGGTGTGCAAAATCATTTAACCTGATAGGAAAATCGTGCACTGAAAGAAGATCTGAAAAGGAACGCAAGAAGCCAGTAATACCAACCAGGTCAAGATCGCTTTCTCCCTACTGCAGGAAGTGTTTACACGAGCTTTGTTTAGATGATATGCAACATCCATCCCCACGCAAGTCAGATTCAATTTGCAAGAGTTCTTTTATGATAGAACCTGTAAGTATTTTTGAATTGATTTAAACGCTATAGAAATATATTTATAGAATTTAATAATTTCTTACTTTAACAATCTCTCATTTATCACGCAGTAAGTATTAGGGGAGGTGGCTGAAAGCATTGGTTTAGTTAGAAGGAGGCTTTTGACGGTTAGGAGAGATGGAGGAGTTTAGGGGTTTAACACCTTAACAATTATTGATAGTGGGACGGAGACAGGGGAGTGGACATAGGACCAATAGAAATTTCAGAGGTAGGGTGGCAAGGCCGTGTAGGGCTTTGCACACACGAACAAAGGATTGTGAAATCAATGAGCTGGAGCTCAGGAGCAGTGAGGAATTCAAGGCCTGTGAATAGATGAGTGTGAATAGCAGAGTATTGGATAAATTGGAGTTTACGCAAGGTGGAGCTAAGGAGATTGAGAGGAAAGCATTGGAAGAGTCAAGCAGGGAGTGGACAAAGGCTTTGAGAGTTCCAGCTGCAGTGAGTGAAGAAAAGTAGAAAGAGACAGTCTCGGGAGAGGACATGGATAGGTTTTGAAGCTCAGCTCATGGCCAGACAAAGCACTGGTGAGGATGGAATCAGGGAATAGGATGTAAAGTTTTAAACTGGACCTGAACAGGATGGCCTTGATCTTGCCAATATTAACAACTAATATATATATATATTGGTTTTGATATAGTAAAGTGTGCCAAGGTGCACCTCTAAGGCAAAAATGGATGCTAATCAGTCTTGGCAGTTGATAGAATATGGGGTTTGAAACTGAGCTCAAGATCAAACAAGGCACCGGGATTGGACGCAGTGGGTTCAACCTGAGCAAGCAGCTCGGGAGGGAGGCAAACCGAATAGCTGCAGTCTTGCCGGTATTAAGTTGGAGAAAGATTTCATTCATCCATGTCTGAATATCAGACAGCACATACAGTGGTGGAGCAATAGATCTAGATGCTATCCCCATGCATACATCGATGTCATTAAAGAGAATTATGCAGAAGAGGAAAAGGAGGGGGCAATGCACTAAAAATGTCTTTTTACTATTGATCCCTTTGGTTTCTTGTTTCCATTTAAATCATTTTACTGTCAGTAGCAGTGTTATATTGCTGTTAAAAGATTGATACACATGTAATAAACTATAAAGACATGAAGGAGGCTCTCCAATGATTCAGCTAGTTCACGCAGTGAGATTAGCAAGATCCCAGGTTCAATCTGTAGTTTGTGTTTTGTTAGCTGTTCCCAACTATGCCAAAAATTGGCCTCTTGCCTCTTGTTTTAGGGAGGAGAAAGTCTTCCAAGATTCCCCCTGCTGATCTAGTAACACCCTGCTGAAAGCATGCATTTGTGAATGTTGGGTGAGGACAGGGCCGTACTGGCTGTTATGTCTCTCATGACTAAATAGCCCATCAATACTGTGTCAAGACAAGTTTGGAACAATTACCATTTTCTTCTCCCCTTGCTTCAGTTCCCTACCTTTTTATGTTTTAAGTAATAATTAATGACATTTTGTAAGTGCTTTTCTCTTTTTGAGATCGAAGAAGAGCACCTTGGGTGAGGTACTGGAGGAGCGAGGACTGGGATTCATACAAAAGTCAGTTGAGGTTAACTAAAAGGCATATTAAAAGTTGAGAGGTCAATTGAAAAACAAAGTAGATTGCCTATGAAAGACCAAATAAGTCCATTTAAAAGCTTACGTTTAGAAGAAAGACTAGATCAGGATGCAGAAAATATGTTAGATAGATTCTTCAATGCAGTCTTCACAAATTTCACACCTCGTTTTTTTCGCTCAATAATTTATAACATAAGGCTAGTGGATCTCCAATGGTGTTGGCAACAATCAGGAAACATCAAATTTCCCTGAGTACATTCAAAAGCAAAGAAACAAAAAAGATGCATCCCCTCCTCCCAAAAGTAGTGCATGTTGGAAACTGCATGTTATTAAGCTAATAAATGCCAACTGCGTACAAAAAGACTAACCAAGGGATGCAGCTACAGAAGTAGTGAAACTCACAGAGGAATGAAAAAAACATAGGTAAGCGGCACACAAAACTGAGAAACAGAAGCCAGAGCTTTAGCTTCTGCTAAAGAAAGCATTCAGATAAGAACTATTTAGGTACCGACACAGAGGAGTCCCTGGATGAAGAAACTCCGGTCCTGTGGGGCAAGGGAAAATAGCAGAAAGAGCCTGCAAAATTGATCTTGAAATGAGAAAAACAATCAGAAAAGTTTCATGACTCATTTAGTTAAGCTGAAAAAAAGTGGGTAACTAAAGCAAGGAAAATGATGAGTAGTTGTTCCGTACTTACTACGATCCAGCAGGAAGATTAATGAGGTGACTTAGAGCTTTAAGGCTGCCTAAAGAGTACTGCTGTAGGTATAAGTACGAGTATCTTCAGCTTCCGAAGTTTATATCCATCTCGTGGTACAAATGCGCAGCTCTAGGCATAACTGTGAAATATATCTTTATAATAGGGAACTCCTATTGAGATATTACCTAGCGGTATGAGCTCCAGCCTTCACTCAGCGGTAGTACTTTCAGCTCTGAATCAGGCAGTTGTGGGTTCCACATTTCACAACCTTAAAGTAAAAAATCTAGGTGAAAAATCTAGACATCTGGATCATAGTCAGTATAAGTGCACAATATTGCTGCTCAGTGTAATAGATTATTTTGCATTAAGATTGAGAGCTAATCAAACTTCACATGAGTATATTTTCACGGTACATAGAACTATACAATCTTACAGCCATTCGGCCCATCATTCCTGTGCCAGCTCTTTGACAGAACTATTCAATTAGTCCCATTCCCCTGCTCTATCCCCATAGCCCTACAAGTTTCTTCCTTTTAAGTATTTGTCAATTCCATTTTGAAAGTTACTATTAAATCTGCTTGCACTACCCTTTTAGGCAGTGCATTCCATATAATAACTCTCTGCATCACCTCTGACTCTTTTGTCAATTACTTTAAATCTGTGTCCTCTAGTTACTGACCCTTCTGCCACTGGAAACAGTTTCTCCCTTATTTACTGTCTCAAAAACCTTCATGATTTTGAACTTCTCTGCTCCAACGAGAACAATCCCAGTTTCTCTAGTCTCTGCACATAACTGAAGTCCCTCATCCCTGGTACCATTCTAATAAATATCCTCTATACCCTCTCCAAGGCCTTGACATCCTTTCTAAAGTGTGGAATTTGTTATGAAGATAATAGAAAAAGTGGCACTAAAATAAATTATCTCTTTTTGTGTCATTGGAAAAGAAATGAAATAATTATTGTACATGGAGAAAATGTACTGGCCAAAACAACATATTTTCTGATGACCTTTTTGATGCCGTTGTTTAGAGAGACAATACTGTAATACAAAATATTGTGATGCTGGAAGATGTACTTGCTTCGTACAAGTGAGATTGGACCTATCTGTTAGGATATTACTCTCTTTTAAAAATGTAACTCTTATTGCAATACCAGTAAGTTATCACATCAGGTCATAATCTTGTTGCACAGATCACCAACAAGATAATTCATTGAGCAGTAGGGTTCCTTAGTTTGAGGCATGAAAATTGAAGCAGAGATTAGCCTGTTTGCATCATAGATATTTTGTTTGTCAAAATTTTGAAAAATAATATAAAAATGTCAGCATTATAATTATAAAGCATTTTTTGTTTTTATTAGTGTGACAGAAGTCAGTCAGAGAAAAAGTATACATCATCGCTATCATGCTCATCCTTTGATAAATGTTCAAGGGCCAGGCCAAGAACTGCTTCTCCGTCACGCTACAGTCATGGTACGATTTTATCTGTGCACATTATGATTATAATAAATTGGGAAACGAATTGTGTAAATGTATCAAAAACTGGTTTGAATGAATAATTAACTAATTATGAAGATGGTTAAAAAAGATTCTATTTAATGCATACGTTTGTTGTATTTTATTTTATCTGTGTTTGTTTTTATATTAACTTATGGGATATGGGCGTCAGTCGCAAGGCTAGCATGTATTGCCTCGCCCTAGTTTCTCTTGAGAAAATGGTGGTGGGCAATGTTCCCTGTAAGCTATGCTTTATTCTGCGCGCCCTGTTTCTTTTATTGTGTGGACCCTTTAAAATTCCGCACGTGCGAAGTATTTACAATGGAGAAGCTGGTGAGTAGCCTGCGCAGGACCATGACCATGCAGCTTCGAGGTTACATTGATGGTGGGCCACCTTCTTGAATTGCTGCAGTCTATGTGATGAAAGTGCTTGCATAGTGCAGGTAGATAGGGAATTCCTGGATTTTGACCCAACGACAATAAAGGAATGAGACCTGGAATATCCAGGTCTGTGCCAAGTTTCTAGCCTTTCCGATGAACAACAGCAGTGTGCCAGAATGGTTGTGTGGAATTGGATAAATAGTTGAAGTGGAAAAATCTGCAGAGCTGTCGGGAAAGAGCATGGGAGTGAGACGAATTGGATAGCTTTTTCAAAGAGCCAGCACAGACACAAGGAGCCGAATTGATCTTTCTGTGCTGTATCATTTTATGATTTTATTATTCTATGATATCACCAAATGGCTACTGGGTGACAAGGCACAGCTGTTGCCATAGCCGATGACCCCATTCCAAGTAATATGAACACAAAAGAGGAGAGGAGCGATCAGGCTGGAGATTGAGAGGTCCATTGGGTGGCTATCTGAAAGCACGCTACCGATAGATAAGTCGGATGGAGCTCTACAGTATGCACCACATAGCGTTTCCACAATTGTCAACCCCTGCTGTACCTATCAGGAAGGGCTGTGGTTTGATGTGGCTTAAAAGGAGATGCTGGCTCCAGAAGATCCTGAAATGCAGGGGCCAGAACATGTGGACAACATCCACTCAGAGGAGTCCTTGTTAACAGCTGCAAAAGACATTGGAGAGCAGAAAATTTCAAAGTGGACTGGTTTCCCCCTCTTGCTCCTCATCACCATCATCTCTATACTTGACAAAGGAGAAAAAACTCCCGATGTCCTTTTTCGCCTTCTCCTCCTCCTTAATGTTATCATCATCATAATAATAATCTTCCTCCTGCTGTGCATTCTGCTACCATAGTGGATCTGCAGGAACAGATGGTAGAAAGTAAAAATGGGTGACCTACTACCTACCTACCTACCTACCTACCTACCTACTCCTACCTACTGAGATCATCATGTATTCCTGATCTATTCAAAGTTGATGAAAGATTAGATGGTTAACTCCTGGACAATGTGACCCAGGAATAAAGCTCTGGTTACTGAGACCTCTGCCTAATCCACAGAATTAGTGCACAAAAGGTATATAAGGCCGATGGTGGCACCAGGACATTGATCGATCAAACAATAGTTGATTCATAAGGCCATTAATAAAAGCAACATCTTCCAGTTATGTAACACCTTATTTGTTCATCTAAATTGTCGAAAAACATCCCAAAGAACTTAAAGGAGTGCAGGCTATGCTGGTGCCAAGTCTTTGCGGGAAGTTTAGAAGAGTGGGCCTTAGTGCAGGACATGAGGTGGACAGTCAGTTGTGGATAATTTGGAATTCATAGAAGTTGGAACATCACTAAAGAAAGCATTGAAGAAGTCAAGGCTTGAGGTTATGAGGACTTGGATAAGGGTTTTACTGACAGTGAGGGCGAGACAGAGGCAGTCTGTTGCAGAGGTGGAAGTAAGCACGCTTCATAATGGATAAGATTGAAGCTCAGCTCTGGGTTGAAAACCGTAGAGAGCAACCTGATTCTGCCTGAGCAAGGGGCTAAGGGGAACAATGGTGACGATGGCAAGTGTGCAGAGTTTTTTGCATGGGTTAAAAATAAAGGCATCAGTCGTCTTGATTTTTATTTTCTGTGTACTTCCCTGCAGTTCTTTTAAGGAATCACAGTGTATAATTGGGAGTGCTTCCATTAATGTGAAGATTGTGTTAGGTCATCACATCAGTTTGATAATGATATTGGGCATATTTAATAAGTGAGTCTTTTGTGCATATTTTCACATTCATTTTCTTGATTAGCAGCTGACGCAGTTCTATGCCTACCACTATTTACATTTCGTTAAGCTACAGTTTAGATGCATTTTGTGCTAATCTTTAATTACATATAGAATTACATAGATTATAAAACACAGAAACAGGCCATTCAGCCCAACCTGCCCATGCCAGCATTTATGCTCCACTTGACCTCTTCCCATCCTTCCTCATCTAACTATGTCAGCATAACCCTCCTTTTTTAAAAATTTCACAATACTCTTATCAGTGTCTACATGCTGACATCTAATAACTGTATTTCTAAGCTTTTATACTTTTAGGTAATTTGGTCCATTAGTACAATGGCCGGGATTACATTCATGCTCATGTTCAAGTCATGCAACTTTTCCAGACCTTTTTCCAGTCCTAGGGAGGGCTGAATTCCAAAGGATGAACACATCTAGGCAACTTTTACAAATTTCATACAAAAACAAAATACTGCGGATGCTGGAAATCTGAAATAAAAACAGAAAATGCTGGAAATACTCAGCATCATCTGTGGAGAGAAAATCAGAGTTAATGTTTCAGGTCGATGACCATTCATCAGAACTGGAAAAACTTAGACGTAACAGATTTTAAGCAAGTGCAGGGACAGGGAGAGGGGAGAAAAGGACAAAAGAATAGTTCTGTGATAGGATGGAAGGCAGGGAGTGATTAAATGACAAAAAGTATAATAGTACAAAGCAAAAGGAGATGGTAATGGGACAAGCAAAGAAACAAAAGATGAGTCCAGAAGAGGTGTAAATGGGAATGGCAGAATCATCAACAGCTGCCATGTGAAAAAATAGGGGCATAAGTTATGGTCTGAAATTGCTGAACTCGAAGTTGAGTCCAGAAGATTGTAAAGTGCCTAATCAAAAGATGAGGTGTTGTTCTTCGAGCTTACGTTGAACTTCATGGAACCATGTAAGAAGCCAAGAACAGAGAGGTCAGAGTGGGAGTGCAAGTGACAGGCGACCAGAAGCTCAGGGTCACGCATGCGAATTGAACGGAGGTGTTCCGCAAAGCGATCACCCAATCTGCATTTGGTCTCGCCAATGCAGACCACATCGTGAGCAGCGAATACAGTATACTAAATTGCAAGAAGTACAAGTAAATCGATGTTTCAACTGGAAGGAGTGTTTGGGGCCCTGGACTGTGGGAAGGGAGGAGATAAAAGGGAAGGTGTTGCATCTTCTGTGCTTGCACGGGAAGGTGCCTTGGGAAGGGGAGGGGGTGTTGGAGGTAATTGAGGAGAGGACCAGGATGTCATGGAGGGAGTGGTCCCTTCAGAATGCTGAAAGGGAGGGGAAGATGTGTTTGGTGCTAGGAACACATTGGAGGTGGCGGAAATTGCGGAGGATGATCCGTTGAATGTGGAGGCTAGTGGTTTGACAGGTGAGGACAAGGGGATCCCTATTGTGGGAGGGAAGGGAAGGGGTGAGAGCAGAAGTGTGGGAAATGAAATGGACACAGTCGAGGGCCATGTCAACCATGGTAGAGGTGAATCTTCGGTTGAGGAAAAAGGAAGACATATCGGACACATGCAGGCTCTCAACCTCTCTTCAGCAGCACCGACTCACTCTATTTCAAAGCTGTCCTGGTACACAGTTCCATTTCATCCTTCGCCTCCTCCGGTGCTTTAACAAAAACGTATTTTCTTTTCAGGTGTCATTGATCGCAAGCTTCAACAACTCTTGGACACCAACGCACCTCCGGAACCTTCATCCCCATCACTTTCTTCTGGCCCCATCCCTTCTTGCAATCTCACCCCCAGCCATGTTTTCATTATCCCCTGTGACCTTTCCCTCTCTAACCCCAAACCATCAGTCCTCAGCAAAGGCCTGAGCTTCATCCTCTTATGCCCCCATGTCAATAAATTTCGAGCTCCGCATGACGCTGAGCTCTTTTTGCATCGCCTTCATTTCTGTGCCCACTTCTTTGACCAAGAGTCTTTCCCCCCACACAGCTGACCCTTTCTCCCATTTTCAGAATTTTCGTTCTACCTTGATCCCTCCTTCTGGCCTCTTACCCTCTCTAGATCTTTTCATTGCGAACTGCCGGTGTGACATTGGCTGTCTCAATTTCTCTGCTTCCCTCACTCACTCCAACCTCCCTCTCAACTTGCAGCACTCCGCTTGCTCAGATCCAACCCCATCAAACCTGCTAACAAGGATGGCACTGTTGTTGTTTGGCGTACTGACCTCTACCTTGCAGAGGCTGAACAGCAACTCTCTAACACCCACTCCTACCTCTCCCTGGACCATGTTCCCACTACCGAACATCAAGCTGTTGTTTCCAACACTGTCACTAACCTCATCTCTTCTGCAGATCTTATCTCCACAGCCGCCAACCTTATAGTTTCCCAACCCCACATAGCCCGCTTCTACCTCCATCCCAAGATCCACAAACAGGTAGAAGACACTAAAAACATCCCAATAGTGGATAATCAAGGGGCTATAGGTCGGGAGGAACTAAATACAATCACTATCACTAATGAAGTAGTACTAGGTAAAATAATGGGACTAAAGGCGGACAAGTCCCCTGGACCTGATGCCTTACATCCTAGGGTCTTAAGAGAAGTGGCTGCAGAGATAGTGGATGCATTGGTTGTAATTTATCAAAATTCCTTGGATTCTGGAGCGGTCCTAACAGATTGGAAAACCGCAAATGTAACACCCCTATTTAAAAAAGGAGGCAGACAAAAAGCAGGAAACTATAGGCCAGTTAGCTTAACATCTATCATTGGGAAAATGCTGGAGTCCATTATTAAGCAAGTAGTAGCGGGACATTTGGAAAAGCATAATTCAATCAAGCAGAGTCAGCATGGTTTTATGAAAGGGAAATCATGTTTGACAAATTTGCAGGAGTTCTTTGAGGATGTAATGAGCAGGGTGGATAAGGGAGAACCAGTGGATGTGGTGTATTTGGATTTCCAGAAGGCATTGGATAAGGTGCCACACAAGAGGTTACTGCACAAGATAAAAATTCACTGGGTTGGGGTAATATATTAGCATGAATAGAGGATTGGTTAACTAACAGAAAACAGAGAGTCGGGATAAATGGGTCATTTTCCAGTTGGCAAACAGTGACTAGTGGGGTGCCGCAGGGATCGGTGCTGGGTCCTCAACTATTTACAATCTATATTAATGACTTGGATAAAGGGACTGAGTATAATGTAGCCAAGTTTGCTGATGATATAAAGATGGGTGGGAAAGCAAATTGTCAGGAGGCCACAAAAAATCTGCAACGGGATATAGACAGGCAATGTGAGTGGGTAAAAATTTGGCAGATGGAGTATAATGTGGGAAAATGTGTAGTTATCCACTTTTGCAGAAATAATAGAAAAGCAAATTATAATATAAATGGAGAAAAATTGCAAAGTGCTGCAGAACAGAGAGACCTGGGGATCCTTGTGCATGAACCACAAAAATTTAGTATGCAGGTACAGCAAGTAATCAGGAAGGCAAATGGAATGTTGGCCTTTATTGCAAGGGAGTTAGAGTATAAAAGCAGAGAAGTCCTGCTACAACTGTATAGCATTGGTGAGGCCACACCTGGGGTACTGCTTACAGTTTTGGTCTCCGTATTTAAGGAAGGATATACTTGCATTGGAGGCTGTTCAAAGAAGTTCACTAGGTTGATTCTGGAGATGACGGGGTTGACTTATGAGGATAGGTTGAGTAGGTTGGGCCTATACACATTGGAGTTCAGAAGGACGAGAGGTGATTTTATTAAAACATAAAATAATGAGGAGGCTCAGCAAGGTGGATGCAGAGAGGATATTTCCACTCATAGGGGAAACTAAAACTAGGAGACATAGGGCCCAAGTTTCCACATGATACGCGCCTGATTTTTAGGAGCAACTGGTGGCGAACGGACTATTTTAGAAATCGCAATTCTCCACATTTTTTTTCTGCAGTTCTAGTCAGGTAGAACAGTTCTAGTCAGGTAGAACAGAATTTTTTCTTCAAAAGGGGGTGTGTCCAGCCACTGACGCCTGATTTGAAAGTTTCCACAGTGAAAATGTACTCCCAACTAAAGTAGAATGGAGCCAGTGAAGATTTTTGTAGAACTGAAAAAACCTGTTCTACACATAAAAAAATCAGGCGCAGGTTACAAATTAGGCGTCCAGAACAAGGTGGGGGAGAGGCGGGGTGGGGAAGGGAACGCATTAAATTCGACAATAATTCCTTATTTATACTTCTACAAATATTATACAAATAAATCCAACCTGAATAAACATTTATAAGCCAAGAAAAGATTAAATAAACCATCTTCCTACCTGTGTGAAAGTGCTTCAGCCAGGGAGAATTCTGCAGCCGTTCGTGCCGCTGAGCGGGAGGGGGAGAGAGAGAGAGGGAGAGAGAGAGAGAGAGAGAGGGGGGGGAAGGAGAGAGAGAGAGGGGGGGAGGGGAGAGAGAGAGGGGGGGAGGGGAGGGAGGGGGAGAGAGAGGGGGGGAGGGAGAGAGAGAGGGGGGGAGGAGGAGGGGGGGGAGGGAGAGAGGGAGGGAGAGAGAGAGAGAGAGCGGGGGGGGGGGTCGGGTCGGGGAACAGGAGCGCGGGTCGGGTCAGCCGGGGGGGGGGGAGCGGGTCTCGGGTCGGGTCGGGGGGGGTCGGGGCGAGAGCGGGTGTCGCGGCGGGGGGGAGCGGGTCTCGGGTCGGGGGGGTGGGGAACAGGTCTCGGGTCGGGTCGGGGCGGGGGGGGGATCGGGTGTCGGGTCGGGGGGGGGGAGCGGGTGTCGGGTCGGGGGGGGAGCGGGTGTCGGGTCGGGGGGAGCGGGTGTCTGGTCGGGGGGGGGGAGTAGGTCTCGGGTCGGGTCGGGGCGGGGGGGAGCGGGTCTCGGGTCGGGGGGGGAACGGGTGTCGGGTCGGGGGGGGTAGCGGGTGTCGGGTTGGGGGGGGGAGCGGGTGTCGGGTCGGGGGGAGCGGGTGTCTGGTCGGGGGGGGAGCGGGTCTCGGGTCGGGGCGGGGGGGGGGAGCGGGTCTCGGGTTGGGGCGGGGGGGAGCGAGTGTCGGGTCTGGTCGGGCGGGAAGCAGGAGCTGGCCGTGGGAGGAGCCTCATTCACGCAGCCCCAGTGAGGCCATTCAGCCAGGGCTAGGGGCTGCATGCTTCGGGCCCCTCCCACACAGTTCGGCGCCTGGAGCTACTGCACTTGCGTGCCGACTGTAGCGCGCTTGTGCAGAGGTCCCGGCACTGTTTTAGGCGCGAAAAACGGGCGCCCAGCTCGGAGGGGCGCCAGCTTTTTTTCTTGTGGAAACTTGGGCCCTTTGTCTCAGAATAAGGGGCTGCCCATTTAAAACTGAGATGAGGAGGAATTTATTCTCTGAGGGTTGTAAATCTATGGAATTCTCTGCCTTAGAGAGCTGAGGAGGCTGGGTCATTGAATATATTTAAGGCGGAGATAGACGGATTTTTGAGCGATAAGGGAGTAAAGGATTTACGGGGAGCAAGCAGGGAAGTGGAGCTGAGTACATGATCAGATCAGCCAGGATCTTATTAAATGGCGGAACAGGCTCAAGGGACCAAATGATCTACTCCTGCTCCTATTTCTTATGTTCTTATGCAGGACTGCCCTGGTAGATCCAGTGTTTCAGCCTGCTCTTGACACACGGAACTGATTTCTTCTTATCTCGACTCATTTTTCTTCTCCCCTTGTCCTGTTTCTTCCCACCTACATATGAGACTCTTCCGACACCCTCCGTCACTTTAACAGTTTCCAGTTTCCTGGCCCCAACTGTCTCCTTTTCACTATGGATGTCCACTACACCTCCATCCCCCACCAGGATGTTCTGAGGTCATTCCACTTCTTCCTTGAACAGAGGCCCAACCAGTCCCCATCCACCACCATCCTACTCCACTTGGCTGAACTTGTCTCAGATTGAACAACTTCTCCTTTGACTCCGTTCACTTCTTCCAAATTAAAGGTGTTGCTATGGAACCCGCATGAGTCCTAGCTATGCCTGCCTTTTCATGGGATATGTGGAACATTCTTTGTTCCAGTCCTACTCAGGTCCCCGCCCTCACCTCTTTTTGATGATTTTATCGGTGCCATTTCCTGCTCTCGCCCTGAACAACACAATTTAATTCACTTTGCTTCCAATTTCCACCCTTTCCTCACCCTCACATGGTCCATCACTGACTCTTCCCTTCCTTGACTTCTCTGTCTCCACTTCTGGGGATAGGCTATCGACAAACATTCACTATAAACCCACTGACATCCACAGCACTCTGGACTACGCCTCTTCCCATCCCGCTTCCTATAAGTACTCTATTCCATTCTCCCAGTTTCTCCACCGCCGTTGCATCTGTTCTGACAATGCCACCTTCCATACTAGTGCTTCTGAAATGTCTTCCTTTTTCCTTAACTGAGGATACCCCACTACCGTGGTTGATAGGGCCCTCGACCGTGTCCGTTCGATTTCCCACACTTCTGCTTTCACCTCACCTTTCATCTCACCAGCCTCCAACATTTCTGCCACCTCCAGCGTGATCCCCCCACTAAATACATCTTCCCCTCCCCTCCCTTTTCAGCATTCCGAAGGGACCGCTCCTTCCGCGACATCCTGGTCCACTCCTCAATCACACCCAACAACCCCTCCCCTTCCCACAGTATCTTACCGTGCAAGTGCAGGAGTTGCAACGCCTGCTCTTTTATCTCCTCCCCATTGTCCAGGGCCCCAAACACTACTTCCAGGTGAAACAGCGATTTACTTGTACTTCTTGCAATTTAGTATACTGTATTCGCTGCTCACGATGCGGTCTGCATTGGAGAGACCAAATGCAGATTGGGTGACCGCTTTGCAGAACACCTCCATTCAGTCCATAAGGGTGACCCTGAGCTTCCTGTCGCTTGTCACTTTAATTCTCCGCTCCACTCCTGCTCTGACCTCTCTGTCCTCAGTCTCTTAAACGAAGCTCAATGTAATCTCATTTTTCGATTAGGCACTTTACAGCCTTCTTGGCTTAACACTGAGTTCAACAATTTCAGACCATCACCTCTGCCCCAATTTTTTTCACATGGCAGCTATTGATGATTCTGCCATTACCATTTACAGCTCTTCTAGACTCATTTTTTGTTTCTTTAAAATCCCATTACCAGCTCCTTTTGCTTTGTACTACCATACAATTTGTCATTTAATCACTCCATGCTTTCCATCCTATTACATACCTTCCCTTTTGTTCTTTCCTCCCCTTTCCCTGTCCCTGCATTTGCTTAAAATCTGTTACATCTCTAACTTTTTCCAAGTCTGACAAAAGGTCATGGACCTGAAATATTAACCCTGTTTCTCTCTCCACAGATACTGCCTGACCTGAGTATTTCCAGCATTTTCTGTTTTTATTTTACAATCTGCACAATTAGTGAATGAGGTGAAGGGGTTAACTGTAGGAGCTCACAAAGCAATATAGGTGCCATCTTTTGCACCCTAGCCCCTACAAATACCAGCAATTCCTAAAATCGAGTGTCTCCATCTTCCTGCTGATTTTCTTTGATGCTAAACTGAATGAATTCCCCAGCTCTCTTGAAAGGTGCGTTAGTCACCTGATGAATACATGCCTGTGTAGCCGTATATGTGCGTCCAGGAACGGGCTCTTTTCCCAGCAGCACAACTACAACTGAGATTCATCTGTTAATTCAACAGAAGACACCACCACTTGCCTGGATAGTACCCTGGGTGGTAATTCAGAGATCCACTTGGTTGCATGGAATGACCCAGTGCCATAAGAGGAGTGTGATTGTCACCTTCATAACCACAGACAACACTATTATTGGCAGGTCCACATGCCGAGACTGGCTATTATTTTTTTGATGAAGCTTATTCTCCTAATATACATCTGCTTGTTAATGTCTTCATAGGACCTGCATTATCTGTATATTTTTGGGAGGGTAATATCTTCTAGGGCACATCCTCATATGCTACTTCACTCACCTCTTCTGCTGTTCCTCCTGCCCTATGATAATTGCTTATAAAAGTATGTCCTTACAGAATGGTATACCTGATCCTCAGAAGCTTTAATTGTGAATGGAGGGGGGTCAACATTTTTTGATGGTCTCACAGTCCCACAGGCAGTCAGAAGTATATCCAAGGCTGTTCACACTGAATGTCAAAAAATTACTCCAAAAAGTTGTTTCCAGCTGCAGTGATTTCTACTCAAACTTTCAGCAATCAGCAGGCTAGTAATATTTTCATTATTTTCATTATTTTCATTATATTTTCATTATAACTTACCAGCAATGTATTATAAACATAAATCCAGGAATCCAAAGCTGCAACTCTGCTGGTCCTCATTTCAATATTTGGTAATTAAGTGCACGGCAACTCAGCGGCCGGATCACAGAAAGAGCTAAATGGTATTTAGAAATTCAGGTGCTTTGTTTTTGTAATGAAAACTGGCATAATTAACCTCCTTACTCGTTTGCTTGTGGGTCAAGTGAGTTGCCTCAATTTGAGGCCCCTGAAAATTGGGTGGAGTTTCAAGGCCAAAGTATAATGTTAAAATTGAAACTGAGAGATAGAAATACAGGTTAGCTTCCTTAATGTAATCACAGCAGCATTTCAAAGTCACCTATTAATATCCTAACTTGTCATATGCAGTTAGAAAAGAATGAATCATAATTAGAAAAAGGAGATGGACAACTGAGCGCTAATATCAAATGCAAAAATATCTATATGTAATTGTATGATCGGAATTATATTACCATCTTATTAATTTGTTAATATTGCCAGTTGCTGTATAATATGGGAGAAATAATTGTGTTTTTCATACTTATGAATATTGGAAACATAAGTAAAGCAATTGTATAGGAATTAAACTGTTTGATGTTACAAAAAAGGTATAGGAAATATGTAAGGCTCTTAACTCAATATTAAGATGACTGAGGAGTGATCTTTTTGATATTGCTGTTATCAGTTAGAAGGCAGGCAAGTGAATGAAAGCTTTATAGATACAATTGGGATTGAGGACCAAAACACACATTTCTCAACGTCACAGGCAATGACTGATAAAGGAATATATATTAGCTTTTTTGTGCTCCTCATTTTTTTTGTTTCTTTTTGTAGATACTTGCGGATCAAAATATGGTGCAGACAAGGTGAGAAGAACTTAAACTTATGTTATAATTTCCAGTGTGCATACACAACAGGATTAAATCAAGCTTATTGCCACATGTTACTTTATAGTTACTTCATAATTAACCAGAGCACATAAGAGAAGCAAGTATAGGAGAACATCTAGGCAATAGCGATCATAACATAATAAGATTTAAGATCATAAGAACATAAGAAATAGGAGCAGGAGTAGGTCATTTGGCCCCTTGAACCTACTCTGCCATTCAATAAGATCATGGCTGAACTGATCATGGACTCAGCTCCACTTCCCTGCCCGCTCCCCATAACCCTTTACTCCTTTATCGCTCAAAAATCTGTCTATCTCCGCCTTAAATATATTCAATGACACAGCCTCCACAACTCTCGGGGGCAGAGAATCCCATAGATTTACAACTCTCTGAGAGAAGAAATTCCTCCTCATCTCTGTTTCAAATAGGCGGCCCCTTATTCTAAGATCATGCCCTCTAGTTCTAGTCTCCCCCATCAGTGGAAACATCCTCTCTGTTTCCACCTTGTCAAGCCCCTTCATAATCTTATACATTTGGATAAGATCTCCTCTCATTCTCCTGAATTCCAATGAGTAGAGGCCCAACCTATTCAACCTTTCCTCATAAGTCAACCCCCTCATCCCCGGAATCAACCTAGTGAACCTTCTCTGAACTGCCTCCAAAGCAAGTATATCCTTCATAAATATGGAAACCAAAACTGCACGCAGTATTCCAGGTGTGGCCTCACCAATACCCTGTATAGCAGATTTTTTGTGTCCTCCTCACACATTGCTTTTCCTCCCATCTTTGTATCATCAGCAAACTTGGCTACGTTATACTCAGTCCCTTCTTCCAAGTCGTTAATGTAGGTTGTAAATAGTTGGGGTCCCAGCACTGATCCCTGCGGCACCCCACCAGTTACTAGTTGCCAACCAAAGAATGAATCCTTTATCCCGACTCTCTGTTCTCTGTTAGTTAGCCAATCCTCTATTCATGCTAATATATTACCCCCAAACCTGTGAACTTTTATCTTGTGCAGTAACCTTTTATGTGGCACCTTGTCAAATGCCTTCTGGAAGTCCAAATACAACACATCCCCTGGTTCCCCTTTATCCACCCTGTTCATTACATCTTCAAAGAACTCCAGCAAATTTGTCAAACATGACTTCCCTTTCATAAATCTATGATGACTCTGCCTGACTGAATTTTGCTTATCCAAATGTCCTGCTACTGCTTCTTTAATAATGGATTCCAACATTTTCCCAACCACAGATGTTAGGCTAACTGGTCTATAGTTTCCTGCTTTTTGTCTGACTCCTTTTTTAAATAGGGGCATTACATTTGCAGTTTTCCAATCTGCTGGGACCTTCCCTGAATCCAGGGAATTTTGGTAAATTACAACCATTACATCCACAATCCCTGCAGCTACTTCTCTTCAGACCCCAGGAAGAAAGCCATCAGGTCCAGAGGATTTATCTGCCTTTAGACCCATTATCTAACTGAGTTACACCTCCTTAGTGATTGTGATTGTGTTAAGTTCCTCCCCCGCTATAGCCCCTTGAATATCCACTGTTGGAATATTGTTAGTGTCCTCTACCGTAAAGACTGATACAAAATATTTGTTCAGAGTTTCTGCCATATCCATGTTCCCCATTACCTACATGCTAACTTTTTGTGTTTCATGCACAAGGACCCCAGGTCTCTCTGTACTGCAGCGCTTTGCAATTTTTCTCCATTTAAATTATAATTTGCTTTTAGAAACATAGACATAGAAACATAGAAAATAGGTGCAGGAGTAGGCCATTCGGCCCTTCTAGCCTGCACCGCCATTCAATGAGTTCATGGCTGAACATGCAACTTCAGTACCCCATTCCTGCTTTCGCGCCATACCCCTTGATCCCTCTGGTAGTAAGGACTTCAGCTAACTCCTTTTTGAATATATTTAGTGAATTGGCCTCAACAATTTTCTGTGGTAGAGAATTCCACAGGTTCACCACTCTCTGGTGAAGAAGTTTCTCCTCATCTCGGTCCTAAATGGCTTACCCCTTATCCTTAGACTGTGACCCCTGGTTCTGGACTTCCCCAACATTGGGAACATTCTTCCTGCAACTAACCTGTCTGAACCCATCAGAATTTTAAACGTTTCTATGAGGTCCCCTCTCATTCTTCTGAACTCCAGTGAATACAAGCCCAGTTGATCCAGTCTTTTTTGATAGGTCAGTCCCGCCATCCCAGGAATCAGTCTGGTGAACCTTCGCTGCACTCCCTCAATAGCAAGAATGTCCTTCCTCAAGTTAGGAAACCAAAACTGTACACAATACTCCAGATGTGGCCTCACCAAGGCCCTGTACAACTGTAGCAACACCTCCCTGCCCCTGTACTCAAATCCCCTCGCTATGAAGGCCAACATGCCATTTGCTTTCTTAACCGCCTGCTGTACCTGCATGCCAACCATCAATGACTGATGTACCATGACACCCAGGTCTCGTTGCACCTCCCCTTTTCCTAATCTGTCACCATTCAGATAATAGTCTGTCTCTCTGTTTTTACCACCAAAGTGGATAACCTCACATTTATCCACATTATATGCATCTGCCATGCATTTGCCCACTCACCTAACCTATCCAAGTCACTCTGCAGCCTCATAGCATCCTCCTCGCAGCTCACACTGCCACCCAACTTAGTGTCATCCGCAAATTTGGAGATACTACATTTAATCCCCTCGTCTAAATCATTAATGTACAGCTGGGGCCCCAGCACAGAACCTTGCGGTACCCCACTAGTCACTGCCTGCCATTCTGAAAAGTACCCATTTACTCCTACTCTTTGCTTTCTGTCTGACAACCAGTTCTCAATCCATGTCAGCACACTACCCCCAATCCCATGTGCTTTAACTTTGCACATTAATCTCTTGTGTGGGGACCTTGTCGAAAGCCTTCTGAAAATCCAAATATACCACATCAACTGGTTCTCCCTTGTCCACTCTACTGGAAACATCCTCAAAAAATTCCAGAAGATTTGTCAAGCATGATTTCCCTTTCACAAATCCATGCTGACTTAGACCTATCATGTCACCTCTTTCCAAATGCGCTGCTATGACATCCTTAATAATTGATTCCATCATTTTACCCACTACTGAGGTCAGGCTGACCGGTCTATAATTCCCTGTTTTCTCTCTCCCTCCTTTTTTAAAAACTGGGGTTACATTGGCTACCCTCCAATCGATAGGAGCTGATCCAGAGTCAATGGAATGTTGGAAAATGACTGTCAATGCATCCGCTATTTCCAAGGCCACCTCCTTAAGTACTCTGGGATGCAGTCCATCAGGCCCTGGGGATTTATCGGCCTTCAATCCCATCAATTTCCCCAACACAATTTCCCGACTAATAAGGATTTCCCTCAGTTCCTCCTCCTTACTAGACCCTCTGACCCCTTTTATATCCGGAAGGTTGTTTGTGTCCTCCTTAGTGAATACCGAACCAAAGTACTTGTTCAATTGGTCTGCCATTTCTTTGTTCCCCGTTATGACTTCCCCTGATTCTGACTGCAGGGGACCTACGTTTGTCTTTACTAACCTTTTTCTCTTTACATATCTATAAAAGCTTTTACAATCCGTCTTAATGTTCCCTGCAAGCTTCTTCTCGTACTCCATTTTCCCTGCCCTAATCAAACCCTTTGTCCTCCTCTGCTGAGTTCTAAATTTCTCCCAGTCCCCTGATTTGCTGCTATTTCTGGCCAATTTGTATGCCACTTCCTTGGCTTTAATACTATCCCTGATTTCCCTTGATAGCCACGGTTGAGCCACCTTCCCTTTTTTATTTTTATGCCAGACAGGAATGTACAATTGTTGTAGTTCATCCATGCGGTCTCTAAATGTCTGCCATTGCCCATCCACAGTCAACCCCTTAAGTATCATTCGCCAATCTATCCTAGCCAATTCACGCCTCATACCTTCAAAGTTACCCTTCTTTAAGTTCTGGACCATGGTCTCTGAATTAACTGTTTCATTCTCCATCCTATGCAGAATTCCACCATATTATGGTCACTCTTCCCCAAGGGGCCTCGCACAACGAGATTGCTAATTAATCCTCTCTCATTACACAACACCCAGTCTAAGATGGCCTCCCCCCTAGTTGGTTCCTCGACATATTGATCTAGAAAACCATCCCTTACGCACTCCAGGAAATCCTCCTCCACCCTATTGCTTCCAGTTTGGTTAGCCCAATCTATGTGCATATTAAAGTCACCCATTATAACTGCTGCACCTTTATTGCATGCACACCTAATTTCCTGTTTGATGCCCTCCCCAACATCACTACCACTGTTTGGAGGTCTGTACACAATTCCCACTAACGTTTTTTGCCCTTTGGTGTTCTGCAGCTCTACCCATATAGATTCCACATCATCCAAGCTAATGTCCTTCCTAACTATTGCATTAATCTCCTCTTTAACCAGCAATGCTACCCCACCTCCTTTTCCTTTTATTCTATAATTCCTGAATGTTGAATACCCCTGGATGTTGAGTTCCCAGCCCTGATCATCCTGGAGCCACGTCTCTGTAATCCCAATCATATCATATTTGTTAACATCTATTTGCACAGTTAATTCATCCACTTTATTACGGATACTCCTTGCATTCAGACACAAAGCCTTCAGGCTTGTTTTTTTAACACCCTTTGTCCTTTTAGAATTTTGCTGTACAGTGGCCCTTTTTGTTCTTTGCCTTGGGTTTCTCTGCCCTCCACTTTTCCTCATCTCCTTTCTGTCTTTTGCTTTCGTGTCCTTTTTGTTTCCCTCTGTCTCCCTGCATTGGTTCCCATCCCCCTGCCATATTAGTTTAACTCCTCCCCAACAGCACTAGCAAACACTCCCCCTAGGACATTGGTTCCGGTCCTGCCCAGGTGCAGACCGTCCGGTTTGTACTGGTCCCACCTCCCCCAGAACCGGTTCCAATGCCCCAGGAATTTGAATCCCTCCCTGCTGCACCACTGCTCAAGCCACGTATTCATCTGCGCTATCCTGCGATTCCTACTCTGACTATCACGTGGCACTGGTAGCAATCCCGAGATTACTACTTTTGAGGTCCTACTTTTTAATTTAACTCCTAGCTCCTTAAATACGTTTCGTAGGACCTCATCCCTTTTTTTACCTATGTCGTTGGTACCAATGTGCACCACGACAACTGGCTGTTCTCCCTCCCTTTTTAGAATGTCCTGCATCCGCTCCGAGACATCCTTGACTCCTTGCACCAGGGAGGCAACATACCATCCTGGAGTCTCGGTTGCGGCCGCAGAAACGCCTATCTATTCCCCTCACAATTGAATCCCCTATCACTATCGCTCTCCCACTCTTTTTCCTGCCCTCCTGTGCAACAGAGCCAGCCACGGTGCCATGAACTTGGCTGCTGCTGCCCTTCCCTGATGAGTCATCCCCCTCAACAGTACTCAAAGCAGTGTATCTGGTTTTCTATTATTTCTGCCAAAATGGATAACCTCTCATTTTCCCACATTACACTCCATGTGCCAAAGTTTTGCCCACTCACATTGCCTGTCTATATCCCTTTGCAGATTGTTTTTATCCTCCTCACAATTTGCTTTCCCAGCCATCTTTGTATCATCAGCAAACTTGGCTACATTACACTCAGTCCCTTTATCCAAGTCATTAATATAGATTGTAAATAGTTGAGGACCGAGCACCGATCCCTGTGACACCCCACTAGTCACTGTTTGCCAACCGGAAAATGGCCCATTTATCTCGACTCTCTGTTTTCTGTTGGTTAGCCAATTCTCTATCCATGCTAATACCTTACCCCCAACCCCGTGAGCTTTATCTTGTGCAGTAACCTCTTATGTGGTACCTTATCGAATGCCTTCTGGAAGCCCAAATAAACCACATCCACTGGTTCCCCCTTCTCCACACTAGTCACCCTGCTCATTACATCCTCAAAGAACTCCAGCAAATTTGTCAAACATGATTTTCCTTTCATAAAACCATGCTGACTCTGCTTGATTGAATCATGCTTTTCCAAATGTCCCGGTTCTGCTTCCTTAATAATGGACGCCAGCATTTTCCCAACAACAGATGTTAGGCAAACTGGTTTTATATTTCCTAGTTTTTGTCTGCCTCCTTTTTTAAATAGGGGCGTTACATTTGTGGTTTTCCAATCTGCTGGGACTGTCCCAGAAATCAGGTAATTTTGGTAGATTACAACCAATGCATCCACTATCTCTGGCCTTCCACTAGTCTTGGCCACATTGTTTGCCTTTGTTTTCAATTTGAGACCCTCCCTTATTTCCTTAGTTAGCCACGGATGGTTATCCCTTCTCCTTCATGATTGAGAAAGACATAAGTAAGACAAAGAAGACAAAGACCAATGTAATAGATTGGGGAGGTGGGGTGGGGGTAAGTTCATTTTGAGGGGATACGAATGAAAATAGGGAAAATAAGCTTGAAAAAAAAATTGACAAACAAAGAGATAGAACAGCAGTGAGAAACATTTAAAATGGAGATCAATAGAGTTCAGGAGAAATATATTCTGCTTAAAAAAATAAGAACAAATTAGCAAATAATGAAACACCGTTGGTGAATAAATAGATAATAGCAAAATTGAAGCTAAAGAAAAAGAATAAATCATAGAATGATTACGATGCAAAAGGAGGCAATTCGGCCCTTCAAGGCCGTGCTGGCTCCCTGCAGGAACACTCCCCCGCCCTTTCCATGTAGCCCTGCAATTTTTTTCCATCAGGTACTTTCCCAATTCCCTGTTGAAAGATACAATTGAGTCTGCCTCCACCACCCTTTCAGGCCGTGCATTCCAGATCCTACCACTCGCTGCGTAAAATTATTTTCCTCATGTCGCCTTTGGTTCTTTTGCCAATCACCTTAAATCTGTGCCCTCTGGTTCTTGGCCCTTATGCCAGTGGGAACAGTTTCTCTCTATCTACACTGTCCAGACCCCTCATAATTTTGAACACCTCTGTCAAATCTCCTTTTGAGCTTTTCTGCTCTAAGGAGAACAACCCCAACTTCTCTAGTCTATCCATGTAACTAAAGCCCTTCATCCCTGGAACTATTCTTGTAAATCTTTTCTGCACCCTCGCCAAGGCCTTCATTCACATGTGCTAGGTGCTGTTTTTAAAAAAAATCACCCAAATCAAGCTATTGGTCACCTGTCCAAATGTCTCTTTCTTTAGCTAGGAGTTAACATTTTGATAACTCATGTGAAGTGCCTTGGGACATTTTACTACGTTAAGAGCACTATATAAGTGCAAGTGGTTGCTGTTGTTGACTCTTTGTCATTTAAATGTCAGTGCCAGGAATTGGTCCACATAGAGACCACTTTAAAACTGAATAGTTGGATAAGATTTAGTTCTGTGTGGTGTGACAACTCAGCTGTCCTCAGAATATGTGTGAAAAAGATATACACTATGTAGATCTTCATCATCATAGGCAGTCCCTCGGAATCGAGGAAGACTTGCTTCCACTAAAGATGAGTCCTTAGGTGACTGAACAGTCCAATACGAGAGCCACAGTCCTTGTCACAGGTGGGACAGATAGTCATTGTGGGAAAGGGTGGGTGGGACAGGTTTGCGGCACGCTCCTTCCGCTGCCTACGCTTGATTTCTGCGTGTTCTCAGCGATGAGTCTCGAGGTGCCCAGCGCCCTCACGGATGCACTTCCTCCACTTAGGGTGGTCTTTGGCCAGGGACTCCCAGATGTCAGTGGGGATGTTGCACTTTATCAGGGAGGCTTTGAGCGTGTCCTTGTAACGTTTCTTCTGCCTACCTTTGGCTCGTTTGCCATGAAGGAGTTCCAAGTAGAGAGCTTGCTTTGGGAATCTCGTGTCTGACATGCGAACAATGTGGCCTGTCCAGCGGAGCTGATCAAGTGTGGTCAGTGCTTGAATGCTGGGGATGTTGGCCTGGTTGAGGATGCTAATGATGGTGCATCTGTCCTCCCAGGGGATTTGCAGGATCTTGCGGAGACATTGTTGGTGGTATTTCTCCAGCGACTTGAGGTGTCTACTGTGCATGGTCCAAATGCCTCTGAGCCAAACAGGAGGGCGGGTATTACTACAGCCCTGTAGACCATGAGCATGGTGGCAGATTTGAGGGCCTGTTCTTCAAACACTCTTTTCCTCAGGCGGCCGAAGGCTGCACTGGCACACTGGAGGCGGCGTTCAATCACGTCATCAATGTCTGCTCTTGTTGATAAGAGGCTTCTGAGGTATGGGAAATGATCCACGTTGTCGAGGGCCGCGCCGTGGATCTTGATGATTGGGGGTCAGTGCTGTGCGGCGGGGACAAGTGGGTGGAGGACCTTTGTCTTGCGGATGTTTAGCATAAGGCCCATGCTTTCGTACGCCTCAGTAAATACGTTGACTGTGACTTGGAGTTCAGCCTCTGTATGTGCGCAGACGCAGGCATCGTCCACTTACTGTAGCTCGACGACAGAGGTTGAGGTGGTCTTGGACCTGGCCTGGAGATAACGAGGTTGAACAGGTTCCCACTGGTTCTGTAGATTAGTTCCACTTCAGCGGGGAGCTTGTTGACTGTGAGCATGGCAGCGAGGAAGATTGAGAAAAGGATTAGGGCGATGACGCAGCCCTGTTTGACCCCGATCCGGATGTGGATTGCATCTGTAATGGATCAGTTGGTAAGGATCATGGGCTGCATGTCGTCGTGGAGCAGGCGGAGGATGGTGACGAACTTTTGAGGGCATTCTAAATGGAGGAGGACGCTCCATAAACCCTCGCGGTTGACAGTGTCAATTACCTTTGTAAGGTCGAAGAAGGCCATGTATAAGGGCTGGTGCTGTTCCCTACATTTTTCCTGCAGCTGTCGCGCTGTAAAAATCATGTCCGTTGTGCCTCGAAGGGGACGAAATTTGCACTGTGACTCCAGGTGTAGCTCCTCAGCCACAGGGAGAAGACGGTTGAGGAGGACTCTAGCGACGACTTTCCCAGTGGCTGATAACAGGGAGATTCCTCTGTAGTTGCCGCAGTCGGACTTGTCCCCTTTTTTAAAGATGGTCACGATCACTGCATCTCTGAGATTTGCCGGCATGCTCTCCCTCCTCCAGATGAGAGTGATAAGGTCATGTATTCGTGCCAACAGTGCCTCTCCGCCATACTTCAGTGCCTCAGCGTGGATTCCATCTGCTCCCGTAGCCTTGTTGTTTTTAAGCTGTCTTATGGCTTTTTCTACCTCGTGCAGGGCTGGGGTTTTACTGAGGTGATGGCGGGTAGCATGCTGCGGGATGGAGTCAAGAACACTCGAGTCAAAGGCAGAGTCTCGATTGAGGAGATCTTCGAAGTGCTCCTTCCATTGGGCCCTGATTGCCTCGGTGTCCTTGATGAGTGTTTCCCCGTTTTTGGCCAGCAGTGGGGTGGGGCCTTTGGTGTTTGGACCGTAGGTGGCCTTGACTGCGATGAAGAATCCTCGCACATCATGGCTGTCAGCCAGCTGCTGTATCTCCTATGTAGATAAACATAGATAAATAAAACAATGTAGATAGACAACAAAGAAGAGGGTGGCAAAGAGGAATATGAAGAGATTAGGAAAGAAACTTAAAAAACAATTAGAAATGCAAAAATAAACTATGAAATGAAGTTATCAAGGAATATAAATTGAAATAGTAGACTCATGACTAAGATCAGAGCATGTGGAGTTAGGGGACAAGCTGGCTACAAAACAAGAAATAGAGAGTAGGTTTTAAAGGTATTTACTCAGAGTTAGGAAAGGTGAGAAGTGGTGTTCCACAGGGATCAGTACTGCGACCACAGTTGTTCACTATTTACATATATAATTTGGACTCTGGAATCGGAAGTACAATTTCAATATTTGCCGATGACTCCAAATTGGGGGTTATAGTTAATACTGGGGAAGACAACAACAAAATACAAGAAGATATTAATAAACTTGAAGAATGGGCAGGTAAATGGTAAATTAATTACAATATAGATAAGTGTGAGGTGGTGTATTTTAGTAGAAGGCATAAGGAGGACAATAAGGGGGAGGAATTTGTGTTTACCAGGTGTCACCTGCAACTGGAATTAACAGCTGCTGAAAATGGCCACAGCGCTAATGGGGCAAAATTGGTCTGGGAGGCATGGAGATTGCTGGCGTAGCACTCACCCTCTGGTGGTGTTGCTGGAGGCATCTGAGACAAAGTTTCTGTCCAGGTGCAGCATTGGAGCTTCCCACAGCCTCTGGAAGCAAGGCTGCAGAGCTCGCAAGGAATTGTGGGTAATGTCTGAGTATTAAAGGGACCATGCACACTGAAGCAATACAAATTAAAATGAAGTGAAACAATGCAGTTTTCAGTCCTTTCTGCATTAAAAAAAATATTTAACATTAAAAAGAATTCCCAAATTTGAATATTCAGCACTTCAAGCCCTTAAAGAGGATTGGGAAATTTTAAAGCTGAATTACCGTCCAAATCTCAAAAATTAGGAAAACTGCCTCAGCACTAACACAAATGGCTCAACAAGCCAGGGAAGGGGCACCCAGGGTCTCGCACATAGCACTCCAGTTTTGTGCAGGGGGTCAACACTGCAAAACAGATTCTTTACCCAGAAGGTCCAGGAGGCCCTCCAGAAAGAAGGATGTTGGGAGTACATCACAGAGGCTGTCGCTGCCAGCAGGGCTGACCCCACCATCTGGCTGCAGTACCCAAAGAAGCTTCATGAGCTCAGACCACTGGTCAAATCCAGTGAATGCATCTTCAAAAGCCATCTCCTACCAACTGCACCACTAGTATCACACACTGCTCAATGCATGACCCCTAATCATTCACCTACCAACAATCTGCACCAAACATGAGGCACATCTCCCATTCCTCGCCTCATCTCACCCACTTGGAGGAGACGGTGCTGGCCATTCTTGGCAGGGGCTTGGCTGAGCCTTTGGCCAGCGGCGGGGCTGAAAGGATACAAGATGCTGGTATCTGTTGTGTACGCAATAACTCAATAGGCTTAGTACCATGAACCCAATCAAGTACGACCTGACTCTACTTCATTAGCTCTCAAAGTGAGGATTAAACATGGAGGCTTTCTTTATATACAAGGGCTGCACGTGTGTGTCTGTGGCCCAATGACCTCCGACGGTCGCTCCCCCGGGTGGCAGGCAAACCCAGGCGTACATACATTGGTATTGATACTTCTATGCTCTGAAAACAAAGATATGAGTGGCTTGTGATCGGTTTCAAACTCGAAACGAAGCCCAAACAGATACTGGTGCATCTTTTTAACCCCATATACGCAAGCTAAAGCTTCTTTCTCTACCATGCCATAGGCTCTTGCCGCTTTAGACATGCTTCTCGACATGTACGCAACGGGTTGTAGTTTGTCCGACTCATTGGATTGTTGGAGCATACAACCAACCCCATGCGATGAATCGCCACAGGCCAATACTAAACGCTTGCATGGATCATAATGTACCAGCAATTTGTACAGATTTCTAGCCTTCTCGAAGGCCCTGTCTTGAGATACACCCCAAACCCAGTTGTCGCCTTTTCTGAGCAACATATGCAGTGGCTCTAATAATGTGCTCAATTTAGGTAAGAAATTACCAAAGTAGTTGAGAATACCAAGGTACGAACGCAGCTCCGTTACATTCTGGGGTCTAGGTGCATTTTTGATGGCCTCTGTTTTCGAGTCTGTAGACCTGATGCCGTCTGCAGCAATCTTCCTTCCCAAGAATTCGACTTCCAGTGTCATAAAGACGCACTTTGAACATTTCAGCCTGAGCCCCATTTTGTCCAGACGACATAGAACCTCATTGAGGTTGTGCAGGTATTCGGCAGTGTCACGACCTGTGACCAGAATGTCGTCTTGGAACACCACGGGTCTGGGGACGGATTTCAGTAAACTCTCCATGTTTCTCTGAAATATGGCTGCAGCCGAGCGAATTCCGAAAGGACACCTGTTGTAAATGAACAGCCCTTTATGCGTATTGATGCACGTAAGTTTCTTCGACGATTCGACAAGCTTCTGTATCATATAGGCCGACGTCAGATCCAATATGGTGAACGACTTTCCCCCGGCTAGCATTGCATTTGGTAACGGGTACTGATCCTGTTTTGAAACTCGGTTGATTGTAACCTTGTAGTCTCCACAAATCCTGACAGTGCCATCACTCTTCAGCACAGGAACAATGGGGCTAGCCCATTCGTTAAATTCGACTGGTGAAATGACCCTTTCACGTTGCAGTCTGTCCAGTTCGATTTTGATCTCCCTCATCATGTACGGGACTGCACGGGCTTTGTGATGGACGGGTCTTGCATCCGAGTCCAGGCGGATCTGCACCTTGGCTCCCGTGAAGTTGCTTCAGAGACTAGGGTCCTGAACTTAAGGAAAGGTAACTTCGATGGTATGAGACGTGACTTGGCTAGCATAGACTGGCGAATGATACTTAAAGGGTTGACGGTGGATAGGCAATGGCAGACATTTAAAGATCACATGGATGAACTTCAACAATTGTACATCCCTGTCTGGAGTAAAAATAAAACGGGGAAGGTGGCTCAACCGTGGCTGACAAGGGAAATTAGGGATAGTGTTAAATCCAAGGAGGAGGCATATAAATTGGCCAGAAAAAGCAGCAAACCTGAGGACTGGGAGAAATGTAGAATTCAGCAGAGGAGGACATAGGGCTAGACTTTCCACTTCACATCGCCCATCTATCGCCCAAAATGGACCTCTATCGCCCATTTTGAGCAAAAAGTGGAAACTAGGCCCAAAATATCGCCGGAAAAATAGGCCCCCAAGTTTGCACTTTGATCGCCCAAATGATCGCCCACACAAGGCCCATCCCAAGTTTCAGCACTTAGCATGCACTTCGCTGGGCCGATGCAAGGCCCAAAAGAGTGCTCAAAAATAGTTGCTTTTTCAGGGCCTTAGAGAGGGAAATGGGCACTACCGACGCCATTTTTAGCTTCTAAGGAAGGGTGGAGAATCTGAGTTATTTAGAGAGTAAAATTGAAGCAAATTGTACTCAGAAATTTGGGACAGGGAATATAAATAGGTATTATCACCTTATTTATGCTAAATAGATCTCATATATTGGAATTATTTAGTAAATAGCTTTTACATAGTGAAGTTATTAAATTATATTCCATGGGGAAACAGAATAAACAAACAAATCTGCATGAGGAACTGTACGTTGTAAAACTTACGTAAATAAGAGAGAAGGTACAAAAGTTGAAGACATTTTTTTTTATTAACAAAAATAATTTTTTTTAAGATCTAATGAACAACACCCTCCCTCCAACCCCCCACTCCCCGCACCAACCCACCCTTCCCTCAAAATCCCCAAAATGTTAGAAGAAGAAGAAATTGAACACCTTAAAGAACAAGTGACCATTTCAGTCATGATAACAAGTGACCATTTCAGTCATGATAGCAAGTGACCATTTCAGTCATGACAACAAGTGACCATTTCAGAAAGAATGGAAAGTGAACAGTTAACTTATGATACAAATTGAACAAGTGAACATTTAACAATTAATACAATTGGCCAATTCAGTAACATTAACAATAACAATAACAAGAGTATAATAAATTGATAACAGCAAGTGAACATTTTAAAACAAATGAACTACATAGAAAAGGACTCCCCCCTCCCGACCTGCGGCCACGTTTCCCTCCAGATCCTGTCCCACCCCGTGTTCGCACTCCACCCGCCCGTTTTGGTCTACGCAGACCGACACCAAGACGTCGTGCAGAGTGGGATGTCAAGACTTCCTGCCATGGTGGAGGTGATGGAGAGGAAGCAGAAGCCTGAGGCTCCACTTCCGAGTCCGGAGGAACTGTGTCCTCTGTACTCGCATGCGTGCTCGGAGTTTCGCTGCGAACAGACTCGACACCTTGGGGTGATGCGCCGTGTCCGGCCAGCAACGCATGCCGTAGGGCATTGGTTGCGGCTGTCTGCTGCCAAATAGCCTCCAAGGTCTCCCTTGCAGTCAGTGACTGCTCAGAAGACCAGTTGGAGAAGTTCTGGCAGAACTCGCTCCAGGATGCTGGAAACTGGCTCCAGTTCGCAGAGAACTGGCTCCAGTTCGCAGAGAATCCCTCGAATCCGTGGATAAGGTCGCGACCAATCGCGACCATCTCCCTGCACAGGGAAATTAAGCTCTCTGACTGGCCCTCCAAGATTGCTTGCCACACTGACCAGACCTCCGTGGGGTCGGCGTTTGCAATGTGACGCGCCTTGGCGTCGCCACCTGCACACCGCTTGGTCCCGGTGCTTCTTCCATCTCAACTGAGATGGCTGCAGGTTGTTCGCCCCCCCCCCCCCCCCGCCCCCCCACCACCCGCAAAAAAAATCTCTTCTTCCTCCGTCTCCTCCTCCTCCTGCTGAAGCACAGCAGCAGGAGTCTGCAGTGGCTCCTCTTCTTCAGCCTCCTGCGATGTTTGAGATGGTTCAGTGGTAGTGGACTCCACTGACTCGACGACCACTTGACCTTTAATTTGATAAACAACGATTAACTATTCAAATCATTGCATTACAATTTTTCTCGAACTCAAAACATTGCAATGCTTTCCATTACCCCATATGCACAGGTGATGACAAGGTTTAACATGACCTAACATAACCTCATTCGAACATCTATAGTACATCACAATTATATATCAGATTATATTATAATTACATAACAATACATTGTAATTGCAAAACATCAAATTACATTTTAATTGCATGACATTACACGCGTAACTACGATATTTTCAGTATTTACTAATGATTCACACATTGAACAATGCACATTTCTCATTACTCACATGTCTCAAAGGTGGGTTCGGCCACACCACAGGATGTGACCGAACGGCTTTCTGGCCCCACCAAGGCCACCGCGAGCTCCTCGTGAGCGCTTAATTTGTGCATCATGGCAGAGCCCCCACCCGTCCTGCGTTGCTTCCGATTATTGATCGAGATCTTCTTCTGTAAATGATACGATAACATTGCACGGCATAAGCAAATGGACCAGACAATTTAAGACTTTGAAGACATTTATTTCACACTGCAACATTTAACTTTATGCTGGGTTCTATAAATTTATTCATAATTTAGTTATGTTTAAATGTAACCAAATAACATTCTAGTTACTATTTAGATCATTAAATAATACATAAATATAAATTTCAACTTACTCTCGCAGCTGCCAGTAGGCTGTTCCAACGCTTGCGGCACTGGTCTGGTGTCCGGGCTTTGTTCGATGCCAACGTGACCACGTCGGCAATCTCTGCCCAAATCCTCCGATATGCACGGGATGGAGGTTTCCCATGCCCACCCCGTGTCAGATCCTCTCATCTGGTGCTGACAACATTCACCAGTGCCTCATTGGCCTCCTCGCTGAAAGGCTTAGCCCTACTCCTTTCAAATGATGCCTCCATTATCGATTACTATGAGATTATTCAGAACACAAAATGCTTTCTCCTCTCTCTCCACAACCCTCACAGAGCTTCTGAGCATGTATGATGACCCCTGACCTCCCAAAACGCGGGAAAGAGCATCAACCTGAAAAAAAAATCAACCTGCACATGCGCAATAATGCATTACTAGGGAAGCTTTTTTTTCATTCATTTCTGTTTGCTTTGGGCGATCGTGAGATCGCCGAGAAATCATATCGGCCATTTGACATCGCTGGGATAAGGCTGAGTGGAAAATCACAAAAAAAAAATGGGCCTTGAGCTGGCGATCAACCCGGGCGATAGGTCCCGCATCGCTGGAACAAGACCCATTTTTTTCGGCCTTAGCCAGAAAATGGAAAGTCTAGCCCAAAGGGTTTAATTAGGAGGGGGAAAATAGAGTATGCGAAGAAGCTTGCTGGGAACATAAAAACTGACCGCAAAAGCTTCTATAAATATGTGAAGAGAAAAAGATTAGTGAAGACAAACGTAGGTACTTTGCAGTCAGAATCAGGTGAATTTATAATGGGGAACAAAGAAATGGCAGACCAATTGAACAAATACTTTGGTTCTGTCTTCACGAAGGAAGACACTAATAACCTTCCAGAAATACGAGAGGACCGAGGATCTAGCGAGAAGGAGGAACTGAAGGAAATCCTTATTAGTCTGGAAATTGTGTTAGGGAAATTGATGGGATTGAAGGCCAAAAAATCCCCAGTCTGCATTCCAGAGTACTTAAGGAAGTGGCCATAGAAATAGTGGATGCATTGGTGATCATTTTTTAACAGTCGATCGACTCTGGATCAGTTCCTATGGACTGGAGGGTAGCTAATGTAACACCACTTTTTAAAAAAGGAGGGTGAGAGAAAACAACGAATTGTAGACGGGTCAGCCTGATATCGGTGGTGGGGAAAATGTTGGAATCAATTATTAAAAATGTAATAGCAGCGCATTTGGAAAGCAGTGACAGGATCGGTCCAAGTCAACATGGATTTATGAAAGAGAAATCATGCTTGACAAATCTTCTAGAATTTCTTGAGGATGTAACAAGTAGAGTGGACAATGGAGAACCGGTGGATGTGGTGTATTTGGACTTTCAGAAAGCTTTTGACAAGGTCCCAAACAAGAGATTGGTGTGCAGAATTAAAGCACATGGTATTGGGGGTAATGTATTGACGTGGATAGTAAATTGGTTGGCCGACAGGAAGCAGAGAATCGGGATAAACGGGTCCTTTTCAGAATGGCAGGCAGTGACTAGTTGGGTGCCGCAGGGCTCAGTGTTGGAACCCCAGCTATTTACAATATACATTAATGATTTAGATGAAGGAATTGAGTGTAATATCTCCCAAGTTTGCAGATGACACTAAGCTAGGTGGCGGTGTGAGCTGTGAGGAGGATGTTAAGAGGCTGCAGGGTGACTTGGACAGGTTCGGTGAATGGGCAAATGCATGATAGATGCAGTATAATGTGGATAAATGTGAGGTTATCCACTTTGGGGGCAAAAACATGAAGGCAGAATATTATCTGAATGGCGACAGATTAGGAAAAGGGGAGGTGCAACGAGACCTGGGTGTCATAGTACATCAGTCATTGAAAGTTGGCATGCAGGTACAGCAGGCGGTGAAGAAGGCAAATGGCATGTTAGCCTTCAGAGTTAGGGGATTTGAGTATAGGAGCAGGGAGGGCTTACTGCAGTTGTACAGGGCCCTGGTGAGGCCTCACCTGGAATATTGTGTTCAGTTTTGGTCTTCTAATCTGAGGAAGGATATTCTTGCTATTGAGTGAGTGCAGTGAAGGTTCACCAGACTGATTCCTGGGATGGCAGGACTGACATATGAGGAGAGACTGATTGACTGGGCCTGTATTCACTGGAATTTAAAAGAATGAGAGGGGTTCTCATAGAAACATATAAAATTCTGACGGGACTGGACAGATTAGATGCAGGAAGAATGTTCTCGATGTTGGGGAAGTCCAGAACCAGGGGTCACAGTCTCAGGATAAGGGGTAAGCCATTTAGGACCGAGATGAGGAGAAACTTCTTCACTCAGAGAATTGTGAAACTGTGGAATTCTCTACCGCAGGAGTTATTGATGCCAGTTCGTTAAATATATTCAAGAGGGAGTTAGATATGGCCCTTATGACTAAAGAGATCAAGGGGCATGGAGAGAAAGCAGGAAAGGGGTACTGAGGTGAATGATCAGCCATGATCTTATTGAATGGCAGGCTCGAAGAATGGAATGGCCTACTCCTGCACCTATTTTCTATGTTTCTATGATGCCCGGTTTAAACAGCGAGGGAAATTTGCTCAGCATTTAAGCACACGAAGCGCCATCCACCAATGACAAAGCTTTAATATCGTTCCAGTTCCACTTTATTTTTTTGAGCCAGCTCCTGCCGAACAGCATTGGACCATTGCCCGGAACAATCCACAGCGATTGATCATGAACCACCCCATCGTACGACACCTTGACTGCTGCACTGCCAATCACTGGTATGAGCTCTTTGCTGTAGGTACGCAATTTTGCATTTACTGGACTCAGCTTGGGTTTCACGGCCTTGGTGTCCCACAGCTTTTCGAAAGTCCTCTGGCTCATAATTGACTGACTCGCACTCGTGTCTAATTCCATAGATACCGGCACGCCGTTCAATTTTACTTCAATCATTATCGGTTGGCTCTTTGTCAGGAACAAATGTACACTATACACTTCCTCCTTGGGTATCTCGAGTTGCATTGCCGGATCCGCTCCGGATCGTTCATCATCATCCACATGGTGTGTCGCAGCACACTTGCTGAGCTGCGGACAGATCCGCTGAAGGTGCCCCATTTTCTCTCAGCCTCTACAAATATACTGTGTGGAACAGCACTGGTGAGGTCGATGATTGCCCCCACAATGCCAACAGGGTGAAATCGGATTCGTGCCCAATGGCGGACTTCGAGCAGCTACAGGTTTCGCAAACACAGTCGGATAGGCCTTGCCAGGTGCAGCTCTGCCAACCGACGACACAATCTGGTGCACAGTACTTGCCGTGGAGTTCCGACTCTGCAAGGACATCTGCTTTGTACTATCGACTATGGTCAGGCAAGCCTGGGCGATCGTGATGGCCCTGCTCAGATTCAGCATCTCCGCAGCTAGCAGCTTCTGCAAGATCACCTTGTGGTTTATGCCTATTACAAATACGTCGCGCAGCATGTGTTCCAACGCGATTCCAAACTTATGCGGCCCAGCGAGACGTCTCAGGTTGGCAACAAATTCCGCCACATCCTGGCCCTCAGAACGAACATGCTTGTAAAAGCGATATCTCGAGATAATGATGCCTTCTTTCGGTTTCAGATGGTCCCGAATCAGAGCACACAATTCCTTATAGGTCTTTTCCGTTGGATGTGCAGGTGAGAGCAGATTCTTTGAGGCCAGAGATTTTTGGATCACAAACCGTGAGGAGTTGGCATGCAGGTTGGCATGCAGGTACAGCAGGCGATTAAGAAAGCAAATGGCATGTTGGCCTTCATAGCGAGGGGATTTGAGTACAGGGGCAGGGAGGTGTTGCTACAGTTGTACAGGGCCTTGGTGAGGCCACACCTGGAGTATTGTGTACAGTTTTGGTCTCCTAACTTGAGGAAGGACATTCTTGCTATTGAGGGAGTGCAGCGAAGGTTCACCAGACTGATTCCCGGGATGGTGGGACTGACCTATCAAGAAAGACTGGATCAACTGGGCTTGTATTCACTGGAGTTCAGAAGAATGAGAGGGGACCTCATAGAAACGTTTAAAATTCTGACGGGTTTAGTAGGTTGGATGCAGGAAGAATGTTCCCAATGTTGGGGAAGTCCAGAACCAGGGGTCACAGTCTAAGGATAAGAGGTAAGCCATTTAGGACCGAGATGAGGAGAAACTTCTTCACCCAGAGAGCGATGAACCTGTGGAATTCTCTACCACAGAAAGTAGTTGAGGCCAATTCACTAAATATATTCAAAAGGGAGTTAGATGAAGTCCTTACTACTAGGGGGATCAAGGGGCATGGCGAGAAAGCAGGAAGGGGGTACTGAATTTGTATGTTAAGCCATGAACTCATTGAATGACAGTGCAGGCTCAAAGGGCCGAATGGCCTACTCCTGCACCTATTTTCTATGTTTCTATGTTTCTAAAACCGCCCTGCGACTAACTGCGTCAGCATCTACATCCATCTTCTTGGCCACGAAGTACTGGGCGAGGCGATCTATAAAATCCTCCCAGCCTTCTCCCTCCATGAATCGCTCCAAGATTCCAATGGTGCTCATTTTTCTTGGTGCGTGAAAGTTCGTATTGTGCCTCGTCGCCAAATGTTGCGTATGCAATAACTCAATAGGCTTAGTACCGTGAACTCAGGTGCGACCTGACTCTACTTCATGAGCTCTCAAAGTGAAGGTTAAACATGAAGGCTTTCTCTATATACAAGGGCTGCACGTGTGTGTCTGTGGCCCAATGACCTCTGACGGTTGCTCCCCCTGGTGGCAGATAAACCCAGGCATATATATATTACAGTATCCTGATACGATATCTTCCTTCTGGCAGGCACCTCATGCTTTTCCGCCCTCCTGTCGCTACAACTCCATCCTTGTGTCTTCCTCATTTCACACACCCAAGAAATGTAATCTGCTCAGCCAGTGGGTGACCAAGAGGGAGAGGAAAGTGAAGAAGAACAAGAACAGAAGAAGATAAATTTGACACTCCCAGCAACCAGCTCCTCAAGGTCAATTAGCAAGGCTGTTGTTGTGTTCCCCACGGAAAGTCAGCAGCCTTCCACCAGTCATGCGGCAGCCACTGGGGAGCATTGCATGACATCAGTAGGCTAGGCAAAAGCACACACGAGACAGTCACTAAGAGAATGCATAAGGGTGATGAATTGATTTCTTGATGTCACATTGGATGGCTAGGCCAATATAGGTGGGTTAGAAAGTGTGCTTTGTGGTGACTTTTATTTCATCATCGTGGCCAAGAGGACATTGTAATGGTCAGTAACAGATGGAAGCTAAGGTGTGGGACTAATGTTGAAAGAGGAATTGGGCTTGTGGTCACTGGGACCGCAGGCAGATGATTCCATCCCGAATATTCCGGCGACAAAGAGGATGTCTGGGATGCATCCTTCCGTCTGCATCCTCCTCTTCTGCTTTATCCTCTTCTGTGCCTTCCTTCTGCAAGCGGATGCTGTAAATGTGAAATGACAGCATAAAACGCTGGAAATACTCAGCTCGTCAGGCAGCATCTCGACCTGAGACATGGGGGCCAAAATTGCCCCTTCCCTTAAGGTCTGTTACCGCTGGAAATCAGCTGTGGAGTGCAATGGCCACTGATTTTTCGTGTAATAGCCGCCATTTTTTAAATTCCGCTCCTGCGGTATCCTGGCGGTGACCCGTTTCCCCCCCCCACCGCTTCATTGCTGCCAATCCGTCCTAAGTGTGTCATAATGATGAGCAGAAATTTTCTCAAATTAAATATTGGGACGACCGAAGCCATTATCTTTGGTCCCTGCCACAAACTGCATTCCCTAACCACTAACTCCATCCCTCTCCCTAGCATCAATCTGAGGGTGAACCAGACTGTTCGCAATGTGGGTGTCATATTTGACCCTGAAATGAGTTTCTGGCCACATATCCGTGGCATAACTAAAACCACCTTTTTCTACCTCCATAACATTGCCCACCTCTGCCCCTGCCTCAGCTCGTTTGCTGCTGAAACCCTCATCAGTGTCTTTATTACCTCTCGACTTGATTACTCCAATGCACTCCTGGCAAGCCTCCCACATTCTACACTACGTAAACTTGAGGCCATCCATAACTCAGCAGCCCGTGTCCTAACTCGCACCAAGTGCTTTCTGACCTACATTGGCTCCCGGTTAAACAATGCCTCGATTTCAAAATTCTCATCCTTGTTTTGCAAATCACTCCATGGCCTTGCCTCTCCTTATCTCCAATCTTTTTCAGCCTCACAACCCCACAAGATATCTACGTTCCTCAAATTCTGCCCTCTTGAACAGCCCTCATTATAACTGCTCAACCATCAGTGGCCGTGCCTTCAGCTGTTTGGGTCCTAAGCTCTGGAACTCTCTACCTAAATCTCTCTGCCTCTCTACTCTCTTTCCTCCTTTAAGACACTCCTTAAAACTTACCTCTTTAAACAAGCTTTTGGCCATCTGCTGTAATTTCTTCTTATGTGGCTCAGTGTCAAATTTGTCTGTTTTGCCTTGTAACACTGCTGTGAAGCGCCTTGAGACGTTTTGCTACGTTAAAGTTGCTATATAAATATAAGTTGTTAAAATTCTAGAAAGATAGAAATCTACAGCGCAGAAGGAGGCCATTTCGGCCCATCGTGTCCGCGCCGGTTGACAAAGAGCCGCACAGCCCTTGATCAGCAGCCCTAAAGGTTACATATAAACCTATGAATAATGACTGAAAGGCAACGAGCACCCAGCCCAATCAGTCCGCCTCACACAACTGCGACACCCTTTATACTGAAAACATCTACACTCCACCCCAACCGGAATCATGTGATCTCATGGGAGAGGCAAAAACCAGATTAAAAACCCAGGCCAATTTAGGGAGAAAAAAAATCTGGGAAAATTCCTCTCCAACCCATCCAGGCGATCGAAACTAGTTCAGGAGATCACCCTGGTCGTATTCTATTCCTTGCAGTACTTACCATTATATCTGCGCCGTCCAACAAAAGGTCATCCAGTCTAATCCCAATTACCAGTTCTAGGTCCATAACACTGTAGGTTACGGCACTTCAAGTGCCCATCCAACAATCTCTTAAAAGTGGTGAGGGTTTCTGCATCCACCACTCTTTCAGGCAGCGAGTTCCAGATTCCCACAAACCTCTGCATAAAGAACCCCCCCCCTCAAACCCCCTCTAAACCTTCCACCAACCACCTCGTAATAGACCGCTTCACCAATGGCAATAGACCCTTACTATCCACTATGTCCAGGCCCCTCAATATTTTGTACACCTCAATGAGGTCTCCTCTCAACCTCCTCTGTTCCAATGAGAACAAATCCAGCCTATCCAATCTGTCCTCATAACTAAGATTCTCCATTCCAGGCAGCATCCTAGTAAATCTCCTCTGCACCCTCGCCAGTGCAATCACGTCCTTCCTATAATACGGCGACCAGAACTGCACGAAGTACTCCAGCTGTGGCCTAACCAAAGTATTATACAATTTAAGCATAACCTCCCTGCTCTTATACTCTATGCCTCGGCCAATAAAGGCAAGCATTCTGTATGCCTTCTTCACCACCTTATCCACCTGGCCTACTACTTTCAGGGATCTGTGGACAAGCACTCCAAGGTCCCTTTGTTCAACTGCACTATTAAGTGGCCTACCGCTTAATGTGTATACCCTTTCCTTATTAGACTTCCCAAATTGCATCACCTCACACTTCTCTGAATTAAATTCCATTTGCCACTGCTCTGCCCACCTGACCAGTATATTGATATCCTCCTGCAGCCCATGACTTTCCTCTTCATTATCAACCACAGCCAATTTTAGTGTTATCTGCAAACTTCTTAATCATACTCCCTATATTCAAGTCAAAATCGTTGATATATACCACAAAAAGCGAGGGACCCAATACTGAGCCCTACGGAACCCCACTGGAAACATCCTTCCAGTCACAAAAACATCCATCAATCATTATCCTTTGCTTCCTCCCTCCGAGCCAATTTTGGATCCCACTTGCCACTTTGCCCTGGATCCCATGGGCTTTAACCTTCATGACCAGTTTATCATGCAGGACCTTATCAAAAGCCTTGCTAAAGTCCATATATACTACATCGTATGCGCTACCCTCATCGACCCTCTTGGTTACCTCCTCAAAAAATTCAATCAGGTTAGTCAAATACAATCTTCCCTTAACCAATCTGTGCTGACTGTCCCTAATTAATCCTTGCCTATCCCAATGCAGATTTATCCTGTCTTTCAGGATTTTTTCCAATAGTTTTCCCACCACTGAGGTATGTAATATCTCACTCTGCCCCCTCTCCCAACTTCTGCCCCGCTAGTGTGCTCACCGCCACAAATCCATCCCCATTATGACCGATTTCCGGTCCAACGAAAAAAAGCCAAAGAGCAGAATTTCGCATCCACCCCGCCAGTAAAAACTTGAGGGACAGGTGGGTGCGCCCCGTTTCCAGCAGTGGCCAAATTCAGGCTCATGTTCTCTCGTTTTCTTTCCAGGGGTATTGTGTGACCTGCTGAGTATTTGCAGTATGTTCTGTCTTCTCAAAGGCCTTCATTTACCATCCGAGCCCTTGCAGGTGTCCAGCAGCACTCCCTACACACTTAAAAAAAACTTTTCACATCTAGTGCACGTCAAAAAAAATCAACAAAAAAAAAACAGTCCAAAACCTTAAATCCACCCTTACCTGAACGATGTGTGTATCCCTTTAAGTTGTGCAGACATCACCACTGTCAGCCTGCGACCCAGCGCTGAATATCGTGCAAGGTCAAATTTTGCGTTGATGACATTAAATTGGCATTGCACGCTGAGTGATGTTACCACGCCACCATTTTTTCATCTGTGCGCTACCAGTTACCAGCTGCACAAAGGGGGATACGAATATGGCAGCCACTGTGGGACCTGCCACCAGCTGGCGAAAGAGCGGCGGCCACCATTTTATTGCTATTCATGGCGCTGCAATGTGGCACCGACTGGCGATGGCGCCGCTCCGACGGGGCAATTTCACACGGGGCAATTTCCCACGGGGGTCGGAAAGGGGGTCGCGCTGGTCGGGAGGGGGTTGGCGCGTGCCCGATAGATGGCAGCATGGGCGGCGCAGAAACTTATTCCTGCTGCTACCGGCCCGGGGGCAATATAGGAACGGTTGGCCCAACCACCTGCCCCCGGTCGGTAAGGCTTATCTGCTCCATTACTGCCTCTTAGAGGCTAGGGCACTTTTCTCCAGAAAATGAATACTGAGGGGTGACCTGATAATAGTCTTCAAAATTAGGAAGTGGTTTGATATGGCAGATGTGGAGAAGATGTTTCCACTTGTGGGAGGAGGGGGGTTCCAAAACTAATTATAAGATAGTCACTAATAAATCCAATAGGGAATTCAGGAGAAACTTATTTACCCAAAGAATGGTTAGAATGTGGAACATGCTACAACATGGAGTAGTTGAGGCGAGTAGCATAGATGTATTTAAGGTAAGGCTAGATAAGTACATGAGGGAGAAAGGAATAGAAGGGTATGCTAATAGAGTTAGATGAAGTCTCATGTGGAGCATAAACACTGGCATAGACTAGTTAGGAAAAATGGCCTGTTTATTTGTTGTAAATTCTATGTAATAGTTCTTGATGTGTTTTATTATAAATATGAATTGTCAACAGTGTAAATACATCTCTGCAGGTGAGTAAATACATCACCTTATTGGGTTTTCAAATGTGCCAATTTCTGAAAAAATATGAATAACCTCAGTTTTTAAAAATCATTTTGATTTTAATATTTCTGTCATTTTTCATTCTGAATGCATCAGAATTATTAGTCACACACTTGATAATTCAGTAAGTATTAGTGTAATATTGACACATGTAGACCAGGGAGGTCCCAAGTTCAATCTTTGATCTATAACTAATCTCAGCTGGGACGTAATATTGATCTCCATGTCCCTAGGCTAGGGAGAAGTAAAATCAGGCAATATTCACTTTACTGAACCTTATAACATGAACTACTGTATACATCAAGTGAGGACAGAATGAACTGTGATGCAGCTCCATAGCCAGTAGCTCACCAGCACTCATTCTTAGCACACACATGAAAAAATGCTACTTAGACAATATAGCAGAGATTGCAGACACCAAAAGCACCATAACCAGCTCATATCAGCACTGTAGTGTGAGAAAAGGAACAGAAAATTAAATAAAAGTTTCTAAAGTTAATTGTACTAAAATTTATCCGACATAATTTTGCTGCAAACTTAAGCCACCAGCATTTTTATAACTCAAATGTTTTTTCTTTTTATAATATGTAAGATTACGCAAATAACATGGGGAAAATGAACTTCCTGCCCCCTATCCACCGGAAGCTCCTTGACCAGCAATTTTACTCTACAGCTGATTGAGTTTGCAAAACAACCTGCTGCAGCAGGACCTGCCGCCTATTGGACCAGGGGACCAAACTTTGCCAGTGATTGTCAAAGGCACCACCACTTTTAACTTTTTTGCCCCAGTTCCCTTCCACGTGCCGTGCGCAGCTGCATCAAACTGGTCACCAATGCCCTCCTTGCCAGGCCAGGACATTACCTACATGATGGACACCATCAGCCAGAATGAGAGGTCTATGATTTGCAGCAGTAACCCACTTCCTTCATGACCAGGACATGCTAGACTGAACTCATGTAGCTATCAGGGCACCAAAAGATGTATCAGCAGCTTATGTGAACAGAAAGAGCTTCCACTGCAACAATCTTAAACTGGTGTGTGGTCACCACAGGATACTGCAAGTCTGCACCAATTTCGTTGGCAGCTGCCATGATTCCTTCAACACTTGCCCATCCCCCTACTTTTTCACCCATCCAGGAATACACAGGATGGCTGCACGGGGCAAAATGCTACCCCTTTCACACATGGCTTATGACATCCGTCCACAACCCCACCATCTCCAAGGAATGCAGGAGTATAGTGAAAGTCATGGCATGACCAGAAACATCATAGAGATTACCATTGATATTTTGATGCAAATATTCAGGTGCCATGATTGCACCGTGGTTGGTATTGGTTGAGCGGGCAACAAGGAAGCTGAAGTGCTGACACCCTCAGAGAGGGTAACATGTGCTGATCCTGCTGCGCCACTGCCCCTGCCATCCAGAAAATGAATGACACCTTGAAAGCCCCTTGCCATGTGCTCCATCAATCTGTCCAAGGTTGACACCTGTCTCTCCAAGGCGCAGCACATGTTTGATGCCAGAATCTGGTCTGCAAGTTCCCTTTTAAAAGCAGATCCCCAAGTTCTTCATCCAAGGGAAATGCATCCTGACCTCAATCCAAAATGTACCCCCACCAGCTTCTTCTGTCACTGGTTCTGTTTATGTCACCCAGTGTATTGCCCTCTGGTTTACTTAATAATTTCTTAATGGTGGATACCTCTGGGCAGGTTGATGATTCTTCCACTAGCAAATCTAGATGAGGAGAAGAGTAAGGAAGTCTAGAGTTGGTCATTGAGAGTTTGCATGTCACTTTCCCGAGAGGACTCGCAGCATTGGAGCCGGGCAGGCTGGAGGCCACACATAGCAAGGTGTTTTGCCTTCTTCCATTCCTTTTCTCTTTCTACTTAAATTCTTCTCACACACACACTCAGCAAGGCAATCTGATACTGCATGGTGCTGCCACTCGTCTAATATTGCTTATCCTTGCCATTACATGCTAACCCCTGACACTTTGCTCTTTTTCTCGGTCCTTCAGATCACAGGCCAGGCAGTCATGTAGACTGGGGGAGAGAATCCTCCTGAAGATGTACAGTCATTCGTTTCTTACTCTTTCAACCACTAGCACAAAAATTGGCACCCTGTGTGATATAGCTCATGAGTTAGAGGGGTCTGCATTGGTTGATTCACTGAACACAAGTGAGCAGGTGCAGGTGGAAAGGACAGCCCAGGAAACAGCACACGGAGGGCATGGTCATGTCCTAGCTCTGCTAAAGAGGACAGAGATGCACACTTCAGGGGCCCAGCCTTCAAAAGAAAAATGTTTTCTGTGTGCCAACAATTGCTCAATGCATCAGACACCCTGACAGAGAACTTCTACAACATGTCAGAAATCACAATCATTAAGGAGGTGGTACTCAGTAAGATAATGGGTCTAAAGGCAGATAAATCCCCTGGATCTGATGGCTTGCATCCTGGGGTCTTAAGAGAAGTAGCGGCAGGGATTGTGGATGTAATGGTTGTAATTTACCAAAATTCCCTGGATTCAGGGGAGGTCCCAGCAGATTGGAAAACTGCAAATGTAATGCCCCTATTTAAAAAAGGAGGCAAACAAAAAGCAGGAAACTATAGACCAGTTAGCCTAACATCTGTGGTCGGGAAAATGTTGGAGTCCATTATTAAAGAAGCAGTAGCAGGACATTTGGAAAAGCATAATTCAGTCAGGCAGAGTCATTATGGAGTTATGAAGGGGAAGTCATGTTTGACAAATTTGCTGGATTTCCTTGGGGATGTAATGAAGATAAAGTGTCACCATCATAGGCAGCCCCTTGGAATTGAGGCAGACTTGCTTCCACTCTTAGCATAAGTTCTTAGGTGGCTGTACAGTCCAATACAAGAACCACAGTCTCTGTGACAGGTGGGACAAATAGTCGTTGAGGGAAGGGGTGGGTGGGACTGGTTTTCCGCATGCTCTTTTAGCTGCCTGCGCTTGATTTCTGCATGCTCTCGACGACGAGACTCGAGCTGCTCAGCGCCCTCCCGGATGCACTTCCTCCACTTAGGGCGGTCTTTGGCCAGGGACTCCCAGATGTCAGTGGGGATGTTGCACTTTATTCAAAAAGGAGTTAGATGTAGTCCTTACTACGAGGGGGATCAAGAGGTATGGCGAGAAAGCAGGAATGGGGTACTGAAGTTGCATGTTCAGCCATGAACTCATTGAATGGCGGTGCAGGCTCGAAGGGCTGAATGGCCTACTCCTGCACCTATTTTCTATGTTTCTCTGTTTTAGCAGGGAGGCTTTGAGGGTGTCCTTGAAATGTTTCCGCTGCCCTTCTTTGGCTCGTTTGCCGTGAAGGAGTTCTGAGTAGAGTGCTTGCTTTGGGAGTCTCGTGTCTGGCATGCGAACTTTGTGGCCTACCCAGCGGAGCTGATCAAGTGTGGTCAGTGCTTCAATGCTGGGGATGTTGGCCTGGACGAGGACGCTAACGTTGGTGCGTCTGTCCTCCCAGGGGATTTGTAGGATCTTGCGGAGACATCGTTGGTGATATTTCTCCAGCAACTTGAGGTGTCTACTGTACATGGTCCATGTTTCTGAGCCATACAGGAGGGCGAGTATTACTATAGCCCTGTAGACCATGAGCTTGGTGGCAGTTTTGAGGGCCTGGTCTTCAAACACTATTTTCCTCAGGAGGCCGAAGGCTGCACTAACGCACTGGAGGCGGTGTTGGATCTCGTCGTCAATACCTGCTCTTGTTGATAGGAGGCTGCCGAGATAAGGGAAGTGGTCCACGTGCAAAGGGGATGGAGTATAAAAGCAGGGAAGTATTGCTACAGTTATACAGGGTATTGGTGAGGCCACACCTGGAATACTGCGTACAGTTTTGGTTTCCATATTTAAGAAAGGATATACTTGCTTTGGAGGCAGTTCAGAGAAGGTTCACTGGGTTGATTCCGGAGATGAGGAGGTTGACTTATGAGGAAAGGTTGAGTAGGTTGAAATTCAGAAGAATGAGAGGTGATCTTATCGAAACGTATAAGATTATGACAAGGTGGATGCAGAGAGGATGTTACCAGTGATAGGGGAGACTAGAACTAGGGGGCATAATCTTAGAATAAGGGGCCGCCCATTTAAAACTGATGAATTTCTTCTCTCAGAGGGTTGTAAATCTGTGGAATTCGCTGCCTCAGAGATCTGTGGAAGCTGGGTCATTGAATACATTTAAGACAGAGATAGACAGTTTCTTAACCAATAAGGGGTTATGGGGAGCGGGCAGGGAAGTGGACCTGAGTACATGATCGGATCAACCATGATCGTATTAAATGGCGGAGCAGGGTCAAGGGGCCGTATGGCCTACTCCTACACCTATTTCTTATGTGCTTATGTAAAGTGTGGAGGAATCCACTACCAACTTGTGTGTGATTGTGTTGCATGGCATCGACATTCTTCAGTCAATCATGAAGAATGTAATCACCTCAATGGGTGCTGGAGCCGGGCCCTTACTGCACCAGTACAGGTACAACGTCCGAAATTTGGAATCTTTGGGACCAAATCCATGCCGGTTTTTGGGTTTTTCTGGATTTCAGTCAAGAAAATCAATAGTCTGAAATCTGGAATCCTTGACTGAATCTGTGCCAGGTTTCGGGCTTCTCCGGATTTCGGACCCAACTGCTCGCCGATTCACTCCGCTTCTCGCGGCCCACCCCAGCGCTATGCTTTTTACCGGTTTCCTTGTCCCTCGCTGCCCAATGTCGCCATCCTGGCCGCCTCAAAAATGTCCGGTTTTTGGACAGTAAGTCTGGACGACTCCATCTGGGATGCGCAAATGTCCAGTTTTCGGACAATTCTGGTTTTCGGAGTTCTGCACCTGTAGTAGCTTCTCGCAAAGATGCTCATACTGGAACCATGTAGGCTCTGGGCTCAACCATAGGATTAGTTTCTTCAGTCTGATCACAGATATACAGTCTACTCTCCCACAGTGGTAGTGTTGAGCCACAGCCTGATAGCAGAGGCAATCATGAATTGGGAAGGCAACATGTTACCCTTCCTTAGGATGATCGTTTGTTTACATCAGTGCCATCCCTCAACCAATGCCCACCTCAGTGCCAGAAAGCCATTACTGATGAGTTCCTGCAGTCTGCAGCCGGGCCATTAGGTCCGAACTCCTATAATTCCTCGATCACGAACATCTCAAACACTCTTGACTGAGTCACAGCAGCCTTCGAACTCTCATGCTGAAGTGGGAACTTCAAAGGAAAACAAGTAGAGAAAGAGCACTTCAGATAGGCACTTAGGGCCTTACACCTGAGTGATAATTACCGGGTGGGAATTTTTGTGAAAAACAGTAAAATTATAAACCTTTTTGAAATCCTTGTATACAGAGAATTTGCTTTAGTAGTTGGTGAACCCGCAATGTAGTTGACATGAATATCAATGTTGGTCTTTACGCATATGCAGATTATTCGATGCTGGAAGGACTGGGACAGATGCTAGATGTAAATGTTAATTCAGCAGAGCAGAGAATGTTCAGATGAAATGCTTTTCAATGAACTGCTGCTGAAAACCTTTAGCTCCAGCCCTCTTTTTCCCTCTATGTCATCAGTGTCCACTCCCTTATCGTGCTGAAGGTCCTCGCCAATGTGGCTTCATATGTTGTCCTTGTGCAATAAACAGCAAACCTGTATACTCTTTGTGGGCTATATTACAGGACGCCATAAGGCCCGTCCAGGCATCAAAATAGTTGAGGACGCTGTTTGCTCCTTTCTCTTGTTGCTGCTCCTCTTCCTCGTTCACATCTTCTAGCCACAGTGGAGTTGCCAAAATGACCCCTCCACCAGGAAGAAAAAAGTGCATTGCCAGAAGCACCTTTTGAGTTCAGAATGTTGCCCAGCCACAACAATCACTTTGGCATAGTAGGAGGTAAGTAGTAAAAAGAAAATCCTAAAGTCTGCCAAAAATTGAGCCCCGCCCCAAACGGGGCGTACCTACCGTTTTACCGTTTTTTAAAAAGATTTTCTCCACCCCAATCCATGGGGTGGAAAATCCAGAAAAGTTCAGGACTTAGAAAAAAATTTTCAGTCGGGGCGGATGTTGTGGCAGTTGTGGGGATGAAGTGCCCTTGCAGCGATGACGTTAGCGTGACGTGGACATGCCACATCGCACTGATGCGTCACAATGTCCCTCCCCTTTTGCTGAAATCTGCAAAATTTTTGGTTAGGTCCATTGGGCCACCAGGGAGGTTTTCGGCCAGGCAAATGGCCTGGCACCCAAGAGGGCGTGCCAGGCTGCTTCTTGGCGACCCTGCCGAACCCGTGAGCATAATTGTGGGCAGTCGGCCGACAATAAAAAATAAAATGGAGTAGACAGCAGCACGACCTCCCCTTTAAGGGCAGACTTTCCGCCCAGCCACAGACAGCTGACCATTGGAGAAAGCTGTCAGTGGCACAGACCGGCGGCGACGCCGCTCCCGCGGGCAATTCCACACAGGGAAATTTGCCACGGAGCAATTTCCCGCAGGGGTCGGAAAGCGGGTCGGCACCGGTCGGTAAGAGGTAACCCTTTCCCGCTGCTTCCGGCCCGGGGCAATTTCGGAAAGGTCAGCCTATTTATCCGCCCCCAGTCGGTAAGGCCTCTCTGCACCATTCTTGCCTCTTAGAGGTGGTAATGGAGTTTATGGAGGGGGGCAATTTCGGGCCCCCCCAATGTTTTATCTGAGAGCAGATGTGTATTCCTTTAAGTATCGATGTACTAAATCGCCTCCTGGCTTGTGCTGCCCTTGATTTATGGGCAGATTGTGGAACTGTTAGTAGCAATTAGTGGAGGCAAAAATGGCATTGGGATGAAAACTGGCATTTGATCTTGAGTTATGTATATTAGTGAGCCCCCTGCCTGTTTCCAGCAGGAGGTTTGGCTACCTAAAACGAAAATTGGAATAGGCAGACACCCAATGGCAAATTAGCTGGTCAATCCCCTAAACAGTTTTTGTCTTGCTACCACCCTGTTTTTAGGTGTAAACAGGAAAGGTCGTAAGACAAAATCCACTACACAGATGTATGCATGCAGCCCATAATTGGTGTGGTGATAGGTGCATGCACAAAGCTATTGTACGGCTTTTAGTAAGGTGATTACATATAAAATTGTGAGTGAAGAAACAGTTCCAGGTGAAACTTGGGAATAGAAATGGCACTATGATGCCTCCTGAGCATTTAAGGTAAGCAGAGATAATTATTCCAATTCCATGGATCCCTGATAATTGTTTCGGGCATTTATTACCCTAGAGCTTTTCAACAATTTTTAAGTTTGACCTGGAATTGTGAATTTGAGTTGGCCTGAATAGGATCTCTGATGAGAATCAGCTAGCCAAACACTGGTGAGAACATAAGAAAACATCTACATGTATAAAAGTTAATTATAAAATATAGTTCAGTGTAGCATTTGCAAATCATTTATTATATTTATATATATGAGGACTTAGCATAATGTAATAACTATGCATACATATATATAACATATTATTGTATACAATATTTATGTTATGTTATTACTGTTATTTATTTGCTTGTTCAGTTATCTATCAAGGAATTCAATTGGCAATTATAGCAAACAAAATCAAGGTCTCAGTGTTGTGTCATTATGATGCTTCTCAAAGATGCAAAGAGGTTTCTGTGAAGGCATGAGACAGAATCAGTAACTGAAATAAATCTCAACAAGGAGTTTATGTTTGTTACCCAGGGCACAATATTAATGTATCTAGCCATCAGAGCAAGTTTGAACAATCTTGAGGGTGTAAGGAGCAGGGGCTCACTTGCTGAAAGACAGAAGCTAAAGTATATCTCGAGTAACAAAGGATAAGAAAACTCAAAAAATATAACAGGAAGGCAATTGTACATAACAGACATGCTTAGGATATGCATTCCTGGAAAGTGTTGCTGGTTCCTCTCATCTTGCCTGACTTGATAAGGTTGTTGCAGTTTTTCCAGCAATGAGTTGCTGTTTATGGGATATTGGCATTGTCTGACTGAGCCAATCCTTCTATTGTTCCATGCAGTTCTTCTTGGGACCTGTGTAGCTCTGCTTCAAACAGGGCCTTTCTCCTCACCCTAACTTTGTTCAGTTTTTTGATAACTTAATTTATGAATCTCATGGCTCTCTGTTCTCCTGCAGACCTCATAGGCATCATTGTTAACCAACTTTTCCCAATCTTTTCCAAATCAGTTCTCCTCAATATCTCTCTTTCAGCTGCTGGAGACCATTAAATCCTGTAGCTTTCAGCTGCTGGAGGCCATTAAATCCTGGAGCAAGACACTAGTTCCCATCCCCCAACAGTTGAGGTATCAGTCAATGGAGCTTGTTTCAAATACTTACATTAGGTTGACCCTGGAAATTGTGACCAGGATAGCTCACATTGGGTTGGCTGGGCAAAATTAGACTCTGCCCTACATCGACTTCCGATTTCATTGCAATAGAATTTATCACTTCTAATTTTCAGTGGGTTTCTCACTTAGAGCTAAGGTAATCAGAGACAAAAAATGCAGAGCCATGCAGCATTTGCAGATTTCACCTCTTTAACTACACTAAAAAATGGAGAGAATATTAACCCTTCTTTCCACTTTTGGTAGATTAAAAGTAATCTTTCCTCCTTAATGCAGGAAATACATTTTGCAACAATCTTATCTACAGAAGCAAATGGGAGGGGAAAAATATTATCTGACGGCATTGATTTTATTTTTCAGTTTCAAATGAAATAATACTTATTTATATCTTTTTGAATCCTAAAGAGTTCGTGTCCTAGTTGGGATGAACTGTCTTGTGACACAGAGGAGCTTATTAGTTATCCACTGAATGCCACTGTTCAAGATAAATCAAGTGACCAGTGGTCATCTTTCTGTTCACAAAGAAAACCATCCAGTCAGACCAACAGGTAATAGTTGCAGTGATAATTGCATAATTATTTTTGTAGATAAAGGAGCGGTTCTTTGGGTTAAAAGAAAGGTTCTTTGGGCCCAAATTTGGCCCTCCGGTTTTTTCGGCGCACCTCCGAGCCCCCCGCCAACATTTTACCTCAGAAGCAACGCCAAAAAAAATCCTTCCAATCATGGCTTCTCGGGCCGTCTGTGGAGCTGGCGTGATGCAGAAGAAAGATAGGGGGGCGGAGCTAGGTCCCGGCACTGAAAACAGTGCTGGGACCTCTGCACATGCGCGCTAGAATCTGCGCGCATGTGCTGTAGCTCCTGGCAGGCGGTTTCGGCAAACGCCGCTGCAAGCTGTATGGGAGGGGCCAAAGCACGCCATCCCTATCCCGGGCTGAGTGGCCTGCCACACACTCTGATATTGAAGGATCGCAGACCGGTGCGAGCATTGACTTGGTGCAGAGCCAGGATGGCAAGGAGAATTCACAGGACACCGAAGAGGAGAGCATCAACAGCCAAAAGTGCCTAGTGTGTGAGGTCGTCTTCCCGCTCAACCTGGAGGACTTTGATTTCGAACAGCACATTGTGAAGCACTTTGTTTACGAGTGTCCAGTGTGCTAAAGGACCTTTCCAGAGAACAGACAAACTGCCTATGAAGACCATGTGCAGTCCCATTTTATGGAGGCCAACTGAGGGGCAAACAACAAACCGGTTTGAGTTCTACTTTATAAAGATGCCGCCGAGACCAGCCTTTCCTCTCCCTCCCTCAGCAGCGGTCCGCTACATTTCCTAAGGTAGGAGTTCTATTTTTTATTTGTTGTTTACTGATTGATTTTGGTGCTTTAGGTGCAGGGTTCCTTCTATTTTTTTATTTGTTATTTATTGATTGCTTATTACTTTGGTCTTCATGTTTTAGGTGCAGTGTTCCTTCTATTTTTAAATTTTTTATTTATTGATTGCTTATTACTTTGGTCTTGGTGCTTTAGGTGTAGGGTTCCTTCTATTTTATTTGTTAATGAATTGCTTATTACTTTTTGTGCTTTGTTTTGTCTTGGTGCTTTAAATGTAGTTACTTGTGCCGATTTCTTAACTGTAAATAAGGTCTTTCTGTGCGGACAAAAGTGGACACATATGCTGCCCTAAGTTAGTTTAGTACAACTTTTTTCTGGCTAAATTGGCATAAATGGTGTAAGTGGCTGGGAACGCCCCCTTTTGAAAAAAAAACTGACCTAACAAAAAACCTAACTAACTCACTTACACTGGCGCAAATTAAATGCCCATATTTGCAACTAAAAAGATACACCAGAAAAATCAAGTTACACCAAAAAAAACTGCAACTCGAGGGGAAATTTGAGCCCTTTGTTCTTTCCTGACCAAAGTACTTGAACGTGTTGTCGTCTCCTAAATCCGTGACCATCTTTCCCTGAATTCAATGTTTGAATCCTTTCAATCTGGTTTTTGCCCTTGCCACTGCCACAGGACCGAAACAGCTCTCATCAAAGTCACAAATGACATCCTTTGTGACTGTGACAAAGGTAAGCTATCCCTCCTCGTCCTCCTGGACCTGTCTGCAGCCTTTGACAAAGTTGACCACTCCATCCTCCTCCAATGTCTCTCCACCATCATGGGACTGCACTCGCCTGGTTCAAATCTTATCGATCTCATCATAGCCAGAAAATCTCCTGCAATGGCTTCTCTTCCCACTCCTGCATCATTACCTCTGGTGTCCCCCAAGGATCTATCCTTGGCCCCCTCCTATTTCTCATCTATATGCTGCTCCTTGGTGATATCATCTGAAAACCCAGAGTCAGTTTCCACATGTACGCTGATATGTACCCAGCTCTACTTCTCCACCACTTCTCTCGGCCCCTGCTTGGTATCTAAATTGTCAGACTGATTGTCCAACATCCAGTACTGAATGAGCAGAAATATTCTCCAATTAAATATTGGGAAGACTGAAGCCATTGTCTTTGGCCCCCACCACAAACTGCGCTCCCTAACCACTGACTCCATCCGTCTCATAAGAAAATAAGAACATAAGAAATAGGAGCAGGAGTAGGGCATACGGCCCCTCGAACCTGCACCTCCATTTAATACGATCATGGCTGATCCGATCATGGACTCAGGTCCACATCCCTGTCCGCTCCCCATAACCCCTTATTCCCTTATCGGTTAAGTAACTGTATCTGTCTTAAATTTATTCAATGACCCAGTTTCCACAGCTCTCTTAATGATTTAGATGAGGGGATTAAATGTAGTATCTCCAAATTTGCGGATGACACTAAGTTGGGTGGCAGTGTGAGCTGCGAGGAGGATGCTGTGAGGCTGCAGAGCGACTTGGATAGGTTAGGTGAGTGGGCAAATGCATGGCAGATGAAGTATAATGTGGATAAATGTGAGGTTATCCACTTTGGTGGTAAAAACAGAGAGACAGACTATTATCTGAATGGTGACAGATTAGGAAAAGGGGAGGTGCAAAGAGACCTGGGTGTCATGGTACATCAGTCATTGAAGGTTGGCATGCAGGTGCAGCAGGCGGTTAAGAAAGCAAATGGCATGTTGGCCTTCATAGCAAGGGGATTTGAGTACAGGGGCAGGGAGGTGTTGCTACAGTTGTACAGGGCATTGGTGAGGCCACACCTGGAGTATTGTGTACAGTTTTGGTCTCCTAACCTGAGGAAGGACATTCTTGCTATTGAGGGAGTGCAGCGAAGGTTCACCAGACTGATTCCCGGGATGGCGGGACTGACCTATCAAGAAAGACTGGATCAACTGGGCTTGTATTCACTGGAGTTCAGAAGAATGAGAGGGGACCTCATAGAAACATATAAAATTCTGACGGGGTTAGACAGGTTAGATGCAGGAAGAATGTTCCCAATGTTGGGGAAGTCCAGAACCAGGGGTCACAGTCTAAGGATAAGGGGTAAGCCATTTAGGACCGAGATGCGGAGGAACTTCTTCACCCAGAGAGTGGTGAACCTGTGGAATTCTCTACCACAGAGAGTTGTTGAGGCCAATTCACTAAATATATTCAAAAAGGAGTTAGATGAGGTCCTTACTGCTAGGGGGATCAAGGGGTATGGCGAGAAAGCAGGAATGGGGTACTGAAGTTGAATGTTCAGCCATGAACTCATTGAATGGCGGTGCAGGCTAGAAGGGCCGAATGGCCTACTCCTGCACCTATTTTCTATGTTTCTATGTTTCTATGAATTCCACAGATTTACAACTCTCTGAGAGAAGAAATTCCTACTCATCTCAGTTTTAAATGGGCAGCCCCTTATTCTAAGATTATGCCCCCTAGTTCTATTCCCCTCTCAGTGGAAACATCCTCTCTGCTTTCACCTTGTCAAGCCCCCTCATTATCTTATACATTTCGATAAGATCACCTCTCAAACTTCTGAATTCCAAAGAGTAGAGACCCAACCTTCTCAACCTTTCCTCATAAGTCAACCCCCTCATCTCTGGAATCAACCTAGTGAACCTTCTCTGAACTGCCTCCAAAGCAAGTATATATATGGAAACCAAAACTGTATGTAGTATTCCAGGTGTGGCCTCACCAATACCCTGTATAACTATTGCAAGAATTCCCTGCTTTTATACTCCATCCCCTTTGCAATAAAGGCCAAAATTCCATTGGCCTTCCTGTTCACTTGCTGTACCTGCATTCTATCCTTTTGTGTTTCATGCACCAGGACCCCTAGGTCCCGCTGTACTGCAGCATTTTGTAATTTTTCTCCATTTAAATAATAACTTGCTCCTCGATTTTTTTTTTTCTGCCAACCTGCATACCTCACACTTTCCAACATTATACTCAATCTGCCAAATGTTTGCCCACTCACTTAGCCTGTCTATGTCCTTTTGCAGGTTTTTGTGTCCTCCTTACACATTGCTTTTCCTCCCATCTTTGTATCGTCAGCAAACTTGGCTACGTTACACTCGGTCCCTTCATTCAAGTCTTTAATATGGATGTAAATAGTTGGGGTCGCAGCACTGATCCCTGCGGCACCCCACTAGTTACTGATTGCGAACCCGAGAATGAACCATTTATCCCGACTCTCTGTTTTCTGTTAGTTAGCCAATCCTCTATCCATGCTAATATATTACCCCCAACCCTGTAAATTTTTATCTTGTGCAGTAACCTTTTATGTGGCACCTTGTCAAATGCCTTCTGGAAGTCCAAATACACCACATCCACTGGTTCCCCTTTATCCACCCTGTTCGTTACATCCTCAAGGAACTCCAGCAAATTTGTCAAACATGACTTCCCCTTCATAAATCCATGCTGCCTGACTGAATTATGCTTTTCCAAATGTCCTGCTTTAATAATGGACTCATTTCCCAACAATAGATGTTAGGCTAACTGGTCTGTAGTTTCCTGCTTTTTGTCTGCCTCCTTTTTTAAATAGGGGTGTTACATTTGCAGTTTTCCAATCTGCTGGGACCTCCCAAGAATCCAGGAAATTTTGGTAAATTACAACCAATGCATCCACTATCCCTACCGCTACTTCTCTTAAAACCAAGGATGAAAGCCATCAGGTCAAGGGGAATTATTTGCCTTTAGTCCCATTAACTTACTGAGTACCACCTCCTTAGTGATTGTGATTGTGTTAAGTTCCTGCCCCCTCCGCCCTCGCCCCCCCTCATAGCCCCTTGACTATCCACTGTTGGGATATTTTTAGTGTCATCTATCGTAAAGACTGATACAAAATATTTGTTCAGAGTTTCTGCCATCTCTGTGTTCCCCATCACTAATTCCCCGGTTTCGTCCTCTAAGGGACCAACATTTACTTTAACCATTCTTTTCCTTTTTATATACCTGTAGAAACTCTTGCTATCTGTTTTTATATTTTGTGCTAGTTTACTTTCATAGTCTATCTTCCCTTGCTTAATCACTTTTTTAGTCATTCTTTACTGGCTTTTAAAAGCTTCCCAATCTTTTGTCCTCCCAGTAGTTTTGGCCACTTTGTATGCCCTTGTTTTTAATTGGATACCGTCCTTTATTTCTTTAGTTAGCCAGGGATGGCTATATTTTCTTTTACATCCTTTCCTCCTCACTGGAATATATTTTTCTTGAGAGTTATGAAATATATCGTTAAATGTACGCCACTGTTCATCAACCGTCCTACACTTTAATCTGTTTTCCCAGTCCACTTTAGCCAACTCTGCCCTCATACCTTTGTAGTCTCCTTTATTTAAGCTTAGTAGACAGATTTGAGATCCAACTTTCTCGCCCTTCATCTGAATTTGAAATTCAACCATGCTATGATCACTCATTCAAAGGGGATCCTTTACTAGGAGATTGTTTATTACTCCTGTCTCATTACACATGACCAGATCTAGCATCAATCTGAGGTTGAACCAGACTGTCCGTAACCTAGGCGTCATATTTGACCATGAACTGAGTTTCCGGCCACATTTCCGTGGCATAACTAAAACTCCCTTTTTGCACCTCTATAACATTGCTCACCTCCGCTGCTGCTGAAACCCTCATCCATGCCTTTGTTACCTCTCGACTTGACTACTCCAACTCACTCCTGGCAAGTCATCCAAAACTCGGCAGCCCGTGTGCTAACTCGCACCAAGTCACGATTACCCATCACCTCTGTGCTTTCTGACCTACATTGGCTCCCGGTTAAATAATGCCTCAATTTCAAAATTCTCACCCTTGTTTACAAATCACTCTATGGCCTTGCTCCTCCCAATCTCTGTAATCTTCAGCCTCACAACCCCACAAGATGTCTGCACTCCTCAAATTCTGCCCGATTGAACATCCCTCATTATAACTGCTCAACCATCGGTGGCCATGCCTTCAGCTGTTTGAGCCCCAACCTCTGGAACTCCCTACCTAAATCTCTCTGCCTCTCTACCTCTCTTTCCTCCTTTAAGACTCTCCTTAAAACCTATCTCTTTAACTAAGCTTTTGGACATATGCCGTAATTTCTTCATATGTGGCTCGGTGTCAAATTTATCTGTTTTGTCTTGTAACACTGCTGTGACGCACCTTGAGATGTTTTGCTAGGTTAAAGGCGCTATATAAATATAAGCTGTTGTTGTTAAAATTATAGTATGTCAATATCCTAGCACAAATTTTTTCACACCTTTGTTGAGAAACTATTTCTCCTTATTTACTCTATCAAAACCCTTCATAATTTTGAACACCTGTATTAAATCACCCCATAACATTTCTGTTCGAAAGAGAACAACCCCCGTTTCTCTCGTCTCCACATAACTGAAGCTGTTGTGGAGCAATCTTCCTCTCTCCCGAGCGGACCCACTGAATTAGAGGATGGATGCCCGATCAATGACAGTCTCCAGAGATAGGTTTGAAACGATCTTTATTCCAACATATGCCAGGGAAGCTCTCAGTCTCAGCCACCCAAGACAGGAACTTCCAAAAACCCAAAGGATTCACACATTATTATACAGATGTTGAGTAGGCTGGCCTCCAACTAATCCTTGAAATGACAGTGATGGAAAACACTGTCAGTGGCAAAAGAAAAGTTATCTAACTGCCACAGATAAAACTAATGGGAGAATAGATACAATGAAGGGAATTCATTCAAAGCATGCATTTGTTAATCCGTATCAGAATGCCTGCTAAGTGGCCTGTGATCTCTTCACCCTCCATAGCATATAGAACCACTCTCAGCTTCTTGGAATGTGTTTGTATCTATAGCCTTTTTAGCCTGTTCTACATTCTTTAAAAGATCTTTATGTTCCCTCAAAATCTAAAATTTCATTTTATGTTATACGGCCACTTCCCATCATTTATAAGCGAGTTTTACATACAATCTGACATTATTTTCCTCACTCTCCTATAAAGCTCTGCATCTCTGGTACCATAATAGTAAATCTCTTCTGCACTCTCTGTAAGATCTTGATATCCTTCCTAAAGTGTGGTGCCCAGAATTGGACACAATACTCCAGCATTTACACACATACACTCCAAACCCTTCCTAGCCTCCCTAACATTCCCCCCCCCGTCCCGTCTGACCCTCCCTATTTTGCAACAACCCTTTATTCTAATGCTGTTTGCCTCTCCCAGGCCTCTGTGCATCTTGTTTCTCCTCTCTAATGCTTCATCCTGGTGACCCTCCCCAACCAAATTAGTTTAAACCCTCCCCAACAGCACTACAGGACATTGGTCCCAGCCCTGTTGAGTTGCAACCCATCTATCTTGTACAGAGTCCTCCTGCCCCAGCACTGGTCCTAATGCCCAGGAATTGGAAGCCCTCCCTTCTACACCATTGCTTCAGTCATGTATTAACCTGCCTTATCTTACTGCTCCTATATTCATTCATTTACCACCTTTCTGGTCCTGCTCTTTAACTTCCTCCCTAGCTGCTGAAACTCTGACTGCAGGACTTCAACCCTTTTCTTCCTATGTTGTTGGTTCCAACATGGACTATGCCTTCTGGCTGGCTTCAGAATGTTCTGCACCCGTTCCATGATGTCCTTTAAATTGGGCGTCCAACTCAAACCCACCAGTTTTCTCCAGAGGTTAGATTAAAATCTGGGCTCTGGAGTGGGGATTGAATCCACAACCTTTGACATAATGTATTACAACTGAGCCAAAGCTCACATTGGGCCAATAGCCTTTTGCTGTTCCTAAAACTTGTTGGGGTCAATCTCCCTTCCCCTCTATCAAGTAGTTGAGTGTCAACCTGAATTCCAAATTTGGAATAATTCAACTTAGATCAGTTAATGTGATATGGTATAATTCAAACACATTGGATTCCATTTGATGGTTTCACTTACAGCCATAATTAGGCCCCAAATTTCCTTGGCATTTGTCATGAAAATGAAGATGAGAGGAAATTGGAATGGGTCCTGTTTTTGTTTGTGCCTTCCACTTGAAGTAGGGGTAATGGTAGTGACAGGATGATGTAGTTCAAAAATCCCATTATTACCACTTCCAAAAAATTCTCTGCAACATATGATAATAAAGTAATAATAACTTGTATTTATATAGTGCCTTTAATGTAGTAAAACGTCCCAAGGCACTAAAATATGATGGGATAAAAGAGGCCTTATGACATGCCTGGATCAGCTGAACCTGGCAAAAATGCTTAATTTAAAGGAACATTGACTCTGGAGAGGGTTTGCTCATATTTCAGGTATGCTTACATATTTTTCAAAAAAATTCCCGTAGGGAGCTGCTGCAATGGCTTTCAAACTGACAGAGTGAGGGACTCTCTGGTCACCTGCAATTGTTCGAGTTCCAGCAACAATAAATAATGCAACTTAATGCAATGGGATTCCCTATTTTTCTGACAGACATGATAAAGCACAATTTAAATGCAAATCTGTAGCCTCATTTGTGACTCATGCTCTCTTTGTGCAGAGCTCCCCACTCGGAGCGTGAGGGGGTGAGATGAATTTAAGCTACAATGTAATACTGAAGTAAATGAAGTAAACATTCCAAAGAAAAATCTATTATATATTTTATAAGGTACTTCTTAAATAGATCCTCTCTAGCTATCTCAATCAGCATAACAAAAAAGAACATTACCTGGTCATTATCACATTGCTGTTTGTGGGAGCTTGCTATGCGCAAATTGGCTGCTGCATTTCCCACATTACAACAGTGATCACACTCCAAAAGTACTTAATTGACTGTAAAGTGCTTTGAGACATTCGTGAAAGGCGCTATATAAATCCAAATCTTTCTTTCTTTCCACTCATTTAATGATCATGAAGTAGACCAATCATGATGAGGTTCACTGGAAATGACACTGTTCTAAAAGTCTTTTGTTTGTTAAATAGGTTTTATTTTGATCCGGTGAGACACCCTGCCTGGGATAGAATTCATGAGAGAGTGCAAAATCTTCTGGCAAATATTGATGCACAGGAAAAGGCCTCAGCGGTAAGTATCTGTAGTTGATTATGAAGTTAGAAATCCTGAGTTTAACTTTATACTCACATCCTAAAACAGAGAATATAATCTTAGAGTAGCATTTATATCAAAGTACACAAATATAGATATACAGTAAATAAAAGTTATAGTAAATGGATTAACAGTTTCAGTTAATTTCTTAATAGACATGAGTTCACAGCAAAATATCTTTTACTTCTGATTTCGACTCATTGTGAATCAGTATAGTGTGTATAATGGGAATCTTGCAGTGATGCTGCAAGAGGTTTTGCAGCAGTGTATAGGCAAATTCTACCTTGATATTCCTGACCAAGGAGTATTTGATACACTAAAGTGGGCAATTGTTCAGCATCCTATCCTTTACCTTAATGAGGCTTCCTGCAGCCTTCTCCCTGCCTCCCCCACCCTGCTGTCGGGAACGGCTGCCTCAAGTAATGAGGCTTCCTGCAGCCTTCTCCCTGTCTTCCCCTGCCGTCGGTCGGTCCCGACGGCAAACCGCTGCCTGAAAGGCCTGCCTGAAGCACTTTCACACAGGTAGGAACATGGTTTATTTAATCTTTTCTTTGCTTATAAATTTTTATTCAGGTTGGATTTATTTGTATAATATTTGTATAAGTATAACTAAGGATTTATTGTAGAATGTAATTACTTCCCTTCCCCCGCCTACCCCCCCCACCTCGTTCCCTACGCCTAATTTGTAACCTGCGCCTGATTTTTTAATGTGTAGACAAGGTTTTTTCAAGCCTACAAAAATCTTCACTTGCTCCATTCTAAGTTAGTTTGGAGTACGTTTTCACTGTGGAAACTTTCAAATCAGGCGTCAGTGGCCGGACACGCCCCCTTTTGAAAAAAAATTCTGTTCAAAGGTGAAACTGTTCTACCTGACTAGAACTGCAGAAAACTTAAATGTGGAGAATTCCGATTTCTAAGATACTCCGTTCTCCACCAGTTGCTCCTAAAAATCAGGAGCAAATCATGTGGAAACTTGGGGCCAATGAATGGGCCAAGGGTTTTGTTTATTCTTAATATATTGACCTGAAGCACCAGATATACCACCAAAAGAGATATAGAAACAATGCCATTTAGTAGCAGCTGCATAGAATAAACAAACCCTAATATTACAGCAATAAACAATCCCTAACTTACAATCAGAAAACCACTTAGATGTGAGGAGTAGCTTGATTATGTAATGTGAAACCTATACAGGTTCGACCTCCAAAATCCGGAAACCTTTGGACCAAGGCTGTTCTGGATTTCAGAACGTTTTTCCAATGTCCCGAATCTGGAAATGTCCGGGCCGAGGTTCGGGTATTTCCAGATTTCGTAACTCTTCGGCTAGCCATATTCTGGGCGAACAAAAATGCCTGAGAAAAACCTGCGTTGCAGCCATTGGGACAGCGGTAAGTATGAAGAGCTGCAAAAAAAGGTAAGTTAAAGTTTTTATTTTTTAATTATTTTTCAGCGATTCAATAGTGAAGTGTCTTGTAAATGTTTTGTGATTTTTTTATTGTTTGTTTTTTGCAATTTTTTTTGTGTGTTTTCCCCCTCCCAAGGTCCAACTCGCAGCGGTAATCGGCCTCGGAGTAAAGTTAGCTAGGACCAATCACGGTTTCCGTCGATTTTTATCGCTGGGCCTTTAAAATATAGCGGAGTGATTAGCGGTATTTTTGGCGCAAAATTCCGAAAAAAATACCGCTATCGCCGTTTAAAAAAATGTTCGGATTTCGGAACATTTTCTGGATTTCAGACGATCCCTCCACGGATCAGCGCGATGTCCGGATTTCGGAGCATTCCGGATTTTGGAACTCCAGATTTGGGAGGTCGAACCTGTACTACAAAAAAAGCATAAAACAACTGATAAGGAGGGTGAATTTAGTCAAATCACGTACAGAAAGAGAAGTAAAGATAGGGAACGAAAGACTGGATTAAGAAAGAGAGATAAAAGAGATTGAAAGGAACAATATGAATTTAAAAAATTGACATTTTTAAAATCTCTAACAATAATTTACTACATGCAGGTATGAGATTGAGCAGTTTAAATGGTTCCCTTTCTGTGAAAGTGAGATTGTTTGGCATTGCATTAACAATTGTTGTTAAAAAGGTTCTTACCTTGGTAAGTTCTAGCCCTAACTTTCGGTGACGAGTTGAATGGACAATTAATGTGCAAATACAAGTTCTTAAAAATAAAGAGAAGCTAACGGTGAGCTGCTGTCTGTGCGAAGTTGACAGGCCATTAAATGGTTAATGTGCCATTATTTTTCCAGCAAGATTCAGCTCATTATTAAATCAAACCATGGCCAACATTACTTGTTAACCAAGGTACACAAAATATTCTAACCCAATATAAATAGGATCTTAGCTGAGAAAAATAAAAATGTTTATACTTATCATGAACATTGATAAGGATACAATAATGAAATCTGTAACATTAGGAAGTAATTGTTTGTAATTGTCACATAAAGTAATTGTAAGGAATTTGTAGCAAGCAAGATCTTTTTTGCTGCAGGGTTCTAATGATTGTGAAATTGATCTGGCCCTTAGAGGAATGTCAATTTTTCCTGCTCACCATGCAGGCATCAGGCCACGTGAGAGAAAAAGCAACATTTGGTAATAAGGACAGGTATGCTTCTTGAAATGTTTCTAATCCAGTGTGTGATTTAATTATGAAACCAGAAGTAAATGCAATGATTAAAATTGACAGATGTAATATCCCAGCTCATAGCATTAAGGAATTATAGTTATATGGCTGTAACTGCCTTCACATATTGCCGAGCTACAAATTTTAAACTGCAGCATCTTAATGATGGCAATAAGTTAAGACACCCAGTCAACACAGAACTAAAATATTTACAGCTTTGTACCTAAGCAAGCAGGTAATAAGGTAGTGCACTGGCAGAAATAAAGATGTCATAACTGATTAGGAAAATGTAGATAAGGGTCACAGAAAACCATCGAGAAGTCCTCCTTCACTGAACAGTTGAGAGTCCTTATTGTGGAAAAGACCATTCCCCAGAAGGTGGCAATATTTGGCGCAAGATAAACGATATGACAAGAAACTCAAAAAAAGATTCCCTGTAATGAAGAGGACAACATAGATTTTTGCGTTCTAATGCAAGGCCGGAAACTCGTACAAAGAGAATAATCTGGCAAAATCAATGGAATGAAAATTGAGCAAGCTCTATATAGGGTGGGTGATCCACTCTGCCAGATTACTGCCCAGGTCGTGAAGACGTAAATCTTCCCCAATACTTCACAAGTATTCACTCTTGTTCACTCTTGGCGGAGTTGACAGTTGGGATCTTCACTGCAACAAAATTTTTGGTATCAATACTGCAGGATAACCGTACCAGTGCTGGTCTATGCTTTTATCAACTTCCAATGTGACTATTCCAATAGTTTCCTGGCCGGTTTCCTATCCTTCACTCTCCATAAATGACAGCTCATCTGTCATCATAAAACTCTGATGTTTATATCCTATCCCACAACAAATCGTGCTTGCCCATCACTTCTGTCCTCATTGACCTACATTGGCTCCTGGTCCCCCAAAGCCTCAAATTTAAGATTCTCACCCTTGTGTTTAATTCTCTCCATGGCTGTGTTTTCCAATCTCTGTAATCTCCTGCAGTACTACAATCCCCCTCCAAAATCTCACTTTTTCTGACAGCCTCTTGTGCATCCCTCCTTCCTTTGCCCTACCATTGGTGACCATGCCTTCAGCTGCCTTTGTTCCATGCTCTGGAATAAGATCCTCCTTAAAGCCCACCTCTTTGATTAAACTTTTGGTCATCCTTCTTAATATCTCTTTTGCCTCAGTGTCCATTTTCTTTGAGTATGCCTCTGTGAACCACATTGGGATGTTTTTCTATGTTAAATATATAAACACAAGTTGTTGATGTTATGCATTGGAAACATAGAAAACATAGAAACATAGAAAATAGGTGCAGGAGCAGGCCATTCAGCCCTTCTAGCCTGCACCACCATTCAATGAGTTCATGGCTGAACATGAAACTTCAGTACCCCCTTCCTGCTTTCTCGCCATAACCCTTGATCCCCCGAGTAGTAAGGACTTCATCTAACTCCCTTTTGAATATATTTAGTGAATTGGCCTCAACTACTTTCTGTGGTAGAGAATTCCACAGGTTCACCACTCTCTGGGTGAAGAAGTTTCTCCTCATCTCGGTCCTAAATGGCTTACCCCTTATCCTCAGACTGTGACCCCTGGTTCTGGACTTCCCCAACATTGGGAACATTCTTTCTGCATCTAACCTGTCTAAACCCGTCAGAATTTTAAACGTTTCCATGAGGTCCCCTCTCATTCTTCTGAACTCCAGTGAATACAAGCCCAGTTGATCCAATCTTTCTTGATAGGTCAGTCCCGCCATCCCGGGAATCAGTCTGGTGAACCTTCGCTGCACTCCCTCAATAGCAAGAATGTCCTTCCTCAAGTTAGGAGACCAAAACTGTACACAATACTCCAGGTGTGGCCTCACCAAGGCCCTGTACAACTGTAGCAACACCTCCCTGCCCCTGTATTCAAATCCCCTCGCTATGAAGGCCAACATGCCATTTGCTTTCTTAACCGCCTGCTGTACCTGCATGCTAACCTTCAATGACTGATGTACCATGACACCCAGGTCTCGTTGCACCTTCCCTTTTCCTAATCTGTCACCATTCAGATAATAGTCTGTCTCTCTGTTTTTACCACCAAAGTGGATAACCTCACATTTATCCACATTATACTTCATCTGCCATGCATTTGCCCACTCACCTAACCTATCCAAGTCACTCTGCAGCCTAATAGCATCCACCTCGCAGCTCACACTGCCACCCAACTTAGTATCATCCGCAAATTTGGAGATACTGCATTTAATCCCCTCGTCTAAATCATTAATGTACAATGTAAACAGCTGGGGCCCCAGCACAGAACCTTGCGGCACTCCACTAGTCACTGCCTGCCATTCTGAAAAGTACCCGTTTACTCCTACTCTTTGCTTCCTGTCTGACAACCAGTTCTCAATCCACGTCAGCACACTACCCCCAATCCCATGTGCTTTAACTTTGCACATTAATCTCTTGTGTGGGACCTTGTCGAAAGCCTTCTGAAAGTCCAAATATACCACATCAACTGGTTCTCCTTTGTCCACTTTACTGGAAACATCCTCAAAAAATTCCAGAAGATTTGTCAAGCATGATTTCCCTTTCACAAATCCATGCTGACTTGGACCTATCATGTCACCATTTTCCAGATGCACTGCTATGACATCCTTAATAATTGATTCCATCATTTTACCCACTACTGAGGTCAGGCTGACCGGTCTATAATTCCCTGTTTTCTCTCTCCCTCCTTTTTTAAAAAGTGGGGTTACATTGGCTACCCTCCACTCCATAGGAACTGATCCAGAGTCAATGGAATGTTGGAAAATGACTGTCAATGCATCCGCTATTTCCAAGGCCACCTCCTTAAGTACTCTGGGATGCAGTCCATCAGGCCCTGGGGATTTATCGGCCTTCAATCCCATCAATTTCCCCAACACAATTTCCCGACTAATAAAGATTTCCCTCAGTTCCCCCTCCTTACAATACCCTCTGACCCCTTTTATATCCGGAAGGTTGTTTGTATCCTCCTTAGTGAATACCGAACCAAAGTACTTGTTCAATTGGTCTGCCATTTCTTTGTTCCCCGTTATGACTTCCCCTGATTCTGACTGCAGGGGACCTACGTTTGTCTTCACCAACCTTTTTCTCTTTACATACCTATAGAAACTTTTGCAATCCGCCTTAATGTTCCCTGCAAGCTTCTTCTCGTACTCCATTTTCCCTGCCCTAATCAAACCCTTTGTCCTCCTCTGCTGAGTTCTAAATTTCTCCCAGTCCCCAGGTTCGCTGCTATTTCTGGCCAATTTGTATGCCACTTCCTTGGCTTTAATACTATCCCTGATTTCCCTAGATAGCCACGGTTGAGCCACCTTCCCTTTTTTATTTTTACGCCAGACAGGAATGTACAATTGTTGTAATTCATCCATGCGGTCTCTAAATGTCTGCCATTGCCCATCCACAGTCAACCCCCTAAGTATCATTCGCCAATCTATCCTAGCCAATTCACGCCTCATACCTTCAAAGTTACCCTTCTTTAAGTTCTGGACCATGGTCTCTGAAATTACTGTTTCATTCTCCATCCTAATGCAGAATTCCACCATATTATGGTCACTCTTCCCCAAGGGGCCTCGCACAATGAGATTGCTAATTAATCCTCTCTCATTACACAACACCCAGTCTAAGATGGCCTCCCCCCTCGTTGGTTCCTCAACATATTGGTCTAGAAAACCATCCCTTATGCACTCCAGGAAATCCTCCTCCACCGTATTGCTTCCAGTTTGGTTAGCCCAATCTATGTGCATATTAAAGTCACCCATTATAACTGCTACACCTTTATTGCATGCACCCTAATTTCCTGTTTGATGCCCTCCCCAACATCCCTATTACTGTTTGGAGGTCTGTACACAACTCCTACTAACGTTTTTTGCCCTTTGGTGTTCTGCAGCTCTACCCATATAGATTCCACATCATCCAAGCTAATGTCTTTCCTAACTATTGCATTAATCTCCTCTTTAACCAGCAATGCTACCCCACCTCCTTTTCCTTTTATTCTATCCTTCCTGAATGTTGAATACCCCTGAATGTTGAGTTCCCAGCCCTGATCATCCTGGAGCCACGTCTCCGTAATCCCAATCACATCATATTTGTTAACATCTATTTGCACAATTAATTCATCCACCTTATTGCGGATACTCCTTGCATTAAGACACAAAGCCTTCAGGCTTGTTTTATTAACACCCTTTGTCCTTTTAGAATTTTGCTGTACAGTGGCCCTTTTTGTTCTTTGCCTTGGGTTTCTCTGCCCTCCACTTTTCCTCATCTCCTTTCTGTCTTTTGCTTTTGTCTCCTTTTTGTTTCCCTCTGTCTCCCTGCATTGGTTCCCATCCCCCTGCCATATTAGTTTAAATCCTCCCCAACAGCACTAGCAAACACTCCCCCTAGGACATTGGTTCCGGTCCTGCCCAGGTGCAGACCGTCCGGTTTGTACTGGTCCCACCTCCCCCAGAACCGGTCCCAATGCCCCAGGAATTTGAATCCCTCCCTGCTGCACCACTGCTCAAGCCACGTATTCATCTGCGCTATCCTGCGATTCCTACTCTGACTATCACGTGGCACTGGTAGCAATCCCGAGATTACTACTTTTGAGGTCCTACTTTTTAATTTAGCTCCTAGCTCCTTAAATTCGTTTTGTAGGACCTCATCCCTTTTTTTACCTATGTCGTTGGTACCAATGTGCACCACGACAACTGGCTGTTCTCCCTCCCATTTCAGAATGTCCTGCAACCGCTCCGAGACATCCTTGACCCTTGCACCAGGGAGGCAACATACCATCCTGGAGTCTCGGTTGCGGCCGCAGAAACGCCTATCTATTCCCCTCACAATTGAATCCCCTATCACTATCGCTCTCCCACTCTTTTTCTTGCCCTCCTGTGCAGCAGAGCCAGCCACGGTGCCATGAACTTGGCTGCTGCTGCCCTCCCCTGATGAGTCATTCCCCTCAACAGTACCCAAAGCGGTGTATCTGTTTTGCAGGGGGATGACCACAGGGGACCCCTGCACTACCTTCCTTGCACTACTCTTCCTGCTGGTCTTCCATTCCCTATCTGGCTGTGGACCCTTTCCCTGCGGTAAGACCAACTCACTACACGTGATACTCACGTCATTCTCAGCATCGTGGATGCTCCAGAGTAAATCCACCCTCAGCTCCAATTCCGTAACGCGGACCGTCAGGAGCCGGAGGTGGACACACTTCCCGCACACGTAGTCGTCAGGGACACCGGAAGTGTCCCTGAGTTCCCACATGGTACAGGAGGAGCATAACACCCGACCGAGCTCTCCTGCCATGTCTTAACCCTTAGATACACTTAAACTGGTAATAACAATGTTAAAAGTTACTGACCAATATAAGAAGAAAAAGAAAAACTACTCACCAATCACCAGCCAATCACTTACCCCCTAGGCTGTGACGTCACCTTTGTATCTTTGCCTTCTCCCTGTAGCTGCACCGGTACGCCTCTCGCCGACCCCGGACTCGCGCTGCTCCGAGCTCCCGCCTCCTCGACTGACTGCTCGAACTGCCCGACTCCCGCTGGCCTTTATAGGCCTCTCGCCGACCCCGGACTCGCGCTGCTCCGAGCTCCCGCCTCCTCGACTGACTGCTCGAACTGCTCGACTCCCGCTGGCCTTTATAGGCATCTCGCCGACCCCGGACTCGCGCTGCTCCGAGCTCCCGCCTCCTCGACTGACTGCTCGAACTGCTCGACTCCCGCTGGCCTTTATAGGCCTCTCGCCGACCCCGGACTCGCGCTGCTCCGAGCTCCCGCCTCCTCGACTGACTTAAATCATATGGCATCTGGCTGTCAAATATAGACACACTGTAATTGGCACTGTTAGCACATAGCATTGATAATACATAAGAAAAAAAACCTTGCATTTATATAGCAACTTTCAGAACCTCAGGATGGCCCAAAGTGCTTCACAGCCAGTGAAATACAACTACTGTTCTAATGTAGGGAAACATAGCCACCAATTTGTACACAGCAAGACTCCACAAATGGCAGTGAGATAAATGACCAGGTAATCTGTTTTAGTGAAGTTATTTGATGGATAACGATTGTCCACTGTTAGATCTCTTGATTTCCAATGAAATGCGAACTCCGATTGTAGTTTTAATGTAACTTTATTCTGGCAGCAGCAACAAGCTCTTGGCTTTAAGCCACGTCTTTGTCCTTCTGAGACCACATAGCCAAAATGGCTGTACTTATACTTGGTTCAATTTACAGAAGAGAACTCGCCTTCTTTGACCTTATTGGCTCAATTGATAGTCTTTTAACCTTTAATTGGCTCGCTACCCAAGGTCCTAAAATGTCAGATTGATTGATGACTTAATGCAATATGGTCTGTGTTTTTTTTCAAAAACTGCAACCAGGCTGCAGAGCTTGAATTCTCTATCAATCCCCCCTTTGATTATTTCACAAACTGAATCATAAAACATCAGCTATCACATTCTACAAAATAATTTCATACATGTTAATAGAGTTTCCTTCTAAAATTTGTTGATGTGTTTCGCCACATGACCGGACTAGTAACTTCCACACAAATTTACACCAACCCAAGTTCCATCGTGGCCACAATGGAAGTCTGGTTTTAGTAGGTTAATTAACCTTATTCCAATTTAATCCAAATCAATATCTTAATTCAGCCAGTAAACAACCTTCCCTTAAGCATAACATACCCCTGTGCCACGTACAGATGGTCTGCTGGGACCTGCAAGGTGTCTCACATGCGGGACAGCAGCTACAGCCGCCTGGTTGCAACAACATTTAATCAACAGAAACAAACAATATAAAAGTAAAATAATTACAACGAATAGAATTAAACCTTCCACCAATGAAGTTCCTATTGAACCTAGCCATTCAGTGGCTCCGCTCCACAAAGTGAATGATGGGGGTTGCTTAAGTTTTTATACCTCCTTTTGGTTATGCTCTGCTAAGTTGGTAATTTCTTCGGAGCTATCTGGGATATATGTGCAACGCTCAGTTCCGAGTAGGGCGCAAGTACCTCCCTTTTCAGAATTCCGGGAGCAGTTTCTATAATTCCTTTGCTACCCTACAATTTCCCTTTGGTGCAGAGGGTCGGCTAGTAAGAAGTAGGCAAATGCCTAGAATACCTACAATCAGTGATACAGTAAATTTATACATTTTGGCAAAAAGTAATTGTCCTTATTAGATTTCAGCTTCAGTTATGGGTGTTCATTTAACGTGTGAAGCGTGGATCCAGGCTTTCTTTCCTTGGACTTTAACAGCTGCCTGGATGGTCAATAACACTTGATAAGGTCCCTCCCACTTGGCACCCAAAGGTTCTTTATGCAACTTTTTCACATACACCCAGACTCCCGGGATGATGTCGTGTCCTCCTTCGGGTGGATTACCCCAAGCTGCCGATACCTGTCGGGAAACAGAACTAATAGCATTGGTTAGGTTCTGACAGTATGATAACAAAGTGTCACTCATTAAGTGAACATCAGCTTTCCTTAAATCGATAGTTTCTGGCAGCGACATGGGTCTTCCTGTTATAATTTCAAATGGGCTTAGACCTGTAGTTCTGTTCGGGGTTGCCCTAATGCTACATAGCACTATTGGTAGTGCCTGGGGCCATGGTGTTCCTTCTTGGTGATATTTGGCAAGCTGTTGTTTCAGAGTTCGATTCATTCGCTCTACTTGTCCTGATGATTGTGGATGATAAGGACAGTGTAAACCCCACGTAATGTTCAGTAACCTACAGACTTCTTGGCAGACAGCACCTGTGAAGTGTGTTCCCTGATCTGAGTCAATGCTACTCGGGACTCCCCATCGGGGAATGTAATCCTTACACAAAACCTTTGCAGTGTGATTGGCTGTGGCTCTTTTAGTTGGGACAGTTTCTACCCATCTAGAGAATCTGTCGACCATGACAAGAATGTTAGTGTATCCTTGGCATGAAGGAAGAGATATATAATCAACCTGCAGATGCTGGAATGGTCCGACAGAGGTAGGGGGCCTCAGTTGGTGCATTACCGTGATGGGTCCAGAATTATTTTTCTGGCAGACCACATGTTTTTTTAAATCCCCGACCCCACCAGCTTTTCTGGAACTGTGCCGTCATCTATTGTGAGGCCAAATGTCCCCACGAGTGGATCTGTTGGGCTAAAAAAGGCATAAGCGCTTGTGGCGCGACTGGCTTGTCTGTAACTCTTTGTCTCCAGACACCATCTTCGCAAAGCTTAATTCCTGCCTCAATCCATGTCCATTTTTCCTCTCGGGAGCACTCGCCTTGCATTGTTTGAAGGTCTCGTGTCAGAGTCCTGAGTGCTTTCAATCAGCACATCTGCGTTGGTTCTTCTGGAGGAACGCCCTGTGAGGCGGCATCTTTTGCTGCCTGATCAGCGAGGGCATTTCCCTGTGCTTCCGTGGTATTTTCCTTGGTATGGGCCTTACACTTCAGGATGGACACTTCCTGAGGTAATTGTATGGCCTCTAGTAAGTCTCGGACTTCTTTTCCATTTCGGATAGGTGTACCAGCAGCAGTGAGGAATCCTCTTTTCCGCCAGAACAGACCAAAGTCGTGAGCGACTCCAAAAGCATAACACAAATCTGTGTAGACATTAGCTGTCTGTCCTTCTGCTATTCGACATGCTTCTGACAGGGCTCGTAACTCGGCCTGTTGTGCTGACGTTCCTGAGGGTAAACATCCTTTTGCCACTACCTCATATAAGGTTGCAACTGCCCATCCTGCTTTTCTGGTACCTTTGTCAACAAAGGAGGAATCATCTGTAAACAGGATGAGGTCTGGGTTGTGCAGAGGCTCCTCTGCTGCTAAGGCTGCTTCTTCTGTTTCTTTTAAAATCTCCACGCAGTCATGCTCTTCACATTCTCCCCCCTCTTGCTCCTTCGATTCTGACATTGGGAGCATAGTTGTGGGATTAACCGGGCTGGCCCGGACGATATGGAGATTAGGAGCTTCCAAAACTGCTGTCCAGCGGGTCCATCTAGCTGCCGTCACCTGAGACATTCTTTTCAAAGACAGCAAAGCGTGTACGGTGTGGGGACACTTGACAAATCAGCTTTTGGTCGAGGACTAGACCCGCAGTGATCATTACCGCTCGACATGTAGCTTCCATGGCCCTTAGGCAACTTCCCCATCCGAGGGCTACCGCATCCAGTTTTGCCAAATAATAGCCAATAGGTCTTTGCCGATCCCCATGTTCTTGTGTCAGTATAGCTGTCATATATCCTTCTTTCTCATGGACAAACAGGGTAAATGGCTTACCACTGTCGGGGATTCCCGGAGCCGGTGCCAAACACAAAGCCTTTTTCAAACTCAGGAAGGCCTCTTGCTTTTCCTTAGTGATGGCTTCTTTAGAGGCACGTTTCCCCTTTAAGATATCATTCAATGGCTGAGCAAGCTGTGTGAAGGAGTCAATCCAATTTCTGTTAAAGTTACACAATCCCAAAAAAGACCTTAGTTCCTGAATAGTGGTGGGTTTTTTAGCAGCCCGAATGGCTGCAGTTCTATCCTGGGTAAGTTCTCTCTTTCCTTGTGAAATCTTTTGTCCCAGGTATACAACCTCTTCTTGGGATATTTGTGCTTTGTCGATGCTGGCTTTATGTCCTTTCAGCCAAAGGTGGTCCAGCAAAGCTCGTAAATCTTGTTCATGCTGTTCTTCCGTGTTTGAAGCTAGCAGGATATCGTCCACATATTGGATGACTATGGATGACAGGGGAGGTAATTCTCGCAAATGGCTTTGTAAAGCCATGTGGAATACCATAGGGCTGTTGTGGAAACCCTGCTGTAACCAGGTCCAAGTATACTGTTGTCCTTGGACCGTGAAAGCAAACCACTGTCGAACCTCCGGTGCCAAAGGCACCGACCAAAATCCGTTGGCCATATCTATAACCGAGAAATATTTATGTTCTGGTTTGAGGGCATTAAAAATGGTGGAGGGATCTGCGACCAAAGGAGCTTTTTGATCAATACACTGGTTAGCTTTCCTATAATCAACAGTCAAACGCCAAGTCTCATTAGATTTCTGTACCGGCCACACGGGGCTATTCGAGGAGCTATGCGTTTTAATAAGCACCCCTTGTTTCTCCAGTTGCTGAATAACCGGTAAGATTCCCGCGATGACAGTTGGACTGATGGGATACTGTTTAGTGCATGGAGGCTTGGTCCCAGTAAATGACACAGGCTCCATCTGGAGTAGGCCACAATCATTCTTATCTTTAGCCCATATCGGGTGTTCCTTCAATTCTTCTTTCTTCAAAGTTCTAATTGAACAAGTCATCCGACCATCCTCGAAATGCAACGATGAATCTACTTGGATTAGAACGTCCATTCCCAAAAAGGGTTGATCGACTGGGCCTATCCAGACCGGCGTGGTTAGTTCATGTGGACCCAGCCCTATAAGTACCGGTGTTGTCCTTTTAATTTCCATTTTATGGCCCCCAACTCCAACGGCAAAAAGTCTCCATATTGTAGGGGTAAGCATGTTAATTCCGCCCCTGTGTCTAAAAGACAGTCCACATCCTTATCGCCCACCCTCACAGTTATATATAGCCCATCTCCCCTCTGTTGTATTAGTGCGAGGAGGTGGACCAGGGTGGGCTCTAATCGTTTTTTGCTATCCCAAGTAACTCCTTCTGTTGTTGTATTGTCAGTCGCTTAAATGCTTCTATGAGGTCGTTATCTTGTGGCAAGCCTGGTTTGTTGGCTGAATTGTATCCCTGGCTGCGTCCTCTTCCCCGGCCGCGACCTTGCTGTTTCGCCCTGCACATCTTGGCCCAGTGACCTTCTTTCCCACAATAATGACATTTTCCGGGTAATTTTCCTCATAACTGTTTATCAGAATCCTGGGATTTCCATCCCACAGCTTGTACAGCTCGGACTTTAGCTCCCATATCCCGATCTAATTGGTTACATCGATTCACCAATGCTGCAAAAGTAGTTCCTCTACCTTCCCAGTCCGGTAACACTACCTTAAGCATTTTGGACAGTTCTGGCTTTAGACCTGCCATGAAAGCTGCCTTCAGGGGTCCAAACACTTGTTCATCCATTTCCTCATCCGTATTATTCATAACCGAATGTTCTAGCCACGTGCATCTAAACCGTTCGTCATACTCCAGGACCTCCTCTGTTCCTTTCTGTTGGCAGGCTGCAATTTTTCCCCAGTCTGTCTTAGCTGGACTGAAGGCTTGCAGCCAGTGTTTAATCACCTCCCATCCTGCGTTTAATTCTTGCTCATCCTGCCCCAAAGCTTCTTCTACCTTGTCGTGCAATTTTCTACCTTGTGTTTTTGGCACCATTATGGTCAAAATTTGCACTCCGTCCCAGGGATGAAGTTGATATATATTTCTTAAGCAGTCCAATTGGTCCCACATTTTTACTCCCCCTTTCTTTGAATTGGGCAATTCCTTGGACCATTTATCAATTTTCTCTGGGTCTGCCGGATCATGAAATAAGTATTCTGCATATACCCTTTTCTTCGTTTTTTTGGTTCCGCCCTCATCCGCAGTCTCTTCTGATTTGACTACAACTCGTCTTTTTTTAAACGGGGCAAAGCGCATCCCTAATTCTTCATCCTCCGACCCTGTATCGTCGGAGTACTCACAATCCGTATCTATTCCTCGGTCGTGTCTTTGGGTTTGCGCTTTTAATTTATCCAAACATGGGTACCCTGGGAATTGACCGATACATTTTCCTTTTCCTATTACTGTCTCTTGACCTAATGATTTTTTCCATTCTTTAATTTCACCTTTAAGATCTTTAACTTCCGCATCCGACTTTTCAAGTTCAAGTCTTTTCTGTCGCAGCTGTGCACAAACAGCTTGCAATTGGTCCTTTGTACTGGTCAGTTCTCGATCATGTTGGGAACGCATTATAATTTCATTCCACTTTCGGATCTGTCCCATAACGGCTAGGGACCATCTAGTTCGCTCTTTATTTTTCATACGGGTCGTTTTTCCCCAGACCCTTTTAATCTCGTCCAAGGACCATTGTCCTTTGGAGGTTCCGTACTTTTGTTCGATCTTAATACAGGTTTTAGATAAGTTGAATTGTTGCTCTATGTATTCTTTCAACTGTTCGAGGATTTCATCTATTGAAACCTCAGGTGGTGCCCGCCCGTCTTTAACAGTTGTAGGCAATTCTTTGCTCTTATCTCCTGCTGCCATAATACTGATTTCTTTACTGGGGTCTGAGTCGTAGGCTTTCCAGCCGATCAGTAGGTCGGTGAATAATTAACTAACACACCGCCGAAGTTAGACGTCTATGGGACCTCGAGCCGACTACCAACTGGAGGGTTCGCATACCGGAGGCTTTCGGAATCGCGTAGAAGGAGAGGCGAATTTAGACTTTTGACCGAGGACTTTTATAAAGAGGAGTCCTTACCTCAGTGTGTAGGTCCGATGTCCAAAATTCAGTTTCTTCCTTCAGCGATTGTGTTCATGACGCCAAAATTGTTAGATCTCTTAATTTCCAATAAAATGCGAACTCCGATTGTAGTTTTAATGTAACTTTATTCTGGCAGCAGCAACAAGCTCTTGGCTTTAAGCCAGGCCTTTGTCCTTCTGAGACCACGTGGCCAAAATGGCTGTACTTATACCTGGTTCAATTTACAGAAAAGAACTCGCCTTCTTTGACCTTATTGGCTCAATTGATAGTCTTTTAACCTTTAATTGGCTCGCTACCCAAGATCCTAAAATATCAAGTTGATTGATGACTTAATGCAATGTGGTCTGTGTTTTTTTCAAAAACTGCAGCCAGGCTGCAGAGCTTGAATGCTCTATCATCCACCACACCAGAAGTCTCTTACTCTTCTTCGAATTGTGTCACAAGATCTTTTAGGTCCACCTAAGAGAGCATCTTAGTTTAACGTCTCATCTCATCCGAAAGATGGTGGAGGGTTGGACCTGGGCCACCTGGCTGCCTTCACAGCTGTAGTTGATAGAGGACTGGGCACCGGTCATCTATCCACCCTCTTGACTGTAGTTGATGGCAGTATGGTTCTTCACCCATCTGACCAATGGGCTTCTTCTCTATCCTAACTATTATAACAAGTTATTTACATACATCAATCAGCCACTGCCCAGAGTTCCTACTAAATTATCTGACATGTTCTTTGTAAATCTTTTTTAAAAAATGAACACACGCACTGCTACTCAACTCCTGAAAATTATCTAATGGCCTAGAAATTTGTCTGTAGTTTTTTGGGTGCGAAAGCAGTGGTCCTCTTGCATCATCAGAAGGGGACTGCCTAACTGCGAACACCAGTCACGCATCGAGAGGCAGTTCCCCGTCACAAGGAGAAACCAAATTGCCGAGCTGGGTTACCAGCTGAAGGCCTACGATAAGTTCAGGGTAGTGGAGGAGCTTATAAGGATAGTGAGCAGTGGCTGGCAACAGCCCACAGTTTTAATGTGGAGCCATAAGGAATAGTCCTGCTCCTGGCTCCCCATTCAGGTAGATTTTAAAACCTTACTTTTGTGTTTCTTCAGTGATCTCCAGCGCTCCCTTTAGGGACCATTGGTTAGGCCGCTTTAGAAACAAAGGGGTCGAAATTCGGTTGCTACCACTAGCTGATAACACTTGAGTGAGGCAGCAATGGGGCGTGAACGGCTGGGCGGCTGCGTTAGGTGGGGGTGCCACCTGATGGGAAATTTGGTTATCCTTTTTCAAGGGAGTAAAGATTTGTCGCCCGCCGACTGCCGCCATGGAAATCCTGACGTCAATACGCGTACAACGCCTCCTTGGTGTTGGTCTCGCCAAATTCACTTTTACCGCCTCACTTACCAGCTGGCGGGGAACACAGCACAAAAGGTTGGCGTTCACAAATTGCAGTAAAGATTCTGGGGCGATATTTAAAGGGAGTTGCAGCCAGGCCACAAATTTTTGCGGTCATTGTTGCGTTCTTCCCTTGCAGAGTGCGTAGGTGTTGGTGTGCTGCGACTACTCAGCTTCACAACTAGTATTGGTGGCTTTCAGGTCAGATACATTGGCGACTAGCACATCGCGGCTACCTTCTGCAACTTAATGGGGGCAGTGATGGCGCAGCACATCTTCCTGCGGCGAAGCTTGAACGGCGCTATTTACTGAGACGGCTTCAGGCCATTGTAGGTCCACGCCAGAGGAAATGCCCCAGGCCTTGGGGCAGGAGGCCGTACAGACGCAGGGTTTACTGTGCACATTATTCTTACCTTGATATGTCCGAGGAGCAGTGCATAAGAAAGTTGCGGTTCCACAAGGAGGTGCTTACTAAGCTCTGCTAGCTTCTGCACATGGACCTCGAAACTGAAATCGGCACCAGGACCTCACTGTCAGTGGCAGTGGCAGTGCCCTCAACTTCGATGCTACTGACACCTTCCAATCTCCTGTAGGCGACTTATGCAACATCTCGCAGTTTGCAATACATTGCTGCATTCACCAGGTGATCGACGCGCTCTATAGCCGCTACATGGACTACATAAAGTTCAGCATGTCCAGGCAGAGCCAGGGTGAGCACTCTGTTGGCTTCGCCGGGATAGCGAGCTTACCCATGAGGTTCAGGGGGCCATTGATTGTACGCATGTGGCATTACGGGCCCCTCTTCACCTGGCCAGCCTATTCACTTGGCCATCTGCTGAAGACCTCGCACTCCACCCTCCAACCCTCCATGTATATAAATGGCAAGACAAGATTGTGACAAATTCAACAATTTGTTATTTGCAACAAAAACCACAGTGTGCGGTAAAGAAGCACTAAAGGACACTATCATCCAAAGCAAACAATAATTGAAACCAGACCCCTTGAAACATTATCACCCAGATCCACGTGCAACTATTCACATTAGTTCATAATGGAACAAGGACAGTATCTGTGGCCAGCATCACACAATTCTTTAATGGATCATGCAAGTGGAACTATTGACATAAGTTCATATTCGAGCAAGGTCACCATTTCTGGCCACGAGCACACACATATTTAAAAGTTCTTTCTCAGTGCTTTCCCACCCCTTCCCTTCTCCCTCCTTCCAGGATGACTGCTACTCCTCAATGGAGTCTCCGTGTCTGGTAGAAGGTTGTTATGTTGGCGCCGCTGCCACAGCTGATGGCCTAGCAGAACATTCCACACCAGCTCGGGCCCTGGAAGGCCCGGCTGCGGACTGCATCACCTCAGCCTGGGCCGCAGCACTTTGTGGTGGATGGGTTGCAGAAAGTGGAATGATATCGTCCTGAGAGAGAACATTACATTCCAACAGGCCCGATATGCTGCTACTCCCCCAGGGAAGAGCCTCAGCATCTGGAGCTATCTGACTGAGCACAGATTGCTGAAGTGCTTCACCAACGTTAGTTCCCCGTGCAACTGATGGGGCCCCAGACACAATGGCAGCAGTTAATGCAAAATATACTCACCCTCACCAACAGAGTCATGTCCATCCACTTCTGTCGACATTAGGTTGCTGTCCTGACACTATTGCAGCGACTTCCCACCAGAGCCTTCGAGATGTTTGGGCCTGTGATCTCCTTCCAACCTCCATGCTGAGTAATTCTCAACGCCTCTCGAGGGGGCATAAAGCAGTGCATCGAGATCGGCGTCGAAAAAGCAGTAAGTGCACTGCGAGCTGCTGCTGCTGCATCTGCCATCTTCACCCTGTGAGTGAGTGCATAGGAAAGGTAGGTAGGCACGAGCTGGTGCCATGACCAATCACCGCCTCAATTGAATCCAGGTGGCAGCAGAACGTCTGTGGCGCAGTTACAAATGATGACTGCCACCTGGATGTTGCCACCTCACTTGCAGCCCAAGTTACCGCTGCTTACTGCCTCCAGAGTAGAGTGCAATGCCTGATTTAATGCTGCAATCCCCTTTTCAGGCGGCAAAACTGAATTTCGCGATTCGAGGCGGCAACTGTCGCCTGGTATTAAAATCTCCATTCAGACGGCATCACCCAATTTCGCCCCCAAAAACTTTTGTCAGAGCTTCTGCAGTGCAGGGCTCCCACTAAATGACAGAAGGGTTTCTGCAACTGGATCCTTCTTAGCAAATTAAATTGGGCTAATTGGGCAAACATTTCAATTGACCAGCAAGAACCAGCAACATGGGTTGCCATCGCAAATCGGGCACAGGACTTCGTGCCCAGAAATTGATAGACGTTGTACCATTTGTATGCCTGATAAAAGGGCAAAATGCATAGCAATGCCGATTAAGTACTTGTCATGCAAGATTCAGTCAAGAAGATGTTTGCTGCACAATATCTCCAAACTATTTATTTCTATGAACATCAGCTCATTAACCACACATACTGCCAGGGCATTATCACTCACTCAGTTCACATCTGCACTCACTCATCGTTCACACTTACACTGCCAGGGCATAATCACTCACGCATTCAATCGTGACTTTCAAAAGGAAATTAAATAAGTACCTGAAAGGAAGAAATTACAGGGCTACGGGGAAAGGACAGGGGATTGGGACTAGCTGAAGTGCTTTTGCAGACAACTCGCTCGGGCTCGACGGGCCGAATTACCTCTTACTGTGCTGTAATGGTTCTATGCTTCATAGTTCACAGCTCTAATTTTAAGATTATTTCCCCTTGTTTTGGATTCCCCATCAGATGAAATGGTCTCTCTGTATTTACCCTATTGAAACCCTTTATCATTTTATCATTTTCAAGACCTCAATTAGATCCTGCCACCACCACCCCCCCCCCCCCCCCCAACTTCTAAACTCAAGGGAATATAAACCAAGTTTGTACAACCTGTCCTCATAATTTAACCCTTTAAGTTTAATTAATAGTTAGTTTTTCTGTCCACACTATTTGCGTACCATCAATTGAACAACTGTACCCTCAGTTGATCCCAGTTTTTAAGTACAAGCATTGAAGTTGAGTTTAGGGTTGGAGGAAGAAGCTGAGATTACTATGAAATGTATTTGATAACTTACTTCATTTTACATCTAAAATAAGCACCATGGCCTTTTAAGTTTTGTGGGGTTCTCCTGATTGCTAAAGTTTTGGCAGGAGATCGGCGGAACCCCCAGATAAATACCATTTCTCTTGGGGTTCCGCCAATTTCTAACCAGACAACGCCCATGCAAATTACAGGCACAAATCATTTAGATGGATAGAAGTTCTGCTTTATTCTAGCATTCTCCGTATACTGAAAGAGTATGTGGAGGATGCGATAATAAAAGCTGACAACGGAGAATCATTGAGGATGAAGTCGCTTTGAAAACTTTTGATCTGGATGATGATGGATGCCATGCATGTAACTTTCCCTTGCCATATAGATGATGCATCAGTTCTTTTTCCCATTATTAGATACTCCTAATAACATTTCCCACATGGAAAGTTTTTTTGGAAAGTTAGACATGCCCTTTTACTTTGTCAAATGTTGCCTCAAAATTAGGCAGAGTACATTGCAGATTTCTTCTTGCATCAAGCTCTGTTTAAAATGCCCATAAGTCTTCACAATGGAAAAAGAATTAGAGACAATGTTTAAGGTTTCTTTTCTTCCAAAAAAGCGTCTTACCAAATCTGCATTAGCTTTTCTGCTAGATTTAGCTAAACAATCTCCTGAATAGGATCTATAAAAGTGATTCTTTCCGAGACAACATCAGGTAAGTCAGTGCCCTCGATGCTGGTGAGCTCTTGATTTAATGCAAGAGCATTCCTGGATCAAAGCCATCACAAAAGTCTCAACACTGATCATTCTTGTCTTCAAGACTGATAGAACATTCACAAGTTTTCATCTGCAGTCTCTATTCAAACATTAAAATAAGTAATTCCCCAATCTTGCTTGCTCTGCCTAGGGGCAAACACCTCGGGGCCGAAATTGTCCTCAGCTAGAAATTGGGGAGGGCACTTCGAATTAGTCGGAAATTTAGCGCCCGGCAGGAGTCGAAGAGAAAAGCTGGAAAATTCAGCTCTTTAACTCTGACACCACCACTCAGTGCTTTGGGGCATTGGAGGCGGGATCGGGTCAGGAGCGGGGCGGTGTCCCCGACATCAGCGCGTCCCTCCCCTTCTCTTAAAGGAGAGGGACATTGCGAGGCCTAGTGAGGCCTCCGTGGAGTCCACTGGGCCACCAGGGAGGGCTTCGGCCGGGCCAGCGACCTGGCACCCAAAAGGGGGTGCCGGTTTGCCTGTTGGTGGCCCGGCCGAACCAGCAGCCACCATTGTTGGGCCTACTCAGGAGTCGGACGACAATTAAAATAAAATGGCGGCTGCGGCTTTGCGCCCTCCCCTTTAAGGGAAGCCGCACCACCCAGCCTCTGGAAGCTACCCGCCTCGCAAAAGCTGTCAGGGGCACTGACCGGAAGCGGCCACACTTCTGCAGGGCAATTTCCTCCACAGGGCAGAAAAGGGGTTGATGCTGGGCAGTAAAGAGTTGGCACACAGCTGACAAAGGGTCAGAGCGCCAGCGGGGAGGAAACACAGGCGCGGCGGAAACCCGTTTTCGCCGACCCCGTTCCAGGGCAATTGTGGATGGGATGGCCCTGCCCCTGGTCGGAAAGGCCTTACCGCCTCTAAAAGGTGCTAATATGCCTTTTTCTGAAGAGAAATCCCGCCCCCCCCACTTTACGCTTATCTGCTCTTGCACTCTGCTGTTCAGTTGCAGAATATTGCACTCCCATCTGGGCTGCTAACCTCGCACTAACCTGGTGGATATTCATCTGCACCTTGTGTCAAATACATTACGTCCGACTCACCTCCCATGGATTGCAGTCCTCTGCAATAGAGCTCTTCCAAATCTTCATCATTCAGATGCAGTAGAAAATTTGGTGAATAGACTGTGACTAAATCATGTTGCCAATTCACTATTTTGTTCTATCCATCAACAGCGTGGCTCTCTTCGACACAGCAAATATGATCAACCTTTCATGATTCGTTATAGTTTTTCTTATGAACTTGTTGGGGTGAAGAGTGGGTAGGCGATGGTACTAAAATCAACAAATCATCTCTGACCTTACAGTCTAACAACCAGGATTCAACTGGCCACGTCAAAATGAGGCACTTTTCAACTGCTTTCAACCAGGACAGTGCGTCTCAAATCTTCAGCAATGAGGCTTTTGTGATGACAACAAATGCCATTGTAGCCAATTACAGACCATGTCCCACGTTTATGAATCCTGCCCATTAACTAAACTCGGGGCCGAAATTGCCCTCCGCCCCAAATGGGGCTCACATTTCAAAATAAATTATTATCCTCCGCTCTAATCCATGGGGCGGAGTACAGAGCAAAATTGGCATCTTTAAAGGCTGAAGGGCAGAAGTAGGTCAGGAGGCGGGCGGTGTCATCAGCGCCGTGCTGAGCATGTCAGCACGACACTGATGATGTCATTGCAATGCGGACGTGCCACGTCTTGCTGATGCGTAGCAACATTCTCCCCTTCAGTTAAAGGGGAGGGCCGCTGCAAGCTCTGCAGCCACTTTAGTGGCGCCCACTGGACCGTCAGCGAGTATTTTGGCCGGGCCAGCAGCCCGGTATCTAAGAGGGAGTGCCGGGCTGCCTGTTGGCTGCCCGGCCGAACCTGTGGCCGCCATTGTTGGGCCAACTTCAGAGTCAGCCGACAATTAAAATAAAATGGCAGCCATGGCGGAGTGCCCTCCCCTTTAAGGGCGGTAATGGACCTTAAGGAGGGGGACAATTTCGGCCCCCTAATCTCTGTACACATTGCATGCTGATGATGACAATGCTCTACAATAGCTAGAGTTGTATGTTGATTCTGCATACTTAAAATAATAAATAAATAATTTGAACCCAGAAAGAAATTGACATTTATCAAACAAGATTAGCTATTCTGTCATATATTTCTAGGATCATTACTTTAATTATAGCATTTTAAAGAAAGCTCTTTGCTGCTTGGATGTTCTTTAGATCTTTAATTGATTTTTTAAATATAACTATTGAGTTTTTAACATATCAAACATTGCAGTTAAGCAGTCTGACTTTTTAATGTAAGTGAAATAGTTGTGTGCAAATGTTTTTTTTCCTTGAAATAAAAAAGCATCATCATTTAATATAAAACTTACTATTTAATTGTTTTAACAGCATGCCATAGACTACTGTCAACAAGAGATCTTCCTAGATTCTACTGGTGCTACAAAACGTGGGCAAATAAAACAAGCATAAATTTGTCAACAATGTGTAATGTAATTCTCTTATCTGCTGTTATTTAACAAAACCATTCAGATGTGTCTGATGTTAGTAATGTAAAGACCATTGCAGTGCACTCGTGCACCAGATTGTGAGTGACTGGCTTACTTTTTTTATCAAATGGATACTTCAATCAATTTTTAGTTTACTCAATTAATTACTTTGAATGAAAGCATTAACTGTCTCAATATGCAGTTTCAGGAAGTGCAGTTTGATTGCTGCACTAACAGAGGAGAAAATTGCAGATGGTTTCATGTCCTCAAAAGGCCCAATTGCTGATTAATGTCAGTTGGTAAAAGCCAACAGACTAAACTAGCAGTAGATTGTCAACTCAGCACTGTTCAAGGGGCTACTCAATACAAAGTCTTTCCAACTAAATGATTTGCTGATTTAATGTGCCAACTTTAATGCATAGCTTTTCTTTTCAGGCAGTTCTCCTTAACACAAGGGCATGCATTCCATGCTTATTGATGGACTGTCAGATAAGGAATGGTATGGATAGCTCATTTAATTCACATCAGTATCAATAGCTAAGAATATCTCTTCACTGGTCTTTAAATAATTTACAACAGCTGCAGTTAGCTGAAAAGCTGACTGTCCAGTTTCTGTTATCTCAGTCCTACTTTCGCTATGAGTATTGTGCTACAAGGCAGAAAGATGAGATTACAAACAATAATATTTTAAATTTGCATTACTGGTTGGATTAACTTAGTTGGGCCACAATGTCGAGGGGCTACCACCTCCCTTTTCACCTATTGAAGAAAAGTACAATTTATAGGGGACCACAACATTTGTATTCTCTGAATATTTCATTGAAATTAATAATTTTTTATATTGAAAATGAAACATCTTCTATGTCCTTCCACATTTGCCACAGTTTTGAGATAATACAAGTCACATTCAGAGTCAAGCGTAGCAACTAGAATACTGTGTTTAGTATTGAGATGCTTCAGGATGAAATATAAGACCAGCCTCAAGGTGGGGCGCAGAGAAAAGGCTCATAGAATCAGAGAAATTTACAACACGGAAGGAGGCCATTTTGGCCCATCGTGTCCGTGCCAATACAGATGGATGTTGAGGACCCGACACCAATAATGCACTCCTTAGCTCCAGCAATGATGCAATGCTGCAAACTCTGGCTCGTCGCATTATCTAGGACATTAGCCTGAGCCCTGTTGTTTTCCTGCTGCGCACAGAGCAGAACTTGTGGAGCTGAGGGGGCCGAAATTCACTGTCATCGAAGGGACGGCTACCACAGGGTTTGGGCGGCAGATCGAAAAAAATCAATTGGCCGCTGCGGTCGGGTTATTTTCCCTTCCAGAGTTGTATTCAGCTGGGTTTGGGAGTGGCGTTTGAGCGGTGCTCACTTCTGCCAGAAATGGCAGATTGAAGCCAAAGTAAAGGAGAGTTTCCCATGGTAAGGTAAGCAGTGGGCGGGCCACTGGAAAATGGCCACCACAGTTATTTTCAGCTGCAAAAAGGTAGGACTTCTTCAGGCAGTGCCCCCGCAAGGTATTCAAGTCACTGCTCGAACATGACACCGCTGGAGTGTTGCCGCGATCGGGGCCCTTTGGTAGGGAAATAGTTTTATTAATTATTAGTATTTTTATTTCAGATTCCATCATTCACAATATTTAGCTTTTCATAAAGTTATATTCATTATTCATTGTTCTGGCTCCATTAAACCTGCTGAGTGCTGCTCAGAGGTTTGCACATACTTTTGTACAACTTTCAGGTCTGACTCTTTAGTGGAGACCTGTGGGCTGCAGAGACCTGCTTGGCAGGGTTCACACCTGGTACACCTGTTCAGAAGCAGGGGGGCACACAGGAGAAGGCATTGCCATCAGCACATGGAGAGACAGTGGGCAAGGGAGGCAGCAGCCATGATTCGTTCATTCTGTGCCAGACCAGTGTGCCCGCCGTCTTGATCGGCCTGAATCAGGATTGTGATTGGCTGCTTGGGTACAAGGGATATCCCCTGTCCACTTGGCTGCTCACTCCACTGCGGAACCCCAGGTCAGTGCCAGAGCATGGATACAATGACGCTCATTATGCCACCAAGTGCATCATTCAGCAGTGCATAGGTGTCCTTAAGGAGAGGTTCTGGTGCCTGGACCACTCTGGTGGCACCTTGCAGTACTCTCCTCAATGAGTCTCTATTATAATCATCGTGGTTTGCTGCATGCTGCACAACCTGGCCATCATGAGCACACAGCCGCTGGAGGTCGAGCCAGCAGTACTATCTGAGGAGGAGGTGCAGGAGGAGGAGGATCCCGTCGCCCCAGAGCTAGGAGGCATCAACCCATCACCAACCTGGAAGGGCTGGGTGCAGACTGGCCAGCACCCTCCTGGGAGGGTATATCCTCACATATATGGAGGTGCCTGATACCACCCCTGCAATCTCTCTCCATGCATTATGTACTGTCTTATACAGCTCCATATCAGTGAACCTGTTGGCTCTTTTTCCAGCCTCCTTCCAAACTCCTTCTCCCCTCAGGGCCTTGCTGCAAACCCTGGCCTTTAAAATGGGCAGGGAGCAGCTGGTTCGTTAGAAACCCTTAACTGCATGCTGAATTTCTCAGTGGTGATAACGCTCAAATTAAAACAGCTACTCTGCTGAAAAAAGCACTTTGGAAGGGTGCATTAGCGCTAGAACCTATTTGTTCATTTTTGGAGCTGAATATGGAGTAAGATAATGTGACTAAAGGCAGATAAATCCCCTGGACCTGATGGCTTGCATCCTCGGGTCTTAAGAGTAGTAGCGGTAGGGATAGTGGAATTGGTTGTAATTTATCAAAATTCCCTGGATTCTGGGGTGGTCCCAGCAGATTAGAAAACTGCAAATGAAACGCCCCTATTTAAAAAAAGAGGCGACAAAAAGCAGGAAACTATAGACCAGTTAGCCTAACATCTGTGGTTGGGAAAATGTTGGAGTCCATTATTAAAGAAGCAGTAGCAGAACATTTGGGAAAAGCTCCCCCAGAAGCCGTCCCAATGCCACAGGAAACGAAAGCTTTTCCAACTGAACCATCTCTTCAGCCACATATTCATCTGCTGTATCCTCCTAATTCTGTACTCACTAGCTCGTGGCACCGGGAGTAATCCGGAGATTACTACCTTTGAGGTCCTGGTTTTTAATCTCTCTCCTAGCTCCCTAAACTCTGCCTGCAGGACCTCATCTCTCTTCCTACCTATGTCATTGGTACCGATGTGGACCACGTCCTCTGGCTGTTCACCCTCTACCCCCAGAATGCCCTGCAGCCACTTAGAGACATCCTTGACCCTGGCACCAGGGAAGCAACATACCATCCTGGAGTCACGTATGCGGCCGCAGAAACGTCTGTCTGCTCCCCTGACTAGCGAATCCCCTCCAACTATAGCTCTTCCATTCTTTTTCCTCCCCCCTCTGCAGCTGAACCACCCGTGGTGCCGTGGACTTGGCTCTGGCTGCACTCCCCAGAGCCACTATTGCCCCCACCGGTACTCAGAATAAAGTACCGGTTGTAAATTACCAAAATTCCCTGGATTCTGGGGAGGTTCCAGCAGATTGGAAAACTTCAAAAGTAATGGCCCTATTTAAAAAAGGAGGCAGACAAAAAGCAGGAAACTATAGACCAGTTAGCCTAGTTGGGAAAATGTTGGATACCATTATTAAAGAAGCAGTAGCAGGACATTTGGAAAAGCAAAATTTGGTCAGGCAGAGTCAGCATGGATTTATGAAGGGGAAGTCATGTTTGACAAATTTTCTGGAGTTCTTCGAGGATGTAACAAATAGGGTGGATAAAGGGGAACCAGTGCTTGTGGTGTATTTGGACTTCCAAAAGGCATTTGACAAGGTGCCGCAAAAGGTTACTGCACAAGATAAAAGTTCACGGGATTGGGGGTAATATATTAGCATGGATAGAGGATTGGCTAACTAACAGAGAACAGAGAGTCAGGATAAATGGTTCATTCACTGGTTGGCAACCAGTAACTAGTGGGGTGCCGCAGGGATCAGTGCTGGGACCCCAACTATTTACAATCTATAACGACTTGGAAGAAGGGACTGAATGTAATGTAGCCAAGTTTGCTGACGATACAAAGATGGGAGGAAAAGCAATGTGTGAGGAGGACACAAAAAATCTGCATAAGGACATAGACAGGCTAAGTGAGTGGGCAAAAATTTGGCAGATGGAGTATAATGTTGGAAAGTGTAAGGTCATGCAATTTGGCAGAAAAAAAATCAAAGAGCAAGTTATTTAAATGGAGAAAGATTGCAAAGTGCCGCAGTACAGCGTGACCTGGGGGTACTTGTGCATGAAACGCAAAAGGATAGTATGCAGGTACAGCAAGTGATCTGGAAGGCCAATGGTATCTTGCTCTTTATTGCAAAGAGGATGGAGTATAAAAGCAGGGACGTCTTGCTACAGCTACATAAGGTATTGGTGAGGCCACAACTGAAATACTGCGTGCAGTTTTGGTTTCCATATTTACGAAAGGATATACTTGCTTTGGATGCAGTTCAGAGAAGGTTCACTAGGTTGATTCCGGGGATGAGGGGTTTGACTTATGAGGAAAGGTTGAGTAGGTTGTGCCTCTACTCATTGGAGTTCAGAAGAAACAGGTGATCTTATCGAAACGTATATGATTATGAGGGGGCTTGACAAGGTGGATGCAGAGAGGATGTTTCCACTGATGGGCGAGACTAGAACTAGAGGGCATGATCTTAGAATAAGGGGCTGCCCATTTAAAACAGAGATGAGGAGAAATTTCTTCTCTCAGAGTTGTAAATCTGTGGAATTCGCTGCCTTAGAGAGCTGTGGAAGATGGGACATTGAATAAATTTAAGACAGAAATAGACAGTTTCTTAACCGATACAGGTATAAGGGGTTATGGGGAGCGGGCAGGGAAGTGGAGCTGAGTCCATGATCGGATCGGCCACGATCGTATTAAATGACGGAGCAGGCTCGAGGGGCCATATGGCCTACTCCTGCTTGTATTTCTTATGTACCAAATATGGGGTGGCACAGCCACGAAACTATTTTGGCACTAATGGCCACAGAAAGGTGGGAGGAGAACCAGCTTTCCAGCGGTACTGAATTTCGGGACCAACATCTTTTGCTCAATTCATGAGAAAGCCTCATTTAAAAGAACACATAGCACCATAATCCATTATTTGTGCTGGCTTTGTTGTTTTCTTCAATTCCTATTTGGAATGCGAGCATGAGAAGCCCCATGAGCACAGGAGTCCTTAAAATGACTAAATCTTGTTTTTTAAAAATATTTTCCAATGTTTTTAGTGCAATATTGCAGTTGATTTATACTCCCAGGCGAGGAGATGGCCTCATGTGCGGCAGTCCTGTTCAGGAGCAACAGCAGGGAGGCGCGCCTGAAATTAACGGCTGGGCCTCATTAACATGCCACTTACCAAGCAAGTCTACAGGAAGCCTGTTGCTAAACTTTACTACTTGCAGGCAAATACCAACATAGGACTGCACTTTCATCAATTCTTATGTCTGTGGCTTCTGCTAACAATAATGTGCTGCTAACAGATAAAACAGACTTGCATTTTCTTTTCCTTCCCACTGAATAGCATAGCAAGGTGCCCAATGTCACCATGCTGCTGCAATTTCTCAAACTACCAACTGCTGTGACAAGGCTTGATATGTGAAGCCCTTAGAAGATTTGAGAGTTGACGTGGCTTTCCATTGTAATTTGCAGCTGAAATGTGTACTCTGCTGAAGTATTGGTACACATGAGGTGCAACAAACGAGCTGTAAGTCTGTTTGAGGGCTTGACTTGGACAAGTGAGACATGTGAAACAGGTTGAAAGGCAACATTTTGCACCACCAACCTGGTACATGATGCTGTTGGGTGTCTAATATTGCCAGACTTCCTATAGTATACCCTCTTGTCATCCTCAAGCAATTTGAAGACACTGTGAGCAATATCCAGCCTGCCTGCTGCCCTCTATCCAGCATGGTGCTCTGCCATCTTGTGGAGAGAGTACTCTTGAATACCCTCCTCACGTTCATCCTTTACAGCAACATGTTTACTTTATCAAATATCAAACAGGAACTCAAGGTCTGTGCTGCTCCACCATTTGGATACAGACTCTCTTTCGAGCTTTAATGTTATGTTGTTTAGGGCCAGTCTTTTATTGGATCTCAATTTCTTTTGGGCCCCTTCACTTTATTCTTCCATCCCACATAGAAACCCTGATTTTAACTCAACCCGCCTGCCGAGAACAGGCCGGTTTAGAGCCAGTGCTCCATTTACACCCCACACGATTTTTAGCTCCATTAAAGTCAATGGAGCATTATATCTAGCAGAATGCAAGTTGGGCACCTGAACCGAACATGCCCCATTCTCACTGGGTGAGTTAGGTTAAAATCAGAGCTATAGGCTTTGGAAAAGCTACAAATATACTTAAAATCTATAAAAAATATTTTATAAAAAGATACATTTTTAAAAAGCTATCCTGTACCTGCAGTGAGCTCACGTTATCTTTAAGTGACCATATCCCTATAGTTTTTTCCAACAGCTGGGCTGTAAGATTACACTCCATCATCTATCCTGCTCTACAATGTATGTAAAGGGAATAATGCATAAAATCTTTTTGTACTGTAAAGTCAGCTGTTTGCCCTGCAGGCCTGCCAGCACCCGATCCGCAGATATCCTGGTTCTGCACAGCCAGAACCATATTGTCAGCACTAGAAAGCCATATCATATCAAACCTAGCCAATTACTAAAATGTTTGTAAGTAAATTGTTTAGGAGATATGTACCGTCAAACGCTGTACAAAACAAAACATTTTTATTAAAGAAAATATGGCACATTAGCAGAAAGTGAAATTGAAAAAAAAAATTTGCTTCACAAATAAACTTTGAAACTTTCCATTATATTTTAATTCTTACTGCCCAAGTTTCTCCAAAAAAATACTGTATTCGTTGGCCCATGTATTTATGCGTTTCTTGTCACACTCTGTGAAGCCACTTATTATCACTAAATGTTGGGAGTAACTTTTTGTTTCTGTAATGAGAAGCTATTCCAAAATGACAAAGAAAAATGTTAAATGAAAAGTTAAAATACAACAATATTTCTGTTCTTTTATGTCTCTTTTTGTGTCGGCTTCAAATAGTAAAGCATAGAAACATAGAAAATAGATGCAGGAGTAGGCCATTCGGCCCTTCGAGCCTGCACCGTCATTCAATGAGTTCATGGCTGAACGCAGGGCACGAGATAACTAATCAATGGCTAAGGTAGAAGGACCAGAAAAAGTTAGCTTGACAGCAGGCATGTATCAGGAAAGGTGCCGCTGAAGTGCTCTTACAGGTATTGACATCCAAGATCACACATGTTAATGTCCCCAATAGGCTCCATGGGTGGCTGGGAATTCTATTCTGTCATGCTTCTGCTGGAAGAGCAGAGCTCCCAGAAGTTTGGGGCCATTGTCAGTAAATTTCCTTGTTCCCATTATACTCGGCCATTAACTTGCATGTAACATTGGAAGTCAAAGTTTGGATGGCAAATGTTTTGTTTTTCTTTTTTAATAATAAAGTTTGACTATTTATACTTGTAATAACCAATACAGGTTGATACCACAGTTTTAATATGGCTAGAATGAGAAACAAAAACTGCAGATTTGACCTATCCGGCTTTTGTATTTATTTTAATAGCTTGTCTTATTTTCTCAAATAGTGGTATTCCGTAATGTTTTTCATATTTCCTGTTTATGATGTAAAAATTATAATAGTGTACCCTTTTGTCTCACAATGTTAATATTTTGGGGAAGTAGCATGCATTTTTAAAGGGTAGAAGAGATCATAAATGTATTTACAATCATGTTTAACATAGCCAGTTCAGAATAGCATAAAGTTAAATATGTTCACCTACAGAACAAACCAGGTGAAGATCCAATGTAACAAGCTTTAAAATGGAACATTACTTGTTTGTTTTTATTAATTATTTGTCATTTCAGTTTTTATTTACTATGTTGATTTGAATGTTATATTTAAAATAGAATCAAAATATTCATACCAATCAGTCTGGATTTGTATAAGGTTACAATTATTTGTATATATTTATAAAATAAATTTTAACATGTGAAGTGTCACTGATACAAAGATTTTGGTTGGTATTCTTTTTTCAGAGGTTTCTATCTTTTCCCTTTTTGTTTTGAAAGTTACTGCAATTGTTGATTTAAATGGTTTTGTGATCAAAACAGAATCCCTTTGGATTGAGGTGAGGAACAACAAGGGATCAGTCATGTTACTGGGAGTAAATTATAGACCAGTGAACAGTGGAAAGGAAATCAAGGATGATATTTGTAAACAAATTAAAGAAGCATGTATTAACAATAATTGTAGAAGATTTGAATTATCCAAAAATAAACTTAATGGAGAAAAGTGATGTGGTGGGAGCTGGAAGGGAATTTCTTTGTTGTACTGTGTGCAGAACTGTTTTCTCAGTCAATATGTTGCAACTCCAACAAGGAAGAAAGCACCAATTGATCTAATTCTGGGTGATCATAGAATCATAGAAAAATTATGACACAGAAGGAGGCCATTTTGCCCATCGTCTCTGTGCCAGTCGTAAAAGAGTTACCCAGTCTAATCGCACCTTCCAGCTCTAGGTCCGTAGCCTGTAGGTTATGGTTCTTTAAGTGCACATTCCTTTTAAATGTGATGAGGGTTTCTGCCTCTGCCACCCTTTCAGGCAGTGAATTCCAGACTCCCAACATCCTCTGGGTGAAGATTTTTTTCCTCATCCCCCCCTCTTATCCTTCTACCAACTACTTTAAATCTATGCCCTCTCTCTGCTAAGGGAAATAGGTCCTTACTATCCACCCTATCTAGACCCCTCGTAATTTTATACATCTCAATTAAATCTCCCCTTAGCCTCCTCAGTTCCAAGGAAAACCACCCCAGCCTATCCAATCTTTCCTCATAGCTAAAGTTTTCCAGTCCTGGCAACATCCTTGTAAATCTCCTCTGCATCCTTTCTAGTACAATCACATCCTTCCTGTAATGTGGTGACCAGAACTGCGCGCAGTAATCAAGCTGTGGACTAACTAATGTTGTATACAGTTCCAGCATAACTTCCTTGCTCTTGTATTCTATGCATTCCGCATTCCTTTTTAAAAACCTTATCGACCTGTCCTTCCTTTAAGGATCTGTTGACATATACTCCAAGGTAGCTCTGTTCCTCCACACCTCTCTGTATCCTCCCATGTATTGTGTATTCCCTTGCCTTGTTGCTCCTCCCCAAAAGCATTACCTCACACTTTTCCAGTGGGCAGAGGCAGAGCAAGTAGGCAACATAAAAGTAAAGGAACTGTTATGTATTTAACCCCTTGTAACCTGTATTACACTACCACCAGAGGGCCTACCTGTTGGAGTCCCAAGGGATCTCAGTATCCCTTGGGAGCATGGTATATAAGCAGGACACCCACGAGGTACCTGCACTCTGGAATCTTATTAAAGGAGCTAAGGTCACACTTGCTCATTGTACACAGTACTCAGTTTCATCCTTTATTATGAGTGTACCAGGGACATTTTGGAAGCAGTGACCACAATATTACCTGGTTCACCATAAGGACAGAAAAGTTGTGGACAAGAATCCCTGACTGAAAAAAGTAAATTAATGGCACAATTAAAACAGACTTTGTGCAGATTAAGTGCAGGAAGGAAAAGCTGGCAAATAGAACTGTAGATCACCAATGGGAATATAAGAACATAAAAAATAGGAGCAGGATTGGGCCATTTGGTCCCTCGAGCAGGCTCTGCCATTTAATAAGATTCTGGCTGATCTGATCATGGACTCAGCTCCACTGCCCTGCCTGCTCCTCATAACCCTTTATTCCCTTATCGCTCAAAAATCTGTCTATCTCTGCCTTAAATATATTCAATGACCCAGCCTCCACAGCTCTCTGGGGCAGAGAATTCCATAGATTTACAACCCTCTGAGAGAGGAAATTCCTCCTCATCTCAGTTTTAGATGGGTAGCCCCTTATTCTGAGACTATGCCCCCTAATTTTAGTTTCCCCTATGAGTGGAAATATCCTCTCTGCATCCACCTTGTCGAGTCCCCTTATTATCTTATATGTTTCGATAAGATCACCTCTCATTCTTCTGAACTCCAATGAGTATAGGCTCCACTTACCTTCATAAGTCAACCCTCTCATCTCCGGAATCAACCTAGTGAATCTTCTCTGAACAGCCTCCAATGCAAGTATATCTTTCCTTAAATACAGAGACGAAACCTGTACGCAGTACTCTAGGTGTGGCCTCACCAACACCCTATAGAGTTGTAGCAGGACCTCTCTGCTTTTATACTTTATCTCCCTTGCTATAAAGGCCAATATTCCTTTTGCCTTCCTGATTACTTGCTGTACCTGCATATTAACTTTTTGTGTTTCATGCACAAGGATCACCAGGTCCCTCTGTACTGCAGCACTTTGCAATTTTTCTCCATTTAAATTATAATTTGCTTTTCTATTTTTTCTGCCAAAGTGGATAACCTCACATTTTCCCACATTATAATCTATCTGCCAAGTTTTTGTGTCCTCCTCACAATTTGATTTCCCACCCATCTTTATATCATCAGCAAACTTGGCTACATTACACTCTGTCCCTTCAGCCAAGTCATTAATATAGATTGTAAATACTAAGTTGCTTTGATGAGTTTGCTAGGTTGATAATATGTAAACAAGAGATGGAAAGATTGCTCATTGAGTATGGTCCAGTAAGAAAAAGGGAGTATACTAAAGGGCAGGGTTCCATGGATGAATAGGGAAATTAGATCAAATTAAACCAAATAAATTTAATATTTATAGAGCAGATAAAAACCAGAAAACCAAGACAAAAATAAAGAATATAAGAAAGTACAAAAAGGAAGATTAGAAAGGCTAAGAGAGAAAATTAGCACAAAATATGAAGGACTTTAAAAAAAAATCTATGGACTTAGTAGTTACAGGATAGGGCCACTAAATGTTGAAGGAAACAGTATTATATTGGAGAGTAAGCAAATAAGTATTTTGCCTCAATTTTCAAAGAGGAGATGATAAGTTGTAGAACCACCAAAGCTGGGCTAATAGAGATCATTGGCTGCAAAATTTGGCTCTGTAGCACCCGTTGTCTGGGCGTTTCAGATTCAAAGTGTCGTCCGCAATGGGGGTACAAACTTCCGGTGTGGGCTGCGGCGGATGCCATCTTGGGTAGGGTGTAGCACAGGCACAGGGAGCATGCGCTGGAAGTATGCAGATAATGATGTCAATCAGCATTTAACGCTGATATGATGCTGGCACCTGCCATTTTGGAGCTCAATGCTCCAGCCAATGCGCTCTATTAAACACACACAGCAAAACACACGTTCACCTGCAGGAAGGACCCGCTACCAGCGCTATTTAAAGAGATCATCTGAACTTTAGCGAGGAACAGTGTGTCAGACGTCTGCGTTTCACCTAGGGCGTCCTCACTGAAATCTGTCACCTGCTGCAGCCACAACTGCAACCTCAGAGAAGGTATGGATCGCTTTGCCAGTGGCTGTGATGATCACGGTGGACATGAACCTTTATGCGTCGGACTTCTTCCAGGCTGGATCAGGAGATATTTGCAACATCTCCCAGTTTGCCATGCACTGTTGCATAAGAGAAGTAACTGAGGCTTTGTATTCCAAGAGAGCTGAATACATGCCGGTGAAGTAAGCATAGAATCGTAGAGGTTTATGGCACGGCAGGAGGTAATTTCAGCCCGTCGTGTCCGTGCCAGCCAACAAGAGGCTATCCAGCCGAATCCCACTTTCCAGCTCTAGGTCTGTAACCCTGCAGGTTACGGCACTTCAAGTGTACATCCAAGTATTTTTTAAATGTGGCGAGGCTTTCTGCCTCTACCACCCTTTCAGGCAGTGAGTTCCAGACCCCCAAAACCATCTGCGTGAAGAAATTTCTCCTCAAACCCCTCTAAACCTTCTACAAATTACTTAAAATTTATGCCCCCTGATTGTTGGCCCCTCTGCTAAGGGAAATATGCCCCTTTTATCCACTATACTTAGGCCCCTCATAATTTTATACACATCAATGAGTTCTCCCCTCAGCCTCCTCTGTTCCAAGGAAAACAAATCCAGCCTATTCAATTTGTCCTCATAGCTAAGATTCTCCACTCCCGCAACATCCTCGTAAATCTCCTCTGTACCCTCTCCAGTGCAATCATGTCTTTCCTGCAATGCAGTGACCAGAACTGTACGCAGTACTCCAGCTGTGGCCTAACCAGTGTTTTGTACAGTTCAAGCATAACCCCCTCTGCTCTTATATTCTATGCCTCGGCTAATAAAGACAAGCATTCAGTATGCCTTCTTAACCACCTTATCTACCTGGCCAGCAACTTTCAGAAATCTGTGGACATGCACTCTAAGGTCCCCTTTTTCATCTACATTTCTCAGTATCCTACCATTTAATGTGCATTCCCTTATCTTGGTGCCCTAGAAACATAGAAAATAGGTGCAGGAGTAGACCATTCGGCCCTTTGAGCCTGCACCACCATTCAATAAGATCATGCCTGATCATTCCCTCAGTACCCCTTTCCTGCTTTCTCTCCATACCCCTTGATCCCCTGAGCCGTAAGGACCATATCTAACTCCGTCTTGAATATATCCAATGAACTGGCATCAACAACTCTCTGCGGCAGGAAATTCCACAGGTTAACAACTCTCTGAGTGAAGAAGTTTCTCCTCATCTCAATCCTAAATGGCCTACCCCTTATCCTAAGACTGTGTCCCCTGGTTCTGGACTTCCCCAACATCGGGAACATTCTACCTGCATCTAACCTGTCCCGTCCCGTCAGAATCTTACATGTTTCTATGAGATCCCCTCTCATCCTTCTAAACTCCAATGTATAAAGGCCCAGTCAATCCAGTCTCTCCTCATATGTCAATCCTGCCGGGAATCAGTCTGGTGAACCTTCGCTGCACTCCCTCAATAGCAAGAACGTCCTTCCTCAGATTAGGAGACCAAAACTGAACACAATATTCCAGGTGAGGCCTCACCAAGGCCCTATACAACTGCAGTAAGATCTCGCTGCTCCTATACTCAAATCCTCTAACTCTGAAGGCCAATATACCATTTGCCTTCTTTACAGCCTGCTGTACCTGTATGCCAACTTTCAATGACTGATGAATCATGACACCCAGGTCTCGTTGCATCTCCCCTTTTCCTAATCTGCCGCCAGTCAGATAATATTCTGTCTTTGCGTTTTTGCCCTCAAAGTGGATAACCTCACATTTATCTACATTATACTGCATCTGCCATGCATTTGCCCACTCACCTAACCTGTCTAAGTCACCCTGCAGCCTCTTAGCTCTGACCGCCACCCAGTTTATAGTGTCATCTGCAAACTTGGAGATATTACACTCAATTCTTTCTGGTGCGCAACCCACACACACATGGGCAGCATTCATACAATGAAAGCTATGCTGCCACACAAAACATCATAGAGCACGCCCTTGACGTGTTGCAGCAATGCTTCCACTACCTGGATCGCTCTGGATGAGCCCTGCAGTACTAGGCAAAATGGGTGTAGAGGTTCGTGGTGATCTACATGCTGCACAACCTCGCCATCATGAGGGCACAGTCCTTGCCACCAGCCATATGGCATCCAGCTGAGGAGTAGGAGGAAGAGGAAGAGGAGGAGAAGGAAGAGAAAGGGAGGAGGCAACTCAGACAGCCCTTTGTGGCCGCGTTGTCTGTGACCGACTCATCTGGCTGCGATACCAGTAAATGCAACTCCAATTCCACATTCCCCAACAGTCCCACACCTTACCTTCCCTCTGTCACGGATCATCTCAGTGTCCGCTTGGCCATAATGCAAAAATAAAAGCCAATACAAAATAAACATTCCAAGGCAAATCCATAAATGAAATATTGCCATATTACATACCAACGTAAACGCATTCCCATCGTGCCTGTCTTCTGTTGTCTGTCCTAATGCTCCTACACACTGCTGCCCCAGTGGCTGCTGCATGGTTGGTGGAAGGCTGCTGACGTTCAGTGGAGGAGACTGCAGATGGCCTTGTAGGTGACCTCGAGCAGCTCTGGGCCTAGTTTAGACTGCACCATGGGCGGCAGCAGTCTGGGATGGCTGGCTGACAGGCAACAGCAAGGCTCTGACGGAGTGGCCGGGGTGGGATGGTGAATGCTCCCATCCTGTGAGAGACAGCAGGTTCGTGCTCCACGGAGCCACTGCCACTCCCCCGGGGCAGCGCCTCACCAATCCTAATAATCTGTTGGAGGACAGATGGCTGGGTTGCTGCGGCACCCTGCAATCCATTTTGAACACTGGTAAGCGCAGCCACGATGGCAGCAGTTTAAGCTTGCATTGCAGCAAGCTGAGTTTGCATGACAGAAGTCTGAGCTTCGACTGCAACACCCAGATGTTATGTGGCTTCTGCTTGTGCTGCAATGGAAGCTGAGACATCAGCCATCAGACACTGCATCCTGGTTGGGTTTGCAAGGATGACAGCATTTGTCCTCCCACGCCTGCCATTGACCAGAAACTTAACTGGACCAGCCATATAAATGCTATGGCTGCAAGATCAGGTCAGAGGCTGGGTATTCTGCAATGAGTGACTCATCCCCTGCCTCTCCAAAGACTTCCACCATCTACAAGGAACATGTCAGGAGTGTGATGAAATATTCTCCACTTGTCTGGATGAGGGCAGCTCCAATAATACTCAAGAAGCTCAAAACCATCCAGGACAAAGCAGCCTGCATGATTGGCACCGCATCCACCACCTTAAACACTCACTCACTCACTCCCTCCACCACCAGTGCACCACGGCTGCAGTGTGTACCATCTACAAGAAGCACTGCATCAACTCAGCAAGATGTCTTCGACAGCACTTCCCAAACCCGTGACCTCTACCACCTCGAAGAACAAGGGAAGCAGAAGCATGAGAGCACTACCACCTCCAAGTTCCATTCCAAGTCACATACCATCCTGACTTGGAAATATACCATAATTTCTTCATCATCGCTGTGTCAAAATCCTGGAACTCCCTCCCCAACTTCACCTCACGGACTGGAGTGGTTCAAGAAAGGGGCTTACCACCATCTTCTCAAGGCTAAATAGGGATGGGCAATAAATGCTAGTTTTGCCAGCGACGTCCACATTTCATGAAATTCCAAGGAGCAAAAGTGCAGATCCACCTAATTCCGGGGGCGCGACCCATCCATCACAAGGTGAGAGCAGTACGGCACATGATGAGAGAAAGGGTAGACGGGCTGGAAAGAGAGGGCATCATTTCACCGATCGAGTTCAGCGAGTGGGCCAGTCCTATTGTCCCAGTCCTCAAGGGAGACGGCACCGTCAGAATCTGTGCCGATTACAAAGTAACTATCAATCATTTCTCCCTGCAGGACCAATACCCACTATCAAAGGCCTCGACCTCTTTGCAACGCTGGCAGGAGGAAAGACGTTCACGAAGCTGGATCTGACTTCAGCCTACATGACGCAGGAACTGGAGGAATCATCGAAGGCCCTCACCTGCATCAACACACTCAAAGGTCTTTTTGTTTATAAGAGATGCCCATTTGGATTTCAATCAGCAATGGCGATATTCCAGAGAAACATGGAAAGTTTACTGAAATCGGTCCCACACACCATGGTCTTTCAGGATGACATCTTGGTCACAGGTCGGAACACAGTCGAGCACCTGCAGAACCTGGAGGAGGTTCTTAGTCGACTCAACCACGTGGGGCTCTGGTTAAAATGCTTGAAGTGCACTTTCCTGGTGCCTGAAATGGAATTCTTGGGAAGGAGGATTGCGGCGAACAGCATCAGGCCCACTAACTCGAAGACAGAGGCAATCGAGAACGCACCGAGACCACAGAATGTGACGGAGCTGTGGTCGTTTCTGGGATTCTTGAACTACTTTGGTAACTTCTTACTGGGTCTCAGCACCCTGCTAGAACCACTACATGTCTTACTATGAAAAGGGGGCAAATGGGTTTGGGGCAAAAGCCAAGTAAATGCCTCTGTAAAAGCGAGAAAATTGTTATGCTCAAACAAATTGCTTGTGTTGTATGATCCATGTAAGCGTTTGGTACTAGCATGTGATGCGTCGTCATATGGCGTTGGGTGTGTATTGCAACAAGCTAATGATTTCGGGAAACTGCAACCGGTTGCTTATGCATCCAGGAGTCTGTCTAAGGCTGAGAGAGCCTACAGCATGATTGAAAAAGAAGTGTTAGTGTGTGTCTATGGGGTAAAGAAAATATATCAATACCTGTTTGGGCTAAAATTCGAATTGGAAACTGACCATAAGCCACTTATATCCCTGTTTTCCGAGAGTAAAGGGATAAATACCAACGCATCGGTCCGCATCCAGAGATGGGCGCTCACATTGTGCACGTACAACTACGCCATCTGCACAGGCCAGGTACAGAAAAATGCACCGATGCTCTCAATAGGCTGCCATTGCCCACCACCGGGGTGGAAAAGGTGCAGCCCGCAGATCTAGCCATGGTTATGGAAGCATTTGAGAGTGAGCAATCACCCGTCACTGACCGGTAGATCAAAACCTGGATACGCCAGGACCCCTTATTATCTCTTGTTAAAAGCTGTGTGCTTCACGGGAGCTGGTCCAGTGTCCCAGTGGAAATGCAGGAAGAGATAAAGCCGTTCCAGCGGCGCAAAGATGAAATGTCTATCCAGGCAGACTGCCTTCTGTGGGGCAATCAAGTAGTGTTCCCCAAGAAGAGCAGAGACACCTTCATCAATGACCTCCACAGAACCCACCCAGCCATCGTAATGATGAAAGCGATAGTCAGATCCCACGTGTGGTGGCCCGGTATTGATGCGGACTTAGAGTCCTGCATTCACAGATGTAATACATGCTCGCAGTTAAGCAATGCACCCATGGACGCGCCGCTAAGTTTATGGTCTTGGCCCTCTAAACCGTGGTCTAGGGTACACATCGACGACGCAGGCCCATTCTTGGGTAGAATGTTCCTTGTGGTTGTAGACGCGTACTTCAAGTAGATTGAATGTGAGATAATGTCGGCTAGCACGTCCATTGCCACTACTGAAAGCCTGAGGGCCATGTTTGCCACACACAGCTTACCCGATGTCCTGGTGGACGACAACGGGCCATGTTTTACCAGTGCTGAGTTCAAAGAATTCATGATCCACAACGGGATCAAACATGTCACATCTGCTCCATTTAAACCAGCGTCCAATGGTCAGGCAGAGAGAGCAGTGTAAACCATCAAGGAGTCTGAAGGCTCACTGCAGACTCGCCTATCCTGAGTCCTGCTTAGCTACCGCATAAGACCCCACTCACTTACTGGGATCTCACGTACTGAACTGCTCATGAAAAGAGCACTTAAGACAAGGCTCTTGTTAGTTCACCCTGATCTACATGAACAGGTAGAGAGCAGGCGGCTTCAACAAAGTGCATACCATGATAGCGCAAATGTGTCATGCAAGATTGAAATCAATGATCCTGTTTTTATTTTAAATTATGGACAAGGTCCCAAGTGGCTTCCCGCTCTGTCGTGGCGAAAGAGGGGAGCAGGGTGTTTCGGGTCAAACTTTCAAATGGATTCATTCATCGGAAACTCTTGGACCAAATCAAACTCAGATTCACGGACTATCCTGAGCAACCCACCTTGAATCCTACCTTTTTTGATCCCCCAACATACACACCAATGGCAACTGGCACCACGGTTGACCACGAAGCAGAACCCATCATCCACAGCAGCCCTGCAGGGCCCAACACACCAGGCAGCCCAACAAGGCCAACTGCACAGCAGCCCAGCGAGGGCCCAACAAATGATTCAACAACACCAGTTTTCATACTGAGACGATCAACCAGGGCAAGAAGGGCCCCAGATCGGCTCACATTGTAAATAGTTACACTATTGACTTGGGGGGGGGGGGGGGTGTTGTTATATATGTGGACTTGTATTTACTTTGTACAGCCACCAGAGGACTCATCCCCTGGAGCCCTTTGGAGCACAGGTATTTAAGGAGGCTTCACAGGTTGGAGAATCACTTTGGAGACCTGCAATAAAAGACTGAGGTCACACTTTACTTTGAGCTCACAGTGTTCAGTCTGACTCTTTCTCCATACACAACAGAAACTACTCCCAATTTATAAGAACATAAGAACATGGACTCAACTCCACTTCCCTGCATGCTCCCTATAACCCTTTGGGCTAGATTTTACACTTTTGTGCGAATCGCCCAAAAATGGGCAGTTTTTCCGGCGTGGGCGGTAAAAATCGGTTTTCAGATCGCTGGCTTGTCGCCCATCCTCAAAGCCCCTCGTCTCCATTTTTGAAATTGGGCGTTACCATGAGTGATATGGAATGGGCATTAGCGTTAAATCTCTCTGACCTTCTGCCGTAAAGTGTCGCATCCTGAGCAACGGCATGGCAATGCTCAGTTCCCGCGATTCAGGAGGTCATCATGACATGCACAGAAGAGGAGACAGAGAGACAGAGGGAGTGGAGAGGGACTGAAAGCATGTGTGACTGTGGTGTGTGCTTGTTTGGCTGTTCTGGGAGGCACGAGGGAGACTCACACAGCAACAAAAAGCCTACTAAGCACCAAGAACATAGTTGCCACCGAGTTTTTGTCCAACAAATAATATATAACATGGGAGGGATGGAGGAGGCCCTGGAGCTGATAGCCAGCAACACTGGTGGCAGAGGGCTCCCAGTGGTCCCAGAGTGCGGCACTGCACCCCAAGGTGCCGCACCCCCATTGTCGACACAAGAGAGCCAGGAGCAACATCTTGCTTCTGGCTCGGAGCACGTTCCTACCTCGGGACTGTCCTCTCCCATATCCGTCATAGCAGTGGTTCGGCTGTCATATACCCTCTCCCCCCCACTCCCCAATGAAGCATCGCCTGAGGAGCTTCTCAGCTAGGTGGCTTGGAGTCAGGAGGGGAAGGGGTAGAGGAGAGGAGGAGAAGCGGGGATGGGGGGAAGGGTTGGTTTTTACAGATATACTATGATTTCAGACAAATGTTCAGTTTAAATGTTGTTTATTTAACAAAACTTTGTTGCGCATTGGTTCAGATAGCTGCACGCTGGTGATTCGTTAACATGAAAGGGTAAAATTAACTTCAATCAACTTAAATTTTAACTGTCACCAAGGTGATGCCCACCATTGATGTATGACCTGCAAACCCAGTAATATGTTGGCCTTGTAAATACCATCAACGTTCTTTCAGGCAAAGCGCTCATTGATGAGCTCTTGACATAAGAGTCTTGCTGCTATCTTGCCACCACGGGCCTTTTCATGTGGTCTACAGGGAGGCGGGGGCATGGTTTCAGCATCAGCCTGATTGTCTGGGCCGGTGTCAGCATCTACCTCCTCGTCCTCCTCTTCTTCTCTCTGGTGAGGTGGACTGTCAGACTCTTCAGGCAATTCTTGTCCCCTCCTGATAGTCAAGTTGTGCAGCATGGAACACACCACCATGAATTGAGCTACCTGCTCAGGGTGGTATTGGAGCTCGCCTCTTGAGTGGTCCAGGCATTTAAATCGCTGCTTAAGCACTCCAAGAGTTTTCTCCACGATATTGCAAGTGGCTCTGTGGCTCTTGTAAGGTTCAAAAATCCATGGCCGCATTTTATTGAAACACCCTAAGGACAAGAAAACTAACATGGGATTGTTCTATTCATTTTAAATTAAAATTTTTTGGCCACCAAACCCTCAGACCAGGCAGGGTGGGAAACGTGTGGGCAGATACAGACATTGTGGAGTCTGGCTCACAAGCGAGACAGAGGCACTGGCCAATGGGGGAAAAATGCATTCTGGCAGGCCAATCAGAGGTCGAGTCGGGCCTGAAGCGGGGAAATCCTCGACCAATAGGGACTACCCAGCCCAGTTTGAAAATATGACTCAACCCTAATGAATGTGGACCATCATCTACCTAATTAATATGGACAGTGGACAATCACTGCAGTAATGGCCCATCAAAGGGGAGGCCCAAACCAATTGACTCCCAGGACTGTAACAAAGGACCAGCAGAGTTTTAGGCATCAATGTGCACTGAAACAATACCCCTGTCCTCACACCTATCTGTACCTGTGACATCTGCTGATTAAATATTCAAAGCTATCTCCCCGCCCAAACTTACACAATGGACCACCAACTGAGTTTGAGCGCGAAAAGGCCAGAACTAAATTGGTTATAGGACCTACAGAACCACTGGGGGGAAGAAGCAGCAGGGTGTGGAAGCAGTTGGAGAGCTTGGAGCTTGGAGCTGGCAGCTTGCAGCTTGTATCCAGAGAGTGCTCTCTCTCCCTCTCGCTCTCACTCCACCAGAGGAAGAAGCAGCAGTTCTACAGACGAAGCCATTGAGACTGAAAGCCAGCAGGCAGTGGCAGTGACTTCCCACAGCTGAGCTGAGCAAGGAAACCAACCAGAGGTTGGAGGTTGGAGTCAGCTTTTGGGAGTTGAGTCAGTTTTTCACAGGGTCCTCGCTCTGGGGAAGGTGTGCTTAACTCCAGCTTTTTGCTTAGGAGCCAACCAAAAGGCAAAGAGAAGAAACCAACGCAACATCGAGGAGGAAAACCGAACCGACCAACAACGTAAAACCCACCCCAGAGGGACCCCGAGCTGAAATAAGTGCCCCCCCCAGAACCCCGGAGTTCATAGGATTGTGAGTAGAGCCCAAACCCCATCACACACTCAATTCAGGATAGGGATTGGTGAGAAGGGTGGATGTGAGAGGTGTGGTTGTGTGTGAGTGGAATGTTTTAACCTCTTATTTTTCCCTTCCCTGTTGCGAGATTTTTCGTGTTGTTGAGTGAGATTGTGCTATTACTGCTATTTATGACCTCTTCCTATGCCCTCTATCTTGGTGTTTACTATTCTAAATAAACAACATTAGCCAATTTGTACTCTTACCCACTGTGTCTGGTGCCTCATTACTCACCCATCCTCATAAATCGCACGTACAGAACCCCAGGGAAGTGTGGATTTGAACCCACACCCCAAGCTGCCCTTACACTCTCGTTGTATTGCCTCTCGGCTTCGGTGTGGGTGTCGAGCATGGGGGTCATCAGCCAGGTAGCGAGGCCATATCCTTTGTCACCAAACATCCAGCATTGATCTTGTGGCTGATTGTTAAACAAGTCAGATACAATGCTCTCACGCAGGATGTGAGCATCATGGATGCTGCCCGGAAATTTAGCATTCGCTGCCATAATAATTTGCTGGTGGTCGACAACGAGTTGCACATTCATGGAGTGGAATGCCTTGCGGTTTCTGAAAACCTCTGCATTCTGAAAAGGTGCCCGCATCACAATGTGCATACAGTCTATTGCTCCCTCCCTTGGGGAAGTTACCAATTCGGTAGAGTCCTTAAGCCGGCTCAGTCTGAGCCTCCCTGGTCATAGGGAAGCTGATAAAGTCCATCCTGCGTGTGTACAGGGTTTCAGTGACCTGTCTAATGCAGCAATGTGTGGCAAGCTGAGACAGACCGCAAATGTCGCCAGCTGAGGCCTGAAAAGAACCCAACGTGTAGAATGACAGTGCTGCGGTGACTTTGACCTCAATGGACAGTGCAGTACTGATGGTGCTGGCAGGCTGCAGATCTCCCCTTATGAGCTGGTATACCTCAGTGATAACCTCTTTGTGGAAGCGCAGTCTCCGAAGGCAGGTGGTGTCGGGCAAGTTGAGGTAAGACCGCTTCTCCCTGCACTTGCAGGGGGTGTAATGTCTGGTCCTCCTCATCAGTCTGGCATGTCTTACATTGGGCACATGATGCTGTGGAGCGTACCTTTGGCCATTTCGAGTCTGCAGTATGTAATTGGTCATCAAGAGGGTGAGAAAGTATAGCCCCCATAGCAATAGCTGTCTGTTTTCCACCAATTGATCACAAAGAATGAATGTCCCGATGAAGACACCTATTAAATTCCAATCGTTCACAGTATGATAAAGATATTTGTACAAATGTTCACATCACTTCCAAAGACCTCCAGCGTACATCCGAACTCCCCGAGGTTGAGCAGCCTTTTAAATGATGCGACATGTGATTTAGAACATGGCATCTATACCGCTGTGAGTAGTTCAGCTTAGTTCCACTTTTTCCGGGCGGTTTTTTGGGCGAGCGATATTGTGGCTGATATGTGTGCGAGGTGGTGAAAGTGACGCTGGGCGATCTCCTGGGTGTTAGTTTCGGCAAATGTGATCTTTACGATAAAAAATAGTGGCCGGTCATTATTATTGAATCTCACCATTAATTCTGTGTGGGAACTAACGCTGGGCGATATTATGGGCGTTGATTTCGTCCATTCTGATGCTTCCGCCCCAAAAAAGTGGACGGGCTGTATTATTTTTTCCCGGCGTTATGCACATGGGGAAAGTAATACTCGGCGATAAGTGTCCGAAAAATGGGCGTCAGTTTCCATTTTGTGGCTAAATGTGCAATATCTTGCGTTATATGTCATTTCAGCGTTAAAATGGATGTTAAGTGAGCGTTAAGCATACAAAAAAAGTGGAAAATCTAGCCCTTTATTCCCTTATCGCTCAAAAATCTGTCTATCACCGCCTTAAATATATTCAATGACCCAGCCTCCACAGCTCTCTGGGGCAGAGAATTCCATAGATGTACAACCCTCTGAGAGAAGAAATTTCTCCTCATCTCAATTTTAAATGGGCGGCCCCTTATTCTGAGACTAAGTCCCCTAGTTTTAGTTTCCCCTATGAGTGGAAATATCCTCTCTGCATCCACCTTGTCGAGCTCCCTCATTATCTTATAAGTTTCAATAAGGTCACCTCTCATTCTTCTGAACTCCAATGTGTATAGGCTCAACCTACTCAGTCAACCCTCTCATCTCCGAAATCAACCGAGTAAACCTTCTCTGAACAGCCTCCAATGCAAGTATATCCTTCCTTAAATGCGGAGACCAAAACTGTACACAGAACTCCAGGTGTGGTCTCACCAATACCTGTACAGTTGTAGCAGGACTTCTCTGCTTTTATATTCTATCCCCCTTGCAATAAAAGCCAATATTCCATTTGCCTTCCTCATCATTAGGTTGAGAAAGTTTCCAATCACTATTTAAATGAAATTTTCATCAATTTGACAATGTAATGCAAAAAAATGCTGGAGTTAATCACAGGTTTTTGTAACTGTCTGATATTTTAATCAGATCCTGCTGCTGAACCTCCTTCTTTAAGCTTAAGTGTAGTAAAAAAAAACAGCAGGTTAGTTTTATATTAACCAAGTGTAAAAATAATTATCTTTGAGGTTGAATATAACTAAAAACAGAGGTTAAGGAATATATCAGATACGAATGTACTCAGTGAACTGAAATTCCAATCAGCAAATTTTATCTTCATGACCAAAGTCCTTTTGTGTTCACCATTTTCTACAATTATAGACACATTTCCCAAAATACATTGACCAAGAATTTAATTGACAGCGCACCAGTTTTATAGTGGTAAATCAGGCACCAAAGCATCCAATATGGTGGGTGGTGTGTGTGCACACATTCTGCACCGGAAGTTTGCTGCCAGCCATATTGGTATAGGCAGAAAGAAAGGTGTCCTGGGCTCACACCTGAACTATGGTAATTCACAGGCTAGTTATATGATAGGTTTGAATAAAGATATTCAACCCAGGTTTTGAAGCTCTATGTCGATAGAATGTACCGACTGTAAGATCGTTAGTGCAACTCTTTTTTATTCGTTCCAGGATGTGGGCATCTTAGGCAAAGCTAGCATTTATTGCCCATCCCTAATTGCCCTTGAGAAGGTGGTGGTGAGCCGCCTTCTTGAACTGCTGCAGTCCATGTGGTGAAGGTGCACCCACAGTGCTGTTAGAGAGGGAGTTCCAGGATTTTGACCCAGCGATGAGGTGATATATTTCCAAGTCAGGATGATGTGTAACTAGGAGGGGTCTTGCAGGTGATGGTGCTCCCATGCACCTGCTGCTAACTCTTGTCCTTCTAGGTGGTAGAGGTTGCGGGTTTGAGAGGTGCTGTTGAAGAAGCCTTGGTGAGTTGCTGTAGTGCATCTTGTAGATGGTGACTTGCCCATGAGAGCATGTTGATTCATTAATAAATGTAGACATAGGGATGTTGCATGTGCCCTTGAGGATGATGTGACACCTAAATTAATCTAAAGATAAAATAGAACTTCCTACTCAGCAATTATCAGGCAATGTCCTTACTTCTGAAGAGCATCAAATCTATTACTTACCCCACCAAATTAAAAATGATATCCAGCTTTTATCATTTCATGACTGTTAATGGCAGACATTGCCAAAAAAAGATGTATACTTGATCAGCACTGGCCAAGGCTAATGGCTGCCCACAGAAGGAGAGCAGGCAGTTCCGGTATTTTGATGCTGCCTGCTAATTTATATCAGTGGGGCACAGAGTCTGTAGTGCAATGCTCTCGTTCTGGCACTAATCTCAGCAGGAGGCTGAAGGTCGTGTCTGAAAGCTCAGTGTGGGGTTCTCAGGCATTGTGTAGTGTTGGAGCATTTCATGATAGCTCCTGGGTTTTGATATTGAGTCTGCTGATGACCCTTGTAGGTTTGGAGCATTGTGCGTTGTGGCACATCACAAGGCATTTGTTTGTCCACGGCTCCCCTCTTACTTGTGCGGACATTTCTCTGGGTCTTGTGTGGGGTCCACAAATGGGTGGCAGACTGCCTGGTAGTACCACCTTCGCTGGCTGTCTTAGCTCCACAGATCCTTCACCTAGATGGTTGCTGTGTGGAGGTTTGTGCTCCACCATGTTGCTGGGAGGGGAGGGTGAAGAGATGCACCATCTTGAAGGTCGCCGTGACAGTGCACTAGCCTGTATATCCAGGGCATTCACTCCCTGGTAAATGGCTCTTAAAGCACAGGCTCAGATCTGGAGGGACTCCTGGGAACACCACATAAAGGGCTAGATTTTACACTTTTGTGCAGATCGCCCAAAAATGGGCATTATTTCCAGCGTGGGCGGTAAATATGGGTTTTCAGATCGCTGGCTTGTCATCCACTTTCAAGCCCCTAGTTTCCATTTTATAAATTGGACGTTACCGTGAGTGATCTGAAATGGGTGTTAGCGTTAAATCTCTCTGACCTTCTGCCGTAAAGTGTCGCCATCCTTAGCAACGGCATGGCAGCACTCGATTCCTGCGATTCAGGAGGTCAAGGGTCATCATTAAATCTACATATGAGGAGACAGAGAGAGAGGGAGCTGAGAGGGAGTGAAGGCGTGCGTGGGTGTGGTGTGGCTGCTTTGGGAGGAAGGAGGGAGAGTTTCAAGCTTTATAGCAAATTGTGCCAAAAAAACATAGCCATTACCAGCCAGATAGTTTCCCGAATTTGGTGCCTATAATGGAGGGAGTGGAGGAGGCGACACAGCATGCTGTGGAGACTGATGCTGGTGAGAGCAGTGAAGTGGGAGAGGAGCACATTGAAGGACGCAAAAGAGCGAGGAGGTTCTCAGACGAGGCTAATGCCTCTCTCATGCAGGAGGTCGAGTCACGCTGGGGTGATTTAACAGTGGGAGGGCATGGGAAGCCCACCCCAAAGGCCTACCAAGATAGCAGAGGTGGTCTCGTCGGCGACCAACGTGGTGCATGAGGCAGATCGGGAGGCCAGCATCGCGAGAGCAGAGCGACGCGGGAAGATAAAGGGGTCGGCAGCAACTTGGAGCGGCGGCAGATTGGGAGGCCAGCATTGCGAGAGCGGAGCGGCGCGGGACTACAAATGGCGACAGTCGGGAGAAGGCCAGCTGCAGCAGGGGCAGAAAGTAAACAAAGAAGTAAAACAAAATCGAAATGTGACATCACAGCCAAGCGGGTAAGTGATTGGCTGGTAGATTGGTGTGTATTTTATCTTTTTCTTTTTCTTTTTCTTTTCTTATCAGTAGGTAATCTTTGGCATTGTTGCCAAATTAAATTAATTTAAGGGTTAAGTCATGGCAGGAGAGCCCAGACCCATGTCATGCTCCTCCTGTGCTATGTGGGAAATCAGGGACACTTGCAATGTCCCTGACTACTATGTGTGCAGGAAGTGTGACAAGCTGCAGCTCCTGACAGACAGCATTGTAGCACTGGAGCTGCGCATGGATTCACTCTGGAGCATCCGTGATTCTGAGGATGTCGTGAATAGAACGTTTAGTGAGTTGGTCACACCGCAGGTAAAGGTTACACAGGCAGATAGGGAATGGGTGACCAGCACGAAGAGCAGTGGAAGGAAGGTAGTGCAGGGGTCCCCTGCGGTCTTCTCCCTCCAAACCAGATATACCGTTTTGGGTACTGTTGGGGGAGATGGTCCATCAGGGGATGGCAGCAGCAGCCAATTTCATGGCACCATGGGTGGCTCTTCTCCAAAGGAGGGCAGGCAAAAGAATGGGAGAGCTATAGTGGTAGTGGATTCTATTGTAAGGGGAATAGATAGGTGTTTCTGCGGCAGCAATCGAGACCCCAGGATGGTATGTTGCCTCCCTGGTGCAAGGGTCAAGGATGTCTTGGAGCGGCTGCAGTGCATTCTGGAGGTGGAGGATGAACAGCCAGTTGTCGTGGTGCATACAGCTACCAACGATATAGGTAAAAACGAGATGAGGTTCTACAAGCTTAATTTAGGGAGCTCGGAGTTAAATTTAAAGGTAGGACCTCAAAGGTAGTAATCTCAGGATTGCTACCAGTGCCACATGCTAGTCAGAGTAAAAATAGCAGGATAGTTAGATGAATACGTGGCTTGAGGAATGGTGCAAGGGGGAGGGATTCAAATTCCTGGGACATTGGAACCGGTTCTGGGGGAGGTGGGACCAGTACAAACCGGACAGTCTGCACCTGGGCAGGACCGGAACCAATGTCCTAGGGGGAGTGTTTGTGAGTGCTGTTGGGGAGGGTTTAAACTAATATGGCAGAGGGATGGGAATCTATGCAGGGAGACAGAGGGAAGTAAAATGAGAGCAGAAGCAAAAGGTAGAAAGGACATAAGGAAAGGTGGCGGGCAGAGAAATCAAAGGCAAAAATCAAAAAGGGCCACATTACAACATAATTGTAAAAGGAAAAAGAATGTTAAAAAAACAAGCCTGAAGGCTCTGTGTCTCAATGCGAGGAGCATTCGTAATGAGATGGATGAATTAACTGTGCAGATAGCTGTTAACAGATATGTTGGAATTGGGATTATGGAGACATGGTTCCAAGGTTATCAAGGCTGGGAACTCAACATCCAGGGGTATTCAATATTCAGGAAGGATAGACAGAAAGGAAAAAGAGGTGGGGTAGCGTTGCTGGTTAAAGAGGAGATTAACGCAATAGTATGGAAAGACATAGAAACATTGAAACATAGAAAATAGGTGCAGGAGTAGGCCATTCGGCCTTTCGAGCCTGCACCGCCATTCAATGAGTTCATGGCTGAACATGCAACTTCAGTACCCCATTTCTGCTTTCTCGCCATACCCCTTGATTCCCCCTAGTAGTAAGGACTACGTCTAACTCCTTTTTGAATATATTTAGTGAATTGGCCTCAACAACTTTCTGTGGTAGAGAATTCCACAGGTTCACCACTCTCTGGGTGAAGAAGTTTCTCCTCATCTCGGTCCTAAATGGCTTACCCCTGATCCTTAGACTGTGACCCCTGGTTCTCCAACATTGGGAACATTCTTCCTGCATCTAACCTGATTAAACCCGTCAGAATTTTAAATGTTTCTATGAGATCACCTCTCATTCTTCTGAACTCCAGTGAATACAAGCCCAGTTGATCCAGTCTTTCTTGATATGTCAGTCCCGCCATCCCGGGAATCAGTCTGGTGAACCTTCGGTGCACTCCCTCAATAGCAAGAATGTCCTTCCTCAAGTTAGGAGATCAAAACTGTACACAATACTCCAGGTGTGGCCTCACCAAGGCCCTGTACAACTGTAGTAACACCTCCCTGCCCCTGTATACAAATCCCCTCGCTATGAAGGCCAACATGCCATTTGCTTTCTTAACCGTCTGCTGTACCTGCATGCCAACCTTCAGTGACTGATGTACCATGACACCCAGGTCTCGTTGCACCTCCCCTTTTCCTAATCTGTCACCATTCAGATAATAGTCTGTCTCTCTGTTTTTACCAGCAAAGTGGAAAACCTCACATTTATCCACATTATACTTCATCTGCCATGCATTTGCCCACTCACCTAACCTATGTGGAATCTGTATGGGTAGAGCTGCAAAACACCAAAGGGCAGAAAATGCTAGTGGGTGTTGTGTACAGACCACCAAACAGTAGCAGTGAGGTTGGGGATGGCATCAAACAGGAAATTAGGGATGCGTGCAATAAAAGTACAGCAGTTATCATGGGTGACTTTAATCTACATATGGATTGGGCTAACCAAACTGGTAGCAATACGGTGGAGGAGACTTCCTGGAGTGTATTAGGGATGGGTTTCTCGACCAATATGTCGAGGAACCAACTAGAGAGCTGGCCGTCCTAGACTGGGTGTTGTGTAATGAGAGAGGGTTAATTAGCAATCTTGTTGTGCGAGGCCCCTTGGGGAAGAGTGACCATAATATGGTAGAATTCTTCATTAAGATGGAGAGTGACACAGTTAATTCAGAGACTGGGGTCCTGAACTTAAAGAAAGATAACTTCGATGGTATGAGACATGAATTAGCTCGGATAGACTGGAGAATGATACTTAAAGGGTTGACGGTGGATAGGCAATGGCAGACATTTAAAGATCACATGGATGAACTTCAACAATTGTACATCCCTGTCTGGCATAAAAATAAAATGGGGAAGGTGGTTCAACCGTGGCTAACAAGGGAAATTAGGGATAGTGTTAAATCAAAGGAAGAGGCATATAAATTGGCCAGAAAAAACAGCAAACCTGAGGACTGGGAGAAATTTAGAATTCAGCAGAGGAGGACAAAGGGTTTACTTAGGAGGGGGAAAATAGAGTATGAGAGTAAACTTGCAGGGAACATAAAAACTGACTGCAAAAGCTTCTAAAGATCTGTGAAGAGAAAATGTAGGTCCCTTGCAGGCAGAATCAGGCGAATTTATAATGGGGAACAAGGAAATGGCAGACCAATTGAACAAATACTTTGGTTCTGGTTTCACTAAGGAAGACACAAATAACCTTCCGGAAATACTAGGGGACCGAGAGTCTAGCGAGAAGGAGGAACTGAAGGAAATCCTTATGAGTCAGGAAATTGTGTTCGGGAAATTGATGGCATTGAAGGCCGATAAATCCCCAGGGCCTGATAATCTGCGTCCCAGAGTACATAAGGAAGTAGCCCTAGAAATAGTGGATGCATTGGTGGTCATTTTCCAACATTCTATAGACTCTGGATCAGTTCCTATGGATTGGAGGGTAGCTAATGTAACCCCACTATTTAAAAAAGGAGGGAGAGAGAAAACAGGGAATTATAGACCGGTTAACCTAACATCGTTAGTGGGGAAAATGCTGGAATCAATTATTAAAAATCTAATAGCAGCGCGTTTGGAAAGCAGTGACAGGATCGGTCCAAGTCAGCATGGATTTATGGTAGGGAAATCATGCTTGACAAATCTTCTCGAATTTTTTGAGGATGTAACTAGTAGAGTGGACAAGGGAGACCCAGTGGATGTGGTGTATTTGCATTTTCAAAATGCTTTTGACAAGGTCCCACACAAGAGATTAGTGTGCAAAATTAAAGCACATGATATTGGGGGTAATGTATTGACGTGGATAGAGAACTCGTTGACAGACAGGAAGCAAAGAGTAGGAATAAACAGGTCCTTTTGAGAATGGCAGGCAGTGACTAGTGGGGTACCATAAGGTTCAGTGCTGGGACCCCAGCTATTTACAATATACATTAATGATTTAGACGAAGGAATTGAATGTAATATCTGCAAGTTTGCAGATGACACTAAGCTGGGTGGCAGTGTGAGCTGTGAGGAGGATGCTAAGAGGCTGCAGGGTGACTTGGACAGGTTGGGTGAGTGGGCAAATGCATGGCTGATGTAGTATAATGTAGATAAATGTGATGTTATCCACTTTGGTGGCAAAAACAGGAAAGCAGAATATTATCTGAATGACAGCAGATTAGGAAAAGGGGAGGTGCAATGAGACCTGGGGTGTCATGGTTCATCAGTCATTGAAAGTTGGCATGCAGGTACAGCAGGCGGTGAAGAAGGCAAATGGCATGTTGGCTTTCATAACTTGGGAATTTGAGTGTAGGAGCAGGGAGGTCTTACTGCAGTTGTACTGGGCCTTGGTGAGGCCACACCTTGAATAATGTGGACAGTTTTGGTCTCCTAATCTGAGGAAGGACATTCTTGCTATTGAGGGAGTGCAGCGAAGGTTCACCAGACTGATTCCCGGGATGGCAAGATGGACATATGAAGAAGGACTGGATCAACTAGGCTTATATTCACTGGAATTTAGAAGAATGAGAGGGGATCTTATCGAAACATATAAAATTCTGATGGGATTGGACAGGTTAGATGCAGGAAGAATGTTCCCAATGTTGGGGAAGTCTAGAACCAGGGGTCACAGTCTAAGGATAAGGGGTAAGCCATTTAGGACCGAAATGAGGCGTAACTTCTTCACTCAGAGAATTGTGAACCTGTGGAATTCTCTACCACAGAAATTTGTTGAGGCCAGTTCGTTAGATATATTCAAAGGGGAATTAGATGTGGCTCTATGACTCAAGGGGTATGGAAAGAAAGCAGGAACGAGGTACTAAAGTTGCATGATCAGCCATGATCATCTTGAATGGTGGTGCAGGCTCGAAGGGCCGAATGGCCTACTCCTGCACCTATTTTCTATGTTTCTATGTTTCTAGTACAACCATGGAATGATTTTGTGGGATCCGCAAGAGTAAGTATTACATTTATTTACATGTATTTATGTATTTATAAAATTTGATTTGTAAGAGTCATGAGTGACTATCATCAGATGTGAGGTCTTTCACTTTTACCGGGAATGCTGTACTCAAGTTTTGCGGTCACGGTGTACGTCTTTAGGTAACGAATGATAATTATCATCATAATCATGATTACATCTGTCGGTTATGTGTTGTATCAGTCTCAGTGACAGTACCTACCAATGATATCATGCAATGATCTCATGCCATGTCGTCCTGTTACTTTTTACAGAAGAAGCTATCGAGGAATAGGTCCGAGTAGAGGCGAACGGGTGGGGGGCCACCAGTCATCAGCAACATCACTGATATTGAGGAGCGGGTGCTCGCACTAGTGGGGAGCAACCCCCGGACGCCCATGCAGGCAGCTGCAGACACTGAAGTGATGCCACATGAGTAAAGTATACACCATTTTGTGATGGTAAATCAATAGATGCCACACCCACTGATATCCAAACAATAATATATGATAGATGATTTCTAAAAGTGTCCTATGAATAATGCTGGCCTCATGAGAATCATTGCAATGCAGAATGTGTTGATGGTCATGAAATGTAATGTCTATAATGATGTTGATAGCAGTGGTGCTTTTGTCATGCATATGCTGTGTGTAGCGCTGGACTCAACTTGTGACCCTAGCACCCCCTTCTCCTCTAATAACCTCATTTGTGTTTTACAGCTCAGCCAGCAGCGTGTCCCAAGGCAAGACCATAGAGGCCAGAAGGTGAGGGCGTGGGGCCGGACTCGCTGGACAATCCTACATCTGGTGCTGAGGAGCTCCGATTCTTGCCCGTCAATCAGCTGGGTCCATTCTCCACGGATGAGAGCACCGGCTTTGAGGGGTCTGCATCGCCAGGCTCCAGAAGGCATTCCACCCCAAGGCCATCAAGTGCTCCTCCGGCCATTCCCACCTTCACTCTGGAGGTACTGGACCCAAGCATCTCGCCACAGGGCACCCCAGGTGTCCCCAGGATGGCGCCGACCCTGCAAAGGTTTCGTGGACACTGGAGGTCTGCTCCACGAACGCCATATGAGAGCGGAGAGATGGTACAGTTGTCCAGGAGGACTGTAGACATAGGTGACCAGATCCTACATGCATTGGGGGGGCGTATCCCGACAGCTGGCCAACATCTCCGGCGTCATGACGGAATATGTTCCGCGGATGGTGGAAGCCCTGGAGGCGATAGCCAGGAACACTTGTGGCACAGGCCTCCCAGTGGTCCCGGAGCACGGCACTCCACCCCTAGGCTCCTCATCCCCAGTGCCAACGACACATGAGAGTCAGGAACAAGATCGTGCTTCTGCATCTGATAATGTTATCACCTCGGTACCCCCCCGCTCCCGGATCCATGCGACCACCGGCTCTGCCTTCATCCCCCACAATGAGGCAGCACCTGAGGAGCTCCTCGGCCAGGCGCCGTGGAGTGAGTAGGGGAAGGTGTAGAGGTGGGGAGAAGAAGGGGAGTGGGGAAGAAAAGTAAGGTGCATGTCCGCAGGTGATGGCTGTGTTATATCTCCATCTCGGTGTATGCAATTTGTTGTAAGGTATGGGGGGAGGGTGCCACTCTGTTGGTTTGCAGTTGTGATCTGTGTTGCTGGACATGTTGACCATTTGATTGATGTCAATGTTCTAAAAAGTGGGTTGGGGTGGGGTGTTTCTGCCCGTGATACTTATGATTTCAGACCAATGGTCATATTAAATGTTTTTTTATTCAACATAACATTGTTGCGCATTGTCTCAGATAGCTGGGCCATTACACACTGGTGATTCCTTAACATGAAAGGGTATAATTACACTTAACTTGAATCAAATTAAACTTTAACTAGCACCAAGGTGATGGCCACCATTGATGTCTGAGCAGTGTATCAGCTATGTCAATAACAGCAACGTTCTTTCAGGCAAATCGCTCATTTATGAGCTGCTGACGTAAGAGTCTTGCAGCTATGTAGTCAGCATGGGCCCTTTCCTGCGGTCTGGAGGGGAGCGTGAGCATGGTTGCACAGTCAGCCTGATTGTCTGGCCCGAGGTCCGTGTCCAGCCCCTCGTTCTCCTCTTCCTCTCTCTCCTGAGGTGGACCATCAGTTCCTTCTGGCAATTCTTGTCCCCTCCTGATAGCCAGGTTGTGCAGCATGGAGCACACGACCACAAATTGAGCTACCTGCTCAGGGTTGTATTGTAGCTCCCCTCCTGAGTGCTCCAGGCATCTAAGGCGCTGCTTAAGCACACTAATTGTTTTCTGGACCACATTGCATGTGTCTCTGTGGCTCCGGTTGTATCGCTTCTCGGCCTCAGTGTGGGTGTCATGCAGGGGAGTCATCAGCCAGGTGGCTAGGTCATATCGTTTGTCACCAAGCATCCAGCATTGACCTTGTGGCTGACTGATAAACATGTCAGATACAACAGTATGTGAGCCTCTTCAAAGCTGCCCAGATATTTGGCATTCACTGCCATAATTATCTGGTTGTGGTCGACAACTAGTTGGACCTTCAGGGAGTGAAATCCTTTTCTGTTGCGAAAAACCTCTGGGTCCTGAGAAGGAGTCCGCATGGCAATGTGAGTATATTGTATTGCTTCCTGCACCTTGGGGAACTTAGCAATGCGGTAGAATGCTCCAGCCCTGTCAGTCTGAGCCTCCGTGGTCATAGGCGTTACGTTCAGAATAACGCCACAAGATTGTATATTGTAAGCTTAAACTGTTGTGACCTTGGTCTCCAATGTAACTCCATAGTGTGGAAGCAGCATGGTAGACTTCCTTTTATACCTGCTTGCCCAGGGTGTGCAGGTGACCCATGGGTCTCCCACAGGTGCGCCCCCTGGTGGCAAGTCTTACACTTTGGTAATGTTTACATACATAACAATAGGGAAACTGATAAAGTCCATTTTATACGCGTCCAGGGCCTCTGTGACCTGTCTAATGCAGCAATGTGTGGCATGCTGAAACATAGGGGAAATGTCGACCGCGGAGGCCTGAAAGGAACCGGACGCATAGAACGACAATGCCACTGTGACCTCGACAGACAGTGATGTCCTGAAGGTGCTGGCAGGCTGCAGATCTGCCCTGATGAGCTGGCATATCTCACTGATAAACACTTTGTGGAAGCGCAGTCTCTGAAGGCAGGTGTTCTCGGATAAGTCGAGGTAAGACCGCTTCTCCCTGTAAATGCGGGGGATGTATGGTCTGGACCTTCTCATCAGTCTGGCACATCTTAGATTGGGCACGTAATGTTGTGGATTAGACATTGTGCCATTTGCACTCTGCAGCCTCTGTGTTGTAATCGATGCAGGCTGAGAAATGGCTGGCCCCATTCCAATAAAAGTATAATGTCGATTGTTCACAAGCAATAAATTTCTCCACCAAGACCCCTTCAGTAAAACCCAATCGTCCACAGTATGAAAAGATGTCTGTTGAGATGGTCACATCACCTGAGAAGAACTCCAGAGTAAATTCAAACTCCCCCGAAGTTGAAGCAGCCTTTTCAATGAAGTGACCTGTGATTTACAAAATGGCTTTCCACACCGCTGTGATTAGTTCAGAACAGTTCAACTTTTTCAGAGCGTTTTTTTCGGTGAGTGATATTGTGGACGAGATGTGTGCGAGGTGGTAAAAATGATGCTGGGTGATATACTGGGCGTTAGTTTCAGCAAATGTGATCTTTACGACAAAAAATAGTGGGCGGTCGGTCTTATTGAATCTCAGCTTTAAGTACGTGCCGAAATTAATGCTGGCCGATATTATAGGCGTTGAGTTCGTCCATTCTGATGATTCCGCCCAAAAAAAGTGGGTGCACAGTATTATTTTTTCTCGGCGTTACGTACATGGCGAAAATAATGCTTGGCGATAAGTATTTGAAAAATGGGTGTCAATTTCCATTTTGTGGCTAAATGGGCGATATATGGGCATTACACCTCATTTCAGCGTTAAAATGGATGTTAAATGGGCGTTATGCATGCAAAAATAATGGAAAATCTAGCCCAAAGGCCGTGGCACAGGCGTCCTAAAACCATTGCATGACATTTTGCTGGAAATAAATTTTTAAAAAGAGGAACATGAAATCTTGATCAGCTGTTTACTGATGTAAATGGTGAAGAAGAAAGTTCAATTACATTTTTAACAACAGCAGGCTTTTGAGTAACTCGGTGAGAATATGCTGTCAAGCATTTTGAAAGCAGACTTCCAAACTTTGCATTACACTTTATCAGTTCCTAAACTAGAAAACCCCAATGTATAAAATTTAAGGAAATGCAGCTTTGATTTTAGAAATATAGAAACATAGAAAATAGGTGCAGGAGTAGGCCATTCGGCCCTTCGAGCCTGCACCGCCATTCAATGAGTTCATGGCTGAACATGAAACTTCAGTACCCCATTCCTGCTTTCTCGCCATACCCCTTGATCCCCCTAGTAGTAAGGACTACATCTAACTCCTTTTTGAATATATTTAGTGAATTGGCCTCAACTACTTTCTGTGGTAGAGAATTCCACAGGTTCACCACTCTCTGGGTGAAGAAGTTTCTCCTCATCTTAGTCCTAAATGGCTTACCCCTTATCCTTAGACTGTGACCCCTGGTTCTGGACTTCCCCAACATTGGGAACATTCTTCCTGCATCTAACCTGTCTAAACCCGTCAGAATTTTAAACGTTTCTATGAGATCACCTCTCATTCTTCTGAACTCCAGTGAATACAAGTCCAGTTGATCCAATCTTTCTTGATATGTCAGTCCTGCCATCCCGGGAATCAGTCTGGTGAACCTTCGCTGCACTCCCTCAATAGCAAGAATGTCCTTCCTCAAGTTAGGAGACCAAAACTGTACACAATACTCCAGGTGTGGCCTCACCAAGGCCCTGTACAACTGTAGTAACACCTCCCTGCCACTGTACTCAAATCCCCTCGCTATAAAGGCCAACATGCCATTTGCCTGATATTGTTACAACTGTAGTATAGTACTGTTTATTTTAAAAGTACCTCATGTACCATTTGATTGACCGGGGGGAAATGTGATGCAACTCAGTGAAAGCAGTTTTCACTCCAATAGCTCTTCATAGTTAACAGTTATCCCAGCAGTTGTTTTCTACACGGGTTCTTGCTCATCGCCACTTTCTCCCGCCTCTTTGTGCTGTCAATGGCAAGCACGGGTGTCGTGGGCCACCCCGACCTGCGAGAGAACATCTCCGCAGGTCGGGGCTATAAAAAGAGCTGGAGCCACGCCACTGCAGCTTCAGCACAAGCCGACACAAATGTGCGATAGCTTTGAGGTTGGCGACTGGGTGACGTCATCAGGACCCAGGTTGCCATTTGAAGCGTGGGCAGGAGCATCGACGAGGCCCTGGTAAAGCAGAGGAGCATGGAAGGTTGTGACAGACTTGCGACGAGTGATCGGGACGGAGGGATCGTGGCTGAGGTTTGGTGGGTGATCGTTTGGCGAATGTTTGGTGCGGAGGTGCGATGGGAGATCGTGGTGGAGGTGCGGCGAGTGCTTTTGTGGTGGAGGAGCGGTGAGGGATCGTGGCGGAGGTTCGGCGAATGCTTGTGGCGGAGGAGCGGCGAGAGATCGTGGCGGAGGAGCGGCGAGAGATCGTGGCGGAGGTGCGATGAATGAGGGTATGGGGCCCAGAAGAGTCGAGGGCCCAGGGGCGGCACGGGCCTGCCCACACTGCGATATGTCCGTGCACCAGAGCAGGTCCTGGTTAACCCTTGCCACTGGATAAAGGCCTAGCTTTGTCAAGCCCGTGTGGTGGCTGGTGTGCAACGGTCACCACACGTTAAAAAAATTCATGCACAGGCATCTTCCACACCATCAATTGGAGTTCAGGGCTGGGACATTGGGTCCTTCATTGAAACATCTGTGAACTCATGTGGAAGCAAGTCATCCTCTTTCGAGGGACCAGCTATGATACGCACTCATCCAAAATGGATGAGTGCGCATCAATTCGGCATTGCATGCTGATTGACGTCACACTCCGACTAATTAAAATACTTTCTGTGAGTGAAGATGATGGCAGCGCTTCCGACCTGAAAATGACGGGCTCCGTAGGACCTGCCGAAAGCTCGTGCAAGTGAGGCGGCCGTCAATTTTTTCAACAAAACAGGCCTTAACGGCCAGTGTTATCATTTAAATTACTAGGCCCCAGTCTTTTGCTTCTTCCGGGTGCCAGCTGAGGGCCAGGATCACAGGAGATGTTTGGCCTCATTCTGCACACAAGGGCTATGAGACTAAACTAGGGGGGAGGCCATCTTAGACTGGGTGTTGTGTAATGAGAGAGGATTAATTAGCAATCTCATTGTGCGAGGCCCCTTGGAGAAGAGTGACCATAATATGGTGGAATTCTGCATTAGGATGGAGAATGAAACAGTTAATTCAGAGACCATGGTCCAGAAATTAAAGAAGGGTAACTTTGAAGGTAGGAGCGTGAATTGGCTAGGATAGATTGGCGAATGATACTGAAGGGGTTGACTGTGGATGGGCAATGGCAGACATTTAGAGACCGCATGGATGAATTACAACAATTGTACATTCCTGTCTGGCGTAAAAATAAAAAAGGGAAGGTGGCTCAACCGTGGCTATCAAGGGAAATCAGGGATAGTATTAAAGCCAAGGAAGTGGCATACAAATTGGCCAGAAATAGCAGCGAACCCGGGGACTGGGAGAAATTTAGAAGTCAGCAGAGGAGGACAAAGGGTTTGATTAGGGCAGGGAAAATGGAGTACGAGAAGAAGCTTGCAGGGAACATTAAGGCGGATTGCAAAAGTTTCTATATGTAAAGAGAAAAAGGTTAGTAAAGACAAACGTAGGTCCCCTGCAGTCAGAATCAGGGGAAGTCATAATGGGGAACAAAGAAATGGCAGACCAATTGAACAAGTACTTTGGTTCTATTCACTAAGGAGGACACAAACAACCTTCCGGATGTAAAAGGGGTCAGAGGGTCTAGTAAGGAGGAGGAACTGAGGGAAATCTTTATTAGTTGGGAAATTGTGTTGGGAAAATTGATGGGATTGAAGGCCGATAAATCCCCAGGGCCTGATGGACTGCATCCCAGAGTACTTAAGGAGGTGGCCTTGGAAATAGCGGATGCATTGACAGTCATTTTCCAACATTCCATTGACTCTGGATCAGTTCCTATCGAGTGGAGGGTAGCCAATGTAACTCCACTTTTTAAAAAAGGAGGGAGAGAGGAAACAGGGAATTATAGACCGGTCAGCCTGCCCTCAGTAGTGGGTAAAATGCTGGAATCAATTATTAAGGATGTCATAGCAGCGCATTTGGAAAATGGTGACATGATAGGTCCAAGTCAGCATGGATTTGTGAAAGGGAAATCATGCTTGACAAATCTTCTGGAATTTTTTGAGGATGTTTCCAGGAAAGTGGACAAAGGAGAACCAGTTGATGTGGTATATTTGGACTTTCAGAAGGCTTTCGACAAGGTCCCACACAAGAGATTAATGTGCAAAGTTAAAGCACATGGATTGGGGGTAGTGTGCTGACGTGGATTGAGAACTGGTTGTCAGACAGGAAGCAAAGAGTAGGAGTAAATGGGTACTTTTCAGAATGGCAGGCAGTGACTAGTGGGGTACCGCAAGGTTCTGTGCTGGGGCCCCAGCTGTTTACATTGTACATTAATGATTTAGACGAGGGGATTAAATGTAGTATCTCCAAATTTGCAGATGACACTAAGTTGGGTGGCAGTGTGAGCTGCGAGGAGGATGCTATGAGGCTGCAGAGTGACTTGGATAGGTTCGGTGAGTGGGCAAATGAATGGCAGATGAAGTATAATGTGGATAAATGTGAGGTTATCCACTTTGGTGGTAAAAACAGAGAGACAGACTATTATCTGAATGGTGACAGATTAGGAAAAGGGAAGTTGCAACGAGACCTGGGTGTCATAGTACATCAGTCTTTGAAGGTTGGCATGCAGGTACAGCAGGCGGTTAAGAAAGCAAATGGCATGTTGGCCTTCATAGCGAGGGGATTTGAGTACAGGGGCAGGGAGGTGTTGCTACAGTTGTACAGGGCCTTGGTGAGGCCACACCTGGAGTATTGTGTACAGTTTTGGTCTCCTAACTTGAGGAAGGACATTCTTGCTATTGAGGGAGTGCAGCGAAGATTCACCAGACTGATTCCCGGGATGGTGGGACTGACCTATCAAGAAAGACTGGATCAACTGGGCTTGTAGTCACTGGAGTTCAGAAGAATGAGAGGGGACCTCATAGAAACGTTTAAAATTCTGACGGGTTTAGATAGGTTAGATGCAGGAAAAATGTTCCCAATGTTGGGGAAGTCCAGAACCAGGGGTCACAGTCTAAGGATCAGGGGTAAGCCATTTAGGACCGAGATGAGGAGAAACTTCTTCACCCAGAGAGTGCTGAACCTGTGGAATTCTCTACCACAGAAAGTAGTTGAGGCCAATTCACTAAATATATTCAAAAGGGAGTTAGATGAAGTCCTTACTACTCGGGGGATCAAGGGGTATGGCGAGAAAGCAGGAAGGGGGTACTGAAGTTTCATGTTCAGCCATGAACTCATTGAATGGCGGTGCAGGCTAGAAGGGCTGAATAGCCTGCTCCTGCACCTATTTTCTATGTTTCTATCCTTGTCCCATGGCAGCTGGCTTCTGGAAGGGAGCTATTGCTGGTGCATCTCTGGAAGGTGCTCCTGGGCAGCCTGGTTTTTACCTCCCATGTTCCACTGGCATGGTGCAATGAACGTATGGCTTGAGGCCAGATATGTGCTCCTGTTCTGGATGGCAGTATCATGTAGCTGCAGCTCCTGTGTGGCTTGGGCCTCATTATTCTCTTCATTACCATTATTAGTCCTCCTCCTGTGCAGTTGTGGATCTGCAGGAACGAAGAGTAGAAGACAAGAAAGAGTATCACCTTACAAAGTAATACATTGCTCTGAAATTCCGGCCTCCCCGAGTGCGTACGGAGTTCCTACGACTCGGGAAGGTATCGGAAAAGCCGGTTTTCAGCGCACAATGCACAAGCTCCAGCTTGACAGATCCTCCACATCTCGGGAGCGAGGACATTTGCGGAATTTACCCATATCTTGCCCAGCAAATGTTCTCAAAATTCTTGCGCCTGATAAAAGCAGGCGCATAGCCTACTTTTACAGATAAGAAAGTTTAAAACATACAAAAATATAATTAAATTAAATTAAAAAAACACATATTTTTAAAAACCCTGCCCACTACGTTACATTTATTTTTAGCCATAATTTTTAAAACTTTTTAAAAACTCGGAAACATTTTTTCTCTCAGATATTTATTAACTTTAATTTCAATTAATTTTAATTATGTGAGGTGTGTTTTTTATATTTTTTATTACGTGTTTAGTGTCTTTGTTTTTTTTTCTCATTCATTGCAATGAGAACTCGTAGATATGGAGTTCCCATTGCTATAAATGAGAAAGCTGTGGAATACTATACTTGATTGACTGAGCAGTCACACGTGACTGCACCTTCTGTGTGGAAACCTGGAGGACGGGAGCACGCTTTGCAGCGCGGTAAGAGAAGGCCTCCCTACGGGAATCGTAGGCGCCTCACTGACCACCAGGTACTTTCGTAGAAATGTTTCAGGTCGGAGGCAATTGCCCGCGGGAAGCCTCCGACCGCAATTTCAGGGCCAATGTACAGCACAGAAACAGGCCATTCGGCCCAATGTCTATTGTGGTGTTTATACTCCACACAAGCCTCCTCCCACTCCTCTTCATCTAACCATATTAACAAATCTTCGATTCCTTTCTCACTCACGTGCTTACTAACTTCCTCTTGAATGCACCTATGCTATTCGTCTCAACTATTCCCTGTGGAAGCGAGTTCCACATTCTAACTACTCTCTGGGTAAAGAAGTTTTTCCTGAATTTCCAATTGGATTTATTAATGACTATCTTGTATTTATGGCCCATTGTCCCATAGTTCTGGTTTTGCCCACAAGTGGAAACATCTCTACATCTACCCTATCAAACCCTTTCATAATCGTGAAGCACCCTATCAGGTTGCCCCTCAGTCTTCTTCTCTGGAGAAAAGAGCCCCAGCCTGTTCAATCTCTCCTGGGTAGCTGTAACCTGTCAGGTCTGGTATCATTCTAGCAAATCTTTTTTGTGTCTGTGTATCTGTACCCACAGATCCCTCTGTTCCTCAATCCCATTTAGACACTTAGGCCACAAAATTCAACCATGTAGCACCGGTAGTTTTGGCCATTTAAAAAAAATTGGCATCCACCTCGCTTCTGCCAACTTCTGGCACAGCTCGCGCTATTCACCATCTTGGTGAGGGCGATAGCATGGGCGGGACGTAGAGTAGGCAGAGTAGGCAGATCATGATGTCAGTCAGCGTGTAATGCTGAATTGATGCACAAACTGCCATTTTCGACACTGCCGCTGCATTCAACGCCCTCTCCTAAGCACGCACAGCTGAACATGCGTTCTGCTGCACGAGGGACTCCCCAGCTGCACTACTTAAAGGGATACATCCAACTTGCAGGTAAGTTGCTTATTGCTTTTGTACTGGCTCTTGCAGTGTTTGTAGGGGTACCAGGTTGCTGTAAGAGATTTCAAAAGTTTTTAAGTGTCCAGGGAGTGTAGCTGGTTGTTGGGAAGGCTAGTACTGAAAGGCCTACTTACTCTAGTTGCAGTACCTCTCATGCTGCAGCGTGACAGGGCGATGGAGCAGAGGCAGTAAAGAAGACGAGCTGCTCACAGAGAGAAGAGGGACAGAAGGGCTCTCAGCAGGAGGCCTTACCCATCTCGGGTCTTCGGGGAGCACTTCTCCTACCTGCACCTAAGCCAAGAGCAGTGTCTTCAGTGGCTTCACTTCACCAAGAAGGTGCTCATCTCTTAGAACCAGACTTGCAACCTCAGAGCAGGGCGACAAAGGCCCTGCCATTGGTCCTCAAGGTGACTGTGGCCCTGAATTCTTTCGCCAGTGGATCCTTCCAGGCTGGAACAGGCATGCCCATCATTCTTCTTCTGTAGGCTGCCCCATCAAAGTCCTCATCTGAGTCCTCTGCAGCAGAACATTTGAGAGACATCGCCTTCCGTGGAGCTGACACCTGTGCTATCCTTGCCCTCTGCCCTGGCTGCAGGCCACTCATGCCAGTGAATCACCGTATGCAGATCCCATCTCTATACTACCCCCTAAATGTGGGCAGTGCCAGTTTCTGAGCTGGTGGCTGCGAGTGTGAGATCAAATGATGGTGTATCTCCCTCTCCATCAATCTCCTCTTTCTATTCATGCACTGGCTGGGAAGCTTGGAGTTCTTGGGTATCTGAAAGGACAAAGGCACAAGGGTAGGGTTGTGGCAAGGGGAGCAGGGTGGTGAAGCATGCTTACACTATCAGCAGCTTGTAAGTGAGAAAAGATTGTGGGATGAGAGGGAACTAGGATTTGATAAGAAGGATTAGGTATGAGCCTACTGTCATCTTCAATGATAGTATGAATCAGCCTCGTCAATCGCCATGGCCCATTGACGGCTCCTCCAGCTGAGTCAGAATATGCAGGCTTGTCCGTCCCCCACTGGTTAGCTGCTGCTGCCTGCGGTTATGAGTCACCTTGCCCTGCAAGAGAAAGGGAAATGTGTTAGTGCGTGTGGTGCAGTGTTTTTGAGAGATGTGCCTGTCATGGTTGAATACCTGGCTGTGTGCAAGGTGTGAAATGTGGGTGTGAGGCTTGCAGCAGTGGTAAGTGTGTGAGGGTGAGGTGAAGCTACGAATGTGAGGTGTGAATTGTGATTGATAGATTGTTGGTAGGTGAGTGTGTGAGGCTAGTGGCGCAGTTGGTGAGAGACAACTCTTGAAGATAAATTCACTGACCATGGCCACTGGTGTGAGGTCATTGAACTTCTTTTGGCACTGTATCATGGTCCTCGGGGCAAGACTGCTGGCAATGACCGTTTCGGCTCTCTGCTCCCACTTCCTTCCCACTGTGTACCTAGAGGGCGTCCTGGCCCCCTGTGGGGAGAGGACCTGTCTCCTCCTTTCTACCCCTGCACTAAGGCCTCTTGTGCAGCATCCAAGAACCTTGGTGCCCTTTCTCTGCCCCGTTGAGCCATTACTCAGTCACAGTTGCCTTAACAAGCAGAATACAGCTCACCTTAAAGAGGTGTAGACTGCTTTTTAAAAGTGGACGCAACCCTTAAATAGAGCTAGCCTTGCAAAAACTTCAGCTCTCTGCTGAGCATTCAGTCACTCAGCAGTGCCACGCTGCACACATCAATCATGGTCATTAGCAGGCAGCACGAAGATCGTGTGCTGCCTGCATTACTTTCAATGGGTGCAGGTCAATATAGCATCTCGATCCCCACACCCTCTTCCCGGTCTAATCGAATTTTTAACCCTTATTTTCCAAGGAGTGTGTGACCTCCTTATTCTTCCTACCAAAATATATGACCTCACACTTATCATTATTGAACTTCATTTGCCAACCTCTTTGGGATTAAGGAGATAGAGAAGTTGCTGGATGGTTGCGACTCTGTGGCACTACAGAAGAATGCCAGGGCTACAGTACGTGTTCAATTGGTAGCCTAGTGCTGGTAAGGTGCCATTGACCTCATCATGTCCGACACCAAGCGCAGGGTACTTCTCCATGAGTTGCCTGGCCTTGTCCTCAAAGCAGTTCAAAGGTGGGGATGCCCTCTCCAGTGGCCTGTCTTTTTCAGGCATTGTGCACTAATTTTTCCTGAAAATAGATAAGTAAATGAGGGTAAGGCTGGCATTTGAGCAGTGTGTGTGTGCCAAGTGACATGGAAGATGTGAAGTAAGAGAGGCATTTGTTAAAGAGGAGAAAGGTTTAGATTCATAATTCAGTTAGATTTAGGGTAGTTATGGAAAAGGACATAGATAGACAAGGAATAAAAGTTCTCAATTGTAGATTTTACTGAGATGTGATTAAGCCAAGGGGGGCTGGAAACAGCTACGGGAAGGTAAATAAGTATCAGAGCAGTGGGAGGCATTCAAGGAGGAGATCCTGAGGGTTCAGAGCAAATATGTTCCCTTAAAGAAGAAGGGTGAAACTAACAAATCTAGAGCCCCTTGGATGTCAAGGGACACACAGGGTAGGATAAAGAAAAAAAGGGAGGCTTATGACAGATACCGAGGGCTCAATACTGCAAAAATCCTAGAGGAGTATAGAAAGTGCAGGAATAAAATTAAAAAGGAAATTATAAAGCAAAGAGAGAGCATGAAAACATTTTGGCAAGTAAAATCAAGGAAAACCCAAAGATGTTTTATAAATACATTAAGAGCAAAAGGATAACTAAGAAAAGAGTTGAGCCTATTAGAGACCATAAAGTTAATCTGTGTGTGGAGGCGGAAGACGTGGGTATGATTCTGAATGAATACTTTGCGTCTGTTTTCACAAAAGAGGGGGTGATGCAGACATTGCAATCAGGGAGGGGGAGTGTGAAATATTAGGTGAAATAAACATCGTGAGAGAGGAAGTACTAAAGTGTTTAGCAGCTTTGAAAGTGAATAAGTCCCCAGGCCCGGAGGCAGGAAGCAAAGGGTAACGGTTGATGGTTGTTTTTGTGACTGGAAGGATGTTTCCAGGGTGGTTCCAAAGAGCTCAGTGCTGGGTCCCTTGCTTTTTGTGGTATATATCAATGATTTAGACTTGAATGTAGGGGGTTTGATTAAGAAGTTTGCAGATGATACAAAAATTGGTTGTATGATTAATAATGAAGAAGAAAGCTGCAGACTGCAGGAATATGGTCAGGTGGGCAGAACAGTGGCAATGGAATTCAACCTAGAGAAGTGTGAGGTAATGCATTTGGGGAGGGCTAACAAGGCAAGAGAATACAAATTAAATGGTAGGCCACTGAAAAGTGTAAAGGAAGCTTGGAGTGCATGTCCACAGATCCCTGAAGGTAGCAGGCCAGGCAGATAAGGTGGTTAAGAAGGCATATGGGATACTTGCCTTTATTAGCCGAGGCATAGAATACAAGAGCAGGGATGTTATGCTTGAACTGTATAAAACACTAGTTAGGCCACAGCTAGAGTACTGCGTGCAGTTCTGGTCACCACATTACAGGAAAGATGTGATTACACTAGAGAGGGTACAGAGGAACTTTACGAGGATGTTGCCTGGACTGGAGAATTTTAGCTATGAGGAAAGATTGGATAGGCTGGGTTTGTTTTCTTTGGAACAGAGGAGACTGAGGTGGGACCTTATTGAGGTGTATAAAATTATGAGGAGCCTAGATAAGTGGATGGGAAGGACCTATTTCCCGTAGCAGAGGTGTCAACAACCAGGGGCATAGATTTAAAGCTTCCTGTGTTGTCCTGGGGAGTTGGTAAGGCCTTTACCCACTCGCCAACATCAGGGCCTTACCGACTCACCGACCTCCCGACTCACTGACCTCAGGGCCTTACTGACTCCCCAAGACAACACATGAAACTACATCCAGCTAATTTCGCCTCCGCAGATTAGGCCGCCGGGACTCCGGGGCCGGTGTTTAACCGGCGGAAGGGACTCCGGGGCCAGTGTTTAACCGGCCGAAGGGAATCCAGGGCCAGTGTTTAACCGCCCGAAGGGACTCCGGGGCTGGTGTTTAACCGGCGGAAGGGACTCCGGGGCCGGCGTTTAACCGGCCGAAGGAACTCCGGGGCCGGTGTTTAACCGGCCGAAGGGACTCCGGGGCCGGTGTTTAACCGGCCGAAGGGACTCCGGAACTGGCCCAGGACAACAGAGGGCTGGCGGTGCCCATCGAGCAGTGCCAGGGGAGTAACCTACTACTGACTTACATTTTAGACTGTTAATCAACTTTTAATCTACTTTTAAACTTTTAATCAACCTGAATAACTTTTTAAACAATTTGGGAAAACTTTTAAAGTTTTAAAAAATTTGGAGAATTTTTCCTTTGAAACCTCTGGAGAACCTTTTAAATAACTTTGGAAAAATCTGGAAGAAACTTTTAAAGCATCCCTCAGAACTCCAGCGGACAGCTGACCTTCCTAATGCTGCCCCCAACCAAGCCTTGGACCACCTACCATCAAAGGCCGAGCTTGCGGCCAACATCTCACCGTAGGCAATTAGACCCATACAGCAGAGCCTGGTCTCCAGTCGTCTTGGACCCCCTTGCCACCGGACCAAGACTTTGCTCAGCTAAGCCCGTGTGGTTGCCGGTGTGCAGCGGCCACCCCACGTTAAAAGAACTCACGCACAGGCATCTTCCACTTCGTTAACATGAAGTTCAGGACCTGGAACATCAGGACCCTCATGGGCAACTCCAACAGCAACAGGCCGGAATGCCGCACCACCATAGTTGCCCGGGAACTTAGGCACTTTGACATTGACATCGCCGCCCTAAGCGAGACCCGGCGGGCAGGGGAAGGCCAGCTCCAGGAACATGGTGGAGGTTACACCTTCTGGAAAGGAAAACCAGAGGAAGAACACCACCTTCACGGAGTCAGCTTTGCCGTCAAAAATGAGCTGGTCGACCGCCTCAAAGACTCCCCCTGAAGGGTTAATGAATGCCTCAAGACTCTTCGTCTCACCCTTTCCTGGAACCAATGTGCCACAGTCATCAGTGCGTACGCCCCAACACTCAATGCAATGGATGAGACTAAAAAGGGTTTTTATTCCAACCTCGAAACATCCCTGTCCTCCTAGGTGACTTCAACGCCAGGGTCAGCAAAGACACAGCCCTCTGGGGAGGCATGATTGGCAGAGAGGGGGTAGGGAACGCCAACTCCAGCGGTACCCTACTCCTGACAAAATGTCTGGAACATGAACTCCTCATCATCAACACTCTGTTCCACCAGAGGGACAAATACAAGGCATCGTGGCAACACACACTGGCACCTGCTCGATTATGTCATCGACCGAGCCAGGGATCGCAAGGATGTGCACATCACCCATGCCATGACAGGAGCTGACGACTGCTGGACGGACCACAGTCTAATCCAATCCATCATCGACATTAACATAGCCCCAAAGCAGAGGGGACAGCAGAAGCAGTGCCGCAAGAAAGTCAATGCCGGGGCACTTAAAGACCCAGCTAAGAGAGCCCTATACAACCAGCGCCTCACAGCTAATCTGGTGTGCCTTGATGACCCTGAGATGTTGAATGCCCATAGTGCTTGGTCTGCCCTCCAGGCCTCCATAACCAGTGCCTGTGAATAGACACTTGGTCACTCAACCAGAAAACACCAGGCCTGGTTTGATGAAAATGATCAGGAGATCCAAGAACTAATAGATCGCAAGCACAGAGCATTTCTGAGCCTCAAGCAATTTAGGACTGAGATGAGGAGAAACTTCTTCATTCAGAGAGTTGTTAACCTGTGGAATTCCCTGCCGCAGAGAGTTGTTGATGCCAGTTCATTGGACATATTCAAGAGAGAGTTAGATATGGCCCTTATGGCTAAAGGGATCAAGGGGTATGGAGAGAAAGCAGGAAAGGGGTACTGAGGGAACGATCAGCCATGATCTTATTGAATGGTGGTGCAGGCTCGAAGGGCCGAATGGCCTACTCCTGCACCTATTTTCTATGTTTCTATGTTTCTATGTAACGACCCAACTCAGGAGCAGCAAAGCAACATTACAGACGGCTGAAGGCTGAGGTCCAACAAAAAACCCAGGACTTAAAGAACAGATGGTGGATGGAGAAAGCAAGGAGATACAACAACTGGTCGACAGCCACGATATGCGAGGATTCTTCATCGCAGTCAAGGCCACCTACGGTCCAAACTCCCAAGGCCCCATCCCACCGCTGGCCAAGTATGGGGAAACACTCATCAAGGACATCGAGGCAATCAGGGCCCGCTGGAATAAACACTTCGAAGATCTCCTCAACCGAGACTCTGCCTTTGATTCTAGTGCTGTCAACTCCATCCCACAGCATGCGGCCCACCACCACCTCCGTGAAACCCCAACGTTGCACGAGGTAGAAAAAGCCATAAAACAGCTCAAGAATAACAAGACTACGGGAGCGGATGGAATCCCTGCTGAGGCGCTAAAGTATGGCGGAGAGGCACTGTTGGCGCGGATACATGACCTCATCTCTCTCATCTGGAGGGAGGAGAGCATGCCGGGAGATCTCAGAGATGCAGTGATTTTGACCACATTTAAAAAAGGGGACAAGTCCGACTGTGACAGAGGAATCTCCCTGCTATCAACCACTGGAAAAGTTGTCACTAGAGTCCTCCTCAACCGTCTTCTCCCTGTGGCCGAGGTGCTCCACCCGGAGTCACAGTGCGGATTTCATCCCCTACGCAGCACAACGGACATGATATTTGCAGCGCGACAGCTGCAGGAAAAATGAAGGGAGCAGCACCAGCCCTTATACATGGCCTTCTTCGACCTTACAAAGGCCTTTGACAACTGTCAACCGTGAGGGTCTATTGAAAGTCCTCCTCCGTTTCAGCTGCCCCCAAAAGTTTGTCAATATCCTTCGCCTGCTCCACGATGACATTCAGGCCATGATCATTACCAACAGATCCATTACATACCCAATTCACATCCGGACCAGGGTCAAAAAGGGCTGCATCATCGCTCCAACTCTCTTCTCAAACTTCTTCGCTGCCATGCTCCACCTCGCAGTCAATAAGCTCCCCGCTGGAACTAAACTACAGAACCAGTGGGAAGCTGATTAACCTATGCCGCCTCCAGGCCAGGTCCAAGACCACCCTAACCTCTGTCGTTGAGCTACAGTATGCAGACGATGCCTGCGTCTGCGCACATTCTGAGACAGAACTCCAGGATATGAGAGGAAGCTTGCTGGGAACCAACTAGAGAGCTGGCCATCCTAGACTGGGTGTTGTGTAATGAGAGAGGACTAATTAGCAATCTTGTTGTGAAAGGCCCCCTGGGGAAGAGTGACCATAATGTGGTAGAATTCTTTATTAAGGTGGAGAGTGACAGTGTTAATTCAGAGACGAGGGTTCTGAACTTAAGGAAAGGTAACTTCAATGGTATGAGACGTGAATTGGCTAGGATAGACTGGCAAATGATACTTAAAGGGTTGACAGTGGATAGGCAATGGCAGACATTAATAGATCACATGGATGAACTTCAACAATTGTACATCCCTGTCTGGAGTAAAAATAAAACGGGAAAGATAGCTCAACCGTGGCTAACAAGGGCAATTAGGGATAGTGTTAAATCCAAGAAAGAGGCATATAAATTGGCCAGAAAAAGCAACAAACCTGAGGACTGGGAAAAATTTAGAATTCAGCAGAGGAGGACAAAGGGTCTAATCAGGAGGGGGAAAATTGAGTATGAGAGGAAGCTTGCCGGGAACATAAAAACTGACTGTAAAAGCTTCTATAGATATGTGAAGAGAAAAAGATTAGTGAAGACCAACGTAGGTCCTTTGCAGTCAGAATCAGGTGAATTTATAATGGGGAACAAAGAAATGGCGGACGAATTGAACAAATACTTTGGTTCTGTCTTCACGAAGGAAGACACAAATAACCTTCTGGAAATATTAGGGGACAGAGGATCTAGCGAGAAGGAGGAACAGAAGGAAATCCTTATTAATCAGGAAATTGTGTTAGGGAAATTGAAGGGATTGAAGGCCGATAAATCCCCAGGGCCCAATAGTCTGCATCCCAGAGTACTTAAGGAAGTGGCCCTAGAAATAGTGGACGCATTGGTGATCATTTTCCAACATTCTATTGACTCTGGATCAGTTCCTATGTATTGGAGGATAGCTAATGTAACACCACTTTTTAAAAAAGGAGGGTGAGAGAAAGCACCGAATTATAGACCGGTCAGCCTGATATCGGTGGTGGGGAAAATGTTGGAATCAATTATTAAAGATGAAATAGCAGCGCATTTGGAAGGCAGTGACAGGATCGGTCCAAGTCAGTATGGATTTATGAAAGGGAAATCATGCTTGACAAATCTTCTAGAATATTTTGAGAATGTAACGAGTAGAGTGGACAAGGGAGAACCAGTTGATGTGGTGTATTTGGACTTTCAAAGGCTTTTGACAAGGTCCCACACGAGAGATTAGTGTGCAAAATTAAAGCACATGGTATTGGGGGTAATGTATTGACGTGGATAGAAAACTGGTTGGCAGACAGAAAGCAGAGAGTCGGAATAAACGGGTCCTTTTCAGAATGACAGGCAGTGACCAGTGGGGTGCCGCAGGGTTCAGTGCTGGGACCGCAGCTATTTACAATATACATCAATGATTTAAATGAAGGAATTGAATGTAATATCTTCAAGTTTGCAGATGACACTCAGCTGGGTGGCAGTGTGAGCTGTGAGGAGGATGCTAAGAGGCTGCAGGGTGACTTGGACAGGTTAGGTGAGTGGGCAAATGCATGGCAGATGCAGTATAATGTGGATAAATATGAGGTTATCCACTTTGGTGGCAAAAACAGGAAGACAGAATATTATCTGAATGGTGACAGATTAGGAAAAGGGGAGGTGCAACGAGACCTGGGTGTCATGGTATATCGGTCATTGAAGTTTGGCATGCAGGTACAGCAGGGAATGAAGAAGGCAAATGGCATGTTGGCCTTCATAGCTAAAGGATTTGAGTATAGGAGCAGGGAGGTCTTACTGCAGGTGTACAGAGCTTTGGTGAGGCCACACCGAGAATATTGTGTTCAGTTTTGTTCTCCTAATCTGAGGAAGGACATTCTTGCTATTGAGGGAGTGCAGCGAAGGTTCACCAGACTGATTCCCGGGATGGCAGGACTGACATATGAGGAGAGACTGGATCAACTGGGCTTGTATCCACTGCAGTTTAGAAGAATGAGAGGGGATCTCATCGAAATATATAAAATTGTGACGCGATTGGCCCGGTTAGAGGCAGGAAGAATGTTCCCGTTGCTGGGGAGTTCCGAACCAGGGATCACAGTCTAAGAATAAGGGGTAAGTCATTTAAGACCGAGATGAGGAGAAACTTCTTCACTCAGAGAGTGGTTAACCTGTGGAATTCTCTACTGCAGAAAGTTGTTGCGGCCAGTTTGTTAGATATATTCAAAAGGGAGTTACATATGGCCCTTACACCTAAAGGGATCAAGGGGTATGGAGAGAAAGCAGCAAAGGGGTATTGAGGTTGAATGATCAGCCATGATCTTATTGAATGGCGGTACAGGCTCGAAGGGCCAAATGGCCTGCTCCTGCATCTAATTTCTATGTTTCTATGTTTCTATGTTTCTAAAAACTGACTGCTAAAGCTTCTCTAGATATGTGAAGAGAAAAAGATTAGTGAAGACAAACGTAGGTCCCTTGCAGTCAGATTAAGCTGAATTTATAATGGGGAACAAAGAAATGGCAGACCAGTTGAAGAAATACTTTGGTTCTGTTTTCACGAAGGAAGACATAAATAACCTTCCAGAAGTACTAGGGGACTGAGGGTCTCGTGTAGGGGAGGACGAAAACCCCCTCATTTTACCCAGAAGGAAAAGGGCTGTGGGATCGGTCTGTGCTGTGAATTGAAACTGAGACGGTTTGACCGTGGAAGAGTAGTGATTGGACGGGGGAGGACACCGGAGGGCCAATGGTGGGACAGAGTCAGCCTGAAGCATGGGGCTTTCAAGCCAATGGGAGAGCACTTGCTCGAAAACTGTGGGACTGACTCATAGCCATTATCGGGCTATTGTCTTCCCCATGTTTACACTATGGAAGGAAATTATGCAGACCTTCAGAAAACTAGGGAACCCAAAACAAACCAATGGCCTACACAATGGCTACAGGAGGCCAACGTAATCAACACCCACTCAAACCTTGAGTAGGTTAGAAAAACTGAATTGGAGGAAAATTATGCAGACCTTCAGAAACCAGGGAACCCAAAACAACCCAAGGGCCTACACAATGGCTACAGGAGGCCAACGTAATCAACACCCACTCAAACCTTGAGTAGGTTAACATCAGGGGAAAAAACCCGCAATAATCTAAAACTGCTGCATTTTTCAAAATCACAAAGCCCACCAATGGGAAGAATCGATTTCAGCAGGAGAGGCGGACTGGATAATCTGGCTATAAAAAGGGGTTTCTGACGTAGTGTGTGTGGTTCCCTGCCCTCGTGATCCAACAACCAGCAAGCCTCTTGACACTGAAGGAAAACCAGTGTCCAAAGACATCGAAGATACAAGAAACAAACCACCAGACAGCAGAAGGCGCAGTAGTGAGTATAACCTCTAGTCCCCGGAAATCCCAACTCAGTTAGGCCAGGAAAGGTGGGAGGTTGGGCATTGTACTGCTAAACTTGTATAAAGATTTTCGTTGTGTCCGTTTAGTGGGATTTAGGGGGATTGTTTTGTTGGTGTATTGCTGTTTGTTGAGATACACCTTGTCAAATAAATTGGAAGCCTAAGTTCCTCTTGGAATCACCTTGTCTCAGTTCAATTGTATTACATCTCCTGATCATGAGTCGTATGTCAGAACAGTGTAAGGGAAGCTAGGAGCGCCTCGAAAATGCTCAACTGTGTGTCACAGGCTAGGGAAGAAGAGGTTAGGAGTGTTTGACACTCACAGGTGCCTCACAGGCTAGGCATAAGCTGTGGGGACGCACGAGTCTCAAAACCCCCTTCATAAGCTGTGGACACAGTCTCTCCGGGAGTGCTCTTGCAGCACTCAGGGTACCTCACAGGCCAGGCATAAGCTGTGAAGGCAGAAGCCCAGAGAGAGACACCCAAGGCACAACAACACTCCCTGAGAACCCCTTACAGACCATAATGACCGCGGCAGGACATAAGCAAACAGGAGATGTTAATATAACAGATGAGGTGATAAGAGAGGAAACTAAAATGGAGGAGAGAATTTCCTCATACATTTTTGGCATGGTGAACCTCACCAAACCTTGGGTGCAAGCCCTCACTCGGGCAGAGCGCCCAGTGGATGCTGCTGCTCAGTGGACAGCAGGGAAGGACCACAACCGCAGGGTGGAAAAGGTCATCTGGCTTATCTGCGTCACCCGCCAAGTCCGAAAGCTCGACCAGCGGGTGAAGGACTTGGAACAGAGTCTTCAGAAATCAGAGGAGCTCTCTGCTATCCGGGCTGCGGTTGGGGACAACCTGCTGGCCGAATTAGCTGAGGAGCAGCAAAGGAAGAGGCAGTTGGAGGAGACCTTCCGAAATAGCCGGGACTATCTTCAGTGTCAGATCACTGAGGCCAAGGGTAGTGAGGGGTCCCTCCGGGAACAGAACTCTCGGTACACCCAGAAAATTTGGGAACTAGAGAATAAATTAAAAGACGTACAGGCAGCCTATAAAGTGGCCAGTAGCAGTGAGTTTGCAGATCACGGTCCCTGCCAGGAGAGGATTAAAACTCTCACCCACGCTCTATCCCAGGCAAAGGGGATGGTCGCCCTGATAGGACCTGAAGGGTCCACAGGGGACAAAGGAGAGTATTGGTGGGTAGAGGAGAATCCAAAGGCAAGAGACACCCGACCACCTCCTGAGGCACCGGTGATTTGTTCGGTGGGGTACCAGGAGGAGTGGGGCATGCAGGTAGTAGCATACCCAGGGCTGGGGGCAGGTCCCACTCGGCAGCAGGGATGTGAGGCTCCAGCCGAGGGTCAGTTAAGGGCTGGATCAGGCGACCAGGCACTGTCTGCTGTACCGGGTATGGTGGGAGAGCCGGAGGTAGAGGGACCAGCGCAGAAAGATCCTGAACCAGGGCGGATGTGCCCGGTCAGGCAGCGCAAGTACGGTCCTCCACAGGCAGGTGGCCAAGGTCGGAGAGCGCTGGAGAGCGACTTTATTATTCCCCATGGAGTTCAAATTTGGCCAAACTCACTCGCAGCGGGGACCCGTCTATCCACTTCATGGAGGTGATGCAGGCAGGGGAAATTAATGGGTGCGATGAGGAAGAGACAGCCAAGCTGCTGCTCTTCTCTCTGGACAGCAAATTGTACCAGGCCTGACCGGCAGAATGCCGGAGGGGGCAGCGCACATTTACTGAGGTCCAGAGGGCCGTCCGTGAGGCTATGGGCTTCGATGACGGCAGTCCTTTCGAACGGGTCGAAAGGACAAGACAGCTCGCAGGGGAAACCCCGCAGGCGTTTGCGGACAGGCTGTGGGTGATATACCACGCAGCATGTGGGGAGCTCCTCGACCGGGCGAATCTTTCCGCGGTACAGACTGGTCGCTGGTTGAGGATGCTGGTGGCAAATTGCTTGCCCCGGCTCAAGGCCAGAGCAGAACTGTGGTTCGATTCCCAGGACCCCAACCTCACCGAGGAAGCAGTGGTCAGGCAACTGGCACTGGTCCAACGGAATGGAGGAGGGGAGGAGGAGAAAACCTGCAAAGGTCGGGTAAATGAAGTAAAACCCAACCCGATTCCCAAAAGGGAATGGCACCAGGAGAGTGGCCGCTCATCTGATAAGGAGGGAGTGTGTTACAGGTGCAGGAAAGCTGGACATTTTAAAAGGGATTGCAGGAGCCCAGCAAAGAGATATGGGAGGAGAAGTCCTTCAGGAGCCGCCCAGAGTGGGGGAAGTGGAGCGAGCTCCTCACCATCCCTTGACGAGATAGTAGCTGCAGTGAGGACAGCGCTGGAGGGGACTGGGAAGGTAGCCATGGCAACAGGCAGGGAAGCACCAGCAACGCTGCCAGTACAGAGGCCGTGACTAGCCCAGACCCAGCCTGCATACCTGTGCCCACTAGAATATGACCCCTGGGGACGACCCTGGGTCAAGATGGAGGTTGAGGGTGTTATGGGTACTTACCTTTTGGACACTGGTGCTTCCAGCATGATAGTCCATTCGGAGGACCCCGCAACCTCACCTCTATCAAACGGGGTGCCGTATCAACTAGTTGGGTTCACAGGAAATGAGAAGGCTGGGTTTTTCTCAGTCCCGCTCGCAGTTCGTTTAGGAGCACTCCAAACACAATGGAAGTGGGTCCTGATGAATTGGGAGCAGGTGGGAAAAGGGATCTTGCGGGCTGATTTCATCATCGCTCGCTAGATCCTAGTAGACTTGAGGAATCACTGTCTATGGGACACAGTGGGCACGTGAGCAGAGGGAGAAGTCATGGTTATTGATAAGAAACAGGGAAAAGGGATTCTGTGTACAATGAAGCCAAAAGTCAGTTACGACCTGGAGGTTCTGGTCGGTAACAACCCGGCCGAGTACCAGGCCTATGTGCAAGCAAATCTTGCAGCATTTGCCACCCAGAAAAACGATTGTGGGAGAGTCACAGGAGTGGAGGTAAGAATAGATGGGGATCCCATGTCCCGCCCGCAAAAGCAGTATGGCTTTCCCCGAGAGGCAGAAGCAGACTTGGAGACAGCTTTAAGCTCGTTTGTTGAGCAGGGTGTTTTGAGACCCATAGCCACCCATGTCAACTCCCCGCTTTGGCCGGTTAGGAAACTGGACAATTCTTGGAGGGCTACGGTGGATTATAGGGTGCTCAATAAAAACATCCCAGCTTGTGCTCCCACAGTAGCGGCGGTTGTGGATCTGATAGGGGAAATCCCTGCAAACACGTTCACAGTGTTGGACATATCCAACGGGTTCTGGTCTATCCCTGTACGGAGGGAAGACCGGTACAAGTTTGCCTTCACCTTCCGGGAACAGCAGTATACATGGAGCTGCCTCCCACAGGGCTTTCATAATAGTCCCAGCATCTTTCACCAATGCATGGCGAACTGCTTAAAAGGCTTCAGCCAACCACACCAGCTGGTCCAACATGTGGACGACCTGATGTTGTTCACAGACGGCAGTGAGGAACACAGTCCACTGCTGGCCGAACTGCTGGTCTTACTGAAGGAAGGGGGTTTTAAAGTTAACCCCAAGAAAGCCCAGATAGGTCTAGGAGAGGTAAAATTCCTGGGCCTGACGATAAGGGCAGGAGAACGGGCCATTGATGAGGCTAGAAGAAAGGCAGTGCAGGAACTCCCTGTCCCTAGGGATGTGTCGGGGGTCAGGTCTTTCCTGGGAATCACTGGCTACTGTAGGGACTTCATTGAGGACTATGCAGCCACTACCGCCCCTGTGCTCAGACTCCTACATAAGGGGGTCGAGTGGGAATGGGACAAGGGCTGTGAGGCAGCATTTGTCCATCTGAAGAGAGATCTGCAGGTAGCACCAGCCCTAGGGGCAATTGATGGGGCAGAGGAATTCTTCCTGGAGGTGGCAGCCAGTGGCGACAGCTTAAGTGCAGTGTTGCTCCAGGAGCGAAACGGTCAGCTGAGACCAGTGGTGTACTCCTCCAGGGTCCTCACGGAGGTCGAAAAGGGATACTCCAATTGTGAGAGGCACTTGCTTGCCACCCACTGGGCATTAAAGAGAGCTCAGATCTTTACCGGAATATCCCCCATTACACTCCTCACCCATCATACCCCGACGCAGATGCTGTTGGACGGGAGGATTAAGGACGGGACAGTGAGCAGTGCGAGAATCACTCGCTGGACCCTTCTCCTCTCCCAAATGACTTTAAAGGTCAAGGGCCTCTGCGAGCCCAGGCTCGCAGCAAATTTAATCTATCCAGGGCAGCCGCATAGATGCTCTGTGGAGGGAGTATGGGACATCAACTTTGGATTTCGGGCAGGGATACACCCCACAGGCCGCGAGATCTACGTTGATGGCTCCAATTCAGTGTCCGCGGGTACAAGACTCACGGGCTGCGGAGTTTGGGATCCCAAGGCAGGGATTGCCTTGGCTCTTAAACTCCCATGCACCCTCTGCGCCCAGCAGGCGGAACTCTCGGCGGTGATGTATGTGATCACACACCCCGAGGAATTCCCTACCCCATACACGATTTGCTCGGACAGCATGTTCACTTGCAATTCGTGTACAGAGTATCTGGCGATTTGGTCACGCCGGGGGTACACCTCTGCGGATGGGAAGCCCCTTGTGACCAAACCCCTGATAGAAAAGATCGTAGCTGCAGTGGGAGAAACCGGGAATGTATATATCCATAAGGTAAAGGCCCACTCCAAAACTGAGCCACGGGGGGAAGGTAACGAGCAGGCAGACCTGCTGGCAAGGGAAGGTGCTCATACAGGTCGCCCATGGGACCCATACGAGGCAGGCAGGATAGCAGCAGCAAGAAGCAAGCCAGGGACACAAGGGAGCGTAGGGGCGGCTGCGGCCCCGGACCTTAAAGTAGTCCAGATGCAGGATCTGGTCCTGAAGGCTGCCTTGGCTGCTATCAAAAAGGGGGAAAAGGTGGAGGGCCCATACAGTGCTGTAGATATTGCTGTGCGGGAAGGCATGTTGTTTAAAGGGGACAAATGGGTAGTGCCGCCACAACACCAGAGGGAATTCCTTCAGCTGGCTCATGAGGGTCCAGGTGCGGGACACCCTGGGCCGGAATCTACCTGGCAATGGGTAGAAAAGGCAGGGTGGTGGCCAGGCCTCCGGGAAGACGTCCGCAACTTCTGTGCAGGCTGTCTGGTTTGTGCTGCAAACAACCCAGACCCTCAGAAAAGGAAGGTGTCCATGCGACACGTCAGGCGGGTAGAGGGACCGTGGCAGTCGATCCAGATCGACTACATCGGACCCCTACCAGCCGCCCAGGGAGGTTATAAATACTGCCTCGTCCTGGTGGATATGTTTTCCAAGTGAATGGAAGCCTTCCCTTGCTGAACAGCTACTGCAGTGGGGACTGCAAAAATCCTGGTGAGGGAGGTGTTCTCTCAGTGGGGTCTACCTCAAATCGTGGAGTCTGACCGGGGAAGCCACTTCACCGGCCAGGTGATGCAGGCCACCCTAAAGGTGCTGGGGATAAGAGCCAAATGGCATGTCGCCTGCAACCCTCAGTCCTCAGGCCCCATAGAACGCCTGAACCGGACCCTAAAGGAAAGGCTGCGCAAGGAGACGGGAGACTCACCGAACAAATGGGTAGAGGTCTTACCGTTGGTCCTCATGGGAATCCGGGCCAGTCAGTCAAAGAGCACAGGGTACTCACCCCATGAGCTGATGACAGGCCGGATCATGAGAACTCCAGTGCATGTGTTGGCGCTGGTTCTCACCGAAGGGCAGCTTCGAGAGGTGAACCTGGGCCGCTTCGTCAGGAATCTGTTTGAACAGTTTCAACAGATTCACTGGCAGGCGGCCAACAACATGGGTAAACAGCACCGTGCCAATCGGCTGCTGCTGGAACCCCGCAGTCACCATGATTGGGAGGTGGGCGACCAGGTGATGGTGAGAAGCTTCGCCCGGGTTGGGGTATTTGAACCACTGTATATGGGACTATACAGCATAGTCGACAAGGCTAGCCCTATGGTGTATGCGGTTCGATTGCCTCGCCGGGTGAAGTGGTATCACATTAATCAGTGTAAATTGTTTGACCCCAAAAGAGGTAAAAAACAGAGGGGACAAGCAAGGGAAAGGAATCAGGCACTGGGGGAAGAACAGGCCCTGGTGGATTTGGAGGCTCCGGAGGAGGCAGCGGGCCCCGAAGCTCTACAGCCGGGGCTGGTTCACTGCTCCAGTAAGACTATCCCACCACTGGGTAGAGGTTCCCAGCCCACTAACAGAAGTAGAGAGAACGGCTCTACCATTATCAAGGTCCAAGGGGAAGCTGAACCTCCCATGGTGGATCAGCTGGGGTTAGCCCAAGAGGTGGAGGAGATAGCATTGCAGCCCATAACGTGGGACTCTGCACCGACAGTAAGGAGGAGTGACAGAGTGCCACAGCCCAGGGCGCCGTGGTCCCCTGTTTATTTAGCCTCCCGCCCCAGACCGAGAAGGCGAAAGACAACAGGGAGGGTGCTCTGTTGCACTAGCAAGGGTCTCCCACCGATCATCCGGGGCTCGGGAGGGCCTTGGAGAGCAGCACAAGACTCATTAAGGGAGACTATACGAGCCCCTCAGCAGAGAGCATCCTGGTCCCCAGGGTACGGTCAGCCGAGTGGTCGACGATGCCTGTACAGTGACAGGATGTAGCCTGGCCACCCGGGGACGGGTGGCGGTGTATATATTTTCCCTTCCTGTTTTGTTACTTTGTGTTGTGTGCAGGTATGTTTAGGTAAGGCAGTGACGGTTGGGTACAGCATTTTATGTTCGGAACATGTTAAGTGGGATGAGCCTGGAGAGGTCTCTCAAGGCAAGGCCATGTTCTTCTTGCCTTTCAGATGTCAACACCTCCCTACTGGACGTTAGTGATGCTGGTATCGCTAAAGATCTGCACCGGGCACTGAGGGAATACCGAGGACTCCCTGGTTTTCGGATGCTCCGGGGGCAGAGCGCCGACAGTGACCACAGGAGAAGGGACTCCGGCGGCGGATGGCCGGGTCACCTACTCCCACGAGGGGAGATGGCCTGGGTGGTTGGGATCGAACTCCACCAAGTACTCCAACCATAAGGACTTTACCTACGGAGAGGCCTCCATCCCCTGCCCGGAGATCACTGTGGCCACTTCCAGAGTGAGAGTGACAGAAGGCAGGAAGGTATGCCTAACTTGCCAAGGGGACATACCTCTGGGACGGTGGTGGTGGCTCAGAAAGCTCAAGAGGGACGTGGGAGACTGACACTCGGACTGGGAACGTCTGGATAATGATACCTACCGAACCATCGTGGGGTCATCTGGCGGGGTCACGATGTGCTGGGGGAAATGGTGGGCGTACGACCAAGGAATTTATTTGTGTATGTGGGGATCCACTCGCGTGTGTTCAGAGGGGGTCTCCATTGCTTTCTATAGGTGGTGGCAGGATGTCAGGGATGGGGTGGTATGGGATCGCAGCGGGGAGGCGTGTGTGATCCCCAATCCCCGGGTACCAGTAAACGCCACCGAACTTATAGTTCGGGAAAGAAAACCCCCATCCACGGCCATGCCGACCGTCCCACACGGGTACCCGACAACAACCAGGGGGCCAGGGAATGGTTTAGTGTTGGTCCCTACCGAGAAACTACTTTATCAGGGGGTACACTACGCGGTGGCATCAGTGGTGCTAAATCTGACAGAAGTCCGCCTACCTACGTGGTATCCCCGGGAAACCGAGCTGTTATACCAGGCTCTGCTGCGGGAGATGTTCCGGAAGTTCTCTGAACTGGACTTCGGGGATGTCAAAGTGACAGACTTGTATAAACAGTGGGATAGGGCTGAACCGGGCAGGCAGAGGCGTGGCACTTTAAATGACATTTTCACGGGGTTTAACACCGGGGCATCCGCCATAAACAGTTTGGATAACATGCAGCTGGCCCTCCAGATAAATGGGTTAAAGAATCAGCTGCGCAAAATCCTGGGGGACGAGAATACCGTAGTGGGATCCGCGCTCCACGAAGAGGTGGCAATGACAGTTCACTTAAAGGAGATTATCTCTCAATTGGAGACGCAGGCCAGGGCTGTAAAAGCCTTGATTTGGGAGGATAGAAACGCCTCCGATCAAGCCGCCCAAAATGAGGTGTGCATGCTCTATGGGGCCTGGTTGCTGGGAGAGGGATGGAGTAACCGCAAGGATCTGAGACAGGGACAGGTCCCCTCCTGGATCAGCAACCAGCACTTAGTAGCACTGCACCCTTATGATAATGTTTTGAGTCCTTGCCAACTTCGTACAGCATCGGAAGCCTACCCGGTACTGGTGGATTGTGGAAAGTCAAACCATACCATCATGGGTGTGGTGGTCAGGATGCCCGCAATGGGGGCGTCCCCATGACCAGCACCTCTGTACCGAGTGGAGAATGTGGGAGTCATTCATGGAGGGGTGCATGTTCGATTCCAAGAGGTCCCACCTTATGTCACAATGTGGGAGCGCACTGTGACAGGTACAGACCTCTCGGGTTGTCGGAGCAGGGGAGCATAGGTAATCCTGTGCCCCCAGCATTTGAACGCTTTTGCAAGGCCACAATGTGGGTTCAGCACTGCTAGGGCAGAGCCTAGCAATTGCACAATGGAGGTAATCGCCCCTAACCACATGCCTCCACAATTTGCATATGTAGGCGGTGGGACATATTTGTGTCACCACAAGTGCCCAACGGTATGAACACGGACCGGGAAGGTGGTGTCCAATACGGTACAGCAGCTTTTGCTTTAAACCCAGGGCAGGGGTTCAAGTGGCACACACCAGAATCACACCCATCCCTGAACCTTCCACGATTCACCTCACGGTACAAAACAACCTCAGCCACCTACAATATGTTGCCGATTTTGGCTATCCCATTGCCCCACTACCTGAGAAACTTACAGCCCTCCTCCAGGCAGTGGATTTGTCTCAAAAACATTTTTTCACCATGGAGCAGAAAACTGAAATTCTAGCTGGGGAGATTGCCCAGATTAAACCCCCAGCATGGTGGGATTTGGGGATATGGGCAGACATACCTGCATGGATCCGGGTGGGATCGCATGCCTTAGTTATCGGCCAACTCCTGATTGTAGCATATCTGTTAGTTACAAGCTGTAAGCTCAGGAGAAAAAGAAAAAGAAAGCAGTTCCTCAGGCTACTACACAGACAGGAGAGCCGTTGCTAAACACTCAAGGCGTGTAAACAAAGCTTGACCGCGACACTTAGGCGGTTTTGTTATTCCCAGGGATGACTGCGTTTTCATACATGGCCCCTGGGGAGTTTGCAGGGCAGGTTTCTTTGTTTTACGGTTAAGACTGAAATGAGAATCAATGTACAATTACTGCTGTAACAAGTACATATATGTATCTTGCTGTCGTATATTGTAACCTTTTGGATTTTGTGTTTTGTACCGTGTTAAAAGGAATTACAATATATATCTACGGGATCAGTTTAGAGTTAAACTGGGGAAAGTTGGGCAATTTGGGAGACCTAGCGTTTTCTCACCACCCTGAACTGTGATACACTCGAGTGGTGGCTGACTGTGTCAGATGGGGGATTATGTAGGGGAGGACGAAAACCCCCTCATTTTACCCAGAAGGAAAAGGGCTGTGGGATCGGTCTGTGCTGTGAATTGAAACCGAGACGGTTTGAGCTTGGCAGAGCAGTGATTGTACGGGGAAGGACACCGGAGGGCCAATGGTGGGACAGAGTCAGCCCGAAGCATGGGGCTTTCAAGCCAATGGGAGAGCACTTGCTCGAAAACTGTGGGACTGACTCATCGCCATTATCGGGCTATTGTCTTCCCCATGTTTACACTATGGAAGGAAATTATGCAGACCTTCAGAAAACTAGGGAACCCAAAACAAACCAAGGGCCTACACAATGGCTACAGGAGGCCAACCCAATTAACACCTACTCAAACCTTGAATAGGTTAGAAAAACTGAGTTGGAGGAAAATTATGCAGACCTTCAGAAACCAGGGAACCCAAAACAACCCAAGGGCCTACACAATGGCTACAGGAGGCCAACGTAATCAATACCCACTCAAACCTTGAGTAGGTTAACATCAGGGGAAAAAACCCGCAATAATCTAAAACTGCTGCATTTTTTCAAAATCACAAAGCCCACCAATGGGAAGAATTGATTTCAGCAGGAGAGGCGGACTGGATAATCTGGCTATAAAAAGGGGTTTCTGACGTAGTGTGTGTGGTTCCCTGCCCTCGTGATCCAACAACCAGCAAGCCTCTTGACACTGAAGGAAAACCAGTGTCCAAAGACATCGAAGATACAAGAAACAAACCACCAGACAGCAGAAGGCGCAGTAGTGAGTATAACCTCTAGTCCCCGGAAATCCCAACTCAGTTAGGCCAGGAAAGGTGGGAGGTTGGGCATTGTACTGCTAAACTTGTGTAAAGATTTTCGTTGTGTCCGTTTAGTGGGATTTAGGGGGATTGTTTTGTTGGTGTATTGCTGTTTGTTGAGATACACCTTGTCAAATAAATTGGAAGCCTAAGTTCCTCTTGGAATCACCTTGTCTCAGTTCGATTGTATTACATCTCCTGATCGTGAGTCGTATGTCAGAACAGTGTAAGGGAAGCTAGGAGCACCTCGAAAACGCTCAACTGTGTGTCACAGGCTAGGGAAGAAGGGGTTAGGAGTGTTTGACACTCACAGGTGCCTCACAGGCTAGGCATAAGCTGTGGGGATGCACGAGTCTCAAAACCCCCTTCATAAGCTGTGGACACAGTCTCTCCGGGGGTGCTCTTGCAGCACTCAGGGTACCTCACAGGCCAGGCATAAGCTGTGAAGGCAGAAGCCCAGAGAGAGACACCCAAGGCACTACAACACTCCCTGAGAAAACCCCTTACACTCATGAGAAGGAGGAACTGAAGGAAATCCTTATTGTGCGGAAAATTGTGTTTGGGAAATTGATGGGATTGAAGGCCGATAAATCTCCGAGGCCTGATAGTCTGCATCCCAGAGTATTTAAGAAAGTGGCCCTAGAAATAGTGGATGCATTGGTGATCGTTTTCCAACAGTCTATCGACTCTGGATCAGTTCCTATGGACTGGAGGGTAGCTAATGTGACACCACTTTTTAAAAAAGGAGGGTGAGAGAGAAAACTGGTAATTATAGACCAGTGAGCCTGACATCAGTAGAGGGGAAAATGTTGGAATCAATTATTAAAGATGAAATAGCAGCACATTTGGAAAGCAGTGACAGGATCGGTCCAAGTCAGCATGGATTTGTGAAAGGGAAATCATGCTCGACAAATCTTCTGGAATCTTTTGAGGATGTAACTAGTAGAATGGACAAGGGAGAATCAGTGGATGTGGTGTATTTGGACTTTCAAAGGCTTTTGACAAGGTCCCACACAAAAGATTGGGGTGCAAAATTAAAGCACATGGTATTGGGGGTAACGTACTGACGTGGATAGAGAACTGGTTGGCAGACAAGAAGCAGAGAGTCAGGATAAACGTGTCCTTTTCAGAATGGCAGGCAGTGACTAGTGGGGTGCCGCAGGGCTCAGTGCTGGGACCGCAGCTATTTACAATATACATTAATGATTTCGATGAAGGAATTGAGTATAATATCTCCAAGTTTGCAGATGACACTAAGCTGGGTTGCGGTGTGAGCTATGAGGAGGACGCTAAGAGGCTGCATGGTGACTTGGACAGGTTAGGTGAGTGGGCAAATGCATGGCAGATGCAGTATAATGTGGATAAATGTGAGGTTATTCACTTTGGGGGCAAAAACACGAAGGCAGAATATTATCTGAATGGTGGCAGATTCGGAAAAGGGGAGGTGCAATGAGACCTGGGTGTCATGGTACATCAGTCATTGAAAGTTGGCTTGCAGGTACAGCAGGCAGTGAAGAAGGCAAATGGTATGTTGGCCTTCATAGCTGGGGGATTTGAGTATTGGAGCAGGGAGTTCTTACTGCAGTTGTACAATGCCTTCGTGAGGCCACACCTGGAATATTGTGTTCAGTTTTGGTGTCCTAATCTGAGGAAGATCGTTCTTGCTATTGAGGGAGTGCAGCGAAGGTTCACCAGACTGATTCCCGGGATGCCAAGACTGACATATGAGGAGAGACTGGATCGACTGGCCTGTATTCACTGGAGTTTAGAAGAATGAGAGGGGATCTCATAGAAAATTCTGACGGGACTGGACAGGTTGGGGAAGTCCAGAAGCAGGGTACACAGTCTAAGGATAAGGGTTAAGCCATTTGCGATTGAGATGAGGAGAAACTTCTTCACTCAGAGAGTTGCTAACCTGTGGAATTCTCTACTGCAGAGAGTTGTTGATGCCAGTTCGTTGGATGTATTCAAGAGTTAGATATGGCCCTCACGGCTAAAGGGATCAAGAGTATTGTGAGAAAACAGGAAAGGGGTTCTGAGGTGAATGATCAGCCATGATCTTATTGAATGGTGGTGCAGGCTCATAGGGCCGAATGGCCTACTGCACCTATTTTCTATGTTTCTATGTATAGTCGATGTAATTACTCAGGCATATGAAAGCATGGGCCTTACGCTAAACATCCGTAAGACAAATGTCCTCCACCAGCCTGTCCTCACCGCACAGCACTGCCCCCCAGTCATGAAGTTCTACGGCGCGGCCCTCGACAACGTGGACTATTTCCCATACCTCGGGAGCCTCTTAACAACAAGAGCAGACATTGATGTGGAGATTCAACATCGCCTCCAGTGTGCCAGTGCAGCTTTCGGCTGCCTGAGGAAAAGAGTGTTCGAAGACCAGGCCCTCAAATCTACCACCAAGCTCATGGTCGACAGGGCTGTAGTAATACCCGCTCTCCTGTATGGATCAGAAACATGGACCATGTACAGAAGGCACCTCAAGTCGCTGGAGATATATCACCAACGATGTCTCTGCAAGATCCTGCAAATCCCCTGAGAGGACAGGCGCACCAACATCAGTGTCCTCGTCCAGGCTAACATCCCCAGCATTGAAGCACTGACTACCCTCGATCAGCTTTGCTGGGCAGGCCACATAGTTCGCATGCCAGACACAAGACTCCCAAAACAAATGCTCTATGCGGAGCTCCTTCATGGCAAATGAGCCAAAGGTGGACAACGGAAACATTACAAGGTCACCCTCAAAGCCTCCCTGATAAAGTGCAACATCACCACTGACACCTGGGAGTCCCTGGCCAAAGACTGTCCTAAGTGGAGAAAGTGCATCCGGGAGGGCGTTGAGCACTTCGAGTCTCAACGCCAAGAGTGTGAAGAGGTCAAGTGCAGGCAACGGAAGGAGCATATGCCAAACCAGTCCCACCCACCCCTTCCCTCGGTGACTGTCTGTTCCACCTGTGACAGAGTCTGTGACTCTCGTATTGGACTGTTCAGCCAGCAAAGAACTCACTTCAATAGTGGAAGCAAGTCTTCCTCGATTCCGAGGGACTGCCTATGATGAATGAGATTTAAAGTAATCAGTAGGATGTTTAGAGGGGATTTGAGTGGAAATGTTTTCACCCAGAGGGTGATGGGGTCTGGAACTCACTGCCTGGAAAGGTTGGTAGAGACAGAAACCCTCACCACATTTAAAAAGTACTTGGATGTGCACTTGAAGTGCTGTAACCTACAAGGCTATGGACCAAGAGCTGGAAAGTGGGATTGGGCTAGCTATCTCTTTGTCGGCTGGCTTGAACACAATGCGCCGAAATGACCTCCTTCTGTGCTTTAAATTCCTATGATGCTTTCAAGGGATGTTTGGAGTTATGCAATGCACTTGTTGTGGCCTAGATACTGGTTGGCATGGCGCAGGACAAACAAGAGGGGGGAGAAATTGCTCTGTGCCCCGACTGGGGGCTGTAACCTGCTCGGGGTGATTCTTCCCTCACCCGATGCAAAAATCCCGTCCCGGTCATGGAATTGGCCTTACTACTGCTCAGAGGAATCTCGCGTGCTCCATTATTTCTTGGGGCAGGTCCAGCACTGATACCTTTGAATGCCCCTGCCCTGAGGGCAGGGCCGCTGCGTACTCTGCATGGCCTCTGCTTGCCTCTACTAGGCCACCAGGGCAGGTGGTACCAGGACCCCAGCCCGGCACCTAAAAAGGAGTGCCGGGCTGCATGATGGTGGACCAGACCACGCAAGGGGAAAAGAATTGGAGCCGATCGGTGAGTCGGCAAACCCGCCAAGATTGCGGCACGGGGTGCTCGCGACCTCCCCTTTACCTTTTGCCCTGTGAGTGGATGTCGGCTCGGTTCGCAACCCGCGAGGCTGGTGCTGACACCCTCTCACACCAGCCTCTCAGGACGTGGAGCAATATCTGCTGCGGGGTGGAAAGGCATCAGCGCATGGTGCTAAGGAATCGCTGCGCACGGCGATGAAGTCATTGCCGCTTGCAAGAAAGGCCAATTTTGACCTCGAGGTGTCATTTATCAACACCTGATGCAGGTGTTAGCCCCTTTGCATAATCTAGGGGTTGCCTGCAAAAAAGGTGAATAACTTAACTGAATGTGGAGCCGGAAAGGACAGGAGTGCTCCTCCTAACCTCAAATTTAATGACCCGATCACTGCTCACGACCTTCCCATCGCCGCTGTCCCGACCCGATCCCCAGCCCCGATCTCACCTCTGCTCTGGATACCTAAAACCAAATTCCACAGTCGGTCACCACAGCTTATCCCTCTCTGTCTCTAAATTATTTATTGCATGGAAGTAGCTTATATTCATCGAGAAAGGTCAAATATATCTTATCAATTTTGTTGTTTTTATGTGTTTATTCTCCACTTGTGGTTGGTTGTATTTAATGACCTTCAAAATGATGTCAAATTGAAGCAAGCTGAGTATTTTGAAGGTTAACAAAGGAATGTTGGGGTTGCTCCAAAGAAAAAGGATCCATACAGTTAATTGCCTTCAGAGTAAATAACAAAAACCACTTTGCTAGGAAAACATGGTCATAATGGATAAAATGTTCATAAAATAAAACGGAGAAGTGCTGGTGAATCGTCTAAACCTTTGAAGCGGATTTCTATGGGAGATGTATCCATTAATCTAATGCTGTGCAAGCAAAGCAAAATTGAAATTATATTACAGATGTCACAGGTGCTCTTTCTGGGATCATTTTAACCATAAAGATGAATGGATAGCCAAAATAAATATATTACATTACTGGGTTTCCAAGTTAGCTGACTGCTCCAGCAATTGTCCAGACATTGCTGATAATTTTCCAGATCATCAAACCAGATCCACAGTCTCTTTCAGGTGATACTGTATTAGAATTGATACTGCCTCTCCATGATAGTCCGATTAGACTGATAGTCTAATGAAAATCTGACTCATAGCCTCTTCTTGTATGAACCATTAGTGTTGTGGTTCTGCTCACAACTATCCTAATATAGACTGGGATTGTAATAAAGGGCAGAGAAGGGGCAGAATTTTTGAAGTGAGTTCAGGAGAATTTTCTTGATCAGTAAGTTTCCGACCCGACGAGGGAGGAGGCATTGCTGGATCTGGTGCTGGGGAATGAGGTAGGTCAAGTGCATAAGATTTCTAAATCTCTCTGGGCTTACATTTGACAGTGAGATGATTCTTTCAAAACAATTGACACAGTTTATTAAAAACATACACACATGCACATTATCAACAGTTGTCAATTATGTTATAACAGAGCTACAATGAGGTTATAATAACAAGTGATTACTTCCCTTTTGCTGGCTGGTTTGGACACACGGCTTGCTGTTTTAACTGGTCTTTAGGGGTGTCTTGTGCCGTGTGTCCAAGAGAGAAAGCAAAAGGTTGCTGCAGGGTCCTTTATACTCCTAAAGTTCATTGCTCCTCAGAAAACCCCACGACTGGATCCTGGTTCCAGGGCAGTTCCTTATTGGCTCTCCTCACATATGTGGTTGTTTGGATTAGCCCACCCACCTCTTGATTAGATTATGCTCAAATGTCTTTCCAATTAAGACAAAGGACAAAAGCCATGTGGCATCTGTGGGGGCTTTCATTTTGATTCCTTTTGTTTCAACACAGACGGGCCTTCTCGGAAAATCTACACTTTTAACATTTATACACACACAGAATCAATTAATAAACACTTTGATTCTTACAAGTGGAGCAAGTGTCGATAGGTGAACATTTAAGGAACAGTGATCATAGTATCATAAGGTTTAGATTATGGAAAAGGACAGGGAGCAATCTAGAGTAAAAATGTTTAACTGAGGGAAAACCAATCTCAGTAGGATGAGAATGGGTCTGGCCCGGGTAAACTGGAATCAGAGATTGGCAGGCAAAACTGTAGTGGAACATTGGGCTGCCTTTAAAGAGGAAATAGTTCGGGTACAGTCGAGGTACATTCCAACGAGGGCAGCTAACTTCAGAGCTCCCTGGATTACGAAACAGAGAATATGATGAAGCAGAAAAAGAGCACGTATGACAGATGTCAGGTTGCAAATACACCTGAGAATCAGACTATATATAGAAAGGTCAAAGGAGAAGTGAAAAAGAAAATGAAGGGCAAAGAGAGGGTCTGAGAATAGAATGACAGCCAACATAAATGGAAATCCAGAAGTCTTCTATAAGCATATAAATAGTAAACAGGTAGTAAGAGGAGGGGTGGGGCCGATTAGGGATGAAAAAGGTGACCTACACATGGAGGCAGAGGGTAGGCAGAGGTTCTCAATGAGTACTTTGCATTTGTCTTCACCAAGGAAGAGGATACTGCCATAGACATAGTGAAGGGGGAGGTAGTGGAGACACTTGACAGGATAAAAATTGATAGAAGAGGTATTGGAAAGGCTGGCTGTACTTAATGTAGATAAATCACCAAGAGCAGATGGGATGCATCCTAGAATGCTGAGGGAATTAAGGGTGGAAATCGTAGAGGTACTGGCCATAATCTTCCAATCCTCCATAGATACGGGAATGGTGCTGGAGGACTGGAGAATTGCAAATGTTACACCATTGATCAAAAAAAGGGAATAAAGATAAACCCAGCAACTGCAGGTGGGGATGCTTTTAGAAACAGTAATCAGGGACAAAATTAACAGTTACTTGGATAGGGGTGGATTAATTAAGGAAAGTCAGCACAGATTTGTTAAAGGCAAATTGTGTTTAATCAACTTGATCGAGTTTTTTGATGAGGTAACAGAGAGGGTCAATGAGGGTAATGCTGTTGATGTAGTGTACATAGATTTCCAAAAGCCGTTCGACAAAGTGCCACATAATAGGCTTGCCAGCAAAATTCAAGCCCGTGGTTTGGTGTCCCTGCACCCTACTACAAACTCACACGAGGCATGTACTGCAGACACAGTCACTACGTGACCTTAACCTTTATTCCCAGGACCAAGGAGAGGTGACCCTGGGCGGGACCTCCCCTTTTATACCTGGAAACCCAGGTGAGGAGTGTCTCCCACAAGTTCACCCCCTGTGGTCAAGGTGTGCATTTCTAGGGCATTAGTACAGTGTACAGGAGTTGCATGAAGGTTACAGTTACATGAAGATTACCATTGCATGATGGTTACATACATGACATCACCTCCCCCTTACGTCTTTTTGTGTCAAAGGTTAAGTCTTTCAGGTGGTCGACGCTCTCTCGTGGAGCGCCGCAGTTGTGGCTCTGGTGGCTGAGCCTCGGCATGCATCTCTGTCACCTGAGGTGATTCCGGCCTGTCCGGGCTGGCTGCAGGGACTGTGGATGCTGTGGATTGCTCGTCCACTGGCAGTGGTGTGGGTGACATCTCATGCTCTTCTTCAGGTTCCTCATGTCTATGCTGAACCTTTTCTTTACTTGGTCCAAGTGTTTGCGACATATCTGCCCATTGTTTAGTCTGACCACTATGACCCTATTCCCTTCTTTGCCAATTACTGTGCCCGCAAGCCACTTGGGTCCCAAAGCATGGTTAACAACAAATACCGGGTCATCCATTTCTATACACCTCCCCCTTGAGTTTCGATCATGGAACTCGGTTTGGGACTGGCGCTTGCCCTCAACAATGTCTGCCAGGGCTGGGTGAATGAGGGACAGCCGCGTCTTGAGCGTGCGTTTCATGAGGAGTTCCGCTGGCAGGATTCCCGTGAGCGAGTGCGGGTGGGACCTGTAGGCCAGAAGGAGGCGCAATAGGCGGTGCTGAAGGGAGGGTCCTTGGATGCGTAGCATGCCTTGTTTTATGACTTGGACCGCACGTTCCACCTGGCCATTGGAAGCTGGCTTGAACGCCGCTGTCCGGATGTGTTTGATACCATTGCCCGACATAAACTCCTGGAATTCGTGGCTGGTGAAACACGGGCCATTGTCGCTGACCAGAATGTCCGGCAAGCCGTGGGTCACGAAAACTGCACGGTGATGGATGTCGTGCATGAGTTTAATATGATACACTCGATTCATTTCGATAATGCACGGACAACGATTTTTCCCATGAACGGACCCACATAGTCTATGTGAATATGTGGCCATGGCCTGGTGGGCCAGGGCCACGGGCTGAGTGGGGCCTCCCTGGGGGCATTGCCCAGCTGGGCACATGTCGTGCACCTGCGAACCCAGTGTTCCAGGTCTGAGTCAAGCCCCGGCCACCATACATGCGACCGATCATTAACACGATGCCAGGGTGCTTGCTGTGGAGTTCCCTGAAGAACGCTTCCCTGCCTTTCTGGGCATGACTACCCGGCTGCCCCATAGCAGGCAGTCGGCTTGGTTGGAGAGCTCATCCATCCATTCCTGAAATGGTCTGCCCTCCTCAGGGCACGCCCTGTGTGCGGGCGCCCAACCCCAGTCAGGACACATTTCTTTATCATGGATTGGAGGGGGTCTCTGTTGGTCCAGAGTTTGATCTGGCAGGCTGTGATGGGGGAGCCTGTGGTGTCAAAAGCCTCAACGGCCATGATCCTCTCAGCGCTTTGCTCCGCTGCCCCCTCAGTGGTGGCCAGTGGGAGCCTGCTGAGCGCGTCAGTGCAATTTTCGGTGCCTGGCCGGTGACGTATGGTGTAGTCATACGTAGCCAGCGTGAGAGCCCATCACTGTATGCGAGCTGATGCATTGGCATTGACAGCCTTGCTGTCGGACAACAGGGATGTTAACGGCTTGTGGTCCGTCTCTAGCTTGAACCGACTACCGAAAAGGTACTGGTGCATCTTTTTCACACCGTAAACACGAGTGCTTCCTTTTCGACCATGCCATATCCACGCTCTGCCTGGGAGAGTGACCTGGAGGCATAAGCCACCGGTTGGAGTCGGCCGTCATCATTACCCTGCTACAACACACACCCAACCCAGTAGGACGATTTGTCGGACCTGTGAGCATGAACTTCACTCCACAGATGAAATGGCGTGCACATACCCCCATTTCCAATTCATCTCGGCGAGCCAACTCCTCCCCAAGAACTCGGGGCCATTTCCCAGGACGATCCAGAGTGGCAGCCGGTTCTGTGATCCATTATGTGTTACCACCAAGTTTGCACTGACTAGCACTGGGATGATCTCTTTGGTGTACGTCCGTAGCTGCGTGTCAATGCGTTCCAGTTTGGGCCTGCTAGCTCTGTGTGGCCATAGTCTCTCAAATTGTTGGGCACTCATAAGTGACAGGCTAGCTCCCGTATCCAGCTCCATGCGCACCGGGATGCCATTCAATAAAACTTTTATCATCATGGGTGGCGTTATAGTGTATGAGCTGTGGACGTCAGCCACATGAACCTGCTGAACTTCAGCATCCATGGCTTTTCCCCAGGCATCATCCTGCATTGCAGACCCCTAGTCTGGTTCCTCTGTCTCGCAGATTAGCCTCGCCACAGCCTTTTTGTACATCCTGGCCAAGTGTCCACTGACGTTACAAATCCTACAGGTATATTGCTGGAACATGCAGCTTTTCGCAGTATGTCTACTCCCGCATCTCCAGCATGAGCTGAGATTGTTGCTAACAAAAGGACTATTACCAGGCATTCCTCTCTGATTGCCCATTTGGTTGTTTCTAAGCACTCTGATGGTGGGTGTTAATGGTCCCATCGCGGGACGCATTGTTCCTCGTGATGGCGTGAATTGCCAATCCCCTTTCCATTATCCCTGTTGCGGGCCCACCCGAGAGTCTGTTGCTGCCTGGGCGGTTTCGAAATGCCCTTGCCTGCCTGTGGGGTCCCGAGCTGCATTCACAATGTTAATTCCCTGGTCCATCGCCATGTTGGGACCAGGGTTGCATGCGTAAATTAGCTTGGTCTCCTCTTCCCCTGCCATGAAGGTCTGAGCTATCAACGCCGCCCCTTCTAAAGTCAAGTCCTTGGCCTCTATGAGCTTCCTGAAAATCCCGGCATGATTAATGCCCTCAATGAAAAAGTCCCTTAACATCTCCCCCCTGCAGGCATCTGCGAACTTACAGAGTCTGGTCATGCGCCGCAGGTCCGCCACGAAGTCCGAGATGTATTGTCCCTCCTGACACTGGTGTGTGTAGAACCGGTGCCGGGCCAAGTGTACAATACTCGCCGGCTTGAGGTGCTCACTGATCAGCTTTTGGGGTGCGAGCAGGTCTTTCATCAGTGCATACGTCTGTGGTCCGCAGCTGGTCAGTAGATGCGCCCTCTGCTTTTCAGCCGCTGTAGCTCCCAGCCAGTCCTTCGTGACAAAGCTCTGCTGGAGTCTTTCCATGAAGTCATCCCAGTCCTCACCCACAAGGAACGTTCCTCTGTGCTACCGGTGGCCATCCTCGTGGTTCAGTGATTCCCGTTTCTCGTCGTCAAATGTGGTGTCCCTGCACCGTACTACAAACTCACACGAGGCATGTACTGCAGACACAGTCACTATGTGACCTTAACCTTTATTCCCAGGACCAAGGAGAGGTGACTCTGGGTGGGACCTCCTCTTTTATACCTGGAAACCCAGGTGAGGAGTGTCTCCCACAAGTTCACCCCCTGTGGTCAGGGTGTGCATTTCTATGGTATAAGTACAGTGTACCGGAGTTGCATGAAGGTTACAGTTACATGAAGATTACCATTGCATGATGGTTACATATAAAAGGGACAGTGGCAGCCTGGATACAAAATTGGCTAAGTAACAGGGAACAGAGAGTAGGGGTGAACGGTTGCATTTCGGACTGGACGAAGGCATAGAGTGGTGTTCCCCAAGGGTTGGTTCTAGGACCACTGCTCTTCTTGATATATATTAATGACTTGGACATGGGTGCACAGGGCATAATTTCAAAATTTGCAGATGACACAAAACTTGGAAGTATAGTGAACAGTGAGGAAGAGAGTGATAGACTTCAGGAAGACACAGACAGGCGGGTAAAGATAGAAACATAGAAACATAGAAAATAGATGCAGGAGTAGGCCATTCAGCCCTTCGAGCCTGCACCACCATTCAATATGATCATGGCTGAACATGCAACTTCAGTACCCCACTCCTGCCTTCACTCCATACCCCCTGATCCCTTTAGCCGTAAGGGCCACATCTAACTCCTTTTTGAATATATCCAACGAACTGGACTCAACAACTTTCTGTGGTAGAGAATTCCATAGGTTCACAATTCTCTGGGTGAAAAAGTTTCTTCTCATCTCGGTCCAAAATGGCTTAACCCTTATCCTTCGACTGTGACTCCCTGGTTCTGGACTTCCCCAACATTGGGAGCATTCTTCCTGCATCTAACCTGTCCAATCCCATCAGAATTTTATATGTTTCTATGAGATCCCCTCTCATTCTTCTAAACTCCAGTGAATATAAGCCTAGTCGATCCAGCTTTCTTCATATGTCCATCCTGCCATCCCGGGAATCAGTCTGGTGAACCTTCGCTGCACTCCCTCAATAGCAAGAATGGCCTTCCTCAGATTAGGAGACCAAAACTGCACACAATATTCCAGGTGAGGCCTCACCAAGGCCCTGTACAGACCTCCCTGCTTCTATACTCAAATCCTCTTGCTATGAAGGCCAACATGCCATTTGCCTTCTTTTCTACCTGCTGTACCTGCATGCCTACTTTTAATGACTGATGTACCATGACACCCAAGTTTCATTGCACCTCCCTTTTTACTAATCTGTCACCATTCAGATAATAATCTGCCTTCCTGTTTTTGCCACCAAAGTCGATAACATCACATTTATCCACATTATATTGCATCTGCCATGCATTTGCCCACTCACCTAACCTGTCCAAGTCACCCTGCAGCCTCTTAGCATCCTTCTCACAGCTCACACTGCCACCCAGCTTAGTGTCATCTGCAAACTTGGAAATATTACACTCAATTCCTTTGTCTAAATCATTCATATATATTGTAAATAGCTGGGGTCCCGGCACTGAACCTTGCAGTACCCCACTAGTCACTGCCTGCCATTCTGAAAAGAACCCGTTTATTCCCACTCTTTGCTTCCTGTCTGCCAACCAATTCTCTATCCACATCAATACATTACCCCCAATTTTGCACACTAATCTCTTGTATGGGACCTTGTCAAAAGCCTTTGAAAGTCCAAATGCATCACATTTACTGGTTCTCCCTTATCCACTCTACTAGTCACATCCTCAAAAAATTCTAGAATATTTATCAAGCATGATTTCCCTCTCATAAATCTATGCTGACTTAGACTGATCCTGTCACTGCTTTCCAAATGCGCTGCTATTACATAGAAACATAGAAACATAGAAAATAGGTGCAGGAGTAGGCCATTCGGCCCTTCTAGCCTGCACCGCCATTCAATGAGTTCATGGCTGAACATGCAACTTCAGTACCCCATTCCTGCTTTCTCACCATACCCCTTTAATAATTGATTCCAGCATTTTCCCCACTACCGACATCGGGCTAACTGGTCTATAATTCCCTGTTGGTGGCAGTGGGCGACAGTCGGCAGCAACGGGTGGTGAGTTGATGAATTTTAGCCCCATAGAGTACAAAAGTGTGGAAATTATGATGAACCTGCATAAAACACTGGTTAGGCTCCAACTAGAGTATTGTGTCCAATTCTGGATACTGCACTTTAGGAAAGATATGAAAGCCTTAGAGAAGGTGCAGAAAAGATTTACGAGAATAATTCCAGGAATGAGGGACTTCAGTTACATTGATAGACTGGAGAAGCTGGGGTTGTTCTCCTTGGAGCAGAGAAGATTGAGGAGATTTGATAGAGGTGTTCAAAATCATGAGGGGTCTGGACAGGCTAAATGGAGAGAAACTGTTCCCATTGGCAGAAGAGACGAGAACTAGAGGACACAGACTTAAGGTGATTGGCAAAAGAACAAAAGGTGACATAAGAAAAAACTTTTTTATACAGCCAGTGGTTAAGATCTGGAATACACTGCCTGAAAGGGTGGTGGAGGCAGATTCAATTTTGTATTTCAAAAAGGAGTTGGATAAGTATCTGAAGGAAAAAAAATTGCAGAGGGGTACGGGGAAAAGGCAGAGGGGTGGGATTAGCTAAGAGTCAGCATGGGCTCGATGGGCCGAATGGCCTTTTTTCGTGCTGTAACCATTCTATGAATCTTTGATTCTAAGTACCAGGTATCATGATGAGGTAAAGCACAACAACAACAACAACAACAAAATTGCTTGCATTTAGATAGTGTTTCTCTTGTCAGAAAGATGTCCAAGTGCATTTTATAGATTGGAGAATGAAATTGACATGGAGTAGGAGGAAAAAAAAGAGTGGATTTAAAGGGGCAAGGCCAAAAGAACAGTTAAAGGGAGATGTCTTTAGTAGACTTTTGAAAGCACCAGGGGAAGAGTTAAGGCAGAGATATTTTGGAGAGTACAATGGCCCTGAAAATCCGTGGGCTTGCAATCCTGGCAATTAGGCTGGGATTTTGCCTAATGGAAGCCTCCACTACTGATCCTGACTGAATTTCCAATGGCAGGAGTCCCTGCATCTGTGCGTACATCTTGGGTGCTGCCCACTCCGAAAGCTGCAATATGCGATGTACTGCACCCTGACTACAGGGGGTGTTGCTGTTCTGACGTAAAAAGGAAAACCATGCTGTAATGGGACTGCTTTAAAAAAAATCAAAATCTTAAATATTCAGAGTTTCAGGCCAGGATCCCAGCCTGGACCCACAGGAAGGTCTCCCACAAATCTCTCAGAGGGCTGGATTCCTTCTTCTTATTAATTGTACCAGACATTGATTCCTCCCTGATCTTCCCCAGGCTGGGGATATAGGTGTTCCTGGCCCTCCTGCACCAATAGCCTTGCGAGCGGCACTGGGAGGCTCCACCAATGTTCCCTCTAAGCTGCGCAGCCCAGGACCAGCTTTCCTAATGTTAAATTTCGTGTATGGGTGAATATTGGGCTCCACCCTTAAGAACATAAAAAATAGGAGCAAGAGCAGGCCATTCTGCCCTTCAAGAACACAAGAACACAAGAAATAGGAGCAGGAGTCGGCCATTTGACCCCTCGAGCCTGCTCTACCATTTAATAAGATCATGACTGATCTGATCATGGACTCAGCTCCACTTCCCTGCCTGCTCCCCATAACCCTTTACTCCCTTATCGCTCAAAAATCTGATTATCTCCGCCTTAAATATATTCAAAGATCCAGCCTCCACAGCTCTCTGGAGCAGAGAATTCCACAGATTTACAACCCTCTGAGCGAAGAAATTTCTCCTCATCTCAGTTTTAAATGGGCGGCCCCTTATTCTGAGATTATGCCCCCTAGTTTTAGTTTTCCCCATGAGTGGAAATATCTGCTCTGCATCCACATTGTCGAGCCCCTTCATTATCTTATATGTTTCGATAAGATTACCGCTCATTCTTCTCAACTCCAATGAGTATCGACCCAACCTACTCAACCTATCCTCATAAGTCAACCCTCTCATCTCCAGAATCAACCTAGTGAACCTTCTCTGAACTGCCTCCAATGCAAGTATATCCTTCCTTAAATACGGAGACCAAAACTGTATGCAGTACTCTAGGTGTGGCCTCATCAATTTTAGCAAGATTTCTCTGCTTTTATACTCTATCCCCCTTGCAACATTCCATTTGCCTTCCTGATTACTTGCTGTACCTGCATACTAACTTTTGTTTCATGCACAAGGACCCCCAGGTCCCTCCGTACTGAAGCACTTTGCAATTTTTCTCCATTTAAATTATAATCTGCTTTGCTATTTTTTCTACCAAAGTAGATAACCTCACACTTTCCAGCATTATACTCCATCTGCCAATTTTTGCCCACTCACTGAACCTGTCTATATTCCTTTGCAGATTTTTTGTGTCCTCATAATTTGCTTTCCCACCCATCTTTGTGTTACATTACACTCGGTCCCTTCATCTAAGTCATTAATATAGATTGTAAATAGTTGAGGACTGAGCACCGATCCCTGCGACACCCCATTAGTTACTGTTTGCCAACCCGGAAAATTACTCTGTTATCTGTTAGTTAGCCAATCCGCTATCCATGCTAATATATTACCCCCAACCCCTGAACTTTTATCTTGTACAGTAACCTTTTATGTGGCACGTTATCAAATACCTTCTGGAAATCCAAATATTCCACATCCACTGGTTCCCCTTATTCACCCTGCTCATTACATCCTCAAAGAACTCCAGCAAATTTGTCAAACATGATTTGCTTTTCATAAAACCATGCTGACTCTACGTGATTGAATTATGCTTTTCCAAATGTCCTGCTACTGCTTCCTTATTAATGGACTCCTGCATTTTCCCAACGACAGATGTTGGGCTAACCAGTCTATAGTTTCTTGCTTTCTGTCTGCCTCCTTTTTTAAACAGGGACGTTACATTTGCGGTTTTTAATCCACTGAGACCTCCTCAGACTCCAGGGAATTTTGGTAGATTACAACCAATGCATCCACTATCTCTGCAGCCAGTAAAGGATCCCCTCGGAATGAGTGATGATAGCATGATTGAATTTCAAATTCAGATGGAGGGTGAGAAAGTTGGATCTCTAACCAGCGTACTATGCTTAAATAAAGGAGACTATGAAGGTATGAGGGCAGAGTTGGGTAAAGTGGACTGGGAAATTAGATTAAAGTGTAGGACATTTGATGAACAGTGGTGTACATTTAAGGAGATATTTCACAACTCTCAAGAAAAATATATTCCAGTGAGGAGGAAAGGGTGTAAGAGAAAAGATAGCCATCCGTGGCTAACTAAAGAAATAAAGGATGGTATCTGTTATATATGTGGACTTGTCTTTACTCTGTATAGCCACAAGAGGGCTCATCCCCTGGAGTCCCAAGGGATCCCATAATCCCTTGGGAGCACAGGTATTTAAGGAAGCTTCACAGGTTGGAGAGGCACTCTGGAGACCTGCAATAAAAGACTAAGGTCACACTTTACTTTGAGCTCATAGTGTTCAATCTGATTCTTTCTCCATACACAACAACTGGTGATGAGATACAGATAGAGAACCCAATGATGCAGAGAACAGTGGGCATCCTGGAGAAATTTTCGGAGGGAGATGATTGGGAAACTTTTGTAGAGCGACTCGACCAATACTTCGTGGCCAACGAGCTAGATGGGGAAGAGAGCACTGCCAAACGAAGGGCGATCCTCCTCACTGTCTGCGGGGCACCAACGTATGGCCTCATGAAGAATCTGCTCTCTCCAGCGAAACCCACGGAAAAATCGTACGACGATTTGTGCACACTGGTCCGAGAGCATTTGAATCGAAGGAAAACGTTCTGATGGCGAGGCACCGGTTCTACAACAATAGAAGGTCTGATGGCCAGGAAGTGGCGAGTTATGTCACCGAGCTAAGACGTCTTGCAGGACATTGCGAATTTGAAGCACATGCTCAGAGACTTTTTTTATTTGGCATTGGCCACGAAACCATACTTCGCAAACTTTTGACTGTAGAGACCCCAACCTTGAATAAGGCCATAGTGATAGCCTAGGTGTTCATTGTCACCAATTGTCATGAAGCAAATCTCTCAGCACACAAGTGCTGCTACAAGTACTGTGAACAAAGTGATGTTGTTTTCGAATCATAACGTAAAGGGCAGGTCACACATACCTGCAGCTGCACGTCCGCAGAAGATCAGAGTCCACCATTAAGGGTGATGAATGCAAGGCCATTAACACATTGTTGGCTCTGCGGGGGTGATCATCGTTTCCATCATGCCAATTCAAAGAGTACATTTACAAGGGCTATGGAACAATGGAACACTTCCAACGATTGTGAAGGCGAGCTGTTAAGCCTGTTAAACCTGCAAACCACCATGTTGCAGAGGAGGACAGATCCACGAAGGATCACGACGAACCAGAGCCTCAGATAGGGGAGGCAGAGGTCCATGGGATGCACACATTCACCACGAATTGTCCTCTGATAATGCTGAATGTTGAACTAAATGGACTCCCGGTGTTAATGGAGCTGGACACGGGCACGAGCCAGTCCATCAGGGGCAAAAAAACTTTTGAAAGGTTGTGGTGCAACAAGGCCTCAAGGCCAATCTTAACTCCAGTTCGCACAAAACTAAGAACTTACATGAAAGAACTTATTCCTGTAATCGACAGTACTACTGTAAAGGTCTCCTACAATGGAGCGGTGCACAAGCTACCAATCTGTGTGGTACCGGGCAATGGTCCCACGCTGCTCGGCAGGAGCTGGCAGGGAAAGATACGCTGGAACTGGGACAATGTCCGAGCGCTATCGCCCGCTGATGACACTTTGTGTGCCCAGGTCTTAAACAAATTTTCTTCGCTGTTCGAAACAGGCACCGGGAAAGTCCAAGGAGCAAAAGTGCCAAGGAGCAAAAGTGCAGATCCACTTAATTCCGGGGGCGCGACCCATCCATCGAGAGCAGTACCGTACATGATGAGAGAAAAGGTAGAGATCGAGCTAGACCGGCTGCAACGCGAGGGCATCATTTCACCGATCAAGTTCAACGAGTGGGCCAGTCCTATTGTCCCAGTACTCAAGGGAGATGGCACTGTCAGAATCTGTGGCGATTATAAAGTAACTATCAATCGTTTCTCCCTGCAGGACCAATACCCACTACCAAAGGCCGACGACATCTTTGCAACGCTGGCAGGAGGAAAGACATTCACGAAGCTGGATCTGTCTTCAGTCTACATGACGCAGGAACTGAAGGAAGCATCAAAGGTTCTCACCTGCATCAACATGCACAAGGGTCTTTTGTTTATAACAGATGCCCGTTTGGAATCCGATCAGCAGCGGCAATATTCCAGAGAAACATGGAAAGTTTACTGAAGTCGGTCCCGCGCGCCGTGGTCTTCCAGGACGACATCTTGGTCACAGGTCGGAACACAGTCGAGCATCTGCAGAACCTGGAGGAGGTTCTTAGTAGACTCAACCGCGTGGGGCTCAGGTTAAAACGCTCGAAGTGCGTTTTCCTGGCGCTGGAGGTGGAGTTCTTGGGAAGAAGGATTGCGGTGGATGGCATCAGGCCCACCAACGCAACGCTGGAAGCAACCGAGGCCACAGAACGTGATGGAGATGCGGTCGTTTCTGGGACTCTAGAACTACTTTGGTAACTTCTTACCGGGTCTCAGCACTCTGCTCGAACCACTCCATGTTTTACTACGAAAAGGGGGTGAATGGGTTTGGGGCAAAAGCCAAGTAAATGCCTTTGTAAAAGCAAGAAAATTGTTATGCTCAAACAAATTGCTTGTGTTGTATGATCCATGTAAGCGTTTGGTACTAGCATGTGATGCGTCGTCATATAGCGTCGGGTGTGTATTGCAACAAGTTAATGATTTTGGGAAACCGCAACTGGTTGCTTATGCATCCAGGAGTCTGTCGAAGACTGAGAGAGCCTACAGCATGATCGAAAAAGAAGCGTTAGCGTGTGTCTATGGAGTAAAGAAAATGCATCAATACCTGTTTGGGATAAAATTCGAATTGGAAACTGACCATAAGCCACATATATCCCTGTTTTCCGAGAATAAAGGGATCAATACCAACGCATCGGCCCGCATCCAGAGATGGGCGCTCACGTTGTCCGCATATAAATTGGCCAGAAAAAGCAGCAAACCTGAGACTAGGAGAATTTTGTAACACAGCAGAGGAGGACAAATGGTTTAATTAGGAGGGGGAAAATAGAGTATGATAGGAATCTTGCTGGTAACATAAAAACTGACTGCAAAAGCTTCTATAGATATGTGAAGAGAAAAAGATTAGTGAAAACAAACGTAGGTCCTTTGCAGTCAGATTCAGGTGACTTTATAATGGGGAACAAAGAAATGGCAGACCAATTGAACAAATACTTTGGTTCTGTTTTCACGAAGAAAGGCACAAATAACCTTCCGGATAAGTAGGGGACCGAGGGTCTAGTGAGAATGAGGAACTGAAGCTTATCCTTATAAAGTGGGAAATTGTGTTAGGGAAATTGATGGGATTGAAGGCCAATAAATCCCCGGGGCCTGATAGTCTGCATCCCAGAGTACTTAAGGAAGTGGCCATAGAAATAGTGGAAGCATTGGTGATCATTTTCCAACAGCCTATTAACTCTGGATAAGTTCCTATGGACTGGAGGGTAGCTTTCTTCACTCAGAAAATTGTGAACCTGTGGAATTCTCTACCGCAGGAGTTATTGATGCCAGTTCGTTAAATATATTCAAGAGGGAGTTAGATATGATCCTTATGGCTAAAGGGATCAAGGGGTATGGAGAGAAAGCAGGAAAGGGGTACTGAGGTGAATGATCAGCCACAGAACGAACATGCTTGTAAAAGCGATATCTCGAGATAATGATACCTTCTTTAGGTTTGAGATGGTCCCGAATCAGAGCACACAATTCCTCATAGGTCTTTTCCGTTGGATGTGCAGATGAGAGCAGATTCTTTGAGGCCATAGATTTTTGGATCACAAACCGTGAGGAGTTGGCATGCAGGTTGGCATACAGGTACAGCAGGCGGTTAAGAAAGCAAATGGCATGTTGGCCTTCATAGCGAGGGGATTTGAGTACAGGGGCAGGGAGGTGTTGCTACAGTTGTACAGGGCCTTGGTGAGGCCACACCTGGAGTATTGTGTACAGTTTTAGTCTCCTAACTTGAGGAAGGACATCAAGGGGTATGGCGAGAAAGCAGGAAGGGGGTACTGAATTTGTATGTTCAGCCATGAACTCATTGAATGGCGGTGCAGGCTCGAAGGGCCGAATGGCCTACTCCTGCACCTATTTGCTATGTTTCTATGTTTCTATGTTTTTAATGTAACACCACTGTTTAAAAAAGGAGGGAGAGAGAAAAAGGGAAATTATAGACCGGTTAGCCTGACATCAATAGAGGGAAAAATGTTGGAATCAATTATTAAAGATGAAATAGCAGCGCATTTGGAAAACAGTGACAGCATCGGTCCAAGTCAGCATGTATATATGAAAGGGAAATCATGCTTGACAAATCTTCTGGTATTTTTTGAGGACGTAACTAGTAGAGTGGACAAGGGAGAACCAGTGGATGTGGTGTATTTGGACTTTCTAAAGGCTTTTGACAAGGTCCCACACAAGAGATTGGTGTGCAAAATCAAAGCACATGGTTTTGGAGGTAATGTACTGACGTGGAGAGAGAACTGGTTTGCAGACAGGAAGCAGAGAGTCAGGATAAACGGGTCCTTTTCAGAATGGCAGGCAGTGACTAGTGGGATGCCGCAGGGCTCACTGCTGGGACCCCAGCTCTTTGCAATATTCATTTATGATTTAGATTGATTGAGTGTAATATCTCCAAGTTTGCAGCTGACACTAAACTGGGTGGCAGTGTGAGCTGTGAGGAGGACACTAAAAGACTGCAGGGTGACTTGGACAGGTTAGGTGAGTGGGCAAATGCATGGCAGATGCAGTATAATGTGGATAAAAGTGACGTTATCCACTTTGGTGGCTAAAACTGGAAGGCAGAATATTATCTGAATGGCGGCAGATTAGGAAAGGGGGAGGTGCAACGAGGCCTGGGTGTCATGGTTCATCAGTCGTTGAAAGTTGGCATGCAGGTACTGCAGGCGGTGAAGAAGGCAAATGGTATGTTGGCCTTCATAGCTAGGGGATTTGAGTAGAGGAGCAGGGAGGTCTTACTGCAGTTGTACAGGGCCTTAGTGAGGCCTCACCTGGAATATTGTGTTCAGTTTTGGTCTCCTAATCTGAGGAAGGACGTTCTTGCTATTGAGGGAGTGCAGCGAAGGTTCACCAGACAGATTACTGGGATGGCGGGACTGACATATCAACTGGGCCTTTATACACTGGAGTTTAGAAGGATGAGAGGGGATCTCATAGAAACTTATAAGATTCTGACGGGACTGAACAGGTTAGAAGCGGGATGAATATTCCCAATGATGGGGAAGTCCAGAACCAGGGTACACAGTCTTAGGATAATGGGTAGGCCATTTAGGACTGAGATGAGGAGAAACTTCTTCACTCAGAGAGTTGTTAACCTGTGGAATTCCCTGCCGCAGAGTTGTTGATGCTAGTTCATTGGATATATTTAAGAGGGAGTTAGATATGGCCCTTATGGCTAAAGGGATCAAGGGGTATGGAGAGAAAGCAGTAAAGGGGTACTGAGGGAATGATCAGCCATGATCTTATTGAATGGTGGTGCAGGCTCAAGGGGCCGAATGGCCTACCCTGCACCTATTTTCTATGTTTCTATGTTACGCCATCCGCCACAGGCCAGGCACAGAAAACTGCACTGATGCTCTCAGTAGGCTTCCATTGTCCACCACGGGGGTGGAAATGGCGCAGCCCGCAGATCTAGCCATGATTATGGAAGCATTTGAGAGTGAGCAATCACCCGTCAGGTCCCACACAAGAGATTGGTGTGCAAAATCAAAGCGCATGGTATTGGGGGTAATGTACTGACGTAGATAGAGAACTGGTTGGCAGACAGGAAGCAGAGAGCCGGGATAAATGGGACCTTTTCAGAATGGCAGACAGTGACTCGTGAAGTGCTGCAGGGCTCAGTGCTTGGACCCAAGCTCTTTACAATATACATTAACGATTTAGATGAAGGAATTGAGTGTAATATCTCCAAGTTTGCAGATGACACTAAACTGGGTGGCGGTGTGAGCTGTGAGGGGGACGCTAGGAGGCTGCAGGGTGACTTGGACAGGTTAGGTGAGTGGACAAATGCATGGCAGATGCAGTATAATGAGGATAAATGTGAGGTTATCCATTTTGGGGCAAAAACACGAAGGCAGAATATTATCTGAATGGCGGCAGATTAGGAAAAGGGAAGGTGCAACGAGACCTGGGTGTCATGGTATATCAGTCATTGAAAGTTGGCATGCAGGTACAGCACGCGGTGAAGAAAGCAAATGGTATGTTGGCCTTCATAGCAAAAGTATTTGAGTATAGGAGCAGGGAGGTCTTACTGCAGTTGTGCTGGACCTTGTTGGGGCCTCACCTGGAATATTGTGTTCAGTTTTGGTCTCCTAGTCTGAGGAAGGACGTTCTTGCTATTGAGGGAGTGCAGCGAAGGTTCACCAGTCTGATTCCAGGGATGGCTGGACTGTCATATGAGGATAGACTGGATCTACTGGGCCTTTATTCACTGGAGTTTAGAAGGATGAGAGTGGATCTCATAGAAACGCATAAGATTATGACGGGACTGGATAGGTTAGATGCGGGAAGAATGTTCCCAATGTTGGGGAACTCCAGAACCAGGGAAAATAGTCTTAGGATAAGAGGTATGCCATTTAGGACTGAGATTGATAATACGGATTCTTTTTCCCTCAATCTGCTTCAGCGAATACACTGACACCGAACACCTTTGTTGCCTTTTCTGTAAAATACCTTTATTGAAGATTCTCTGATATGATGCTCCTCCTGCCCTCCATGATCCCTCTCTTGACCTGCCTTTCATCCTTCGTATTTGCATTGGCCCCCCTCCTCTCATGCTAGTCTGGCTCAGAAGCCACTTGACAGTCTCAGTTAGGGTCAGTGGAATTCCCCCTTTGGAATGTATAGGGATATGTGAGCACACCCAGCAACTAGAAAAGTTCCCATTTCACGCATAAACATAAGACATGTACAAAAAGGTGTTTACATGGCGCTCTCGCTTCAGTCTCGCTTCCCACACGCCGCACTTGACGTACACCAACACTACTATACAGACTGTGGCACACAGACACAGTTTCATCTTATCGCTCTAGGTTAACAATTACTCGAGAACAAAATGTTTCTTGTAGCGTCTCTATGGACAAGGATAAATACTCCGAATATTTTGCTGATTCAAAGAGTTCGGTTTTCTCGCCTCTCTTCTCAGGTCACCGTCGATGTAGCTGGTTGTCTATCACTACGGGCAGGGGTTCAAACTGTTCTCCTCGGGACCTACTCGGTTAGTCGGGACGCTCCTAGGAAGGACCTTATTCAGCTATGGAGAAGAGGAAGTCTGGAACAGAAACAGAAGTTAGGAAAGCCAGTAAAATAGGTTCGTTATGGGGTGACAAGTTTACAGTGGTGCAGGTGAACCCAGGCGCTTCTCCCCTCAACCTTAGCTGCAGTGGGGGTAGTAAGAAACACCTGAAAAGGCCCCTCCTATCATGGCTCTAATCCCTTTCGCATCCATTTCTTAATCAGGACATACTTCCCTGGTGCCACGAGAGACGATTCGGGCAAAACTGGGAGGTCGAGGTGAGCATCTCGAGCCTGGTTGTGTAAATGTAGATTCTTTTCTCTCAATCTGGTTCAGTAAAATTACTGAGTCGAGTACCTCTTGTGCTTTGAACAAAGCAGTCTTTATTTTACCGGCCGGCAAGACTTATTAGACAGAAGATATACTCTCTCGATAGAGCGTACACACTTCCTACGGATAAGTGAAGTTACATCGTAAAGCGACAACAGTTATACAGTTTTGAAAATAGATAACAAAATACAATTAGATTGACATTCTAACTCAGCCACTCATTAGTCAATCTATATGAGATGTTTTTACGAAAGCTCAAGCATTGCCTCTGAATGTTTCAATTTAGTGGTGTGACTACCAACTGAGACCTTGCAATTCTGCAGATTTATCCATATATTCATTTCATGTTACAATTTATGTTATTGGCAGGATTAGTAACTTGAAACCTTGGGAAAGACTGTTAACTGTGCTGATGTTGCACTATTTGCAATCTGACATTCTCCCAGCTATTCTTCCATGGCTTATACATTTTCATATATCCAGTTTACTTTACTGTCCTTAATTCCATATATTCCGTTCAGATATCCACATCCCTCCTTTTATCATTCTATGATAACATTTAGGAGCATTCTGAGAGTATTGCATTCATCCGTTCACACTCCATTTCCAGAATCATATTATTGTTGAGTAGTTCTTTAGTTTGTTGGATCATAACCCGGGAACCCTTGACCACAAGAGGGTTTACTAACCTTGCCATCATTACTTTACAGCAGAGGTTAAGGCAACCAACAATCAAACAACAGGTAATTATTATTACGATGAGAACAATTGCCCCATGTATTAGATAGGATCTCCAAGACCCACCTAGAAGCCAATCAAACCTGCTAAGTTCTTTTGCTGGTGTGGATAACTTCTTCACCTCCCTCCTTATGTGATCGGCAAGATTGGTTATGTTTTCTGAACTATCAGGAATGTAAGTGCAACATTCAGATCCTATCAGGGCACACGTTCCCTCTTTCTCAGCTAACAGGTAATCGAGGGCCATTCGATTTTGTAATGCTACGGTCCTTATTGCTACCATTTCAGCTGAGATGCCCTCCAGAGCTTCAGCAGTGTGGTTAGCTACCTGTTCCAATATCGTTTTTAAGTTCTGTACTTCGTCCATGAGACGTTTTATCCCCACTGGGAACACCAGGACCCCAAAGAACTTGTCGGCGGGGGTGATGGCTCGCTTATATCGTATGGAGGCATGTACTTCCGCCAAGGTACGTACTTGTCGCACAAATGGCACCACATATCCCATATAGCAGGACCCTGTCCATCGCCTGGGCAACCAAGGATATGCCTTATGACCGCACACGAAATACGTGCCGTTAAAGGCTGCTTTCTGATATATTGCCTCCGGGTCCCAGGACTGGGCCCACAAACTCCCATCTGTGTTATTCGGATCATGAGAGTGGATGGTGACTCGTGCACCTGTGGTGAGGTTGAGACTGTGTGGGCAATTGCTGTACCCTACGATATGTCCCCTGTTACTGGTATCATTTCGAATTAGACATATGCCCCCTGTTGGCCTCCCAATCCCTGAGATATTGATCAGAGCTATGAATGGGGGTTCCTTTTCCCGGTTGTAGGTTGGTTGGTACCATCCCTGGAACGTCTGACTAATGGGATCTCCAATACTCTCCCACTTGGTGACCTCCCCGTGTTTGTTCAGGTGGTAACGGTATGTTACTCCTCCTGGTCTCCGTGATCCCTCTTTTGACCCGCCTTTCATCATTCGTACCTGTATTGGCCCCCCTCCTTTTATTATAGTTTGGCTTTAAATCCATCTAACAGTCTCAGTTAGGGTTAGTGGAACGGTGCGCAATGGAATTCCCCCTTTGGAATGTATAGGGATATGTGAACACACCCAGCATCTAGAGAAGTGCCCTTTTTCCGCATAAACGTAAGACATATACAAAAAGGTGTTTACATGGAGCTCTCGCCTTTGTCTTCCTTCCCATGCGTCAAAACTGTCATATATCAACACTATTATGCAGACAGTGGCATACAGACACAGTCTCATCTTATGACTCAGGATTCCGATAAATAGTCCAATTACTTTGCCAATTAAAAAAAATTCAGTTTTCCCCCCTCTCTTCTCAGGTCACCGTGGGTGTAGCTGGCTGTTTTACGGGTAAAAGTTCAAACTGGTCCTCCTTCAACTGCCTTGTTCAGCTATGGAGAAGAGGAAATCTGGAACAGAAACAGGAATTAGAATAACCAACAAAATTTGTTAAAGGGTGATGAGCTTGCAGTGGTGCAGGTGAACCCAGGCATTTTTCCCTTCTACCTTAGCTGCAGTAGGGGTAGTGAGTAACACCTGAAAAGGGCCCTCCCATCGCGGCTCCAATCCCTCTCGAATCCATTTCTTAATCAAGACATACTTCCCTGGGACCACGAGGGATGATTCGGGTAAGACTGGGAGGTCAAGGTGAGCTCCTCGAACCTGGTTGTGGGCTACTCGCAGAGCCTGAGTTAAGGAAAGAATGTATGTGGTCATCTCCTCAGTCATGTGGTGGAATTGGACAGTGGAGGGGACATTCTGATTCCAAGGGGTTCTTAGGGATTTATCATAAATGACTTCAGCGGGGGTCAGCCTAGTCTTACCAGTTGGGGTAGTGCGTATCTGGAATAGGGCTATGGGAAGGAGTTTAAGCCAGTTTAATCCAGTTGATGCTACTAGTTTTGCAAGTTTGGTTTTAAGAGTTTGATTAGCACCTTCAACTAGTCCCGCAGCTTGGGGTCGGTAGGCGCAATGCAGCTGCTGGTTGATGTGCATCTGGGAGCAGAATTCTTTGTTAACTTGGCCAATAAAGTGAGGGCCATTATCAGAACTCAGTCGAGCAGGGATACCATATCTAGGAACAATTTCCCTCATTAACACTTTAACAACAGTTTGAGCTTTATTGTCTAGGGTAGGATAAGCTTCGATCCATTTGCTGAATACATCCACTATTACTAGCACATATTTATAACACTGAACCTTTGCAACTCAATGTAGTCCAACTGCAAGGTCTCAAAGGGACCTTCTGGTAGGGGCGTCTTACCCCAATCACAGGGGACTCCCTTCCCTGGATTATGCTGTTGGCAAACAAGGCAACGACTACTAGTTTTTTGGGCCAACGCCTGTAGTCTGGGGTGCCACCAAGTAGCCAAAAGTATATCACTTGTCGCCCTTGCTCCACAATGAGTAGCAAAATGCAGACATTCAATAACCCATGAGGCCAACTCGTCAGACATGCAAGTCTGTTCCGCGGGAGTGGTCCAGAGTTTAGAGACATAGTCATAGGTACATCCATAATCTTTCCACAACAATTTATCTTTTTCAGGAGTGTCCTCCTGTGCTTTAATAACATCTTGGATGGTTGGCATTGGTTTTTCCGAGGCTAACTTATCCTTCGCAGGATTTTTAGTCTGACTCATCATTTTGGACACTACCATCTGTTGGTCACGAGAGGCCTGTTTGGCCTCTTGGTCAGCACAACGATTCCCTATATCAACCAGAGAATTTCTGGTAGTGTGGGCAGTACATTTGACAATGGCAATGCGTTTGGGGAACATGAGGGCTTGCAACAAATCAGATACTAGCTGTTTATGGGATATCTCACTCCCCTGTGAGGTTAGGAATCCCCTATTTTTCCATAATTGTCCGAAATCATGGGCTACTCCAAAGGCATACCCAGAGTCGGTATAGATATTAACCTTGAGGTCTTTAGCCAAGATACAGGCTCTGGTCAGGGCAAATAGTTCAGCTTGTTGGGCGGAATAGGCGGTCTCAAAGGCGGCAGATTCCACGATCTGATTCTCCTGGTTTACTATAGCGTATCCAGAATTTCGTCTGCCTTCTGGGTCAATGGAAGAACTTCCGTCTACATACATAATACAGTCTGGATCTTCCATTGGTACATCAACTAAATCTTCCCTGACCGATGTGGCCTCCTGAATTAAGGATAAACAATCATGACTGGGTTCTTCCTCATCTTGGGGTGGCTCGGTAAGAAAACAAGCCGAATTGATGGCAGTACAGTACCGAAAGGTCAGCCTTGGATTATTTAGTAGGTAGATCTCATATCTACTTTGCCTAGCCATGGCAAGCTGTTGAGTCTGCAGTTGACCCAAGAGGTATATACAACAATATCCTGCTGAAGGGTAAGGTTGGCGGCAGATTGTAGGCTATTGTAGATAGCAGTTAATATTTGAGTACATACGGGGTGTCCCAAGGCAACGGGATCTATTTTAGAAGAGTAGTAAGCAACAGGCCTATGTTTATCCCCGTGTTTCTGAGTTAAGACAGCGGTAGCACAATCTTTCATGATTGTGCAATACAGTTGAAAGGGACGGTCGTAGAGGGGCCGTCCCAAAGCCGGAGCTTGCAGCAGGGCTGTTTTTAGTTCCTTAGAGGCTTGATTGTCTGTGGTTTCTAATTTAAAGCTGCCTTCCTTGGTAGTGTACGGTGTGAGTTGCTTGGTCATCAGGGCAGCATTAGGAATCCAGGATCTACAGTAATTTATCATCCCCAACCACTGCCGCATTTGTCTAGCCGTGCTAGGGACTAAAAACTGGCAGATGGGTTTGATTCGACATGCCTCCAAGGCTCGGTGGGTGCCTGATAAAATGATCCCAAGAAATTTAACTTGAGACTGGCCAATTTTGACCTTTGACGGGGATACTATGTATCCCAGGGAGGACAAGTAATTCAGTAACTGATTAGCATCCTTTCAATTACTTGGTTCATCTACGCTGGATACCAGTAAATCGTCCACATACTGAATTAAAGTAGATCCCTTAGTCAGCGTGAGAGATTGTAACTGTTTATGCAGGCAACTTGAGAATAAGGTTGGGGAGTGGATGAACCCTTGGGGAAGTCTAGTCCAGGTATATTGCTGCCCCTGGTAAGTGAAGGCAAATAGGTACTGACTCGCCTGGGCTAGCGGTAAAGCGAAGAAGGCGTGTTGGAGGTCTATTATTGTGAAGATCTTGGCGTCTGCTGGGATTAAAGACAGTATCTGTGCTGGATTGGGAACCAGAGCGTGCAGGGGCTGGACGATAGCATTGATAGCTCGAAGGTCTTGGACCAAGCAGTATTCGTTTGGTCTGCCTGGCTTCGGCACTGCCATTATAGGAGTATTACATGGGGACTGGCATCGGACCAAAATCCCCTGTTCCATTAGCCCCTTAATCAGTCGGTGGATACTCGGTATTGCCTGTGATTTCAGTGGGTACTGTCGGATAGAGGGCCAGTCCACATTGCTCTGTACTGAGATCTCAATCGGATCAATGGGAGTATAACCGACATGGGAGGGGTCCTCTGCCCACACATGAGGATCCACATAGTCAGGTATGTCCGAGCCAGTATGATGCTGTAGAGTCGTTAAGACCTTCTCGGGGTCCCCATAAAATTGGACTGTTCGGCCATGTTTTACGATTTGCACATCCCGGCTGGTAGGGTCAGCCTCATCTATAGCCTTGCGTACTATAACTCCCAAATCTCTAGCATGATGAGGGGCTAATACTTCACGAGCAATATGCGGTGCCATTGTTAGGGGTTGTTTCCACAGATTCTTATCCACTTCCACAAAATCTGCCTCTCCTTCCAGTCCAGTCACTCTAGCCCTTAATAGAATTCCCTTCACTTCCCCTTCATGATCATGATAAAAGTTCTGCAGGTCCTGATTCTTTCCGCTGGGATCATATGCTAGGGTTACGTGATAGGGTGCCTGCGGCAGGTCCAGAGACCACCACTGAGGGGTTCTAGTGGTATAATACTGCCGCTTAAGGGTTTCCTGTTTTACAATAATCCCATCATCTCCACACTCCAAATGCAGCTGGAATTTGCAGAGGAGGTCTCTAGCCATCAAGTTACAGTCCAGATTGGGAGTGATGACAAATCGATGTTCTGCCGATTCTTCCTGGTAACCCACTTTAACTGGTTCTGACACCGGGAATGTCAAGATTTGTCCCAGGAATCCTGAAAGTTCCTGCGTTTCAGTAGAGGCAGGGAGTTTAAGCTTTGATTGTACAGAAGGCATAAAGGCTCCCGTATCTATCAAAAAGGGTCTCCACTCGTTCAGAATTTTTAACAATATCATTGATCCGTCTTCCGGGGAGGATCCCTGCACAATCAAGCTGCGTAGTCAATCGGGGGACAATTGACCAAAGGGGTTGTTCTGGGAGAAGTTAGTGTAAGATCCTCTTCTCCCCCCTTGCCCCCCTCCTCTTCCTCCTCTTCCTGTTTCATGCTGACGGTAGGGGCAATTTTTATTCCAATCTCCTTTCTGCCCACAATTAAAACATCCATCTCGTCTTCCCCAGTCCTGACCTCTTCCCATACCAGGCCGGGGACAGTAGGGCGGTCCGTAACTAGCAGGGCCCGGGCCATTTGGGTGTTCGATGTAACCGTACCCCTGTTTATCCACCCAACCCGGCACGCAATACTGCGGTTCCATCTGATATCCCCTGGGGTCGGGTTTTGGTTCTTTTACCCGAGGCAGCTCTTCCTTTCTAGTCACGTATTCAGTCTTGACCCGGGTTGGGGGCGCACCTCCCCCCTCTCCTTTCTTTTCCTGCCAGTAATATCTAACCGCCCTTTCCATCTGGGCTTTACTGTTATCTGCCCAATTCATATTATTTGTCCGGATAGCGCGAGCAATTGAATAAGGCAGGCACTGAAGTAGGATAGCACAGAATTGAGGAGAATCCTCTCCTGCCCTGAAGGCATTATCTCCTGATTAACTCCCATATATTTCAATAAATCTTTCCATAAATTCATCGGCAGTTTCTTCACGTTTGGGTTTAGTTTCTAATACTGTGGCCATACTGATGGGCTTCTGAAGGGTCATGGTGAGAGCATTGAAGATAGCATTTAGGCGATCCTGGATATCATTAGGGTGCGCTACCAATAATGCATCATGAGTAGCACGTCCTAGGTGAGTTAGAAATCGGGTGTGTTCAGTTGGGCTCAAGGTTTGCTTTACCAAGGCCCACAGGTCCCTTGATTCTGCATTATAAACTGAAATAGTTGTTCGAAGATAATCTATAAATTTGATAGGTTCTTTTTTTCGTTCTGGTATGTTAGCCATAAGGGCCATAATTTCGTTCGGTTTCCAGGGCACATAGACATCTATAGTGGGGTGGTCTGCAGCTTGTTGTGCACCAGGATTTGGCATTGGTCTGACAGGGAATTGGTGTCGGGACTTTGTGATCTTGGAAATTTCTAGGTCGGAGGATGTTTCAGAGCTGTCTGACTGCTTGACAGTTCTGCGTCTCGATCGGCGGGGGTGTTTGCTATGTCTTTGACAACTTGGACTGGTAGATTGACTAGAAGATTTACGGGACTGTCTGTGATGCCGAGATATAGTTCTGCCCTTTCGAGTGTGAGATCTGGTTCTTTCGGCTATATTGCTTGTGAACTGGGGATCCGAATCGCTATCAGAGGATGAGGAGTCAGTTTGGGTTTGTTGCTTTGGTGGTATGGGGTTATTTTCAACTCCTCTCGCCGGAGTGTAAGGTGGAGGGTGTTGGGAAGAGGACTGGAGCGAGGGGCCAGGGGTTGCGGGAGGCGCCGTTGGGCGCTGAGTCAGTGTCCACTCATCAATTTCATCATCAGCCTCGGTTAACACAAAACCAGCCATTTTACTACATAGTCGGTCAATACCTTTCTCAGAGGTCCCGGAGAATCTCTTAATAAGTTTCTCGTGCGCACATTCTTTTTTTAAGACATCTACAGTTTTAACATGTGTTCCCTCTGTCAATGAAAGTCCTAATTTAATAGCATTTGTTTGCCAACTTGACAGAAGTGTCGCATCTTTTAATTTTTGACAATAATGTCGCCATGTTGCAATAAAATTTTGTCCCCTTTTCCTCGTCCCCTTCTCCAAATTAATCCCTGTGCTTTTTTTGCTACCACTACGCTTCTAGTGCCACCTAGAGGCCATTGATCATCTCCTAATAATTTGTTCAGGGCTCCTGATAATTTTCTAAAGTCTTCAGCTCTTTCAGGGAATTCTTCACATAACTTTTGTAGTGGACTACCCGCACCCGTTGTTTTATCCAACTGATTACCCATTACCGTGTCGTTACGCGTTCACGTCATCGTGCGATTTGAACAAACTTAAAACAAACAGACTTTACTAAACTAACACAAAGCCACGTCGCCCCACGGCTCGCGTCGTCACGTGATTCAAAACACTTTGAAGTAAACAGACTTAACAAACTTTACTAAACTAACACAAAGCCGCGTCGCCCCGCGGCTCGCGTCACCGCGCAATTCAAAACACTTGAAGTAAACAGACTTAACAGACTTTACTAAACTAACACAAAGCCGCGTCGCCCCGCGGCTCATGTCACCGCGCGATTCAAAACACTTGAAGTAAACAGACTTAACAGACTTTACTAAACTAACACAAAGCCGCGTCACGCCGCGGCTCGCGTCGCCGGGCGATTCAAAGAAAAAAACCAACAGACTTACAATAAACGAACTTACAAAAATCAGCACTGACTTTGATATTACTTCGCGGTTCGCATCGCTGCGCGTTCGCGTCGGCCCACGTTCACTCGGGCGCGCGCTCGCGCCGCCGCACGTCCCACGTCACCACGCGTTCACGCTGCCGTGCGTCTGCTTCAGCCCTCCTTCACTCGGCCGCACGCTCACGCCGCTGCATGTCTCGCGTCGCTGCGCGTTAGCGCTGCTGCGCGCCTGCGTCAGCCCTCCTTCACTCGGCCGCACGCTCGCGCCGCTGCACGTCTCGCGTCGCTGCGCATTCATGCCGCTGTGCGTTCGCGTCGGCCCTACCTTTTGAATTGCTGCGTGATTTAAATTCAATCAGTGCCTAGATGGGCCAAGTGATATACAAGGTCGACGTCCCACCTGACTTGAACACCTATTCTCTATTTAATTCCCTGTGAGCCTAATTTTCTAAATTTGATTTCTTATGAGCCTTATTTCTTTTAGTCTCCAAATTTCCCTATCCTTTTGCGTCACTGCGCAGTTTAAATTCAATCAGTGCCTAGACGGGCCAAGTGATATACAAGGTCGACGTCATACCTGAATTGAACACTTATTTCTAAATTTAGAAGGTATTCGCCAGATTGTTATGGATCTCGTTCAGACACTACCCGAGAACCAGCGAGTGGCTAAACTTTTCTCAGACTTTTGAAACCGGGGGAAACTGGAACAGTATTGAAAGCATACTCACTCCAGTGGCCACTTTCCCCCTGTCTCGTCCAAGGCTAGTCTGGCTCTTAATTCGCAAGTTTTCAGCAGTTGTCTGTTGAGATCCCACTTCTGACACCAAATGTAAATGTAGATTCTTTTCTCTCAATCTGGTTCAGTAAAATTACTGAGTCGAAAACCTCTTGTGCTTTGAACAAAGCAATCTTTATTTTACCGGCCGGCAAGACTTATCAGACAGAAGATATACTCTCTCGATAGAGCATACACACTCCCTATGGATAAGTGAAGTTACATCGTAAAGCGACAACAGTTATACAGTTTTGAAAATAGATAACAAAATACAATTAGATTGACATTCTAACTCAGCCACTCATTAGTCAATCTATATGAGATGTTTTTACGAAAGCTCAAGCATTGCCTCTGAATGTTTCAATTTAGTGGTGTGACTACCAACTGAGACCTTGCAATTCTGCAGATTTATCCATATATTCATTTCATGTTACAATTTATATTATTGGCAGGATTAGCAACTTGAAACCTTGGGAAAGACTGTTAACTGTGCTGATGTTGCACTATTTGCAATCTGACATTCTCCCAGCTATTCTTCCATGGCTTATACATTTTCATATATCCAGTTTACTTTACTGTCCTTAATTCCATATATTCCGTTCAAATATCCACAGTTGCGGGCTATTCGCAGAGCTTGAGTCAGGGCAAGAACGTAGGTAGTCATTTCCTCAGTCATGTGGTGGAATTGGACAGTAGAGGGGACATTCTGATTCCATGGTGTCCTAAGGGGCCTACCATAAATGACCTCAGCGGGGGTCAGTCTAGCCTTACCGGTGGGAGTAGTTCGGATCTGAAATAGGGCTATGGGAAGGAGTTTGAGCCAATTGAGTCCGGTTGATGCTACCAGTTTTGCAAGCTTGGTTTTAAGAGTTTGGTTAGCACGTTCAACTAGTCCCGCAGCTTGAGGTCGGTAGGCACAATGCAGCTGCTGGTTAATGCGCATCTGGGAACAGAATTCTTTGTTAACTTGGCCAATAAAGTGAGGGCCATTATCGGAACTCAGTCGAGCTGGGATACCATACCTAGGAACAATTTCCCTCATTAACACCTTAACAACAGTTTGAGCCTTATTGTCCAGGGTAGGGTAAGCTTCGATCCATTTGCTAAACACATCTACTATTACTAACACATATTTGTAACACTGAACTCTTTGCAACTCAATGTAGTCCAACTGCAAGGTCTCAAAGGGACCTTCTGGTCGGGCGTCTTACTCCAATCACAGGGGACTCCCTTCCCTGGATTATACTGTTGGCAAACAAGGCAGCGACTACTGAAGTTCTGGGCCAGCGCCTGGAGTCTAGAGTGCCACCAAGTGGCCAAAATCGTGTCACTTGTTGTCCTTGCTCCACAATGAGTAGCAAAGTGCATACATTCAATAACCCATAGGGCAAACTCGTCAGACATGCAAGTCTGTTCCGCGGGAGTGGTCCAGAGTTTAGAAACATTGTCATAAGTACATCCATAATCTTTCCACAACAGTTTATCTTTTTCAGGAGCGTCCTCCTGTGCTTTAATGACATCTTGGATGGTTGGCATTGGTTTTTCCGAGGCGAACTTATCCGTTGCAGGATTTTTAGTTTGACTCATCATTCTGGGCACCACCAGTTAGGGGTTGTGGCGGGGGACCAGGGGGTCCAGGTGCGGGAGGCGCCATCCGGCGCTGAGTCAGTGACCATTCTTCAATTTTGTCATCAGCCTCGGTCAATGCAAAGCCAACCATTTGACTACGTAGTCTGTCGATACCCTTCTCAGAGGTCCCAGTGGAACTCTTAGTATGTTTTTCATGCGCGCACTCTTTCTTTAAGACATCTAGGGGTTTCACATGTCCTCGCTCCATCAATGAGAGTCCTAATTTAGTGGCGTTTTACTGCCAACTTGACAGAAGGAAGTGGTTCATCCGAATAATTCCACACCTGCGTTTCTAACTTTAAAATGTAATTCAATAAGGTTCACACTCTTAAACTTCCCACATACAGGACAACACTACGAAGGGTTAAAAAAACTTTCACTCTGTTTGAAAAAGTGGGTGGAGCTAAAACAAACCAACAACTCCACGGTTTCCCAAACAGGCTTTCCTTCTGCAGTCAAAATCACACAAGTACTTCTCATTCAAAACAGACGTTCACAAAAGTCTCTCTTCTTTCCTATTAATTGTTTTGGCCGGCTCTATTTTTGGATCCATGATTGCCCATTCCCACGTCGCCCCGCAGTAAAGAAATATTTTATCCTGACACAATTCCTCGCGTCGCCCCGCGATTTAGTTTTACACAATTCCTCGCGTCTCCCCCACTACCTTTTAAACCCAATTTGTCCCTTGCGTCTTCCCGCGACCTTTTTAAAACCCAAACAGTCCCTCGCGTCTCTTCCGCAACTTTTTAATTCCTCGCGTCTCTTCCGCGACCTTTTAATACCTCGCGTTTCTTCCGCGACCTTACACAGTCCCGCGTCGCCCTACGGTTTCCTAAGTTTAAAAGGTATTCGCCAGATTGACCTGGATCTCGTTCAGACGCTACCTGAGAACCAGCGAGTGGCCAAACTTTCCTCAGACTTTTGGACTGGAGGAAACCAAAGTACTATTTAAAGTGTACTCACTCCAGTGGCCACTTTCCTCCCGTCTCGTCCGAGGCTAGTTCGGCTCTTGGTTCGCAAGTTTTCGGCAGTCATCCGTTGAGATCCCACTTCTGACACCAAATGATAATACGGATTCTTTTTCCCTCAATCTGCTTCAGCGAATACACTGACACCGAACACCTTTGTTGCCTTTTCTGTAAAAGACCTTTATTGAAGATTCTCCGATCAGGACTTGTCAAGATAAAGGAACACTCTCAATTAGAGCTTGTTCAACTCCCTCAGGACAGCGCGAAAGCACAGTAATTATACATTTTCAAAACAGAACATATTTGATTAGCACTTAGTTCATCCAATCACTTTCTGCTTCCCCCAGAATACATCCAATGGCAGGCCGACAGGTCCCCCAGACAGGGCCGGCGCTAATGTTAGTTTGTTTACAGTTTCGCTTCATCGTTGTTCCCTATTTTATGGCTTGTTATAGCAGTCTTTTTCATCTGACTCATACCTGACTTCGCTGTTCGCGTAACTCGTGTTTGACCACACTCTGAGTAACCTTTCTTTGTGTCGACACTGCAAGTATTGCAGCTTGACATTTCTTTCAGCTATCTTCCCATGATTCTCTTCACCACTTGACACATTCACAACCCCTCTATTCACATTCTCAAGATGAGGAGAAGCTTCTTCACTCAGAGAGTTGTTGGCCTGTGGAATTCCCTGCCGCAGAGAGTCATTGATGCCAGTTCATTGGATATATTCAAGAGGGAGTTAGATATGGCCCTTACGGCTAAGGGGATCAAGGGGTATGGAGAGAAAGCAGGAAAGGCGTACTGAGGGAGTGATCAGCCATGATCTTGTTGAATGGCACTGCAGGCTCGAAGGGCCGAATGGCCTACTTCTGCACCTATTTTCTATATTTCTATGTTTCCATGTCACTGCCCGGCAGATCAAAACCTGGACAAGCCAGCACCCCTTATTATCTCTAGTCTAAAGCTGTGTGCTTCACGGGAGCTGGTCCAGTGTCCCAGTGGAAATGCAGGAAAAGATAAAGCCGCTCCAGTGGCGCAAAGATGAAATGTCTATACAGGCAGACTGCCTTCTGTGGGGCAATCGAGTAGTGGTCCCCAAGAAGGGCAGAGCCACCTTCATCAATGACCTCCACAGTACCCACCCAGGCGTCGTAAAGCGATAGCCAGATCCCACGTTCGGTGGCCTTGTATCGATGCGGACTTAGAGTCCTGCGTTCACAGATGCAATACATGCTCGCAGTTAAGCAATGTACCCAGGGAGGCGCCGCTAAGTTTATGGTCTTGGCCCTCCAAACCGTGGTCTAGGGTACACATCGACTACGCAGGCCCATTCTTGGGTAGAATGTTCCTTGTGGTTGTAGACGCGTACTTCAAGTGGATTGAATGTGAGATAATGTCAGCTAGCACATCCGCTGCCAATACTGAAAGCCTGTGGGCCATGTTTGCCACACACGGCTTACCCGATGTCCTGGTGAGCGACAACTGGTCATGTTTTACCAGTGCTGAGTTCAAAGAATTCATGACCCGTAACGGGATCAAACATGTCACATCTGCCCCGTTTAAACCAGCGTCCAATAGTCAGATAGAGAGAGCAGTGCAAACCATCAAGCAAAGCTTGAAGAGGGTATCTGAAGGCTCACTGCAGACTCGCCTATCCCAAGTCCTGCTTAGCTACCGCACGAGACCCCACTCACTCACTGGGATCCCACCTGCTGAACTGCTCATGAAAAGAGCACTTAAGACAAGGCTCTAGTTAGTTCACCCTGATCTACATGAACAGGTAAAGAGCAGGCGGCTTCAACAAAGTGCATACCATGATAGCGCAAATGTGTCATGCGTGATTGAAATCCATGATCCTGTATTTGTTTTAAATTATGGACAAGGTCCCAAGTGGCTTCCCGGCACTGTCGTGACCAAAGAGGGCAGCAGGGTGTTTCAGGTCAAACTTTCAAATGGATTCATTCACCAGAAACACTTGGACCAAATCAAACTCAAATTCATGGACTATCCTGTTCAACCCACCTTGGACCCTACCTTTTTTGATCCCCCAACGTACACACCAGTGGCAACCGGCACCACGGTTGACCATGAAGCAGAACCCATCATCCACAGCAGCCCTGCAGGGCCCAACACACCAGGCAGCCCAGCAAGGCCAGCTGCACAGCAGTCCAGCGATGATTGAACAACACCAGTTTTCACACCGAGACGATCAACCAGGGCAAGAAGGGCCCCAGTTCGACTCACATTGTAAATAGTTACACTATTGAATTTGGGGGGAGTGTTGTTATATATGTGGACTTGTATTTACTCTGTACAGCCATCAGAGGGCTCATCCCCTGGAGTCCAAAGGGATCCCATAATCTCTTGGGAACACAGGTATTTAAGGAAGCTTCACAGGTTGGAGAAGCACTCTGGAGACCTGCAATAAAAGACTAAGGTCACACTTTACTTTGAGCTCACAGTTTTCAGTCTGACTCTTTCTCCATACACAACAGTATCCAATTAAAAACAAGGGCATACAAAGTGGCCAAAACTACTGGGAGGACAGAAGACTGGGAAGCTTTTAAAATAGCAAAGAATGACTAAAAAAATGATTAAGAAAGGGAAGATAGGCTATGAAAGTAAACTAGCACAAAATATAAAAACAGATAGCAAAAGTTTCGATAGGTATATAAAAAGGAAAAGGGTGACTAAAGTAAATGTTGGTCCCTTAGAGGACGAGACCGGGGAATTAGTAATGGGGAACATGGAGATGGCAGAAACTCTGAACAAATATTTTGTCTTAGTCTTTGTGGTCGAGGACACTAACAATATTCCAACAGTGGATAGTCTAGGGGCTATAGCGAGGGAGGAACTTAACAGAATCACAATCACTCAGGAGGTGGTACTCAGTAAGATAATGGGACTAAAGGCAAATAAATCCCCTGGACCTGATAGCTTGCATCCTAGGGTCTTAAGAGAAGTAGTGGCAGAGATTGGGGATGCATTGGTTGTAATTTTTCCAAAATTCCCTGGGTTCTGGGGAGGTCCAGACAAATTGGAAAACTGCAAATGTAATGCCCCTATTGAAAAAAGGAGGAGACAAAAAGCAGGAATCTATAGCCCAGTTAGCTTGTGGTTGGGAAAATGTTGGAGTCCATTATTAAAGAAGCAATAGCAGGACATTTGGATAAGCAAAATTCGTTCAGGCAGAGTCAGCATGGATTTATGAAGGGCAAGTCATATTTGACAAATTTGCTGGAGTTCTTTGAGGATGTAATTAATAGGGTGGCTAAAGGGGAACCAGTGGATGCGGTGTATTTGGACTTCCAGAAGGCATTTGACAAGGTGCCACACAAAAGGTTACTGCACAAGATAAACGTTCACGGGGTTGGGGATAAAATATTAGCATGGATAGAGGATTGGCTAACTAACAGAGAACAGAGAGTCGGAATAAATAGTTCATTCTCTGGTTGGCAACCAGTAACTTGTGGGGTGTCGCAGGGATCAGTGATGGGGCCCCAACTATTTACAATCTATATTAACGACTTGGAAGAAGGGACCGAGTGTACCATAGCCAAGTTTGCTGACAATACAAAGATAGGAGGAAAAGCAATGTGTGAGGAGGACACAAAATCTGCAAAATGACATGGACAGGCTAAGTGAGTGGGCAAACATTTGGCAGATGGAGTATAATATTGGAAAGCGTGAGGTCATGCACTTTGGCAGAAAAAAAATCAAAGAGCAAGTTATTATTTAAATGGAGAAAGATTGCAAAGTGCCGCAGTACAGCAGGAGCTGGGGGTACTTGTGCATGAAACACAAAAGGTCAGTATGCAGGTACAGCAAGTGATCAGGAAGGCCAATGGTATCTTGGCCTTTATTGCAAAGAGGATGGAGTATAAAAGCAGGGAAGTCTTACTACAGCTATAGAAGGTATTGATGAGGCCACACCTGGAATACTGCGTGCAGTTTTGGCTTCCATATTTATGAAAGGATATACTTGCTTTGGAGGCGATTCAGAGAAGGTTCACTAGGTTGATTCCGGGGATGAGGGGGTTGATTTATGAGGAAAGATTGAGTAGGTTGGGCCTCTACTCATTGGAATTCAGAAGAATGAGAGGTGATCTTATCAAAAGGTATAAGATTATGAGGGGGCTTGAAAGGGTGGATGCAGAGAGGATGTTTCCACTGATGGGGGAGACTAGAACTAGAGGGTATGATCTTAGAATAAGGGGCTCCCATTTAAAACAGAGATGAGGAGGAATTTCTTCTCTCAGTGGGTTGTAAATCTGTGGAATTCACTGCCTCAGAGAGCTGTGGATGCTGGGACATTGAATAAATTTAAGACAGAAATAGACAGTTTCTTAAACGATAAGGGGATAAGAGGTTATGGGAAGCAGGCGGGGAAGTGGAGCTGAGCCCATGATCAGATCAGCTATGATCTTATTGAATGGCAGTGCAGGCTCGAGGGGCAGTATGGCCTATTCCTGTTCTTATTTCTTATGTTCTTATTCAGGTCCCTAAGATGTAAGCCATCAGGTCCAGGGGACTTGTCCACTTTTAATCCCATTATTTTAGAGAGTATTACTTCTTTATTGATAGTGATTGTATTAAGTTCCTCCCTCCCTATTGCCCCTTGATTATCCGCTTTTGGAATGTTTTTAGTGTCTTATACTGTGAAGACCAATATAAAATATTAGTTCAAATACTCTACCATTTCCCTGTTTCCCATTATTAATTCCCCAGTCTCATCCTCTAGAGGACCAACATTTACTTTCGTCGCTCTTTTTCTTTTTATGTACCTGTAGAAACTCTTACTATCTATTTTTACATGTTGTGCAAGTTTACTTTCATAATTTATTTTCCTTCTCTTTATTATTTTTTTAGTCGTTCTTTGCTGGCTTTTAAAAGTTTCCCAATTCTCTGGCCTCCCACTCGTCTTGGCCACATTGTGTGCCCTTGTTTTCAATTTGTTACCATCCCTTATTTCCTTAGTTAGCCACGGATGGTTATCCCTTCTCTTACAGCTTTTCCTTCTCATTGGGATATATTTTTGTTGAGAATTATGAAATATCTCCTTAAATGTCTGCTACTGCTCATCAACCGTCCCACATTTTAATCTATTTTCCCAGTCCACTTTAGCGAACTCTGCCTTCATACCTTTGTAGTCTCCTTTATTTAAGCTCAGGACACTAGTTTGAGATCCAAATTTCTCACCCTCCAACTGAATTTGAAATTCAACCAGGTTATGTTCACTCATTCCTAGAGGATCCTTTACGAGGAGACATTTATTAATCCTGTCTCATTACACAGTACCAGATTTAAGAAAGCTTGCTCCTTGGTTGGTTCCGCAATGTACTGTTCAAGGAAACTATGCGAGATATGAACTCTTTCTCAAGGCTGCCCTGGCCAATTTGCTTTGCCTAATTAATGTGAAGGTTAAAATTATTGTGTTCCTAACACAGATGAAACTGCACACAGGGAGGTTAAAGTAACAGTGACCTCAGTCTTTATTAAGACACTCCAGAGTGAGGAACAGGCCTTAGGGGCCAGCTTATATACAGTGCTCCCAAGGGATGCTGGGATCTCTTGGGACTTCAGGGGATGCGCTCCCAGGTGGCGGAACATGGGAGTGCATGCTTTACAGATACACAACATCACTCCCCCCCCAAAGTCAAAGTGAAAACTATTTACAAGGTGAGGCAGTCGGGAGCCTTTCTTTCCCTGGTGGACCGCCTCGGTACAAATGTCTGTTCTGGTGTGTTGGCTGTGCCCTCGCTGGGCTGGCGTGTTGTTGGCCCTGCAGGGCTGCTGGGTGAGCCTGGCCTTGCTGGGCTGTTGGGTGTGATGGGTTCAATTTCCTGGTGTCGTTGATCCTTTGGGTGTGTGTTGTGGGCTCGAAAAAGGTGATGTCTGCTGTGGGTTGTTCAGGGCAGTCTATGAACCGTAGCCTCGTTTGGTCCAGGTGCATTCTGCAAATTTGTCCATTGTCTAGACTACAAACACCCTATTCCCTTCTTTAGCTATCACCGTGCCCGTAATCCACTTGGGACCATGTCCATAGTTTAGCACACACACAGGGTCATTCAGATCAATTTCCCGTGACACAATGGCGCGACGTTCATTTACATTTTGTTGCTGCCGCCTGTTCTCTACCTGATCATGCAGGTTGAGGTGAACCAGCGAGAGTCTGGTTTTAAGTGTCCTTTTCATGAGTAGCTCAACCGTGGCCACCCCTATGGGGTCTCGTGTGGTAGCTGAGCAGTACTCGTGACGGGCGGGTTTGGAGTGAGCCCTCTGTGAGGATGTTTCCAGTAAAGTGGACAAAGGAGAACCAGTTGATGTGGTATATTTGGACTTTCAGAAGGCTTTCGACAAGGTCCCACACAAGAGATTAATGTGCAAAGTTAAAGCACATGGGATTGGGGGTAGTGTGCTGACATGGATTGAGAACTGGTTGTCAGACAGGAAGCAAAGAGTAGGAGTAAATGGGTACTTTTCAGAATGGCAGGCAGTGACTAGTGGGGTACTGCAAGGTTCTGTGCTGGGGCCCCAGCTGTTTACATTGTACATTAATGATTTAGACGAGGGGATTAAAAGTAGTATCTCCAAATTTGCGGATGACACTAAGTTGGGTGGCAGTGTGAGCTGCGAGGAGGATGCTATGAGGCTGCAGAGTGACTTGGATAGGTTAGGTGAGTGGGCAAATGAATGGCAGATGAAGTATAATGTGGATAAATGTGAGGTTATCCACTTTGGTGGTAAAAACAGAGAGACAGACTATTATCTGAATGGTGACAGATTAGGAAAAGGGGAGGTGCAACGAGACCTGGGTGTCATGGTACATCAGTCATTGAAGGTTGGCATGCAGGTACAGCAGGCGGTTAAGAAAGCAAATGGCATGTTGGCCTTCATAGCGAGGGGATTTGAGTACAGGGGCAGGGAGGTGTTGCTACAGTTGTACAGGGCCTTGGTGAGGCCACACCTGGAGTATTGTGTACAGTTTTGGTCTCCTAACTTGAGGAAGGACATTCTTGCTATTGAGGGAGTGCAGCGAAGATTCACCAGACTGATTCCCGGGATGGTGGAACTTACCTATCAAGAAAGACTGGATCAACTGGGCTTGTATTCACTGGAGTTCAGAAGAATGAGAGGGGACCTCATAGAAACGTTTAAAATTCTGACGGGTTTCGACAGGTTAGATGCAGGAAGAATGTTCCCAATGTTGGGGAAGTCCAGAACTAGGGGTCACAGTCTAAGGATAAGGGGTAAGCCATTTAGGACTGAGATGAGGAGAAACTTCTTCACCCAGAGAGTGGTGAACCTGTGGAATTCTCTACCACAGAAAGTAGTTGAGGCCAATTCACTATATTTATTCAAAAGGGAGTTAGATGAAGTCCTTACTACTCGGGGGATCAAGGGGTATGGCGAGAAAGCAGGAAGAGGGTATTGAAGTTTCATGTTCAGCCATGAACTCATTGAATGGCGGTGCAGGCTAGAAGGGCTGAATAGAAACATAGAAACATAGAAAATAGGTGCAGGAGTAGGCCATTCGGCCCTTGTAGCCTGCACCGCCATTCAATGAGTTCATGGCTGAACATTCAACTTCAGTACCCCATTCCTGCTTTCTCGCCATACCCCTTGATCCCCCTAGTAGTAAGGACCTCATCTAACTCCTTTTTGAATATATTTAGTGAATTGGCCTCAACAACTTTCTGTGGTAGAGAATTCCACAGGTTCACCACTCCTGCACCTATTTTCTATGTTTCTATGTTTCTATGTTTCTCTGTGACTCGTTTAAGGCTCTGTTTGATTGTTTGTACTGCCTGCTCTTCCAGCCCATTGGAGGCTGGTTTAAACGGGTCCGAGGTGACATGTTTGATCCCATTGCGGGTCATGAATCCTTTAAATTCGGCACTGGTGAAACATGGCTCATTGTCACTGACCAGTATGTCAGGCAGGCCGTGGGTGGCAAACATGGCCCTCACGTTTTCAATTGTGGCGGTGGCGGTGCTTCCCGACATTATTTCACATTCAATCCATTTTGAAAAAGCATCCACGACAACCAGGAACATTTTACCGAGAAATGTGCCCATATAGTCGACATGGATCCTCGACCATGGTCTGGAGGGCCAAGACCACAAACATAGTGGTGCCTCTCTGGGCATGTTGCTCAATTGAGCACACACGCTGCATTGCCGTACACAGGACTCTAAGTCAGAGTCGATACCGGGCCACCACACGTGGGATCTGGCTATCACTTTCATCATTACTATACCCGGCTGTGGCGATCCGAGATGAACGTCTCCCTGCCCTTTTTTTCAGTCTGCCTGAATGGACAGCTCGTCCCTTCACCGCTAGAATGGCTTGATTAGCTCTTGCATTTCAACGGGGATGCTGGCCCAGCTCACATGCTGTACACAGTTTTTTACTAGGGACAGCAGAGGATCTTGGCTGGTCCAAGTCCTAATCTGGCGGGCCGTGACAGGTGATTTATGATTTTCAAATGCTTCCATGACCATTACCAAGTCTGCGGGCTGCGCCACCATCAATAAGTTTGCAGGCTGCGCCATTTCCACCCCCGTGGTGGGCAATTGTAGCCGACTGAGAGCAACCGCACAGTTCTCAGTGCCTGGCCTGTTGCGGATGGTATAGTTATACGCTGATAGCGCGAGTGCCCACCTTTGTATGCGGACTGAGACATTAGTATTTATGCCCTTGTTTTCAGCGAACAGGGATTTGAGGGGCTTGTGATCGGTTTCCAGCTCAGATTTGAGGCCAAACAGGTACTGATGCATTTTCTTTATCCTGAACACACACGCTAGTGCCTCTTTCTCAATCATGCTGTAGGCCCTCTGGAGGCTTAGGCGACAGGTTGCAACTTCCCTGCAACGTTAGCTTGTTGTAATACACACCCGACTCCGTATGGCGTCACATCACATGCTAGCACAAGTCTTTTACACAGGTTATACAATATAAGCAGCTTGATGGAGCATAAAATGTTTCTGGCTTTCTCAAAAGCAATTACTTGGTTTTTTCCCCATACCCAATTCTCACCTTTACGCAATAACACATGTAGGGGCTCTAGGAGGGTGCTTAACCCCAGTAGGAAGTTACCAAAATAGTTGAGGAGTCCCAGGAACGACCGCAGCTCTCTGACGTTCTGTGGCCTGGGCGTGTTCCTGATATCCTCTGTCTTGGCATCTGTGGGCCGAATGCCGTCCACCGCGATCTTTCTCTCCAACAACTCCACTTCTGTTGCCATGAAGACGCATTTCGACCTCTTCAGCCGCAGCCCTACGCAATCCAGGTGCTGGAGGACCTCCTCCAGGTTTTGTAGGTGCTCGATGGTGTCCCGATCCGTGACCAATATATCGTCCTGAAAAATCAACGTGCATGGTACCGACTTGAGTAGGCTCTCCATGTTTCTCTGGAAGATCGCTGCAGCCGACCGAATTCCAAATGGGCATCTGTTGTAGATGAACAGTCCCTTGTGCGTGTTGATGCAGTGGAGACCCTTCGAAGACTCCTCCAGCTCCTCATCATGTAGGCCAAAGTCAGGTCGAGCTTGCTGAACGTCTTGACTCCACAAATAGGTTGTTTGCTTTAGGTAGAGGGTATTGGTCCTGTAACAAGAAACGATTAATCATTACTTTATAATTGCCGCAAATCCTGACCGTGCCATCACTTTTGAGTACTGGAACAATCGGGCTGGCCCACTCACTGAATTCCACTGGGGAGATGATGCCCTCGCGTTGCAGCCTGTCCAGCTCGATTTCCACTCTCTCCCTCATCATGTGATGTATCGCTCGCGCCTTGTGGTGAATGGGTCGTGCCTCTGGGATCCGCACCTTCGCCCTGGAAAAGTTTCCAATGCCTGGCTCAAAAACGGAAGGAAATTTGGTAAGAACCTGGGTACATGAGGCCTCATCGACAAGTGATAGCGCTCGGATGTCATCCCAGTTCCAGCGGATTTTGCCAGGCCAGCTGCTTCCAAGCAGTGTGGGGCCATCGCCCCGGACAATCCAGAGTGGCAGTTCATGCACCGTGCCCTCGTAGGTGACCTTGACCATGGCATTGCCCAGGACAGTGATAAGCTCTTTGGTGTACGTTCTCAGTTTTGTGTGGATGGGGCTCAGGGCTGGTCTGAGTGCCTTGTTGCACCACAGTCTCTCAAACATCTTTTTACTCATGATGGATTGGCTAGCGCCGTGTCCAGTTCCATGGCTACGGATAAGCCATTCAATTTTACATTTAGCATTATAGGTGGACATTTCGTCGAAAATGTGTGCACCCCGTGTACTCCAGCATCTGCCTCCTCTCTCTGAGGCTCGAAATTGGACCGATCTTCCTCTGCCACGTGGTGGTTAGCAGGTTTTGCAGAGCTTGCAGCTCGTTTGCAAGCTCATTGGAGGTGCCCCATTGTTCCACAGCTCTTGCAAACATACCCTTTGAAGCGGCATGAATAGGCTGAATGGAAGCCTCCACAACACCAACAAGATGTGAATTGCCTTGCATTCATCCTTTGTTGCGGAATCTGAGTCATTTGGGTCACCTGAGGCCTGCTGGCAGTTGCAGACTCATGGTTTCTGCCCTGTACATTTCTGCTTGCAGACACAGTTCCAGTTAATTTATGAACATTGCTAGCACTTGTGTGCTGAGAGATTTATTTGGTGTTATCACTGGTGGACACTAACCTCTTATGTGGGACTTTATCAAAGGCCTTCTGAAAATCCAAATACACTACATCCACTGGTTCTCCCTTATCTTTTCTATCAGTTTACATCCTCAAAAAACTCCAGTAGGTTTATCAAACATGATTTTACTTTTATAAATCCATGTTGACTTTGTTTAATCCCATTGATAGTATCTAAGTGTGCTGTTATCACATTCTTTATAATAGACTCCAGCATTTTCCCTCCTACTGATGTCAGGCTAACCGGTCTGTAATTCCCCGATTTCTCTCTCTCTCCTGTTGGACAAGAGCAAGGGCTGAGGCTCCTCCACCACTACCTTCTGGGTCCCCATACCTTCCTCACTCGTAGTCACACCCTCCTGTCCCTGACCACGGATCAAATTTGAATTAATTAATCTAAGGGGTGTAACTGCCTCCTGGAACACAGCGTCCAGATAACTCTTCCCCTCACTGATGTGTCATAGTGTCTGCAGCTCGGACCCCAGCTCATCAACACGGAGCCGAAGTTCCTCGAGCTGCAGACACTTGTTGCAGATGTGGTCACTGTGGACTTCAATGGGGTCAACCAGCTCCCACATGCAACAGCAGAAACACATCGCCTGTCGTGCCATCTCTAATGTATTTAGTTAATTAAGTTTTCAAGTTTAGTTTTTAATCCGAGCTCTTAATTCAAACCGATGCGCCAGAAAAGAGAGAAAAGGAGAGAAAAACTCACCAACTCATGAGCCTGCTTCGCCATTCAATAAGATCTTGGCTGATCTTCTTCCTCAACTCCATCTTCCCACACTATCCCCATATCGCTTGATTCCCGTAGCATCCAAAATTCTGTTGATGTCTGCCTTGAATGTATTCAGCTACTGAGTATCCACAGCTCTCTGGGGTAGAGAATTCACTTTTGAGACTCCACAGGAATGCCTTTGTAAGGCCAGGACCCAGCGTAACCAGATCCTGCAATATTTTCAGGATATTATAGTCTTAGGTGTGGCATGAGTTTTGTCCACCACACATTGTGTATCACACTTCTCGGGTCATATCTTTATAAATGCAAATTCCTGTGTCACACTCTTATTCAATTGGCTCAAATTTCATGTTCATAAACAGCAACATAGCACACAAATAGGTAGAAACTATACCAATCAAAACTGGGCAAAGTGAATGCATAAACCTCCAATGAAAAATTACAAAGGTTGCATAAAATCAACAAAACAACAATGAACAGTGAACAGATGCTCTCAATAAAAACAGGAGAGATCGAACCAATGAAGTCATTCAACTATTTTTGAAAATTCTTTCAGATTCTATCCTGTCTCTGATGGTAGATTTTTACCCATAAATGTAGTTATATAATTTCTCTCCACTGCCTTCTTAAATAATGGAGTGACATTTGTAATTTTACAATCCAAAGGCACAATTCCTGAATTTAGCGAGCTTTGGAAAATTATGACTGATTTACCTGCTTATCTATTTCATTTAACTACTCTCCGGTCCTAGAGATCTGTCTTTCTTAAGTCCTATTACCATTTGTTTTACTTATGTTAAATCCACTACATTCATCCCCTTGACTTAATTTTAGGTTCCCTGGTATTTTGTCCTCTTCTTCTACTGTGGAAAAGTATACAAAGTAATCATTTAACAAGTCTGCCCCTTTCTTATTATTTATTATAATCTCGCATGTATCCATGTTGAATGGGCTCACATTCCCCATTACTACTCTCGTTCTTTTAATATATTTATAAAAACTATTGCTATTAGCTTTGACATCCCTTGTGAGATATTTGCATATTTCCTCTTTACTCCTCTTATTACTTTCTTTATATTCCTCTTCCAGTCTGCAGTAACTTTGGTCTGGCTGCAGGAACATAATATAGTAGGGGTTTATTCTTTATGTGGAACTGTACAATGTTAATGTGGGAAGGACTGTAGAGAATAGGGGCAGACTTGTATGGGCCTGCTGGCTGTTTCTCATCCTGGATACATAATCATTGAGTTGGGGCTATGGTGAACATAAGTGGAACTGTTCCATTATATTCTGAACAAATAAATTGTCAGCATATGTTACTGCCACTTCTAATGTTGCCTACAATTGGCTTCTTTGATTTAGCCCCACCCTTTATGTACTGTCAAAAGGGATGCTATGTTGTACGTCTAAATGTAGTTAACTGTCTGCAGACATTTTCTGAGGTTTTCTTGAATGTATCTTGATATACTTGCTATAGAAATGCTTACATGGGCCACCCAGAGCCATCAAAACAAGTTTATCTCCAGCTAAAAATAGCCCTCAAAAGGTAAATTGATGCTTTCTGAATTGGTACCAAGTCTGTAAAAGCTACTGGAGTCAATTATAGAAGCCACATAGCTGTCAGTCTTATAGAATCATAGATCTCGAAAATCCTGGGTCCTGAGAGGGCTCAAAGACTGATTTCTGCCTGGTGGGGCTGCAGGAATTTGGGGCAGAACCTGATTCCACCATGATGCCATGCTGTTTACACTGGTTCTTTAAATACCAGATCTTCCACCCATCTATGTCAAGGGAGCGTGCCTGGGGTAGTTCCCAGGATTGATTGATTACCTTCCCCAATAATCCTGCTTGCTCCACTGGGACCAATTGAAGTAATGAGGAAAATTTCCTTTGGGCCCTTACTGGGCATGCTTTCTGCTACTCCCAGTTGCAATATGGTCTGCATCTTGACTAATGGCTGGATGGGGTTTCTGCTCCAGTGCACTTGCGCTGGCAGAGCAGACCCCAGAATTTGTAAAATCTGGAAGTCACCACACTGTCACTATTCACATCACGCCTAATAAACCTGTTACCAATCCGAGACCCACACACAATGCCCCATCTATAGTGCGGTGGGGTGGAGGTAAGGTTAGGAACTTGGGCTGGGATGGGGCATGAACTTGGGCTGGTGGGTGTCAGGAACTTGGGCTGGGTGGGTCAGGAACTTGGGCTGGGATGGGTAGGAACTTGGGCTGGGATGGGGCAGGAACTTGGGTTGGGATGGGGCAGAAACTTGGGCTGGTGGGTGTCAGAAACTTGGGCTGGGGGGTCAGGAACTTAGGCTGGGATGGAGCATAAACTTGGGCTGCAAGGGCGGGGGGCGCTCTCCTGTCTGGAGTCAGCAGTCAGAATGGCTCGCATTACACTTTGCAAAGTCACTTGAGAACTTGTGCTGGGTGGTTCTAATTACACATTCCAGATAAACTGCTGGGTGTGTCTTATCCTCCAAGCGGACCAATCAGTAATTAGGTCATGTGATCAAGGTGACCTAATCAGAGCATTTTTCTGTTGCAAATAATTATGTCCATTTTTGAAATAGTACTTATAAGTTAATGAGATGTGTAACTCTCAACCAGCCAGAGCTGTATCTTTCTATGCTATTTACCAAACCAAAAATGCCAATATTTGCCTTGTTTCTGTACCTCTTAGTTAATTTTCACTCATGAGCATTTAGTAGAAAGAACAAAAAAAGCATCATCATCAGAGTATAAGAGAAATTAGAAAAGAAATATGTTGTGTACAGGAGAAGTAGGTAATGTGCCTCTTCATGCCATCAATCAAATCATTAACAGCATTCACTGCAAAGAAAGTGCAACTCATACTCAGAAATACTCCTTGGAGTTAAATAATGAATGTAACTGTCCCCCGAGCATCTGAATAGCTCCGTTTGAAGCTATGGCTGGTTCCTCCTTGGCAACTTTCCATGGTTTTGTCTGACCATCTCAGATATATAGGCCTGGATTCTCCTCTGTGTTACCACCATATGGCCCCTCGAGCCTGCACTGCCATTCAATTAGATCATGACTGAACTTCTACATCAACTCCACTTTCCCGTCCTATCCCCATATCCCTTGATTCCCTTACTGCCCAATGGACTTGGGACAGTAAACATAGGAAATTGAATTCGTAAAGGCTCATTAAGCCAAAAAGAAGCTGCATCTGAATTCTCCTTTGAAAAGCATCGGCAGTTCCCTTTAAGACCTGGTACAAGTCTGTTCCACAACATGTGAATGGGGTCAAAGAAGCATGGTTTGCCCCATTGCCCTCCATTTCAGCCCCAAACCAACTCCATATAATTACCAACACTATATTAGTGGCAGGATGAGCTGCTTCAAGGTATCTCTGAGTTGGTTACCACATTGAGGCAGACATTTTGTGTGCTGATACTGAAAGTGGATGTTTCTTTGCTTGTAAAGTAATAATTCTCATCTTTTGGGGCTTGAGTCAGGAGTTTTGCTGCTACTTTTACTCAGCTCTGTTCAAAGTACCACTTTGCACTCTAAACATGGATTTTACAATGGGAATATCTGCATTTTGATATTATACAGAAGAGAAGGGTGAACACATGGAAGAAAAATTCCCTGTCTTCCCTAGGAATTCCAAATTTTATACCCTCCTTAGGTATAATTTAAATGGAGAAAAATTGCCAAGTGCTGCAGTATAGAGAGACCTGGAGGTCCTTGTGCATGAAACACAAAAAGTTAGTATGCAGGTACAGCAAGTAATCAGGAAGGTAAATGGAATGTTGACCTTTATTGCAAGGGGGATGGAGTATAAAAGCAGAGAAGTCCTGCTACAAATGTGCAGGGTATTGGTGAGACCACACCTAGAGTACTGCATACAATTTTAGTCTGTGTATTTAAGGAAGGATATACTTGCATTGGAGGCTGTTCAGAAAAGGTTCACTAGGTTGATTCCGGAGATGAGGGGGTTGACTTATGAAGATAGGTTGAGTAGGTTGGGCCTATACTCATTGGAGTTCAGCAGAATGAGAGGTGATCTTATTGAAATATAAGATAATGAAGGGGCTCGACAAGGTGGATGCAGAGAGGATATTTCCACTCATAGGGGAAACTAAAACGAGGGGACATACTCTCAGAATAAGGAGCCGCCGATTTAAAACTGAGATTAGGAGAAATTTCTTCTCTCAGAGGGTTGTAAATCTATGGAATTCTCTGCCCCAGAGAGCTGTGGAGGCTGGGTCATTGAATATATTTAAGGCGGAGATAGACAGATTTTTGAGCGATAAGGGAGTAAAGGGTTATGGGGAGCGGGCAGGGAAGTGGAGCTAAGTCCAAGATCAGATCAGCCATGATCTTATTGAATGGCGGAGCAGGTTCGAGGGGCCAAATGGCCTACTCCTGCTCCTATTTTTTATGTTCTTATCAAAATTCATAGCTGGCATGAACTGTGAGTGCTTAAGAGGTACCAAACCTATACTAGGGACAGGTTATCTATGCAGTTGCCGGTTCCGGGCCAGTGCCACTTATATGCCTTCTCCGGCCATGCAAATGAGCCTGTGCCCAGGATTTGGAACTGGATCTTTGGCTGGGGCTTATGGTAGTTGTTCCACACTGCTGTATCTTCACCCGTGGATCAGATCTTTCAGAACTTTGTAGCCCAGGACTTTTACAGCTGCCAAGAAAATACATCTATTTAGAATGAGGTATTTTGGATTCTGTGAGATGTGCCACAAATGTCTTCATGTGGGGTATTCCAAAACTAAGGGTCATAAGACAGTCATTAATAAATCCAATGAAGAATTCAGAAGAAGCTTCTTTCCTCAGAGAGTGGTAACAATGTGGAACTCGCTACCACATGAAGTGGTTGAGGTACATAGCATAGATGCATTTAAGGGGAGAAAGAAATGGAAGGATATGTTGATAGAAACATAGAAACATAGAAAATAGGTGCAGGAGTAGGTCATTCGGCCCTTCTAGCCTGCACCGCCATTCAATGAGTTCATGGCTGAACATGCAACTTCAGTACCCCATTCCTGCTTTCTCGCCATACCCCTTGATCTCCCTAGTAGTAAAGACTTCATCTAACTCCTTTTTGAATATATTTAGTGAATTGGCCTCAACACATTTCTGTGGTAGAGAATTCCACAGGTTCATCACTCTCTGGGTGAAGAAGTTTCTCCTCATCTCGGTCCTAAATGGCTTACCCCTTATCCTTAGACTGTGACCCCTGGTTCTGGACTTCCCCAACATTGGGCACATTCTTCCTGCATCTAACCTGTCTGAACCCATCAGAATTTTAAACGTTTCTATGAGGTCCCCTCTCATTCTTCTGAACTTCAGTGAATAAAAGCCCAATTGATCCAGTCTTTCTTGATAGGTCAGTCCTGCCATCCCGGGAATCAGTCTGGTGAACCTTCGCTGCACTCCCTCAATAGCAAGAACGTCCTTCCTCAAGTTAGGAGACCAAAACTGTACACAATATTCCAGGTGTGGCCTCACCAAGGCCCTGTAGAACTGTAGCAACACCTCCCTGCCTCTGTACTCAAATCCCCTCGTTATGAAGGCCAACATGCCATTTGCTTTCTTAACCACCTGCTATACCTGCATGCCAACCTTCAATGACTGATGTACCATGACACCCAGGTCTCGTTGCACCTCCCCTTTTCCTAATCTGTTACCATTCAGATAATAGTCTGTCTCTCTGTTTTTACCACCAAAGTGGATAACCTCACATTTATCCACATTATACTTCATTTGCCATGCCTTTGCCCACTCATCTAACCTATCCGAGTCACTCTGCAGCCTCATAGCATCCTCCTTGCAGCTCACACTGCCACCCAACTTAGTGTCATCCACAAATTTGGGGATACTACATTTAATCACCTCATCTAAATCATTAATGTACAGTGTAAACAGCTGGGGCCCCAGCACAGAACCTTGCGGTACCCCACTAGTCACTGCCTGCCATTCTGAAAAGTACCCATTTACTCCTACTCTTTGCTTCCTGTCTGACAACCAGTTCTCAATCCATGTCAGCACACTACCCCCAATCCCATGTGCTTTAACTTTGCACATTAATCTCTTGTGTGGGACCTTGTCGAAAGCCTTCTGAAAGTCCAAATATACCACATCAACTGGTTCTCCCTTGTCCACTCCACTGGAAACATCCTCAAAAAATTCCAGAAGATTTGTCAAGCATGATTTCCCTTTCACAAATCCATGCTGACTTGGACATATCATGTCACCTCTTTCCAAATGCGCTGCTATGACATCCTTAATAATTGATTCCATCATTTTACCCACTACTGAGGTCAGGCTGACCGGTCTATAATTCCCTGTTTTCTCTCTCCCTCCTTTTTTAAAAAGTGGGGTTACATTGGCTACCCTCCACTCCATAGGAACTGATCCAGAGTCAATGGAATGTTGGAAAATGACTGGCAATGCATCCGCTATTTCCAAGGCCACCTCCTTAAGTACTCTGGGATGCAGTCCATCAGGCCCTGGGGATTTATCGGCCTTCAATCCCATCAATTTCCCCAGCACAATTTCCTGACTAATAAGGATTTCCCTCAGTTCCTCCTCCTTACTAGACCCTCTGACCCCTTTTATATCCGGAAGGTTGTTTGTGTCCTCCTTAGTGAATACCGAACCAAAGTACTTGTTCAATTGGTCTGCCATTTCTTTGTTCCCCGTTATGACTTCCCCTGATTCTGACTGCAGGGGGCCTATGTTTGTCTTTACTAACCTTTTTCTCTTTACATATCTATAGGAACTTTTGCAATCCGTCTTAATGTTCCCTGCAAGCTTCTTCTCGTACTCCATTTTCCCTGCCCTAATCAAACCCTTTGTCCTCCTCTGCTGAGTTCTAAATTTCTCCCAGTCCCCGGGTTCGCTGCTATTTCTGGCCAATTTGTATCCCACTTCCTTGGCTTTAATACTATCCCTGATTTCCCTTGATAGCCACGGTTGAGCCACCTTCCCTTTTTTATTTTTACGCCAGACAGGAATGTACAATTGTTGTAGTTCATCCATGCGGTCTCTAAATGTCTGCCATTGCCCATCCACAGTCAACCCCTTAAGTATCATTTGCCAATCTATCCTAGCCAATTCACGCCTCATACCTTCAAAGTTACCCTTCTTTAATTTCTGGACCATGGTCTCTGAATTAACTGTTTCATTCTCCATCCTAATGTAGAATTCCACCATAGTATGGTCACTCTTCCCCAAGGGGCCTCGCACAACGAGATTGTTAATTAATCCTCTCTCATTACACAACACCCAGTCTAAGATGACCTCTCCCCTAGTTGGTTCCTTGACATATTGGTCTAGAAAACCATCCCTTATGCACTCCAGGAAATCCTCCTCCACCATATTGCTTCCAGTTTGGTTAGCCCAATCTATGTGCATATTAAAGTCACCCATTATAACTGCTGCACCTTTATTGCATGCACCCCTAATTTCCTGTTTGATGCCCTCCCCAACATCACTACTACTGTTTGGAGGTCTGTACACAACTCCCACTAATGTTTTTTGCCCTTTGGTGTTCTGCAGCTCCACCCATATAGATTCCACCTCAGTGTGAGATGAAGTAAATAGAGTGGGACGAGGCTCGTGTGGAGCACAAACACTGGCACAGACCAGTTGGTCCGAATAGCCAGTTTCTGTAATGTAAATTCTATGTAATTCTATGTAAGCACCTTTCTGAAAACTGTACACAAACGAGAACACGCTTCCTCTCAATGCACACTGAATACACTTTTGAAAATTATGACAATTTTTGACAACCTCTTATTTAAAAGGTCTCTGCTCTTAAAATGTTTATGTCACAGATGAAGTATACTTTCTTGGTGCTGCTATTACTGGTGATGCATTCTGCATTTTAAAAAATTCAATGGTAACATTAAAATAATCAGAGCATCAACCGGCCTGAAGTTCGGAGATGATGAAGCAGTAGCACCACGAGAACGAGACTCATTGGTGTCAAAGATGAGCCTATGCACTTCTGGAGACAATACTAAATGGGTTTTGAGCTTTGTGATAAATTATTAATTTACACACTGGTGAGCGTTAAGGTGGATTATTGTCCCCAGAAAGATATGGGACATTGGGAATAATCTTGGAACACTCACAGGATTTTCAGGAGGAGGCAATATTTCTCCCAAGGTGTGAACATGCATAAAGGTGTGATCTGTGTCTGTGTGAAATTATGGTCCATACTGACCCAAATAGTCATTGTACACATATACAGCAGGGTCTTTATTCAACAAAAAACAAGATTTACAAATAAATTGATGATCCCCAGCCTCTCCCACCACAAACAATCAATCCCTTGAAGTTTACATGTGAAATATCCTTAAACCAGTTTTTTCCATTTGTATTCCACACTCACTAGTGTGAGTTTACAATGGCTTCAATGCACATCTTACTATTGTTTACACATTATTACAGATTCCTTTTATTTCAACACTTCTTTATACTCTGGAACATTTTATTTTACAATAATTTCAAATGTTCTCTTTAACTATAAGTTTGGTCTGCTCAGACTATTTACAACGGGTAAATCTCCTGCGAGAGAAACCTTGGTTATGCCACACTTCGGACAAGGTTCAGAGATGGAGCAAGAGCAGCTACAAATATTTTTTACCACAGAAGTTCAATATCAATTGAAGTGCTTGACAAGTGATCAGGACTGTCATTTTGTTCATGTAGGATTTTGCAAGCAAAATTACCTCTAAATCTACTGTACATGCAGACTTATTCCTGGTGATGCATCTGCATTAATGTTTTGTTTCTACAATTTAATACAATATACCTTATTTACCTCTTTTATCAAAAATGCAACATTTTTAACTACCATAAAAATATTCCAAAGTTCTAAAGAAAATGTCAATTCTGCATTTTTAAAATTTATGTAAACTTATATTTTACCCAGATTAAATCTGTTGAATGTTGCACGGTTTGAATATGGTTTATTAAAATGTGTTAATTAAAAATACGACCTTTAGAAAGTATTTATGTACAATACAAGGGGCAATTTTAACTCTCCCTTATTGGCTGGAACAGAGCGGGGACTAGTTAAAATGGAGCAGCTCCATTTCCTGCTCCGGTCCTGTTGATCTGCAATTTTACCGCTGCAGGTTTGATGGAAGATTAGGCTTCCTCTGGATTCTGGTAGGAACCTCATTAATAAGCGCAAATCCAGGTCCCATCAGGTACATGGGATCCCGGTGAAATTTTTTACCTTCTCCTGAAGGGTACACCTGCCACAGCCAGCCCCCGCTCGCTCACCCCCCCACCCCAGGTGAAGCTGCTCCTCCGGGACCCAGGCTCACCACCCATCCCCACTGCCTGCGATACCCTCGCCACACCTACATTGCCACATACACTTTGCTGCCAGCAGTCTTCTCTCAATGCCAGTGGGTGGCCTCCAGACGGCCCAATCTTCATCTACCTGCCACCGCCCAGATGCTGCTTATCACTGGAAATGGCTGAGTGGCTGACCCACTCCCAAGTGAAATTGCCCTCCACTCCTGCCGGCTTCCTTCCGGCAGTTAAATCCTGCAATCCTTCACTTTAGAAATTGCATGAATGAAATCTAATTCAGGCCAAGTCAGCAAGTTAGAATATTGACATTCCTTTCTCGAACTTTGAAGAGAGGTCAAGGCTAAATTACATTGTCTTTATGTTAATGTTAACATATAAAATGCAAATAAATCTGTTATAAAATATAGAAATTGCAGGTATGGTGTGCACAATTTAGAGAACTGGATGGATCAATATGCTATATTTGTTAGTGAATCATACAGAGGAACTTTCTAGGCTTGATCCCTGGTCCATGCTGAGTTATCTGACCTCATCCAGGGTAGCATTCAGATGCTGCAAATGCCATTAATGCCTCTGGGAAACAAAGGGAAAGTAGCAGCCAGGGTTGCTGCTTCCAATTGTGGAAAATGCACTTCTGTCAATGTCAGATGCCGACAGGGTCAGGTGCAGCTATGATGTACCCCTATGGTTAAATAACCTATCGACTAATCATAATGACCACTGAAGTGAGGAAAGCTTATTGGCACCATCAGAACGGCAGTGTAGTATGGGTGATTTATCTTCAGGAGAACATGGGAGAAAACTGGTTGGGGAGGAGAGGAGAAGGAAAGGAATAGAAGAGCAAGGGCATAGAAGTTCTACCTTTGCGCACACAGAAAAGTGGGAGGTAGAGAATAGAGGAAGAGATAAATGGCAATTGAGAAATATCATCAATCAACCAGAAAAAGAAAGATTTGTATTTATATAGCGCCTTTCACAACCTCAGGATGTCCCAAAGGGCTTCACAGCCAATGAAATATTTTTGAAGTGTCGTCACTGTTTAATGTAGAAAATGCGGCAGCCAGAACAATCAGACAAATGACAGATGGCTGTGAAGAGTAAGGGGACAAATTCAACTAACAGCCATCCATTTTCATCTAAATAATGGGTGGCCAGCAGTTGAGAATTGGGGGGAAAACCTCGGTTACCCTTTTGACTTCCAAGGCCTGCCTGATTGGATATTCAGGCGAGCCGGTAAATGGGCATGCAGTGTGGCCACCTGGAGCAGACGAAAGGCTGCTTGAATATGCAAATTAGGGCTCTAACCAGTTGTAGGACTCCAATTGCAAAGTTCCGATACAAATTGGTGAAAGCTTGTGCCGTGCTCTTCCTAGCTGCACCAGACACTGAGTGGCCCAACTAACAGTCCTTAAACATCAGCAATTCAAAAAAGGCCGAAGGAATCCTTAACTTTTATTTTTGTGTTGCAGGTGTGCTCCTCCTGGGCCCATAATAATCTCTGTCCGTGGCCAGCACTCTCAAGGTCCTTCCTGGGATTGCCTCCTCCCCCAAGACCCTAGTTGCCGGCCAGCACCACATGTGAACCAGCCGATTTCCCACCTTCCCAGGCAGGAGAGCTGCAGCGGGGCATCAGCAGCTCGCAGGTGAGATTGAAACAAGATCCGAAGCCAACTTTGGCTCAGGCCTCAGGCCGGTATGGACCAGAAGGTAGAGCCATTGCTCTGCTAACTTTGTATCCGTTTTGGGCGCCAGTCAAATATCTTGGTCTAGGTTTTCAAAAAGGAATAAAATGCATTCTATCAAAATTTAGTTGGACAGTTGCTTCAGAATTTTTAAGATATAATCAGCAGTTTGCTGACAGTGCCTAATATTGGTTCTGAGTGACATTCATTGTTGTTTTCTTTTGTTTTGTAAGAAAACCTTTGGAACAGTCTTCAAGTATTTCAAGTGCATTTAACTTTCCAATGAACAACTGCCTATTTTATCTATCATTTACCCATCCCTTTTCTCTCCCTTCTTGGATCCTCTCTAAGTCACCAGAGATTTAACATAATGTCCATATTCTCCTAAATCCTAATACTTTGGAGTATGCTTGTGAATCCAATGTATTAAAATGTTCTAATTCATGAATTTGAACTCTGCAATAAACTGTATATATATTAAAATGGTCCCTGACATTCTGCTCAGGGCAATTCTATACACACCTTGCTTTCCATAGTGAACCCCACATGACTAACCTGACACATGTATTATTACAGGAAGAAAGATCAAGTAAATGTTTCAATCTTCAGCACTATTGATGTATCCTGCAAGACCATCAACACATTTCCAATTCTAAATAAAAGAAAAACTCCCATGCAAAGTGCAGAGGAAGTGAGAAAGAGGGAACAGTAGAATTCAAAGGAATACAAACAATGACATTTAAGTCAAAAGCAAAATATTGAAAATGCTGGAAATTTGAAATAAAAACAGGAAATGCTGGAAATACTCAGCAGGTCAGGCAGCAACTGTGGAGAGAGAAAAAGAGTTAATGTTTCAGGTGAGCAAGTTTCACCTGCCCTTTTACCTCCTCCCTTCCCACCATCCAGGGCCCCAAATACTCCTTCCAAGTGAAACAGCGATTTACTTGTGCTTCTTTCAATTTAATATACTGTATTCGCTGCTCACGATGCAGCCTCCTCTACATTGGGGAGACTAAATGCAAATTGAGTGACCGCTTTGCAGAATACCTCCATTCAGTCCACAAACGTGAACCTAAAATTCCCATTGCTTATCATGTTAATTCTCTGTCCTACTCCCATTCTAACCTCTCTGTCCTCAGCCTCCTGCACTGTTCCAATGAAGTTCAACGTAAGCTCAAGGAATAGCATCTCATCTTTCGATTAGACACTTTACAGCCTTCCAGACTCAACATTGAGTTCAACAATTTCAGATCATAACCACTGCTCCCATTTTTTAAGAGAGCAGCTATTGGTAATGATTCTGCTGTTGCCATTTACAGCTCCTCTAGCTTCTTTTGTGTAACTATTAGTCTGTTTCGTTACTTTTCTCATTACCCATCTACCCGTTTGTCATTTAATCTCTCCTGCCTTCCATCCTATCACAGACTTCCTTTTTGGTCTTTCTTCCCCTCCCCTTTTTCCGTGCCTCTGCATTTGCTTAAAACCTGTTATGATATATTCTTTACAACATCACTAAGCACACTACATGCAAGATGCCTCTACAGAAAAGTATTGTATGACTTTGTCACATGAAATTTTATTGTATTTACTTCAGCAGTTGCATTACCACAGTCGTCTACGAGGTGGAACAGTAGTCCACTAGGGGAAGCTCTAACTACATTTCTCCCTCCTTAATGAAGAAGTAATCATAACAAAATAATCATCATACATAACTTGCATGATTATACACAGCAAAAGATATGAAGTTATTTTGCCATATTTACTAATCAAACTTAACTACTTGTTTAAGAAATAAAGAAATAAAGGATGGTATCCAATTAAAAACAAAGTGGCCAAAACTAGTGGGAGGACAGAAGATTGGGAAGCTTTTAAAAGCCAGCAAAGAATGACTAAAAAAAATGATTAAGAAAGGGAAGATAGACTATGAAAGTAAGCTAACACGAAATATAAAAACAGATAGCAAGAGTTTCTACACGTATATAAAAAGGAAAAGAGTGGCTAAAGTAAATGTTGGTCCCTTAGAGGACGAAACCAGGGAATTGGTGATGGGGAACATGGCAGAAATTCTGAACAAATATTTTGTATCACTCTTTACAGTAGAGGACACTAAAAATATTCCAACAGTGGATAGTTAAGGGGCTATGGCGCGGAGGAACTTAACACAATCACAATCACAAGATGGTGGTACTCAGTAAGATAATGGGACTAAAGGCAGATAAATCCCCTGGACCTGATGGCTTGCATCCTAGGGTTTTCAGAGAAGTAGCGGCAGGGATAGTGGATGCATTGGTTGTAATTTACCAAAATTCTCTGGATTCTGAGGAGGTCCCAGCAGATTGGAAAACTGCAAATGTAATGCCACTATTTAAAAATGGAGGCAGACAAAAAGCAGGAAACTATAGAACAGTTAACCTAACATCTGTGGTTGAGAAAATGTTGAAGTCCATTATTAAAGAAACAGTAGCAGGACATTTGGAAAAGCATAATTCAGTCAGGAAGTCAGCATGGACTTATGAAGGGGAAGTCATGTTTGACAAATTTACTGGAATTCTTTGAGGATGTAACAGACAGGATGGATAAAGGGGAACCAGTGGATGTGATATATTTGTACTTCCAGAACTCATTTGACAAGGTGCCACATAAAAGGTTACTGCATAAGATAAATGTTCACGGGGTTGGGAGTAATATATTAGCATCGATAGAGGATTGGCGAACAAACAGAAAATACTAGCTTTGGGGGCAGTTCAGAGAAGGTTCACTAAGTTGATTCCGGAGATGAAAGGGTTGACTTATGAGGAAAGGTTGAGTAGGTTGGGCCTCTACTCATTGGAATTCAGAAGAGGTGATCTTATCGAAACGTATAAGATTATGAGGGGGCTTGACAAGGTGGATGCAGAGAGGATGTTTCCACTGATAAGGGAGACTAGAACTAGAGGGCATAATCTTAGAATAAGGGGCCGCCTATTTAAAACTGAGACGAGTAGGTATTTCTTCTCTCAGTGGGTTGTAAATCTGTGGAATTTGCTGCCTCAGAGAGCTGTGGAAGCTGGGACATTGAATAAATTTAAGATCGAGATATACAGTTTCTTAACCGATAATGGAATAAGGGGTTATGGGGAGCGGGAAGGAAGTGGCCCTGAGTCCATGATCGGATCAGCCATAATCGTATTAAATAGCAGAGCAGGCTTGAGGGGCCGTATGGCCTACTCCTGCTCCTATTTCTTATGTTCTTATGTCCTTATGTTCTATGTTTTCTGTTTCAAAGAGGATACCTTTGCTTTTGAACAGAACTTTCCAAACTTGGAGTCGAACGTAGACTCATTCTAGCATGAGAAGAGTTTTTTTTCCAAGGCCAATCCTTGATCTATATTTTGACTCTCTATAACTTCAGACTGTTTGTCCACCTGACTCAGATTCAGACTTAAATTCTGACTTTCTCTTCAACTTGTTTCTCATACATCTGATGTAGGATTTGCTGCTGGTATTCTACTTGTAACACGACTATCTGAATCATCAGAAATAATCAAATCATTCCAACTTTCAATTCCTTCTACATCTGTAGGTAAAATATGATCTATGTGAACAAAGCTAACCTGTCCATGAGCAAACATCTTCACTACTCTTCCTGGTAACCATTTTAACCATTTATGGTGATGGTTCTTCACTCTCACCTTCTGATTCAATTGTACACTTCTCTCTCTTACTCTACTTCTATCACGATTCTCTTTCTGTCTTGATTGTTTCTTTTCTACTGACTGCACGTGTTCTACCAGTAGTTGTATGAGGAGTATTACGATAAGTCTTGTCCATTGCAGTAATGATGGCAGAGTGGGATGGAGGAATTTCAGCCTCACCGTGTTGTCCAGAATTGAATGAGAAGACAGTGTAACAGGTTATAACAGAGAATGGAGGGGGCAAACCCAAACATTTGTAGACTGGAGTGAGAATTTTATGAAGAAAAATGTATTCCTTGATATATTAATTTCCAGCTCTACAGTGTCGCTGTTTACAGTAGGTGGTGGTGAGCCGCCTTCTTAAATTGCTGCAGTCCATGTGGTAAAGGTACCACTGTTGGAGGGGCAGTACTGAGGGGCCAACATATGCAGCATTTTCTATAGACCAGCCGAAAGGACCCCGCACCGGCCTGCTCCTATCCCGGGCCGAAAGGACCCCGCACCGGCCTGCTTCTAACCCAGGCTGAAAGGATCCCACACCGGCCCGCTCCTATCCCGGGCCGAAAGGACCCCGCACCGCCGCTTATATCCTGGGCCCAAAGGACCCCCGCACCAGCCTGCGGCTCCTGTTTGGGGCTTGTGGCCTACACCGGGACATCATCCAAGGTAGAGAAGTTTGGTTGATTAGTGTTCCTGCCACTACGAGACACCGAGAATCGGACACCGGGAGTCCGACACTCCGGGAACCCATCTGGTTCACTAATGTCCTTTAGTGAACATGTGACTCCAGACCCATAGCAATGCCTAGCAAGCAACTCAAAGGCAATTTGGGAGGGGCAATAAATGCTGGTCTTGCAAGTGATGCCCACATCTTGTGAATTAATTGAATAAAAAGCTGTTTTAACTTAATATTGGCACACCATTTGCGAATGTATAGTTGGAACGTCTGTATAGTCTGGTTCACCGTTGGCATAAATAGTGTTCTTCAACGGTGGCATTGTAAAATCATGACGTGAATTGGATAATATAGAGCTCCTTATTTTACATTGGAGAAAACACAATGGGGGTGAATTATCTAGGGACTTCTCCCACTCTGCTGCCATGACATCAGCGGAGATTTGTTAGAAACCCTGTTTATGTGCGGAAACAGGGTCTCCACAAAACCTCCACCGAAGTTACGGTGACAGAGCAGAGGAATCCCTGAGGAATGTTACTCCACTGTCACATCACTTGGTTAGTCCTTGGAGGAACCAATACAGTCAGAATAATTTTGAATTTATCAGCCCTATCCTGGGATTTTCACAATTAGTCACACAAATGTCAGGAAATGCATGCATTACCAAGACAACGGTAATACTTACTGTTGAGACTGCCACTAATTGGTCATAGTAGACAGGTATCTATACAGAGAAACTTTAAGGCAGGTTTCAGACAGATTTCACTACACATGTAATACCATGATCATTATTTCCGATTAACATTAAAGGCTGATCTTGCACTCTTTGAGACATTTTGAACACAATGGCTACCTAGAATGACTATGCAGCAGACTAATCGAGGGTTGAGACTATCATAAGCTTAAGCACACATTTAAGAATAACTTTTTTCTGAATCAAGAATTAGGATTGCTACCCAATAATAATTCTTGGCATCTAATATTTGTTTTTATAGAGTGTACTCTTTGAATTTCATGGAGGAGGAATTATTCAGTCTTGGTCCTATTTTAGTTCCAATAACAGCTGTCTAGCACGCTTGCTAACCTGCTCTATCTCACTCTATTCATTCAGACTGAAGTATTAACATATCTTGATTGCAAGCTGATGGAGGAATAATTTGCAGTTGATTATCAGGGTGTTCAATGGTCAGTGTATATTATATTTCAAAAGCTTATTTTAAGGTACTCATTATAGGTGCGAATAAATTTATGTATTGATTCAGATTCACAGCTTTGCCAGGGTAATCCTTGTGTATATCATAATCACAAATGGTCATTCTCAACTTATCCTTACTCAATCAAAATTGTGATGTTTCTGTGACAGCTACAGAGTCTGATTTATCTACATCAAATGCCCCATTGACATATGCTTCCTTTATCTTCATTTCCTCTTTCTCAGATGCTGCAGTTTCCAAAGCAAATGGATTCACTATATCAATGCCACTTGTGAGGTCCATCTGCTGCAGTTCTTTTCTGGATAGCTTCTCCACAATTCCAGCTCCAAAAGAATCTCCAAGTACGTTCACCATAGTCCGAAACCGATCCCTGAGGAAGTAAACATGAGAGGTTATGGATCAAGAGCAGGCAGAATGAGTATTAGTGCAAAGTGAGGTAGACTATTTTCTGACTATTCTATCTGTAATAAGATATAATTCTGAAGTAGTTTGGACATCCATGATTTTTATACACTTTTGCATAAACTACAAATATAATTTTTTTCTATTTAGTTTGTTATCAATTTCACGGTTTCCAAAAGCACTTTTTGGAATCCAGTGATTGTTACAAATATTTGACTTTTGTGTTGCTACTCTCTCGAGTTCAGGATCTCCAGCCACTTCTGTAAATGAACCTCATGTCTCCAATGATCCTGAGTGTACCTTTCTACTGCTCAATATCTAGTTAAACAATAGTCTGATCCAGAGATCATAAAATAGAACACGTGTATTCTGCTCCTGTAATTTTCCACAAGCCACCGTGTGCATCCACCTACCTTTACGAAAGAAACCCTAGCGGGAGGATACATGATTTTTAGCCTGCAAATTGGTTTTATTTGACATGAAGTTCATGACTAAACAGAATACAGTTTTCACAGTGAGAGCCATTAATTTTCTCTTTGTTCCATGAAAATAACAAAAACATAAACTTCACTGACACTCTGGTCAAATGGCAGCTTTGAAGCTAACTAATCCTAAACTAACTAGCTCTCTATTTTTTGGTTATAAGCTGCACGGGTTTGTGCACCAATCTGTCTGAGAGACAGGGATGGAGAAAAAAGCTGGCCGCTTAAGAAAAATGTCTGTGGTGGGGGGGTGGGGGGTTGCGAAGATTAGCCCACCGAGCTCTCAATCAAAGTTACCTCTGATCAAAATGCTTCTTTCTCATGTGATTGCCAAAATGTCTTAGCTAAGCCCTCTGCTGATTGCAATGAATGAACCAATGCCTGGTTGTTTAGGTGTCTGAGGAAACCAATGCGTTATTTACAGTCTCTGTCACAGATGGAGCAGGTGGTGGTTGGAGGGACGGGTGGGTGGGGTTGTCGTGCGTTCCTTCTGCTGTTTGTGCTTGGCTTCCGCGTGCTCCTGGTGAAAAGACTCAAAGTGTTCGGTGCCTTCTCGGATGCTTATCCTCCACTTTGAGCGGTCTTGGGCCAGGGATTCCCAAGTGTCGGTGAGAATGTTGCACTTTGTTAAGGAGGATTTGAGGGTGTCCTTGAAGCGTTTTCTCTGCCCACTTGGAACTCGCTTGCCGTGTCGGAGCTTGGAGTAGAGCACTTGTTTCGGGAGTCTAGTGTCGGGCATGCTGCCAATGTGGCCTGCCCAACGGAGCTGATCGAACGCGGTCAATGCTTTGATGCTGGGGATGTTGACATGGTGCGCCTCTCCTGCCAATGGATTTGCAGGATTTTGTGGAGGCAGCGTTGGTGGTACTTCTCCAGTGCTTTAAGGTGCCTACTGTACATAGTCCATGTCTCTGAGGAATATAGGAGGGCAGGTATCACTACTGCTCTGTAGACCATGAGCATGGTGCTGGGTTTGAGATCCTGGTCTTCTACTTTTATGCTCATGGTAAAATAATTGATGGCCTATATAGGTAGTTACACAAGAATTTTCTGGTCAGCTCATTTGTATATTTATTGGAATAGTGATTGGCGTAAAACCTTTGTAAAATGGGAATAGTGTTCTGAGGTGATGGAAATTAGTGTGAAGAATCGAGAAAGCTAGCTGAAGATTGTAGCAGCAGTTTAGGTGAGCAGCAAGTCAGAAAGGAACTGACCTTGGTTCACTCAGTTGACTGCAAGCTTATCTGGATATCTCATCACTGTTTTTGTGCCACTTTTCAAGAATGTTTAACACAGGATCGGCTGGCACAGGAAGCCAACAAGAGACCAGGGCACAGCATGGCAACACAGACGTCTGGCTGTTTGTGGCAGAAAGTCTATCAAAAATATCACTCTTGCTATATTGTGTGAGTGGAATCAACACCGAGTGCCACTCTCTCACCCCCAGGGCTACACGTCAATGCTGCAAAAAATACAATGGCCTGTTCAGGGCAGACAAGGTAACACACTGGCCACTCTCCCTTTTTTTGCTTGGGAACCCCAGGTACCAGCCCACTCTTCAACTTCTAAAAGTAACAGTTGTACATCTAACCTTTCACAATGCACTCTGGTTAAGGGGCATTAAATTGGAATCTTAATTATGACCACCCATCTCCCCTAACAGAATACAAAAGCAAAGTATTGTGGATGCTGGAATCTGAAATAAAAATAGAGAATTTCTCAGTGGGTCAGGCAGCATCTGTGGAGAGAAAAACAGCCTGACCCACTGAGATTTCCAGAATTCTCTGTCTTTATCCCCGAACAGAATGTTTCCTCATTCCCAAGACGGTAATGTTCATCAATTCTTAGCTAGCACACTCCTTTCCTGAAGATCCACCACCAGCAACTTGGGTTACAGGAGAAGGATTAGGAAAATGATAATAATGAAGATGAGCAGCAGGACATACATTTCTTCATCATTGACTATGACAATAATGATGAAGAGGACCAGGCCACACAGGTGTTTCTGGAGCATAATCTTCTCCATGTTTCTCTGCCCAAACCCCTCAATGTACACATAAGAACATAAGAACATAAGAATTAGGAACAGGAATAGGACATCTAGCCCCTTGAGCCTGCTCCGCCATTCAAAAAGATCATGACTGATCTGGCCGTGGACTCAGCTCCACTTACCCGCCCGCTCCCCGTAACCCTTAATTCCCTTATTGGTTAAAAATCTATCGATCTGTGATTTGAATACATTCAATGAGCTAGCCTCAACTGCTTCCTTAGGAAGAGAATTCCACAGATTCACAACCCTCTGGGAGAAGAAATTCCTTCTCAACTCGGTTTTAAATTGGCTCCCCGTATTTTGAGGCTGTGCCCCCTAGTTCTAGTCTCCCCGACCAGTGGAAACAACCTTTCTGCCTCTATCTTGTCTATCCCTTTCATTATTTTAAATGTTTCTATAAGATCACCCCTCATCCTTCTGAACTCCAACGAGTAAAGACCCAGTCTACTCAATCTATCATCATAAGGTAACCCTCTCATCTCCGGAATCAGCCTAGTGAATCGGCTCTGTACCCCCTCCAAAGCTAGTATATCCTTCCTTAAGTAAGGTGACCAAAACTGCACGCAGTACTCCAGGTGCGGCCTCACCAATACCCTATACAGTTGCAGCAGGATCTCCTTGCTTTTGTATTCCATCCCTCTCGCAATGAAGGCCAACATTCCATTCGCCTTCCTGATTACCTGCTGCACCTGCAAACTAACTTTTTGGGATTCATGCACAAGGACCCCCAGGTCCCTCTGCACCACAGCATGTTGTCATTTCTCCCATTCAAATAATATTCCCTTTTACTGTTTTTTTTCCCAAGGTGGATGACCTCACATTTTCCGACATTGTATTCCATCTGCCAAACCTTAGCCCATTCGCTTAACCTATCTAAATCTCTTTGCAGCCTCTCTGTGTCCTCTACACAACCCGCTTTCCCACTAATCTTTGTGTCATTTGCAAATTTTGTTACACTACACTCTGTCCCCTCTTCCAGGTCATCTATGTATATTGTAAACAGTTATGGTCCCAGCACCGATCCCTGTGGCACACCACTAACCACCGATTTCCAACCCGAAAAGGACCCATTTATCCCGATTCTCTGCTTTCTTTTAGCCAGCCAATTCTTGATCCATGCTAATACATTTCCTCTGACTCCGCATACCTTTATCTTCTGCAGTAACCTTTTGAGTGGCACCTTATCGAATGCCTTTTGGAAATCGAAATACACCACATCCATCGGTAAACCTCTATCCACCATGCTCGTTATATCCTCAAAGAATTCCAGTAAATTAGTTAAACATGATTTCCTCTTCATGAATCCATGTTGCGTCTGCTTGATTGCACTATTCCTATCTAGATGTCCCGCTATTTCTTCCTTATTGATAGCTTCAAGCATTTTCCCCACTACAGATGTTAAACTAACCGGCCTATAAGTTACCTGCCTTTTGTCTGCCCCCTTTTTTAAACAGAGGCGTTACATTAGCTGCTTTCCAATCCGCTGGTACCTCTCCAGAGTCCAGAGAATTTTGGTAGATTATAACGAATGCATCTGCTATAACTTCCGCCATCTCTTGGAATCCACGATGTCACTGCTTCTCACTCCCAGACACCAGGTTAGATACTTTCACCCAGGGGCAATTAGATAGTATTAGTGACAGTTAGGTGCAGGGGGATTTACGAAGCATGTGGACTGCGTGAGGATGTGCCACATTCCAAGTGGAAACAGGAGACAGCTGCCTATGGCTTTGCAGTCATGGGATCTAAACCTCATGGATACTTGTCTGAAAAGATGAATGTTCTCGGAATATTGGCTGCTAAATTGAATAGCCCCTGAAAACAGGCACGGAGACCTTGATGTGCAGTTAACCCGTGCCCTTTGATTGAAATGCAGGCAGCACGCCATCTTCATGCTGCTCTGACCAGCATGATTGCTGCGTTCAACCAGCACTAACCATGTTGTTCATTATCTGCATACCTCAACAGCGGGCCCAAAATCATAACTTCCTAGCACCACTTAAAAGCTAAACTGCTTTGCCTAAAGCTAGGCATCACCTCTTAAAGGGGAGATGCATTGTGGCTGAAGCAGGTGCTGGGAGTCATGCAGGAAGTGAATCTGACCTGGGAAACAATGAAGAATGACACAACATGGGAGAGAGCAGGCTCCAAGGTTTTCAGACACTGCAATGGAGATCTTGGTGAAGGAGGTAGAAAGGAGGAGAGACGTCCTGTATCTGAAACAATGGACTTTAAACTGAGATCTTGCTAATATCTGCCTGGAAGGAGCCAGGTGTTAAAAGTTCATAGCCACGGTCACCTTCACAGCCACTGGCAATGTTGTCCTTGCCCTGTTCTGAGGTTGGAGTTGTGGCTGCCGCAGTTGGCAGATTTCGATGAAGACCTCCTTAGTGAAGTGCAGACATCTTACACATGGTTCCTCGCTGAGGTTCAGGTAGGAGAATTGCTCCCTGAACCCCCTGGGCGGATGTGGCTCCTGCTGAGAGCCCTTCTCCTCCTCCCTCTTCTAGCAGCTTGCCCTGCTCTGTGTGACCTCTGCTCATTCTCTCTGTCATACTTGATTCCAAGAGGAAGGCCGACTAGTGTGCCCATGTCTGGGAGCATCTGGTTTGTGTAGAAGCCTTGAAGTCAGCAAAAAGTATTTCAGCACCTGCCACACCACTCCCTGTAAACTTTTGAAACAACTACAGAAAGCTCTAAAAACATGCAGAATTGTAGCAACAGCCAGAAGAAATCAACCAGCAACTAACCTGTAAGGAGTTAATGATCCCCTTAAATTGCACTGGTAGGGGGTTCTTCCTTCTACTGAACCTGTGTTTAGCTGTGCGAGCTTAAGAGGGAGCATTGGTTGGAGCATTGAGCTACAAAATGGCAGCCCTGGTGTCAAATCAGCATTGCACACTGATTGACGTCATGATCTGCCTGCTCTGCATACTTCCGGTGGATATTCACTGCGCATTCGCTAATGCCTGTGCCAAGGTGCCTTCCGGCACGATTCACATCACATGTGTACGTGTGTGCCACAGACATCATTTTGGAGCTCTAAGGGCACTCAGAGTGCCCACGAAATGCACGCTACTGAGCCCAATTTCTCCCCCACAGTACCTAAGTGCTGGTGCTTAGCTCAGTCGCGAAGGATGTGCAGCTACTGACATGTGTGACTCTTAAGTCAGCAGCTCTCATTTGAGGCAAAATCAGGAAAGCTATTTGCAGACATCAATGGAGATTTCCTTCAGAGCACTGCATCAGCAGCACCCAATGGGTGATATTCAGCTGTGGCTCAGTGGGTAGCACTCTCATCTCAGAGTCAGAAGGTTGTGGGTTCAAAGTCCCACTCCAGGGACTTGAGCACCAAAAATCTAGGCTGACACTCCAGTGCAGTGCTGAGGGAGGGAGTGCTGCACTGTCTTTCGGATGAGATGTAAATAATCCCATGGCACTATTTCGAAGAAGAGCAGGGGAGTTATCCCCAGTGCTCTGGCCAATATTTATCCCCAATCAACATAACAAAAACAGATTATCTGGTCATTATCACTTTGCTGTTAGTGGGAGCTTGCTTGTGTGCAAATTGGTTGCCGTGGTTCCCACATTACAATAGTGACTACACTCCAAAAAGTTCTCCATTGACTGTAAAGCGTTTTGAGATGTCCGGTGGTCATGAAAGATGCTATATAAATGAAAGTCTTTCTTTCTTTTACCCAGGAGCAAGCTCCAGATATGCAGCCAGGAGCAAACTGCTGTGGAGCGAAGGCCACCTCAGTCCCATGAGCTTTTTGTAGAGCATGAACAGCCAACCATCTCTTAGACTGGCCCTCAGACTACAACTAGAAGTACTAGAACAGGTAAAAGAAAGTCGTGTAGCTATCTAGGGAAAGCAGAATGGTGGGAAAGAGTAGGTTGGCTTGTGTTCACTTTGGACTTTAATCTAATAAAACAGAATATGCACTGACATCAGGCTTTGTTATTTATGGTCATACAGGAAAAGGATGCATTTATTTGGTGCAGACTTATTAAATCAGGTAGTGATTATTAGCACTCTCATGTAGAGAGCTATTATGTTGTAAGATGGATAGTGGATTGAGGGAATGTTCCATTATTTGAAAGTGGGAAGACAGAGATAGGCTCTGGTGTCAAAGGTAGACAGTATGATGCAGAAAAGAAGTCTTCAGTAATGAGATATGCTCTAATGCATCAGTCACTGTGGATTCCGAGTGTAGGTCGCAGTGACATTTTCCTCCAATAATTCTACAGACAACAAAGCTAGAGTCACCTCTCCAGCAGTATCAAAGTCCAGATCTTTGTGAATGGTGCAGTTATCAAGAACACAGCAGGTTACAAATATATATGATGCTGCACAGACACTCCCAACCTGTCTAGAGAGCAACAGCATTCTTTTAAGACCCTGATGGTTCTCTCAATGCTTAATCTAGTAGAGGCATGTACCTTGTTGTCGTGTTTCTCTGCTGTTCGGGCAACTCTTAGTCATTAACCATGGAGCAGTGATAGGCTTTGCCATCCAGAAGCCATCCATTGTCATGATTGTCTTCCCTGGAGCAGTCAGAGAGGGCCAACACTTGATGGATGAATGCATTGTGACTACTTTGAGCATATTTCACATTGACATGTTGGCACACACAATATGTACACTGAGGAAGTGCAGTTTTTGAGGTAGTTGAGGGGGCGTACCGTGGGAGCTTGCAAAGCAACTTGGGCACCATCGATTCCATCCTGGACCTTGGGGAAGCCAGCAACCTCATAAAACTGGATGACCCTATCTTGCTGCTGCCTTTCTGTGATGCCAAAGGTGATGAATTCTTCAGCTCTTTTGTAAAGTGTGCCAGTCACTTGAAGAAAACATATCCATACCGCAGCCTGGCTGATATTAAAGATTCCTCCACAGCAATCCCTCAGGCTCCTTTAATTTGATATTGGTCCCACAGACACACTACCTTCCTATCAATGATGTTGTTCTTGACCTGCATACTCTAGAACTTTTATTACACTGAACAAAAACAGTAAAAATGGTGCAAAAAAACATGCATCTTGACCATTGGAGACAATTCTCTTTTCCACCCCACAATTAGAATGAAAAGTACATTTTGTTTTTCTACGAGAAGAAACTTTTTCTTCATGGACACTTACAGAAGCCAATCTACGGCAATGATCAGAGTGACGTCATTAGCAGGTAATCCAACTGCAGTAAGAACAATCACCATGGTGACCATTCCAGCCTGAGGAACTCCAGCTGCTCCTATACTAGCTGCTGTTGCCGTAATACTAGAAATAAACAGACGCACATTTAAAAGTTCAATTGAAAAACATTGTGATCATACTCCACGTCGTTTGCTAGTGTTCCTTCTATAAGAACAATTCTAAAATCCCATCACATCTCATCCAAAGGCAACACTTTGAAATGGACCGCAACCTCAGGATGTTGTGTATGCGCATCCTAATACAGAAATCCTAAAGTTGCGATCAGTCATTCATTGCTCTGACACTGGCGACCTCCGACCCCCAGCCCCCCCGCCCCTCCCACACACCACACACAGCCAGCAAACAGTGTAATCTGTAAAATCAGGGACATTGATGAAGTATGAGAGGAAGCTTGCTGGGAACATAAAAACTGACTGCAAACGCTTCTTTGGTTTTTGTGAAGAGAAAAAGATTAGTGAAGACTAACGTAGGTCCCTTGCAGTCAGAATCAGGTGAATTTATAATGGGGAACAAAGAAATGGCAGACCAATTGAACAAATACTTTGGTTCTGTCTTCACAAAGGAAGACACAAATAACCTTCCGGAAATACTAGGGGACCGAGGGTCTAGCGAGAAGGAGGAACTGAAGGAAATCATTATTAGTCAGGAAATTGTGTTAGGGAAATTGATGGGATTGAAGGCCGATAAATCCCCGGGGCCTGATAGTCTGCATCCCAGAGTACTCAAGGAAGTGGCCCTAGAAATAGTGGATGCATTGGTGATCATTTTCCAACAGTCTATCGACTCTGGGTCAGTTCCTATGGACTGGAGGGTAGCTAATGTAACACCACTTTTAAAAAAATAGGGAGAGAGAAAACAGGGAATTATAGACTGGTTAGCTGACATCAGTAGTGGAGAAAAGGTTGGAATCAATTTTTAAAGATGAAATAGCAGTGCATTTGGAAAGCAGTGACAGGATTAGTCCAAGTCAGCATGGATTTATGAACGGGAAATCATGCTTGACAAATCTTCTAGAATTTTTTGAGGCTGTAACTAGTAGAGTGGACAAGGGAGAGCCAGTGGATGTGGTGTATTTAGACTTTCAAAAGGCTTTTGACAATGTCCCACACAAGAGATTGGTGTGTAAAGTTAAAGCACATGGTATTGGGGGTAATGTATTGACGTGGATAGAGAACTGGTTGGCAGACAGGAAGCAGAGACTCGGGATAAACGGGTCCTTTTCAGAATGGCAGGCAGTGACTAGTGGGGTGCCCTAGGGTTCAGTGCTGGGACCCCAGCTATTTACAATATACATCAATGATTTAGATGAAGGAATTGAGTGTAATATCTCCAAGTTTGCAGTTGACACTAAGCTGGGTGGCGGTGTGAGCTGTGAGGAGGATGCTAAAAGGCTGCAGGGTGACTTGGACAGGTTAGGTGAGTGGGCAAATGCATGGCAGATACAGTATAATGTGGATAAATGTGAGGTTATCCACTTCGGTGGCAAAAACATGAATGCAGAATATTATCTGAATGGCGGCAGATTACGAAAAGGGGGCGGTGTAATGAGACCTGGGTGTCATGGTACATCAGTCATTGAAAGTTGGCATGGAGGTACAGCAGGTGGTGAAGAAGGCTAATGATATGTTGGTTTGTAGCTAGGGGATTAGGAGCAGGGAGGTCTTACTGAGGTTGTACAAGGTCTTGGTGAGGCCTCACCTGGAATATTGTGTTCAGTTTTGGTCTCCTAATCTGAAGAAGATTGTTCTTGCTATTGAGGGAGTGCAGCGGAGGTTCACCAGACTGATTTCTGGGATGGCAGGGCTGACATATGAGGAGAGAGTGGATCGACTGGGCCTCTATTCACTGGAGTTTAGAAGAATGAGAGGGGTTCTCATAGAAACACATAAAATTCTGACGGGACTGGACAGGTTAGATGCAGGAAGAATGTTCCTGATGTTGGGGAAGTCCAGAACCTGGGGTCACAGTCTAAGGATAAGGGGTTAAGCCATTTAGGACCGAGATGAGGAGAAACTTCTTCACTCAGAGAGTTGTTAACCTGTGGAATGCTCTACCGCAGAGAGTTGTTGATGCCAGTTCATTAGGTATATTTAAGAGGAAGTTAGATATGGCCCTTACGGCTAAAGGGATCAAGGGATATGAAGAGAAAGCAGGAAAGGAGTACCGAGGTGAATGATCAGCCATGATCTTATTGAATGGTATTGCAGGCTCGAAGGGCCGAATGGCCTAATCCTGCACCTATTTTCTATGTTTCTAAAACGTCAGCTCTTCCACGGTAATACCGCTGTTAAATACCCCATTAGAAGTTAGACCTTTTTGAATTAGGTGTAACTGGGGTTTTAACAGCGTATTGACTGTTAATCAAAAACTAAAACCGCAAGATGTCTGTGAGAAACTTACTTTGGGGACAGAGTGAATGCCTTTGCTTCACTGCTGACCCCAAAGTAAGGGCCAAGAAGTTTGTAGATTCTAAAATAATCATTATTTCTTATATTAAAAGATAGATAAGATTACATACAAAATTTTAGTACTTATTTGAGAACCATGGAATTAGGCAAACAATCACACAGAAACTGATTTTAACTCGCTCTGCCGAGCGGGAACGAGACAGTAGCAATCAAAGTGCTGCTTTTACTGCCTGATTCCCATTCGGATCCTGCCTGCTGCCATTTTGCCTGGGGTTGTCCCGAGGGTGATCCAGGTGAAGCAGGCAGGAACCTCATTAATATGGAAATTGAGATCCTATGATGTCAATAAGACCCCGACACCATATTTACACATGAAAGCTGAAATGATTAGCAGTTGCTTTTAGGTAGAAGCAGAAAGCTGTTATTGTCGGTTGTGAGGGGAGAAGAAACAGGTGAGTGTGTGATTGGAATGAGAAGGAGAGTTGGAGCAGTGTCCTCTTGTGATTGGTGGATATATTAAACACCATTCACTCGAAAAATCGGAACTCCTCCACAATTTCTTCAAATGCATTTTGCATGGAAAATAGTAAAATGGGGAAAGTCGCTCAATTCTAACAAGGCAATATTATAATTTTGACAGCACCACTACCTTCAAAAAAAAAGGCAACAAAATTGATTGATCGGATTGATGGAGGTCTCACCTGATAGTGACTAACTGTCCAGCATCCAATGGATAGTCATTAAGTTGAGCAATAAATATGGCGGCAACTGCTTCATATAGAGCTGTTCCATCCATGTTTATTGTAGCACCCACTGGCAACACAAATCTAGTGATCCTCTTGTCCACTTTGTTTTTTTCCTCAGCGCATCGGAATGTCACTGGCAGAGTTGCCGAGCTGCATACAAGAATGAATGTTATTGCCAGAGCAAAATTCTCTTTAAAACAAGCATTTTCATATCTTTGTATAATCCTCTGCTCTGGTGGAAGTATCTATTTTGTGATCAATGATCTAATTCAATTAGAAGTATCTATCGCCTCTTGTTCCCTCTCCCTTTCTCACAAATCCACTTTTTCCACATGCACACTGACAAAAGTAGACCACCGTATTTGCTCAATTACATTACCAATTCCAAGGCATATTGGAAAAAATGTTTGACTGATTGATTTTATCTTTAATGCCAATAATCACTTCAGCACCACTCTAAAGGGAAACAAGGATTACTCCAGAGAAAGTTCTCAACAATAATTTCTGCAAAATATTCGCTATCTGCTAGCTCCTTCGGGAAGCTCCAGCACCCCTCTGGTACCTCACCCAAGCGGTCATGCCTATCGTATTGGAAGATACAGCGAGTGTATAGATGGAGCATCGACAACCTGAGCAACAGCAAGGAACATTGCAAACCTGTTCCTGTCCTTGCCCAACATCTATATACTTTCCAACAGGGATTGTTGGATAGCAAGCAGGACCATCATCCTTCCTGGTCCAGGGATGCTAAAGACAATTAGAACACCTTTACTACATCCCCTGAGAACTGTTAAACCAGCATGCAGGGATTAAACTTGCAGCCTACCTGATTTGTACGGTTCAGCAACAGATCATGAATTGCATTAAGTTAAATAAGTCTTCAGGGACTCAGTATTTTGAATTTTAATTGGTAAGCCTCTTAACTACATTCAGAATAAATGATTAATGAGGATCAATTATTTCTTCTTTTCTGTGCAGTCACTATAAATTCCTATCCCAGAAATGTCCCTGCTGCTTACAGGATCGTACTCCATTACTAAAATCTGGCCTGTACCTGGATGAAATCATGACAGATGTCAGTAATGCCTCAGCCATTCCTCCAACGAATATGAAGGGGTTTTTCCGTACCACGATAAAGTAGATCATGGGTAGAATAATAACACCATGGATGGCTAATCTGCAAAAGCAAATTAAAACAAAGTTAAAATGAATCAGGTGTCATATATAGTTTATAAAAGCAAAATACTGCGGATGCTGGAAATCTGAAATAGAAACAGAAAATGCTGGAAATGCTCAGCAGGTCAGGCAGCATCTGTGGAGAGAGAAACAGAGTTAATGTTTCAGGTCGATGACCTTTCGTCAGAACTGGAAAAAGTTAGAGATGTAACAGATTTTAGGAGGCTGCAGAGGCAGGGAAGGGAGAGGGAAGGAAAGAACAAAAGGGAAGGTATATGATAGGGTGGGAGGCAGGGAAAATTAAATGACAAAAGTGATGATAGTACAAAGCAAACGTAGATGGTAATGGGACAAGAAAAGAAACAAAAGATGAATCAGGAAGAGGTGCAAATGGGAATGGCAGAAACTACCATGTGAAAAAATAGAAACGGAGGTTATGGTCTGAAATTGTTGAACTCAACGTTGATTATGTTATATTTTGTTTACTCTCAACCTGCATTGTAACTAATAAATGCTAATAAAATCCAATATAGAACCATTCTACATGGCACAATTTATGTCAAACATTACATGGTTATTCATTAACTCTTTGTTGAGGGCCTCAATAGTATAATTGGAATATCCATAATTCTCTTGCTCTTTGTCTCTCTATTATATACACTTCTGGTCTAGCCAACATTGTCGTTTCCAGGAAATCCAGGGATACATAGAATAGTAGGGGTCCTGATAGCCAAGATGATCCCCAGCCCATGTTGTGAACATCATTGAACTAAGATGAGGTACGCTCCTGTGCAGCACTTGGGATATTTTACTACGTTAAAAGCACTATATAAATGCAAGTTATTGTTGTAGTAAACATTTAAATCTTTTTACTAAAAATTTCTCTGCATTCGCTCAGCGAGATAAAGAATATTAATACTGGAGGATGGAACACCTTTCAATTTTACACCCTTATGTCACCCTCTTGGAACTCACATACACAAACACCACACAAAAATGACATTACAATACATCTCAATCCTTATCCCAAAAGAGAGCTCTCATTAATGTGAGTTGGTCACATCGCAGGTAAAGGTTACACAGCCAGATAGGGAATGGGTGACCATCAGGCAGAGCAGTGGAAGGAAGGTAGTGCAGGGGTCCACTGCGGTCATCTCCCTCCAAAACAGATACACCACCTTGGGTAACGTTGGAGGAGATGGCTCATCAGGGGAGGGCAGCAGTAGTCAAGTGCATGGCACCAGGGGTGGCTCTGCTGCACAGGAGGGCAAGAAAAAGAGTGGGTGAGCTATTGTGACAGGGGATTTTATTGTAAGGGGAATAGATAGGCGTTTCTGCGGCCACAAAAGAGACTCCAGGATGGTATGTTGCCTCCGTGGTGCAAGATTCAAGGATGTCTCGGAGCAGCTGCTGTGCATTCTGGAGGGGAAGGGTGAACAGCCAGCTGTCATGGTACATATAGGTACCAACGATATAGATAAAAAATGGGATGAGGTCCTACAAGACGAATTTAGGGAGCTAGGAGTTAAATAAAAAAGTAGGACCTCAAAGGTAGTAATCTCAGGATTGCTACCAGTGCCATGTGCTAGTCAGTGTAAGAATTGCAGGATAGCTCAGATGAATATGTGGCTTGAGGAATGGTGCAAGGGAGAGGGATTCAAATTCCTGGGACATTGGAAACAGTTCTGGGGGAGGTGGGACCAGTACAAACTGATTTCCTAGACGGAGTGTTTGCTAGTGCTATTGGGGAGGGTTTAAACTAAAAAGGCAGTGGGATGGGATTCTATGCATGGGCAGAAGCAAAAGGTAGGAAGGAGAAAAGCAAGAGTGGAGGGCAGAGAAATCAAGGGCAAAAATCAAAAAGGGCCACATTACAACATAATTCTAAAAGGAAAAAGAGTGATAAAAAAACAAGCCTGAAGGCTCTGAGTCTCAATGCGAGGAGCATTCATAATAAGGTGGATGAATTGACTGCGCAGGTAGCTGTTAATGGATATGATGTAATTGTGATTACAGAGACATGGCTCCAAGGTAACCAAGGCTGGGAACTCAACATCCAGGGGTATTCAATATTCAGGAAGTACAGACAGGAAGGAAAAGGAGGTGGGGTAGCATTATTGGTTAAAGAGGAGATTAATGTAATAGTAAGGAAGGACATTAGCGTAGATGATGTGGAATCTATATGGGTAGAGCTGCGAAACACCAAAGGGCAGAAAACGTTAGTGGGATTTGTGTACAGACCACCAAACAGTAGTCGGGAAGTTGGGGATGGCAACAAACAGGAAATTAGGGACGAGTGCAATAAGGGTACAGCAGTTATCATGGGTGACTTTAATCTGCATATTGATTGGGCTAACCAAACTGGTAGCAATACTGTGGAGGATGATTTCTTGGAGTGTATAAGGGATGGTTTTCTAGACCAATATGTCGAGGAACCAACTACAGAGCAGGCCATCCTAGACTGGGTCTTGTGTAACGAGACAGGATTAATTAGCAATCTGGTCGTGCGCGGCCCCTTGGGGAAGAGTGACCATAATATGGTAGAATTCTTCATTAAGATGGAGAGTGACACAGTTAATTCATAGACTAGGGCCCTGAACTTAAAGAAAGGAAACTTCAATGGTATGAGACCTGAATTGGCTCGGATAGACTGGAGAATGATACTTAAAGGGTTGACAGTGGATAGGCAATGGCAGACATTTAAATATCACATGGATGAACTACAACAATTGTACATCCCTGTGTGGCGTAAGAATAAAAATGGAAGGTGGCTCAACCACAGCTAACAAGGGAAATTAGGGAAAGTGTTAAATCCAAGGAAGAGGCTTATAAATTGGCCAGATAAAGCAGGAAACCTGAGGACTGGGAGAAATTTAGAATTCAGCAGAGGAGGACTAAGGGTTTAATTAGGAGGGGGAAAATAGAATATGAGAGTAAGCTTGCAGGGAACATAAAAACTGACTGCAAATGCTTCTATAGATATCTGAAGAGAAAAAGCTTAATGAAGACTAATGTAGGTCCCTTGCAATCAGAATCAGGGGAATTCATAATGGGGAACAAAGAAATGGCAGACCAATTGAACAAATACTTGGGTTCTGTCTTCACTAAGGAAGACACAAATAACCTCCCGAAAATACTAGGGGACAGAGGATCCAGCTGGAAGGGGGAATGGAGGGAAATCCTTATTAGTCAGGAAATGGTGTTAGGGAAATTGAAGGGACTGAAGGCCGATAAATCCCCAGGGCCTGATAATCTGCATCCCAGAGTACTTAAGGAAGTGGCCCTAGATCTAGTAGATGCATTGGTGGTCATTTTCAAACATTGCATGGACTCTCGTTCAGTTCCTATGGATTGGAGGGTAGCTAATGTAACACCACTTTTTTAAAAAGCTTGACATCGGTGGTGGGGAAAATGCTGGAATCAATTATTAAAGATGTAATAGCAGCGCATTTGGAAAGCAGTGACAGGATCGGTCCAAGTCAGCATGGATTTATGAAAGGGAAATCATGCTTGACAAATCTTCTAGAGTTTTTTAAGGATGTAACTAGCAGAGTGGATAAGGGAAAACCAGTGGATGTGGTATATTTGGACTTTCAAAAGGCTTTTGACATGGTCCCACACAAGAGAGTAGTGTGCACAATTAAGGCACATGGTATTGGGGGTAACGTATTGATATGGATAGAGAACTGGTTGGCAGACAGGAAGCAAAGGGTTGGAATAAACGGGTCCTTTTCAGAATGGCAGGCAGTGATTAGTGGGCTCAGTGCTGGGACCGCAGCTATTTACAATATACATTCATGATTTAGACGAAGGAATTGAATGAATATCTCCAAATTTGCAGATGATACTAAGCTGGGGGGTGGCAGTGCAAGCTGCGAGGAGGATGCTAGGAGGCTGCAGGAGGACTTGGACAGGTTAGCTGAATGGGTAAATGCATGGCAAATGCAGTATAATGTGGATAAGTGTGAGGTTATCCACTTTTGTGGCAAAAACAGGAAGGCAGATTATTATCTGAATGATGACAGATTAGTAAAAGGGGAGGTGCAACGAGACCTGAGTGTCATGGTACATCATTGAAGGTAGGCATGCAGGTACAGCAGGCATTAAAGAAAACAAATGGCATGCTGGCCTTCATAGCAAGGGGATTTGAGTATAGGAGCAGGGAGGTCTTACTACAGTTGAACAGCGCCTTGGTGTGACCACACCTTGAGTATTGTGTACAGTTTTGGTCTCCTAATCTGAGGAAGGACATTCTTGCTATTGAGGGAGTGCAGCGAAGGTTCACCAGACTGATTCCCGGGATGGCAGGACTGACATATGAAGAAAGACTGGATCGGCTCGGCTTATATTCACTGGAATTTAGAAGAATGAGAGGGGATCTCATAGAAACATATAAAATTCTGACGGGATTGCACAGGTTAGATGCAGGAAGAATGTTCCCGATATTGGGGAAGTCCAGAACCAGGGGTCACAGTCTAAGGATAAAGGGTAAGCCATTTAGGACCGAGATGAGGAGAAGCTTCTTCACTCAGAGAATTGTGAACCTGTGGAATTCTCTACCACAGAAAGTTGTTGAGGCCAGTTCGTTAGATATATTCAAAAGGGAGTTGGATGTGGCCCTTATGGCTAAAGGGATCAAGGGGTATGGAGAGAAAGCAGGAATGAGGTACTGAAGTTGCATGATCAGCCATGATCTTATTGAATGGTGGTGCAGGCTCGAAGGGTTGAATAGCCTACTCCTGCACTTACTTCCTATGTTTTTATGTTTCTATTACCATTGTCACATACTCTCATTCCTCGCGTCATGGTTTTATAAAATGAGCTACCTAAACCAATTTAAATTAATGATGAATTTGAAGGCACTTTTATTCTCTGAATTCTTGTCCAGTGCCATCTGGATTAAGACTGCTTCTGCTTATTTAATATAGAGAGCTCAACAACTATCATCCTATCCAGTCCTAGTAGATTTAAAATAGGCCTTAGGGATAATAGCGCAGCTAATTACCATACAGAACCATCGCATCATGCAAGATTCAATCCTGCATCATCACTGAAAGATTTCAATCAACTCTTATACTTAACTCTATAAATAACCTTAGTCCATATATTTTCCCTGAAATAACTCAGTAACCTGCACTGTCTTCCTTTAAATGATAATTGTTTTAGTTACTATTCAAAATTTGATTCAGCAATTCCCCAAAACATTTTAAAGAGCTGTGATACATACCCACTCAGCACTGTAGCCATATAAAGCCCAAGTCTACGGAAAATTTCCCAATCATCCACTTCCATTACTTTTGCAGCAATGAGGAATAATATACCTATTGGCATATACCTAAAAAAATCATTGACAAATGGTCATGTTAGGAAAATAATTGTCAAATATCTCAGTACATTTACATTTCTGACAATCAAGAGCCTGCAAGACCATCAGCAGACCGGGGCCATTGGAGGGAGTAGCATGCGGCAGCATACCACTGCAGGGAGCAGCACATGCTGCTGCAGGAGGGCGACGGCTACGAAGCCAGGTCGCTGATTGCAGTGGACAGCAGGAAGGGCGAAGGAGCGACAAGCACAGCAGGAGGGGAGAAGGAGCGGCAAGAGTCCGTAGAGGGAAGTGACCGGGGCCCAGAAGAGGCGAAGGCCCAGGGGCAGTACGGGCCGGCCCACACTGCGATATGTGTGCGCACTCGGTCTGTACAGCAGAGCTGGTCTCCAGTTAGTCTTGGGTAATCCTTGTCACTGGACCAAGACCTAACTCTGTCAAGCCCGTGTGGTGGCTGGTGTGCAACGGCCACCCCACTTTAAAAAAAATCTAAGCACAGGCATCTTCCACCCTTCACGATGTAGTTCTGTATCTGGAATATTAGGTCCTTCATTGAAACACCTGTGAACTCATCCCTTTTTGGCGCAGAAGCAAGTCATCCTATGATGATGATGATATTATTTCAGAAATCATAGTTAATTTCATTTTATTTTAGCTCAAATAAATAGTACTACTGAAGCAGGAAAGTTATACCTTGTAGTGGAAGTTTAAATAACAGGTGCAACAGTAAAACAGTTCATTACTGGAGATTATATAAATTCCTCTTTATGACAGCAAAGTCATATTTAAATATGTGGATTTTATACAGCATAATAGCACATTTTTCTTACTGGCACCATACTGCAATGGCTGAAGACATGTCCAGGGGTTAAGTAGCTTTTTGTTTACCTTTTCACACTTTACTTACTCTTCCCCCATAATATAGTTGTCATCACTCTTTGGCTGTTGAAAAGTGGAAAGCCGCCCAGGAACTTGGTCCCCAGGACTATAGTGAGGGTAAATGTAGCTTTTAACTGGCCGTGTCTCCACCAAAAGTGGAAGCAACCATCGAAGGAGAAATATGGGTCATAGGTGACAATAAGAGTTATCACCAACATTCCCTCTTATTTTTTTCGGGGGGGTACTCCGTCCCTTTAAGTATTTGCACGGCCCAGTCAAACTTCCGTGCATGTGCAGTTTTGACATTGAGAAATTGGCGAGCAACCTGTGCGGGAGCTTCAAACAGCCGCGTGGTCATGTGGCCGTGCAGCTAAACGGGAATGTTGGTTATCACCCCTTGCTCTTGTAGACCGGGCCAACCCTTTCTTGCTAGAGCTGTTTCTGTTTTGAAGGGGAAGGAGGAATCATAGACTTGATAACAGTTTACGGTTCTTGTTACTGCCAAGGGGGGAAAGCCAATCCACAGATGGTGTCAATGCCTCACTCAGTTAGCGCAAGAAGAATGGTGTTGAAATAATGCAGAGCATAATTTTAGTGCAACATCCTACTCACCACATGATGATCTGTACTATTTTCATGGTGGCTTCATTCAATGCATCAAAGAAGTCAAGCAGAATTTTGCCTTTTTCGCCCATCTGTCCTATGACAATCCCAAACACCAGGCAGAAGACAATGAGGCCCAGTACATTGATTCCATCAGAGTATGCGCCAATTATTTTGTAGTCCTTGGTTTTATTCTATGAAGATTTTTGAAAAGATTAAAAATAAGAATTGTAGCCTAATTTATAGTTTTGTTATTTGTACATGATTTGTTTTCAATTAATCAACACATTTAGTAACTCACGAATGGACATGCACCAGACTACCAGAACTCACAATGTTATACTTATATGATTAAAAATAAAATCATATGCACAGGGCTATACTAGGAAAGACCTCCACAGCTGTGCATATCTTTTTAGACATAAATGTTATTTTGGTTCGCAGGGAATCACAGCCATGTTTTCAAGATTGAATAAAAAATGTCTGCACTTTTCAGCATGGGCCGTTGAATAATTATTAAGAGGATTAAACGTTGGAATGAATCCCTCCTTCTCGCTGCAACCCAAAGAGACTGAAGCCAATTGCAGTGCACATCATGTGAGAGCAATCCTGTGAACTTAATGGCTCAGTACCTACTGTGTAAGAGAGATAGCCATTTGTTAAGTAACATCTTTGGTGCACCAATTAACAGGCATTTATAAAAACTCAAAAATCTCATTACCTTTCCCGAAGGGATATCTGAGTGAAAGTGGCATTGGCACAGTAGTGGCTTTAGAGGATAACATGGTGGGGAAACCATCATTAGAGAGGCTATTTGGATAGAATTTAGTTGTCAGTTTGCAGCAAAAACTGACTGATATTTATAAATTACACATTTATGTTGTCAAAATTCTTGAAGTGGAGTGGAATGTGGAGGGGCAGGCAGCTGGGAGATGCTGTGCTACACTGTAGTCACTCTAGGGGCTGAATGCTGTAGGATCAAACCTTGTAGTCTCCACATTATATTTATGTTTCCTTCTTCCACAAATCTTATCAAAATTGTTGAGTTTTCCCGAACGCCAGCTCTTAACTATAAAAGGCTATTATAAGAAAAACGTGGCATGCGTTTAAAGGATATAGGCCTTCCATCTCTTTCCATGCTCATGTTTTGCTCAGATACCTTGAGAAAGGATTCACTTTTTCTTTACATTTTTAAGTAGGGAAGATGTGCAGCTATTCAAAAAAAAAAATCAAGTCCAAGATATGCACCGTGATATTATGAAATTTTTTTGTGTTATAGCCATACTGACATCACTAGCGAGCTCATCTCTAGACCTAATTTTCGTCTGAAAACGAGAAGAAGGCTGTGCAATCTGAATTTTCATGAAATGGGACCTGGATATTCTTTAATTACTGCTGTGAAGTTAATGCTGTTTACACGTTCGCAAACAATGCTCAAAATGAAAACTAGCTTTTACTGATTTTCTTTGAATTTACCTAGATTTTTGGGGGTCCAATTGTTTTTCTTGCTCATTTTTTTCCATTTTTTTACACTAAAAATAAAAATCAGAAAAAGTCCAGAGTTTTAAATTGACAAAAAAGCCTGACTTTAATGATCCTTAGTTACCTTTAAAAAATAGGGTATGAAAATCTGTATTGTTCCTTTTTTCCTCCTAAAGTGCTATCAAACCACACACTTCCTGTGTCCACAGTTCACTTAAACAATGCTGCTGAGACAAACCGTGGTAGCTGTGCTCCTTCACTCTGTGGTGCTATGTATTGGTGTTCTGAGATGCTCTGCCAATTCACCGCAGACTAAGCACACTACCAGGCCGAAATTCATCAACTCGCTGCCGACACTGCTCTTGCAGATCTGCCCAGTGCCACTTTCTTGGTGGCCTGGAGCGGGCGGGAGGGGCGAGCCACCGGGAACCGCCCGCTGACGTCAGCGGATGGCCGAGTGGCGTAAGTGACTTCCCGCCCGCTGAGATCCCACATTGATGCGTGCGGGAGTCAGCGGGAGTTGGTGCCAGAATTGGGGTGGGCCGCTGTGAGGAGGCTGATCTGTCCCCGACGGTAAGTATGAAGAACCTGAAAAAAAGGTTAATGAACATTTTATATATTTTTTTCCACAGTGACTTACCTGCATGGGGTCCCCCGAAGGTCTTCCGATAGTTTAAAAAAATTTTTATTGATGATTTTGTTTTGCAGCTCTTCGACCCTCCGTGGGCCCGACTATATCCTCGCCGGCACTTGGGCAGCAAGTGCCTCTGCCACCGAGAATGAGACCTCCCGCCCGCTGCTGCCCAGATTGGTGGCATACGTTGTCCATTTGCTGCCCGCTGACCTTGGAGGGACCTCGGCGATGAATATACTGCTCAAAGTACTGTCCGGTATCTCGGCGGCCATCGGTGGCAATTTGGGCGACACTTGGGAGGGCGAAGCCCTTGATCAACCTAAGAAACTTTGATCTTGAAATTGCGTTTCATAAAAATTACTTGGCAAATATTGTGATACCAATAAATAGCAAGTAAGTTATGTTACCTCATTCATTTGTGTTGTCATAACAACAGTAACTGTTGGCCCAATAGTAAGACTGGTATTGTTTAGAGGTTCAATTTCTTGTCGTTTGCTTTTATACTGAAAAAAAGAAAAATGAGGTCAAACACAACATGTTTTGAATTATACCTGAATCAACCATGGCATTATATACAGCTGTAAATAACTATCAAAGCAACTCAATTCAGTTTTTTTAAATCACCCAAATGCAGCTTGAGTAAATATAAAATATTTTAAGGGAAAAGAAAGGTTACTGGTGTCTCATACAGGAGTGAAAGTGCAGCCTTTAACCTCTGGGATCAGAGTACAAATCCAGCCCAGCCTGCTGGGATGAATGCTTCTTCTAACTGTTGGCTATATGGGTCATGTGTGTAGTGCGTTGATACAGTGTCAACCCAGTTCCTAGTAGGCATGGGCCTATAGCACAAAATTGATAATAGTTGACAATCTCACTCAAACATGCCACAGGATGGCACAGGGGTGCTCTTCTGAGATAGGAGCCAATGTACATTGTTCGGGAAGAGTTACAGGGAGCTCTAATCTGCATCTGGCTGTGCTATACCTGTTCTGGGATAGCTGGGTGCCTAAAATGAGAAGAGTTGCATTCCCAAACACAAAATGTTTTAAGTGAACATCACAGTTGAATTAATCTAATGGCGACAGTAACTCCTGGCTGACCTGGGAGCATTTCAAGAGCCACCCAGGGTAAAAAGCCATCAGTTGGCATGCTGCAGCAACACCACTGGAGCAGCCTTGTGGGAAGGAGCCTTGAAATGACAGGTCTCTGTTGGATTAGATCATTTTGAAAACATCAAAGAATATTTTTACAATTTTGGGGGTAAATTTCCACACAGTGGCTTTTACATCAATGGAAAAATTTGTGCCCGCTGATGGTTTGCAGAAACAAGCACAAAATGCTAAAGGTTTACTGTCACTTGATTTTATTTATGCCCAAATGATGCATTTTCACTTAGCTATTAGTTGGTATTTTAGATGACTTTACACTGTCTCAGCAAGTATCAATATTTAAGGGATATTTAAGTGAATGTAGCATCAGCTGGGTTCTTTGGCTGATACAGAAGTTTTCCACTTTTATTCCTGGTACATTATTGATGATTTTATTTACAAACTGTGGCAGGATTGTATAATGATTCATTCTTTGGCAACATTTTCATTATAGTAATTTTTGATTTTTCAATCATTTATATGGTAGCAATTTTAAACCAAAGCAAAGTAAAATCAATCCAATGCTGAGCAACAGGCTGAATCTGATGCTTTTCAAGTACCTGGAGAAAATAGTTACTCAATTACCTGCTGAAAGCTGGCTTGTACCAGGTTTTCTGGGAATGCATTCCTGTATGAAAAAAAACATTGGCGATAAGAATACTTCACAGAGAAGTGGATATGTGGAACAAGCTCCTACCAAAAAGTCATTGATGTAGCATTGATTAACTTCTGCAAAAAGAGCTGAATAATGTCTGGTACTGCTCACAATTGACTTCCATCAGTCTTGAGTAACTCTGGCATATTATAATGAGTTGTTCCTCTTGCAACTATCTCATTAGATTTCCAATCAGCAAACCTCATGTCCCTTGTGACCAGAACCTGCAGCCACTCAGTTTCCTGCTCCTCAAAGGGCCTTGCAACTTTGGCACTCACAAAATCCTGTATTGACAGTGCCACCACACTGTACTTTTCTCTAAGCCACTCTGGAAGATGTTATTATCAATATGCTACATTTGGACTCAGATTCTGAAATAACAAACTCAGTTTATTTACAGAAATGAAACACCCAAAAGGCACAATGCGGTTACGTACAGCAACAGCAGAGAAAGGCCTGTGTCTCGAAGTTCTGGCACTGCTGTTCCACCAATGGAAGTGTGGCAGGGAAAAATTTGTGCCCTAAACTTTGACCTGGTCATAACCCCATTTCAAATTCTGGACACGGGGTAATTTCAATAATAGGGCAGGGTGTCTGTGCCTGTAGCAGCACAGCATGATTTTGATGCTACTTCTGGTCACCGGATTTATTAAAAGAGAGCACTCAAAAAAATTCTAAGTCAATGGGGAAAGCTGGTAAAAGCTAAATTGAAGCAGAATCACACAAGTAAGAATCAAAAGTTAAAGAAGACAACTGATGTAAGCCAAAATGAAGAAAAAGTATATCTTACAGTATTAAACACTTTAAAAGAATACAATATGCGACTATTTGAGCGAATTAACTTCAAAAGGGAGACCCTTGAAGAAGTAAAATTATAAAAGGGGACAAACAGAAGAAAGAAAAGAAATAAGGGGCTCCTAAGTGAAGTTAACTCTAAAAGGGCAATGAGAAGTAAGATTAAAAGGAATGCTTGACTTGGTAAGTGAGTTATCACGCGTTAATGAAAAGTATGGGCTAGCATTAGACTTCCAGAGTGAATCATCAGGGAACAGAGCTGGATTAGGATTGCCATGAAATAGAGACAAGTGTGAAGGGAAACCAAGGATATCGGGATTCTAGATGGATTAAGATTGATAAAATGTCTGTAAGGTTACCCAAGAGATTGCAACAAAAAACAGATACTTGACATTGGCCATAAATGCAAAGAGAAACAAGACAGAAGACAAGGTAGCTAAAAGCCAGAGATGTTAGGTTGGCTAAAGCTGCAGTCTGAAAGTTACAGAGAGATTGTAGTTGTACAGAAACTCCGGAAAGTTGATAGCCACGTGTGTTGTAAGGACAATACTGCAGGATGGTGAATTATTTTGCTGAAACTGGTGCAATACATATTGAGGAAATGTTGAGGCGAGGAGTTGGCAACACCCGAGGCTATACAAATCCGGCGAATTCAAATACAACAAAAAAAGGAGTGATGTCACAGGACTTCAGGTAGATGATTGGTTGGTGAGTATTAAGGTTTTTTCTCTCAGCTGGGCAATCGTTTAAACTAAGAGCTGGGAAACTGTAATGCATTTTGTTAAATTAATAACATAATTAGGTAAATTAATTAATATAACTATAAATAATCATTGAATAAAGACTTTAAATAATTAAATAAATAAAATAAGGTTGGACTAAGATATGGCAGAGCAGGTTGTAGGTCTGGACTGCAGAATGTGGGAGTTTGTGGACAGCGAGACTGTCCCGAGTGAAAACATCTGCAGTAGATGTCTCCATCTCAAATCTTTCTGGCTCAGATTCATTGAGCTGGAGTGCGAGTTGGAGACACTCCGACACATAAGGGAGTAGGAAGAGTAATCGAGACAGTGTGCTCCAGACTTCGGTCACACCTCGAGGTTGGCGTGACCAATAGTGTGCAGAGTAAGGGGAACACTAGAACGGGACTGTGGATTCACAGAAACTGATCCTATCCAACAGGTACAATGTATTTGCTACCTGTGAGGATAAGGATAAAGACTAGGAGAAGGACAGCCAGAATGTGGACCATGGCACTTTGGAGCAGGAGACTGTCAAAAGGGGGAAGGAGGAGGAGGAGAAGAAGTGAAATATGGCAGTTGTAGGTGAATCTATAGTTAGAGAGACATATAGCATCCTTTGTCAGCAAGATCGAGAGTCCCACATGGTAAGCTGCCTACTTGGTGCCAGGGTGGGGGAACATCTCGAAGTGGCTTGAAAGGATTTTGTAGAGGGAGAGGGAGGATCCAGGAGACGCTAACGGGGTGATAAGGATGGCGGCGGTGCACACGCCGATGATGTCATCACCATGAGCACCTACCCCTTACTGCCCCATTCCGGCCCCTTTGTGCCCCACGGGTGAAATTGCCCCATGGGAGCGAGGTTGGCACGGGACGATGCCACTGACAGCTTTGTGGGTCGCAAAGCTTGTGGTGGCTGGGCGGCCCGTCCGACCTTAAACATAGAAACATAGAAAATAGGTGCAGGTGTAGGCCATTCGGCCCTTTGAGCATGCACCACCATTCAATATGATCATGGCTGATCATGCATTTCAGTACTCCATTCCTGCTTTCTCTCCATACCTCTTGATCCCTTTAGTCGTGAGGGCCACATCTAACTCCCTTTTGAATATATTTAATGAACTGGCCCCAAAAGCTTTCTGTGGTAGAGAATTCCACATGCCCACAACTCTATGAGTGAAGAAGTTTCTCCTCATCTCGGTCCTAAATGGCTTATCATAGAAGCATAGAAACATAGAAAATAGGTGCAGGAGTAGGCCATTCGGCCCTTCTAGCCTGCACCGCCATTCAATGAGTTCATGGCTGAACATGCAGCTTCAGTACCCCATTCCTGCTTTCTCACCATACCCTTGATCCCCCTAGTAGTAAGGACTTCATCTAACTCTTTTTTGAATATATTTAGTGAATTGGCCTCAACACCTTTCTGTGGTAGAGAATTCCACAGGTTCACCACTCTCTGGGTGAAGAAGTTTCTCCTCATCTCGGTCCTAAATGGCTTACCCCTTATCCTTAGACTGTGACCCCTGGTTCTGGACTTACCCAACATCGGGAATATTCTTCCTGCATCTAACCTGTCCAATCCCGTCAGAATTTTATATGTTTCTATGAGATCCCCTCTCATTCTTCTAAGTTCCATTGAATACAAGCCTAGTCGATCCAGTCTTTCTTCATCTGTCTGATGAACCTTCGCTGCATTCCCTCAATAGCAAGAACATCGTTCCTCAGATTAGGAGACTAAAACTGTACACAATATTCAAGGTGTGGCCTTACCAAGGCCCTGTACAACTGTAGTAAGACCTCACTGCTCCTATACTCGAATCCTCTCGCTATGAAGGCCAGCATGCCATTTGCCTTCTTCACCGCCTGCTGTACCTGCATGCCAACTTTCAATGACTGATGTACCATGACACCCAGGTCTCCTTGCACCTCCCCCTTTACCAATCTGTCACCATTCAGATAATAATCAGCCCTGTTTTTACCACTAAAGTGGATAAACTCACTTTTATCCACATTATACTGCATTTGCCATGTATTTGCCCACTCACCTAACATGTCCAAGTCACCCTGCAGCCTCTTAGCATCCTCTTCACAGCTCACACTGCCACCCAGCTTTGTGTCATCTGCAAACTTGGAGATATTACATTCAATTCCTTCATCTAAATCATTAATATATATTGTAAATAACTGGGGTCCCAGCACTGAACTTTGCAGTAACTCACTAGTCACTGCCTGCCATTCTGAAAAGGACCCGTTTATTCCGACTCTCTGCTTCCTGTCTGCCAACCAGTTCTCTATCCACATCAGTACATTACCCCAAATACCATGTGCTTTAATTTTGCATACTAATCTCTTATGTGGGACCTTGTCAAAAGTCTTTTGAAAGTCTAAATACACCTCATCCACTGGCTCCCCCTTGTCCACTCTACTAGTTACATCCTCAAAAAATTCTAGAAGATTTGTCAAGCATGATTTCCCTTTCATAAATCCATGCTGACTTGGACTGATGCTGTCACTGCTTTCCAAATGCGCTGCAATTACATCTTTAATAATTGATTACAACATTTTCCCCATCACCCATGTCAGGCTGATCACTCTATAATTCCCTGTTTTCTCTTTTCCTCCTTTTTTAAAAAGTGGTGTTACATTAGCTATCCTCCAGTCCAAAGGAACTGATCCAGAGTTTATAGAATGTTGGAAAATGACCACCAATGCATCCACTATTTCTAGGACCGCTTCTTTAAGTATTCTGGGATGCAGACCATCAAGCCCTGGGGATTTATCGGCCTTCAATCCCATCAATTTCCCGAACACAATTTGCTGACTAATAAGGATTTCCTTCAGTTCCTCCTTCTCGCTAGACCTTGGTTCCCCTAGTATTTCCGGAAGGTTCTTTGTGTCTTCCTTAGTGAACACAGAACCAAAGTATTTGTTCAATTGGTCTGCCATTTCTTTGTTCCCCATTATAAATTCTGACTGTAAGGGGCCTACATTTGTCTTCACTAATCCTTTTCTCTTCATGCATCCGTAGAAGCTTTTGCAGTCACTTTTTATGTTCCCTGCAAGCTTACTCTCATATTCTATTTTCCCCATCCTAATTAAACCCTTTGTCCTCCTCTGCTGAATTCTAAATTTCACCCAGTCCTCAGATTTGCTGCTTTTTTTGGCCAATTTAAATGCCTCTTCCTTGGATTTAACACTATCCCTAATTTCCCTTGTAAGCAATGGTTGAGCGACCTTCCCCCATTTTATTTTTACGCCAGACAGGGATGTACAATTGTTGAAGTTCATCCATGTGATCTTTAAATGTCTGCCATTGCCTATCCACCATCAACCCTTTAAGTATCATTCACCAGTCTATCCTAGCCAATTCACGTCTCATACCGTCGAAGTTACCTTTCTTTAAGTTCAGGACTCTAGTCTCTGTATTAATTGTGTCACTCTCCATCTTAATGAAGAATTCTACCATATTATGGTCAATCTTCCCCAAGGGGCCTCGCACAACAAGATTGCTAATTAATCCTCTCACATTGCACAACACCCAGTCTAGGATGGCCAGCTCTCTAGTTGGTTCCTCGACATATTGGTCCAGAAAATCATCCCTTATACACTCCAGGAAATCCTCCTCCACCGTATTGCTACCAGTTTGGTTAGCCCAATCTATATGTAGATTAAAGTCACCTTTGATAACTGCTGTACCTTTATTGCACGCATCGCTAATTTCCTGTTTGTTGCCATCCCCAACCTCACAACCACTGTTGGTGGTCTGTACACAACTCCCACTAGCGTTTTCTGCACTTTGGTGAGTGTCTTGCGCCATGGCCGGCCATCTTCCTTTTTTTTGGCCGACTTTGCAGTCGGCAAGACAATGGCAGCCATTGGCTCAACTGGGCCGCGAATAGGCAGTCCAGCAATCCCACTTGGGTGCCGAGCTGCTGGCCCAACCAAAACCCTCTCTAGTGGCCCAGTGGGTGCCACGGAAGCAGCTGTGGAGTAAGCAGCAGCCTTCTCCTTTAAGAGAAGGGGAAGGACATTGTGAAGCGTCAGTGCAACGCACTACATCCACGTTACGCTGACATCATCAGCGCAGCGCTGAGTGACATCGCTGCGCTTCCGACCCGCTACCGCCTCGCAGAGCACCTCCGATACCGCTCGGGTGTTTTTTCATGCAACAAGACCCCAATTCCAGGTCATTAAAGTTCCGCTTTCTCCGGGTAATAAATTTTTATTTAATTCGAACTGTGCATCCCAAACGGGGCGCCGGGCAGTTTCACTCCGAATAATCTCTGGATTATTACCTGAGCTGCATGCAAATTGGTGTAGGGATATGCTGATTAGGGAAGTAAACATGCGGCTAAAGGAGTGGTGTGGGAAAGAGGGTTTTCATTTCATGGGGCAAAAGATATGGGGGCCAAAATTGCCCTCTGCCCAAAATGGGGCGCTCCTACCGAATTTTTGCGTGTTTTTCCATCCCAATCGATGGGGAGGCCATTAGACCGAAATGCGGCACTTTGAAGAAAAAAAATGAGTGGGGCGGTGTTTGTGGCGGGAATGGGTTATTTGTAGCGGTGTGGGTGCAGACTGACCGATTAACTGGAGAAATTCAGCTGATTCCCATTGAGTGATGACGAGGCAGCTGTTCCCTGGTCTTCTTAAACGGCAGGTTTTGCAGGTAGGTCCTGAGCATTGGGAGTTTGTCTTTGGTGCTTCTGATGGTACATAATGGCAAAGGCAAGAACTTCAAGGAGTGCCAGCTGCTTCTCTGATGCAGGAATTGAAACCCTTGTCCAAGGTATGGAGGGAAGGATGTGCGTACTCTTTCTGGACTCAGCAATGCTTAGTCAGGAGGTGTTTGTGAATGCCTGGAGAGAGGTAGCTGTCAAGGTGTTGGAGACCTCAGTTTATGACCGGACTGCCACCAATGCCGCAAAAGGTTTAACGACATCACTTGAATGGTGAAAGTGAGTACATGTTCCCCCAACTTCTGACCTTCCATCTCTGAGCATCTCCTTCACCTACTCTTATATTCCACCTTCACTTTATAGTTAGTGAAGCACCATTTGAGTGCTGAGGCACCCGTATCTATGTGTGCATACTCACAATTGAGGGTCCCTTTCATTTGCGAGTTATATCTGCATGTAATGGACCAACACATGCACTAATTGCCGATGCATCATTACACTGCTACTCACCAACCCTTCTTTGCTTTGCAGTCCAAGATGTCACAACCATTTGGAGCAACAGAGGACTGATGGAGCGAGGATGATATCCACTGACATCGAGGAGAGGGTGCATTGGCTAATCCATGCAGGCAATGTGGATCTAACTGGGGACATCATCGGTAAGGGAAGGCCTTCCGATAAAGCCATCTGTCCCTGAATGTCCAAACGCCTATCAGTCAATTGGTTATGAATGTGTGCAAGTTGCTTGCTGAATGGTGCAATCCACTACCTGACCCTCCCATTTATGCGTGTAGATGATACCCCGAGTGTGAGCCAGAGTCAGATTGACACCCTTGAGCCGAGTGGAGAGATTGGCGACATGTCCGATGAGGATGATGAAGAGGGGGACACTGCTGGTAGCACCGCGTCACTGCTCCCATGCAGCCAGCTCAGATACTGGGAGTATACAGTCATTGCAGTTAGATTTAGGAGAGGGGTCTGCACTGGGTGATGCACCGGGGCCTAGCGGGCTGCAGCATGATGAAGGGCAAAGGGAACTGCGGGGCCCAGCTCGCCGGAGGGCGAGTTTGCACGTGACTTCTGTTGGAGAGGACTCAGATGTGCATCTCAATGTGGCGGCCTTTGAAAAAAGGGTGCAGGCCATGCATTTGCAGATGTTGGAGGCAACAACAAAGGTACCCAAGAGCCTCTCGCAAGTGGTCAGGAGTGTGGAGGAGTCCGCCTCCCACATTGCGGACAGCTCTGTGCACACTATGGAGCCTATCATTGCCAGTGTGCAGACGAGGGTCGACTCCCAGAGTGATCATGCAAACCCAGCTGTGATGACGCATGTCGTGGGCAATGTGACAGCTGCCATTACAGTACAGGCACAAAGGAACCAATGTCTCAGTGCTTCATTGGAGAGGATGACCGCTGCCCTGGAAGCTCGAAATGCTCTCATGCATTCTGAGCAACAGGCCACAGAGCATCTTACTGCTGTTGTGTCTGGTGGCATCGAGACTGTGTCTGCCCTCATGCAATCTCAGCTGGATGCCATGCGAGATCTGACTGCTGCCATCACCGCCGGGTCCACCACAGTCCACTGGGGATCTTCCAATGCCGCCCCACCCCACCAATCTGTGCTCCAACAGATTGGTGGAGATGCTGAGGTGCTGCCCCGGGGGAGTGGCTCTGGGTCATTGGAGCAGGATCCTGATGAGCTCTCTCTCGATCGCAGCAGTCGTGAGGCGAGCCCTCTCACTCCGCCATTGCTCCCAACCATGGCTTGCCCCCAGCCAATCCAGACTGATGGTATGGAGGCTGATGTGGCCCAGTCTGCAGCCGGCCCTTCCAGGTCCAGAGCTGGTCGAGGAAATCCTAGAAGGACATCTATAGCTTCTACAGTTCAAACAGAGCAGCCTTCCCACAGCCATGATGCAGCCACAGGGGATACAGTGAGGTGTAGTTGTAGAATCGGTAGGTGCAAGATGGGTTATAGGGAACTTCACAAGGGTGAGAATTGATAACATTGATGTTTTATTGCACCATTATTGTGATATAAACAATTATATTGATTTTGAATATCTGTGCAGGTCTCTCATTTCAGTATGGGGAATGATGTGTGAAAGGGCTCATTGATTTGCCCATGGAGATATACAGATGAAGGTCAAAGTGTGAATGAACTCAGCAGAAATGAGCAGCAATGAGATGGTCTCGGATTTCCCTTGCAAGAATCGGATGGCGACACCGCCTGCTATGTGGCCACCGAGCTGCCTCCTGGTCCTCCTCCTGCGCCTCCTCCTCCTGGTCCTTCTCCTCAGGTGGTACTGCTTCCTCGTTGTCCAATAGTTGTGCCCTCGTGATTGCCAGGTTGTGAAGTATGCAGGAAATGATGACAAATAGGGACATCCGCTCAGGTGAGTACTGCAGCACTCCTCCTGAGCGATCCAGGCATCGGAACCTCTGTTTAAGGATTCCGATGGTCTGCTCAATGATGCACCTGGTGGCCAAATGACAATCATTGTACGATTGCTGCGCAGCAGTCCTGGGGTGGTGAAGGGGAGTCAGTAGCCAAATGCAGAGTGGGTAGCCCTTGTCTCTTAGGAGCCAGCCGCAATCTTGATTTGGGGCAGCAAACACACCTGGCACACCGGTCTGTCACAGGATGAAAGCATCATGGCTGCTGCCAGGATACCACGCATCAACTGCCATGATTATTTGGTTGTGGTCGCACATCAGCTGGACATTGAGGGAATGGTATCCCTTGCAGTTAAGGAACATCTCGGGATTGTTCTGCGGTGCCCTCAATGACACGTGGATGCAATCTATGGCACCCTGAACCTGGGGAAGCCTGCTATTCTGAAAAATTTGGTGTGCCGCTCCAACTGATTCTCCCTGGTCATTTGAAAGGATATGTAGTCTCTCCTCCTCTTATTATCATCATAGGCAGTTCCTCGAAATCGAGGAAGACTTGCTTCCACTCTAAAAGTGAGTCCTCAGGTGACTGTACAGGTCAATATGGGAATTACTGTCGCAGCTTGGACAGGCAGCGGTTGAAGGAAAGGGTGGGTGGGACTGGTTTGCCGCATGCTCCTTCCACCGTCTGCATTTGGTTTCTGCATGCTCTTGGCGACGAGACTCGTGGTACTCAGCGCCCTCCCGGATGCTCTTCCTCCACTGAGGGTGGGCTTGGGCCAGGGATTCCCAGGTGCCAGTGGGGATGTTGCACTTTATCAAGGAGGCTTGGAGAGTGTCCTTGAAGCATTTCCTCTGCCCACCTGGAGCTCGCTGGCCATGTAGGAGTTCCAAGTAGAGCGCTTGTTTTGGGAGTCTCGTGTGAGCATGCGGACTATGTGGCCCTCCCAATGGAGCTGGTCGAGTGTGGTCAATGCTTCGATGCTGGGGATATTGGCCTGAGCGAGAACACTGACGTTGGTGCGTCTATCCTCCCAGAAGATTTGCAGTATCTTGTGGAGGCAGCGCTGGTGATACTTCTCCAGCGCTTTGAGATGTCTACTGTATACCTGTCACCTAACGGATGGAGCAATGCACGGCAAATTGTAAGATTTTAGAGATCTCTGCTATTGCAGCTTGAAATTCAGGGTGATGGTGACCTTTGATGCCACTGATAGAGCTGTCCTCAACCTTGGTTGAGCCTGCAGGTCTGGCTGCAGGAGATTACACAACTCCACTGCCACATCTTTGCCGAATCGGAGTCTCCGCAGACACTGGTCATCAGTTAGGTCCATGCAGGAGAACTGTTGCCGGAAGACTTGGACGATAGGGCCTTCTGCCACCACATCTGTGTAGGCGCCTTCTCCTGCATGCCTCCCTGCCGCGCACAATGTGGAGGAGGCATTCAGTTGCCAGCACTGATCCCACTTTTTAAACCTGTTCAAACACAACTTCCTCAAGCAGCGTTCTTTTTTGCTGACTATGAAAAGGCAGGCTCACTAATGCACAAATCCGTTCTCAGTGACCCAACTTTCAATACTTGAAACCGTCAAAATAAATTTGGCCAACAACAATGGTGGGAGCCGCAGTGCGCCTTTAAGTCCCGCTGGCGGTCTTCATCCCACACTGTGCCCCGTCCCAAAAACCTGTTGTTGGCCCCGACAAGCAACTGGAAGCTGATTTAAGGGCAATTTGGCTTTGGGGCAAGGCTGAGCTGGTGCGCGGTTGGTGACGTTGGGGCGGAAGTTGGGGGAGTGGGATGGTGACAAACATCGCAGGAAAAAACAGCGAGGGGAATGTTGCGAGCATTGGACACTCCGCGCCGTCTGGCCGGTGAGTCCGCACCGGCCCGTGGCCATCTCTTTCAGGCGGCCATGGCTCTTACAGAAAGGGGAAATTTCGGCCCAATGGATTTATTTTTCCATATTTACAAATCAAACTTAACCACTGGTTTTCTGTTTCAAAGAGGATACCTTCGCTCTCGAACAGAACTTTTCAAACTTGGTGTCGAGCTTAGACTCATTCTAAGCCTGAGGAGAGTTTCCTCCAAGGGTAGTCCTTGAACTACATTTGGACTCTCTACAATTTCAAATTGTTTGTTTGCCTGACTCGGACTCAGACTTAAATTCTGACTTTCTCTTGGACTTGTTTCTAGTGCATCTGATGTAGGATTTGCTACTGGTACTCTACTTGTAACAAGATATGTGTCTCATCAGAAATAAATGAATCATTCCAACTTTCAACTCTTTCCACATCTGTAGGTAAAATATGATCAAATGAACAAACCTAACCTTTCCATGATCAAATGTCATGACCAAATATGTGCGCGGGCCACATATCTTCACTACTCTTCCAGGTGACCACTTTAACCATTTATGGTGATGGTTCTTCACTCTCACTTTCTGATTCAATTTCACACTCCTTGCTCTTACTCTATCACTATCATGATTCTCTTTCTTGATTGTTTCTCTTCCACTGACTGTGCCAACTTTGGCTTTAATAATGAGAACGTGGTTCATGGCTGTCATTGAGAAACAACTTTGCTGCTGTTCTACCAGTAGCTGTATGAGGAGTATTATAATAAGTAATTAGAAAATTTGCTAGCTTGTGGTCCAACGAAAACTGCTGTTTCCTTGGATTTGGATCCAACATTTGCTTGATGAGAGCATGTTTTACAATTTGTACTGTGCACTCTACTGTACTATTTGAAGCAGGGTGACATGGTGGAACTTTAATGCACCATTTCTGCTCATGAACTGTACAAATTCTTCTGAACAAAATTGCGGCCCATTATCAGACATAATTTCTTCTGGGAGACCATCTGAAGAAAACAATCCGCAAATTGTCTGACGAAGGATCATCGACCCGAAACGTTATCTCCGCTTTTCTCTGCGCTGATGCTGCCTGACCCGTTGAGATTTCCAGCATTTTCTGTTTTTATTTCAGATTCCAGCATCCGCAGTATTTTGCTTTTGTATTCGCAAATTGTCTCGTGTTTTACTTGTTGTTAATTTCCGCATCAGAAACACCTCTACCCAGTTTGAATGACTATCGATCACAATATTGTCCTTCTAGCTCAGCAAAATCTACATGTAATCTTTGCCACACCCTGGGAGGTCATTTCCATGGCTATAATGGTACTGATGGTGGTTTCTTGCTCACCTATTGACATGTTGTACACTGACTAACGATGTACTCTATATCTTTATCTAAACCTGGCCACCGTAAGTAACTGCACGCAAAACTCTTAGTCAAGCACATTCCCAGGTGCTCATCATGAAGATCGCCTAACTATTTGAACCTGAACTTATTTGCGATAACTACTCTTGCACCCACATGATACAATCTTTATCCACTGACAATTAATTCCTACGAAGTATGGATGAATATCTTTGTCTGTTATCTGGTTTGGCCAGCCATTTGCTATGTAATCATACACCTTTGACATAACTGGGTCACGTTTTGTTGCTCTACCAATCTCTTCAGCTGTGACAGGCAGCTCATCAATGTATGAAAAATAGGACACTTCTTCCCTGTTACGTATAACTTGTGATTGGGAAGGCAACCTGGACATAGCATCAGCATTATTATGATCCGCTGATCGTCTGTATTCAATGCCATACATATATGCTGACAAAATCAAAGCCCATCTCTGCATTCGAACTGCAGCTAAGGTTGAAACTGGAGACTTTGAATGGAGGATTTCTGCCAGGGGCTTATGTTCAGCAATGATGGTAAACTTACAACCATACAAGAATTTGTGGAACTTCTTGACCTCAAAAATCAATGCCAAAGCTTCCCTTTCAATCTGCGCATAATTACGCTCACTGGCAGAGAATGCATGAAGCAAAAGTAATTGATCTCTCCTCCCCAAAACTGGTACATGAGAGATCACTGCCCCAACTCCATATGGAGAGGCATCACATGCTAGCTTGAGTCCTTAAATACATCATAGTGAACTAACATGGTACTCTCTATCAACTGGCTTTTACACTCCTTGAATGCTGTGTCACATTTCCTCTGACCACTTCCAATGGACCTGTTTTTTCAACAGCTGTGCATGTAACAACAGTGGATGTAACACTAGCTAATTTTTGCAGGAACTTCCCATAATAGTTCAAAAGGCCCAAAAATTATCGATGTTCAGTGACATTCTTGGTTGCATCCAGCTTTCCCATGGTTGGATGTAAACCACCTTTATCGACTTTGTGCCCGAATACTCCACTGAGTTTTGAAATAACTCACGATTGTGAGAAGTCACTCATACTCTGTGCTTCTCGAGCCATTTGAGCAGTTCATTCAAAACGTTATTATGGATTTGCCTGTTTGGTGCCAAAAATAGTCTGTCATCTAAATAACATACTACCCCTTCAAGGCCTTGCAGAATCTGGTTCATCACCCTTTGGAATATGGCGGGGGAGGAAGATACTCCAAATGGTAGCCTATTAAATTGATACAGGCCTAGATGGGTATTTATAGTCAAGCATGACTTGAATTCCTCATCTAGTTCAAGTTATAAATAGACATTTGTCAGATCTAACTTTGAGAAGATCTGGCCACCTGTCAGCTTTGTGAACAAATCTACTACATTTGCCAATGTATTGGGGAGATGACCCTCTAGAACTTGGTTTACGTTTACTTTATAATCATCACACAACCTTACCTTACCATCAGACTTAGGGACAACAATTACTTAGATCTACCTTGGAGATAATGTTCTCAGTTTCTATTCTTTTGAGTTCTTGCTCAACTTTCTCCTTGAGTGCATATGCTACGGGACGTGGTTTGCATTAAATTGCTCTAACGTCCTTCTGCACTGTGACACTCACATTGAAGCTTTGGATCGGACTGCCTGTTGCACGGAACACCTTCGGATACTGCTTGATGACATCTTTTGATGCAAATTTCATTTCCTTACGAAAAATCTCATCCCAATCCAGCTTCAGTGATAGCTACCAATTTTTACCTATTAAAGCAGGTTTGTCTCCTGCCACTACTATAAGAGGCCAGCTCTGAAACTGATCCTTGTATTTCACCAGTATGGTGATATGACCTACAACAGGGATTTGCTCCTGAGTAGCCTTGCAGCTCTATCTTCGACTTCTCCAGTCGAAAATCACGTAACTTATTGAGAGATAGCGATTCCGCTACTACACTCACAGAGGCACCAGTGTCGATTTCCATGGGTATCCTGGTTCCTGCAACATCTACTTGGATGACGATACTTCGCGAATCGCTATTAGGTACCCTCATGCACCTGATAACGTGTATCTCCAGAACCTCCTCACCCTGTTGCTTCTCGTCAGTGCTATGTAATGTCTATCAATTTCTACTTCTCGCATTGAAAGTTGGTTTACACTTCAGTTGGCATGCCTTCGCAAGATGTTCAGTTTTCTTGCAGAAGAAACACTCTGCCTTTACATATGAACAGCTTTGAGCAATGTGTTGTCCCAGGCACCGATAGTATAACTTCAATGTATTGTTACCGTGGCCAGTTTCTGAGGCCTTGGGGCCCAACTGCCTTTTACTTTTAACCTGCAGGCGATTCACCTCAGTTGTCTGATGACTGGAAATGGCACGAAATTTTCAGGAGTACTGGTTGGTCATATCCATCAATATAGCTGCCTAACCAGCTATATCAAAATTCAAGTCAGGGGTTGTCAACAACTTCCTTCTGATTTCTTCATTTTTCATGCCACAAACAAAGCGGTTACGCAATGCTCGTTCTTGAAAGTTTCCGAAATGACAGTGAATGGATAGCTTTTTTGCTACAATGTACTCGGTAATACCCTCGTCAATTAATTGGTCTCGTATTCCAAACCGATAACTTTCAGCAATTTCCAGGGACTCAGGTCTGTAGTTCTGCCTCCATCAGTGGCATGTTCTTCGGCTTGATGGGAACAAGCACATTTTTCAAGATTTCATATACCTTGAGGGCCCGCTTCAGTCAAGAAAATGGCCCATTTTTTTTCTAAAACCTCGTTATGGTTTTCATCATCGGGGACTTCGACAATACTATTTGCAGTGAAAAACATGTCTAGCCACTCCACATATGCTCCGAAAGTCTTTCGGTCATGATGGAACTCACCCAATCGCCCTATTCCCATAGGCATGGCCATCTGGACTCTGGCAATGTCGACAGTTCAACTGTGAATTTTGGCTGTTCTATAAAACAGAGAATCTCTCAAAGTCTCTCTGTCGGTTGGCCGCATTAGCCACCAACAAAAATTTCAGGTAGGGAATACGATTATCCTATCCTCATCGCCAATGTGAAATATTTTCTTACTACATCACTAACAAGCACACTCTGCAAGATGGCTCTTAACAAAGAAACTGTCATCCTGTGACTTTGCCACATGATCCTTTATTATTTACTTCAGTAGTTGACTTACCACAGTAGTCCACGAGGGACTCTATTACAGTCGTCAACATGTGAGCAATATCACATAGACGCAGAGATATATGCATGAAATGGGGACCAGCAGATAGGTGGGGTCATGAAAAGAGGTAAATGTATATTAAGATCTACATATATATATGCTAGAAGCATTAGAAATAAAATGTTCGATATAGAGGCTAATGTGGCAGCAGGGAATTATGGTGCAGTAGGAATATCAGCAACATGGCTAACTCCAGAAGATGGGAATGAGTTTAACATTCAGGTGTATCATGTCTTCAGAATAGATAGAGCAGACAGAAAAGGATGCGGTACAGCCATACATGTTAGGGACACCTGGAAGGCTAATGAATTGATTCTTACGAGAGGTAAAAAGCTACAAAATGAACTAGTCTGGTTGGACATCTCTTTAAAAAAAAATCTAAGTTAACACTAGGGGCATACAAGTCAGCTCAAGAAGGAAGATCGTTCACTCTATGAAGAGATAGGAAGGATATGTGAGAACAGAACATTTGTTTTAATTAGACATTTCAATCAACCCATTAAAATTGGGAAAAGCCAAGTTGTTTAGAATGAGTTGGTAAATGTGATGTGTGATTGCTTGTTGTGATGTGAGAGAAACTACAAGGAGTAATGTTCACCTGGTATACATAAATGATTAGGTTCAACATGATCTGGGCACTGGGGAAAAAAGGTGATTTTAGTGCCCAAAAAAACCCCCCCAAAAAAAGAAAAACACAAAAAAAAAAGGGCCTTGTAAATGTCTGGTGTGTCATCCAGGTCGGGTGGCACGGTTTAATGTTTTATGTATTATAGGTAGACTCTAAAAGAGTTTCAACATGATCTGGGATTCAGGAAAAACAAAATCAGGAACCAGTTAAATAGCTTTAGCGGGGCTAATTTCAACAAAATGAGGGAACATAAACAAATTGATTGGGGGCAGTTGTTGAACAACACTTCAGTTTAGGCCAAGTGGAACACCTTTAAGGGTATAATGCTAAGCATACAGGAAAAGGACATACCTAAAACCAATAGACACAAACTAAATAGGCACGACCTGAAATGGATTAACAAAATAATCAAAAGTGAAATAAAGAGGAAAAAGTCCTCTATAGATTCTGCCGAGAGAAAGGGGATGGAGTTCACTGGAATGAACATAAGAACATGCAGAAAGATGTTAAAAGATTGATGGGTGGTGAACAGAGACCTAGAGAAAAACAAAGGGGGCGATTTTAAACCCATCCACACAGCCAAAATCAATTGGATGGGTAGTTAAAATTGCCCAGAATATGTAACCACTGAAAATCAGCCAACAATTCAATGTACGACTTTTAGCCTGCTCTCCTGAGCAGGCAGCAAGTTGTTTGGTCCTTCTTTGCTTGTCGGATCCTGATGATGACATTGCGACCTGACTGCAATTTTAGCTGGTGGCCTGAGTGGAGAAGCCACTTTAGCTTTCCCACCAGGTGAAGCCAACTGCGGCCTGAGGAGACCGAAACAGTTATGTTTTTTACTTTCCCTGAACGCCTGGAGGAACAGGAAAACTCCTCAAAGACCCACAAAGAAAGCTTTGGCCTGCCCTGTTTTCGATGCATGGATGCAGCCTAGCAAGTGGCCGCCACCAAAAAGGTAACTTTCTTTTCTTTAAAAATTAATTTGCTACCAGAAGGCGCAGATGTGGCCTTCGCAGCGCCACAGCAGTCATTTTCCAACAGTCTATCGACTCTGGATCAGTTCCTATGGACTGGAGGGTAGCTAATGTAACACCACTTTTTAAAAGGGGAGGGAGAGAGAAAACGGGTAATTATAGACTGGTTAGCCTGACATCAGTAGTGGGGAAAATGTTGGAATCAATTATTAAGGATGAAATAGCAGCGCATTTGGAAAGCAGTGACAGGATCGGTCGAAGTCAGCATGGATTTATGAAAGCGAAATCATGCTTGACAAATCTTCTGGAATTTTTTGAGGGTGTAACTAGTAGAATGGACAAGGGAGAACCAGTAGATGTAGTGTATTTGGACTTTCAAAAGACTTTTGACAAGGTCTCACACAAGAGACTGGTGTGCAAAATCAAAGCACATGGTATTGGGGGTAATATACTGACGTGGATAGAGAACTCGTTGGCAGACAGGAAGCAGAGAGTCGGGATAAATGGGTCCTTTTCAGAATGGCAGGCAATGACTAGTGGAGTGCCACATGGCTCAGTGCTGGGACCCCAGCTCTTTACAATATACATCAATGATTTGGATGAAGGAATTGAGTGGCATATCTCCAAGCTTGCAGATGACACTAAACTGGGTGGTGGTGGTGTGAGCTGTCAGGGGGACGCTAGGAGGCTGCAGGGTGACTTGGACAGGTTAGGTGAGTGGGCAAATGCATGGCAGATACAGTATAATGTGGATAAATGTAAGGTTATCCGCTTTGGGGGCAAAAATGCGAAGACAGAATATTATCTGAATGGCGGCAGATTAGGAAAAGGGGAGGTGCAACGAGACCTGGGTATCATGGTTCATCAGTCATTGAAAGTTGGCATATAGGTATAGCAGGCGGTGAAGAAGGCAAATGGTATGTTGGCCTTCATAGCAATGGGATTTGAGTATAGATCAGGGAGGTCTTACTGCAATTGTACAGGGCCTTGGTGAGACCTCACCTGGAATATTGTGTTCAGTTTTGGTCTCCTAATCTGAGGAAGGACATTCTTGCTATTGAGGGAGTGCAGCGAAGGTTCACCAGACTGATTCCTGGGATGGCAGGACTGTCATATGAGGAGAGACTGGATCAACTGGGCCTTTATACATTGGAGTTTAGAGGGATGAGCGGGGATCTCATAGAAACATATAAGATTCTGACGGGACGGGACAGGTTAGATGTGGGTAGAATGTTCCCGATGTTGGAGAAGTCCAGAACCAGGGGACACAGTCTTAGGATAAGGGGTAGGCCATTTGGGATTGAGATGAGGAGAAACTTCTTCACTCAGAGAGTTGTTAACCTGTGGAATTCCCTGCCGCAGAGAGTTGTTGATGCCAGTTCATTGGATGTATTCAAGAGGGAGTTAGATATGGCCCTTACTGCTAAGGGGATCAAGGGGTATGGAGAGAAAGCAGGAATACTGAGGGAATGATCAGCCATGATCTTATTGAATGGTAGTGAAGGGCCAAATGGCCAACTCCTGCACCGATTTTCTATGTTTCTATGTTTCTATGACAGCAGTGTTTGGTTCCGCCTCCCGGTACTGACCTGAGGGCCACTGCCAGTGAGGCAAGCAGCCCAAAAGTGGTTGTCTGAAATTGGCAAGCTGCCTAAGAAGGTGTGGCTGACCCACGTTATTTAGCTGAGGTTTGAAACCTGATTTCAGGCGGGCCTTGGTTCTTCCAGTCTGACCCTGTATTTCTACCCCAAGATATCCAACCAACGTAGAACAGCAATCAACAAAGCCAATAGACTGTTGAACTATATATTAAAAACAGTAGAATACAAGAATTCATGATCAGACTGTAGATGGTTTGGTCAGACTACACATTGGGAAACTGGGTCCAGTTCTGGTCATTGAAACACAAGGGAGACATTCAAATCATGGAGGTGGTGCAAAGAGGGGCCATAAGACTTATCTCTGGTATTAGGAGCCTGGAGTAAGAGACATGGGGGTTGAAATTCTGTTATGCCCCATTTGGGGGCAGTAACTGAGGTGAGGCGGGACTTCCTACGCCCGGCGAGGAGGTCCCGCCCCGGCCGCGAAATTCCGGTTACTGCCCCTCACAGGAAGTGGAGCGCGATGTTAAAGGGGAGGGATACTGCAAACTCTGCAGGCCCTTTGATGGCTTCCACTGGGCCACCAGGGCTAAGGGGTACCATGGCTGCAGCCTAGCTCTGAGACGGAGTGCCGGCTGCACGATCGCGAATGGAGCGGCGAATGGCCCAATCGGTAAGGGTGGGAAAAAGCAAAGATGGCGGCATGGGGCGCAGCGCACCTCCCCTTTAAGGTTCACACACGATGGATGACCGGCCCAGCCCAAAACCCGCAAGACAAATGCGGGCATCGGCCATGACATCCTCACAGGGCGCTTGCCAATTTCTGCCGCAGGGCAAAAAGGGGTCACAGCCCATGGCGATGATACCAGTGCCAGAGGCACAGCGGCCAATGAAAATATTGTTGTACCCGGTTAGTGCCCCCCCCTCCCCCCGCCCCCAGAGGTGCAGAACAGGAGCATTTTGGGCCCATGGGCTTTTTAGCCTTGAAAAGAGATCTTTAAGTGGTATATAAGATAGTTAAGGAAATGGAAAAGGTAAATCCAGTCTATTACTCTACATAAAGCATGAATGTAGAACAAGGGGCCAAAGGTTGAAATTGGTAAAAGGCAAATTTAAGACTGATAGCAGGAAGTTATTTTTCACAGAAAGCGTGATCAACACTTTAATGGACTTCGAGTAGGGTAATGGAGGTGAGAACCCAGGAATAATGCTGCAATGGGGGGACTTTGGGCTTGTTCTGGATGGACGAACTAAGATGGATTGAATGGCCTTGTGATTATTTTGTGATCTTGTGAACAGTGGGTCTTACCCAATGAAAGAGCTGGTACCTTGAAGCAACACCCTGCTGCTCTGAGAGAGGGAGCCAGAGGTTGGTGGAGCCAGAAATGACAAGGTTCATATTTCATGTTTACTTTCCTCAAGAGATAAAGCCCTCAATGAAACAGCAATTGATCCCTTTGGGGTCCAATGCCATTTACAACTGTACTTCTGGGGTCCTTAATAGCTGTCAGCAGACACAAGTTCCACTGGACCAAACAGAGGTCTATCTGGATTACTGGACATAGCTTAGAATGTCTCAGGCTATGCCAAGACTTAAGGGATGGCCTAAGAAGTGCCCACTGTTCTGCTGAAATTTGTTGCTATTGTAATGATTGAGTTGGTCCCATTTCCTGACCTCCCTGGTCTCATCTTATGACTTACATCACACAATTTCTACCTTTTAATCTTTAAAAACTACATGATTCTGTTTATTAACACTGTTTAATATGCTCCAGCATGCACTTCCAGGTCCGATTCAATAGGACCACCTTGGGATCAACACTTTTTGGTGCAATCTTTCTTTCTTTTTCTGTTTTGTATGCAATAACTCAATAGACTGAATACTATAAACTCTGAACAGGTACAATCCTGGCTCTACTTTATTAGGGCCCAAAGTGATTACATTACAAGATGGCTGGCCTTTTATACCTGGGCCACACACACGTGCGCACAGCCCAATGACCACCGACAGTGGCGCCACCTGGTGGCTAGTAAAACCATGATGATAGGATGATAGATTTAAATTGCAGGCAATGGGGGACAAGGAGAAAATGTAGGTCAGCAGGAGAGAGGTGATAGGTGAGCATGACTTGGTACCAGATAGGATATGGGCAGCAGAGGTTTGGATGAGCTGAAGTTTACAGAGCATGGAGGATAAGGCCGGCCAGGACAGCACCAAATAGTCAAGTCTGGAGGTGTTAAAGGCATGATTGAGGGATTCAGTGGTAGGTGGGGCAGAGGCGGGTAACATTATGCAGGTAGAAGTAGGTGGTCTTTGTGATGAAGAGGATATGGGTTTGGACACTCAGCTCGGGGTCGAATAGGATGCCAAGATTGGTTATCATCATGGAAACATCAGCAACATTGTAAAACCAAGCATACATACATGATAATATCCCCCTTTAAGTATTAGTAATGGTCTTTTTACAAATTGAGACAGTCCGGGGCATTCCGCTCCCGAGTTGAATGTCTCAGTTCAACTCCAGCCTTGGACGAGCATTCTGAGTCTGTTATGACTGGGGTCTGGGTAACCGATCTGATGGGAGTGGCAATGATCACATCAGGGATTGAAAGTCCAGATTAATTGAACATGTCAGTGATTGAAAGTACAAATTCATTGATGACAGCGGAGTCCTCTGATGACTGAGAGTAGGTTGATTGGTCACTGATTGTGTCTTCCTCAGACTGTTCCAGTTCATCCGTGTGCTGCAGCTTTATCTGATCGACATGTTTCCTGCATGTCTGCCCTTTCTTGAGCTTAACAATAAAAACTCTGTTACCCTCCTTGGCCGTAACAGTACCGGTGATCCATTTGGGACCTTGACCATAATTCAGTACATACACAGGATCATTGATAAAAATGTCGCGTGACACAGTAGCGCGATTATAATACCCTTGCTAACCTTGATGTCTGTATTTGACACAATTATTCAAGTCAAGGTGGACAAGAGAGAGCCTGGTCTTGAGACCTCTCTTCATCAATAGTTCAGCAGGGGACACCCCGGTAAGTGTATGGAGTCTTGTCCTGTAACTAAGCAATATGCGTGACACGCGAGTTTGCAGTGAACCTTGAGTTACACGTTTCATACTCTGCTTGATGGTTTGGGCTACATGCTCTGCTTGTCCATTGGATGCGGGTTTGAGCGGTGCTGACTTCTCATGTTTGATACCATTGAGTTTCATGAACTCTTGAAACTCCATACTGGTGAAGCAAGATCCGTTGTCGTTTACAACGATGTGAGGCGGACCAAGCGTAACAAACATGACACGAGGGCTCTCAATGGTAGCTGTGGATGTGCTGGATGACATGATTGTATACTCTATGCACTTGGAATAAGCATCCACCACAATTAAGAACATCTTTTCCAGGAAGGGACCTGCAAAATCGATGTGGATCCTGGACCATGGTTTAGATGGCCATGACCACAGACTCAGCGGCGATTCCGCTGGTGCTTTACTAAGCTGCATGCAAGTGTTGCGCTAATGCACACATGATTCAAGATCAGAGTCAATTCCAGGCCATCATACATGAGACCTGACAATGGCTTTCATCATGACAATACCGGATGCGTGCTATGTAGATCATGCACAAATTTCTCTCTGCCTTTCTTGGGCATAACAATCTGATTGAATGGATAGTTTGTCTTTGCGACGGATGTAAGGTTTGTTCTCCTCACACATTTGCTTGGGTATGGCAGACCAATCACCACTAAGGATACAACGTTTCACAACCGATAATATCGGGTCGTGGCTGATCCAGGTCTTAACTTGTTGGGCTGTGACAGGGGTTCCTTCACTTTCAAAAGCATCCATGACTAACAATAGCTTTGCCGGTTGTGGCGTTTCCACCTCTGGTGTGGGCAATGGTAGACGGCTCAATGCATCGGCACAATTCTCAGTGCCAGGTGTATGGCGAATGACATAATCATAGGCAGATAATGTCAGCGCCCACCTCTGGATGCGGGACAGTGCATTGGTATTGATACCTTTGTTTTCTGAAAACAATGAAATGAGTGGCTTGTGATCTGTTTCCAATTCCCAATTCAAACCGAAGACCAAACAAGTACTGATGTATCTTTTTAACCCCATACACACAGGCTAGTGCTTCTTTCTCTACCATGCTGTAGGCTCTTTCCGCCTTTGACAAACTTTTTGAAGCATATGCAACAGTTGTAATTAATGACTCATTGGCTTATTGGAGCAAGCAACCAACTCCATATGATGAAGCATCACAGGCCAATACTAGACGCTTACATGGATCATAATGTACCAGCAGCTTGTTCGAGCAAGGCAGATTAGTAGCTTTCTCAAAAGCTCTATTTTGCGATTCACCCCAAACCCAGTTGTCGTCTTTTCTTAGCAGCATCTGCAATGGCTCTAATAAGGTGCTCAATCTAGGTAAGAAATTACCAAAGTAGTTGAGTAGACAAAGGAACGAACCCAGCTCCGTCACATTCTGAGGCTTGGGTGCATTTTTGATAGCCTTGGTTTTTGAGTCCGTAAGCCTGATACTGTCAGCATCAATTTTCCTCCCCAGGATTTTGACTTCCGGTGCCATGAAGATGCACTTCGAGCGTTTCAGTCTGAGTCCCACTTTGTCCAGACAATGTAGAACCTCTTCCAGGTTGTTCAGATGTTCAGCAGAGTCATGACCTGTGACCCGTATGTCATCTTGGAACACAATGGTTCTGGGGATGGACTTCAGTAGACTCTCCATGTTCCTCTGAAATATGGTTGCAGCCGATCGAATTCCAAAAGGGCACCTGTTGTAGATAAACAGTGTTGATGCACGTAACTTTCTTCGGCATGTTGAGCAGCTCCTGTGTCATGTAGGCTGACATCAGATCCAGTTTTGTGAATGACTTCCCCCCGGCTAGCATTGCAAACAGGTCATCAGCCTTCGGTAACGGGTCTTGATTCTGTTTCGAAACTCGGTTGATCGTAACCTTGTGGTCTCCACAAATCCTGACCGTTTTCAACACGGGAACAATGGGGCTGGCCCATTCGTTAAATTCGACCAGTGATATGATCCCTTCACGCTGGAGTGTGTCCAGTTCGATTTTGACCTTCTCCCTCATCATGTACGAAACTGCCCGAGCTTTATGATGGACTGGTCTTGTATCTGAGTCATGTGGATCTGCACCTTGGCTCCCGTGAAATTGCTGATGCCTGGTTCAAACAGCGAGGGGAACTTGCTCAGCACATGAGCACATGGAGTATCCTCCTCCGATGACAATGCTTTGATCTTGTTCCAGTTCCATTTGATTTTTTTCTAACCAGTTCCTGCCGAACAGTGTTGGACCATTGCCTGGAACAATCCATAATGGTAAATCGTGAACCGCACCATCTATGACACCTTGATTACTGCACTGCCAGTCACCGTTATGAGTTCTTTAGTGTACATACGCAACTTGGCATTGACTGGACTCAGCTTAGGCCTCACAGCGTTAGTATCCCACAGCCTGTCAAATGTCCTCTGGCTCATTATTGATTGACTCGCACCCGTGTCCAATTCCATCGATACCGGCACATCATTAAGTTTTACATTCATCATTATCGCTTGGCTCTTTATTGGGAACGAATACAGTCCATACACTTCCTCCTCTCGTATCTCGGATTGCATATCCAGATCCGCGCTAGACTGGTCATCATCCTCCATGTGTGTTGCAGCACGATTGCTCAGTTGCGGACACATGCGCTGGAGGTGCCCCACTCTCAAACAGCCTTTACAAATATACTTTATAAACCTACACCGATGATGCCGATGATTTCCCCCACAACGCCAACACGGTGATATCGGATTCATTCCCGTTGGCGGACTTGAGCAGCCACAGGTTTCGCGTACGCAGTCGGGTTGGCCCTGCCATATGCAGCTCTGCCAAACGACGATACTATCTTGTTTACAGTACTTGCTGAGTTCTGATTTTTCAATTATATCTGCTTTAAGCTTTTGTCCGTCGTCATGCATGATTGGACAATCATGATGGCCTTGCTCAAATCCAGTGTCTCCGCCGCTAGTAGCTTACGCAGGATCACCTCATGGTTGATGCCAATTACAAAGAAGTCCCGCAGCATGTCTGCCAACGCAGTTTCGAACTTACACAGTCCAGCTAGACGTCTTAGATTGGCAACGAATTCCGATACATGCTGGCTCTCAGAACAAACGTGCGTATAGAATCGATATCTTGAGATGATGATGCCTTCCTCTGGTTTGAGATGGTCACGTACCAGAGCACACAATGTTTCATATTCCTTGTCCCTTGGACTTAATGGCGAGAGGAGATTCTTTGAGTCCATAGATTTTCGGACTGCAAACCGTGAGGAGGACCGCCGGATGCTGAACTGCATCTGCCTCTTTCTCCATTTTGTTGGCCACGAAGTACTGGTTCAAGCGGGCTACAACGTCTGCCCAATCGTCTCCCTCCACGAATCGCTCCAGAATTCCAATTGTGCTCATATTTGCATGCGAAGGTTCTTGTTACCTCATGGCCAAATGTTGTGCATGCAATAACTCAATAGACTGAATACTGTCAACTCCGAACAGGTACAAACCTAGCTGTACTTTATTAGGGTCCAAAGTGATTACATTACAAGGTGGCTGGCCTTTTATACCTAGGTCGTACACACGTGCGCACAGCCCAATGACCTCCGACAGTGGTGTCACTTGGTTGCTAGTAAATCCAAGCATACATATATGACATTTTCCACACCAGATATTTGATTGTCCCATCAGCCTTTGAACTACTTAGAATGCATGTGAATTCTGGCATACGTAAGACAAATGCCTATTATAGTCTAATGCTTCCTTTGACCGTTCCATTTCCAGGCTGAATGATCCTGAGGACAGTATTGCTCACATGATCAAAACAACACCTTCCTGATTTAATTAACACTTTGATACCTTAAGTTGAAGACAAAAGCCACCTTATGAAAACAAAACACATTTTAGCTGAGGCTGTTCCCAGCCTTCATGTTTTATTTGTACAGAGCACAAAGTAGTCAATTATATTAATACATAAAACTAATTCTGCCTCTATCTACCGAAATATGCTGTCAGTACCATGGAATTTGCCATAGATATGATGATTCTTTAGCTGCTGGGGTATTATTGTCTGTGGAAGGTAGCAGACCAGGGTTGTGAGAATGGATGAATATTGTATCATTTCATTTGATAATTTTTGAAAATTAAAGAGTATTTACGTTTTCTTATTTTCTCAACATGAATCTTTTGACTACAAACAGATCAACTCTCCTTTGTTAAAACCTTTGTGACTTGTTCAGTTCATTAAAAATTAAGCTTTTTTTGGATACTCTGAATTTCTGAGGGCATATATTGATTTACACAACTGAATAGTCAATTAGAAGAGTAAATGTTTGAGCTTAGAGTGATGTCTTCCAACCCTATATATATATATAAAATATAGTTAATAATTTATTTACACCGTATTGATTCAAGGATTACCTGCTAATGTTACAGCAATTTAAGCATGGAACAAATGCATTGAAGCCACTCAATAAAAGACAATGCCCATATGAAACTTTTGTCTGTATGTTACGAATAAATATAATTTTAAAAAGACACATGCATTTGGTTAAAAGCTAAACTGGTTAAAAAAGTGATATTTGGGAGTTATTATGTGACACGTTCACAAATGGTGTAATGGGGAGTGAAGGGCGGCTAAGCTGCACGCACACAAGATTTGGATGTTAATCATAGATAATGTATGTAGAGGTAAATGTTTACTAATGACTGCCTATATGAAATATGTAAGTGAATTACTCACCTGAGGAGATCTAACATGGCATCCACAGTGGTGACCTCTGGGGTACTTCCACTCCTGTCAATTTCTTCAGCATTTTGGGAGACGCCAGGTTTGATGGTCATCACCAACACAATTCCTTATACAAAATAAAAGATATAATTTGTATGTAAGGCCTGCTTTTAAAAGTATATTTAAACTTTTGTTCAGCAAATGAATGTTGATGGATCATTTACATTCATACATTTAATTGTGTATATAAAAAATAAATCCTGCGATTTAGTGCTAGTAATGAACGCCAAGATATGCACAAGTCAGTGTTTTACTTTTGAAGCATTTATGTAGCATGCTGTTTTACCTTGAGCTAAAATAATCACTGGGTTGCAAAATTAAATCTATCGGGAAATTGCTATTCTCCTCAGGATTCTTTTTGAGCACATTTACAGTGTCGCTACGCAGCATGAACAGAATCATTTTTTTACCTTTGTAAGTAAAACAGTAAGAAATTTCACCATATATGCAACATTATACAGCATAATTTATTACCTAGAATTACAGCAATAACAGTGGTTGAAAAGTAATATACCACTGCCCGTACTCCGACTTTTCCAGAGACATCTGAATCCAAAGCAGCAACTCCTGTGGAGAAAAATTTTCAGGTACTTAATATAATATTTTGCATAAGTCGACTGCACAAATATTTTAAATTAGTTATTTGCTAATTTACTTAAAATATGTAAAAGCAAATCTAGCTGTTAGTGCTCCAATGTATTACACCACTATTTTGTTGTCCAAATCTTTTAATATAATAATTGATGAGTTATTTATTTAATAGAACAAAAAAGAAAGCACTAGCATCATGTAACATCTTTTATGACCTCAGGGCATCACAAAATATTTCATAGCCACTGTAGTCACTATTGTAATGTAGGGAAACATGGCAGCCAATTTGCATACCGCAAGGTCCCACAAACAGCAATAAGATAAATAACCAGATCATTTGTTTTAGTGATGTTGGTTGAGGGATAAATGTTTCATAGGATGCCAGAACTCCCCTGCTCCTCTTCGAATAGTGCCATGGGATCTTTTAAATCCACCTGAGAGGGTGGATTTAAATAATCTAATCTGAAAGACAGCATCCCCAACAGTGCAGAACTCCCTCAATACTGCACTGAAGTGTCATCTTAGATTACGCACTCAAGTCTCTGCAATGGGGCTTAAACCCACAACCTTCTGACTCATAGTAAGAGTGTAATGGAGACTGTAGCTTTAAAATAATTGTAACAGTAGAAACACAATTAATTGAGATACATTCATATGTAATTAACATCATTGGCTCCCTTGGTTTCACTCTTACCTCTGCATCAGTGGGTTATGAGTTCAAGCTCTTCTCCAGGCCTTAAACATCAATATAGGTTAGCAAGCCATTACAGTCAAGGGTGGTTCAGATGAGATATTAAATTGAGACTCTATCTGCCTGTTCCAGTGGTTCAAAGAACAATGAGAATTTCTCCTGATGTTCTGGCCAACATTACTCTTTCAACCCAGAGAGTTGTGGAGGCTGGGTCATTGAATATATTTAAGGCGGAGATAGACAGATATTTGAGTGGCAAGGGAATAAAGGGTTATGGGGAACGGGCAGGGAAGTGGAACTGAGTCCGTGATCAGAGCAGCCATGATCTTATTAAATGGCGGAGCAGGCTTGAGGGGTCAGGTGGCCTACTCCTGTTCCTATTTCATTTGTTCTTATGATCTTAACCAATACCACCGAAAACAGATCGACTACTCATTCATCTCATTGTGGGGTCTTGCTTATGCAAAATATTTTCTCAGGTTGCAGTCACTGCACTTTGTTTCATTTCAGTGTTAGCTGTGGCTCAGTGGGTAGCACACTTGCCTTTGAGTCAGAAGGTTGTGGGTTCAAATCCCACTCCAGAGACTTGATCTCCAGTGGGGCTTAAACCCACAACCTTCTGACGAAGGGAGTGCTGCACTGTTGGCAGTGCCATCTTTCAGACCAGATGTTAAACTGAGGCCCCGTCTGCTCTGTCAGCTGGATGTAAAGGATCTCATGGCACTAATTCAAAGAAGAGCAGGGGAGTTATCCCCGGTGTCCTGGCCAATATTTATCCCTCAATCAACATAACAGAAACAGTTTATCTTGTCATTATCACAGTGCTGGTTGTGGAAGCTTGCTATGTGCAAATTGGCTGCCGCGTTTCCCACATTACAACAGTGACTACACTCCAAAAATATTTCATTGGCTGTAAAGCGCTTTGAGATGGTCGTGAAAGGCGCATATAAATGTAAGTCTTTCTTTCTTTCATTGTATGTGAAACCAATACGTAGAATTGCACCAATAATGCATTTGCTCCAAATATGGCCAATTTCACTCCAATTAATGGACATTAAAATAAAAATCGCAGGATTCAGGAAGTTAATCTCCCTGATTCCAATACTATGATTCAATAACGTGACTCGGTAAGATTATTTACCTGTAATCATACTGGAGACAATTAATGGTAAAATAATCAGCTTCAGCATTCTCATCAGGATCTCTCCAGGAAACCCAAAGTAGAATTTGTCTAGATTTGACAAAATGGCAAATTCACGTACCAGAACTCCTGTCACAATACCTGGAAAGTAGAATATTATTAAGTCGGTAGGACAGCATCTGAGATTCTTTATCATTTCTAGAGACATTTGTGGCTTGTCACATTTTTGGATTTTTGAACATATTTTACTCCACTGAAAGAATTTTGGAATTGATCCAGGTTAAAGTGTTTTGGTACAAAACAAAATTAATTCACACAGGTTTTTTTTTAATAAAAAGGCCATAGGCTGCAGGAATTGAAAGCCAGACAAGACAGTTTGTGGAATGGTACAACTCACAGTTTGTTTCAAATGAGGGCTCATTGTCTCATCACAGGCCTACTATCCAGGATCAGTGGGATGTTAAATAATTCATAATCTTACCTCAGATGACCAAATAATACTCATAACCATTTTACTAAGGACAATTCCATCATGTAAATACTACAGGAGTATTTTTAACTGACTGATGGAGTATAAAACTGGCATTGGGGTTCAGGCACCCTTTATAGAAACTGCCTAATTTTCCTTTCCATTGGTTTGACAATACAGCTTATTACCCCCATCCCTAAGCTTCCTTGGAGGAGAATCAACAAAAAGAAGACTGTTTTTAAACATAAGACAGCAAGGTATGGTTCTTGGCCTGGAGCTGGAAGCTAAAATGCAGGAGGTCAGACTTTAGAGTTTGAAATTATCTAGAAAGAAATTAAGTCATCCCACAAAAGGGGCATGGCAGGTATATGTTTGTTCCTATTTTTGAGGAGAGAAGTGGGATTGAGCTTATTAAATATAATTTGCTTTAACTATTACTTTGTATGTTCAATTATTTTCAATAAATTAAGCAGCTTAATAATTCATATCTGGCCGTATCACACCAAGTATCTCTCTGTCTGCCTTCAAAAAGATTGGACAACGCGCGAGGACACATGCAAAAGACACAATCTCCAGTCCGGATCACAAGGAGGCCGTATTGTTACACCCCTGGGTTAAACTATTGTATAATTAGATATTAGAATATTTCAGAATATAAGACACTTTGGGCTAGGAATTCATCTCGGGCACAAAATGGGCAGTATCGGATCAACAGGCACACAGCGCCTGATATTCAGTTCTATTACCGTCCAAGGAACTGAAAATCAGGCTCTGTGTATAACGGGCAGCCGGTCCGATACATTATGCGTCAGCGCCCAGGATGAATTTCTAGTCCTTGAACTGCTTACAGGACTGACCAGCACCACAGCATATAAGAGACAATCTAAAACAGACCTGAAAGTTGTACAGTGGAGACATTTTAATAACAATTGACTGTGTATATTAGTAGAGCAGTACATAAAACTCATTATTCATTTTTGAACATCTGAAAGGCCTTGTGTATGCAAAATCAACAATTTCTGAAGTCCAACTTGATGCAGATGACTTAAGAAAATAAATCAGTGATTTGAAGTATACTGCTAGCTATAAAATGGTACATAAAAATAAACAGAATATTGATGAGCAAAGAGGGCAGAATGCTGCCAAACAAATTGTTGTCATTGCAAAGATCAACATTTTCAACACATTAAGAATAATTGAGCCCAAAACACCGTCTGTATTTTCAGACCTCCAGCAAACCAGAAATAGAGCATTAGCACTCCAAAAATCTGGGAAGGACCCACCACTCCCACCGCCCCCCCCACCACCCCCCAGGATTTCATTATTGCTGTGGCATTGGCAATTCTCTCCCTGGGGATACTGCTGGGCCACCAAAATTACCCCGAGTCAGCCAGTAAGCCAGTTAAAATGCAAATTGGGTACTATGATATACATAGGGTGGAACGTGCACTGCTGGAGTACTGATGGAGTACAAAAGCAGGGAGGTCCTTCTGCAACTGTATAGGGTATTGGTGAGGCCGCACCTGGAGTACTGCGTGCAGTTTTGGTCACCTTACTTAAGGAAGGATATACTAGCTTTGGAGGGGGTACAGAGACGATTCACTAGGCTGATTCCGGAGATGAGGGGGTTACCTTATGATGATAGATTGAGTAGACTGGGTCTTTACTCGTTGGAGTTCAGAAGGATGAGGGGTGATCTTATAGAAACATTTAAAATAATGAAAAGGATAGACAAGATAGAGGCAGAGAGGTTGTTTCTACTGGTCGGGGAGACTAGAACTAGGGGGCACAGCCTCAAAATACAGGGGAGCCAATTTAAAACCGAGTTGAGAAGGAATTTCTTCTCCCAGAGGGTTGTGAATCTGTGGAATTCTCTGCTCAAGGAAGCAGTCGAGGCTAGCTCATTGAATGTATTCAAGTCACAGATAGATAGATTTTTAACCAATAAGGGAATTAAGGGTTATGGGGAGCGGGCGGGTAAGTGGAGCTGAGTCCACGGCCAGATCAGCCATGATCTTGTTGAATGGTGGAGCAGGCTCGAGGAGCTAGATGGCCTACTCCTGTTCCTAATTCTTATGTTCTTACGTTCTTATGCATGCTTTGTCCAGTATCAATTGGAGGTCTAGCTGAAGAGGATCCTACAGGTAAACCTGTATTTATTTTTTGAGTCTGGGGAAAATTTTAACTTTTGGACCTATCGGGAGTGGGGGGAGCCCGGTAGAGCATGGGAAACCTGGAAATCTGGGTTTCCCCGCAGACTGAGGCGTTTTAATGCCACAGCATGCGTGTAACGTCACCGACAGGTTCCTGCCTTGATCACAGCCTGGCTTGGCTTCCAGTCGGGCTGGAGAAGAGATGCAGCCAGAGGTAGGTCCAATCCCATGGTGGTCTGATTCCCAACCCCGGAAAGGGGTCCGATCCTGGCAGGCCCAACCCTTAGGGGACCCAATTTCCGATCCTGGGGGGATCTGATCCCGAGGTAAGGTCTTGTCCCCACCCCGAGGTGGGTACGATCCCGGCGGGGTCCGGTCACCGATACTGGGGGGATCTGATCCCGAGGTGAGGTCTTGTCCCCACCCCGGGGTGGGTACGATCCCGGCGGGGTCCGGTCTCCGATACTGGGGGAATCTGATCCCGAGGTGAGGTCTTGTCCCCACCCCGGGGTGGGTACGATCCCGGCGGGGTCCGGTCTCTGATACTGGGGGGATCTGATCCCGAGGTAAGGTCTTGTCCCCACCCCGGGGTGGATACGATCCCGGCGGGGTCCGGTCTCCGATACTGGGGGATCTGATCCCGAGGTGAGGTCTTGTCCCCACCCCGGGGTGGGTACGATCCCGGCGGGGTCCGGTCTCCGATACTGGGGGGATCTGATCCCGAGGTGGGGTCTTGTCCCCACCCCAGGGTGGGTACGATCCTGGCGGGGTCCAGTCTCCGATACTGGAGGTACGGGGCGTCCGAGCCCCAACTCCTGGGGGGGGGGAGTCGGGGGTCCGATCCCCGACCCCAGTGGGGGAAGGCTTCTGCAGGAGCGGGCTGATGGTGGGGGAGCGCTTAGGGGGCCGGGGAGAAGCACTCTTGCTCCTCCTGGCCCATGAGGAATGCTCCCCAAAGCTGTCCTCACCTTGCTGCAGGATCCAGGATTCTAGAGGCCCGGGAATCCTGGCCGGCTGCAGTTAAAGCTGCCAAGCAGGTTACATTCGAGGCTTCCAGCCTCATTATCAAATTTAAATTGCCAATCCGCCTCCTGGGAGATGGTTGGCTGCCCACCCCCCCCCTCGCATCCATTAAAACCGGCAACGGGCGCGTTGGAGGTGGGCTGCGATCGGGATTTAGATTTTTAACACTTTAACCTCCCAATCAACCCAAAATTTGGGAGTTAAAATCTCCCCCCCCGCCCCGCCCCCCCCCCCCCCCCCCCAGGGGTGGCCAGAGTATTCCACTGGTCGCCAAAATTTGTAGGTAGCACCAGACCCTCCACCCCTCGCCTCCATCCCCTTCGACCCCCACCTCCCCTCCACCCCAGGATATCCCTGCAACTGCCACCGTCTTTCCAGCCTGCCACCATTCCTGTGGCTCAAAGCTGACGAGCTGTCTTGGGACACTCGTATGGCATCTGCAGCTCACCAGTCGGATTAAAATGAGGCCTGGGCTTCGAAATGGTGGTCACCATTCAACAGTCAGCTGATGCGCTCCGCTGATCAGTCCCACAAAAATCCGAAACTTCCTCACACCCAATTTTCCCTTTAAGCTGTTCGGCCGCTCTTGAGGTCACGCGCCAGCTTTTAAATTGAAAAAAACGTGTGGAATTTTTAATGTAAAAATAAATTACAGGGAACATTGCTCCTAGCTCGTCTGAAAGTTCTGATTTTGATAAGTGATATATAGGTTTTCAAAATTAATGAGTAAGTAATAATGTCACTAAGTTTTATCATTTGAGTTATAGCATGCTGGTCAATAATATGTAATAATTCTTGCCATTCTCATGCATAATGCTCTTTGACCTTAATTGTGTGCTGTGAGTGCAGCAGACACATTAGGTATTATCCCTCTGTCATCGAGACAAGCCACTTGGTAAAAACATTTGCAGTTCGTGTATAATTAAAAATCAATTAATAAAAATATCCTTTCATCTCCCTAGCTGATGTTTGCACATCCTTGGAATTATTCCAAGGCTCTGAAAAGGAAAACAAAGACATTGTTGAGATGTCTGGCAAGGGGATACACACCACAGTGTTTGAGTATAAGAGATCTATTAACCAGTTCACAATCTATACACTTGTGTTGCAGGAAACGAATGTTTGGCAGGATCTTCCACAATTTTGCCTCCAGATCGTGTCATGCAAACTTACAAGTCCAGTATTGTTCTGACAGTGACCTTCAATTTAATCTCAAGGTTCTTAAGCTATAAGCAACAACATTAACTTATATTTATATAACAGTATAACTATTTGCACTGCACTTTTTTGGATAAACATGCGTCTGTCAAGCCCCGCCACCTGTCAAGCTCCGCCTAACTCCACCTCCCCGGCCTGAATCATTCCCTCCACGTGGTGCCGAGAAGCAGGACATGAGGCTCCGACTCTCTTCGCCCACTCAGGCCCCTCCTCCCCCCCATTCTGACTCTCTTCCCCCCATCTCCCCTCGCCCCCCGACTCTCTCCCTCCCAGTCAGCTTGGGGCCGAGAGCAGTCGGCCTGGGGCCAAGAATAGCGGTACTGGGGCCACAAGGGACATCGTTGGAGTGGATGATATCCAGAAGTCACGACACTGTCACTATTCACTTCATACCCAATAAACTTGTTAATAATCTGTACAATGCCTGCCCCATCTCTGGTGGGGTGGTGGGGGAGGCGGGTGGGGGAGGTGGCGGTGGTGGGTGAAGGATGCACTTGTGCTGGGGTAAGGCACTTTGTCTGGGGAAGGCATGCACTTGGACTTGGCTGGCCCTTGCTGTCTTCTAGGGAGCTCTGTCCTCTGTCACTTCAGGAAGTCAAAGTGGATCAAGTTACAATTGCAAAGTCAGTGAGACCTTGGGATGGGTGGTTCCAGTTACACATTCCTGTGAAACTTCAGGCGTGGTTTATCCTCCAAGGGGACCAATCATAGACAAAGGGTGGAGCATGGTGGCCATTTTCGTAGTACAAATAAGCACATCCTTTATATAACACTTTTATCGTAATAAAGCCTTCATTATCTGGTCATTCATTCATTTGTTGTTTGTTGGATCTTGCTGTGCGTAATTTAGCTGCTGGGTTTGCCTACATAACAACAGTGACTGTACTTCAAAAATAATCCAATGATTATTAATAACTGTTAAAGAAATGAAAATTTTCTTTGTTTAACCTGAAGTTAAAAGGTGAATCCCCACTGTACATTTAACTATTTCCTGTACCAGCCATCTTTGTAGCCTGTGATGAATTATGATTAAATGTTCCAAACCTGTTGTGTATCTGTAAAGCATGCACTCCCATGTTCCGCCACCAGGGAGCTCATCCCCTGAAGTCCCAAGGGATCCCAGCATCCCTTGGGAGCACTGTATATAAGTCGGCCCCTAAGACCTGTTCCTCACTCTGGAGTGTCTCAATAAAGACTGAGGTCACTGTTACGTTAACCTCCCTGTGTGCAGTCTCATCTGTGTTAGGAACACAATAACTGGCGACAAGAATACGAATACAACGCAAAGATGCAGCAAGCTGTGGGCATTCTGGAGAAGTTCTTGGAGGGTGAGGACTGGGAAGCCTATGTCGAACGGCTAGACCAGTACTTTGTAGCCAATGAGCTGGACGGAGAAGGAAGCGCTACAAAAAGGAGAGCGGTCCTCCTCACAGTCTGTGGGGCACCTACCTACAGCCTCATGAAGACACTTCTGGCTCCGGTGAAACCCACAGATAAGTCGTATGAGGAGCTATGTACACTGGTTCGGGAGCATCTTAACCCGAGGGAGAGCGTGCTGATGGCGAGGTATCGGTTCTACACGTGCCAGCGATCTAAAGGTCAGGAAGTGGCAAGCTACGTCGCCGAGCTAAGGCGACTTGCAGGACAATGTGAGTTTGATGGCTACCTGGAGCAAATGCTCAGAGACTTTTTTGTACTGGGCATTAGCCACGAGACCATCCTACGAAAACTTTTGACTGCAGAGACACCGACCCTCAGTAAGGCCATTGCGATAGCACAGGCGTTTATGTCCACCAGTGATAACACCAAATAAATCTCTCAGCACACAAGTGCTAGCAATGCTCATAAATCATAAACTGTATTTGCGAGCAGAAATGTACAGGGCAGAACCCACCAGTCTGCAACTAGCAGCAGGCCTCAGGTGACCCAGATGACTCAGAGACCCCAACAAAGGATGAATGCAAGGTAATTCACACCTTGTTGATGTTGTGGAGGCTTCCATTCAGCCTATTCATGCCGCTTCAAAGGGTATGTTTGCAAAAGCTGTGGAACAATGGGGCACCTCCAACGAGCTTGCAAACGGAGCTGCAAGCTCTGCAAAACCTGCTAACCACCATGTGGCAGAGGAAGATCGGTCCATGGTGGATCAAAACAATTTTGAGCCTCAGAGAGAGGAGCCAGATGCTGAAGTACACAGAGTGCACACATTTTCGATGAAATGTCCACCTATAATGTTAAATGTAAAATTGAATGGCTTACCCGTAACCATGGAACTGGACACTGGCACTAGCCAATCCATCATGAGTAAAAAGACGTTTGAGAGACTGTGGTGCAACAAGGCATTCAGACCAGCCCTGAACCCCATCCACACGAAACTGAGAACGTACACCAAAGAGCTCATCCCTGTCCTGGGCAGCGCCATGGTCAAGGTCACCTATGAGGGCACGGTGCACGAACTGCCACTCTGGATTGTCCCGGGCGATGGCCCCACACTGCTTGGAAGCAACTGGCTGGGCAAAATCCGCTGGACCTGGGATGACAACCGAGCACTATCACATGTCGATGAGGCCTCATGTACCCAAGTTCTTAAAAAATTTCCTTCCCTTTTTGAGCCAGGCATTGGAAACTTTTCCAGGGCGAAGGTGCAGATCCACTTGATCCCAGAGGCATGATCCATTCACCATGAGGCGCGAGCGGTACCTCACATGATGAGGGAGAGAGCGGAAATCGAGATGGACAGGCTGCAACGCGAGGGCATCATCTCCCCAGTGGAATTCAGTGAGTGGACCAGCAGGATTGTTCCAGTACTCAAAAGTGATGGCACGGTCAGGATTTGCAGCGATTATAAAGTAACTATTAATCGTTTCTCGTTACAGGACCAATACCTGCTACCTAAGGCAGACGACCTATTTGCGATGCTGGCAGGAGGCAAGACGTTCACCAAGCTCGATCTGACTTCAGTCTGCATGACGCAGGAGCCTTCGAAGGGCCTCACCTGCATCAACACGCACAAGGGACTGATCATCTACAACAGATGCCCGTTTGGAATTCGGTCGGCTGCAGCGATCTTCCAGAGAAACATGGAGAGCCTACTCAAGTCGGTACCACACACGGTGGTCTTTCAGAACCCGACATATTGGTCACGGGTCGGGACACCGCTGAGCACTTACAAAACCTGAAGAAGGTCCTCCAGCGACTGGATCGCGTGGGGCTGCAGCTGAAGAGGTCGAAATGCGTCTTCATGGCAACAGAAGTGGAGTTTTTGGGAAGAAAGATCGTGGCGGACGGCATTCGGCCCACAGACGCCAGGACAGAGTCTATCAGGAACGCGCCCAGGCCACAGAACGTCACGGAGCTGCGGTCTTTCCTGGGACTCCTCAACTATTTTGGTAACTCCTACCAGGGTTAAGCACCCTCTTAGAGCCCCTACATGTGTTATTGTGCAAAGGTGAGAATTGGGTATGGGGAAAAAAAACAAGTAATTGCTTTTGAGAAAGCCAGAAACATTTTATGCTCCAACAAGCTGCTTGTATTGTATAACCCGTGTAAAAGACCCGCGTCGTCGTATGGAGTCAGGTGTGTACTACAACAAGCTAACGTTGCGGGGAAGTTGCAACCTGTCGTCTATGCTTCCAGGAGCTTGTCTAAGGCCAAGAGGGCCAACAGCATGATGGAGAAAGAGACATTAGCGTGTGTGTTCAGGGTAAAGAAAATGCATCAGTACCTGTTTGGCCTCAAATTTGAGCTGGAAACCGATCACAAGCCCCTCACATCCCTGTTCGTTGAAAACAAGGGGATAAATACTAATGCCTCAGCTCGCATACAAAGGTGGGCACTCACGCTATCAGCGTATAACTATACCATCCGCCACAGGCCAGGTACCGAGAACTGTGCGGATGCTCTCAGTCGGCTACCATTGCCCACCACGGGGGTGGAAATGGCGCAGCCTGCAAACTTGTTGATGGTGGCGCAGCCCGCAGACTTGTTGGTCACGGAAGCGTTTGAAAATGATAAATCACCTGTCATGGCCTGCCAGATTAGGACTTAGACCAGCCAAGATCCTCTGCTGTCCCTAGTAAAAAACTGTGTACTGCATGGGAGCTGGGCCAGCATCCCTGTTGAAATGCAAGAACCAATCAAGTCGTTGCAGCGGCGAAAGGACGAGCTGTCCATTCAGGCAGACTGCCTGTTGTAGGGTAACCACGTAGTGCTACCCAAAAAAGGGCAGGGAGACGTTCATCCGGAGATGAGGGGGTTACCTTATGATGATAGATTGAGTAGACTGGGTCTTTACTCGTTGGAGTTCAGAAGGATGAGGGGTGATCTTATAGAAACATTTAAAATAATGAAAGGGATAGACAAGATAGAGGCAGAGAGGTTGTTTCCACTGGTCGGGGAGACTAGAACTCGGGAGCACAGCCTCAAAATATGGGGGAGCCAATTTAAAACCGAATTGAGAAGGAATTTCTTCTCCCAGAGGGTTGTGAATCTGTGGAATTCTCTGCCCAGGGAAACAGTTGAGGCTAGCTCATTGAATGTATTCAAATCACAGATAGATAGATTTTTAACCAATAAGGGAATTAAGGGGTATGGGGAGCGGGCGGGTAAGTGGAGCTGAGTCCACGGCCAGATCAGCCATGATCTTCTTGAATGGCAGAGCAGGCTCGAGGGGCTAGATGGCCTACTCCTGTTCCTAATTCTTATGTTCTTATGTTCTTATCTCGTATCTCCACAGCACACACCGGGGTATAGTAATGATGAAAGCAATAGCCAGATCCCACGTGTGGTGGCCCGGTATCGACTCTGACTTCGAGTTCTGTGTTCTGCAATACAGCGTATGTGCTCAGTTGAGCAACGCGCCCAGAGAGACACCACTAAGTTTGTGGTCCTGGCCCTCCAGACCATGGTCGAGGATCCATATCGACTATGTGGGCCCGTTTCTCGGTAAAATGTTCCTGGTGGTCGTGGATGCTTTTTCAAAATGGATTGAATGTGAAATAATGTCGGGAAGCACCGCCACCGCCACTATTGAAAGCCTGAGGGCCATGTTTGCCACCCACGGCCTGCCTGACATACTGGTCCGTGACAACGGGCCATGTTTCACCAGTGCCGAATTTAAAGAATTCATGACCCGCAATGAGATCAAACATGTCACCTCGGCCCCATTTAAACCAGCCTCCAATGGGCTGGCAGAGCGGGCAGTACAAACAATCAAACAGAGCCTTAGACGAGTCATAGAAGGCTCACTCCAAACCGGCCTGTCCCGAGTACTGCTCAGCTACCACACGAGACCCCGCTCGCTCACATGGGTGCCTCCGGCTGAGCTACTCATGAAAGGGACACTTAAAACCAGACTGTCGCTGGTTCACCCCAACCTGCATGATCAGGTAGAGAGCAGGCGGCAGCAACAAAATGTAAACGATTGTCACGTCACTGTGTCACGGGAAATTGATCTGAATGACCCTATGTATGTGCTAAACTATGGACATGGTCCCAAGTGGATCGCGGGCATGGTGATAGCTAAAGAAGGGAATAGGGTGTTTGTAGTCAAACTAGACAATGGACAAATTTGCAAAAAGCACCTGGACCAAACGAGGCTGCGGTTCACAGACTGCCCTGAACAACCCACAGCAGACACTATATTTTTCGAGCCCACAACACACACCCAAAGGATCAACGACACCACGCTGCAGGGCCAACAACACGCCAGCCCAGCGAGGGCACAGCCAACACACCAGAACAGACATTTGTACCGAGGCAGTCCACCAGGGAAAGAAAGGCTCCCGACCGCCTCACCTTGTAAATTGTTTTGAATTTGACTTTGCGCGGGGAGTGATATTGTGTATCTGTAAAGCATGCACTCCCATGTTCCGCCACCAGGGAGCTCATCCCCTGAAGTCCCAAGGGAAGCCGGCCCTTAAGGCCTGTTCCTCACTCTGGAGTGTCTTATTAAAGACTGAGGTCACTGTTACTTTAACCTCCCTGTGTGCAGCCTCATCTGTGTTAGGAACACAATACAAGCAATGACATTTTTTGATGAATATTGGTGAGTTTTGTTATACCCTGTGGGAACAGTATAACCTCGTTTCATGCAGGACCCCAATAGCGAGTAAATTTTCATCTATTAGTTTAGCCTGGATTCATGACCAAGTCCCACATGTGAAATAACAGTGTGCTAACTCACTGCGCCATCCAGCTATCTTCTAAGCAATTTCTTAAATCTCAGTGTATTTCTTTTTGTTTTTATTTCCCCCTTTGTAGGCTCAATGCTACCAAATGTTAATTCTTTAATTTTGGCATTAAATTCTCAGTTCCATTCTTTTTTATTCAGTCACATTCTCAGACTTCAAGCCTTTATTGCAGCAACCTCAATCTCTATCTGTTCTTGTTTTCATTTAATTTTCTGTCTTTGGATTGTGTTAAATTTCTAAAAATGTACTTGATGGTCTCCAGTTCATTATTTTACTAAATAAATCACAGGTATTCAGTGGTGTTTGTGAAGTTTACATTCTATTCAGTCCAATCAGTTTATGCTATTTACTGCTGTCCACTGTATTATAATTCGTGTTATATCTGTTTCTAAGCAACTGCATTAATCAGGTGCTTATTCACTCGTAGGTTCATCTTGTACATTATATTTTCTCCAGGTGACGTGCACTGTAATAAAAGTGAATTAAGATGCTTCACCCTTCATCATGCCATAGTTTCAATATTGAACAAATCCAATTTCAAGCTGAATTTCCCTTTAAAACAGTGATGGTGCTATCTTCAGTACAAACTCAGCATACAATTTGATATACCTCTCCAATGCTGGCTTGCATTTTAAATGTATTTAAACTGCATGTATGTAGAGAAGCAAAGTGATGACCTGAGTAAAACTAGCAACTGAGAACAGCACATCATGGTATGTATGTAGCCAGAGGCGGCCTTCGGACCATGCAATTACACAGGAACCCCCACCAGCCAGAGGCTCCAATGATATGTTTGTCTATTAAAATATAGCGCCCAAAACCGAACGCTTGCGTGGGGCCCCAGCAAGGCAAACATTGCTCCTGTATGCAGCTAAACATCTGTAAAACCCTTGCTTTAGATAATTAAACAACGTGGTGGGAAAATGTTCTTTCTGCTGTGCCAGGAACAGAAATATGTTTACTATTTTACATCTATGGGAGCCTCTGCTCTGCTGAGCACAAATACTCAGTTCTCAATTTCAACTCTAACTGTTTCTCTCTACTCTCTGGGGGCAATATTCATCTGTGACATAAATCACATGGGTGGTCATTGGGTCATACGCTCAATGGAGTTGCTGAGGGGGCTGTCTATTTTTTGTAGCAGTGCCTAATTTGTAAAGGCCTTTGTGACATCCTAAGGTTGTGAAAATCATTATATAGATGCAATTTTTTTCTTTACATATACCACACACTCTCTTTCTGCCTGGATCTAGATCCTGAGTTCTGTTCCTTGTTGATTTTTTATACTCCATATAAATACGATTTTTTCTTTCTGTCTTTAATTTAAATCCAACCAGCATGCTATCAGCTGATATCATGCTCCCTACAAGCTCATCTCTCTCACTCTCTCCACAGTCCTGCACTACCCTACTTTATCTCCAGCACTCTCAATCATTCCCTTCCTGTGCTTCCCAATCAGAATGGGACCATTCATTGCACCTCATTTTGCTTACATTCACAACCTCAAAACTGGCTATTGCTTTTACAACTAAGCTAAGCTGCTTCATACATCTTTAAATTCAATGCAATTTAGGCTGACACTCCAGAGCAATACTAGGAGGGTGCTGTACAATCGGAGGTGCTGTCTTTCGGATGAGACAGTAAACCAAGGCCCTCTTAGGTGGACATGGCACTATTCGAAGAAGAGCAGTGGAGTTCTCCCAGTGTCCTGACCAACATTTATCCTTCAACCGATATGACTAAAACAGATTATCTGGTCATTATCACATTGCTGTTTGTGGGGCCTCACTGTGCACAAATTGTCTGCCGTGTTTCTTACATTACAACAGTGACTCCATTGCAAAAGCACTTCATTGGATATGAGGCCCTTTGGGATGTCCTGAGGTCATAAAGGGAGATATATAAAAACTTTATACAAAAAAAGTTCTTATCATTTTCACTTAACTCTCACTCATATACGCCCATACTGTGTCTGACAACCTGATGATGCATTATGTTAGCACTCATCTGCTACTACTTACCCTTGCCACTACATACTAACTCTTGTCCCTCGCCAAATTAAGTGTATCTAAGGGTTAAGTCATGGCAGGAGAGCTCGGTCATGTGATATGCTCCTCCTGTACCATGTGGGAACTCACGGACACTTTCGGTGTCCCTGACGACTACATGTATGGGAAGTGTATCCGCCTCCAGCTCCTGACGGACCGCGTTGAGGAATTGGAGCTGAGGGTGGATTCACTCTGGAGCATCCACGATGCGGAGAATGACATGAGTAGCACGTGTAGCGAGTTGGTCTTACCGCAGGTGAAGGGTCCACAGCCAGATAGGGAATGGAAGACCAGCAGGAAGAGCAGTGCAAGGAAAGTAGTGCAGAGGTCCCCTGCGGTCAACCCCTGCAAAACAGATACACCGCTTTGAGTACTGTTGAGGGAGATGACTCATCAAGGAGGGCAGCAGCAGCCAAGTTCATGGCACCGTGGCTGGCTCTGCTGCACAGGAGGGCAGGAAAAAGAGTGGGAGAGCGATAGTGATAGGGGATTCAATTGAAGGGGAATAGATAGGCGTTTCTGCGGCCGCAACCGAGACTCCAGGATGGTATGTTGCCTCCCTGGTGCAAGGGTCAAGGATGTCTCGGAGCGGGTGCAGGACATTCTGAAAAGGGAGGGTGAACAGCCAGTTGTCGTGGTGCACATTGGTACCAACGATATAGGTAAAAAAAGGGATGAGGTCCTATGAGACGAATTTAAGGAGCTAGGAGCTAAATTTAAAAAGTAGGACCTCAAAAGTAGTAATCTCGGGATTGCTACCAGTGCCACGAGCTAGTCAGAGTAGGGATCGCAGGATAGCTCAGATGAATACATTGTTGAGCAGTGGTGCAGCAGGGAGGGATTCAAATTCCTGGAACCGGTTCTGGGCGAGGTGGGACCAGTACAAACTGGATGGTCTGCACCTGGGCAGGACCGGAACCAATGTCCGAGGGGGAGTGTTTGCCAATGCTGTTGCGGAGGAGTTAAACTAATATGGCAGGGGGATGGGAACCAATGCAGGGAGACAGAGGGAAACAAAATGGAGACATAAGCAAAAGACAGAAAGGAGATGAGTAAAAGTGGAGGGGAGAGAAACCCAAGGCAAAAAACAAAAAGGGCCACATTACAGCAAAATTCTAAAGGGTCAAAGTGTAATAAAAAGACAAACCTGAAAGCTCGGTGCCTCAATGCGAGGAGTATTCGGAACCCAGGAGAGGGCTCTGAGCTAGTTAGAGTGGGTGAGAGCTCAGATGAACAGGACCCCAAGAAAGAATGCAAAAGGCAGGAGGCAACAGAGCAGAGTAGCACTGGGGTAAGCGTAAACCACAAGGTGATAGGAAGGGACAATATGTATGAATATAAAGGTGCTGCAGGAGGGGTCAAAACTAAAAATCATGGTTTAAAAACTAGTATTAAAACACTCTACCTAAATGCACGAAGCATTCAAAATAAAGTAAATGGAGTTGACGGCACAAATCAATACAAATGGGTATGATTTGGTGGCCATTACAGAAACGTGTTTGCAGGGTGGCCAAGACTGGGAATTAAACATACACGGGTATCTGACAATTCGGAAAGATAGACAAGAAGGGAAAGGATGTGGGGTAGCTCTGTTAATAAAGGATGATATCAGGGCAGTTGTGAGAGATGATATTGGCTCTAATGAACAAATATTGAATCATTATGGATGGAGATTAGAGATAGTAAGGTGGAAAAAGTCACTGGTGGGCGTAGTTTATAGGCTCCCAAATAATAACTTCACGGTGGGGCGGACAATAATCAAGGGAATAATGGAGGCATGTGAAAAAGGAACGGCAGAAATCATGGGGGATTTTAACCTACATATCGATTGGTCAAATCAAATCGCATGGGGTAGCCTTGAGGATTCATTCATAGAATGCATACGGGATTGTTTCTCAGAACAGTATGTTACAGAACCTACAAGGGAGCAAGCTATCTTAGATCTGGTCCTGTGTAATCAGACAGGAATAATAAACGATCTCCTAGTAAAAGATCCTCTCGGAATGAGTGATCACAGTATGGTTGAATTTGTAATACAGATTGAGGGTGAGGAAGTAGTGTCTCAAACGAGTGTACTATGCTTAAACAAAGGGGACTACAGTGGGATGAGGGCAGAGTTGGCTAAAGTAGACTGGGAACACAGACTAAACGGTGGCACAATTGAGGAACAGTGGAGGACATTTAAGGAGCTCTTTCATAGTGCTCAACAAAAATATATTCCAGTGAAAAAGAAGGGCGGTAAGAGAAGGGATAACCAGCCGTGGATAACCAAGGAAATAAAGGAGAGTATTAAATTAAAAACCAATGCGTATAAGGTGGCCAAGGTTAGTGGGAAACTAGAAGATTGGGAAAATTTTAAACGACAGCAAAGAATGACTAAGAAAGCAATAAAGTAAGGAAAGATAGATTACGAAAATAAACTTGCGCAAAACATAAAAACAGATAGTAAAAGCTTTTACCAATATACAAAACAGAAAAGAGTGACTAAAGTAAATGTTGGTCCCTTAGAAGATGAGAAGGGGGATTTAATAAAGGGAAATGTGGAAATGGCTGAGACCTAAAACAATTATTTTGCTTCGGTCTTCACAGTGGAAGACACAAAAACCATGCCAAAAATTGCTGGTCACGGGAATGTGAGAAGGGAGGACCTTGAGATAATCACTTTCACAAAGGGGATAGTGCTGGACGGGCTAATGGGACTCAAGGTAGACAAGTCCCCTGGTCCTGATGAAATGCATCTCAGGGTATTAAAAGAGATGGCGGAAGTTATAGCAGATACATTCGTTATAATCTACCAAAATTCTCTGGACTCTGGGGAGGTACCAGCGGATTGGAAAGCAGCTAATGTAACGCCTCTGTTTAAAAAAGGGGGCAGACAAAAGGTAGGTAACTATAGGCCAGTTAGTTTAACATCTGTAGTGGGGAAAATGCTTAAAGCTATCATTAAGGAAAAAATAGCGGGACATCTAGATAGGAATAGTGCAATCAAGCAGACGCAACATGGATTCATGAAGGGGAAATCATGTTTAACTAATTTACTGGAATTCTTTGAGGATATAACGAGCATGGTGGATCGAGGTTTACCGATGGATGTGGTGTATTTAGATTTCCAAAAGGCATTCGATAAGGTGCCACTCAAAAGGTTACTGCAGAAGATAAAGGTATGCGGAGTCAGAGGAAATGTATTAGCATGGATCAAGAATTGGCTGGCTAACAGAAAGCAGAGAATTGGGATAAATGGGTCCTTTTCAGGTTGGAAATCGGTGGTTAGTGGTGTGCCACAGGGATCAGTGCTGGGACCACAACTGTTTACAATATACATAGATGACCTGGAAGAGGGGACAGAGTGTAGTGTAACAAAATTTGCAGATGACACAAAGATTAGTGGGAAAGCGGGTTGTGTAGAGGACACAGAGAGGCTGCAAAGAGATTTAGATAGGTTAAGCGAATGGGCTAAGGTTTGGCAGATGGAATACAATGTCGAAAAATGTGAGGTCATCCATCTTGGAAAAAAAAATAGTAAAAGGGAATATTATTTGAATGGGGAGAAATTACAACATGCTGCAGTGCAGAGGGACCTGGGGGTCCTTGTGCATGAATCCCAAAAAGCTAGTTTTCAGGTACAGCAGGTAATCAGGAAGGCGAATGGAATGTTGGCCTTCATTGCGAGAGGGATGGAGTACAAAAGCAGGGAGGTCCTGCTGCAACTGTACAGGGTATTGGTGAGGCCGCACCTGGAGTACTGCATGCAGTTTTGGTCACCTTACTTAAGGAAGGATATACTAGCTTTGGAGGGGGTACAGAGACGATTCACTCGGCTGATTCCGGAGATGAGGGGGTTACCTTATGATGATTGATTGAGTAGACTGGGTCTTTACTCGTTGGAGTTCAGAAGGATGTTATAGAAACATTTAAAATAATGAAAGGGATAGACAAGATAGAGGCAGAGAGGTTGTTTCCACTGGTCAGGGAGACTAGAACTAGGGGGCACAGTCTCAAAATACGGGGGAGCCAATTTAAAACTGAGTTGAGAAGGAATTTCTTCTCCCAGAGGGTTGTGAATCTGTGGAATTCTCTTCCTAAGGAAGCAGTTGAGGCTAGCTCATTGAATGTATTCAAATCACAGATAGATAGATTTTTAACCAATAAGGGAATTAAGGGTTACAGGGAGCGGGCGGGTAAGTGGAGCTGAGTCCACGGCCAGATCAGCCATGATCTTGTTGAATGGCGGAGCAGGCTCGAGGAGCTAGATGGCCTATTCCTGTTCCAAATTCTTATGTTATGATGTTCTTATGTACCCTTTTTTTTAGGTCCATCACGCATTTTGGGCTTACAGTCGCTAGGGGAGAATCTAAGGGAGAACCCGCTGAGATGCACAGTCACTCGCTCTTACCCTTCCAAGCACAGAAGTATCTGGTACAGATAGTGAGTTGGAGGAGTCTGTACTGGATGATTCACAAATGAGCAGAAGCAGTTTCAGGTGGACAGCACAGCCCAGGAAACAGCTTGGGGATGACGAGTGTATGTCCTCGCTGTGCTGAAGTGGACAGAGCTGCAGACTTTAGGGTACAGCCTTTAAAAGAAAATGGATTTTTGTCTGCCAGGAAACTGCGCATGGCATCGACACTCTGCAGTCAACGATAGAGCATGTGGTCACCTCAATTGACACTATACCTGGGACCTCCCTGCAGGAGTCTACGGCACCATTAATAGCATCTCTCAGGAATGTTCATACTTGGGCTGTGCAGCCTTTGAGCTCAACCACCTCTTCCACTTTGGACAGGCTGAATCTCCTCAAGTCTGCTCTCCTGCTGATTAGTAGGAGTGCTGAGCCACAGCCCAATAGTACAGTGGGAAGGAAACATGTTGCTATCTCTCAGGATGACAGCATGGGTGGGCTCTCGTGACTCATTCAACCAATGCCCACCCCGATGTCAGAAAGCCAGCTGGGCCTGCCTGCCATAGCAGCCACCCAGTTTAAAGAAAAAAGGTCGAACAAATCTAGCGCCCCCTAGATATCAAGGGACATACAGGATAAGATAAAGAAAAAAAGCGAAGCTTATGACAGATACTGAGAACTCAATACTGCAGAAACTCTGGAGGAGTATAAAAAGTGCAGGAGTGCAATTAAAAAAGATATCAGGAAAGCAAAGAGAGAGCATGAAAGAATGTTGACAAGTAAAATCAGGGAAAACCCAAAGATGTTTTATAAATACATTAAGAGTAAGAGGATAACTAGAGAAAGACTGGGGCCTATTAGAGATCATAAGAGAAATTTGTGTGTGGAGGCAGAAGAAGTGGATATGATTCTTAATGAATACTTTGCATCTGTTTTCACAGACTTTGCAATGAGGGAGGAAGAGTGTGAAATATTAGATGAGATAAACACAGTGAGAGAGGATGTATTAAGGGGCTTAGCAGCTTTGAAAGTGGATAAATCCCCAGGCCCGGATGAAATGTATCCCAGGCTGTAAAGAGAAGCAAAAGAGGAAACAGCAGAGACTCTGACCATCATTTTCCAATCCTCTCTGGCTTCAGGTGTGGTGCCAGAGGACTGGAGGACTGCTAATGTTGTACCTTTGTTTAAAAAGTGAGAAAGGGATAGACCGAGAAATTACAGGTCAGTCAGCCTAACCTCAGTGGTGGGAAAATTATTGGAAAAAATCCTGAAGGACAGGATAAATCTTCATTTGGAAAGACATGGATGAATCAAGGACAGTCAGCATGGATTTGTTAAGGGCAGGTCGTGTCTGACGAACTTGATTGAATTTTTTGAGGAGGTAACCAGGAGAGTCGATGAGGGCAGTGCATATGATGTAGTGTATATGGATTTTAGCAAAGCTTTTGATAAGGTCCCACATGGCAGACTGGTTACGAAAGTAAAAGCTCATGGGATCCAGGGCAAAGTGGCAAGTTTGATCCAAAATTGGCTGAGAGGCAGGAAGCAAAGGGTACTGGTTGATGGGTGTTTTTGTGACTGGAAGGCTGTATCCAGTGGGGTTCCACAGGGCTTAGTGCTGGGTCCCTTGCTTTTTGTGGGATATATCAATGACTTGGACTTGAATGTTGGGGGTACGATTAAAAAATTTGCAAATGACACTAAAATAGTCTGTGTGGTTGATAATGAAGAAGAAAGCTGCGGATTCGAGGAAGATATCAATGTACTGGTCAGGTGGGCAGAACAGTGGCAAATGGAGTTCAATCCAGATAACTGTGAGGTAATGCATTTGAGGACGGCTAACAAGGCAAGGGAATACATATTCAATGGTAGGACACTGAAAAGTGTAGAGGAACAAAGGGACCTTGGAGTACAGGTCCACAGATCCCTGAAGCTAGCAGGAGAGGTAGATAAGGTGGTTAAGAAGGCATATGGAATACTTGCCTTTATTAGTCGAGACATGGAATACAAGAGCAAGGACGTTATGCTTGAACTGTATAAAACACTGGTTAGGCCGCAGCTGGAGTACTGTGTGCAGTTCCTGTCACCACATTACAGGACAGATGTGATTGCAATAGAAAGGGTGCAGAGGAGATTTACAAGAATATTGCCAGGACTGGAGAATTCTGGCTATGAGGAAAGATTGGAGATGCTGGGTCTGTTTTCTTTGGAACGTAGTAGGCTGAGGGGAGACCTGATTGATGTGTATAAAATTATGAGGGGCCTGGATAGAGTGGATAGGAAGGACCTGATCCCTTGGCAGAGGGGTCAACAAGCAGGGGACATAGATTTAAAGTAAATTGGGAGGGGAGGTATAGAGGGGAAATGTCTTTATCCAGAGGGTGGTGGGGGTCTGGAACTCACTGCCTGAAAGGATAGTAGAGGCAGAAACCCTCACCACATTTACCAAATACTTGGATGTGCACTGAAAGAGCCATAACCTTCAGGCCTACGGACCAAGAGCTGGAAAGTGGGATTAGGCTGGATAGCTCTTTGTCGGCCTTCTTCCATGCTGTAAATTTCTATGATTCTATGATTCTTTGCAGCTGGGCCCTCTCAGATCCAAGCTCCTAGGGTTCGCTTACCATGAGCATCTCTCATGCCCCTAATTTAGCCACACCAGCCTTCAACCTTCCATGCTGCAGACAATTGGGGAGCGCCTATAGGAGCACTAGAGTAAGAATGAGATAATTTAAGATAGGCATCAGGGCTCACACCAGGGTGATAATTAACAAGGCAGTAAACTGATAATCCTTTTTGAAATCTTTGCGTACAGAGATGGTGAATGCAGTTTATTTGGAAGAGGTATTGGTCATAACTGTTAATGCAAGGGGGCACGGATTGTTCAACTGAAGTGATCTTCAATGTGCTGTTGCCTCTGTTGATTGTCATCAGTCTCCTCTCCTTCATCATGCTGAAGATCCTCGCCCAATTGTGGTCCATACGCTGCCCCATAGAGCAAAGTTATACAGCACAGGTGCATTTTCCCACCGGGTGGCTGCCTCATAGTCCTGTCAGCAGGCCTGGTGCATTTTGAGGACTGGGCCACATTTGCATCGGGCTGGTGGGCTATGGCCAGAAACCGAACACTCCGGGACAGGCTGCCGGCTACAGGCTGTTGTGATACCAGGCGGCCTGGCCATCCTCTGGACTAGGAGAAGGTGAACTCCTGGGGGTTCCCTGATTTCTGGAGGGAAATGGAGCTAAAGTGGCTCAGGCTAGGCTTATGGAGCCTGCATGACATGCTCCTCCTCACCCCACAAAAATGAAGAGAAACTCACCTGCAGAACCCTCTTCGGCCAGACCACCCACTGGTTGCTGTTCAGAGCATGCATGGTTCATGTTCTGCCCAGCTTAATCCAAAAATAGAGTTGGAATCCTACGTACATCAAGGGACCCTGATTAGAATTTTAAATGGGCCTACTGCCTAATGCAGGGGCCACTTTGGCCACCCAATGCTAGGCCCAGGGAAACATTGCTGTGGCCAAAAATGCCAATGGCAATGAGGTGGTAGGTTATTGTCCATGATATTCGGGTCGCTGGAGCCGAAAACTTCACCAATATAACAAATTGCTATCATATGGAACACTCTTTGTTGGCTGTATTACAGGAAGCCACCCCTATTGAGGCATCAGAATTATTGATGGAGTGAAAAATCACTCCTGAGTTATGGAAAGAAATGGAATTTATTTCCAGTGGTGAAAAGATTGAAAGGGTACATGACCCAAGTGCTTGAAGTGCTGAGAGACATAAAAGATGAAGCTATGAGCTGACTATTTGACTTAGACTGTGAATGCAGAACAACAAGACATAGATTTAAAATTAAAAAGACTCAAAGGATAAGAGAAAAATATTGTAGCTATGTGAAGCAGAGTCCCAGAAAATGCAATTGAGTCTGAGTTTATTAGCTCCTTCAAAAAGAGGCTGAATAAATGCCTGATTGAAAATAGGATTAGACGCTAAAGGGTTAGCTATAGATTGACATGATCAAACACAACATACACCATTGTTCCTGTACTGCGAGGACTGGGCATAGGCATGTTGTCAATGCAAGGTAACAGGCCAGGGTTGAATAGTAAAAATGTGCAGGTCGATAAATGTGGCAACTGCCAAATTTCACAAAGTTGTGTTTGCCTTTCAGCTCTGCATATTGTTTCACTGTTTATTTTTAATCATTTTTGTAGCAACTTGCATCAAATTGCCTGAGTCTTCTGTGTACCTTAGACAAAGAATGCTGCATTGAATTGAAACTCAACTAACTGCATGGAAAAAAGAAAATTACAAATCAAATTTGTGTGTGTTATGTGTGTGAGAAACAGATCTATTGATCCTATTGGGACATTGGAACCAGTTCTGGGGGAAGTGGGACCTGTACAAAAGGGACGGTTTCACTTGGGCAGAACTTGAACTGATGTCCTGGGGGTAACATTTGCTAATGCAGTTTGGGAGTGCTTAAACTAATATGGCAGGGGAATGGGAACCTATGCAGCGAGACAGGGTGAAGTAATATGGAGTCAGAAACAGATGGTAGAAAGGTGAAAAGCAATAGTGGAAGGCCGAGGAAACAAAGGCAAGAAACAAAAAGGGCCACACGACATCATAATTCTAAAAGGACAAAGGGTGTTAAAACAACAAGCCTGAAGGCTTTGTGTCTTAATGCAAGGAGTATCTGTAATAAGGTGGATGAATTAAATGTGCAAATAGATGTTAACAGATATGATGTGATTGGGATTACAGAGACGTGGCTCCAGGATGATCAGGGCTGGGAACTCAACATCCAAAGGTATTCAACATTCAGGAAGGATAGAATAAAAGGAAAAGGAGGTGGGGTAGCATTGCTGGTTAAAGAGGAGATTAATGCAATAGTTAGGAAGGACATTAGCTTCGATGATGTGGAATCTATATGGGTAGAGCTGCAGAACACCAAAGGGCAAAAAACGTTCGTGGGAGTTGTGTACAGACCTCCAAACAGTAGTAGTGATGTTGGGGAGGACACCAAACAAGAAATTAGAGGTGCATGCAATAAAGGTGCAGCAGTTATCATGGGTGACTGTAATATGCATATAGATTGGGCTAACCAAACTGGAAGCAATACGGTGGAGGAGGATTTTCTGGAGTGCAGAAGGGATGGTTTTCGAGACCAATATGTCGAGGGACCAACTAGGAGGGAGGCCATCTTAGACTGGGTGTTGTGTAATGAGAGAGGATTAATTAGCAATCTCATTGTGCGAGGTCCCTTGGGGAAGAGTGACCATAATATGGTGGAATTCTACATTAGGATGGAGAATGAAACAGTTAATTCAGAGACCATGGTCCAGAACTTAAAGAAGGGTAACTTTGAAGGTATGAGGCATGAATTGGCTAGGATAGATTGGCGAATGATACATAAGGGGTTGACAGTGGATGGGCAATGGCAGACATTGTACATCCCTGTCTGGCGTAAAAATAAAAAAGGGAAGGTGGCTCAACCGTGGCTATCAAGGGAAATCAGGGATAGTATTAAAGCCAAGGAAGTGGCATACAAATCGGCCAGAAATAGCAGCGAATCCGGGGACTGGAAGAAATTTAGAACTCAGCAGAGGTGGACAAAGGGTTTGATTAGGGCAGGGACAATAGAGTACGAGAGGAAGCTTGCAGGAAACATTAAGACGGACTGCAAAAGCTTCTATAGATATATAAAGAGAAAAAGGTTAGTAAAGACAAATGTCGGTCCCCTGCAGTCTGAATCAGGGGAAGTCATAACGGCGAACAAAGAAATGGCAGACCAATTGAACAAGTACTTTGGTTCGGTATTCACTAAGGAGGACACAAACAACCTTCCGGATATAAAATGGGTCAGAGGGTCTAGTAAGAAGGAGGAACCGAGGGAAATTCTTATTAGTCGGGAAATTGTGTTGGGGAAATTGATGGGATTGAAGGCCGATAAATCCCCAGGGCCTGATGGACTGCATCCCAGAGTACTTATGGAGGTGGCCTTGGAAATAGCGGATGCATTGACAGTCATTTTCCAACATTCCATAGACTCTGGATCCGTTCCTATGGAGTAGAGGGTAGCCAATGTAACCCCGCTTTTTAAAAAAGGAGGGAGAGAGAAAACAGGGAATTATGGACCAGTCAGCCTGACATCGGCAGTGGGTAAAATGATGGAATCAATTATTAAGGATGTCATAGCAACGCATTTGGAAAGAGGTGACATGATAGGTCCAAGTCAGCATGGATTTGTGAAAAGGAAATCATGCTTGACAAATCTTCTGGAATTTTTTGAGGATGTTTCCAGTAGAGTGGACAAGGGAGAACCAGTTGATGTGGTGTATTTGGATTTTCAGAAGGCTTTCGACAAGGTCCCACACAAGAGATTAATGTGCAAAGTTAAAGCACATGGGATTGGGGGTAGTGTGCTGACGTGGATTGAGAACTGGTTGTCAGACAGGAAGCAAAGAGTAGGAGTAAATGGGTACTTTTCAGAATGGCAGGCAGTGGCTAGTGGGGTACCGCAAGGTTCTGTGCTGGGGCCCCAGCTGTTTACACTGTACATTAATGATTTAGACGAGGAGATTAAATGTAGTATCTCCAAATTTGCGTATGACACTAAGTTGGGTGGCAGCGTGAGCTGCGAGGAGGATGCTATGAGGCTGCAGAGCGACTTGGATAGGTTAGGTGAGTGGGCAAATGCATGGCAGATGAAGTATAATGTAGATAAATGTGAGGTTATCCACTTTGGTGGTAAAAACAGAGAGACAGACTATTATCTGAATGGTGACAGATTAGGAAAAGGGGAGATGCAACGAGACCTGGGTGTCATGGTACATCAGTCATTGAAGGTTGGCATGCAGGTCCAACAGGCGGTTAAGATAGCAAATGGCATGTTGGCCTTCATAGCGAGGGGATTTGAGTACAGGGGCAGGGAGGTGTTGCTACAGTTGTACAGGGCCTTGGTGAGGCCACCTGGAGTATTGTGTACAGTTTTGGTCTCCTAACTTGAGGAAGGACATTCTTGCTATTGAGGGAGTGCAGCGAAGGTTCACCAGACTGATTCCCGGGATGGTGGGACTGACCTATCAAGAAAGATTGGATCAACTGAGCTTGTATTCACTGGAGTTCAGAAGAATGAGAGGGGACCTCATAGAAACGTTTAAAATTCTGATGGGTTCAGATAGGTTAGATGCAGAAAGAATGTTCCCAATGTTGGGGAAGTCCAGAACCAGGGGTCACAGACTAAGGATAAGGGTTAAGCCATTTAGGACCGGTTTGAGGAGAAACTTCTTCACCTAGAGAGTGGTGAACCTGTGGAATTCTCTACCACAGGAAGTTGTTGAGGCCAATTCACTAAATATATTCAAAATGGAGTTAGATGTAGTCCTTACTACTAGGGGGATCAAGGGGTATGGCGAGAAAGCAGGAATGGGGTACTGAAGTTGCATGTTCAGCCATGAACTCATTGAATGGCAGTGCAGACTCGAAGGGCCGAATGGCCTACTCCTGCACCTATTTTCTATGTTTCTATATTTCTATGTAAAAGGTATGAGGGTGGGGAGTTCCTGTACTTAGATGCTCCCAGCAGGAGCCGTTCTCTCAGAGATCACAAATGCTCGGCTGATTATTTTTTGTCAATTATGGATGGAAAATCATGGGTTGCGCACTGTGATACCCTGAGATGCATTCATTGGGGTCAAGTTCCGGCCGCCCGCTAGAACAGCGCACATCGGAGAGGCCCGCCGAATTTATAGAACAAAAATTGCGCCGGATACTTACCTCGTGATTCTCCGATAGCTGTAGGCCCATTTCCACCTCGGCGCGAGCAGCAGGAGCTGCTGGGGGGGGGCGGAGCTACAACCCCGCGCCAAAAACAGTGTCGGCAGCTGCGCGCGTGCACAGTAGCTGCCGGCGTCCTGTCTCCAGGGCGACGACCCTATCCCAGGCCGAAGGGACATCGCCCCTATCCCCGGCCGAGTGGCCTATGAATCTTACCTCGGTGGCGGGGCTCGCCCGCCCGGCCTCTCGCTGGGTGCTGGCCCCACCCGAAGAGTCGGCGGGGCCCGGCTTCTTCTTCGTCATCTTCTCTCTCCCCCCATCTTCTTCTCTTCTCCTCCCCCCATCTTCTTCTCTTCCCCCCCACCCATCATCTTCTCTTCCCTCCCCCCTCTTCTCCCTGGTGCTGCAGTAGGTGAGTAGAAATAATTTTTTATTTATTGAATGGTTTTTAATTTTTTTAAATTTTACATTTTTTAATTTATTTGGATTCATTTATTGGTTTATTTACTGATTTATTTATCATTTATTCTTGAAGATGGCTCTTTATTTGTAAAAATGAAGTGTTTAATGTTTGTAAACCCACCTCCCCCCCGCCTATCTCTCGTTCCGTACGGCTGATTTCCAAGTGTAGGCAAGGTTTTTCTGAGCGTACAAAAATCTACACTTACTCCATTCTAAGTTCGTTTGGAGTAAGGTTTCACTGCCTAAACTTGCAAAACAGGCGTAAGTGGCCGGACACGCCCCCTTTTGAAAAAAAAAATCTGTTCTAAAATGAAACTGTTGTAACTGACTAGAACCAGAGCAAACTAAAGGCCGAGACTTGCAATTTCTAAGATACTCCATTCTAAACTAGTTGCTCCAAAACAATAGGAGCAACTCAGGCTGAAACTTAACCCCCATGTGTGCACCACTCCACCACTCCCTGCTGGGAGCCAGATTGTCGAATCACTCCTGTTGTTTTCAGCTGGCTAGAGAACAAGCTCAACATGTTTGACAATAGAATGGGAGGTCAAAACCTTTGATTCATTCAAGAGGTAGTTAAGCTGTAAGGGATAGTAGATTTGAATGGAAGTGAGAGCTAGTTAGACGAAATGGCTTCTACCCTCTGTACTTATCTTTATGGAGATCCTCAGAGTTTAGCTGAAAAACTCACAATTATCAATAAATTGTGGACAAATGCTAATATATGGATATAAGCCTTACTTCTAAGAGATTTGTTGGGGTGAGGTTTAATATTGAATCTCATTTGAAGGATGACTTTACCCTCCGGCTGCATAAGTATTCATTTCTGATATGATGTAGGATACCATTCTACCTGAATTGCATTTGAGCACAAATACTTTATGGGCAGTTCTATTGCTGGATTTCGCCATCTTATTAGATATTTGTATGGGTGTGAACAGAGTGCCTTGGACTTACATCCTGTTATTTATTTATTTAAAATATATTAAAAAAGTTAACTGTCCTTTGTATGGAGTTAAGACCTGCTTTTTGTTTAATTGATTTTACCATTAAATCTGCTGTATACGTCACACCAGTTGTAAAGTTGCCATTTCAGCAAGAACCCTAAAAGATGCACTGATATAAAAGTGACTGACCTATGTTCAGAGGGTATAAACTCAGCAAATAATCTTATACATCAGATTTTACCATAGCTCCTCTGACGGTAACATTCAGTTAGATGGGGAAGAAAATGAGAATTGATCTATTGAAGTACTCTCTGTTCTCAGTGCTGAAGGACACAGGAATTGCAAGAGCAATGCAATCCCATAACTTACAGCAGTGCCTTGTAAAAGTCACTTTTGCTTTGATTCATAGGTGAATGGGGATTCAAAAAGGATGAATTCAGTCCCATATCCTTTATAAAGGTCAAGCTTGGGGTATAAAAAATTGGACTTACGGAGATTGGAGGGGAAATCTGCACTGATCACAATGTGTATACAACATTGTAAATGGGTAAAATAAAGATTTCCCCCAGTTGGTGTTTCTAGCACAATCATAAACGCATTCTTCTTACTGACAATACCAGTCAGAAGAAATTTTTCTGAATGTATTTTTAACGTGCGACGTCAGTAGCTCTTCCCATTGGTAGTAAAGAAACTGCAATCTTTGGATAATATTGCTAAATGTTTAAATTTGCTGAAACATTGTCACAATAATGGCGTGCCTACAGTGTACACCATTATACAAGCACAGAACTTCCAGGAAATTATAGTGCAAGTCGCTTATGCTAGTGCATATGCTACTACCTAATTTCCTGGGACTTATGCTCCGTTCCACTGTTATGCCTCACCAGCTGGATGGAAATTATCCGAGCTCCATCCTACTAAACTAAATGGCGATCATGAATTAGTTTCATTTATGAATGTCTTCACGCCTCTGCTACTTATAATTCTGCTGCGGACCTGGGAGCTGTGTGATTTATGTCTTTATTCAAGATGGTTGCAGGAGGGGTGTCCTTTCTGCTTCTAATTTCTCATTATCCACACTTTGTGCACAGAAGATCAATCCGAAGACAATCCCCAGACCGATTCTTATCAATGGAATCACAGCTGCCACATCTGTCTGCAGGAGTGTAGAATTGAACTTAGCAGTTAATAAGTCACCTATCAAAGAAATCTCATTCAGATACATCATTTAGCACTGTAATCATTCCCATTGTAAAAAGCATTAGGGTAACAGAATATTTAATGTTACTTTATTGCTGTTGAGTTTAGAGCTTCAGTATTGCCACCATAACAAATAAATCACACCGTTATATTATCAGTTATAGATGTGCTAAATGTTAGGTATGTAAACATTACCAATGTGTAAGACTTGCCACCAGGGGGCGCACCTGTGGGAGACCCAAGGGTCACCTGCACACCCTGGGCAAGCAGGTATAAAAGGCAATCTACCATGCTGCTTCGGCACTCGGGAGTTACATTAAAGATAAAGGTCACAACAGTTTGAGCTTACAATATAGAGTCTTGGAGAGTTATTCTGAACATAACAATTGGCGACGAGTAACAGATCATGAACTTTCACGCGGTTATGGCTGCCATTGGTATTCTTGAGAGATTTGTTGAGGGTGATGATTGGGAAACCTTCATTGAGCACCTTGACCAGTACATCGTGGCCAACAATCTGGAAAAGGAAGAAACCGCAGTCAAGCGCAGGGCGATTCTCCTCACCGTTTGCGGGTGTACAATATATGGTCTCATCAAAAATCTGTTAGCACCGATGAAACCAACGGAGAAGACATATGAAGAACTGTGCACGCTGGTTCAGGAACACCTCAAACCAAAGGAGAGCATCTTGATGGCTAGGTATCGCTTTTATACGCACCATCGCTCCGAGGGCCAGGACGTGGCGAGTTATGTTGCCGACCTAAGATGCCTTGCAGGACCGTGCATATTTGCTGGATTTTTGGAGGAAGTGTTGAGACTTTTTCGTGCTTGGAATTAGCCACGAGGTCATTCTTCACAAACTGCTGTCTGCCAACTCCCTAGATCTGAGCAAGGCCATCACAATAGCCCAGGCTTTCATGTCCACGAACGATAACACTAAACAGATATAATTGCAGCATCGAAGCTCACCGACAAGTACTGTGCATAAAATAATGCCTTCAGTAGGCAGAACTGTACATGGCAGGGCCTACACGCCTGCAGAGGCCAGACCTAGGATGACTCAGAGTCCGCCATGGGGCATGAATGTGAATCCATTAGCACCATGTTGGCGCTGCGGGGGTAATCATCGAGCCCATCAATGTCGATTCAAGCACTACATGCACAAGGGCTGTGGAACAATGGGGCACCTCCAGTGAATGTGCAGACGTGCTGTGACTCACCACAAGACAGAGTCAGCAGAAGATGACCGATCCGGCAAGGATCACGCTGAACGAGTATGAGAGGCAACTCAACCCGAGGCTGAAGAGAAAGTGTATGGAGTACACACCTTCACCACCAAAAGCCCTCCGATAATGTTAAAAGTCAAATTAAACAGCATTCCTGTTTCCATTGAACTGGACATGGGGGCAAGTCAGTCAATTATGAGCCAGAAGGCTTTTGAGAAACTGCGGAGCAACAAGGCACAAAGGCCAAAACTAAGCCCAATCCACACCAAGCTGCGCACTTACACCAAAGAGCTTATACCAGTCATTGGCAGTGCAGCAGTGAAGGTATCATACAATGGAGCTGTGCATGATTTACCACTATGTTCGGCAGAAGCTGGCTAGGAAAGATACGATGGCACTGGGACGACATCAAAGCACTTTCTTCGGTGGATGACGCCTCGTGTGCCCAAGTGCTAAACAAATTACCGTCGTTATTCGAGCCAGGCATCGGCAACTTCACAGGCGCCAAAGTGCAGATCCATTTAGTCCCTGATGCACGACCCATTCATCACAAGGCCCAAGCGGTTCCATACATGATGCGAGAGAAAGTCGAGTTCAAGCTGGACAGACTTCAACGAGAGGGGGATCATATCGACAGTCGAGTTCAACGAGTGGGACAGTCCAATTGTTCCGATGTTGAAAAACAATGGGACGGTCAGAATCTGCGGGTCCTACAAGGTAACAATCAACCGAGTCTTGTTACAGGACCAGTACCCACTACCCAAAGCGGATGATCTGTTTGCAACGCTAGCAAGGAGGAAGTCGTTCACTCAGCTGAATCTAACCTCTGCTTACATGACACAGGAGCTGGCTGAAACTTCGAAAACATTGATGTGAATCAACATGCACAGAGGACTGGTCATATATCACAGATGCACCTTTGGGATTCGCTCGGCTGCAACCATCTTCCAGAGGAACATGGAGAGTTTGCTGAAATCGGTTCTGCGAACCATGGTGTTTCAAGACGACATCTTGATTACTGGCCGCAACACCACCGAACACTTGCACAACCTGGAAGAGGTTCTCAAGCGACTGGACATAGTGGGACTCAGGCTGAAACGCTCCAAGTATGTTTTCCTGGTGCCAGAGGTCGAATTTCTCGGGAGAAAGATTGCGGCGGACGGCATCAGACACACGGACTCCAAGATGGAGGCCATCAAGAATGCATCCAGACTACAGAATGAGATGGAGCTTCGTCCCGCATCCAAAGATGGGCACTAACGTTATCTAACGTATGGTTATGTAATCCGCCACAGACCAGGCACTGAAAACTGTGCGGATGCCCTCAGTCGGCTAACATTGCCCACCACTGGGGTGGAAATGGCGCAACCTGCAGACTTTCTTCTTGTAATGGATGCTTTTGAGAGTGAAGGGTCACCCGTCACGGCTTGCCAGATCAGGACCTAGACTAGCCAGGACCCTGTGTTATCACTAGTAAAAATCTGCTTCCTCAATGAGAGCTGGTCGGGGAAATGCATCCCGGGGAAATGCATCCCGGGGAAATGCAAGATGAAATTAAGCCGTTCCACCGACGCAAGTATGAAACGTCCATCAATTCGGACTGTCTCCTATGGGGTAATCATGTAGTTTTGCCAAAAAAATGTTTAGACGCGACCTTCACAGTACCCACCCAGGCATAGTCATGATGAAGGCTATTGCCAGGTTGCATGTTTGGTGGCCCGGCATTGACTTGAAATTTGAGTCATGCGTACACCAATGTAACACTTGCTCACAGTTGAGCAACGCACCAAGAGAGGCCCCACTGAGCCTGTGGTTATGGCCCTCCAAACTGTGGTCCAGGATCCACGTAGATTTCGTGTCCCCTTTCTAGGAAAGATGTTCCTAGTAGCAGTGGACGCTTACTCTAAATGGATTGAATGTATAATAATGTCATCATGTACGTCTACTGCCACCATTGAAAGCCTCCGGGCCATGTTCGCCACCCATGGTTTGCCCAACATCCTTATTTGTGACAATGGACCATGTTTCACCAGCTCGGAATTCAATGAGTTCATGACCTGCAGTGGCTTCAAGCATGTCAGGTCTGCACCGCTTAAGCCCACATCCAATGGTCAAGCAGAACAGGCAGTCCAAACCATCAAGCAGAGTTTGAAATGCATGACGGGCAGTTCCCTGCAAACCTGGTTATCTCAGATTCTGCTCAGCTATCGCACGTGACCCCACTCGCTTACCGGAGTTCCCCCTGCAGAATTGCTAATGAAGAGAGCACTCAACACTAGGCTCTCCTTAGTCCACCCGGATGTCAATGACCATGTAGAAACCCGGCGTCACCAGCATAATGTGTACAACGATCGCGCGGCTGTATCCCGTGACATTGAGGTTAATGAACCTGTGTTTGTTCTTAATTACGGCCATGATCCCAAATGGGTTGCTGGCACTGTGTTAGCCAAGGAAGGGAATAGAGTGAGGGGAATAGAGTGTTTGTTGTCAAACTTTTGAATTGACAAACGTGCAGAAAGCACTTGGATCAGACCAAACTGCGATTCACTGACAATCAAGAACAGTTTGAAGAGGACATTACTATCAATGATCCACCCACACATACCCAACCAGCAATCGACCTCACGGTCAACCACGAGGATGAACCCACCATGCTGACAGTCCAATCAGACCAGCCACACCACAGTGCAGCGACTCACCCATGCCAGGACTTTAACTCAGGTGATCAACCTGGGAACGCAGAGCCCCGGATCGCCTCAACTTGTAAATAACTTGTATCTGAGACTTTGGGGGGGAATTATGTTATGTATGTAAACATTACCAATGTGTAAGACTTGCCACCAGGGGGCGCACCTGTGGAAGACCCAAGGGTCACCTGCACACTCTGGGCAAGCAGGTATAAAAGGCAATCTACCATGCTGCTTCGGCACTCTGGAGTTACGTTAATGAGACAACACTTTGAGCTTATAATATACAGTCTTGTGGAGTTATTCTGAACATAACACTAAATTCTAATTATTCTCATATCACATTCTTGATGAGGATTCAAAGCAAACCACATTGTGCTGTCTGTACAGGCAATTAACAGACAAACATCTTGCTCACATTGTGTAGAATATCATGCAGTGTCTCTCTCAGGTAACTAATTGTGGCCTCAATAAAGTTGAACAGAATAAATAGTAGCAGAATAATGGCAAGTGCTTATATATCCCCTTAACTTTCTCCATTCCATTTATTAAGTGGGTAGTGAAATCCATCTATAATGTTCTGATGGCTCTTAAATACACAATGAGAGATGAATTGATTGATGAAGAATCATGTTAGGGCTTCTCTACACATTTTGTTACAAATGGCCATCGAAGTGGGTTTTACCGTAAAGAATTAAACAAACCTCAAAAATCTTTGAGGTACTTTAGGCAGCTAAGCTTACAATCTGCCACGAGTAAGCATCTTTACAACCATAATCTATTGGTATGTTAACAGGGTTTATGGAAACTCAATGGCAATAAGAATTATTTACAAACTACATAATCAGGATCAATATATTGGCCATTGGCACCGCCATTTCTGATTCAGCGTTATGCCGGCTGCAGCTTATTCTAATCAGTTCTCCAGCAATATCTGGCATAATTTGGCCATTGGAGGGCTGGTCTAACATATGCCGTTCATTATCGATATCGCCATTGCATCAAATTCTGGGCCAATATTTCCAAATAATGTTTTAATGGTTGTAGTGGCTTTAGCATCATCCAAGGAAACTGTGCTTTGAAACAACTTGGATATCAGGTTCTTCTTAAATGGTGCTATGGGATCTTTTAGGGGCACCAGAACAGGCAGACACGACTTGGGTTGAACATCTCATTAACTACTCAAATCAATAGTGAAGCATGAACCTACAACCTTCTGATACAGAGGTGACAGTGCTATCAACTAAGCCAAGATGACACTTCTAAATTGGAATTTAACAATCATTTTAGATTAATCATCAACAGATTTTTTCCTGTTTGGCATACCTTTTTCATAAGAATTCTGAAACAAAGTATCCCGTAAGCTGTTCTGAAGTTCAATAGCCTGTTTACCACTGAACTTCTTTAACCCCTTCTCTCCCTCATTCATGTGACTGACTTTATTTTCTACAATACAGGGAAATTTGTTCTTCTGGATACCAACAGCGGTGTATGTAAAGTTGAGGAGTCTGGGGCATTGCTGAGAAATAATGACATAAACCCACCCTGTAAAGTACTCATTGAACCAAATGCAACGAGCAAAAATGCTAATAGTTTTTAAAATCATTTGCATTGTGTTTTTCTTTCTTTGATTTTGTGATTAAGGCTTTATTTTTAAAAGTTTGTCCGTCTTTGAGTAAAAATGAAGTAAAACATATTTTTGGATAGGTTAGCAGCACAGTATGGCTGTGTACCAATTCAGTAAGATTTGGCAGGACATTGCCACATATTAAGCATCTGCTTTAGTGGAGGTATCAAGTGGGTACATGTTACTGGATGGATGTTTGTAGTCTGCTCCTTAACACTAGACAATGGTAGCTGACAAAGTTAAATTGGCAGCCTTGCAGTAGTGTAAAAAATATTTGAAGTTTAGTTCTAAGCTTCATTCTGAACCTCAAATTTTTGATTTTTGATTTTACTTATTAGGGGCGGTTTTGGGTCCCCTTTGTTTGATTTTGCATTCATTAATTCCCAATGCGTCTTTCTAGCAGAAGAGGCTCCGCAGTGGGAGTGCTATTTCATCAAATTACCCCTGTAGTGTTCAGAAGACGTTTGGCCCTTGTTTTAATCTTGTCCTTTGTTTGCAAATTTTAGTGTGACATGCTTAGAAAAAATGGGGTAGATTTTATCTATTGGGCAGCTGGCCAGTGGAAGGTGCATTCTCCAATCTTTTCGAAGGTGGATTGATATACTTGCGAAAACCAGGCCATTAAGCTGCTTTGTTTCACAGATAGCAAGGGAACAGAGTACAGTCAAAACAAGTTCCACTGACTTAATTCAAAGCTCACTTCTTCTTTCTTCAAAATAATGTGAAAAATATAACAAGCCACATGCCCTGTCCCTTTTGTGGGCTGACTAGCATTTTACATAGAATTACGTAGAATGTGTAGCACAGAAACAGGCCATTTGGGCTAACTTGTCTGTGCCAGTGTTTATAGTCCACACGAGCCACCTTCCACCCTACTACATCTCACTCTATCATAGAAACATAGAAACATAGAAAATAGGTTCAGGAGTAGGCCATTCGGCCCTTCTAGCCTGCACCGCCATTCAATGAGTTCATGGCTGAACATTCAACTTCAGTACCCCATTCCTGCTTTCTCGCCATACCCCTTGATCCCCCTAGTAGTAAGGACCTCATCTAACTCCTTTTTGAATATATTTAGTGAATTGGCCTCAACAACTTTCTGTGGTAGAGAATTCCACAGGTTCACCACTCTCTGGGTGAAGAAGTTCCTCCGCATCTCGGTCCTAAATGGCTTACCCCTTATCCTTAGACTGTGTATCCTTCTATTCCTTTCTCCCACATGTACTTATCTAGCTTCTCCTTAAATGCATCTACGCTAATCACCTCAACCACTCCATGTGGTAGTGAGTTCCACATTCTCACCGCTGTCTTCTAAAGAAATTTCTCATTAATTCTTTATTGGATTTATTAATGGCTATCTTGTATTTATGGCCCTTAGTTTTGGACCCCTCCACAAATGGAAACATCTCTATGTCTACTCTATCAAACTCCTTCATAATTTAAAGACCACTATCAGGTCACCTCTCAGTCTTCTCTTTTCTACAGAAAAGATCCCCAGCCTGTTCAGGCTTTCCTAATAGTTGTACCCTCTTGGTTTTTGGCATGCCTTTTTCTCTAGACAACATCTAATTGCAAGATCTGACCACCTGTACTTTTAGCTTCGAGCTATCGGCCAACAGCTGTGGCTCAGTTGGTAGCATACTCGCCTTTGAGCCAGAAGGTTGTGGATTGAAGTTCCACTCCAGACACTTGCAGCACATAAATCTAGGCTGACACTCCAGTGCAGTACTGAGGAAGTGCTGCATTGTCGGAGGTGCTGTCTTTCGGATGAGACAGTAAACCGAGGCCCCCGTCTGCTCTCTTAAGTGGACGTAAAAGATCTCATGGCACTATTTCGAAGAAGAGCAGGTGAGTTATCCCCGGTGTCTTGACCAATATTTATCCCTCAATCAACATAATTTAGGACCGAGATGAGGAGAAATTTTTTCACTCAGAGGGTGGTGAACCTGTAGAATTATCTACCACAGAAGGCTGTGGAGGCCAAGTCACTGAATATATTTAAGAGGGAGATAGATAGATTTCTAGAAACAAAAGGCATCAAGGGGTATGGGGAAAAAGCGTGAATATGGTGTTGAGATAGAGGATCAGCCATGATCATATGAATGGCGGTGCAGACTCAAAGGGCCGAATGGCCTACTACTTCTCCTATTTTCTATGTTTCTATGTTTCTATAACAAAAAAACAGATTATCTGGTCATTATCACATTTCTGTTTGTGGGAGCTTACTGTGCGCATATTGGCTGCCGTGTTTCCCACATTAAAACAGTGACTACACTTCAATAAATACTTAATTAGCTGTAAAGAGCTTTGAGACGCCCGGTGGTCGTGAAAGACGTTATCTATATAAATGCAAGTCTTTCTTTCTTCTTTCTCACAAAAAATTCAAAACTTGACTTCCTGTCGAACCAGGATCCTGTTATTTATGATCTCAGGAAACAGAGAGGGGGGTGTCGCAGGCAGGAATTTGTTAGCAGGCTTTTAATCAAACTGTCTGCCCTCTCGTCCAAGATTATATTTACCAGGCACCTCGTGCTATGCCTGTATGAATAGAATTATCTTCACCATATTGGGTGTGAATATTATTTGGTCATCTGCAAATAAATGACAAATTGTTTAATGTCCCTGGTCATGCTGGCTAAAAGACCTGGGATGAAGCAATAGATCTTTGTTGTACCAGTTTGAAATAGACTATGAGTTGTTAAATTCCCCCAGACTGGCTCATCTGGCTTCAATACACATCTTCATTGTCTGTAACCTATGCTTTTTTTAAAAACATGTGTGGAATTCACTGTTTTAAAACACAACTGTTTAAATATAACAAAATCCTTTTTGTGAATAAAATTCAACATAAAGCCCAAAACGTGACAGTTACATAGCAGGTAACGCATAATCTCCAATAAAATAATCCCCAATGTATCGTATTCATGTAAACATATGGCTTAGAATGCACCAAATAGGGATATATTAAAGTTTGCCTTATTTTACATATTGAAAAGTTGAAATGACTGCAGGTGTCATGGTTTACTAATGTTAACTCATGAATTACAGACTTAGAACACACTTCAGTGTTTACATATATACATGTTTTCAGTAATTTCCTACCACTTGGCTTATTATTTTCTGTTTTATCTTCTAGTGTGATGTTAGGGTGTACCTTATATTATTACTTAATGGTATTCATTGATATAGAATAAGAGAATGATTTTTGTAGTTGCTAAAGCAAAGCTGAAAATGTGTATTAATAGGACCTAAGCCAGTGTTATGCAATAGATATTACTGATTAGCCACAAGTGTGGCTTCAGTGACATAATTCAGTACTCACAATTATCAAAAAACACTCACATACTATATTTTTCATCCTATCATTTTACCAACAAATGCACAAAAAGGTTAAAGTACATATGCATACGCCACTTGAATATGAGCTTTGGGATCACACGCCCAATGATGGTGTCTAGTACTCATTTTTTCTTTACTAATCAGGAATGAATGAGCCAAATTTGGATTCACAATTATCCATATGTGGCTAGTGGTTAATGTATTGGACAACACTGTCCTAATCACTAATCATGCACAATACTAGTCTACGTAAGCTATCTAAGATATATCGTAGTCAATCAGTGCTTGGGCCATCATCTTCTCACTCATTTGTTCTACAGTAGCAAGCTGAGGGATTGTCAGACTTCCTAATCCAATGAATATATCCTACATTCAAGGTAGTAGTGAGGAACAAAAGTGATATTAGGTGAGGCATTTGGATTGTAGACAAATCACTGGAATTCAAAGTTTTCTCTGAGATAAGGAAAGGAGAGCCACTCAACCCATAACGTTTTTATGCAGCCCCTTAGCAGCCATTTCAAGAGTGCCTTTGGAAAGGGGATTAGAGTATCTGCAGCAGAAGTAACAATACTTCTCTGTGAAACAAAAGTAAAATACTTTTAATGTTGGAAATCTGGAATAAAAAGAGAAAACACTGGAAACACTCAGCAGGTCAGGCAACATCTGTGGAGAGATCTGAAACGTTAACTGTTTCTCTCTCCACAGTTGCTGCCTGATCTGCTGAGTGTTTCCAGCCTTTTCTTTTTATATTTAACACTCCTCGGTGCTTTGGCTCCCATCACTGCTTTTGGAATTTGCACATATTTTTACAACCCATCGATTCTATTGTTCCAGGTCTCATTGTTGCACCTATACCATATGTAGGGAAATTTATCCTGCTGTTGTGCTTGGAACAGCGTAATATCGCTTTACTTATGCCTGCAAGTTTGTACCTCCAATTTCCTCCAAAAATCAGGCTGCCACTGCATATGATTAAAGTTCAGTGTGTGCCATATACTTCACCCAGACACAGATACTGAAACATACTTGCCATGCATTTGTTTTTGTGCAACAAGGAAGGGGCTGAATCCATCTGAGCCAACACAATGTGAATCTAGCGCTGAATAGAGGTGCTGATTTCAAAAGGGCAGTTCACTGTGGTAATATATTAACATTAGAATGCTAGGTTAATGCAGATACCAGCATAACTATGGCACTAAATTAGTCCTATGAAAACAATACTAAGAGCAGAGGTAGACTGGGATCAGTGCAAAGTAATGATCTTGCATTCCTCCCACAGAACAGACTTGGCTGGTTGTGTTGCTTACACAATGGTTGGATCCGACCACCAGTTACAGAGATATTAGTAATCATCATCATCATCATCATGGGCAGTCCCTCGGAATCGAGGAAGACTTGCTTCCAATCTTAGAATGAGACCTTAGGTGATATTGGTGATAACCAACACTTGAATGACAGAAGCTAGAGTGATGTTTATCAACTGATGTAGTTGGTATGGAGGATCTGTTGTCAAAAGAAGGAGGACGGTTAAGGAGTAAATAAGGAATGATGATTGGGCCACTTAGAGAGAAAATGACTGACATAACAGAGAAGGGGGTTATACATGTAACACATTAACCCTTCCAAATCAGAATTACATTGTAAGAAAAATTCAGATGCACACAGTTTGCAAGCTTGGGAAATCTAGAAAAGGAATTGCAATGTTTAAAAGCAATTACATTTTTTTAAAAAGTTAACTTCACTTCAATTGCAGATATGGTTATAAATTTTAATATATTTAAATAGCAAACCCAACAGTTGTTTTAAGACCTTTTTCCGAAATCTAATAGGGAATCATATCAATTAATATATATCTCATTTAGCTGTATTCTCTCTCCCTGCCCCTATTATTCCTCCTGAGGCAAGTTCTTCAAGTCAGTTGGGCTTTGGGCTCTTTCTCTGTGTGGACGCACTCAATAAAGTTGAAGTTTCTTCCCGCAACAGACTGACAGAGTAAATACTGTCAAGAAAGATATTGATATGGAAGGCCATCCAGCCCATCTTGGCTCAAACATCCAGAACAAACCTACACTCCGCTGTTACAACTCCCAACTATTAAATCATTCCAGGGTCTCCATTACCCTGTCTGGAAATCCATTCCATGTGTTAGTCAGACAGCATCTCAATCCATGCCGCTCCTGCATATCTCCGAGCAGTTCAGTACAGAGTGCAGAAGCTTCAGCCTGGGAGCAGGTTTGCTCACCTTATGGGAATGGTGAGTGACATGAGGTAACCCGATGAGCAGTGTGGAGAATAAAAATTAAATGGGGAGAACAAAATCAATACACACCAATTAATAGGAGGTTTACTGGGCCTAGCAACTGTTACGTTTACTGGCTTGTGCAGGATCTTTAATTCCAGTGAGACATATTCCACGATAAGAAATTGCTATCAGGGTTTTGTTATTATGTAGGTCTAAAAAAGACTGAGGCTCTGAGATAATGGAATTCTGCATAATTTGTCAAAGCAAGCAATTGAAGCATGCAAATCAAAATCAGCTGTGCCAGAGGGGTATTAATATAAACACAGAGATATTAAAACTGATAGGCTCAAGAATATGGCTCCATTTTATACAGAATTCCATATACCAATATTACTAATAATTACCAGTACTAATCTGTTCCTTCACAAAGAAATAACCATTGTACACAAACAAAAAGGAATCAGGAATCTACAGATTCAATGCTTACCTAACACTACAGCGAGAATTGTGCTCAGGAGCAACCAGTTCTTCCTCAAAACAGCTTTAAAATCACAACGTTTTTTGGATTTCTTCCCCATGTTTGGTTGATGGTTAGAATTCAGAGGAACAGATTAAAAATACATGCATACACACACACACACACTCACAAATACACAGTGCTGAAGTCAGTGTGAAATGCTGCTGCCTTCACTTCACTGCACTGTATTCCGTCACTGCAGACAAATCCATAGTCCAGCCACTTCATGCACTCACTTGTAGCTAAGTACCACCCCCTCTGAATGCAGTGTGAGGAACCTAACAATGGCTACCACGAAACATACAGCCATGCTTTTTAAAAGACCCTGTCCATCATTTAACTGTGGATTCTGCACCTCCCACAAACAGCTAGTGGAATCAAGCCACCAATCATTGGCATATAATTCTCGGGGTGTTTATTCATTATGAATGGTGAAATGAAAATACTTTACATTGAATATAAAATGGGCTTTTTGAAAAGGAGAAATGTTTTTCTCTGCTTATTTACAATGGGGTCGAATTTGGTCTCCGTCCATTTCTCGGCGGCCCCCGGGCAGCACCTACATTTTTGCCGCCCGCTGCCGCCGGGTCTCGTTGGGAGCCGCTTTCGGTTGCGTGGGCGTCAGCGGCAGGCAGCTGGCAGGAGTGGGAGTGAGCGGGAGTGAGCGGCCGGCGTCATCAGTGTGTAGCAGCTGGAGGCCTCTCCACTCAGGGACTTTTGGAGGGCCTCCAATGCACATGCACGAAACTTTGCGATTTTTTTTTAGTTTATATCTTCGGATGTGCCGTCATTTCGGGGCCATTTGAGGCTGATTGCTGTACTGCACATGCGCATAAAGGCACACCACTTTATTCCACCTGTGAGTGTGAGAGGGGAGAGGAGAGAGTTGGCATCTGAGAGGATAGAGTTGGAGGTTGTAGAGGGGGCAGTTGGAGAAATTGAGACATACAAACTGTTGAGCATCCATTCGTTTCATCATTGACAATGAGTGGCCAGATATCAACAATGAAGACTGGCAAAACCAGACCCAGAGTTCCATGGTTTAATGAGGAGGAATTGGAGGAGCTAGTAATGGAGGTGGAGCGCAGGTACAAAGACCTCACCCACGATGGTCGTGGCAAGCCTCCACCACCCAAATACCGACACATTTTGAGGGAGATCGCTGAAACATAGAAACATAGAAAATAGGTGCAGGAGTAGGCCATTCAGCCCTTCTAGCCTGCACCGCCATTCAATGAGTTCATGGCTGAACATGAAACTTCAGTACCCCCTTCCTATAGAAACATAGAAAATAGGAAAATTTCACGCGGCGCGATAGCTGACCGCTGTGTCTGCAATGGGCAACGTTGAGCGGGATGGGGACCAATGCCGGAAATGTTGGAATGATTTGATGGCGGCAGCAAGAGTGAGTAAAAATTTATTCACCCCCCCTTCTGTCCAATGCCAAAAGGGTTGTGTGCCAGATATGTGTGTGTATGGGAGTGCGTGCGGGGGACATCAGCAAAGGAGCCAAAGGCTGCAATATTTCTTTGTGCAGAAGTAAAATGCATCCAAGGCAGCGCCTGCGTGGGACAGGAGAGGGACCAGCAGTGGTGGTCGAATTGAGCAGGCTGAAGGAGAATGCATTGGCATTGGTGGGTGACCACCGCCATGCAACCACAATGGTTGCTGCAGATCTTGTGCTACAGCATGGTAAGGTTATACTAATCTGTGGTCTGAGCCACGCTCATGGCATGAAAGGTCATGCAATGTTAAGGCACTCACGGTTTACCGCTCACTTTGTTGCCCAGTATTGGTGTGTCCATGTAGAGATGCAATTACTTGCTGGCAGAATGTGAGATGGCACGGCTCACATCTCAGCTTGACCAGCACCACCCACCCCTCCCACCTCCCCCACCAACCCCCTCACCCCATAAAGACTGAAATGTCATCTTCTACTTGCAGATGTTGACTCAGACAGCACGGATCAAGGCACACCATCGACCTCTGGCCTTCAAAGAAGCCGTAGGACCCCAACGTCTCCCATGCTGACATCGACCCCTGCCCAAGACAATGGATCCCTCCTCCACCCCCCCCACCCCCAGATCACCCATTTCCACTGCTCCCACCTCCGCCACCTTGAGCCACGAAGAAAAGGAGAGAGAGGAGGGAGTAGGGCCCATCTTTGAGCCCCTTGAGCCCCAGGAGTAGGAACAGGATGACAGCAGCCTCCTGCCATGTGAGCCAGATGTCAACAGAACCTCGGCGTCAACCTCGGGGTTCCTGGGGTTTGGAGCGGACTCCACACTGACAAACTCAACCAAGCGCTGAGGCTGTGGCGCGAAGGCAAGCAAGGCGCCAGAATCCACCGGCAGTGAGCATGCACCTGAGGATCCACCATGGCTCTCTGCAATTCTGGAGATGGTCCAGCTATCATGGACAAGCATGCAGATAGGTCGCGATATGCTCCAGACCATGACTGGGATGGCTGCCAGCATAACCACCTTCACCCAACAGCACGATGACAAAATGGTCCAGCTCATCACTGTGTTGGAGTGCACAACCGAGACCATTGAGGTGATGAGGCAAGAGATGGCTTCTGAATGCGCAGTTCAAGCCCCCGAGCCCACACCCTCAACGCAGACAGATCCGGTCACGCCCCCTGCCTTCTCACCAAGACGCACACATCTGCAGACATCCTGCTACCCTCCTGCACAAGCTTGTCAACCAGAAGCAGTGAGTGCCAGGGGAGCGGGACACTGCAGTGCAGGCAGAGCGAGGAAGAGGAGCTTCAAGTGGGAGGGGGGGGGAAAGAGAGGAGGTGGTGGGTGGATGTTGGTGGTGTAACTGTTTTTAAATGCAATAATGTTATGTGTTATATATGTAAACATTGTAACTGTGTTGTAAGACTTGCCACCAGAGGGCGCAGCTGTTGGAGGCCCACCTCGTGCAAGGGAGTATGAAACATTGTCTGCAATGTTGCTTAGGCACTCTGGAGTTGTATTAAAGAGACTAAGGTCACATCAGTTTTACTTCACAGTACTCAGTCTTGTGGAGTTCTTCCATACCCAACAATTGGCGACGAGTAACAGATTACAAACTTTCATGCGGTCATGGCTGCCATTGGTATTTTAGAGAGACTTGTAGAGGGTGATGATTGGGAAGCCTTCATTGAGCGTCTTGACCAGTACTACATGGCCAATGAGCTGGATGGGGACGATAAAGCAATCAAATGCAGGGCGATTCTCCTCACGAGTGTGGGTCCACAATATACGGCCTCATCAAGAATCCGCTAGCACCGGAGAAACCAGCGGAGAAGACATATACAGAGTTGTGTATGCTGGTTCGGAATCACCTCAAGCCGAAGGAGAGCGTCTTAATGGGCAGGTATCGCTTCGACACGCACCACCACTCTGAGGGCCAGGACGTGGCGAGTTATGTTGCCGACCTGAGACGCCTTGCGGGAAGTTGTGAATTTGCTGGATTGTGGGGGAAATGCTGCGGGACTTTGTCCTTGGCATCGGCCACGAAGTCATTCTTCACAAGCTGCTGTCCACCGAATTCCTAGACCTGAGCAAGGCCATCACGATAGCCCAGGCATTCATATCCATGAGTGATAATACCAGACAGATATCTTCCCAGCATCGAAACTCACCGGCAAAAGCAAAAGACAGAAAGGAGATGAGTAAAAGTGGAGGGCAGAGAAACCCAACGCAAAAAACAAAAAGGGCCACTGAATTGTAAAGGGGCTGCAGGAGGGGTCAAAACTAAAAATCATGGTTTAAAAACTAGGATTAAAACACTCTACCTAAACGCACGCAGCATTCGAAATAAAGTAAATGAGTTGACGGCACAAATCATTACAAATGGGTATGATTTGGTGGCCATTACAGAAACATGGTTGCAGGATGGCCAAGACTGGGAATTAAACATACAGGGGTATCTGACGATTCGGAAAGATAGACAAGAAGGGAAAGGAGGTGGGGTAGCTCTGTTAATAAAGGATGATATCAGGGCAGTTGTGAGAGACGATATTGGCTCTAATGAACAAAATGTTGAATCATTGTGGCTGGAGATTAGAGATAGTAAGGGGAAAAAGTCACTGGTGGGCGTAGTTTATAGGCCCCCAAATAATAACTTCACGGTGGGGCGGGCAATTATCAAGGGAATAATGGAGGCATGTGAAAAAGGAACGGCAGTAGTCATGGGGGATTTTAACCTACATATCGATTGGGCAACTCAAATCGCACAGGGGAGCCTGGAGGAGGAATTCATAGAATGCATACGTAATTGTTTCTTAGAACAGTATGTTACAGAACCTACAAGGGAGCAAGCTATCTTAGATCTGGTCCTGTGTAATGAGACAGGAAAAATAAACGATCTCCTTGTAAAAGATCCTCTCGGAATGAGTGATCACAGTATGGTTGAATTTGTAATACAGGTTGAGGGTGAGGAAGTTGTGTCAGAAATGAGCATACAATGCTTGAACAAAGGGGCTACAGTGGGATGAGGGCAAAGTTGGCTAAAGTAGACTGGAAACACAGACTAAACGGAGGCACAATTGAGGAACAGTGGAGGACTTTTAAGGAGCTCTTTCACAGTGCACAACAAAAATATATTCCAGTGAAAAAGAAGGGTGGTAAGAGAAGGGATAACCAGCCGTGGATAACCAAAGAAATAAAGGAGTGTATCAAATCAAAGACCAATGCGTATAAGGTGGCCAAGGTTAGTGGGAAACTAGAAAATTGGGAACATTTTAAACAACAGCAAAGAATGACTAAAAAAGCAACAAAGAAAGGAAAGATAGATTACGAAGGTAAACTTGCGCAAAACATAAAAACAGATAGTAAAAGCTTTTACAGATATATAAAACGGAAAAGAGTGACTAAAGTAAATGTTGGTCCCTTAGAAGATGAGAAGGGGGATTTAATAATGGGAAATGTGGAAATGGCTGAGACTTTAAACAATTATTTTGCTTCAGTCTTCACAGTGGAAGACACGAAAACCATGCCAAAAATTGCTGGTCACAGGAATGTGGGAAGGGAGGACCTTGAGACAATCACTATCACTAGGGAGGTAGTGCTGGACAGGCTAATGGGTCTCAAGGTAGACAAGTCCCTGGTCCTGATGAAATGCATCCCAGGGTATTAAAAGAGATGGCGGAAGTTATAGCAGATGCCTTCGTTATAATCTACCAAAATTCTCTGGACTCTGGGGAGGTACCAGCAGATTGGAAAGCAGCTAATGTAACGCCTCTGTTTAAAAAAGGGGGCAGACAAAAGGCAGGTAACTATAGGCCAGTTAGTTTAACATCTGTAGTGGGAAAAATGCTTGAAACTATCATTAAGGAAGAAATAGCGGGACATCTAGATAGAAATAGTGCAATCAAGCAGACGCAGCATGGATTCATGAAGGGGAAATCCTGTTTCACTAATTTACTGGAATTCTTTGAGGATATAACGAGCATGGTGGATAGAGGTTTACCGATGGATGTGGTGTATTTAGATTTCCAAAAGGCATTCGATAAGGTGCTTACACACAAAAGGTTACTGCAGAAGATAGAGGTACGCGGAGTCAGAGGAAATGTATAAGCATGGATAGAGAATTGGCTGGCGAACAGAAAGCAGAGAGTCGGAATAAATGGGTCCTTTTCGGGTTGGAAATCGGTGGTTAGTGGTGTGCCACAGGGATTGGTGGTGGGACCACAACTGTTTACAATATACATCGATGACCTGGAAGAGGGGACAGAGTGTAGTGTAACAAAATTTGCAGATGACACTAAGATTCGTGGGAAAGTGGGTTGTGTAGAGGACACAGAGAGGCTGCAAAGAGATTTAGATAGGTTAAGCGAATGGGCTAAGGTTTGGCAGATGGAATACAATGTCGGAAAGTGTGAGGTCATCCACCTTGGGAAAAAAAACAGTAAAAGGGAATATTATTTGAATGGGGAGAAATTACAACATGCTGAGGTGCAGAGGGACCTGGGGGTCCTTGTGCATGAATCCCAAAAAGTTAGTTTGCAGGTGCAGCAGGTAATCAGGAAGGCGAATGGAATGTTGGCCTTCATTGCGAGAGGGATGGAGTACAAAAGCAGGGAGGTCCTGCTGCAACTGTATAGGATATTGGTCAGGCCGCACCTGGAGTACTGCATGCAGTTTTGGTCACCTTACTTAAGGAAAGATATACTGGCTTTGGAGGGGGTACAGAGACGATTCACTCGGCTGATTCCGGAGATGAGGGGGTTACCTTATGATGATAGATTGAGTAGACTGGGTCTTTACTCGTTGGAGTTCAGAAGGATGAGGGGTGATCTTATAGAAACATTTAAAATAATGAAAGGGATAGACAAGATAGAGGCAGAGAGGTTGTTTCCACTGGTCGGGGACACTAGAACTAGGGGGCACAGCCTCAAAATACGGGGGAGCCAATTTAAAACCGAGTTGAGAAGAAATTTCTTCTCCCAGAGGGTTGTGAATCTGTGGAATTCTCTGCCCAAGGAAGCAGTTGAGGCTAACTCATTGAATGTATTGAAATCACAGATAGACAGATTTTTAACCAATAAGGGAATTAAGGGTTACGGGGAGCGGGCGGGTAAGTGGAGCTGAGTCCATGGCCAGATCAGCCATGATCTTATTGAAAGGCGGAGCAGGCTCGAGGGGCTAGATGTCCTACTCCTGTTCCTAATTCTTATGTTCTTATGTTCTTAAGTACTGTGCATAAAATAACGTCGCTAGCAGGCAGAACTGCATATGGCAGGACCAACACGTCTGCAGCTACAAGACCTAGGATGACTCAGAGTTCGCCATCGGGCATGAATGCAAATCCATTCGCACCATGTTGGCACTGCGGGGGTAATCATCGCATCCATCAATTTCGATTCAAGTACTACGTGTGCAAAGGCTGCGAAACAATGGGGCACCTCCAGCGAATGTGCAAGAGTGCTGCGACTCACCACGTGGCAGAGTCGGCAGAGGATGATCGATCCGGCGCAGATCACGCAGAACAAACGAGAGAGGCAACTCAACCCGAGGAACATACCTTTACCACCAAGAGCCCTTCTATCATGCTGAAAGTCAAATTGAATGGTATTCCAGTGTCAATGGAGTTGGACACGAGGGCGAGTAATTCAATTATGAGCCAGAAAGCTTTTGAGAAACTGTTGGGCCACAAGGCACAAAGGCCCAAACTGAGCCCGATTCAGACAAAGCTGTGCACCTACACCAAAGAGCTCATACCATTCATTGGCAGTGCGGCAGTTAAGGTATCGTACGATGGAGCTGTGCATGATTTATCACTGTGGATTGTGCCAGGCGATGGCCCAATGCTATTCGGCAGAAGTTGGCTGGGAAAGATTCGATGGAACTGGGACGACCTCAAAGCACTATCTTCAGTGGATGATGCCTCATGCGCCCAAGTGCTGAGCAAGTTTCCATCGCTATTTGAATCAGACATTGGCAATTTCACAGGCGCCAAGGTGCAGATCCATCTAGTCCCGGATGCAAGGCCAGTTCATCAGAAGGCTCGAGCAGTTCCATATATGATGAGGGAGAAAGTCGAGATCGAACTAGACAGACTTCAACGAGAGGAAATCATATTGTCAGTCGAGTTCAACGAGTGGGCCAGTCCGATTGTTCCGGTGTTGAAAAACGATGGCATGGTCAGACTCTGCGGAGACTACAAGGTAATGATCAACCGAGTCTCATTACAAGAAGGATGACCTGTTCGCAATGTTGGGGGGTGGTGGGAGGGGGAAGTCGTACAGCAAGTTGGATCTAATCTCCGCCTACATGCCACAGGAGCTGTCTGAATCTTCGAAAAGATTGACGTGCATCAACATGCACAAAGGACTGTTTATATACCACAGGTGCCCTTTTGGGATTCACTCGGCTGCTGCCATCTTCCAGAGGAACATGGAGAGTCTGCTGAAATCGGTTTCGCGCACTCCTCAACTATTTTGGTAACTTTCTACCCGGGTTAAGCACTTTGCTGGAACCGTTGCACATGTTGCTACATAAGGCTGATGACTGGGTTTGAGGTAAATCTCAAGAGACAGCCTTTGAGAAGGCCAGAAACCTACTTTGTTCTAATAAGTTATTTGTACTGTATGACTCGTGTAAACAATTAGTGCTAGCTTGTGATGCATCTTCGTACAGGGTCGGCTGTGTGTTACAGCAAACCAATGTGTCGGGCAAACTTCAATTGGTTGCATACGCTTCTAGAAGTCTGTCTAAGGCAAAAAGGGCCTACAGTATGGTCGAGAAAGAGGCGCTAGCATGTGTATATGGGGTTAAGAAAATGCACCAATACCTATTTGGAGTTCAGTTTGAGCTTGAAACCAACCACAAACCACTCATTTAATTGTTTTCAGAAAGCAAAGATGGCACTAACATTGTCCGTCTATGACTATGTTATCCGCCACAGACCAGTCACGGAGAACTGTGCTGATGCCCCCAGTCGGCTACCATTGCCCACTACCGGAGTGGAAATGGCGCAGCCCGCAGACTTGCTTCTGGTCATGGATGCTTTTGAGAGCGAGGGGTCACCCGTCACTGCTCGCCAGATCAGGACCTGGACCAGCCAGGATCCTGTGCTATCACTTGTAAAAAGTTGAGTCCTCAACTTTTGGTCGGCTGTTCCCGGGGAAATGCAAGATGAAATTAAGCCATTTCACTGACGCAAAGATGAAATGTTCATCCAGTTGGATTGTCTATTATGGGGTAATCACATGATTTTGCCAAAAAAAAGGCAGGGAAACGTTTATACGTGACCTACACAATACCCACCCAGTCATGATGAAAGCTATAGCCAGGTTGCATGTTTGGTGGCCCGGCATTGACTCGGACTTAGTCATGCGGACACCAGTGCAACACATGCTCACAATTGAGCAATGCACCATGGGAGGCTCCATTGAGTCTGTGGTCATGGCCCTCCAAACCATGGTCCAGGATCCACGTAGATTTTGCTGACCCCTTTCTCGGAAAGATGTTTTTAGTTGTAGTGGACGCTTACTCTAAATGGATTGAATGCGTAATCATGTCATCCAACACATCCACTGCCACCATTGAAAGCCTCTGGGCCGTGTTCGCCACCCATGGCTTGCCAGACGTCCTTGTCAGTGACAATGGACTGTGTTTCACCAGTTCAGAATTCAATGAATTTATGACCCGCAATGGCATCAAGCATGTCACGTCTGCCCCGTTTAAGCCCACATCCAATGGTCAAGCGGAACGGGCAGTCCAAAGCTATCAAGCAGAGCTTGAGATGCAGACCCGCTTATCTCGCATTTTGCTCAGCTACCGGACGCGACCCCACTCACTCACTGGGGTTCCCCCTGCAGAATTGTTAATGAAGCGAGCACTCAAAACCAGGCTCTCCCTAGTCCACCCGGATCTAAATGATCATGTGGAAACCCGGCGTAGCCGGCAAAACATGTACCACGATCGCACGGCTGTATCGTGTGACATAGAAACATAGAAAATAGGTGCAGGAGTAGGCCATTCGGCCCTTCGAGCCTGCAGCACCATTCAATGAGTTCATGGCTGAACATACAACTTCAGTACCCAATTCCTGCTTTCTCGCCATACTCCTTGATCCCCCTGGTAGTAAGGACTGCATCTAACTCTTTTTTGAATATATTTAGTGAATTGTCCTCAACAACTTTCTGTGATGGAGAATTCCACAGGTTCACCACTTTCTGGGTGAAGAAGTTTCTCCTCATCTCGGTCCTAAATGGCTTACCCCTTATCCTTAGACTGTGACCCCTGGCTCTGGACTTCCCCAACATAGGGAACATTCTTCCTGCATCTAACCTGTCTAAACCCGTCAGAATTTTAAACATTTCTATGGGATCCCCTCTCATTCTTCTGAACTCCAGTGAATACAAGCCCAGTTGATCCAGTCTTTCTTGATATGTCAGTCCCGCCACCCCGGGAATCAGTCTGGTGAACCTTCGCTGCACTCCCTCAATAGCAAGAATGTCCTTCCTCAAATTAGAAGACCAAAACTGTACACAATACTCCAGGTGTGGCCTCACCAAGGCCCTGTACAACTGTAGTAACACCTCCCTGTCCCTGTACTCAAATCCCCTCGCTATGAAGACCAACATGCCATTTGCTTTCTTAACCGCCTGCTGTACATTAATGTTAACGACCCTGTGTTTGTCCTTAATTACGGTCATGGTCCTAAATGGGGCACAGGCAATGTCTTGGCCAAGGACGGGAATAGAGTGTTTAAAGTCAAACTATTGAATGGACAAACGTGCAGAAAGCATTTGGATCAGACCAAACTGCAGTTCACCGCAACCAGGAACAACCTGAAGAGGACATCACCATCATCGATCCACCAACACACATCCAACCAGCAATCGATCTCGCTGTCAATCAAGAGGATGAACCCACCATTCCCAACAGTCCTGTCAGACCAGCCGCGTCGCAGTGCAGCAATGGTCTGACCAACTCACCCATGCCAGAGTTTGAACTCAGACGATCAACCAGGGAGCGTAGGGCCCTGGATCGTCTCAACTTGTAACTTGTAAATAATTTATATCAACGACTTTGGGGGGTGCGGGGGCGGGGGGCGGGGGGAGTGATGTTATGTATGTAAACATTGTAACTGTGTAAGACTTTCCACAAGAGGGTGCAACGTTTGGAGGCCCAAGGGTCACCTGCACACCTCATGCAAGGGAGTATAAAAGATTGTCTGCCATGCTGCTTCGGCACTCTGGAGTTGTATTAAAGAGACTAATCAGTTTTAGCTCACAGCACTCAGTCTTGTGGAGTTCTTCCATACTCAACATTATGTAACCTTTTTTATTGTGCACTTGTAAGTACACTCACATTGTTGACCCTCTCTTTGTGAATGTCTGATTTTAACGACATGTGTGGTGCCTTGTGAGAAACACACATCTGTGCCTCAGGTCATCTGCTTTATCAAAAATATCTTCCCATCGACATATGACTGCACTGTATAATGGATACTGTCATCAGGCCATCGCAACACGCTTTACGTGCTGTGAGGGTTATTCGATGTGTCAGATTAATTACATTACATCTCTCAGAATAGACTTATGTCCGTCACCACAACAAGGCATGCTGGGTACAGGTCTGTTGTGATGAATCAGAACAGATTTTATGAAGTAGTTTCCTTGCAGTACAAAGAAAGACACATTAACAAAGCGATAGTGACAGGCTAGTCGTTGAAACCTCAACAGTAGGCCACTGAATCACTGTGGCGCTTGTCTCTTGCTGTGTTTTATTGACCGTATTCCTTCCTCAGTTTGGTCTGTAATCGTGCTGCCCTTAAAGTTGATTAGCTGTAACTTTATACCCTTTTCCTCCCATACAAATGTTGTCAGAGTCTGTAGCTGTCTCAGGCTTACAATAGATGATTCTAACCCTAACCCTCTCACCCTCTCTGTGATATATAGTGCTTCCCTGAGAACTTCTTGAAGGACTGTGTCACAGAATTAATTAATCAGCTTGGATGGACAAAATGTGACTTTTCACATATTCATAATTATTTTGCCTTTGCTATTGGGCTTCTCAATGAAGGTCTTTCAGCAAGGTCAAAGAAGAAAGTTTCCATCAGCCTGGATACATTTCAGTCGCTTTTATCACATCCAAATTAAACATGACCATCAGCAATAAAGTAAAGCAACATCCACCTAACTTTTTTCCAGCGGTCCCACTGATGATGGTCTGGCACCTGCACCATATCCGCGATGTACAGCGCTGCAGCACTCGGAGCCCTTCTCCCTGCCGCCCGACTCACCGCCAGGTCACACCTGCTTTTTGCAAGTGGTCTTTCTAGCGGACGGCAGGTCAATCTGAGGCCAGCACCCCTCACCAAAATGGCTGATTTGGAGCATCTGGCATGGGCGGGCGGCATGACGTCATGCTGACGGATCCGTCCGCAACCAATCTCGCGCCGGGCGGAACCTGGATGGCATACATTTCCAGCGGATCCTTGGCAGCTGCGGGCGCAACCTGTACCAAATTCGGCCCCATATGTTTATAAAAAAACAGGCAATTTATAAACCCCATGTGATGCTTTTGCAGGACTTTCAACACTGAGAAAATGTTATGTGATATTTATGATCAGAAAGAGTGAAATTTATCAGAGGTCCATTTAAATGCATGCAGCAGTGTTCATTGAAGTAGGTTACATACATAAACCAAAATGTGTTAATCTCACTCCAAATGAATGTAAGTTCAGAAGTTGCTTTTGTTCAAAATTAGCTTGTTCTGTCCGTCTCCTACACAAGGCAAAAGCCTCTTTAAATCATCAGTCCTGAATTATTGAACCTGTTTCCGTGTGGGGATATGATATATCAAGAATTGACTCATATCATAAATCGTTTGTTAATATTGGATAAGTGCTGTTTATGAAAATCTTACTTTTTATTAAATATCAGAAGGCTTTGAAACAGGAATCAATTTCACTTTTAAAATGTCTGGACTTGTCCATCTATCACAATTGTAAACATCAGAAACGGATACGATATTGAGAAGTGCCTCACTAGTCGTAAAAATAAAACAGACGAAGCACTTGCCTTCGCACCAGAAGGTGAACCATTTTGAGTCATAAGGCTGCCTGCCAATTACACTTGTTCACTTCAATTGGACGTTTGTAAACAGTTCTCAGTCTGGGTAGTGGGATTATGGGCCAAGTTTTTCTGGAAAAATAACGAGGTGTTAATGACACACACTGTTATTAATGCACAAATTGGCCACAAACTTCAGGGATTAAGAGATAAGCTGCGAGTCTCCAGAATTTGCTGTTCAATTTACGCCACTTGGCAGTTTGCTTCACACAAATGGTATCACCCCGCTATTTTGAAGAATTTGCTGGATTTGGACATTAATTCCCTATTAAACTTGCCGCAGAAAATTAGCACTGGCAATTAATAGTGCAAGTACTATTTTAACAATGCGATAATTGTTAATGAAATGCCAATGAACCTCTTTGGCCCAGAAAGGGAATGATTTAAATTATTCAATCTCACTCCTGTATGTAGTAGATTGTTGTTAGAGATTTTAAAAATGTTAAATTTATTTCTCACTTTTTCTTTCTGTCTCTTTTCTCTCTCTCTTAATCTAATTCTTCTTTTCCTCTCTTTATTTCTCTTTCTGCACCTGATTTGACTGTCCCTCGTCCATTCTTCATCTGGTTCTTTCTCAATCCTTAACTCTCATTGGTTAAAGAGATAGCCTGTTCTCCCCGCCATTCACCAAGGTTCCAGATGCCCCACTGTCCTCACAGTGCGATTATCATCTCACACTTCCAGCAAGTTATGGCCCAATTTTTTAAAAAGCTGCTGGGTGCAGGAAAAAGTCTAATTAACGCCGCACACCGCAAAATGCCCCAATCCAGTAAGATCTGGCCCATTATATCTCAGGGAGAGGAAACAAAACTGACATTACCCAACTTACCTTATACGAATCAGTTTCCTGGAGCCTTCTTTCTGCTGTTTACAGATGTTGGGTGTTGTAATATAGGACTGGACTTTCCACTTAGATCGCTAGGGCCCAGAAAATGGGCGAATGTCCAGTCTGAGCGATGTTTCAGCTCTCAGGATCGCCGGAAGATCACCCATTTTTCGGATCACAACTTTCGGCTTTTTTTTTCCGGCGATAGCACAGCGATAGCTCAGCGATGTGGATTGGGCCTTAGTGAAGCAAAATGGGCCCCAGCGATGTGGAAACATAGAAACATAAAAAATAGTTGCAGCAGCAGGCCATTCGGCCCTTCAAACCTGCACCACCATTCAATATGATTATGGCTGATCATGCAACTTCAATACCCCACTCCTGCCTTCTCTCCATACGCCCGATCCCTTTAGCCGTAAGGGCCACATATAACTCCCTTTTGAATGTATCCAACAAACTGGACTCAATAACTTTCTGTGGTAGAGAATTCCATGGGTTCACAATTCTCTGGGTGAAAAATTTCTCCTCATCTCGGTCCTAGGTGGCTTACCCCTTATCCTTGAACTGTGACCCCTGGTTCTGGACTTCCCCAACATCGGGAACATTCTTCCTGCATTTAACCTGTCCAATCCCGTCAGAATTTTATATGCTTCGATGAGATCCCCTCCTATTCTTCTAAATTCCAGTAAATATAAGCCTAGTCAATCCAATCTTTCTTCATACGTCAGTCCTGCCATTCCGGGAATCAGTCTGGTGAACCTTCGCTGCATTCCCTCAATAGCAAGAATGGCCTTCCTCAGATTAGAAGACCAAAACTGCACACAATACTCAAGGTGTGGTCTCACCAAGGCCCTGTACAACTGCAGCAAGACCTCCCTGCTCCTATACTCAAATTCTCTCGCTATGAAGGCCAACATGCCATTTGCTTCCTTTATTGCCTACTGTACCTGCATGCCTACTTTCAATGATTAATGTACCATGACACCCAGGTCTCGTTGCATTTTACTAATCTGTCACCATTCAGATAATAATCTGCCTTCCTGTTTTTGCCACCAAAGTGGATAACCTCACATTTATCCACATTATACTGCATCTGCCATGCATTTGCCCACTCACCTAACCTGTCCAAGTCACCCTGCAGCCTTTTAGCATCCTCCTCACAGCTCACACTGCTACCCAGCTTAGTGTCATCTGCAAACTTGGAGATATTACATTCAATTCCTTCATATAAATCATTAATATATATTGTAAATAGCTGGGGTCCCACTAGTCACTGCCTGTAATTCTGAAAAGGACCCATTTATTCACACCCTTTGCTTCCTGTCTGTCAACCGGTTCTCTATCCACGTCAATACATTACCCCCAATACCATGTGCCTTAAATTTGCACACTAATCTCTTGTGTGGGACCTTGTCAAAAGCATTTTGAAAGTCTAAATAAACCACATCCACTGGTTCTCCCTTATCCACTCGACTAGTTACATCCTCAAAAAACTCTAGAAGATTTGTCAAGCATGATTTCCCTTTCATAAATCCATGCTGACTTGGACCGATCCTGTCACTGCTTTCCAAATGCGCTGCTATTTCATCTTTAATAATTGATTCCAACATTTTCCCCACTATCAATGTCAGGCTAACCGGTTTATAATTCACTGTTTTCTCTCTCCCTCCTTTTTTAAAAAGTGGGGTTACATTAGCTACCCTCCAATCCATAGGAACTGATCCAGAGTTCATGGACTATTGGAAAATGACCACCAATGCATCTATTATTTCTAGGGCCACTTCCTTAATACTCTGGGATGCAGACTATCAGGCCCTGTGGATTTATCGGCCTTCAATCCCATCAATATCCCTAACACCATTTACTGACTAACAAGGATTTCCCTCAGTTCCCTCAGTTCCTCCTTCTCGCTAGACCCTCGGTCCCCTAGTATTTTCGGGAGGTTATTCGTGACCTCCTTAGTGAAGACAGAACAAAAGTATTTGTTCAATTGGTCTGCCATTTCCTTGTTCCCCATTATGAATTCACCTGATTCTGACTGCAAGGGACCTACATTAGTCTTCACTAATCTTTTTCTCTTCACTTATCAGTAGAAGCTTTTGCAGTCAGTTTTTATGTTCCCTGCAAGTTTACTCTCAAACTCTATTTTCCTCCTCCTAATTAAACCCTTAGTCCTCCTCTGCTGAATTCTAAATTTCTCCCAGTCCTCAGGTTTGCTGCTTTTTCTGGCCAATTTATATGCTTCTTCCTTGGATTTAACACTATCCCTAATTTTCCTTGTTAGCCACGGTTGAGCCACCTTCCCCTTAGAAGGCAAGGCGTCCCTAGCAACGGCCTGTCTGCTCATGTGTTTTTGTTTTTTATTTTGCAAAGAAGTTTTCCCGTGATTTGGGAGGTCAGGGGTCATCCAAGCAAGTGCAGAAGGTAAGGTGAGAGAGAGAGAGAGAGAAAGGCAGTTGAGAGTAGATAGAGAGAGAGAGAGGGAGGGAGAGAGAGAGAGAGAGAAAGAGAGAGAAAAGTGAAAAGTGAAAAGAATATTAATATGTCAGGGCACAAGTCCGCAGAGAGTGGGCAGGATGTGGAGGGTAGGAGGAGGGCAAAGCCTTCTCTGATGAGGCAAATGTGGCCCTTATTAATGAGGTGCACAGCCAGTGGGGCCAACTAACCCAGGGTGGGCATGGGAAACCTCCACCTCGGGCAGACCACAAAATTTGGGGCGAGATCGCTGACGTGGTCTCGTCGGTGTCCCACGAGGCGAGGGTGTCGGACCAGTGCCGCAAGCGCTGGAACAGCCTGGTTGCTTCGGAAGAGTAAATATGAAATATATTTTAAATTGTAATGATCCACATAATATGTAAATCTCCCATGTTGAAATTAAGCTGGTTATTCTTGCATGTAATCCCTGCTAAGATCAGGGCAGGGTTCGGAACCTGTGCCCTTTTTAAGTCTTTTTAAGTCTAAATTTGGCATCATCTCCTTTTGGATTACATTGGTGGATGGGGCACGACTGAGCAATGAGGGGTCTGGTGACCTTTACCCAGATTGTGACAGTCTCTCCTGCTGCTGTCACTTACACAGTGAGCCAGTCTAGACTGGGGGAGAGCTGCCCTGGCTCACTGTCTGCCCTGGGACACTTTTGGACATTAGCGCTTGTCATTCCCGAGCGGTCCTGATTACTTCCCCATCCACCTGGGGGCCCTCATGGAGATTGTAGTTGAGATGTTTTATGTCCAGCATTAGATCCTAAACACGATCTTATGAAATATTTTATCCGAACATTGATGTTATAACCATGCATCAATTGTGGCTACAAACCATATGAGCATATAACATTGGAAGCTGTTGTCTTTCCATGATAGTACCTAGTCAATTAGCTTATGCCACGCTCTTGTCATGTTTGCAGAAAAAGATATCTAACAATCGCTTGCAGCAGAAGCGTACCGGAGGAGGCCCTGCTCAGCTCATCTTACTCACCGATCTCGAGGAACGTGCGGCGGCACTTGTGGCAACCCACAGTCGCTCGGCCACCACCCGTGGTGTTGCAGAACCCTCCTTGCATCACGTGAGTAATGTGTAAAGCAGTGTTAAAGTAATGTAACAGCATTTCATTATAATATACGAATTATGTCATGTTATGCATGCAGCTCCTGTGCTAATCTCAGGTTAACAACATAAGAACATAAGAAATAGGAGCAGGAGCAGGCCACCTGGCCCCTTGAACCTGCTCTGCCATTTGATAAGATCATTGCTGATCTGATGTAGGGCTCAGCTCCAGTTCCCTGCCCGCTCCCCATAAACCTTCAGTCCCTTATCATTCTGCCGATCTCCGACTGATCCAGCCTCCACAGCTCTCTGGAGCACTGAATTCCACATAGATGTACTACCATATGTACTACCATATGATGCATTACTCTGTAATGTCTCTCGGTCACATTTATTGTAGTAGTGCTTCTCCTCCTACATATGCCAACGCAGCACAAGATTCATGTGTACCCTTCTGTTCTAATAAGCTCAATAAGCTCAATTGTGTTTTGCAGGTCGCCCCAGCACCAGAGGAGCAAAGGGAGGCCACACCTTCACCTTCACCTGCACCTGCCCCTGCCCCTGCCAACTTGCAGGTGGTCATCACCACGGGTGCTGAGGAGGAGGAGGACACCAGCGAGCCAGAGGAGGATGTTATGGAAATGGACAACAATGCCCCTTGCATCCCTGTTGCAGTTGAACCTGCGGCCACTTCGTCGTCTTCGACAGAAGAAGTAGTGGGACCAAGCGGCTTGCAGCAGACGACTCCACGGCGTATAGTGCCCATGCCGACCCCACGGAGGTCAAGTCAGCGAGCTCGACACGCGCCGGGACAGGCAGATCGAATCAAAAGCATGTACAGACTGTGCTTGGAGAGCATCGCGATGTCGCGAGTTCCTCCAGGCGTTCGGTCTGTTCACAGGGTACATTCCCCGGATGTCCGCTCGCATATCGGAGGATATGCAGCAGATGATCCGGGAGATGCGTGAGCAGACCGCCGCCATCCATGCCTTGCGGCATGTGAGACTGGTGGGAGACGGCACTGCACTCCAAGGTGCCGTCCCACCAACTGCCAGTACGGATGTGAGTCAGGAGGAAGGACTTCCTTCTGGCTCGGAAGTTGTTTCCTCAGAAATGTCTTCTCCTCCACCACCCCCTGAGACGGTCTGATCACCGTCACTGTCCCCCCCCCCCCCCACAGCAGGAAGACTTGAGGATCCCACTGCAAGTCGTCCTCGTCCCACTACTCAGGGATTCAAGATTCAAACGGGGGGCTAAGACATGGGGCGGGGTGGGTACAAGATCTGGAGGGAAGCGTGGCCGCAGGTAGGGAGGGGATGTTTTATTGTTGTTGTTATTGTTGTTATGTTCTTATTGTTTTTGTTGTTTTTTTAATTTATTGTTGGGTGATTGTTGAGGGGGTGGGGAGGGCGGCATTACAGTTCAAAAAAAGATAGTTACTGTGTTAAATTATTAAAATGTTTTATTGAATTATACAATTGTTGTGCAGTGTCTTATAATAATGTAAGGTAAGGTAAAACATGAATACAATTGTTGGAAAACAATGGCCAGGCCAGACAAGGATGTAACGTAATGCAACTGCAACTGTTGTCTTTCCATAACTGTAACTGTCGCCAATGTAAGTTCATGCAAAGCGTTCATTTATGAACTGCTGACGCAAGAGTTTTGCAGCTGTGTAACTCCGACGGGGTTTTTCCAGTCTTGCAGAGGGGCCTGGGGGCATGGGTTCATCGCCAGGCTGAGTGTCCTCCCCGAGGTCCTCATCAACCTCCTCCTCCTCTCCCTCATCTGCCTCTTCCGCCTCAACTCTTTCCTGAGGTGGACCGGCAGCCCCATCTGGCAATTGTTGTCCTTTCCTTATAGCTAAGTTATGCAACATGCCGCACACCACAATAAACTCAGCGACCTGGTCAGGGTGGTATTGCAGGCTGCCTCCAGAGTTGTCTAGGCATCTGAAGCACTGCTTCAGCACTCCAATTGTCTTTTTGATGATATTGCATGTAGCTATATGGCTATATGCAGGCTCGAGGGGCTAGATGGCTTACTCCTGTTCCTAATTCTTATGTTCTTTCGTTGTAGTGCTTCTCGGCTTCCGTCTGGGGATTATGCAGGGGGGTCATGAACCAGCTGGCAAAGCCATATCCTTTATCCGCCAGCATCTAACCGTGACCTTGTGGCTGACTGTTAAACAGGTCAGAAACAATGCTCTCATGTAAGATGTGCGCATCATGGATGCTGCCTTGAAAATTAGCATTTACTGCCAAGATTATTTGATTGTGGTCGACAACAAGCTGCACATTCAGGGAGTGGAATCCCTGTTGGCTACGAAACACCTCCGCATCCTGTAAAAGTGCTCTCAGGGCAATGTGTGTACAGTCTAATGCTCCCTGTACCTTGGGAAATTTGCTATTCTCGAGAAACCCCAAACCCTCCCGGTCTGTGCCTCCCTGTCATAGGGAAACTTATAAAGTCAATCCTGTGAGTGTAAAGGTCTTGAGTCACCTATCAAATGGAGCAATGTGTGGCGTGCTGAGAGGTACCACAGATGTTGACAGCTGAAGACTTAAAGGAGCCCAATGCGTAGAAGGAAAGTGCCACAGTAACCTTTACCTCAACAGGCAGTGCAGTCCTGATGGTGCTGGTGGGCTGCAGATCTCCCTTAATTAGCTGACATATCTCAGCGATGACCTCCTTTCGGAAGCGCAGCCTCCTAAGGCACATGTTATTGGACAAGTTCAGGTATGATTGCTTTTCCCTGTAAGTTCGTCGGGGTGTAAGGTGCCCTCCTCCGCATCAGTCTGCCATCTCTTTGATTGGGCTCTTTAATAAATCCATCTTCAGTCTCCAGCATGTGATTATTCACCAATAATGGTAGAGAAGTTACAGACCCCATCACTATTGCTATAAATGCCCTAAATGTTGTCCTCAATAAATAGAAATGTGAGCAGATGGGTCAGTAAGGCCCTTAAAATAACTCACAAATTAATTATCCTCATAAGCCCCTTCTTCAAGCAGCCTCTCACTTCCTCCGACATTCAAAATGGTGTCCGTAGTGCCGAGCCCTGCTGAACAGTGCCCACTGGGAGCAGCTTTTCTCCAGCGATCTCCAGCGATCTTCTCGGCGAGCGATCAGCCCGGCGATGTGTGGGCGATGTGCTGAAAGTTGGGTCGGCGATCTTTGGGCAATGTCCCGGCCCAACTTTCCACTTTTTAATAAAATGGGCGATAGCTTGCCTATTTGGGTGATAGATGGGCGATAGCTTAGCGATCATCAATGGAAAGTCCAGCCCATAAAGTATGATCGGGAGACACTAACAGTTCATTTTCATTTGTGCTACATTCAGGAAATGTGCCATATAGGTATATAAACAGTTTCCATTTCAATCCCCGTTGTTTGCTGAGTTAAACTAAAGCAGGTTGAGATAAGCAATTGTTCTTAGCACTGCTAGCTCAGGGAGGGGATAAATAGCCCAAGATTTCACTCCTGAACCAGTGACCCCTTTGGAAAATGTATGTGTGATGGCAGATGAGGGCAAAATCGAGCTATGGTGTCCTCCATGGTTGAATAGTCTACTGATACTAAAGGATGTATTTTCCAGACCCAAAACTAAGATGGCAAGACTGGACCATAGTGAACATAATGCAACCCAACCTCTTGCCAGGCTTATAATGTATTCACCTGTGAGTATGCTCACAGGTTTGTAGAGCAGTTGCATTGTGAGTGGCTTAGCCAGTCATGTGATGTTCACAAGACGCTTAAAACCCGAGCCAATTGAGTCTAAGTCAGCCACGATGAGGTATGCAGTTGTGAGCCTAGTGGATGAACTGGTAATGTGTAGTGTGATTGTTAAACCTTTGTTAATAAACCAACTAGTTCTTAATACTGATTCCCAGGATGGCAGGACCGACATATGAAGAAAGACTGGATCGACTAGGCTTATATTCACCGGAATTTAGAAGAATGAGAGGGGATCTCATAGAAGCATATAAAACTCTGACGGGATTGGACAGATTAGATGCAGGAAGAATGTTCCCGATGTTGGGGAAGTCCAGAGACAGGGGTCACAGTCTAAGGATAAGGGATAAGCCATCTAGGACCGAGATGAGGAGAAACTTCTCTACCACAGAAAATTGCTGAGTCCAGTTCATTGGATATATTCAAAAGGGAGTTAGATGTGGCCCTTATGGCTAAAGGGATCAGGGGGTATGGGGAGAAGGCAGTGAAGTTGCATGATCAGCCATGATCATAGTGAATGGTGGTACAGGCTCGAAGGGCCGAATGGTCTGCTACTGCACCTGTTTTCTATGTTTCTATGTTAATAGCAATGTGTTGCTAGGAATTCTTAAGCAAAAAACCCATGAAGCAAATACATTACAAGGTTGAATTCACAGGATTTTCCAGGTTAGCCCGATTGAACTCCTATCTCATAATGGTTCCCAACACTGGAAGTTCATCAAAGATGCAGGTTGGCTGCACCTGTCCTTTCAGCACATATCATTGATCTGCAACTGGCTACACACTGAGCTGGAGCCGGTAGAGCCAAATTCCATGGTGACTGTTGGGTAGATATGTCAAGGCCTGCAGATTTGGTTGATGGCATAATTTTGGGTGTGGCTATCTGGAAAATGCAGTCCTTTATTCATAAAGATAAAAATGAAAAGCTATTTGAAATTGTGCCTAATTTCATCGTGTGCCACTTTAACCATGAAATATTTAGCCGAACATTCCAGCCTCGCCGGGTCCACACTGTCCCGGCAAGGCCTCGCAAAAGCTGGTTTTCAGGGCAAGATGCACATGTGCTGAAAACCGGCTTTTCCGATTTGTAAAGATTTCTCTACAGATCCTCCACATCCCCGGGATGGCTGGGGTTTTAAGCGTGTTGTGAACATCACGTGACTGGCTAAGCCATTCACAATGCAACTGCTCTACAAACCTGTGAGGGAGAAATTGGGCCATTTGCCCATCTCTTGCCCAGCAAATGTCCTTTACGCTTAGTAAAAGCAGGTATATAGCTTACTTTTGCCAATGTAAGAGTTTTAAAACATATAAAAATTAAATTTAATCATACATTTTTATGTTAAAAACCCTGTCCATTAAGGTAAGTTTATTTTTAACCCTATTAAAACACATTAAAAACAATTCCCCAAAATATATTTTTTTCTAAAATTTTTAATTAACTTTAATTTAAATTAATTTTAAATGTCTGTGGTGTTTTTTTATTATGTTGTGTTTCTTGTTTTAAGGGGTATTCTCATTGATAGTAATAGGAACACGCAAAAACGGAGTTTCCATTATTATCAATGAGATTACTACCTAGTGATTGGTGGCCCAGGCCCATGTGACTGCAGCATTTCCATGTGTTCAGGGAAGTCCCCTCCCCATATGCTGCGCATCGAATGAAGGCCTCCGACCACTATCTTTGGAATTCTTTGAGGATGTAACGAACAGTGTGGATAAAGGGGAACCAGTGGATGTGGTGTATTTGGACTTCCAAAAGGCATTTGACAAGGTGCCACATAAAAGATTACTGCACAAAGTAAAAGATCACGGGGTTGGGGTAATATGGATAGAAGATTGGCAGACAAACAGAAAACAGAGAGTCGGGATAAATGGTTCATTCTCTGGTTGGCAATCAGTAACAAGTGGGGTGCTGCAGGGATCAGTGCTGGAACCCCAACTATTTACAATCTATATTAATGACTTAGAAGAGGGGACTGAGTGTAACGTAGCCAAGTTTGCTGATGCTACAAAGATGGGAGGAAGGGCAATGTTTGAGGAGTACATAAAGAGGCTGCAGGAAGACATAAACAGGCTAAGTGAGTGGGCAAGAATTTGGCAGATGGAGTATATTGTTGGGAAGTGTGAGGTCGTGCACTTTGGCAGAAAAAATCAAAGAGCAAATTATTATTTAAATGGAGAAAGATTGCAAAGTGCTGCAGTACAGCGGGACCTGGGAGTACTTGTGCATGAAACACAAAAGGATAGTATGCAGGTACAGCAAGTGATCAGGAAGGCCAATGGAATCTTGGCCTTGATTGCAAAGAGGATGGAGTATAAAAGCAGGGAAGTCTTGTTACAAGGTATTGGTGAGGTCATACCTGGAATACTGCGTGCAGTTTTGGTTTCAATATTTACGAAAGGATATACTTACTTGGAGGCAGTTCAGAGAAGGTTCACTAGGTTGATCCTGGGGATGAGTGGGTTGACTTATGAGGAAAGGTTGAGTAGGTTTGGCCTCTACTCATTGGAATTCAGAAGAATGAGAGGTGATCTTATCGAATCGTATAAGGTTATGAGGGGGCTTGACAAGGTGGATGCAGAGAGGATGTTTCCACTGATGGGGGAGACTAGAACTAGAGGGCATGATCTTAGAATAAGGGGCCGCCTATTTAGAACTGAGATGAGGAGAAATTTCTTCTCTCAGAAGGCTGTGAATCTGTGGAATTGACTGCCTCGGAGAGCTGTGGAAGCTGGAACATTAAATAAATTTAAGTCAGAAATGGACAGTTTCTTAAACGATATGGGGATAAGGGGTTATGGGGAGTGTCAGGGAAGTGGAGCTGAGTCCATGATCAGATGAGCCATGATCTTATTGAATGGCAGAGCAGGCTCGAGGAGCCTTATGGCCTACTCCTGCTCCTATTTCTTACGTTCTTATGTTCTTATAAAGGTGCCTCCGTGACCACCAAGTATTTTCACAATTCTTTTTCAGGTCGGAGGCGTTCGTCCAAAGGAAACCTCCGACCGCAATTTTCCCCCCAATGTAATTTGTGGCACTTCACATCTAACCGCAATGATAAATTTTAACATAACTTGATAATCACCACAAGATACTTAGGTTATTTGACTGATTTTCTGATATTTGCAGTACCCAAGCGATCCACTGTATCTGAGCATTGACCCAGGAAAATCTCTTATATTGTGTGAGGTTCTATCCTTTCCTTCCACGATGCTGCCCCTTGGTTACTATACATGATATGTGTTCTTAGCTCTGAATAGCTGTTTAATCTGAGATTTCTTCCAGTAATTGAGAGGTAACAGAAGTTTATTTTGTTGTGGCTGCTAATTGTTAAATCCCATCTTGCAGAGAATTGCTTAGTTTAATAAACACAGAATACATGCATAACATATTTTGAGATGTTTAATTCCACCAGCACATATATTTCAAGGACCCGAACTTGGTTAAAGCCAAGGCCCACCCAAGTGCTGCCCAAAGGATCGCCAAGGGTTGCCGAGAGACCGGGCGGTACTTTGTCAGGAAGATTCCTCTAAAAGAGATGACAGTACCACCCGACGGCAAAATAATGACCTATGCCGTCAATCTGGACGGCAGCAGGAGGGAGTTCCCAATCTCGGTGACAAATGCAATCCTCACCAAAGTGCTGCCGAGGATTGAGTCGGGCCCAGGGAGGAGGTGGAAGACCTAAAAATAAAAATCTTCACAAAAAAAAGCACTGGACCGCATTCAGATAAATCATTGGAAAAAAAAATAAAAGAAGTTCACTAATCTTTTTTTTGCAGGTCTTCTTACTTACTGACAGGGTTAGACCTGCCTTCACACAGCGGTCTTTACCCCTGCTGCTGCCGACTCCCGCACGGATGGATCTGCCAGCTCGGTGGGTGAGAGGTCACTTACGCGACTTGAGCGCCAGCAGCTGTCCGCGGGCGGTTCCCAGCGGTACGCCCCTCCCGCCGGCGGTAGACCGAGAGCAATCTGTCATCAAGGGGAGACTGTCGAAAACACTCGGCGGCAGCCAGCGGCAGTGGGTGGTAAGGCAACCAATTTTGGCCCTCAAGTTTCCTGGCAGTTCACATGATGCCTTCATTTTGTTGCAATATTTTGAGAGTACCTTCTTTTTAGTTTATACAGCAACATGTAACGATAATGCTATGTTAACATAACTCATGTTGGCACTGAAGAACTCTCATTCTCTGGGGGAACAATAGGTACAGTGAAGCACACATAAGAGCAAAGACTGTGATAGAAAGAATTTCAAGGTCCTGAAGCAATACTAAGAGACTGCCGCGATTGCTTTCCAATACATTATGAAGCTTCAGATGATGGTGTGACACAGAAAATACATATTTGCCACATCTTGATGAATAATTTCTCTACCCATTGAATTACATGCCCTGTAAAGCACATCACAATTGAGAAGCAGCAGTATACATCAGCTATTAATAGTAACATATGATAATGCTTCCATATTACACTTGTACATTCCACAGTTCTCAGATATTTCTAAAAATCCTAATATCTGATCTGAGTTTCACATGCTGCCTGAATTCTCAATTTCATGAAATGCTCTTGGATACAAGGAAACCATGAATTATTTTTCAAATCACTCAGCAAGTTCCTGATAGCCACATGTATCATTTTGTAATCATGAGCAGTTTATCAGATGGCTGACTCCACTGTTGCTTGCCCAGTTACATTTCCTCCTTGTAAGGTGCAATGAACCACAAAATGCCTGTGATGACATATTTGGTGCAGCATGGTACAGAAGCCTATATAGCTAAGTAAGGAGTCCCAATATGTTGGTAATTCACATTTGTTCATTTGTGTAATGAGCATTGCCTTTTACAATGTGTCATAATGTGTCGCTGTTCCTCCTCTGCATTCTACAGCAAAGTGATGCCTTTACAGTGGATGAAGTGGATATCATTGCATGGAAGATCTGTTGTTGAATATCTCCAGATTAGGATCAGATGGCACTTCCAAATGTTAATGGACCAAAAATCGTGGTCTCTACAGAAATATACGATGTGCGCACATCATAGAGGCCCCACAAGTGCTGGTTCTCGCCGCGCAATGCGCAGGCGCCGAAATCCAGCACTTGTGAACTGTCAAAATTTCTTTTGACAGAACCAACGCATACCTGGGAGATGGGCCTTCGCGGGCAGAGATTTGGGCTATTCAAAATCTTACACCTGGTGAAAGCAGGCATAAGACCTGCTTTTACCAGTGTAAGAGTTTTAAAAGATAGAAAAATAAAATGTTATCAATAATTTTTATATTAAAAGCACTGTCCATTAAGATAAGTTTATTTTTACCCCTATTAAAAGATATTTTTTTTAAAATCCAAAAATTAAATTTTTGTCTAAAAGATTGAATTAAATCCCATTTCAATTAATTTTAAATATATGAAGTGTTTTTCTTATTTATTTAAAATGTTTGTGTTTTTGGGAGTATCCTAATTCACAGAAATGGTGATCTCCGTACTAATGGAACTCACCATTACTATGAATGGGGATACGCCATTTTCATTGGTTGGTCCGGCTCACGTGATCCCAAACTACTCCTGGTATACGTGGTCCCCTATGCTGCACTGCGCAGCCAGGCCTCGGAGAGCAAGTCTACTTTACTCAGGGACTACCATGTATTTTCGTTTAAAATTTTTCGGTCGGAGACATCTGTCCGCGGGAAGCCCCCAACCGCAATATTTGGCCCAAGTATTATTGGAATCTGCAGGTGTACCCTCTATCAGATCATTGGTGGCCTACACGGTATTTGAATGCTGTGCACTCACTTATGCAGAGGCAGATGATTTTGTTAAAGCGCCATGAAGGACCCTGATCTCATTGACCTTTGGCCTCCCACAAAGTCTATGTGGGATGTCCTTGTTCTGTTCCCCTACTCCTCTGGCACTTTCTCCTCTTTTGAGCATCTCACTTTGTTTCATCCCTCTCGCCTCATTTAACCCACCCAAATACAATAAAAATGTATTTATATCTTGACTGCTTTCCTCCCTCAGCCTCTGCACCGAGTGATTTCTCATCCTCGATGATTTCAACCTCTATCATCCATGTTAATTCATCATGCTCGCTCTCCACTGAGTTCACTACCCTCCTATCCTCCCTTAATCTCGCCTTCCATGGGAACTCCCCAACCCATATTTATGGCCACTCCCGTGATCTTGCCATCTCTCGTGGCCTCGCTATTTCCACAGTGTTAATTGCAGATAAGGCCATCTCTGACCACTTCCTTGTATTGTTCTCCACCCACATGCCCCTTCCCCCACCCAACCCTAATTCGTTCTCTTCAAACTCTCTTACAACTGCACTTACAAAATCCCAACTGTCCAGCCTTTGGCCTTCCATTCACCATGACATTTCTGCAGCCACCGATCTGCTCAACCATACCCTCACCCCCACCTTTGATGGTCTAGTCGCTATTAAAATGATGACTCTCTCTCACCCTGGCCATTCCCCCTGGTACGGCCCTCATCTTCGCTCCCTCAAGTCCAAGGGACACAGACTTGAATGGATATGGCAGACAACTGGTTTAGCCATTCACCATCAGATCTGGCTGGGCCACATAAAGCATTATCGGGTCGTACTCTTGTTTGCCAAAACTGCTCACTATTCCAGGCTCATTCTGGAATGCAAAGATAACTCCCGGCTACTATTCTCTACAGCTGACCGTCTTCTTAAACCCCGCTCCCCTGTCACCACCACACTCACCTCCAACAAGTGTGAGGAGCTCATGGACTTCTCTGTCTCTAAAATTGAGACCATCCAAACAGCTGCCTCTGCCACTTCCCTTCCTTCCCCTAGCCCACCAGGCCAAACTTCCTCTAAGGTTGCCCCCTACCCTAACTTTGAACTCGTATCTTTCTCCACTTTCTCTCCAATCTCCCCTCTTGACATTTCCATGTTCATCTTGTCTTTGAGACCCACTTCCTGCTCCCTTGACCCTATTCCCACTAAACTGCTGACCACCCATCTTCCTTTTCTGGCTTCCATGTTAGCTGACATTGTTAACGGTTCTCTCTCCTCAGGTACTGTCGCCCTCTCCTTCAAACCTGCCCTCATCACCCCTCTGCTCACAAAACTAACCCTTGACCTCATTGTGCTTGCAAGCTACCGCCCCATCTCCAACCTCCCTTTCCTCTGCAAAGTCCTTGAATGTGTTGTCACCTCTCAAATCCCTGCCCATCTTTCCCGCAACTCCATGTTTGAATCCCATCAATCCAGTTTCTGCTACAGTACTGAAAGAGCATTCATAAAAATCACAAATGACATCCTTTGTGACTGTGACAAAGGTAAGCTATCCCTCCATGTCCCTCTCGACCTGTCTGTAGCCTTTGACACGGTTGACCACTCCATCCTCCTCCAACACTGCTCCACCATTGTCCAGCTGGGTGGGACTGCACTCGCCTGGTTCCATTCTTATCTATCTAATCATAGCCAGAAAATCACCAGCAATTGATCTTCTTACCACTCCCACATCGTTATCTCTGGGGTCCCTCAAGGATCTATCCTTAGCCCCCTCCTATTTCTTATCTATATGGTTGGCGACATCATCCAAAAACACGGTGTCTCTCAACTCCTCCACAGTCTTTAAATTGTCGGACTGCTTGTCCGACATCCAGTACAGGATGAGCAGAAATTTCTCAAATTAAATACTGGGAACATAACATAAGAAATAGGAACAGGAGTAGGCTATTTGATCCCTCGAGCCTGCTCCGCCATTTAATAAGATCATGGCTGATCAGATCATAGACTCAGCTCCATTTCCCTGCCTGCTCCCCATATCCCTTTATTCCCTTATTGCTCAAAAATCTGTCTATCTCCGCCTTAAATATATTCAATGACCCAGCCCCCACAGCTCTCTAGAGCAAAGAATTCAACAGATTTACAACCCTCTGAGAGAAGAAATTCCTCCTCATCTCAGTTTTAAATGGGCGGCCCCTTATTCTAAAACTATGCTCCCTAGTTTTAGTTTCCCCTATGAGTGGAAATATTGTCTCTGCATCCACCTTGTCGAGCCCCCTTATTATCTTATATGTTTCGATAAGATCACCTCTCATTCTTCTGAATTCCAATGTGTATAGGCCCAACCTAAGACCGAAGCCATTGTCTTTGGCCCCCGCCACAAACTCCGTTTCCCAGCCACCGTCTCCATCCCTCTCCCTCGCATCTGTCTGTGGATAAACTCGACTGTTTGCAACCTTGGTGTCATGTTTGAGCTTCCGACCACATACCCGCAGCATATCTAAAACCGTCTATTTCTACCTCCATAACATTGCCTGTCTCCATCACTGCCTCAGCTCATCTTCTGCTGAAACCCCCATCCATGCTTTTGTTACCTCTAAACTTGACTACTCCAATGCACTCCTGACTGCCCTCCCACATTCTACCCTACGTAAACTTGAGGTCATCCAAAACTCAGCTGCCCATTCTATCTCGCACCGAGACCTGTTGACCCATTACCCCTGTGCACGCTAACCTACATTGGCTCCCGGTTAAGCAATGTCCTGACTTCAAAATTTGCATCCTGGTTTACAAATCCCTCCATGGCTTCACACCTCCCTATCTCCATAATCTCCTTCAGTCTCACAACCCCCTGAGATATCTATGCTCCTCAAATCATGCCCTCTTGAGCATCCCTGATTATAATCGCTCAACCATCGGTGGCTGTGCCTTCAGCTGCCTGGGCCCTAAGCTCTGGAATGCCCCCGCTAAGCCTCTTCACCTCTCTACCTCTCGTCCTCCTTTAAGACTCTAATTAAAACCTACATATTTGACCAAGCTTTTGGTCATCTACCGTAATTTCTTCTTCTGTGGCTCGGTGTCAAACTTGTGTCTTATAACACTCCTGTGAAGTGCCTTCGGAAGTTTTACTACATTAAAGGCACTATATAAATACAAGTTGTTATGTAAGCATAATTTCACGGTCGCACAGAATCCTCCTTTTGAAAAAGCCCCCAAGCTACCCAAATCAGGAATGGAATCTGCTGGACCCATGGACCTACTGGATGTCCATGCAGAACATCCCAGACATTGGGCAGCACCAACACTTGCCTCTTGTGTCACCTGTGGTGCTTTCTGTTCCCATTATCTAAATGCTTTGTGACTTGTGTCTTGGCACCGGCACTTGTGTATGTAGAATGGTGATACTGCTGAACATCTTTCTGCTCTTGCACTTATGACTTCCCACTGCTGTAAACAGAATAGTTTTGAAATTGTCAATGATGATTTCCTCTATCATTCTACGAGCTGACTAACAAATGGCTGATAAATTAAACATACCTGTGCCCATCTCTACAGTAACATGAAGTGCATTCTTGCTGAGGGTCCTTAACCTTGGTTCATTTATTTTGAGGCTACGAAACTTCTTCCTTACTTCAGATGGGACACAGCATTCACTTCTTCAGAGATATCCAGCCATGTCAGCCAAATGAATCATAGAATCATAGAATGGATACAACACAGAAGAGGCCATTCAGCCCATCAAGCCAGTGCCGGCTTTCTACAAGAGCACTTCAGCTAGTCCCACTCCCAAGAAGTATGGCTTTTTAGCCACTGATCCAAAAATCATGTTTTTACATTGTTGAACCCTATTTATAAGTGTCTACGGAGCACCATCCTCAAACCTGGCTTTAATTGACCTTTTTCTCCCTTCTATTATTACGAGTGTAGGACAGATCTTCTTCAAAAACTGACTTCTATTAATATTTCTCAACTACAAGTTAAGGCTTGTTCAGTGTAAGAATAAAAGTGTTTATTAATGATAACATTGATTCTGTGTATGTATAAATGTTGAAAGTGTAGATTATATGGAAAGGCTGCAGTTTGAAGAGACAAAATGGATGCATCCCTCAAGTTCATTGTCTTCTCTGGCTGGGCGGAGCTTAAGGGACAAAGGGAAGCATGGTTTTGAAACCCATTGAAACCAAAAGGTGCTAATTGGAAAGCAATTAACCTAATCGAGGTTATGTTTTTTCTTTTTGTCTCCAATGGCAGCTGGTCATTATTGCACCATTCACACCCAATCTGGACTAACCTTTTTCTAACTTTTGCCATTACCATTTCAATTTGGCCCATCATCCCTTTTGTCTCTCTAAACTCTTTTGCCTTCCACCCTAGCACAGACCTTCCCTTTTGTTCTTTCTTCCCCTCCCCCTTTCAGAGCTCCTTAAGAATTTTCTTTTCGAACATTCGCCAGTTCTGACAAAGGGTCATCGACCTGAAACCTTAATTGTGTTTTTCTCTCCACATATGCTGTCTGACCTGCTGAGATTTCTAGCATTTTCTGTTTTTATAACCTAATCAAGGAATGGCACCGGTCCCCCCAGACAGACACATGTGTGAGGAAAGCCAAAAATGAAATGCCCTGGAACCAAGATCCATTCCTGGTGCTTTCTGAGAAACAATGGACTTGAGAGATATAATAACCCAAGCGCAAAGCTTGTTAGGCCTCTTCTTCTCAGCACATTGCAAAGCAGGAAGCCTCCCTCTACAGAACCAGAAGCAAGGAACAACATCATGTGCTTTTTCTTCACTCAGAGGGAAGAATACATTTTTATAAATCTGTAACTCATTATTGTAAAATCATTGTACCTGTTGTAACGAAGTAGATCCATAGGATACTCTTCGACTGCTGTTTGTCTGAAACGCTATGTGCATTTGTGTGTGTTTAATAAAGAATTGATCTTGCTGTCAATTTAATGCCAGAGATTTAGAAATCTTACATCAGGGCATTAAAAGGTTAACAGCAGCTACTCAGGTTAACATACTTCAAACAAATGTGAAATCTGAGAAAGGGCATACATTTTCATAATATTCTTATCCCTCTTCCTTTGGTGCTGACAGTATGATGCTGAGGTAATTAAAAACTGCATTAGAACCAGGAGAAAGAAAAGCGGATAATAAGAACATAAGCACATAATAAATAGAAGCAGGAGCAGGCCACCAGGCCCCGCTAGCCTGCTCCGCCATTTATTATTCTGAGACTATGTCCCCTAGTTTTAATTTCCCCTATGAGTGGAAATATCCTCTCTGCATCCACCTTGTCGAGCCCCCTCATTATCTTATATGTTTCGATAAGATCACCTCTCATTCTTCTGAACTCCAATGAGTATAGGCCCAATCTACTCAATGTAACTTGATAAATCAACCCCCTCATCGCCAGAATCAACCTAGTGAAGCTTCTTTGAACAGCCTCCAATGCAAGTATATCCTTCCTTAAATACTGAGACCAAAACTGTACGCAGTACTCTAGATGTGGCCTCACCAATACACTGTACAGTTGTAGCAGGACTTCTCTGCTTTTATACTCTAACCCCCTTGCAATAAAGGCCAACAGTCCATTTGCCTTCTGATTACTTGCTGTACCTACATACTAACTTTTTGTGTTTCATGCACAAGGACGCCCAGGTTCCTCTGTACTGCAGCACTTCGCAATTTTTCTCCATTTAAATTATAATTTGCTTTTCTATTTTTACTGCCAAAGTGGATAACCTCACATTTTCCCACATTATATTCCATCTGCCAAATTTTTGCCCACTCCCTTTGCCTGTCTATATCCTTTTGCAGATTTTTTGTGTCCTCCTCACAATTTGCTTTCACACCCATCTTTGTATCATCAGCAAACTTGGCTACATTACACTCGGTCCCTTCATCCAAGTCATTAATATAGATTGTAAATAGTTGAGGACCCAGCACCGATCCCTGTAGCACCCCACTAGTTACTGGTTGCCAACTGGAAAATGACCCATTTATCCCAACTCTCTGTATTCTGTTAGATAGCCAATCCTCTATCCATATTACCCCCAACCCCGTGACTTTTATCTTGTGCAATAAACTTTTATGTGGCACCTTATCGAATACCTTCTGGAAATTCAAATACACCACATCCACTGGTTCCCCCTTATCCAACCTGCTCGTTACATCCTCAAAGAACTCCAGCAAATTTGTCAAACATGATTCTCCTTTCATAAAACCATGCAGACTCTGCTTGATTGAATTTTGTTTTTCCAAATGTCCTGCTATTGCTTCCTCAATAATGGCCTCCAGCATTTTCCCAATGACAGATGTTAGGCTAACTGGTCTATAGCTTCCTGCTTTTTGTCTGCCTCCTTTTTTAAATAGGGACATTACATTGGAGTTTTCCAATCTGCTGCGACCTCTCCAGAATCCAGGGAATTTTGGTAGATTAAAACCAATGCATCCACTATCTCTGCAGCCACTTCTTTTAAGACCCTAGGATGTACGCCATCAGGTCCAGGGGACTTGTCCGCCTTTAGTCACATTATTTTAGCAAGTACTACTTCTTTTGTGATAGTGATTGTATTAAGTTCCTCCCTCCCTATAGCCCCTTGATTATCCACTATTGGGATGCTTTTAGTGTCTTCTGCCGTGAAGACCGATACAAAATATTTGTTTAAAGTCTCTGCCATTTCCATGTTCTCAATTATTAATTCCCCAGTGTCATCCTCTAGGGGACCAACATTTAATTTAGCCTCTTTTCCTTTTTATGTACCTATAGAAACTCTTACTATCTGTTTTTATATTTCGTGCTAGTTTACTTTAAAATTTACCTTCCCTCTCAATATAATTTTTTTTAGTCGTTCTTTGCTGGCTTTTAAAATTTTCCCAAAACTCTGGCCACCCACTAGTCTTGGCCACATTGTATGCCCTTGTTTTCAATTTGAAATCACCCTTATTTCCTTAGTTAACCACGGATCCCGTATCTTACAGTCTATCCTTCTCATTGGGATATATTTTTGTTGCGAGTTATGAAATATCTCCTTAAATGTCTGCCACTGCTCATTAATCATACCACACTTTAATCTATTTTCCCAGTCCACTTTAGCCAACCCTGCCTTCATACCTTTGTTGTCTACTTTATTTAAGCTTAGGACATTGGTTTGAGATCCAACTTTCTGATCCTTCAACTGAATTTCAAATTCAACCATGTTATGGTCACTTATTTCTAGAGGATCCTTTACTAATCATTTATTAATCCTGCCTCGTTACACAGTACCAGATCTAAGATAATAAATTGTAGCAAGCATTCACACTACTGCTGACTAGTCAAATAACAAATCAAAACATCACTAGGGGTCAATTACCTTGCCATGTTGGCATATTTACCATGCAGGAACAGCGCAAGAATTTTACTTATTTAGCAAGGACATTCAAGTGGAGGCCATTTCTGCCCGACTCCACCTATAAAACACATCCCTCGAGATTTCTTACGTTTTAAAGCCCTTCGCAGTTTTCCCCCAAACTGAGAGATAGTGATGCAGATACTCTGAATTTCTTGGGTTTGCACTGTTATTGCACTTGGGGTAAATTAGACTAAGATATATGAGTCACAGTAGTTGCCTGGATCAACTGATATAGGCAGAAGAGAAGAATTCCTGATCCAGAAGAGTCTGGACATCTTTACAGGTTTCTGCAGCTGGGAATTGTTTTTTGAAGCTTTTCTTTCTTTTGCCATTGTGACCACAGACATGTGCACTTGCTTCTGATTACTTCTTACAAGGCCACGCCACCGATTGATTTTCAGACCACCTGCCAACAGTCAGAGCTTCTCAGGAGCAGGTATGGCATTCCTCCATATGCCATTATAATGGAAGGGGAGCCTCACTACAGGGTGGAACAAAGGATACTAAGGCAGCATTTATTGCATGAAGCATAAGAGCAGATGTCATCATTGAGGTTTTTTCTTCTGTGATGTAAAATCTACCTTTGGTACCACCTGTAGCTTTTCTATTCCCATGGTCTTGATCATTGACAAGGCTATCTCTGACAACTTTCTTGAATCATCTTTGTTGCATTTATCCCCAGCCAAACATCCTGATCATTCCCCTGATAGTGCTCCCATTTTCACTCCCTCAAAGTCCTAGGGGGGGCAGCCTTGACTATCTTTGGTGCGCAACTGGTTCAGCCATTTTTCACTGAATCTGAGTAAACTACATCAAGTTTTATTGAGCCAAAACCACCCACTACTCCTTGATTATCCTGGAGAGCAAAGTTAACCCCAGCTTCTCCACTACCAACCATCTTTTAAACCTTTCTCCTCTGTCGCCTACAACTTCATCTCCAACAGTAATTGCAAGAACTTCTTTGTCACAAAGATTGAGACCATCATTCAGTTGTTTCTACTTCTTTCCCCCTTCATTTTGCTCTTCATGTTAAACCTCTGCCCCAATACATACACCCTAACCCTGAACCTATATCTCTCTCTGGTTTCTCTTCCATCTCCCCTCATGCTCCTCCAAAAGGAAACCTTAGACCACCCCTGCTCCAGGCTTCCATCCCCCTCTTCCAACCATGACGCCAAGCACGTGCCTGACTGCCAGTGAGCATTCCTCCTGCTGCCCAAGATCTCACACCCACCCACCTCTGGGTTCGGTTAGGAGAAGAATGTGGCCCATGCAGTTGAGGCCAAGGAGTTAAAATCTCTCAGGCCTCACACTGAAGATGGCCAGATGGTTTCTGGTCTACCTTGGCCCCTGCCCGCACAACTCCTACTTGGAGTTAAAATCCAATCAATGTAATGAAAATCAGGCATGGTCTATAATGGCTGGATAATGCACTCCACCAGATTTCTGTCCATGCAGTAAAGACAAAAATGTACCCCTTTGGGTTTGATTGGCCTTACAAAGCACTATTTGGTGCTATTTGCCTTTTACACATTTTATTAGGAAAGATTTAGAGTAATGATGAAACAGCTTCTTACATAGCGAAATTGCTCTTTTTAATAACCCCATTAGCACCTCTGGGTGGCGCTAATGGGGAGCAATGAGGTTATCACCCGGGGAAAAGGTCGATATCGCCTAAGGGGAAATTGTCCCAGAGGTTTGGGAGACGGTGTGTCGTTAGCGCCATGCTCCGCGATTTGCACACCGGGCTGGCGCATGCATAGCGATGACATCATCGGGTGCATGCCGACCCCTTTGCGCCCTGCGGGGGAAATTGGCCTGTGGGTGGCGAGGATGACGCTGGCCGTTGTCACCGCCAGCTTCGTGGGTCGTGAAGTTGGCAGACATCCACCACCAGGGCATCATATTTTTCTGTCGGCCCGACAATGGCGACATTCACCTTGACCGGGCTACCATCCTGCAGCCTGGCACTCTCTTATGGTTGTTGGGCTGTTGTCCCGGTCGAGGGCATCCCTGGTGGGCCAGTGGCAGCCATGAAAGGGGCTGCAGAGCGTGCAACGGCCACCCCTTTAATTGAAGCTACACAGCGCTGATGTTGCGGGTGGGGTGCTCGGCTGCGGAGCACGAGGCTGAACTCAGCGCCGGCCTACCACCCTAGGAGCACCCCTCCATGGACACGGAATGCCTCCGTTAACACTCTACCTCTGTTGAGGGGTGGAAGGGCCGAATATCTGGGCAAGGTGATAAATGTTCCGGCCCCAGAAGGTTACTGCCTCCAAATGGGGCGCAGGGCAATTTCGCCCCCACAGAATCTTCGCAAAACATTCCAAAGGTGAAATCCAGAAACCAAGCAGGAGTTAAGAGGAATTAGAGGGGGGGAACCAACGGTGAGCTCTAATAAGTAGGTTTTGCAAGGGTTTTTGAAGGTGGGGAGAAATGAGTAAGATTGAGGGGGTTTAAGAAGAGAATTCCACAGAGCAAAGTCATGATAGTTGAAAGATCTGCCCAATGTAATGCCCCTATTTAAAAAAGGAGGCAGACACAAAGCAGGAAAATATAGACCAGTTAGCCTAATATCTGTCGTTGGGAAAATGCTGGAGTCCATTATTAAGGAAGCAGTAGCAGGACATTTGGAAAAGCATAATTCAATGAAGCAGAGTCAACATGGTTTTATGAAAGGGAAATCATGTAATGAGCAGGGTGGATAAGGGGGAACCAGTGGACGTGGTGTATTTGGATTTCCAGAAGGCATTCAATAAGGTATCACATAAGAGGTTACTGCACAAGATAAAAGCTCACAGTGTTGAGGGTAATATGTTAGCATGGATAGAGGATTGGCTAACTAACAAAAATCAGAGAGTTGGGATAAATGGGTCATTTTCCGGTTGGCAAACAGTGACTAGTGGGGTGCCGCAGGGATCGGTGCTGGGTCCTCAACGATTTATAATCTATATTAATGAATTGGATGAAAGAAACGAGTGTAATGTAGCCACGTTTGCTGATGATACAAAGATGAGTGTGAAAGCAAATTGTGATGAGGGCACAAAAAATCTGCAAAGGGTTATAGACAGGCTAAGTGAGTGGGCAAAATCTGGCAGATGGAGTATAGTGTGGGAAAATGTGAGGATATCCACTTTGGCAGAAAAAACAGAAAAGCAAATGACAATTTAAATGTAGAAAATTTGCAAAGTGTTGCAGTACAGAAGGACCTGGGGGTCCTTGTGCAAGAAACACAAAAAGTTAGTATGCAGGTACAGCAAGTAATCAGGAAGGCAAATGGAATGTTGGCTTTTATAGCAAGGGGGGATAGAGTATAAAAGCTACAGCTGTATGGGGTATTGGTAAGGCCACACCTGAAATACTGCATGCAGTTTTGGTTTCCATATTTACAAAAGGATAGAAACATAGAAACATAGAAAATAGGTGCAGGTGTAGGCCATTCGGCCCTTTGAGCCTGCACCACCATTCAATAAGATCATGGCTGAACATTCACCTCAGTGCCCCTTTCCTGCTTTCTCTCCATACCCTTGATCCCTTTAGCCATAAGGGCCACATCTAACTCCCTCTTCAATATATCCAATGAACTGGGATCAACAACTCTCTGCGGGAGGGAATTCCACTCTCTGAGTGAAGAAGTTTCTCCTCATCTCAGTCCTAAATGGCTTACCCCTTATCCTTAGACTGTGTCTCCTGGTTCTGGACTATCCCAACATCGGGAACATTCTTCCTGCATCGAACCTGTCAAGTCCTGTCAGAATTTTTAAATATTTCTATGAGGTTCCCCTCTCATCCTTCTAAACTCCAGTGAATAAAGGCCCAGTTGATCCAGTCTCTCTTCATATTTTAGTCCAGTCATCAGTCTGGTGAACTTTCGCTGCACTCCCTCAATAGCAAGAATGTCCTTCCTCAGATTCGGAGACCAAAACTGAACACAATATTCCAGGTGAGGTCTCACCAAGGCCCTGTACAACTGCAGTAAGACCTTCCTGCTCCTATACTCAAATCCCCTAGCTATGAAGGCCAACATACCATTTGCCTTCTTCACCGATGGCTGTACCTGCATGCCAACTTTCGATGACTGATGTACCATGACACCCAGGTCTCGTTGCACCTCCCCTTTTCCTAATCTGCCGCCATCCAGATAATATTCTGCCTTTGTGTTTTTGTCCCAAAAGTGGATAACCTCACATTTATTCACATTATACTGCATCTGCCATGCATTTGCCCACTCACCTAACCTGTCTAAGTCACCCTGCAGCCTCTTAGCGTCCTCCTCACAACTCAGACCGCCACCCAAATTAGCGTCATCTGCAAACTTGGTGATTTTACACAATTCCTTCATCTAAATCACTAATGTATATTGTAAATAGCTGGGGTCTCAGTACTGAGCCCTGCGGCATCCCACTAGTCACTGCCTGCCATTCTGAAAAGGACCCGTTTATCCCTACTCTCTGCTTCCTGTCTGCCAACTAGTTCTCTATCCACGTCAGTACATTACCCCCAATACCATGTGCTTTAATTTTGCACACCAATCTCTTGTGTGGGACCTTGTCAAAAGCCTTTTGAAAGTCCAAATACACCACATACACTGGTTCTCCCTTGTCCACTCTACTAGTTACATCGTCAAAAAATTCCAGAAGATATGTCAAGCATGATTTCCCTTTCATAAATCCATGCTGAATTGGACCGATCATGTCACTGCTTTCCAAATGCGCTGTTATTTCATCTTTAATAATTGATTCCAACATTTTCCCCACTACTGATGTCAGGCTAACCGGTCTATAATTCCCTGTTTTCTCTCTCCCTCCTTTTTTAAAAAGTGGTGTTACATTAGCTACCCTCCAGTCCATAGGAACTGATCGAGAGTCGATAGACTGTTGGAAAATGATCATCAATGCGTCCACTATTTCTAGGGCCACTTCCTTAAGTACTCTGGGATGCAGACTATCAGGCCCTGGGGATTTATCGGCTTTCAATCCCATCAATTTCCCTAACACAATTTCCTGCCTAATAAGGATATCCTTCAGTTCCTCCTTCTCACTAGACCCTCGGTCCCCTAGTACTTCCAGAAGGTTACTTGTGTCTTCCTTCGTGAAGACAGAACCAAAGTATTTGTTCAACTGGTCTGCCATTTCTTTGTTCCCCATTAGAAATTCATCTGAATCTGACAGCAAGGGACCTACGTTTGTCTTCACTAATCTTTTTCTCTTCTCATATCTATCGAAGCTTTTGCAGCCAGTTTTTATGTTCCCGGCAAGCTTTCTCTCATACTCTATTTTCCCCCTGCCAATTAAACCCTTTGTCCTCCTCTGCTGAATTCTAAATTTCTCCAAGTCCTCAGGTTTGCTGCTTTTCCTGGCCAATTTATATGCCTCTTCCTTGGATTTAACACTATCCTTAATTTCCCTTTTTAGCCACGGTTGAGCCACCTTCCCTATTTTATTTTTACTCCAGACAGGGATGTACAATTGTTGAAGTTCATCCATGTGATCTTTAAATGTTTGCCATTACCTATCCACCATCAACCCTCTAAGTATCATTTGTCAGTCTATTCTTGCAAATCAACTTGCTTTGGAGGTAGTTCAGAGAAGGTTCACGAGGTTGATTCTGGAGATGGATGGGTTGATTTATGAAGAAAGGTTGAGTAGGTTGGGCCTCTACTCATTGGAATTCAGAAGAATGAGAGGAGATCTTATCGAAATGTGTAAGATTATGAGGGGGCTTGACAAGGTGGATGCAGAGGATGTTTCCACTGATGGGGGAGATTAGAACTAGGGGGCATGATCTTAGAATAAGGGGCCACCCATTCAAAACAGATGAGGAGAAATTTCTTCTCTCAGAGCATTGTAAGTCTGTAGAATTCGCTGCCTCAGAGAGCTGTGGAAACTGGGACATTGAATACATTTAAGACAGAAGTAGATAGTTTCTTTAACAATATGGGGATAAGGGATTATGAGGAGTGGGCAGGGAAGTGGAGCTTAGTCCATGATCAGATCAGCCATGATCTTATTGAATGGCGGAGCAGGCTCAAGGGACCATATGGCCTACTCCTGTTTCTATTTCTTCTATTCTTATGTCCTTAGTAATAAGGGGCCACCCATTTGAAACAGAGATGAGGAGGAATTTCTTCTCTCAGAGGGTTGTAAATCTGTGGAATTCTCTGCCCCAGAAGCTGTGGAAGCTGGGTCATTTTTAGGGTTTGGATTAGGGTTAGGGTGGAGATAGACAGATTTTTGAGCGATAAGGGAGTAAAGATGTCATGCATGTAACCTCTATGTAACACCACTGCAATACTGTATATACTTAAGCAGATGCATTCGTTATAATCTAATAAAATTCTCTGGACTCTGGGGAGGTACCAGCGGATTGGAAAGCAGCGAATGTAACACCTCTGTTTAAAAAAAGGGGGCAGACAAAAGGCAGGTAACTATAGGCCAGTTAGTTTAACATCTTTAGTGGGGAAAATGCTTGAAGCTATCATTAAGGAAGAAATAGCGGGACATCTAGATAGGAATAGTGCAATCAAGCAGACGCAACATGGATTCATGAAGGGGAAATCATGGTTAATGAATTTACTGGAATTCTTTGAGAATATAACGATCATGGTGGATAGAGGTGTACCGATGGATGTGGTGTATTTAGATTTCCAAAAGGCATTCGATAAGGTGCCACACAAAAGGTTACTGCAGAAGATAAAGGTACGCGGAGTCAGAGGAAATGTATTAGCATGGATCGAGAATTGGCTGGCTAACAGAAAGCACAGATTCAGGATAAATGGGTCCTTTTCGGGTTGGAAATCGGTGGTTAGTGGTGTGCCACAGGGATTGGTGCTGGGACCACAACTGTTTACAATATACATCGATGACCTGGAAGAGGGGACAGAGTGTAGTGTAACAAAATTTGCAGATGACACAAAGATTAGTGGGAAAGCGGGTTGTGTGGAAGACACAGAGAGGCTGCAAAGAGATTTAGATAGGTTAAGCGAATGGGCTAAGGTTTGGCAGATGGAATACAATGTCGGAAAATGTGAGGCCATCCACCTTGGGGAAAAAAAAACAGTAAAAGGGAATATTATTTGAATGGGGAGAAATTACAACATGCTGCGGTGCAGAGGGACCTGGGGGTCCTTGTGCATGAAACTCTTTTGAGTTAATCTGCAAAACATAAAACATGTATCCGTGCCACCCGACCTGGATGACACACACAAGACATTTACAAGGCCCTTTTTTGTTTTTTTGTTTTTTTGGGGGGTTTTTTTGTGGTTTTTTTTTTTTGGGCACTAAAATCAAATTTTTCCTTTTTCCAGTGCCCCCTATAAAAGGAGAGGGGGACACTAAAAGCACCGGCAATTAAAACAAATTAAACTTTAAAACGTAAAATCAAATTAAAATTTGGTTGCCGGGCGTGATGATGCACTCCAGTCCCTCCGGTGCCCACCTCTCGCGGAAGGCCGCGAGCGTACCGGTGGACACCGCGTGCTCCATCTCCAAGGACACCCTGGACCGGATGTAAGAGCGGAAGAGAGGCAGGCAGTCAGGTTGAACGACCCCCTCGACCGCCCGCTGCCTGGACCGGCTGATGGCACCCTTGGCCGTGCCCAGGAGCAGTCCTACGAGGAGGCCCTCGGACCTACCCGCTCCCCTCCGCACAGGGTGCCCAAAGATCAGGAGAGTGGGACTGAAGTGCAGCCAGAATTTCAGGAGCAGCCCCTTCAAATAATGGAACAGGGGCTGCAACCTTGTGCACTCAATAAAAACATGGAACACGGACTCCTCCAGACCGCAGAAATTGCAGGCGGCCTGGGAGTCCGTGAACCGGCTTAAAAATTTGTTGCACGGCACTGCTCCGTGCACCACCCTCCAGGCCAAGTCCCCGATGAATAGTGGGAGGACCCCTGCGTAGAGTGCCCTCCATCGGGGACCCCCGCCTCCTCCGGACGGCAAGATGGTGCGCCATGGCGTGTCCGGACGGCCGGCGAGGATGGCAAAGTTGAGGGTGTGCAGGAGCAGCCCGTACAGGAAACCCCTCCGCGCGGAACTGAAAGGCACGGAGGGGATTTCCCCGAGGCGGCTCAAGTTGTGAGGCGCCGGCTCCTTGTGCATGAATCCCAAAAAGTTAGTTTGCAGGTGCAGCAGGTAATCAGGAAGGCGAATGGAATGTTGGCCTTCATTGCGAGAGGGATGGAGTACAAAAGCAGGGAGGTCCTGCTGCAACTGTACAGGGTATTAGTGAGGCTGCACCTGGAGTACTGCGTGCAGTTTTGGTCACCTTACTTCAGGAAGGATATACTAGCCTTGGAGGGGGTACAGAGACGATTCACTAGGCTGATTCCGGAGATGAGAGATGAGGGGGTTACCTTATGATGATATATTGAGTAGACTGGGTCTTTACTCGCTGGAGTTCAGAAGGATGAGGGGTGATGTTATAGAAATATTTAAAATAATGAAAGGGATAGACAAGATAGAGGCAGAGAGGTTGTTTCCACTGGTTGGGGAGACTAGAACTAGGGGGCACAGCCTCAAAATACGGGGGAGCCAATTTAAAACCGAGCTGAGAATGAATTTCTTCTCCCAGAGGGTTGTGAATCTGTGGAATTCTCTGCCCAAGGAAGCAGTTGAGGCTAGCTCATTGAATGTATTCAAATCACAGATAGACAGATTTTTAACCAATAAGGTAATTAAGGGTTATGGGGAGCGGGCGGGTAAGTGGAGCTGAGTCCACAGCCAGATCAGCCATGATTTTTTTGAATGGCGGAGCAGGCTCGAGGGGCTAGATGTCCTACTCCTGTTCCTAATTCTTATGTTCTTATGTTCTTATGTAATGCACACCTTGACCACAGGGGGTGAACTTGTGGGAGATACTCCTTACCTGGTCATCCAGGTATATAAAGGGAAGTCCCACGCAGGGTCATCACTTCCTGGTCCTGTGAATAAAGGTTCAGGTCATGGAGTGACCTTGTCCATAGAATGTGCCTCGTGTGGGTTTTGTGCCATTGCGTAAGGACATTACATTGGCAACGAGGATAGGCTGCGAACCCATGCGTGCAAAGCACAATGGATTAGCGAACCGGCTGCAACTCTGGATTGTCTCGGGCAATGGTCCCGCACTGTTGGGGAGGAGCTGGTTAGCTGAGATGAACTGGAAATGGGGGGATGTGCACGCAATGTCATCTGTGGAGCAAAGTTCGTGCTCAGAAGTCCTACAACAATTTGAGTCACTATTCCAACCTGGCGTCGGGATGTTCAAAGGTACCAAAGTAGTGATACGCATCACCCCGGACGCCAGACCAGTGCACCACAAAGCCAAAGCGGTGCTGTTTTTGATGCAGGAGAATTGAGAGCGAATTGGACCATTTGCTGAGAGAGGGCATCATCTCGCCTGTTGAATTCAGCAGTCCCATCGTTCTCGTCCTTAAAGCAGATGGTTCTGTCAGGATCTGTAGCGACTACAAGGCCACTATCAATCGGGTGTCCCTACAAGACCAATACCCGCTCCCGAGAGCGGAGGATCTTTTCGCCACGCTGGCAGGCGGCAAGCTGTTTACCAAGTTGGATCTCACTTCAGCCTACATGACCCAAGAACTGGCCGACGAATCTAAACTACTGACCACCATCACTATGCACAAGGGACTGATCGTTTACAACAGGTGCCCATTGGCATTCGATCAGCGGCCGCGATTTTTCAAAGAAACATGGAAAGCCTGCTCAAATCCATTTCTGGAACAATCGTATTTCAGGACGACATCCTCATCACGGGTCGTGACACCGAGGAACACCTCCACAACCTGGAGGAGGTGCTATGCCGATTGGACCAGGTAGGCTTGCGACTCAAGAAGTCTAAATATGTGTTTTTGATTCCTGAGGTTGAGTTCCTGGGCAGGAGGGTTGCTGCAGATGGGATTCGGCCCACCGAATCCAAAACAGAGGCGATTTGACGAGCGCCCAGGCCCAGCAACACATCGGAGTTGCGTTAATTTCTGGGACTCTTGAACTATTTTGGAAACTTTCCGCCGAACTTAAGCACGTTGTTGGAGCTGCTTCACGTGCTCCTGCGTAAGGGTTGTGATTGGTTTTGGGGGGACTGTCAAGAACGGGCTTTCAATCGGGCGCAGAACCTATTTGTTCAAATAAGTTATTGACCCTGTACGACCCCTGCAAGAAATTAGTTCTGACATGTGATGCATCGTCCTATGGGGTTGGGTGCGTGTTGCAGCAGAGTAATGCTGAGGGCCAACTGCAACCTGTGGCTTATGCTTCCAGGTCACTCTCTCAAGCAGAACGGGGATATGGGATGGTTGAGAAGGAGGCACTCACATGCGTCGATGGTGTAAAAAAAATGCATCAGTACCTTTTTGGCAGGAGGTTCGAATTAGAAACGGACCACAAGCCATTAACATCCCTGTTGTCAGACAGCGAGGCCGTCAATGCCAATGCATTCATCAGGGAACTCCACAGCGAGCATCCAGGCATCGTGCTGATGAAGGCCATTGCCTGGTCACATGTTTGGTGGCCGGAAATTGATTCAGATCTGGAACACTGTGTTCGCAGATACACGACATGTGCCCAGCTGGGTAATGCCCCCAAGGAGGTCCCGTTCAGCCCGTGGCCCTGGCCCACCAGGCCATGGTCACGTATTCATGTAGACTACGTGGGTCCGTTCATGGGAAAAATGTTTCTCATTATGGTAGATGCGTACTCGAAATGGACCGAGTGCATCATTTTGAATTCGTGCATGACATCCACCACCGTGGAGAGTCTACATGTGGTCTTTGCAACCCACGGCTTGCCGGACATTCTTGTTAGCGATAATGGCCCATGTTTCATGAGCTACAAATTCCGGGAGTTCATGTCGGGCAATGGTATCAACCATGTCAGGACAGCACAGTTCAAGCCGGCCTCCAATGGCCAGGCGGAATGTGCGGTCCAAATCATTAAACAAGGTATGCTCAAGATTCAAGGACCCTCCCTTCAATGCCGCCTATCGCGCCTCCTGCTGGCCTATAGATCCCGACCGCACTCGCTCACGGGGGTCCCGCCCGCTGAGCTACTTATGAAACAAACACTCAAAACTCGGGTGTCCCTCATTCACCCAGTCCTGACCGACATAGTTGAGGGCAAGCGCCAGTCCCAAAACGAGTACCATGACTGAAATTCAAGGGGGAGATGTATAGAAATAAATGACCCCGTATTTGTCCTCAATCACGCCGTGGGGCCCAAATGGCTTGAGGGCACTGTAATAGACAAAGAGGGGAACAGGGTCATCATGGTTAAACTTAACAATGGGCAGATATGCCGTAAGCATCTGGACCAAGTAAAAAAAAAAGGTTTAGCATGGACATTGAGGAACCCGAGGAAGGCCATGAGATGGTGCTCATACCACCACCAGTGAACGAGCAACAAGAACATTTAGCAGCATGCACAGTCCCGGCGATCAGCCCGGACAGGCCGGAATCACCACAGGTGACAGACACTCACGCCAAGGCTCAACAACCAGAGCCCCAACTGCAGCACTCTACGAGAGAGCATAGACCATCTGAAAGACTGAAAGACTATGATCCCAATAAGATTTTTGGGGGGAGGTGATGTCATGTACGTAACCTCTATGTAACACCACTGCAATACTGTATATACTTAAGCAATGCACACCTTGACCACAGGGGGTGAATTTGTGGGAGACACTCCTGACCTGGTCATCCAGGTATATAAAGGGAGGTCCCACGCAGCGTCATCACTTCTTGGTCCTGTGAATAAAGGTTTAGGTCATAGAGTGATCTTGTCCATAGGATGTGCCTCGTGTGGGTTTTGTGCCATTGAGTAAGGACATTACAAAAGTGCTATGGAGAGCGGGCGGGGAAGTGGAACTGAATCCACGATCAGATCAGCTTTGATCTTATTGAATGGCGGAGCAGGCCTGATGGGCCTAGTCCTGCTCCTATTTCTTAAGTTCTTATGAAAGGGTGGAGCAATGCAATGTAGTCCAGCTTCAGTCCTGAGTGAAGGATATGAGCTGGGATACAGATCTGAAGGAGGTTGCAGAGGTCAGATGGCGGACACCATGAAGAGATTTATAAATAGGAATGAGGAGTTGTAAGTCAGTGCACTGAGAGATGGGAAACCAATGAATGACAGTAAAGAGAAGCATGATAGATGAGTGGGACTTAGCTTGGAATAGGATGCAGGCAGCAGAAGACTAGAAATGGCAAAAAGGCTATTCCACTTACTACTGGTCTTGCTCACCTGTTTAGTCATGTGTACTTTTTTAGAAAACAGACATTTTCGTTAAAATCTCAGCAAACATAATCTGCTCTTCCGGTGGACACTGGTGAATGAATTGCTCAGTTTTAACAGTCTAAAAATTCTGCTTAATATGCATGATTAGTGAAGTGAACCAAGACGGCACTGTCTACAAATGCAAATTATAGCAACCATTCAGCTTGCAAATCACCTGCTTTTCATACGGTGAAGCTGTTATCAGATGTTATTTTCAGCAAAATCATTAGCATTTCAGTCAGCAGACTAAATTGAGCTGCTGTGCTTTGAATATTCACAGGTGAAGATCAGGTTACAATATGAATATTTTTTCCATTCTACGATTGGGTTGTGATTCATTCAGCAGCAGTAAGGAGTGGCAAGGTTGTTGGCAGTAGCACAATTTTCTATCTGGTGAAAGCACCAACAGTATGGCTCTTAACAATATGGATTCAAGGGAAAAGACAAGGGTGCTAATTGACAAATAGATGACGAAGCTCAATTGTATTATTGGCCTACTTGCTCTACTTCCCCATTTTTCGTTTCCTTTAAACTGGTTTTATCCCTGTCACTATGCCAAAACACATTGTTACATAGAATTACATTGATTTTTATAGCACAGAAACAGGCCATTCAGCCCAACTGGTCCATGCTGGTGTTTATGCTCCACATGAGTCTCCTGCCACCTCTCTTCATCTAACCCTGTCAGCATGCCATTCTATTCCTTTTACCTTCATGTGTTTATCTAGCTTTCCTTTAAACTGTGGTTTTCAGATTCGAGTTGTAGATGAGAGATATAATTTATATTCTTTTTCTTTTTAAAAGTATTATTTACAATTTACATACTTACTGTGACTGAACGAGTTGGCCTATTTTTATGTGTACGCAGGGAAAAGAAGAGAAGAATAAAAAGAGCAACAAAAACATAGTTTGTGAAACAGCAGTATAGGGTGAATTTTGCTAAACATTGATTTTGTCTCCATTACTCCTTTGGGAAAAAAACAACCAATATCTTTGAAACGTGCTAATTTTGTGTTTGGTTGTACTAGTCCTTGTGGAACTGGCTAACTTTAACATAGTTACAAAATGATATGGTGGTGTGTTGGATTGGTGTAGTGAGAATAGATTTGATCTCCCATTCTGCCGAGTATGACCCTGGAGTAGTGAGATGTTTTGGCAGAGAAGAGCAAGGTCTGTTAATGCTTGATGTGGTCCAACGAAATCTGGTTCTCATGGTCCCACAAAACTTTACCTCCCAAAATTTCTGCAGCAGCCTCCAGCAGTGGTTAGGCTGCACTACTTGGGAATGTGTAGAATATGTGTGGCACACATTCCACCAATTTGTACCGAAAAATTGCAAACATAGGACCCTGATTTACCTATATAAGCAGCCTCCTGTCTGTCGCGGGCAAGAATGCAGTGCGCCTATTTAAAGTCAAAATTGCATCAAATGATCCTTGGGCGACGATGTGGTCCATCCTCTGATTTTCCAATACTCGCTCCCCATTTATTAGGTGAGGATCAAGCAGATGACAAATGAAAATTGCTCCAGAGTTTCCCCAGTCCACAGCACTTAGGCGTTTCTTCAGATAGGCAAAAGGAGTTGTGAAAGGAGTTGTGAAAGGAGTTGTGAAAGGAGTTGTGGTGAGTTTTGATAAAATTCCAACTGTCCTGCTTGTACCAAGTGTGGGATCTCTGTTTTGTATAAATCGCCACCTCACTACTTCATAACTGATGCACCCTTACACCATTCCACCTTTTAACAACTGGATAAAGTTATTTTCCAATCTTCTCTTGCCTGGTGACAAAACAATCAGTTTTGTTACCCCGTTCAAATAAATTAAATGTGGTAAATGTACTTATTCCAATAGGGACTGTTTTCTGGACATCCTGGAGAATTGTATGTTGGGCATCTTGGGGAGTTAAGGGTTAATAATCAAACTGCTTCATAAGAACATAAGAAATAGGAGCAGAAGTAGGCCACCAGTCCCCTCGAGCCTGCTCCACCATTTAATAAGATCATGGCTGATCTGATCATAGACTCAGCTCCACTTCCCTGTCCTCTCTCCATAACCCTTTATTCCCTTATCGCTCAAAAATCTGTCTATCTTCGCCTTAAATATATTCAATGACCCAGCCTCCACAGCTCTCTGGGGCAGAGAATTCCATAGATTTACAACCCTTTGAGAGAAGAAATTTCTCCTCATCTCAGTTTTAAATGGGCAGCCCCTTATTCTGAAATAGTTTTAACTTTCTCTATGAATGGAAATATCCTCTCTGCATCCACCTTGTCGAGCCCCCTCATTATCTTATATGTTTCGATAAGATCACCTTTCATTCTTCTGAACTCCAATGTGTATAGGTCCAACCTGCTCAACCTTTCTTCATAAGTCATGCCCCTCATCTCCAGAATCAACGTAGTGAACCTTCTCTGAACAGCCTCCAATGCAAGTATATCCCTCCTCAAATACGGAGACCAAAACTGTACGCAGTACTCCAAGTGTGGCCTCACCAATACACTGTACAGTTGTAGCAGGACTTCTCTGCTTTTATACTCGATCCCCCTTTGAATAAAGGCCAACATTCCATTTGCCTTCCTGATTACTTGCTATACCTGCATACTAACGTTTTGTGTTTCATGCACAAGGACGCCCAGGTCCCTCTGTACTGCAGCACTTTGAAATTTTTCTCCATTTAAATTGTAATTTGCTTTTCTATTTTTACTGCCAAAGTGGATAACCTCACATTTTCCCACATTATACTCCATCTGCCAAATTTTTGCCCACTCACTTTGCCTGTCTATATCCTTTTGCAGATTTTTTGTGTCCTCCTCACAATTTGCTTTCCCACCCATCTTTGTATCATCAGCAAACTTGGCTGCATTACACTCGGTCCCTTCATCCAAGTCATTAATATAGACTGTAAATAGTTGAGGACCCAGCACTAATCCCTGCAGCACCCCACTAGTCACTGTTTGCCAAATGACCCATTATCCCGAATCTCTGTATTCTGTTAGTTAGACAATCTTCTATCCATATAACCCCAACCACGTGAACTTTTATCTTGTGCAGTAACCTTTTATGTGGCACCTTATCAAATGCCTTCTGGAAATTCAAATAAACCACATCCACTGGTTCCCCTTATCCAACCTGTTTGTTACATCCTCAAAGAACTCCAGCAAATTTGTCAAACGTGATTCCCCTTTCATAAAACCATGCAGACTCTGCTTGATTGAATTTTGTTTTTCCAAATGTCCTGCTATTGCTTCCTTAATAATGGCCTCCAGCATTTCCTAATGCCCAATGTTAGGCTAACTGGTCTATAGTTTCCTGCTTTTTGTCTGCCTCCTTTTTTAAAAAGGGGTATTACATTTGGAGTTTTCCAATCCGCAGGGACCTCCCCAGAATCCAGGGAATTTTGGTAGATAACATCCACTATCTCTGCAGCCACTTTTTTTAGGGTGTAAACCATCAGGTCCAGGGGACTTGTCCGCCTTTAGTCCCATTATTTTACCGAGTACTATTTCTTTAGTGATAGTGATTGTATTAAGTTCCTCCCTCCCTATAGCCTCTTGATTATCCACTATTGGGATGTTTTTAGTGTCTTCTACCGTGAAGACCAATACAAAATATTTGTTCGTCTCTGCCATTTCCCTGTTCCCCATTATTAATTCCCCAGTCTTCAGCATCTAGGGGACCAGCATTTACTTTAGCCACTCATTTCCTTTTTATTTACCTGTAAAAACTCTTACAATCTGTTTTTATATTTTGTGCTAGTTTGCTTTCATAATGAGAGAGGATTAATTAGCAGTCTCGTTGTGCAAGGCCCCTTGGGGAAGAGTGGCCATAATATGGTGGAATTCTGCATTAGGATGGAGAATGAAACAGTTAATTCAGAGACCACGGTCCAGAACTTAAAGAAGGCTAACTTTGAAGGTATGAGGCGTGAAATGGCTAGGATAGATTGGCGAATGACACTTAAGGGGTTGACTGTGGATGGACAATGGCAGACATTTAGAGACTGCATGGATGAACTACAACAATTGTACATTCCTGTCTGGCGTAAAAATAAAAAAGGGAAGGTGGCTCAACCGTGGCTATCAAGGGAAATCAGGGATAGTATTAAAGCCAAGGAAGTGGCATACAAATTGGCCAAAATAGCAGTGAACCCGGGGACTGGGAGAAATTTAGAACTCAGCAGAGGAGGACAAAGGGTTTGATTAGGGCAGGGAAAATGGAGTACGAGAAGAACATTAAGACGGATTGCAAAAGTTTCTACAGATATGTAAAGAGAAAAAGGTTAGTAAAGACAAACGTAGGTCCCCTGCAGTCAGAATCAGGGGAAGTCATAACGGGGAACAAAGAAATGGCGGACCAATTGAACAAGTACTTTGGCTCGGTATTCACTAAGGAGGACACAAACAACCTTCCGGATATAAAAGGGGTCAGAGGGTCTGGTAAGGAGGAGAAACTGAGGGAAATCCTTATTAGTCGGGAAATTGTGTTGGGGAAATTGATGGGATTGAAGGCCGATAAATCCCCAGGGCCTGATGGACTGCATCCCAGAGTACTTAAGGAGATGGCCTTGGAAATAGTGGATGCATTGACAGTCATTTTCCAACATTCCATTGACTCTGGATCAGTTCCTATGGAGTGGAGGGTAGCCAATGTAACCCCACTTTTTAAAAAAGGAGGGAGAGAGATAACAGGGAATTATAGACCGGTCAGCCTGACATCGGTAGTGGGTAAAATGATGGAATCAATTATTAAAGATGTCATAGCAGTGCATTTGGAAAGAGGTGACATGATAGGTCCAAGTCAGCATGGATTTGTGAAAGGGAAATCATGCTTGACAAATCTTCTGGAATTTTTTGAGGATGTTTCCAGTAGAGTGGACAAGGGAGAACCAGTTGATGTGGTATATTTGGACTTTCAGAAGGCTTTCGACAAGGTCCCACACAAGAGATTAATGTGCAAAGTTAAAGCACATGGGATTGGGGGTAGTGTGCTGACATGGATTGAGAAATGGTTGTCAGACAGGAAGCAAAGAGTAGGAGTAAATGGGGACTTTTCAGAATGGCAGGCAGTGACTAGTGGGGTACCGCAAGGTTCTGTGCTGGGGCCCCAGCTGTTTACACTGTACATTAATGATTTAGACGAGGGGATTAAATGTAGTATCTCCAAATTTGCGGATTACACTAAGTTGGATGACAGTATGAGCTGCGAGGAGGATGCTATGAGGCTGCAGAGTGATTGTATAGGTTAGGTGAGTGGGCAAATGCATGGCAGATGAAGTATAATGTGGATAAATGTGAGGTTATCCATTTTGGTGGTAAAAAGAGAGACACAGACTATTATCTGAATGGTGACAGATTAGGAAAAGGGGAGGTGCAAAGAGACCTGGGTGTCATGGTACATCAGTCATTGAAGGTTGGCATGCAGGTACAGCAGGCGGTTAAGAAAGCAAATGGCATGTTGGCCTTCATAGCTAGGGGATTTGAGTACAGCGGCAGGGAGGTGTTGCTACAGTTGTACACGGCCTTGGTGAGGCCACACCTGGAGTATTGTGTACAGTTTTGGTCTCCTAACCTGAGGAAGGACATTCTTGCTATTGAGGGAGTGCAGCGAAGGTTCACCAGACTGATTCCCGGGATGGCGGGACTGACCTATCAAGAAAGACTGGATCAACTGGGCTTGTATTCACTGGAGTTCAGAAGAATGAGAGGGGACCTCATAGAAACGTTTAAAATTCTGACGGGTTTAGACAGGTTAGATGCAGGAAGAATGTTCCCAATGTTGGGGAAGTCCAGAACCAGGGGTCACAGTATAAGGATAAGGGGTAAGCCATTTAGGACCGAGATGAGGAGGAACTTCTTCACCCAGAGCGTGGTGAACCTGTGGAATTCTCTATCACAGAAAGTTGTTGAGGCCAATTCACTAAATATATTCAAAAAGGAGTTGGATGAAGTCCTTACTACTAGGGGGATCAAGTGGTATGGTGAGAAAGCAGGAATGGGGTACTGAAGTTGCATGTTCAGCCATGAACTCATTGAATGGCGGTGCAGGCTAGAAGGGCCGAATGGCCTACTCCTGCACGTATTTTCTATGTTTCTATAATCTGTCTTCCTGCTCTTTATCATTTTTTAGTTGTTCTTTGCTGGCTTTTAAAACTTTCCCGTTCCTCTGGCCTCCCACTAGTCTTGGCCACATTGTATGCCCTTGTTTTCAATTTGATACCCTCCCTTATTTCCTTAGTTAGCCACGGATGGTTATCCCTTCTCTTACAGTCTTTCCTTCTCATTGGGATATATTTTGGTTGCGAGTTATGAAACATCTCCTTAAATGTCTGCCACTGCTCATCAACCATCCCATACTTTAATCTCTTGTTCCAGTCCACTTTAGCCAACTCTGCCCCCATACCTTTGTAGTCTCCTTTATTTAAGCTTAGGACACTGGTTTGAGATCCAACTTTCTCACCCTCCAACTGAATTTCAAATTCAACCATGTTATGGTCACTCATTCCTCAAGGATTCTTTATTACGAGATCATTTATTAATTCTGTCTCATTACACAGTACCAGATCTAAGATAGCCAGTTCACTAGTTGCTTCTACAACGTTCTTTTCAAGGAAACTATCCTGGATACACTCTATGGGCCCAAGTTTCCACATGATTCGCGCCTGATTTTTAGGAGCAACTGGTGGAGAACGGACTATTTTAGAAATCGCAATTCTCCACATTTTTTTTTCTGCAGTTCTAGTCAAGTAGAACAGTTCTAGTTTAGAACAGAATTTTTTCTTCAAAAGGGGGCGTGTCCGGCCACTGACACCTGATTTGAAAGTTTCCACAGTGAAAATGTACTCCAAACTAAAGTAGAATGGAGCCAGTGAAGATTTTTGTAGAACTGAAAAAACATTTAAAAAATCAGGCGCAGGTTACAAATTAGGCGTCCAGAACGAGGTGGTGGGGGGGGAAGGGAACTCATTAAATTCGACAATAAATCCTTATTTATACTTCTACAAATATTATACAAATAAATCCAACCTGAATAAACATTTATAAGCCAAGAAAAGATTAAATAAACCATCTTCCTACCTGTGTGAAAGTGCTTCAGCCAGAGAGAATTCTGCAGCCGTTCCTGCCGCTGAGCGGGAGGGGGAGAGAGAGAGAGAGAGGGGAGGGATGGAGAGAGAGAGAGAGGGGAGGGAGGGAGAGAGAGAGAGAGAGAGAGAGAGAGAGAAGGGGGGCGAGAGAGAGTGGGGTGGGTGGGGAAGGGAGAGGTCAGGTCGGATCGGATCCAGTCCGGGAGTCGGGAGTCGGGTCCAGTGGCGGGGGGGGGGGCGGGTCGGGTCGGGGAACAGGAGCGCGGATCGGGTCAGGTCAGTCGGAGCGGGGGGGGGGGGGGGGGAAGCGGGTGTCTGGTCGGCGGGGGGGGGGGGGGGGGAGCGGGTGTCGGGTTGGGTCTGGTCGGCGGGGTGAGGGGGGAGCGGGCGTCTGGTCGGTGGGGGGGGGGGGAGCGGGTGTCGGGTCGGGCCTGGTCGGCGGGGGTGCGGGTGTCTGGTCGGCGGGGGGGTGGGGAGCGGGTGTCGGGTCGGGTCTGGTCGGCGGGGCGGGGGGGGGGGGGAGCGGGTGTCGGGTCGGGTCTGGTCGGCGGAGGGGGGAGCGGGTGTCGGGTCTTGTCGGGGGCGGGGAGCAGGAGCTGGCCATGGGAGGAGCCTTATTCATGCAGCCCCAGTGAGGCCATTCAGCCAGGGCTAGGGGCTGCGTGCTTCGGGCCCCTCCCACACAGTTCGGCGCCTGGAGCTACTGCACTTGCGTGCCGACTGTGACGCGCATGTGCAGAGGTCCCGGCACTGGCTCCGCCCCCCCACAGCTCGTGCTGGCTGCGCCGAGGGCCAGAGGACTTGTAAGTAGGTGGAGAATACCAAGGATTTTTTTAGGCGCCGTTTTAGGCGCGAAAAACGGGCGCCCAGCTCGGAGGGGCGCCCTTTTTTTTCTTGTGGAAACTTGGGCCCTATGAATTATTCTTCAAGGCTACCCTGGTCAATTTGCTTTGTCCAATCAATATGAAGGTTAAATCGCCCATGATTATTGCCGTTCCTTTTTTACAAGCCTCCATTATTTCTTGATTTATACTCCACCCAACAGTGTAACTACTGTTTGAGGGCCTATAGACTATGCCACCAGTGACTTTATCCTCTTATTATTCCTTATCTTCACCAAAACTGATTCAACATCTTGATCTTCTGAGCCAATATCGTTTCTCACTAAGGCACTGATCTCATCCTTTATTAGTATCGTGGAGCAACAGACTTTCCAAGATAAACAGGATGGCTTAGAAGTGTCATGAGGAGAAAGCATAATTTGTCTTCTGCTTTCAGAGTCTAGGGCCTAGAAGTTGGTTAGTCCCCCAAAATGGACGCAGGGATCGCGATGCGCGATCAACCCGCACCCGAATGCAGGCAGTATTCGAACTTTGTACTGTCTGCTCATTTCCATGACTGAGGCATTCAGCCCAGCGCTGAACACACTACTGAGTGGCTGAACACGCAGCAGGGGCTCAAGTCCATGTGAGGCTAGCACCATTTAAAGCTAGCCTGCACTAATATAGGCAGTCTACTCCTCTTAAAGAGGAGGTGCATTCTGCCTGCAGCAGCTCATTGAACTGGCTGTAAAAGACAGTGACGACAATTAATGATGGCACGACAGTGGAGAGAGCATGCAGCAAGGTTCTTGGATGCAGCACTGGAGGCCTTGGTGCAATACGTGGATATCAGGAGAGAGGTGTGTAAAGTGCAATAGGAGCAGATAGCCGCTGTGGTGAATGTCAGCAGTGTTACCCCAAGGACATGGACACAGCACAGGAAGAAGTTTAATGACCTCACACGAGTTGTCAAGGTCAGTGAATTCAACTTCAAATGCCATATCCCACCATCTATACCATTAGCCTCACGTACTGCTCAATGCATCACACCCGCATCATACACCTACTAACAATCTCCACCAAACACAATATTCATACCTCACATTCATAGCTTCATCTCTACCTTACACACTTACCATTGCTGCAAACCTCATACCCAGATCTCACAGCTTGCACACACAGTCAGCAATTCAACCATGACAAAAAATCACTGAAATACTTCCCTTTCTCTTGCAGGAAAAGGTAGATCACCACTGGCGCCAATGGCACCCAACCGGCAGGTCCAGGCATGCCTGCATTACCTCACCCCTATGGTGGAGATGGTGTTGGCCGTTCTTGAGAGAGGCATCGCTGAGCCCGTGGCCAGCCCAAAATCTCTTCTGATTTACAATCTGCGCATGGTGTAAGCATGCATCACTTGCTCCACCCCACCTCCCCCCCATTCTGCAAGACTATTCCACTACATTTTAAATCCGTATTGCATATGTATTTTGTGAAATTACATTTGTATTAACCAAGAATGTACCTGATGACTACTAACATAAGAATATAAGAACATAAGAAATAGGAACAGGAGTAGGCCATACAGCCCCTCGAGCCTGCTCCGCCATTCATTAAGATCATGGCTGATCTGATCATGGACTCAGCTCCAATTCCCTGCCCGCTCCCCATAACCCCTTATCCCCTTATCGTTTAAGAAACTGTCTATTTCTGTCTTAAATTTATTCAATGTCCCAGCTTCCACAGCACACTGAGGCAGCGAATTCCACAGATTTACAACCCTCTGAGAGAAGAAATTTCTCCTCATCTCTCTTTTAAATGGGCGGCCCCTTTTTCTAAGATTATGCTCTCTAGTTCTAGTCTTCCCCATCAGTGGAAACATCCTTTCTGCATCCACCTTGTCAAGCCCCCTCATAATCTTATACGTTTCGATAAAATTACCTCTCATTCTTCTGAATTCTAATGAGTAGAGGCCCAACCTACTCAACCTTTCCTCATAAGGGGCCCTCATCCCCGGAATTAACCTAGTGAACCTTCTCTGAACTGCCTCCAAAGCAAGTATATCCTTTTGTAAATATGGAAACTGCTGTGTCCTTAGATGCTCTAACAATGACTCCACGAGGCAGTGTGTTGTACTTGAACTGTAACATAGAAATATAGAAAATAGGTGCAGGAGTAAGCCATTCGGCCCTTCTAGCCTGCACCACCATTCAATATGATCTTGGCTGATCAAGCACTTCAGTACCCCTTTGCTGCTTTCTCTCCATACCTTTGATCCCTTTAGCCATAAGGGCCAAACCTAACTCCCTTTTGAATATATCTAACGAACTGGCCTCAACAACCAACTGTAGTAGAGAATTCCACATGCTCACAACTCTCTGAGTGAAGAGGTTTCTCCTCATCTCGGTCCTAAATGGCTTACCCCTTATCCTTAGACTGTGACCCCTGGTTCTGGACTTCCCCAACATCGGCAACATTCTTCCTGCATCTAACCTGTCCAATCCCATCAGAATTTTATACGTTTCTATGAGATCCCCTCTCATTCTTCTAAATTCCATTGTATATAAGCCTAGTCGATCCAGTCTTTTTTCATATGTCAGTCCTGTCATCCTGGGCATCAGTCCGGTGAACCTTCGCTGCACTCTCTCAATAGCAAGAATGTCCTTCCTCAGATTAGGAGACCAAAACTGGATGCAATATTCAAGGTATGGCCTCACCAAGGCCCTGTACAACTGTAGTAAGACCTGCCTGCTTCTATATGCAAATCCTCTCGCTATGAAGGCCAACATGCCATTTGCCTTCTTCACCGCCTGCTGTACCTGTATGCCAACTTTCAATGACTGACGTACCATGACAGCAGGTCTCAATGCACCTGCCCTTTTACTAATCTGTCAACATTCAGATAATAATCTGCCTTCCTGTTTTTACCACCAAAGTGGATAACCTCACATTTATCTACATTATACCGCATCTGCCAGGTATTTGCCCACGCATCTAACCAGTCCAAGTCACCCTGCAGCCTCTTAGCATCCTCCTTGCAGCTCACACTGCCACCCAGCTTAGTATCATCTACAAACTGGTAGATACTTATTAACTCCAGAGTGAGGATCACACCTGGTGGCCTGCCTTTTATACTAGGCCAGGCACGCCTGTACAGGTAACCTACGAGTCTCCCACAGCTGTGCCCTCTGGTGGCACACCTTGATATAGTACCAACAGTGGCCATGTAAGATACATGACATACTCCCCCCTGAACCCACAGTGCAAATCGCCTCTGCATTAACTATGCTCTGGGCTTAGCTCTATATGAGTTCTGTCAGGTGGACCTCTGACGGGCCAGCTCAACCTTGGGTGGGTAGTTGTTGCAGTAGCGTGCTGGTGGTTGCTACTTGTGTGTGTGTGTGTGTGTTCCTGACCACTCCATTCTCCCCCCCTCCCATATTGGTGTGGTGGGGACTTCTGGCATTCATGTACGTTCAAGTTCAGGTAAGTGGGTTTTGCATTTTTTTTGTGTGTGGTTCCATGGTGCGACAAGAGCGTTAGATGCTTTGTCAAAGCGGTGGCCGGTGCATCAGGACAAGCTAGTTCCCGAGCTGCTGGGTGGTGTCCCTACAGTCCGGTGGTGGTTCAGTGCCTGGTGCTGGCAGTGGGAAGCCGGTTGGCTCAAATAGCCTGCTCTCGGGGCTGTTACTGTGGTCCCTAGCGTCAGGCAGCTTCACAGATGTCTGTGACTCCCCTGTCCTTTCTTTATGCACTTGGTCCCAGCTGCTCCCTGAGGAGCTGTTGTCTAGCAGTGCACAGGGAACCGCTAACTCGCTGGCCTGAGCGTCGCTTGGTTTGAGACCCTGGCTGGTGCTTGTTTCCTCTGGGGAAACAGTGGCGGGTGACCCTACATCTAGGGGTATGGCCTTCGTGCAATTTTCTCCTTCAGGCTCATGGCAGTTGGTGCCATCGGTTGCCTGAGAGATGGAGCCGAGCCAGGGCATGGTATCAATACCATTGCCTTTGCCCTGCTGAGGTCGCTTGCTTCACAGCTCATGTGTATTGGCTGCTTGTGGCCACAATTCTTGGTGCTTGACTCTGGTCCCCGGGACGCAGGCTACAGCATTGGGTAGTTTGCTGGACCTGTGTGCACCTGATAGGTGTCTGCCCGCTGCATTGGCTGCGTGCGGTGGGAGTCCTGCATCACACAGCTTTTCCTTGCTTATGATGGACACTCTAGGAGTCCAATCACTATCGCGCAACTTTTCCTCGCTGGTTGCACTTTAACAATTCCAATTATCAGTCACACATTTTACATGGTCAGTTACACACTTTACATAGTCTGTTACACTTTTAGTCTCTAACTTACAATTCTTGTTGCATTGCTGAATTATGTGAAACTGTCCCTTTAATTGTAGTGGGTTGCCGGCCTACTTTAAGAGAGCCTTGCTTGCTTTACCCCAATCCACTTCTCCGTTTGGTGCCACGTGTTGCTCCATCAGTGCTGCACCTCATGATCTGGTTGCGGCCATCTTTGTCTTCAGCGCATCGCCTCGTGGTGCGGATGCCATCTTTTCTTCGTCCACGGTCAACTGCGGTGATCCTCGTCTCCCCGCATTCTGCCTCCGCAGTTGGGAAGTCGCTGGTGGATCCGATTTTCTTCCTCCTGAGTCCTGCCACTGGAGCCTGGAAGGTGCGTTCGGGTCGTCTCAGCTGGATCATCTCCACGTAGCCATGCTGAGCGGTCTGTGTCTCGGGTGCCGTGCTGGCCAGCTCACCGGTGCTGGGTCCATCCTCAGGTGAGGGCTTGCTTTGCCTCTGAGCACAGAGGGCTCCGATCGCTGAAGAGGTGAAATCTTCCCACTTCCACTGGATCTTCTCCATCTACCTTCTGCCGAGCAGTGTTGGTCCATCACCTGGAGCAATCCACAGAGATAACTTGTGCACCACGCCATCATGTAATACCTTTACATTCACACTATCAACGTCTGGGATGATTTCATCGGTGTAGGTGCACAGTTTTGCCTGAACTGGGACCAAGTCGGGTCGTTCAGCCGGATTGTCCTATAGCCTCTCAAAGGCTTCCTGATTCATCACTGACTGGTTCGCCCCCGTGTCCACTTCCATGAAGACTGGACTTCCTTCTATCTCGACTTCCATCTTCAATGGGGAGCACTCATTTGTGCAGGTAAACATGTTATGTAAGTCCCTGTGGGACTGGACTGCCTCTCTGTCTAACAATTCATAATCCACGCTAGATTCATGGCCATCTGCGGACTCCTCATCGACACAGTGAGTCCTACTTCTCTTACACATTTGCTGGAGGTGACTCTTTGTGCCACAGCCTTTGCAAACATAGTCTTTAAAATGGCACTGGCGAGCTCTGTGATTCCTTCCGCAAAGCCAGCATGGTGCTACTCGATTAGCCCCCTTCGGCAGACTCTGAGTTAAGGGACTCGGGGGCCTGTTCTCTCTTCCCTGAGCATTTGCGCTCTACAGTCCAGCTCCTGAACAGCACCACTCTGTGCACATTACCTGCCGGGTTTGAGTCCTGAGGGTGTGACATCTGCCTAGAGCCGCAGGTCGAGGTCATGAATGACTGGCTCACAGAGCTGGCCTTCTGCAAGGTGCCTGTGGTATCCACCGACAGTAGATTGTGAAGAAGGCCCTCATGGCCAATTCCAATGACAAAAATGTCCCGCAGTGCTTCGTTAAGGTAGGTGCCGAACTCGCACGGTGCCGCCAACCTCCTGAGGTCCGCAGCGTACTTCATGGCCTTCGGGCCGTCGGTGACTATAGAACAGGCTGTGAGGATGCTCTCCTTGGGCTTGAGTTGCTCCTGGATCAGGGTTATGAGCTCCTTGTACGACTTGGTCGTTGTCTTCGCTGATGCCAGCAACTCCCTGATGAGGCCATAGATGTTGGGCCCACAACTGGTTAGCAGGATAGTGCGGCGCTTATCAGCCAGTGCAGCCAGGTCATCTCCTGCCAGGTCGTTTGCTGTGAAAAAATGTTCTAACCACTCCACAAAGGTGTCCCAATCATCACCATCGGCGAACTGCTGCAACATACCAAGGGTAGCCATTTCCGTGTAAAAGTTCGCATTCTCGTCACCAGTTGTTGTGTCCTTAGATGGTCTAACAATGACTCCACGAGGCAGTGCGTTGTACTTGAACTGTAGTGACCTTAGTTCAGAGTGAGGATCACACCTGGTGGCCTGCCTTTTATACGAGGCCAGGCACACCTGTACAGGTAACCTACGAGTCTCCCACTGCTATGCCCTCTGGTGGCACACCTGGATATAGTACCAAAAGTGGCCATGTAAGATACATGATAGAAATCAAAATTGCACGCAGTATTCCAGGTGTGACCTCACCAATACCTTTTATAGCTGTAGTAAGACTGACTTAAATGGGATGCCCCTTATTCTAAGATCATGCCCTCTAGTTCTAGTCTCCCCCATCAGTGGAAACATCCTCTTTGCATCCACCTTGTCAAGCCCACTCATAATCTTATACGTTTCGATAAGATCACCTCTCATTCTTCTGAATTCCAATGAGTAGAAGCACAACCTACTCAACCTTTCCTCATAAGTCAGCCCCCTCATCTCCGGAATCAACCTAGTGAACCTTCTCCGAACTGCTTCCAAAGCAAGTATATCCTTTCATAAATATGGAAACCAAAATTGCACGCTGTATTCCAGACGTGGACTCACTAATACTCTGTATAGCTGTAGCAAGATTTCCCTGCTTTTATACTCCATCCCCTTTGTAATAAAGGCTAAGATACTATTGGCCTTCCTGATCACTTGCTGTACCTGCATACTATCCTTTTGTGTTTCATGCACAAGTACCCCCAGGTCCTGCTGTACTGCAGCACTTTGCAATCTTTCTCCATTTAAATAATAACTTGCTCTTTGATTTTTTTCTGCGAAAGTGCACTTAGCCTGTCTATGTCCTTTTGCAGATTTTTTGTGTCCTCCTCACACATTGCTTTTCCTCCCATCTTTGTATCATCAGCAACCTTGGCTACGTTACACACAGTCTCTTCTTCCAAGTCGTTAGTATAATTGTAAATGTCATGTATTCAACTGTCATTGTAACCCATGTATACACACGTGAGCATGGCCACGAGCAGCACAGACAAGAGGTACTGTGTTGGTGATTATTGGGACGGTTTTATTGTGAGACTACAGCAAAGTTTCATCACTAAGGAATTGCTGGGACAGGATTCGGCTGACAAACGCAGGGCTCATCTCCTGACAGTTTGTGGATCCAGGACGTACTTCCTGATGAAGGACCTTCTAGTGCCAGAGAAGCCGGCGGACAAGACTTTTGAAGAGCTCAGTAAGTTGATCGGGGAACACTTTAAACTGGTGAGCAGCATGCACATGGCGAGACACCGGTTTTACTCGCACAGGCGGTGAGAAGGGCAAAGTGCTCCAGACTTGGTGGCAGATCTCCGGCAACTGGCGAGCCTATGTAAGTTCCCAGATGCATGCAGAGCGGAAATGCTGCGAGACTTTTTTATTGAGGGCATTGGGCACGCTGGGGTTTTCAGGAAACTGATTGAGACCAAAGACTTGACCCTGGAAAAGGCGGCTTTGATAGCCCAGACATTTATCTCAGGGGAGGAAGAGACCAGAATGATGTTTGACAAAAATCTTGGCTTAAATGCATTAAATGGACAGGGAGTCAACATTGTTAACGCGGCACACAGTTCTCCAGGCAGACAGGGGCAATCGGACATGCCCGAGCATGTAGACGAACCCAAAGGGGGAATTCAACAGCGGCAATGGCTAGCTGAACAGTGATTCATGCCATCTCAAGGGACAATGGGGCCATCAACACCTGTTAATGGTGCGCTTAAGGACAGTTACAGAGACAGTCAGAGACGATCGGCGAGTAATGGACCTTTTGTTTCCAACAATGGCTCATGTTGGAGGCGTGGAGGCAAACATCCAGCCAGAGCTTGCAGGTATCAGCAATATACCTGCAGAAATTGCAATGTCAGCGGTCACGGCGCGTATGTGCAGGAAGCCTGCAGGTTGATGTACGAGGAGGACAGGCCTGATGTAAACCCTATGAGGCCAAATGGACACTGGGGGAAATCGCTGGAAGCTGAAGTTCAACAAGTTCATGTGGAGCACATATACAGTTCATACACCAGGACGCCACCGATAATGATGAAAGTGCTCCTCAATGGCATCCCAGTATCAATGGAGCTAGACACGGGGGCCAGCCAGTCCCTGATGAGTATCAAACAGTTCGACAAGTTGTGGCGTCCAAGGCCAGGAGGCCAAAATTATTGCCGATTAACTACGGACATTTACAAAGGAAATCATCCTGGTGCTAGGCAGCGCCATGGTAGTCGTGACCCACAAAGATTCGGAGAACAGATTGCCACTCTGGATTGTCCCGGGTGATGGTCCCGCACTACTGGGGAGGAGTTGGCTTGCTGTCATGAACTGGAAATGGGGCGATGTCAATGCAATTTCTTCTGTGGAGCGAGTATCATGCTCACAGGTCCTGGACAAATTTGACTCATTATTTCAACCTGGCATTGACACTTTCATGGGGACCAAGGTAGTGAGCCACATAAACCCGGACGCCAGGCCAGTGCACCACAAGGCCAGAGCGGTGCCGTACGTGATGCGAGAAAAGATAGAAGGTGAATTGGACCGCCTGCTGAGTGAAGGCATCATCTCGCCAGTCGAATTCAGTGACTGGGCGAGCCCGATTGTGCCTGTGCTCAAGGCGGATGGGTTGGTCAGCATATGTGGTGATTACAAGGCCACCATCAATCGGGTGTCACTCCAAGACCAGCACCCGCTTCCAAGAGCGGAGGACCTCTTTGCGATGCTATCCGGTGGCAAACTTTTCTCAAAATTGGACCTGACCTCAGCTTACATGAACCAGGAGATGGCAAGTGAGTCGAAGAAGCTGACCACCATCAGGACACACAAGAGATTGTTTGAGTACAACAGGTGTCCATTCGGGATTCGCTCGGCTGCCGCGATCTTTCAACGAAATATGGAAAGCCTCCTCAAGACGATTCCAAGGACAGTGGTTTTTCAAGACAACATCCTCATCACGGGTTGCGATACTAAAGAACACCTTCACAACCTGGAGGAGGTGCTACACAGACTGGACCGGGTAGGGCTGCGATTGAAAAAGGCGAAGTGCGTCTTCCTAGCTCCAGAGGTAGAATTCCTGGGGATGAGGGTAGCAGCAGACGGGATCAGACCAACTGCGTCCAAAACGGAAGCGATCCGGAGAATACCCAGACCCCGCAACACGACGGAGTTGCATTGGTTCCTGGGGCTCCTGAACTACTTTGGTAACTTTCTTCCCAAATTGAGCATGCTGTTAGAGCCGCTACATGTGCTCCTACGCAAAGGTCGCGAATGGGTCTGGGGGTAAAGCCAGGAAAGGGCTTTTGATAGAGCATGCAATTTGTTATGCTCCAACAATCTGTTAACGTTATATGACCCATGTAACAAACTTGTTTTAACGTGCGATGCGTCATCCTGTGGGGGTCGGGTGTGTATTGCAGCATGTTAATGCCAAGGGTCAGTTACAGCCAGTAGCTTATGCCTCCAGAAGTCTGTCCCAGGCAGAAAGGGGCTAAGGGATGGTAGAAAAGAAAGCGCTTGCATGTGCATATGAAGGAAAAAAAATGCACCATTACCTGTTTGGCAGGAAATTTCAGCTGGAGACAGATCACAAACCCCTAACGTCCCTTTTGGCTGACAACAAGGCCATAAATGCTAATGCACGGCCCGCATACAGAAGTGGGCACTCACATTAGCCGCCTATGACTATATAATTCGGCACAGACCGGGCACTGAAAACTGCGCCGATGCACTCAGCAGGCTCCCACTAGCCACCACCGAGGGGTCAACTGAGCATGCTGCTGAGATGGTCATGGCTGTTGAAGCTTTCGAAAGCGAAGGCTCACCCGTGACAGCACGTCAGATCAAAGTCTGGACTAATAGAGACCCACTACTGTCTTTAGTCAAGAAATGTGTCCTGAATGGGGACTGGGCAGCTACATACGGGGCATGCCCTGAGGAATTCAAACCATTTCACAGGTGCAAGGATGAACTCTCGATTCAGGCCATTTGCCTACTGTGGGGAAACCGAGTAGTCATGCCCCAGATGGGCAGAGTGATGTTCATCAGTGAGCATCATTGTCACGATGAAGGCAATTGCAAGTTCACACAGTTGGTGGCCAGGGATAGATGCAGACCTGGAACTTTGTATTCGCAGGTGCAACACGTGTGCCCAGCTGGGCAATGCACCCAGGGAAGCCCCCTTTAGCCCCTGGTCCTGGCCCGCCAAGCCATGGTCACGCATCCATGTGGACTATGCAGGTCCTTTCATGGGAAAAATGTTTTTGGTTGTAGTAGATGCCTACTCCAAATGGATCGAGTGTGACATTCTCAATTCAAGCACATCCTCTGCCATGGTCGAAAGTCGACAGGCAATGTTCGCCGCCCATGGTCTACCGGACATCTTGGTCAGCGACAATGGCCCGTGCTTTACAAGCATTGAATTCCAGGACTTTATGGCAGGAAATGGTATCAACCATGTCAGAACGGCACCGTTCAAGCTGGCCTCAAACGGCCAGGTGGAACGAGCAGTGCAGATAATCAAGCAGGGGATGCTCAGAATCCAAGGGGGTTCCCTACAAAGCAGCTTATCACGCCTCCTGTTGGCCAATAGATCCCGACCACACTCGCTCACAGGGGTCCCACCTGCAGAGCTGCTAATGAAAAAGACGGTCAAAACCAGGTGATCCCTTATACACCCCACCATGAAAGAAATTGTTGAGAGCAGGCAGCAGTCACAATGTGACTACCATGCCGGGAATGCGAGGGCGCGATGTATTGATGTCAATGACCCTGTCTTTGTCCTCAACTATGCTGCAGGGCCCAAATGGCTCACAGGCACTGTGATTGCCAAAGAGGGGAATAGGATTCTGGTAGTTAAACTTACCAATGGACAAATCTGCCGCAAACATGTGGATCAAACAAAAAGGAGGTTCAGCAACCCCATAGAAGAAGCAGAGGAAGAACACAATGTTGAGTTCACTCCTCCACAGGTGACCGAACACCGGAATCAAGCGGAGGAGAGCCCAGTCACTGTGGGCAGTCCGGACAGGCCTGAGGCACCACAAACAGCAGACACTCAGGCCAGCGCCCAACAACCGGAGTCCCAACTCAGGCGCTCTACAAGGAAGCGTAAAACACCAGAGAAACTTAACTTATGATCCCAATAAGACTTTGGCGGGGAGGTGATGTCATGTATTCAACTGTCATTGTATAAACTGACCTAAGTTGTATACCGTGAGAACATTGACCACTAGGTGGTGAACTTGTGGGAGACATTCCTAACCTGGACTTTCAGGTATAAAAGGGGAAGCTCCACCCACCTTCATCACTTCAGTGCTGGCGAATAAAGGTTACTGGTCACAGAGTGACCTCTCAAGTATGGGCCTCGTGTGCATTTATATTGTATAGTAAGGACATATCAGTAAATAGTTGGGGTCCCAGCACTGATCCCTGCAGCACACGACTAGTTTCTGGTTGCCAACCAGAGAATGAACCATTTATCCTGACTCTCTGTTCTCTGTTAGTTAGCCAATTCTCTATCTATGCTAAAATATTATCCCCAACCCCGTGAACTTTTATCTTGTGCAGTAACCTTTTATTTTGCACCTTGTCAAATGCCTTCTGGAAGTCCAAATTCCCCTTTATCCACCCTGTTCATTACATCCTCAAAGAACTCCAGCAAATTTATCAAACATGACTTCCCCTTCATGAATCCACGCTGACTCTGCATGACCGAATTTTGCTTTTCCAAATGTCCTACTACTGCTTCTTTAATAATGGACTCCAACATTTTCCCAACCACAGATGTTTGGCTAACAGATTGTAAGCACTTGTTATCACCTCAGAAATGCATCTTGATTCATTGTACTACATGTATTTTTGATAACCTTTACAGTTCTTTATATGATCACCTTTTTCATATTAATCAAACAAGTGTACAGTAGTCATAAAGCCTAAAATTTGTCAAGCTTTGCAAAACTGAGAAAAAGAGGCATTCTGCCTTCACACAATTAACACAGTGTGAGAATCAACTGACTTAGTCTTGGGACTAGATAAGACACTGGAGGTGAAATTAAATGGGGCACTAACTTTTAAAAGTTTGAAAAGTTAGTGCCAGGCACAAACGGTTGCTAACTTCTGCTAAATTGGACTTTAGTGCCCCAGGAGGAAAGGGGCAGTAAATGAGGTGCTAATTTCCTCAGTGGGGTGGTGCAGGGGTGCTAATGGCAGAGTGCTACCCAATTTCAGGTGATTTGTGTTCACTAATCTTCCTTCAGTTCTTCACACTGGCTGATTCCAGCTCTTAAAGTGGAGGTTATATCAAACTGCACCTGCTCATTTTCAGCATTGCTGCATTTGAGGGAGAACTGTGGGCTACTGAAATAACTTTCTGGAATGGCTGCTGGAAATCATGCTGCAAGGGAGAGGGCTGGGGATTCAATGATGTGGCATTGGAGACATTAGTGGGGGCAGTGGAAAGAAGGAGGGATGCACTGTTCCCCGCATCTGGAAGGATGCCATTGCCACAGGTCTTCAGGGCAATGTGGAGAGAAGTGGCCGAGGAGGTGTTGGCCTGCACTGTAGTTGATCGAACCCTCACACAGTTCTGCAAAAAGTTCAATGACCTCAGTCGGGAAGTGAAGGTGAGTACATGCTTCCACACCTCTTACATACCAGCCTCTGAACCTCTGCCTGTGCACACTGAGCAAACCACCACTTCCACACCACTCAAACACCAAAAATGAGCAGCTACTTAAACTCATATTCTCATCCAGGCTCCTTGCCTCCATTCACAGCTATTCAACACCGCCATGCATATCTCGCATATACATAGCTGGACCTTTACTCACACAAGTTCCTTTCTTTTGCAGGCCAAGATGGCACATAATAGGAGGGAGCAGCAAAGGACTGGCAGGGGTGAGCCTCAACTACAGGTGCTGTCTGACCTGGAGCAGCGAGTACTGTGGCTCATTGGCCCACAAGTGGTGGACGTTGTGGCTGGCGGAGCCTGCTGGGAGCAACAATGGTATCATTATCCCCTCTCCTTTTCTCATCCCATTTTCCCATCACACCAGGAGGCTTTATCACTTTCCAGCTCCTGATATATCTGCTTTCCTTGCTCCATTCCTGCCCTCCTGCCCTCACCTTAACACGAGTCTTGTACCATTTATGCTTTCAGATAATCAGTAAGCAGATGTGCAACCTGTGCCTGAGTCCGCCCTCATTACACTGAGGAGGGAGAAGAGGATGAGGAGCCATGCACTGCATCGCTGCTTCCCTCATCCGCAGGCACCAGCTCAGATACTGCTACTACACGGTCATTAGAGGTTAGCTTAGGACACGGGTATGCACTGAGTGATGCATCGGGGCCTAGCGGGCTGGAGCAAGGTCAAGGGGAGAGGGTATCTTGGAAGCCAGCTCCCCGGAGGGAGAGTTCCCACGCGAGTTCTGCTGCACAGAACTCAGATGAGGACCTTGATGGGGAGGCATTCAAAAGAAGGGTGATAACTATGCACTCTGACATGATAGGTGCAATGGCAATGGTAAGGAGCTTGGAGGAGTCTACCTCCTGCATTGCATAGAGCTCTGCGCACACCATGGAGCCCATCATTTCCAGTCTGCAGATGATGGTGGACTCCCAGAGAGATCGTGGAGATCCAGACCTCATGATGCATGTCATGGCCGATGTGACAGCTCCTATTGAAGCACGCAATTTCTTAATGCTGTAATGCAGACAATGGTTGGTGGCATCGGGACTCAGACTGCTCTCATGCAGTCTCAGCTGGATGCCATGTGTGCTCTGACTGCTGCCAGTGCCACTGGGTCCACCACAGTTGACCGGGGATCTCACGGTGTCGCAACAGGCCACCAATCTGTGTTCCAGCAGATTGGTGGAGATATTGAGGTGCTAGCCCGGGGGCGTGGCAGTGGGGTCAGTGCATCAGGAACCTGCTGTCCTCTCTCAGGATGACAGCATTCCTGATCCCGCCACTGCCACTCCGCCATTGCACTTGTTACTGCCTGTCACCCAGCCAATCCACACTGCCGCCGGCCAATCTGAGGTAATGCAGTCTACCTGGCCGAGAGCTGTTCGAGGGCATCCTACAAGGCCATCTGTAGTCTCTGGCCCTGACACACAGCAGTCTTCCACCAGCCGTGCTGCAGCTACAGGGGACACACTGCAGAGGAGCTGTGAAATAGTTAAACCGAGTGTTAAGAGGGATTGCACAAGGGCGATTGTAAAATATATTTGTTGTTTATTATACTCTTAAATGTTATGAGATAAATTTTAATTGAAATATTTCATATTTGGTGGTGTATCTCAGTTCAGTTTTGGGGCTGTGGTATGGAAGGGGACATTGATGTGCTGATGGGGATGTGCAAAGGAATCAGGAGGTGGAATGGAATTCACTGGAACCAAAGACTGATGAGATGGTCATGGCCCGTCCTAATGGAATCCCGATTGTTTGGCTGCCTCTTCTGTCGCTGGTGTTGCTGCACCTGCTCCTTCTCGTCCTCCTTCTCATCCTTCTCCTCCTCTTGCTCTTCCTCTTGCTGCTACTCCTCCTCCTCTTCCTCCTCCTCGTCCTCATCCTCCTCCTCCTCCTGAGGTGGTGAAGCTATGCCTGGTGGCAATGTCTGTTCCCTCATGATGGCCAAGTTGTGCAGCATGCAGCCGATGATGACAAAAAGGGACACCCACATAGCTGAGAACTGGAGGACTCCTCCCGAGTGGTCAAGGCATCGGAACCAATGCTTGAGCACTCCAATGGTCTGCTCAATGATGTTCTTGGTGGCGGCATGGCTCTCATTGTATGAGTGTTAGGCAGGAGTGTTGGGTGTGCGGAGGAGAGTCATGAGCCAGTTGGAGAGCAGATGACCCTTGTCTCCGACCAGCCAGCAGCGAGCTTCATGTGGTGGCTGGAAGAGAGCTGACACACCGGTCTGGCACAGGATGAATGCATCGTGGTTGGTGCCAGGATAGCGGGCATTGACGGTGAGGATTCTGCATGTATGTTCGCACATCAACTGCACTGAGTGCTGACCTTTGCGGTTACGGAATACCTCAGGAATGTGATGCGGTGCCTGCAAAGTGACGTAGGTGCAGTCAATGGCACCCTGTAATATGGGGAAGCCCACTATCCTGACAAAGCCACATCCATGGTCATGGGGAAGGAAATCTATTCCCTTCTACTGTGCAGAGAATTTGTCACCTCGAGGATGGAGCAATGGACAGTAAACTGGGGGATGTTGAAGATATCTCCTGATGCACACTAGAAGGATCTACTGGCATAGAAATTGAGCGCGATGGTGACTTTGACTGAGACTGATAGAGCTGTCCTTACCCTGGTCTGAGGCTCGAGGTTTGGTTGCAGGAGATGGCGGAGCTCTGTGACCACGTCCTTGCTGAAGTACAGCCTTTGAACACGTTGTTCCTCAGTGTAATTGATGTAGGAGAACTGCTGTCGGAAAACCCTGGGAGGGTATGGTCTCCTGTTGACAGCCCTGTTGGCCCTCTTCCCCCTGGCTACATTTTGCTGTCATTCTCCCTGCTTTTCTCCCTGTCTTTCTCCATCTTTCTCCCTGTCTTTCTCCATCTATCTCCCTGCCTTTCTCCCTGCCTTTCTCTGTCTTTCTCCATGCCTTTCTCTCTGCCTTTCGTTCTGCCTTTCTCTCTGCCGAAGTTGCCTCTGACGGTGACATCAGAGAAGGAGGCCGTGTGCCAACACAGCCCCCATGAAACTATACAAATATTGTTGTTTCAAATCTGCCCTAAATGAAAGACAGGAAAGTTTAACAGCCAGAAGACTGCTTCAACTGAAAATCACTGAAATCTGTCAAACAGCCTGTCTGCCATGTGGTCATGAGCTGTAAACAGTAATGGCCAACTAAAATTTTTTCCAAAGATGGCGCCTTTAAATAGCGTTCCTCTCGCCGACTCCCGACTGAAACTCGAAAGCTGAAGCTGTCGTTGTCAACGATAGGCAGTAAGACAGGGGACGCAACTGAATTTAGCTTCCAGGGTGGTAACGGGGTGCAGCCAAGTGGGGTGCTACCTGTTAGCACCGCCACAAAACCCCCGCCCAATTTAGTGGAAGGCGCTGTTTTCGCCTGGTTAGTGGGCGCTAACAAGAGGTGCAAAGTACTTGAATTTCGCTCCACCTGTCTTTATAATAGGATCTTAGAATTACCAGATAATGTCTGTAGAATAGGAGATAACAGGTCCTGAGTTGCTGGCTAAGGCCTTGAGAAAAAGCAAGAGCCGGATAAGATCGAGGAACAGCCCTCTTCCTCTGTTGTAGGCCGATAACTGATCAGCCATGAAGGTATGACATCTTGAGGACCAGTCAATCACCCCTTATCCATCAAAGGGGAGTGGGCTGACTCTTCTTTCCTTTGTCTGAAATAAATTCGACGCTCTATTGACCACCCCACCCTTTGGAACGGTCACAATAGGGTAGATACCTGTGTCAACATCGACCCCTGTAACTGCCCTCAAAAGTGGCCTGAAAGGGGACTACTTATGAGAGTTAGGCTGTAAAGCACCAGGAACAAGGGCTGATCCTGGACGGGACCCAGGCAGCAGAGGCCCACAAGAGGAGGATCCAGATCTGAACAGAGGTTCACCAGGCAGGGTGTAGACAAGGCAAAGACGAACAGCAGAGGATACCCCAGGCGGGATGAGGTAGAAGAGACCCCAGCTGGGGTAGAAACTTCCTTCAAGACTTCTATCAAGAAGACACAAACTCTACCCAGAAAAGCACAGGTGATATAATTCTCATTCTGTATTGTAAACTATTGCTAAGGCACATATATGTGCTGTGTGCTGACCTTTGTGTAATACCTAATAAAATACCACTGTACCATATTGGAGTCACGTTGCACAATTGGGAAAGGATGAAAAAACCCTGACATGTCCTCTCACCACAACCCTTCCCTTGTGCCTTTCTCATTTCAGAGAACCAAGAAATCCAACCTGCCCAGCCAGTGGTACAAGAAGAAGAAGAGGCGAGTGATGATGAAAAAGAAACACCATCATTTGATTGGACACTTACAGTCACCAGCTCAGATACTGGCACTGTGCAGAGTTTAGAGGGTAGCTTAGAGGCAGGATCTGCATGTGGCGAGTCACTAGCCATGAGTGGGCTGCAGCCAGAGTTGGAAAGTTCTCCAGAAGGTGAGGCTGCACACAGGTTCTGCTGCAGAGGACTTGGATGAGGACTTTGATGGAGTGGCTACGGAAGAACACTGATGAGTTTGCACAACGAAGTGCTTGATGCATTGGCAGGCCTGGCACAAAGCATGAGTGCAATGTCAAGGAGCATGGAGGGGTCCGGCACCAACCTTGCACAGGGCCTTGCGCAGAGCTTGGAGCCCATAATTTCCAGCATGGAAGTGGTGTGCAGATCCATTAGCTCACTTGTGGACCCAACCATGATGCAGCCTCTGTTGGGTGATGTCTCAGTTTCCATTGGTGCATAAGTGGAAGCTACACAACATTTGAGTGCTGCAGTAGAAGCTTAGACTGCTGTCATGCAAGCTCAGCTTGCTGCCATCATGACTGTGTTTACCAGTGTGAAAAGGGGCTTGCATAGTGTCACAGCCGTCCAGCAATCTGTCCTCCAACCGATGGTTAGGAATGCTGAGGCACCACCTCGGGGGAGTGACAGTGGCTTTGTGGAGCAAGAACCTGCTGTCCTCTCCCAGGATGACAGCATTTATCCTCCCACCACTACCATTCCGCCTCTGCCCTTGCTGTTGCCTGTCAGCCAACCAGCCCAGACTACTGCCTCCCATGCCAAAGTGGTGAATTCCACAGTCGGGGGCTTCTAGGGCAAGAGGTGCTCGAGATCATCCTGCAAGGTCATCCCTGTAGTCTCCCACACTGAAAGTCAGCAGGATTCCACCATCCATACTGCAGTCTCTGGGGTAACACTTCATAGGAGCACGTGCGACAAGCAGTAATGGTGTAAAGTCCTGTGCGCACAGTACAGATTCACACGAGGCATGTAGTGAAGTCAAGGTCACTCTGGACCTGCACCTTTATTTCACAGCTCTGGAATGCTGCACCTGCCTGAGACCTGTCCTTATATACCTGTCTCTTGCAAGTGCACCCCTGCTGGTAAGGTATGCTGGTGGTTACAGGTCATATCTTATTACAGTCATGTATAGCATGTTAGGATACAGTTATATATAATAATGTAAGATACATGACATCACCCTCCCCCAAGGTCTTATTGTCTTTATAGGTTCAGTCTCTCAGGTGGTCTACGCTCTCGCGTGGAGCATCTGAGTTGTGGTTCAGTTGTTTGCCTTGGTGTCTGTTTTTCTTTGGGTGTGGTTGCTGGTATCTCGCCTGGGCTGTCTGTTTCGATTGGTGTGATTGTTGTTGACTCGCCTGGGCTGTCTGTTGGGATTGCCCTTTCCTCAGGTTGTTCTCTCTGTCTGTCCACCAGGTGTGGTGTGAGTTCCACATTGCAGTCTGCCTCTGGTTCCGCAGTGTTGTTGGTAAATCTGCTTTTGACTTGGTCTACATGCCTCCGGCGGGTTTTGCCATTGTCAATTTGTACTACCTGTTTCCTTCCTTGCCCGTTACTGTCCCTGCAAGCCATTTGGGACCCCTGCCATAGTTTAGTACAAACACTTTGTCCCCTATCTCATTCCATCACCCCCTCGAATTTCTGTCATGGTACTCAGTCAGCTTACGGCGCTTTGCCTCAACGATTTCGTGCATGTCTGGGAGGATTAATGAGAGCCTTGTTTTTAAAGTCCTTTTCATCAACAGTTGCACGGGGGGGATCCCAGTCAATGAGTGCGGACACTAAATTCCACAGGTGATATAATGCCTTCCCGCAGAAGCTTGTCTAGTTCGTGTTCAATCTTTTCCCTCATCACATAGGGTACAGCTCTGGCCTTGTGATGGACCGGTCTAGCATCCTGTGTGATGTAGATTTTGACTTTGGCCCCTTTGAAAGTGCCCACACCTGGCTGAAAGAGATGTTCAAATTGCTTTATAACTGTTGAGCAGGAGGTCCGTTCCTCTAATGATATGGCATGGACATCATCCCATTTCCAGTTTAATTTTGCCAGCCAGCTTCTCCCCAGCAGTGCTGGGGGGTCTCTAGGGACAATCCACAGGGGAAGTCGGTTCACTGTCCCTTTGTGTGTGACAGAGAGCATGGCACTGCCGAGGACTGGTATGATTTCTTTGGTATAGGTCCTTAGTTTGGTGTCGATCCTTGTGAGTTTTGGTCTGTTTCTTTTATGCGGCCACAGTTGTTCAAATTGTTGAGCGCCCATGAGAGATTGACTTGCTCCTGTATCCAGCTCCATGTTGACAGATATCCCATTGAGTAGGACCCTCATCATTCTAGGAGGCATCCTGTCGTAGGAGCAGCGGCCATTGATCGTGTTGACCCGCTGTACATCGGTGTCCCAGGTACTGTCCCCACCGTCTTCTGGTCCGCTTTCCGGCCCATCCGATTCGTATACCAGCCGAGCTGCTGTTTTTTTGCACATGCGGGCCAAATGCCCTGCATATTCACAATTTCTGCAAACAGCCTGCTGAAATCGACAACCTCTTGATGAGTGCCCACCCCCACACCTCCAGCACAGACTGCTTGCAAAGAATGAGCTGCGTCTGGCTGATCTCTCTTGAGCTTCTCTCAGTTTGTAGTTGATTGCTCGCATTGTGGGTTGATGAGGTGTGAACGGCCGTTCCTGTGGCCCTTGATGGCTTCTGTTGCCACTGCTTGCTGTCGAAAGCCTATTCTCCCGGTTTTGTCTGTGTGTGGGGGTAGCAGCTTTTCTAATGCTGTGAACTCCTTGTTCCATTATTTCGTTAGTTGTCGTACCTGCATTGTAAATCAACCTCGTTTCTTTTTCCCTGACCAAGAATGTCTGTGCAACCAGTGCTGCTGCCTCTAAGCTCAGGTTCTTGGTCTCTATGAGCTTTCGGAATATGCCTGCGTGGCCTATTTCTTCAATGAAAAAGTCTCTCAGCATTTCTCTCCTCAGTTCATCGGAGAACTCACATAAACTAGCCAACCTCCAAAGTTTCGCCACGAAGTCGGGTATGCTCTGGCCCACACAGCGTCTGTAGTTGTAGAACCTGCGTCTGGCCATGTGTAGGCTGCTAGCTGGCTTCAGGTGGTCTCTTACCAGTGTGATCAATTCTTCAAATGACTTGCTTGCTGGTTTCTCAGGTGCCAACAGATCCTTCATTAAAGCGTATGTTTTCGAGCCACAGCTGGTCAAGAGATGGGCTCTTCTCTTGTCTGCCGTATTGTTGCCTAACCAGTCTTTGGTTACAAAGCTTTGCTGGAGCCTTTCTATAAAGTCCTCCCAATTGTCTCCCGCATTGTACTTTTCATCTGATCCATTGTTTGCCATTCTGTGGATTCTGTAATCCCGTAACTCATCGTCACTGTAAAGTCCTGTCCCCTCAGTACAAATTCACACGAGGCATGTAGTGAAGTCAAGGTCACTCTGGACCTGCACCTTTTATTTCACAGCTCTGGAATGCTGCACTTGTCTGAGACCTGTGCTTATATACCTGTCTCTTGCAAGTGCACCCCTGGTGGTAAGGTATGCTGGTGGTTACAGGTCATATCTTATTACAGTCATATATAGCATGTTGGGATACAGTTATATATAATAATGTAAGATACATGACATCCGTGAGTCAGAGAGGCCTACAAAAGGCCACGAGGTCAGGAGGTGCGTCGCTGAGTCGGGAGTCCATGAGTCAGAGAGACCTACAAAAGGCCGCGAGGTCGGGAGGTGCGTCGCTGAGTCGGAAGCAGCATGAGTCCGTCAGTGAGGCTAGCTTGTGCAGCTACAGGGAGAAGGCAAAAAGAAGTAGAAAGAAATAGAAAGGTGACGTCACAGCCAAGGGGGTAAGTGATTGGCTGGTGGCTGGTAAGTAGTTTTTCTTTTTTCTCTTCCATATCAGTGAGTAACTTTTAGCACTGTTGTTGCCAATTTAAGTTAATCTAAGGGTTAAGTCATGGCAGGCGAGCTCGGACAAGTGTTATGCTCCTCCTGTACTATGTGGGAAATCAGCAATGCCTCCGGTGTCCCTGACGACTACATGTGCGGGAAGTGTATCCGCCTCCAGCTCCTGACGGTCCATGTTGCGGAATTGGAGCTGAGGGTGGATTTACTCTGGAGCATCCACGATGCTGAGAATGACGTGAGTAGCACGTGTAGCGAGTTGGTCTTACTGCAGGTGAAGGGTCCACAGCCAGTTAGGGAATGGAAGGCCAGCAGGAAGAGCAGTGCAAGGAAGTTAGTGCAGGGGTCCCCTGCAGTCATCCCCCTGCAAAACAGATACACCGCTTTGAGTACTGTTGAGGGGGATGACTCATCAGGGGAGGGCAGCAGCAGCCAAGTTCATGGCACCGTGGCTGGCTCTGCTGCACAGGAGGGCAGGAAAAAGAGTGGGAGAGCGATAGTGATAGGGGATTCAATTGTAAGAGGAATAGATAGGCTTTTCTGCGTTCGCAACAGAGACTCCAGGATGGTATGTTGCCTCCCTAGTGCAAGGGTTAAGGATGTCTCGGAGCGGGTGCAGGACATTCTGAAAAGGGAAGGTGAACAGCCAGTTGTCGTGGTGCACATTGGTACCAACGATACAGATAAAAAAAGGGATGAGGTCCTATGAGACGAATTTAAGGAGCTAGGAGCTAAATTAAAAAGTAGGACCTCAAAAGTAGTAATCTCGGATTGTTACCAGTGCTACGTGCGAGTCAGAGTAGGAATCGCAGGATAGCTCAGATGAGTACGTGGCTTGAGCAGTGGTGCAGCAGGGAGGGATTCAAATTCCTGGGGCATTGGAACCGGTTCTGGGGGAGGTGGGACCAGTACAAACCAGACGGTCTGCACCTGGGCAGGACTGGAACCAATGTCCTAGGGGGAGTGTTTGCTCGTGCTGTTGGGCAGGAGTTAAACTAATATGGCAGGGGGATGGGAACCAATGCAGGGAGACAGAGGGAAGCAAAATGGAGACAAAAGCAAAAGACTGAAAGGAGATGAGTAAAAGTGGAGGGCAGAGAAACCGAAGGCAAAAAACAAAAAGGGCCACAGTACAGCAAAATTCTAAAGGGTCAAAGTGTAATAAAAAGGCAAGCATGAAAGCTCGGTGCCTCAATGCAAGGAGTATTCGGAACCCAGGAGAGGGCTCTGAGCTAGTTAGAGTGGGTGAGAGCTCAGATGAACAGGACCCCAAGAAAGAATGCAAAAGGCAGGAGGCAACAGAGCAGAATAGCACGGGGGAAAGTGTAAACCACAAGGTGATAGGAAGGGACAATATGTATGAATATAAAGGGACTGCAGGAGTGGTCAAAACTAAAAATCAGGGTTTAAAAACTAGTATTAAAACACTCTACCGAAACGCACGCAGCATTCGAAATAAAGTAAATGAGTTGACGGCACAAGTCACTACAAATGGGTATGATTTGGTGGCCATTACAGAAACGTCGTTGCAGGGTGGCCAAGACTGGAAATTAAACATACAGGGGTATCTGACAATTCGGAAAGATAGACAAGAAGGGAAAGGAGGTGGGGTAGCTCTGTTAATAAAGGATGATATCAGGGCAGTTGTGAGAGACGATATTGCCTCCAATGAACAAAATGATGAATCATTGTGGGTGGAGATTAGAGATAGTAAGGGGAAAAAGTCACTGGTGGGCGTAGTTTATCGGCCCCAAAATAACAACTTCATGGTGGAGCGGGCAATAATCAAGGGAATAATGGAGGCATGTGAAAAAAGAACGGCAGTAATCATGGGGGATTTTAACCTACATATCGATTTGTCAAACCAAATCGCACGGGGTAGCCTTGAGGAGGAATTCATAGAATGCATACGGGATTGTTTCTTCGAACAGTATGTTACAGAACCTACAAGGGAGCAAGCTATCTTAGATCTGGTCCTGTGTAATGAGACAGGAATAATAAACGATCTCCTTGTAAAAGATCCTCTCGGAATGAGTGATCACAATATGGTTGAATTTGTAATACAGATTGAGGGTGAGGAAGTAGTGTCTCAAACGAGCGTACAATGCTTGAACAAAGGAGACTACAGTGGGATGAGGGCAGAGTTGGCGAAAGTAGACTGGAAACACAGACTAAACGGTGGCACAATTGAGGAACAGTGGAGGACTTTTAAGGAGCTCTTTCATCGTGTTCAACAAAAATATATTCCAGAGACAAAGAAGGGCGGTAAGAGAAGGGATAACCAGCCGTGGATAACCAAGGAAATAAAGGAGAGTATCAAATTAAAAACCAATGCGTATAAGGTGGCCAAGGTTAGTGGGAAAGTAGCAGATTGGGAAAATTTTAAACGACAGCAAAGAATGACTAAGAAAGCAATAAAGAAAGGAAAGTTCAATTACAAAAGTAAACTTGCGCAAAACACAAAAACAGATAGTAAAAGCTTTTACCGATATATAAAACGGAAAAGAGTGACTAAAGTAAATGTTGGTCCCTTAGAAGAAGAGAAGGGGGATTTAATAATGGGAAATGTGGAAATGGCTGAGACCTTAAACAATTATTTTGCTTCGGTCTTCACAGTGGAAAACACAAAAACCATGCCAAAAATTGCTAGGCACAGGAATGTGGGAAGGGAGGACCTTGAGATAATCACTATCACTAGAGGGGTAGTGCTGGACAGGCTAATGGGACTCAAGGTAGGCAAGTCCCCTGGTCCTGATGAAATGCATCCCAGGGTATTAAAAGAGATGGTGGAAGTTATAGCAGTTGCATTCGTTATAATCTACCAAAATTCTCTGGACTCTGGGGAGGTACCAGTGGATTGGAAAGCAGCTAATGTAACGCCTCTGTTTAAAAAAGCGGGCAGACAAAAGGCAGGTAACTAAAAGCCGGTTAGTTTAACATCTGTAGTGGGGAAAATGCTTGAAGCTATCATTAAGGAAGAAATAGCGGGACATCGAGATAGGAATAGTGCAATCAAGCAGACGCAACATGGATTCATGAAGGGGAAATCATGTTTAACTAATTTACTGGAATTCTTTGAGGATATAACGAGCATGGTGGATAGAGGTGTACCGATGGATGTGGTGTATTTAGATTTCCAAAAGACATTCGATAAGGTGCCACACAAAAGGTTACTGCAGAAGATAAAGGTACGCGGAGTCAGAGGAAATGTATTAGCATGGATCGAAAATTGGCTGGCTAACAGAAAGCAGAGAATCGGGATAAATGGGTCCTTTTCGGGTTGGAAATCGGTGGTTAGTGGTGTGCCACAGGGATCGGTGCTGGGACCACAACTGTTTACAATATACATAGATGACCTGGAAGAGGGGACAGAGTATAGTGTAACAAAATTTGCAGATGACACAAAGGTTAGTGGGAAAGCGGGTTGTGTAGAGGACACAGAGAGGCTGCAAAGAGATTTAGATAGGTTAAGCGAATGGGCTAAGGTTTGGCAGATGGAATACAATGTCGGAAAATGTGAGGTCATCAACCTTGGAAAAAAAACAGTAAAAGGGAATATTATTTGAATGGGGAGAAATTACAACATGCTGCGGTGCAGAGGGACCTGGGGGTCCTTGTGCATGAATCCCAAAAAGTTTGTTTGCAGGTGCAGCAGGTAATCAGGAAGGCGAATGGAATGTTGGCCTTCATTGCGAGAGGGATGGAGTACAAAAGCAGGGAGGTCCTACTGGTGAGGTGTATTGGTGAGGCCGTACCTGGAGTACTGCGTGCAGTTTTGGTCACCTTACTTAAGGAAGGATATACTAGCTTTGGAGGGTGTACAGAGACGATTCACTAGGCTGATTCCGGAGATGAGGAGGTTACCTTATGATGATAGATTGAGTAGACTGGGTCTTTACTCGTTGGAGTTCAGAAGGATGAGGGGTGATCTTATAGAAACATTTAAAATAATGAAAGGGATAGACAAGATAGAGGCAGAGAGGTTGTTTCCACTGGTCGGGGAGACTAGAACTAGGGGGCACAGCCTCAAAATACGGGGGAGCCAATTTAAAAGTTGAGAAGGGATTTCTTCTCCCAGAGGGTTGTGACTCTGTGGAATTCTCTGCCCAAGGAAGCAGTTGAGGCTAGCTCATTGAATGTATTCAAGTCACAGATAGATAGATTTTTAACCAATCAGGGAGTTAAGGGTTATGGGGAGCAGACGGATAAGTGGAGCTGAGTCCACGGCCAGATCAGCCATGATCTTGTTGAATGGCGGAGCAGGCTCGAGGGGCTAGATGGCCTACTCCTGTTCCTAATTCTTATGTTCTTATGTTCTCAATCTTCCTCGTCGGCATGCTCCACCTCACAATCAACAAGCTCCCAGCTGGAGTGGAACTAAACTACAGAACCAGTGGGAAGCTGTTTAACCTACGCCGCCTCCAGGCCAGGTCCAAGATCACTCCAACCTCTGTCATTGAGCTGCAGTATGCGGACAACGCCTGCGTCTGTGCACTTTCAGAGGCTGAACTCCAGGATATAGTCAATGTATTCACTGAGGCATATGAAAACATGGGCCTTACGCTTAACATCCGCAAGACAAAGGTCCTTCACCAGCCTGTCACCGCCGCACAGTATCCTGGCAGCAGACATAAGACCCTGCTAACCCCTTTAGACACTTGTAACCCCAGCCACGATGTCATCAGTCTGAGCTTGCATGGCAGCACACAGACATTAGGTTGCTTCTGTTGGTTCTGCAATCCTGGAAATCATGGGCTTCAAGCCCCATGCAATGTTGGAGCCGGGAAGGGCAGATCGCTCTCCCCGTGCCTGATTTTGTGCTTAATCAAATTTCGCCCACATCTTTAATGGCCAATTTCCATGTTGTGTCACACCAGTGAACATCATATTTCCTCCCATATGCACTATAGATGTTCAGGTTGGCCTGTCGGCCATGCTACAATTTGGCAAGGTGCCACAGCAATTCCTTCTCCCCTCCCCCACCCCCCCAATCTGAGGCAGGCATCAGAGTAATTCCAAAATGGCCTCAGCTCTAATTATTTTAAATATTCAGACACTGGGAAAATGGCTGGGATTAGAGTGCAGATAAGGGACTGATGGATAATCAGCCCTGCCAAAGATCTGCCATTATTGTGGCTAAACAGAAAATCTGCCCTGTTATATTTCAGAAAGCTATTGAAACCAGGTTAAACCAGTTCTTTCACTAAACTTAAACTGTAAGGAGCGAAGGCAGTCCATCGACAGGAATACAGAAATATTCTTTGAACAAAGATTAATAAAGATCTGTGGTGTGATTGGATACAGTTACTTGAAATGTAAATGGAGATTGTAAAATGTTGATCGTGAGAAAACACTGATAATTTTACTTGAAGTTGCACCTCAGCACCGCATAGTATTTAACATTACTGTATTTCAAAATGATCTACTTCAGCCGTCTACAGCAATTAGTCCTTATAAAATTATGTTTTAATTTTAGAGAGATCTGAGAGGTTATTTTCTGACATTGTGCTCCTGGTAGCGAGTCTCACCTGCAAGGAACGCAAAATGGAATCTATTCCGAGTGACTCGCTTTGTAAATAAAAAATAATATGTAAACGTTTTAAATTGCCTGCTGATTAGAATGGCAATGACAATTTCCAGTGCACTACGTGCATATCTCTGTCACCCACCACAGCAACAAAAACTTGTATTTATATAGCGCCTTTAAAGTAGTAAAACGTTCTAAGGCGCTTCACAGGAGAGTTACAAGACAAAAAGTTGACACCGAACCACATAAGAAATTGGAGCAGATGACCAAAAGTTTGGTCAAAGAGGTAGGTTTGCAGAAAGTGATGGCCTCTCTGGAGCAATACCACCCATCCCCCCCATGAAAAATCTGTCTTCTGTTTTCTTTTAGAAAGGACCTGTGAAATTAAAAAATGACTTTTTCTTCAAGGATCCAGTCCACAGCCCAGACCTGGTCCCCCAGTGTGCTCCACTTTAAGTCAGCATACCATCCGCTACTCTTCTTCCAGACTAGGGTCAAGGAAACCCAGTCTGAGAGTCAACATCCCCTCAGCCATGCCCTCTCCGATGTTGGGGACAATTGTGATGTATGTAGCACTCAAATCACTGACTCCACACAGTCTGGTGTTGTAGTAACTGCTGTGATCTTAGTCCTTTATTGTGTAACTCCAGAGTGACTCACAGGTGTGGTGGGCAGCCTTTTATACTCTGTCTTGCAGGTACTTCCAGGTCTCCCACCACAGCGCCCTCTGTGGTGCCCCATTGTAACCATACATTTAATGTACCTGGACAATACATAACATCTCACTCCCCCCGCAGTTCCAAAAGCCATTGCCGGTAACCTCGGCCTTGTTCATCCTGGTTGACTTGTGAGTGTGAGTCCATGACCATCCACTTCCCTCTTCTCTCCCATGTAGAGATTATGCTTGTGATCCGGTGCAAACATGTGGTATTTGCAGTCCTTACATGGGTGATGAAGTACACGAGCATAACCTCCAACAGAATGCAGGTATACATAGACAGTGCATTTGTATGGTACATATAGATGCATTGAAGAATTACAATAACAGGTTGCAGGTACACTGAACAGTTATTTAATCCCAGCTCCACTGGGTGAGGCACGGTGGCGGCATACAGCGCCTTTTTGCCGAGGTAATGGGCTGCGCTGAGACAGGGTATCGCAACTAGTGCATTGCCTCTGTTCACAGAAAGTAGTCGCCTTTGCGGCTCATCTGCCGCCGCTGAACCATAGCATGAATCACATAAAATCGGCAATCGCATTGGTCCATTTGTCATGTTAGTCACAGAACCATTAACCCTTTTACTTGTACCTTGTAAATCACCCATCATTTTAAACACAGTAATCATTTCAGCATCAAAATATTAACTCCTGTCTTAAATCACGTCATCGTACAAATCACATTACTCATTTAGACTCGCTCTTGCCTTACAAAAGTCTCTTTGTGAGGTGTAAGGCCCTTTTAAGGCTCCCGGATACATTTCCCTTTTAAGACGCCATCTTGTTGTTCCCATGAGGCTTCAACTGGGCGCTGCCATTTTAGTTGCTCTGCTTGCCTTTCTCTGCAGACTTCTGCTGCCACGAGGCTCGCCACCATCTTGAGCTCGCTGTGCCCCTTTACCTTGAAACAACTCCACCAACAGTAGCAGCCGATTACAGAAAAGGAGGTTCCAAGCCAAAAGAGATGTAGCGTGCCTGAAGAAATAGTACAGAAAAGGCGTAGGTTAAATGTTCATTTTGTTGAGGAGGAGCTTCCTGCAATTACTGAACCAATTGAGGATGTGAGTGGCTTGACTGTACTGCTGAGCGAGTTTGAGAAGAACAATTGTGCTGAAACCGAAACCGCGGGCTGCTTGGGTGTCCTTGATCACTCGCACCTCAGAGATCTGCCCGTACCTGGAGAACACTTCTTCCAGGGCCTGCTCGTCTGTGTCGAGATTTAGACCGCCGATGAACAGCTTTCCTTCTCCGGACCCTTTTGCAAAGTCAGTTTCCCTGCTGAACTCTAGCCGACTGCTGCCTACCAGTTTGCTCTCGACTCTCTCTCGGGACCCACCACACTTCGACCGCACCCGGGAGCCACAACGTACCGGCCCCTGCACCACCGCATCCTCCGGAGCCGGCCTCTGCCTGCAGGCCGATGGTGCCTGCTGGAGCAGCCCGTCGAAGCCCTTCTTTCTCCTCCAGCTCAGTCGGCGCTGCTCTCTGGGAACCCGGGGGACAGCGGTCTGTGGAGGAATGAAGTCTTCCCAGCACCCACGGACCTTCTCCATCCACCTCCTGCAGAATAGCATCGGCCCATTGCCTGCAATGATCCACAAAGGTAAACCGTGCGTCTCACCCCCGTGAGATACCTGCACATCCGTTCTGCCAAGAACAGGTATCAGTTCCTTGGTGCAGGTGCGCAGCTTCACCGTGACCGGGACCAGCTTGGGTCGTGCAGCTGGGTTGATCTGCCATCTCCTCAGCCACACGGTGAGTCATGTTTCTTTTGCACATACTCTGAAGGTGGCCTTTTGTGTGGCAAGTATTGCACATATGCTCCACAAATCTGCACCGGTGAGCCCCATGGCTTCCTCCGTAGTGCCAGCATGGTGCTACTCGATTAGCCCCCCTCGGCGAACTCTGAGTTGCAGGATCCCGAGGTCCATGCTCTCTGCCCTGGGCAGAGCCATGTTCTGCAGTTTTGTCCATGACGGGCGCTATCCTGCGGACAGTGCCTGCCAGGTTCGAGACTGTGTGGATCATCTGCTTGGTGCTGCAAGTCGAGGTTATAAATGCCCAGCTGATGGTGATGGCTTGCTTCGGGGTGACCGTAGGTTCAGTGGATAGCAGCTTGTGAAGGAGACCTTCATGGCCAATCCCCATAACAAAAACGTCTCGCAACGCCTCGCCAAGGTGTGTGCCAAAATCACACAGCGCCGTGAGTCTCCTGAGGTCCGCAGCATATTTGGTGACATCCTGGCCCTCAGCTCTGCAATGGTGGTAGAATTTGTGCCTGGCCATGAGGATGCTCTCCTTCGGTTTCAGTTGGTCACGAATGAGTTCAATCAGCTCCTCATATGACTTGTCTTTGGCGCTCACGGGTGCCAGCACATCCCTGACAAGACAGTAAACCTCATCGCCACAAATGGACAGCAATATCGCCTTAAGCTTCTCTCTTAGTGCGTTCGTGTCCTCCGTCAGGTCGTATGCTATAAAGTAGAAACACGAGCCTTTCCGTAAAGGCCTCCCAATCATTACCCACTGCAAAATCCTTTAGCGAGCCCAGAGTAACAATGGTTGTGTGAAGCTCGTCCGTGTCCTCATCGCCAATGTGATGTAAGTAGCACTCAAATCACTGACTTCACATAGTCTAGTGTTGTAGTAACTGCTGTGACCTTAGTCCTTTATTGTGTAACTCCAGAGTGACTCCCAGGTGTGGTGGGCAGCCTTTTATACTCTGTCTTGTAGGTACTTCCAGGTCTCCCACCACAGCGTCCTCTGTGGCGCCCCATTGTAACCATACATTTAATGTACCTGGACAATACATAACAACAATGTTTGGTGTGGTTAGAGGTTCTGTCTCTAACAGGGCCCTGCCGAAATTGGGCACAGAAATTTGAACACTGTGACAAAATTCTGAACTAATTTATGGCCCTTCCCTTACATTGAGAGCACACTGAAAGGACCACAGAAGTTTAGGGCTCGAACTCCAAACTGCAGTGACTCCAAACTGCAGAACCAACTAGGGGGGAGGCCATCTTAGACTGGGTGTTGTGTAATGAGAGAGGATTAATTAGCAATCTCGTTGTGCGAGGCCCCTTGGGGAAGAGTGACCATAATATGCATTAGGATGGAGAATGAAACAGTTAATTCAGAGACCATGGTCCAGAACTTAAAGAAGGCTAACTTTGAAGGCATGAGGTGTGAATTGGCTAGGATAGATTGGCGAATGATACTTAAGGGGTTGACTGTGGATGGGTAATGGCAGACATTTAGAGACCGCATGGATGAACTACAACAATTGTACATTCCTGTCTGGCGTAAAAATAAAAAAGGGAAGGTGGCTCAACCGTGGCTATCAAGGGAAATCAGGGATAGTATTAAAGCCAAGGAAGTGGCATACAAATTGGCCAGAAATAGCAGCGAACCCGGGTACTGGGAGAAATTTAGAACTCAGCAGAGGATGACAAAGGGTTTGATTAGGGCAGGAAAATGGAGTACGAGAAGAAGCTTGCAGTGAACATTAAGACGGATTGCAAAAGTTTCTATAGATATGTAAAGAGAAAAAGGTTAGCAAAGACAAACGTAGGTCCCCTGCAGGCAGAATCAGGGGAAGTCATAACGGGGAACAAAGAAATGGCAGACCAATTGAACAAGTACTTTGGTTCGGTATTCACTAAGGAGGACACAAACAACCTTCCAGATATAAAAGGGGTCAGAGGGTCTAGTAAGGAGGAGGAACTGAGGGAAATCCTTATTAGTCGAGAAATTGTGTTGGGGAAATTGATGGGATTGAAGGCCGATAAATCCCCAGGGCCTGATGGACTGCATCCCAGAGTACTTAAGGAGGTGGCCTTGGAAATAGCGGATGCATTGACAGTCATTTTCCAACATTCCATTGACTCTGGATCAGTTCCTATCGAGTGGAGGGTAGCCAATGTAACCCCACTTTTTAAAAAAGGAGGGAGAGAGAATACAGGGAATTATAGACCGGTCAGCCTGACCTCAGTATTGGGTAAAATGATGGAATCAATTATTAAGGATGTCATAGCAGCGCATTTGAAAAGAGGTGACATGATAGATCCAAGTCAACATGGATTTGTGAAAGGGAAATCATGCTTGACAAATCTTCTGGAATTTTTTGAGGATGTTTCCAATAGAGTGGACAAGGCAGAATCAGTTGATGTGGTATATTTGGACTTTCAGAAGGCTTTCGACAAGGTCCCACACAAGAGATTAATGTGCAAAGTTAAAGCACATGAAATTGGGGGTAGTGTGCTGACATGGATTGAGAACTGGTTGTCAGACAGGAAGCAAAGAGTAGGAGTAAATGGGGACTTTTCAGAATGGCAGGCAGTGACTAGTGGGTACCGCAAGGTTCTGTGCTGGGGCCCCAGCTGTTTACACTGTACATTAATGATTTAGACGAGGGGATTAAATGTAGTATCTCCAAATTTGCGGATGACACTAAATTGGGTGGCAGTGTGAGCTGCGAGGAGGATGCTATGAGGCTGCAGAGTGACTTGGATAGGTTAGGTGAGTGGGCAAATGCATGGCAGATGAAGTATAATGTGGATAAATGTGAGGTTATCCACTTTGGTGGTAAAAACAGAGAGACAGACTGTTATCTGAATGGTGACAGATTAGGAAAAGGGAAGGAGCAACGAGACCTGGGTGTCATGGTACATCAGTCATTGAAGGTTGGCATGCAGCTACAGCAGGCGGTTAAGAAAGCAAATGGCATGTTGGCCTTCATAGCGAGGGGATTTGAGTACAGGGGCAGGGAGGTGTTGCTACAATTGTACAGGGCCTTGGTGAGGCCACACCTGGAGTATTGTGTACAGTTTTGGTCTCCTAACTTGAGGAAGGACATTCTTGCTATTGAGGGAGTGCAGCGAAGGTTCACCAGACTGATTCCCGGGATGGCAGGACTGACATATGAAGAAAGATTGGATCAACTGGGCTTTTATACACTGGAGTTTCGAAGGATGAAAGGGGACCTCATAGAAATATATAAAATTCTGACGGGTTTAGACAGGTTAGATGCAGGAAGAATGTTCCCAATGTTGGGGAAGTCCAGAACCAGGGGTCACAGTCTAAGGATAAGGGGTAAGCCATTTAGGACCGAGATGAGGAGAAACTTCTTCACCCAGAGAGTGGTGAACCTGTGGAATTCTCTACCACAGAAAGTTGTTGAGGCCAATTCACTAAATATATTCAAAAGGGAGTTAGATGCAGTCCTTACTACTAGAAGGATCAAGGGGTATGGCGAGAAAGCAGGAATGGGGGACTGAAGTTGCATGTTCAGCCATGAACTCATTGAATGGCGGTGCAGGCTAGAAGGGCCGAATGGGCTACTCCTGCACCTATTTTCTCTGTTTCTATGTTTCTATGTCTCATGTTGATACGACATAGGAGGGTTGTTGACAAAAATCAATTTCAGTATTAAAGGAACAGAACAGCCTGAATAGGATATTGGGTAAAGGGCATTAAACAGGGAATCGTGCCTAATTGAACACTTCCATCAGTAATTTAATCAGGGGTGCCCCCTCCCTGCCACCGCCCCCCCCCCCCCCCACCCCTGCAGGGTCAGTGTTAGGAACATTGGGCTAGATTTTCCACCACATCACCCATTTATGGCCCATATATGGCCCAAAACGGACCTCTATCGCCCATTTTAAGCAAAAAGTGGAAACTAGGCCCAAAATAGCGCCCGAAAAACAGGTGCCTAAGTTTCCACTTTGATCACCGAGAAGATCGCCGAAATTATAGCCCACTCAAGGCCCATCCCATGTTTCAGCATCCAGCATGCACTTCGCTGGGCCGATGCAAGGCCCAAAAGAATGCTGAGAAATAGGTACTTTTTCTGGGCCTAAGATAAGGAAAATAGGCACTACGGACGCCATTTTGACTTCAATGGAAGGGGAGAGGATTAGTTGTGATTTAATTAGAGAGCTAGTTGTACTCAGAATTTTGGGACAGGGAATATAAATAGTTATTATTACGTTATTCTTAGTAAATAGGTTTTATATATTAGAATTTATTAGAAGGTTTTATATATATTTCATATATTGAATTTATTAAATAGCTTTTACATAGTGAAGTTATTTACTGATATTATTGGTGCCTATCAAACTGACTGGTAAACAGTGTATATAGTACACAGAGTGCAGAGTACAGTGATTAGATATTGTTGAGAGATTATTAAAATTACACATCAGCACACTACACACAGCTCCATTTGACAGGTGACTGAAGCTCTTTACGCTCGTGGAGGGACTTCATGAGCTTCACAATGACCAGGGAGGGACAGACCGTGAGTACTTTTCGGTTTCCATAGAATAGCAGACTTCCCCAAGGTGCAGGGAGCAATATACTGTATGCATATTGCCCTCAAAGCACCCTGAAATAGCACGGAGGTGTTTCGTAACAGAAAGGAGTTCCACTTGCTAAATGTGGACATTTTTTATGTTGATTTACAGTTAGGGTTAATCAATAGTTTCAATTGCTTGGGGTGTCGTTTAGGTCTTGCCTGCAATGGCCTATCATCAGAATTTATACTAATTTTATAAAGTTTAGTGTTACTGAAGTGTTACTAAAGTACTCGTATATTAAAAGAATAAACAGATATGGAATAACATCTGTATAGTTGATAACTAATGTAACTAAGTGGGAAGACACACACAATTTATTGAATTAACAAAAACGAAAATAAGAATGGAAAAACTATCCCTCACTAAGGAGGACACAAACAACCTTCCAGATATAAAAGGAGTCAGAGGGTCTAGTAAGAAGGAGGAACTGAGGAAAATCCTTATTAGTCGGGAAATTGTGTTGGGGAAATTGATGGGATTGAAGGCCGATAAATCCCCAGGGACTGATGGTCTGTATCCCAGAGTACTTAAGGAGGTGGCCTTGGAAATTGCGGATGCATTGACAGTCATTTTCCAACATTCCATAGACTATGGATCAGTTCCCATGGAGTGGAGGGTAGCCAATGTAACCCCACTTTTAAAAAAAAGAGGGAGAGAGAAAACAGGTAATTATAGACCGGTCAGCCTGACATCGGTAATGGGTAAAATGATGGAATCAATTATTAAGGATGTCATAGCAGCGCACTTGGAAAGAGGTGATATGATAAGTCCAAGTCAGCATGGATTTGTGAAAGGGAAATCATGCTTGACAAATCTTCTGGAATTTTTTGAGGATGTTTCCAGTAGCGTGGATAAGGGAGAACCAGTTGATGTGGTGTATTTGGACTTTCAGAAAGTTTTCGACAAGGTTCCACACAAAAGATTAATGTGCAAAGTTAAAGCACATGGGATTGGGGATAGTGTGCTGATGTGGATTGAGAACTGGTTGGCAGACAGGAAGCAAAGAGTAGGAGTAAATGGGTACTTTTCAGAATGGCAGGCAGTGACGAGTGGGGTTCTGTGCTGGGGCCCCAGCTGTTTACATTGTACATTAATGATTTAGACGAGGGGATTAAATGTAGTATCTCCAAATTTGTGGATGACACTAAGTTGGGTGGCAGTGTGAGCTGCGAGGAGGATGCTATGAGGCTGCAGAGTGACTTGGATAGGTTAGGTGAGTGGGCAAATGCATGGCAGACAAAATATAATGTGGATAAATGTAAGGTTATCCACTTTGGTGGTAAAAACAGAGAGACAGACTATTATCTGAATGGTGACAGATTAGGAAAAGGGGAGGTGCAACGAGACCTGGGTGTCATGGTACATCAGTCATTGAAGGTTGGCATGCAGGTACAGCAGGTGGTTAAGAAAGCAAATGGCATGTTGGCCTTCATAGCGAGGGGATTTGAGTATAGGGGCAGGGACGTGTTACTACAGTTGTACATGGCCTTGGTGAGGCCACACCTGGAGTATTGTGTACAGTTTTGGTCTCCTAACTTGAGGAAGGACATTCTTGCTATTGAGGGAGTGCAGCGAAGGTTCACCAGACCGATTCTCGGGATGGCAGGACTGACATATCAAGAAAGACTGGATCAACTGGGCTTGTATTCACTGGAGTTCAGAAGAATGAGAGGGGATCTCATAGAAACGTTTAAAATTCTGATGGGTTTAGACAGGTTAGATGCAGGAAGAATGTTCCCAATGTTGGGGAAGTCCAGAACCAGGGGTCACAGTCTAAGGATAAGGGGTAAGCCATTTAGGACCGAGATGAAGAGAAACTTCTTCACCCAGAGAATTGTGAACCTGTGGAATTCTCTACCACAGAAAGTTGTTGAGGCCAATTCACTAAATATATTCAAAAAAGAGTTAGATGTCGTCCTTACTACTCGGGGGAATCAAGGGGTATGGTGAGAAAGCAGGAATGGGGTACTGAAGTTGCATGTTCAGCCATTGAATGGCAGTGCAGGCTCGAAGGACCGAATGGCCTACTCCTGCACCTATTTTCTATGTTTCTGTGTTAACCCCCCGCCCCCCACCCCCCGCACCAACCTACCCTTCCCTCAAATACACAAAAATCTTAACAGTTAACAATTAACAATTTACAATTAACCTTTAACAACTAACAAAAGTAACAAAACAGGAACAAGAACAATTGAACAAGTGAACAAACTTTGTGAAAAAACGCCCCCCTCTCCACCTGCAGCCACGTTTCCCTCCAGGTCCAGTCCCACCCCGTGTTTGTACCCCAACCACCATTTTGGTCTACGCAGACCGACACTAAGACGTCGTGCAGAGTGGGATGTCAAGACTTCCTGCTGTGGTGGAGGGGACGGAGTGGATGCGGAAGCCTGAAGCTCCACTTCCGAGTCAGGAAGAACTGGGTCCTCCATACTCACTTGCATGCTCAGGATCTCACTGCGAGCAGACACGACACCTTGGGGTGCAGCGCCGTGTCCAGCCAGCAACGCATGCCGTAGGGCATTGGTTGCGGCAGTCTGCTGCCGAATGGCCTCCAAGGTCTCCCCTGCAGTCTGTGCTTGCTCGGATGATCAATTGGAGAAGTTCGTGCAGAACTCACTCCAGCATGCTGGAAACTGGCTCCAGTTCGCGGAGAACTGGCTCCAGCTCGCAGAGAATCCCACGAACCCCTGGATAAGGTCGCGACCAATCACGACCGTCTCCCTGCACAGGGAAATCAAGCTCTCTGTCTGGCCCTCCATGGTAGGTAATTGCTCACTATGCTGACCGGACCTCCATGGGGTTGGTGTTTGCAAAATGACGCGCCTTGGCGTCGCCACCTGCACACCGCTTGGTCCCAGTGCTTCTTCCATCTCAATCGAGATGGCTGCAGGTTGTACCCCCCACAAAAAAAATCTCATCCTCCTCCTCCTCCTGCTCCTCCTCCTCGTCCTCCGCTGTCTCATCCTCCTGTGAGCTGCTTGAGGTGTCTATTACATTTTGAGATGTCTCTGTTACCGAGCACTGCTCAATAGACACTTGACCTTAGAAAGATGAATGAAAGTTCTAAACAACTTATTACATATTAATATATTTCAATATTTCAATATCAATATCAATATTTCAATATTTCAATAACCCAAAACATTGCAATACTTTGCAAAACCACATATGCACAAGGGTTCATCAGGGTTAACATGGCCTCATTCGTAGATCAGACTACATCTAAATTATTGAATTATAATTGTATAACATGAAATGCATAACTACGATATTTTTCGTATGTATTTAGTAATGTTTGATACATTGCACATTTCCCATTACCCACCAGACTCAAGGGTGGACTCGGCCATGCCACGAGTTGTGAGCAAACGGCTTTCAGGCCCCACCAAGGCCACCGCAAGCTCCTCGTATGAATTAAGTGTGTGCACTGTCATGGAGCCGCCACCCGTCCTCCTTTGCTCCGCGCAGTTCATACTGATCTTTTTCTGTAAATGATAATTTAACATTGCACGGCATAAGCTACTGTACTTGACAATAAACATTGAAGACTGATTTAAATGTTCAATTATTACATAACATCGTCGTGCATATGAATAATTTTTAATATTATTCTAATTATAAACAGCAAGTAAATAATACATATGTGTGATTTTAAATATGACTTTTAAATATCTTTTAAATATTAAAATGCAACTTACTCTGGTAGCTGCATATGAATAATTTTTAATACTATAATATGCAACTTAGTATTAGGGTGAATAAATGTAATTGTTAATGTAATTTTATTTTTAATTTAATGTAGTTTTTAAATTAATGTTATTACTTCACATTATAAATAAATAACATTGAGGATTTTGTTTGCAATTTATAAACATCAAGTAAATAATACATAATAATAATTTATAAACAAAGTAAATAATACATATGTGTGATTTTAAATATGACTTTTAAGTATGTTTTAAAGACATATAAAATCATACTTACTTTGGCAGCTGCCAGCAGACTGTTCCATCTCTTGCGGCACTGCTCAGCCATCTGCACCTCATTTAATGCCGATGTGACGACATCGGCAATCTCCAGCCAGATCCGTCTGTAGGCATGGGGTGGACATTTCCCATGGCCACCTCATGTCAAGTCCTCCCACCTTGTACAAACCTCATTTACAAAGGCCTCGATGGCCTCCTCACTAAAGGCTTTTGCCCTTTGCCTCTCTATCTCCCTTGTTTTTGGTGTTTCCATTGTTGATTGTTAAAGCAAATTAGCAAAATAGCAACTACTTCCTCTCTGCTTCCTCGATGCCTCTCTCCTTCTCTCCTTCTCGCTCTCCCACTCTGCGGCCCTCCCTGTCCTTCTGAGCATGTGCAATGACCCATGAACTCTCTAAATGTGGCAAAAGAAATCTACCCCCCAAAAAAATCTCACACATGCGGGCAATAGCGTTGCTAGGGAAGCTTTTTTTTTGGACTTCTGTTTGACTTCCCCTTTTTTTGGCTGATTGTGAGATCGCTAAGAAATCAGATTGCCCATTTGACATCGTTGGGGTAAGGCGAGTGGAAAATCGCAAAAAAAAATGGGCCTTATGCCGGTGATCAGCACAGGTGATACATCAGACATCGCTGAAATAAGGTCCATTTTTTGGGGCCTTAGCCACCGAGTGGAAAGTCTAGCCCATTGCTTTTCTCTTTTGATTTGGCGGAGCAGGCTCGAGGGGCTAAATGGCCTACTTCTCCTTCTATTACCTAAGTACTTGGATGTGGGGCACAATAGCACAATTTGCAGATGACACCACAATAAGTAGCACTGTAAGGGGCCGAAATTGCCCAGCATCTGAAACAAGTCGTACCTACCACTCTTGAAGTGTCCTGGCTGCCCCAATGCATGGGGTGGCCAAACCGGAGAAATTCAGCATTTGTGCTTTTTTTTGGAGCAGGGCGGAAGTGGCCTCATCATCGGGGCGGAAGTGGGGGCGGGGCAGAGTGACCGTCACTAGCGGGGCGGATCGGAGTAGCCGACGCTTGAAGTCCTTAGCGCCATGCTAATGACGTCATCGTGCTGGCGCGTCACAACGTCCCTCCCCATCAGTTAAAGGGGGGGACCGCTGCGAACTCTGCAGCCACTTTCGTGGCAAACAGTGGGCCACCAGGGAGTGTTTCGGCCGAGCCAACGGCCTGGCACCCAAGAGGGGGTGCCAGGCTGCCTGTTGGCGGCCCAGCCGAACCGATGGCCATGATTGTCAGCCCGACCTGGCAGTTGGCCACCAAAACCAAATAATGTGGCTTCGCCGACAGCATCACCTCCCATTTAACGGAGGCCGCTTCACCAAGCCACACAAAGGGTACCGACAGCAAAAACTGTCGGGGGCACCGACTGGCAGCAGTGCCATTCCTGCGGGGCAATACTGGGAAAGGGAAAATTTCCCGCGGGGCAATTTCGGGAAGGGATCGCCGCTGGTCGATAAGTGGTCGGCGCGTGCACACCGCGGCAGGAAAGCGGGCGGAGTGGTCCCCTACACCGTTCCAAACCTGAGGAAGGGCAATTAAAAAAATGGCAGCACCTCCGCGAAGACTCAGTGGACAGTCCGCACCACGGGCCTTATAGAAAGGGGCAATTCTGGCCCTTAAGTGACTTCAGGAGCACATAGACAGGTTAGTAGATTGAGCAGATAGATATCAGGTGGAATGTAATGTGGAGAAATATTTGGGTGGAAGAATAAGCAGGATAAATATATATTAAATGGCAAGACCTGAAAAGGTGTAGAAGAGAAGAGATTTAAGGGTTTAGATACTCAAATTATTAACATTGGAAGGACAAGTTGATAAATCTGCAAAGAAAAATCCTAGTGTTTTTTATCAGTTAAAGATGCTATATGAATGCAAACTGTTGTTGAAGCTAAATCTATACAAGTCATAGGTTAGGTTGCACAGTTCGAATATTGGCCTAAAAATTCAACTGCGACACGAAATTGCCGGTGTCACCGCGGCCTCGGGTTAAGGGCTGCCGAAAATGGTGACATCGGTAGGAGTGAAAGATTGGCGCTGGGGACTAAAGATTATTAGTTCAGCGCTGAACGAACTGTGTAATGCTCTCCTAGTATCGTTAGTCCCTGCACCAGTCTCTAATGTGACATCCAGAAGCGGCGTTGCATCTTCCATTAGTCTCTGGAAGTGTTTCGCTTGGCGTTATGGGATATTAAAAGCATTGTCATTTGCTTAAAAGGGCAATGCCTTTAGAACTGACAAAAATACAAATGAAGTAAAAGAATGCAGTTTTCAACCCTTACAGTTCTACGGCCTTTTTACAAAATTTAACAATTGAAAACAAATTCTCAAATGGGAGTCTTCAGCTCTTAAATCTGAATTCCCTTCTGTACCTCAAAAAATGGGAAAATGCTTCAGCACTAATACAAATGGCTAAGCAGGCAAGGGCTCGCACGTACCTAGGGGCTCGCACCCAGCACTCCAGGTTTATGAAGGGGGTCAACATTGCAAGACAGGTCCTCTACTCACAGGGGCCAGATGATGCTTCAAAAAGAACGATGTGGGTCCACGTCACCGAGGCTGTCACTGCTGCAGTGTCACCCCCACCACCTGGTTCCAGTGATCAAAGAAGCTTCATGACCTCAGACCAGTGGTCAAGGTCAGTGAATGTATCTTCCATAAGAACATAAGAACTAGGAGCAAGTGTAGGCCATACGGCAGCTTGAGACTGCTCCGCCATTCAATAAGATCATGGCTGATCTAATCTTTGCCTCAACTCCACTTTCCTGCCTGTTCCCCATAACCCTTGACTCCCCTATAGTTCAAGAATCTGTCTATCTCAGCCTTGAATATATTCAATGACTCATAAGAATTAAGAACAGGAGTAGGCCATCTAGCCCCTCGAGCCTGCTCCACCATTCAACAAGATCATGGCTGATCTGGCCGTGGACTCAGTTCCACTTACCCGCCCGCTCCCCGTAACCCTTAATTCCCTTATTGGTTAAACATCTATCTATCTGTGATTTGAATACATTCAATGAGCTTAGCTTCAACTGCTTCCTTGGGCAGAGAATTCCACAGATTCACAACCCTCTGGGAGAAGAAATTCCTTCTCAACTCGGTTTTAAATTGGCTCCCCCGTATTTTGAGGCTGTGCCTCCTAGTTCTAGTCTCCCCGACCAGTGGAAACAACCTCTCTGCCTCTATCTTGTCTATCCCTTTCATTATTTTAAATGTTTCTGTAAGATCACCACTCATCCTTCTGAACTCCAACGAGTAAAGACCCAGTCTGCTCAATCTATCATCATAAGGTAACCCTCTCATCTCCGGAATCAGCCTAGTGAATCGTCTTTGTGCCCCCTCCAAAGCTAGTATATCCTTCCTTAAGTAAGGTGACCAAAACTGCACGCAGTACTCCAGGTGCGGCCTCACTAATACCCTATACAGTTGCAGCAGGACCTCCCTGCTTTTGTACTCCATCCCTCTCACAATGAAGGTCAACATTCCATTCGCCTTCCTGATTACTTGCTGCACCTGCAAACTAACTTTTTGGGATTCATGCACAAGGAGGTACGCTCGCGGCCTTCCGCGAGAGGTGGGCACCGGAGGGACTGGAGTGCATCATCATGCCCGGCAACCAAATTTTAATTTGATTTTACGTTTTTTAAGTTTAATTTGTTTTCATTGCCGGTGATTTTAGTGTCCCCCTTCCCTTTTATAGGGGGCACTGGGGAAAATTGTGATTTTAGTGCCCAAAAAAAACCCCAAAAAAAGAAAAACACAAAAAAAAACAAAAAAAAAAAAAGGGGGGGGAAAAAAAAGGGCCTTGTAAATGTCTGGAGTGTCACCCAGGTCGGGTGGCACCGTTTAATGTTTTATGTTTTGCAGGTGAACTCCAAAAAGAGTTTCATGCACAAGGAGGTACGCTCGCGGCCTTCCGCGAGAGGTGGGCACCGGAGGGACTGGAGTGCATCATCACGCCCGGCAACCAAATTTTAACTTGATTTTACGTTTTTTAAGTTTAATTTGTTTTCATTGCCGGTGATTTTAGTGTCCCCCTTCCCTTTTATAGGGGGCACTGGGGAAAATTGTGAATTTAGTGCCCAAAAAAAAACCAAAAAAAGAAAAAATAAATAACAAAAAAAAAAGGGGGGAAAAAAAAAAGGGCCTTGTAAATGTCTGGAGTGTCACCCAGGTCGGGTGGCACAGTTTAATGTTTTTATGTTTTGCAGGTGAACTCCAAAAAGAGTTTCATGCACAAGGAATCACGCCCGGCAACCAAATTTTAATTTGATATTACGTTTTTAAGTTTAATTTGTTTTAATTGCCGGTGCTTTTAGTGTCCCCCTTCCCTTTTATAGGGGGCACATGGGAAAATTGTGATTTTAGTGCCCAAAAAAAAAACCAAAAAAAGAAAAACACAAAAAAAAAAGGGGGGAAAAAAAAAGGGCCTTGTAAATGTCTGGAGTGTCACCCAGGTCGGGTGGCACCGTTTAATGTTTTATGTTTTGCAGGTGAACTCCAAAAAGAGTTTCATGCACAAGGAGGTACGCTCGCGGCCTTCCGCGAGAGGTGGGCACCGGAGGGACTGGAGTGCATCATCACGCCCGGCAACCAAATTTTAATTTGATTTTACGTTGTTTAAGTTTAATTTGTTTTAATTGCCGGTGCTTTTAGTGTCCCCCTTCCCTTTTATAGGGGGCACTGGGGAAAATTGTGATTTTAGTGCCCAAAAAAAAAAAAAAAAAAAAAAAACACAAAAAAAAAAGGGGGGAAAAAAAGGGCCTTGTAAATGTCTGGAGTGTCACCCAGGTCGGGTGGCACCGTTTAATGTTTTATGTTTTGCAGGTGAACTCCAAAAAGAGTTTCATGCACAAGGACCAATCGTGGAGCAGTGGAGGCGTGTCCTGCACAGTTGGAGCTGAGCTGCAGAGAGGAGAGCAGCTATCAACTTTTGCTCCTGCCTGGAAGGCCTGAGAACAGCCCAGGAAGAGAAGGAAGGAAGGGGCTTCACCACCAACTTTCACCCAGAGGGAGAGGAGGAGAACAGAAAACATTTATCAACTTTTTACCATTTCTGCAAAGAGTTGGAGAGAGGGGGAAAAACCAACAACATCCAGTGTGGAAGGAGGGAGACTCTACATCTTCTACAGGTGGGTGTGGGTGCATTTCCCAAACAGACTTTGTTGTATCGGTGGGGGGAGGAAAGAAGACCACTGAGGGCCGGAACATCGCGGGGGGTGTGTGTGTGTGTGGTAGTGTGTGTGGGGGCCTTGCTTACAACTAGGCCCCCCCCACAATTGGAACCCCCCCCAATTGCCTAGCCTGGGATAGCTGGAGCTACCAGGCTGAAGCTTTTTCTCATTTACCCTATTAACATCGTTAGGAGTGTGTGCCTGGTGGCTCTAGCTGCCCCAGGTGAAGACGTCTTCTCCCCCCACCTGAAGACCCACCCCAAGGACTGTGTTTTTTGTGTTTTGCCATCTGGGGAGTGCACCCACCCACAGCTGTGAGGGGAGACCTGCCCTCGCAGTTCCCCCCCCCTTCCCACCCCCCTCTCTCTTTCTCTGTTACTCTGTTTCTCCCCTCTCTCTCTGAGGCCCCTTTCTCCTAATTTAAAAAAAAACAATTAAGACACTGAGCAGAGGGAACAAGGCCCCTCCCCAATCATTAACAAGGGGAGAGGTGTGCCTCTTTCAGAGCTCCCTCTGTTCAAACACCAACGAGGCTAATAAAGACCATTAAGGCCTGTGACTTTGGGGTGGGTGTAGCCCTTAAAGGGACCCCGTGATGGCGACCCCATCCACGCCGGTGGCAGGGCCAGCGAAGACATATGCGCAGGTGGCAACCGCTTCCACGGCAGCTCCTGCGCCACCCGCTGCCCTGCCACCATTCAGACTCATTACGAAGAAACACGGGGTCAAGAGCTACACTCACCCCACAATGAGCATCGAGGAGTGCGTGCGGGCGATGGCTGGGGTAGTCGGCCCCTCGGCCATTGTCGCAGCCTCCAAGATGTCTGGGAAGGCTGTGTTCTTCTTGGGGTCGGAGCGAGTGGTGTCCCTGGCCCTCGAAAGGGGGCTCACGGTGGGCGGGACGTTCCTGCCGGTGGATCCTCTCGAGGCCACCGCGCAGAGGGTCATCGTGTCGAACGTCCCGCCCTTTGTTCACGCTGAGCTCCTCCTCCCTCACCTACAACAACTGGGGGAGGTAAGGTCAGGGATCAACCCCATACCGCTCGGCCTCAGGGAGAACAGCCTGCGCCACGTGTTCTCCTTCCGCCGCCAGCTCTTTGTCCGGCTGGCGCGGGAGGACACGACGGAGGGAAATTTTAATGTGGTGCACGAGGGGACTGCCTACCGCGTCTTCTGGACGTCGGACGGCGTGCGGTGCCATGCCTGCAAGGAGGTGGGGCACGTTCGCAAGAACAGCCCCGCCTCCAAGGCCGCCAAACCACCGAAGGCAGCCAAGGCTGGCGCCGCCGCCACCCCTCCCTCTAGTTGCGTCCGCGTGCCGGGAGCCGTAGGTGCGTGGGCATCGTCGGAGGCCTTTGTTTTCAGGGCCCCCGGCGGGGGAGAGGGAGAGTGTCCGACCGGAAAGAAGGCGCGGAAGAAGGCAAAACATCCAGAGGCGGGTCCCCTCAGTGCGCCAGACAATTTGACCACCGCGCTCAGCCCAACCCAGTCACCGGCGAGCGCGGGATGCCCCGAGCCCGTGCCTGAGTCCTTGACCAATACCACAGAGGGGCTCGGGCGCGGGCAAGAAAAGGAAAAGCGGGGGGTGGTGCGGGAGGCCTCGGGGGAACAACATCCCTCCGCGGAGGGGGAACAACATCCCTCCGCGGAGGAGTCGGTGCCCGCCGCGTGTTCCGCGTCCCCCACCAGCGCCCCCAAGCTGTGCCGTAGGCGAGAGGAGTCTGTCCCCGGGGAGGGTGAGACAGTTGAGGCTGCCCAGCCTCAGCCTCCCGGGGATGGCGTGGAGGATCTGCCCGTCGAGGGGGGCGTGGGGACCGTGGAGGAAAGCATTGCCGCTGGGCCGGGCGTCGCGGGGACTGAGGCGGGCGGGGCCGAAAAGGCCGAACCTGAGCCCGCCCAGTCAATACCCAACCTCCCCCGGGATTTGCTCGACCCGGCAGAGAATGAAACAACTGATTTTAATGATACTGTACATGCTGGGCCGGGGGGTGGCAGCGGGGAGGGGGAGGAACACCCACCCTCGCCCCTTATTTTGGAGCTGGAGCACTTGGGGAGCCTGGGGATTTCCTATGGCCGGGTCTCTCCTTGTTCCCCGGCTCCTGGGGCGGAGGGGGAACCCCTTCCACTGTCGTTTCCCGACCCAGCACCATTTTTAAAAGAGCCCAGTGGGTACTCCTCTGCCGACGATCCTGGGGGTGGGATCGGGGCAGAGCCAGGGCCGGTTGGAGCGGCCGGTTCATTTGCCGTACCTTGTGCGGTCGATGGGCCGACTGCTGGCGGCCACCTCCCGGAGGAGGACGGGGACTCGGTGGGGGACGCGGGAGAAGAACTAGAGACCACCGCCAGCGAGGCGGTGGATCTGCTCTCGGCCGCCGCCGAGACCATCCTCATTCCTACAAAGGAACTCCGGGACTTTTTGGCCCAGAGCCGGGGTCGCCGCGACCAAGCCCGACTGGCCCTGGAAAAATGGTCCGAGCCACAGCTGATCAAGGCGTCCGTCCGCGCCGCCGTTAAAACCTTGGCCGCGGGCGGGCCCTTGACAAAGGAGCAGCACCTTGAGCTGCGCGAGCTCGAGGGACTCCTCGCTGGGCTGCGGAGGGAGCGGAGCTCAACAAAAGACTCCGCTCCCTCCCCCACAATAGGTTAAGGTAGAGGTTGCATTATGCTTTTGCCATGAAGATAACCATAGCCAGCCTCAACATCAACGGCGGCAGAGGGGCACGCCGTAGATTTGACAATTTTTCGCTCCTGCGGGAGGGGAAATATGCGGTGTGCTTCCTGCAAGAAACCCACACCGTTCCGGGAGACGAAGCCACGTGGCTCCTGGAATCGCAAGGAGAGCTCCGCATGAGCCACCTCACCGCCATTTCTAGTGGGGTGGCCATCTTGCTGGGCCCGCATTTTCAGCCGGAGATCTTGGGGGTCGAGGAGCCAGTGCCAGGCCGCTTGCTGCACGTAACGGTTCGCCTGGGGGACGTGCCGCTCCATCTCGTGAACGTGTACGCCCCTCAGCCCGGCCCGCAGCAAACGCGCTTCTTTGAAGAGGTGTCCGCTCTTCTTGGCTCCGTCGACGTCGGCGACTGCATTGTCCTCGGGGGGGATTTTAACTGCACCCTCGAGGCGAGGGACCGCTCCGGTGCCCCGCAGTGCATGACGGCGATGGAGAAGTTGAGGGACCTGGTCGGGTCCTTCGACTTGGTGGACGTCTGGCGAAATCTCCACCCCGACTCCAGCGCCTTTACTTGGGTGAGGCCTGGAGTTGGATGGTCTAGAGTCGACCGCCTTTACGTGTCTCGGGCGTACATTTCCTGCGTCCCGGCGGCCTCCATGCGGCCGGTGCCGTGTTCGGACCACCACCTGGTGTGGGCGGAGCTCGCTTCGCTCCGCGCGAGGACGGGGTCCGCGTACTGGCACTTTAACAACCGGCTGCTGGAGGACGTGCGGTTCCAGGACTCATTCTGTCGATTCTGGTCCGACTGGAGAAGGAAGCAGGGGGGCTTCCCCTCCTTGAGGCTATGGTGGGACGTGGGCAAGGCTCACGTCCGCGTCTTCTGTCAAGAGTACGCGAGGGGGTCGACCAAGAGGCGGGCGGCCAGAGTCGGGCGCCTAGGAAAAGAGGTGCTCGACCTGGAAGCCCGTCTCGGTCAAGTCGTCCAGGACCCGGCCCTGCGGACGGTGTACAAAGCGAAGAAGGCCGCGCTGAAGGACCTGCAGCTCGTCGGGTCCCGAGGCGCGTTCGTGAGGTCGCGGATCCGGTTCCTGCGGGATCTGGACCGCGGCTCCCCCTTCTTCTACTCGCTGGAAAAAAGGCAGAGTGTCCGTAAGCAGCTCTTGACGCTGCTGGCCGACGACGGCTCTCTCGTCTCGGATCCGGAGGGCGTCAACAACAGGGCCCGTGAATATTACGGGGCTCTGTTCTCTCCGGATCCGTCCAGCGAGGAAGCGCGTAGAGTTTTGTGGGAGGACCTGCCGAAGGTCAGCCCGGAGGGCGCCGAAAATCTGGAAGCTCCGCTAAGCCTGGCGGAGCTGACCGGTGCCCTCGCCCGGCTCTCGAGGGGAAAATCCCCGGGGCTGGACGGGCTGACCGTGGAGTTCCACAGGGCGTTCTGGGACGTCCTGGGGGGCGACTACGCGCGGGTCCTGGGGGAAAGTCTGGCGACCGGGGAGATGCCCCTCTCTTGGCGCAGGGCAGTCATCGTCCTGCTGCCTAAGAAGGGCGATCTCCGCCTCCTTAAGAACTGGCGCCCGGTCTCCCTCCTCAGCACGGACTACAAAATCTTCGCCAGGGCGATGTCTGCTCGCCTTGGTGCCGTGCTGGACCACATGATCCACCCCGACCAGTCCTACACGGTCCCGGGCCGGACAATCCACGATAACATCCATCTAGTCCGGGACCTCATCCATTGTTCCCAGGAGGCTGGTCTGTCGGTCGCCTTCCTATCTCTCGACCAAGAGAAGGCGTTCGACAGGGTGGATCACGACTATCTGCTCGGAACTCTGCGCGCTTTCGGGTTCGGGACGCATTTCGTCGCCCGGATCCGACTTTTGTACGCCGCCGCGGAGTGTCTGATTAAGGTTAACGGGTCCTTGACGGCGCTTTAGGAGAGGGGTGCGCCAGGGATGCCCCATGTCCGGCCAGTTATACGCCGTTTGCATGGAACCTTTCCTGCGCCTCTTGCGGACGAGGTTGACGGGACTGGCTCTGCAAGGGCCGGGCGTGGAGGTCGTCCTCTCGGCTTACGCCGATGACGTGCTCCTCGCGGTAGAGGATCCCGCTGACCTGCGGAGGATGCGTGAGTGCCAGGAGATTTACTCGGCCGCGTCCTCCGCCAGGATCAACTGGGAGAAATGTTCCGGACTCCTGGTGGGTCAGTGGCGGGTGGACTCCCTGCCGGAGGAGCTCAGGCCTTTTGCCTGGAGCATGACCCATCTCCTCTATCTGGGAGTCTACCTTAGCCCCGACGAGGGAGCCTGGCCGGCGAACTGGCAGGAGCTGGAGGCCAAGGTCGCCGCTCGCCTAGGGCGCTGGACAGGACTGCTCCGAGTGCTGTCCTACAGGGGTCGAGCGCTAGTCATAAACCAGCTGGTGGCCGCAATGTTGTGGTACCGGCTGGTCACTTTGACCCCTCCCCCTGCGTTTGTCGCCAAGATACAGAAGAAGCTGGTGGACTTCTTCTGGAACAACAGGAAGCACTGGGTCTCTGCCGCGGTCTTGAGTCTCCCGCTTGAGGAGGGCGGTCAGTCGTTGGTGTGCGTCAGCGCCCAGCTCGCGACTTTCCGTCTTCAGACCCTGCAGAGATACCTTTACGTCGAGCCCCCTCCTAGGTGGTGCGCTCTGGCGAGGTATTTCTTCCGCCAGCAGCGCGACCTCAATTATGACACGCAGCTCCTGTTTGTGAACTTGGGGGGTGCCAGGACCGCCCTCCGGGAGCTGCCTGTCTTTTACAGGGAACTCATCAGGGTCTGGAACAAAGTCTCCACCAAGCGCAGCTCTCCGCCGGCTGGAGTGGCGGCCGTCCTGCAGGAGCCGCTGCTCGGGAATCCGTACCTCCACGACCGAGGTTTTATGTGGCGGTTGGAAGAGAGGGCTGTGGCTGGTGAGGTGACCAGGGTCAGGGACCTGCTCGATGGCGGAGGAGCGGGCTGGATGGCGCCAGACACGCTGGCGCGGCGCCTAAACTCTGCCAACGTCCGCCACGCGGCCGATGCCATCGAGTTGCTAAAAACAGCTCTGGGCCCTGACTCCGTTAGGTGCATCGAGGAGGCTCAAGCACGTGGGGAGATCCCGTCCGAACTGACCCCCGTCCGGACGGGATTCCTCATCGGTGCCAAACCCCGGAACCTCCCTCGGGGGCCGGCGCCTCACAACTTGAGCCGCCTCGGGGAAATCCCCTCCGTGCCTTTCAGTTCCGCGCGGAGGGGTTTCCTGTACCGGCTGCTCCTGCACACCCTCAACTTTGCCATCCTCGCCGGCCGTCCGGACACGCCATGGCGTACCATCTTGCCGTCCGGAGGAGGCGGGGGTCCCCGATGGAGGGCACTCTACGCAGGGGTCCTCCCACTATTCATCGGGGACTTGGCCTGGAGGGTGGTGCACGGAGCAGTGCCGTGCAATAAATTTTTAAGCCGGTTCACGGACTCCCAGGCCGCCTGCAATTTCTGCGGTCTGGAGGAGTCCGTGTTCCATGTTTTTATTGAGTGCACGAGGTTGCAGCCCCTGTTCCATTATTTGAAGGGGCTTCTCCTGAAATTCTGGCTGCACTTCAGTCCCACTCTCCTGATCTTTGGGCACCCTGTGCGGAGGGGAGCGGGTAGGTCCGAAGGCCTCCTCGTAGGACTGCTCCTGGGCACGGCCAAGGGTGCCATCAGCCGGTCCAGGCAGCGGGCGGTCGAGGGGGTCGTTCAACCTGACTGCCTGCCTCTCTTCCGCTCTTACATCCGGTCCAGGGTGTCCTTGGAGATGGAGCACGCGGTGTCCACCGGTACGCTCGCGGCCTTCCGCGAGAGGTGGGCACCGGAGGGACTGGAGTGCATCATCAAGCCCGGCAACCAAATTTTAATTTGATTTTACATTTTTAAGTTTAATTTGTTTTAATTGCCGGTGCTTTTAGTGTCCCCCTTCCCTTTTATCGGGGGCACTGGGGAAAATTGTGATTTTAGTGCCCAAAAAAAAAAGAAAAGAAAAAAAAAAAAGGGGGGGAAAAAAAGGGCCTTGTAAACGGTGCCAGGTCGGGTGGCACCGTTTAATGTTTTTTTGTTTTGCAGATGAACTCCAAAAAGAGTTTCATGCACAAGGACCCCCAGGTCCCTCTGCATCACAGCATGTTGTAATTTCTCCCCATTCAAATAATATTCCCTTTTACTGTTTTTTTTTCCAAGGTGGATGACCTCACATTTTCCGACTTTGTATTCCATCTGCCAAACCTTAGCCCATTCGCTTAACCTATCTTAATCTCTTTGAAGCCTCTATGTGTCCTCTACACAACCCGCTTTCCCACTAATCTTTGTGTCATCTGCAAATTTTGTTACACTACACTCTGTCCCTTCTTCTAGGTCATCTATGTATATTGTAAACAGTTGTGGTCCCAGCACCGATCCCTGTGGCACACCACTAACCACTGATTTCCAACCCGAAAAGGACCCATTTATCCCGACTCTCTGCTTTCTGTTCGCCAGCCAATTCTCGATCCATGCTAATACATTTCCTCTGACTCTGCGTACCTTTATCTTCTGCAGTAACCTTTTGTGTGGCACCTTATCGAATGTCTTTTGGAAATCTAAATACACCACATCCATCGGTACACCTCTATCCACCATGCTCGTTATATTCTCAAAGAATTCCAGTAAATTAGTTAAACATGATTTTTAACTAATCAGCTGACACAGCTCTCTGGGTTAGAGAATTCCAAAGATTCAAGACCATCCGAGAGAAGAAATTTCTCGTCATCTCCGTCTGAAATGGATGGCCCTTATTCTGAAACTATGCCCCCTAGTTCTAGATTCCCCATAAGGGGAAACAGCATCTACCCTGTCAACCCTATTCAGCATCTACCCGGTCAAGCCCTCTCAGAATCTTATGTTTCAATAAGATCACCTCTCATCCTTCTAAACTCCAATGCGTACAGGCCCAACCTGCTCAATCTTTCCTCATAACACAACCCTTTCATCTCAGGAATCAACCGAGTGAACTTTCTCCGAACTGCCTCCAATGTAAGTATATCCCTCCTTAAATAACTGTACACAGTACTCTAGGTGTGGTCTCACCAACACCCTCTATAGTTGTAGCAAGAATCCCTACTTTTATACTTGCAATAAAGGCCAACATTCCATTTGCCTTTCTAATGAATTTCTGTACCTGCACGCTAACCTTTTGTGTTTCATGTACGAGGATCTCCAGATCCCTTTATAATGCAGCATTCTAGAAACTTTGGCCCCAAGTTTCCACGTGATTTGCTCCTGATTTTTAGGAGCAACTGGTGGAGAACGGAGTATCTTAGAAATCGCAATTCTCCACATTTAAGTTTTCTGCAGTTCTAGTCATGTAGAACAGTTTCACTTTTGAACAGAATTTTTTTTTCAAAAGGGTGTGTGTCCGGCCACTGACGCCTGATTTGAAAGTTTCCACAGTGAAAACATACTCCAAACTAACTTAGAATGGAGCAAGTGAAGATTTTTGTAGGCCTGAAAAAACCTTGTCTACACATTAAAAAATCAGGCACAGGTTACAAATTAGGCGTCGGGAATGAGGTGGGGGGGAAGGGAAGTCATTACATTCTACAATAAATCCTTAGTTATACTTATACAAATATTATACAAATAATTCCAACCTGAATAAAAATTTATAAGCAAAGAAAAGATTAAATAAACCATGTTCCTACCTGTGTGAAAGTGCTTCAGGCCGGGAGAAGGCTGCAGGAAGCCTCACAAGTTGAAGCAGCCGTTCCCGACGGCAGTGGGGGGGAGGCATTGAGGGCCCGACCGACGGCAGCGGGGGGGAGGCAGTGAGAAGGCTGCAGGAAGCCTCAGAAGTTGAGGCAGCCGTTCCCGACGGCGGGGGGGGGGGGGGTGCGGGGGAGGCCCCCCTGCCGTCAGTCAGGCCCGTCGGGAAACAGCTGCCTCAACTTCTGAGGCTTCCTGCAGCCTTCTCACTGCTGCAGGAAGCCTCAGTGTTGATCATGGAAGGGCAATGTGGTTGTATTAAAAAATGTTAAAAAATTAAACAGCTACAAAGAACTACAAAAATGGCCAAGTGCCAATGTTTCCTTCACACTGCGCGTGCGCGAACGCTCCAACGCGCACGCGCAGGGTTGCCGGCACAAAAAAAACTCATTTAAATGGTACCCGCCCCCTCCTACTTACAAATCGGTGCGAGTGGTAGGCTCCGCCCCCTGGGCGCCGCGCCAAGCTGACATCGAGCTGCAAAGTGCTCGAGAATAGCGCGTTTTTTTTCAGGCGCCGTTTTCGGTGCGAAAAACGGGTGCCCAGCTCGGAGGGGCGCCTGTTTTGCCGCGTGTGGAAACTTGGGGCCATTGAAACAGCAATTTACAGCGCACAGGGAGGCCATTTCAGCCCATTGTGTCTGCGCCGGCCGACAAAGAGCCGCACGGCCCTTGGTCATCAGCCCTGAAGGTTACATATAAAGCTATGAACAATGAACAATGGTGGAAAGGCAAAGAGCACCCAGCCCAACCAGTCCGCCCCACACAATTGCGACACCCCTAACACTGAAACATTCTACACTCTACCCCAACCAGAGCCTTGTGATCTCCTGGAAGAGGATAAAAACCCAGCTCAATTTATGGAGAAAAAATCTGGGAAAATTCCTCTCCGGCCCATCCAGGTGATTGAAACTAGTCCAGGAGATCACCCTGGCCATATTCGATTCCCTGCAGTACTGCAGCACCTACCATTATATCTGCGCTGGCCAACAAAAGGTTATCCAGTCTAATCCCAATTACCAGCTCAAGGTCCGTAACCCTTCAGGTTATGGCACATTAAGTGCCCATCCAACCATCTCTTAAAAGTGGTGATGGTTTCTGCTCTTCCACTACTCTTTCAGGCAGTGAGTTCCAGATTCCCACAATGCTCTGAATAAAGAAGCCCCCCCACCGTCAAATCCCCTCTAAACCTTCCACAAACCACCTTAAAACTATGCCCCCTCGTAATAGACCCCTTCACTATGTCCAGGCCCCTCAATATTTTGTACACCTCAATGAGATTTCCTCACAACTTCCTCTGTTCCAATGAGAACAAACCCAGCCTATCCAATCTGTCCTCATAACTAAGATTCTCCATTCCAGGCAGCATCCTAGTAAATCTCTGCACCCTCTCTAGTGCAATTACGTCCTTCCTATAATACGACGACCAGAACTGCACGCAGTACTCCAGCTGTGGCCTAACCAAAGTATTATACAATTTAAGCATAACCTCCCTGCTCTTATATTCTATGCCTCGGTCGATAAAGGCAAGCATTCCATATGCCTTCTTAACCACCTTATCCACCTGGCCTGCTACTTTCAGGGATCTGTGGCCAAGCACTCCAAGGTCCCTTTGTTCATCTACACTATTAAGTGGCCTACTGCTTAATGTATATACCCTTTCCTTATTAGTCCTCCCAAAGTGCATCACCTCACACTGCTCTGAATTAAATTCCATTTGCCACTGTTCTGCCCACCTGACCAGTAGATTGATATCCTCCTGCGACTTTCCTCTTCATTATCAACCACACAGCCAATTTTAGTGTCATCTGCAAACTTCTGAATTATACTCCCTATATTCAAATCTAAATCATTGATATATACCATAAAAAGCAAGGGACCCAGTACTGAGTCCTGCGGAACCCCACTGGAAACATCCTTCCAATCACAAAAACATCCATCAACCATTACCCTTTGCTTCCTACCTCCAAGCCAATTTGGAATCCAACTTGCCACTTTGCCCTGGATCCCATGGGCTTTAACCTTTGTGACCAGTCTACCATGTGGGACCTTATCAAAAGCTTTGCTAAAGTCCATATAAACGACATCGTATGCACAACCCTCATCGACCCTCTTGGTTACCTCTTCAAAAAATTCAATCAGGTTAGTCAAACACGATCTTCCCTTAACAAATCCGTGCTGACTGTCCCTAATTAATCCTTGCCTTTCCAAATGTAGATTTATCCTTGTTTTCAGGAGTTTTCCCAATAATTTTACCACCACTGAGGTTAGACTGACAGTCCTGTAATTACTTGATCTATCCCTTTCTCCCTTCTTAAACAAGGGTACTACATTAGCAGTCCTCCAACCCTCCGGCACCATGCCCAAATCCAAAGAAGACTGGAAAATGATGGTCAAGGCCTCTGCTATTTCCTCTTTTATTTCGCTCAACAGCCTGGGTAGCATTTCATCCAGGCCTTGGGACTTATCTACTTTCAAAGCTGCTAAACCCCTTAATACTTCCTCTCTCACTATAGTTATTTCATCCAGAATATCAAACTCCTCCTCGATAGCAGTATCTACATTGCCCCTTTCCTTTGTGAAAACAGATGCAAAGTATTCGTTAAGAACCTTACCAACATCTTCTGCCTCCACACAAAGATTACGCTCATGGTCTGTAATAGGCCCTAATATTTCTTTAGTTACCCTCTTACTCTTAATGTATTTATAGAACATCTTAGGGTTTTCCTTAATTTTACTAGCCAAGAATTTCTCGTGCTCTCTCTTAGCATTCCTGTTAAGTCCTGACTCTAATGTACATGACTTACATGAGACACATGCTGAAATCAAGGTCACTCAGGACCTGCACCTTTAATTCACAGCTCTCCAGTGCTGCACTTGCCTAAGACCTCCCTTTATATACCTCAGTGGGACAGGTATGGAGTGTCTTCTGCAAGTGCACCCCTGGTGGTAAGGTATGCTTGTTACAGGTCATATCCAGTTACAGTCATGTATCGTATGGTAAGATACAGTTATATACAGTAATGTGAGATACATGACATCAACCTCCCCCAAAGGTTTATTGCCTTTATAGTTTCAGTCTCTCAGGTGGTCTGCACTCTCGCATGGAGCATCTTAGTTGTGGTTCAGTTGTTTGCCTTGGTGCCTGTGTTTCGTTCGGTGTGATTGCTGGTATCCCGCCTGGGCTGTCTGTTTCGTTCAGTGTGATTGCTGGTATCTTGCATGGGCTGGCTGTTGAGACTGCCCTTTCCTCAGGTTGTTCCACCTGTCTGTCCGCCAGGTGTAGTGTGAGTTCCACATTGTAGTCTGCCTCTGGTTCTTCAGTATTATCAGTGAATCTACTTTTTACTTGGTCTACATGCCTCCGGCAGGTTTGGCCATTGTCCATTTGTACAACCAGTAGCCTGTTTCCCTCTTTGTCTGTTACTGTCCCTGCAAGCCATTTGGGACCCTGGCCATAGTTTAACACAAACACTTTGTCCCCTATCTCATTCCACCTCCCCCTCGAATTTCGGTCATGGTATTCAGTTAGCTTTTGATGCTTAGCCTCAACAACTTCATGCATGTCTGGGAGGATTAACGAGAGCCTGGTCTTTAAGGTTCGTTTCATCAATAGTTGCGCGGGGGGAACCCCAGTCAACGAATGCGGACGAGATCTGTATGCCAGCAGCAGTCACAATAGGCGGCTCTGCAGCGTGGGACCTTGGATTCTGAGCATGCCTTGTTTAATGATCTGCACTGCTCGCTCCGCCTGGCCATTAGAGGCCGGCTTGAAAGGTGCCGTCTTAACGTGATTTATACCATGGTCAACTATAAAATCGTGAAATTCTGCGCTGGTGAAGCACGGACCATTATCACTGACCAATATGTCAGGAATGCCGTGCGTTGCAAACATGGTTCTAAGGCTCTCCACAGTGGTGGAGGTGATGCTCGAGTTTAAAATGGTGCACTCGATCCATTTTGAAAGTGCATCAACGACTACGAGGAACATTTGCCCATGAATGGGCCCGCATAGTCTACATGCACCCGCGACCACGGTTTGTTGGCCAGTGCCAGAGGCTTAAGGGAGCCTCCCTGGGGGTATTACTGAATTGGGCACAAATGGTGCACCGACGGACGCAGAGCTCCAAGTCCGCATCAATGCCAGGCCACCAGACATGAGATTGGCTATGGCCTTCAGAAGGACGATCCCCGGGTGCTCACGATGGAGCTCCCGGGCAAATGCCTCCCTGCCTCGTAAGGGCATAACTACTCGGCTGCCCCACATCAGGCAGTCTGCCTGTAGTGAGAGTTCATGCATGCGCCTATGGAAGGGTTTGACCAGTCACCAGTTAAAACGCATCTTTTAACGAGAGATAACTGGTCGTCCAGGCTCTGATTTGGCGAGCCATCATGGGCGAACCTGTGGATTCAAAGGCATTGATTGCCATGACCATCTCACAGTCCTGTTCGTTGGACCCTTCTGTGGTCGACAGGGGTAGCCTGCTTAGCGCGTCGGCACAGTTGTCTGTGCCTGGTCTGTGCCTTATCGTGCAGTCGTAAGCCGCCAGCATGAGTGCCCACCGCTGAATGCGCGCCGAGGCATGGCGTTGATTGCCTTGCACTTAGATAGTAGGGACGTGAGGGGTTTGTGGTCAGTTTCTAACACAAACTTGGCCCCGAAAAGATATTGGTGCATCTTTTTGACACCGTACACGCACGCGAGCGCCTCCTTCTCAACCATACCGTACCCGCGCTCCGTCCGCGAAAGTGACCTGGAGGCATAAGCAACGGGCTGCAATTTACCCGCATCATTGACGTGCTGTAAAACGCACCCGACCCCGTACGCTGACGCATCACACGTAAAGACTAACTTTTTACCTGGGTCAAAAAAGGCTAAAACACTCTTGGAACATAGAAGATTGCGTGTCCCCCCAAAACCAATCGCACCCCTTTCTGAGTAGCACGTGGAGAGGCTCCAGCAGCATGCTCAAGTTCTGCATAAAGTTCCCAAAGTAATTGAGTAGCCCGAGAAAGGTGCGCAGTTCCGAGACATTCCGGGGCCTGTGTACCAGGCGAATTGCTTCTGTTTTGGATTCTGTTGGGCGGATTCCATCAGCGGCAATCCTTCTGCCCAAAAATTCAACCTCAGGCGCGAGAAACAGACATTTGGATTTCTTAACTCTTCGGCCTACCGGATCCAATTGACTTAGTACTTCCTCAAGATTGCGGAGATGAGAGTTGGTGTCCCTGCCCATGATGAGTATGTCATCTTGAAACACAACCGTCCCCGGGATAGACTTGAGCAGACTCTCCATGTTGCGCTGGAATATAGCAGCTGCCGACCTGATGCCGAATGGGCATCGATTGTACATGAAAAGGCCTCGATGTGTGTTGATGGTGGTGAGTAGCTGAGACTCTTCGGTCAGTTCTTGCATCATATAAGCAGATGTGAGGTCAAGTTTCAAGAAAAGTTTTCCTCCAGCCAACGTGGCAAATAGGTCCTCCGCTCTGGGCAGCGGGTATTGGTCCTGTCGGGAGACTCTGTTTATGGTAGACTTATAATCCCCACAGATTCGCACGGATCCATCAGGCTTCATTATGGGGACGACGGGGCTTGCCCAGTTGCTGAATTCCACGGGAGAAATTATGCCTTCCCGCAGAAGCCGGTCCAGTTCGTTTTCAATCTTTTCCCTCATCACATAATGCACAGCTCTAGCCTTGTGATGGACCGGTCTGGTATTCTGTGTGATGTAGATTCTAACTTTAGCCCCTTTGAAGGTGCCCACACCTGGCTGAAAGAGATGTTCAAAACAGCTTAGAACTTTTGAGCAGTAGGTCCGTTCCTCTGACGACATGGCGTGAACATCATCCCATTTCCAATTAAGTTCTGCTAGCCAGCTTTTCCCCAACAGGGCTGGGAGATCCCCGGGGACAATCCACAGGGAAAGTCCATTCACCATCCCTTTGTGTGTGACCGAGAGCATGGCACTGCCAAGGACTGGGACGATTTTGTTAGTATAGGTCCTTAGTTTGGTGTCGACCTTTGTGAGTTTTGGTCTGTTGCTTTTGTGCGGCCACAGCTGTTCAAATTGTTGAACACTCATGAGGGATTAACTGGCCCCCGTGTCCAGTTCCATGTTGACGGGTATCCCGTTGAGTAGAACCCTCATCATAATTGGAGGCATCTTGGTGTAAGAACAGTGGACATTGGTCGTGTTAACCCGCTGTACCTCGGCGTCCCGTGCACTGTTCCAATCGTCTTCTGGTCCGCTTTCCGATCCTTCCGATTCATATCCCAGCCGAGCTGCTGTTTTTCTGCACTTGCGAGCCAGATGCCCTGTGTAGTTGCAGTTTCTGCAAATGGCATGCTGAAATCGACACACCCTCGTTGAGTGCCTTGCCCCACATCTCCAACACAGACTGTTTCCATTGTTTCCGAAGGATGAGCTGCATCTGGCTGATCTCCCTTGAGCTTCTCTCAATCTGTTGTTGATTGCTCGCATTGTGGGTTGATGAGGTGTGATCGGCCATTCATGTGGCCCTTGATTTTGATGGCTTCTGGCGCCACTGTCTGCTGTTGAAGGCCTGCTCTCCTGCCTTTGTCTGTGTGTAGGGGTAGCGGTTTGTTTCACAATGTGAACCCCTTGTTCCGATGCCTTGTTGGTTGTCGTACCCAAAGTATAGATCAGCCTCATTTCTTCTTCGCCTGCCAAGAACGTCTGTGCGACCAGTGCTGCTGCCTCTAGAGTCAAGTTCTTAGTCTCTATAAGCTTTCGGAATATGCCTGCGTGGCCTATTCCTTCAATAAAAAAAGTCTCTCAGTACTTCTCTCCTTAGTTCATCTGTGAACTCACATGAACTAGCCAGCCTCCGAAGTTCCGCCACGAAGTCGGGTATGCTTTGGCCCACGCAGCGTCTGTAGTTGTAGAACCTGTATCTGGCCATGTGTAGGCTGCTCGCTGGCTTCAGGTGGTCTCTCACCAGTGTGTTCAACTCCTCAAAAGACTTGCTTGCTGGTTTCTCGGGTACCAGCAGGTCTTTCATTAAAGCGTATGTTTTCGAGCCACAACTGGTCAAGAGATGGGCTCTTCTCTTGTCTGCCTTATCGTCGCCCAGCCAGTCTTTGGTCACAAAGCTTTGCTGGAGCCTTTCTATAAAGTCATCCCAATTGTCTCCAGCATTGTATTTCTCATCTGAGCTGTTGGTAGCCATTCTGTGGATTCTGTGATCCCGTAACTCGTCGCCACTGTTAAGTCCTGACTCTAATGTACTGACTTACACGAGACACATGCTGAAGTCAAGGTCACTCAGGACCTGCACCTTTAATTCACAGCTCTCCAGTGCTGCACTTGCCTGAGACCTCCCTTTATATACCTCAGTGGGACAGGTATGAAGTGTCTCCTGCAAGTGCACCCCTGGTGGTAAGGTATGCTTATTGTTACAGGTCATATCCAGTTACAGTCATGTATAGCATGGTAAGATATAGTTATATACAGTAATGTGAGATACATGACAATTCCTAATATCCTTTTTAATTTTGCCTCTTTACTTTCTATATTCCTCTAAAGATTCTGTAGTATTTAGCCATTAGTATATGGCATAAGCGTCCCTTTTTTTCTTTATCCCCCGCTGTGAGTCCCTAGACATCCAGGGGGCTCTAGAATTATTATTCCCATCTTTTTTCTTTAAGGACACATGTTTGGCCTGAGCCTTCTGGATCTCCTCCTTGAATTCCTCCTACTGTTTTGACACTGATTTACCTACAAGTAGCTGTTTCCAGTCCACTGTGGAAAAATCACTCTTTAACTTAGCAAAATTAGCTTTTCCCCAATTTGGGACTTTTATTCCAGGCCTAGCCTTGTCCTTATCCATAACCAACTTGAATCTGACTAAATTATGGTCACTGGCACCCAAGTGCTCTCCCACTAATACTCCTTCAACCTTCCCAGCTTCATTCCCCAAAACTAAATCCAAAATTGCCCTCTCTCGTGTTAAGCTTGCCACATACTGACTAAAACGACGCCCCCCACCACACTTTTTACCCCCCGCTCTCTGTCTTGTCTAAAAATCCTGTAACCAGGAATATACTGAGGGGTACTGAGGGAATGATCAGCCATGATCTTATTGAATGGCGGTGCAGGCTCGAAGGACCGAATGGCCTACTCTTGCACCTATTTTCTATATTTCTATGTTTCTATCTTAATCTTCCAAACCTGCCCCTCTTTCAGCCATGTTTCTGTAATGGCTTTAATGTCATACTCCCAAGTATCTACCTGTGCTCTTAGCTCATTCGCCTTATCCGCCATACTCCTTGCATTAAAGTATATACTATTTAGCACAGGAAGACCTCCTTGATTGCTACTTACTAAGCCTTATTTCTGTAGTCTTTCTCCATTTAAGTAATATTTTTATTTTCTATTCTTCCTACCAAAGTGGATATCCTCACATTTTCCCACAATATACTCCATCTGCCAAATTTTTGACCACTCACTTAACCTATCTATATCCCTTTGCAGACTTTTTGGAGTGGAAATTCGGTCATGCCTCATTTGGGGCGGTAACCCAGGCGGAGCGCTACTTTTAGCGTCTTGAAAAAGTTTGCTCCTTCATCCAGAAATTCGTCAGAATCGGTCAAAAGAGCTGACAGGGACGATAAATCAGCCATTGCACACCAAAGCTGGGGGTGGCCATAACGAAAGTTTGGTCAGTAAATTTGGCGGCCCGATTGCACATGCGCAGAATTCTGAATCAGACCTTGGGAAAAGCTGAGTTTTAAAGGCTGGGTATAGTAATACGCCGATTAAAGTTTTAAAAATTACTTATTTTCAACCTGCACTGTTATATCTGCCGCTGCAAACTCGGAGGCTCACGCACTGACTGTGACTTCGAGGGAAGCCTTTAAGGAGCCACCAGTTAACGACTCTACAAGCCTGTACCAACTGTTTTGCCAGATTCTTCTTGGCGGCCACTAAATGAGGCAGCTACACCGAATTTACTGACCGGGGAGCAAGCTTGGGCGTTGCACCAGGACTGACATCAGGATTGCACTGATCATCAGCAGCTCTGCACAACTGGTTTGCGGCCCCTGTGAGCCTCTAATGAATTTTCGGATGGGGCGCTAAAAGTTGCACTCCCGGTCAGTAATCTCTTACTCTCCAATTAACGCCCCCTCTGGCCGGTAACTGAGGTGTCAGGCAACTGAAAATCCAGCCCCAAGGGCCCTCCTTACAACTTGCTTTCCCACCTATCTTTGTATTGTCAGCAAATCTGGCAACAATACACTCGGTCCCTTCTTCCAAGTCATTAGTGCAGATTGTAAATAGTTGAGGCCCCAGCACTGATCCCTGTGGCACCCCACTAGTTACAGTTTGCCAACATGAAAATGACTATTTATCCCGTCTCTCTGTTTTCTGTTAGTTAGCCACTCCTCTATCCATGCTAATATGTTACCCCAAACACCATGAACTCTTATCTTGTGTAGTGACCCTTATCAAATGCCTTCTGCAAATCCAAATAAACTACAGCTACTGGTTCCCCCTTATCCACCTTGCTTGTTACATCCTCAAAGAACTCAAATGAATTTGTCAAATATTATTTCCATTTCATAAAACCATGTTGACTCTGCTTGATTGTATTATGATTTTCTAAACGTCCTGCTACTACTTCCTTAATAATGGATTCCAGCATTTTCCCAATGCCAGATGTTAGGCTAACAGGTCTATAGTTTCCTGCTTTCTGTCTCCCTCCTTTCATAAATAGGGGTGTTACATTTGCAGTTCTCCAATCCGCTGGGACCTTTCCAGAATATAGGGAATTTTGGTAGATTACAACCAATGCATCCACTATCTCTGCAGCCTCTTCTTTTAAGACCCTAGGATGCAGGCCATCTGGTCCAGGGGACTTATCAACCTTTAGTCCCATTAGTTTGCTGAGTATTTTTTCTCTAGAGGTAATGATTGTTTCATTTCCTCCTTCCCTTTTGCCTCCTGATTTTCTACTATTATTGGGATGTTCTAGTGTCTCGTACCATGAAGACAGATACAAAATATTTGTTCAAAGTCTCTTCCATTTCCTTGTTTCCCATATTAATTCCCCAATCTCATCCACTAAGGGACCAACATTTACTTTAGCTATTCTCTGGGGTCAAAATTGCCCCTCTCCTTAAGGCCTGTTACCACCGCAAATCGGTGGCCGCGCTGCAGAGTGGAGTGGCCAGCGACTTTTCACGGAATGACCGCTGATAGCCCAATTGCCCTTCTGAGGTTCCCCGGTTAGAGCCCGATCCCTCCCCACTACTGCTCCGCTGCTGCCAATCCGTCTTAAGTCATCATCACCGTGTGCACCACCGATCTACCCGCCCATCCCCACTCTCCAGCCCCCCCAACCACCCCCAACCTCTGTCTCTCAGGTGTTGCCACCGCTGCCTATTCACCCCTCCAGTATAGTCACCGCCCCCATTATGAGCGACTTCTGGATCCGAATTTTAAAGAACAACAAAGAGCAGAGTTTCGCTCAAGAGGCGATCTTAACCACAGCTGCGGTAAAACCCATTGAAACGGGGTGCGTGCGCCCCGTTTTGGGTGGGGCCAATTTCGGTCCCTCTACCTTTTTATATACTAGTGGAAGCTTTTACTGTCTGTTTTTATATTTCTTGCTAGTTTACTCTCCTAATCTATTTTCTCCTTTATTCTCTTTTTAGTCATCCTTTGTTGGTTTCTAAAATTTTTCCAATCTTCTAGCCCACCGCTAATCTTCACAACTTTGTATGCCCTTTCTTTCAATTTGATACCATCCTTAACTTCCTTAGTTAGCCACAGATTGTTCATCCTTCTCGTAGAGTCTTTCTTTCTCAATGAAATGTAACTTTGTTGAGAATTATGAAATATCTCCTTAAATGTCTGTCACTGCTTACCTACCATCTGACCTTTTAACCTATTTTCCCAGTCCACTTTAGCCAACTCTCTCTTCATACCTTTGTAGTTACATTTACTGAAGTTTAAAACATTAGTTTCAGACCCAAGTTTCTCACCATAAAACTGAATGTAAAATTTTATCATGTTATGATCACTCTTCCTGAGAGGATCCTTTACTACTACAACAACAACTTTTATTTATATAGCACCTTTAACGTAGTAAAACATCCCAACGAAGAGATCATTAATTAATCCTGTCTCATTACACATTACCAGATCTAAAATAGCCTGTTCCCTGGGTGGTTCCATAACGTATTGTTCTAAGAAACTGTCCCGAATATACTCTATGAACTCGTCCTCAAGGCTACCTTTGCCAATGTGATTTGTCCAATCTATATGAAGATTAAAGTTATCCACAATTATTGCAGTACCTTTCTTACAATCCCCCATTATTTCTTGATTTATACTATGTCGAACAGTGTAGCTACTGTTAGGGGGCCTATAGACTACTCCCACCGGTGACTTCTTTCCCTTGCTATTTCTTATCTCCACCAAAACTGATTCTACATCTTGATCTTCTGAGCCAAGATCATTTCTCACTACTGTGCTGGTCTCATCTTTTATTAACAGAGTTACCCCACCTCCTTTTCCTTTCTGCCTTTCCTTCCAAAATGTCAAGTACCCCTGAGTATTCAGTTCCCAGCCTTGGTCACCTTTCAACCACATCTCTGTAATGGCTATCATACTTATTTCTATTTGTGCCATCAATTCACCTATCTTGTTACGAATGCTGCATGCATTCAGATAAAGAGTTTTTAAGTTTGTCTTTTTACCATTACCATTTTTCCGTACTCAGATCCTATTTGCTGGTGCACTCTTATGTATGCACTTTGTATGCTTTGTCCCTTCCTGTCATACTCTGGTTATCATTACCCTTATCGCTACCCAGCACTATTGCCTTGTCCTTTTTACTTAACTTTCTAAATTTCCCCTCACCTGACTCATCCTCCCCTTTTTTAATTTAGTGTCCTATCTACATCCCTAGTTATTCGATTCGCCAGGACTTTGGTACCAGGCCGTTTTAAGTGGAGTCCATCCTGATGGAACAGCTCCCTCTTTCCTCAGTACCGGTGGCAGTGCCCCATGAATTCTTCCCCCACTACTCTTTGAGCGACGCATTTAACTCTCTGATCTTCTTGACCCTATGCCAATTTGCAATTGGCTCAGGTAATAATTATTACCCTTGAGGTACTGCTTATTAATTTAGACCCTCATTCTTAGTACTACCTTTGTAATTGGTTGCTACATAGACCATGACAACTGGACCCTTCCACTGCCACTCCAAGTTCTTCTCCAGCCGCGAGGAGATATCCTTAACCCTAGCACCGTGCTTCAAAAGCCATCTCCTACCAACTGCACCACTGGCCTCACACACTGCTCAATGCACAACTCCCGCCACTGCCCCCACCTCCCCCACCAATCACTCACCCACCAACAATCCATACCAATCTCGAGGCACACCTCCCATTCCTAGCTTCACTTCACACCCTTGGAGGCCTTGCTGGCCATTCATTTAAGGGGCAATGGAGCTGAAAGGATACAGATTGCTGGTGTTCTCATATGTTATCCTCCTTCTTGCATGCACCTCTTGCTTTCCTGCCCACCCCTCAGCACAACTCCACCCTTGTGCCTTCCTTATTCCATACACCCAAGAAATGCAGCCTGCCCAGCCAGTGGTTGACCAAGAAGAGGGAGAGGAGAGTGAAGAAGAAGAATAAGAAGAAACACCATCACTCGATTTCCCAGCCACCAGCTCCTCAAGGTTGACCAGCAAGATCATTTGCAGTTTCCCCCACTGAAATTCAGCATGCATTCCACAAGCCATGCTGAAGCCACTGGGGTAGCACTGCATGACATCAGTAGGATAGGCAAAGGCACTCACAAGACAGTCACTAAGAGAATGCATAAGGGTGATGAGTTGATTTCTTGATGTCATATTGCATGGAAAGATGTATAAAGTTAGATTGGAAAGTTTATTTTATGGTGGCTTTTATTTCAGCATTATGGCCATCAAACTCTGCATCATGGCCAGGTCACAAGTATGCTGTGATGATCAGTAACAGAAGGAAGGTAGGGTGTGGGAGAAATGTTGAAAGGGGAATTTGGGTTGTGGTCACTGGTACCGGAAGGGGAAAGTTCTGTCCCATGCCGAGATGGCACAGTCCAAAGCCAGGCCTTCCAGACCCAGAGCAGCTTGAGGTTGTCCTGCAAGGCCATCTGCAGTCTGGCCCACTAAAAGTCAACAGCCTTTCACCAGCCATGCTGCAGCAACTGGGGTAGCACCACATAGGAGCACTAGGACAGGCAAAGGCACTAAGGGAATGCACAAGGGTGATTAGTTGACCTTTGTATGTAATATGGCATGGTTTGATTTATAAATTTGTTTTGGAGTTTATTTTGTGTTGGCTTTTATTTTTGCATTGTGGCCAAGCAGATACTGTAATGGTCTGTAACAGAGGGAAGGTAGGGTGTGGGAATGTTGGTGAATGGGAAATTGGAGTTGCGTTTACTGTTATCACAGGCAGCTGCCGATTATGGACAGCACGACCAGGAAGGGACTGTTTTGGTTGCCTCCGTCCTTCCTCTTCCTCTTCCTCTTCCTCCTCCTATTCCTCCTTCTCGTCCTCCTCTTCCTCCTCCTCCTTCTCCTCCTCCTACTCCCCTACCCTCCTCCTCCTCTCTTCAGCTGGTCGCCATATGCCTGGGTGGCAAGGGCTGTGCCCACATGTTGGCAAGGTTGTACAGCATGCAGCAGGGCACCACAAATCTTGATACGCACTCTACCGAGTGCTGCAGGGCTCCTCCAGAGCAGTCCAGGCAGCGGAAGAATTATTTAAGCAGTCCGGTAGTCTGCTCTATCACATTTCGTGTGACAGCATGGCTTTCATTATATGCATGCTGCCCACATGTGGTTGGGTTGATTGGCAGAGTCACGAGTCAGGTGGTCAGTGCATAGCCCTTGCCATTGTGAAGAATCTTTGCAGTCAGGAAAAATTCCTTCAGCACATGCCACACCACTCCCTGTAGCCTTTAGCAACTTTAAATAACTCTACAAATCACCAAACAATTTTACAATCACAGCAATAGTCAGTAGAAATCAATCAGCAACTAACCTGCAAGTTGTTGATGACCCCGTTAATTTGTGCTGGAGGGAGGTCCTTCCTGCTGCTGAACACGTGTTCAGCTGCGTGAGCTTAAAAGAGACAGTAGGTGGAACGTTGAGCGTTGCGGAATTGGAGCTGAGGGTGGATTCACTCTGGAGCATCCACGATGCTGAGAATGACATAAGTGGCACGTGTAGTGAGTTGGTCTTACCGCATGAGAAGGATCCACAGCCAGCTAGGGAATGGAAGACCAGCAGGAAGAGTAGTACAAAGAAGGTAGTGCAGGGGTCCCCTGTGGTCATCCCCCTGCAAAACAGATACACGGTTTTGAGTGCTGTTGAGGGAGATGACTCATTAGGGGAGAGCAACAGCAGCCAAGTTCATGGCACCATGGCTGGCTCTGTTGTACAGGAAGGCATAAAAAAGAGTGGGAGAGCGATAGTGATAGGTAATTCAATCATAAGGGGAATAGATAGGCGTTTCTGCGGCCGCAATCGAGAGTCCAGGATGGTATGTTGCCTCCCTGGTGCAAGGGTCAAGGATGTTTCTGAGCGAGTGCAGGACATTCTGAAAAGGGAGGGAGAACAGCCAGTTGTCGTGGTGCACATTGGTACCAACGACATAGGTAAAAAAAGGGATGAGGTCCTACGAAACGAATTTAAGGAGCTAGAAGCTAAATTAAAAAGTAGGACCTCAAAAGTAGTAATCTCGGGATTGCTACCAGTGCCACGTGCTAGTCAGAGTAGGAATCGCAGAATAGCACAGATGAATACGTGGTTTGAGCAATGGTGCAGCAGGGAGGGATTCAAATTCGTGGGGCATTGGAACAGGTTCTGGGGGAGGTGGGACCAGTACAAACCGGACGGTCTGCACTTGGGCAGGAACAGAACCAATGTCCTAGGGGGAGTGTTTGCTAATGCTGTTGGTGAGGAGTTAAACTAATATGGCAGGGGGATGGGAACCGATACAGGGAGACAGAGGGAAACAAAAAGGAGACAAAAACAAAAGACAGAAAAGAGATGAGTAAAAGTGGAGGGCAGAGAAACCAAAGGCAAGAAACAAAAAGGACCACTGAATATAAAAGGGCTGCAGGAGGGGTAAAAACTAAAAATCATGGTTTAAAAACTAGGATGAAAACACTCTACCTAAATGCACGCAGCATTAGAAATAAAGTAAATGAGTTGACGGCACAAATCATTACAAATGGGTATGATTTGGTGGCCATTACAGAAACGTGGTTGCAAGGTGGCCAGGACTGGGAATTAAACGTACAGGGGTATCTGACGATTCGGAAAGATAGGCAGGAAGGGAAGGGAGGTGGGGTAGCTCTGTTAATAAGGGATGATATCAGGGCAGTTGTGAGGGATGATATTGGCTCCAATGAACAAAATGTTGAATCATTGTGGGTGGAGATTAGAGATAGTAAGGGGAAAACGTCACTGGTCGGCGTAGTTTATAGGCCCCCAAATAATAACTTCACGGTGGGGCGGGCAATAATCAAGGGAATAATGGAGGCATGTGAAAAAGGAACGGCAGTAGTTATGGGGGATTTTAACCTACATATCGATTGGTCAAATCAAATCGCAGGGGGTAGCCTGGAGGAGGAATTCATAGAATGCATATGGGATTGTTTCTTAGAACAGTATGTAACAGAGCCTACAAGGGAGCAAGCCATTTTGGATCTGGTCCTGTGTAACGAGACAGGAAAAATAAACGATCTCCTCGTAAAAGATCCTCTCGGAATGAGTGATCACAATATGGTTGAATTTGTAATACAGATTGAGGATGAGGAAGTTGTGTCAGAAACGAGAGCACTATGCTTAAACAAAGGGGACTACAGTGGGATGAGGGCAGAGTTGGCTAAAGTAGACTGGAAACAAGGACTAAACGGTGGCACAATTGAGGAACAGTGGAGGACTTTTAAGGAGCTCTTTCATAATGCGCAACAAAAATATATTCCAGTGAAAAAGAAGGGCGGCAAGAGAAGAGATAACCAGCCGTGGATAACCAAGGAAATAAAGGAAAGTATCAAATCAAAGACCAATGCGTATAAGGTGGCCAAGGTTAGTGGGAAACTAGAGGATTGGGAAGATTTTAAGCAACAGCAAAGAATGACTAAAAAAGCAATAAAGAAAGGGAAGATAGATTACGAAGGTAAACTTGCGCAAAACATAAAAACAGATAGTAAAAGCTTTTACAGATATATAAAACGGAAAAGAGTGACTAAAGTAAATGTTGGTCCCTTAGAAGATGAAAAGGGGGATTTAATAATGGGAAATGTGGAAATGGCTGAGACTTAAAACAATTATTTTGCTTCGGTCTTCAGAGTGGAAGACACAAAAACCATGCCAAAAATTGCTGATCATAGGAATGTGGGAAGGGAGGGCCTTGAGATGATCACTATCATTAGGGAGGTAGTACTGGACAGACTAATGGGATTGAAGGTAGACAAGTCCCCTGGTCCTGATGAAATGCATCCCAAGGTATTAAAATAGATGGCGGAAGTTATAGCAGATGCATTTGTTATAATCTACCAAAATTTTCTGGGCTCTGGGGAGGTACCAGCGGATTGGAGAGCAGCTAATGTAACGCCTCTGTTTAAAAAAGGGGGCAGGCAAAAGGCAGGTAACTATAGGCCGGTTAGTTTAACATCTGTAGTGGGGAAAATGCTTGAAACTATCATTAAGGAAGAAATAACAGGACATCTGGATAGGAATAATGCAATCAAGTAGACGCAGCATGGATTCATGAAAGGGAAATCATGTTTAACTAACTTACTGGAATTCTTTGAGGATATAACGAGCATGGTGGATAGAGGTGTACCGATGGATGTGGTGTATTTAGATTTCCAAAAGGCATTCGATAAGGTGCCACACAAAAGGTTACTGCAGAAGATAAAGGTACGCGGAGTCAGAGGAAATGTATTAGCATGGATAGAGAATTGGCTGGCGAACAGAAAGCAGAGAGTCGGGATAAATGGGTCCTTTTCCGGTTGGAAATCAGTGGTTAGTGGTGTGCCACAGGGATCAGTGCTGGGACCACAACTGTTTACAATATACACAGATGACCTCGAGGAGGGGACAGAGTGTAGTGCAACAAAATTTGCAGATGACACTAAGATTAGTGGGAAAGCGGGTTGTGTAGAGGACTCCGAGAGGCTGCAAGGAGATTTGGATAGGTTAAGCGAATGGGCTAAGGTTTGGCAGATGGAATACAATGTCGGAAAGTGTGACGTCATCCACCTTGGGGAAAAAAAACAGTAAAAGGGAATATTATTTGAATGGGGAGAAATTACAACATGCTGTGGTGCAGAGGGACCTGGGGGTCCTTGTGCATGAATCCCAAAAGGTTAGTTTGCAGGTGCAGCAGGTAATCAGGAAGGCGAATGGAATGTTGGCCTTCATTGCGAAAGGGATAGAGTACAAAAGCAGGGAGGTGTTGCTGCAACTGTATAAGGTATTGGTGAGGCCGCACCTGGAGTACTGCGTGCAGTTTTGGTCACCTTACTTAAGGAAGGATATACTAGCTTTGGAAGGGGTACAGAGACGATTCACTAGGCTGATTCCAGAGATGAGGGGGTTACCTTATGATGATAGATTGAGTAGACTGGGTCTTTACTCATTGGAGTTCAGAAGGATGAGGGGTCATCTTATAGAAACATTTAAAATCATGAAAGGGATAGACAAGATAGAGGCAGAGAGGTTGTTTCCACTGGTCGGGGAGACTAGAACTAGGGGACACAGCCTCAAAATACGGGGGAGCCAATTTAAAACCAAGTTGAGAAAGAATTTCTTCTTCCAGAGGGTTGTGAATCTGTGGAATTCTCTGCCCAAGGAAGCAGTTGAGGCTGGCTCATTGAATGTATTCAAATCACAGATCGATAGATTTTTAACCAATAAGGGAATTAAGGGTTACGGGGAGCGGGCGGGTAAGTGGAGCTGAGTCCACGACCAGATCAGCCATGATCTTATTGAATGGCGGAGCAGGCTCGAGGGGCTAGATGGCCTACTCCTGTTCCTAATTCTTATGTTCTTATGTTCTTATGTTCTTATGTTCTTACTGTAGCTGGTGTGCAACATAGAAACATAGAAACATAGAAAATAGGTGCAGGAGTAGGCCATTCGGCCCTTCGAGCCTGCACCACCATTCAATAAGATCATGGCTGATCATTCACCTCAGTACCCCTTTCCTGCTTTCTCTCCATACCCCTTGAGCCCTTTAGCCGTAAGGGCCATATCTAACTCCCTCTTAAATATATCCAATGAACTGGCATCAACAACTCTCTGCGGCAGGGAATTCCACAAGTTAACAACTCTCTGAGTGAAGAAGTTTCTCCTCATCTCAGTCTTAAATGGCTTACCCCTTATCCTTAGACTATGTCACCTGGTTCTGGACTTCCCCAACATCGGGAACGTTTTTCCTGCATCTAACCTGTCCAGTCCTGTCAGAATTTTATATGTTTCTATGAGATCCCCTCTCATCCTTCTAAACTCCAGTGAATACAGGCAACGATAGCAGTACGACGTTCCGGTCTGTCACTGTTGGGATTGTCCATGAGCAGCGCGAGTCCGGGGTCGGCGAGAGGCCTATAAGGACCAGCGGGAGTCGAGCGGGAGTCGAGCAGTTCGAGCAGTCAATCGAGGAGGCGGGAGCTCGGAGCAGCGCGAGTCCGGGGTCGGCGAGAGGCGTACCGGTGCAGCTACAGGGAGAAGGCAAAGAAAGAAACAAAGGTGACGTCACAGCCTAGGGGGTAAGTGATTGGCTGGTGATTGGTGAGTAGTTTTTCTTTTTCTTCTTATATTAGTCAGTAACTTTTAACATTGTTGTTGCCAATTTAAGTGTATCTAAGGGTTAAGTCATGGCAGGAGAGCTCGGTCGGGTGTTATGCTCCTCCTGTACCATGTGGGAACTCAGGGACACTTCCGGTGTCCCTGACGACTACGTGTGCGGGAAGTGTGTCCACCTCAGGCTCCTGACTGTCCGCGTTGCGGAGTTGGAGCTGAGGGTGGATTCACTCTGGAGCATCCACGATGCTGAGAATGACGTGAGTATCACATGTAGTGAGTTGGTCTTACCACAGGGAAAGGGTCCACAGCCAGCTAGGGAATGGAAAACCAGCAGGAAGAGTAATGCAAGGAAGGTAGTGCAGGGGTCCCCTGTGGTCATCCCCCTGCAAAACAGATACACTGTTTTGAGTACTGTTGAGGGGGATGACTCATCAGGGGAGGGCAGCGGCAGCTAAGTTCATGGCACCGTGGCTGGCTCTGCTGCACAGGAGGGCAAGAAAAAGAGTGGGACAGCAATAGTGATAGGGGATTCAATGGTGAGGGGAATAGATAGGCGTTTCTGCGGCCGCGACCGAGACTCCAGGATGGTATGTTGCCTCCCTGGTGCAAGGGTCAAGGATGTCTCGGAGCGGGTGCAGGACATTCTGAAATGGGAGGGAGAACAGCCAGTTGTCGTGGTGCACATTGGTACCAACGACATAGGTAAAAAAAGGGATGAGGTCCTACGAAACGAATTTAAGGAGCTAGGAGCTAAATTAAAAAGTAGGACCTCAAAAGTAGTAATCTCGGGATTGCTACCAGTGCCACGTGATAGTCAGAGTAGGAATCGCAGGATAGCGCAGATGAATACGTGGCTTGAGCAGTGGTGCAGCAGGGAGGGATTCAAATTCCTGGAGCATTGGGACCGGTTCTGGGGGAGGTGGGACCAGTACAAACCGGACGGTCTGCACCTGGGCAGGACCGGAACCAATGTCCTAGGGGGAGTGTTTGCTAGTGCTGTTGGGGAGGATTTAAACTAATATGGCAGGGGGATGGGAACCAATGCAGGGAGACAGAGGGAAACAAAAAGGAGACAAAAGCAAAAGACAGAAAGGAGATGAGGAAAAGTGGAGGGCGGAGAAACCCAAGGCAAAGAACAAAAAGGGCCACTGTACAGCAAAATTCTAAAAGGACAAAGGGTGTTAAAAAAACAAGCCTGAAGGCTTTGTGTCTTAATGCAAGGAGTATCCGCAATAAGGTGGATGAATTAATTGTGCAAATAGATGTTAATAAATATGATGTGATTGGGATTACGGAGACGTGGCTCCAGGATGATCAGGGCTGGGAACTCAACATTCAGGGGTATTCAACATTCAGGAAGGATAGAATAAAAAGAAAAGGAGGTGGGGTAGCATTGTTGGTTAAAGAGGAGATTAATGCAATAGTTAGGAAAGACATTAGCTTGGATGATGTGGAATCTATATGGGTAGAGCTGCAGAACACCAAAGGGCAAAAAACGTTAGTAGGAAACATAGAAACATAGAAAATAGGTGCAGGAGTAGGCCATTCGGCCCTTCTAGCCTGCACCGCCATTCAATGAGTTCATGGCTGAACATTCAACTTCAGTACCCCATTCCTGCTTTCTCGCCATACCCCTTGATCCCCCTAGCAGGAGTTGTGTACAGACCTCCAAACAGTAATAGGGATGTTGGGGAGGGCATCAAACAGGAAATTAGGGGTGCATGCAATAAAGGTGTAGCAGTTATAATGGGTGACTTTAATATGCACATAGATTGGGCTAGCCAAACTGGAAGCAATACGGTGGAGGAGGATTTCCTGGAGTGCATAAGGGATAGTTTTCTAGACCAATATGTTGAGGAACCAACTAGGGGGGAGGCCATCTTAGACTGGGTGTTGTGTAATGAGAGAGGATTAATTAGCAATCTCATTGTGCGAGGCCGCTTGGGGAAGAGCGACCATAATATGGTGGAATTCTGCATTAGGATGGAGAATGAAACAATAAATTCAGAGACCATGGTCCAGAACTTAAAGAAGGGTAACTTTGAAGGTATGAGGCGTGAATTGGCTAGGATAGATTGGCAAATGATACTTAGGGGGTTGACTGTGGATGGGCAATGGCAGACATTTAGAGACTGCATGGATGAATTACAACAATTGTAATTGTAAACCTTCAAGATTTGACTTTTACCTTTCAGACTTTTGTGTATTTATGTTTGTTTTCTTCACAGAAAATTTATTAAATTGTGTGTTCCTACAGTTTAAGCTTCAAAGACCATGGAAGTGAAATTGAATAGTGCAGCCTGCAAACTAGACACAGGGAACCATCCCTGTGCTGGAGCGGGCAGGTCTGAGGTACACTCGATGTTGTCGATGCTACAGTGGTGGGGGGCATGAGGATCTCTCTGCATGAATGAACTAAGATGTGCTGAATCGCCTTTGTTATTCATAATTATCTTGTGATCGTGTGAATAAGTCAAATTCCATTTTTATGACAAGGTATTCCCGAATTTTGATAGGTGTCTTAAGGATTGCATTCTGCAACTCTGTCCATTTATCATGGAAAGTGCAACACAGTTGCACTGTCCAGGAATAAAATCAACCCCTTCAAAATATGTATCAGAAAGCTTATAGCTCATCTAGAATAATTTAAATGTTAATCTAATTTAGGGGTTTGGTCAATAGTTAATAACCTCTCCATTTATAACTTCATCTGAACCCTTGCATTATGTTATATTTTAATCACTTTCAGATATCTATTATTCTCTATTTAAACAGATAGAGTTCACCTTTACTGATCAAATGTTGCCTCTTTATTACCTTTAAATAGGTTTCATCACCCAAGGTTCAGCTTTCAACAGATACTGAGAGATAAACAATTTGCAGGACCTTTTCAGTTTGATGATGATTTTTGCTTATACATTCAAGACTTTGATATATACTTGATTAAGTAGACTATGAATATCACATATTCATGGAGCATTTTTTTTCTTAATTGGTTTCCTGTTTTGATTGGAATTTGTTGTAAAATACTCAATCATTAATCTAAGTACCTGTCATGATTAGCTCTGATTAACCTATGAATGTACATTATTAATTTTAAAACGGCACTTTTTTCCTCTGTCTAAAGTTTCCCTTTTATACCGATGCAACCGTGAATATCATTTTCATCTGAATTAAGCAAATGTTATTAATGAGATACAGCAGCATATTACTTGTATTGGCTATATGCAATTTTTTTTAGTAAGTAGCAGTATAATTCAGTCCACTGTAGCGCAAGTCTGCCCCCTTGAGGACCAGTTTATTTTATGCAAGTTCACAGGTTGTAATATCTATAAGGAAAAGAAAACAGAAGAAGTAAGCACCCGTTTTACGAGTGCAATCTTCCGGCGTGGAGCTTTGTCGGCCAGAAGTGCAGGTTGGGAAATCATAGTCTCATTCCCCACAATTTTTGGTCTGTTAAAATCAATGGACAGAAATTTGTGGAGCAAAACTCATATTTTCCTGAGGTGCATTCTCAGTAGGTTAAGCTCCATGTTGAGAGATGTAAAATTGGGTTTTTACATTCTGTACTGACACTTAGGCCCTTAAATTATGTTGCCAAATAATAGCATATGAGCAAAATTGTATTTGGCTGAACTTCTTTTGTTCACAATTTTAGCAGATATTCATCCATTTATTTCAAACTGATCAAAACCTCTACTAAAATAATGGAGAGAGGAGCTCCAGGTACTATATGCAATTCCTATTTAGTAAGCAGCAGCATAATTCAATCCATTTAAGTGTTCATTCTAAATTATCACAATGCGTAATCTCAATGTCATAGGCTTTTCACTTAGATTGTGTGATAGGAAATAATAGTTAAAATAGTCATAATGTAGTCAGTTTTTAAATAAGATTAATTGATAAGAACATCATTTGCTCAATTTTTTTCAAATAATTTTATTGTCTATTTTTCCCAACCTATGAAATCACAGAAACAGAGGAACAGAAGGAGAAATTTTGTAGTCATGTATTTCATGCTTTTGATTGGCATTTAGGCATTTAAAAGGAGTGATTTAAACTAAATCAGTTTAAGAATGCACAAGCAATTCAGATTAAATCAGATTTATTAAAATGTAACACTAATGCTCTTACAGGTCTCTTAAGTATACTTAGCCAAATGCCAAGAGAACTGAACTAATTTGATTAATCAGAGGCCAGTTGTTGTGTTAATTTTCAAGTACTAGCTGGAGAGCAGTGGTTTAACCAGTTCAAATATGAAAATCATTCTCATTTTTTTCTTTACCTATTTTTTCTCTTTTAATGCTTTCCTCCCTCCAATTTTTCCCCATTTCCCTGAAGGCACTGACTCATGCTGAAGTATGGGCCCATGGGTGCTGGTCACCTTTCAGTACTTCAAACAAATGGCAACTCTTCAAGTGTAAACCTAGAAAGTGAGGAGAGGATCTGGCTTGCTGTCATGCCTTTCTAACATGAAAGGCATCACAGCAAGCCAGACCTTCTCCTCACACCACATCCATGCATTCCACCACATGGGTAACTGGACAACTTGTCCCTTCCTTAATCCTGGAGTGCATAGTCTAATTCTAGGACCCCTTTTTCCATCTTGGGCTTTGGTTTTTTGGCTTATATGGCTGGGTTATATCTTGAATCTACCAAATGAGCCATCTATAATTTTTCACTGATGCTTGTGAGAAAAACAGAATTACAGAATGGCAGAAAAAACATTTATTTATTTCAGGATATTTTGACACATAAATGCAAATTATAAAATGGTGATAGCATTTCAACAAATGTTGCATGCATGTTGCTACAATTGCAATTCCATTGTTGTAGAATAGCTTCCCCATGCATGGCATGTAAATGAATCATAAAAGAAAGTTTGCTACATTCGTTAACCCATGAGAAAAAAGTCATTTATTGTTAAATGATGTCCCAAATATTTACAATGATTGGGCCAAGTAATTGCCAAAATTGATACCTACATGAAATAGAATTACTTATTACATGGCCTCATAGCCCTAAAACATTGGGCTTGCTTACATTGACATTAAAACTATTAAGTGCTGGCTTCAATCAGTGTAAATGCATACTTTAATGGAGAGACGCAAGGAGCCTTCAAAAACTAGAAATTACTTCAATAAAGATCAAAACTTTTAAGTAAACTCCCAAGTGATTAAATGGTACAACACCATTAAATGGTACGACAAACACATTACATGGTACGACACTGAAAATACCACATTAAATGGTACAACACTGAAAAATGAAGTGGAACAAAGAGACCTTGGAGTGCAGGTCCACAGATCCCTGAAAGTAGCAGGCCAGGTAGATAAGGTGGTTCAGAAGGCATATGGAATACCTGCCTTTATTAGTCGAGGCATGGAATATAAGAGCAAGGAGGTTATGCTTGAACTGTATAAAACACTGGTTAGGCCACAGCTGGAGCACTGTGTGCAGTTCTGGTCACCACATTACAAGAAAGATGTGATTGCACTAGAAAGGGTGTGGAGGAAATTTACAAGAATGTTGCCTGGACTGGAGAATTTTGGCTATGAGGAAAGATTGAAGATGCTGGGTCTGGTTTCTTTGGAACAGAAGAAGCTAAGGGAAGACCTGATTGAGGAGTATAAAATTATGAGGGGCCTGGATAGAGTGAATAGGAAGGACATGTTTCCCTTGGCAGAGCGGTCAACAAACAGAGGACATAGATTTAAAGTAATGGGGGGAGGGAGATATGAGGAGATAAAGGAGATACGAGGTGAAATGTCTTCATCCAGACAGTGGTGGGGGTCTGGAATTCACTGTTTGAAAGGGTGGTAGAGGCAGTAACCCTCATCACATTTGAAAAATACTTGGATGTGCATTTAAAGTGCCGTAACCTACAGGGCAACGGACCAAGAGCTGGAAAGTTGGATTAGGCTGCATAGCTCTTGGTCAGCCGGCGCAGATACTGTCATGTATCCTACATGGCTACTATTGGTACTATCACAAAGTGCGCCACCAGAGGGCATAGCAGTGGGAGACTTGTAATTTACCTGTACAGGTGTGCCTGGCCTAGTATAAAAGGCAGGCCATCAGGTGTGACCCTCACTCTTGAGTTATCAATAAAGGACTAAGGTCACTATAGTTCAAGTACAACACATTGCCTCATGGAGTCATTATCAGAGCATCTAAGGACAGAACAATTGGCACCGAAATAACGGACTTTCACGCGAAAATGGCTACCCTTGGTACGTTGCAGCAGTTCGCCGATGGTGATGATTGGTTTGCCTTTGTGGAGAGGTTCGACCATTTTTTCACAGCAAACGACCTGGCAGGAGATGACCCGGCCACACTGGCTGATAAGCGCAGAGCTATCCTGCGAACCAATTGTGGGCCCACCGTCTATGGCCTCGTCAGGGACTTGCTGGCACCAGCGAAGATAATGACCAAGGTGTACAAGGAGCTGGTAACACTGATCCATGAACAACTCAAGCCCAAGGACAGCATCCTCACAGCCAGACACCGGTTCTACACTCACCGATGGCCCGAAGGCCAGGAAATCGTGAAATATGCTGCAGACCTCAGGAAGCTGGCGGCACCGTGTGATTTCGGCGACCACCCCCATCGACGCGCTGAGGGGGACATTTTTGTCATTGGAATTGGCCATGAGGGCCTTCTTCATAAGCTACTGTCGGCGGATACCACAGTCACACTGCAGAAGGCCATCTCTGTGAGCCAGGCATTCATGACCTCGACCTGTGGCTCTCGGCAGATGACTCACCCTCAGGACTCAAACCCGCTAAATATTGTGCACAGAGTGGCGCCTTTTAGAGGCTGGACTGCAGAACGCGAACCTTCTCAGGGAAGAGAGAACAGGCCCCCCGAGTCCCTTAACTCAGAGTCCACCGAGGGGGGCTAATCAAGTAGCTCCATGCTGGCGTTGTGGAGGGAATCACAGGGCTCACCAGTGCCGTTTTAAAGACTATGTATGCAAAGGCTGCAGCACAAAGGGCCACCTCCAGCGAATATATAAGAGAAATATGACTCACTGTGTTGATGAAGAGTCTGCAGATGCCATGAATCCAGCGCGGATTATGAAACGATAGGCAGAGAAGCAGCTCAGCCCCACGATGAGGTATATAGCATGTTTACCTGCACCACCGAGTGTTTCCCCTTGAGAATGGAAGTCGAGATAGAGGGCCTTCCAATCTTCATGGAAGTGGACACGGGGGCAAGCCAGTCAGTAATGAATCAAGAAGCCTTTAAGAGGCTATGGGACAATCAAGCTAAACGACCCAAGTTGGTCCCGGTTCAGGCAAAACTGCACACCTACACCGATGAACTTATCCCAGTCGTTGGTAGTGTGGATGTTAAGGTACTCCATGATGCCATGGTGCACAAGTTACCTCTGCAGATTGTTGCAGGTGATGGACCAACTCGGAAGAAGGTGGATGGAAGTGGGAAGACTTCACCACTCCAGCGATTGATGTCCTCTGCGCTCAGAGGCAAAGCAAGCCCTCACCTGAGGTTGGATCTGGCACCAAAGAGCAGACCAGCACAGCACCCGAGGCACAGACCATCCAGCACGACTGCATGGAGGTGATCCAGCTGGGATGACCCGAGTGCACCTTCCAGGCTCCAGTGACAGGATTTCGGAGGAAGAAAATTGGATCCAGAGGCGACTTCCCAGCTTCAGAGGCAGAACCCGGGGAGAAGAACATCACCGCAGTCGACATCATGGCTGGAGGAAAGATGGCGCCCAAACCATGAGGTGATGCGCTGAAGAAAAAGATGGCGGCGGCCAGACCACGAAGGGCAATGCTGATGGAGCAACATGTGGCACCAAACGGAGAAAAGGATTGGAGTAAAGAAAGAAAGGCTCTCTTTAAAGGAGGCCTGCAACCCACCACACTTAAAGGGACAGTTCCACACACTTAAGCAATGTAATAACAACTGTGAAGTAGAGATAAAATGTGTAACTGATGATCAGAGTTGTATACATACAAAAAGTAAGGAAAAGTTGCGCGATCGCCATCGGAACTACAGGGTATTCACAATAAGTAATGAAACATTGTGCGATGTAAGCTTTCTACTGCACACAGCCAATGCAGTGGGCAAACACCCATCGAGAGCACACAGGTTCAGCGAGCTATCCAACGCTGTAGCCTGCGTCCCTGGGCCCAGAGTTGTGCACCATGGAGTGTGGCCACAAGAAGCCAATACACACGACCTGCAGAGCAAGCGATCTGAAGAGGGCAACGACACTGGTATCGATAACTTTCCCCTGATCAGCTCCGCTTCTCAGGCACCTGATGGCACCAACCACCACGAGCCTGAAAGAGCAAACCGCGCTAAGGCGCAGCCCCCAGATCCTATCGCCACTAAGGCCATACCCGGGAACGAAGGGCCACCCGCAACAGTCCCCCCAAAGGGGATCGGGATCAGCCAGGATCCCAAACTAAACAACGCCCAGGCTAGCGAGTCAGCAGTTCCCTGTGCACTGCTTGACGACAGCTCCTCAGGGAGCAACGGCGATCCAGAGCGCAAAGAAAGGACAGGGAGGTCACAGGCATCTGTGAACCTGCCCGACGCTAGGAGCAATGGCAGCTGCCCCAAGAGCAGGCAACTTGAGCCAACCGGGTTCCCACTGCCAGCACTGGGCACCACGCTGCCACCAGTCAGCCCAGACACCATCCAGCAGTTCTGGAACTAGCTTGTCCTTATGCATCGGTCACCGATCCCCAGTACGTATCGATAATGTATCTCACCAGTCTAACGTACTTGTCTCACACCTGAACCACAAATGTAATGCAAAGTTGTTTTTTTGGACTTGAATGTACATGAATGCAATGAGCCTCCGGCATAATCTATATGTGGGGGGGCAGCGGGGGGGTGGGGGGAGAATGGAGTGGTCAGGGACACACACAAACAGCAACCACCAGCACTCTACTGCCAATGAAACACCAACCACTCATCCAAGATAAACGAACCGCCAAAGGTCAACCAGATAGAGCTAAGCCCAGAGCACAGTCAATGCAGAGGCAATTTGCACTAAAGGCTTGGGGGAGAGTGATGTCATGTATCCTACATGGCTACTATTGGTACTATCATAAGGTGTGCCACCAGAGGGCACAGCAGTGGAAGACTTGTAGGTTACCTGTACAGGTGTGCCTGGCCTAGTATAAAAGGCAGGCCACCATGTGTGATCCTCACTCTGGAGTTATCTATAAAGGACTAAGGTCACTACAGTTCAAGTACAACACATTGCCTCGTGGAGTCATTATCAGAGCATCTAAGGACATAATAGATGGGTCGAAATGGCCTCCTTCCATGCTGTATATTTCTATGATTCTATGATCTACAAAACCATAATGATAAATCATACAAGTGTGAATTTTTGATATTGACAATATCTGGGTTATAGCAAAATGAATATCATCATCATCATAGGCAGTCCCTCGGAATCGAGGAAGACTTGCTTCCACTCCTGAAGTGAGTTCTTTGGTGTCTGAACAGGCCAATACGAGAACTACAGACTCTGTCACAGGTGGGACAGATAGTCATTGAGGGAAGGGGTGGGTGGGGCAGGTTTGCCGCACGCTCTTTCCACTGCCTGTGCTTGATTTCAGCATTCTCTCAGCATTAAGACTCAAGGTGATCAGCGCCCTCTCAGATGCACTTCCTCCACTTAGGGTGTTGGACCAGGGACTCCCAGGTGTCAGTGGGGATGTCGCACTTTATCAGGGAGGCTTTGAGGGTGTCCTTGTAATGTTTCCGCTGCCCACCTTTGGCTCATTTGCCGTGAAGGAGCTCCGAGTAGGGCACGTGCTTTGGGAGTCTCGTGTCTGGCATGCGAACTGATATGTCCTTACTATACAGTATAAATGCACACGAGGCCCATACTTGAGAGAAGGTCACTCTGTGACCAGTTATCTTTATTACCAAGACCTCAAGTGATGAAGATGGGTGGAGCTTCCCCTTTTATAACTGAAAGTCCAGGATAGGAGTGTCTCCCACAAGTTCACCCGCTGTGGTCAATGTTCTCATCATCAAATCTTCCTCGATTCCGAGGGACTGCCTATGATGATGATGATATTCATTTTGCTATAACCCAGATATTGTCAATATCAAAAATTCACACTTGTATGATTTATCATTATGGTTTTGTGATCATAGAATCATAGAATCATAGAAATATACAGCATGGAAGGAGGCCATTTCGACCCATCTGTTAGGTTAGTTTATGCATGGGTTACAATGAAAGTTCAATACATGACGTCACCTCCCCACCAAAGTCTTATTGGGATCACAGGTTAAGTCTCTCTGGTGGTTTACGTTCCCTTGTAGAGCGCCTGAGTTGGGGCTCCGGTTATTGGGCGCTGGCCTGAGTGTCTGCTGTTTGCGGTGCCTCAGGCCTGTCCGGACTGCCCACAGTGACTGGGCTCTCCTCCACTTGGTTCTGGTGTTCGGTCACCTGTGGTGGAGTAAACTCTACGTCGCGTTCTTCCTCTGCTTCTTCGATGGGGTTGCTGAACCTCCTTTTAGTTTGATCCATGTGTTTGCGGCAGATTTGTCCATTGGTAAGTTTAACTACCAAAATCCTATTCACCTCTTTGGCAATCACAGTGCCTGCAAGCCATTTAGGCCCTGCAGCGTAATTAAGGACAAAAACAGGGTCATTGACATCAATAATCGCGCCCTCACATTGTGACTGACACCTGCTATCAACAATTTCTTTCATAATAGGGTGTATAAGGGATAACCTGGTTTTGAGCGTCCTTTTCATTAGCAGCTCTGCGGGTGGAACCCCTGTGAGCGAGTGTGGTTGGGATCTATTGGCCAACAGGAGGCGTGATAAGCGGCTTTGTAGGAAACCCCCTTGGATTCTGAGCATCCCCTGTTTGATTATCTGTACTGCTCGTTCCGCCTGGCCGTTTGAGGCCGGCTTGAACGGTGCCGTTCTGACATGGTTGATTCCATTGCCTGCCATGAAGTCCTGGAATTCAGTGCTTGTGAAGCACGGGCCATTGTCGCTGACCAAGACATCCGGTAGACCATGGGCGGCGAACATTGCCCGTAGACTTTCTACCGTGGCAGAGGATGTGCTTGAATTTAAAATGGCACACTCAATCCATTTGGAATAGGCATCTACTACAACCAAAAACATTTTTCCCATGTAGTCCACATGGATGCGTGACCATGGCTTGGCGGGCCAGGACCAGGGGCTAAGGGGGCGTTCCCTGGGTGCGTTGCCCAGCTGAGCACACATGTTGTACCTGCGAACACAAAGTTCCAGGTCTGCATCTATCCCTGGCCACCAAACGTGTGACCTGACAATTGCCTTCATCATGACAATGCCTGGGTGCTCATTGTGAAGTTCTCTGATAAACACCTCTCTGCCCATCTGGGGCATAACTACTTGGTTTCCTCACAGTAAGCAATCGGCCTGAATCGAGAGTTCATCCTTGCGCCTATGAAAGAGCTTAAATTCCTCAGGGCATGCCCCGTACGTGGCTGCCCAGTCCCCATTCAGGACACATTTCTTAACTAAAGACAGTAGCGGGTCTTTATTTATCCAGACTTTAATCTGACGGGCTGTCACAGGTGAGCCTTCACTTTCGAAAGCTTCAACACCCATGACCATCTCAGCATCATGCTCAGTTGCCTCCTCATTGTGGGCAAGTGGGAGCCTGCTGAGTGCTTCGGCGCAGTTTTCAGTGCCCGGTCTGTGCCGAATTGTGTAGTCACAGGCGGCAAACGTAAGTGCCCACCTCTGTATGAGGGCCGATGCATTCGCATTTATGGCCTTGTTGTTGGCCAAAAGGGACGTTAGGGGTTTGTGATCTGTCTCCAGCTCAAATTTCCTGCCAAACAGGTACTGGTGCATTTTTTTTACTGCATATACACATGCTAGCGCTTCCTTTTCTATCATCCCGTAGCCCCTTTCTGCCTGGGACAGACTTCTGGAGGCATAAGCTACCGGCTGTAACTGACCATTGGCATTCACATGCTGCAACACACACCCGACCCCATAGGACGACGCATCACACGTTAAAACAAGTTTCTTACACAGGTCATATAACGTTAACAGTTTGTTGGAGCATAACAAATTACATGCTCTATCAAAAGCCCTTTCCTGGCTGTCCACCCAGACCCATTCGCGACCTTTGCGTAGGAGCATGTGTAGCGGCTCTAACAGCATGCTCAATTTGGGAAGAAAGTTACCAAAATAGTTCAGGAGCCCCAGGAACGAATGCAGCTCGGTTGTGTTACGGGGTCTGGGTGTTCTCTGGATCACTTCCGTTTTGGACGCAGTAGGTCTGATCCCATCTGCTGCTACCCTCCTCCCCAGGAATTCTACCTCTGGAGCTAAGAAGAAGCACTTCGCCTTTTTCAGTCGCAGCCCTACCTGGTCCAGTCTGCGTAGCACCTCCTCCAGGTTGTGGAGGTGTTCTTCAGTATCATGACCCGTGATGAGGATGACGTCTTGAAAAACCACCGTCCTTGGAATCAACTTGAGGAGGCTTTCCATATTTCGCTGAAAGATCGCGGCGGCCGAACGAATCCCGAACGAACATCTGTTGTACTCAAACAACCTCTTGTGTGTCGTGATGGTGGTCAGCTTCTTCGACTCACTTGCCAGCTCCTGGGTCATGTAAGCTGAGGTCAGGTCCAATTTTGAAAAATGTTTGCCACCGTATAGCGTCGCAAAGAGGTCCTCCGCTCTCAGTAGCGGGTACTGGTCTTGGAGTGACACCCGATTGATGGTGGCCTTGTAATCGCCACATATCCTGACCAACCCATCCGCCTTGAGCACCGGCACAATTGGGCTCGCCAGTCACTGAATTCGACTGGCGAGATGATGCCTTCCCTCAGCAGGCGGTCCAATTCGCATTCTATCTTTTCCCGCATCACGTACGGCACCGCTCTGGCCTTGTGGTGTACTGGCCTGGCGTCCGGGTTTATGTGAATCAGTACCTTGGCCCCCATGAAGGTGCCGATGCCGGGTTGAAATAATGAGTCAAATTTGTCCACGACCTGTGAGCATGATGCTCGCTCCACAGAAGAAATTGCATTGACATTGCCCCATTTCCAGTTCATGACAGCAAGCCAACTCCTCCCCAGTAGTGCGGGACCGTCCCTCGGGACAATCCAGAGTGGCAACCTGTTCTCCGAATCTTTGTGGGTCACGACTACCATGGCGCTGCCTAGCACCGGAATGATCTCCTTTGTATATGTCCATAGCTGTGCGTCAATCGGCAATAATTTTGACCTCCTGGCCTTGGACACCCACAACCTTTCGAACTGTTTGATACTCATCAGGGACTGGCTGGCCCCCGTGTCTAGCTCCATTAATACTGGGATGCCATTGGGGAGCACTTTCATCATTATCGGTGGCGTCCTGGTATATGAACTGTATATGTACTCCACATGAACTCACTGATCTTCAGCTTCCAGCACTTACATCGGGCCTGTCCTCCTCGTACATCAACCTGGCTGCAGGCTTCCTGCACATACGCGCCAAGTGACCGCTGACGTTGCAGTTTCTGCAGGTATATTGCTGATACCTGCAAGCTCTGGCTGGGTGTTGCCTCCACACCTCCAGCATGAGCTGGAGGCCCATTGTTAGAAACAGAAGGTCAATTACCAGTCGATCATCTCTGACTGTCTCTGTAACTGTCCTTAAGCGCACCATTAACAGGTGTTGATGGCCCCATTACTGGCTGCATTGTCCATTGCAATGGCATGAATTGGCATTCAGTTAGCCATTGTCTCTATTGAATTCCCCCTTTGGTTTCTACTACATGCTGGGGCATATCCGATTGCCCTTGTCAGCCTAGAGAACTGTGTGCCACGTTAACAATGTTGACTCCCTGGTCGTTTGCCGCATTTGAGCAAAGATTTTTGTCATACATCATTCTGGTCTCTTCCTCCCCTGAGATAAATGTCTGGGCTATCAGAGCTGCTGCTTCCAAGGTCAAGTCTTTGGTCTCAATCAGTTTCCTGAAAACCCCAGCGTGCCTGATGCCCTCAATAAAAAAGTCTCGCAGCATCTCCGCTCTGCATGCATCTGGGAACTTACATAGGCTCGCCAGTCGCCGGAGATCTGCCACTAAGTCTGGAATGCTTTGCCCTTCTCACCGCCCATGCGTGTAAAACCAGTGTCTCGCCATGTGCATGCTGCTCGCCGGTTTAAGGTGTTCCCCAATCAACTTACTGAGCTCTTCGAACGTCTTGTCCGCCGGCTTCTCTGGCACTAGAAGGTCCTTTATCAGGGAGTACGTTCTGGATCCACAAACCGTCAGGCCCTGCGTTTGTCAGCCGAATCCTGTCCCAACCATTCCTTAGTGACAAAACTTTGCTGTCGTCTCTCAACAAAGTCGTCCCAATCATCACCAACACAGTACCTCTCTTCTGTGCTGCTAGTGGCCATGCTCACGTGGTTTAAATCCCAGTTTCTCGTCGCCAATGATAAGTCCTTACTATACAGTATAAATGCACACGAGGCCCATACTTGAGAGAAGGTCACTCTGTGACCAGTTACCTTTATTACCAAGACCTCAAGTGATGAAGGTGGGTGGAACGTCCCCTTTTATACCTGAAAGTCCAGGTTAGGAGTGTCTCCCACAAGTTCACCCGCTTGTGGTCAATGTTCTCAAGGTGTACAACTTAGGTCAGCTTATACATGGGTTACAATGATAGTTGAATACATGACACGAATTATGTGGCCTGCCCAGCGGTGCTAATCGAGTGTGGTCAGTGCTTCAATGCTGGGGATGTTAGCCTGAATGAGGACGCTGATGTTGGTGCGCCTGTCCTCCCAGGGCATTTGTAGGATCTTATGGAAACATCATTGGTGATATTTCTCCAGCAACTTGAGGTGTCTACTGAACATGGTCCATGTCTCTGAGCCATACAGGAGGGCAGGTTGTACTACAGCCCTGTAGACCTTGAGCTTGGTGGCAGTTTTGAGGGCCTGGTCTTCAAACATACTCTTCCTCAAGCGGCCGAAGGCTGCACTGGCGCACTGGAGGCAGTGTTGGATCTCGTCGTTGATGCCTGCTCTTGTTGATAGGAGGCTCCCGAGATATGGGAAATGTTCCATGGTGTCCAGGGCCGCAACGTGGATCTTGATGACTGGGGGGGCTGTGCTGTGCGATGAGGACAGGCTGGTGGAGGACCTTTGTCTTACGGATGTTTAGCGTAAGGCCCTTGCTTTCGTACGCCTCAGTAAACACGTCGACTATATCCTGGAGTTCAGCCTCTGTGTGTGCGCAAACGCAGGCGTCGTCGGCATACTGTAGCTCGATGTCAGAGGTTGTCTGAATATACTATACTGCTTACTCCTCAAAAAAATAACCAAATTGCATAGCAGAATTGTAAATCATGGTTATTTCTGTTGACAGTAAGTATCCTATTGATTTTGATTGATTTTTCTGCCTGGCAATAATTGCAATGAGCAAGCAAAATTATTTTAAAGCCAGTACTAGTTGTTTACCATTGAAGACGTGAAATAAGGTCACTAGATGATGGTTTCGCAGAATGATTTCTGTTTTTTCAAGGTCAGCAGAGACGAGACAATGGCTCACAGATAACATAAATATTTTAGCATTGCTGTGTCTAAGTTGGATGGGTTGAGAAAAAATTAATAAATATGAGCAGGTATGTTATCATGTACATTTAATCAAATAGCAGATGGTCCACTCCTCAATCACCCTCAACCCCTCTGCTTCCCAAAGCACTTTCCCGTGCAAGCGCAGGAGATGTAACACCTGCCCTTTTAACTCCTCCCTTCCCCCCCATCTAGGGCCCCAAACACTCCTTTCATGTGAAACCGAGATTTACTTGCACTTCTTTCAAGTTAGTATACTGTATTCGCTGCTCATGATGTGGTCTCCTCTATGTTATGTAATGATGTGTGTATCGTCCCATTACCTTAAATGTAATGTAAGCTCTATGCCACACCACAGAGGGCGCTGTGGTGGGAAACCTGGTAGTACCTGCAACAGGCGCTATATAAGGCTGACCACCACACCCGAGAGGCACTCTGGAGCTGAACAATAAAGGACGAAGGTCACAGCAGTTAGATTTACACCAGACCGTGATTTGTGTGCTACATACACCACATTGGCAATGAGGAAGCGGACGAACTCCACGCAGCCATGGCTACTCTGGGCTCGCTAAAGGATTTTACCGTGGCCAATGATTGGGAGGCCTTTATGGAAAGGCTCGAGTACTACTTCACAGCAAACGACCTGACGGAGGACACGGACGCAATGAGAGAGAAGCGTAAGGCGATATTGCTTTCCAGTTGTGGAGATGAGGTTTAATGTCTCGTCAGGGATTTGCTGGCACCAGGAGCGCCAGGGACAAGTCATACGAGGAGCTGACGGAACTCATTCGTGACCAGTTGAAACCGAAGGAGAGCATCCTCACGGCCAGATACAAATTTTACCATCACTGCAGACCTGAGGGCCAGGATGTCACCAAATATGCTGCAGACCTCAGGAGACTCGCGGCGCCGTGTGATTTTGGCGCACACCTTGACGAGGCTTTGCAGGACGTTTTCGTTATGGGGATTGGCCACGAGGGCCTCCTTCACAAGCTGCTAGCCACGGAACCCACAGTCACTCTGACAAAGGCCATCGCCATCAGCCGGGCACATATGACCTCGACTTGCAGCACCAAGCAAATAATCCACACAGTCTCGAACCCGGCAGGCACTGTCCACAGGATAGCGCCCACCACGGACAAAACTGCAGAACGTGGCTCTGCCCGGCGCAGAGAGCACGGACCTCGGGATCCTGGAACTCAGAGTCCGCTGAGGGGGGGCCACTCAAGCAGCACCAGGCTGGCGCTGTGGAGGAAGCCATGGGGCTCACCAGTGCAGGTTTGCGGAGTACACGTGCAATACCTGCCACATTAAAGGCCACCTTCAGCGTATGTGTAAAAGAAATCAGACTCACCATGTGGCTGAGGAGATGGGGGATGATCTACTGTTCAGCGAGGAGCAGGCAGAAGAAGATAAGGTGTTTGGACTGCACACGTGTACTGACGATTCGCCCCCAGTGATAAGGGAAGTAAAAATCAACGGAGTCCCTGTGAGTATGGAAGTGGACACGGGCTCGGGTCCGTCGTTGATGAGTCGGAGAACTTTTGATAAACAGTGGATTAACCCAGCTGCACGACCCAAGCTGGTCCCGGTCACGGTGAAGCTGCGTACTTACACCAGGGAACTGATACCTGTTCTTGGCAGAGCGGAGGTGCAGGTATCCCACGGGGACGAGACACACGGTTTACCTTTGTGGGTCATTGCAGGCGATGGGCCGACACTCCTCGGCCGGAGGTGGATGGGGACGGTCCGTGGGAGCTGGGAAGACTTCATCACTCCACAGGCTGCTGCTCCCCGGGGTGCTGCCATGCCCCGGGTCCCCAGAGAGCAGCGCCAACCGAGCTGGAACTGCAGCCTTAATCCACCCACAGGCAAGCCCCAGGCCCGGACCTCAAGCTACAGAGATCCTGCAGCCTCAGGGGGGCCTAGTAGGGGGGGGGGGGGGTGAGCCGGCGGGGTGTGAGGGATCCAGGATGGCCGGTGGATCAGAAGAGCCCTGCCGAGGAGCTGTTAGCGTCGGGCGGCGGCAGCAGCTGGAGGTCGGCGGCCGCATGGGAGGCCGCTACGGAGGCCGCAGGGGAGGCGGCAAGTGCGGCCGCTGGAGAGACCACGACAGCCGCAGGGGAGGTGGCTATGGTGGCCGCCGGAGAAGCGACGATGGCGGCCGCAGGAGAGGCGGCAAGTCAGGTGGCAGTGGAGGGGAGCGGAGGCTGTGAAGGCGGAGGGCATCCGGAGCGGCGGAGAAGAAGATGGCGGCGGCATCGTGCTCAGAGCAGCAGAGCATCAAAAATGGCGGTGCCCAAGGAGAAGCCTCGTGGAATCCTCCTGCATCAAAGATGGCGCCTTAAAAAGGAAATGCACCCGGGAGTCTTAAAAGGGCCTTACCAAGAGGTGGTCCCCACAAAGGACTTCTGTAAGGCAGAGCGAGTCCAAAATAAGCTATGTTAATGTGAGATGGCGAATTTATAATAAGAATTACTTTTTTAATGCTGAATGGCCACTGTATTTGTGTAAAATAATGGATGAAGTACAATTAATGATAACGGCTAACAAGGAAATCAAGGATCTGTTACCAGTCAATAACTAGTTAATATACCAGATAATATGTATCATACTAACGCACTGTCTATGCCTACCTGCCTTCCGTTGGACAAGTGTGATGTTATGTAATGATGTGTGTATTGTTGTCCTGCGTCCTGGTGGGGGGGGAAGGTGATGTTATGTAATGATGTGTGTATCATCCCATTACCTTAAATGTAATGTAAGCACTATGCCACACCACAGAGGGCGCTGTGGTGGGAAACCTGGTAGTACCTGCAACAGGCACTATATAAGGCTGACCACCACACCTGAGAGGCACTCTGGAGCTGAACAATAAAGGACGAAGGTCACAGCAGTTAGATCAACACCAGACCGTGGAGTCAGTGATTTGTGTGCTACATACACCACACTCTACATTGATGAGACCAAGTGCAGATTGGATGACCGCTTTGCGGAGCACTGCCGTTCAGTCCGCAAGCGTGACCCCGAGCTTCCGGTCGCCTGTCACTTTAATTCTCCTCTTCACTCCCATTCTGACCTCTGTCCTCAGCCCAATGAACATAAAAACATAAGAACATAAGAAATAGGAGCAGGAGTAAGCCATACAGCCCCTCAAGCTTGCTCCTCCATTTAATACGATCATGGCTGATCCAATCATGGACACAGGTCCACTTCCCTGCCCGCTCCCCATAACCCCTTATTCCCTTATTGGTTAAGAAGCTGTCTATCTCTGTCTTAAATTTATTCAATGACCCAGCTTCCACAGCTCTTTGAGGCAGTGAATTCCACAGACTTACAACCCTCTGAGAGAAGAAATTCCTCCTCATCTCAATTTTAAATGGGCGGCCCCTTATTCTAAGATTATGCCCCCTAGTTCTGGTCTCCCCTATCGGTGGAAACATCCTCTCTGCATCCACCTTATCAAGCCCCCTCACAATCGTATACGTTTTGATAAGTTCACCTCTCATTCTTCTGAATTCCAATGAGTAGAGGCCCAAACTACTCAACCTTTCCTCATAAGTCAACCCCCTCATCTCCGGAATCAACTGTGAACCTTCTCTGAACTGCCTCCAAAGCAAGTACATCCTTTCTTAAATATGGAAACCAAAACTGTACGCAGTATTGCAGGTGTGGCCCAACCAATACCCTATATAACTGTAGCAAGACTTCCCTACTTTTATACTCCATCCCCTTTGTAATAAAGGCCAAGCGTCCATTTGCTGTACCTGCATACTAACCTTTTGCATTTCATGCACAGGTTCCACTGTACTGCAGCACTTTGCAATTTTTCTCCATTTAAATAATAACTTGCTCTTTGATTTCTTTTGCCAAAGTGCATAACCTCACACTTTCCAACATTATACTCTATCTGCCAAATTTTTGCCCACTCACTTAGCCTGTCTATGTCCTTTTGCAGATTTTTTGTGTCCTCCTCACACATTGCTTTTCTTCCCATCTTTGTACTGTCAGCAAACTTGGCTACGTTACACTCAGTACCTTCATCCAAGTCGTTAATATAGATTGTAAATAATTGAGGACCCAGCACTGATCCCTGCGGCACCCCACTAGTTACTGATTGCCAACCCGAAAATGAACCATTTATCCCGACTCTCTGTTTTCTGTTAGTTAGCCAATCCTCTATCCATGCTAATATATTATCTCCAACCCCATGAACGTTTATCTTGTGCAGTAACCTTTTATGTTTCACCTTGTCAAATGCCTTCTGGAAGTTCAAACACACTGTTATTTATGCAAACCTCACCTATGTGTAAGACTTGCCACTAGGGGGCAAACCTGTGGGAGACCTATGGGTCACCTCTGCACCCTGGCGCAAGCAGGTATAAAAGGCAGTCCACCACGCTGCTGCCTCACTTTGGAGTTATATTAAAGAGACCAAGGTCAAAATGGTTTGAGCTTACAACACAGTCTCGTGGAGTTATTCTGAATTTAACAACTATTACAGATCACGAACTTTCACGCAGAAATGGCTGCCGTTGGTATTCTTGAGAGATTTGTCGAAGGTGATGATGGGGAAGCCTTCGTTGAGCGTCTCGACCAGTACTTCATGGCCAACGAACTGGACAAGGCTGAGATGGAGATCAAGCGCAAGGCAATTCTCCTCACCGTATATGGGTCTTCGATATATGCCCTCCTCAAAAATCTGCTGGCACCGGACAAACCATCGGACAAGACTTACAAAGAACTGTGTGCGCTGGCTCGGGAACACCTCCAGCCAAAGGAGAGCATCTTAATGGCCAGATTTCACTTTTACACACACCATCGCTCCGAGGGCCAGAACGTGGCGAGCTTTGTCGCCGACCTAAGACGCTTCGTGGGACAGTGTGAATTTGAAGGATCTTTGGGGGAAATGTTGCGGGACTTTTTCGTGCTTGGAATCGGCCAAGAGGTCATTCTTCGCAAACTGCTGTCTGTCGAATCCTTAGATCTGAGCAAGGCCATCACGTTAGCCCAGGCCTTCATATCCACGAGCGACAACACGAAACAGATAGCTTCACAGAATCATAGCTCACTGACAAGTACTGTGCATAAATTAATGCCTTCAGCAGGCAGAACTGTATATGGTAGGGCCCACACGACCGCAGAGGCCAGGCCGAGGGTGACTCAGAGGCCGCTGTAGAGTGCTAATGCGAATCCACTAACACCATGCCGGCGCTGCGGAGGCAGTCATAGAGCCCATCAATGTCGATTCAAGCACTATGTGTGCAAGGCCTGGGCAACAATGGGGCAGCTCCAGCGAATGTGCAAGCGACCTCTGACTCACCACGTGGCAGAGTCAGCAGAGGATGACCGATCCAGCGTGGATCACGCTGAACGAGCAGGAGAGGCAACTCAACCCGAGGATGAAGAGGAAGTGTATGGGGTACACACTTCACCACCAAAAGCCCTCCGATAATGTTAAAAGTTAAACTTAACGGCATTCCAGTCTCCATTTAATTGGACATGGGGGCGATTCAATCAATCATGAGCCAGAAGGCTTTTAAGAAACTGTGGGGCAACAAGGCACAGAGGCCAAAACTGAGCCCGATTCACACAACGCTGCGGACTTACACCAAAGAACTCATACCTGTAATCGACAGTGCGGCAGTGAAAGTATCGTACGACGGGATGGTGCATGATTTACCACTATGGATTGTACCAGGCGATGGCCCGACGCTGTTCGGCAGAAGCTGGCTAGGAAAGATCTGATGGAACTGGGACAACATCAAAGCACTGTCTTCGGTGGATGATGTCCCGTGTGCCCAGGTGCTAAACAAATTCCCGGCGTTATTTGAGCCAGGCATCGGCAACTTCACAGGCGCCAAGGTGCAGATCCATCTTGTTTCTGGGGCACAGCCCGTTCATCACAAGGCCCAAGCAGTCCCATATATGATGCGAGAGAAAGTCAAGATCGAGCTCGACAGACTTCAACAAGAGGGAATCATATTGCCAGTCGAGTTCAACGAGTGGGCCAGTCCAATCGTGCTGGTGCTAAAGAGCGATGGGACGGTCAGAATCTGCGGAGACTACAAGGTAACGATCAACCGATTCTCGTTACAGGAGCAGTACCCACTACCCAAAGCGGAGGACTTATTCGCAACGCTAGCAGGGGGAAAGTCATTTATCAAGCTAGACCTAACCTTTGCTTACATGACACAGGAGCTGGCTGAACTGTCAAAAAGATTGACATGAATCAACAAGCACATAGGACTGTTCGTGTACCACAGATGCCCCTTTGGGATTCACTCGGCTGCGGCCATCTTCTAGAGGAACATGGAGAGTCTGCTGATATCGGTTCCATGCACCGTGGTGCTCCAAGACGACATCTTGAATACTGGTCATGACACCACCGAACACTTGCACAACCCGGAAAAGGTTCTAAAGCGACTGTACAGAGTGGGACTCAGGCTGAAATGCACCAAGTGTGTTTTCCTGGTGCTAGAGGTCGAATTTCTGGGGAGAAAGATTGCAGCAGACGGCATCAGACCCACGGGCTCCAAGACAGAGGCCATCAAGAATGCACCCAGACCACAGAATGTGACGGAGCTGCGTTTGTTCCTGGGACTCCTCAACTATTTTGGTAACTTTCTACCAGGGTTGAGCACTTTGCTGGAACCCTTGCATTTATTGCAACGCAAGGGTGATGACTGGGTTTGGGAAAATCTCAAGAGACAGCCTTTAATAAGGTCATAAACCTACTTTGTTCTAACAAGTTACTTGTATTGTATGACCCATGTAAACATTTAGTACTAGCTTGTGATGCATCGTCATACGGGGTCAGTTGTGTGTTACAGCAAGTAAATGGGTCAAGCAAACTGCATATGCGTCCAGAAGTTTATTCAAGGCTGATAGAGCCTACAGTATGGTTGAGAAAGAAGCGTTGGCATGTGTATACGAGGTTAAGAAAATGCACCAATATCTATTTGGTCTTCGGTTCGAGCTTGAAACCGACCACAAACCGCTTACTTCACTGCTCTCAGAAAGCAAAGGTATCAACACCAATGCTTCATCCTGCATCCAAAGATGGGCACTTAGATTGTCTGCATATGACTATGTAATCCACCACAGACCAGGCATTGAGAACTGCGCTGACGCCCTCAGTCGACTTCCATTGCTCACCACCGGGGTGGAAATGGCGCAACACGCAGACTTGCTTCTGGTAATGGATGCTTTTGAGAGCGAGGGCTCACCAGATCAGGACCTAGAACAGCCAAGACCCTGTGCTATCACTAGTAAAAAGCTGCATCCTCAATGGGAGCTGGTCGGCGGTTCCCGGGGAAATGCAAGATGAAATTAAGCCGTTTCACCAACGTAAGGATGAATTGTCCATCCAATCGGATTGTCTCCTATGGGGGAATCACGTGGTTTTGCTGAAAAAGGCAGGGAAACATTTATACACGACCTACACAGTACACACCCAGGCATAGTCATGATGAAGGCTGTCGCCAGGTCGCACGTTTGGTGGCTCGGCATTGACTCCAAATTGGAGTCATGCATGCACCTATGCAACACTTGCTCACAATTGAGCAACACACCCAGGGGGGCCCCTCTGAGCCTGTGGTCATGGCCCTCCAAACCGTGCTCCAGGGTCCGCGTAGATTTTGCCGGCCCTTTTCAAGGGAAGATGTTTCTAGTAGCAGTGGACGCTTATTCTAAATGGATTGAATGTATAATAATGGCATCATGTACGTCCACTGCCACCATTGAAAGCCTCAGGGCCATGTTCGCCACCCATGGTTTGCCCGATGACCTCGTCAGTGACAATGGACCCTGTTTCGTCAGCTCGGAATTCAATGAGTTCATGACCCGCAGTGGCATCAAGCATGTCAGGTCTGTCCCATTTAAGCCCGCATCTAATGGTCAAGCGGAATGGCCAGTCCAAACCATCAAGCAGAGCTTGAAACACTTAACGGACGGCTCCTTGCAGACCGCGTTATCTCGGGTCCTGCTCAGCTACCGGACGAGCCCCCACTCGCTCACCGGGGTTCCCCCTGTAGAATTGTTAATGAAGAGAGCACTCAAATCCAGGCTCTCCTTAGTCCATCTGGATCTCAATGATAATGTAGAAACCTGGCGTCACCGGCATAACGTGTACCACGATTGCATGGCAGTATCACGTGACATTGAGGTTAATGATCCGGTGTTTGTTCTAAATTACGGTCAGGGTCCCAAGTGGATTGCTGGCACTGTCTTAGACAAGGAGGGGAATAGAGTGTTTGTTGTTAAATTGTTGAATGGGCAAACGTGCAGAAAGCACTTGGATCAGACCAAACTGCGATTCACGGATAGCCAAAACCAGTTTGAAGATGACTTTACCATCTATGAGCCACCAGCACACACTCAACCAGCAATCGACCTCAATGTCAACCACAAGGATGAATCCACCATGCCCAACAGTTCGATCAGACCAGCCGCTCTGCCGTGCAGCAATGATTCAACCAACTCACCCATGCCAGGACTTCAACTCAGGCGATCGACCCGCGAACGCAGAGCGCCAGATCACCTCAACCTGTAAATAACTTGTACTTAAGACTTTGGGGGGAAGTGATGTTATGTATGCAAACTTCGCCAATGTGTAAGACTTGCCACTAGGGGGCACACCTGTGGGAGACCTATGGGTCACCTCTGCACCCTGGAGCAAGCAGGTATAAAAGGCAGTCCACCATGCTGCTGCCTCACTTTGGAGTTATACTAAAGAGACCAAGGTCACAATGGTTTGAGCTATTCTGAACTTAACATACACCACATCCACTGGTTCCCCTTTATCCACCCTCTTCGTTACATCCTCAAAGAATTCCAGCAAATTTGTCAAACATGACTTCCCCTTCATAATTCCATGCTGACTCTGCCTGACCGAATTTTGCTTTTCCAAATGTCCTGCTACTGCTTCTTTAATAATGGACTCCAACATTTTCCCAACCACAGATGTTAGGCTAACTAGTCTATAGTTTGCTGCTTTTTGTCTGCCTCCTTTTTTAAATAGGGGCATTACATTTGCAGTTTTCCAATCTGCTAGGACCTCCCCAGAATCCAGGGAATTTTGGTAAATAACAACCAATGCATCCATTAATCCTGCCGCTACTTCTCTCGAAATTTCAAGGAACAGCACCTCATCTTTCGATTAGATACCTTACACCCACTGGACTCAACATTGAGTTCAACAATTTCAGCTTATAACCTCTGCCCCTATTTTTTCAGACAGCAGCTGTTGATGATTCTGCCATTCCCATATACACCTCTTCTAGACCCATCATTTGTTTCTTTCCTTGTTCCATTACAATCTCCTTTTGCTTTGTACCATCATCCCTTTTGTCATTTCATCTTTCTTGTCTTCCACCCCATCATAGACCTTTCCTTTTGTTCTTTCCTCCTCTCCCCCTTTCTCTGCCTCTGCACTTTCTTAAAACCTGTTACATCTCCAACATTTTCCAGTTCCCACAAAGGGTCATTGACCTGAAACATTAACTCTGCTTCTCTCTCCACAGATGCTGCCTGACCTGCTGAGTATTTTCAGCATTTTCTGTTTTTAAACTAGATAGCAATATTTTTTCACTCATTAGAGGATTTTATTTTGTTCAATAGGTTTTAAGATTCTAAATGTCACATACATCACAAAACAAACCCAATAAAACACAGATGAGACAAACTCAATGTTGCCAATGATTACATAAATTGTTATTGGAAGAATAATATAACTAGGAATTAAAATGAATTAGAAAAAATATATTTGGAGTTGTTAACAAGTTGAGCTGAGGATGAAAGTAATACAATCCCAGATGATTTTACAGATGTTGGCATTACATCTTCAAGCAGTTAGAAATGTGTTCAGAACATGACTAATGCAATACAATAAGCTGCCACTGAATTGTACAAATAGAATGGAGAACAGCTTTGTAATATGGTCTGTATTTGACTAGTTAACCTAGCCTGAAATCACAGAACAATGTTTGCAGTATAGCCCTCTGCAAACACTTAAGCAATCAAGAATTCTCAAGTAAGTTAAGAATTCTTGCCCATTTGAGATAGACCATCTGTCTGAGATCATTTGGTGTCGGTAAAATCATGGGTTCATTATTCCTGTCATAAAGCGAAAGCTCAAAAAGTATCAAACATCCATGTGCTTTTAAGCATTTATATAATTGTAACATTTTTACCAGTTTAAAAATGTTAAATATGTTTTTTTGTGTCATCCCTAGTTATGTTCATTTCATGAAAAAGGCATCTATCACTTGTCAGTATGTTGATGTCCCTTAAGAAGCACCACCTTGTGGTCAATAAAAAGTTAGCACTCCAATGAGTCTGGCCTTCGTGTCTATGATCTTGCACATGCAATAAGATGCACTCATTCTGTTTTTTTTCTCTGGAGTCTGAATAGGTTTACATAATTTTTTTGAATCCAGTAAGGCTATTTTTATTGTCATGTCTCACGTGTTGTCATTGTTTTGCCAATAGGTTTAATATAAGTAGCTGCTTTATTTTAATTTTCTTAACCCACAGTTCAGGAACAAATATTCACCATTAAGTTTATAAGGGCAATATGATCAAAATATCAACAAAATTGCAGAGCAATTTATTGTTTGATTACTGCAAAATTACAAAGAACTTACAGCACAGAAACCAGCCATTCAGCCCAACTGGTCTGTGCCAGTAAATTGTTCTTTCTGAATATTTAGCTGAGGAAACTGCCTCCATACCAGGCTGAAACAATGCCCGGAATCTTAACAGCATTGCCTGTGCGGGTTTGGAGGCGGGTCCCTGTCAAAAGGCTGTGCTGAACAGCAGGGCGGAACTCCACTCTGAACCCACCTCCATGTCAGTTTCTCTGCCTGCAGTTTGTAGACCCGGCACTAAGTGGCAGATCAGGCAACTGAGATACTTAAGAAGCAGCTTTAAGGTATTTAAGCAGCCTTTTACTGTTGTATATCTGTAAAGCATGCACTCCCATGTTCCGCCACCAGGGAGCGCATCCCCTGAAGTCCCAAGGGATCCCAGCATGCCTTGGGAGCACTGTATATAAGCCGGCCCCTAAGGCCTCTTCCTCACTCTGGAGTGTCTTAATAAAGACTGAGGTTACTATTACTTTAACCTTCTTGTGTGCAGTCTCATCTGTGTTAGGAACATAATAACTGGTGACGGCTATACGAATCCAACGCAAAGATGCAGCGAACTGTGGGCATCCTGGAGAAGTTCTCGGAGGGTGAGGACTGGGAAGCCGATGTCGAACGGCTAGACCAGTACTGTGTAGCCAATGAGCTGGACGGAGAAGGAAGCGCTGCAAAAAGGAGAGCGGTCCTCCTCACGGTCTGCGGGGCACCGACCTACAGCTTCATAAAGAATCTTCTGGCTCCGGTGAAACCCACAGATATGTCGTATGAGGAGAAGTGTACACTGGTTCGGTAGCATCTTAACCCGAGGGAGAGCGTGCTGATGGCGAGGTATCGGTTCTACACGTGCCAGCGATCTGAAGGTCAGGAAGTGGTGAGCTACGTCACCGAGCTAAGGCGACTTGCAGAACAATGTGACTTTGATGGCTACCTGGAGCAAATGCTCAAAGACTTTTTTGTACTTGGCATTCTACGAAAACTTTTAAGTGTAGAGACACCAACCCTCAGTAAGGCCATTGTGATAGCACAGGCGTTTATGTCCACCAGTGATAACACCAAACAAATCTCTCAGCACACAATTGCTAGCAATGTTCATAAATTAACTGGAACTGTGTTTGTGAGCAGAAATGTACAGGGCAGAAACCACAAGTCTGTAACTGCCAGCAGGCTTCAGGTCACCCAGATGACTCAGAGTCCGCAACAAAGGATGAATGCAAGGTAATTCACACCTTGTTGGCGTTGTGGAGGCTTCCATTCAGCCTATTCATGCCGCTTCAAAGGGTATGTTTGCAAGCTCTGCAAAACCTGCTAACCACCATGTGGCAGAGGAAGATTGGTCCATGGTGGATCAAAGCAATTTCGAGCCTCAGAGAAAGGAGGCAGATGCTGAAGTACACGGGGTGCACACATTTTCGACAAAATGTCCACCTATAATGCTAAATGTAAAATTGAATGGCTTACCTGTAGCCATGGAACTGGACACTGGCGCTAGCCAATCCATCATGAGTAAAAAGATGTTTGAGAGACTGTGGTGCAACAAGGCACTCAGACCAGCCCTGAGCCCCATCCACACAAAACTGAGAATGTACACCAAAGAGCTTATCACTGTCCTGGGCAGCGCCATGGTCAAGGTCACCTACGAGGGCACGGTGCACGAACTGCCACTCTGGAATGTCCCGAGCGATGGCCCCACACTGCTTGGAAGGATCTGGCTGGACAAAATCTGCTGGAACTGGGATGACATCCGGGTGCGATCACATATCGATGAGGTCTCATGTACCCAGGTTTTTATCAAATTTCCTTCCCTTTTTGAGCCAGGCATTGGAAACTTTTCCGAGGCGAAGGTGCGGATTCACTTGGTCCCAGAGGCACGACCCATTCACCACAAGGCGTGAGCGGTACCTCACATGATGAGGGAGAGAGTGGAAATCGAGCTGGACAGGCTGCAACGCGAGGAAATCATCTCCCCAGTGGAATTCAGTGAGTGGGCCAGCCCGATTGTTCCAATACTCAAAAGTGATGGCACGGTCAGGATTTGCGGTGACTATAAAGTAACTATTAATCGTTTCTCGCTACAGGACCAATACCTGCTACTTAAGGCAGACGACCTATTTGCAACGCTGGCAGGAGGCAAGACATTCACCAAGCTCGACCTAACTTCGGCCTACATGACGCAGGAGCTGGAGGAGTCTTCAAAGGGTCTCACCTACATCAACACACACAAGGGATTGTTCATCTACAACAGATGTACATTTGGAATTCGGTCAGCTGCAGCGATCTTCCAGAGAAACATGGAGAGCCTACTCAAGTCGGTACCATGCACGGTGGATTTTCAGGACGATATATTGGTCACGGGTCGGGACACTGTCAAGCACCTACAAAACCTGGAGGAGGTCCTCCAGCAACTGGATCGCGTAGGGCTGCGGCTGAAGAGGTCAAAAAGGTCTTCATGGCAAAAGAAATTGAGTTTTTGGGGAGAAAGAGGGCATTTGGCCCACAGACGCCAAGACAGAGGCTATCAGGAACGCGCCCATGCCACAGAACGTCACAGAGCTGTGGTCATTCCTGGAACTCCTCAACTATTTTGGTAACATCCTACCGGGTTTAAGCACCCTCTTAGAGCCCCTACATGTGTTATTGCATAAAGGTGAGAACTGGGTATGGGGGAAAAAACCAAGTAATTGCTTTTGAGAAAGCCAAAAACATTTTATGCTCCAACAAGCTGCTTGTATTGTATAACCCGTGTAAAAGACTTGAGCTAGCATGTGATGCGATGTCGTACGGTGTCGGGTGTGTATTACAACAAGCTAACGTTGCGGGGAAGTTGCAACCTGTCGCCTATGCCTCCAGGAGCTTGTCTAAGGCCGAGAGGGCCTACAGCATGATGGAGAAAGAGGCATTAGCGTGTGTGTTCGGGGTAAAGAAAATGCATCAGTACCTGTTTGGCCTCAAATTTGAGCTGGAAACCGATCACAAGCCCCTCATAGCCCTGTTCGCTGAAAACAAGGGGATAAATACTAATGCCTCAGCCCGCATACATTGAGCACTATCAACGTATAACTATACCATCCGCCACAGGCCAGGCACCGAGAACTGTGCGGATGCTCTCAGTCGGCTACCATTGCCCACCACGGGGGTGGAAATGGCGCAGCCTGCAAACTTGTTGATGGTAGCGCAGCCCGCAGACATGTTGATGGTCATGGAAGCGTTTGAAAATGATAAATCACCTGTCACGGCCCGCAGGGAGACGTTCATCTTGGATCTCCACAGCACACACCCGGGTATAGTAGTGATGAAAGTGATAGCCAGATCCCACGTGTGGTGGCCCGGTATCGACTCTGACTTAGAGTCCTGTGTATGGCAATGCAGCGTGTGTGCTCAGTTGAGCAACGTGCCCAGAGAGGCACCACTAAGTATGTGGTCCTGGCCCTCCAAACCATGGTCGAGGATCCATGTCGACTATGCGGGCCCGTTTCTCAGTAAAATATTCCTGGTGGTGGTGGATGCTTTTTCAAAATGGATTGAATGTGAAATAATGTCGGGAAGCACCGCCACCGCCACCTTTGAAAGCCTGTGGACCATGTTTGCCACCCACGGCCTGCCTGACATACTGGTCAGTGACAACGGGCCATGTTTCACCAGTGCCGATTTTAAAGAATTCATGACCCGCAATGGGATCAAACATGTCACCTCGGCCCCATTTAAACCAGCAGTGCAAATAATCAAACAGAGCCTTAAACGAGTCACAGAAGGCTCACTCCAATCCCGCCTGTCCCGAGTACTGCTCAGCTACCGCACAAGACCCAACTCGCTCACAGGGGTGCCCCCGGGTGAGCTACTCATGAAAAGGACACTTAAAACCAGACTTTCGCTGGTTCACCCCAACCTGTATGATCAGGTAGAGAGCAGGCGGCAGCAACAAAATGTAAATAATTGTCGCGCCACTGTGTCAAGGGAAATTGATTTGAATGACCCTGTGTATGTGCTAAACTATGAACATGGTCCCAAGTGGATCACGGGCACGGTGATAGCTAAAGAAGGGAGTATGGTGTTTGTAGTCAAACTAGACAATGGACAAATTTGCAGAAAGCACCTGGACCAAACGAGGCTGTGGTTCACAGACTGTACCCTGAACAACCCACAGCAGACACCACCTTTTTCGAGCCCACAACACACACCCAAAGGATCAACGACACCACCCCAGACCAGGAAGTCGAACCCATCACGCCCAACAGCCCAGCAAGGCCAGGCTCACCTAGCAGCCCTGCAGGGCCAACAACACGCCAGCCCAGCGAGGGCACAGCCAACACACCAGAACAGACATTTGTACCGAGGCGGTCCACCAGGGAAAGAAAGGCTCCCGACCGCCTCACCTTGTAAATAGTTTTCACTTTGACTTTGGGGGGGGGGGGGGGGCGGAGTGATGTTGTGTATCTGTAAAGCATGCACTCCCATGATCCGCCACCAGGGAGCTCATCTCCTGAAGTCCCAAGGGATCCCAGCATGCCTTGGGAGCACTGTATATAAGCCGGCCCCTAAGGCCTGTTCCTCACTCTGTAGTGTCTTAATAAAGACTGATGTCACTTTTACTTTAACCTCCCTGTATGCAGTCTCATCTGAGTTAAGAACACAATATTTACAATGTCCTAACAATTTTTCCAAGTTTTGAACGAGGTTCCTGGTGCTTAGGGATCTGACAGGTAAGTGTGTCGGGTTCTCAATGACTCTCCATTGCTGTGAATAGTTGACAGCTGCAGGAGGGGTATAACTCATCATCATAGGCAGTCCCTCGGAATTAAGGAAGACTTGCTTCCGCTCCTGAAGTGAGTTCTTTGATGGCTGAACAGTTCAATACGAAAGCCACAGACTTTGTCACAGGTGGGACAGATAGTCTTTGAGGGAAGGGGTGGGTGGGACTGATTTGCCGCATGCTCTTTCCGCTGTCTGCGCTTGATTTCTGCCTGCTCTCGGCGATGAGATTCGAGGTGCTCAGCGCCCTCTTGGATGCACTTCCTCCACGTAGGGCGGTCTTTGGCCAGGGACTCCCAGGTGTCAGTGGGGATGTCGCACTTTATCAGGAAGACTTTGAGGATGTCCTTGTAATGTTTCCGTTGCCCACCTTTGGCTCATTTGCCGTGAAGGAGCTCCCAGTAGAGCACTTTCTTTGGGAGTCTCATAAGAACATAACAACATAAGAATTAGGAACATCTTGCCCCTTGAGCCTGCTCCGCCATTCAAAAAGATCATGGCTGATCTGGCCGTGGACTCAGCTCCACTTACCCACCCGCTCCCCATAACCCTTAATTCCCTTATTGGTTAAAAATCTATCTATCTGTGATTTGAATACATTCAATGAGCTAGCCTCAACTGCTTCCTTGGGCAGAGAATTCCACAGATTCACAACTCTCTAGGAGAAGAAATTCCCTCTCAACTCGGTTTTAAATTGGCTCTCCCGTATTTTGAGGCTGTGCCCCTTAGTTCTAGTCTCCCCAACCAGTGGAAACAACCTCTCTGCCTCTATCTTGTCTATCCCTTTCATTATTTTAAATGTTTCTATAAGATCACCCCTCATCCTTCTGAACTCCAACGAGTAAAGAAAAAGTCTACTCAATCTATCATCATAAGGTAACCCTCTCATCTCCGGAATCAGCCTAGTGAATCGTCTCTGTACCCCCTCCAAAGCTAGTATATCCTTCCTTAAGTAAGGTGACCAAAACTACATGCAGTGCTCCAGGTGCGGCCTCAACAATACCCTGTACAGTTGCAGCAGGACCTCCCTGCTTTTGTACTCCATCCCTCTCGCAATGAAGGCCAACATTCCATTCGCCTTCCTGATTACCTGCTGCACCTGAAAACTAACTTTTTGGGATTCATGCACAAGGAGCCGGCGCCTGACAACTTGAGCCGCCTCGGGGAAATCCCCTCCGTGCCTTTCAGTTCCGCGCGGAGGGGTTTCCTGTACGGGCTGCTCCTGCACACTCTCAACTTTGCCATCCTCGCTGGCCGTCCGGACACGCCATGGCGTACCATCTTGCCGTCCGGAGGAGGCGGGGGTCCCCGATGGAGGGCACTCTACGCAGGGGTCCTCCCACTATTCATCGGGGACTTGGCCTGGAGGGTGGTGCACGGAGCAGTGCCGTGCAACAAATTTTTAAGCCGGTTCACGGACTCCCAGGCCGCCTGCAATTTCTGCGGTCTGGAGGAGTCCGTGTTCCATGTTTTTATTGAGTGCACAAGGTTGCAGCCCCTGTTCCATTATTTGAAGGGGCTGCTCCTGAAATTCTGGCTGCACTTCAGTCCCACTCTCCTGATCTTTGGGCACCCTGTGCGGAGGGGAGCGGGTAGGTCCGAGGGCCTCCTCGTAGGACTGCTCCTGGGCACGGCCAAGGGTGCCATCAGCCGGTCCAGGCAGCGGGCGGTCGAGGGGGTCGTTCAACCTGACTGCCTGCCTCTCTTCCGCTCTTACATCCGGTCCAGGGTGTCCTTGGAGATGGAGCACGCGGTGTCCACCGGTACGCTCGCGGCCTTCCACGAGAGGTGGGCACCGGAGGGACTGGAGTGCATCATCACGCCCGGCAACCAAATTTTAATTTGATTTTACGTTTTAAAGTTTAATTTGTTTTAATTGCCGGTGCTTTTAGTGTCCCCCTCTCCTTTTATAGGGGGCACTGGAAAAAGGAAAATTTGATTTTAGTGCCCAAAAAAAAAAAACACAAAAAAACCCCAAAAAAAACAAAAAAGGGCCTTGTAAATGTCTTGTGTGTGTCATCCAGGTCGGGTGGCACGGATACATGTTTTATGTTTTGCAGGTAGACTCTAAAAGAGTTTCATGCACAAGGAGCCGGCGCCTCACAACTTGAGCCGCCTCGGGGAAATCCCCTCCGTGCCTTTCAGTTCCGCGCGGAGGGGTTTCCTGTACGGGCTGCTCCTGCACACTCTCAACTTTGCCATCCTCGCTGGCCGTCCGGACACGCCATGGCGTACCATCTTGCCGTCCGGAGGAGGCGGGGGTCCCCGATGGATGGCACTCTACGCAGGGGTCCTCCCACTATTCATCGGGGACTTGGCCTGGAGGGTGGTGCACGGAGCAGTGCCGTGCAACAAATTTTTAAGCCGGTTCACGGACTCCCAGGCCGCCTGCAATTTCTGCGGTCTGGAAGAGACCGTGTTCCATGTTTTTATGGAATGCACAAGGTTGCAGCCCCTGTTTTATTATTTGAAGAGGCTGCTCCTGAAATTCTGGCTGCACTTCAGTCCCACTCTCCTGATCTTTGGGCACCCTGTGCGGAGGGGAGCGGGTAGGTCCGAAGGCCTCCTCGTAGGACTGCTCCTGGGCACGGCCAAGGGTGCCATCAGCCGGTCCAGGCAGCGGGCGGTCGAGGGGGTCGTTCAACCTGACTGCCTGCCTCTCTTCCGCTCTTACATCCGGTCCAGGGTGTCCTTGGAGATGGAGCACGCGGTGTCCACCGGTACGCTCGCGGCCTTCCGCGAGAGGTGGGCACCGGAGGGACTGGAGTGCATCATCACGCCCGGCAACCAAATTTTAATTTGATTTTACGTTTTAAAGTTTAATTTGTTTTAATTGCCGGTGCTTTTAGTGTCCCCTTCCCTTTTATAGGGGGCAGTGGAAAAATGTGATTTTAGCGCCCCAAAAAAACCCCCCAAAAAATGAAAAACACAAAAAAAAACAAAAAAAGGAAAAAAGGGCCTTGTAAATGTCTGGTGTGTCACCCAGGTCGGGTGGCACGGTTTAATGTTTTATGTTTTTGCAGGTGAACTCCAAAAAGAGTTTCATGCACAAGGAGCCGGCGCCTCACAACTTGAGCCGCCTCGGGGAAATCCCCTCCGTGCCTTTCAGTTCCGCGCGGAGGGGTTTCCTGTACGGGCTGCTCCTGCACACTCTCAACTTTGCCATCCTCGCTGGCCGTCCGGACACGCCATGGCGTACCATCTTGCCGTCCGGAGGAGGCGGGGGTCCCCGATGGAGGGCACTCTACGCAGGGGTCCTCCCACTATTCATCGGGGACTTGGCCTGGAGGGTGGTGCACGGAGCAGTGCCGTGCAACAAATTTTTAAGCCGGTTCACGGACTCCCAGGCCGCCTGCAATTTCTGCGGTCTGGAGGAGTCCGTGTTCCATGTTTTTATTGAGTGCACAAGGTTGCAGCCCCTGTTCCATTATTTGAAGGGGCTGCTCCTGAAATTCTGGCTGCACTTCAGTCCCACTCTCCTGATCTTTGGGCACCCTGTGCGGAGGGGAGCGGGTAGGTCCGAGGGCCTCCTCGTAGGACTGCTCCTGGGCACGGCCAAGGGTGCCATCAGCCGGTCCAGGCAGCGGGCGGTCGAGGGGGTCGTTCAACCTGACTGCCTGCCTCTCTTCCGCTCTTACATCCGGTCCAGGGTGTCCTTGGAGATGGAGCACGCGGTGTCCACCGGTACGCTCGCGGCCTTCCACGAGAGGTGGGCACCGGAGGGACTGGAGTGCATCATCACGCCCGGCAACCAAATTTTAATTTGATTTTACGTTTTAAAGTTTAATTTGTTTTAATTGCCGGTGCTTTTAGTGTCCCCCTCTCCTTTTATAGGGGGCACTGGAAAAAGGAAAATTTGATTTTAGTGCCCAAAAAAAAAAAAACACAAAAAAACCCCAAAAAAAACAAAAAAGGGCCTTGTAAATGTCTTGTGTGTGTCATCCAGGTCGGGTGGCACGGATACATGTTTTATGTTTTGCAGGTAGACTCTAAAAGAGTTTCATGCACAAGGAGCCGGCGCCTCACAACTTGAGCCGCCTCGGGGAAATCCCCTCCGTGCCTTTCAGTTCCGCGCGGAGGGGTTTCCTGTACGGGCTGCTCCTGCACACTCTCAACTTTGCCATCCTCGCTGGCCGTCCGGACACGCCATGGCGTACCATCTTGCCGTCCGGAGGAGGCGGGGGTCCCCGATGGAGGGCACTCTACGCAGGGGTCCTCCCACTATTCATCGGGGACTTGGCCTGGAGGGTGGTGCACGGAGCAGTGCCGTGCAACAAATTTTTAAGCCGGTTCACGGACTCCCAGGCCGCCTGCAATTTCTGCGGTCTGGAAGAGACCGTGTTCCATGTTTTTATGGAATGCACAAGGTTGCAGCCCCTGTTTTATTATTTGAAGAGGCTGCTCCTGAAATTCTGTCTGCACTTCAGTCCCACTCTCCTGATCTTTGGGCACCCTGTGCGGAGGGGAGCGGGTAGGTCCGAAGGCCTCCTCGTAGGACTGCTCCTGGGCACGGCCAAGGGTGCCATCAGCCGGTCCAGGCAGCGGGCGGTCGAGGGGGTCGTTCAACCTGACTGCCTGCCTCTCTTCCGCTCTTACATCCGGTCCAGGGTGTCCTTGGAGATGGAGCACGCGGTGTCCACCGGTACGCTCGCGGCCTTCCGCGAGAGGTGGGCACCGGAGGGACTGGAGTGCATCATCACGCCCGGCAACCAAATTTTAATTTGATTTTACATTTTAAAGTTTAATTTGTTTTAATTGCCGGTGCTTTTAGTGTCCCCCTCCCCTGTTATAGGGGGCACTTGGAAAAATGTGATTTTAGCGCCCCAAAAAAAAACAAAAAAAAAAGTAAAACACAAAAAAAAACACAAAAGGAAAAAAAAAGGGCCTTGTAAATGTCTGCTGTGTCATCCAGGGCGGGTGGCACGGTTTAATGTTTTTTTATTTTACAGATAAACTCAAAAGAGTTTCATGCACAAGGACCCCTAGGTCCCTCTGCAACTCAGCATGTTGTAATTTCTCCCCATTCAAATAATATTCCCTTTTACTGTTTTTTTTTCCAAGGTGGATGACCTCACACTTTCCGACATTGTATTCCATCTGCCAAACCTTAGCCCATTCGCTTAACCTATCTAAATCTCTTTGCAGCCTCTCTGTGTCCTCTACACAACCCGCTTTCCCACTAATCTTTGTGTCATCTGCAAATTTTGTTACACTACACTCTGTCCCCTCTTCCAGGTCATCTATGTATATTGTAAACAGTTGTGGTCCCAGCACCGATCCCTGTGGCACACCACTAACCACCGATTTCCAACCCGAAAAGGACCCATTTATCCCAACTCTCTGCTTTCTGTTAGCCATGTCTGGAATGTGAACTATGTGGCCTGTCCAGCAGAGCTGATCAAGTGTGGTCAGTGATTCAATGCTGGGGATGTTAGCCTGAATGAGGATGCTGATGTTGGAGCGTCTGTCCTCCCAGGGGATTTGGAGGATCTTGCGGAGACATCGTTGGTGATATATAAGCTAACATTTCACAGCTGTTCAATTTCCAATCTTAGAAGCTGGAGCCTTCAGGATTTCAAATACCACTTTTCAGCTTTATGGAGGTTTGAAGTGTTTGCAGTAAACTCTCCATCCAGTGGCACCTCCTTGGAGCAGTCTCTCTCACCATTGACATATCACTTCTATCTCAACTTCATCTGCCTCTATTCCATCAGCATCGGTGCCCATGAAACTATCTCACCTTGGTCCTCAGAATCCCACTACGATCAACTCCAACATCAACATCACTCAGCACACCAGCATCACCAAAACAACACCAACCTTCTCCACAATCACCTGATGCTGCATTGGATAGAGGGCATCAGCACCCGACCACATTGCTGTCCGGGACACCAGGGATGGCTTCACCATGTCTACACTTATTTCACTTGACACTGTACACCCTGGCTGCTACATGATGCACCAGGTTGGCACCACCTCATACCAACATCATAAAGCATCCCTACAATTCCCAAGCCATTCCTCACACTCCTCACCATTGGATGGGCGGTGGTGGGGGTGCGGGGGAGGTGGGGGGGGGGGGGGGTGCAGCGTTATGTTTCACCATTCACTGCAACTCACTAAGATAATTCCAAAGATGCACACAGATCTGTCCAAAAGGGCAAAGAAAATAAAGATTTCAATGTTTGACTGCACATTAGTAGAGACTTCACATGAACATTGGCAATAACACTCAAGTGCCTACCCTTGTGTGTTGTTAGTTGGTATGATTGGACAAGGATGAGGCTGATGGTGAGGGGTGGCTAGTGAGATGGGGATGTGATAATATGGATAGAAAGAGAGGAATGAGTGGAGGTGCAAGGTAAGTTGGTGTGAGTAAGGATGTGCAGGAGTAGGGTAGGGAAGGCAAAGTGATGGGGATGTGATGAGAGGCACAGCAGGGTGAGGTTGAGTGTGACTTTCAGTAACGTTTCATGATCCACTGAGATCATTGAAAGGTTTGAGCCACTGCATCCTGATGACATCCCTGCTTGTGCCCTCCTGTATAATGTGCAACCAGGCTGTGTTGGTGTCCTGGGGAGGTCTTTTCCATCCTTTGGAAGGGAAGAGATCCTCCCTGAGTGTTGTGACTCCCTCCATAAGTAAGGGGTTGGGAGTAATATATTAGCATGGATAGAGGATTGGCTAACAAACAGAAAACAGAGAGTCAGGATAAATGGTTCATTCTCTGGTTCGCAATCAGTAACTAGTGGGGTGCCGCAGGGATCAGTGCTGGGACCTCAACTATTTACAATCTATATTAACGACTTTGAAGAAGGGACTAAGTGTAACTTAGCCAAGTTTGCTGATGATACAAAGATGGGAGGAAAAGCAATGTGTGAGGAGGACACAAAAAATCTGCAAAAGGTCATAGACAGACTAAGTGAGTGGGCAAAAATTTGGTAGATGGAGTATAATATTGGAAAGTGTGAGGTCATGCACTTTGGCAGAAAAAAATCAAAGAGTAAGTTATTATTTAAATGGCAAAAGATTGCAAAGTGCTGCAGTACAATGGGACCTAGGGGTACTTGTGCATGAAACATAAAAGGATAGTATGCAGGTATAGCAAGTGATCAGGAAGGCCAATGGTATCTTGACCTTTATTGCAAAGGGGATGGAGTGTAAAAACAGGGAAGCTATACAGGGTATTGGTGAGGCCACACCTGGAATACTGCGTGCAGTTTTGGTTTTCATATTTATGAAAGGATATACTTGCTTTGGAGGCAGTACAGAGATGAGGTTGGTTCCGGAGATGAGGGGGTTGACTTATGACGAAAGGTTGAGTAGGTTAGAAACATAGAAACATAGAAAATAGGTGCAGGTGTAGGACATTCGGCCCTTCTAGCCTCAATGAGTTCATGGCTGAACATGCAACTTCAGTACCCCATTCCTGCTTTCTCACCATACCCCTTGATCCCCTTAGTAGTAAGGACTTCATCTAACTCCTTTTTGAATATATTTAGTGAATTGGCCTCAACAACTTTCTGTGGTAGAGAATTCCACAGGTTCACCACTCTCTAGGTGAAGAAGTTGCTCCTCATCTCAGTCCTAAATGGCTTACCCCTTATCCTTAGACTGTGACCCCTGGTTCTGGACTTCCCCAACATTTTGAACATTCTTCCTGCACCTAACCTGTCTAAATCCATTAGAATTTTAAACGTTTCTATGAGGTCCCCTCTCATTCTTTTGAACTCCAGTGAATACAAGCCCAGTTGATCCAGTCTTTCTTGATAGGTCAGTCCCGCCATCCCGGGAATCAGTCTGGTGAATCTTCGCTGCACTCCCTCAATAGCAAGAATGTCCTTCCTTAGGTTAGGAGACCAAAACTGAACACAATACTCCAGGTATGGCCTCACCAAGGCCCTGTACAACTGTAGCAACAACTCCCTGCCCCTGTACTGAAATCCCCTCGCTATGAAGGCCAACATGCCATTTGCTTTCTTAACCGCCTGCTGTACTTGCATGCCAACTTTCAATGACTGATGTACCATGACACCCAGGTCTCGTTGCACCTCCAATTTTCCTAATCTGTCACCATTCAGATAATAGTCTGTCTCTCTGTTTTTACCACCAAAGTGGATAACCTCACATTTATCCACATTATAATTGATCTGCCATGCATTTGCCCACTCACCTAACCTATCCAAGTCGCTCTGCAGCCTCATAGCATCCTCCTCGCAGCTCACACTGCCACCTAACTTAGTGTCATCCGAAAATTTGGAGATACTACATTTAATCCCTCATCTAAATCATTAATGTACAGTGTAAACAGCTGGGGCCCCAGCACAGAACCTTGCGAACCTTGCCTGCCATTCTGAAATGTACCCATTTATTCCTACTCTTTGCTTCTGTCTGACAACCAGTTCTCAATCCATGTCAGCACACTACCCCCAATCCCATGTGCTTTAAATTTGCACATTAATCTCTTGTGTGGGGCCTTGTCGAAAGCCTTCTGAAAGTCCAAATATACCACATCAACTGGTTCTCCCTTGTCCACTCTACTGGAAACATCCTCAAAAAATTTCAGAAGATTTGTCAAGCATGATTTCCCTTTCACAAATCCATGCTGACTTGGACCTATCATGTCACTTCTTTCCAAATGCGCTGCTATGACATCCTTAATAATTGATTTCATCATCTTACCCACTACCAATGTCAGGCTGACCGGTCTATAATTCCCTGTTATCTCTCTCCCTCCTTTTTTAAAAAGTGGGGTTACATTGGCTACCCTCCACTCGATAGGAACTGATCCAGAGTCAATGGAATGTTGGAAAATGACTGTCAATGCATCCGCTATTTCCAAGGCCACCTCCTTAAGTACCCTGGGATGCAGTCCATCAGGCCCTGGGGATTTATCGGCCTTCAATCCCATTAATTTCCCCAACACAATTTCCCAACTAATAAGGATTTCCCTCAGTTCCTCCTCCTTACTAGACTCTCTGACCCCTCTTATATCCGGAAGGTTGTTTGTGTCCTCCTTAGTGAATACCGAACCAAAGTACTTGTTTAATTGGTCTGCCATTTCTTTGTTCCCCGTTATCACTTCCCCTGATTCTGACTGCAGAGGACCTACGTTTGACTTTACTAACATTTTTCTCTTTACATATCTATAGAAACTTTTGCAATCCGTCTTAATGTTCCCTGCAAGCTTCTTCTCGTACTCCATTTTCCCTGCCCTAATCAAACCCTTTGTCCTCCTCTGCTGAGTTCTAAATTTCTCCCAGTCTCCGGGTTCACTGCTATTTCTGGCCAATTTGTATGCCACTTCCTTGGCTTTAATACTATCCCTGATTTCCCTTGATAGCCACGGTTAAGCCACCTTCCCTTTTTTATTTTTACGACAGACAGGAATGTACAATTGTTGTAGTTCATCCATGCGGTCTCTAAATGTCTGCCATTGCCCATCCACAGTCAACCCCTTAAGTATCATTCACCAATCAATCCTAGCCAATTCACGCCTCATACCTTCAAAGTTAGCCTTCTTTAAGTTCTGGACCATGGTCTCTGAATTAATTGTTTCATTCTCCATCCTAATGCAGAATTCTCACCATATTATGGTCACTCTTCCCCAAGGGGCCTCGCACAACGGGATTGCTAATTAATCCTCTCTCATTACACAACACCCAGTCTAAGATGGCCTCCCCCCTCGTTGGTTCCTCGACATATTGGTCCAGAAAACCATCCCTTATGCACTCCAGGAAATCCTCCTCCACCGTATTGCTTCCAGTTTGGTTAGCCCAATCTATGTGCATATTAAAGTCACCCATTATAACTGCTGCACCCTTATTGCATGCACCCCTAATTTCCTGTTTGATGCCCTCCCCAACATCACTACTACTATTTGGAGGTCTGTACACAACTCCCACTAACGTTTTTTGCTCTTTTGTGTTCTGCAGCTCTACCCATATAGATTCCACATCATCCAAGCTAATGTCCATTCTAACTATTGCATTAATCTCCTCTTTAACCAGCAATGCTACCCCACCTCCTTTTCCTTTTATTCTATCCTTCCTGAATGTTGAATACCCCTGGATGTTGAGTTCCCAGCCCTGATCATCCTGGAGCCACGTCTCCGTAATCCCAATCACATCATATTTGTTAACATTTATTTGCACAGTTAATTCATCCACCTTATTATGGATACTCCTTGCATTAAGACACAAAGCCTTCAGGCTTGTTTTTTTAACACCCTTTGTCCTTTTAGAATTTTGCTGTACAGTGGCCCTTTTTGTTTTTTGTCTTGGGTTTCTCTGCCCTCCACTTTTCCTCATCTCCTTTCTGTCTTTTGCTTTTGTCATCTTTTTGTTTCCCTCTGTCTCCCTGCATTGGTTCCCATCCTCCTGCCATATTAGTTTAATTCCTCCCCAACAGCACTAGCAAACACTCCCCCTAGGATATTGGTTCCGTCCACTTTGTACTGGTTCCACCTCCCCAGAACCGGTTCCAATGCCCCAGGAATTTGAATCCCTCCCTGCTGCACCACTGCTCAAGCCACGTATTCATCTGTGCTATCCTGCGATTCCTACTCTGACTAGCACGTGGCACCGGTAGCAATCCCGAGATTACTACTTTTGAGGTCCTACTTTTTAAATTTAGCTCCTAGCTCCTTAAATTCGTTTCGTAGAACCTCATCCCTTTTTTTTTACCAATGTCGTTGGTACCAATGTGCACCACGACAACTGGCTGTTCTTCCTCCCTTTTTAGAATGTCCTGCACCTGCTCAGAGACATCCTTGACCCTTGCACCAGGCAACATACCATCCTGGAGTCTCGGTTGCGGCCGCATAAATGCCTATCTATTCCCTTTACAATTGAATCCCCTATCACTATCGCTCTCCCACTCTTTTTCCTGCCCTCCTGTGCAACAGAGCCAGCCACGGTGCCATGAACTTGGCTGCTGCTGCCCTCCCCTGATGAGTCATCCCCCTCAACAGTACTCAAAGCAGTGTATCTGTTTTGCAGGAGGATGACCACAGGGGACCCCTCACTACCTTCTTGCACTGCTCTTTCTGATGGTCTTCCATTCCCTATCTAGCTGTGGACCCTTCACCTGAGGTAAGACCAACTCGCTACACGTGATACTCACGTCATTCTCAGCATCGTGGATGCTCCAGAGTGAATCCACCCTCAGCTCCAACTCTGCAACACGGTCCGTCAGGAGCTGGAGGCGGATACACTTCCCGCACACTGGAGTCGTCCCTGAGTTCCCACATGGTACAGGAGGAGCATAACACCCGACCGAGCTCTCCTGCCATGACTTAACCCTTAAAAAAGCAACAACAATGCTAAAGTTTACTCACTGTTATAGAAGAGAAGAAAGAAAAACTACTCACCAATCACCAGCCAATCACTTACCCCTTTGGCTGTGATGTCACCTTTCTGTTTCTTTCTACTTCTTTTTTGCCTTCTCCCTGTAGCTGCACAAGTACGCCTCTCGCTCTGCTGGGCCTTTTATAGGCCTCCGACCCCGGACTCGCGCCTCACCAACTGCCGCCGCCTCTCGCTGCCGCTGGGCCTTTTATAGGCCTCCGACCCCGGACTCGCGCCTCACCAACTGCCGCCACCTCTCGCTGCCGCTGGGCCTTTTATAGGCCTCCGACCCCGGACTCGCGCCTCACCAACTGCCGCCGCCTCTCGCTGCCGCTGGGCCTTTTATAGGCCTCTGACCCCGGACTCGCGCCTCACCAAAGTTGGGCCTCTACTCATTGGAATTCAGAAGAATGAGAGGTGATCTTATCGAAGCGTATAAGATTATGAGGGGCTTGACAAGGTGGATGCAGAGAAGATATTTCCACTGATGGGGGAGACTTGAACTCGAGGGTATGATCTTAGAATAAGGGGCCGCCCAGAGATGAGGAGAAATTTCTTTTCTCAGAGGGTTGTAAATCTGTGGAATTTGCTGCCTCAGGGAGCTGTGGAAGCTGGTACATTGAATAAATTTAAGACAGAAATAGACAGTTTCTTAAACGATAAGGGGATAAGGGGTTATGGGGAGCGGGCGGGGAAATGGAGCCTTGTCCATGATCAGATCAGTCATGATCTTATTGAATGGCGGAACAGGCTCGAGGGGCCGTCTGGCCTACTCCTGCTCCTATTTCTTATGTTCTTATGTTCTTATAGAGGGAGTCATGGGAGAGCACTTTTGTGCAGTGGTTCTCAGTGTTTGCAGCACCTCAATGCTGCAGAACAACTGTCAAAAGGAATGTGGGTATGGACCCTTTAAGGAAACCGGCTGTTGATACGTCATCAAATGACGTCATCAGACCTGCTTCCTTTTAATTGGTTGGGAACCTCGCAGGGCAGGCTTAACAAGCCCCATCCACATAAAATCACTTGGACAGAGGCAGATCAAGAGGCAATGAAGTGTCAGCTCGCATCCGAAGTTGCCGGCCTCACTCCCGAACCCGTATAAAAAAATCACGGCCAATGTGACAGTTTAATGTGACAATGATAAAAATCCATTCTGATAATGCATTTAGAATATGTCCCCTGCTGATAAACAAGGGAAATTGGAGAGGACATTAAAAACTCTCATGTTTTGCTATTGCAGTGTATGATGTCATCTGAATCCCTTTGGTGAGTTTATCTTGTGGGTTTTGATTATTCTCTAATTAAACAAAGTAGAGGTAGAAATTGGTCAGTGCTGCACTCGTGTTCTAGATAAAATATGGGGCCAAAATGATCAATTGCATAGGAAGAGATGGGCGATGGCCTCCATTGCCCTCAGGCAAGTGGAGTTGAGGTAAAAGACCAGCCATGATCTCATGGAATGACAGAGCAGGCTCGAGGGGACAAATGGCCTATTCCTGCTCCTATTTCTTATGTTCTTATGTAATATGCCCTGTGCCTAAAGGACACCCGAACAATATCCAATGCCATGTTGACCTCAGACAATTTTTAGGTGTCTGGGACAGTCACCGAAAACAGGCTTTTAGGCCCCTTGCATATGTTAATGAGGGACGTCATTATGATCCCGTTGTCCTTTGGCTTTAATTATACATAAGAACATAACCAATGATATCTGTAATGCTCAGGTCTGTTGGGGGTACGGAGGAGTATCATGAGCCATGTATATAGGGGTTATCTCTTGTCCCCCAGCAACAATCCTGTCATGTTCCTGGAAGGGTCCAGTATTGAGGGGATAGTTGAATGTTGCAGGATAAAAGCATCATGATAGCTGCCTGGAAAGTTTGCACAAACTTGCATTGTCCTATTTCTGTGATCGAAAACGAGCTGCATATTCATGGTGTGGTAGCCCTTTTTATTCACACAGGCTGCTGGTTGGTCTTCTGGTGCTCTGCTGGAAACTTGTGTGCAGTCTCTGATGGGACGGATGCACAGGAAGCCATAGACTGAGCTCCTCCTGTTGACTGTTAATATCAATGGGGAAAGTGATATACTGGTTAGCCCTGACGAACAGGACATTGACAATCTGCTCAATGCAACTGTGTACTGCAGACTGGGAAATGCTGGAAATGGCTCCTGTAGCAGCCTGGACTTAACCTGTGGTAATGACGTTTTACAGCCTCTGGCAAAACTTGGCTCCCGATCCAGCAGGCAGCAAGTTGCAGTAGGATTTTGGTAGGTTACAGTTTCCTGATGCACATCTCCTCAGGGAGATTCAGGAACCTGACTCTTAGCCTCTATACCCTATGTGCCCGATATGGCCTCCTAAGAGCAGCTCCCCTCCACTTGCTGTCTTCCAAGAGACCTACCCGACGTCTTCTGCTGGTTACTGAAGCTGCTGCTACTCCCCTTGCTCCAGCTCTTCCTCCATCCAAATGAAACTGGTGATGATGGCACCCATGATAAGCAGCAGGAGCTTACTGAGGGTAAGAAAGACAAAAGGTTTCTGAATGAAGCAATTTGGATGCTGGAAAATCTCCCAACGATCCAACCAGCACAATGACGCACACGTCCAATGATCCAATTGCCTGCAGGTGACAAATAGTGCTTCTAGCGCTTCTGAGAGATCGACCCCGTTAGGTTTTACAGGCAGGATTTCTGCAATTTTATGTTAAAATCATGTTGGGCTCCTAATGGCTTCAAAAACCCCGATTTGCATGTATTCATGAGTCCCGTCTGTCTCTCAAAGGTGCTTCGACCATCTGAAGAACTGCATGTATAAAATGCCGGTTGGCAAGTATGGAACATTAAGTATTCTCCAGCAATTTTAACTGCCCAACAGCCCCTTTCCCATTAAAATCATCAAAAATCGTTTTATTAAAAAACACTAATTATACATTTTATCTCAGTAAACTTTTGAAATTTCTCCTCTTGTTTTTCATAATTATTTGAAGAAATGCTATTGGGAAGAAAGTGCTCAGACCTTAAGAAGCTTATGAAAAAGATCTTGTTAGTATAGCTGATTGAACAGTACTGATACATCCTAAGAAATTAGGTACGCTGCATATGCTTGGACTATACAATCTGAATTCAGCTCACAGAGCCACATGTCTGGAAAAAAGATTAAGTCCAAGCCCAGACTGATCTTTAAGTAAAAGAATTTGTGAAGGCATTAAAAGATACATAAGAAATTCAATGGATAAATGTAATTATGTTATAGCAACGTGTCATTTTCTATGTTCTTTAAATCCTTAGTTTGAACATTAAGGAGTCGAAATTCGGTTGCTAACACCTGCAGATAACACCGGTGTTACGTGTTAACTGGGAATTAGGTAGTTGGAGTTGCGCTGGGTGCTGTTCACACCTGACGCGAAATTCGGTGGCCATTTTTTAAGGACATTAAAACTTTACATAACGCCATGGAAATCATGATGTCAGTATGCGTGAAACACCTCCTTGGCGCCTCTATCGTGATATTTAGTATGTATGGCTGCCATAACGGCAGGCAGTCATACAGCCTGAAAAAAGTGGTGGTTAAATACCGGAACTCGGGCGGAATCAGCCAGAGAGCAAGGTAAGTTTTTTCTTTCTTTATTTATTTTTGCATTAGTTCTAACAGTGGGGAAGTTTGTGTGTGGGTCGGAGACATTTAAGGGCTGTTTTCTTTCTTCCCTTTTCTTTCCGTTTTCCAGCTCGTGTGGTGGCAGCCTCCCGATCTGAAATTCAGTAGGTCTCCTGAGTTCCTGCCTGAGGACGAGTATGCAACACCACATTTTAGTGCTGCTCTCTCATCTTTGGCTGTAAAAACTGAATTTGGCAGTTGGAGTCTGCACCTAACACCTTGCGATAAAATCCCCACTCGGGCAGTGACACCGCCTCAAAAATGGTAGTACTGAATTTCGACCCTTAAGTTTCAGTTCCTAAAGGAAAAAATGGTAAATAAAGAACATTTTAGAGAGCATTTTCAGTGATTTCATAGAATCATAGAAGGACGACATTCAGCCCATATAATCCCCTGTGCGGGCTTTTTCAAAGAGCAATCCAGTTAAGCCCACTCCCCCGCTCTTTCCCCATACACCTGCACATTTTTCTCCTTCAAGTATTTGTCTAACTCCCTTTTGAAGGCCACCATTGAATCTACTTCCACCATCCTATCCTAACCACTCATTGCAAAAGAAAGTTTTTCCTCATATCGCCTCTGCAGTCAGAATCAGGGGAAGTCATAATGGGGAACAAAGAAATGGCAGACCAATTGAACAAGTACTTTGGTTCGGTATTCATTAAGGAGGACACAAACAACCTTCCGGATATAAAAGGGGTCAGAGGGTCTCGTAAGAAGGAGGAACTGAGGGAAATCCTTATTAGTCGGGAAATTGTGTTGGGAAAATTGATGGGCTTGAAGGCCGATAAATCCCCAGGGCCTGATGGACTGCATCCCAGAGTACTTAAGGAGGTGGCCTTGGAAATAGCGGATGCATTGACAGTCATTTTCCAATATTCCATAGACTCTGGATCAGTTCCTATGGAGTGGAGGGTAGCCAATGTAACCCCACTTTTTAAAAAAAGGAGGGAGAGAGAAAACAGGGAATTATAGACCGGTCAGCCTGACATCGGTAGTGGGTAAAATGATGGAATCAATTATTAAGGATGTCATAGCAGTGCATTTGGAAAGAGGTGACATGATAGGTCCAAGTCAGCATGGATTTGTGAAAGGGAAATCATGCTTGATAAATCTTCTGGAATATTTTGAGGATGTTTCCAGTAGAATGGACAAGGGAGAACCAGTTGATGTGGTGTATTTGGACTTTCAGAAAGCTTTCAACAAGGTCCCACACAAGAGATTAATGTGCAAAGTTAAAGCACATGGGATTGGGGGTAGTGTGCTGACATGGATTGAGAACTGGTTGGCAGACAGGAAGCAAAGAGTAGGAGTAAATGGGTACTTTTCAGAATGGCAGGCAGTGACTAGTGGGGTACCGCAAGGTTCTGTGCTGGGGCCCCAGCTGTTTACACTGTACATTAATGATTTAGATGAGGGGATTAAATGTAGTATCTCCAAATTTGTAGATGACACTGAGTTGGGTGGCAGTGTGAGCTGCGAGGAGGATGCTATGAGGCTGCAGAGTGACTTGGATAGGTTAGGTGAGTGGGCAAATGCATGGCAGATGAAGTATAATGTGGATAAATGTGAGGTTATCTACTTTGGTGGTAAAAACAGAGAGACAGACAATTATCTGAATGGTGACAGATTAGGAAAAGGGGAGGTGCAAAGAGATCTGGGTGTCATGGTACATCAGTCATTGAAGGTTGGCATGCAGGTACAGCAGGCGGTTAAGAAAGCAAATGGCATGTTGGCCTTCATAGCGAGGGGATTTGAGTACAGGGGCAGGGAGGTGTTACTACAGTTGTACAGTGCCTTGGTGAGGCCACACCTGGAGTATTGTGTACAGTTTTGGTCTCCTAACTTGAGAAAGGACATGTGCAGCGAAGGTTTACCAGACTGACATATCAAGAAAGACTGGATCAACTGGGCTTGTATTCACTGGAGTTCAGAAGAATGAGAGGGGATCTCATCGAAACGTTTAAAATTCTGATGGGTTTCGACAGGTTAGATGCAGAAAGAATATTCCCAATGTTGGGGAAGTCCAGAACCAGGGGTCACAGTCTAAGGATAAGGGGTAAGCCATTTGGGACCGAGATGAGGAGAAACTTCTTCACCCAGAGAGTGGTGAACCTGTGGAATTCTCTACCACAGAAGGTTGTTGAGGCCAATTCACTAAATATATTCAAAAAAAAGTTAGATGTAGTCCTTACTACTAGGAGGATCAAGGGGTATGGCGAGAAAGCAGGAATGGGGTACTGAAGTTGCATGTTCAGCCATTAACTCATTGAATGGCGGTGCAGGCTAGAAGGGCCGAATGGCCTACTCCTGCACCTATTTTCTATGTTCCTATGGTTCATTTGCCTACCTCTTTAAATATGTGCCCTCTATTGACCCTTCAGCCATTGGAAACAGTTTCTGTTTATTGACTCTATCTAAACCCTTCATGATTTTAAACACCTATCACATCTCCTCTTAGTCTTCTTTACTCCAAGGAGAACAATCCCAGCTTCTCCAGTCTATCCACATAACTGTAATCCCTCATCCCTGGAACCATTCCAGTAAATCTCTTCTGTACCCTCTCCAAAGACTTCATGTCCTTCCAAAAGTGTGATGCCCAAAATTGGACACAATACTCCAGCTGGGGCCAAACTAGTGTTTTATATAAGTTTAACATAACTTCCTCGCTTTTGTACTCTCTGACTCTTTTTATAAAGCCTAGGATCTCATCCCACATGCTTTATTAACTGTTGTGTTAACCTGTCATGCCACCTTCAAAGATTTCTGCACAAGCATCTCCCTCTCTTCTTGCACCCTCTTTAAAATTGTATCATTGAGCATGTATGGTCTCTCCTCATTCTTCTTACCAAAATGTATCCCCGCACTTTCTTGTTGAATTTTATCTGCCATGTGTCCGCCCATTCCACCAGTCTGTCTATGTCCTCTTGCAGTCTATTACTATCTTCCTCACTGTTTACGACACTTCCAAGTTTTGCACCATCTGCACATTTTGAAATTGTGCCCTATAACCCCAAGTCAAAGTCATTAGTGTAAATTAAAAACAGCAGTGGTCCTAGAACTGAACCCTGGAAAACTCCACTGTATATTTTTCTCCTGTGGGCCTCACTTATTCTACTGGATTCTGATATCTTGCCGTGTTCTGTTTCTTTGGGAAAGAAGAGGCAGGAGCAACGGGAGTTCCAGTGGATGATCCCATCCCATCAATCTCACAATCTATTTAAATGCTCGGCTCCTGGACAAAAATGGTGCTCGCCCCTGGTCCCAGATGTAACTCCCATGGCCTGCATTTTGGAGTGGAAATGGTTCATTCTCTGGTTGGCAACCAGTAACTAGTGGGGTGCCACAGGGATCAGTGCTGGGACCCGAACTATTTACAATCTATATTAATGACTTGGAAGAAGGGACTGAGTGTAACATAGCCAAGTTTGCTGATGATACAAAAATGGGAGGAAAAGCAATGTGTGAGGAGGACACAAAAAATCTGCGAAAGGACATAGACAGGCTAAGTGAGTGGGCAAAAAATTGGCAGATGGAGTATAATGTCGGAAAGTGCGAGGTCATGCACTTTGGCAAAAAAAATCAAAGAGCAAGTTATTATTTAAATGGAGAAAGATTGCAAAGTGCTGCAATACAGCGGGACCTGGGGGTACTTGTGCATGAAACATAAAAGGATAGTATGCAGGTACAGCAAGTGATCAGGAAGGCCAATGGAATCTTGGCCTTTATTGCAAAGGGGATGGAATATAAAAGCAGGGAAATCTTGCTACAGCTATACAGAGTATTAGTGAGTCCACGTCTGGAATACAGCGTGCAATTTTGGTTTCCATATTTATGAAAGGATATACTTGTTTTGGAGGCAGTTCAGAGAAGGTTCACTAGGTTGATTCCGGAGATGAGGGGGTTGACTTATGAGGAAAGGTTGAGTAGGTTGGGCCTCTACTCATTGGAATTCAGAAGAATGAGAGGTGATCTTATCGAAACGTATAAGATTATGAGGGGGCTTGACAAGGTGGATGCAAAGAGGATGTTTCCACTGATGGGGAAGACTAGAACTAGAGGGCATGATCTTAGAATAAGGGGCATCCCATTTAAGTCAGAGATGAGGAGAAATTTCTTCTCTCAGAGGGTTGTAAATCTGTGGAATTCGCTGCCTCAGAGAGCTATGGAAGCTAGGACTTTGAATAAATTTAAGACAGAAATAGACAGTTTCTTAAACGATAAGAGGAAAAGGGGTTATGGGGAGCGGGCAGGGAGCTGAGTCCATGATCAGATCAGCCATGATCTTATTGAATGGCGGAGCAAGCTCGAGGGGCGATATGGCCTACTCCTGTTCCTATTTCTTATGTTCTTATGTTCTTATGAAAGCTGGTTTTATCAGGTCTTGTCCCTGCTTCTCTTAAGGTCAGATTAGAATGTTTTATAAGCAAGTAGACATGGTTTATTGTTGGTAATGATAACTGAGAACGATGTGATGTTTGGGAGCAGGTGTTGGTTATGTGATGATTTGGGAGATGATGCAAGAGTGATGTTGGGAACTAGGGAATTGGGAATTATGAGATTGTGAGTAGTTTTGGTGGAGAGTATTGGCAGACCAAGGGATTTAAATTATGAGAAACGTGCTTTTGGGGTAGAGTACTGAGTTTGGAATAGATGGTATAGCAAGTAGTTGAGGGAGAAGAGATATTTTGGGTAGTAAGTATTTGGGGGGCATTTAGGTAGTCAATAATCAATGTGAGTGGCATGGGTTAATAAGAACTTGGATGGAGCAAGTGAGCAGTTGCAAAGGGAGTAGTTATTATGTTGGGGAAAGATAGTTAGGGGCTAGATCATGAGATAGGGCAGCTGAGGATGGATGAGAAGATCAGATGGTGGGTAATGGGTATTGGTAGATATCATGGTTTACGATTTTTTTTCCTTTCAGGTAGGATTTAGGTTTGAGATTTGTTTAAGTGTTGTATTTTAAAACAAAGTGAATTCATACAGATCTTTAAAAATACAGATTGCAGCATTTAAGTTGTACATTAAAGATAGTGGGCGAGAACCTTCTCTTTTGTGGTTATCGCCCAAATTTCCGGCATGGGTGTTAAAAAAGGGTTTTCAGATCGCCGGCTTCTCGCCCATTCTCAAACCACCTAGTCTCCACTTTTGAAAATGGACGTTACCGTGAGCGATATAAAATGGGCGGTAGCATTACATTTTTTTTGACCTTCTGCCATAAAGTGTGGCTGTCCTTGGCAACGGCATGGCAACGCTCGATTCCCGCGATTCTGGAGGTGAAGGGTCACCATGACATGCGCAGAAGAGGAGACAGAGAGATAGAGAGCTCAGAGGCACTGAAGGCATGGCTGCATGTGGTGTGGCTGCTTTGGGAGGAAGGAGAGAGACTTTAGAGCTTCACAGCAGGTAGGCAACCAAAAGTAGCTGTTACCAGCCACATATTTGACTGAATTTGGCCTATAATGGAGAGAGAAGAAGAGGCATCACAGCACGCTGTGGAGACTGATGCTGGAGAGAGCAGTGAGGTGGGAAAGGAGCATATTGGAGGCTGCAAAAGAGCAAGGAGGTTCTCGGACAAGGCAAATGCCTTCCTTCTGCAGGAGATCGAGTTGCACTGGGGTGATTTGACACGGGGGGGGGGGGGGGGGGTGAGGGCGTGGGAAGCCCACCCCAAAGGCCTACCAGAGGATATGGATCGAGATATCAGAGGTGGTCTCGTCGGCAACCAACAAGGTGCGTGAGGGCAATCAATGCCGCAAACGATGGAACGACCTTGTGGGATCCGCAAAAGTGAGTATTACATTGATTTACATGTACTTATGTATTTATGTAATCTGATTTGTAACAGTCATGAGTGACTATCAGCAAATGTGAGATCTTGCACTTTTACCGGGAATGTTTTACTCAAAGCCTGCCGTCACATTGCACGTCTTTAGGTAAAGAATGATAATAATCATAATAGTTATGATTACTGATATGTCCTTACTATACAGTATAAATGCACATGAGGCCCATGCTTGAGAGAAGGTCAGTCTGTGACCTGTCCTTTATTCCTTAGCACTCAAGTGCAGGAAGTGGGTGGAGCTTCCCCTTTTATATCTGAAGGTCCAGGTTAGGAGTGTCTCCCACAAGTTCACCACCTAGTGGTCATTGTTCTCACAGTGTACAACTCAGGTCAGATTATACATGGGTTACATTGCTGGTTGAATACATGACATCACCCCCCCCCCCCCCGCCCCCAAAGTCTTATTGGGATCACAGGTTGAGTCTCTCTGGTGGTTTACGCTCTCTTGTAGAGCGCCTGAGTTGGGGCTCCGGTTGTTGGACGCTGGCCTGAGTGTCTGCTGTTTCCGGTGCCTTAGGCCTATCCGGACTGCCCACAGTGACTGGCTCTCCTTCCTTTGGTCCCTGTGTTCAGTCACCTGTGGAGGAGTGAACTCTATATTGTGTTCTTCCTCTGCTTCTTCTATGGGGTTGCTGAACCTCCTTTTTGTTTGATCCACATGTTTGCGGCAGATTTGTCCATTGGTAAGTTTAACTACCAGAATCCTATTTCCCTCTTTGGCAATCACAGTGCCTGCGAGCCATTTGGGTTCTGCAGCGTAGTTGAGGACAAAAACAGGGTCATTTACATCAATACATCGCACCCTCGCATTCCTGTCATGGCAGTCATATTGTGACTGGCGCCTGCTCTCGACAATTTCTTTCATGGTGGTGTATAAGGGATAACCGGGTTTTGAGCATCCTTTTTATTAGCAGCTCTGCGGGTGGAACCCCTGTGAGCGAGTGTGGTCGGATCTGTAGGCCAACAGGAAGCGTGATAAGCGGCTTTGTAGGGAACCCCCTTGGATTCTGAGCATCCCCTGCTTGATTATCTGCACTGCTCGTTCTGCCTGGCCGTTTGAGGCCAGCTTGAACGGTGCCGTTCTGACATGGTCAATTCCATTGCCTGCCATGGAGTCCTGGAATTCAGTGCTTGTGAAGCACGGGCCATTGTCGCAGACTAAGATGTCCGGTAGAAATCATAAGTATCATAGCCAGTAACACCCAACCCCCGCCCACACCCCACTTTTCCCACCATTGACATAAATCACATGTTCAATATGTCCAGCAACACAGAATACAAAGACAAAGAAGGAGCAAGGTCCCCAGCCCCCATACATTGCAACAAATTGCATAGATCCAGATCCAGATGCAGAAGCAGGATCTTGGTCCTGGCTCTCATCTGTCGTTTACCACCTTGCACACATATCGCCCACAATATCGTTCGCTCAAAAAAACACCCACAAAAAGTGGAACTAACCAGAACATGCTGGCTTTGTTAAATCCCTCTCCTGCAGGGAGAAACGATTGATAGTTAGTTTGTAATCACCACAGATTCTGACAGTGCCATCTCCCTTGAGGACTGGGACAATAGGACTGGTCCACTCGCTGAACTCGATCAGTGAGATGATGCCCTCTCTTTGTAGCCAGTCTAGCTTGATCTCTACCATTTCGCTCATCATGTATGGTACTGCTCTCACCTTGTGATGGATGGGTCGCGCCCCCGGAATTAGGTGGATCTGCACTTTTGCTCCTTGGAATTTCCCGATCCCTGTTTCGAACAGCGAAGGAAATTTGTTTAAGATCTGGGCACACGAAGTGTCGTCAGCAGGCGATAGCGCTCGGATGTCGTCCGAGTTCCAGTGTATCTTTCCCAGCCAGCTCCTGCCGAGCAGCGTGGGACCATCGCCCGGTACTACCCAGAGTGGTAGCTTGTGCACCGCTCCATCGTAAGAGACCTTTACGGTAGCACTGCCGATTACAGGAATCAGTTCTTTTGTGTAAGTTCTTAGTTTCGTGCGAATTAGAGTTAAGACTGGCCTTGAGGCCTTATTGCACCACAACCTTTCGAAAGTCTTTTTACCCATGATGGACTGGCCTGCGCCCGTGTCCAGCTCCATTGACACCGGGAATCCATTTAGTTCAACATTCAGCATTATTGGGAGACAATTCGTGGTGAATGTGTGTACCCCATGTACCTCTGCCTCCTCTATCTGAGGCTCTGTTTTGTCGTGATCCTCCTCTGCAACCTGGTGGTTTGCAGGTTTAACAGGCTTAGCAGCTCACCTGCACACTTGTTGGCGGTGTCCCATTGTTCCACAGCTCTTGCAAACGTATCCTTTGAATCGGCATGAATGGAAACGATGATCACCCCCGCAGCGCCAATAAGGTGTTAATGGCCTTGCATTCATCACCCTTGATGGTGGACTCTGAGACATCTGCAGCCGTGTAGCTGCAGGTACGTGTGACCTGCCCTGTACGTTACGATTCAAAAACAACATCACTTGTTCACAGTACTTGTAGCAGCACTTGTGTGCTGAGAGATTCGCTTAGTATTGTCATTGGTGGCAATGAATGCCTGGGCTATCGCTATGGCCTTACCCAAGGTTGGGGTCTCTACAGTCAAAAGTTTGCGAAGTATGGTTTCATGGCCAATGCCAAGTACGAAAAAGTCTCTGAGCATGTGCTCCAAATGTCCTTCAAATTTGCAATGTCCTGCAAGGCGTCTTAGCTCGGCGACATAACTCGTCACTTCCTGGCCTTCAGATCTTTTATAGGTGTAGAACCGGTACCTCGCCATCAGAATGCTTTCCTTCAGGTTCAAATGCTCTTGAACCAGTGTGCACAAATCGTTGTATAATTTCTCCGTGGGTTTCGTTAGAGTGAGCAGATTCTTCATGAGGCCATTCGTTGGTGCCCCACAGATGGTGAGGAGGATCGCCCTTCATTTGGCAGAGCTCTTTTCCCCATCTAGCTCATTGGCCACGAGTCGCTCCACAAAAGTTTCCCAATCTTCTCCCTCCGAAAATTTCTCCAGGATGCCCACTGTTCTCTGCATCTTTGGATTCGCTATCTGTATCTCATTGCCAGTTGTAGTGTATGGAGAAAGAATCAGACTGAACACTGTGAGCTCAAAGTAACGTGTGACCTTAATCTTTTATTGCAGGTCTCCAGAGTGCCTCTCCAACCTGTGAAGCCTTCTTAAATACCTGTGCTCCCAAGGCATTATGGGATCCCTTGGTACTCCAGGGAATGAGCCCTCTGGTTGCTGTACAGAGTAAATACAAGTCCACATATATAACAGTAACGAGTTTTATTAACAGGCCTACCGGCAAGTCACTTAATGGGGAAGCAGTCAGAAGGCCCAGAACACAGAAAGAAAGGGACAAAGGGACTAATGGGCAGTTAGTCAGTCAGCGAGCCAGCTAGCCACATCTGGGAAGGAAGCCTAGCATTGCAAGGGGAAACTCACTTCTGAAACCTGGTGGAAGTCAGAATCAGAAACCTGACCAGGAAAAGTTAAGCAAGGCGCTAATGAGGCTATTGTGGACTATTTTTATTATGTTTCTTATTCTCGAGGAGGAGTCTGTACATGTTCAATCAAGGTAAGATTTAATTACGTCTTTTATCCTGTACATTCCCTTGCTGTCTGTAAATTAAAGCGACGGAAAGATTCATATTTAATTCCACTTCACTGTGTTTAAGTCCACTTTCAGAAAGATCAAAGAAGTGTACGAGGGCACGTGTGAAAGACATGGGAGTGAAATTTGTCTACGTTAGTAGCATGAAACAGGCTGATAGTGAATTGGTAGCCAGCTTTACACATGCCCAATTTTCTTTCCCATTGAAGTCAAAAATCGGGCTTCGCTATGATTCGCTATGAACCTGTTGCACATTACTGGCATAGTTCAGTTTCATCCTCATCATATCTCGGCACACTCCTGAAAATAAGACACTCAGAACACTTATGAGAGTGATTAGTGCCACTGTACCCAAGAGAATAAGGCAGGCACGAAACTCGTAACTGTAGGCGAACAGATATTTGAGGTGAATGAATAATTGAAAGAAGCAAACAGTTTGGAGATGGAAAGTAAGTAGTGGGGAGAGAGTGAGTATCTGTGGAGTTAATGGACATTAGTGGAGTAACGACCCAGATTTTGTGCTCTCGATGATGGTGTACCCAAGCGAATGCTAGCGTAAGCCATCAGAAAGACCCCGCAGGTTCCAGGTTTCCACATGTGTGAAAACCCAGCACTTGCGATCTGTCAAGGTACCGACTCAAAAATCACTATTTCTGGCGCAGAGTTGGGCTATTTGCCACAAAACAATTACGCCTGGCAAAAGCAGGCATAGGGAACATTTACATTTATTCCAATTGTATAAATAATGTTATTATTTGTGGATTCCTCACATGCTTATGGGGATTCTGTTCGTAAATGGAAACCCCATAAGAATATTAGGAATCCTCCTTTCTGATGGAGGACCTGGTCCACATGATCCCAGGGATGTTTCCAAACTGCCTGCATCCCTGGGATCCATGGGCATTTAGGTAGGCATATGCTTGCAGGCACAGGACCAGAAGTCTCCAAAGCCCGGGAGCCTGAAGGTATGTGCGGGTTTTTTTATCGGGTCGGAGATACGCCTCTGGCTGCAAATTTCAGGCCAATTAATTTTAGAAGTGGGGGATTTAGTGGAGGTATAATGTAGAGTTGCATGGGTTGCAGTTTGAAATATATATAAATGGAAAGGAGTAGAGTTGGAAAGAGGAGAAGGATAGGAGGAAATAAATAGGACCAGGCGGCCTGGAAGGCAGTTTGGAAACGTCCCTGAGATCACGTGGACCAGGTCCTCCATCAGAAAGGAGGATTCCTAATATTCTTATGGGGTTTCGATTTTTTTTCAAGAACTTTAAAAAACCATCTAAAATAAATTGATAAGCAGTTCAAATAAATTATTAAAGTATTTTGACAAAATAACTTCAATAATAAAATAATAGATATTGTGTGGTACACTTGTCTCTGGATTGTAGGTGATGGGAAAGCATACATACTCCGATGACTCTGAGAGCTATGCTGGCAGGAGTATCTCTCTCTCTTAGGCAGTCCCTTGGAGATGACTTGCTTCCACACTAAAATGAGTTCTCAGGTGACTGATGAGTCCAATGCAGGACCTACAGTCTCTGCCACAGGTGGGGCAGACGGTGGTTGAAGGGACGGGTGAGTGGGGTGCTTGGATTATCGTGTGCTCCTTCCGCTGTTTGCGCTTGGCTTCTGCTTGCTCTCGGCGAAGAGACTCAAGGTGTTCGGCGCCTTCCCGGATGCTTCTCCTCCACTTTGAGCGGTCTTGGGCCAGGTGTCGGTGAGGATGTTGCATTTTTTCAAAGAAGCTTTGATGGTGTCCTTGAAGTGTTTCCTCTGCACACCTGGGGCTCGCTTGCCGTGTCGGAGCTCCGAGTAGAGCGCTTGTTTTGGGAGTCTCGGATCGGGCATGCGAACGATGTGGCCTGCCCAACGGAGCTAATCAAGCGTGGCCAATGCTTTGATGCTGGGGATGTTGGCCTGAGCGAGAACATTGACATTAGTGTCCCTATCCTGTCAATGGACTTGCAGGATCTTGCGGAGGCAGTGTTGGTCATACTTCTCCAGTGCTTTGAGGTGCCTGCTGTACATAGTCCATGTCTCTGAGGCATATAGGAGGGTGGGTATCACTACTGCTCTGTAGACCATGAGCTTGGTGCCGGGTTTGAGGTCCTGGTCTTCAAATACTCTCTTCCGAAGGTGACCGAAGGCTACACTGGCACACTGAAGGCAGTGTCGGACGTCGTCATCGACGTCATCCCTTGTTGACAGTCGGCTCCCGAGGTGTGGAAAATGGTCCATGTTGACCAAGGCCTCATCGTGGATTTTAATAATCATGGAGCAGTACTGTGTGGCAGGGAAAGGTTGGTAGAGGACCTTTGTCTTACGGATGTTTAGTGTAAGGCCCATGCTCTAGTACACTTTGGTGAAGGTGTTGACAATGGTTTGGCCTCCAAGTGTGTGCAAGTGCAAACGTCGTCTGCATACTGTAATTCAATGACAGAGGATGGGACGACCTTGGATCTGGACGGAGGTTGAATAATTTCCCGTTTGTTCTGTAGATTAGTTCCACTCCAGCAGGTAGCTTATTGAGAGTGAGAAGGAGCAGTGCAGCATTGCAGCATTGCAACTCCTGGTAAGGTCACCCAAGCCAGAAAGGTTGAAAAGTAAGAACCAAACTAAAGACAATCCATTGGTCCTCTTGGTAAGGGCTTGTGGGTCAGACTAATGAGCTCTCCACGTAAAAATGCTTTCTGTTACAGAATCAACACAGAGACAAGTCGAGTCTGTTACAGACTTTTAAATATCAACATCAACTGCGAAAACCACAAGCTGCAGAATATAAAGCACAATGAAACTCCACGGAGTGAAATAATTTCCTCTGCATGTCATGTATCTAACCTTCATGTAACAACACTGCAATACTGTATATACTTGAGAAATGCACACATTGACCACAGGGGGTGAACTTGTGGGGGACACTCCTCACCTGGTCATCCAGGTATATAAAGGGAGGTCCCACGCAGGGTCATCACTTCTTGGTCCTGTGAATAAAGGTGCAGGTCACAGAGTGACCTTGTCCATAGAATGTGCCTCATGTGGATTTGTGGTATTGTGTAAGGACTTTACAGTGGCGACGAGAAACGGGAATCAACGACCCACGAGAATGGCCACCGGTAGCACAGAGGAATGGTACTGTGTTGGTGAGGACTGGGACGATTTCATTGAGAGGCTTCAGCAGAGCTTTGTCACGAAGAACTGGCTGGGAGTTGCAGCGGCCGACAAGCGAAGGGCTCATCTACTGACCAGCTGTGGACCTAAAACCTACATGCTCATGAAAGACCTGCTAGCACCTGAGAAGCCGGCGGACAAAACCTTTGAAGAGCTCAGCAAACTAATCAGTGAGCACCTCAAATGGCGAGCAGCATACACATGGCCTGACACAGATTTTATACCCACCGACGTCGGGAAGGACAGAGCATACCGGACTTCGTTGCGGACCTCCGGCGCTTGGCCAGCCTCTGTAAGTTCACAGATGCCTGCAGGTGAGGGGGGGGGGGGGGGGAGATGCTAAGGGATTTCTTTATTGAGGGCATCGGTCATGCTGGGATTTTCAGAAAGTTAATCGAGACCAAGGACTTGATCTTGGAAGCGGCGGCGTTGCTGGCCCAGACTTTTATGGCGGGGGAGGAGGAAACCAAGATAATATACGTGCGCAACCCTGACTCCAATCAGGGGGTCAATATCATAAATGCGACTCAGAGCCCAGCAGACAGGCAAGGGCAGTTCGACACACCCCAGGCAGCAATAGACCCCAGAACAGGTTTTCAACATAGACAATGGCAGGCTGAACGGACATTTACGCCATCCCAGTGGACAATGCGTACTCGAAATGGATCGAGTGCATCATTTTGAATTCGTGCATTACATCCACCACTGTGCGGTCCTTGCGACCCACGGTTTGCCGGACATCCTTGTTAGCGATAATGGCCCATGTTTCACTAGCTACGAATTCCGGGAGTTCATGTCGGGTAATGGCATCAACCATGTCAGAACAGCACCGTTCAAGCCGACCTCCAATGGCCAGGCGGAACGTGCGGTCCAAAACATAAAACAAGGCATGCTCAGGATTCAAGGTCCCTCCCTTCAATGCCGCCTATCGCGCCTCCTGCTGGCCTATAGGTCCCGATGGCACTCGCTCACGGGGGTCCCGCCCGTGGAGCTCCTTATGAAACGTACACTCAAAACTCGGCTGTCCCTCATTCATCCTGTCTTGTCCAACATTGTTGAAGGCAAGCGCCAGTCCCAAAATGAGTACCATGACCGTAATTCAAGGGGGGAGATGTATAGAAATTGGTGACCCCGTATTTGTTCTCAATCACGCTTTGGGGCCCAAATGGCTTGAAGATACTGTAATAGACAAAGAGGGGAATAGGGTCATCATGGTTAAACTTAACAATGGGCAGATATGCTGCAAGTATCTGGACCAAGTTAAAAAAAAGGTTCAGCTAGGACACTGAGGAACCTGAGGAAGATCATGAGATGGTATTCACACCACCACCAGTGAACGAGCAAGAAGAACATTCAGCAGCATGCACAGTCCCTGCGGTCAGCCTGGACAGGCCGGAATCAACACAGGGGACAGACACGCAGGCCAAGGCTCAACAGCCAAAGCCCCAACTGCGGCGCTCCACGAGGGAGCGCAGACTACCTGAAAGACTTAACCTGTGATCCCAATAAGACGTTGGGGGGAGGTGATGTCATGTATGTAACCTTCATGTAACAACACTGCAATACTGTATATACTTGAGAAATGCACACATTGACCATAGGGGGTGAACTTGTGGGAGACACTCCTCACCTGGTCATCCAGGTATATAAAGGGAGGTTCCACGCAGGGTCATTACTTCTTGGTCCTGTGAATAAAGGTGCAGGTCACAGAGTGACCTTGTCCATAGAATGTGCCTCATGTGGATTTGTGGTATTGTGTAAGGACTTTACACTGCACAGACAGCAGCGGAAGAAATAATTTGGCTCATGTGCCAGTAGGTATACCAGGATGGATGAATCAATGGCAAGCAAAATGTAACACTCCTGGCATTGAAAACTACTATCACAGTGCCACCTAAAGGCGTAACTGATATTACAGGCATTATAATGGGTTTTAGCGATAACCGGACCCTCCACAGATAAGTCTCCAATGAAACACACACCCATGTACCAAGTTCAATATATAATAGATATAGGCGATAGGCAGATTTATGAAATAGCTGCAATTTCATTGGTAAATCTAGAGATCAATTTATTTCATTCTAAATTAAACCAAATGCAATTAGTTGTACAAACAACAACTTATATTTATATAGCATCTTTATCATAGTAAAATGTCCCAAGGCACTCCACAGGAGTGGTATAAGACAAAAAAATCAATTTGACACTGAGCCAGATAAGAAGAAATTATAGCAGATGACCAAAAGCTTGGTCAAAGAAATAGGTTTTAAGGAGCGTTTTGATAGAGAGGTAGAGAGGTGGAGAGGTTTAGGAAGCGAGTTCCAGAGCTTAGGGCCTTGGCAGCTGAATGCACGGCCACCGATGGTTGAGCAGTTATAATCAGGGATGCTCAAGAGTGCAGAATTTGAGGAGTGCAGACATCTTGGGGGGTGTGAGGCTAAAGGAGATTACAGAGATAGGGAGGGGTGAGGCCATGGAGGAAACAATGATGAGAACTTTGAAATCGAGGCGTTGCTTAACTGGGAGCCTTAGTAGGTCAGTGAGCACAGGGCTGATAGGTGAGTGGGACTTGGTGCGAGTTAGGACATGGGCTGCCAAGTTTTGGATGACCTCAAGTTTACATAGGATAGAATGTGAAATAGTCAAATCTAGAGGTAACAAAGGCATGGCTGAGAGTTTCAGCAGCAGATGAGCTGAGATAGAGACGGAAACGGGCAATGTTATGGAAGTGGAATTCGGCGGTTTTAGATCAAAGGGTGAACATAGGAGCTGAAGCAAATGCAATTTATTCACATTGCTATCTGAACCCAAGATTATTTAATTGCTTCAAAGATCCTCCTAAGCTTCTGCTTAAAGACATTCATTTTTCTCCGTCTCCCAAAAGTTGCAATTATTATAAATGTTTGTGTGTGTTTTTACATGCAAATGTAGTTGTTCCTATGCAGACGACCTATTAAAGCAAAGTTGTGTAAATAGCTGTTACAATCCAATAAACTAGACTCTGGACAACAATTGAATCTAGCCAATAGTTGTAGGGAACAGCGTGTAAAAGGTGTTGCCTCTGAGTAAGATCCTTTATTAACCTAGCCTTTTCCATCAAGGATAATAACCTGGAGCTAACAATATTGTGTGGTTGAATATTCCAAGAGGTTTTTTGATACCTTACGAGGATATCATCTGTCTACTTTATAATAGATATAGGGTTGTTGCCAGTTCTTTTTATGGGTAGGTTATGATGGTCTATTCCACAGTAAAAGAACATCTATGACACACTGTTTAATTTCTTCAGCTATTTTTGTAAGCATGTTCTGGAATTATTAAATTTTAGTTCAGAGCATTAAACAGTAAAATTATCATTAAAATTCATGATATATACAGAGGGAAAGGGAAAACGTTTCCCACATTACAACAGTGACAACTCTTCAAAAGTATTTATTTGGCAATAAAGTGCTTTGGAACGTCCTAAAATAATGAAAGGCGCTATGTAAATGCAAGTTCTTTTCTTTTTACTTTATTATACAGCTGTAACTCACTCAATCATTTTGATAGTATAATAAACTGAAGATGGAAGCTCAACCTATCTATAAATGTTATGAGCCTTGTAGCTCCCTTCTGTTTAGCTAATACAGATATTTCTAATATAGTATTCCCTCAATACAATGTGAGATTGAAATACAGCTGTTAACTCACTTCCATTCTTCGAACATTTCTTGTACAGTATGTACTCAATATAATACATTTTATATTCTCAAATAAATGTTTTAATGCCTCAACATTGCACTTTGTCAGTGAGGTACATTTCAGATTAGCAGCTCTTATGTTAACTTAGAAACATAGAAACATAGAAAATAGGTGCAGGAGTAGGCCATTCGGCCCTTCTAGCCTGCACCGCCATTCAATGAGTTCATGGCTGAACATGCAACTTCAGTACCCCATTCCTGCTTTCTCGCCATACCCCTTGATCCCCCTAGTAATAAGGACTTCATCTAATTCCTTTTCGAATATATTTAGTGGATTGGCCTCAACAACTTTCTGTGGTAGAGAATTCCACAGGTTCACCACTCTCTGGGTGAAGAAGTTCCTCCTCATCTCGGTCCTAAATGGCTTACCCCTTATCCTTAAACTGTGTCCCCTGGTTCTGGACTTCCCCAACATTGGGAACATTCTTCCTGCATCTAACCTGTCTAACCCCGTCAGAATTTTAAACGTTTCTATGAGGACCGCTCTCATTCTTCCAAACTCCAGTGAACACAAGCCCAGTTGATCCAGTCTTTCTTGACAGGTCAGTCCCACCATCCTGGGAATCAGTCTGGTGAACCTTCGCTGCACTCCCTCAATAGCAAGAATGTCCTTCCTCAGGTTAGGAGACCAAAACTGTACACAATACTCCAGGTGTGGCCTCACCAAGGCCCTGTACAACTGTAGCAACACCTCCCAGCACAGAACCTTGCGGTACCCCACTAGTCACTGCCTGCCATTCTGAGAAGCCCCATTTACTCCTACTCTTTGCTTCCTGTTTGACAACCAGTTCTCAATCCATGTCAGCACACTACCCCCAATCCCATGTGCTTTAACTTTGCACATTAATCTCTTGTGTGGGACCTTGTCGAAAGCCTTCTGAAAGTCCAAATATACCACATCAACTGGTTCTCCCTTGTCCACTCTACTGGAAACATCCTCAAAAAATTCCAGAAGATTTGTCAAGCATGATTTCCCTTTCACAAATCCACGCTGACTTGGACCTATCATGTCACCTCTTTCCAAATGCGCTGCTGTGACATCCTTAATAATTGATTCCATCATTTTACCCACTACCGATGTCAGGCTGACCGGTCTATAATTCCCTGTTATCTCTCTCCCTCCTTTTTTAAAAAGTGGGGTTACATTGGCTACCCTCCACTCCATAGGAACTGATCCAGAGTCAATGGAATGTTGGAAAATGACTGTCAATGCATCCGTTATTTCCAAGGCCACCTCCTTAAGTACTCTGGGATGCAGTCCATCAGGCCCTGGGGATTTATCGGCCTTCAATCCCATCAATTTCCCCAACACAATTTCCCGACTAATAAGGATTTCCGTCAGTTCCTCCTCCTTACTAGACCCTCCGACCCCTTTTATATCCGGAAGGTTGTTTGTGTCCTCCTTAGTGAATACCGAACCAATGTACTTGTTCAATTGGTCCGCCATTTCTTTGTTCCCCGTTATGCCTTCCCCTGATTCTGACTGCAGGGGACCTATGTTTGTCTTTACTAACCTTTTTCTCTTTACATATCCATAGAAACTTTTGCAATCCGTCTTAATGTTCCCTGCAAGCTTCTTCTCATACTCCATTTTCCCTGCCCTAATCAAACCCTTTGTCCTCCTCTGCTGAGTTCTAAATTTCTCCCAGTCCCCGAGTTCTCTGCTATTTCTGGCCAATTTGTATGCCACTTCCTTGGCTTTAATACTATCCCTGATTTCCCTTGATAGCCACGGTTGAGCCAGCTTCCCTTTTTTATTTTTACGCCAGACAGGAATGTACAATTGTTGTAGTTCTCTAAATGTCTGCCATTGCCCATCCACAGTCAACCCCTTAAGTATCATTCGCCAATCTATCCCAGCCAATTCATGCCTCATACCTTCAAAGTTACCCTTCTTTAAGTTCTGGACCATGTTCTCTGAATTAACTGTTTCATTCTCCATCCTAATGCAGAATTCCACCATATTATGGCCACTCTTCCCCAAGGGGCCTCACACAACGAGATTGCTAATTAATCCTCTCTAATTACACAACACCCAGTCTAAGATGGTCTCCCCCCTAGTTGGTTCCTCGACATGTTGGTCTAAAAAAACCATCCCTTACGCACTGCAGGAAATCCTCCTCCACCGTATTGCTTCCAGTTTGGTTAGCCCAATCTATGTGCATATTAAAGTCACCCATTATAACTGCTGCACCTTTATTGCATGCACCCCTAATTTCCTGTTTGATGCCCTTCCCAACATCACTACTACTGTTTGGAGGTCTGTACACAACTCCCACTAACGTTTTTTGCCCTTTGGTGCTCTGCAGCTCTACCCATATAGATTCCACATCATCCAAGCTAATGTCCTTCCTAACTATTACCTTAATCTCCTCCTTAACCAGCAATACTACCCCACCTCCTTTTCCTTTTATTCTATCCTTCCTGAATGTTGAATACCCCTGGATGTTGAGTTCCCAGCCCTGATCATCCTGGAGCCATGTCTCCGTAATCCCAATCACATTATATTTGTTAACATCTATTTGCACAGTTAATTCATCCACCTTATTGCGGATACTCCTTGCATTAAGACACAAAACCTTCTCCATTTCTTTATAACATTCATGTTTTCTGGTTAAAGTTCATGTAGCAGTTTTGGCAAGAGATGGCTGAGCCTCTTTTTCCCAATATTAGGCTTTGCTACGTACTCCTTAATGCAAATGAAGCCACGTAAATGTACCATTTTACCTAGATTAAATGCATGGATAAGCACAATTGTTCACCTCTTGCATATACAGATTCATTTTAACTTGCCAAAACTGCTACATGAACTTTAACCAGAAAACATGAATGTTATAAAGAAATGGAGGAGGATACTTAGTGAGGACATAGAGTCAATCCTATATTATGGAATAACGATAGCACCCAAAAATGTATCAAAAGAGAAGATGAAGGGAATGTTGCTTGAAAGCTGATGATTTATATTTTTTTCCAGATAGGTAAAGCTTAAAATAACTTGCCTTTGGGTAAGAATATCCATCACTTGCTCTTGTGCAGCATGTTTTCCATAACAAGATTGAATCCATTTTAAATTTTAAAATATAAGTTTTACAAGAAACATGTGACTATGATCCAGGCCAGGTTGAATTGTTATAAGAAATAAGAACATAAGAAATAGGAGCAGGAGTAGGCCATACTGCCCCTTGAGCCTGCTCTGCCATTCAATACGATCATGGCTGATCTGATCATAGACTCAGCTCCACTTCCCTGCCCGCTCTCCATAACCCTTTACTCCCTTATCGCTCAAACATCTGTTTATTTCCGCCTTAAATATATTCAATGACCCAGCCTCCACAGCTCTCTGGGGCAGAGAATTCCATAGATTTACAACCCTCTGAGAGAAGAAATTTCTCCTCATCTCAGTTTTAAATGGGTGGCCGCTTATTCTAAGACTATGTCCCCTAGTTTTAGTTTCACCTATGAATGGAAATATCCTCTCTGCATCTACCCTGTCAAGCCCCCTTATTATCTTATATGTTTCAATAAGATCACCTCTCATTCTTCTGAACTCCAATATGTAGGGCCTACTCAACCTATCCTCATAAATCAACCCCCTCATCTCCAGAATCAACCTAGTGAACCTTCTCTGAACAGCCTCCAATGCAAGTATATCCTTCCTTAGATACAGAGACTAAAATGCAGTACTCCAGGTATGGCCTTACCAATACCCTATACAGTTGCAGCAGGACTTTTCTGCTTTTATACTCCTATCCCTCTTGCAATAAAGGCCAACATTCCATTTGCCTTCCTGATTACCTGCTGTACCTGCATACTAACTTTTTGTGTTTCATGCACAAGGACCGCCAGGTCCCTCTGTACTGCAGCACTTTGCAATTTTTCTCCATTTAAATTATAATTTACTTTTCTATTATGTCTGCCAAAGTGGATAACCTCACATTTTCCCACATTATACTCCATCTGCCAACTTTTTGCCCACTCACTTAGCCTGTCTATATCCCTTTGCAGATTTTTTGTGTCCTCCTCACAAGTTGCTTTCCCTCCCATCTTTGTATCATCAGCAAACTTGGCTACATTACACTCAGTTTCTTCATCCAAGTCATTAATGTAGATTGTAAATAGTTGAGGACCCAGCACTGATCCCTGCGGCACCCCACTAGTCACTGTTTGCCACCTGGAAAATGACCCGTTTAGCCCGACTCTCTGTTTTCTGTTAGCTAGCCAATCCTCTATGCATGCTAATATATTACCCCCAACCCAGTGAACTTTTATCTTGTGCAATAAACTTTTATGTGGCACCTTATCAAATGCCTTCTGGAAATCCAAATACACCACATCCACTGGTTCCCCCTTATCCACCTTGCTCATTGCATCCTCAAAGAACTCCAGAAAATTTGTCAAACATGATTTCCCTTTCATAAAACCATTCTGACTCTGCTTAATTGAAGCATGCTTTTCCAAATGTCCCGCTACTGCTTCCTTATTAATGCTTCCAAGAATTTGGCCCAGGTCATATGTGAATGACACAAGGCAAGACAATAAATAAATGGTGTTCGGTTACAAAACATTTATTCTTTTAATGCAAGATTTGGAAGCTTCCAACTGTTGCGTTGTAATGGGGATTTACTGTGGACACTGAAATATTTGCAGTAAGATTTTGAAGCAGTTGATTTGCTGATCGTGTGGAAAGTAGTGAAGAGTTTATCTGTAGAACATCCTGGACTTACATGTTAGTACTTTGGTGCAATAAACTGTTATTTTTGATCTTTTTTCTACCTTAAATGCACTATATAAATGCAAGTTGCTGTTGCTATGCTTGTGAAATGGCTGCATAACACATTCTTGGATTACTATGGCTGCATTTTCTTATTAGAACCAACAATATTTTTAAATAAAAATAGTTTTCAACATTTACAATTGCGTTTTAGATTTTAAATATTGGTTTGGTTTATGTTTACAGTGCCATATTGTGCCATATTGTTATTTGGTTGTTTCAATTAAGATCGACATCACTTTCTGTGACACTGAAACTGCAAAACAAGGTTGTCAAGTGATTGTTGAAAAAAGATACAGGCATTGCAATTATACTGTACGAATATTAAATGGAATGAAATGTATTTATTTACAATTCGATTTAAGTAGCAAAGTAATTTCATACGAACATGTAAAACATTCCTACGCTAGTACATTATAATTTCAAGGCCATCTGGGGGCCGGATGCGGTAGATTGTGAAGAAATGAACTGTTTGGTATATGTTATTTGTATACCTGATACACTGAGATTTTTATAAGTACAGAAATTCAAAGTTGAAAGCAGTTTGAGATGTGGTTTTCAGTGTAAGAAATATAGTATTAGGTATAAATTGATCGTTAACAAGGTCAACAAAAAGGACAGAAATGGATATTTCGAGTTCCACCGTGAAAGTCAGAATGCGTTGTAAAGCATGTGGCGAGCCGAGCATTCCCTTTGTAAAAGTCACTGGCAATGCTCTGGTTCGTTTTCGGAGTATTCCTAGGTTACCTTCAACGTCATCCAGCTATAAACAATGGCGTTGCCACGGCAGCGCTGAAGCGAGACTGGCTGTGCAAATGCAGCGAACAAACACGCTCCAACAGCCATCAAACAACCTCAGCACAAAGGCAAAACGGAAGCACTGAGAAGTGGCTGGAAACAGTAGTCCTAATTAAAACTCCTTGACTCCTCCCTCATCACTTCTCCAGTATGTAGTTACTAATAATTGGTTCTGTGGATGAAACGATGATTGGGCGCTATAAAACTCATGCAGATCCACTGACAGTCAATAAAACCTTATTTATGGCATTGTAGTCTGCAATGCAAAGAAACATGGGCTTACATTTTAAACAGAAATTTAGCTGCCAAAAAGGGGGATTCTTTTTCAAAGAGTCTTCAACCTTTTATTTCTTAGACTGCATTTGTACTGTAGCTACTGGTCTGATGGATTCCAACCTGGCATGTGTTGCCTGGCTGCGAAATGAATTCTCAGGACCAGCATAGAATCCTGTACGTGCGTATTTATATGGAACCTTGCGCACATTCAAAACGAGGGCGCGCCAAAGAACTTTGTGACAGAGTTAATAAGGCCAACTGTTTTATACTGCAGTAGAGACTGCCTCCTCCAGAAAAGTATAACACCCTATGTGATTCACAGAATCATAGAAATTTACAGCATGAAAGGAGGCTATTTCGGCCCATCGTGCCACGCCAGCTGACCAAGAGCTATCCAGCCTAATCTCACTTTCAAGCTCTTGGTCCGAAGCCCTGTAGGTTATGGCACTTTAAGTGCACATCCAAGTATTTGTTAAATGTGGTGAGGGTTTCTGCCTCCACCACCCTTTCAGACAGTGAGTTCCAGACTCCTACTGCCCTCTGGGTGAAGAAATTTCCCTTCATATCTCCTCTAAACCTCCCCCCAATTACTTTAAATCTATGTCCCTTGGTTGTTGACCCCTCTGCCAAGGGAAACAGGTCCTTCCTATCCACTCTATCCAGGCCCCTCATAATTTTATACACACCTCAATTAGGTCTCCCCTCAGCCTACTCTGTTCCAAAGAAAACAGACCCAGCATCTTCAATCTTTCCTCATAGCCAAAATTCTCCAGTCCAGGCAACATTCTTGTAAATTTCATCTGCACCCTTTCCAGTGCAATCACATATTTCCTGTAATGTGGTGACCAGAACTGCACACAGTGCTCCAGCTGTGGCCTAACCAGTGTTTTATATAGTTCAAGCATAATCTCCTTGCTCTTGTATTCCATGTCTCGACTAATAAAGGCAAGTATTCCGTATGCCTTCTTAACCACCTTATCTACCTGGCCTGCTACCTTCAGGGATCTGTGGACCTGCACTCCAAGATCCCTTTGTTCCTCTACACTTTTCAGTGTCGTATCATTTAATGTGTATTCCATTGCCTTGTTAGACCTCCTCAAATGCATTACCTCACACTTATACAGATTGAATTCCATTTGCCACTGTCCCACCCACCTCACCAATACACTGATAGCTTCCTGCAGTCAGCAGCTTTCTTCTTCATTAACATCCACACAGCCTATTTTAGTGTCATTTGCAAACTTCTTAATCATACCCCCAACATTCAAGTCCAAGTCATTGATATATACCACAAAAAGCAAGGGACCCAGCACTGAGCTCTGTGGAACCCCACTGGTTACAGCCTTCCAGACACAAAAACACCCATCAACCATTAACCATGTAATATATATGAGTCAGGGGACAAGTAGCAGAATGGATAGTTAGTTGGCTTCAAGACAGAAAGCAGAGAGTAGGGGTAAAAGATAACTATTCACAGTGGCTGAAGGGGCCTCTATGTAATGTTGGGACCACTGTTGTTCACAATTTATATTAACGATTTAGACTTTGGAATCAAAAACACAATTTCTAAATTTGAAGATAGGGAGCTGAGGAGGACTCCAATAAATTACAAAAGGACATTAATAAACTTGCAGAATGAGCATATAATTGGCAAATGAGGTTCAACACACATAAATATGAGGTGTTACATTTTGGTAGGAAGAATAGGGAGGTCACTTATTATTTGGAAGGTGCGACTCTAGGTGGGGTAGAGGAACAAATGGATCTTGTAGTACAAATACACAAATCACTATAAATTGCGACATAAGTTAGCAAGGCCATAAAAAAAGCAAACCAAGCACTAGGGTTTATTTCTTCATCTTCATAGGCAGTCCCTCATAATGAGGATGGCTTGCTTCCACGCCAAAAAGGGATGAGTTCACAGATGTTTCAATGAAGGACCTAATATTCCAGGTCCCGACCTATATGTTGAAGGGTGGAAGATGCCTTTGCGTTGATTTTTTTAATGTGTGGTGGCCATTGCACACCAGCCATCACACGGGCTTGACAGAGCTAGGTCTTGGTCCGGTGGCAAGGATTAACCAAGGCGACTGGAGACCAGCTCTGCTGCACAGACCTAGTGCACACACATATTGCAGTGTGGGCTGGCCCGTACTGCCCCTGGGCTCTCACCTCTTCTGGGCCCCGAACTCACGCCTCTCCTGGGCCCCTATCACATTGCTCCATGATCACTCGGCGCTCCTGCGCCCCAACCTAGCCGCTCCTGCTGTACCTGCTCATGCTCCAATCAGTGTCCTGGACCTTGCCTCTGTACCTTGAAGCTCCTTTGAAGGCCCCAACCTGCTGATGGTCCTTGCAGGTCGGGGCCGCTGCGCCGAATGCTGGGTAGGGCCGCACACTGCTCCTTTGAAGGCCCTGAACTGCCGATAGTCCTTGTAGGTCGAGGCCGTCGCACCAGGTTATGGGTTACAACAACTCACATGTGGAATACTTGTTTCCTGACAAGCTGACCGTTCAAAATCAAACGGGTCTTTCATTGTCCTTTTGGTCAGCTTTCTTCCATTCTCTCCTGACGGTGGTGACTGTCTCTGGAATACACTGGGATGGGTGCCAGCAACAATCTAGCACCTTGGACCGAAGCCAGGCCATTATTCACGTCCGAGCTTAGACCATGAGCATCAGCAGGCTGATCGGATCTGCAAACCCAACAATGAGCCCAATTCTGCCAGCCCAATCTTCCCAACAGGATCAATGGTTAGCATTTAAGACCAGGAATTTTCTCCTTCCTGAGTGGAGGGAGAGCTGGACTTGGGGGTATATATGCATTATTCATTGAAGGTGGCAGGGCAGGTTGAGAAATCGGCTAAAAAGATTTACGGGATTCTGGACTTCATAAATAGAGGTATAGCACACAAAAATGTGGAAATTATGATGAATCTGTCTTAAACACTGGTTCGGCCCCAACTGGAGTATTGTGTCCAATTCTGGGCATCACATTTTAGGAAGGATGTGGAGGCCTGAGAGAAGGTCCAGAAAAGATATATGAGAATGATTCCAGGAATGAGTGACTACAGTTATGTTGATAGACTGAAGCACTGACCATACTCGATCAGCTCAGCTGGGCAGGCCACATAGTTCGCATGCCAAACACGAGACTCCCAAAGCAAGTGCTCTACGCGGAGCTCCTTCACGGCAAATGAGCCAAAGGTGGGCAATGGAAACGTTACAAGGACACCCTCAAAGCCTCCCTGATAAAGTGTGACATCCCCACTGAACCTGGCAGTCCCTGGCCAAAGACCGCCCTAAGTGGAGAAAGTGCATCCGGGAGGACGCTGAGCATCTCAAGTCTCAACACCAAGAGCGTGCAGAAATCAAGCACAGACAGTGGAAAGAGCATGTGGCAAACCAGTCCCACCCACCCCTTCCCCCGACGACTATCTGTCCCACCTGTGACAGAGTCTGTGGCTCTCGTATTGGACTGTTCAGCCACCAAAGAACTCACTTCAGGAGTGGAAGCAAGTCTTCCTCGATTCCAAGGGACCGCCTATGATGATAATGATAATGATGATACACTGGAGAAGCTGGGGCTGTTCTCCTTGGAGCAGAGAAGGTTGAGATGAGATTTGATCAAAGTGTTCAAAATCATGAGGAGTCTGGACAGGGTAAGATAGAGAGAAACTGTTCCCATTGGCAGATGGGTCGAGAACCAGAGGACACAGATTTAAGGTGAATGGCAAAAGAACAAAAGCGACATAAGAAAAAACTTATTTGTGCAGCGTGTGGTTGGTATCTGGAATGGGTGGTGGAGGCAGGCTCAATTTTATCTTTCAAAAGGGAGTTGGATAAGTATCTGAAAGGAGTTACAGCACAGGTTGTCATCAGGCATAACTGAGATGAACTAACTCGGCACAGGCAGGGAATCAAACAAAAGACTTTATGATCTGCATGACTTGCTACTGGGCTTTTTGGAATCTAGTATTTAAGCTCAATGCACTATACATTTATAGGTTGTGTAGTGTAGTGGTCGTGATACTGGACTAGCAACTCAGAGGCTGAAAGTTCCAATCCGATCATGGCAAGACGCGAAACTGAATTCAGTAAATCTGGTCATTTGTGGGATGGCGGCAGCAAAAAACGACCACGAAAGATGTTGGACAGGAAAAACGAAACTGGCTAATTGATGTCCTGCAGGGAAGGCAAACTGCAACCTTCGGGCCTGGCCTGGCCTGCACACAACTCCAGTCCCATACAATGCGGTTTGCTCCTAATGCTCACTGAAAAGGCCAAAAACAAGGCTCACCACTACCATCGCAGGGCAACCAATGAGTCTCGCCAGAGTCACCCACACCCCGAGAACAATTAGACAAAGCTACATTTCAATTAGAATTAAGAAATATACAAGATAAAAACAGAACACCACAAGCCATTACTTTTTCTGCATAAGGGCAGCAGGCGAATGGGAGCACCATCACCGTGAAAATTCCCCTCCAAGTCCCACACACCATCCTGACTTGGAAATATAATCGCCATTCCTTCATCGTCGCTAATCCAAGTCCTGCAACTCCCTCCCTAACAGCACTGTGGGAGTACCTTCACCACACGGATTGCAGCGGTTCAAGAAGGCGGCTCACCTCCACCTTCTTGAGGGCAATTAGGGATGGGTAATGAATGCTGGTCTTGCCAGCGACACCCACATCCCAGGAACGAATTTAAAAAACCCTGAGAAAACATTGCTGAAGTTCATTTTTACTACCTTCTTGCCGCTGTATTATATTACAAGATACATGAAGGCAGTATGAATTCTATTTCTTCAAAGTTTGGAAATAGCCGGCATAGGCCTGACAGGTCAAATGGCCTCCTTCTGTGCTGTAACCATTCTATGATAAAGGATAACTAGGTCACTGAAAAAGTATCCTCCTTCTTCAGAGGAGGAGGTGCCAGTTAAATTCTCGATGCTTATGTTCATCTGTCTGAAAGTACGAGATTTTCTTTGTTTTCAACACCCACCTCTGCATATCTGACACGGAGTCGGACTGCATTCTGCTCTTCCACTGAGTTAAATATCGGAACGTTTGTGGGTCAGCGTCAACACCACTCACTACTGCCAGAATGTTACTGTCAAGCTTAGTTGGTTCATCTCCAAGGGCAATGTGGTCTGGCACTTCACTTGGTTTCAGAGTTTTTTATGCCTTGGAACCCAATTTATCCTACACGAGTTTAACATCACGGCAAAGCTGAAACTGCTTGGCATTGATGCGAAATTTGCAGTGTAAAGGTACCCTCAAACAGGTAAACTAAAATATCACAGAGAGAAATTTCAGTTGAATGTGCCAGGTATCATAGCTAGCATTCCATGGTATGATTTCAAAAACATTAACAACTTGTATTTATATAGCCTTTAACATAGAAACATAGAAAATAGGTGCAGGAGAAGGCCATACGGCCCTTCTAGCCTGCACCGCCATTCAATGAGTTCATGGCTGAATATGCAACTTCAGTACCTGATTCCTGCTTTCTCGCCATACCTCTTGATCCCCCTAGTAGTAAGGACTTCATCAAACTCCTTTTTGAATATATTTAGTGAATTGGCCTCAACAACTTTCTGTGGTAGAGAATTCCACAGGTTCACCACTCTCTGGGTGAAGAAGTTCCTCCTCATCTCGGTCCTAAATGGCTTACCCCTTATCCTTAGACTATGTCCCCTGGTTCTGGACTTCCCCAACATTGGGAACATTCTTCCTGCATCTAACCTGTCTAACCCCGTCAGAATTTTAAACGTTTCTATGAGGTTCCCTCTCATTCTTCTGAACTCCAGTGAATACAAGCTCAGTTGATCCAATCTTTCTTGATAGGTCAGTCCCGCCATCCCGGGAATCAGTCCGGTGAACCTTCGCTGCACTCCCTCAATAGCAAGAATGTCCTTCCTCAGGTTAGGAGACCACAACTGTACACAATACTCCAGGTGTAGCCTCACCAAGGCCCTGTACAACTGTAGCAAAACCTCCCTGCCCCTGTACTCAAATCCCCTCGCTATGAAGGCCAACATGACATTTGCTTTCTTAACCACCTGCTGTACCTGCATGCCAACCTTCAATGACTGATGTACCATGACACCCAGGTCTCTTTGCACCTCCCCTTTTCCTAATCTGTTACCATTCAGATAATAGTCTGTCTCTCTGTTTTTACCACCAAAGTGGATAACCTCACATTTATCCACATTATACTTCATCTGCCATGCATTTGCCCACTCACCTAACCTATCCAAGTCACTCTGCAGCCTCATAGCATCCTCCTCGCAGCTCACACTGCCACCCAACTTAGTGTCATCCGCAAATTTGGAGATACTACATTTAATCCCCTCGTCTAAATCATTAATGTACAGTGTAAACAGCTGGGGCCCCAGCACAGAACCTTGCGGTACTCCACTAGTCACTGCCTGCCATTCTGAAAAGTGCCGATTTACTCCTACTCTTTGCTTCCTGTCTGACAACCAGTTCTCAATCCATGTCAGCACACTACCCCCAATCCCATGTGCTTTTACTTTGCACATTAATCTCTTGTGTGGGACCTTGTCGAAAGCCTTCTGAAAGTCCAAATATACCACATCAACTAGTTCTCCCTTGTCCACTCTACTGGAAACATCCTCAAAAAATTCCAGAAGATTTGTCAAGCATGATTTCTCTTTCACAAATCCATGCTGACTTGGACCTATCAAGTCACCTCTTTCCAAATGCACTGCTATGACATCCTTAATAATTGATTCCATCATTTTACTCACTACCGATGTCAGGCTGACCGGTCTGTAATTCCCTGTTTTCTCTCTCCCTCCTTTTTTAAAAAGTGGGGTTACATTGGCTACCCTCCACTCCATAGGAACTGATCCAGAGTCAATGGAATGTTGGAAAATGACTGTCAATGCATCCACTATTTCCAAGGCCACCTCCTTAAAGACTCTGGGATGCAGTCCATCAGGCCCTGGGGATTTATCGGCCTTCAATCCCATCAATTTCTCCAACACAATTTCCTGACTAATAAGGATTTCCCTCAGTTCCTCCTCCTTACTAGAACCTCCGACCCTTTTTATATCTGGAAGGTTGTTTGTGTCCTCCTTAGTGAATACCGAACCAAAGTACTTGTTCAATTTAATGTAGTAAAATGTCCCAAGGTGCTTCACAGGAGTGGTATAAGACAACAAAAAAAATTTGACACCGAGCCAGATAAGAAGAAATTATGGCAGATGACCAAAAGCTTGGTCAAAGCGGTAGGTTTTAAGGACCATCTTGAAGTAGAACAGAGAGGTAGAGAGGCGGAAATGTTTCGGCAGGGAGTTCCAGAGCTTAGGGCCGAGGCAGCTGAAGGCACAGCCACCAATGGTTGAGCAGTTATAATCAGTGATGCCCAAAAGGCCAGAATTTGATGAGCGCAGATATCTTGGGGAGTTGTGAGGCTGAAGAAGATAGGCAGGGGCGAGGCCATCGAGGGATTTGTAAACAAGGATGAGAATTTTGAAATCAAGGCATTGCTTAACCGGGAGCCAATGTAGGTCAGCAGGCACAGGGGTGATGGGTGAGTGGGACTCGGGCTGCCGAATTTTGGATGACCTCAAGTTTACGGGTAGAATTTGGGAGGGCAGCCAGGAGTGCGTTGGAGTATTCAAGTCTAGAGTTAACAAAGGAATGGATGAGGGTTTCAGCAGCAGATGAGCTGAGGCAGGGGAGGAAACGGGCAATGTTACAGAGGTGGAAATAGACGGTTTTAGTTATGCCACGGATATGTGACTGGAAGCTCATTTCAGGATCAAATATGACACCTAGTTTGTGAATTTCAGGGCAATTTCTACCATTCCTCCTTTATAGTTTGTGCTGTATATATAAAACTCCTTTTAAAACCAGGAAGTAAAATAGGAAATTATGCGCAATTTGAGATGAGATAGCTTTTTGGAATCAGTGCATTTTAAAAGCTGGTAAGGAATGTAATCACTTGAGGAACTCAGTTATTGGAATCCAAATAGAGGTCTTAATTGTGCTAAGTGTGAATAGAATTACTTCAGTGGCACTTCAGACAATTGCTAAAACTATTGTAGTCTGTCAAGAGTCTTAACCATTGGTCATCTTGGATTGTTGCAGGAGAACGCTCATTGTCGAAGAATAGAGCCAAACAGCAATACTTCGAGCGCCTTCATCCTTAGTTTCAGGAAAGACATAAGTACATAGAAACTGAAGCTGGAATGAACGCATTGCGTCAAAAGGAACAAGGAAGCTTAGTGCGGTGCAGTAAGAGGGGGGAGAAAAACGCGATCGAACGATTTACAGGAACTCGCTTCACATCAAACTGACAAGCTTTTGTTAAACAAATTATTCAAAAGTTAAAAATTACTAGAATTCCCAGACGCCGGTGCATTCCCTTCCATCTGATAACGGCTGTCTGTAACTTATGTTCTGTCAAAGTACTGGGGTGCATCATTTTTCTAATAATTACATAAAATGCATTTCAACGTAATTATCAATCCAGGCAAAGTGTGAGCCTATATCTGTCTCGTATCTATTGGTATTATGACTGATTGCTTCATCGGGGTGCATTATTGAATTCTAAAGATGAGCTATTGTTTTAAAATCAAATGAATTATAATCATCCATACCTTTCTGTTTCATGTAACTGAGCATGACGCAAACAGATTGAAGGCCCATTTAAGTACTTAAAGCTATATATATATTTGTAATGGGTAAATCAAAAAGAATCTTACACGCTACAGAAATTAGCTCGCTGGAATTGAGTATGACCAGCGACCTCTACATCATGTACTGAAATGCAATGACAATATTGTAGATTAGTTTACAGATACAATCCAATTTCAGGCATGGCTTCGTACCAAAATTAATATATACTTATTAATCTGTATTATTATTCTTATTGATATGATTTAGTTGCATATTGCATTATTTGTTTTCAAAATATCAAGTCAACTAAATGGCAATATTTGTGACAAGGAGAGGGGATAAAAGCTCAGTACCTAAAATCTGTACGTGCATAAAATGCCTTGGCGCAGAACCAGATACATCAGATGGGTTGTTAATTTCACAATTAGTTCTTCATAACATGCCAACGAGCCACATTTAAAATTGATATATAATGCATCAATGTTATTATGGATTATACCATGTATTCCCATAGGAAAGGGCGAATTGTGTAATTGAAGCAAATTGCAGCGTATAACATACATAAACCGTCATTTTGAAAAACGATCTCTCCAATGGATGCTGATGACATATTTTGGCTGTTGCTAAGTCTCGCAGTGTAAAGAACGATTATTTAAGTTAAAGCACCAAGATCTACTGAGACCACGCTTAATACTTTTGCATTACAAGCACGATTTTTTTTTTAAAAAGCTAAATAGGTGCAGCTGCTGGAATTCTGGAAAAAAAATAGAAAATGCTGGAAACACTTCGCAAATCAGGCAACAGCTATGGACAGAACAGATTTGTTCACGTTTTAAGTGTGGATTCTTCGTCAAAACTGGTTTCAGATGTGGGTCCACTCATAAAACGTTCTCTCCACGAAATCATTAATTATCTTTGCATTTGTGCCAAAATTCAACTGAACCTGGGAGTGACAAATAAATAGTACAGGTACCATTCGGGCCACTTAGACTTTAGCTTTAATGCGGTGATATTTATTTCGTTGCGTTCTGGATGTTTTCTAAAACTGATAAAATAATGGTTCCATTTCTTGTATGTTCTTATCAATCTAATGATTTTACTACACTGTAGTTGGTAGCAACTGTAAAGTAACCATTAACTACACACTCTTACCCACTATCTTTGTTTCTGGGATATTCATTAATAACAAACATTATACCGCCACAGAAAATCTACTTTTCCATAGCGGTTGCTTAGAAGTGATTCGGAGATTGTACGAAAATAGGAGATTCGTTTTGACGATCTAAGGAATATACTTTCTATCCCAGATTTGATCTATTAAGTTAATCAGCAAAAAAGTTGTGAGTGAATCAGTATCAGGGCAAGGATATAACTGGTACCCAAAAGATCTTCGTATCATTCACGTTGATTATCAAATGTTTTTTTTAATAGGTCGACAAAGAACCAGTTAAAGTTAGTCAGGTAACGAGATAAAAATAAAGATTGTGTTTAATGGTGCACTGCGTTCCTTTTTGGATTAATTACAGTGCAGCTGGAGGCAGTGAGAGTGATGATTATTTCTGTGGTTTCTGGGTTTAAATAGTTTATACTTGTAACATTTTTCATGTAACATATTTTCAAAGGAAAATGTTTTAGTGATTAAAATTTGATTGTCATCTGTGAAATATGAAAAATATTTAATGGAAATAGAATTATCAGATGACAAAAATTCATAATTTATTTTTAACTACACAAGTTGTATTGCTCTTCTCTCAGATAAGATACTGCAACTCATTTCAGCAAAACTTTTAAATAAAGAACTATAGCTGAAAGAATTGAAAAATAAAGAACAGAATCAACTGGTAAGTCAACTCTGATGTTAAGATATCCCAAAAATTGTGCTAGGTAATGATGTCAGCGTTCACCGTCATTACCCCTCTGAAATAGACGGCAACTTTATGATTAATGCATGTACATTTAAACGCAGAAATCCTGAAGTTATTAATGGTCAGTCATTCACTGCTCTGACACAGCCTGCGCTATGGACGCCCACCCCATAAGCTGGCAATCAGTGAAACTGCTAAAACCTTGAGCTTTTCCGCGCTAAGATCGCTGTTAAATGTTTAGCCTTGCTGGAATAGGTGTAACTGGGGTTTTACAGCATCTTGACTGCTAAACAACCGTGCTGGCCCTGAAGAACTTATTTTTTTTATATTTGTGAAAGGTCAAGTGTCTCCATTATGACATTTTTTTACTTTAAAGTTTGTTGATGCTATTTCAGCTTCTGCCTTATCCCCATGTGAAAGTCCTAATCTTTATTTCGCTCTCTGTAAAACATTTTAAAAGTGAGGACAAGGCTTTTTATTTCCTGTTTTGCTGTCTGTGAGAATTATTCAATGTGATTGGCTGCTTAGACAGCTTGATAATGTCACTGACAGGCTACAATCAATGATACGTTGAGAAACATATGTTCTTGCAGGGAACATTAAGACGGATTGCAAAAGTTTCTATAGATATGCAAAGAGAAAAAGGTTAGTAAAGACAAACGTAGGTCCCGTGCAGTCAGAATCAGGGGAAGTCATAACGGGGAACAAAGAAATGGCGGACCAATTGAACAAGTACTTTGGTTCGGTATTCACTAAGGAGGACACAAACAACCTTCCGGATATAAATGGGGTCGGAGGGTCTAGTAAGGAGGAGGAACTGAGGGAAATCCTTATTAGTCGGGAAATTGATGGGATTGAAGGCCGATAAATCCCCAGGGCCTGATGGACTGCATCCCAGAGTACTTAAGGAGGTGGCCTTGGAAATAGTGGATGCATTGACAGTCATTTTCCAACATTCCATTGACTCTGGATCAGTTCCTATAGAGTGGAGGGTAGCCAATGTAACCCCACTTTTTAAAAAAGGAGGGAGAGAGATAACATGGAATTATAGACCAGTCAGCCTGACATCGGTAGTGGGTAAAATGATGGAATCAATTATTAAGGATGTCATAGCAGTGCATTTGGAAAGAGGTGACATGATAGGTCCAAGTCAGCATGGATTTGTGAGGGGGAAATCATGCTTGACAGGTCTTCTGGAGTTTTTTGAGGATGTTTCCAGTAGAGTGGACAGGGGAGAACCAGTTGATGTGGTGTGTTTGGACTTTCAGAGGGCGTTCGACGGGGTCCCACACGAGAGATTGATGTGCAGGGTTGGGGCACATGGGATTGGGGTAGTGTGCTGGATTGAGAACTGGTTGTCAGACAGGAAGCAGAGAGTGGGAGTAAATGGGTACTTTTCAGAATGGCGGGCAGTGGCTGGTGGCGTGCCGCAGGGTTCTGTGCTGGGGCCCCAGCTATTTACACTGTACGTTAATGATTTGGACGAGGGGATTAGATGTGGTATCTCCAAGTTTGCGGATGACACTAAGTTGGGTGGCAGTATGAGCTGCGGGGAGGATGCTATGAGGCTGCGGAGCGACTTGGATAGGTTAGGTGAGTGGGCAAATGCATGGCAGATGAAGTATAATGTGGATAAATGTGAGGTTATCCACTTTGGTGGTAAAAACAGAGACAGACTATTATCTGAATGGTGACAGATTAGGAAAAGGGGAGGTGCAAAGAGACCTGGGTGTCATGGTACATCAGTCATTGAAGGTTGGCATGCAGTTGCAGCAGGCGGTTAAGAAAGCAAATGGCATGTTGGCCTTCATAGCGAGGGGATTTGAGTACAGGGGCAGGGAGGTGTTGCTGCAGTTGTACAGGGCATTGGTGAGGCCACACCTGGAGTATTGTGTACAGTTTTGGTCTCCTAACCTGAGGAGGGACATTCTTGCTATTGAGGGAGTGCAGCAAAAGTTCACCGGACTGATTCCCGGGATGGCGGGACTGACATATCAAGAAAGACTGGATCAACTGGGCTTGTATTCACTGGAGTTCAGAGGAATGAGAGGGGACCTCATAGAAACGTTTAAAATTCTGATGGGTTTAGACAGGTTGGATGCAGGAAGAATGTTCCCAATGTTGGGGAAGTCCAGAACCGGGGCTCATGGTCTAGGGATAGGGGGTAGGCCATTTGGGACCGAGATGAGGAGAAACTTCTTCATCCAGAGAGTGGTGAACCTGTGGAATTCTCTACCACAGAAAGTTGTTGAGGCCAATTCACTAAATATATTCAAAAGGGAGTTAGATGAAGTCCTTACTACTAGGGGGATCAAGGGGTATGGCGAGAAAGCAGTAAGGGGGTACTGAAGTTGCATGTTCAGCCATGAACTCATTGAATGGCGGTGCAGGCTCGAAGGGCCGAATGGCCTACTCCTGCACCTATTTTCTATGTTTCTAAACCTCAGGTTTTCGCCATAGAGATCTCTGTGGGCAGCTTTCTTCGAGGTCAGCGACGATTGCAGTAATATCGCCACTGACCACAAATTACGGGCCGATATATATATATATTTTTAATAATATGTGCAGCATGAACTTCCCCATCACAAACCTTACGTCCTGTTGCCATAATTTTTGGTCACACTTTTGGATCAACATTTACCAATGTAAATTGCTATGTCAACATTTCCCATTCAATTGTATTACGTCAACTGTTTTTTAAATTCATTCATGGGATGTGGGCATCGCTGGCAAGGCCACTATTTATTGCCCATCCCTAATTGCCCTTGAGAAGATGGCGCCTTCTTGAACTGCTGCAGTCCATGTGGCGAAGGTATTCCCACAAGGGAGGGAGTTCCAAGATTTTGACCCAGCAATGATGAAGGAATGGTGAGATACTTCCAAGTCAGGATGGTGTGTGACTTGGAAGGGAACATGAAGGTGGTGGTGTTCCCATGTTCCTGTTGCCCTTGTCCTTCTAAGTGATAAAGGTCATGGGTTTAGGAGGTGCTGCCAAAGAACCTTTCGTGAATTGCTGCAGTGCATCTTGTAGATGATATACACCAGTGGTGGAGGGAGCGAAGGTTTAAGGTGGTGGATAGGGTGCTAATCAAGCGGGCTGCTTTATCCTTACTCATCATCATCATAGGCAGTCCCTCAAAGTGAGGATGACTTGCTTCCACGCCAAAAAGGGATGAGTTCACAGGTGTTTCATTGAAGGACCTAATATTCCAGATCCCGAACTACATCGTGAAGGGTGGAAGATGCCTGTACTTGGATTTTTTTAAATGTGTGGTGGCCGTTGCACACCAGCCACCACATGGGCTTGACAAGGATTACCCAAGACTAACTGGAGACCAGCTCTGCTGCACAGACCGAGCGCGCGCACATATCACAGTGTGGACTGGCCCGTGCTGCCCTTGGGTCCTCACCTCTTCTGGGCCCCAGATTTATGCCTCTCCTGGGCCATTCGCTCTATGGACTCTTGCCACTCCTTCGCCCCTCCTTCTGTGCCTGCCTGCACTGCAATCAGCGACCTGGCTTCGTAGCCGTCGGCCTCCTGCAGCAGCACGCGTAGCTCCCTGCAGTGGTATGCCACAGCACGCTGCTCCCTCCAATAGCCCCGGCCTGCTGATGGTCTTGCAGGCTGGGACCATGCCGATTTCCAGGCTGGGCTGCCACACGCTGCTCCCTCCAATGGCCCCGGCCTGCTGATGGTCTTGCAGGCCGGGACCGCACAGATTTCCAGGCCGGGCCACAGCCGCACACTGCTTCCTCTAATGGCCCCGGCCTGCTGTGCAAATATTTCATTTATAGGCTGCGGCCACCAAGTGGAATGAGTTTCTGATGTCTCTCCCCCAACTCCATTGTCACCTTGTGTGTAAACAAATCATTACTCATGAATTAAATCTGGACAATGTCACATGTAATTTATTATATGTCAATCTCCTGTAGCATAGCACATGGGGAGTCAAGTAGAGTGAGATGGTGGAGGATAATTGAACCAGGGCATGATGACATAATTCAATTCCATTTGAAAGTCATATATTCTGTTCTTATTTTTATTTAATACTTTGATTTAATATTATTTATAGTTAAAATATAAATGCAATTTGGGAAGTGGAGAGGTAGAGTTGGTTAGAACATAGAAGCTTCTTTGCAGTATAGGCCGAGAAGCTGGAACTGAGGCACAACTGTGCCATCATTGGCAGGAGTTTGTAATTACAATGCAACAAGTTTACACAGACAACTTTCATTATAAATGTGGACATAGGAATTTATAATGGAAACAAGTTGACATAAAAGTGTGACAAAAAGAAGTAAAGTTTTGTATACAGGAGGCATATGCCTTCGTAAGATTTTTGATATATATATGTGAATGACTGTCTATATGTACCTTATCATTTCAGGGTATATATAAATATTTTATATACCATATAAAGGACATATCATCCATGTATCATGGTGTTATTAGTGATAATACATTTCTGCATACATATAAATACATTTATACCAATAATGTGGGATCCAAATCATTCATCAAAAATATTTTCTTTTATTTCCTAAAATATTTAGGTCCAGAAATTGAACTAATTTCCTGGTCAACTTAGGCTTCTGAACTGCCTCAGTTAGTACTCAGAAATGGTAATATAATTAATTTGTCATAATCTACTCTACATTCCTACCCCTGTGACACTTTGATTGTGCAGTGACACCTCTCTAGTACTTTACTATATTGGCTATTTTCATGTATGAGCCCAAAGAAAGAAAGAAATAGACTTACATTTATATAATGCCATTATCACATTTCTCAGACCACACCAAGGCATTATGCTTACTTTTGGAGTGCAGTGACTGTTGTCATGTAGGTAAATAGTCACTGCAAATATACATGGCAACTTTAAAAATAACTGAAATGGAGATAGTTTTACAGGAAGTTATCAATAAGAAACATGACACCATTTATTATTGCAGTATTTATAGTGCAAGAGTTGGAGAGATAGAAATCTAAACTGAGTCCCTGGGAATTTATCAAAACACATTGTTATTTTGTTTGCTCATTCCCACAATTTTTGGCTTTAATCTGTTAATGAGATTTCTAAATTAATAGCCTTCTATAAAGTCACTTCTCATAAAGACAGGAACAGTATTAAACTCAATCCCACTATACATGTGTTATCTCATCTATGCACAATTGAGATATTGACACTAAAGACAGGATAGCTCACCCAGTACAAACAGTCGGTTATTTAATACTTACAATCAAAGATTAATGTTGCTATACTTGGAATGAGACAATACTAACTTTAGTAGGTCTCAGATTTAATTAGCTGGAGAAGGGAAGCCATTAGTTTTTGTTTGGCCAATCAGAGACCAACCTTTCAGGTATTACTCCTATCTCCAAATGGACAGTGGGACCTAGCAGGCAAAGGAAAATGCACAAAACAAAACATTACTTTTTTATTTTTTTAAATAAACAGAAGATAGAACATATTGTGTTAGAAGCAAAGGTAAGCTTAAAAAAATAGAACCTGGAATTTATCTGAACTTGCTGGCAATCAAAGAACTAAATAATTCTCCCTATAAACACCCAAGGCTAAAATAAAATGATATAGTAATTCAAAAATTACATTGCTTATCAGATTTTATTCCAATTTGGTGATAAATTTATCACATTCATCTATGGGATCTAAATATCCATATAAACACACGTATATAAAATATGTGTCAATTTATATATGCATATTTTATGTATGCTTAATGAATTGCTACACATATCTGTAAAAACTTGAATATACTTGCATAATGGTGATATTAGGCATGTGTTTGGTCATGTATTGTTGAGACCATATGTTTATTTATATATATAAGAACATAAGAAATAGGAACAGGAGTAGGCCATAAGACCCCTTGAGCCTGCGCCGCCATTTAATGCAATCATGGCTGATCTGATCATGGACTCAGCTCCACTTCCCCGCCTGCTCACCATAACCCCTTATCGTTTAAAAAAACTGTCTATTTCTGGCTTAAATTTATTCAATGTCCTAGCTTCCTCAGCTCTCTGAGGCAGAGAATTCCACAGATTTACAATCCTCTGAGAAAATAAATTTCTCCTCATCTCAGTTTTAAATGGGCGGCCCCTTATTCTAAGATTGTGCCCTCTAGTTCTAGTCTACACCATCAGTGGAAACATCCTCTCTGCATCCACCTTGACAAGCCCCCTCATAATCTTATATGTTTCGATAAGATCACATCGCATTCCTCTGAATTCCAATGAGTAGAGGCCCAACTTGCTCAAACTTTCCTCATAAGTCAACCCCCTCATCCCCGGAGTCAACCTTGTGAACCTTCTCTGAACTGTCTCCAAAGCAAGTATATCCTTTTGTAAATATGGAAACCAAAACTGCACGCAATATTCCAGATATGGCCTCACCAATACCTTATATAGCTATAGCAAGACTTCCCTGTGTTTATACTCTATCCCCTTTGCAATAAAGGCCAAGATACCATTGGCCTTCCTGATCACTTGCTGTACCTGCATACTATCCTTTTGTGTTTCATGCACAAGTACCCCCAGGTCCCGCTGTACTGCGGCACTTTGCAATCTTTCTCCATTTAAATAATAACTTGCTCTTTGATTTTTTTTCTGCCAAAGTGCATGACCTCACACTTTCCAACATTATACTCCATCTGCCAAATTTTTGCCCACTCACAGCCTGTCTATGTCCTTTTGCAGATTTTTTGTGTCCTCCTTACACATTGCTTTCCCTCCCATCTTTGTATCATCAGCAAACTTGACTACGTTACACTCAGTCTCTTCTTCCAAGTCGTTAATATAGATTGTAAATAGTTGGGGTCCCAGCACTGATCCCTGCAGCACCCCACTAGTTACTGGTTGCCAAACATTTATCCCAACTCTCTGTTCTCTGTTAATTAGCCAATCCTCTAACCATGCTAATATATTAAACTTTTATCTTGTGCAGTAACCTTTTATGTGGCAACTTGTCAAATGCCTTCTGGAAGTCCAAATATACCACATCCACTGGTTCACCTTCATCCACCCTGTTCGTTTCATCCTCAAAGAACTCCAGCAAATTTGTCAAACATGACTTCCCCTTCATAAATCCATGCTGACTCTGTCTGACTGAGTTTTGCTTTTCCAAATGTCCTGCTACTGCTTCTTTAATAATGGACTCCAACATTTTCCCAACCACAGATGTTAGGCTAACTGGTCTATAGATTCCTGCTTTTTTTTCTGCCTCCTTTTTTAAACAGGGGCATTACATTTGCAGTTTTTCAATCTGCTGGGACCTCCCCAGAATCCAGGAAATTTTGGTAAATTACAACCAATGCATCTACAATCCCTGCTGCTACTTCTCTTAAGACCCTAGGATGCAAGCCATCACGTCCAGGGGATATATCTGCCTTTAGTCCCATTATCTTACTGAGTACCCCCTCTTTTGTGATTGTAATTGGGTTAAGTTCCTCCCTCCCCTTATAGCCCCTTGACTATCCACTGTCGGAATATTGTTAGTGTCCTCTACCATAAAATATTTGTTCAGAGTTTCTGCCATCTCCATGTTTCCCATTACTGATTCCATGATCTTATCCTCTAAAGCCACCCTTTTCTTTTTTATATACCTATATATATATTATAAATGTGAATATATATCTATAATGTACATATTATTTAAAATATTGCCTATAGAAACACAGAAACATAGAAAATAGGTGCAGGAGTAGGCCATTCGGCCCTTCTAGCCTGCACCGCCATTCAATGAGTTCATGGCTGAACATGCAACTTCAGTACCCCATTCCTGCTTTCTCCCAATACCCCTTGATCCCCCTAGTAGTAAGGACTTCATCTAACTCCTTTTTGAATATATTTAGTGAATTGGCCTCAACAACTTTCTGTGGTAGAAAATTCCACAGGTTCACCACTCTCTGGGTGAAGAAGTTCCTCCTCATCTCGGTCCTAAATGGCTTACCCCTTATCCTTAGGCTGTATCCCCTGGTTCTGGACTTCCCCAACATTGGGAACATTCTTTCTGCATCTAACCTGTCTAACCCCGTCAGAATTTTAAACGTTTCTATGAGGTCCCCTCTCATTCTTCTGAACTCCAGTGAATACAAGCCCAGTTGATCCAATCTTTCTTGATAGGTCAGTCCCGCCATCCTGGGAATCAGTCTGGTGAACCATCGCTGCACTCCCTCAACAGCAAGAATGTCCCTCCTCAGGTGAGGAGACCAAAACTGTACACAATACTCCAGGTGTGGCCTCACCAAGGCCCTGTACAACTGTAGCAATACCTCCCTGCCCCTGCACTCAAATCCCCTCGCTATGAAGGCCAACATGCCATTTGCTTTCTTAACCGCCTGTTGTACCTGCATGCCAACCTTCAATGACTGATGTACCATGACACCCAGGTCTCTTTGCACCTCCCCTTTTCCTAATCTGTCACCATTCAGATAATAGTCTGTCTCTCTGTTTTTACCACCAAAGTGGATAACCTCACATTTATCCACATTATACTTCATCTGCCATGCATTTGCCCACTCACCTAACCTATCCAAGTCGCTCTGCAGCCTCATAGCATCCTCCTCGCAGCTCACACTGCCACCCAACTTAGTGTCAGCCGCAAATTTGGAGATACTACATTTAATCCCCTCGTCTAACTCATTAATGTACAGTGTAAACAGCTGGGGCCCCAGCACAGAACCTTGCGGTACCCCACTAGTCACTGCCTGCCATTCTGAAAAGTGCTCATTTACTCCTACTCTTTGCTTCCTGTCTGACAACCAGTTCTCAATCCATGTTAGCACACTACCCCCAATCCCATGTGCTTTAACTTTGCACATTAATCTCTTGTGTGGGATCTTGTCGAAAGCCTTCTGAAAGTCCAAATATACCACATCAACTGGTTCTCCCTTGTCCACTCTACTGGAAACATCCTCAAAAAATTCCAGAAGATTTGTCAAGCATGATTTCCCTTTCACAAATCCATGCTGACTTGGACCTATCATGTCACCTCTTTCCAAATGCACTGCTATGACATCCTTAATAATTGATTCCATCATTTTACCCACTACTGAGTTCAGGCTGACCGGTCTATAATTCCCTGTTATCTCTCTCCCTCCTTTTTTAAAACGTGGGGTTACATTGGCTACCCTCCACTCCATAGGAACTGATCCAGAGTCTATGGAATGTTGGAAAATGACTGTCAATGCATCCGTTATTTCCAAGGCCACCTCCTTAAGTACTCTGGGATGCAGTCCATCAGGCCCTGGGGATTTATCGGCCTTCAATCCCATCAATTTCCCCAACTCAATTTCCCGACTAATAAGGATTTTCCTCAGTTCCTCCTCCTTACTAGACCCCCCGACCCCTTTTATATCCGGAAGGTTGTTTGTGTCCTCCTTAGTGAATACCGAACCAAAGTACTTGTTCAATTGGTCCGCCATTTCTTTGTTCCCCGTTATGACTTCCCCTGATTCTGACTGCAGGGGACCTACTACATCTGTCTTTACTAACCTTTTTCTCTTTACATATCCATAGAAACTTTTGCAATCCGTCTTAATGTTCCCTGCAAGCTTCTTCTCGTACTCCATTTTCCCTGCCCTAATCAAACCCTTTGTCCTCCTCTGCTGAGTTCTAAATTTCTCCCACTTCCCGAGTTCGCTGCTATTTCTGGCCAATTTGTATGCCACTTCCTTGGCTTTAATACTATCCCTAATTTCCCTTGATAGCCACGGTTGAGTCACCTTCCCTTTTTTATTTTTACGCCAGACAGGAATGTACAATTGTTGTAGTTCATCCATGCGGTCTCTAAATGTCTGCCATTGCCCATCCACAGTCAACCCCTTAAGTATCATTCGCCAATCTATCCTAGCCAATTCACGCCTCATATCTTCAAAGTTAGCCTTCTTTAAGTTCTGCACCATGGTCTCTGAATTAACTGTTTCATTCTCCATCCTAATGCAGAATTCCACCATATTATGGTCACTCTTCCCCAAGGGACCTCGCACAACGAGATTGCTAATTAATCCTCTCTCATTACACAACACCCAGTCTAAGATGGCCTCCCTCCTAGTTGGTTCCTCAACATATTGGTCTAAAAAACCATCCCTTATGCACTCCAGGAAATCCTCCTCCACCGTATTGCTTCCAGTTTGGTTAGCCCAATCTATGTGCATATTAAAGTCACCCATTATAACTGCTGCACCTTTATTGCATGCAGCCCTAATTTCCTGTTTGATGCCCTCCCCAACATCACTACTACTGTTTGGAGGTCTGTACACAACTCCCACTAACGTTTTTTGCCCTTTGGTGTTCTGCAGCTCTACCCATATAGATTCCACATCATCCAAGCTAATGTCCTTCCTAACTATTGCCTTAATCTCCTCCTTAACCAGCAATGCTACCCCACCTCCTTTTCCTTTTATTCTATCCTTCCTGAATGTTGAATGTTGAATATGGCATGCACCTCTTCACAAAGCTTATTTCCTGCTTTGACGATGTTTGAATAATGCTTTTCTGCCAACACTTATAACTGAATAAGGCTATGCAAACACTTATAATGGACTTTTTCAACATAAACAATTATCTGTCACAGTGTAATACAGGATTCCACCACTAGTGGTGCTATGTTACCTCCCTATTCTCATCTTGAACTTCCCCTCTCTTGGGCTTCTTTCATCTCTAATGCTATTCCTTGGTCTTCTACATAGTGTCTGGATCCCTTCATTTATTCTAAACTCCCCTTGCTACCATCGCCCCCCCCCCACCCAATTTCCGGTCCTTCCAGCCCTTTAATCACCAGCACCCCAAACTTGATTAGTAATGTCAACAATATTAGCCACAGTTTACTGTTGAAAGTCTGTCATGCTAGCTCCCTAGTTTTACAGTATGCAAGCTTTGCCTCCTTGGCTAGCTTCCCCTGCTCCTCAGCCCCAACCCTTCTTAGCTCCTCTTAATTCTTCTTCAGCAGGGCTCCACCTATTGGCTGTGGACCCAAGCATAGCATTTACATCCTTACAGATTAATGTTCCTACACAGACTTCATTCTTACCATTGCATCCCCAGCCCAAAGTCTTCCCAGCATGGACTCAATATTTCTTCTGCTGGCCTCTCCACAGTTTTCAGCCCCTCTCCTTGGGCCAAGACTCTCTACATTTTTAATTTGCCTGTGATCAGGCTTGTGGTAGGCAGATGATGAGTTCATCATCATCATCAAGGAATCATTCATCATCATAGGCAGTGACTCAGAATTGAGGAAGACTTGCTTCCACTCTAAAAATGAGTCCTTAGGTGGCTGAACAGTCCAATACGAGAACCACAGTCCCAGTCACAGATAGGACAGATAGTCATTGAGGGAAAGGGTGGGTGAGACTGGTTTGCCATACGCTCTTTCCGCTGCCTGCGTTTGATTTCTGCATGCTCTCGGCGATGAGACTCGACGTACTCAGCGCCCTCCCGGATGCAGTTCCTCCACTTAGGGTGGTCTTTGGCCAGGGACTCCCTGGTGTCAGTGGGGATGTTGCACTTTATGAGGGAGGCCTTGAGGGTGGGCAAGAGACAGGGAATGTGAGCTGAGGGCTGATGGCATGAAATACAACTCAAGGGTTAGGTAATGCAGGATTTAAAAAACAATTCGAATGTGAAAGATAAGTGAATGGAATGGAGAGATATGACATGCAATCACAGAGGAAGGGAATGAGGGTTTAAGAGATGGAGCGAGAGAGATGCACTAACAGGGCAGGCACAGGTTAGGGAGCATACAGGATGTGCAGTAGAGGATGCAAAGGGAGGGTGGAGCATGAGAGATTTAAAATGCAGGAGTGGATGTAAAGGCAAACTGCATATCCACCACCTAAAAATGAAACCAGCAGCTCCCTGGACTGTTGGTCACCTCCTATTTCATATTTGAAAACAAAATTAAATCAGAAGACTACAAAGAAAGAAGCAAATAAGAGAAACACAGATGAACAGAAGACAAAGGGAGATACAGAACACAAGAGACACAGAGAATAAGAAGACAACAGAGATGTGTAAGAGAAACCATATCCTCTGACTTCCCACGTGTAATGCCATGGGAGATCCACTAATTAATAGAAAACATGCTACTTTTGCGTTTGTGCCAATTTATTTGTTAAAATTGTTACCATTTCAAATAATGTTCACTTTCTAGTACACCAATGCCCAATAATAATTATGACCAGTCCAAATGTTTGAGTCGGTTTATAACATTCTCATTAGCCAGTAGTAATCACAAGATGTGAGTGTGGGTTTTCATCGTAGCGTTTTATCTGTTGTTATTAGTGCTTGGTTACAATGTGAGTGAGGAATCTAATCTGCCATTGGTCCATGGTAATCGTTACTCAGAGTTTGTGGTAACCAAGTGAGTGTGCCATTCTTGACTACGATGATTAAGTGGTTTGAGGGAGCAGTTCTTGAACTTCAAAAATGTGTTACTAAAGTCTTAACTGGAAGGGATGATTCACTATTTTCTGCCCATTTATTAGATTATGTATATATCGAAAGACACACTTGGACAATGGATTAGTAAAACATATGTGTAGGATAATCCTTACGTTGTATTTTATTTAATGTCGTGAGCAGCGTCATGGGTGATCAAATTGTAGTGTTCTTTTATTGCTTCGTCCTTCCAATTTTTCAAGGGCTATTGAATGACAAAAGCCGTGATCATTTTCCCTTGTAAAATAATTCTCCAATTAATGCAGCAAATTATTTACTGCCATCGCGCATTTAAATTAGCCCTACTGATGTTTACGGACTTTACTAATTCGCCCATTTAGAATATTTTCAGAGTCGATCATTGTTAAGGCGAGTGTGATAACCCGTTTCCAATTGAATCGCCGATACCACATCCGTGTGCGTAAATGCAGTGAGTGTGCAGATATCAGTAAGAATATTGCATGCATGTCAATTAATCAAATGTACATACAAATTAAAGTTTATTTTTATGACAACCAAACGAAAACAACTTTCCAATGCAGAATGTATATGTAAACATCATCGATTCTCAGCTGTAGTATGCAGGAGCGTAGACATGCCTACGTTCTTTCAGCGAATGGCTGTTGCAGCTCCTTGGTTGAATGAGCTTCCAGAAATCGGTCACCAATTACCCGCCCCCGCAGTCGAGTTGGGCTGAACACAGATACACACACAGCTCCAGTCACTGGCATAGCTACAGCTACATTCACAACATAACACTAAGCACCAGTATAACCGAGCATATAGCAGTGATCCCAAAGTAACAAAGTTATAAAACCCCTCCCCCCTTCGCAAAAAAGAGCGAGGGAAAGGAAAAGCTGCTGTACGGTCAGAGTGAGATCTGCTGGGAAAACTCACTGGCGACACAAGCTCTGCTCCATCTTTGAACGCCGAATAACTTCACTGCGGAATATTCGCCTGGATCCAGAGATACTCTCTGTCATGAGGGTGTTTGCGGTGTGTTGTGCAAATCTTTTAACTACTCGGTAAGTGGCGCTTGATTTGAACAAGATGCAAAAAAAACGTAACTACATTATCATCGTGATCCGTGTGCAAACAACTGCAGTTATTCGCGTGAATGTTTTAGGATATGTGTGAAATGCTACTGTCATAACTGTCATGATCGTTATAATGGAATTGGTGTCACCATTATGTTGTTGTCACCGGTGTGTTGTGGATCTGAAACTTGCCGGAACATAGGTGACAAGTAGTAAAAGTATGCTTTAATTCGGACATGTACAAATACATTGGAGCGAATGTGGGCTACTTTTTAACAGGCACATTTATGTGTGACCTTTTTATAAAGTTGTACTATCGGCATGGGACTAAAGTGTGCTCCATGTGATGGCCAATAGCTCACCAATCTCGGAGCAGCAACAAAACGCAATGGAAGTTTTGTTTAATAACATGTCTTTTTTAATCAAACATCGACTTGTATCTGTGTATTTATGACAGGTGGAATTCTCAGCCTGTAGGTGACTAAAGGGTTTGTGTCAAACACACGTTGCTTTTACAGAGGAGTATATAAAGGGCTGGGCTTTGGCGACGATTAATCTCATGTTGCCATTATGAACTGGTAAAGTTAATTAGAGGCAGTGTAAACCTGGCGCAGGGATAAAACTGAAAATAGAAAGCGTGTTGTGCGAATCAAGCTACCTTCGCCGCTCTGCTGCTTTCCTTCTGATAGAATTGCCTGAGACCGACATTGCCCTCATTCAAGTAACAGAAAATGTTCACAATTAAATTCCAAACCATAAGATGCCCCTAGATTAAATACTTGAATTGCAAAAGGAGCATGCCCTTTGCGCCGATCTCTTGATGTTTTGAGAAGTCCTTCTAAGTATTTGTCCGTTGTCCTTGGAGTGAAAGCGTGTAACTGAGTTAGTGTGAAAAGTATTTTTTTTTCAGTAAGCATTTGTCTCTAGCAAACTGACTAGGACATGGCAATTTATCTCGACCCCCCCGCTTCATTTTATGTATATAACGTTGTATGCAGAAAATGTGTTTATGTTTTTCTTAATCTCTTAAAATGTTGCAATTTAACGCATCGTAGCACTATTGACATTTAAAACAATCTAACCTAAACAATTTGCAAATGGGTATACGGCGGGTATCGACGCTGGGAAGTTTTGTTTAAGTTTTGATTACAAATGTAAATACCTCCTGAGATGTTTCCTGATCTTGCCCTGCAGTGGCCAGCTGTGAGGGGGCTCGAGGCCGCTCTGCCCGTGCCGCTGCTCCGCGAGCTGTTGGCTGGGGCTCGCGCCGCCAGGTGCACACACTCGCGCCTCTCTCCTCAGCATTTCAATAATAAACTTCGTGCTGTCTATTTCTTCCAATGGATGCTAACTTCCCATGTTTTCCTCTGATAGATTTTAATTTTATTTTCGCACCCTCCCCGCCAACCCCAGAAAAAGGTTTTGTTTGGACTGCTGCAGGTCACTGAGTCTTTTTAAAATCTGTAATCACTTTTTCTTTAAAAAATAGATTATTATTATTTATTGGAGTAAATCTGTGTCTCTTCGCTGACTGGAGCTGTCCCTCGCTCCCAATGCATGGGTTTTTCAGTTGCTTGTTTTTTTTGTTTGTTGCATGTTTTTTTTCTACTTTTCAATAGAAACGTCACCACACCTTAGATCCTGGTTTAGCAAACATCCACTTTGGGGAGAGAGAGAAACTCTGGCCTTGGACAGCATCTCCCCAACACAATACAGCTTGGATGAAGTGCGTCATCCTGGCTATATATTTTTCTACTGTGTCACATTTTTGTTTCTCTGCCACGATTGATCGCTGACATGTTAACGCTGAGAGTTGACCGAGCTCTTGCTTCACGTCTCTTTGGGCAGAATTCACCCCCGGCTCTGACACCTACACACACAATTCCGTTTTTCCTTACCAACATCCTAACACCGGCTCGAATCCTGTCTAAAGGTTTTACATGACAACAATGTGTCTTTTCCACCTCCTTTTACACGACACTCGGGTCACCATTTGGTTCTAGTACTGCTCAGACCCAGTTGGTTCACATTTCACCTGTCAGCATGGTTCGATCACTTGGATTTGGCTTGAATGTCTTTAACACATCGGGTAGAACATCCAAGCCCAGTGTATTGCCAGCACTATAGCACGCCTGTCCGTTTGTAATTTCTTTGGCTTCCTTTTAACAAACTTGATAGAAATGTTCATGGCGTGTTTCTGCTCACATGGATGCATTGCAACTTTTGGATTTATTGCTTTCCCGTGACAGGATCACGGTGCAATATACGGCGGATTATCTGTAATTGCTAAACAATAATCCGCTCAAATACCCTGCATTCACACCCTGGTCAATACAATGCCTCTCGGAGATAATCTAGTGGACCTTGCAGGGTGAGACGCTGTTGTACAATAAAGAGACACCATTTCTGAAGTATGACGGCAGGATTTTGTGAATTACGAGGACAGGATTGACATTTTGCAAAATCTACTGAGATGAGGAGGAGACCTGTGGCTGCATCCTCAAATTCTATTCCCAGCTAATCGAAATAATTAGAACCAATATTAAAAACATTATTCAGTTTCCCATTTTTCTGACCCCGTTACTGATTCTCACTATATTTCACCGTGGATTCCAGAAACACGGGTGGTGTAATTGATCCACTCAAATAATTAAAGCGGCTTAGAAATGCTGAAAATGGCAACAGAAACGAGGTAAGTACACACGTGCAGTCAGCGGCTCACAATTTTTAAGCATACAGCGTTTCACATGAATAGCCGTGCCATTTCTTTATGAATTCGCTCCAATTCCCGTGATGCAACAATATCGACAACCTCTATATCTGTGGCATTGCTTCAATATTTGTGTTATCTGAGCTAACATTTTTATCTTTGCCAAACCTGGCAAATATAAGAGAGTAATGTCAGATCTGACTTTTGATTGCTTTCAGTTGCTGGCTATTTAAAAACTGCAAAAAAAAAAAGTTTTTGACCCAACATTGTAATCATTATACACATTTGTTGCATTCGATTGATGCTTACGATGTTGTAATTTCGTTTACAATGCTTAGTGCAGTCCGGATCCAATGCATCGTTACTCACTCAAGCTACTCACTTTAATTCCGGATAAAAATGCAAATAAAATTATTTAACGCATGTAAGGACGTGAAATTTTCAAATAAAACGTTATAATCGTATTAAAAATGTAACAGCAATAGTTGTACATCAGAGTAGTCATATTTTATATATATTAGCCATCTATGTATTTGTCCAGATAATATATAACCCTATATTATATTTAGTAAATTTCGCTTTTATAATTGTATATGTTCTTTTGACAGGATATTCTCTGATATGGTATGGATAATGTAGTGAACTCACATTAACTCTTGCTGGATTGACAAAGTCTGTGGATATTTTAAGTGCATTTTATTGCTGACGAATCGTCTTAAACATGAATGGAAGACCCTGTAATATTAATCACCGGGGTACGGGTACTCCTCAGGGGCCAGCCTTGATCAACGGACAACAGATCCCCCCCATCAGAATTCAGACAGAAACACCATGCCCGTCTTCAAACAGCGCTACACCAAGTCCCGCTACTGGAATGCTCGCAAATAATATGCATACAGAACTGTCACTGAATGGCTGCCAGCATCCTACTGCAACACCTCAAAACAGCAGCATGCCCGAGAATGCCATCCATTTGCCTGCTTTAAGTCCGAGAAGGCAAGTAGTAGCAAAACATACTTTTCAAGTACCCCAGCCGCCGGGCCACTCAGCGGTCCTATCCTCAAAACCAAAACACACGGAGTTTGGAGGCATTTTTTCGAACAGCAGTATAAAAGGTATGAAGTTCATTAACTAAAATTGATTTTGTTTTTAAATGAACATCTGTGTGTATATTAGTCTGTGTAGATAAATTCTTGGACTTCTGGTGTATGTTTCACAGCTAAGATGAGAATTTTGAAAGTTCTATGTATTTGTTTTATTTCCAAAATATCATATTAGTTTTCTAAATAGCCTCTTATTTTGTTTGCTGGGCAAAAGGTATTTGAATAAATAAATGATTGATTAGTAATCAACCGGTCTGTCCTGATCCACTGCCTTAAGCATGCCTTTGCATGTTGGTGGTGATGTCAGCATACTGCCAACAAGTTAAAATATGCTTAGTTAAATAGTAAGTGACCTTTTCTAATCTATTACTGCCAGCTTTTTTAACCTTTTACTTGGTAACAGTTGCGCAGGACACCTACAGCACATGTAGTGAATCAATAACCAGCACTTCTAACTGTGATAGTTTATAATAATACGTACTGATTTTTTATTCTTGGGTATTGAACTGCAAATTACCACTCACCCTGTTTATATCTCAATCATTAATCATTCAGTATACATTGTCACGTATGGACTGCATGGCATATCCGAGCTGTTGATGTCTGTCATGACACCAGCAAGAAAACAGTGCAATAAAATTCCCCTCAGCATACATTATAAAATGAAGAATACATGGGAATAATTCCAAGGAAGTACTTACATCTTGGGATTACATTGGTGGCTATTCACTGTTAGCTGCAATTGGGATGCCACCTGACTCTCTTGGTTGTTTCGAATACTTGTTACTCTCTATCTGGACCAATTCCTACTGTGACAAATACTGATTTGAGATCTCAAAGTTATCATTGCACGATGATCATCCAGTCTGTAGTTGGCAGTATATCTCTCAATAAAACAAACAGGGAATCACAGTGTACATTGTTTCATATGTGTACAGTACTTACTGGATGTTCTTTAGAATAATCAGGCCAAGAATATGAAAAAAGTTCATTGTAAGAAGGGTACATCAGAATTACTATTTTTGAAAGCACATGGTGTACTGTGATAATTCTGTTATACAACTTTGTAAAACAGTCCTTGCAGTTTGTTAGCTGCTCACCAATACTTCTTTGCCTTATCTGCTTTGCACTTAAGTGATTGTCGTTCATATTCTTAAGTCAATGATAACATGGATGAGTTACAACATGATAGTCCTTCCACCACAGTCTCTCAATAATGTCACCAATCACATCAATTTCCATTCTTAATGATTTTTAATCCAGATTTCCCAGAGCTTGCAATATCTTTTAAACTTACATAATTTTGTTTAGTTTTTTATGTTCTGGATTTACACTCATTAGGAAATGAGCTAATATTGTGAGGAATCATTTCTCTTTTGACTCTTCAGTTGTTCGGAGGAGCTCTATACTGTATCCCTGGTTTATTGGTTGAATCTGAACAGGAGCTTGCATAGATAAAAGTAACAGTGTTCTAACATAATGCCATTGAATCCTTGTAGGGTTTGTAAAGTGGGACAAAGTTGCATACATTTTAGATGAAAGGAGCTTGTACTTAATTGCAACTAAATTGAATCGAGCCATAGAAATGTCTGTTGTATTGGATGGAGCAGGTTGTTTTATAACTGTCAATATGCTTCAGGTTACGAAGGTTTGACAATCTCCCAAGACAATTAGACTATAGCTATGCTACAGAAATGAAAGTAAAAATTCCACAATCAATGCTCCCAAGGCAGTCACAGGCTGTAGTGGGACAGTGGGCTGGTCCTATTGAACAATAAGTGTGTTGCCCCAAAAGCTTGTGTGCACAAAAGTGAGATTTCAGAGTGCTGCAGCAGTGAAGTGTCTAATGGTTTCTACTTCTTTCCTCTGTGTTTCACTCATTGATAAACTATGGTTTGTTAAAATGGAATTGCAGCTAGCAGACTATATAGTTTGACAAAGAGTACGCAAAAGGAAAGTAAACGAACACTTTTCCCAAAGTAGAAAATCATAAGGTGTTAAACTCAGTGAATTAAGACATTTTGCATTGTCAGGATGCTGATATTTTAGCATCTTTCAATACTTTATATCACTTTGCATTTTGCACTAAAAATAGCATTTACTAGGCTCTAAAATTTGTAACCTGATGAGATATTATGTCAAAGCAACCTCTAATAGGTTGCAAAAGCAGTGCTGAGCAAATTGCAGCTGAAATTTTAATTAAGTTTTTGTCTAAAGGTCTACAATGAAAATATATCAATTTAAAGAATTTTTGAAATTCAAGTGCGTAAATCCTGTGAATTACACTTCCATTTCACAGGAAAAGATTTAAAGATTTACTGTTTCTATTCAATGGTGATTTCCTGAAAACACGGGGAATATTTGAAGATAGCTTTGCAGTGTACATAGTGAAGCAAAAGATAATTACCAAAGAGGGCACTCAAAGACCATCCCAAGTTGTTCAAAATGCCTGGCAAGACATAGCTGACTGGCTAATTGCTCTCTGCAATATCCAGTGGACCTGGTTGCAAATGTACAAGAAAATGGCAGAACTGAGCAAAGTTGTCAAAATAATGGTACCCATTGGATTCTTTTAGCAAATATGTGTCTCCCGTATCAAAACTGTACTCTAACTGCTCACACCTCAAGTTGTTAGGCAATCTTGTAGCCCTTTGAATGCTTAGCATGCATGACCATAACGCAGCATGGCACACATACAGGGTACAAGTTATACTTGGAACTATTGTACTGAAATCTTAACAGTACTTCACACAGGAAATCCTGCCAACACATTCCAGCTGCATGAGGCATGTTCAGTTACTGATACACAAAGCACTGCAGGATGGCCAGATGGATGCTATAAATGATCCCCTGCATTTTATGAAATGCATTGTAGCAAAGTTATGTTGCTGTTTAGTGGGAGGCAAAACGGTGGAAGTGTTGACTCTGTCGAATAGAGAGAGAGATTTTAATTCCTGCCGCCTGGCGGAAACAGGGCAGTGATGGAGTTAAAAGTAGAGGTGGTTGACTTGCTGTCTGTTTCTGCATTGCTGGCATTTTACCTGCGGCCTTCCACTGGGCAGCCCACGTGCCCACCTGAATCGGGAGGGAGCATTACTAGTATATGCAAATCAGGTTTTAAAAATTCACAGTGGATTCCTTTGGCACTTTTAAAACGTGGTACCGTACTGAGCTAGAGTTATACCGTACACCATGCAAAACCAAATCACTTGCAGGGGTCTTGCACCTTTCCAATGCAGTGCACTCAAAAAATCAGATTAGCAAATTGACCTCGGAGTTATAGTGCTACTTTTGTGTCGATGCATATCCAAAATCATCTTCAATCCACACACAAGTAGCAGCGTAACTGCGCCTTTTAATAATTGTGATATTTTTCCGAAAAGTTTATTAAAAGATAATTCTAATTTCAATACAAATATCATTTTTTTAAATTATGACTAGACACCTTTCATGAACAGATACTAAACTGGGTGGTGGTGTGAGCTGTGAGGAGGATGCTAAGAGGCTGCAGGGTGACTTGGACAGGTTAGGTGAGTGGGCAAACGCATGGCACATGCAGTATAATGTGGATAAATGTGAGGTTATCCACTGTGGTAGCAAAAACACGAAGGCAGAATATTATCTGAATGGCAGCAGATTAGAAAAAGGGGAGGTGCAACGAGACCTGGGTGTCATGGTACATCAGTCATTGAAAGTTGGCATGCAGGTACAGCAGGCGGTGAAGAAGGCAAATGGTATGTTGGCCTTCATAGTAAGGGGATTTGAGTATAGGAGCAGGGAGGTCTTACTGCAGTTGTACAGGGCCTTGGTGAGGCCTTACCTGGAATATTGTGTTCAGTTTTGGTCTCCTAATCTGAGGAAGGATGTTCTTGCTATTGAGGGAGTGCAGCGAAGGTTCACCAGACTGATTCCCGGGATGGCAGGACTGACATATGAGGAGAAACTGGATCGACTGGGCCTTTATTCACTGGAGTTTAGAAGGATAAGAGGGGATCTCATAGAAACATATAAAATTCTGATGGGACTGGACAGGTTAGATGCAGGAAGAATGTTGTCGATGTTGGGGAAGTCCAGAACCAGGGGACATAGTCTGAGAACTTATTTAAAAAAGCTCCTCACCCATCCTATATTGCCCTAAAAATAAACTTGATTACCAATTTAAATATCTCGATTCACATTCACTCTGTCCATCTCCCACAGCCACATTATTTCATGGTAAGCCTCAGGAATATTTCTGACCTTGAGTATAGCCATCTCTTGTACTTCATAGCCCAACCTGCTCAACTGTGTTCTGTGACCCAGTGAGCAGGGTCAACTTCAACATATATGCTGATGGCAGCCATTTCCACCTTCCCATCACTTTGACCCATAACCACGTACTATTAAACTCACCCTCCTGTATGGCTCAAAGACATGGACCATGTACAGTTCACACCTCAAATCACTGGAAAAATACCACCAATGATGTCTCCGCAAGATCCTGCAAATCCCCTGGGAGGATAGATGCACCAACGTTAGCGTTCTCGACCAGGCCAACATCCCCAGCATTGAAGCACTGACCACACTTGATCAGCTCCACTGGGCAGACCACATTGTTCGCATGCCAGACACGAGACTCCCAAAGCAAGCGCTCTACTCGGAACTCCTCCACGGCAAACGAGCCAAAGGTGGGCAGAGGAAATGTAACAAGGATATCCTCAAAGCCTCCCTGATAAAGTGCAACATTCCCACTGACACCTGGGAGTCCTGGCCAAAGACCACCCTAAGTGGAGGAAGTGCATCAGGGAGGGCGCTGAGCACCTCGAGTCTCATCGCCAAGAGCATGCAGAAGTCAAGTGCAGGCAGCGGAAAGAGCGTGCGGCAAACTAGTCCCACCCACCCTTTCCCTAAACGACTATCTGTCCCACCTGTGACAGGTACTGTGGTTCTTGTATTGGACTGTTCAGTCACCTAAGGACTCATTTTTAGAGTGGAAGCAAGTCTTCCTCAACTTCGAGGGACTGCCTACGATGATGATTAAACTGCCTTCAGTAATTAAGTCATGGATGAAACATATTTTCCTTCAGTTGTACTCGGGAAGACCAAATCCTATGTTTTCAGCCTTCCACCTTCCTTCCTGAAATAACTACAACTCATCCAAAACTCCGCTGCCTATATCTCACACTAAGCCCCACCCATGTCACCATCCCCATCTTCTGACTCTTGCTCTCCAAAATCAAATTTTAATTCTTTATCCTCATCTAAAAGACTTTCATTGCCTTTTTTCCTCCTAATTTTGCAACTTTCTCCACCCTTGCATCTTCCCCTATCTCCTCTGGTCCTCTGACTCTGACCTGCTGTGCATCGTCCCTTCTCCTGCTCCACTTTTATGACAGACTCTTCAGTCAACCAGGCCTCATTTCCACATAAATCTCTCTTACTAAATCCTTCCATCTCACGACCTTGCTCTCCACCTTTAAAAGCTTTCTCAAAACCCATATCTTTGACCAAGAATTTGGTCAGTGCACCTAACTCTCACACAGCTGCTCACTGTCCATTCCTTTATTCATCTGTGAAGCATCTGGGACCATTTTTCTACAATAAAGCTATTATTGTATCTTTGGTTATTGATACATGACGAGTAGACAAAGATGTACACAGTGCAGTTCGACTTTGGCCTTGCCTCCTAGAAATGTCCCAAGCACAATCATGCCAGGCCTTCAACTTCTCCAATTATTCTCTTCCCTACACCCGCACCCCACCACCTCCCCAGGACCCAGACTTTGCTGCTCATTCCCATCCCACCCTTCCACTTCAGGGTGGCCAATTACTGTTCTTGTGTTTCCTTCCTTTCCTTATGTTTAGTTTTTTTTTAAGTGGAAAACGATTGCTTTAATGAAAAATTAAGAGATATAATTGCAATGTATGCAAATATTAGGGATGGGGTAACTTCTTTTCTTAACTGAATACTCTTTAACTGTAATAACTTAAAAAAAAATGTTTTTTACTTTTGCCAAAGTTATTGCACTCGGAGGCAATAAAAAGACCGCAAAGTTCCATACATCAGCTGAATTTAAAATTAGGTACAGACTTTAAAAATTGTTTACATGGATTCATGTTTAGAAGGGAATACAGTCTGTCATTCACCTGCCATTATAATATCATGGGATTGAAAGGCAAGTCTCAACACCTACAGGATATTTGCTCTTGTTAACTATTTGCCACTTTTGCCTGCAGTTCATTGTGCATAAGTGGATAGAATCACAGCTAATACTGCACTAGTCAGTTTACTTAAGCATAAATGTTTAACATTCATTCAAGGATAATATTTATTCTGTGAGCATTAATGGAACTTTTACTGTCCTTCATAATATTTCCCGCCAATTAAAAGAACAGCAATGATGCACACCCATAATATTTTGATGATTGGTCTACAGAGTATATGCGGCATTCTGGTACAATTTGAAATATGGATCCAGAAATTTTACTTAGAATAGGATATGGTGTATCACTAAAGTTCTTTTATTCTGTTGAAATGTGATCATAACTAACACCTGTGACAACGGTGCAAGAATACTAGTCACACACTATAACTAGACTACAGTTTAACATTTGGTGGGCAGTAATGTAATGATTTATTTGAAGAGGTTTATATTTCTGCCATGACTATTATGGTTATCCTTTAGCTGCTATTTCAATGAAGGTATGTTTTCAGTAGTTGCTGTATTACTTTCAGCCTTTCTCCTCCCTTCAGCTTAATATTTGTGTTATTTTATCCATGCTGCTCCCCAATATTCATTTCTGTCTGTCTCTGCTTCTCTCCACACCACTATCATAACCTCTCTCAGCTGCTCTGACACACTTTTTTTTCTTCTCCACAATTTCACAGAATATCCCTCTTTCCAGCTTCTGCATTTAATTCTTGCCTATCTCTTATCCAGTGGTGTATCACATCTGACTTGAACATTATAACTGCCTCACAGCTCCAGCCCTAGTTATATTAGAACTGCTCAGAGGAAGGAACCATACTCGTGTAGATGTAAACTGTATGACATTTTTAGGGATGAAATAGCCAAAGGTGCCATGCTTTTTTTTGTAGTGATAATATTGAATATACAAAAGTCTATTCATTTATGATTTATATTTTTATGGGTTTTAATATTTGAAATATACTCAAGACAAATTACATTAAGTCATCCCTTTAGTTGCAATAATTTTCCAAATTTAGTTTAATAAATTCATGCAGAATGGATTATCTGCATTCATTTGAAAAGACTTGTATTAGATGGCCTCGACGTTGGGAGACATTTTAAATTTCTGTGTTTCTGATCAGTCTGAGGATGAGATAGATACTCAATTGATTAAGGGATAAGAGAATAAGTTTAATTCATTCATTTTCTAATCATCATGCATACATTTAAACTACTTCATCCTTGCTCCGAACCAGAAAGCCAAGCTACAATTGTGGAGTCACCTTGTATGTATTCATGGCATATCCCATGCTGGACTAATAATATTTTATGGAGGCACAGGACATGGATACATCAATAGGTTTCACCAGAAGTCTATCTTTTACACATTTTCCAATCCAAATGGTAAAGTAAATCATCTATCAATTAACACTGCTAAATTAGCAGAGATTCTTCAAGGAATTCTATAATTCTATTACAAAACTCTTCTTTAACTCTTTACATATGTATTATTTTTCAAGGTATCAACTTACCATAAACCTATTGGTATTCCAAAAGTTTGGAGAGTTTCTGGTTTCTATACCAGATGGGATACAATGGCTGTTCAGTGGAAGTACTGGATTAATTTGTGAGAAGGTTGTTTTGCAATTGTATCATGAACATTCGGGTGCAGTGTAGTCAGCAGTAATTTACATAAATACAGTACTGCAGGAACAAAATATGTGATGTTGGAATACCCTGACTTTCACACTGTCTTCAGCAGATAGTTAGTAAGGAAAGAATGAATGTAGGCACAGGAAATTAAAAAAATTGGAGGAATTCTGCATTAAAAAAATTGTGAGCATTCTCCAAAAATGGTGCAGTGGTTGTTTAATATACAGATAATGATTTTTATAGTTAAAACATTATTTTTTAAGTAGTGTTTTTCATGTCCTTGTGGTATCCTAAAGTGCTTCACAGCCAATTAATTACTTTTGAAATGTAGTCTCTGTTGGATTTGTAGACAAATACGGTAGCAAGTTGCAAATGTAGTAGTCCATTTGCATGCAACTAGGTCCCACAAACAGCAGCAACAGATGTTGGGGACGTCCAGAACCAGGGGTCACAGTCTAAGGATAAAGGGTAAGCCATTTAGGACTGAGATGAGGAGAAGCTTCTTCACTCAGAGAATTGTGAACCTGTGGAATTCTCTACCACAGAGAGTTGTTGAGGCCAGTTTGTTAGATATATTCAAAAGGGAGTTAGATGTGGCCCTTACGGCTAAAGGGATTTTGATAAGGTCCCACATGGTAGACTGGTCATGAAGATTAAAGCCCATGGGACCCAGGACAAAGTGGCAAGTTGGATCCAAAATTGGCTTAGAGGTAGGAAGCAAAGTGTAATGATTGATGGATGTTTTTGTAACTGGAAGGATGTTTCCAGTGGGGTTCCGCAGGCTTAGTACTAGGTCCCTTGCTTTGTGGTATATATCAATGAAGTAGATTTGAATATAGGAAGTATGATCATGAAGTTTGCAGATGACACTAAAATTGGCTGTGTGGTTGATAATGAAGAAGAAAGTCATGGGCTGCAGGAGGATATCAATCTACTGGTCAGGTGGGCAGAGCAGTGGCAAATGGAATTTATTTCAAAGAAGTATAAGGTAATTCACTTTGGGAGGGCTAATAAGGAAAGGGTATACACATTAAGTGGTAGGCCACTTAAACATATAGATGAACAAAGGGACCTTGGAGTGCTTGTCCACAGATCCCTGAAAGTAGCAGGCCAGGTTTAAGAAGGCATACAGAATGCTTGCCTTTATTGGCTGAGGCATAGAATACAAGAGCAGTGAGGTTATGCTTAAATTGCATATTACTCTGATTAGGCCACAACTGGAGTACTGCGTGCAGTTCTGGTCGCCATATTATAGGAAGGACGTGATTGCACTAGAGAGGGTGCAGAGGAGATTTACTAGGATGCTGTTGGAATGGAGAATCTTTTTAAATCAGAGCATCTTTAAAAAAAATCAGATTGATTGGCTGGGTTTGTTGTCATTGGAACAGAGGAGGCTGAGAGGAGACCTCCATTGAGGTGTACAAAATATTGAGGGGCATGTATATAGTGGATAGCAAGGGCCTATTTCCCTTGGTGGAGGGGTCAATTACGAGGAGGCATAGTTTTAAGGTGGTTGGTGGAAGGTTCAGAGGGCATTTGAGGGGAGGCTTCTTCACGCAGAGGGTTGTGAGGGTCTGGAACTCATTGCTTTGAAGGGTGGGGGATGCAGAAACCCTCACCACATTTAAAATGTGCTTGGATGGGCACTTAAAGTGCCGCAACCTGCAGGGTTATGGACCTAGAGCTGGTAAGTGGGATTAAACTGGATAACCTCTTGTTGGCTGGCACAGATATAATGGTAAGTCCTGCAGCGTATCAGATACAGCCAGGGTGATCTCCTAGACTAGTTTCGATCGCCTGGATGGGTCAGAGAGGAATTTTACCAGATTTTTTTTTTCCCCAATTGGCCTGGGTTTTTATTTGTTTTTTGCCTCTCCCAGGAGATCACATGGCTCTGGTTGGAGTGGAGTGTAGAGTGTTTCAGTGCAAGGGGTGTCGCAGTTGTGTGGGGCGGACTGGTTGGGCTGGGTGCTCTTTACCTTTCTGTCATTGTTCATTATTCATAGGTTTATATGTAACCTTCAGGGCTGCTGACCGAGGGCCGTGTGGCTCTTTGTCAGCCGGCGCAGACACTTTGGGCCGAAATGGCCCCCTTCTGCGCTGTGGATTTCTATGTTTCTTTCTATTTGATCTCTCTGCCCTCACCTGAAGTTCATGTAGCATTTGCGCATAAATAATGGTGCGTGCCATTAGCTTCACCGTTATTTTGACAGCTAATTATGGGCCATAGTTTTTGAAGGAATTACATGGATTTCAGAGTAGATATGATTTTTTTAAAAAGACGCGCTGTGTTTCGTGGGGCTTATTCTTGATACTGACGCACAGGTTAGGCAAAGAAATTAAAAAAAAATGCCATGCACTTTAATTCATTTGAAAAACAAACTCAAAGAGTCAGATAGTTGAGTATACTCAGTAATAGAAAGCATTATGGAAATGGACCTTACAGGAAACTCATCCAATTAAAAAAAATCAAAATCCATGTCCAATAAGTTGTGATGTGAATCTCAAATCAAATCATATTTTCAGAATATTTTCATTCATATTCCCTGTGGCACCACATATTCATAGTTTATTGTTTATATAACATTTGTGCTTTACATTTCATAAGAACAACTGATTAAAATTACTTTTATTTTCGATATTATGCTGGGACATGTAATGTCACTTCTTCATCAGGGCTTAATTATTTTGTATTTTTTATTGTGGATAGTGCAAATATATTTTTCCACAAGAGAAAAACATTTTACTTACTCTACACCAGTTCTTCTTTACTTACCATTATGTAAAATTTTTATGAAGCATCATAAAAAAATGGGCAGCTCACCATACTGTTGAAAAGTGCATAATCGAAAGATGAGGTGTTGTTTCTCGAGTTTCCATTGAATTTCAATGGAACAGTGTAGGAGGCCGAGGACAGAAAGCAGAGGTCAGAGTGGGAGTAGGACGGAGAATTAAAATGACAAGTGACTGGAAGCTCAGGGTCATGCTTGCAGAGTGAACGAGGTGTTTGGCAAAGTCATCACCCAATCTGCATTTGGTCTCCCCAATATAGAGGAGCCTACATCGTGAGTTGCGAATACTGTATTATAACCCTCTGGACTCAACATTGAGTTCAACAATTTCAATTGTAACCACTGCTCACATTTTTTCAGACAGCAGATGCTGGTAATGATTGTGCCATTGTCATTTACAGCTCCTCCAGACCCATCTTTTATTTCTTTACTTGTTCATTATTACCCCCTTTTGCCTTGTGCCATCATCCCTTTTGTCATTTAATCTCTCCTGCCTTCCACCCTATCACAAATCTTCCCTTTTGCTCTTTACTCCCATTTCCCCCTTACCATGCCTCTGTACTTGCTTAAAAACTGTTACATCTCTAACTTTAACCAGTTTTGATAATAGGTCATTGACCTGAAATGTTTAGTCTGTTTCTCTCCTCAGATACTTCCTGATCTGCTGAGTATTTCCAGCATTTTCTGTTTTTACTTTAGACTTCCAGCATCTGCAGTATATTGCTTTTGTTTAAGTCTAATCAGAGTTATCCAGCAACTGAGCAGCAAATTATTAATGGATTGAGTTATTTAACAAAACGAGTTATACAGGCAATTCAGTGCATCACTGTAAATCAGCTATAATAGTTGCTGAGCATTAACTATAGCAGGAACCAGAGTCTGAGGTAACAAAATGGTGAGATTACTTTGAGCAAGTTAACAGGTTTGAATAACTATAGCTGAAGTCTATGTGTGCGATTAACAATATCTAGAGTTTATACAGAAGTGGCATGGTTGAGCCCCCCTCCTTCCTTCCCCAGGATGCAGGTGTTAGCTTCCGGAGTCGACGAACCTCCCCCACTCCCCTTTTGGTAGCAGGATTATCCATTACACTTGGATCTTCAGTTCCAACAGACCCCATGTTATGCACGAGTGATGATATCTGAGCTGGCTTTGCTCTCTCCATTCTCTGATCTAGGTCACATAAAGTCAAGTGACACTTTACTCTGCCTGCAACTGGCTATTATTGCCTCATCAACTAACTGTGTGTTTTACACCTTGTCCTAATACGCAGTTACTGTAAGGGCACTTTTCAGTATTGTCTAGGTAAAGATTCTTTTAGAACAAAGAGAACTTAAGTAAACTAACAGAGAAACTGCTATGTCTACAAAGACAGAGAGGTAATTTGCTCTCTCTAGAAAAAGATTACTACTACTAATCTTTAAAAAGAAAAAGGTTGTCTACTGATGACTACCGATTGTCTAACACTGATCGACTGGATTGGATTAGAACCCTCCATATATTAATTTTAAAGGGAGGTCTGTTTACAGTTAACCAATCAGGATGACACTGGTGCCCGAGGAACTTGCCCACCACTTCTGCCAATCAAATCTGATAAATGTGAAATCCTGTGGCTGTCATTGAGTAACTAGCAGGACAGACTGGCCCAGAAATTTAGGCGCACCTATTTTTGGGAGCATTACCTGCATACTCGCTCAAATAGGGAGGTCCGAGGAGCTGTGGATTTTGGACCTCGGGCCTCATCACACAGATGGTAGTAGCCTGCACCAGTTAGTGCTCCAATTTCCAGGTCATTGGGCTCAATTTTCCCCGGTCATTTGCGCCGTTTTTTTGGTGTGCCATTTTTTATGGTGTATTTATTTTTTTCAAAGTTTCCCCTGCGATTTGACTTGGTTATGATTTTTCTCGGCCAATTTTTCTTTTGACGTCATCATCGGCGCTCTCTCGAAATGAGGATGGCTTGCTTCACGCCAAAAAAAGGATGAGTTCACAGGTGTTTTGAAAGAAGAAACTGAACTACATCCTTAGGGGTGGAAGATGCCTGTGCATGAATTTTTTTGCACACCAGCCACCACACAGGCTTGACAGAGCTAGGTCTTGGTCCAGTGGCAAGGATTACCCAAGACAACTGGAGACCTGCTCTGCTGCACAGACCCAGTGCGCACACATATCACAGTGTGGGCTGGCCTGTGCTGTCCCTGGGCCCCTGGCCCCGAACTCACGCCTTCCCTGGGCCCCGATCACATCCCTCTCACAGCTCCTTCGTGCCGATTTTGTCGCTCCTGCTGCACCTGCCCACGCTCCAATCACCGACCTGGACCTTGCTGACATCACTCTTCGCTGCTGTTGCCCTCCTGCACCAGCTCGCACTGCACCTTGTAGTGGAATGTCTCCACGCTGCTCCCAGGCCGCCGCTCGCCGCTCCTTTTATGGCCCTGACCTGCCTCTAATGGTCTCTCGCAGGTCGGGGCCTCCACGTTGCTCTTTTGACTGTGCCGGTTTTTTCAATTGTTCGCAGTTTGGCTAACATTTTTTCCTTTTACATCAGTGTATCTGGCCAATCCCGAAAAAACTTCTGGTGAGTTAAGAAAACCAGCGCACATTCACAAATCTGCGCTGAAAGGCGCCATTGTTTTTAAATCGAAGATTTTGGAGGGAGTCAAGAAAACTGTCAATCAATAATCAAGTTCAACTTTTATTTACCTGTCAACGTAGAAGTGTCAATTTTTTGGATTTCAGAAGTTCTTTCATTTTTTTACTTACTCACACGCCACCACCGAACGTCTTGAAGCAGGGGCTGGAGGGTCGTAGGTTTGGCCGGCAGAATCGACCCCCCCCCACCCAGACACAGTGGCTCGGGCCTCAGCTATAAAACAAACCTGGGGGGTGGTGGGGTGGGGGGGGGGGGGTGGTGGGAGAAGGAAAGGAGAGAGAGAGAGAGAGAGAGAGAGAGAGAGAGCTAGGTGCCGATCGGAAGGCTTGGAGCCCGAGGAGCGAGGTGCCTTCGGCACTGAAGACTGCAATGAGTGGGGGGGGGGAGGGGTGCGGGGGAGCAGGGAGAGAGAGAAGGGGAGAAGTCACAAGACTCCAACTAGTAAAGGGGGGGCGGAGGGGAGAGGATAAGTCACAAGACATTTGGGTGTGGTCCATCCATACAGACCTTGGGGGGGAGAGAGAACTGCGAGCCTAACCTGTCTCCCTGCATTTCTGCCATTTTGAGCTTCTTTCAAAGGTTAAATTTAAGTATGGGGGCAATACTGACAATGCCATACCTTGTGAAAGCCTTCTGCATCATGGTGCTACATAGGAGATAATTGATTCGACTTCATCGCATCAGGAACATCAGAGCCCGTAGGGTGCTGGGCAGGAGGCCTTACCCACCTCGGATATATCAAGACAGGCATTCATACCTCCACCTGAGTGATGCAGGCTGTGTCAGAAGACTGGGTTTCCGCAAAGAAGTTGTAACTGAGATCTTTGAGTTGGTCAAAGCAGACCTGCAACCTGGAAGCATCAGGAGGACTGCTTTGTCAGTTGAAGCAAAGGTTACAGCTGCACTTTCATTCTATGCCTCCGGATCGTTTCAAGCTACAACTGGGGATGTGTGTGCCATCTCTCAACATGCAAAACATGTCTCCATTCGCCAGGTCACGGCTGCACTGTATGCGCGGAGTATTGACCATCAAGTTCCCCATGACCGCCCAAGCAATCCATGACCGGGCTGTAGGCTTCTCCAGGATTGTTGGCTTCCCAAAGGTACAAGGTTTTTTGGAGGATTCCGAAATGTATAGGAACAGAAAAGGCTTCCACTCCCATTAATGTGCAGTTCATGTGTGACGAAATGCATCATATCATGTCAGTCGATGCAAAATACCCTGGCAGCACCCATGATGCGGTCATCCTACACGACAGCATTATATCTGCCATGTTTCAGCAGCGGCCAGAAGGGCAGAGCTGGCTACTGGGAGACAAAAGATACAGCCTCGCCACCTGGTTCATGATGCCCCTATGTGTAATGGAAACTGATCGTCAATACAACATGTCGCACATTGCAACGCACAGCATCATAGGGAGGACCATTTACATATTGAAACAGCATTTCCAATGCCTCGACCATTCTGGAGGCTACTTGCTGTACTCCCCTGAGATTGTCAGTCAGTTCACTGTTGTGTGCTGCATGCTGCTTAACTTAGCCATCATGAGGCAGCAGCACCTGGTAGTGGAAGACCCACCTGCGGTCAGAATGACTGATAATGATGTAGAAGATGCAGATGACGAGCAGGAGAAGGAGGAGGATGACGAGGATGAGGAAGCCATGCAAGTGCCTGAGGACGGAGTACGATGGTGGAGGACGGGCCATCATGCTCCTTTAACGATTGCTCGAACCTTGTGTCTGTGAACGCTTTACTGATACCTGAGGGCTCAGCAACAACTATTCCACATGGGCATGTTTACTGTTTGGAGCTGTTCTGTAATGCTGTTTTGTGCTAATGGAACATGATTCAGTTTTAATGTAAAATATATTTTATTCAAAAGTTTACACTGTACTTAACTTAACTTTAATAAAATTATTCTTGTATCAAACTTTACTTTAAGATCACTTAAAAACTTGTAAATTTACATAACTTACAAAAAACTATTAATTTGAGAACAGTTACAACAGTAACAATAATAATAATAACAACAACACCAGCAGCAAAGAAAGGCTGCACCTATCTCTCATCCCCCTTATTCTACGACTGCCCGCTGCGCTTGGCCTTGGATACTCCTCCACCCCTGCCCACAGGTGTGTTTCTGGACTTGGTACCAAGCTTATTCTTTCTAACATCTCGGATACTGCGCACCTCTTGAGGCGGGGGGCGGGGGGGCGAGTGGGGGTTAGTCGATGGCGTCGGGTGGCAAGTTGGAGGGCCCGGCTTGGGGCTCTTCAGAGACTGTTGTGGGGATTGGAGTGGGAATGACAGTTGATTCTGTCAATGGACGTGGGGTTTGGGCATGTTCACTTATTGCAGCAGCTAACTCCAACATGCCGTCCCTCATACGCCCTGACAGTGTCTCAACAACCTGCAACATTCCCTCCCTCATGGTCAGTGACGTGGTTTGCACTACCTCTGATATTCCCTCCCTCATAGCTACTATTCCCTCATTGATGGTCCTGGATATCGTTCCCATTTCTCGTGTCATTGCTGTTACTTCTCCCGACAGTCCAGCTACCTCATCACTCACCCCACTGATGGCGTCCAGGAGTGATCGGGTAAGATCAAATACTCTCCACACTCAATGGCATCATCTGAACCACATCTGTTATATCCTGCACCTCAGGAGAGCGCGGTCGAGCTCTCCTTCCCCTTCTCCCCCTTCTCCCCACAGGTGTGGCTCGCACCCCACCACTGACCCGCAGCCTGGGATGGTGGGGCCCTGGGTGTGCCTCGTTGCACCACACCACTGGGACCCGCAACCTCGAAAGGTGTGAAACCATGGAATGTCCCACCAACACTCAAACCACTAGTCAGGGAAGTGGCTGTCACCTCCATGAGCGGCACCTCCTCCAATGTCACAGTGGGAGCTCCATCCCCTCCCCCTCACCCCCATGTTCTTGGTCTGGAGGATTGGATTGGAAAATGTTCTCCTCTTCAGGCTCGTTCGTGTCTGAATAATCTTCTGCATCATCAGGATTGGCCTCAAAGTTCTGCAAAAAATAACAGAAGTTAAATGGTTAGCAGCAGAGGAGGGGACAGGGTGGGTGACATGAGTAGGCTCACACATCGCAGGCCTAGCAGCAGGCTGATTTGAAGAACCACGATGAATTTGCAGGACTTAGTCTCTCCCTCGAGTGTGGGCCCAGTTTGTGCAGTGGTGGTTGCTTATTTCCAGGCAGGACCCATCAAAGCAGCGACCCTCTCTTCTAAGGGTGTTAATGGGTGCAGATTTGCTGGGCTTCCTCCTCTTCGAGTTGTTTCCCTTTTATTATGTGTCACTTTCCTCTGCAAAGATGAAACTGCAAATTTTTAGAGAGTGTGTCTTACTGCTGGGTGAGACATACAGATGGTCACATTTACAATTGCAATTCCAGAGAATAAATGAAAATATTACTTACACTAACTACTTGACCAAGGCCCTGCCACTTCTTTTTACACTGGCCTCCAGATCTCATTGTGGTCACCATTGCACAGTAATCTTCTGCAACTTAATTCCAGCGTTACTTCATTTCTTTGAGTGCAACTTTTAGGTGACCTCTGCTGGTGTCCAGCTCCTGCCATCTGTTCTTAATCACAGTAGCTACTGCCTCCACTTCTTCCTGTAAGAAATGCTTGGTCCTTGCACTGCGTTGCATCTTGTATTGCTCCAGCTGCGATTTTTCCAATGCTCTCACACAGCATTCCTTCTCACACACACAACTGGCTCTTCAAAAATGGCCGATTGCCAAATCCGAGCTGTACAGAACATGCACGTCCATTGGAACGACGTCAAAATCGTAACTTTTTTTCCCACGCATGCACAGAAGGTGCAGCTTTGTTTTTTGGCGCAGACAGCAGGCTCCACCCCCCGAGGAGACTGGACACGCTGCGCGGCGCCAAATTCAAATTATACGTCAGGAAACTTTGGCAATGAATTTCTGGCCTAGAAAAACAGGCGGAACTCTGGTAATATGCCAGAAAACAGGCTTGGGGAAAATTAAGCCCATTGATTGGGTAGGTCATGGGAGACTGGAGGAGGAACGGGTGAGCCTCGGGGTCTGTAATGAGGGTTTGGTGGGGGATTGGGTAGGAAGATTGCAGGGCTCAGATGCACTGTTGGGGGGTCGGAAGTGTTGTTGAGGAGTGGATAGGAAGATCGCAGACATCGGGAGTACTGTTACGGGGTTGGGAGTGATATCAGTGGGGACTAGGAGGTCGGGCTGGGGGAAGATCAGAGTGGCCAGGAGGTCAGAGTCGGCAGAGAGATCGGAGATCTCTGGACTGGGAGCGGCGGTGATTATGATAAATACTTTGTTTTATTTGACTTGTATAATGTTTAACAGCAATCCGTACGGGTGTTGGCTGCCCCAGCGCAAACCAAACTTGCAGCAGGGGGTGTTCGACCCATTATTTGCATGTGCAAATGGACTAACTCCTGCTTCAGACTTGGGTAAAGGACACCTCTTGTTTGTCGTTCACCAAGATGGAGTCGGGCGTGATTAATGGCAGAAGTGTGCTCACACATCGAATGCCATTTTGGTCCCCAAACGGCACCAGTAGCACCTAAACAACAGCCGTTACCCATCCCAATTTCCCCCTGTGTGTCTACAATTTTTATGAACCGCAACCAATTTTGCATTTTTCACACAACTGGGGAGAAGTGACATCTTTGTTCTATTAGGTGTTCCACTTGAGGCCTGAGTTAGACATGAGGTAGGAAATGTCTGTAGTATAGACACAGAACTTCCTGGTGCAATTAACCCAGAGGCCTATTAGCTTTAATTAGTTTATGGACTTCATCTTAGAAGATTTTATAGCCAAATTTTCTGGGAACATCTGTAGCAAAAAGCCTGGGTGATGGTTACACTTGCTTGTGATAGATAAAAGCTTTATCCCAGCATTCAATTCATGAAGATTTCCGCTGGCCAATATTTCTAACAAACTTATGAAATTGTAAGTGTGTACTTTTTGAACTTGAAAGCGATTTTGCTAGAAATACCAACCCGAGGAAATTTTCTAGAGCATATTTATGATTTTGCTGTACATGGTAGCCAGAGCAATCTCTTCAGTTGGGTTGCTTCATTCACCTGGAGCCAATATTGCTTTACTCCAGTATAACATCAGAATTAAAGAGTAGAATTAATTCTATTAATTATTTTTATTTTCAGTTCTGGGACACATTATTATAACCAAAAATAATTGGGGGTTTGAAATTAATTCGTCAAGTTTTGTTGTTTGAGGTTTTTATAGGGTAAATATTATCAAGGATGTTATCAAACCAATGCTTTATGCACTTGCACCAAATTTCTCTCTGCAATTTTAATCCATTTAAAATGGCAGTAAGCAAATTCTATCCTTATGTGCACTAATCCCAAACCAGTACTGGGCCACTTTGATAGTTTTTCCCGGCTTCTATTTTGCGTTAACCATTCACACATCCTCTGGGTCTTCTATATCTCTCATTATGCCTCCTTTTGACATATGCTATTATCAATTCTGTCATTCAATCATCTTCTCTACCTAATCACTTTTTATAGAGCATTTGTTTTCTTTGCTTGTATGTGGTCCTTTTCCATCACCTATTTCCTTGCCCTGTTGCTCCTTTTATAAGCTGTTCATCTGTAACATCTTCCAGTTCCAATAAAGGGTCAACTGAAACATTAACTTTCCTTTCTTCACAGATGCTGCCTGACCTGCTGAGTGTTTCCATCATTTTCTGTTTTTATTTGTTGCCCAATGAGATTGGCTCTTATCTCTCATGCGACCTATGGTTTGTTCTACAAAGGAAGTAGATTTATGTACCTTATTTTTAACTGATGTTTGGTTGCTATTTAGGAGATTGGTGATAGCTGTCATAGCCACAATTCCAATGAGTAAACTTGGGTCTCCAAATGGCAGCCTTTCATTTATTTTTTTCAAATAACTGGGAAACACATAACTGGTTCAACTTAAATAAATCATATGTGAGGGTGTATACTTGCATTTCACTTGAAGGATCCTTTCCAGTGTATCACAGATTACTAGCATATTGAGGGACTAGGGGCTAGAACTTTCACTTTTTTTGCATGCTTAACGGCCATTTAACCGCTGAAATGACATATAACGCCCAGATATCGCCCATTTTGGCACAAAATGGAAACTGACGGGCTTTTTTAGGAGACTTATCGCCGAGCGTTATTTTCCCCATGTGCTTCACGGCAAGAAAAAATATTACTGCCCGCCCACTTTTTGGGCGGAATCGTCAGAATGTGCAATTTCAACGCCCATAATATCGCCCAGCGTTACTTTCCTCATGGACTTAATGCCGAGATTCCATACTAACGCCCGACGACTGTTTTTTGTCGTAAAGAGCATATTTACCCAAACTAGCGGCCATGGAGATCGCCCACCGTCAATTTCACCACCTTGCACACACATCGCCCAGAATATCGCCCGCTCAAAAAACCGCCCACAAAAAGTGGAAGTAACCGGGATGGACGCCAGTGGTGTGGCTGACATTTGTTAAATCCCACTCTTACGTGAGGAGCTGATATCGGAAAGATTTGCCTGAAAGAGCGCTGATGTGAGTGACAATGCTGACACACTGCTGTGTGTGTGCAGCTCAGACATCAATGGTGCCCATCACCTTGGTGCCAGTTAAAGTTTACATTGATTGATGTAAGTTGTATTTAAAACTTTCATGGTAAGGAACCACCAGTGTGTAATGGTCCAGCTATCTGAGACAATGCGCAACAAGATTATGTTCAATGACAAAAGTTTAATACCAACATTGGTCAGAAATCATAAGTAACACAGCCAATAACACCCAACCCCCGCCCACACCCCACTTTTTCCACCATTGACACAAATCACATGGTCAACATGTCCAGCAACACAGAATACAAAGGCAAAGCAGGAGCGTGGACCCCAGCCCCCATATATTGCAACAAATTGCATACAACCAGACGGAGATATAACACAGCCATCACCTACACACATGCACCTCACTTTCCTTCCCCCCATCTTTCTTCTCCTCTATCCCTTCCCCTCCTCGCTACACGGTGCCTGGCCGAGGAGCTCCTCAGGCGGTACCTCATTGGGGGGATGAAGGCAGATGCGTTGGTTGGACGGTTACGGTAGCAGGGGGTGCTGAGGAGGCAACATTCAATGAAGCAGAAGCAGGATCTTGGTCCTTGCTCACATCTGTTGTTCGCAGTGGTGGTGAGGAACCTAGGGGTGGAGTGCCGCGCTCTGGGACCATTGGGAGGGCTGTGGCAGCAGTGTTCCTGGCTATCACATCCAGGGACTCCACCATGCGCGGAATGTACTCGGACATGGTGGCTAGGTGTTTGGATATGCCCCCCAAAGCTTCGATGAGCTGGTCACCAATGTTTACAGTCCTCCTGGACAACTGTACCATCTCTCCGCTGTCATGTCGCGCTCGTGGCACAGACCTGCCACGTCCACGAGGCCTCCGCGGGGTCGGCTCCATCTTGGGGACAAATGGGGTGCCCTGTGGAGAGGTGCTGGGGGCCAGTACCTCCAGAGTGGAGGCGGAAATGACCAGAGGACCAATAGATGGCCTTGGGGTGGAATGGGTTCTGGAGCGTGGCGATGCAGGCTCTTCGAAGTCCGCGCGTTCATCCATCTAGAACAGACCCAGTGGATTGATGGGTGAGAATCGGAGCTCCTCAGCACCAGATGTAGGAGGATTGTCCGCCGACTCCTGCCCCGCGCCCCCACCTTCTGGCCTCTGTGTCCTTGCCTGTGGCCGCGCTGCTGGCTGAGCTGCAAGACACAAATGAGGTTATTAGAGGAGAAAGGGGTGCTAGGGTGACGAGGTGAATCCAGCGCTACACACAACATATGCACGACAAAAGCACCACCGCTCTCAAAATCATCACAGACATCACATTTCATGATCATCAACACATTGTGGATTGCAATGATTTTCATTAGGCCAGCATTATTTCTATGACACTTTTAGAAATCATTTATCATATATGATTGGTCGGACATGAGTTGGTGTGGCATCTATTGATTTTATATCACGCAATGGTGTAAGCTTTACTCACGTGGCATCACTTCAGGGTCTGCAGATGCATCCGTGGCTATCCGAGGGTGCTTCCCCATGAGTGCGAGCACTCGCTCCTCCATCTCAGTGATGTCGCTGGGGACTGGTGGCCCCCCACCCGTTCGCCTCTGCATGGACCTCATCGTCGATAGCTTCTTCTGTAAAAGGTGACAGCACAACGTGGCGTGAGATCATTGCGTGATATCATTGCTAGGTACTGTCACAGACACTGATACAACACATAACCGATAGATGTAATCATGATTATTATCATTCTGTACCTAAAGGTGTTCACCGTGACTGCAGGCTTTGAGTAAAACATTCCCGGTAAAAGTGGAAGACCTCACATCTGCTGATAGTCACTCATGACTGTTACAAATGAAATTATATAAATACATAAGTACATGTAAATCAATGTAATACTTACTCTTGTGGATCCTACAAGGTCGTTCCATTGTTTGCGGTATTGGTAGCCCTCACGCACCTTGTTGGTCGCCGACGAGACCACCTCTGCTATCTCGGTCCATATCCTCTGGTAGGCCTTTGAGGTGGGCTTCCCACGCCCTCCCTGTGTCAAATCACACCAGCATGACTCAACCTCCTGCAGGAGGGAGGTATTTGCCTCATCCGAGAACCTCCTGGCTCTTTTGCGGCCTCCAATGTGCTCCTCTCCCACCTCACTGCTCTCTCCAGCCTCCTCCTCTCCCTCCATTATAGGGCAAATTCAGTCAAATATATGGCTGTTAACAGCTACTTTTTGTTTGCCTACTTGCTGTGAAGCTCTAAAATCTCTCTTCTTCCTCCCAAAGCAGCCACACCACACCCAGCCACGCCTTCAGTCCCTCTGAGCTCCATCTCCCTCTGTCTCCTGTTTTGCGCATGTCATGATGACGCTTGACCTCCTGAATCGCAGGAATTGAACGTTGCCATGCCGTTGCTAAGGGCGGCCACACTTTACGGCAGAAGGTCAAAAACATTTTACGCTACCACCCATTTGATATCGCTCACCGTAATGCCCATTTTCAAAAATGTAAACTAGGTGTTTTGAGAATGGGCGAGAAGCCGGCGATCTGAGAACCCTTTTTTAACGGCCATTTTTGGGCGATAAGCTCAAAAGTAGAGGTTCTAGCCCTAGAAGTTCTTACAGCTGTACATTGTTGGCTAGACTGGCAATCCTCACATTTTTACGCGGTTACAGTCCATTACACATTGCACTTTGCAGAAGGCAGCAATAGCTTTGGCTGTGTAGCCTGAAGAAATGAATGAAGGTAATAAAAACAGAAAATGCTGGAAATCCTTAACAGGTCAGGCAGCATCTGTGGAGAGAGAGACACAGAGTTACAGTTTCAGGTCGATGAAAATTCATGATTGTTGTGTACAGCCACTCATTGAATGTATTGCTGACAGGCTGTGCGAGCGAGGCTAGCTTTCCTTATGTGGTTCATCCACAGGGTCAGCGCTTTCTTACGCTTGGAGATGAAGCCCTCCTTGAAGCGGCCGGTGGCTTGCTTCTCGGGGATGCGGGGCACCGAGATGACGGGGATCTTCTCCACCAGTTGGCCGTATAGCAAGTCGAAGTGCTTGTAGCGCGGGTTGACCGGGCACTGGGTGTGACTCGACACAAGGCGATACGAGATGTAGCTCTTGATGCCCTTGAACTTGGTCTGCTTGGTGGGCTAGTCGATGGAGCAGGCGAACGGGTAAGGGTTCTCCTGCCACTCGGGGCCGTGCGGGCCGGCCGCCACGCAGATCTTGTCGACGTCCTTGACGAAGCCGTCCGCCTCGCCCAGGATGAACGCCTCGCCGGCCGATTTGACGAAGGTGGAGACGTGGTTGAGGTTCCTGCTGACCGTGGCCGTGCTCTTGGAGAAGGAGGTGGCAGCCGAGGAGGAGGAGGAGGAGGACACTGAGCCCCTAACATTCCAGCCGCCGGCCCCCATGCTCACTCGATAACAGCCCCTCCCGTCAAAATCCAATAACCCGTCGCCGCCGCCTCCCCCGTTCCCATCGCCCAGGACAGCAGCTCGTCTGCCACCATCGAGTTATCGGCCTAGTCGTCATCACCGCCACTGCCCGACACCTGGTGCTGCAGCCCCGCCTGGACCAGCCCCCACCAAGGCCGCCGCCCATTTTGGCGAGAGGCAGAGGGTATAAGGTGCTGGCGGCAGGGCAGGGCGGCAGGGTGAAGCCGCAGGGGGGCTGAGGCGGTGCCGGGCTGTCGTAGCCGCCGGTCGGCATGTTAGCATAGCGGGAGGCTCGGCGGCACCGGCACCGACACCAGGCGCAGCGTCTTCTCCTCGCTCCCGGCCCGCAGGATCTGCACGTACGAGGCCGGGAAGAGGCCCCTCTGGCCACGGCTGTTGGCCCCCTCCAACCAGCCCTCGATGTCGTGCTCGGTGCACACGGTCAGCATCTCGTCCCCCCGCACCGAGATCGCGCCCACATTCTCGCTCTGGAAATCGTACAGAGCCCGAGCCTGGGGCGCAATCATCCCGACGTCCGCACCCGGCTCAGCTCCGCTCCCGGACCTCGCGGTAAAACCCCCACCCCGTAAACCCTCCCTCACACTGCTCCCGGCTCCCCTTCACAACGGCTCCCCCAGACCCCGAACTTCCTCTTGAGTCCCCCGGACCCCCTCACTCGAGGGGCGGCTGCACAAGGGGTTTTCCATGGCTGGCTGCACTTTTCCCTGTCGTTCTGTGAGTTTAAAAAATCTATGATTGCATTGGGGCCCACATCCTCTAGTTACGTCACTGCTGCCCGCACCCCCCCCCCACCCAAATCACTCAGCTAACCAAAAATCTCGACTCAACACGAGGCACACCTTACATTCCTAGTTTAACCTCACCCTCTTGGAGATGGTACAGGCCATTCTTGGCAGGGATATGGCCGAGCCCTTGGCCAACATTGGGAATGAAAGAATACAAGATGCCGGTATGCTCATTGTTTTCAAAGTTAAAGTTGAAGTTTCAGGTAGATGACCTTTCGTCAGAACTAAAATGATCTGATTGTTTCTCTCTCCACAGATGCTGCCTGACCTGCTGATAATTTCCAAAATGTTCTGTTTTTATTTCAGATTTCCAGCATCTGAAGTATTTTGCTTTTGTATAAATGAATGAAGGTGCTTGCCTTCTGGCAGAGTGCATCAGACCATTTTTGTTTCATAGCAGTGAAATCTCCCCCTATTGGCTCAATTACTTCACTATCAAACAATTCGATGTTCGCATTTGATAGTTGCTGACAATCTCTCAACCATGAGCAAAGAACTTAATTCAGATATCTGCATTTGACATTGGTCAGTCATTCCTCCTTTGTTGAACCTGAAGCTCCCAAGATGGTGTACCTCTGGTCACATCCAGGCAAGGGAGACTTGTCCAGTACCTCATTTAATGTTTTCTTTTATTGTTACAGTAGCAGTATTGAAGCCTTAACAATTGTGTGACGTTATAACCAAGGTGATTTAAATATTCAAAAAAAATTTTAAATAATGCTGACTTGATTTTATTGCATCTACCCTGTAATGTAACTTAGCTGTTTAATTTCATAGAATCATAGAATTATAGAAGTTTACAGCACGGAAGGAGGCCATTTCGGCCCATCGCGTCTGCGCCGGCCAACACGAGTTACCCAGCCTAATCCCACTTTCCAGCTCTAGGTCCGTAACCCTGCAGGTTATGGCACTTCAAGTGCACATCCAAGTACTTTTTAAATATGGTGAGGGTTTCTGCCTCTACCCCCCTTTCAGGCAGTGAGTTCCAGACCCCTGCAACCCTTTGCGTGAAGAAATTTCCCCTCAAATCCCCTCTAAACTTTCTACCAAGTACTTTAAATTTATGCCCCATGATTGTTGACCCCTCTGCTAAAGGAAATAGGCGCTTTCTATCCACTATATCTAGGCCCTTCATAATTTTATACACCTCAATGAGGTCTCCTCTCAGCCTCCTCTGTTCCAAGGAAAAAAAACCCAGCCTATCCAATCTGTCCTCATAACTAAGATTCTCCATTCCCGGCAATAACCTCATAAATCTCCTCTGTACCCTCTCCAGTGCAATCAGATCCTTCACTCCACCTGTGGCCTAACCAGTGTTTTATACAGTTCAAGCATAACTCACCTGCTCTTATATTCTATGCCTCGGCTAATGAAGGCAAGCATTCCATATGCCTTCTTAACCACCTTATCTACCTGGCCTGCTACCTTCAGGGATCTGTGGACATGCACTCCAAGGTCCCTTTGTTCTTCTACACTTCTCAGTATCCTACCATTTAATGTGTATTCCCTTTCCTTGTTAACCCTCCCCAAATGCATTATCTCACACTTTTCTGGATTAAATTCCATTTGCCACTGATCTGCCCACCTGACCAGTTCATTGATATCTTCCTGCAGTCTGCAGCTTTCTTCTTCATTACACAGCCGATTTTAGTATCATCAGCAAACTTCTTAATCATACCCACTATATTCAAGTCTCGATCATTGATGTATACCACAAAAAGCAAGTGACCTAGTACCGAGCCCTGCGGAACCCCACTGGAAACAGCCTTCCAGTCACAAAAACACCCATCGACCATTACCCTTTGCTTCCTGCATCTAAGCCAATTTTGGATCCAACTTGCCACTTTGCCCTGGATCCCATGGGTTTTTACTTTTGTGACCAGTCTGCTATGTGGGACCTTATCAAAAGCTTTGCTAAAATCCATATACACTACATCATACGCACTGCCCTCAACGACCATCCTGGTAACCTCCTCTAAAAATTCAATTAAGTTATTCAGACACGACCTTCCCTTAACAAATCCATGCTGACTGTCTCTGATTAATCCGTGTCTTTCTAAATGTAGATTTATCCTGTCCTTCAGGATTTTTTCCAATAATGTTTCCACCACTGAGGTTAGGCTGACTGACCTGTAATTACTCAGTCTATCTCTTTCTCCCTTCTTAAACAAAGGTACCACATTAGCAGTCCTCCAGTCCTCTGGCACCAGACCTGAAGCCAGAGAGGATTGGAAAAAGATGGTCGAAGCCTCTGCTCTTTCCTCTTTTCCTTCACTTAACAGCCTGGGATACATTTCATCTGGGCCTGGGTAATTACCCACCTTCAAAGCTGCTAAACCCCTTAATACCTCCTCTTGCTATGTTTATTTCATCTAATATTTCACACTATTCCTCCTCGATGGCAGTGTCTGCATCGGCCCTCTCTTTTGTGAAAACAGAGGCAAAGTATTCATTAAGAACCATACCCACATCTTCCGCCATCACACACAGATTGCCCTCATGGGGCCCAAGTTTCCACATGATTTGCACCTGATTTTTAGGAGCAACTGGTGGAGAACGGACTATCTTAGAAATCGCAATTCTCCACAATTTTTTTTCTGCAGTTCTAGTCAGGTAGAACAGTTCTACTTTGGAACAGAATTTTTTCTTCAAAAGGGGGCGTGTCCGGCCACTGACGCCTGATTTGAAAGTTTCCACAGTGAAAACGTACTCCAAACTAAAGTAGAATGGAGCAAGTGAAGATTTTTGTAGAACTGAAAAAACTTGTTCTACACATTAAAAAATCAGGCGCAGGTTACAAATTAGGCGTCCAGAACGAGGGGGGTGGGGAAGGGAAGTCATTAAATTCTATAATAAATCCTTATTTATACTTATACAAATATTATACAAATAAATCCAACCTGAATAAACATTTATAAGCAAAGAAAAGATTAAATAAACCATCTTCCTACCTGTGTGAAAGTGCTTCAGGCAGGCCTTTCGGCACCGAAGGCTGAACGGGCCGGCCCAAGACTTCGGGCAGGGCCCGTCCCCGGCACCAGATTTACAGGTAGGTGGCGTTGGGTTGGGTCGGGTCGGGTCGGGGAGATTCGGTTCGGGTCGGGGGGGGAGGGGGGGAGGGAGGGAGGGAGGGTCGGATCCAGTCCGGGAGCGGGAGTCGGGTCGGGTCGGGGGGTGGGAGCGCGGGTCGGGTCGGGTCCAGTCGGGGGGGCGGGGAGCGGGAACAGGAGCGCGGGTCGGGTCGTGTCCAGTCCGGGGGGTGGGGAGCGGGAACAGGAGTGCGGGTCGGGTCCAGTCGGGGGGGCGGGAACAGGAGCGCGGGTCGAGTCGAGTCGGGTCGGGTCCAGTCGGGGGGGCGGGGAGCGGAAACAGGAGCGCGGGTTGGGTCGGGGGGACGGGGGGCGGGGAGCGGGAACAGGAGCGCGGGTCGGGTCGGGTCCAGTCGAGGAGGCGGGGAGTGGGAACAGGAGCGCGGGTCGGGTCGGGTCCAGTCGGGGAGGCGGGGAGCGGGAACAGGAGCGCGGGTCGGGTCGGGTCGGGTCGGGTCCAGTCGGGGAGGCGGGGAGCGGGAACAGAAGCGCGGGTCGGGTCGGGTCGGGTCCAGTCGGGCGGGGAGCGAGTGTCGGGTCTGGTCCGGAGGCGGCGGGGGGGGGGCGGGGAGCGGGTGTCGGGTCGGGTCCGGAGGCGGCGGGGGGGTGGGGGAGCGGGTGTCGGGTCTGGTCCGGAGGCAGGTGGGGGGGCGGGAAGCGGGTGTCGGGTCTGGTCCGGAGGCAGGGGGGGGGCGGGAAGCGGGTGTCGGGTCTGGTCGAGGGGGGGGAAGCAGGAGCTGGCCGTGGGACGAGCCTTATTCACGCAGCCCCAGTGAGGCCATTGGGCCAGGGCTAGGGGCTGCGTGCTTCGGGCCCCTCCCACACAGTTCGGCGCCTGGAGCTACTGCACTTGCGTGCCCACTGTAGCGCGCATGTGCAGAGGTCGCGGCACTGTTTTCAGCGCAGGGACCTGGCTCCGCCCCCCCACAGCTCGTGCTGGCTGTGCCGAGGGCCAGAGGACCTGCAGGGAGCTGGATAATACGGAGGATTTTTTTAGGCGCACTTTGTGGCGCGAAAAACGGGCGCCCAGCTCGGGACTGCGCCGTTCTAGGCGCGTGTGAAAACTTGGGCCCATGGTCTCTAATAGGCCCCACCCTTTATTTAGTTATCCTCTTGCTCTTAATATATTTATAAAACATCTTTGGGTTTTCCTTGATTTTACTTGCCAAGAATTATTCATGCTCTCTCTTTGCTGTCCTAATATCCCTTATAATTTCACCCCTGGACTGTCTATTCCCGTCTAAAGATTCTGCAGCATTTAGCCCTCAGTATCTGTCATAAGCTTCCTTTTTTTTCTTTATCCTACCCTGTATGTCCCAAGACACCCAGGGAGCTCTTGATTGGTTAGTCCCACCCTTTTTCTTTAAGGGCACATATTTGGCCTGAACCCTCTGGATCTCCTCCTTGAATGCCTCTCACTGCTCTGACACTGATTTACCTTTAAGCAGCTGTTTCCAGTCCACTTTGGCTAAATTACCTTTCAGCTTAGCATAATTGTCTTTACCCCAATTTAGAACTTTCATTCCTGGTCTATCCTTGTCCTTTTCCAAAACTACCTTAAATCTAACTGAATTATGGTCACTAGCACTTAAATGCTGTCCCACTGATACCACCTCCACCTGCCCAACTTCATTCCCTAAAATGAAATCCAGAACTGCCTCCTCCTGTGTTGGGCTTGCTACATACTGGCTAACGTTCTCTTGAATGCATTTTAGGAATTCTGCACCCTCTACACCCTTCACACTAATTTTGCCCCAGTTAATATTGGGATAGTTGAAATCCCCTACTATTACTGTCCTAGAGTTTTTGCACTTCTCAGAAATTTGCCTACATATTTGTTTTTCTATCTCCCTTGAGGCAATTTCATTTCTTCATAAGGGAGGGTCATTAATCAACTAGTAAGAAGCAGTTAGTGTTGAGCTTTACACATTTTGGAAAGTACAATTCAGTAACAACATTGCCTAAATGTACATTCGTGAAAAGTCTGCAATTTCCATCTGTGACTCAAAATATTTGGGGGAAAATTGCACTCAGAGGCTTCCTTTGGACGAACGCCTCAAGAGGCATTCATTTGATGCGTAACGTATGGAGAGGACATCCCCGTATGTATGGAAATGCTGGAGTCACATCGGCCAGGACCACCAATCATTAGGTAGTATTCTCAATGATAATGGGAACTCTGTTTGTATGGACCCCCATTACTATCAATGAGAAAATCCTCCTAAAACAAGAAACACAGCATAATAAATTTTAAAAACACCTCACATATTTAAAATTAATTGAAATTAAATGTTTTAGAAAAAATAGATATTTTTTGGAATTTCTTTTAGTGTTTTAATAAGGTTAAAAATAAACTTACCTTTTAATAGACAGAGTTTTTAACATAAAAATGAACATTACATTTAATTTTTATGTTTTAAAACTCTTACGCTGGCAAAAGTAAGCTATACGTCTGCTTTTACCAGACATGTTTGAAGGACATTCACTGGGCATGAATTGGGCAAATAGTCTAATCTCTCCAGCACGAATGACTTCTCCCGGGGATGCGGAGGATCTGTCAAGACTTGACAGATCGGAAAAGCTGGTTTTCGGCGCATGCGCATCTTGCCCGGAAAACTGTCTTTTGCGAGGCCTCGCCGGGTCCGTGCGCACTTCGTATGGACCCGGCTAGGCTGGAATTTTCAGCCCATTATATATTATAAAGTAAATGATATATTGTAATTGGCCCCAAAAATCTGTAACTTGGCAGTCCAATGGAATGGCTGGGATGTAGATTCACTGGGTCCTTTCCTAGTATCCAAATTTCTGGAATTTTCAGCCTATTATATATTATAAAGTAAATGATATATTGTAATTGGCCCCAAAATTCTGTAACTTGGCAGTCCAATGGAATGGCTGGGATGTAGATTCACTGGGTCCTTTCCTAGTATCCAAATTTCTGGATACCATTGTGGGGGCAGAGCCTCTATCCAACCCTGACAGGACAATTGACGCAAGGGGTAGTGCAAAACCAGAAACAGGGGCTGAAATTCAGGGTCTCAGATTCCCGATAATGCCTGTTTGCAGCAGCCATTCCTAAAAATCGAATGGCCACCGCTCTGGGGTCAACAGACTGACCTGACCTAAATTCAGGTCGGGGATTTTTCAACCTGGACCCCATTCTGCCCATTAGTTGCACCACCAATTTAAAGCAATAAAAAAGTACTTGCCAGCGATTTTCAGCTCCATCCGTCAATTTCCCCCACCGCATGGTGCCTCCAGCAGGTTTTTCTGCCAGTGTACCATCTCCGAACTGAGGGTGCCTGGCAGCATGGCCGCCTTTAATGGAGAGGGCCCACTGCCACAGCTGCAATGGAGAAATTTTGCCGGCCGACTTGCTGATCGGCTGGCAAAATACAGCCCCCCCGGGTTCGGTCGGGCCAAAAACGGGCAGCCTGGCACCCCCTCTTGGGTGCAAGGCTGCTGGCCCAGCCGAAACCCTCCCTGGTGGCCCAGTGGCCAAAGTTTAAAAAATGATAGATTCTCTTCCCTTTAACGGAGGGGAGAGAGCATGGTGATGCACACACGCTGTGACGTCACCACGACTCCACCCCGAGCGACCCATTTTCAGCCAGTCAGCCTGGCTTTGAATCTAAGACCCGCCCCATTATGATCCATTTCCTGTAGGACTTTGTAAAAAAATTTTAAAGTCCTGAAAATGGATCTACTTACCATACCAGGAGTTCCTGTGGTAAGTACCAGTCAAAAACTCTTAGGTGCGCCAGCTATCTGATGCACTTGAACTCTGAACGTCAGAGTTCCCACAACCTAGGCTGCCTTTGGGACCAGTGTGTGGTCTGTGCAGGTATGCCTGGTTATGACCAGATATACTGGCTGACCAAGAGTGAGTGTGGAGCCCACGGGAACCCTTGATTTGGCTAGCCAGTTCTTTTTTTACAAGTTTTGTAAGGGATTGCGAGAGCATCTACATGTTTCTTCTGGGAGGAGGATCCTAATTAGGCATGTAAGTGGTGGAGGTCCAAGGCAGCTGCATCTCAACACATCCCCACAGATTTTTTGGGCCATTGTCTTTTTGTGTGATACATTGGGTACTGCTTAATTAGTTAGCCCTAGAGACTGTGAAGCATTAGCTAATTAAATGTGATAGATTTACTCAACCATGGCCTCTGTGAACTGTAAATATGCACTCCTGGCACTGGTCCCAAGAAATAATAATGACATGATCCAGAGCTTTAAGGCAGTTTAGTCACAAAAATACCAAGTATTGTTGGAGACAAATCTCTTTAGTCTTTAGTAATCTTTTCTTCCTGCACCTGTGCTAAACAAATCACATGGCTAGAGTCCCTATCAAAATGGCGTGCAGATCAGGACTAATGTATGCAAGACCAGTGCAAATTCATGTTGGGAAGCCAGACAAGAAGCATTATAACAAATATGTTTTAAAGAGAGATTACTGTCTGATATGGTTTCTATTAGAAAGAAAACTTGGAGCAATGTGTTTTGTCAGAGATTGTAGTTTACTAGAGTATAACAGTGAGTGACTAGCGAATAGTACACTAGACTATACATGGGTGCTTTGTCATTTTTTAAGAATTTACTACTGAGTATAAACGGATTGCAGAGCTTCTTGTGTAAATCAATAGTATGCAGTTTGCCATTATGCATTGAAGTGGAGTACACAATATCATGTAGGTTAGTTATTAGGAATGAGCAAACTGGACTTAATTCAGATTTTTGTTTCAGTTCAACTTGAGCTGACCCCAATCTACAGGTCATCAAAGTCAAAACCAGATACGAACCACTGAAATGTGTTTCTCAAAGTCAACAACACAAGTGTAAACTGGGCTCAGCTGTTAGTTTTCCATCAGTTGGTGTTTTGAGTCTTTTGAAGAATAGAGAAACATATCAATTTACAATAAAACATCCCAACCAGCAGAACAGAGATGATTTTTTTAGTGTGGCTCACCCTGACATAGTTGTATGTGTTCAACCGACTGCCCCAGAACTATGTTCACCTCGACTAATTACATCACCTGCACAATGATTATGGTGTTTGAGTTGTGAATTTTTCAATTCATTCTGCATATGGAAATAGCATCTAATAAATATACCTGATTCATAGGTTATTTCTAAAATACTTTAAAAAAAAATCTCCCCAGAAAGGTGATAAGTGTACTGTTCCACAGGTGGCAGCAACCCTCTGATACTTCAACTACGAGGCAATTCTTCATGTATACACCTAAATAAATGAGGATAGAGGCTATTCAATAAAGAAGGCATCAGAGTTGAGCAATATCCTGTCCTTACGTGACATCCATGCACATATATTTTCAACTAGGAGTCGCTGAGTAGCAATCAGGACTGGGAGTATTTCCATTCCCTAGTCTGAGAAAAATAAGATAAATGTAAGAGCATGCACTACAGCCCAGATGAGCTTGTTAACTCAACAGAGACCAACAAATAAACTTGGGTGCTTTCTGGTCTGTATCAGGAGTACCACTCCATATGGTGCTCAATAGGTTTCTTAAATCCATGATTGAATTTAGTCATTGAACTTTAGCTGGATAACTGACTCCCTTCTCATTACAATTAACCTCTTACTGCTATCACAGTTAATACAATTAAATCTTTGTGTGTTAAAAAGACAGGATATAATGTACCTTTCCAGCACACACAGTTTTGGGTGCAGCAGAAAATTTGTGCCTGGAATAATCTTGTTATCTACCATTTCCTATGTAATGAGACAGGAATAATAAACGATCTCCTCGTAAAAGATCCTCTCGGAATGAGTGATCACAGTATGGTTGAATTTGTAATACAGATTGAGGGTGAGGAAGTAGTGTCTCAAACGAGCGTACTACGCTTAAACAAAGGGGATTACAGTGGGATGAGGGCAGAGTTGGCTAAAGTAGACTGGAAACACAGACTAAATGGTGGCACAATTGAGGAACAGTGGAGGACTTTTAAGGAGTTCTTTCATAGTGCTCAACAAAAATATATTCCAGTGAAAAAGAAGGGTGGTAAGAGAAGGGATAACCAGCCGTGGATAACCAAGGAAATAAAGGAGAGTATCAAATTAAAAACCAATGCGTATAAGGTGGCCAAGGTTAGTGGGAAACTAGAAGATTGGGAAGATTTTAAACGACAGCAAAGAATGACTAAGAAAGCAATAAAGAAAGGAAAGATAGATTACGAAGGTAAACTTGCGCAAAACATAAAAACGGATAGTAAAAGCTTTTACAGATATATAAAACGGAAAAGAGTGACTAAAGTAAATGTTGGTCCTTTTAGAAGATGAGAAGGGGGATTTAATAATGGGAAATGTGGAAATGGCTGAGACCTTAAATAATTATTTTGCTTCGGTCTTCACAGTGGAAGACACAGAAACCATGCCAGAAATTGCTGGTCATAGGAATGTGGGAAGGGAGGACCTTGAGACAATCACTATCACGAGGGAGGTAGTGCTGGACAGGCTAATGGGACTCAAGGTAGACAAGTCCCCTGGTCCTGATGAAATGCATCCCAGGGTATTAAAAGAGATGGCGGAAGTTATAGCAGATGCATTCGTTATAATCTACCAAAATTCTCTGGACTCTGGGAAGGTACCAGCGGATTGGAAAGCAGCTAATGTAATGCCTCTGTTTAAAAAAGGGAGCAGACAAAAGGCAGGTAACTATAGGCCGGTTAGTTTAACATCTGTAGTGGGGAAAATGCTTGAAACTATCATTAAGGAAGAAATAGCGGGACATCTAGATAGGAATAGTGCAATCAAGCAGTCGCAGCATGGATTCATGAAGGGGAAATCATGTTTAACTAATTTACTGGAATTCTTTGAGGATATAACGAGCATGATGGATGTGGTGTATTTAGATTTTCAAAAGGCATTCGATAAGGTGCCACACAAAAGGTTACTGCAGAAGATAAAGGTACGTGGAGTCAGTGGAAGTATATTAGCATGGATAGAGAATTGGCTGGCAAACAGAAAGCAGAGAGTCGGGATAAATGGGTCCTTTTCGGATTGGAAATCGGTGGTTAGTGGTGTGCCACAGGGATCGGTGTTGGGACCACAACTGTTTACAATATATATCGATAACCTGGAAGAGGGGACAGAGTGTAATGTAACAAAATTTGCAGATGACACAAAGATTAGTGGGAAAGCGGGTTGTGTAGCGGACACAAAGAGGCTGCAAAGAGATTTAGATAGGTTAAGCGAATGGGCTAAGGTTTGGCAGATGGAATACAATGTCGGAAAGTGTGAGGTCATCCACCTTGGGGAAAAAAAAACAGTAAAAGGGAATGTTATTTGAATGGGGAGAAATTACAACATGCTGCGGTGCAGAGGGACCTGGGGGTCCTTGTGCATGAATCCCAAAAAGTTAGTTTGCAGGTGCAACAGGTAATCAGGAAGGCGAATGGAATGTTGACCTTCATTGCGAGAGGGATGGAGTACAAAAGCAGGGAGGTCCTTCTGCAACTGTATAGGGTATTGGTGAGGCCGCACCTGGAGTACTGCGTGCAGTTTTGGTCACCTTACTTAAGGAAGGATATACTAGCTTTGGAGGGGGTACAGAGACGATTCACTAGGCTGATTCCGGAGATGAGGGGGTTACCTTATGATGATAGATTGAGTAGACTGGGTCTTTACTCATTGGAGTTCAGAAGGATGAGGGGTGATCTTTTAGAAACATTTAAAATAATGAAAGAGATAGACAAGATAGAGGCAGAGAGGTTGTTTCCACTGGTCGGGGAGACTAGAACTAGGGGGCACAGCCTCAAAATACGGGGGAGCCAATTTAAAACCGAGTTGAGAAGGAATTTCTTCTCCCAGAGGGTTGTGAATCTGTGGAATTCTCTGCCCAAGGAAGCAGTTGAGGCTAGCTCATTGAATGTATTCAAGTCACAGATAGATAGATTTTTAACCAATAAGGGAATTAAGGGTTATGGGGAGCGGGCGGGTAAGTGGAGCTGAGTCCACGGCCAGACCAGCCATGATCTTGTTGAATGGCAGAGCAGGCTCGAGGGGCTAGATGGCCTACTCCTGTTCCTAATTCTTATGTTCTTATGTTCTTTTTTTTAAAAAAAGGTAAGTACAATCATCATATCATAGGCAGTCCCTTGAAATTGAGGAAGACTTGCTTCCACTCCAAAAATGAGTTCTTAGGTGACTGTACAGTCCAATACGGGAATTACAGTCCCTGTCACTGGTGGGACAGACAGTCTTTGAAGGAAAGAGTGGTTGGGACTGATTTGCCGCACACTTCTTCCACTGCCTGCGCTTGGCTTCAGCATGCTCTCGGCGATGAGACACGAGGTGCTCAGCGCCCTCCTGCATGAGTGCATCCGTAAGTACATCATCATAGGCGGTCCCTCGAACGAGGATGACTTGCTTCCACGAGTTCACAGGTATTTCGATGAAGGACCCGATGTTTCAGTCCTGAACTCTAATTGAGGGAGGGGGTGGAAGATGCCTGTGCATTAATTTTTTTTAACGTGTGGTGACCGTTGCACACTAGCCACCACACGGGCTTGACAGAGATAGGTCTTTGTCCAGTGGCAAGGGTTAACCAGGACGACTGGAGACCTGCTCTGCTGCACGGACCTAGCGCACGCACACATCGCAGTGTGAGCTGGCCCGTGCTGCCCCTGGGCCTTCGGCTCTTCCGGGCCCCGTACCCTCATCTGTCGCACCTCCGCCATGACCTCTCACCGCACCTCTGCCATAAACATTCACCGCATCTTGCCACAAACACTCGTCACTCATCCACCCCGACCTTCCCACTCCTCTCTACCTGGGCCCTGCCGATGTTCCTGCCCACGCTCCAAAACGGCGACCAGGGTTTTGATGACGTCACCCAGTCGCATACTTGGAGCAGCTCGCGCTGGAGTTTGAAGTGGTACGCTCCAGCTCTTTTATAGCCCGACCTGCGAGAGAATAGCTCCGCAGGTCAGGGGGCCATTTGCCAAAACACATGTAGGAGATTCCAATATCCCATTTTGTGCTTGCAACAGAAATAATGGCATGCTGTTATGTTGAGTCAGTGAGAAGAAAACACTTTGCAGTTTCTTGGCTGTTGAACCTATATTCTTCTTCACACTTCTTAAGTCTTAATGAATATTTGTGGTCCTTAGTAAAGTGAATGTATTAAACACAAAATGCAGTTCATTCATTTTTCTTTCTCCATAAAAAAGACTCCAGACTGTTCTGATTAAATAATGGAATCTATCTCTCACAATCCCTAAACTACACTAAAAAATTGCTTTGTCAATGAAAATTCTTCAAAACCTCTTGCTTATTCTTTCTCGCCTCCAAATGTCATTATGACTTTTGCTCACATTGCGTAAAGTAAGCAGGATTCCTTTCTGTCTTAAGTAAAAGGTTCTGCTGCAGTGGTGCCTTCCTAGTTAATAACTCTAAATCCAAGGTTTTAAATGTCTTATGAGTGGCTACTGAAGAGGAAAGCGGAGATGTGTGCGGCTTGTGCTAGTAGTGCATTTGCTGAGTGAGAAAAGGCAAGATGCATTTAGGATGGGGAGATGTTGAATGGGAAGCAAGTGTCTGGACTGTAAAAATGAGAAAGGAGTCCTGAGAGAAGTTGCTGATTCTAAAAAGGCTACCGAGTGAGCAGAGAATGGTGCTCGTGGTTGGTATGAATTGAGCAAAGAAGAGAGGTGTTTTTGTTTGCAATGAGAATGTGAGAAGTTCTAGTGTGACCTTTGTACTGGGTGGTGAAGGAAATGATGGAAGGTAATTGTTGAGCATGCTGGAGGAGGATGAAGGACTGCTGTAATGTATTCTCGAGAGGGATACATTATTTGTCCGAAGTAAGTTCATTCAATTGCTTCCTACACTATATCCAGGTCCTGGCACTGCTGAGAAAAGGAGTTGCCTCATTGCCCTCACCTCAGCCAAAAGCACTTCCAAAGAAAACCATTGCACCTGCCCCCTATTAATATCTTAGAAGATTCTTCTTCCACCACTTTGAAAACAAAACTAGTCACTAGGGAATGCAACCTCTCTGAGGTGCATTCCAGCTTTAAATAGGCTTCTGGCTAACTCACCGGAAATTGTGCCCTGGAAGTAAGTGAGTTTCTCGTCCGGTCAGCCAAGTCAGTGAGAAACCCACCAGTCACCTTTATAACGAAGCCCGGGAGTTAAAATACGGCGGTCCGTTCTTTGCAGTAATGGGTGAATATTAAACTCATCTCATTACTGCCTCACCCAAAACCCTCCTAGAGTTAAAATTGAGGCCTACGTATTTGACCTAAATGATTGATAGAGATAAATATTCTTAAGATTCCAATTGGCTTCTTCCTCATGGCTCAATCCACAGATTAATGTACCTCCTGCACAGCAGGTAGTACAGTTAACAGATCAGGTAATGTGAAGAGTGATTACATGAACTGGTATTCCCAATGGACAGCCGTGTTCACGGAGATGCAGTGCAGAAAATTATGGGCACATGGCCTATGATTTTTCATCTATTAATTTTAATGAACAGAAAAATCATAGGCTGCATGCTTGCACTTTCCTTCATCTCCCAGTGAGCACAGGATCGCAGAATCACCTCTGCGATCCTGCCTTCTATTTTTGGCAGTTCAGGGGCACTGGAAAGCTTCCAGTACTTCACACAGATTATGATTCTTTGTGTATGAATCCAAACTAAAGAAAGAATTAATTTGCATTTATAGTACCTTGTGTCTCTAAAGACACCAAAAAAGACCACATCGAATTAATTGTTCCCAAAGAACAATTGCTGTTGTTTCTGCAAATGCAACAGATTTTTTTGACACAAAGATCCCGTAAACATGATGACATGAAGAAGCAGTTGATTTGTTTTTGATGATGCTGACTGAGGGTGAAGTGTTGGTAGGGCACTGGGATCTCCCCACAAGCCCTGTCCAAGCTCATCTTGTCCATAACTCACACTTCCTATTCCCTCAACCCTATTCCCACAGAACTGCTGACCACACAACTTTGTTTTCTGGCACCCATGTTAGCTGACATTGTTAACGATGTGCTCTCCTCGGGTACTGTCCCCCTCTCCTTAAAATCTGCCGTCATCACCCCTCTCAAAAAAACCAGCCGTTGACCCCACTCTGCTTAAAAATTACCACTCCATCTCCAACCTCCCTTTCCTCTCAAGTGTAATCACCTCTAAATCCATGCCCGTCTTTCCTGGAACTCCATGTACACCCGTGAACGAATTTAAAACCTTTTTTAAAAATCCCTCCAATCTGGTTTCTGCCCCTGCCACAGTACAAAATAGCTCTTTTCAAAGTCATAAATGATATCCTATGTGACTGTGACCAAGGTAAACTATCCCTCCTCATCCTTCTTGACCTGTCTGTAGTCTTTGACACGGTTGACCACACCATCCTTGTCCAGCTGGTTGGAACTGCACTTGCCTGGCTCCATTCTTATTCATCTAATTGGAGCCAGAGAATCACCTTCAATGGCTTATCTTCTCATTCCCATACTTTTACTTCTGGTGTCCTATAAGGATCTATCCTTGGCCCCCTCCTAATTCTCATCTACATGCTGCCCTTCGGTGACATCATCTGAAAACAGTGTCCGTTTCCTCGTATACGCTGACGATACCCAGCTCTACCTCACCACAACCTCTTTCGACCCCTCCACAATCTCTAAATTGCCAGACTGCTTATCCGACATCCAATGCTGGATGAGCAGAAATTTACTCCAAAATATTGGTAAGACCGAAGCCGTTGTCTTTGATCCTCCGCCATAAACTCCGTTCCCTAGCCACCGACTCCATCCCTCTCCCTACCAACTGTCTGAGGCTGAACCAGACCGTTTGCCACGTTAGTTTCATATTTGACCCCAAAATGAGCTTTCGACTACATCACCAAGACTGCCTATTTCCACCTCCGGAACATCGCCCATCTCTGCTCTGCCTTAGCTCATCTGATGCTGAATCCCTCAACCATGCCTTTAGTACCTTTAGACTTGACTATTGCAACACACATCTGGTTGGCCTTCCACCTGCTACCATAAATTTGAAGTCATCCAAAACTCTGCTGCCCGTGTCCTAATTCGCACCAAGACCTGTTCACCTGTCACCCCTGTACTCGTTGAACTACATTGGTTCTTGGTTAAGCAACACCTCAATTTTAAAATTCTCATCCTTGTTTTCAGATCTCTCCATGGCCTCGCCCCTCACTATCTCTGTAATCTCCTCCAGCCCCACAACTTTCCGAGATACCTGTGCTCCTCTAATTCTGGTCTCTTGAGTATCCTCGATTTTAAATCGCATCCTCGATTTTAATTGTGCTATGCCTTCAGCTGTCAAGGCCTTGAGCTCTGGAATTTCCTCCCTAAACCTCTCTGCCTCTCTATCTCTCTTTCCACCTTTTAGATACTCTTTAAAACGTCTAATATCTGCTTATGTAGCTCGGTTTTATAATGCTCCTATAAAGCACCTTGAGATGTTTTACTATGCTAAAGGTGCTATATAAATATAAGCTGTTGTTGGAGACCTCCATGTTGTTCTTCAAATTGTGCCATGGGATTATTACATCCACCTGAAATATTAATAAGCAGATGAGTTCTCAGTTTAACATCACATCTGAAGAATGTACTGCTAACAATGTTGCATTTCCTAAGTACGGCACTGAAATGTTGGTCTGGACTCTGTGCTTCAGTATTGGAATATGGCTTGATTCCACAACCTTCTGACTCAGAATGAATGTTGTTAATTTAGCCAAGTTGACACTTGCTCTGAATGTTGGCAGGCTATTTGATTGTGGGTGCATCATAACCAAGATAATGCTGCTCTCACCTGATACTTCTACACGTACTTTTCAGCAGGAGTCACTGGCTGCTAATCAAAAACCGGTTCCTTGGCTAATTTTTCACCTCTAGCACAGGATACTAGGGTCAATTATCCTGATTAAAATCAGATAAGCTACACATACCAAGGATCAAACTTGGGGCCTGGTGATGCATTGTTCCATTGGGGAAGCCCCATTTGTTTAGTCATGAGAGCACGGAGCACCACGGGAGAGGCCCAAGAATTTAAACAGAAGCACAGCAGAGCAGCAACAGAGTATCGGGAGAGCAGGGAAAACAAACTCTGAATAAATTTGTATCAGTGACGTTCCAGTCGATGGAGTGGAGGAGCCCGTGAAAGCCTAGTGACATCACGCGAGTATGGCTGAGGAGCTCTGAGGGTGAGTAAATCAGGTGAGTAAAAGTAAGTAAGTTGTTTTGTTTTAAAGAAAGCAATCTACCTAATTTTAATTCAGTAATTTAAATCAATAACCAAATAAATAAAAAGACTAGAGGTTAGACTAGAGATGGCAGGGCAGGCTATGTGTTGGGCGGCAGTGTGTGGGAGTTTTTGGACAGCGAGACTGTCCTGGATTCCCATATCTCCAGGAAATATCTCTGCCCTCAACACTGCCTCAGTTGAGTGTGAGATAGAGATAGTCCAAAGCATGAAGGAGGTGGATGAATTTCTGGATAGTTTTATCCAGAACAGAGTCACACCCCAGAGGAAAGCACAGGCTCAGGGAGAGAAGGGTGTGAATGTTGGGGAGCTGGGTAGCAGGGATATAGGAGAGGTTGAGAAAGAAGTCCCGCTGACACCTTCAGGTACAATGTGCTCGCTACCTGTGAGGACAAGGAGAAAGACTGTGAGAAGGACAGCCACAATGCAAATCAAGGCACTGTTGCTCAGAAGAGGATTCCATAACTAGAGGGATAGATAGTGTCCTCCGCAGAATGAGAGTCTCGGAAAGGTGTGCTGCCAGAGTAAGGGCTATCCCATGGTGGATGGAGAGGAATTTTGGTCTGGAATTTTGCTGGAGGTCAGCGGGCGTGATCCGTGGCGGGTCAGGTGGGAAAATGCCTTTTTTTTTTCACATCGGGTCAAGACCCCGCTGTGAGCCTGCCGCCACACGCCTTTCCCAATGTCTGGTCTGTCAACGCTGAGCAAACCCGACGTGCAACAGCAGGGGACCCAATTCAGTTCATTAGTGGCGTGATTAGAGCCATTTAAGAATGATTTTCAGCTTATATAAGAAATAGGAGCATGAATAGACCCTTTGACCCCTCGAACCTGCTCTGCCATTTAGTAAGATCATGTCTGATCATGGACTCAGCTCCACTTCCCTGCCCGCTCCCCATAACCCTTTATTCCCTTATCGCTCAAAAATCTGTCTATCTCCACCTTAAATAAATTCAATGACCCAGCCATCACAGCTCTATGGGGCAGAGAATTCTCTAGATTTACAAACCTCTGAGAGAAGAAATTCCTCCTCATCTCAGTTTTAAATGGGCGGCCCCTTATTGTGAGACTATGCCCCCTAGTTTTAGTTTACCCTATGAGTAGAAATATCCTCTCTGCATCCACCTTGTCGAGCCCTCTCATTATCTTGCATGTTTCGATAAGATCACCTCTCATTCTTCTGAACTCCAATGAGTATAGGCCCAACCTACTTAACCTATCTTCATAAATCAACCCCCTTGTCTCCGGAATCAACCTAGAGAACCTTCTCTGAACTGCCTCCAATGCAAGTATATCCTTCCTTAAATACGGAGGCCAAAACTGTACGCAGTACTCCAGGTGTGGCCTCACCAATACCCTGTACAGCTGTAGCAGACTTCTCTGATTTTATATTCTATCCCCTTTGCAATAAAGGCCAACATTCCATTTGCCTTCCTGATTACTTGCTGTACCTGTAGACTAACTTTTTGTGTTTCATGCATGAGGACCCCCAGGTCCCCCTGTACTGCAGCACTTTGCAATTTTTCTCCATTTACGTATAATTTGCTTTTCTATTATTTCTGCCAAAGTGGATAACCTCACATTTTCCCACATTATATTCCATCTGCCAAATTTTTGCCCACTCACATTGCCTGTCTATATCCCTTTGCAAATTTCTTGTGTCCTCCTCACAAGTTGCTTTCCCACTCATCTTTGTATCATCAGCAAACTTGGCTATAGTACATTCAGTCCCTTCATCCAAGTCATTAATATAAATTGTAAATAGTTGAGGCCCCAGCACCAATCCCTGCGGCACTCCACCAGTTACTGTTTGCCAACCAGAAAATGACCCGTTCATCTTGACTCTCTGTTTTCTGTTAGTCAATCGACTATTCATGCTAATATATTACCCCCAACCCCGTGAACTTTTATCTTATGCAGTAACCTTTTATGTGGCACCTTATCGAATGCCTTCTGGAAATCCAAATACACCACATCCACTGATTTTCCCTCCCTTATCCACCCTGCTCGTTACATCCTCAAAGACCTCAGAAAATTTGTCAAACATGATTTCCCTTTCATAAAACCATGCTGACTCTGGTTCATTGAATTATGCTTTTTCAAATGTCCTGCTGCTGTTTCCTTAATAATGGACTCCAGTATTTTTCAAAGGACAGATGTTAGGCTAACCGATCTATAGTTTCCTGCTTTCTGTCTGCCTCCTTTTTTAACTAGGGGCATTATATTTGCGGTTTTCCAATCCATTGGGACCTCCCCAGAATCCAAGGAATTTTGATAGATTGCAACCAATGCATCCACTATCTCTGCAGCCACTTATTTTAGGACCCCAGGATGCAAGCCATCAGGTCCAGGGGACTTGTTCGCCTTTAGTCCCATTATTTTACCTAGTACTACTTCTTCAGTGAGAGTGATTGTAATAAGTTCCTCCTTCCCTGGAGCTCCTTGATTCGCCATATTGGGATGTTTTTGTGTCTTCTATTGTGAAGACTGATACAAAATATTTGTTCAAAGTCTCTGCCATTTCCCTGTTCCCCATTATTAATTCCACAGTCTCATCCTCTAGGGGACCAACATTTATTTTAGTCATTCTTTTCCTTTTTATGTACCTGTAGAAACTCTTACTATCTGTTTTTATATTTCGTGCTAGTTTACTTTCATAATCTATCTTCCCTCTATTATTCGTGTAGTCGTTCTTTGCTGGCTTTTAAAAGTTTCCCAATCCTCTGGCCTCCCACTAGTTTTGGCCACATTGTATGCCTTGTTTTCAATTTGATACCATCTCTTATTTCCTGAGTTAGCCACATATGGTTATCTCTTCTCTTGCAGTCTTTCCTTCTCATTGGGATATATTTTTGTTGCGAGTTATGAAATATCTCCTTAAATGTCTGCCACAGCTCATCAACTGTCCCCCACTTTAATCTATTTTCCCAGTCCACTTTAGCCAATTCTGCCTTCATACCTTTGTAGTCTCCTTTATTTAAGCTTAGAACACTGGTTTGAGATCAAAATTTCTCACCCTCTAACTGAATTTGAAATTCAACCATGTTATTGTCACTCATTCCTAGAGAATCCTTTACTAGGAGATCGTTTATTAATCCTGCCTCATTACACGGTACCAGATCTAAGATAGCCTGCTCCCTGGTTGGTTCCGCAACATACTGTTCAAGGAAACTATCCTAGATACACTCTGGACTCTTCCTCAAGGATACCCTGGCCAATTTGCTTTGCCCAATCAATATGAAGGTTAAAATCTCCCATGATTATTGCTGTTCCTTTTTTACAAGCCTTTATTATTTCTTGATTTATACTCCGTCCAACAGTGTAGCTACTGTTAGGGGGCCTATAGACTATGCCAACCAGTGACTTTTTCACCTTGTTATTCCTTATCTCCACCCAAACTGATTCAACATCTTGATCTTCTGAGCGAATATCATTTCTCACTAATGCACTGATCTCATCCTTTATTAACAGAGCTACCCCACCTCCTTTTCCTTTTTGTCTGTCCTTCCAAATTTTCAAATGCCCCTGAATATTTAGTTCCCAGCTTTGGTTACCTTGCAACCATGTCTCTGTAATGGCTATCTGATCAAACTCATTTGTATCTATTTGTGGCACCAACTCATCTATTTTGTTACGAATGCTGTATGCATTCAGATAAAGAGCTTTTAAAAATTTTTTTTTACCATTTTTTCCTACTTTGTCCCTACTTAGCATTTTCATTTGACAGTTCGTCCACACTGGTCGTGGACCACGTCTGTCAAGCTGAGATGGGAGTTCAGTGGCCATTGTTCCAGCTGATTCCTTGACAGCTTCATATGTAAAGTAAAAGCTCCCACCTTACAGCAATATCTTCCGTCAGTCACAAGCTCTTCCTTACTGTATTTCCACAACAAATTCAGCATGCTGTCCGTCTTTACACAAATCACCATCCAGTCTGATTTCATTACCTCTCTCATCATTGGCACATCGCTTCTGTCATATCTACTTTACCTGCCATCTATTCCATCAGCTAGGATGCCCTTTATACTCTCTCACCTTGATCCTCAGAATCCCACCATGATCAGCCCCAACACCAGCAGCATCAGTCACACCAGCAGCACCAACAACAACACCACCAACCTTCTCCGCAATCAACTGATGCTGCACAGGACAGGGCATCAGCTGCTTGGGAAGTCAGGGATGGCTTCACCATGGCCAGATTTACTTAATTTTATGTTCTACACCTTGGCTGCCACATGATGTGCCAGGTTTGCACCACCCCACACCAACAACCTACAATGCCCAAGCCATTACTTTCACACGCATGATCATTGCGGGGTACTGTTTTGTCTCACGATTCACTGCAACCCACTTAGTCACTTTCAAAGATACACACAGATCTGTCCAAGAATACAGAGTTGAAAATAAAGATGTTAATGTTTGACACCACATTAACAGAAACTTTACATGAACATTGGCTAAAACACACAACTGCCTACCCTTGTGTGTTCGTTGGTATAATTGCACCAGGACGAGGGTGAGGGTGAATGTGAGGGGTGGTTATTAGAGATGGGGATGTGATAATATAGATAGACAGGCAATGGGTGGAGATGCAAGAAAAGTTGGTGTGGGTAAGGATGTGCAGGTGTAGGGTAGGGAATACAGAGTGATGGTGATGTGATGAGAGGCACAGCAGGATGAGGTTGAGTGGCTTCGTACTCATGTTCCATGATCTACTGAGATCATTGAAGCATTTACGGCAATGTACCCAGGTCCTCCTGACCGCATCTCTGCTTGTCCCCTCCTCTGCAATGTACAACAAGGCTGTGTTGATCTACTGGGAGGTTTTTCCCACCTATGAGAAGGGAGAAGGATCTCCCTGCATGCTCTGACTCCCTCCATAAACATATATGTTGCAGCACCTCAATGTAGAACACCGACAGCACAAATGTCAAAATAAATTTGGATATGGTCCCTTGAAGGAAACCAGCTGATGACTCATCATCAAATGACATCACCAGACCTGCTTTCTCTAATGGGCTGAGAAATGCGCTGGGTGTGCTTAACAAGCCCCATCAAGGGAAATTAATTTTCCAGAATGGGATGGAGCCAGCAACGGGGTTGGGACCTGCCACCAAAATTGCCTGCCACAGACCCGCTGAGGTTAGTAAAATCCTAGTCTTAGAAAAGGAGGAGGAAAATCCAGTTGTCGGACGCATTGTCGGAACAAACAACTTTGGGTGTGTCAGGCGCTAAGTGTTAAATTAAAAAGCAGGATGTCGGGGGTAATAATCTTTGGATTATTGCCCAAGCCCTGTGCAAATGGGCATAGGAACAGTCGGATCAGAAGATTTAACACGTTGCTAAAGGGCTGATGTGGGTAACTTTTCATGGGATACTGGCACCAGTACTGGGACAGGAAGGAGCTGTACCGATGGGACGGGCTCCACCAGAACCAGAAGGGGACCAGTGTCTGAGCAGAAAGAGTAACGAGGGAGTTGGCAAAAGCTTTAAGCTAGTAAGATGGGGGTGGGATCTACAAGGAATGAAACCAGCCTAAATGTAACATGAAAAGAGAGCACAGGAAAGACTAAACTTAGGGAGGACATAGATGGCCATGGAATAAATAGAGATATAGAACAGGAGTGTAAAAAGATGGTTAAAAATAAAGTGAGAGGAACTGCTGGAAAAATGAATTAAACTTTCTTTACAGCAATGTACACAATGTCCATAATAAAACAGGGAAACTGGAGGCAATAATACATTGCAAGGAACCAGATATAGTCGGGATGACTAAGACATGGCTACAGAAAAATCAGGACTGGAAATTAAACATTGCAGGGTACAATCTAGGCAAAAGTGACAGTGATATAATATAGTTTAAGATAATAATTGAGAAGGGTATAATTATGATGAAGACCAGAGTAATATATTGGAGAAAAGCTGATTTAGAAGGGCTGAGAATTGAACTTGGGAAAATAAAATGGACAACAATATTGGCAAATAATGATGTAGAACAGCAATGGAATGCTTACATATGTTTAATAATTTGTTAGAAAAAGGTGTAGTGCTAGAGGACTGATGAATAGTTAACATAATACCTACTCCAGGGACTTGAGCACAAAAATTTAGGCTGACACTCCAGCGCAGTGCAGTGCAGTGCTGAGGTAGCGCTGCACTGTTGGAGGTGCCATCATTCGGATGAGCCGTTAAACCGAGGCCCCGTCTGCTCTCTCAAGTGGGCGTAAAGGATCCCATGGCACTATTTTCGAAGAAGAGCAGGGGAGTTATCCCCAGTGTCCTGGCGAATATTTATCCCTCAATCAACATAATAAAAACACAGATTATCTGGTCATTATCACATTGATGTTTGTGGAAGCTAGCTTGTGCGCAAATTGGCTGCCGCGTTTCCTACATTACAACAGTGAATACACTCCAGAAGTACTTCATTGGCTGTAAAGCGTTTTGAGACGTCTGGTGGTCATGAAAGGCGATTATATAAATCCAAGTCTTTCTTTCTTTATTTAAGAAGGGAGATAGAACATGTCCTATAGACCAATCAGCTAAACATCAGCAGTGGGAAAATGGAATCCCGACTGAAGGAGATAAAAGAAGAACATCTAGAAACCAAAAGTATGATCATGAATAGTCAGCATGAATTTTTTTTTAGAGGTAACAGAGAGAGTAGACAAGGCTAATGCAGTAGATGTAATTTATCTAAATTTACAAAAGGCCTTCGATAAGGTACCACATAATAGACTAATGAATAAGTTCAGGGAATGCGGAGTCAGAGGACAAGTAGCAGAATGGAGATCTAGCTGCTTCAAGACAGAAAGCAGAGAGTAGGGGTGAAGAGTAGCTATTCAGAGTAGCACAAGGTAGAAAGTGGTGTCCCACAAAGATCAATGCTGCGACCAATGCTGATCACAATTTATATTAACGATTTAGACTTTGGAATCAAAAACAATTTCTAAATTTACAGATAACACCAAATTGCGGGGGCGGGGGAGGAGGGTGGATAGTCAACACTGAGGAGGACTGCAACAGAGTATAAGAAGACATTAATAAACTTGCAAAATGGGTGTATAATTGGCAAATTAATTTCAACTCCGATAAATGTGAGGTGCTGTATTTTGGTAAGAAAAATAACAAGGTCACATATTTCTTTGAAAATAAGAATCTAAATGGGGTAGGAGAGCAAATGGATCTCGGAGTACAAATACATAAATCACTAAAAGTAGCGACGCTGGCTAATAAGGCCATTTAAAAATGCAAACCAAGCACTAGGGTTTATTTCTAGAGGGATAGAATTGAAAACTAGAGAGGTTATGCTAAACTTGTATCGAACCTTGGTTAGATCACATTTGGAGTATTGCTTACAATTCTGGTCACCATATTATAAAAAGACAGAGGCACTGGAGAAGGTGCAAAAAAGATTTACAAGGATGATACCAGAAATGCAAGTGTATACCTATCAGGAAAGGATGAACAAGCTGGGTCTCTTCTCTCTTGTGCCCTAATAGATGTCTTTAAAATTATATAAGATAGTCACCAAGAAATCAAATAGAGAATTCAGAAGAAACTTCTTTACCCAGAGAGTGGTGAGAATGTGGAACTTGCTACCATATGGAGTGGTTGAAGCGAATAGTATGGATGTATTTAAAGGGAGGCTAGAGAAGTGTGAGGGAGAAGGGAATATAGGGTTATGGTTAGGGTAATATGCTGATAGTTAACTGAGGAAAGACAGGAAGAGACTCGAGTAGAGCACAAACACTGGTATGAACTGGTTGGGTTGAATGGCCTGTTTCTGTGTTGTATATCCTATGTAAAAAAAAAAGAGAGGTCAATCTTAACCCCCAATAGTCTGAATGTGCTAGGATTTATCTAGTCACTTTATCAAGGGTGTCTCTTTGTTCATATTCACTGGAGCACTCATCCCTATTGACCAATTTTAACCAAACTACTGTGTGCGTATCCCACCAACGTTGAAGAAACGAATGCCCTTTGCATTCCGTTTGATGGTTCATAGAAGAGTAGGTGGGGATGAAGACGTATAATCAAACTATCAAATTTATTGACCATAAGAGTAGCATTCAGCAGAGACAGGAATGCAAGTGGTAGTATAAAAGGGATGATTTATGTTGTCGAAGATTGGTGCTAACAAATTACTTTCCAAATATAAAAAAACGGTTTCTCCAGTTAAGGACCTGGGGAAGCTGATGAATACAGGTACTGACTAGTAATTTAAAAGTAATGCATTAAGTTAACTAGAAGCATTTTTTTGGTAGTAAAGTTGCTGCATTTTGTTTTATGTGATTAGTGTGCACTTGCTTGAATGTAGCTTGCTTCTGGAACATTTTAATCATTTCATTAAGGCACAGCAAATGATTGTGTTCATGCTGCTAATAGCCTCTAGAGAGCTTACCAAGTATAAAACTATTGTAAACCACACTGTGCTGGCTAAAGCTGCATCACATACACAAGCATGGGTAGGAATGCAAGTTAGTTTTTGAAAAATCAATCATTGTGAACTAAGACATACGTAAACAGATCATTATTGGTGTATTATTTATTTATTATTTTTATCAGTGAGTGAGCTGGACAGTCACTTCTTCCCCGGGAACCTGCTGAGCGGTGGCTGGGGGAAGGGGGGGATGGGGGGTGTTGCGGAAGGGGGTGACTGGGGGGTAGGAGGATGAGGAGGGGTCACCATGTCTCTATTGTCAGTACCTAGAATCATAGACACACACAGCACAGGAGGAGGCCATTCTGCCCAACCAAAGGGCAGAAAGCGTTAGTGGGAGTTGTGTACAGACCTCCAAACAGTAGTAGTGATGTTGGGGAGGGCAGCAAACAGGAAGTTAGGGGTGCATGCAATAAAGATGCAGCAGTTATCATGGGTGACTTTAATATGCATATAGATTGAGCTAACCAAACTGGAAGCAATACGGTGGAGGAGGATTTCCTGGAGTGCATAAGGGATGGTTTTCTAGACCAATATGTCGAGGAACCAACTAGGGGGGAGACCATCTTAGACTGGGTGTTGTGTAATGAGAGAGGATTAATTAGCAATCTCATTATACGAGGCCCCTTGGGAAAGAGTGACCATAATATGGTGGAATTCTACATTAGGATGGAGAATGAAACAGTTAATTCAGAGACCATGGTCCAGAACTTAAAGAAGGGTAACTTTGAAGGTATGAGGCATGAATTGGCTAGGATAGATTGGCGAATGATACTTAAGGGGTTGACAGTGGATGGGCAATGGCAGACATTTAGAGACCGCATAGATAAACTACAACAATTGTACATTCCTGTCTGTCGTAAAAATAAAAAAGGGAAGGTGGCTCAACCGTGGCTATCAAGGGAAATCAGGGATAGTATTAAAGCCAAAGAAGTGGCATACAAATTAGCCAGAAATAGCAGCGCACTCGGGGACTGGGAGAAATTTAGAACTCAGCAGAGGAGGACAAAGAGTTTGATTAGGGCAGGGAAAATAGAGTACGAGAGGAAGCTTGCAGGGAACATTAAGACGGATTGCAAAAGTTTCTACAGATATGTAAAGAGAAAAAGGTTAGTAAAGACAAACGTAGGTCCCCTGCAGTCAGAATCAGGGGAAGTCATAATGGGGAACAAAGAAATGGCAGACCAATTGAACAAGTACTTTGGTTCGGTATTCACTAAGGAGGACACAAACAACCTTTCGGATATAAAAGGGGTCAGAGGGTCTAGTAAGAAGGAGGAACTGAGGGAAATCCTTATTAGTTGGGAAATTGTGTTGGGGAAATTGATGGGATTGAAGGCCGATAAATCCCCAGGGCCTGATGGTCTGCATCCCAGAGTATTTAAGGAGGTGGCCTTGGAAATAGCAGATGCATTTGACAGTCATTTTCCAACATTCCATAGACTCTGGATCAGTTCATATGGAGTGGAGGGTAGCCAATGTAACCCCACTTTTTAAAAAAGGAGGGAGAGAGAAAACAGGGAATTATAGACCGGTCAGCCTGACATTGGTCATGGGTAAAATGATGGAATCAAATATTAAGGATGTCATAGCAGCGCATTTGGAAAGAGGTAACATGATAGGTCCAAGTCAGCATGGATTTGTGAAAGGGAAATCATGCTTGACAAATCTTCTGGAATTTTTTGAGGATGTTTCCAGTAGAGTGGACAAGGGAGAACCAATTGATGTGGTGTATTTGGACTTTCAGAAGGCTTTCGACAAGGTCCCACACGAGAGATTAATGTGCAAAGTTAAAGCACATGGGATTGCGGGTAGTGTGCTGATGTGGATTGAGAACTGGTTGGCAGACAGAAAGCGAAGAGTAGGAGTAAATGGGTACTTTTTAGAATGGCAGGGAGTGACTAGTCGGGTACCGCAAGGTTCTGTGCTGGGGCCCCAGCTGTTTACATTGTACATTAATGATTTAGACAAGGGGATTAAATGTAGTATCTCCAAATTTGCGGATGACACTAAGTTGGGTGGCAGTGTGAGCTGCAAGGAGGATGCTATGAGGCTGCAGAGTGACTTGGATAAGTTGGGTGAGTGGGCAAATGCATGGCAGATGAAGTATAATGTGGATAAATGTGAGGTTATCCACTTTGGTGGTAAAAACAGAGAGACAGACTATTATCTGAATGGTGACAGATTAGGAAAAGGGGTGGTGCAATGAGACCTGGGTGTCATGGTACATCAGTCATTGAAGGTTAGCATGCAGTAACAGCAGGCGGTTAAGAAAGCAAATGGCATGTTGGCCTTCATAATGAGGGGATTTGAGTACAGGGGCAGGGTAGTGTTAGTACAGTTGTACAGGGCCTTGGTGAGGCCATACCTGGAGTATTGTGTACAGTTTTGGTCTCCTAACTTGAGAAAGGACACTCTTGCTATTGAGGGAGTGCAGCGAAGGTTTACCAGACTGATTCCCGGGATGGCAGGACTGACATATCAAGAAAGACTGGATCAACTGGGCTTCTATTCACTGGAGTTCAGAAGAATGAAAGGGTATCTCATAGAAATGTTTAAAATTCTGACAGTTTGAGACAGGTTAGATGCAGGAAGAATGTTCCCAATGTTGGGGAAGTCCAGAACCAGGGGTCACAGTTTAAGGATCAGGGGTAAGCCATTTAGGACCGAGATGAGGAGAAACTTCTTCACCCAGAGAGTGGTGAACCTGTGGAACTCTCTACCACAGAAAGTTGTTGAGACCAATTCAGTAAATATATTCAAAAAGTAGTTAAACGTAGTCCTTACTACTAGGGGGATCTGGGGGTATGGTGAGAAAACAGGAATGGGATACTGAAGTTGCATGTTCAGCCATGAACTCATTGAACGGCGGTGCAGGCTCGAAGGGCAGAATGACTTACTTCTGCACCTATTTTCTATGTTTTTATCCTATTATGGTAACATAAAGTGTGTAAAAGTAAAGTACAGCATGCCTCAAACATGCAACAAAAATTACAGCAGGGATTTTAGTTCCAGGAGCTGAGCCTATCTAAAACGTCTCTAATATGGCAACAATAAACTTTTAAATATTGCCTCCATTTAAATAAAGCCACTCAAGCCTGCTGTGGCACTCCAAATTACATTATTTTTTGATTGCACTAAAACAGTAAAACCCAGGGAAGGATCTAAGGTTTCAGTTTTGACTTTTTTCACAAATATATATTTCATTCTCTCAATCTATTTTGATCTGATTTGAAACTAATTTTGCAATAACTGTAAATTCCAAACCTGTGTAAATGGGACTTCTGATTGCATGGTACCAGTACATTCTGTTCACCTAAATACTTTTTTAATGAACTTCCATCTTGAGTGAGAATAGCAATAACACTTTCGGTTAACAATAAGCATGTAATGAGTCAGCAGTTAGCAACCACTGGACAACTGGCTGTTTAGATATTCTGAGGATGTCTGAATACTTTCACTGCGTAAACAACAGAAGAAGTGAATAGACTTTATTCAAGAGTTTCTAAATATTCTGAGTTGATTATGGTAGAAAAAGTTATGTGACACATAGAAATACATAGAGAATATTGGATGGCTAGAAGCAAATTATCGTGCAGTTATCCGATCAATGAGTTTGAATTATGTCATCTGAAGGCAGTTTATTTACTTGAACCCAAATCTAGATCATTGCTTTGTGGTTCATTGCAGCTGGTTAATAGCTATATAATAAAAATAGTATGCTTTATCATCTTTCCATTCAACAGTGTCTGGGATTTTCCATACTAATTGGGTCCACATCTGGTGCTGCCTGCTATATGTTTTAGCAGACTTTTCCTATCAATGTGATATCCTGTGATTCTGTAATTCCATACTTTTGACCACTAAGTGTTGTTGTGGAATAGATTTCCCAACTTTCATCTGAAATTTTTTTAATCTGCCATTTTTTTCTTGGTATTTATAATATTTTCATGGCCAAAACAAGGATTTAAACAAAAAAAATCAAATATATAATTACAATAAAATGAACACATTTTTAATACCTTTTAATACATTTTAATACCTTCATTAAATTTTTACTTGAAAGCCTCAGCCTGTCTCAAAAGCCTCGGCATCAACTGAATATTTTACCCCATAACAATTAACAGAGCTTTAAATCAATATATGCATTCCAAGCATGCACAATTTATGAAATGTCCTAGCATTTAATCTGTTCATCAACTGGGGTGGAAGTGTGAAAGAGTTGTATCTCCAACTCCTGAGGATTTCAAAGCTTTGTTGCTGTTTGCAAAACATTTTGAAACAAATTGGAGATTCAGTTTTTAAAGCTTTCATTTCAGTCAAGTGATAAATTTATGTAAATATATGGCAATTTTGGCATCTGTAATTTTTTTTAATTACAGATGCTCCATATGAAAACAGAAGCAGTACATGTTAACAAAGACCTTTTGTGTGAGATGCAGCAGTCGGAAACATTAACTTTTCATGCTTTTTTGTTGATGGTTGGAAATGAATTGACACAAAAATCCATTCTCTATAAATTATCAGTGCTTTTTATTGCAAATATTTAGTTAAAATGTCTGAAACATTTTTGAGGTTTAACAATTTTTCCACATATTAAAAACTTGGAAACTACATCCATAGTGAACATCGGCAATGGTGATATGCCGCCTCTTGAACTTATGCAGTCTTTCTGGTGATAGTGGTCCAACAATGGTGTGTTGAAGATCATAGGGAGATGTTTGAGGATTTATTTTGTTGAATATGGTAATTGCTTGGCTCTTGTGTGGCACAAATGTTACTTGTCACATGCAAGTCTAAGTTCTGCTGTAAGCTGGCATGGACCGCTTCATTATTGGAGCAGAACATTGTGGAATTGATGGCGAACAGTTCCAGAGTTAACAACGTGATGGAAGGCAGATGATTAGGGTTGAATTAACTGAACACGGTTGGGCTGCGGACACTTCCCTGTGGTGATGTGCTGGGGTTGTGATGATTGGCCTCTGACAACCACAACCTTTTGTTAAGTATGGCTCTATCCACTGGAGGGTTTTCTCTTGACCCCCATTGACCTCAGTTTTGCAAGGATTTCTTGGAGCCTTATTTAGTTCAATGCTGCCTTGAATTCAAGGGCAGCTACTCTCACCTCTACTTAGTTACAGGGACACGCAATACAGGCTCAATATTTTAATCTACACAAGTAGATTGGTTGTAACTACCCAATTTAAGCCTCGTATTCTAAATGGGGTCGTTTTATAGCTGGAATCCATGCATGCAGAAAAAAACATACGTGTCCAAAATAAATGCATACATTTGCATTGAGCAATTATGTTAATAGAAACATAGAAACATAGAAAATAGGTGCAGGAGTAGGCCATTCGGCCCTTCTAGCCTGCACCGCCATTCAATGAGTTCATGGCTGAACATGCAACTTCAGTACCCCATTCCTGCTTTCTCACCATACCCCTTGATTCCCCTAGTAGTAAGGACTTCATCTAACTCCTTTTTGAATATATTTAGTGAATTGGCCTCAACAACTTTCTGTGGTAGAGAATTCCACAGGTTCACCACTCTCTGGGTGAAGAAATTCCTCCTCATCTCGGTCCTAAATGGCTTCCCCCTTATCCTTAGACTGTGTCCCCTGGTTCTGGACTTCCCCAACATTGGGAACATTCTTCCTGCATCTAACCTGTCTAACCCCGTCAGAATTTTAAACATTTCTATGAGGTCCCCTCTCATTCTTCTGAACTCCAGTGAATACAAGCCCAGTTGATCCAGTCTTTCTTGATAGGTCAGTCCCGCCATCCCGGGAATCAGTCTGGTGAACCTTCGCTACACTCCCTCAATAGCAAGAATGTCCTTCCTCAGGTTAGGAGACCAAAACTGTACACAATACTCCAGGTGTGGCCTCACCAAGGCCCTGTACAATTGTAGCAGCACCTCCCTGCCCTTGTACTCAAATTCCCTCGCTATGAAGGCCAACATGCCATTTGCTTTCTTAACCGCCTGCTGTACCTGCATGCCAACCTTCAATGACTGATGTACCATGACACCCAGGTCTCTTTGCACCTGCCCTTTTCCTAATCTGTCACCATTCAGATAATAGTCTGTCTCTCTGTTTTTACCACCAAAGTGGATAACCTCACATTTATCCACATTATACTTCATCTGCCATGCATTTGCCCACTCACCTAACCTATCCAAGTCGCTCTGCAGCCTCATAGAATCCTCCTTGCAGCTCACACTGCCACCCAACTTAGTGTCATCCGCAAATTTGGAGATACTACATTTAATCCCTTCGTCTAAATCATTAATGTACAGTGTAAACAGCTGGGGCCCCAGCACAGAACCTTGCGGTACCCCACTAGTCACTGCCTGCCATTCTGAAAAGTCCCCATTTACTCCTACTCTTTGCTTCCTGTCTGACAACCAGTTCTCAATCCATATCAGCACACTACCCCCAATCCCATGTGCTTTAACTTTGCACATTAATCTCTTGTGTGGGACCTTGTCGAAAGCCTTCTGAAAGTCCAAATATACCACATCAACTGGTTCTCCCTTGTCCACTCTACTGGAAACATCCTCAAAAAATTCCAGAAGATTTGTCAAGCATGATTTCCCTTTCACAAATCCATGCTGACTTGGACCTATCATGTTACCTCTTTCCAAATGCACTGCGATGACATCCTTAATAATTGATTCCATCATTTTACCCACTACCGATGTCAGGCTGACCGGTCTATAATTCCCTGTTTTCTCTCTCCTTCCTTTTTTAAAAAGTGGGGTTACATTGGCTCCCCTCCACTCCATAGGAACTGATCCAGAGTCAATGGAATGTTGGAAAATGACTGTCAATGCATCCACTATTTCCAAGGCCACCTCCTTAAGTACTCTGGGATGCAGTCCATCAGGCCCTGGGGATTTATCGGCCTTCAATCCCATCAATTTCCCCAACACAATTTCCCGACTAATAAGGATTTCCCTCAGTTCCTCCTTCTTACTAGACCCTCCGACCCCTTTTATATCCGGAAGGTTGTTTGTGTCCTCCTCAGTGAATACCGAACCAAAGTACTTGTTCAATTGGTCCGCCATTTCTTTGTTCCCCGTTATGACTTCCCCTGATTCTGACTGCAGGGGACCTACGTTTGTCTTTACTAACCTTTTTCTCTTTACATATCTATAGAAACTTTTGCAATCCGTCTTAATGTTCCCTGCAAGCTTCTTCTCGTACTCCATTTTCCCTGCCCTAATCAAACCCTTTGTCCTCCTCTGCTGAGTTCTAAATTTCTCCCAGTCCCCGGGTTCTCTGCTATTTCTGGCCAATTTGTATGCCACTTCCTTGGCTTTAATGCTATCCCTGATTTCCCTTGATAGCCACGGTTGAGCCACCTACCCTTTTTTATTTTTACGCAGACAGGAATGTACAATTGTTGTAGTTCATCCATGCGGTCTCTAAATGTCTGCCATTGCCCATCCACAGTCAACCCCTTCAGTATCATTCGCCAATCTATCCTAGCCAATTCACGCCTCATACCTTCAAAGTTACCCTTCTTTAAGTTCTGGACCATGGTCTCTGAATTAACTGTTTCATTCTCCATCCTAATGCAGAATTCCACCATATTATGGTCACTCTTCCCCAAGGGGCCTCGCACAACGAGATTGCTAATTAATCCTCTCTCATTACACAACACCCAGTCTAAGATGGCCTCCCCCCTAGTTGGTTCCTCGACATATTGGTCTAAAAAACCATCCCTTATGCACTCCAGGAAATCCTCCTCTACCGTATTGCTTCCAGTTTGGTTAACCCAATCTATGTGCATATTAAAGTCACCCATTATAACTGCTGCACCTTTATTGCACGCACCCCTAATTTCATGTTTGATGCCCTCCCCAACATCACTACTACTGTTTGGAGGTCTGTACACAACTCCCACTAACGTTTTTTGTCCTTTGGTATTCTGCAGCTCTACCCATATAGATTCCACATCATCCAAGCTAATGTCCTTCCGAACTATTGCCTTAATTTGCTCCTTAACCAGCAATGCTACCCCACCTCCTTTTCCTTTTATTCTATCTTTCCTGAATATTGAATACCCCTGGATGTTAAGTTCCCAGCCCTGATCATCCTGGAGCCACGTCTCCGTAATCCCAATCACATCATATTTGTTAACATCTATTTGCACAGTTAATTCATCCACTTTATTGCGGATACTCCTTGCATTAAGACACAAAGCCTTCAGGCTTGTTCTTTTAACACCCTTTGTCCTTTTAGAATTTTGCTATACAGTGGCCCTTTTTGTTCTTTGCCTTGGGTTTCTCTGCCCTCCACTTTTCCTCATCTCCTTTCTGTCTTTTGCTTTTGCCTCCTTTTTGTTTCCCTCTGTCTCCCTGCATTGGTTCCCATCCCCCTGCCATATCAGTTTAAATCCTCCCCAACAGCACTAGCAAACACTCCCCCTAGGACATTGGTTCCGGTCCTGCCCAGGTGCAGACCGTCCGGTTTGTACTGGTCCCACCTCCCCCAGAACCGGTTCCAATGCCCCAGGAATTTGAATCCCTCCCTGTTGCACCACTGCTCAAGCCATGTATTGATCTGCGCTATCCTGCGATTCCTACTCTGACTATCACGTGGCACTGGTAGCAATCCCGAGATTACTACTTTTGAGGTCCTACTTTTTAATTTAGCTCCTAGCTCCTTAAATTCGTTTCGTAGGACCTCATCCCTCTTTTTACCTATGTCGTTGGTACCAATATGCACCACGACAACTGGCTGTTCTCCCTCCCTTTTTAGAATGTCCTGCACCCGCTCCGAGACATCCTTGACCCTTGCACCAGGGAGGCAACATACCATCCTGGAGTCTCGGTTGCGGCCGCAGAAACGCCTATCTAATCCCCTCACCATTGAATCCCCAATCACTATTGCTCTCCCACTCTTTTTCCTGCCCTCCTGTGCAGCAGAGCCAGCCATGGTGCCATGAACTTGGCTGCTGCTGCCCTCCCCTGATGAGTCATCCCCCTCAACAGTAATCTGAGAATGAATTATCTTGGAATCCTGCAGGAATGAGAAAATTGAGAATGCAGAAATTGTGGGATTCAAATATCAGCCAACCAATTGGTTATTCTGGCATGTATCTTGAATTGGCACCAGAACCAGAAAACACCTTAAATTGGGTAGTGTTCAAACCAGTACCAACTCAGTGCACATAAACTGATTTTGATGTATTGAATTTCAAAGCTTAAATGTGAACATATTTTGGATCTAATCAGCAGCAAAGTTGAAGTGTGTTAACCCATTGTGACATGCATTGTTTCAAATTTAGGTCATATATAATTGACACGTCAGAATGACATATTTTGTGGGGACTGGAAATGATTTAAGAGACAGACTACCTGTTTACATTTTTGTACTTTATCAATTTGCAAGGTTATGTTTATAAGTAAGCAGAAACAGCTTCTTGAAAGTGGTTATTCCATTAAAATGGTTCATTTTCTCTCCCTCTTAGTTATGTTATCAAAATCCCCACAAATCTTTTTGAAAAGTACAAGGAAAGTTTTCTGATTTCACACTGCTGACTAATGGCCTTCCTCACCAGTAGTACATGCAAGAGATTTTTGTGCACGATTCTCCAGCCATGAAGTAAATGGTCAGAAAATCACATGCAGCATGTGTTTGAATATCTCCTGAGCACTGGGCAAGTGAATCTTCCTGTCTAAAGTGGGAGTCCAAAAATTTCTCCTCAAAATTTGACCTCAACAAGAACATATCATAATGGTGAAAAATAATAATTTCAGTCAGGCTATGTTAGTAAACCAGTATAACTTACCAGGAAATTGGCTCGTGAGTGCCTTTAGGAAATCTACCTGGACAATGAGGGGTGTAACTAGCTCTGCAGAAAACTCTCCCTTTTGTCTTTCTGACAAATAAGGGAGGCAATATACGATCGTATGATTTAAGAGCACAAGTACAAGGATAGACGAGCATAATCAAATACTATACAGAACACACTGGGGTCAAAAATTCTCAGCTCCATTCCATAGTGCAGCAGGCAAAATTCGGTGACCAATGCTTCTGATTTCATTGAAGTATGGGGTCATGGCTAGGTCATCTTATTTAAATGCCATCTTGGGAGAGTAGGTGGTCCGGCACAGAACATAAGAACATAAGAATTAGGAACAGAAGTAGGCCATCTAGCCCCTCGAGCCTGCTCCACCATTCAACAAGATCATGGCTGATCTGGCCGTGGACTCAGCTCCACTTACCCGCCCGCTCCCTGTAACCCTTAATTCCCTTATTGGTTAAAAATCTATCTATCTGTGACTTGAATACATTCAATGAGCTAGCCTCAACTGCTTCCTTGGGCAGAGAATTCCACAGATTCACAACCCTCTGGGAGAAGAAATTCCTTCTCAACTCGGTTTTAAATTGGCTCCCCCTTATTTTGAGGCTGTGCTCCCTAGTTCTAGTCTCCCCGACCAGTGGAAACAACCTCTCTGCCTCTATCTTGTCTATCCATTTCATTATTTTAAATGTTTCTATAAGATCACCCCTCATCCTTCTGAACTCCCAACGAGTAAAGACCCAGTCTACTCAATCTATCATCATAAGGTAACCCCCTCATCTCCGGAATCAGCCTAGTGATTCTCTTCTCTTTAGCCCACCTCTACAATTTTAGCCTGCTGCCCTAGTAGCTCTCCTAATGTTGGTGTTCTGCTGAGGGGTCCAAACCTGGACCCTTACGTAGGCACCAATTCTGCTGGGTTCATCCTGACATGCAGGGTTGGGGCCAAGGAAATTCCAAGAATGGAAATTAGCCTCCCCTTTGCTCCACCCTTTCTGACATCAAGGGCCAAATTTGGAGTGGACAAAAGTTACACCGCCCAGGCCCCTATGCAAAATGGTTGCGGATAGGATTTTAAGCGAAGAGCCAGCATTCGCTGGTCCTGACAGAAATCGCACCTCTGTCAGGGCCCTTGGGACCTGATTTCCACCCCCAGAGCTACATTACAGCTGAAGAATTCCAGTCTTTGGGGAAAATTATTTGATGTGTCACAACATTCTGTAACTAATCATTCGAATTTCTATATTTGCCGCATGTAGTTCAATTTGCTTTAATTTAGCATAAAAATCCTAGAGGCAGTCACTTGGATTTATGAGTGTATCTGACCAAATAACAAATTGCTTTCACTAACAATAGATGATGCACTGCTGGGATCATGGCTGAGCCAGTCATGGAATATAGCTAGTCGAAGTTAAATAATGTAAGGTTGAGTTAATATCCTAAATGTATGAATTTTGTGGTCAAGGAGAAATTTGACTTGCCTTTATCCTGGAGAATTACGTTGTTCATTGCTTCCTTCAGGAGGTGGGGCAAATTGTACATGGTCTGCGGGGGAAATGGATTTGATGGGCCTAATGGAAAATTGTAAGTGGCATAACATGCCTGCCATTTACGAATTTAGAATTTAAGAATGATTCCAAAGCTGCTGCTCATGTAAGGTGCCAATTAATTACTCTGGAGTATTATATGGAATGTGAAGGGATATGATGCAATAAGATTTGTGAATATTTTTCTTACTGCTACAACAGGAATATCTTGCATTTCTACAGTGCCCATGTATAGGAATATGCTATGATAGATCCCATAGAGTTAATATCCAAAACAGGTGGTAGGCTGTTTAAATATGCAATTTGGGATCCTACACCTACTGGAGGAGCCTGATTGCATCTTTCAAAGAGAAATGTGTGAAGCATGCAAGTACCACTTTCTTTGGGTGTTGAGTAAGGAAAGAAAGACTTGCATTTATGTAGCACCTTTCATGACCTTAGGACATCTCAAAGTGCTTTACAACCATTGAAGTACTTTTTGAAGTGTCGTCACTGCAGTAATGTAGGAAACGCGGTGGCAAATTTGCACACAGCAAGCTCCCACAACCAGCAATGAGATAATGACTGTATAATCTGTTTTAGGGATGTTGATTGAGGAATAAATATTGGCCAAGACACCGGGGATAACTCCCCGGCTCTTCTTTGAAATACAGGTTGAACCTCCCTTATCCGGAACCCTCGGGATGTGGCCTGTTCTGTTAAGGGATTTTTCCGGATGAGGGGTGATCACGCTAAATTGGATGATACAGGTACTGAGCAAGGGGATATCGGGGCTGGGAGCGCGGCAGAGAGAGATCATGGGCGGGGGGGTGTTGGGCGGTGGATCGCGAGGTCAGGCCAGCGATTGCAGGAGTTGGCAGCGAGGAAGGACTTCAATTTGCTCATGTCGGAGTTCTGCGCATGCGCCATCCGATGGCCGGGAACGGTTCTGGACGCGGGGTGGTTCCGGATAAGTGAGTTCTAGATAAGGGAGGTTCAATCTGTAGTGCCATGGGATCTTTTACATCCACCTGAGAGGGCAGATAGGGCCTCGGTTTAACGTCAACTGAAAGACGGCAGGGCCGAAATTCAGGGTCCAGATAAGGCATGTTACCGCTGTTTTGTGGCGGCCATGCGGCGGAATCAAGTGGCCGCCGCATTGCAGTCCATTGGACGTCACAATCCAAATTCAACTTGGGGATTTTTCGGGTGGTCCCCACTTCCGCCCCGCTGCTGCTGACCGCCCCAGGTGCGTCATCAAAGTGTGCAACGCCACTCTCCCACTCTTCCATCCCACTCCGCTCGAAATTTACCTCAACAAATCCACGAGCCGCTGCGCGGTGCCCCCGACAGCTATTTCTGTCACTGCGCCTTGTTTTTTTGTGTGTGAGCCATGGCAGTGGGGAGGCCCTTCAAGGGGAGTGCGCACTGCCGCAGCCGCCATGTTTTTTTTTTGCTGGCCGATTTCCCGATTGTCCGGATAAATATGACCCCTTGTTCGGTCGGGCCGCCAACAGGCAGCTTGGCACCCCCTCGAAGGGTTTCGGTCGGGCCACTGGCACACACGTACTGATGTCACCACCGCTCCATTGCTGATTGACAGCGGCGGAGACTCTGTCCCGCCCCCACTTCCATCCCCTCACCAGCACTTGCCGCTGCACTTCCACCCCCATTGTGACCGACTTCCGGTCCACTCCAAAAAAATTGTCAAAGAGGTGAAAATGGATCAAGTATCCGCTTCGTTGGACCCAACAGTAAAAACATCTAAAAAAAAAAGGTAGGAGCGCCAGCTTTCTGGCGGGCCTGAATTTCGGCCCTGGCACCTCCAACAGTGCAACACTCCCACAGTAATGCACTGGTCAGCCTACCAAAAGTTCTGAAAGCCTCTCCGAAAAGATAAGATTTTTGAGATTTTTTTAAAGCTATTTGCGGGGTCTGAAGGAGTAGGAGAATTCTTCTGGGCCCAACAAAACTCTTCTGGCCTGGTGCCAATCCAGTTTTCTCTTTCTTTTCTCTTCCCCCCCCCCCCCCTCCCCCCCACCTCACCATCTAGCATCTGCTTCCTCTCTTGCCTGCAGGTTTGATGCGTGTAGTCTGCCAATTTTGCTGCTCCCCACACTGGTGACCTACAATGTGGTGCCCATTTGTCACCTGAAGCTCACTGATGAAAATGTTAATGAAGCCTGAAACTGGAAGTGGTCCAGGCCTCCCAGTGCTGCATTTGTTGAGTGCATCGCTGCTTTGGTGCTTATTTACGGGCCAGCCTGAAAGTCGCCCCTACAATTGAAAAGTACTTCATTGGCTGTGAAGCACTTTGGGATGTCCTGAGGCCATGAAAAGCACTATATAAATGCAAATTGTTTTTTTCTTTCTCGAGAAGAATGGCCTGATTACGCTGTTGAAGGTGCTTTTGAGGGACCATGGAGAGACAACCACAATGTTTGTGACTTTAACAGTATAGTATCAGAACTAAAAACAGAAAATGCAGGAAAAACTCAGCAGGCCAGGGAGAGAGAAGCACAGTTAATGTTTCAGGTCAATGACTTTTCATCGGAACTGGAAAAAGTTCGAGATGTAACAGATTTTAAGCAATGCAGGGGCAGGGAAAGCTGGGATGGGAGGAAAGAATAAAAGGGAAGGAAGGTCTGTGATGGGGTGGAAAGCAGGAGAGATTAAATGACAAAAGGTATGATAGTACAAAGCAAAAGGAGACAGTAATGGGACAAGTAAAGAAACAAAAGATTAGTCTAGAAGAGGTGTAACTAGAAATGGCAGAGTCACCAACAGCTGCCATGTGAAAAATTAGTGACAGAGGTTATGGCCTCAAACTCTATGTTGAGTCCAACAGGCTGCAAAGTGCTTAATTGAAAGATGAGGTGCTGTTCCTCGAGCTTACGTTGAGTTTTGTTGGAAGTGTAAGAGGCGGAGGTCAGAGAGGGAGTAGAGCGGAGCATTAAAGTGACCGGTAACAGGAAGCTCAGGGTCATGCATATGGACTGAACGGAGGTGTTCCGCAAAGTGGTCATCCAATCTGTGTTTGGTCTCCCCAGTGTAGAGGAGACCGCATCGTGAGCAAGGAATATAGTATAATAAATTGCAAGAAGTACAAGTAAATCGCTGTTTCACCTGGAAGGAGTATTTGGTGCCCTGGACTGTGGGAAGGGAGGATGTAAAAGGGCAGGTGTTGCATCTCCTGCGCTTGCATAGGAAGGTGCCGTGGGAATAGGAGGGGGCCTTGGGGATGATTGAGGAGTGCACCGGGATGTCGCTGTGGGAGCGGTCCCTTTGGAATGCTGAAAAGGGAGGGGAGGGGAGCGGAATATGTTTGGTGGGATAAAGCTGGAGGTGGTGTAAATGGGGGGGGCTCATTGGGTGAAAGGGAAGGACAAGGGGAACCCTTATCATGTTTCTGAGAGGGAGGGGAAGGGGTAAGAGCAGAAATGTAGGAAATGAATGGACACAGTCAAGGGCCATGTCAATCACGATAAACGGGAATCCTCAGTTCAGGAAAAAGGAAAACATATCAGAAACACTAGTATAGAAGGTGGCATCATCAGAATAGATGCGACGGAGCCAGAGAAACTGGTAGAGTCCTATAAGAAGCGGGTCTCAGGAAGTGTAGTCCAAGTAGCTGTGGGAGTCAGTGGGCTTATAATGGATGTTTGTCGATAACCTATCCCCAGAAATGATGACACAGAAGATGAGGAAGAGAAGGAAAGAATCAGAGATGGACCATGTGAAGGTAACGGAAGGGTGGAAATTGGAAACAAAGTGAATGAAATATTCTAGTTCAGGAATCGGCACCAATAGTCATCCATGTACCGGAAAAAGAGGTGAGGGAGGGGATCTGAGTAGGACTGGAACAAAGACTATTCCAGTCTTTTGCTTTTGTATTAGTATCAGTACTGTTGGAGCAGAAGCCAGGTTGGAGGATTTTCAGTAAGGAGTGGTGAAGAAGTCAGATATTAAAGAGAAAGTGAAGGTTATAAGTAGGGCAGTAGTTGGAGAGAATGGGAGTGTTAAAGGTAGATTCTTTTAAGGGAGCGAGAGGCAATGATACTGAAGGAAGTAGGGTTGGTGCCACAGGATACAGACAGGTTGATGTCGGCTAGCATGAAGTTCAAAGTGAAATTGTGTAGTCAGGACCTAGGAGCAGATGGTAGGCTTCATAGTCGAGATGAGTGTGCTGAAGGGGACTTGAGGGAGGATAGGATAATTCAGTACTCAATTGGGTGGATGGCTGGAGAGAGAACTGAAAACTGAGGGAAGGGAGATTGGGAAGCAGTCAGTGGAATTGCACCAATAAATGTTATAGTTCATTTGTAATGATATATGACCATGCGATTTTTAACCCCCACTTCCCATGGATTGGTTTCTTTACCAACATTCCATTTGGATATAACCTGAATGATTTCCTGGCTGTAGTGTTTGGGTAGGGTAATTTAATCACTGATGAAACAAGAGTAAAGAGTATTTTGTGTTTCTCCAATTTTTTTTTAAGAGGGGCTCTTGTGAATTTTTGTGCAGTGATAAAGATAGTGATATTAGATGGATGTAGCACTTTTCTGAAACCACTGTGATGGTCTCCCAAAAGTGATGAAATGGGAATCCATTTTGATTTTGTTTACATCTGAGACATAACTTATCTTTTTAGACATTCTTTATGAAGCTAATTGTAACACACCTACTGCCACCCTCGAAACCAGTGAACTTAGCATAGACCAGGGTTCAAGCTTGGAACTTTCTGGTTTATTTGACTCCATTTCATACCGGGCATCAAATTTACCAACTAAATAATCAGAAAAGTGATTTTCCTTTGTTTTTATACATCCACAGGAATTTCTGTTTTACATGCTGGTTGTGTACCAGCTTGGCAAAAGATTGAATGTTGTTCCTGTTGTGTATGCATGCCTGTTTACTGTGTGATGTCTGTAACACTGTTATGCAACACTGAATGTACCCTTACACTGTACACACCTTGCCTGTACACCAGAGGGTGCAGCTGCTGGAGACCTAAGGGTTACCTGCAAACTGCAGGTAACCCAGTATAAAAAGGAACACACAGCTTGTTGTCCTCACTCAGGAGCTGCAAATAAAGGACTACAGGTCTACACAGTTTAAGTATCATACCCTGCCTCGTGGAGTCATGACTAAAGGTGCCTACATACGCCACAACTGGCGAAGCGAATACGAGGTCATGAACCACAAGCTCAGCATGTCGAATTTCAGCAATTTACCGATGGGGAAGATTGGGCCGCTTTTGTAGAAAGATTGGAACACTTAAGGAGACTGGCTGCACCGTGCGACTTTGGTGACCACCTAAGTGAAGCACTAAGGGACTCTAAACCGACGAGAGCAGTGCACTACATTGATACTTCTAAGGGCAGAAACGCTGCCCCGAGCCCCGCAACTCTGAGTCCACCACATGGGGAAAACCGGCTAGCCCCGTGCTGGCGCTGTGGAGGAAACCACAGGGCACACCAGTGCCGCTACAAAGACTATGCATGCAAAGAGAAAAGGCACCTTCAAAGGATGTGTAGAAAAAGCTGTACTCATCGCGTCTCTGATGAGTTGGCTGATCAACGGGCTCCGACACAGAGGAAGGTGAAGTTGCTCAACCCCTGGAAGAAGAGTATGGAACTGATACCTGTTCCACCGAAAGTTCTCTGTGGACAATGAAAGTAGGTGTCGACAGGGTCCCAGTTTCTATAGAGAGCGACACAGGGGCGAGCCAGTCTGTGATGAGTCAAGCGACCGTTGAAGAACTTTGGATGAATCCCGCCAATCGACCACAACGGCATCCAGTCCAAGCAAAGCTGCTTCCAGGGCTCCGGCAATCGACCTCGAACATGGATCCATCACTGCATCCGGAGGTTCCACTGTCCAGCTCGACTGCCCACAGCACTCTGGCAAAATCTCAGAGACCAAAGATCCACACTCAACTTTCCGGGCCGGGGCAGCACTCCAAGAGGTGAACATCGATGAAAGAAATGGATTCCCAACATCCAGGATTGAACCTGTGGAAGAAAAGAGCACCACAGCCTACCTACAGCAAGACCAGAAAATGGCTGCAGCACAACAAGCAGCAGAACCTGTAATCAAAATGGCCTCCGCCATGCCACGAGCGAACATGGAGGAGCATCATGTGACATCGAGCGGCCAATCGGATTTGAAGGCTCCTTTAAAGGAGACCGGCAACCCAAAAAATTTAAAGGTGAAGTTTCAACTATTCGAGTACACGAACTTTAAAGGTAAAGATGCAATTAAAGGCTGCAAGTATGAAAATGTATGCAATGTAACCATGAATTGTGATGCTGGTTTAACTAAGGTGACTAATGAGATGAATGCAAGTATCAGTAAGGTTATGAACAAGTTTATTATGCTTAACAATAATGATAAAGAATGTGAAATGCCTAATGTAACCATGTCTGTTAAAACCAGGACACCCAAAAGTGATGCAAATGCTAGAATGTATAATGCAGGCTCGACTATGTGTGATCAGAGCCAAGGTGTCATGTATACCGGTAGGACACTGCCAAAGGACATTGGGTCCTATAGGGACCATGCTGATGCCAATGGAATCCCCATGTGGGAGACCCCCAAGTCCAGCAGGCTACCAGACCATGTAGCCTGGACCTTTGGAACGAATGTGATGTCCCTTGCAGGACACACACAGCCAGTGGGAGCAGACCCACTACAGGGACAGTGGTCAATGGGCAGTCCAGCCACCACCAATGGCAACCTGCACCAGATCAGCCCTACAACCCCTGGCCACCAGGGCCAACACCAGGAGCATTAGGCCAATACCCTCCAGCTTCCCTGGCAAACCCTGGGATGACCTGACCCTCATCCCAATTGGTGGACAAGGTGCCCACCCAGTCTTGTGGCCCTGCCCACAACTACCCACATCACAGTGTATACACACCATCCACTGCTGTCGTGGCTAGCCCCCCGCCCCCCCCCGAGGGATTCCACAACAGTAACACCCACATGGTCTGTGTGTGAGGGAGGGGAAATGTACGAGGCTAGCCTCAAGCACAGGGGTCACACCTGGCAACCATACAACCCTCACCACAACCTCCCATAGCCCACCACTGATCACCTCCCCTGGGCATGACAATAAGGATATGAAAAATGCTTAGGGGGGCAAGTGTTGTTGTGTATGCATGCCTGTTTACTGTGTGATGTCTGTAACAATGTTATACAACACTGAATGTACCCTTACACTGTACACACCTTGCCTGAACACCAGAGGGTGCTGCTGCTGGAGACCTAAGGGTTGCCTGCACACTGCAGGTAACCCAGTATAAAAAGGAACACACAGCTTGTTGTCCTCACTCAGGAGCTGCAAATAAAGGACTACAGGTCTATACAGTTGAAGTATCATACCCTGTCTTGTGGAGTCATTACTAAAGGTGCCGACATACACTACAGTTCCATTTCCTCCTGTGATTAAGTGCTATAATATAGCTATCTGTAACCACTTCACGTGGGATACTTGGTCTTCTGGCTGTGAATAAATTTGATCTTGTTGAGCTACTCTGAATTCTCAGATCATTACATTTCTGTATATTAACTTGGGAGTATTTAAAATGTTTTATGAGAACATAAGTTTCTGTTCTTTTGTTATGTATATTGTAATTATATTCCCTCTGTTATTTGCAAAGTTCAAAGAAAATAAGTTTATAAAAATTGAATTATTAATCTATAAAAGCTTCACACTATAACTTTTTTGTTTTCTCACGGTCTCTCTGTTTTCTCTGAATATATAGTAATACAACAAACACATTTTCCAAATTAATATTGCTTCAGTTGTACTTTTCTCAGAATTTTAATCAATGACTTCCTGAATTATTTCCTTAATATTTCACTGGGGATTTCCCTCATATATTTTTCCTGGATTGTGTAATCTGACTTCATTATTTATAACTTCCTTTGAATATAATGTCACCTCTGCCCATTCTTAAATGGAATTTTGAACGATTCTTTAAAGTTGTTAATTGTATTAAACCATAAATTTGCTTGTTACTTCACATCTTCACTTTAGGAGAATAACATAAAAGAAACATGAATAGGAACTGGAATGGGGGACTTCAATTATGTGGAGAGACTAGAGAAGCTGGGATTGTTCTCCTTGGAGCAGAGAAGGTTAAGGGGAGATTTAATGCAGGGTTTCAGAAGTATGAGGGGTTTTGATAAAGTAATAGAGAAAAACTGTTTCCTGGAAAGTGGTCCAGTAACCAATGGATACAGATTTAAAATACTTGGCAAAAGAAGCAGAGAGGAAATGAGGAGAAATTATTTTACGCAATGAGTTGTTATGATCTGGAATGCATTGCCTGAAAGAGTGGTGGAACCAGATTGAATATTAACTTTCAAAAGAGAATTGGATAAAAACTTAAAAAGGAGAAATTTGCAGGGCTATGGGAAAAGAGCAGGAACAGCTCTTTTAAAAAGCAGACACAGTTACGATGAGATGAATGGCCTCTTTCTGTGCTGAATGATTCTGTGATAAATAACATAGAGCATAGAAAAATACATATAAACACACAGACATTAGCTTCTTTAAATCAGAAAAATTATGTAAGTATCAATTACAGGGTCAAAATTACTGTTATTTTAATGATTCCATCAGAATAATAGTGAGAGGAATTTGGTATAAGAGTGATAAGCATTCAGATATTTCCGACATCTGATTTATAATTTTGCTATTAAAATATTGAGGGAGATGACTTTTTAAAACTAAGTCACATGCATTATTATAACTAATTTTTTGCACTTTAGGCAATGCAAACTTTTTAAAGTGGAAAATACTGAAAATCTGAAAAAGAACATAAATGCTACAAATATACAATAGATCTGTCAGGATCCAAAAGGAGAAATACATAAGTTTCGGGTAGCGAGAACTCAATTCTTGTGCCAAACTTTAAGTTAGATAGCAGCACAACCAGTATGCAACCAGTCATACTGTCACCTGCAGAAACTTAATTCAATTTAAGTTTAGCCATTTTGTGTATCAAAGCAACAAATGGCTAGTTTGAAGGTTTAAAACAAAATTCTGGCTAATTAAACAGTTAGACACAACTTGCTTTGGAGGCAGTTCAGAGAATGTTCACTAGGTTGATTCCGAGGATGAGGGGGTTGACTTATTAGGAAAGATTGAGTAGGTTGGGCCTCTACTCATTGGAATTCAGAAGAATGAGAGGTGATCTTATCGAAATGTATAAGATTATGAGGGGGCTTGACAAGGTGGATGCAGAGAGGATGTTTCCACTGATGGGGGAGACTAGAACTACAGGGCATGATCTTAGAATAAGGGGCCGCCCATTTAAAACAGATGAGGAGAAATTTCTTCTCTCAGAGGGCTGTAAATCTGTGGAATTGGCTGCCTCAGAGAGCTGTGGAAGCTGGGACATTGAATAAATTTAAGACAGAAATAGACAGTTTCTTAAATGATAAGGGGTTATGGGGAGCGGGCAGGGAAGTGGAGCTGAGTCCATGATCAGATCAGCCATGATCTTCTTGAATGACAGAGCAGGCTCGAGGGGGCTTATAAGAACATAAGAACATAAGAAATAGGAACAGGAGTAGGCCATACAGTCCCTCGAGCCTGCTCCACCATTCAATAAGATCAATGGCCTACTCCTGTTCCTGTTGCTTATGTTCATATGTTCTTATATATGTTAACTGTCTCACTTTGTGTATAGTACATTGGATGAACTGCCCAAATCTGGTACAAATATAATAGTTTAGGAAGATAACCTACCTTGTGAAATCTATCATTCTTCCAAAGATAACACTCCTCGCACATTGTAGGGAATTGTCTGATCTGGAGAATCACGATTTTGTTAAGACATTATTGGGATGATCCCCTGGTCACATTCTGTATAAAGCAATAGCTCAATTAGTTTGCACAAAATGACAATATTTTTTACAGATCAGGAAGCCATTTGTGAGTCTCTGGACCAAGATACTGCTCAGTGTTCCTCTACACTCACCTGTATCATTAAAACACATCGACCTGTCATGTACATACAACTACAGAAACAGGCTATTTGGTCCAACCAGTCCATGTTGGCCTTTGTCTTCCACATGAGCAGTAGTCCTATCCCATGTACCCTCTCTGTTCCCATAACCCTTTATCATCTTTTCCAGCAACCACCAATCTAACCAATTCTTAACAGTTAACATGATCTCTGTTTTGATCACTAACTCTGGTAAGGCATTTCATAGCCTCACAATTTTCTGCATAAAATGTTTACCTGCTTTGTCTTAAAATCTCTTGCAATTAATTTTATATATATGCTGCTTCATTTTATACCCCTCACTCCCACGCACCCACTCAGATACTCTGACCAGAGGGATATTGTAGCGATGGTGTGGCCCGAGATAATTCCCAGTACACATAGAAACATAGAAAATAGGTGCAGGAGTAGGCCATTTGGCCCTTCGAGCCTGCACCACCATTCAATAAGATCATGGCTGATCATTCACCTCAGTACCCCTTTCCTGCTTTCTCTCCATACCCCTCGACCCCTTTAGCAGTAAGGGCCATATCTAACTCCCTCTTGAATATATCTAATGAACTGGCATCAACAACAGTCTGCTGTACGGAATTCCACAGGTTAACAACTCTCTGGGTGAAGAAGTTTCTCCTCATCTCAGTCCTAAATGGCTTAACCTTTATTCTGAGACTACTTCCCCTGTCCCCTGGTCCTGGACTTCCCCAACATTGGGAACATTCTTCCTACATCTAACCTGTCCAGTCCCGTCAGAATTTTATATGTTCCTATGATATCCCCTCTTATCCTTCTAAACTGCAGTGAATACAGGCCCAGTCGATCCAGTCTCTCCTCATATGTCAGTCCTGCCATCCCGGGAATCAGTCTGGTGAATCTTCGCTGCACTCCCTCAATAACAAGAACGTCCTTCTTCAGATTAGGAGACCAAAACTGAACACAATATTCCAGGTGAGGCCTCACTAAGGCCCTGTACAACTGCAGTAAGACCTCCCTGTTCCTATACTCAAATTCCCTAGCTATGAAGGCCAACATACCATTTGCCTTCTTCACCGCCTGCTGTACCTGCATGGTAACTTTCAATGACTGATGTACCATGACACCCAGATCTCGTTGCACCTCCCCTTTTCCTAATCTGCCGCCATTCAGATAATATTCTGCCTTCGTGTTTTTGCCACCAAAGTGGATAACCTCATATTTATCCACCTGATACTGCATCTGCCACGCGTTTGTCCACTCACCTAACCTGTCCAAGTCACCCTGCAGCCTTTTAGCGTCCTCCTCACAGCTCACACCGCCACCCAGTTTAGTGTCATCTGCAAACTTATTACACTCAATTCCCTCATCTAAATCATTAATCTATATTGTAAATAACTGGGGTCCCAGCACTGAGCCATGCAGCACCCCACTAGTCACTGCCTGCCATTTCAGAAAAGGACCCGTTTATCCCGACTCTCTGTTTCCTGTCTGCCAACCAGTTTCTCTATCCACATCAATAAATTACCCCCAATACCATGTACCTTAATCTTACCTACCAATCTCTTGTGTGAGACCTTGTCAAAAGCCTTTTGAAAGTACAAATACACCACATCCACTGGCTCTCCCTTGTCCACTCTACCAGTTACATCCTCAAAAAATTCTAGAAGATTTGTCAAGCATGATTTCCCTTTCATAAATCCATGCTGACGTGGACCGATCCCGTCACTGCTTTCCAAATGTGCTGCTATTTCATCTTTAATAATTGACTCCAACATTTTCCCCACTACTGATGTCAGGCTAACCAGTCTATAATTACCCGTTTTCTCTCCCTCCTTTTTTAATAAGTAGTGTTACATTAGCTACCCTCCAGTCCAGAGGAACCGATCCAGAGTCGATACTGTTGGAAAATGATCACCAATGCATCCACTATTTCTAGGGCTACTTCCTTAAGTACTCTGCGATGCAGACTATCAGGCCCTGGGGATTTATCGGCCTTCAATCCCATCAATTTCCCGAACACAATTTCCCGCCTAATAAGGATTTCCTTCAGTTCCTCCTTCCTACTAGACTCTCGGTCCCCTAATATTTCCGGAAGGTTATTCGTGTCTTCGTTAGTGAAGACAGAACCAAAGTATTTGTTTAACTGGTCCGCCATTTCTTTGTTCCCATTATTAATTCGCCTGAATCTGAATGCAAGGAACAATTGTACATCCCTGTCTGGCGTAAAAATACAAAAGGGAAGGTGGCTCAACCGTGGCTATCAAGGGAAATTAGGGATAGTATTAAAGCCAAGGAAGTGGCATACAAATTGGCTAGAAATAGCAATGAACCCAGGGACTGGGAGAAATTTACAACTCAGCAGAGGAGGACAAAGGTTTTGATTAGGGCAGGGAAAATAGAGCACAAGAGGAAGCTTGCAGGGAACATTAAAACAGACTGCAAAAGCTTCTATAGATATGTAAATAAAAAAAGGTTAGTAAAGATAAATGTAGGTCCCCTGCAGACAGAATCAGGGGAAGTTATAACAAGGAACAAAGAAATGGCAGACCAATTGAACAAATACTTTGGTTCGGTATTCACTAAGAAGGACACAAACAACCTTCCGGATATAAAAGGGGTCAGAGGGTCCAGTAAGAAGGAGGAACTGAGGGAAATTCTTATTAGTCGGGAAATTGTGTTGGGGAAATTGATGGGATTGAAAGCCGATAAATCCCCAGGGCCTGATGGTCTGTATTCCAGAGTACTTAAGGAGGTGGCTTTGGAAATAGCGGATGCATTGACAGTCATTTTCCAACATTCCATAACTCTGGATCAGTTCCTATGAGATAGAGGGCAGCCAATGTAACCCCACTTTTAAAAAAGGAGGGAGAGAGAAAACAGGGAATTATAGACCGGTCAGCCTGACATTGGTAGTGGGTAAAATGATGGAATCAATTATTAAGGATGTCATAGCGGCGCATTTGGAATAAGGTGACATGATAGGTCCAATTCAGCATGGATCTGTGAAAGGGAAATCATGCTTGACAAATTTTCTGGAATTTTTTGAGGATGTTTCCAGTATAGTGGACAAGGGAGAACCAGTTGATGTGGTACATTTGGACTTTCAGAAGGCTTTCGACAAGGTCCCACATGAGAGATTAATGTGCAAAGTTAAAGTACATGGGATTGGGGGTAATGTGCTGACATGGATTGAGAACTGGTTGGCAGACAGGAAGCAAAGAGGAGGAGTAAATGGGTACTTTTCAGAATGGCAGGCAGGCAGGGTACCGCAAGATTCTGTGCTGGGGCCCCAGCTGTTTACACTGTACATTAATGATTTAGACGAGGGGATTAAATGTAGTATCTCCAAATTTGCAGATGACATTAAGTTGGGTGGCAGCGTGAGCTGCGAGGAGGATGCTATGAGACTGTAAAGTGACTTGGATAGGTTAGGTGAGTGGGCATATGCATGGCAGATGAAGTATAATGTGGATAAATGTGAGGTTATCCACTTCGGTGGTAAAAACAGAGAGACAGACTATTATCTGAATGGTGACAGATTAGGAAAAGGGGAGGTGCAACGAGACCTGGGTGTCATGGTACATCAGTCATTGAAGGTTGGCATGCAGGTACAGCAGGCGGTTAAGAAAGCAAATGGCATGTTGGCCTTCATAGCTAGGGGATTTGAGTACAGGGGCAGGGAGGTGTTATTACAGTTGTACAGGGTCTTGGTGAGGCCACACCTGGAGTATTGTGTACAGTTTTGGTCTCCTAACTTGAGGAAGGACATTCTTGCTATTGAGGGAGTGCAGCGAAGGTTCACCAGACTGATTCCCAGGATGGCGGGACTGACATATCAAGAAAGACTGGATCAACAGTGCTTGTATTCACTGGAGTTCAGAAGAATGAGAAGGGATCTCATAGAAACGTTTAAAATTCTGACGGGTTTAGACAAGTTAGATGCAGGAAGAATGTCCCAATGTTGGGGAAGTCCAGAACCAGGGGTCACAGTCGAAAGATTAAGGGGTAAGCCATTTAGGACCGAGATGAGACGAAACCTCTTCACCCAGAGAGTGGTGAACCTGTGGAATTCTCTACCACAGAAAGTTGTTGAGGCCAATTCACTAAATATATTCAAAAAGGAGTTAGATATAGTCCTCACTACTAGTGGGATCAAGGGGTATGGCGAGAAAGCAGGAATGGGGTACTGAAGTTGCATGTTCAGCCATGAACTCATTAAATGGCGGTGCAGGCTCGAAGGGCCGAATGGCCTACTCCTGCACCTATTTTCTATGTTTCTATATTTCTATGTTTCATCTTTGTGATCTTTTAAATGTTTGCCATTGCCTATCCATCGTCAACCCTTTAAGTATCACAAGCCAGTCTATTCTAGCCAATTCACATCTCATACCATCAAAGTTACCTTTCCTTAAGTTCAGGACCCTCGTCTCTGAATTAACTGTGTCACTCTCCACTTAATGAATAATTCTACTCTATTGTGGTCACTCTTCCCCAAGGGGTCTCGCACAACAAGATTGTTAATTAGTCCTTTCTCATTACACATCACCCAGTCCAGGATGGCCAGCCCTCTAGTTGGTTCCTCGACATATTGGTCTAAGAAACCATCCCTAATACACTCCAGGAAATCCTCCTCCACCGCATTGCTACAAGTTTGGTTAGCCCAATCAATATGTAGATTAAAGTTGCCCATGATAACTGCTGTACCTTTATTGCATGCATCCCTAATTTCTTGTTTGATGCTGTCCTCAACCTCACGACTACTGTTTGGTGGTCTGTACACAACTCCCACTAGCGTTTTCTGCCCTTTGGTATTCCGTTAGCTCCACCCGTACCGATTCCGCCACACAAGGGAGTTAGAGGACTTGGGAGTGAGAGGTTGTGCCAGCAAAGACCGAGGAGAAGGCCTACCCATGGCTTCATACAAGCATATAAAAATTATGATAGTAAAAGTCCAGCTGGTCCGTCAATCCTCTCTCATACAGTCACTTTACAATTGAGTATCATGCTGTCCAGTGGCCCCCCCACCCCCCACCCAGCATCAACCATGTAATCACCTGGACACATTTTTAAAACTAAGGGCCAGTTCAGGGGGAAATAAATCTCAAAGTCCCCCTAAGATCTCTCAAAGGCAATCAAAGCACGTCCCAGAGGACCACAGTGACCATATATATATATATATGTAGGAGACAGATCACCCAATATCACCACCATTCCCTTTATGTACTATTAGCTTCAATCAGGAGCTCATCCTTTTGAATGTTTGCAGCAAATCTACACACTCGGCTTGAGATAGCAACTTGTTCCAAAGGTCTAACTCTGCAAAAAGAAAAACCTCCTGATTGCTAACCTACTTCTATGCTTACATAATTTATATGCCAGTTCTTGGTTTTCCCTAACCTATCTAATTCAAATAATCTATCTACATGGACATCGTCTAGCCCCTTCATTATCTTAAAGACCCCAATCATATCTCCCTGATCTAAGTTTTCTAGAGTAAGATGACACAGCTCTCTCAGCCTCATAATTAAGCTTGTTATCAATCTCTGCTGATCGTTTTCTATAACCCACCATGTGAGGGGACCAAAACTTGGCACAGTATTCCAGATGAGACCTCGCCAAAGTGTTGTATAAGGACAATATAATACTTTTATATTGGATCATTTGAGCAATACATCCCTATACTCTCTATGCTGACTCAGGATTCCTTGGTGACTGCTAGAAGGGGCATTAGAGCACAAATGATTACTGAAGCCTCATCTTCTGTTCAACACAGTCTACCTTTGTCACCACTGCCTTAACTCCTTCTCCTCCACCTTCAAATAAAAGGACCATTCCTTCAATTCAAAAGAGGCATTTGCAGCCTTTACTGTGGACAAGGACAAAGTCAGGGGCGGCAGGTGCACGGGAACACCACCATGTCTAAGTTACCCTCCAAGTTACACACCATCCTAACTTGGAAATATATCGCCGTTCCTCCATTGCCACTGGGTCAGCATCCTGGAACTCCCTACCAAGCAGCATTGTAGGAGTATCTTCACCACAAGGACTGCAGCAGTTCAAGAAGACTGCTCATTACCATCTTTTCGAGGGAATTTAGTGATAGGCAATAAATGCTGGCTTTGCCAGCAAGTAAATTATCGAACGTTATAGTATGGAAAAAGGCATGCGGCCACAATCCCTTTAATTCCACAGGCCATTATTTTTGCCTTGTGTCTCTTATGTGGTCCCTTATCAGATGCTTTTTGAAAATACATATGAACCATATCCACTGCTTTTCCTTTATCTATTAGTTTGTTTTAAATAATTCTATAAGGTTAATCATGCAAAGCCTGCCTATTAGAAATACATGCTGACTGGCCCAAATTAGCTTGTGTTGCTGTAAATGGTTAATAAATTCATTGAGTATTACAGACACGGGCCTAAATTTTCAACTCGAGTAGATTGAGGGACCCTGTCGAAGAGGCAAGACTTCCTCCCACCACAAATATGCACTTTAAATATCTCACAATTCTGTAGCCTTGGTATCATTTGCATTATTTTGGTGGGTTTCAATCTCTGCCGGAGGTGGGAACTGCAGCAAGCTTTTTTCTGCTGCCGGTTGAAAATTGCTCAAAAAATTTAATTGTTTGCTCTGGATACTAGGGATGAAGAGGTGTCCGTGGCATTCCTGCATTGATGACAAAATTTGCATATTATTATACACCTACCTATATAAGGGCAGATAAATAATTTGTTTTGTATCTCTTACAATGGGAAATCCTGGAAATGGGGTAAGGGTTTGTGGTTCGGGTAACCAGCAAACTAACAGGCATTGAATATTCCACACAAGTCACACTAGGGAACTTGAGCTATATTAATTAGCCCTATTCATTTACCTTTTTTGAAGAAAGGAATCACATTTGACACCATCCAGTTCTATTACATTATTTATGATGGTACAATTTTGAAAAATGATAGAGCCTCCACTATTTCTTCCCTAGCATCCCTCAAAACCCTTGGATGTATCATCGGGTGTTGATGATTTGCCTACCTTAAGTTTCAGTAACTTTTTTAATATCATTTCTGTTGAATAGTAACTACCACTACCTGCATCACATCCATCTCTGACAATTTTACAATTCCAATATCCAACTACTCCATGAAAACGGAGGCAAAAAGCATAATTTGTATTTCTGACGTACTTCATTCGCCACTGCCAGTTCATCTCCATCATCTTTTATTGAACTTACCCCTACCATGAATGTGCCCAAAGAAAACCTTTCATTGGTCTTTACGTGTTTTACTAATTATCTCTCAAACTCTTTCTAGACCTTTCTAATTTCCATTTTGTAGCTTTCCTGTACTTTTTATATTGTCTAAGCTTTCCTTCTATTGTATTTCCTATAAGCGCTAAATGTTTTTTTAAAGTATCAAATTTGATCATCTCTTCCGCTTCATCCCCAGACCTGGATGGAATGTATCCCAGGCTGTTAAGCGAAGCAAAAGAGGAAATAGCAGAGGCTTTGACCATCATTTTCCAATCCTCTCTGGCTTCAGGTGTGGTGCCAGAGGACTAATGTGGTACCTTTGTTTAAGAAGGGAGAAAGGGATAGACTGAGTAATTGCAGGTCAGTCAACCTAACCTCAGTAGTGGGAAAATTATTGGAAAAATCCTGAAGGATAGGATAAATCTTCATTTAGAAAGACACGGATTAACCAAGGACAGTCAGCACGGATTTGTTAAGGGAAGGTCTTATCTGACTAACTTGATTGAATTTTTTGAGGAGGTAACAAGGAGGGTCGATGAGGGTATTGTGTTTGATGTAGTGTATATGTATTTCAGCAAGGCTTTTGATAAGGTCTCACATGGCAGGCTGGTCACCAAAGTAAAAGCCCATGGGATCCAGAGCAGTGGCAAGTTGCATCTAAAATTGGCTCAAAGGCAGGAAGCAAAGGGTAATGGTTGATGGGTGTTTTTGTGACTGGAAGGCTGTTTCCAGTGGGGTTCCACAGGGCTCAGTACTAGGTCCATTGCTTTTTGTGGTATACATCAATGATCGAGACTTGAATATAGGGGTATGAGTAAGAAGTTTGCAGATGATACTAAAATTGGCTGTGTGGTTGACAATGAAGAAAGTTATAGACTGCAGGAAGATATCAATGAACTGGTCAGGTGGGCAGAACAATGGCAAATGGAATTTAATCCGGAGAAGTGTGAGGTAATGCATTTGGGGAGGGCTAACAAGGAAAGAGAATATACATTAAATAGTAGGACACACAAGTGTAGAGGAAGAAAGGGATCTTGGCATGCATGTCCACAGATCCCTGAAGATAGCAGGCCAGGTAGATAAGGTGGTTCAGAAGTATACGGAATACTTGCCTTTATTAGCAGAGGGGTCAACAACCAGGGGCCATATATTTAAAGTAATTGGTAGAAGAGTTAGAGGGGATTTAGAAACATAGAAACATAGAAAATAATTGCAGGAATAGGCCATTCGGCCCTTCGAGCCTGCACCACCATCTAATAAAATCATGGCTGATCATTCACCTCGATACCCCTTTCCTGCTTTCTCTCCATACCCCTTGATCCCTTTAACCATCAGGGCCATATCAAACTCCCTCTTGAATATATCTAATGAACTGGCATCAACAACTCTCTGTGGTAGAGAATTCCACAGGTTAACAACTCTGAGTGAAGAAGTTTCTCCTCATCTCGGTCCTAAATGGCTTACCCCTTATCCTTAGACTGTGACCCCTGATTCTGGACTTCCCCAACATCGGGAACATTCTTCCTGCATCTAACATGTCCAGCCCCGTCCAAATTTTATATGTTTCTATGGGATCGCCTCTCATTCTTCCAAACTCCAGTGAATACAGGCCCAGTCGATCCAGACTCTCCTCATATGTCAGTCCCGCCATCCCGGGAATCAGTCTGATGGACTGCATCCCAGAGTACTTAAGGAGGTGGCCTTGGAAATAGCGGATGCATTGACAGTCATTTTCCAACATTCCATAGACTCTGGATTAGTTCCTATGGAGTGCAGGGTAGCCAATTTAACCCCACTTTTTAAAAAAGGAGTGAGAAAGAAAACACGGAATTATAGACCGGTCAGCCTGACATCGGTAGTGGGTAAAATGATGGAATCAATTATTAAGGATGTCATAGCAGCGCATTTGGGAAGAGGTGACATGATAGGTCCAAGTCAGCATGCATTTGTGAAAGGGAAATCATGCTTGACAAATCTTCTGGAATTTTTTGAGGATGTTTCCAGTAGAGTGGACAAGGGAGAACCAGTTGATGTGGTATATTTGGACTTTCAGAAGGCTTTCGACAAGGTCCCACACAAGAGATTAATGTGCACAGTTAAAGCACATGGGATTGGGGGTAGTGTGCTGACTTGGATTGAGAACTGGTTGGCAGACAGGAAGCAAAGAGTAGGAGTAAATGGGTACTTTTCAGAATGGCAGGTAGTGACTAATGGGGTACCGCAAGGTTCTGTGCTGGGGCCCCAGCTGTTTACATTGTACATTAATGATTTAGACGAGGGGATTAAATGTAGTATCTCCAAATTTGCGGATGACATTAAATTGGGTGGCAGTGTGAGCTGCGCGGAGGATGCTATGAGGCTGCAGAGTGGCTTAGATAGGTTAGGTGAGTGGGCAAATGCATGGCAGATGAAGTATAATGTGGATAAATGTGAGGTTATCCACTTTGCTGGTAAAAACAGAGAGACAGACTATTATCTGAATGGTGACAGATTAGGAAAAGGGGAGTTGCAACGAGACCTGGGTGTCATGTTGCATCAGTCATTGAAGGTTGGCATGCAGGTACAGCAGGCGGTTAAGAAAGCAAATGGCATGTTGGCCTTCATAACGAGGGGATTTGAGTACAGGGGCAGGGAGGTGTTACTACAGTTGTACAGGGCCTTGGTAAGGCCACACCTGGGGTATTTGTACAGTTTTGGTCTCCTAACTTGAGGAAGGACATTCTTGCTATTGAGGGAGTGCAGCGAAGGTTCACCAGACTGATTCCCGGGATGGCGGGACTGACATATCAAGAAAGACTGGATCAACTGGGCTTGTATTCACTGAAGTTCAGAAGAATGAGAAGGGATCTCATAGAAACGTTTAAAATTCTGATGGGTTTAGACAGGTTAGATGCAGGAAGAATGTTCCCAATGTTGGGGAAGTCCAGAACACAGTCTAAGGATAAGGGGTAAGCCATTTAGGACCGAGATGAGGAGAAACTTCTTCACCCAGAGAGTGGTGAACCTGTACCACAGAAAGTTGTTGAGGCCAATTCACTAAAATATATTCAAAAAGGAGTTAGATGTAGTCCTTACTACTAGGGGGATCAAGGGGTATGGCAAGAAAGCAGGGATGGGGTACTGAGTTTGCATGTTCAGCCATGAACTCATTGAATGGCGGTGCAGGCTCGAAGGGCCGAATGCCCTACTCCTGCGCCTATTTTCTATGTTTATATGTTTCTACTTGAGGGGAAATTTCTTCATGCAGAGTGTTGTGGGGATTTGGAACTCTCTGCCTGAAAAGGTAGTAGTGACAGAAACCCTCACCATATTTAAAAAGTACTTGGATGTGCACTTGAAGTGCTGTAACCTACAGGGCTACAGACCTAGAGCTGGAAAGTGGGATTAGGCTGGATAGCCTTGTGTTGGCCGGCACGAACACCATGGGCCGAAATGGCCTCCTTCTGTGCTGTAAACTTCTATGATTCCATGAAGCCCCCTTCGATACATTCCCCTTTTTCCTTACTGGAATGTACTTAATGTGTACCTTTGCATTTCCCGTTCACGTATTGTCCATTGTTGAACTTTGCCTTTATTTATCAATTTTACCTTTCCTTTAATTTTGGAAAGTATGCTTTTATCCCCCATCAATCTAATTTTTTTCATGAAAAGTTTAGTTGTCCTTGACCTTTTCTCATTTGTGTTTCTATTTATGCACTGAACTAAATTGTATACTGATCACTGCTTCTCAAATAATCCCCTATTTTTCGGCCACTACTTCATTGCTCAAACCTTGGTCAAGTACTGCCTTTCTTCCTTATTGGAGTAATAACATATTAACTGAGAAAACAGTCCTGAACATTGCCAAAAAAAAGTTCCCTTTCTCACCACAAACATCTTCTCTAACCCAGTCTATTTTTGGATAATTAAAATCCCCTAAATTATAGCTGTGGTATTAATGCAAAAATTATTTAATTTGATTTACAAATGTCATCCCTGAATTCTTTTCCACTGTTTGGTGGAACTCCCCCCTCGTGTGACCAATCCCTGGTATTCTCCAGATTAACCTAAAAGGATTCTTCTTGGATGATTACTAAATACAAGATTTTGTTAAAATTACACATTTTGAAATAAGTTTTTTTTTACTTTTCCTTTGTACACTGTTCAAAACAATCTTATCCTTTGAGAACAATTTGAATAGATGTGAGTGCGCCAGAAAAGTTGGTATAATTTAAACAAGAGGTTGTGTGAGTCATGTCTACTTCTGAGACGTAGTTCTGCTTGCAGATAATGTTAGGAAAAGCAGCAACTATTTAACTGTTAATCTGTCTGAGAACTGTAAAATTGATCAGCAAAGCGCATTTTTCTCAAGTTGACGACAAAGACATGCTTTGCCAGGAACAATGCCGCACAGGAGCCTTAGGATGGCTGGAATCTCCATGTATGTGCAAACAGGTTAATCAATAATCAGCTTAAGTTGCACTTGAAAACTTTGTTATTTTAGTTTTTGGGATCATTATTAAGGTCAGCATCTAAAACTATGGAGGATATTTATTAGTATGCATTCACAAAAATATTATTCAATATTTTTTGAATATTTATTTATTTGCAATTTAAAAAAAAGAAAATTATTTATTCGTTCATGGGATGTGGGTGTCGCTGACAAGGTCAACATTTATTGCTCATCCCTAATTGTTCTCGAAGGTGGTTGTGAGCCGCCTTCTTGAACTGCTGCAATCCATGTGGTGAAGGTACTCCCACAGTGCTGTTAGATAGGGAGATCTGGGGTTTTGACCCAGCAACGATGAAGGAACGGCAATATATTTCCAAGTCAGGATGGTGTGCGACTTGGAGGGGAATTTGTAGATGGTGGTGTTCCCATGTGCCTGCTGCCATTGTCCTTCTGGAGGTCATGGGTTTGGGACTTTTTCGAGACTTTTCAAAAATCAATAAACTATTTTTAGTGTAAATAAAACTATATACAGATGTGACGTCCGAAATCCGGAAACCTTAGGACTGAGGCCATTCCGGATTCCGGGTATTTCCAAATTTCGGAACGTCTTTGCCTGGGCCAAGGAAGTTAGGTAGGCAGGGGGGGGTGGGGGGGTGTCAGTTGGGCCGCCGGAGGTCAGGGGGGTCGGTCGGGCTGCTGGAGTTCTGGGGGTCGGTCGGGCGGGGGAGGTCGGTCGGGCCGAGGCCAGGGGAGGTCGGGCAGCCAGAGGTTGGGCCGAGGCCAGGGCAGGTTGGGCAGCCAGAGGTCGGTCGGGCCGAGGTGAGGTTGGGCCAAGGCTGAGTGAGGTGAAGCTGGGCGGGCCGGGCGGGCCGAGGAGGGGGGAGGCTGGGCGGCCAGAGGTCGGGCTGAGGCAAGGTCGTGCGGCTGGAGGTTGGGCCAAGGCCAAGGGAGGTCGGGCCGAGGCGGGGGAGTCCGAATTTCGGAACATTTTCCGGTTTCCAGATGATAATGTCACGGATCAGCCCAGTCTCTGGATTCTGGAACATTCCGGATTCTAGAACTCTGGATTTTGGACGTCTGTGGACGTTTTGCAATTAACTACTGTGTATAGATTTTAAATAAGCAATTGCTAAATTCAGAAAGTGTGATACACATAGTTGATTCACTGACCTCAAAATGTCAAATGTACACATAAAAATAAATGAGGAAAAATGTTTGCATCAACTAGTTTTAAATCTGAAATGGAAAAACCAAAAAGCCCAAATTAAAATGCAACTGTCCAAAAAACTAAATGTAGTAGTTAGTTTAAATATTGTAAACGGTTCTCTCTCCTCGTACTGCCCCCTCACTTTCAAATCAACTGGCATCACCCTGCTCCTTTTAAAAAAAAACCTTACCCTTGACCTCCTCTTTGCAAACTACTGAACCATCTTCAACCTTCCTTTCCTCTCCCAAGTCCTATTGTTGCACCCCCCCCCCACCGCACCCCCACCAGCCCCACAATTCTGTGTCCATCTTTCCCGCAACTCCATATTTGAACCTCTCCAATCAAGTTTCTGCCCCTGACACAGCACTGAAACAGCCCTAATGAAAGTCATAAATGACATCCTATCTGACATCATGGTACACTATCCCTTTTCATCCTTCTTGTACTATCTGCAGTCTTTAACACGGCTCACTACATCACCCTTCTCGATATTGTCTCCTCCATTATCCAGCTGAGTGTGACTGCCCTCACCTGTTTCCACTCTTGTCTATCCAGTTGTAGCCAGATAATCTCCTGTAATGGCTTCTCTTGTCCCTATAACGCTATCTCTGAAGTCCCCCAAGGATCAATCCTTGACCCCCCCTCCGATTTCTCAACTACATGCCTCCCCTGCAAAGTCAAGTTCCACATGTATGCTGACGATACCCAGCTCACCCACCTCTCTCAACCCCTTCCCTGCCTCTGTATTGTCAGACTGCTTGTCCGACAGCTAGTCCTGGATGAGCCAAAATATCCTCCAATTAAACAATGGGAAGACAGAAGCCATTGTCTTCAAACCCCACAACAAACTCCATTTCCTAGCAACCAATTCCATCCCACCCACTGGCCATTATCTCAGGCTGAACCAGACTGTTCACAACTTTGGCATCCTATTTAACCCTGAGCTGAGCTTCTGACCTTATATCCTCTTCTTCATCAAGACCGCCTACTTTTGCCTCCGTAATATCATCCATCTCTACTCCTGCCTCAGTCCATCTGCTGCTGAAACCCTCATCCATGCATTTGTTATTGCCAGACTTGAGTATTCCAAAGCTCTCCTGACTGGATTCCCACCTTCCATCCTCCATAAATTTAAGTTCATCCAAAACTCTGCTTCCTAACTCGCATCAAGTCCCATTCAGTCATCACCCTGTCCTTGCTGACTTACGTTGAACTGCCTCGAGTTTAAAAATCTCATCCTTGTATTCAAATCCCTTTATAGCCTCACCCCTCCTTATCTCTGCAACCCCTCCAGCTGTACAAACCCCTAAGAACTCTGAATTCCTCCTACTCTGCCTCTAGTCCATCCCGCACTTCCTTCACTCCACCAGTGGCGGCCATAGCTTCAGCTGTCTAGGCTTTAAGCTCTGGAAATCTTAACCTAAACCTCTCCACCTCTCTCTACTCGAAGACTGTCCATAAAACTTACTTCTTTGACTAAGCTTTTGGTCACCTATCCTAGTGTCTCTTTCTTCGTCTTAGTGTTAATTTTTTATGATTAAACTGCTGTGACGTGCCTTGGGACATTTTACTCTGTTAAAGGAGCTAGATAAATTAAAGTTGTTGTTGTAGTGATACATTCTGTGCGAAAGCTGATAGATGAGCGTTCAAGAATGATATTGCCAGACCTAATTATGGGCAGGTGGAAGGTGGGAGTCCAGTCAGGAGAGCTTTGGAATATTCAAGTCTGACTCAAATCAATTTTGCTGTGTATTGTGTTTCACTGAGAAATGCAGAACTGTGAACAATTATTACTGTATTTTGATTTCAGCATCTAACATATGGAATATATAGGTAATTTTCCAATGTTGTGCTCCTGCTGCAGAGCAGATATTTTTGCTTCAACTGATATTGAAATATTGAATGCAGAGGACAGTGAACCTGTTTGGAAAGCTTCATTATTTTTTTGACATTCATATATGTATCTATATAGCGATATACAGAGACAGAAAATGCAGACAGCATCTGTGGAGAGAGAAAACAGAGATAACGTTTCAGGTCGATGACTTTTCGTCAGAACCGGAAAAAGTTAGCGATGTAACAGATTTTAAGCAAGTGCAGGGGCAAGGAAAGCAGGGCGGGGAGGAAAGAACAAACGGGGAAGGTCTGTGATAGGATGGAATCTCTCCTGCCTTCCACCCTATCACAGACCTTCCCTTTTGTTCTTTCCTCCCCTCCCACTTTTCTCTACCCCTGCATTTAAATCCGTTACATCTCTAACTATTTCCAGTTCCGACAAAAGGTCATTGACCTGAAACGTTATTTTTGTTTCACTCTCCACAGATGCTGCCTGACCTGCTGAGTATTTCCAACATTTTCTGATTTTATTTCTGATTTCCAACATTTGCAGTATTTTGCTTTTGTATATATATGTATGTATGTATGTATGATAGCAGAGTGAATGAAGAAACTTTATATGTCATTTTAGCATGTCCTCGGGATGTCCCAAAGTACTTCATATTCAATTAATTTACTATTGAAGTGTAGTCACTATTTTTATGTAAACATGGAAGCCAATTTGCATAAAACTGTCACTGCAAGTGACGAACAAGGTCACCACAGCCCTAGACCTTTATCCCTCAGGTTCATTCCAATCTACCAAAGGAGAGATTGGCAATATCAGTCAAGCCACAGGGATTGAAAACCTGGCAGCTGAATGAAATGACTCTGCAGTCCAGGACATTATGATCCATTTGGGTCCTGCGCACAACCTATGCCCTTCATGACCCACAAGAGGTTCCACACCATCAATTTCCAGGTGGTCAATGACAGCAACACAAGATCTTACTGGTCTATGCCCACTTCAGTGGTCGTCATGCTTTCAGCATATTGCACAACTTTACAGTCTAGGGAGGCCTAATTGGCTGAGGAGGCTCACACGCAGTGAAGGGCAGAGCAAGACATTGACAATCAGCCAGAAGGTATTGCTGCTGAAAAAACCATTGCAGGCAGTAAAAGTCTAATCTCACAAGTGCTAATCTTGTGCTCTTCTCTGGTGCTTTTCCAGACAGGTGTTAGATGACTGGCTACTGGATGGCACTGGGAGCCTCTTTTGATTAGCTATGCTTACAACTGAAGTGGCTGGCTGGTCCTGCCAGCTTCTGGCACAGATCTGTCATTTAAGAGTTGGGGTGGTGCTGGATGAGCCATTTAAGCCATCATCCTGAGAGTCAGCAGCCTCATCCATGTCTACTTTAACTATGCCCTGATTGTGGGTTTCTCACTGAGAAAGTCCATTGACTTGCATGAGGGAAACCTCCTGGTCAATGATGAGGACTATGAGCCCTGCATAATAAATCTCTCTCTCCAATTTCCCAGCACATTCAAGCTGGGCAGTAAATCATCTCACAGATTGAAGCTCAAATCCTCCATAGCAAGAATCTCTGCATTCCTGAGAGATGCTCCAACTTCTGCCACTGACACTCTGCTGCAGATGGTCCTAGAGTTGCCACACACTGCATGCTAGGTTACAGTTATGTTAAGGAGTCCTGCACAACTGGATAGTGGACACCTTCACAGCCACCATTAGGCCATGCAGGGATTTGGTGCACTATAATAACAATAAGACTGTAGGGTTGGCACTCAAATAGCAACATTAGCCGACATGCAGCCTGAATCCCTGTGCTCTATACCTGAAGAAGGACACAAGCTGACTCTCCAAGCACCAGGTCCCTGGTCCTCTTCTGCCACTGATCTGTTCCTGCACATTCATGCAGTGTATACTTCTCAAACTGTCTGACAAAATCTCCTGATGGATATACTTGTGCTGGTGTTTGCTTTGAAAGGAGTGAGTGAAGTTGGTGCTGTGAGATACTGTCTTGTGCACCACTGGGATCTGTGGTTGGTTCTTGGGAATCACCTACAGAAATAAAAGAAGAATATATTTTACAATGTTGTAACCCAAGGATCCACTATACATTTCAGGTTGTTTGTGAACTTGCAAGTTGTTTTGTCAGGTTGATTTCTGGGCTCACCTTTCCTAATGGTAATGTGAATACAATTCCAGTTTGATGCGGCAGTAAGAAATTGTACACTGTTGCAGTGTGGGCATGCTTCAAAAGAGCTGTTTTGTGAGGGCTCAGCATGCAGCCTCAGTTATGGTTTAACAGGGTGAGAGGAACTCTTTGTTGGATGTATAATTTGCCCATCTAATTGATAGTGATATTTTGGCTCGCCTTTCCTTGGCAAACTACTTGAGGCTTTTGGTTTCTTTTTGTCTCCTCTGCAGTCATGTCCTTTAGACACAAGATTTATGGTGCCCACCACCTCCTGCCAAGCACACTGTATACCTCTGTGGGGTGGGTGCCTTGGGATCCCAAATAGGCTAACCCTCCTTTGCACCTTTAAACAGCAGTTGTACTGGTTAAGAACTACAACTGAGTGCTATTTTCTACTCTAACTGGCAGTCTAAATCCACCCCAGAATTTCATTGTGCACACATAATCCGGTTGACCTCCGGGAAATCCCACAAGGTCGGACCAGTGAGCTATCGGCAAGTGCTATGCTTTAGTGCTGGCACCAGAAAATCGGGTCCATCAACCTTAGGTTCCATTAACCCTTTTAATACCATTTATTTTTTTAACATTGTTATTGATTAGTTGCTGTTCCATATCCTATGCAGTTATTCCTGCAGTCCTTCATTCATCTTCGTCTTCCTCTGCAAATACAAGGACAAAATACTTGCCGACATAGGCCACAATTCAGTTCAGGTGGTGCCTATTCTTTCTATACAGTCAACTCCTGTCCCTAAAGTCATCCTATGTCAGTTGTCTAATTCTCAGTTCCTTAATTGTTTAAAAAATGAATTCAAAAATAAAGAATTACAAATTTTTCACATTGAGTTTTAGTCAGTTATGCAATCTTGGTATTCTATTAATATTTAAAAATGACTCGAGCTTTGCCTTTTTAGTCTGTGGTGTTATCAGAACCACTGAAATGAATTGCTTCTTTATAACTCACTGTCAGGTATCTATACACCTTAAATTTCTGTACAATGTTTCAGCAGTGTAAGAGTTACTAAATCACAAGGAAAGATTCAATAACTTGATATATTGATCGTACATTTACAGGGTTGTACGGTGCAGTTCACCTGTTCCTGTTAACCAACCTAGTTAATATCCCTAGTAGCAAAAAATACCTCTGAAAGCATGAGCTGAGCCTCATTCTTCTCAATGACTTTACTTGATCTTTGCCATTTGTCTTTATTGTATATTAACATAGTAGGCTTTAGATTTTTACCTACTGCTATGTTAACTTTTCTGGCCTTAAGCTATAAGTTAATCGTAGACCTGTGAAGAGACAGAAATAAGAGCCCCAATTTTCACAGACTCTGCCTGCTGGTAACATTGTGTTAGCACCCTAAAAATTACAGGCCTGAATATGCTACCCTGCTTCCACTACCGATAAACCTGCCGCCATTTTCATTGGGGCCTTCACATGGGTAGCCCAGGTGTCTGCCAAGTGTAATTTGCCAATCGGGGTCCTTAGATGGTTATAGAGTCCTAATGTATTTTGAGGTATCAATTAGTGGAGTGTGCACCTCACATGCTCCATCCATTGGTGCTGGCTGTCAAGCAGCCTGACCAACATACCTTAATGGGACTGCTGCAGGCCATTCCCAAAACAGGTAGGTCTTCGTTTCTTCAAAAGATTTTTGCATGAATGCTCCTCCTGGCCTCACAAAAAGCAAGTAGTCTGCTGATGGCTCATGCATGCCTCCCTCCCCCGCACCCCCGCCTCCCCCCATGATTGTCCGCCCTTTAACATTGAATTGGCTCTGAAGAGGAGCCAGCAGATATCTCAACCCTCCCCCCGCTGTGACCGCCACTGCCCAATGTCCAGCAAAAGCCCATGATATCACAAAACTACAATTTACACCTAACAGAAAAGGGATTTTTTAAAATCAGGTTTGTTAGAATTAGTGGTGGTGTGAGGGGGAGAATGGAGAGACTCAGCAAGTAGATAGAAAGCAAATGATAGTAATGAGCTGATCTGGAAAACGTTCACTGGTACTGTGTCCAAATTAGATTGCATGTTATCAGCTGCAATTAGAAAACTGTTTCCTCCTAAGATTTGTGTATGCAATTAATGAACAAATCTCAATATAAAACTGAAGTGTAATGGGAAAGACACGGGATGCAAAGTTTTTTGCTTATGCTACTTGCATAAAAAGGTTTCCTTTTCCTTTTATTTAAAATCCTGTTTTCATGGTGGTAGAAATGAAAATCCTGTACTGCTGAAATTGCTCAGACTTTTGTTTTTGAACAGTCAAAATGCTAATTACTAATGTAAAAGAGGCATCCCTAAATCATTTGCCACTGCGGTTTATAAAATCCTTCTGCTAAAAAATTTCCAAACTTCAACAAATATATATTCTTTCTGAATTAAAGTCAGTGACACTAAGCATTTGACATGTTTTTTCTAAGTACAGTATCCCGATATGTTAATTTCCCTCAATGGGATATGAGAATACGAGAAAACCTTTTTCCAGAGGTTTCTCGCCAGCACAATTTGAAAGCTTTTATTGTTAAATTAGAGGCAGAGATTCACACTTGTCCGAATAACCATAGCGTTTTTCCTAAATCACCTGTTACTGTTTACATTTGAAATTGAAGCATGGGAATATAGAATGTACTTATTTTAAATTCTAGAGTTAGCAAAACTACTTTGTAATTCAAAAATGAATACTTGCTCCAATAAAAAGATAGAATTTTAATACGTAATTTTTTGCAGATTGGGTCAACACCACAAAATATCAATTTCAATACTTTTAATTGATAATATATAGTTTTGTGGCCTGTATATTACATAAATTTAATTCTGCATCTAAAATAATTTGAAATGTGCTCAAAGAGAATAGAAGATCTAATCTTATTAATCATTTGAGTTCTAAACCATTTGCTGCCCATTTAAAACTGAGATGAGGAGGAATTTCTTCTTTGAGGGTTGTAAATCTGTGGAATTCGTTGCCTCAGAGAGCTGTGGAAGCTGGGTCATTGAATACATTTAAGACAGAAATAAACAATTTCTTAACTGATAAGGGAATAAGGGGTTATGGGGAGTGGGCAGGGAAGTGGACCTGAGTCCATGATCGGATCAGCCATGGATCGTATTAAATGGCGGAGCAGGCTCAAGGGGCCATTTGGCTTACTCCTGCTCCTATTTCTTATGTCACCATTTTGTTTTCTCTCCATTCATTTGAAGATCAAATTGTGCTGTTTTTTCACCCTGGTTAATAACTTCTGTCCATCTTCTACTGTGTTACTGCAGAGAGGAATGTCATCTGCAAAATCAAATTCTATGATCTTTCTTGCTGGGCACCTTTGATCTTTTTCATCTGAATGGTAAAACCATATTTGCTTTCATTGTAGTCTGCTGCATTCCTCATTACATAGTGTTTCATGATGATAAATAAAAAGAATGCCAGTGTATTTTCTTGAGGAATTTCTGCTTATACAGAACTGGATTTTTTTTCTCACTGCTTCTGCAGTTGAGACCACTGACAAATTTTCACTCTCGTCCACCCATACAAAAAGGGCTGGACTTTGATATTACGAGTGAGAAGTCCCTAGCTATGTTGGAGCCAGAACAACATGAAGAGAACATTAGGATGTCTGTCACTCAGGGGCTCCTCAGCTGCAATGGATATCTGAGCACATCTCATCACTGAAATCTTTTCTTCAGTGTAACATAGTCTACCTTTGACACCAGAGCCTTATCTCCTTCTCCCCCATTTTCAAATAAAGGAACATATTCTCAATCCACTAGCCATCCCATAACATGACAAGGTATGAGCCCTCATGCATGCCAATAATAATCACCTGAGTGAATAACTTGGCACCAAATAAATTTTCTGTATGACTAACTTTTATGAATAACAAAGCTCAATGTGATTGTACATTCTATTATATTACAATATAGTTCAAAGTGAACAGGAGCTAACCTACTTTTTCTATCACTCTGGTGATTCTGGGTACTTACATGAGCCTCCCTTTCACGTATTCAAGTGCTTCGCCAGGTACAATCTAAGAGCCAGTAACATGAGAGGTACTTGGCTGCTTGTACTGTACAGAAGAGCCGAGGTTGGCCCTCTTCTTGTGGCAGTGTTCTCCTGGCAGAGGGCTGCTGTAAGCTGCATTTCTGCAGCCTGTTCCTAGACAGTCCTCCAATGGTCTACTGGTGTGGTGCTCTGAGGGGTAAGGTTGGAGGCCTGATATATGCTGCTGTCCTAAGAGATGGCAGTATCTGGCAGGTGAACATCTATTGTCATTCCACTGGGCCTTGGATCTGAGTCCCAACTAATCAGCAGGATCGCTGGTCTAATCACAGCAGCATGCTTCATGACAGCCATAGTCTGGATATTATGGGTATGCAGGGTGTTATCTACTCTCTCCCCTCATCATCATACCGTATATACTCGCGTATCATGCGACTTTTGAAGACCTAAATTGTAACCTAAATTTGGGGGGTCGCATGATACGTGAGATACAAAATTTGCGGGTGTGAAGTGCTGGCCAAGATTAGGCTGTTAGGCTGTTAAGCAGACCGTATCCACGCTGAATCTCGGCATGCTCCAACAATCCTCTATGTAAAGACATTTCTCTTGGTTTCTCCTCTCACTCTCCATGATGGTTGTAAATCGAATATCCCTGGTTGATATTAGTTCCTCGATACTCATGACCAAATCATTAGTTTATGTGGAAAACAGGCCAAGTTCCTGCAGCACACCACTAACTACATCCTCCCAATGCAAAAAAAAATCCATTTGACTCCTGCTGAAATTCTTCTCTTCAGGGGGAGAGAGAGTCGCGGAGGTCGGGGGGGGAGAGAGAGTCGCGGAGGTCGGGGGGGGAGAGAGAGTCGCGGAGGTCGTGGGGGAGAGAGAGTCGCGGAGGTCGGGGGGGGGAGAGAGAGTCGCGGAGGTCGGGGGGGGAGAGAGAGTCGCGGAGGTCGGGGGGGGAGAGAGAGTCGCGGAGGTCGTGGGGGAGAGAGAGTCGCGGAGGTCGGGGGGGAGAGAGAGTCGCGGAGGTCGGGGGGAGAGAGAGTCGCGGAGGTCGGGGGGGGGGAGAGAGTCGCGGAGGTCGGGGGGGGGGAAGAGAGAGTCGCGGAGGTCGGGGGGGGGAGAGAGTCGCGGAGGTCGGGGGGGGAGAGAGTCGCGGAGGTCGGGGGGGGAGAGAGAGTCGCGGAGGTCGGGGGGGGGAGAGAGAGTCGCGGAGGTCGGGGGGGAGAGAGTCGCGGAGGTCGGGGGGGAGAGAGTCGCGGAGGTCGGGGGGGGGAGAGAGAGTCGCGGAGGTCGGGGGGGGGAGAGAGTCGCGGAGGTCGGGGGGGGGAGAGAGAGTTGCGGAGGTCGGGGGGGAGAGAGAATCGCGGAGGTCGGGGGGGGAGAGAGAGTCGCGGAGGTCGGGGGGGGAGAGAGAGTTGCGGAGGTCGGGGGGGAGAGAGAGTCGCGGAGGTCGGGGGGGGAGAGTACGGAGAGAGAGCACGGAGAGCACTGAGAGAGAGCAGAATCCACTCGATGTTTCATGTTAAGGTCTGTATTCAATCTCAAAAAAGTGACTCGCATGATACATGAGATATATGGTAAAATCATGTTTTGGGGACGAAAATTTAGGGGTCACATGATACGCGAGATCGCAGGATACGCGAGTATATACGGTAAGTAGTCCCTCGAATTGAGGATGAGCCATCAGCGTTGTAGCTTCTGTGGAGGTGGACACACAAATTGGGTTCTTCTTGAGCAGGAAGGAACCGACTGCAGGCTCCAATGAAGCAGCCATATGCTCCATCGATGTCTGCAACGAAGATCAAGCTTCTGTGATGTTGCCACAAGTGAGAGCTGTGGACTCAATGGTCACACCCGTCATTTGCTGCGTATCCTTGGGACTGACATCAGAACCTGCATGTTCATGTGATGTTCCTCGAATGTTTGTTTCAGTCAAATACACGTGTTCTGGGTTCCACAACGCTAAAGCCTTAGGAAGCCTTCTCCTCAGCCTCCACTGAAAAGATGGCACAAACTCACCCACTTATCACCCACCTGATTCTCATGCTCTGTGAATCATCTGCTACCACATTCCTCACTAACACTATCAAATTCTGCCTTGGGTGAAAATATCTGAGCCAGTGCCTGGGAGCAAAGAAACTAGTGATGCAGGGGCTGAATTGGAGTGGTCCGGGCCAGAACAACATGGGGAAGGAACTCCCTGCAGGAACTCGTAGATAAGCTTGAATCCAACTTCATCTTCTTCATCTCTCCATCTTTCTCCTCATCATACTTTACAAGGAAGTATTAGGTCTCTGTTACTCCTCCTGTGTCTCCCATTGCTCTGGTGGATCTACAGGAAAGGAGCATAGAAGCTAATAATGGGTGAGTATTACCCATCAAGGAGACAGAGAAGGGGGTGGAGGTTTGTATGGTACTTCACAGGGATGCCCAGGGTAATAATGTAGGTGTTTGGTCATTAATCTGGTTGCAGAAATGTGCTCCTGACTTCACCATTTCCAATGGCGAGAAGAATGCCTCTCCAAGAGTGCCTTCTTCTCATCGGGCGTGTGTTGTATAAAGTGGTGGATGCTTCTCCCACAGTGGCCAACCTCTCATGGCCATTGCCCATCAAGTTATACTGCAACAACATTGTTAAATAGAGGAAAGCTAGCAGTTAGGTGTATACCAAGTGAGAGGTTTGAAGTAACAGATGTGGAGGTATCTGCCTGTTAAAATGGAGGAACGAGTTTTAGGGTTATACATGTAAGTAATTGCTGTTAGGGGACATGGGTAGCCATTGTTTAAGATCCCAAGTTCATACCACCCTTAATTAATACATCGTAAAGGGTTAGCTGTACAAGTATTCGTTTTCTTTCTTGGCTATCCTGAGTACCAGCCCACTGTAACCTGTAAAAGAGAGTGGCCAGTGTCTGCCCTGGCGATATGATTGAACTTCTTGCAGCACTTGCCCGCAGTCCTGCAGGTAAGAGACTGGCAGTGGCACAAGTGAGATTTCTGGTGGGTTTGCTGCCACGGACACTAGAAATTCCTGTTTCCCAATGTCAATTTCCTCAAGGAGGGCTTGTCGGTCAGTCTGTAAAATTGTGGCCTGAGTGGTATGCTCCATTGCCTTGTTTGGCTGTGTGCACCAGCGGATCCTGTAGCAGATATTCTTGAAAAGTGACAGGAAAAGATTGATGAGCATACAGTGAAGTTAGCTGACTGCAAGAACTGTTCCTTACTTAGCTACTTGTACCCCAGTGTGCTGCTGCAGTTTCCAGCCAGAACTGTCTTTTTAAGACAACACACTAATTTCCAATACTCAAGCAGATTGTACCCATTTTATACAGGGTTTACAAACCCAGGAAAGTTGTATAAGTACTACTCCAGGCCACCGGTGGTGCAAATCTTTTTTCATATCCATAAAAGCTTGCAACTGACTAAAATTCTAGGTCAATAAATATATATGTGAAGATAATTTTGAATGTACCATGATCAATAAATTTGTCCATGTACTACTTTGAGAATCAGTGCTGAACGAGCCTTTCTTTTCAAACGAATTAAAGTCCTAATGAAATGCAAGATTTTATGAATAAAGTATATTTTGAAATAAAAAAAAGTTTAGAATTACATAATATTTCTCCGTTCAATTAATTTAATCTAATAGCACTAATCCTAATTAAGATAAAATTTCACCCAACTACTGACGATTCATTAATTATATTATTTGTAGTTTTGCACGTGTGATGTCCAAATCACATACAAATTAGATAATATTTTCTGCACCAAGTTATCCATTTTGAAAGGTGTGTTCAGTCAAGAACTGTTGCAGAGAATTCCTTGCAATTAAAGGAGCCATCAACCTAAACCTCTCTTCCCTCTGCCCTCCTATCAAAACCATGTTCAAATTCAAATATTAATATTCATGTGCAAAAAGGTTTAGATACATTGTTGGACTATCATGCTTTTGAAATACGAGTCCATCTTCCTTTTATTTGTTTTATATTGTGAGTTTTAAGCATCCTAATGAATTAAAAGAAAGAGTTGCATTTATATAGCCCCTTTCACGACCACTGAACATCTCAAAGCACTTTACAACCAATGAAGTACTTTCGAAGTGTAGTCACAGTTTGTAATGTGGGAAATGTGGCATCTAATTTGCACACAGCAAGTTCCCACCAACAGCAATGTGATAATGATCAGATAATCTGTTCAGGTGATGTTGGTTGAGGGATAAATATTGAGCAGGACACTGGGGATAACTCCCCTGATCTTCTTATAAATAGTGCCATGGGATCTTTTATATCAATTTGAGAGAGCAGATGGGGCCTTGGTTTAACATCTCATCCAAAAGACAGCACCTCCGACAGTACAGCACTCCGACAACACTGCACTGGAGTATCAGCTTAGATTTATGTGCTCAAGTCCTTGGAGTGGGACTTGAACCCACAACCTTCAATCAGAGGTGAGAGTGTTACCCTCTGAGCCACAGATGATGCAGCTAACCGTGGAAAAGAGATCATTTTCTTATTTCAGTCACCCATTATTTGCATCAAGCAATCCCAGATCAGATCCAATACAGTTGGATGCAGAATAAATCACCCTCTAGTCTGCCCTCACAACATGCCTCAGCTGCAGCTTCAGAAGAGCACCCCTATTGCATCAGTTTGACATTTTCCATTTCCCACACCTGTAGCCTTTGAGTAAGATTGTTTATTTAGTGCCAGATTCGGGATCAGATTTGTGCTGTGAGCACACTAGGAAATGGTTCAACACTACACAAGATCATTTCATATTGGACTCTACGAAGAAGAGCAGGGGAGTTATCCCCGGTGTCTTGGTCAATATTTATCCCTCAATCAACGTAACAAAAAAACAGATTATCTGGTCATTATCACAGTGCTGTTTGTGGGAGCTTACTGTGCACAAATTGGCTGCCGCGTTTCTCACATTACAACAGTGACTACACTCCAAATGTACTTCATTGGCTGTAAAATGCTTTGAGACGCCCGGTGGTCATGAAAGGCGCTGTATAAATCCAAGTATTTCCTTCTTTCTTGGCCCTAAACTTTTCCAAATGTGTGCTTGCAACGAAGCTAAGATTTGGCTTTGGATTAGGGTTCCAATGCTGACCCTCCTTAATTTATTATATGGCAATGAGCTACCAGGAGCATCAGCGAGTGCATGCGTGAATTGTAGCAGGAACCACAGCATTGCCATTACTGTGTGGAAGCTATATGTATTTATTCCCTTTATCCCTATTCTCTCCTCCTTCCCTGTATGCTGATGATATGTCAGCGAGTACATTTAGGGCATTATGGGGCTTGATTTTAGGCTTTTATCTATTTGGGGCGATAATGGCGGCGGGGCGGGAAAGTTAGCGGCCGGGAATAGTAGGTAGGTTTGGGCATCTGGGCCCTGCATCAGGGGGCGCAATGTAAGGGAGGCGTTGTACACTCTCTTTGCACAAGGATGGAAAACTCCCGAGCTAAAGAGCCAGCCCTGGTGCGCTCAGAGCCGTCTGGTGGGTGGGGGGATCTTAAAAACATTCCCAAAACATTGCCCACGTCACCACAACACAAATCGCTAAAAAAATTAAATGAAAAAACAATCACACTGACCTTCGGAGTCCATTACTCACCTGTTCGCCAACGGGATGGTTGGACTGCCCTGATTTCCCATGTGGTCATTGTAGGGCGCACTTCTGAGCGGACTGGTCAGCCAGGACCTCAAACTGGCGCCCATGTCACAACCAGGGGCGTTGCACACTAGCGCAGCTCTTCCCGGCGGTATTGCTTCACGCCACCACAAAACTGGACCCGGCGATTGCAGAAAACCTCACCGTCGCCATTGCCGCCGCTCCGGGGTGAAAAACAGAGCGCAGAAGACTGGAAAATCCAGCCAAAACTCCTCTAAAATAGTGAGCTGAGGAATTTTCTGAGAGCCATTTGTACACTGGTGTCCCATGGCATAATTTCAAGACCCCAGGAGGCAGATGTTGCAAAACATTTACAGTTCTTTCTTCTTGAACAAATAATTTTATTGAGTTCAAAACAGTTTCTGTGGGTTATTTTTTGCTAATGTCATATATGAATAACCTCTTTAGGGACTGGCTTTAAGTGAGCATTATCTTGCTGGAGCTATAGGAAAGGTTTTGCAATGGATTTCTGGAACATAGGGCCTAGCAGCTGAAAGCATTCCCACCAATGGGGAAAGTGGTTGGTGTGAGGTATGGAGAATGTGGGGGTGGGCGGGCGGGGGGCTGTCCGGTGGGAATGCTGGATGAAATTAGAGATAAGGTGTGGTCAGGTCATGAAGCGTATTAAACACAGAATTAGAAACTGTAAACATTATCCCCACCCCTCACCAGCTGCCATTTTCGATGAACTTGACAACTGTATAGAGCACATAATCAAAGCTTGAGGGAAAGTAATATGAGATTGTGAGAGTAAGGAGGCACAAGCAAATGTACAATTGCACACCTCTGTCAACACATTGGGGCTGAAATTCTGGTCGGAGGCTTCCCGCGTACAACCTGAAACATTTCTACGAATTTACCTGGTGGTCCGGGAGGAGCCTGTGATTCCGGTGGGGAGGCCTTCTCTTCCCGCGCTGCGAAGCACGCTCCCATCCTCGAGGTTCTCACAGAAGATGCAGTCACGTGTGACTGCTCAACCAATCAGGTACAGTGTTCTCAATTAATAGCAATGGGAACTCCGTATCTACAAGTTCTCATTGCTATTAATTGAGAAAGAAAATCCCAAACACAATAACACCAAATAAAAAATAAAAAACACACCTCACATAATTAAAATTAATTGAAATTAAAGTTATATAAAGGGGCAGAAGACCACCAATACATTTCTGAATGAACCCAAATCTCAAATCCTAACATCGGGTGGTAGAAGAGAGGGAGAGGTGGCCACAGATTGGTCCTCTCGCTGCTTTACTGACTACGGTGCCCTTCCTGCTGCGACAGTCAGTACCACAGCCCTTTCTCTGTTCTTATCTTATGTTTTTAAATGGGGTTGGCAGTACTGTGGCAGGGAGGCAAGGAAAACAACGAGTTTCGCCACCTCTTCCCCCAACCGCCATCTTTTAGATACGGTGGGACAGAAAAGGGCCGGTTGGATAGGATCACTGTCGCGTGCAGGAAGAAAATTTCCAGCTGTGGATTTTGGAGTGGGAATCTGGCAGTAGACCTCCCCTCCCCATTTTCCTAATTTCCCCGCTGATTTGAGATGGTAAAGCAGAGGAAAATCCAGCCCGAGAACATATTTACAATAATTTTGACTTCACGTAAATCGGGTCAGCGATCACTGTTGACCACCATGGTCAAAATTAGAACAGTATATTAGGAGACACTTAGTTTAAAAAGTAACAACTCTTATCTTTATATCAATATCCTTCTGCATGTTCTCTGCTATTCTATTTTATGAACCACACTTAACATCCACTTTGAATCAAATCTCTGCTAAAATCAACTGTAGGCCTATTCTAGCTATCTGTCTTCACCCTGAATTGTTTATAATAATGCTAATCTTAAATTTTAAACTACAAAGGGATAGAAGGCGGCTACCACTATGACAACTTGAACCCTGATTATATCATACTTACAAAACTTCCGTGGCTGTGGTATTCTACTGCTGCTACAGTCTGTATCACTATCCTTCTGTTCTTAATTAGGGTCAGTTGTACTGTGGTGGAGAGGTAGGGAAATCAACTCATGCACGAACACCATGCCACGCGCCACCATCATTTAAATGCAGCAGGACAGTCAAGGATGGATGGCCATGATGCTCGTGGCAGGAGGAAAAGTGCAATCTCAATGTGTACAGTATAATTCAGCTGAGTTGCAAGTGTTTCCCATTTACATTTCTCATCTACATGTTGCCCCCTTGCTGATATCATTTAAAACACAGCATCAGTTTCCACATGTACGCTGATGACACCCAGCTCTATCTCACTATTACTTCTCTCAACCCCTCCACGGTCTCTAAATTGTCAGACTGTTTGTCCAACATCCAGAGCAGAAATTTTCTCCAATTGAATATTGGGAAGACCGAAGCCATTGTTTTTGGTCCCAACCACAAACACCGTTCCCTGACCACTGACTCCATCCCTCTCCCTAACATGTTTCAGACTGAACCACACTGTTCGCAACCTTGGTGTCATATTTGATCCTGAAATGAGCTTTCAACCACATTTCCGCAGCATAACTAAGACCACCTATTTCTGTTATATATGCAGACTATAGATATACTCTCTGTGTAGTCAATGTATAGTTGCATAAGATGGAGACTTGTTACCCGATGAATTATCAATAAGGTTTACATTGTGTGTATACTATGCTGGCACCACTAGAGGGTGCAACTGGTGGAGACCGGCGTTTCCTGCCACTGTGGCAGAGGCTGGCCACCAGAGGACACTGCGGTGGGAGACCTGAGAGTCACCTGCATAGGTGTGCAGGGCCCAGTATAAAAGGCTGCCCACCATGCTTGTGCCTCATTCTGGAGTTACGAATAAAGGATCAAGGTCACTACAGTTTGAGTACAACACATTGCCTTGTGGAGTCATTCATAAGTACACTACAGACATAACAATTTCCACCTCCATAACATCGCCCGTCTCTATCCTTGCCTCAGCTCATCTGCTGCTGAAGCCCTCGTTCATGCTTTTGTTATCTGTAGGCTTGACTATTCCAATGCACTCCTGGCTGGTTTCCCACATTCTACCCTACATAAGCTAGAGATGATCCAAAATGTGGCAGTCCTAACTCGCACCAAGTCCCGCTCACCCATCACCCCTGTACTTGCTGATCTATATTGGCTCTTGGTTAAGCAACACCTCGATTTCAAAATTCTCATCCCACCATGGCCTCGCCCCTCTCTATCTCTGTAATCTCCTTCAGCCCCATAACCCTCCTCCTCCAAAGATGTCTGTGCTCCTCTAATTCTGTCCTGTTGAGCATCCCTGATTATAATCGCTCAACTATTGGTGGCCGTGCCTTCTGTTGCCTAGACCCTAAGCTCTGGAATTTCCTGCCGAAACCTCTCTGTCTCTCTATCCTCCTTCAAGATGCTCCTTAAAATCTACCTCTTTGACCAAGTTTTTACTCACCTGCCCTGTGGCTCAGTGTCAAGTTTTTTGTCTCCTAATACTCTGTGAAGCACCTTGGGATGTTTCACTACGTTAAAGGTGCTCTATAAATAAAAGTTGTTGTTGTTGTGTTAGATTCATAGAATCTTGCAGCACAGGAGGCGGCCATTCGGCCCATTGTACATGTGTCGGCTCTTTGAAAACTGTGCAATTTAGTTCCACACCGTAGCTTTTTCAACATAACCCTGTAAATCAGTCTCTTCAAATATCTGTCCGATTACCTTTTGAAAGTTTCTATGGAATCTGAACCATCACCCAATCAGGTAGTGCATTCCAGATCTTAACAACCTTCCGTGTGTAAATTATTCTCATTTCCCCTCTAGTTCCTTTAAATCTATCTGTTTACTGACCCACTTGCCAGAGGAGACAGTTTCTCCCTACTTAGTTTCATAAAGCACCTCATAATTTTGAATACCTTTATTAGGGCTCCTCTTCACCTTCTCTGCTCTAAGCTTTTCCAATCTCTCCACATAACTGAAGTCCCTCATCCCTGGTATCATCCAGGTAAACTTTCTCTGTAACCTCTCCAAGGTCTTGACATTCTTACCAAAGTGTGGTGCCAAAATTTGTTTACAAGTCCAGCTGAGGCCTAACCAGAGATTTGTTAAGGTCCATGTTTTTTTATTCAATGCCCCACTTACAGACCAAGTATCCCATATGCTTTCTTTACTATAATAATAACTTAATAATAACTTTTATTTATATAACGCCTTTAACATAGTAAAACATCCCAACGTCTTGCAACACGTTAGATATTGGCAAGGAAGGGAAAGAGAGAGAAAGTTTGAGAAGGAAGTGTAAAAGAGGTAAAAGATTTGTGAATATACATCCCTAGGTCCCTCTGCTCATGCAATAACATCAAATAGCACCATTTGGATTATATTGCCTTGCCACGCACCATGTTCCTCTCAAAGTGCACCACTTCACACTTACCTGCTTTAAATTGCCTCTGATAAGTATCTGTCTGCCCTTTTCATTAGTCAGTCTATATCCTCCTGAAGTCTGCTACTTTCCTCATTATTTACCACATTGACAAGTTTTGTAACCTCATGCAAACTTCAAAATTTTACATTAAATATTTTATTATATTTACATATTTTTTATATATTATGAGAGCGAGAGAGCGAGAGAATGAGAACCCACTGCATACCTCTCTCCAGTCAGAAAAAGAGCCACACACCACTACTCTCTGCCTCCTATCCGTTAGCCAATTACATACCCAAGTTACCACTGTCCCTTTAATCCCACGTGCTTCTATTTTATGAATACTTCTGTTATGTGGTACTTTATCAAATGTCTTTTGAAAGTCCATATATACAGCTCTAGCATCAACAAACCTTATCTTGGGATGATTTCACTCAGGTTCTGGTTCAATTTAATGCTCTGGGCACACAGTATAACTGGAGCAGCTCCACTAATTCAAACTTAGTTTTGCATGTGCTGAGTCCCGATTACTGAGCAGAAAGGTTTTTGAATTAGTAGAATGATTACAAAAATGAGCACTATTTTATTTTTGCTCCTGCTCTGAGCGAGCAGTGCTGAAGCGGGGACCCTTGACCTCTGAGTGCAGCTTTTCTCTCTTTGCTGCACCTTTAGCCTGTATACCAACTGTCCCCATTCAAAGGCCAATAGAAAGAAGCTTATGTTTTTCACATTTTCAAACTAGTCATCAAAACACTAGTAGCAATGATTTTCTTCTGGAGAAGTATTGTTGCCACATGTGGGTTAGAGCCGAATTTCCACCTGTCGCCCCAAACTTGTGACCCTCACCTTGTCCCTGGTTTGAGGTTAATTATAAGAACATAAGAAATAGGAACAGGCGTAGGCCATATGGCCCCTCGAGCCTGCTCCGCCATTCAATAAGATCATGGCTGATCTGATCATGGACTCAGCTCCACTTCCCTGCCCGCTCCCCATAACCCCTTATCCCCTTATCGTTTAAGAAACTGTCTATTTCTGTCTTAAACTTATTCAATGTCCCAGCTTCCACAGCTCTCTGATGCAGCGAATTCCACAGATTTATAACCCTTTGAGAGAAGAAATTTCTCCTCATCTCTGTTTTAAATGGGTGGCCCCCTATTCTAAGATCATGCCCTCTAGTTCTAGTCTCCCCTGTAGGGGGTGGTGTGTGGGATCAGGTTCACCTCTGACCCTCTGAGCGGTTCGAATCGCTCCCACTCCCTGGGTTCTCGACTTTGAATTTATTTGGGGATGTGACAAAGTGCAAGAGACAACTGGTTTGGTGCAAAGAACTTCGATTTTATTAAGGATAAGAAAATACAATGTCAAACTTGTAATCATTCAAATAAAGAACATTATATCACACATTCAAAGGGGTTACAGAAATAATACACCTCCCACCTCCCAATTCCTAACTCTGACTAGGTTAAACTCCAGGGCAAACAAGGACTATGCTAACCGATCCTTTACTGGTAGTTGGCGGTGGTTCGTGATTTCAGGGTTCACTGGATTCTGTAGGTTCTGCTTGCCGTACCCCAAACATAGTAGAAGACTTCTTACTGCGCAATCTTCAGTTGGGTGATGTCCACTGATGTGGTAGGGCGCGTTTTGGACTTATGGGGTAAATACCCACTTTCTTTCGTTAGAAATAGGTTTCCAAGTCTCTTTAGGTAATGTTTTCACATGTTGGTAGTCAGGCCTAGATTGTAGAGTGGAAACTTTCAAATCTTCGGTTTCTTCTTTGAGGAGTTTTGTTTTGGAGTTGGTCGATCTCGGTGTTTTCGATGGTACCACGTTGGCTGTGGTCGATTGCTGCCGCGATGGTGATGTTCTTCCTTTCTTTTCGATAGCAGGGCAATGTGGTCCCGGTAGTGTCGTTGAGGCTGAAGAGGCTTGTTATGACTGCTGCGGTGGTCTCTCTCTCCTCCCTTTTTGATGCTCTATGATGCTAATACTGTCCTCTCAAGCAAAAGCATACCTTCATTAAAACAGGGCCCCAGAGCTGTTCTAATCTTTGCGCCAAATCAGCCCTGATTCTTTGTTTAATTTTTGGCAGGCTTGATATCTCTTTGTCATATTTTGGCGGGCTCATTAAATGTTAACCTGTCTCGGATGTGTCGATCGTTTAAATCTATTTCTTGATGAAAAAAATTAGCTTTGGTATTTGCAGTGTCTGCCTAGGTTTTTGTCTGCCATGCGGGCTGGAAGTGCCAATGTCATTATGCATGTGCTGGAATGGGTTTTCTGCTCACGATGATGGCTGGCTATCTCTGGGTTGATTGTTGCTATGTTAATGTCTCCTGGGGAGAAGGGTTTTCGAGTTTACACAATTTCCCCAGACAATTTGTTTTAGCTTCAATACCCCAGCCAGTTTCAATACTCAAAACTGGTTTCTTTTGAAGGATAGTTATCCTTTAGTTTTCAGCCCTTCCCACGTGGACCCAATCTGCTTTGTAAAAACCCAAATTCGATTAAAACTCGTAGTTTTTTCCATGTGCACTTTAGGATCTCAAACTTTCTGGTTGATAGTTCCAACTTAAATTTCCTTTCCAATGAGTCCAAACACTGGGGGGGGTTTCACACGAATTTTGCAACCTTACACCCCCATCAGTGAAAACATCCTCTCTGCATCCACCTAGTCGAGCCCCCTCATAATCTTATATGTTTCGATATGATCACCTCATTCTGAATTCCAATGAGTAGAGGCCCAACCTACTCAACCTTTCCTCATAAGTCAACCCCCTCATCCCCGGAATCAACCTAGTGAACCTTCTCTGAACTGCCTCCAAAGCAACTATATCCTTTCGTAAATATGGAAATCAAAACTGCACGCAGTATTCCAGGATTGGCTTCACCAATACCTTTATATAGCTGTAGCAAGACTTCCCTGCTTTTATACTCCATCCCCTTTGCAATAAAGGCCAAAATATTATTGGCCTTCCTGATCACTTACTGTACCTGCATGCTATCCTTTTAATAGAAACATAGAAACATAGAAAATAGGTGCAGGAGCAGGCCATTCAGCCCTTCTAGCCTGCACCGCCATTCAATGAGTTCATGGCTGAACATGAAACTTCAGTACCCCCATCCTGCTTTCTCGCCATAACCCTTGATCCCCCGAGTAGTAAGGACTTCATCTAACTCCCTTTTGAATACATTTAGTGAATTGGCCTCAACTACTTTCTGTGGTAGAGAATTCCACAGGTTCACCACTCTCTGGGTGAAGAAGTTTCTCCTCATCTCGGTCCTAAATGGCTTACCCCTTATCCTCAGACTGTGACCCCTGGTTCTGGACTTCCCCAACATTGGGAACATTCTTCCTGCATCTAACCTGTCTAAACCCGTCAGAATTTTAAACGTTTCCATGAGGTCCCCTCTCATTCTACTGAACTCCAGTGAATACAAGCCCAGTTGATCCAGTCTTTCTTGATAGTTTCATTCACAAGTACCCCCAGGTCCCGCTGTACTGCGGCACTTTGCAATCTTTCTCCATTTAAATAATAACTTGCTCTTTGATTTTTTTCTGCCAAAGTGCATGACCTCACACTTTCCAACATTATACTTCATCTGACAAATTTTTGCCTACTCACTTAGCCTGTCTATGTCCTTTTGCAGATTTTTTGTGTCCTCTTCACACATTGCTTTTCCTCCCACCTTTGTATCATCAGCAAACTTGGCTACGTTACACTCAGTCCCTTCTTCCAAGTCGTTAATATAGATTGTAAATAGTTGGGGTCCCAGCACTGATCCCTGTGGCACCCCACTAGTTACTGGTTGCCAACCAGAGAATGAGCCATTTATCCCGATTCTCTGTTTTCTGTTAGTTAGCCAATCCTCTATCCATGCTAATATATTACCCCCAACCCTGTGAACCTTTGTCTTGTGCAGTAACCTTTTATGTGGCATCTTGTCAAATGCCTTCTGGAAGTCATACACCACATCCACTGGTTCCCCTTTATCCACCCTGTTCGTTATATCCTCGAAAAACTCCAGTAACTTTGTCAAACGTGACTTCCCCTTCATAAATCCATGCTGACTCTGCCTGACCGAATTTTGCTTTTCCAAATGTCCTGCTACCTGCTTCTTTAATAATGGACTTCAACATTTTCCCAACCACAGGTGTTAGGCTAACTGGTCTAAAGTTTCCTGCTTTTGTATGCAGGGTGGTCTCCCAGTGCTAATTCCCTCTACAGAGGGAGCCCATCACTAGACCAGACCTCAGGATTCATGAATAATCAAGTCCCAGACATTTTGAGTTCATTTTCTTGTTATCATAGTCTTATCATCGTACCACAGATAGCATATGATCAGGACAAATATACATAATGCTTCTTATCTTCTGGGTCATGCAAGGAAATTGGTCTTCCTCTAAAGTGAAATGAGATACCTATATATTTGCATCTATAAACAAAGAAATAAGCTGTTATAATTTCAATGAAGGTATACCAACAGCTACTACCTTTGATGGGTCCACTTTCTTTGATTAATATTGGTTTCACTGTCTCCTTTGACCTCAAGGCAAAGTCCACATTATCTCCATTGTCAATGTTGCCTCCAAGAAGTTCAGATTCCTCTCTCATACATAACAATTCTTTTTCTCTATCAAGTACTCCTAATTCTCTATCCATCGAAGATTTAAATATTGCTCCCATATCTAGGCCAATCCTCCTAACTACTCATTCGCATTCCTAGATGGTATACTCGGAAAAAACTTTGATTACTTGATGGGCAATTCAGCTTTCCAATCCAACTAATTCCTCTCAGGATTTCAAATCTTGTGGAATTCCTTAGCATGGCTTATTCAATTGCGTGAATTGCGGTATAAATCAGACAATTGTGATCAGAAAAGTGGGCAAAGATCCATAATACTGGATCTCCAGGCAACCCCAGCATAAGAAGCAGCTGCTTCAAACAGACTTTTCCACTTTCCAATGTTTGGGCCTGCAGGACATGTATACCTCACCACACCACCGTGTTATACTTGCTAGGTAATAGCAAGCATAACAAAGGTCATGGAAAATATGCAGTAATATTGAGGTAGGTTTATTTCTGCAATTTCTTATTGATTGTTCTCCACTGGCATTTAGGTTCTCATGAGCTTTTGTGCTAATTGATTTAGTTTATGATGCCCCTGTCATGTATGTACATGCTGTTTGTAGCCACCAGATAGTGTCATTGTTGGAGGCCACTGAGCAGCACGCACATGGTGCTGCTCAAATATAAAAGGCCATTTTGCGAGTCAGGCACTTTGGGCCAAAATAAAGCAGAGCCAAGGTTGTACCTTGCTTAGTTAAACAGTGCCCAGTTTGAACCTTTATTGCATACATAACATTTGGCGACGAGAATACAAGAACCTTTATTTGCAAAATGAGCTCGATTGGATTTTTAGAGCGATTTGTGAAGGGAGAAGATCGAGCAGAATTTGTGAGCCGTTTGAACCAGTACTTCGTGGGCAACAAAATGAAAGGGGTCGATGGTGTAGATCGGTGCCGGGCCGTGTTCCTCACTGTGTGCAGTTAAAAAATTTACGGTCTGATAAAGAATCTACTCATGCTGAGTGATCCAATAGAGAAAATGTATGAGGAGTTGTGTACATTGGTACAGGAGCACCTCAAGCCAGATGACGCATCATCATCTTGAGATACAGGTTTTATACACACATTCGATCGGAGGGCCAGAGCGCGGCGGAATTCGTTGCCGACCTGAGACGTCTAGCAGGACTGTGTTGGCAGACATGCTTTGGGACTTCTTTGTTATCGGTATCAACCACAAGGTGATCCTGCACAAACTTCTGACGGTGGAGGAGTTGGATTTAAAAAGGGCCATCCAAATCGCTCAATCATGTATGACGACGGACAGGAGTTTAAAGCAAATATCAGTGAAGAACCGAACCTCGGCAAGTACTGTAAATGTGATTGATTCGGCGTTCGGCAGGGCGGCACATGGCAGGGCCTATCCGGCTACGTTCGCGAAACCTGTGGCTGCCCAAAAGTCCACCAGCGGGAATGTATCCGACTTCTCCATGTTGCCGTTGTGTGGGAAATCATCGGCACCGATTTAAGCAATATCGTTGCAAAGGCTATCTGAGAGTGGGACATCTCCAGCCAAGTGTCCACAGATTAGCAAGCGAGCTGCGACACACCACATGGAGGATGAGAGTCAGACTAGCGTGGATCCGGATACGCAATCCAAGATGCCAGAGGAGGAAATGTATGGACTGTACTCCTTCATAACCAAGAGTAAACCAACTTTGATTAATGTGAAGTTTAACGGGATACCGGTGTCAATGGAACTGGACACGGGGGCGAGTCAATCGATCATGAACACGAGGGCATCTAATAAGCTGTGGGATACTAAGACTGCGAGGCCCAGGCTGAGCCCTGTTAACGCCAAGCTGTGCATGTACACCAAAGAACTGATAAAAGTGATTGGCAGTGCACAAGTTAATGTGTCACGTAACGGTGCGGTTCACAAGTTACCGCTGTGGATTGTTCCAGGCAATGGGCCAACGTTGCTCGGCAGGAGCTCATTGGAGAAAATCAGATGTGACTGGAATGACATAAAGGCGTTGTCATCGGAGGAAGATACATGTACCCAATTATTGAGCAAGTTCCCCTCGCTGTTCGAACCGAGTATCGGCAACTTCACGGGAGCCAAGGTGCAGATCCACGTGGACTCAGATGCAAGATCCATCCATCATAAAGCTCGGGCAGTGCCGTATGTGATGAGGGAGAAGGTCGAAATTGAACTGGACAGACTCCAGCTTGAAGGGATCATATCACCGGTCGAATTTAATGAATGGGCCAGCCCCATTGTTCCTGTGCTGAAAAGTGATGGCACAGTCAGAATCTGTGGAGCAAAGGTATCAATACTAACGCTTCATCCCGCATCCAAAGGTAGGCGCTGACATTATCTGCCTATGATTATGTCATTCGCCACAGACCTGGCACACAGAATTGTGCTGATGCTTTGAGCCGGTTGCTGTTGCCCACACCGGAGGTGGAAACGCCACAACCGGTGGATCGAATATTAATCATGGATGCTTTTGAGAGTGAAGCAACAAGTTAAGACCTGGACTAGACAGGACCCGATTTATCGGTGGCAAAGGATTGCATCCTCAAAGGGGATTGGTTTACCATACCTAAGCAAATATGTGAGGAGGCCAAATCGTACATTAATTGCAAGGACGAACTGTCTATTCAAGCAGATTGCATATTGTGGGGCAATCGCGTTGTAATGCCCAAGAAAGGGAGAGAGAAGTTCGTGCGTGAGTTACACAGCACACATCCTGGTATAGTGATGATGAAGGCCATTGCCAGGTGCCATGTATGGTGGCCAGGAATTGATTCTGAGCTGGAAGCAGGCGTGCATCAGTGCAACACCTGCATGCAGCTCAGCAAAGCACCAGCGGAATCGCCGATGAGTCTGTGGTCGTAACTATCCAAATCTTGATCCAGGATCCATGTAGATTTTGCAGGTCCCTTCCTGGGCAAGATGTTATTAGTGGTGGTGGACGCTTATTCGAAGTGGATCGAATGCATAATGTCATCCAGCACGTCCATGACAATCATAGAGAATCTCAATGTCATATTCGCGACACATGATCTGCCTGACCTAGTGGTGAGTGACAATGGGTCGTGCTTCACCAGTCAGGAGCTTCAGGAGTTTGTGAAACTTAATGGCATAAAACATGTAAGGTCAGCACCGTTCAAGCCTGCATCCAACGGGCAAGCTGAACGTGCAGTACAAATTATCAAGCAAAGCATGAGGAGAGTAACCCAAGGGTCACTGCAGACCCACTTGTCCTGCATACTGCTGAGCTACAGGACAAGACCCCACACACTCACAGGGGTCTCGCCCGCTGAACTCATGATGAAAAGAGGTCTTAAGACCAAGCTATGTCTGGTACAACCGGATTTAAATAATCATGTTGAATACAGAAGACAAAGTCACGATCACGCAACTATGTCACGCGAGATTTCTGTTAATGATCCTGTATATGTGTTGAATTATGGTCAGGGTCCCAAATGGATCGCTGGTAAGGTCATGGCCAAGGAAGGCAACAGATTATTCGTCGTTCAGCTCAAGAATGGGCAAACTTGCAGGAAAGACGTGGATCAGACAAAGCTGAGGCACAGACGAGCCAGAGCAGTCAGATGAAGAAACCATCGACAACCAGCCAATCTACCAGCAGTCATCAGAGGACTCAAGGGTCATCAGTGAATCCGGAATTTCCATCACGGATCTGTTCAATAAAAATGGACTTGCAATTCCTGACATGGACACTGTCACCCCCAACAAATCAGTCATCCAGCCATCAGCCACAACAGACCCTGCACATATGCAGGATCATTAACAGAAATCTCGCGTGACACAGATCGTGATTGTTGACTTTGTCTTTTGTATTCAACATGATTATTTAAATCCAGGTGTACCAGTGATAGCTTGGTCTTAAGAACTCTTTTCATCATGAGTTCAGCGGGTGAGACCCCTGTGAGTGTGTGGGGTCTTGTCCTCACCCAAGGCTGGAATCGAACTGAGACGGTCAACCCGGGAGCGCAAAGCACTGGACCGTCTCAACCTGTGAAAGACTGTGATAAGATCTCAGATAGGGGTATTGTCATGTATGTACATTCTGTTTGTAGCCACCAGATGGCGTCATTGTTGGAGGCCACTAAGCAGCACGCACATGGTGCTGCTCAGGTATAAAAGGCCAGCCATTTTGAGAGTCAGGCACTTTGGACCTAAATAAAGCAGAGCCAAGGTTGTACCTTGCTTAATTAAACAGTACTCAGTTTGAACCTTTATTGCACACATAACAGCCCCCGAACAGCATCCCAATGGGAATTCCCCTATCAGGAATGAGAATCAAAAGAAGAAAACGAGGCAGGTTAGGCTCCAGAAGAGGTGTACTCGCAGGTATCCGTACACCACATCTGCAAAGAGAGGGAAATGTAATTTGCCCTGGTCAGCAATCTGAATCTAAACTACAGGCATATGTTACACTCTGCATTCTTTCCTTCATCCTACAATTTTTAGGCTTCTTAAACCCAAGTTTGCACCATGAGTCTTCACCCTGCATCTTGGCTTCTTGGTTTTAAAGAAATATATAGGATGGAAGATAAGGATTTATACTGATGTGTTATGCACTCCTGAATTAGAATTCCTGTTGTATTCACACTGGTATGAAGTTCTGTGCCAGTTCAGATGTCCCACGTTATATTTGCCTGACATTATGGCTGTATGCATCAAAAATAATTCTGACTCACTCACAGCAGGCAATTCACACAGAGCAACATGTTGGTTTCCAAAGAACACTGCTGCACATACACTGGGGCATATGGACTCTGTCATCTGTTATGCATGTGTTTCTGCATGTGGTCCAAAGGACAGTGGTCCAAAAACCAGTAAACCCAATGTGTGCAGTGGATATAGCCCAGCTGCACAAACTTACTGGTGCAAGTCCCAGCCAGAGGAGTTGGATTCACACCAATAAGTATATATAGGTTTAATAATGCGCTAATGTTGCAATGTAATCATGTCCATTGAATTCTAGGGGGTATGAGTTCCAGCTGCACTTCATTGAGTAACCTATTTGGTAAAAGTAACTGAACTGAAATGTGATGCAACTATTCTATACTATGATTTTAGCAGATTTTTCACTACTGCTGTAGGTCCATTATAACAAGGACATCAATGGGTCAAATACTTGGGAACATGTGACTGAATCAGTTTAATGCTATTGCAGGTCTGACATTTTTCCATCTAAGTTCTCCCTCTACCTGGATGCTGAACTTGCATCCACATTTAATGGCCAAGTCATTTGAATGGTCTTGGTTGCATCTGCAGTGCCGGTCCATCCCTGGCATGGTCTAGCAAGGGTTTTCAACTCTTGGACGTATTCCTAAAAGGTTTTATTATGCTGCTTCTGATTCCATGACAGTTGCCCACAGTTTGAAAATGTTATCACGAAGGTTAGATCCCCTGTAGTTTAGTGTCTTTGCCCATGGTTTTGTGCCAGCAGTTATCACGAGAGGCCATGTGAAGTCGAAGAAAGTGCAAAGGCGCAAACCATGGGTGTGATGCTGCAAAGTAATGAATTAGTTAGAGTGGCAGATGTAGAGATATTCAGCACAGGAAGGATGCAGACAGGCAGGAGGAAGAGCGTATAGATGTATCCATAATTCAGAAGGAACAAGAAAGTCAGCACAACCATAATTATAATCGGTAGACAGGAAAGGATATAACAGAGAATGGGAGTTTGGAGGCGAGACAGAGATCCTTTTGTTGGATCCTGTTTGGGAGTGTGTCAGAGGTGTTTACATTGCCAGTGTCAAGAAGAGAAAAGGAATTCTTCAGTATGAACGGAGATGGTGAGTTTCCGGGGCGAGGAGGCCACCCCTAGAGTACTGCATACAGTTTTGGTCTTATTTAAGGAAGGATATACTTGCATTGGAGGCAGTTCAGAGAAGGTTCACTAGGTTGATTCCCAAGATGAAGGGGTTGACTTGTGAAGAAAGGTTGAGTAGGTTGGGACTATACTCATTGGAGTTTAGAAGAAAGAGAGGTGATCTTATTGAAACATAAGATACTGATGGGGCTCGACAAGATAGATGCGGAGAGGATGGTTCGCTTCGTGGGGGAATCTAGAACTCGGGGCCATAGTTTCAGAATAAGGTGTCGCCCATTTAAAACAGAGATGAGGAGGAATAATTTATTTGATGGTTGTAAATCTGTGGAATTCTCTTCCCCAGAGATCTGTGGAGGCTGGGTCATTGAATATATTTAAAGTGGAGATAGACAGATTTTGAGCGACAAAGGAGTGAAGGGTTATGGGGAGTGGGCAGGGAAGTGGAACTGAGCCGAAGATCAAATCAGTCTTGATCTTATTGAATGGTGGAGCAGGCTTGAGGGGCCAAAATGGCCTACTCCTGCTCCTATTTCTTATGTTCAGCAACATACACGAGTGATGTGTGAAAGGTGATTCATGAGTTTTGTACCAATTTGAGTTTGTCGTTGGGAAAGGTGGGTGCTAGAGATAACATCACTCCATGGTTTTCAGTCAGAGAGAAGTTTTAATCATGTTTTAGCTATGGGTAATGTTTCTTCCCACATCCAACTGAATTCCTACCTGTCACTGAAGTGCTTTCTAATACCAAAAGCAGCAAGGCCACAACGGTAACAGCAGATGCCAGAGTGACCTGCACCGCTGAAACAGCTCTGTTGTGTGAGAAGAGCACAGGCTGGCACAGATGCAATCCGGGCTGGCTGAGAGAGCAGCTGACCGAGTTGGGAAGGAGACACGAAAGGACAAACTGTGTTATGTCTGTAATGCACTTATGAATGACTCCAAGAGGCAATGTGTTGTACTCAAACTGTAGTGACCTTGGTCCTTTATTCGTAACTCCAGAGTGAGGCACAAGCATGGTGGGCAGCCTTTTATACTGGGCCCTGCGCACTTATGCAGGTGACCCTCAGGTCTCCCACCACAGTGCCCTCTGGTGGCCAGCCTCTGCCACAGGGGCAGGAAACCCCGGTCTCCACCAGTTGCACCCTCTAGTGGTGCCAGCATAGTATATACACAGTGTAAACCTTATTGATAATACATCAGGTAACAAGTCTCCATCTTATGCAACTATACAGTGACTACACAGAGAGTATATCTATAGTTGCATATATTGGCCCCAAGTTTCCACATGATTTGCGCCTGATTTTTAGGAGCAACTGGTGGAGAACGGACTATCTTAGAAATCACAATTTTCCACATTTTTATTTCTGCAGTTCTAGTCAGTTAGAACAGTTTCACTTTGGAACAGAATTTTTTCATCAAAAGGGGGCGTGTGAAAACGTACTCCAAACTAACTTAGAATGGAGCAAGTGAAGATTTTTGTAGAACTGAAAAAACCTTGTCTACACATTAAAAAATCAGGCGCAGGTTACAAATTAGGCGTCCGGAACGAGGTAGGGGGGAGGCGGGGGGGGAGGGAAGCCATTAAATTCTACAATAAATCCTTATTTATACTTATACAAATATTATACAAATAAATCCAACCTGAATAAACATTTATAAGCAAAGAAAAGATTAAATAAACCATCTTCCTACCTGTGTGAAAGTGCTTCAGCCAGGGAGAATGCTGCAGGAAGCCTCACAAGTTGAGGCAGCCGTTCGTTCCCGACGGCAGGGGGGGAGGAGTAAGCCGTTTCCGATGGCGGGCGGGGGGGGGGAGGGAGGGAGTGCGGGCCCGACAGACCGAACGCAGCGGGGGGGGAGGCAGCCGTTCCCAACGGCGGGCGGGGGGGGAAGGAGACAGTGAGAAGGCTGCAGGAAGCCTCACAAGTTGAGCAGCCATTCCCGATGGCAGGGGGGGTAGGCCGTCGGGAAACGGCTGCCTCAACTTTCTGAGGCTTCCTGCAGCCTTCTCACTGCTGCAAGAAGCCTCAGTGCTGATCATGGAAGGGCAATGTGCTTTTATTAAAAAATGTTCAAAAATTAAACAGCTACAAAGAACTACAAAAATGGCCGAGTGCCAATGTTTCCTTCACACTGCGCGTGCGCGAACGCTCCAACGCGCACGCGCAGGGTTGTCGGCAGGAAAAAAACTAATTTAAATGGTACCCGCCCCCTCCCACTTACAAAATCGGCGCGAGTGGTAGGCTCCGCCCCCTGGGCGCCGCGCCAAGCTGCTGTGGAGCTGCAGGGCGCTCCAGAATCGCACGATTTTTTTTCGGCGCGAAAAACGGGCGCCCAGCTCGGAGGGGCGCCCGTTTTGTAGCGTGTGAAAACTTTGGGCCATAGCTTCCTGCACTGTTCCAGATATCGAAGCTGCAGTCATCAGGTGAGCTTGAAATTTTTCTCCCGGGTTGCTCAAAACAGCACTCGGGAAACGAATCCTCAATTTTGAGAGACTCGTACAATCTGGGAAGGTTGGCAACCCCAGCTCTAATACTTAGACATGGGGAAAAAAGTTGGCTGCTACTGTAGGTCTGAGATTTCTGATAGGTACTGCTAGCAGGCAAAGCTCTTTTGGGACCATTTATTCAGAAAACTGCTCTCTGATCAGATATGGCATGGTTGGATGCAGAATAAAACTCTTTATTTTGCAAAAATATTCCTTCCTGTCAATCTCTGAACTGCAACACTTATTGCACCAGTGTACCTCATTGGCTATAAAGGGCTTTGTGATGTCATGAAAGCCGCTATATAAATTCAAGTATTTTTCTTTTCAGTGTGGTATTTTTCATGCGAGTCCAGCCATTCTATGGTCACTTTGAGTGAATGTGGTTAATTTAGTATCTAATTAGGAGAAGTTTTAACTCCAGGACTAAGGCCCAGCGTGAGAATATAAAGGGAATTACCAAAAGATTTTTCAAAATTTTTTCTCTGCTATACTACAAGCAAAGCGCAACTCTTAAGAAGTGTTGTATAGTCTTGAATAACAATATTGCCAAGAGATGGAGGTTATTTATTGCTTCTTATTTATATTTCAGTGTTGAAATGCTGGAAAGATCAATAATTCTATTGGGTAATACAACCTATGTTTTTGGTGGTGAAACCATCCTAGTTAGATATGGCAAAGTTAAATTCAAAGAAAAATTCCAACAATGTGCCTTAGCCCCAAAGTCAGAAGGGCAATATTTTCTGCATCATTGCAGTAATAATGATAGAGCCAAAAATTGGTGGAAAGGGGGCAGGAACAGGATGCACTTGCCAGCATCTCTGATGCTCACCCCAGCAAAGTTCATATGCAAGGGGGCCACATTTAAATAAGTTTTTTAAATGTTTTCTCTTCAGGGTTCCAAGCCATAATCCTGCCCTGGATCAAGGTTGGCCACATTTCAGCCGATTATCAGCACACATGTGAGACCCGATGTACCTCTGAGGGCTGGGAATGCAGAAACACCCCGCATAAGGAGTCCCCACTCCCAGCCTTGCCTCCTTTTCACCAATGACTTTGTTTGGGCAGAAGGAGGCTGCATTCCAACAGGGTGTTATGTCCTTATATGCTCTAATAATGTCTCCACGAGGCAATGTGTTGTACTTGAACTGTAATGACCTTAGCCCTTTATTTGCTAACTCCAGAGTGAGGATCACACCTGGTGGGCCTGCCTTTTATACTAGGCCAGGCACACCTGTACAAGTCTCCCACTGCTGTGCCCTCTGGTGGCACACCTTGTGATAGTACCAACAGTAGCCACATAGGATACATGACATCACTCCCTGTTATGTATTCATGCCTACAATGCTATGATGTAATGTTATGATGTACTGTAACACTGAATGTACCTTCACCCTGTGCACACCTTACCTGTACACCAGAGGGTGCTGCTGCTAGAGACCTAAGGGTTACCTGCACACTGCAGGTAACCCAGTATAAAAGGGAGCTCACCCCTTGGTGGCCTCACTCTCAGAGCTGCAATAAAGGACTTCAGTCTTCACAGTTTAAGTACCATACCCCTGCCTGTGGAGTCATTAACAGAGTGCCTACATACACAATATTCCTCCCTAAGCTGTAGCCTGCATCTCAGGGATCAGAGTTATACACCATGGAGCCTTTAGTGCAAATTGCCTCTGCATTGATTGTGCTCTGGTCTTAGCTCTATCTGGGCTCTATCTGATTGACCCTTGGCAGGTCTTTTCAATTTTGGGTGAGTCGTTGCTGTTTGTGTGCACCCCTGACCACTCCATTCTCCCCCCATCCCCACTCCCCCGCCCCCACATATAGATTATGGCGGAGGCTCATTACATTCATATACATTCAAGTTCAGAAAAACAAGGTTGCATTACATTTGTGGTTCCGTTGTGAGGCAAGTACCTTAGACTGGTGAGATACATTATCGATGCAGTGACCGATGCGTAAGGACAAACTAGTTCCAGAACTTCTGGATGGTGTCTATGCAGTCTGGTGGCAACGCAGTGCCCAGTGCTGGCAGTAGGAACCCGGTTGGCTCGAGTTGCCTGATCTTGGGGCTGTTGCCGTGGTTCGTAGTGTCGGGCAGGTTCACAGATGCCTATGACCTCCCTGTCCTTTCTTTGCATCCTGGGTTGCTGCTGCTCCCTGAGGAGCTGTCGTCTATGGTGGAACTGCTGACTTGCTGGCCTGAGCATTGTTTGGTTTGTAATCCTGGCTGGTCCCGGTCCCCTTTGGGGGAAATGGAGCGGGTGACCCTTCGTTTACGGGTATGACCTTGGTGGCGATGGGGTCTGGGGACTGCGCCTTAGTACAGTTTGCTCTTTCAGGCTCGTGGCGGTTGGTGCCATCGGGTGCCTGAGAGGTGGAGCCAATCAGGGACAGGGTATCGATACCGGTGCCATTGCCCTGCTGACGTCGCTTGCTGTGCAGCTCGTGTGTGTTGGCTGCTTTTGGCCACGCTCCATGGTGTATAACTCTGATCCCTGAGATGCAGGCTACAGCATTGGGTAGCTCGCTGGACCTGTGTGCTCTTGATAGCTGTCTGCCCGCTGCATTGACTGAGTGCATTGAAATCCTACATCGCACAACTTTTCATTACTTATGATGGATATTCTGTAGCTCCGATCGCAATCGCGCGACTTTTCCTCGCTGGTTGCATGTACACAATTCAGATAATCAGTTATACATTTTACATGATTGTGCAACATTTCCTTGCTTATTGCATGTACACAACTCTGATCATGAGTTACACATTTTATCTCTAACTTACAGTTGCTATTATATTGCTTGAGTGTGGGGAAATGTCCCTTTAATTGTCGTGGGTTGCAGGCCTCCTTTAAAAGAGCCTTGCTTACTTTACCCCAATCCTTTTCTCCGTTTGGTGCCACGTGTTTCTCCAGCAGTGCTGCACCTTGTGGTCTGGCCACGGCCATTTTTTTTTTTAAGCGCCTCACCTTGTGGTTTCGGCGCCATCTTTCCTCCATCCACGATGTTGACTGCGGTGATCCTCTTCTCCCCAGATTCTGCCACTGAAGCTGGGAAATCGCCTTTGGATCTGATTTTCTTCCTCCAGAGTTCTGCCATTGGAGCCTGGAAGATGCGTTCGGGTCATCTCAGCTGGATCATCTCCATGCAGTCGTGCTGAGCGTTCTGTGTGCTGTGCTGGTCTGCTCTCTGGTGCCGGGTCCACCCTCAAGTGAGGGCTTGCTGTGCTTCCAAACGCGGAGAATGTCGATCACTGGAGGGTTGAAGTCTCCCCACTTCCAATGGATCTTCTCCATCCACCTTCTGCCGAGCAGCGTTGGTCCATCACCTGCAACAGTCCACAGAGGTAACTTGTGCACCACGCCATCATGGAGTACCTTTACAATTCGCACTACCAACGACTGGTAAAATTTCATTGGTGTAGGTGCGCAGCTTTGCCTGAACCGGGACCAACTTGGGTCGTTCAGCTTGATTGTCCCATAGCCTCTCAAAGGCTTCTTGATTCATTACTGACTCGCTCGCCCCCGTGTCCACTTCCATGAAGACTGAAACACCATCTATCTCGACTTCCATCTTCAGCGGGGAACATTCGGTGGTACAGGTAAACATGCTATATACCTCATCATGAGGCTGAGCTGCCTCTCTGCCTATCATTTCATAATCCGCGCTGGATTCATGGCCATCTGCAGACTCTTCATCAACACAGTGAGTCATATTTCTCTTACACATTTGCTGGAGGTGGTCCTTTGTGCTGCAGCCTTTACATACATTGTCTTTAAAAGCACACTGGTGAGCCCTGTGATTCCCTCCACAACGCCAGCATGAAGCTATTCGATTAACCCCCCTCAGCGGACTCTGAGTTAAGGGACTCAGGGGACTGTTCTCTCTTCCCTGAGAGAGTTTGTGCTTTACAGTCGAGCCTCTAAACGGCGCCACTCTGTGCACAGTAACTGCCGGGTTTGTCCTGAGAGTCATCTGCCTAGAACCGCAGGTCGAGGTCATGAATGCCTGCCTCACGGAAATGACATTCTGCAGTGTGACAGTGATATCCGCCAACACTAGCTTATGAAGGAGGCCCTCATGGCCAATTCCAATGACAAAAATGTGGCACGGTGCCGCCAGCCTCCTGAGGTCTGCAGCGTATTTCGCGATTTCCTGGCCTTTGGGTCATCAGTGGGTGTAGATCCGGTGTCTGGCTGTGAGGATGCTCCCCTTGGGCATGAGTTGTGTCATGTATGTAACCATCATGCAACGGTAATCTTCATGTAACTGTAACCTTCATGCAACTCCTGTACACTGTACTTATACCCTAGAAATGCACACCTTGACCACAGGAGGTGAACTTGTGGGAGACACTCCTCACCTGGGTTACCAGGTATAAAAGGGGAGGTCTCACCCAGGGTCAGCACTCCTTGGTCCTGGGAATAAAGGTTAAGGTCACGTAGTGACTGTGTCTGCAGTACATGCCTCGTGTGAGTTTGTAGTACGGTGCAGGGACACCACATTTGGGGACAAGGATAGGATTTGCCCAGTCGCTGAATTCAACAGCCGAAATTATGCCCTCTCTGAGCAGTCTGTCCAATTCACTTTCAATTTTCTCAGGCATCACATATGGCACCGCTCTGGCTTTGTGGTGCACTGGTCTGGCGTCCGGAGTGATGCGTATCACTACTTTAGTGCCCTTGAACGTTCCGAGACCGGGTTGAAACAGTGACCCGAATTTTTGTAGGACCTGTGAGCATGAACTTCGCTCCACAGATGAAATGGCGTGCACATCCCCCCCATTTCCAATTCATCTCGGCTAGCCAACTCCTCCCCAAGAGCGCGGGATGATCCAGAGTGGCAGCCAGTTCTGTGATCCATTATGTGTTACCACCAAGTTTGCACTGCCTAGCACTGGGATGATCTCTTTGGTGTACGTCCGTAGCTGCGTGTCAATGCGTTCCAGTTTGGGCCTGCTAGCTCTGTGTGGCCATAGTCTCTCAAATTGTTGGGCGCTCATAAGTGACTGGCTAGCTCCGGTATCCAGCTCCATGTGCACCAGGATGCCATTCAATAAAACTGTCATCATCATGGGTGGCATTTTAGTGTATGAGCTCTGAACGTCAGCCACGTGAACCCGCTGAACTTCAGCATCCATGGCTTTTCCCCAGGCATCATCCTGCATTGCAGACCCCTTGTCTGGTTCCTCTGTCTCACAGATTAGCCTCGCCACAGCCTTTTTTCACATCCTGGCCAAGTGTCCACTGACGTTACAAATCCTGCATGTATATTGCTGGAACCTGCAGCTTTTGTAACGTCAGTGGACACTTGACCGAGTGTGTGCAAAAAGGCTGTGGCGAGGCTAATCTGTGAGACAGAGGAACCAGACGAGGGGTCTGCAATGCAGGGTGATACCTGGGGAAAAGCAATGGATGCTGAAATTCAGCAGGTTCACGTGGCTGACGTCCACAGCTCATACACTAAATTGCCACCCGTGATGATCGTTCCTGTCCTGAAAGCAGATGGCTCGGTCAAGATTTGTGGCGACTACAAAGCCACCATCAACCGAGTGTCGCTGCAAGACCAATACCCACTCCCGAGAGCGGAGGACCTTTTTGCCACGCTGGCAGATGGCAAGCTGTTCACGAAGCTGGACCTCACTTCGGCCTACATGACTCAGGAACTGGCTGAAGAATCCAAGCTTTTGACCACCATCACGACGCACAAGAGATTATTTATCTACAACAGGTATCCGTTTGGCATTCGTTCGGCGGCAACTATCTTTCAACGGAACATGGTGGAAAGCTTGCTCAAATCCATTCCTGGAACAATCATATTCCAAGACGATATCCTTATAATGGGATGAGACCGAGGAACACCTCCACAACCTGGAGGAGGTGCTATGCCGACTGGACCGGGTAGGCTTGTGGCTGAAAAAGGCCAAGTGTTTTTTTGGCCCCAGATGTCGAGTTTTTGGGCAAGAGGGTTGCCGCAGATAGGATCCGGCCCACTGAATCAAAAACGGAGGCAATCCGCTGGGTGCCCAGGCCCGGTAACACGTCGGAGTTGCGATCATTCCTGGGACTTTTGAACTATTTCTGGAACTTCCTGCTGAACTTAAGCACATTGTTGGAGCTGTTACACATGCTCCTGTGTAAAAGTTGTGAATAGCTTTTGGGGGATTGTCAAGAACAGGCTTTCAAGAAGGCGAGGAACCTGCTGTGTTCTAAAAAAACTGTTGACTTTGTATGACCCCTGTAAAAAACTGGTTTTAACGTGCGATGCATCGTCCTATGGGGTTGGGTGTGTGTTGCAGCAGGGTAATGATGACGGCCGACTCCAACCGGTGGCTTATGCCTCCAGATCACTCTCCCAGGCAGAGCGTGGATACGGCATGGTCGAAAAGGAAGCACTCGCTCGTGTTTACGGTGTGAAAAAGATGCACCAGTACCTTTTCGGTAGACGGACAAGCTAGAGACGGACCACAAGCCATTAACATCCCTGTTGTCCGACAGCAAGGCTGTCAATGCCAATGCGTCAGCTCGCATACAGCGATGGGCTCTCGCGCTGGCTGCGTATGATTACACAATACAGCACCGCTCTGAGCCGACTGCCTGCTATGGGGCAGCCGGGTAGTCATTCCCCAGAAAGGCAGGGAAGCGTTCATCAGGGAACTCCACAGCGAGCACCCTGGCATTGTGTTAATGAAGGCCATTGCCCGGTCACATGTATGGTGGCCGGGGATTGACTCAGATCTGGAACACTGGGCTCGCAGGTGCACGATGTGTGCCAGCTGGGCAATGCCCCCAGGGAGGTCCCACTCAGCCCGTGGCCCTGGCCCACCAGGCCATGGTCACGTATTCACGTAGACTATGCGGGCCTGTTCATGGGGAAAATGTTCCTGATCGTTGTCGATGCATACTCGAAATGGATCAAGTGCATCATATTAAACTCGTGCATGACATCCATCACCGTGGAGAGTTTGCATACGGTTTTTGCGACCCATAGCTTGCTGGACATCCTGGTCAGCGACAATGGCCCGTGTTTCACCAGCCATGAATTCCAGGAGTTTATGTCGGGCAATGGTATCAAACACGTCCGGACAGCGCCGTTTAAGCCGGCTTCCAATGGCCAGGCGGAACATGCGATCCAAGTCATAAAACAAGGCATGCTATGCATCCAAGGACCCTCCCTTCAGTACCGCCTATCGCGCCTCCTTCTGGCCTACAGGTCCCGCCCGCACTCTCTCACGGGAGTCCCGCCAGCGGAACTCCTCATGAAACGTAGGCTTAAAACGCGGCTGCCCCTCATTCATCCAGCCCTGGCAGACATTGTTGAGGGCAAACTGAGCTCCATGATCGAAACTCAAGGTGGAGGTGTATAGAAATGGATGACCCGGTATTTGTTCTTAACCATGCTTTGGGACCCAAATGGCTTGAGGGCACCGTAATTGGCAAAGAAGGGAATAGGGTCATAGTGGTCAAACTAAACAATTGGCAGATATGCCACAAACACTTGGACCAAGTAAAGAAAAGGTTCAGCACAGACATGGAGGAACCTGAAGAAGAGCATGAGATGTCACCCACACCACTGCCAGTGGACGAGCAACGAGGACAATCCACAGCATGCACAGTCCCTGCGACCAGCCCGGACAGGCCGGAATCACCTCAGGTGACAGAGACGCATGCCGAGGCTTAGCCACCAGAGCCACAACTGCGGCGCTCCACAAGAGAGCGTCGACCACCTGAAAGACTTAACCTTTGACACAAAAGACGTAAGGGGGGAGGTGATTTCATGTATGTAACCATCATGCAACAGTAATCTTCATGTACCTGTAACCTTCATGCAACTCCTGTACACCGTATATATACCCTAGAAATGCACACCCTGACCATAGGGGGTGAACTTATGGGAGACACTCCTCACCTAGGTTTCCAGGTATAAAAGGGGAGGTCCCACCCAGGGTCAGCACTCCTTGGTCCTGGGAATAAAGGTTAAGGTCACGTAGTGACTGTGTCTGCAGTACATGCCTCATGTGAGTTTGTAGTACGGTGCAGGGACACCACAAGTTGCTCATGGATCAGGGTTACGAGCTCCTTGTACGTCTTGGTCGTTGTCTTTGCTGGTGCCAGTAAGTACCTGACGAGGCAATAGACAGTGGGCTCACAACTGGTAAGCAAGATAGCTCTGCGCTTATCAGCCAGTGTGGCTGCGTCGTCTCCTGCCAGGTCGTTTGCTGTGAAGAAATGTTCGTGCCTCTCCACAAAGGCGTCCCAATCATCACCATTGATGAACTACTGCAACGTACCAAGGGTGGCCATTTTCACGTGAAAGTTAGTAATCTCGTTACCAATTGTTGTGTCCTTAGATGCTGTAATAATGTCTTCACGAGGCAATGTGTTGTACTTGAACTGTAGTGACCTTTGTCCTTTATTTACTAACTCCAGAGTGAGGACCACACCTGGTGGCCTGCCTTTTATACTAGGCCAGGCACACCTGTACAGGTAACCAAGTCTCCCACTGCTGTGCCCTCTGGTGACATACCTGTGATAGTACCAACAGTAGCCATGTAGGATACATGACACAGGGCACACTGGATACTCTGATGGTAGGCTGAGGCCTGGAGTAAACATGGCCCAATCCAATTTCTAGCATTTTCAGCACACTCTCACTGAAGCGTGAGCGTGCCAGAAAGGACATGGACTTCCCAGCCCATTTGATTTCGCTCATAATGACCTATTAATATATTTCAGCAGCACAATCGTATTCCAACCCGTAGGTTGCAATACAAAACCTTGGTGAATGAAGAAAAGAAGAAACAAATCCATGTGATCTAGAATAAACTGAAATATTTAACATTTTCTTATTTTAAAGAGCTCTCAAAGTGTTAAATTTATACTTAACTCTCATTCCCTGTAACACAATACACATCTTTGAACATCTACATTTTTGCTTCTATGCCAATCACTGACTCCACAGGTGATGGCCTTGGAGCTTCTACCCCTTGTTCCCTTACCAAAAACATTGTGAATCATTTCTTCAGAAGTGGAAGTGATTCATCATGTACACCCCTCAGAGATGTGTAACTTTATTTTTTGTGTCCATACACTTGCTGGCAGAATTGAGTTGAACAGAACTTGTTTAGGTTTAACACTGGTCTAGAAAAAAAAATGCCTTTCTGGGCTAAAGTCTTGACACTTCACTTTTGGAGAGACAGTTTTCAATTCAGTTTTGATTGCCGTATAAAACCCACAATCTATTTTATAGGCAGCTGACGTGAAAATGCTAGAAAAAGGTTGAACTTTGATGGAATTTTGTGATTGTTTGCAGAGACCTAGGTAACCAAATATTCTATATCCGAAGCAAAGTGACCTCAAAATTCTTCAAGTTACAATCCTTGTGTATACACCGTGATCAGTGATGCCCTTCAGCAAGGGCCACACTTGAGTGTGAGAGATCAGCAGGAGGGCACCTCATTTGCATGGTTCAGATGGGTGCATGACCCACTTCGCATACATCTCCAACATCTAACTGCCCATCATTGCCGGAAATTGCAACGCGGGTGGGGGTGGGGTGGGGAGAGAGGTGGGGGCAGGGGCAGGGTTGCCACAAGCCCCCAACCCTCTAATGGTCCTATTGGCCTCTGAGCAAAGGGGCCTGTCCCTAATCACAGCATGCTAGCTGTGCTAACGTTTCCAGTTCTTGACTGAAGTTCAGTAATGAGAACTACTGGGAGTCTCTGCTCCTGGTTCTGTCACTTGGCCATTGCTTGCCTTGTAAAGGGTTGATGGATGTTATGCCCGATGCCAGGCATTGAGGAAACTACCAGAAGTGGTAGAGACCAAGCACCGCAACTGCAAATTTCAAGGACAGAATTTACTGGTCTCAAACAATCAAGTAAAAATTAAAAGATGGTTATGTATTATATTTTGTGATAGTTTTGTTGAATTCAGCTCTCTTGCTTCCTATGTTTTTAAAAATGTATTCCTTTAACTTAACGTTTGGCATGAATGTATATGTATATACTGGCTTTTCCAGTCTAGTTTTTAATCCAGTACCCTCGTTCTCAGGATCTCGTATCAGAAAGTCAATGCAAAACAATCAAAACTAGGCTGAATATGAAACCAAGTTAAAAATCGATGGACAAATTTTGAACTTCGGCGGGAGCATAAATGGGCATGAGTGGAACGACCGCCCATTGTACAGCCTTTCCTATTTCCTTTGCATTAACTTCAGGTGGGAAATCTGCAACTGTGCATTTTATGCCCCCACTGAAGAGTTGAAAATTCCACCCCATGTGTGCTCAGTGTACATTTGATCAAACTGAACTGATTTTGATACAGTTTCTTTTCCCTGGCTTTAAGAGGTCAAACTAAACTTACAAACTGAACATTTATGATGATTTCCTTTCTTTAAGAGTAACATCTAATGCTACTTAATGGGATCAATCAATTCAAACCTACAGTTAAAAAAATATTACTGTGGAAAATTGTTTGGTAAACATATTCAGTAGTGCTGTATGCATATTATGTATTCTATGAAGCTGTGGCATAATTGCATGATTGATAAAATTTTCACGGACATACTGAATAATTTCTTTATCATGTATTTTAAACTTAACACCATCTTGCAAAAACAGCTTCACAAACATTGAAACTAAAATAGATATTGCATCCGCTGTAGAATAAATCTCCTGAGCAATGAAACAGTTCCAAAATTGGGTTTTGAGGAGTCTCTTGCTACTTTTCCCAGCATTGAGCCTCACTGAAAACTCCGAGAGAACAACAATGTCCCTTTAAAAACCCATCCTTACTGGGATATAAAAAGCTAGAAATTTCAGGGATCAAGGGATATGGAAGTGGGGTATGGTTCTGTTGGGCTGCAATTTGGGAGAAACTTGGATCCACTCATTGCAGATCCAGCCCCATGGGAACTTGGAGTGTCTAGCAGAGTATTCCCAGGCTACATGGAACTCTGCTCAGCCCACCCTGAGAACAGGCATAGCCTCTATTGTAGACCATAAAAAGGCTCTTTCAAAGCTGAAAAACAATTTATTCGATCATAGTGAGATTGATTATCTTTAGGGTCCCTTGTTTTCAGCCAGATTTGGGCTTCAGGTGTGGGTGATCACTCCAAATATTTAAATGACCCCATTCCAATGAATTGGAATAGGGCCAATGGCAGATCACATCAATAGGAAGAAGTACTGCCCCGTTACACTTCTATTTCTCAAATGGGTCTGTGAAAGTTCTAGTCCGAATTGTACAATTTGAATTTTACTGTTAATACGGCAAAATTTATGTCGTATAATGAAATTAAAAGCCACCTGAGATTTCTTTCATTGTGCAAACCATGTGTTAGTTCTGTCCTTGAGTGCATTTATTTTCATTCTCAAGTTGCATATAAATGCTAATAATTTTCCATTCTAATTTTTCTTGGTATTTCATCCCAATGTACAAAAATAATCATTTTGGGGGAAATAAATATCACACTGCCAAAAATATTTCCAGATTTATTTGTCACTGACTGAGATAAATTGCAATTTAGGAAGCAAGAACAATTAAAAAAAAATGAATGTTAATAAAATGGATATTATGAACAAATAGATTTTCTGTCTGAATTTTACTCAAACAATAAAAGTTGTGGGTGCACAGAAGATAGTATTTGAGGAAAAACAGCTTGATTAGTAGACTTGGGTGAGGATCTAATCTGTCTGCCAAACTGCGTCCTTAATTACAATAATTATCTTTTCATTCCAGCAATTCACAAATTATGTAGTTTCAAAATGTATTTTTTGTTTATTTAATACTGCAAGATATTTCAGTTTCACTGGATGTCTTTGGTTTCCAATGAGGTCAGAGAAGTTCAGAGAGTTGAAAGCAGCAGTGTAAAGTTGAAGCTTTCCTAATGCTACCCATAACAGATTTTGTTTCAAATATAATAGGATGAAGATAAAGATCTAACATCAAGGTTATCTGCAGCATTGCTACATTTATTTCAAACCTTACTGAACTGCCTGAAGCTTTGCTTCCTAAATAACAATCACTCAAGGAATTGTTCAGTTTCCTGTCGGTGTTTAACGGTCAAAAATCGAGACCATCTGTACAACCAATTGGCAGACAGATAGATACCAACATGTATTCAAATAACTAGTTCAGGATTGTTCTAAATTTGAACCAACGTAAGAAGAGAGTATTGCAAATTGTAAAATACTCAATACTTCTGGGGTGTTTCTGCAACTAGATAACAGCTAGAAACATAGGGGCTAAAACTCTAAGGTAATTCTGATGGTTCTCAACACAACTCTGGCAGGCGTGCATGTAAGGGCTGCAAACTAGGCCAGAATCTTGATATGCTGGGTCCTGACCTTCAAACCAAGTTTCCAAATGGCTCCTGTAAGGGGCTGAACCTCTGCCTGCCTATTACAAGCACAGTAACATGAAGGGGTAGGGACGAGGACACGGGTGATGACTCCCTATGTTAGGTGTTTCCACAACCTCAGCCTCTGAGGTGTGGCAGAACAGTGGCGCCTGGTGAGAAGAGGTGTACAGACCTCTACACAAGTGGTCATGGGCCTCACCTGGAGTCCAAATGTAGGTTGCAGCCTGGACACACGAAGACAGGTCAGCCATAATTGTTATTATCATTGAAGAAGCCACAGAATCTTCTTTCTGGGGGGGGTGAGGTGGGAGGAGAGGGAGGTGCATGATGGTCAGTGAAGCAGGTCGGTATAGGAAGCTTGAGGATTTTTTGAGGCCATAGAGTATGCTAGATGATAGTAAAGAAAGAGCTGTCCTTCTTTTATATAGCATTATAATTAAATACTATTTACCCCCTTATTCCTCAGAGTTTCTTTGCCTTGCCAGTTGCTAAACAGCTTTAATTCTCCAGCCAGGAGAATGGGACAATCTGATTCTTCTCTGTGAGCACCTTCAATGTCATTTGAACACTGGGAAATTAATGAATATACATAAGGTTTCATCAGATCTCAGCTGAACTGTAAAAGTAAGATATCTCAGGAGCGATTTTCAAATAGTGCCCAGAGTGGACACAAATTCAGCGAAATGACCACTCTGTCCATCTGTTTGTGCCAGAATGATGTCCGAGCCATTTTGAGGCCCGGACCTCATATGCCTAGTGGGTGTGTCTGGTAAAGCTGCAGATCACCATTTCTGGGAAGGCATGAAAGTGACTGGCTCATACATTGAGCCAGCTATCATGTTGAAGAGAGGAGGCAATCCTAGGGTGGGTCTCAAAAGGGCATTTACTCTGAGTTTCCTGCTGTTCCTGGAACTACAAAAAGAAAAATTGAGGCGTTTTATTCAGTGGTTCCTTTAAGGACCATTGGTTAAGCCAATAAATGCTTTGCCCATTTACACCTGAAAATTGCAATCCATTCTGCAACCAGTGTAAGACCCCGATTTGCATAATTAAGCAGCCACCTGTTTTAGTTGGACGGGCTACTTGCCAATTTATAGGCCCACCTGAAAACTGCATCAGGTGGTCCTTGGGTGTTAATGGGATGAACAAGGTGCCCCCACCTTGATTTACAATTGCTGGTTACACTTTTTTCAGATGATGAATATGTGGCAGGCAATTAAAAATTGCCTCCCTCATCTCAGTATGAGAACAAATTGTCATAATTTGTCTCACCTTGTTAATTTATATGTTATCCCTGTGTGAAAAGTTTCCACCTATCATGATTAATTTCCTTGTTTTTTTGCTTCTGTGCAAGCAAAAATGTCAGTGATGATGGCATGCTCTGATCCTGGCAGCTAATTGTTCCTTTTCTTTTAAAAGCCACAGTTTTATTGTCATCGTAACTATTTTACAAAGCAAAACATTTATTAAATGTGGAAGTGAACATGTCAATTCCTCAATAGCAGGGTTGACTGAGTCATTGGCAGTAACAGGAACAGTTTGATCCTCTTTGACTATGCAGGACCCCCACTGAGTCATTATTTGGGATTGTGTGTCATAAAACAAACCGGGAACATCTTACACAAACATCCACAGAAACATTTCTTTCCAGATCTGTTTCAATAAGATGTTTTGTTCTCCTTTCCAAGTCAAAAAACGATAATGCTGCACAGAAAATAATAACATTTGACAGAGAAACTTACCTTTCTCTGAATAAATGTCAAATATGCCATCTTTCTTATGTGATACTACCTTAAGGCTACATTTTTATATATTTCCTTCACAAACATTGAAGCCTGCAAATTAAAGTTTTACTAGATTAATGTGGGAGGCCCATGAACAGTCAAGGTGGTCATTGGCTTCTGTGCAGGTGCTGTCACTCTCAATCTATGGCCGGGCATGAGAAGTTAAACTTCTGTAAGGCTGGACTCCTGCAGTTAGTTTTTTCTCATTCCCTCTCCCTTTGCCTATTAGAGCACTCCACAACCTTTTATTTTCCTAGTAGCATGCCATATTTTTATGAGCTCCATCTAACATCACACTCGTTAACGTAAATGAAGTTTGAATGGCAATCTAAGTCAGAATTGTAATATGGGCCCTCTCTTTGGGAGATCAGCCTGTTTTACTGGATATATCAAGCTGCTCATGCTAACTCATGTCAAAGAAAACACAATCATCAGTCTCCAAAAGAGCCCGAAGGGTCCAGGCACAGACATAATACAGCATCAGCAAAGTCTCAGTGGATAACGAAAACAAATTTTACAACCTTTAGAATTCCGTCTTTCCACTTGAAATCTATCTTCTGTCTGACATTAAATACTGGGTTATTTTATATTTTTGGTGCAGTTTTCTGATTATAATTAATGTTTCTCTTTTGAGGTAGTGGATCCGCAGCTGTTCGTTACACAAAAACTGACAGTCTAATATTTTATATTTATTCTGTTTTAATATCTTCTGTCTAGAGTAATTTTAAGTACCTTGTTTTAAGTTTCAAACAAAACATTTTGAATTATTTAGTCAAAAATCCTCCTTGCGGTGGTCTGAGCGGTTTCAACTATCAGAAAAGACTGAATAGACTGAGGGGCCGAAATTGCCCACCATCTGAAACGAGTCACACCTATAGCTCTTGAAGTGTCCCGTCCGCCCCAATACATGACCAAACCAGAGAAATTCAGCACTTTGTGCTTTTTTTTTTGAAAGGGGTTGAAGTGGCCTCATCATTGGGGCGGAAGTGGGCATCAGTAGCGGGGTGGGGGCGGGGCGGAGTGGCAGACGCTGCACTTCATCAGCGCCACACTGATGACATCATCGCGCTGGCTCGTCACAACGTTCCCCCCCCATCAGTTAAAGAGGAGGACTGCTGCGAACTCTGCAGCCACTTTAGTGGCAAACACTGGGCTACCAAGAGGGGTGCTAGGCTGCATGTTGGAGACCCGGCTGAACCTGAGGCCATAATTGGCGGCCCGACTCGGCAGTCGGCCGACCAAAAAAAAAAACATGGAGTCGCCGGCAGTGCCACCTCTCCTTTAAGGGCGGCTGCACCGCCAAGCCACAGAAAGGGCACCGACACAAAAAGCTGTCAGTGACACCGACTGGCAGCGGCGCTGCTCCCGTGGGGCAATTCCGGAAAGGGGCAATTTCCCGTGGGGCAATTTTGGGAAGAGATCGTCGCCATCAGTAAAGGGTCAGCGCATGTACGCCGTGGCGGGAAAACGGGTGGAGTGGTCCCCTACACTGCTGCAAAACGGAGGAAGGGCAATTTCTAAAATGGCGGTCCCTCCATGGAGACTCGGAGGTTGTTTCGCACCGACATGTGGCCGTCGCTTTCAGGTGGCCACGGGCCTTATAATAAGGGGCAATATCGGCCCCTGGGGCTCTTTTCTTTCGAAACGAGAAGGCTGATGGGCGGTGTAATAGAGATCTTTAAAATTATGATGGGGTTCGAGAGGGTAGACTTAGAGAAGATGTTTCCATTTGCCGGGGAGTCCAAAACTAGGGGACATATCACTAATAAATCCAATAACGAATTCAGGGAAAACTTATTTATCCAGAGAGTGGCAAGAATGTGGAACTTGCTGTACATGGAATAATTGAGGTGAATAGATGTATTTAAGGGCAGCTAGATAGTATTCCTATCAAGCATCATCAAATAAATACATAAATTGATGACAATGAAGCATTGGGTAAATTTAAGGAACAAGTGTTCTTGTACATTGATATAATATTTTAAATGAAAATAACATGACTCTGGGCACTATACAAGAGCAGGTTTACAATTTTATTAAGTGCTTTGTGATCTTATTAGGCATAAGGGCCAATCACATGCTGGCACATTCCCAACTGTGAGCAGTGTTCGCATGGAGCACATCGCGGAAATCACCAGCACATAGCCTGTGATTTTCCACCTATTAAAATTAACCGATGAATTTAAGGGGAAGCCAGATAAGCACACGAGGCAGAAAGGAATAGAAGGATATGCTGATTGGGTTAGATGAAATAGAGTGGGAGGCGGCTCATGTGGAGCATAAAGACCGGCATTGAAAAGTTGGGCAGAATGGCCTGTTTCTGAGCTGCAAGTTCTATGTATGCTGTCCAGTGTAAAAGTTAGAATCAAGAATAACCCCAACCAAAGCCCCAAGAAAATAAATAACAGGAAGTTAAAGTTATGCATTATAAAAATGTAAACAAATTCAGAATAAAACATTAAACTCAAATTTACTTTTTCGATTAAAACAAAAACTCTCTCTCTCTCGTTGTTGCACCCCACCAGGGAATACTCACAGCACTTACTGGCAAACTCACAAAGTCTTGTGACTTTAGCTAAAAGTCATCAGTTCCCTTATTAGTAGCTTTATTTCATGATTTGCAGTCAGTTTGAACAATGTTTGTTCCAGCTAAAGTTATAATAAAAATATCTTCAAGACCCTAACAGTGATCGGTCACAAATTATTACCACTCTTTCTATGTAATGTGGTCAAGCACAAAATATTGTCACAATGAAAAATAAAAATATAGACCACAGAATTTTTGCAGGGCATTTGGCCAGTGGAAGAATGCTGATGTGCGAATAAGATTAAACCCTGTCCCAAATCCTGGGAACGAGATTTTATGTATGGAAGGCACAAGCTGCCAGCTACTGCAAGGGAACATTCATGGTGCCTACTCCGACATTACTCCTGAAATCGGAGCCATGGGCCGTGGTTCTCCGATGGTTAAAGACAAGACCCAGAAAGACCCAAAGACCAGGTCATTTTCCTGTATCCTTGGTTTCCAATGGAGCTAGCAAGGTATTTTTTTAAACATAATTGATCCATTCGGGGATCGATTACTTTTTCTTCATAACGTTTTGAGACTTTCAAAGGACCTTTTGTCTTGTCAGAGCTCGGCTGAGGCTTTACAAGGGTGTAATAGGAAGAATTCTTGGGAACTCTGCCAGACACACCCCTGAATTAGAGTCAATCAGAAGATCCGCCCTCTTTCCACCCACCAGAATTTCCTGACCTTCTCTCCATGAGGTGAAATCCTGGTAGAACCAGGTTTCGCTCCATTTTTGGGCCACAGTCCATTAGTTATGCTGGAGAAACATCTAGTGAGTATTTATGCCATTGAATTTGGTATAGAAATTGTTCACCTTTCGCGTAAAGATAGTCGAATAGGACACCTATTTTCACCGCTACTTTTATTTTGTTTATATAGTATGCTTTGTAAAATAATATAACAAAAACATTCTTTATTCAAAGCTTCTTGTAGCAATTTTGTTTTACATTGGTTTAAATGTTGCAGTGCTAAATGGGTTTGTAGGCACAGAGAAATAACCTTTCATACTTGTTCTGCATTCGATTAGATTATGGCTGAGCTGTACTTCAACTTTATTTACCTGCCTTTGATGCATATCCTTGTAATGCACCAACCTAACAAAAGTCTTTAAGCCTTCGTATTCTGATGAATCTGTGCTGTATCCCTTCCAAAGGCTATGATACCCTTCCTGAGGTGCAATGCTCAAAGCCGACATAGTACTCCAGATGGCTCTGTATAACTGAAACATAGCTTGCTTACTTTTGTATTCTAATCCACTTTAGATGGATTTTTTTTCATTAGCAATTCCAAGGCAATTCCATTAGCCTTTTTGATTGCATTTTGTTCCTGTGAACTAGCTTGTGGTGGACACTCATTTCCCATTGCTCCTCCAGAGCTCAAAGTCTCTCTCTATCAAGAAAATATTCCCATTAGTCTTTCTTGAATCCACTGTGGCCTTGCCACATTGTACTCCATCTGCTAGTTTCATCCAATCATTGAATCTGTCAATGGCACTTTGTAATTTGCTGCTCCCATTTATACAACTTATTGGTCAGGATTTTTGTTTGAATTGTGCCTCTGTTAGCGCCCGGAGTATTGGGAAATTTGGTGCCAATTTTGCAGTAGTGCTGAGCAGTAACCGCCCGGGAGTGCAACGCCCCCGGTATTGTCCTGATCTCAATTTGTTTCGTGCTGACCCCGTAGACAACCCACCAGAGAAAGCTAGCGGTCAGAGCTGTAACGGTGGTTGTGGGAAGGAATGACTGCATGAGGTAAGTGTGATTGGTTTTTTTGTTTTATTTTTGTGATTTATCTTTATTTGGGGTGAGCAATATATTGGGAATGTTTTTTGTGCTTTTTTTTTTTACGAATCTGGCTCTTTAGCAACGGATATTCAGTTGCTCACCCCTCCTAGTGCCCTAAGATAAGTGTGGAATACTTCCCTTAGCGCTCTGCTGTCAGGGCGCAGCTGCTGAATTTTGTGGCTGCCGACGCGAACCATTTCCTGGCGCTAAATTTATCTACCGCCCGAGATTACGGCCCTAAGAAACCTCCAACCGTAAGTCCAGCCTTTTGTGCCTCTTAATTTAGTGTCATCTGCAAACTTGGATGTAAAATTCTCCGTACCTTCATCCAGGTCGCTGATATACAAGAAACTCTCGTTTATCCAGATCACTCGGGGATTTGGCAATTCTGGGTAAACAAATTCTCCAATAGGGCGAGCTTACATTTTAAAGCTAATATTTGAAGGTGATAGAACCACCCACAAAGATTTAGTTCATGTTATTTGAATATGAACGTCATAAAATAAATGAAAATTGATTCATACGTTTCGAAATTTAAAATTATTTTATTCTGTTAAAACTGAGCTTGATTTTTAAAATAGCGATCCGATATCTGCTTTAAATGAATTCATTTTCTTCTTAATTAAAATGTTGTGGATAATATGAGTTTGCAGAACTCATGAGAAGTAAAATGAGAATTCTCCTCAAAAAAAAACCAACGACATATTTCATTGCTTCTTCAGCGCGTGTCCAACTCTTTTTTTGTTTTTCTTCAATTTCATTGTCTGAATCGTTCATCTCTTTGTCAGATTTGTCTTTATTGGTGACTATGCCAATATGTTCCTCGTCAGTGTAAGTTTGTGTTACATCTGTTTCGATGTCAACATCTATCCACTTAGCAATGTCATTTTCTGCTAGGGATTTAAGTGCGTTTGTTTCGTGTGCACTGCTGACAATCTCCACGATTCACTGGAGTTCAGAAGAATGAGAGGGGACCTCATAGAAACATATAAAATTCTGACGGGGTTAGACAGGTTAGATGCAGGAAGAATGTTCCCAATGTTGGGGAAGTCCAGAACCAGGGGTCACAGTCTAAGGATAAGGGGTAAGCCATTTAGGACCGAGATGCGGAGGAACTTCTTCACCCAGAGAGTGGTGAACCTGTGGAATTCTCTATCACAGAAAGTTGTTGAGGCCAATTCACTAAATATATTCAAAAAGGAGTTAGATGAGGTCCTTACTGCTAGGGGGATCAAGGGGTATGGCGAGAAAGCAGGAATGGGGTACTGAAGTTGAATGTTCAGCCATGAACTCATTGAATGGCGGTGCAGGCTAGAAGGGCCGAATGGCCTACTCCTGCACCTATTTTCTATGTTTCTATGTTTCTATGATTTCTTTTACAGCCTGTTTTTTATTAGCCCGTACATAAAAACCTTTGCATTCTTCGTCATCAGAAGCACTGTCTTTGAATATGACATTGGACCACAACTTGCGTCAACACCTCTTCAATGTAATGTTTTTTACTTCTCTCCATGCCAGAGAGCATGCATAGATGACATCTTTAATATTGTATGCTCTCTGAAAATTAGAGATTGATTGATCGCTATTAATCAATTTGCGCATGAAGTTATTCCTATAGTGGCACTTGAAGTTTTGACACCCTGATCCATAGTTTGAATGAGCGAGGTCACATTGGGGGGCAGATAACATGCGAAGATGTTGCCACAGCTAGACACTAATTTTGACTCATGCAGGTGTGCTCTGCAATTGTCCAGAAGCAGCACACATTTTCCACTAGGTTTGCCTATTTTCTTCTTGTTTTCTCGAGTTTGGAGGACGAATTCTGTTGAAAACCATTCCATGAATATGTCCTTGTCCATCCACACACTTTTCTGAGCCTTATAGCTAACTGGTAAATGAGCAATTTCTTTTAAAGCACGTGGTTTCCTTGATTTGCCAATCATTAAAAGTGGAAGTCTATGTTCTCCAGAGGCATTGGCACAATTCAAGATTGTTAACCTCTCCTTATTCATTTTAAAGCCTACAGCTTCCTTCTCCCCAGTTGGCAAACACTGCTATAGTAAGTCAGTCTCATCAGCGTTGTTTATTTGATCTGCAGTAAATTTCATTTCCTGCACCATTTCAGCAAATGTTCTTGAATAATTCTGTGCGGCCTCATTGTCTGCTGATTTTTTTTCGCCCGACACATCCAGCTGGCGAATGCCATGGCGATGCTTAAAACATGTGAGCCAGCCTTCTGAAAAAATGCACTCTTCAGTTAGATTCATTCTCATCTTGAAGTCCTTGGCCTTTGCTGTAATCATTAGCCCTGAAATTGCCACACCTTCAGACCGTTTCAAAGAAAACCATTCATAAAGCACTTGGTCTAGTTTGTCAAGCTTCAGCTTTCGCAAATTCTTGCGGAACATTGCCTTGATGGAAGATTCAGAAGCATCGGTGAAACTTTCTAAATCTTTCTTTTGCTTCTTGATATCGTAAATTGTTGATGATCCAACTTCATATTTGTCCATCAAGTACGCACGCTTCTGCCAGCTTCAGGCTTCTTTATAATTTCTAATTTCGGCTGAATGCTCAATACTTTTCGTTTCCTTTTAGTGCTGTCACAAGACATTTTAAATTGTACATCCAACTGCTTGAACTTAGCAGTTGAAAAGTGAGAAAGAAGTCCACACCTACGTCAATTTATATTAATTGAGCAACCTGTTCATGTTTGCGATAGTTGAAATGAGCGAGATATTCATGTGTGTGACAGTTATTTTAAATTCCGTTACGGTGGATTTTTCGTTACATTCGTATCCGGATAAACGAGAGTTTCCTGCATATGATGAAAAGCTGAGGCTCCAGTACAGACCCCTGGGGAACACGACTTGTCACATCCCATCAATCAGGTTACATTCCTTTTATCCTTTCGCTATCACCTACCTACCCATCACTTACCAACCCATGCTGCAAGGTTGCCTCCAATTCTGTATGCTTTTAGTTTTGCTGATAATCTCATGTGCAGAAACGTAATAAATGAGTCTTGGAAGTCCATGTAGACAACATCCATTGACACGCTCATATTCAAATAAGAACATAGGAAGTAGGAGCAGGAGTAGGCCATTCGGCCCCTCGAGCCTGCTCCACCATTCAGTAAGATCATGGCTGAACTTTTACCTCAACTTCACTTTCCTGCACTATCCCCATATCCTTGATTCTATTAATATCCAAAAATCTATCGATCTCTGTTTTGAATATGCTAAACGACTGAGCCTCCACAGCCCTCTGGGGTAGAGAATTCCAAAGATTCACAACCCTCTGAGTGAAGAAATTTCTCCTCATCTCAGTCCTAAATGGTCAACCCTTTATTCTGAGACTGTGACACCTGGTTCTAGACTCTCCAGCCAGGGGAGACATCCTCCCTGCATCTACCCTGTCAAGCCCTGTAAGAATTTTGTATGTTTCAGTGAGATCACCTCCCATTCTTCTAAACTCTTGAGAATATAGACCGAGTCTATTCAATCTCTCCTCAAAGGACAATCCCCCCCCCATTCCAGAAATCAGTCTGGTGAACCTTCATTGCACTCCCTCTATCCTTCCAAGTATATCCTTCCTTGGGTAAGGAGAACAAAACTGTACACAATATTCCAGGTGCGGTCTCACCAAGGCCCTATATAATTGCAGTGAGGTGCCTTTACTCTCGTACTCAAATCCTCTTGTAATAAAAGCTAACATACCATTTCCTTTCTTAATTGCTTGCTGTACCTGCATGTTAACTTTCAGTAATTTGTGTACAAGGACACCAAGTTTCCTCTGAACACCAACATTTCCCAATCTCTCACTGTTTAAAAAATGCTCTGTTTTTCTATTTTTTCTGCCAAAGTGGATAACTTCATATTTCTCCACATTATATACCATTTGCCATGTTCTTGGCCACTTACTTAGCCTGTCTATATCCCCTTGAACTCTCTTTGCATCCTCCTCACAACAGTTATCTGGTTTCTCCCTCCCTCTTCTTAAATAATGGAATGACATTTGCAGTTTTCCAATCCAAAGGCACAATTCTTGAGTTGAGAAAGCTTTGGAAAATTATGACCAACACACTTCCAATTGCCTCACTTATTTTTTTGTATCTACCTCTGGGTATTAAATCAGGTTCTTGAGATTTAAGTCCCATTATTTTCTCCATGACCATTTTTTTATATTAAATCAACAACGTTTCTCCCATGACTTATACTTAGGTTCTCTTGTACTGTTGGTACATTGTCAATTTTGCCACTGTGAAAACAGATGCAAAGTACTCATTGAACAAGTCTGCCATTTCCTTAATGTCCATTATAGTATCACTTGCATTTATCTTAATGAGCCCACATTCTACTTTATCAGTTTTTTAAATATATTTCATTAAAAATGTCATTGTTGGCTTTTATATCCCTTGCAAGTTTTTTTTCCTATTCTCCTTTTGCACCACTTATTACTTTCTTTGTGTCCCTTTGTTACAGTTTATAGCTCTCTCAGCCCACTGGATTTTTACTTTTCCTTGCATTTGTGTAAACTTTTCTTTTAGTTTGATACTATCTCTTGAATCATTTGTTGACCATGATTCCTTAACTACACAAGTGCAGTATTTGTATTTTACGGCAAGCAGGAAAATAACATTTGTGAGTCAGTTTCACACATTGGAATTTCAAATTAACACAATGTCTAAATGCTCCTGTGCCTAAATTTAAAGAAGTTAAATTCCTACGGATGTTCTCCCATTCGTCTGCAGTAACTTTGGCAGAAGATCATTAGGAACCCTGGAGAAATAGCAAACCCTGTGGATATTCAACCCCAAAGTAACAGAATAAACATTCAAATTATTGCCATGATTCTCTTTTCATGTAAAAATTGTATTGCATTTATCATTTGATTTGCATGTTGCTATTCAGTACAAGGACTTCAGTATTGGTCCTTCTCCAATATTCTAAACCCACAAATATGAATGATTAGTTTCCACAAGGGTTCTCCCAAATGCCCACTGTAACTTGAGCAGAAGATTCATGGAAACCAGAGAAACCCAGGAAAGATAGGGAAGGAAAAAAAAGTAGTGTGGCAGTTTTGAACAACAACTTGTATTTATATAGCATCTTTAACATAGCAAAGTGTCCCAAGACGCTTCACAGGTGTGTTATAAGACAAATAAATTTGACACCGAGCCACATAAGAAGAAATTGTAGATGATGACCAAAAGCTTGGTCAAAGAGGTAGGTTTTAAGGAGTGTTTTAAAGGAGAAAGGAGAGGTAGGGAGGCAGAGGTTTTGGGAGAGAGTTCCAGAGCTTAGGGCCCAGGCAGCTGAAGGTACGGTCACCAATGGTTGAGCAGTTATAATCGGGATGCTCGAGGGAAGAATTTGAGGAGTGCAGACATCTCGGTGGGGGTGTAGGGTGGGTTGTGAGGCTGAAGGAGATTACAGAGATAGGGAGAGGCGAGGCCATGGAGAGATTTGTACGAAAGGATGAGAATTTTGAAATTGAGGTGTTGCTTAACGGGGGCCAACGTAGGTCAGCAAGCACAGGGATGATGGGTGAACGGGAATTGATGCGAGTTAGGACACAGGCTGCCGAGTTTTAGATGACGTAGTTTACGTAGGGTAGAATGTGGGAGGCCAGCCAGGAGTGCGTTGGAATAGTCAAGTCTAGAGGTAACAAAGGCATGGATGTGGGCTTCAGCAGCAGATGAGCTGATACAAGGGTGGATACGGGCAATGTTACGGAGGTGGAAATAGACGGTTTTAGTTGTGCCCTGAATATGTGGCTGGAAGCTCATTTTAGGGTCAAATATGACATCTAGGTTGTGAACAGTCTGGTTCAGCCTCGGACAGATGCTAGGGAGAGGGATGGAGTCAGTGGCTAGGGAATGCAGTTTGTGGCTTCGGTCTTCCCAATATTTAATTGGAGAAAATTTCTGCTCATTCAGTACTGGATGTCAGACAAACAGTCTGACAATTTAAACAATTTGAATAAAGGTACTGGCCAGGATTGTGCTCACCTCGGCTGGTCGGGGCGGGCGACCTCCCCAGGACACCAACACAGCCTGGTTGCACATTGCAGAGGAGGTGACAAGCAGGGATGACATCAGGAGGACTTGCGTGCAGTGGTGCAAACCTTTCAATTATCTCATTAGATCAGGAAGCAATAGTACAAAGCCACATTCACCTTCATCTTGCTGTCTCTCTCATTACTACCTCATCGTAGTTTTATTATGTTAAAGGTGCTATAGAAACAAAAGTTGTTATTATTATCACTCTGCCTTCCCTGCAAGTCAGGCAGCATTTGTGGATAGAGAAACGTTTCAGGTCAATGACCTTTCATTAGAACTGAAAGTAGAGGAATAGGTGGGGTTGCGTGCTGTGACTCCCTCCATAAGCATATATTTTTTGTATTCGTTCCGGAATGTGGGTGGTGCTGGCAAGGCCAGCATTTACAATATACATTAATGATTTAGATGAAGGAATTGAGTATAATATCTCTAAGTTTGCAGATGACACTAAGCTGGGTGGCGGTGTGATGTGTGAGGAGGACACTAAGAGGCTGCAGGGTGACTTGGACAGGTTAGGTGAGTGGGCAAATGCTTGGCAGATGCAGTATAATGTGGATAAATGTGAGGTTATCCACTTTGGGGGCAAAAACACGAAGGCAGAATATTATCTGAATGGCAGCAGATTAGGAAAGGGGGAGGGGCAACGAGACCTGGGTATCATGGTTCATCAGTCATTGAAAGTTAGCATGCAGGTACAGCAGGCGGTGAAGAAGGCAAATGGTATGTTGGCCTTCATAGCTAGGGGATTTGAATATAGGAGCAGGGAGGTCTTACTGCAGTTGTACAGGGCCTTGGTGAGGCCTCACCTTGAATATTGTGTTCAGTTTTGGTCTCCTAATCTGAGGAAGGACGTTTTTGCTATTGAGGGAGTGCAGCAAAGGTTCACCAGACTGATTCCCGGGATGGCGGGACTGACATATGAGGAGGGACTGGATCAATTGGGCTTTTATACACTGGAGTTTAGAAGGATGAGAGGGGATCTCATAGAAACTTACAAGATTCTGACTGGACTAGACAGGTTGGATGCAGGATGAATGTTCCCGATGATGGGGAAGTCCAGAACCAGGGGACACAGTCTTAGGATAAGGGGTAGGCCATTTACGACTGAGATGAGGAGAAACTTCTTCACTCAGAAAGTTGTTAACATGTGGAATTCCCGACTGCAGAGAGTTGTTGATGCCAGTTCATTTGATATATTCAAGAGGGAGTTAGATATGGCCCTTACGGCTAAAGGGATCAAGGGGTATGGAGAGAAAGCAGGAAAGGGGTACTGAGAGAATGATCAGCCATGATCTTATTGAATGGTGGTGCAGGCTCGAAAGGCCGAATGGCCTACTCCTGCACCTATTTTCTATGTTTCTATGTTTCTATTTATTGCCCATTCCTAATTGCCCTTGAGAAGGTGATGGTGAACTTCTTGTAATGCTGCAGTCCTTGTGGTGAAGGTACTCCCTTCTTCTTATGATGATGATGATGACTCTCACAGTGCTGTTAGGGAGGGAGTTCCAGGATTTTGACCCAGTGACGATGAAGGAATGGCGATATATTTCCAAGTCACGATGGTGTGTAATTTGGGGGGGAACTTGGAGGTGATGGTGTTCCCATGCGTCTGCTGCCCTTGTGGTAGAGGTCGCGGGTTTGGCAGCTGTGGTGAGTTGCATTGCATCTTATAGATAGTACACACTGCAGCTATGATAGGTGGAGGGAGTGAATGTTTAAGGTGGTGGATGGGTTGCCAATCAAGCGGGCTGCTTTGTCCTGGAGCTTCTTGAGTGTTGTTGGAGCTGCACTCATCCAGGCAAGTGGTGAATGTTCCATCACACTCCTGACTTATGCCTTGTAAATGGTGGAAAGGCTTTTGGGAGTCAGGAGGTGAGACACTCGCCTCAGAATACCCAACCTCTGACCCGCTCTTGTTGCCACAGTATTTATGTGGATGGTTCAGTTAAGTTTCTGGTCAATGCTGACTCCGAGCATGTTGATGGTGGACGATTTGGTGATGGTAATGCCATTGAATATCAAGGAGATGGTTAGACTCTCGCTTGTTGGAGATTGTCATTGCCTGGCACTTTGGTGTGAATGTTATTTGCCACTTATCAGCCCAAGCCTGAATATGTCATCCAGGTCTTCCTGCAGGCGGGCATGGACTGTTTCATTTTCTGAGGAGTTGTGAATGAAACTGAATACTGTGCAATCATCAGCGAACATCCCCATTTCTGACCTTATGATGGAGGAAAGGTCATTGATGAAGCACCTGAAGATGGTTGGGCCTATTACACTGCCCTGAGGAATTCCTGCAGCGATATCCAGGGGCTGGAATGATTGACCTCCAATAAGCACAACCATCTTCCTTTGTGCTAAATATGACTCCATCCAGTGGAAAGCTTTCTCCTTGATTCTCATTGATTTGATGTCAAGGGCAGTCACTCTCTCCCATCTCCTCTGGAATTCAGCTGTCTTGTCCATGTTTGGACCAAGGCTATAATGACGTCTGGAGCTGAGTGGTCCTGGCGGAACCCAAGCTGAGCATCGGTGAGCAGATTATTGGTGAGTAAGTGTCGCTTGGTAGCACTGTTGATGACACCTTCCATCACTTTGCTGATGATTAAGAGTAGACTGATGGAGGGGGGGTAATTGGCCGGATCCGATTTGTCTTGCTTTTTGTGGACAGAACATACCTGGGCAGTTTTCCACATTGTCGGGTAGAAGGCAGTGTTGTAGTTGTACTGGAACAGCGTGGCTAGAGGCGCAACTAGTTCTGGAGCACAAGTCTTCAGCACGACAGCCGGTATGTTGTTGGGGCCCATAGCCTTTGCTGCATCCAGTGCGCTCAGTTGCTTCCTGATATCACGTAGAGTGAATCGAATTGGCTGAAGACTGGCTTCTGTGATGGTGGGGACCTCGTGAGGAGGCTGATATGGATCATGCACTCGGCACTTCTGGCTGAAGATGGTTGCAAACGCGTCAGTCTTATCTTTTGCATTCACGTGCTGAGCTCTGCCATCTTTGAGGATGGGGATATTCATGGAGCCACCTCCTCTCGTTAGTTATTTAATTGTCCACCACTATTCAAGACTGGATGTGGAAGGGCTGCAGAGCTTTGATCTGATCCGTTTATTGCGGGATCGCTTGGCTCTGTTTATAGCATGCTGCTTCCGCTGATTAGCATGCATGTAGTCCTGTGTTGCAGCTTCCCCAGGTTGGTTCCTCATTTTTAGGTATGTCTGGTGCTGCTCCTGGCATGCTCATTTGTGCTCCTTATTGAACCAGGGTTGGTCCCCTGGCTTGATGGTAATGGTGGAGTGAGGGATTATGCCAGGCCATGAGGTTACAGATTGTGGTGGAATACAATTCTGCTGCAGCTGATGGCCCATAGTGCCTCATGATGCCCAGTTTTGAGCTGCTAGGTCTGTTCTGAATCTACCCCATTTAACATGATGGTAGTGCCACACAACACAATGGAGGGTGTCTTCACTGTGAAGGCGGGTCTTCGTCTTCACAATGACTATGTAGTGATCACCGCTACCAATGCTGTCAAGGACAGATGCATCTGCAACAGGTAGATTGGTGTGGTAGAGATCAAGTAGGTTTTTCCCTCGTGTTGGTACTCACACCACCTGCTGCATGCCAATCTGGCAGCTATGTCCTTCAGGCCTTTGTCAGTAATGGTGCTCCCGAGCCACTCATGATGATGGACATTGAAATCCCCCACCCAGAGTACATTCTGTGCCCTTGCTACCCTCAGTGCTTCTTCCAAGTAGTGTTCAACATGAAGGAATACTGATCCATCAGATGAAGGAGGGCGGTAGGTGGTAATCAGCAGGAGGTTTCCTTGCCCATGTTTGACCTGAAGCCATGACACTTCATGGGGTCCAGAGTCAATGTTGAGGACTCCCAAGGCTACTCCCTCCCAACTGCATCGCCACCTCAAGTGGGTTTGTCCTGCCGGTGGAACAGGACATACCTTGGGATGGTGACGGAGGAGTATCGAATATTGGCTGAAGGATATGATTCTGAGCGCATGATTATTTCAGGCTGTTGCTTGACTAGTCTGTGGGACAGCTCTCCCAATTTTGGCACAAGTCCCCAGATGTTAGTGAGGAGGACTTTGCAAGTTCCACTGGGCTGGATGCGGCGTTGTTGTCCAAATCGCTGCTGAGATCAATGTCGGGTGGTCCGTCTGGTTTTGTTCTTCTCTGTAGCATTTTGTTACAAAAGAGTGGCTTGCTAGGCCATTTCAGAATCAACCACATTGCTGTGGGCCTGGAGTCACATATAAGCCAGACAAGGACAGCAGATTTCCTTCCTTAAAGGACATTAGTGAACCAGTTGTGTTATTACAACAAGCCAATAATTTCATGGTCACTATTATTGAAAGTAGCTTTTTTAATTCTAGATTTATTTAATTAATTGAATTTAAATTCATGGTGGGATTTGAACTCATGTCTCCGGATTATTAGTCCAGGATATTGGATTACTAGTCCCATAACTTAACCACAATGCTACCATTCACCGACGCTTAACCACCACACTACCATTCTCCATAGCATATGGAGGGAGTCTTGGGAGAACCTGGCTGCAACCTCTGTGCAGTCATTGTCAGTATTTGCAGCACTTCAATGCTGTAAAACATTGGCCGCACAAATGTCAAAACAAAGTTGGTCATGGCCCCTGTTATATATGTATACTTGTATTTACTCTGTACAGCTACCAAAGGGCTCATCCCCTGGAGTCCCAAGGTATCCCATAATCTCTTGGGAACACAGATATTTAAGGAGGCCTCACAGGTTGGAGAGGCACTCTGGAAACCTGCAATAAAAGACGAAGGTCACACTTTACTTTGAGCTCACAGTTCAGTCTGACTCTTTCTCCATACACATCAACTGGTGACAAGATACAGATAACTAACCCAAAGATGCAGAGAACAGTGGGCATCCTGGAGAAATTCTCGGAGGGAGATGATTGGGAAACTTTTGTGGAGTGACTCGACCAATACTTCGTGGCCAACGAGCAAGATGGGGGAAAAGAGCATTGCCAAGCGAAGGGCAATCCTCCTCACTCTCTATGGGGCACCAACGGATGGCCCAATGAAGCATCTGCTCACTCCAGCGAAACCCACGGAAAAATCATTCGACGATCTATGCACACTGGTCCGAAAGCATTTGAACCCGATGGAAAGCATTATGATGGCGAGGTACCGGTTCTACACCGACAAAGGGTCTGAAGGCCAGGAAGTGGCGAATTATTTCACCGAGCTAAGACGCCTTGCAAGACATTGCGAATTTGAAGGACATTTGGAGCACATGCTCAGAGACTTTTTCATACATGGCATTGGCCACGAAACCATACTTCGCAAACTTTTGACTGTAGAGACTCAACCTTGATAGCCCAGGCATTCATTGCCAACAGTGACAATACGAAGCAAATCTCTCAGCACAAAAGTGCTGCTACAAGTACTGTGAATGAAGTGATGTTGTTTTTGAATTGTAACGTATGGGGCAGGTCACACATACCTGTAGCTACACATCCGCAGATGTCTCAGATTCCACCATCAAGGGTGATGAATGCAAGGCCATTAACACCTTGTTGGCGCTGCGGGGGTGATCATCGTTTCCATTCATGTCGATTCAAAGAGTGCGTTTGCAAGGGCTGTGGAACAATGGGACACCTCCAAAGAGTGTGCAGGCGAGCCGCAAAGCCTGTTAAATCTGCAAACCACCATGTTCCAAAGGAGGACAGATCCACGGAGGATCACGACAAACTAGAGCCCCAGATCAATCAGGCAGAGGTATATGGGGTACACACATTCACCACGAATTGTCCCCCGATAATGCTGAATGTTGAACTAAATGGATTCCTGGTGTCAATGGAGCTGGACACAGGCGTGAGCCAGTCCATCATGGACAAAAAGACTTTCGAAAGGTTGTGGTGCAACAAGGCCTCAAGGCCAGTCTTAAGTCCAGTTCGCACGAAACTAAGAACTTACACAAAAGAACTGATTCCCATAATCGGCAATGCTACTGTAAAGGTCTGCTATGATGGAGCAGTGCACAAGCTACCACTCTGGGTGGTACCGGGCAATGGTCCCACTCTGCTCGGCAGGAGCTGGGAAAGATACGCTGGAACTGGGACGACGTCCGAGAGCAATCGCCCGCTGACGACACTTCGTGTGCCCAGGTCTTAAACAAATTTCCTTCGTTGTTCGAACCAGGCATTGGGAAATTCCAAGAAGCAAAAGTGCAGATCCACCTAATTCCGGGGGTGTGACCCATCCATCACAAGACGAGAGCAGTACCGTCCATGATGAGAGAAAGGGTAGAGATCGAGCTAGACCAGCTGCAAAGAGAGGGCATATTTCCCCGATCGAGTTCAACGAGTGGGCTAGTCCTATCGTCCCAGTCCTCAAAGGAGATGGCACCATCAGAATCTGTGACGATTACAAAGTAACTATCAATCGTTTCTCATGCAGGACCAATACCCACTACCAAAGGCCGATGACCCCTTTGCAACGCTGACGGGAGGAAAGATGTTCATGAAGCTGGATCTGACTTCAGCCTTCATGACGCAGGGACTGGAGGAATCATCGAAGGCCTTCATCTGCATCAACACGCACAAAGGTCTTTTTGTTTATTTCAGATGCCCATTTGGAATCCGATCAGCGGCAGCGATATTCCAGAGAAACATGGAAAACTTACTGAAGTCGGCCCCATACACCGTGGTCTTCCAAGGTGACATCTCGGAACACAGTCGCGCGCCTGCAGAACCTGGAGGAGGTTCTTAGTAGACTCAACCGCGTGGGGCTCAGGTTAAAACGCTCAAAGTGCGTTTTCCTGGTGTCTGAAGTGGAGTTTCTGGGAAGGAGTTTTGCGGCAGGCGGCATCAGGCCCACCAACGCGAAGACGGAGGCAATCAAGAACGCACCGAGGCCACAGAATGTGACGGAGCTGCGGTCGTTTCTGGGACTCCTGAACTACTTTGGTAACTTCTTACTGGGTCTCAGCACACTGTTAGAACCATTGCATGTCTTACTATGAAAAGGGGATGAATGGGTTTGGAGCAAAAGCCAAGAAAATGCCTTTTTTAGAAGCGAGAAAATTGTTATGCTCAAACAAATTGCTTGTGTTGTATGTTCAATGTAAACATTTGGTACTAGCATGTGATGCGTCGTCATATGGCGTCGGGTATGTATTGCAACAAGCTAATGGTTTCTGGAAACTGCAACTGGTTACTTATGCATCCAGGAGTCTGTGTAAGGATGAGAGAGCCTACAGCATGATTGAGAAAGAAGCATTAGCGTTTGTCTATGAGGTAAAGAAAATGCATCAATACCTGTTTGGGCTAAAATTCGAATTGGAAACTGGCCATAAGCCATTTATATCCCTGCTCTCCGAGAGTAAAGGGATAAATGCACATGCTTCAGCCCGCATCCAGAGATGGGCGCTCACGTTGTCTGCAAGCAACTACGCCATCCGCTACAGGCCAGGCACAGAAAATTGCACTGATACTCTCAGTAGGCTGCCATTGCCCACCACAGGGGTGGAAATGGCGCAGCCCACAGATCTAGCCATGGTTATGGAAGTATTTGAGAGTGAATAATCACCCATCACTGCCCAAAACCTGGACAAGCCAGGATCCCTTATTATCTCTAATCAAAAGCTGTGTGCTTCACCTGAGCTGGTCCAGCGTCCCAGTGGAAATGCAGGAAGAGATAAAGCCATTCCAGCGGCGCAAAGATGAAATGTCTATACAGGCAGACTGCCTTCTGTGGGGCAATCGAGTCGTAGTCCCCAAGAAGGGCAGAGACACCTTCATCAATGACCTGCACAGTACCCACCCAGGTATCGTGATGATGAAAGCGATAGCCAGATCCCAGGTGTGGTGGCCCGGTATCGATGCGGATTTATAGTCCTGCGTTCACAGATGTAATACATGCTAGCAGTTAAGCAATGTACCCAGGGAGGCGCCGCTAAGTTTGTCTTGGCCCTCCAAACCATGGTCGAGGGTACATGTCGACTATGCAGATCTGTTCTTGGGTAAAATGTTCCTTGTGGTTGTAGGCGCGTACTCCAAGTGGATTGAATGTGAGATAATGTCGGCTAGCACGTCCGCTGCCACTATTGAAAGCCTGCGGGCCATGTTTGCCACACACGACCTACCCAATGTCCTGGTGAGCGACAACGGGCCATGTTTTACCAGTGCTGAGTTCAAAGAATTCATGACCCGTAACAGGATTAAACATGTCACATCTGCCCCGTTTAAACCAGCATCCAATGGTCAGGCAGAGAGAGCAATGCAAACCATCAAGCAAGGCTTGAAGAGGGTAACTGACGGCTCACTGCAGACTCGCCTATCCCGAGTCCTGCTTAGCTATCGCACGAGACCCCCTCACTCACTGGAATCCCACCTGCTGAACTGCTCATGAAAAGAGCACTTAAGACAAGGATCTCGTTAATTCATCCTGATCTACACGAACAGGTAGAGAGCAGGCGGCTTCAACAAAGTGCATACCATGATAGAGCAAATGTGTCACGCGAGATTGGAATCAATGATCCTGTATTTGTATGAAATTATGGACAAGGTCCCAAGTGGCTTCCCAGCACTGTCATGGCGAAAGAGGGGAGCATGGTGTTTCGGGTCAAACTTTCAAATGGATTCATTCACCGGAAACACTTGGACCAAATCAAACTCAGATTCACAGACTATCCTGAGCAACCCACCTTGGACCTTACCTTTTTTGATCCCCCAACATACACACCAGTGGCAACCGGCACCACGGTTTACCACGAAGTAGAACGCATCATCCACAGCAACCCAGCAGGGCTCAACACACCAGGCAGCCCAGCAAGGCCAGCTGCACAGCAGCCCAGCGAGGGCCCAACAAATGACTCAACACCACCAGCTTTCACACCGAGACGATCAACCAAGGCAAGAAGGGCCCCAGAATGACTCACATTGTAAATAGTTATACTATTGACTTTGGTGGGGGGAGTGTTATATATGTATACTTGTATTTATTCTGTACAGCTACCAGATGGCTCATCCCTTGGAGTCCCAAGTGATCCCATAATCCCTTGCAAGCACAGGTATTTAAGGAGGCTTCTCAGGTTGGAGAGGGCTCTGGAGACCTGCAAGAAAAGACTAAGGTCACACTTTACTTTGAGCTCACAGTGTTCAGTCTGACTCTTTCTCCATACACAACAGTCCCTTTAAAGAAACTGTCTGATGATGTGTCATGAATGATGTCACCAAACCCGCTTCCTCAAATTAGACCGGGAAACGCGATAGGCGGGCTATACGAGCCCCATCAAGAAAAAATCATTTTCGACAGTGGGATGGAGCCAACAGCGGTTTCGGGACCCACCACCGATGTCACCTGCCCGGACCCACCGCGTTGAGCAAAATCTCGGCCAGTATCTTTATTCAATACTGCCACATTACTTTTTTTTTCCTTCACTATCTTTCCTGAGTACGTTGTAGTCAGGATTATTGGCCCCAAGTTTCGACATGATTTGCTCCTGATTTTTAGGAGCAACTGGTGTAGAACGGAGTATCTTAGAAATCGGAATTCTTGCCATTTAGTTTGCTCCAGTTCTAGTCAGTTAGAACAGTTTCACTTTGGAACAGAATTTTTTTTTCAAAAGGGGGCATGTCCGGCCACTTAGGCCTGTTTTTAAAGTTTCGTCAGTGAAAACTTACTCCAAACTAACTTAGAATGGAGTAAGTGAAGATTTTTGTACTCTCGAAAAAACCTTGTCTACACTTTAGAAAATCAGGCGTAGGTTACAAATCAGGCGTAGGGAAGTGGGGGGGTGGTTTAAAGGGAAGTTTACTAACATTAAACACTTCAGTTTTACAAATAAAGAGCCATCATCAATAATAAATGATAAAAACATCAATAAATCAACCAATAAATCAATCAAAAAAAATGAATAAGAAATATATATTTTTTTAAATCAATAAATAAAACATTTTCTACTTAACGACTGCAGCACCGGGAGCCCTCCAACAGCGTGCTGGGATGCCCCCCCCCCCCCACCCCCCACAGTGTGTCTCTGTCAGTGTCTCTATCTCTCTGTCTGTCTGTGTGTGTGTGTGTGTGTGTGTGTGTGTGTGTGTGTGTGTGTCTCATTCTCTGTCTGTCAGTGTCTGTGTTTCTGACAGTGAGGGGAAGGGGAGGAGGGGGGTAGAGGGAGAGAGGGGGGGAGCAGAGGGAGGGATGGGGGAGGGGGGAGGTGGGGAAAGGAGATGGGGGGGAAGGGGGGGAAAGGAGATGGGGGGAGAGGGGGAAAGGAGATAAGGAGATGGGGGGGAGAAAGGAGATGGGGGGGGCGGGGAAGGGGGAGGGAGGCTGAACGGGCCGGGCCCGGCCGGGTCCGAGATTTCGGGCAGGGCCCGTCCCCAGCACCAGATTTACAGGTAGGTGGCGTTGGGTCGGGTCGGGTCGGGGGGAGCACGGGTCGGGGGTGTGGTGGGAAGGAGGTCGGTTCGGGTCGGGGGGAGGGAGGGAGAGGGAGATCAGGTCGGGTCCAGTCGGGGGGGGGCGGGAGGAAGCGGGAGTCGGGTCGGTGTCGGTGTCGGGTCCGGTCCGGAGGCAGGGGGCGGGGGGGGAAGCGGGAGTCGGGTCCGGTCCGGAGGCGGGGGGGGGGAAGCGGGTGTCGAGTCGGGTCGGGAGGAAGCAGGAGCTGGCCGTGGGAGGAGCCTTATTCACGCAGCCCCAGTGAGGCCATTCGGCCAGGGCTAGGGGCTGCGTGCTTCGGCCCCTCCCACACAGTTTTGGGCACCTGGAGCTATTGCACTTGCGCGCCCACTGTAGCACTGTTTTCAGCGCAGGGACCTGGCTCCGCCCCCTACAGCTCCTGCTGCGCTGCGCCGAGCTGCAAACGACCTGAGAATCTGGAAGTTTTTTTTAGACGCACTTTGTGGCCCGAAAAACGGGCGTCCAGGTTGGGACTGCGCCGTTCTAGGTGCGGCTCGAAACTTGGGCCCATTAAATGCCCATTCCTCGCCTTGTTTGAGCCAGGTCTCTGTTATTGCCATTATGTCATAATCTCATGTTGCTACTGAGAAATAAATACAGAAAATGCTTGAAATGTTCAGCAGTTCAGGCAGCATTTGTGAATAGAGAAACAGAGTTAACGTTTCAGGTCGATGATCTTTCATCAAAACTGGAAAAGCTAGAGATGTAACAGATTTTAAGCAAGTCGAGAGACAGCGAGAGGGATGTAGGTGGGAAGAGACTGGACAAGGGGAGAAAAAATAAAGTCGAGAGAGGAAGAAATAAGTTCTGTGGGGCAAGAATAGGCAGAAACAATGGGTCTACCAGACAGTCCTGTTTGTGAATATTGGGAAGGAGGTAGAGTTGCTGTTCAGCCTCCGCAAGGTGAAGATCAGTTTGCCTAACAAGAACAGTGTCGCCCTTTGTAATATATGCACCTGAGAGTATTGGGAGTGGCTTAGCCTGTCACGTGATATTCACAAGACTCAATAAAACTCCAGCCAGTTGGGTTTGGGGGATTCACGATGAGGCAGTGATTGTGAGCCTGGTGGATAAACTGGTAATGTGATTGTCAAACCTTTAGCTAATAAACCAACTAGCTCTTAATAGTAATGTGTTGCTATGAATTCTTAAGCAAAGAACCCATGAAACAAATATATTACACCCTTGTCAACAGGAGAATTAAAATGATTTACTTATACTTCTTTCAATTTAGTATATTGTATTTGCTGCTCACGATGCAGTCTTCTCTACACTGGGGAGACCAAACACAGATTGGGTGGTTGCTTTGCTAAACACCTACGCTTGTGGAACACCTCAGTTCAGTCCGTAAGCATGATCCTGAGCTTCCAGTCGCTTGTCACTTTAATTCTCTTCCCTGCTCCCACTCTGACCTCTGTCCTTAGTGTTCGAATGAAGTTCGATGGACGCTTGAGGTACAGCACCTCATCTTTCGATTAGGCACTTTACAGCCTTCAGGATTCAACACTGAGTTCACCAATTTCAGATCATAACCACTGCTCCTATTTTTTTTGGATAGCAGTTGCTGCTAATTATTCTTTTGTCAATTTCAGCTCCTCTACACCTAACTTTTGTTCCTTTTTTGTCCAATTACCACCCCTTATCATCCCTTTTGTCATTTAATCACTCCTGCCTTCCACCCGATGAGACCTTCCCTTTTGTTCTTTCCTCCCATTCCCTTCCCCTCTCTCTCTGTACTTGCTTAAAACCTGTTTTTCCAGTTCTGATGAAAGGTCATCAACCTGAAACATTGGCCCTGAAATTTCGAGGAGGGCTTCCCATGGGTAAATCCTGAAAAAATAGAAATAAACTATGAACTTACCTGGAGCTGCTGCGCACGTTGGGACTTCCGATTCACAGGCCTCCTCTCGCAGCGCGTGCACGTTAAGTGTGCCTGGACACCCAATCACAGGTAAGTATTTTCTCATTCATAGTAATAGGAGATTTGTAAGTTACGAATCTCCTATACTATGAATGAGAAAAAGCCCAAAACCCACAAACACGATACAAAACATTTTTTTAAAAAAACCTCACACAATAAACTAATAGAAATTAAAAATGTTACACATGTTAAATTAAAAAAAAATTCCCCATTTTCAAAAAAATTTAGGGCTAGGGTTTAAAATAAAATTATCTGAGTGGGCAGGGTTTTAACATAAATGAATTAAAATTTTTTTTATTTTAATCATGTTTTTTCTATGTTTTTAAACTCTTACGCATGTAAAAGTAGGCTATACGCCTGCTTTTTCAGGCGCAAGATTTTAAAGGACATTTGCTGAGCAAGATATTCGTAAATATCGGAAATCTTACCCTGCAATGTCCTAGCTCCCGAGATGTGGCAATCTGTCAAGACCAAAAACTTGACAGATCGGAAATGTCGGTTTCCAGCGCATGTGCATTGCGCGCTGGAAACCGGCTTTTCCTATGCCTTCCCGGGTCCGTAGGAACTTCTTACGAACCCGGGACATCGGAATTTCAGGGTCATTAATTTTGTTTGTCTCACAACAGGTGCTGCCTCACCTTCTGAGTATTTCCATCGAATATGTCCTTACTATGCAGTATAAATGCACACAAGGCCCATACTTGAGAGAAGGTCACTCTGTGACCAGTAATCTTTATTAGCCAGCACTGAAGTGATGAAGGTGGGTGGAGCTTCCCTTTTTATACCTGAAAGTCCAGGTTAGGAGTGTCTCCCACAAGTTCGCCACCTAGTGGTCAATGTTCTCACGGTGTACAACTTAGGTCAGTTTATACATGGGTTACAATGACAGTTAAATACATGACATCACCTCCCCCGCAAAGTCTTATTGGGATCACAGGTTAAGTTTCACTGGTAGTTTACGCTCCCTTGTAGAATGCCTGAGTTGGGGCTCCGGTTGTTGGGCGCTGGCCTAAGTGTCTGCTGTTTGCGGTGCCTCAGGCCTATCCGGACTACCCACAGTGACTGGGCTCTCCTCCGCTTGGTTCCGGTGTTCGGTCACCTGTGGAGGAGTGAACTCTACATCGTGTTCTTCCTCTGCTTATTCTATGGGGTTGCTGAACCTCCTTTTTGTTTGATCCACATGTTTGTGGCAGATTTGTCCATTGGTAAATTTAACTGCCAAAACCCAATTCCCTTCTTTGGCAATCACAATGCCTGCAAGCCATTTAGGCCCTGCAGCATAGTTGAGGACAAAGACTGGGTCATTGACATCAATACATCGCGGCCTCGCATTCCCGTCATGGTAGTCACATTGTGACTGGCGCCTGCTCTCAACAATTTCTTTCATGGTGGGGTGTATAAGGGATAATCTGGTTTTGAGCATCCTTTTCATTAGCAGCTCTGTGGATGGGACCCCTGTAAGCGAGTGTAGTCGGGATTTATTGGCCAACAGGAGGCGTGATAAGTGGCTTTGTAGGGAACCCCCTTGGATTCTGAGCATCCCCTGTTTGATTATCTGCACTGCTTGTTCCGCCTGGCTGTTTGAGGCCAGCTTGAACGGTGCCGTTCTGACATGGTTGATACCATTTCCTGCCATGAAGTCCTGAAATTCAATGCTTGTAAAGCACGGGCCATTGTCGCTGACCAAGACATCCGGTAGACCATGGGCGGCGAACGTGGCAGAGGATATGCTTGAATTGACAATGTCACACTCGATCCATTTGGAGTAGGCGTCTACTACAACCAAAAACATTTTTCCCATGAAAGGACCTGCATAGTTCACATGGATGCGTGACCATGGCTTGGCGGGCCAGGACCAGGGGCTAAAGGGGGCTTCCCTGGGCGCATTGCCCAGCTGGGCACATGTGTTGCACCTGCGAACACAAAGTTCCAGGTCTGCATCTATCCCTGGCCATCAAACGTGTGACCTGGCAATTGCCTTCATCATGTCAATGCCCAGGTGCTCATTGTGGAGTTCTCTGATGAAAATCTCTCTGCCCATCTGGGGCATGTCTACTCGGTTTACCCATAGTAGGCAATCGGCCTGAATCGAGAGTTCACCTTTGCGCCTGTGAAATGGTTTAAATTCCTCAGGGCATGCCCCGTACGTGGCTGCCCAGTCCCCATTCAGGACACATTTCTTAACTCAAGTCAGTAGTGGGTCTCTATTAGTCCAGACTTTAATCTGACGGGCTGTCACTGGTGAGCCTTCGCTTTCGAAAGTTTCAACAGCCATGACCATCTCAGCAGCATGGTCCCTCGGTTGCCCCCTCGGTGATGGCTAGTGGGAGCCTGCTGAGTGCATCGACGCTGTTTTCAGTGCCCGGTCTGTGCCGAATTGTATAGTCATAGGCGGCTAACGTGAGTGCCCACCTCTGTATGCGGGCTGATGCATTTACATTTATGGCCTTGTTGTTGGCCAAAAGGGATGTTAGGGATTTGTGATCTGTCTCCAGCTCAAATTTCCTGCCAAACAGGTACTGGTGCATTTTTTTTACAGCATATACACATGCAAGCGCTTCCTTTTCTACCATCCCGTAGCCCCGTTCTGCCTGGGACAGACTTCTGGAGGCATAAGCTACCGGCTGTAATTGACCCTTGGCATTAACATGCTGCAACACATACCCGACCCCATAGGATGACACGTCGCACATTAAAACGAGTTTCTTACATGGGTCATATAGCGTTAACAGATTGTTGGAGCATAACAAATTTCGTGCTCTATCAAAAGCCCTTTCCTGGCTGTCCCCGCAGTGTACCGGCTCTAACAGCGTGCTCAATTTGGGAAGAAAGTTACCAAAATAGTTCAGGAGCCCCAGGAACGAACGCAGCTCCATCGTGTTATGGGGTCCTAGTGCTCTCTGGATCACTTCTGTTTTGGACGCAGTAGGTCTGATCCCGTCTGCTGCTATCCTCATCCCCAGGAATTCTACCTCTGGAGCTAGGAAGACGTATTTCGCCTTTTTCAGTCGCAGATCTACCCGGTCCAGTCTGCGTAGCACCTTCTCCAGGTTGCGGAGGTGTTCTTCAGTATCACAACCCGTGATGAGAATGTCGTCTTTCAAAACCACTGTCCTTGGAATCGACTTGAGGAGGCTTTCCATATTTCGTTGAAAGATCGCGGCGGCCGAGCGAATCCCAAACGGACATCTGTTATACTCAAACAACCCCTTGTGTGTCGTGATGGTGGTCAGCTTTGAAAAAAGTTTGCCACCGGATAGCGTCGCAAAGAGGTTCTCCGCTCTCGGTAGCGGGTACTGGTCTTGGAGTGACACCCGATTGATGGTGGCCTTGTAATCATCACATATCCTGATCGACCCATCCACCTTGAGCACCGACACAATCGGGCTCACCCAGTCACTGAATTCGACTGGCGAGATGATGCCTTCCCTCAGCAGGCGGTCCAATTCGCCTTCTATCTTTTCCCGCATCACGTACGGCACTGCTCTGGACTTGTGGTGTACTGGCCTGGCGTCCGGGTTTATGTGAATCACAACCTTGGTCGTCATGAAAGTGCCAATGCCGGGTTGAAATAGTGAGTCAAATTTGTCCAGGACCTGTGTGCATGATATTCGCTCCACAGAAGACATTGCATTGACATCGCCCCATTTCCAGTTCATGACAGCCAGCCAACTCCTCCCCAGCAGTGCGGGACCGTCCCCCAGGACAATCCAGAGTGGCAACCTGTTCTCCGAATCTTTGTGGGTCACGACTACCGTGGCACTGCCTAGCACCAGAATGATCTCCTTTGTATATGTCCGTAGCTGTGCGTCAATCGGCAATAATTTTGGCCTCCTGGCCTTGGACGCCCACAACTTGTCGAACTGTTTGATACTCATCAGGGACTGGCTGGCCCCCATGTCTAGCTCCATTGACACTGGGATGCCATTGAGGAGCACTTTCATAATTATCGGTGGCGTCCTGGTGTATGAACTGTATATGTGCTCCACATGAACTCACTGAACTTCAGCTTCCAGCGATTTCCCCCAGTGTCCATTTGGCCTCATAGGGCTTACATCGTCCCTGTCCTCCTCGTACATCAACCTGGCTGCAGGCTTCCTGCATATATGCACCAAGTGACTGCTGACATTGCAGTTTCTGCAGGTATATTGCTGATACCTGCCAGCTCTGGCTCTGTGTATGCCTCCACACCTCCAACATGAGCCGTTGTTGGAAACAAAAGGTCCATTATCAGTCGATCATCTCTGACTGTCTCTGTAACTGTCCTTAAGCGTACCATTGACAGGTGTTGATGGCCCCATTATTGGCCGCATTATCCCTTGCGATGGCATGAATCGCCGTTCAGCTAGCCATTGTCTCTGTTGAATTCCCCCTTTGGGTTTGACTACATGCTCGGGCATGTCCGATTGCCCCTGTCTGCCTGGAGAACTGTGTGTCGCATTAATAATGTTGACTCCCTGTCCATTTGTTGCATTTAAACCAAGATTTTTGTCAAACATCATTCTGGTCTCTTCCTCCCCTGAGATAAATGTCTGGGCCATCAAAGCCACCGTTTCCAGGGTCAAGTCTTTGGTCTCAATCAGTTTCCTGAAAACCCCAGCGTGTCCGATTCCCTCAATAAAAAAAGTCTCACAGCATCTCCGCTCTGCATGCATCTGGGAACTTACATAGGCTCGCCAGTCGCCGGAGGTCTGCCACGAAGTCTGGAACGCTTTGCCCTTCTCGCCACCGGTGCGTGTAAAACCGGTGTCTCTCCATGTGCATGCTGCTCGCCGGTTTAAACTGTTTCCCGATCAACTTACTGAGCTCTTCAAAAGTCTTGACCGCCGGCTTCTCTGGCGCTGGAAGGTCCTTCATCAGGGAGTACGTCCTGGATCCACAAACCGTCAGGAGATGAGCCCTGCGTTTGTCGGCAGAATCCTGTCCCAGCCATTCCTTAGCTGTAGTCTCTCAATAAAATCATTCCAATCATCACCAACGCAGTACCTCTCATCTGTGCTGCTAGTGGCCATGCTCGTGTGATTTAAATCCCAGTTTCTCATCGCCAATAATATGTCCTTACTATACAGTATAAATGCACATGAGGCCCATACTTGAGAGAAGGTCACTCTGTGACCAGTAACCTTTATTAGCCAGCACTGAAGTGATGAAGGTGGGTGGAGCTTCCCCTATTATACCTGAAAGTCCAGGTTAGGAGTGTCTCCCACAAGTTCACCACCTAGTGGTCAATGTTCTCACGGTGTACAACTTAGGTCTGTTTTTTCATGGGTTACAATGACAGTTAAATACATGACACCATCATTTTCTGTTTTTATCTCCTCTCTAATGCCTCACCCACCCCCACCCCCCACCAAATTATTTTAAACCTTTCCCCAGATGCAAGAACTTTCGAGTAGGGGAGTATATAAGCTTCTGTACATTGTTCTGGCAATGCAGCACCACAAGCCAAAGATTATTTAGCGACATGAAGATGCAGAGTAAAGTTATTTTAGTATTTATTTAATAGTAAATATTTTTTTTAATTCTTAACTAGATTTGCCCAAGGTGTTACTGAAAAGCAGGTAATATATTTTGTGTGATGTTACAGCTCATGATCAAACTTATAAACATACTTGCATTCAGCAATATGACCATTGTAGTTGTAAGAGCCAGAATGGAGTAAGACCATCATGCATCATCATCCACTATTTTTAGAAGTGTATTTTACCAAACACCATGAATTTCCGTGGAGGGGTTCTCCCGAACGGCAACTGTAACTTTGATGGAAACTCAAATATACATGTAACCGAGGTTACCACAACTCATTCAGCGAAGTTATGGCAACCGTTTGGGAGAAGGAAACTTTTGGCCAAAGTCTTGGAGGCACTCTGTATATTTGTGGCATTCCTGCAAGTAGTTATTTTAATTTGTTGTCGGGATGTGGGCGATGGTGACACAGCTGCACTTATTGTGCATCCCTGGTTGCCCAGTGTTGGTGGATCTTATTCTTGATCTGCTGCAGTCCTTGTGATGGTGCTCATGCAATGGTAGATCCATTTATATGTGCAGAAAGTAGAAGACCAGATTACATAATGGAGATTACCATACTATCATGAAGGGACGCCGGTTAAATGCTTTTGGAAGGAAGTACTGATCCAATTACTACAGTGGTCAAGAAGAAAAGGTTTCTGGTAGGCAATAAGTTTATTAATCGGAAAGAGCTAGAATTGTCGAATCTTTGTTATTCTGAGTACAGAATTAATCTTCACAGTGAGTCTTTCTGAAAAAAGATTAGTCCGCACTTCAAAAAAAATCCAACTTTTTTTGAATATTTATTTCTTTTTTGAACAATTGCAATAATTATATTTATAAATATGTAGCAATACAATTCTAGGTGTTTTTTTATCCAATATTGGAGAACTGGAGGAGGAGTTAGAATACAGGAGGTCCAATTAAATTCTGAAATATTGAAATTTGGCAGCTGTACCTTTGTGAATGTGACAAAGGCAAAATATCCCTCCTCTTCCTTCTTGATTTGTCTGCAGCCTTTGACACGGTTAACCACTCTATCCTTCTCCAATACCTCTCCATCGTCATCCAGTTGGGCGGGACTGTACTTGTCTGGTTCCATTCTTATTCATCTAATCGTAGCCAGGTAATCACCTGCAATGCCTTCTCTTCCCACCCCCCACATCATTACCTCTGGTATTCCCCAAGGATCTATCCTCTGCCCCCTCCTGTTTCTCATCTACATGTTGCTCCTTGGCGACATCATCTGAAAACACAGCGTCAGTTTCCACATCTACGCTGATGACACCCAGCTTTATCTCACTGCCACTTCTCTCAACCCCTCCATGGTCTCTAAATTGTCAGACTGCTTGTCCGACATCCAGTTCTGGATGAGCAGAAATTTTCTCCAGTTGAATATTGGGAAGACCGAAGCCATTGTTTTCAGTCCTGCCACAAGTTCTGTCCCCTATCCATTGACTCCATCCCTCTCCCCAACTTCTGTCTGTGGCTGAACCAGATGGTTCGCAATCTTTGTGTCATATTTGACCCTGAAATGAGCTTTTGACCACATATCGGTAGCATAACTAAGACCCCTTATTTCCAACTTCATAACGTCGCCTGTCTCCGTCCTTGCCTCAGCTCATCTGCTGCTGAAGCTCTCATCCATGCCTTTGTTACCTCTCGACTTGACTATTCCAACGCACTCCTGGCTGACCTCCCACATTCTACACTACATAAACTGGAGGTGATCCAAAACGCGGCTGCCCGTGTCCTAACTCGCACCAAGTCCCGCTCACCCATCACCCCTGTGCTCGCTGGTCTACATTTGCTTCCGGTTAAGCAAAGCCTCGATTTCAAAATTATCATCCTTATTTTCAAATCCCTCGATGGCATCGCCCCTCCCTATCTCTGTAATCTCCTCCAGCCTCACAATAACCCCCCCCCCCCCCGCCCACGAGATGTCTGCACTCCTCTAATTCCGCCCTCTTGAGCTTTTTCCTCCTTCAAGACATTCCTTAAAACATACCTCTTTGACTAATTTCTATTTATGTGGCTCGGTGTCAATTTTTTAAATCTCAGAATACTCCTGTGAAGCGCCTTGGGACGTTTCACTACATTAAAGGCGCTATATAAATAGTTGTTGTTGTACCATTGTCTAACCCCAGGGGCTAGATTTTCCATGTTTTTTGCAAGCTTAATGTCACTTAATGTCCATTTTACCGCTGAAATGACATATAACGCCCATATATCGCCCATTTAGCCACAAAATGGAAACTGATGGGCATTTTTTGGAAACTTATCGCCGAGCGTTACTTTCCCCATGTGCTTAACGCTGGGAAAAAATAATACTGCCTACCCACTTTTTGGGGGCGGAATCATCACAATGGGTGAAATCAACGGCCATAATATCGGCCAGCATTAGTTTCTGCACGGAATTAATGGCGAGATTCAATAATACTGCCCGCCCACTTTTTTTTGTCGTAAATAGCATATTTACCGAAACTAATGCCCAGGAGATCGCCCAGCGTCACTTTTACCACCTCGCATACATTTCGCCCACAATATCGCTCGCCCAAAAAACTGCCCGGAGAAAGTGGAACTGTTCTGAACTAATCCCAGCGGGGTGTGGGTGCCATTTTTTAAATCGCAGGTTGCTTTATTCAAAAGGCTGCTTCAACTTCAGTGGAGTTTGAATTGACTCTGGAGTTCTTCTCAGGTGAAGTGACCATCTCAACAGACATATTTTTCGACGCTGGCCTATTGGGGGTTTACTGTAGGTGTATTTTAGTGAGGAAATTATTCCTTCTGATCAATTGCTATTATACTTTCATTGCAATGGGGCCAGCCATTTCTCAGCCTGCATCGATTAATAAGCAGATGCTGCAGAGTGCAGATGGCTCAATGTGTGATGCACATCATTATGTGCCCAATTTAAGATGTGCAAGAATGAGGAGGAGGGCCAGACTATACACACCCCACGTACAGGGAAAAGAGGTCTTACCTCGACGTGTCCGACCACACCTGCCTTCGGAGACTGCGCTTCCATAAGGTGGTGATCACTGAAATACTTGAGCTCATCAGGCCACATATGCAGTCTGCCATCAGGACAACAGTGTCGGTCGAGGTCAAGGTCACCACGGCACTGTCTTTCTATGTGTCCGGTTCCTTTCGGGCCTCCGTGGTCAAGATTTTCCCTCTGTCTCACCATGCCACCCATCGCTGCATTAGACAGGTTACTGAGGCCCTGTATGCGCGAAGGATGGACTTTATCAGCTTTCCCACGACCACGGAGACGCCGACTGACTGGGCTGGAGCATTCTACCGCATTGCTAGGTTCCCCAGGGTGCACTTACATCGCCATGCGGGCACCTTCTCAGGATCCAGAGCTTTTTTGTAACAGAAAAGGATTTCACTCCCTGAAGGTCCAACTAGTTGTCGGCCATAACCAGATCATAATGGCAGTGAATGCCAAATGTCCGGGCAGCTTCGATGAGGCTCACATCCTGCGTGAGAGCGCTGTCTCTAACATCTTTAAGAGTCAGCCACAAGGACAATGCTGGATGCTTGGTGATAACTGATATAGCCTAGCCACCTGGCTGATGACCCCACTGTGTTACACCCATACCGAGGCCGAGAAGCGATACAACCAGAGCCACAGAGACACACGCAATGTGGTCCAGAAAACAATAACTGTGCTTAAGCAGCGCTTCAGATGTCTGGACCACTCAGGAGGGGAGCTACAATACAACCCTGAACAAGTAGGTAAACTCGTGGTTGTGTGCTCCATGCTGCACAACCTGGCTATCAGGAGGGGCCAAGAATTGCCAGAAGGGACTGATGCTCCACCTCAGGAGAGAAAGAAAGAGGACAATGAGGAACTAGACACTGACCTAGGGCCAGACAATCAGGCTGGCTATGCAACCATGCCCATGACCCACTCCAGACCGCAGGAAAGGGCCCATGGTGGCTACATAGCTGAAAGAATCTTGCATGAGGAGCAGATATCTGAGCGATTTGCCTGAAAGAGCGCTGATGTGAGTGACAATGCTGACACACTGCTGTATGTGTGCAGCTCAGACATCAATGGTGCCCATCACCTTGGTGCCAGTTAAAGTTAACGTTGATTGAAGTTAAGTTTTATTTAACCCTTTTATGTTAAGGAATCACCAGTGTGTAACAGTCCAGCCATCTGAGACAATGCGCCACAAGGCTATGTTCAATAAAAAAAAAAAATTATACCAACATTGGTCTGAAATCATCAGTATCATGGGCAAAAACACCCAATCCCAGCCCACACACTACTTTTTCTACTATTGACATCAAATGTTCAACATGTCCAGCAACACAGAATACAAATGCAAAGCAGGAGCGTGGTCCCCAGCCCCCATACATTACAACAAATTACATACACCCAGATGGAGATATAACACAGCCATCACCTGCGCACATGCACCTCACTTTCCTTCCCCCCTCTCCTTCTTCTCCCCACCTCTACCCTTTCCTTTCTTTGCTCCATGGCGCTTGGCCGAAGAGCTCCTCAGGCGGTGCCTCATTGGGGGGGATGAAGGCAGATGCGGTGGTTGCAGGGTACGGGAGAGGGGGGAACATTCTCTGATGCAGAAGAAGGATCTTGGTCGTGCCTCTCATCTGTCATTCGCAGTGGTGGTGTGGAACCTACGGGAGGAGTGCCGTGCTCCAGGACCACTGGGAGGCCTGTGCCAGCAGTGTTCCTGGCTATCGCATCCAGGGCCTCCACCATCCGCAGAACGTCCTCAGTTATGGTAGCCAGCTGTTGGGATATGCCCCCCAATGCTTCGAGGAGCTGGTCACCAATGTCTACAGTCCTCCTGGACAACTGTACCATCTCTCTGCTCTCATGTCACACTCGTGGACCAGACCTGCCGCGTCCACGAAACCTCCGCGGGGTCGGCGCCCTCCTGGGGACAAATGGGGTGCCCTGTGGCGAGGTGCTTGGGGCTGGTACCTCCAGAGTGGAGGCGGGAATGACCGGAGGAGCACTAGATGGCCTTAGGGTGGAATGGCTTCTGGAGCAGGTTCCTCGAAGTCCGCGCTTTCATCCGTAGAGAACAGACTCAGCGGATTGACAGGCGAGAATCGGAGCTCCTCAGCAGATGTAGTAGGATCCAGAGAGTCCGGCCCCGCGTCCCCACCTTCTGGCCTCTGTGGTCTTGCCTGGGGCCGTGCTGCTGGCTGAGCTGCAAAACACAAATGAAGTTATTAGAGGAGAAGACAGTGCTAGGGTCACCAGGTGATTTCAGCGCCACACATAGCATATGCACAACAAAAGCACCACCGCTATCAAGATTGTAGTGTCCTTAGATGCTCTAGCAATGACTCCACGAGGCAGTGTGTTGTACTTGAACTGTAGTAACCTTAGTCCTTTATTAGTTAATTCCAGAGTGAGGACTACACTTGGTGGCCTGCATTTTATACTAGGCCAGGCACACCTGTACAGGTAACCTACAAGTCTCCCACTGCTGTGCCCTCTGGTGGCACACCTTGTGATAGTGCCAGCAGTAGCCATGTAGGATACATGACAAAGATCATCACAGACATCACATTTCATAATCATCAACACATGGTGCATTGTAATGATTAGGCCAGCATTATTTCTAGGACAATTTTAGAAATCATCTATCATATATGATTGTTCGGATATGAATGGGTGTGGCATCTATTGACTTTACATCATGCAATGGTGACAACTTTACTCACGTAGCTTCACTGCAGGCTCTGCAGATGCTTCCGTGGCTGTCCGGGGGTGCTTCCCCATGAGTGCGAGTACACGCCCCTTCATGTCAGTGATGTCACTGACAACTGGTGGCCCCCCCATCCATTCGCCTCTGCATGGACCTCATTGTCGATAGCTTCTTCTGTAAAAGGTGACAGGATGACATGGCATGAGATCATTGCGTGATATCATTGCTAGATACTGTCACAGAGACTGATACAACACATAACTGACAGATGTAATCATGATTATTATGATAATTATCATTCTTTACCTGAAGACGTACACCATGAACGCAGGCTTTGACTACATAGAAACATAGAAACATAGAAATTAGGTGCAGGAGCAGGCCATTCGGCCCTTCGAGCCTGCACCACCATTTAATAACATCATGGCTGATCATTCAACCTCCGTACCCCTTTCCTGCTTTCTCTCCATACCCCTTGATCCCTTTGGGCGTAAGGGCCATATCTAACTCCCTCTTGAATATATCTAATACTGGCATCAACAACTCTCTGCGGTAGAGAATTCCACAGGTTCACCACTCTCTGAGTGAAGAAGTTTCTCCTCATCTCAGTCCTAAATGGCTTATCCCTTATTCTTAGACTGTGACCCCTGGTTCTGGAACTCCCTAGCAACAGGAACATTCTTCCTGCATCTAACCTGTCCAATCCCGTCAGAATTTTATATGTTTCTATGAGATCCCCTCTCATTCTTCTAAACTCCAGTGGATACAAGCCCAGTTGATCCAGTCTCTCCTCATATGTCAGTCCTGCCATCCCGGGAATCAATCTGGTGAACCTTCGCTGCACTCCCTCAATAGCAAGAACGTCCTTCCTCAGATTAGGAGGCCAAAACTGAACACAATATTTCAGGTGTGGCCTCACCAAAGCTCTGTACAACTGCAGTAAGACCTCCCTGCTCCTATACTCAAATCCTCTTGCTATGAAGGCCAACATGCCATTTGTCTTCTTCAGCGCCTGCTGTACCTGCATGCCACCTTTCAATGACTGATGTACCATGACACCAGGTCTCATTGCACCTCCCCTTTTCCTAATCTGTCACCATTCAGATAACACTCCTGGTAAAAGTAAAAGACCTCACATCTGCTGATAGTCACTCATGACTGTTACAAATTAAATTATATAAATGCATAAGTACATATAAATAAATGCAGTACTTTTGCGGCTCTCAAAAGGTCGTTCCATCGTTTGCGGCATTGGTTGCCCTCACGCACCTCGGTCGCTGACAAGACCACCTCTGCTATCTCGGTCCATATCTTCTGGTAGGCCTTTGGGGTGGGCTTCCCACGCTCTCCCTGTGTCAAATCACCCCAGCATAACTCGACCTCCTGCAGGAGGGAGGCATTTGCCTCGTCTGAGAACCTCCTCGCTCTTTTGCGCCCTCCAATGTGCTCCTCTCCCAGCTCACTGCTCTCGCCAGCTTCAGTCTCCGCCTCCTCTCCCTCCCATTATAGGCCAAATTCGGGCAAATATGTGGCTGGTAACAGCTAATTTTTGTTTTCCTATTTGCTCTAAAGCTCTAAACTCTCCCTCCTTCCTCCCAAAGCAGCCACACCACACACGCCTTCAGTCCCTCTCAGCCCCCTCTCTCTCTGTCTGCTCTTCTGCGCATGTAATGATGACCCTTGACCTCCTGAATCGCGGGAATCGAGCGATGCCATGCTATTGCTAAGGACGGCAACACTTTATGGCAGAAGGTCAGAGAGATTTAACGCTGCCGCCCATTTCATATCGTTCGTGGTAATACCCAATTTAAAAAATGAAGACTAGGTGCTTTGAGAATGGGTGAGAAGCCGGTGATCTGAAAACCCATTTTTACCGCCCACATCGGAAATAACATCTATTTTTGGGCGATAAGCACAAAAGTGTAAAATCTAGCCCCAGGTCCTTTGGCAATGTTACCCTTTCTATTATTCTGATTTGCTTATCCTTTCTCGAATAGAACATTGAATGAGAAACTATGCTATATGCTTATGAGCTAGTAACAAGTCTTCGAGGGCCGCACGCAGTGACTTGTGATCATCGGCAGGTTGGGAGAGACAAGATGCTTCTCCAGAGAGAATAAGAGAGCAAGGGAACAGAGGTTGAGCCAGTGTTCACCGATTTCTCTCAACTCCTCGAACCCCACTTCAGAGTGGTATTACATTTGCCTGAGAGAAAGATGCCTGTCTTACCCTCATCCCAAAATGACACATTGTGCAAGCTGTGGGATTTAAAGATAGAGATAGAAGATAACTTTAAAAATGAGGGAATAGAGGTTACAAAAAAGGGTTCAGATCAAAGTTATTAGAACATCAGGTAAATAGGGCAAGATTTATTTTCATCACCTCATTTTTAGAGTAATTACGAACTAATCAGCAAATATTTTTCATTCCACAGTTGCAAAATATTTTAAAGAAATAACAATAAAGCCTAGAACTATTTTATCCCTAAGCTGTCTGGACATTATTTTATAGACATTTAGATTTTAAAATTTTACTTCATTGTAATTTTACAATTTATCAAGAAAGCAAATTTTTAGTTGTCTGATTCATTACAAGCACTACTATTTATTTCCGGTTTCCAGTTGGTCGTCTTCATTTACAAAATAAAGCAAATTCCCTAGCTCGTAGGCCAGTTTTGGCCCAAAATTTGCTCGGAAAATAATGGCAAATTTAATGCGCATGCTGTTATTTATGTGTAAATAATCCAGTAATTAGTGGTGAGGAAAAGATACGACGTGTGTTGCGAATTGTCACAATTTGTGGATGACTTGTACTGCTTCGCCGTTAGCCTCACGAAAATGGGAGCTCACCGTCAACCTCCCTTTGACTTTCAAAAAATTGCTGCATTTGTGCTTTTAGTACAAATTAAACTCTCCACAGAGATTTAGGGCTGTTACTTAACAATGCAAGGACCCTTTTCAATGACTATATTTATGTTCTTACAATGCCACTCAATCTCTGACCCAGAAAGAGAATAATTGAAACTATGGAGTTTGATTTCTGCAGGTAATAAATTGTTCCCAGAGGTTTTTAAATGTAACATTTAATGGGCTGAAAATTGCAGTCGGAGGCTTGCCGCCCGCCTACACCTCCGAACCGCAAGAAAATGTCATACTTGTCTAATAGCTGTGGAGCTTCGGACTCTTGCAGTCCTGGGTCTGCAGGCGTATATCTGCATAATGGCCCACGCATCCCAGGGGTGCATGTGGTTTGCAAACGTCCCTGAGATCATGTGGCCAGGTGAACCAATCACAAAGGGAAATTTCTATTATGCTTATGGGGATTCCATTTATGTATGGAATCCCCATTAGCATAATAGAAAACCCTTAAAAAATAGAATTTCGCAGCACTGAAATAAAAATAAATGATTGCAGGTTCAAAATTAATTAAAATACAATTTAAAATAATAATTTAATTTTTTAAAACATAAATTTAAACAATTTAACCAGGACAAAATTGACCTAAACTAATTTTAAATGTAAATGAATGTTTAAAACATTTCAAAAATATTATTTTAACAGTTATTTAAATCCTTACGCTGGTAAAAGAAGGTTTGGTGGGTATTCACTGGGCAGTAATTGGGCAAATAGCCCAACTCAGAACCAGCGAATGTGAATTTATGGCAGATGAGTACGAACTGTCGAGGATAAACTTGACAGATCACAAGTCTGGGTTTTGGTGCATGTGGACACCGCGTCACAGGCCCCGTGAAATCTGGAACGTAAGTTTTAAAAATTTCTCGTACTTTTTCTCTGTCTCTTTATTCCCTCTCTTTTAATCCCTTTCTTTCCTTCTCTTTATTTCTCTTTCTGTATCTAACTTTACTTTAATTTACCCTATTTCCTTCTCTGTCGTTCATCCGTCTTTCCATACATTTTATTGGTTAAAGAGATAGACTGTTGATCCCGTCGATCACCAAGATCCAAGATGCCCCATTATTAGCATGCACCTCCAACAATTTGTGACGCAAAAATGTTTCAACCTGAAGGGTGAGGAAACTAATCTAAAAAAACTGGGCACATTGCAGATGCTCCGCTCCAGCAAATTCTGAGCCATTTTATTTATCTAATAAAAGAGACAGTATGGGCTGAATTTTAATGGGAAAGGTCGGGTGGGGGCTCCGAGGTGATCGGGAAATCCAGGAGAATGGGTTTCCTGCAAGCCCTGCCGAATTTAATGGCAGGCCCTGATTTGAATGGGAAGCCATAGTTTCCTACCCGCAGCCAGCAAGATGGAGGTCTGGAGGAGCACAGGGTGGGGAAGGCTTCCTGGGGGGGAATGGAGGCCTAAAGGGGTGATCAGAGACTTCGTGGGGGTTTTCTGATCATGCGGGTGTGGGTTAGGCAGGGACCCTGTGATGTGTATGCAATAATTCAATAGACTGAATAATGTAAATCCGAACAAGTACAAACCTGGCTCTACTTTATTAGAGCCCAAAGTGATAACATTACAAGGTGGCTGGCCTTTTATACCTGGGCCGCACACTTGTGCACACAGCCCAATGACCTCCGACAGTGGCGCCGCCTGGTGGCTAGTAAACCCAAACATACATACATTACAATATCCCTTTAGGATATTAGTAACAGTCTTTTTACAAATTGAGATGGCCTGGGGCTTTCCGCTCCAGAGTTGAATGTCTCAGTTCAACTCCAGCCTTGGACGAGCGCTCTGAGTCTGTTATGACTGGGGGCTGGGTAGCTGATCTGATGGGAGTGGCAATGACCATGTCAGTGATTGAAAGTCCAGATTCATTGATGACAGCAGAGTCCTCTGATGACTGAGGGTAGGTTGATTGGTCACTGATTGTGTCTTCCTCAGATTGTTCCGGTTCATCCGTGTGCCGCAGCTTTATCTGATCAACATTTTTCCCGCCTGTCTGCACATTCTTGAGCTTAACGATAAACACTCTGTTACCCTCCTTGGCCGTACAGTACCAGCGATCCATTTGGGACCTTGACCATAATTCAGTACATACACAGATAAAAATGACACGTGACACAGTAGCGCGATCATGATACCTTTGCTGACTTTGACGTCTGTATTCGACACGATTATTCAAGTCAGGGTGGACAAGAGAGAGCCTGGTCTTGAGACCTCTCTTCATCAATAGTTCAGCAGGGGAGACCCCGATAAGCTTATGGGGTCTTGTCCTGCAATTAAGCAATATTGCGTGACAAGCGAGTTTACAGTGAACCTTGAGTTACACGTTTCATACTCTGCTTGATGGTTTGGAGCGCACGCTCTGCTTGTCCATTGGATGCGGGTTTGAATGGTGCTGACCTCACATGTTTGATACCATTGAGTTTCATGAACTCTTGAAACTCCATACGGTGAAGCAAGATCCGTTGTCGCTTACAACGATGTCAGGCAGACTATGCATAGCAAACATGACACGAAGGCTCTCAATGGTAGCTATGGATGTGCTGGATGACATGATCTGCTTGGAATAAGCATCCACCACAACTAAGAACATCTTTCCCAGGAAGGAACCTGCAAAGTCGATGTGGATCCTGGACCATGGTTTAGATGGCCACGACCACAGACTCAGCGGCGATTCCGCTGGTGCTTTACTAAGCTACATGAAAGTGTTGCACTGATGCACACATGATTCCAGATCAGAGTCAATTCCAGGCCACCATACATGACACCTGGCAATGGCTTTCATCATGACAATACCGGGATGCGTACTATGTAGATCATGCACAAATATCTCTCTGCCTTTCTTGGGCATAACACGCTTACCCCACAGTATACAATCTGATTGAATGGATAGTTCGTCTTTGCAACGGATGTAAGGCTTGGTCTCCTCGCAGATTTGCTTGGGTATGGCAGATCAATCATCACCAAGGATACAACGTTTCACAACCGATAATATCGGGTCCTGGCTGATCCAGGTCTTAACTTGTTGGGCCGTGAAAGGGGTTCCTTCATTTTCAAAAGCATCCATAACTAAAAGTAGGTCTGTCGGTTGTGGCATTTCCACCTCTGGTGTAGGCAACGGCAGACGGCTCAATGCATCAGCACAATTCTCAGTGACAGGTCTATGGTGAATGGCATAATCATAGGCAGATAATGTCAGCACCCACCTCTGGATGCGGGACGATGCATTGGTATTGATACCTTTTGTGGTGTATGTAGGCACCTTTAGTAATGAATCCTCAAGGCAGGGTATGATACTGAAACTGTGTAGACCTGTAATTCTTTATTTGCAGCTCCTTAGTGAGGACAATAAGCTGTGAGTTCCTTTTTATACTGGGTTACCTGCAGTGTGCAGGTAACCCTTAAGTCTCTAGCAGCAGCACCCTCTGGTGTAGAGGTAAGGTGTGTACAGTATAAGGGTACATTCAGTGTGGCATAACAGTGTTACAGACATCACACAGTAAACAGGCATGCATACACAACACCTTTTGTTTTCTGAAAACAACGAAATGAATGGCTTGTGATCTGTTTCCAGTTCAAACCGAAGACCAAACAGGCACTGATGCATCTTTTTATCCCCATACACACAGGTTAGTGCTTCTTTCTCTACCATGCTATAGGCTGTTTCCGCCTTTGACAAACGTTTTGAAGCATATGCAGTAGGTTATAATTTGTCCGAATCATTAGCTTGTTGCAGCACGCAACCAACTCCATATGACGAAGCATCACAGGCCAATACTAGACGCTTACATGGATCATAATGTATGAGCAGCTTGTTAGAGCAAAGCAGATTAGTAGCTTTCTCAAAGGCTCTATCTTGAGACGCACCCCAAACCCAGTTGTCTCCTTTTCTTAGCATGTGCAGTGGCTCTAATAAGGTGCTCAATCTAGGTAAGAAATTATCGAAGTAGTTGAGTAGACCAAGGAACGAACGCAGCTCCGTCACATTCTGAGGCTTGGCGCATTTTTGATGGCCTTGTTTTTTGAGTCCGTAGGCCATATACCGTCAGCAGCAATTTTCCTCCCCAGGAATTCAACGTCCGGTGCCATGAAGATGCACTTCGAGCATTTCAGTCTGAGTCCCATTTTGTCCAGATGATGTAGAACCTCTTCCAGGTTGTTCAACTGTTCGGCGGAGTCACAACCTGTGACCAGTATGTCATCTTGGAACACGACAGTTGTGGGGACGCCAATGTCACTATCATCTTTATTATCCAGTTTTCCCATTCTATTTTTGAAATTGGCGCTGCGCAGCCTGTCCTTTAGCTTCAGAGGGTGGAGCCTAATGTTTGCGTGAGAAAAAAATGAAGTTTTTTATGTGATTGCTATGGGCACGCATGCCCAGTACAGCTCCCAGTCTGAATTTGGTCATTTTTAAAGAGCCAGTTGTGTGTGAGAACTTTAATTCTCAGTGGAAAAATCAGTGATTTTGCAAAAACAAGTGAAACAAGGTAAATAGTCATATAAAACATGACAAAGCCTTAGAAATAAACAACTAAAGCTTGTAAAACAAATTCCTTGCTATAGCCAGTTACAGGTTTCAAAAAAATGTCACCACAATGTATCAGTTGACCAGGCACTGGTGGTTCATTATATGTTTTATACAGTTGGATAGTGACGATATGATGATAAACCGCTGGCAATGAGTTACAAGGCACTAATTCAATCGAGTGATTCTGATGACAACATAAACCACAACAGTGACGCTCAAGAGATTTATGAATGTAAGCAGAGCTCCTAAGATTGAGCTCCCAGCCAGCTACTTTTATTTATCTTTTATAACATATAGTGCATAATATGTCAGGTGCACTAATCATGGTAGAGTCAGTGTAATGCAAGTGACTGGATAATAAAGATGATAGTGACATTGGGCTCAATTTTCCCCAATGATATTTTTTGCTGTATTGCAAGAGTTACGTCCATTTTTTTTGGCCCCAACTATTCCAAAAAAATAATTAGCAAGTTTTCCCATTCTATTTTTGAAATTGGCGCTGCGCAGCCTGTCCTTTAGCTTCAGAGGGTGGAGCCTAATGTTTGCGTGAGAAAAAAATGACGTTTTTTATGTGATTGCTATGGGCACGCATGCCCAGTACAGCTCCCAGTCTGAATTTGGTCATTTTTAAAGAGCCAGTTGTGTGTGAGAACTTTCATTCTCAGTGGAAAAATCAGTGGAAAAATCGGAGCTGCAATACAATATGCAACGCGGCTCGAGAACCAAGAATTACTCGCAGGATGAAGTGGAGGTACTAGTTACTGTAATTGAGGTCAGATGGCACGAGCTGGTCACATAAAAGTTTCACCAAAAGAAATGAAGAAACGCTGAAACCAACTTGCAGAAGATTACTATGCAACGGTGACCATCCCGAGGTCTGGAGGCCAGTGCAAAAAGAAGTGGCAGGACCTTGGTCAAGTAGTTAGTGTAAGTAATATTTTCATTTATTCACTGGAATTGCAATTGTAAATGTTACCATCTGTATATGTCCCACCCAGCAGAAAGACACCCTCTCTAAAAAGTTATATTTTCAACTTTGCAGAGAAAGGTGGCACACAACAAAAGGGAAAGAACTCGAACAGGAGGAGGCCCGGCAAATCTGCACCTACTGACACCATTGGAAGAGAGGGTCGCTGCTTTGATGGGTCCTGCTTGGAGAAAAGCAACCATCACTGCACAAGCTGTGCCCATGCTCGAGAGAGAGGGTAAGTCCTGCAAATTCCACAGTTTGGCTTTCCTAAATGCTTCGATTCATGGGGATGTCTCTGTCAGCTACGCTTCGGTTGATGCAATGTGCTTTTATTCACCGTGATCCTTCAAATGAGCCTGCTGCCTGTGCTGTGTGAGTGTACTCATGCCACCCTGCCCCCTCCTCAGCTGCCAACCATTTGTCTGTTCTGTTACATTTTGCAGAACTTGAGGCCAACCCTGATGAGGCTGAAGCCGATGCAGAAGATGATTCAGATACGGACCCCAGAGCAAGAGCATGGGGTGAGGGGGAGGTGATGGATGAATCCCCCACTTTTGTACTCACTCTGGATAAGGTGCAGTTGCTGTCCATTGAGGTGCCAGGCCCTTTCCTGAGTGGTACGAGTGTTGGGACATTCCATGGTGCCCCTCCGTCCGAGGCTGGGGGTCCCAGTGGGAATGCAGCGAGCCACGGCCAGGGTGAAGAGGGGAAGGAGAGGTTGACAGCACTCTCCAGATGTGGTTCAGCTGATGGCAATGAGTGCAGAGCATTGATCTTATGTGATCACTCCTGGACACCATCAGTAGGGTGGGTGATGAGGTATCGGGAATGTCGGGAGAAGTAACAACACTCTCACAAGAAATGGGAACACTGCCTGGGCACATGAGGGAGGGAATGTCGCAGGCAGCTGATACAATGTCGGTGCATGTGAAGGAGGGAATGTCGCAGGTAGCTGAGACACTGTCAGTGCACATGAGAGAGGGAATGTCGGAGTTGGCTGCTGCAATAAGGGAACACGCCCAGACCCCGCCACTTTTCACTCCAATCCCAAGACCAGCCTCTGAAGAGGCCCAAGCTGGGCCTTTCACATTACCTGCTGCACCCCCCCTCTCCCCCATCCAGAACTTACCCGAGATGTTCGAAAGAATAAGCTTGGTACCAAACCAAGAAACAATGTGCCACCGCCTGCGGGCAGGGGCGGAGTCAACAAGACCAAACACAGCGGGCAATCTTAGAATAAGGTGGAGGAGAGATGGGTGCAGCCCCTCTTTGCTGCTGCTGTTGTTGTTATTGTTGTAACAGTTATCAAATTTAAAGTTTTTTGTGAGTTATATAAATTTAAAAGTTAAGTGATCTTAAAGTTTGTAAGTGATCTTAACTGAAAACTTTAAAGTTTGATACAAGAATATTTTTATTTAAATTAAGTACAAACAAGTGTTTGTTAAACTTTTGAATAAAATATATTTTAAATGATAACTGAATCATTTCCATTATTAATTCCATTATTAACACAAGTTTTTGAACTAAAGAAGAATCATTTCCATTATTTGTTCCACACAACACAACATAACATAACGGAACAGGTCCAAACAGTAAACATGGTTCATTTGGAATACTTGCCACTGAGCCTTCAGGCAGAAAAGCTTTCACGGATGAGCTGCTGGTGCAAGGTTCGAGCAATCGTTAAAGGGGCACAACGGCCCGCCTTCCTCCGCCGTCGTGCTCCGGTTTCAGGTAGTTGCATGGCTTCCTCATCCTCTTCCTCTTCCTCATCATCTGAATCTTCCTCCTCATCATCAGTCACTCTCACTGTTGTGTATCTGTAAAGCATGCACTCCCATGTTCTACCACCAGGGAGCTCATCCCCTGAAGTCCCAAGGGAACCAGCATCCCTTGGGAGCACTGTATATAAGCCAGCCCCTAAGGCCTGTTCCTCATTCTGGAGTGTCTTATTAAAGACTGAGGTCACTGTTACTTTAACCTCCCTGTGTGCAGCCTCATCTGTGTTAGGAGCACAATAACTGGCGACGAGAATACGAATCCAACGCAAAGATGCAGCAAACTGTGGGCATCCTGGAGAAATTCTTGGAGGGTGAGAACTGGGAAGCCTATGTTGAACGGCTAGACCAGTACTTTTTAGCCAACGAGCTGGACGGAGAAGGAAGCGCTGCAAAAAGGAGAGCGGTCCTCCTCACATTCTGCGGGGCACCGACCTACAGCCTCATGAAGAATCTTCTGGCTCTGGTGAAACCCACAGATAAGTCGTATGAGGAGCTGTGTACACTGATTCGGGAGCATCTTAACCTGAGGGAGAGCGTGCTGATGGCGAAGTATCGGTTCGACAAGTGCCAGCAATCTGAAGGTTGGGAAGTGGCGAGCTACGTCGCCGAACTAAGGCGACTTGCAGGACAATGTGAGTTTGATGGCTACCTGGAGCAAATGCTCAAGACTTTTTTGTACTGGGCATTGGCCACGAGAACATCCTACGGAAACTTTTGACTGTAGAGACACCGACTCTCAGTAAGGTTATTGCGATAGCACAGGCGTTTGTGTCCACCAGTGATAACACCAAACAAATCTCTCAGCACACAAGTACTAGCAATGTTCATAAATTAACTGGAACTGTGTTTGTGAGCAGAAATGTACAGGGCAGAACCCACGAGTCTGCAACTGCCAGCAGGTCTCACGTGACCCAGATGACTGAGTCCCCAACAAAGGATGAATGTAAGGCAATTCACACCTTGTTGGCGTTGTGGAGGCTTCCATTCAGCCTATTCATACCGCTTCAAAGGGTATGTTTGCAAGAGCTGTGGAACAATGGGGCACCTCCAATGAGCTTGCAAATGAGCTGCAAGCTCTGTAAATCCTGCTAACCACCACGTGGCAGAGGAAGATCAGTCCATGGTGGATTAAAGCAATTTCGAGCCTCAGAGAGAGGAGACAGATCATGAAGTACACGGGCTGCACACATTTTCGACGAAATGTCCACCTATAATGCTAAACGTAAAATTGAATGGCTTACCCGTAGCCATGGAACTGGACACTGGTGCTAGCCAATCCATCATGAGTAAAAAGATGTTTGAGAGACTGTGGTGCAACAAGGCATTCAGACCAGCCCTGAGCCCCATCCACACGAAACTGAGAACGTACACCAAAGAGCTTATCACTGTTCTTGGCAGCGCCATGGTCAAGGTCACCTACGAGGGCACGGTGCACAAACTGCCACTCTGGATTATCCCGGGTGATGGCCCCACGCTGCTTGGAAGGAGCTGGCTGGGCAAAATCCGCTGGAACTGGGATGACATCCGAGCGCTATCACATGTACCCAGGTTCTTAACAAATTTCCTTCCCTTTTTGAGCCAGGCTTTGGAAACTTTTCCGGAGCGAAGGTGCGGATCCACTTGGTCCCAGAGGCACGACCCATTCACCACAAGGTGCGAGCGGTACCTCACATGATGAGGGAGAGAATGGAAATCGAGCTGGACAGGCTACAACGCGAGGGCATCATCTCCCCAGTGGAATTCAGCGAGTGGGCCAGCCTGATTGCTCCAGTGCTCAAAAGTGATGGCACGGTCAGGATTTGCGGCGATTATGAAGTAACTATTAATCGTTTCTCGCTACAGGACCAATACCCACTACCTAAGACAGGCGACCTATTTGCGATGCTGGCAGGAGGCAAGATGTTCACCAAGCTCGACCTGACTTCGGCCTACATGACTCAGGAGCTGGAGGAGTCTTTGAAGGGCCTCACCTGCATCAACACACACAAGGGACTGTTCATCTACAACAGATTCTCATTTGGAATTCGGTCGGCTGCAGCGATCTTCCAGAGAGACATGGAGAGCCTACTCAAGCCGGTACCACACACGGTGGTCTTTCAGGATGATATATTGGTCACGGGTCGGGACACAGCCGAGCACCTACAAAACCTGGAGGAGGTCCTACAGCAACTGGATCGCGTAGGGCTGCGGCTGAAGAGGTCGAAATGCGCCTTCATGGCAACAGAAGTGGAGTTTTTGGGGAGAAAGATCGCGGCGGACGGCATTCGGCCCACAGACGCCAAGACAGAGGCTATCAGGAACATCACGGAGCTGCGGTCGTGCCTGGGACTCCTCAACTATTTTGGTAACTTCCTACCGGGGTTAAGCACCCTTTTAGAACCCCTACATGTGTTATTGCGCAAAGATGAGAACTGGGTATGGGGGAAAAAAACAAGTAATTGCTTTTGAGAAAGCCAGAAACATTTTATGCTCTAACAAGCTGCTTGTATTGTATAACCCGTGTAAAAGACTTGTGCTAGCATGTGACGCGTCGTCGTATGGCGTCGGGTATGTATTACAACAAGCTAACGTTCCGGGGAAGTTGCAACCTGTCGCCTATGCTTCCAGGAGCTTGTCCAAGGCCGAGAGGCCCTATAGCATGATTGAGAAAGAGGCATTAGCGTGTGTGTTTGGGGTAAAGAAAATGCATCAGTACCTGTTTGGCCTTAAATTTGAGCTGGAAACCGATCACAAGCCCCTCACATCCATGTTCGCTGAAAACAAGGGGATAAATACTAATGCCTCAGCCCGCATACAAAGGTGGGCACTCGCGCTATCAGCGTATAACTATACCATCCGCCACAGGCCAGGCACCGAGAACTGTGCGGATGCTCTCAGTCGGTTACCATTGCCCACCACGGGGGTGGAAATGGCACAGCCTGCAAACTTGTTGATGGTGGCGCAGCCTGCAGACTTGTTGATGGTCATGGAAGCATTTGAAAATGATAAATCACCTGTCACGGCCCGCCAGATTAGGACTTGGACCAGCCAAGATCCTCTGCTGTCCCTAGTAAAAAACTGTTTACTGCATGGGAGCTGGGCCAGCATCCCCGTTGAAATGCAAGAGCTAATCAAGCCGTTCCAGCGGCAAAAGGACGAGCTGTCCATTCAGGCAGACTGCCTGTTGTGGGCTAACCACGTAGTGCGACCAAAAAAGGGCAGGGAGACGTTCATCTTGGATCTCTAAAGCACACACCGGGGTATAGTAATGATGAAAGCGATAGCCAGATCCCACGTGTGGTGGCCCGGTATCGACTCTGACGTAGAGTCCTGTGTACGGCAATGCAGCATATGTGCTCAGTTGAGCAATGCGCCCAGAGAGGCACAACTAAGTTTGTGGTCCTGGCCCTCCAGACCATGGTCGAGGATCCATGTCGACTATGCGGGCCCGTTTCTCGGTAAAATGTTCCTGGTGGTGGTGAATGCTTTTTCAAAATGGATTGAATGTGAAATAATGTCGGGAAGCACCGCCACCGCCACCATTGAAAGCCTGAGGGCCATGTTTGCCACCCACGGCCTGCCTGACATACTGGTCAGTGACAACGGGCCATGTTTCACCAGTGCAGAATTTAAAGAATTCATGACCCGCAATGGGATCAAACATGTCACCTCGGCCCCAGTTAAACCAGCCTCCAATGGGCAGGCAGAGCGGACAGCACAAACCATCAAACAGAGCCTTAAACGAGTTACAGAAGTCTCCAAACCCGCCTGTCCCGAGTACTGCTCAGCCACCACACGAGACCCCACTCGCTCACAGAGGTGCTCCCGGCTGAGCTACTCATGAAAAGGACGCTTAAAACCAGACTCTCGCTGGTTCACCCCAACCTGCATGATCAGGTAGAGAGCAGGCGGCAGCAACAAAATGTAAACGATGGCCACAGTGTCATGGGAAATTGATCTGAATGATCCTGTGTATGTTCTAAACTATGGACATGGTCCCAAGTGGATCGTGGGCATAGTGATAGCTAAGGAAGGGAATAGGGTGTTTGTAGTCAAACTAGACAATGGACAAATTTGCAGAAAGCACCTGGACCAAACGAGGCTGCAGTTTACAGACTGCCCTGAACAATGCACAACAGACACCACCTTTTTCGAGCCCACAACACACACCCAAAGGATCAACGACACCACGCCGGACCAGGAAATTGAACCCAACAGCCCAGCAAGGCCAGGCTCACCCAGCAGCCCTGCAGGGCCAACAACACGCCAGCCCAGCAATGGCACAACCAACACACCAGAACAGACAATTGTACCGAGGCGGTCCACCAGGGAAAGAAATGCTCCCGACCACCTCACCTTGTAAATAGTTTTCACTTTGACTTTGTGGGGGAGTGATATCTGTAAAGCATGCACTCCCATGTTCCGCCACCAGGGAGCTCATCCCGTGAAGTCCCAAGGGATCCCAGCATCCCTTGGGAGCACTGTATTTAAGCCGGCCCCTAAGGCCTGTTCCTCACTCTGGAGTGTCTTATTAAAGACTGCGGTCACTATTTCTTTAACCTCCCTGTGTGCAGCCTTATCTGTGTTAGGAATGCAATACTCACCTCAGGTTGGTCTTCTACTACCAGTTGCTGCTGCCTCATGGTGGCTAAGTTATACAAAATGCAGCATACAACAGTGAACTGATCAACAATCTCAGGGGAGTATTGCAAGTAGCCTCCAGAATGGTCCAGGCATCGGAAACGCTGTTTCAAGATGCCAATGGTCCTCTCTATTATGCTGCGCATCGCAATGTGTGACATGTTGTATTCCTGGTCAGCTTCCGTCCGGGTTACACGTAGGGGCATCATGAGCAAGGTGGCGAGACAGTACCCTTTGTCTCCCAACAGCCAACTCTACCCTTCTAGCTGTCACTGAAACATGGCAGTTATAACGCTCTTGTGTAGGATGAATGCATCATAGGTGCTCCCAGGGTATCTCGCATCAACTGACATGATGCGATGCATGTCATCACACATGGATTGGAAGCCTTTTCTGTTCCTGTACATCTCTGAATCCTCCAAACGTGCTCGCAAGGGGATGTGGGTACAATCAATGCAGCCCTGTACCTTTGGAAAGCCAGCAATCCTGGCGAAACCCACAACCCTTTCACGCATTGCCTGGGCAGTCATGGGGAACTTTATGTAATCATTCCTCCGGGCATATAGTGCAGCAGTCACCTGCTGAATGCAGATATGTGTTGCATGTAGAGAAATGGCGCACACATCCCCAGTTGTGGCCTGGAATGATCCACATGCATGGAATGAAAGTGCAGCTGTAACCTTCACTTCAACTGACAAAGCAATCCTCCTGTTGCTTCTAGGTTCCAGGTCTGCTTTTACTAACTCACAGATTTCGGCTACAACTTATTTGTGGAAATGCAGCCTTCTCACACAGTCTGCATCACTCCGGTGCATAAATCTGAAAAACTGGCGCAGACATCAGGTTACTATGACGCAAAAAAATACTATAAAAAAATCGTGACTATATTTTAATCGGATATTTTAATTTAGGCCAAAAAAAGCGGCATGTGGCAAAAAAAGAACGCAGATAACTGGTGCAAATTGAGCCCATAGTATGGAGATATCACTGGTATTAATAGTAACATTGTAGCAATATTTCCTGTAGTGGATTGTCATGAAATAAGCTAATCTAGACTAAAAGAATATTAATTGTGTTCTTAAAAGTGAATTTCTGTCTATGAAGCTCAGTTAGATTACATTGCGTGATCTGAACATCCAAATTTCCACAGTCACATCCTATACTATACTAAAAAAAATCCCACTCACCTGTAACCTGTCCTGGCCAAATTCCATTGGCTTTCCCTTCCATAACACATTGGCCAGGAATTTTCCCTGAGCTTCAGAAGGCCTGATATTTACTTTCTAGCAAGATGCCAGACACTCTATTTGATGCATTTTAGAATCTGTAATTCTGTCTTTCAAATCAAAACTAATTTATCCTGCAAGGATGAAAGTCATTTTAAAACAATCACTAGCCAGGGCAATAAGCAGCAAATGCAGTCTTGCCAGTATTACCCACATTCACAAGACAAAACTGGCTCACTATCACATCTGTTCCTGTCTTGGATTCCATGGCAGCCCTGAGGCAGACAGGGATTACCTCGGTTAAGGATAACTTTTAAATAAACAATATAATTTTTAAATAGCTTCAGAATGGTTAAATGTAAGTCAATATCATCAAAACAAAATCATAAAATTGACTTCTGATGAAGGATCACAGCCAGCCATTAACTTATCTTTTCATCTTTTACATGTTTTTCAACCTATTGTGCATTTCAAATATTTTCTGCCTTTAAAACCTTAAACACAGATAGCTCTTTTGACACTGTCCAAAAAAGACTTATTTTCTGGTATTAGAAATAAAAAAATAACATTAGACACTGCAGATATTTTAAACATTAGTAAGGTGCATGAAACATAATTTGCAGCATCAGGCTTGGTGACCTGAATATTGTGCTCTAGGTGGACCTAACTGACTGGCTCCAGTCTGGGGTGTGCAATCTGTTATAATCTTATAGTTTCATAATGCCATTCCTCACATTTGACCATACATGTTGAGCTCTCAAATATGGATGACACAGCTCTTGCCTGGTCATTAGGGAGCCTCCAATGTAATCATATATATATATAAATAAATTGGAAACATATTTTCAAGTTAAATAACATAATTGGATGCCATGAGTTGCCCACAAATAGATTAATGGTCTTAATCACAGTAATATGTTGTAAAAAAATTTTAATTGTGGAATCTGTAATTTTTAAAAATATTAAGCATGACTCATCACTACTACAACCCAATTCCCTATTGAGTCCAAACCTTGACAATTCTACCAGTAGACTGACAAAACTGCTCAAATAAAGTTAGTTAATGCATTCATCCCAAAGAACATTTCAAAAAGAAGCTGCGGCCAAATAAAGTTTCTTTGAAGAAAATTATGTTTTTAAAAGCTTAATTTTAGCAGCTCTTTGGGACCAGCATTAAATAAATACACCTATAAACTGTACCTTTCAGAAACCATCAACTCATTTTATCTACCTCAAGTTTGTGTGCAACCAACAGTGGGAGAAAGTAACATCTGATTGGTTCTGATCAGCCTCCAGTCCTTCCTTCCAATGGAGCTGATTGGTTCATACTGACAACCTCCAATCTCAGTAAAAATTAAATTAGTAAACATCAAATCATCAAAAATGTTTGGCACAATTTTAAACCAGAGTGGGGATTAGGGACACAAGCTGAGTGGTTATCCTCCAACCACTGATCATGGCAGCATGTGGCCTGGGAGATTTTAACTCCCAGGCCTCTGTATGCCCCAGTCAGGTGCCTGCCCAAAACCAGTAATTTCTGGCAGCAGGGTATGGCCTGCCAGGACCAAAGTAATGGTTTCAGCACTCTGCTAAATCTTGGGAAAGGGTTTCGAGAGCGACTTGCAGTCGGAAACGGGGAGCCCAGGTAAGCAGAGATCTAAACATTTCTTGTAGGGCTTGGTGGAGCACTTGTTCTCCTCCTGGCCCTACATGAAAGTAAAAATCCATACTTCTTTTGGGCAGTTTAAGGCCTCTGCTCCTCTTCGCACTAGCTTTACCTGGCTGGAAAGCTGGAACTGCTTTCTTGCTCAAGCCCCAGTTAACATTGTAATTGGCACCCGCTTATGACATCGGACCCTGATTTGCATATTTAAATAGACACCACTACTGCCCTTGCTGTCTACTCTGAAGAACAGGTTAAAATAGAAGAAAGTGTTACAGAGCAGGTTTCGGATGATTGGAACCACACGCCTGTCTGGTTTCCAGCAGTGGGTAGGATCAAAATTGCCCTTGTTGGTTGCTTTCTAATAATGCAGAGCTGAAAAAGTACAAATTTGAATTAGTGACCAGATAGCTAGTATTAAACCCCTGCCTTTGTGTCTTGACTGAAAGCACAATTAAAGCTTTGTGTCATATGGCAAAACTAAATTGTGCATGCACATGTTCAATGAAGTTGTTTAAAGTTCAGCTGCGTATGTTGTGCTTTGTATGTGTCTGTTTTGGAGCCAGACCATTGTATTGTATGGGATACAATAGCAATAGTTGGCATACCGGCTATCATGCGATTGCTCCGTCACGTAGACGAGGAAGAGCCATTTCCTACTTCTTTTGCCTAAACAGATTAAAATCTGTAACATATATAATGCTTATACAATGTCAAGTGCATTTCAAATACTAAGAACAATGAGGCGAGTAAAAAGCAGTGTTGGGAATAAATTACTTTCATCAGCAGCCAAATCCTTTTATAGAAATCAAAATCAGATTTCCCCCCCACCCCCACTGCCCCCCCCCCACCCCCCATTTTAAACTAGGCCAGTCTCTTCAAGGGCTAATTTCTGATCTTAAACAATGTCAACAACATAGCCTCCTCTTCAAAGAAAGAATAGCTGTGGTTAAGATGTCAGTCCCCATAAATCAGTTTTGGCAAGACTGAAGGCTAGGGGCAGGAACTGGAGTAGTCTTTTCAGGGGCTGACTCATTCAAACTGGGCTTAATCCTACCTCTTATTCCCAGTGGCTTTGTGCTGCCCTTTGGAAGGTATATAGAACCTCTTTAAATTGAAGGAATTTAGTTTTTGTCAGTGCCACAAAAGCATTGAAAAATTCCAATTAATTAGCAAGCCTTGGGCTAATGAAAGAATAAAACTGAAAAGAGAAATGCCTTCAGGTCTGAGATGAGTGTAAGCACATAGGAACAATGCAGGTTTTAAATATTTGTGGCTGTTTGTATAATTTTCCCAGGGTTTTCCTCCTGTGACTAAGGTCGATAAGAAGGAATGGACAAATGGATGATGTTGTTTAGGTCATGATGAAATAACTTTTCATGTTTTTACACAGATAAATAGAACAACTCAGAATAATGCTGTTCATGGCATTATTTGAAAAGTCAGAACAAAATGTATAGATATACCTGAATAGCCAGTTTACAGTATTGATAAAGATTTTTTTGAAAATGACAATGTACATAAATGCTCATCAGAATATGTGTTTGTAAATTTAGAGATTGAAGTCCTAAAATAAATTCAGCCACCAGATCATTCCATGAATCAGTGTGCAATGCCTCATTTGACATAAATACTGAAAAGTAAATGAGAGTGCTCTTCATTAATTTACTGTTAACATTTCTGTTCCTCTCCCTGGAGAAACATTTTGCTTTTGTGTGGCACCTCTTATCTGACAATTCATTAACAACAGGAACTGGCCATGTGATGAGAGTGGGATGAACCTATATCTGACAGACTCCATGGGGCTGTACATTACTGTTCCATCAAGTTAGCACAACTTTCTAAAAGGTACTTCTTTGAATAAGTAACAGAAATGTAGTGGATGTGGTCTATGTGGATTTTTTTAAAGTATTTGAATAGGTGCCACATAAGAGACTTATGCCAAAGATCATCACATGAAGGGCATTGGATCCATGTGGATAGAGAGGTAATGGAGGGCAGAAAGCAAAGGTTGGGATAAAAAGTTTTTCAGAATGGAAAGGTGTAGTGACATGGCTCCATATTGAGTCTGCTGTTATTTACCATCGACATAAATGATTTGAATTTAACAATACAGATAGCAATATTGAAATTTGCTAGGAGAACTATTGATGTTTGCTGATGGCACAGAATGGGGTATGACATTGTTTTGAAGGTTGTGAGAGACTGAAGATAAGATAGCAGGATGGGCTGATAGATGGCAAAGGCAGTGAATTACTGAAACAATGAATTGAGAATAGGGAAAGGAAATGCATGTAACTGCTAAGATTTCAAATGGAGTAGAAGAACAGAGGGATCTTGTTGCGCAGATGTAGAGGTCAGTAAAGTTGGCAGTTCAAGTAAATAAGGCATTAAAAGGCATATAGTATCCTTGGTTTTGTACTATAGGCACAAAGCTAATGTTAAACCTGTACAAAACCTTAGTTCAGCAACAGTTGGAGTACTTTGTACAGTTTTGGGCACTCCATTATTATAGTGATCTAAAAGCAATGGAAATGGTGCAGCATAGATTCACGTGTCTGTTACCAAGGGGGAAGTATTGCAGTTACGAAGAAAGACTCGAGAATTTAAGACTTTTTGTTAAATCTGAGGGGGTTAAGGGAAGACATGATAGAAGTATTGAAGTTTATGAAGGGTATGTTGACAAGACAATAACAAAGGTAGTCATCTTCAACTCGTTACAAGAAGAATTAAAGGTGAGGTTAGAAAATAAATATTTGAGTGGTTAGAATGTGGCATTCTCTGGCAAAAAGTAATTCCATTGGGATCTTAGTCTAGTAAAGGTTTGGAATGTTCAGCAGGCCTTAGAGACTCATGATATAAGAACATAAGAACATAAGAAATAGGAGCAGGAGTAGGCCAGACCACCCTTCGAGCCTGCTCCGCCATTTAATACGATCATGGCTGATCCGATCAAGGACTCAGGTCCACTTCCCTGCCCACTCTCCATAACCCTTTATCTCCTTATCGTTTAAGAAACTGTCTCTTTCTGTCTTAAATTTATTCAATGTCCCAGCTTCCACATCTCTCAGAGGCAGTGAATTCCACAGATTTACAACCCTCAGAGAAGAAATTTCTCCTCATCTCTGTTTTAAATGGGCGGCCCCTTATTCTAAGATTATGCCCTCTAGTTCTAGTTTCCCCCATCAGTGGAAACATCCTCTCTACATCCACCTTGTCAAGCTCTCTCATAATCTTATATGTTTCGATAAGATCACCTCTTATTCTTCTGAATTCCAATGAGTAGATCCCAACCTACTCAACCTTTCCTCATAAGTCAAGCCCCCTCATCTCTGGAATCAACCGAGTGAACCTTCTCTGAACTGCCTCCAAAGCAAGTATATCCTTTCGTAAATATGGAAACCAAAACTGTACGCAGTATTCCAGGTGTGGCCTCACCAATACCCTGTATAGCTGTAGCAAGACTTACCTGCTTTTATACTCCATCCCCTTTGCAATAAAGGCCAAGATTCCAATGATGTTCCTGATCACTTGCTGTACCTGCATACTATCCTTTTGTGTTTCATGCACAAGTACCCCCAGGTCCTGTTGTACTGCGGCACTTTGCAATCTTTCTCCATTTAAATAATAACTTGCTCTTTGATTTTTTTCTGCCAATGTGCATGACCTCATACTTTCCAACATTATACTCCATCTGCCAAATTTATGCCCACTCACTTAGCCTGTCTATGTCCTTTTGCAGATTTTTTGTGTCCTCCTCACACATTGCTTTTCCTTCCATCTTTCTATTGTCAGCAAACTTGGCTACATTACACTCAGTCCCTTCTTCCAAGTCATTACTATAGATTGTAAATAGTTGGGGTCCCAGCACTGATCCCTGCGGCACCCACTAGTTACTGATTGCCAACCAGAGAATGAACCATTTATCCCGACTCTGTTTTCTGTTAGTTAGCCAATCCTCTATCCATGCTAATATATTACCCCAATCCCATGAACTTTTATCTTGTGCAGTAATCTTTTATGTGGCACCTTGTCAAAATGCCTTCTGGAAGTCCAAATACACCACATCCACTGGTTCCCCTTTATCCACCCTGTTTGTCACATCCTCAAAGAACTCCAGCAAATTTGTCAAACATGACAGGTCTCAATTGGCGAGTTTTGCTGAGGCCTTTCAAGCGTGTACAGGAACGAATTCCCCAGCAGAGCCTGGGAACTTCCTTCCCACACGTTCCTTGATTTGGAAAGGTTGTTGGAAGAAGCACCCATACATCCACCCCCAACCCAAATTTAAAGGTCCATTCCAAACTGGGCAGAATCCTGATGAAATTGGCTTCCAGCCTATGTTCTGCACCCCCCACCCTGCTAGGTGAAAATCAGACATGTACTCTGTCCTAATCTATCAATTTTGCAGCCTGTGATTTTGCAAACTGCCCTGGACCACACAGGCACTGTTAGAATCTTCATTGTTTTATGGTCATAGAATAAGTTCCTGTTATTTAAAATGCTGTTTAATACTGAGTAAAATTGATTTTAATGTCGGGTTTGAACCTATCTTGGGACTGTGGGTTACACAACTGATTGCTGAGAGGGACTTAAATCAAACTTTTCCGAAGTGGTTACAACCAATCAATAAGGAGACCATTTTCAGTTATGTTTTAATTTGTGAGATTGTACGCAAACAGTAATTCATATATATTTTGTCAAATTTAAAGCTTAATTTGTATAAATGTTATCTGACTCAATAATCAAGAATCTCTGCTCGCAAAGAAAAAAAAATCATCCCAACTGGAAACATTTTCTATAATACTTATTTTTACTTAATGAGCCATAAAACTTTTAAACGAACCATGAAAGTAATAGTTAAGTGCATTAACCGAGCGTAAAACCACTGAAAGCACATCAGCAATTGATATGGAGCCAGCACTTGTCTCTATTCTCTCTGCCAAAACTGGAAGAGCTCTTAATGTTATACAAAACTTGTTTGAGAAGTAGTATTTTACTGAAAATGTACATTAGTTGTATGAAAAAAAACACTTTGTATCATAGCATTTTCCATCAATACATACCTGCTTCTTTAAAATAGTACATTTTATTACTGCAATTAAATGATTGTGATCTGTATCAATCTAGCATCATTTTCTAAGCAAAAACAATCGACAACAGCACCACAGGATTTATGCCCAACATCCACTATTAATGAAGTCCCACCTTAAACCATAGGTGTCATCATCATCATAGTCAGTCCCTCGGAATCGAGAAAGACTTTCTTCCACTCTTAACATGAGTTCTTGGGTGTTGTCCATGAGGGTCCTGATGTTCCAGGTCCCGAACTTCATGTTAGAGGAATGGAAGTATCCTGTGCGTGAGTTTTTTTAACTGGGATGGCCGTTTGCACACCGGCTATCACACGGGCTTAGCTGAACAAGGTCTTGATCCAGTGGCAAGGGGGTCCAAGTTGACTGGAGACCAGGCACTGCTATATGGGCCTAGTTGCCTATGGCGAGATGTTAGCCGCAGGCTCGGCGCTGGGTAGCGCCCTTGATGGTAGGTGGTCTGAGGCTTGGTTGGGGGCAGGCATTGGGAGGATCACTGGCCCACTGAGGTTCAGAGTGGGTTGGCAAGGGGGTCACAGCCATGGTATTCACCACATGTTGGAGGAGGAGAAGAGGCCAGGTCATCAGTGGGGGAGGAGAGCTCCAGTTGTCGCTGAAGGAGGTGGGGGGAGGCCAGCTGACCCGGTCGCTGTTGAGGAGGAGGTTGCCTGTCGCCGCAGGAGGTCCAGCCGTCGTCGAGGAGGCCCAGACTTTGTCGTGGAGGAGAGGCCGATCTGCCATCGCTGGAGGTGTTCCCATCGCCTCTGGTGCGGCGGGGGGGGGGGGGGGTGCTGTGATATGTCCTTACTATACGGTATAAATGCACACGAGGCCCATACTTGAGAGAAGGTCACTCTGTGACCAGTTACCTTTATTACCAAGACCTCAAGTGATGAAGGTGGGTGGAGCTTCCACTTTTATAACTGAAAGTCCAGGTTAGGAGTGTCTCCCACAAGTTCACCCCCTTGTGGTCAATGTTCTCAAGGTGCACAACTTAGGTCAGTTTATACATGGGTTACAATGATAATTGAATACATGACAGGGTGGAGGCCCGATACCAGGTCCAGATCTTCGCAGCAGGGGGCCCAGTCACCGTCGCAGGAGGTCTAGTCGGGAGGCCCAATCGCTGCAGAAGGCCCAGCCAGGAGGCCCAGTCGCCCAATTGCCGCAGGAAGCCCAGTCGCCATCGCTGATGGGTGGTGTGGTGGGAAGCCTGAGGTAGGCCCGAATTTGTGGGATTCGCAGGGTTGGGTTAAGAGTAGGGATTTAAGACCCCCTACTAGGGTCTATTAGGGCTAGGGGAAGTTCAGACAGTGGGAGGGGGAGGTTGAGGGTGAAAAGTGTACAGAAAAGAGGAACTGAAAAGAAAATTGGAAATAAACTAGAAATTTGCTTCATTTTTGGTCGTAGCTGAATCTTTTTTTTTGGCTTTTTTTTAAAAAAGAGCAATTTAACTCTTTGGTTTTGCGTGTGTTGTTGATTTGCAATTGTCGCTTTGTCTACCCACCTGCTGGTTATTGTCGGTCTATATTTGAATTACTCACTGTAGTAAACAGCAGGTTTTTGAGCCAATCAGTTGCAAGTGTGATGGATATCTTGCATGTAGGACCCTTTAGTGCCAGCGATGGCTCATTTATAGTATTCTTATCATTGACTTAGAAGGTCATGGGTTCAAGCAACACTCCAGAGACCTGAACACATACTCGAGGCCAACATTTGTCCAGTATTGAGGGACAGCTGCACTGTCATAGCTGCCATTCAGATGAGATATTCAGCTGAGGTCCCATCTGCTTGCTCAGATGTGCCATGTATGTATGCTTGAGTTTACTAGCCACCAGGTGGCTCCACTGTCGGAGGTCATTGGGCTGAGTGCACGTGTGTGCGGCCCAGGTATGCAAGGCCAGACATCTTGTAATGTAATCACTTTGGGCCCGAATAAAGTAGAGCCAGGTTTGTACCTGTTCGTATTTTACAGTATTCAGTCTATTGAGTTAGTGCGTACACAACATTTGGCGATGAGGTAACAAGAACCTACGCATGCAAAAATGAGCACAATTGGAATTCTGGAGCGATTTGTATAGGGAGAAGATTGGGCAGACTTTGTAGCCCGCTTGAACCAGTACTTCGTGGCTGACAAAATGGAGGAAGAGGCAGACTCAGTTTGGCGCAGGCGGTCCCCTCACAGTTTGCGGTCCGAAAATCTATGGATTCATAAAGATCTCCTCTCGCCCTTAAGTCCAATGGACAAGGACTATGAAACATTGTGTGTTCTGGTACATGAACATCTCAAACCAGATGAAGGCATCAGGATCTCAAGATATCGATTCTACACGCACATTTGTTCTGAGGGCCAGGATGTATCGGAATTCATTGCCGACCTAAGATGCCTAGCTGGACCGTGTAAGTTCGAAACTGCATTGGCAGACATGCTGCGGGACTTCTTTATAATCGGCATCAACCACGAGGTGATCCTACATAAGCTACTGGTGGCGGAGACGCTGGATTTGAGCAAGGCCATCACGATTGCCCAATCATGCATGATGACGTACAAAAGCTTAAAGCAGCTATCATTGAAAAATCGGAACTCGGCAAGTACTGTAAACAAGATAGTATCGTCGTTTGGCAGGGCTGTATATGGCAGGGCCTACTTGACTGTGTATGCGAAACCTGTGACTGCTCAAAGTCCGCCAACGGGAATGAATCCGATATCACCATGTTGGCGTTGTGGGCGAAATCATCGGCATCATCAGTGTCGGTTTAAACAGTATATTTGTAATTCTGTTCGAGAGTGAGACATTTCCAGCGCATGTGTCCGCAACTGAGCAAGCGTGCTGCGACACACCACATGGAGGATGATGATGACCAGTCTAGCATGGATCCAGATGTGCAATCCGAGATACCAGAGGATGAAGGGTATGGACTGTATTCGTTCCGAACAAAGAGCCAACCGATAAAGATTAATGTAAAACACAATGGTGTGCCGGTATCGATGGAATTGGACACAAGTGCGCGTCAATCAATAATGAGCCAGAGGACATTCGACAGGCTGTGGAATACTAAGGCTGTGAGGCCTAAGCTGAGTCCAGTCAATGCCAAGTTGCGTACGTACGCTAAAGAACTCATAGCTGTGATTGGCAGTGCAGTAATCAAGGTGTCTTATGATGGCGCGGTTCACGATTTATCATTATGGATTGTCCAAGGCAATGGTCCGACGCAGTTCGGCAGGAACTGGTTAGAAAAAGTCAAATGGAACTGGAATGAGATCAAAGCATTGTCATCGGAGGAGGATACTCCATGTGCTCAATGCTGATCAAGTTCCTCTCGCTGTTAGAACCAGGCATCGACAATTTCACGGGAGCCAAGGTGCAGATCCACGTGGACTCAGATGCAAGACCCGTCCATCATAAAGCTCAGGCAGTTCCATACATGATGAGAGAGAAGGTCGAAATTAACGCAATAGAAAGGAAGGCATTAGCTTGGATGATGTGGAATCTGTATGGGTAGAGTTGCGGAATACCAAAGGGCAGAAAACGATAGTGGAAGTTGTGTACAGACCACCAAACAGTAGTAGTGAGGTTGGGGACAGCCTCAAACAAGAAATTAGGGATGCGTGCAATAAAGGTACACCAGTTATCATGGGCGACTTTAATCTACATATAGGTTGCGCTAACCAAACTGGTAACAATACGGTGGAGGAGGATTTCCTGGAGTGTATTAGGGATGGTTTTCTAGACCAATATGTCGAGGAACCAACTAGAGAGCTGGCCATCCTAGACTGGGTGATGTGTAATGAGAAAGGATTAATTAGCAATCTTGTTGTACGAGGCCCCTTGGGGAAGAGTGACCATAACATGGTAGAATTCTTTATTAGGATGGAGAGTGACAAGGTTAATTCAGAAACTAGGGTCCTGAACTTAAGGAAAGGTAACTTCGATGGTATGGGGCGTGAATTGGCTAGAATACATTGGCGAATGATACTTAAAGGGTTGATGGTGGATAGGCAATGGCAGACATTTAAATATCACATGGATGAACTTCAACAATCGTACATCCCTGTCTGGAGTTGGCTCAACTGTGGCTATCAAGGGAAATTAGGGATAGTGTTAAATCCAAGGAAGAGACATATAAAGTGGCAAGAAAAAGCGGTAAAACTGAGGATTGGGAGAAATTTAGAATCCAGCAGAGGAGGACAAAGTATTTCATTAGGAGTGGGAAAATAGAGTATGAGAGGAAGCTTGTTGGGAACATAAAAACTGACTGCAAAAGCTTCTATAGATATGTAAAGAGAAAGAGATTAGTGAAGACAAACGTAGGTCCCTTGCAGTCAGAATCAGGTGAATTTATAATGGGAAACAGAGAAATGACAGACCAATTGAACAAATACTTTGGTTCTGACTTCACGAAGGAGGACACGAATAACCTTCCTAGGGGACAGAGGATCTAGCGAGAAGGAAGAACTGAAGGAAATCCTTATTAGTCAGGAAATTGTGTTAAGGAATTTGATGGGATTGAAGGCTGATAAATCCCAAGGGCCTGATAGTCTGCATCCCAGAGTACTTAAGGAAGTGGCCCTAGAAATAGTGGATGCATTGGTGATCATTTTCCAACAGTCTATCGACTCTGAATCAGTTCCTTTGGACTGGAGGGTAGCTAATGTAACACCACTTTTCTAAAAAGGAGGGAGAGAGAAAATGGGTAATTATAGACTGGTTAGCCTGATATCGGTAGTGGAGAAAATGTTGGAATCAATTATTAAAGGTGAAATAGCAGCGCATTTGGAAAGCTGTGACAGGATCGGTCCAAGTCAGCATGGATTTATGAAAGGGAAATCATGCTTGACAAATCTTCTAGCATTTTTTGAGGATATAACTAGTAGAGTGGACAAGGGAGAACCAGTGGATGTGGTGTATTTGGACTTTCAAAAAGCTTTTGACAAGGTCCCACACAAGAGATTGTTGTGCAAAATTTAAGTACATGCATGACGTTGATAGAGAACTGGTTGGCAGACAGGAAGCAGAGAGTCGGGATAAACGGGTCCTTTTCAAAATGTCAGGCAGTGACTAGTGCCGCAGGGCTCAGTGCTTTACAATACACATCAATGATTTAGATGAAGGAATTGAGTGTAATATCTCCAAGTTTGCAGATGACACTAAGCTGGGTGGCAGTGTGAGCTGTGAGGAGGATGCTAAGAGGTTGCAGGGTAACTTCGACAGGTTAGCTGAGTGGGCAAATGCATGGCAGATGCAGTATAATTTGGATAAATGTGAGGTTATCCACTTTGGTGGCAAAAACACGAAGGAAGAATATTATCTGAATGGCAGCAGATTAGGAAAAGAGGAGGTGTCATGGTACATCATTCATTGAAAGCTGGCATGCAGGTGGTGAAGAAGGCAATTAGCATGTTGGCCTTCATAGTGAGGGGATTTGAGTAGAGGAGCAGGGAGGTCTTACTGCAGTTGTACAGGGCCTTGGTGAGGCCTCACCTGGAATATTGTGTTCAATCTTGGTCTCCTAATCTGAGGAAGGACATTTTTGCTATTGAGGGAGTGCAGCGAAGGTTCACTAGACTGATTCCCGGGATGGCAGGACTGACATATGAGGAGAGATTGGATCGACTGGGCCTATATTTACTGGAGTTTAGCAGAATGAGAGGGGATCTCATAGAAACATATAAAATTCTGACGGGACTGGACAGGTTAGATGCAGGAAGAATGTTCCCGATATTGGGGATGTCCAGAACCAGGGGTCACAGTCTAAGGATAAGGGGTAAGCCATTTAGGACCGAGATGAGGAGAAACTTCTTCACTCAGAGTTGTGAACCTGTGGAATTCTGTGCCGCAGAGAGTTGTTGATTCCAGTTCGTTAGATATATTCAAGAGGGAGTTAGATATGGCCCTTATGGCTAAGGGGATCAAGGGGTATGGAGAGACAGCAGGAAAGGGGTACTGAGGTGAATGATCAGCCATGATCTTATTGAATGGTTGTGCAGGCTCGAAGGGCCGAATGGCCTACTCCTGCACCTATTTTCTATGTTTCTATGTTTCTATGAAATTGAACTGGACAGATTCCAGTGTGAATGGATCATATCACCGGTCAAATTTAACGAATGGGCCAGCCCCATTGTTCCGGTGTTAAAATGTGATGGCACTGTCAGGATTTGTGGAGACTACAAGGTTACGATCAACCAAGTTTCGAAACAGGATAAATATGCATTACCGAAGGCTGGTGATCTGTTTGCAAAGCTAGCCGGGGGGGAAGTCGTTCACAAAATTGGTTCTGACATCAGCCTACATGACACAGGAGCTGGTCGACACATTGAAGAAACTTACATGCATCAACACTCATAAAGGACTGTTTATCTACAACAGGTGCCCTTTTGGAATTCGTTCGACTGCAACCATATTTCAGCGGAACATGAAGAGTCTACTGAAGTCCGTCCCCAGAACCGTCATGTTCCAAGATGACATACTGGTCACAGGTCGTGACTCCGCCGAACATCTGAACAACCTGAATGAGATTCTACATCATCTGGACAAAGTGGGACTCAGGCTGAAACGCTCAAAATGCGTCTTCATGGCACTGAAAGTTGAATTTCTGGGGAGGAAAATTGCTGCTGATGGTATCTGGCCTACGGACTCGAAAACCAAGGCCATCAAAAATGCACCCAAGCCTCAGAATGTGACGTTCATTCCTGGGTCTACTTAACTACTTCGGTGATTTCTTACCTAGATTGAGCACCTTATTAGAGACACTGCACATGCTGCAAAGAAAAGGCGACAACTGGGTTTGGGGTGCGTCTCACGATAGAGCTTTTGAGAAAGCTACCAATCTGCTTTGCTCGAACAAGCTGCTGGTACATTATGGTCCGTGTAAGTGTCTAGTATTGGCCTGTGATGTTTCGTCATATGGAGTTGGTTGCGTGCTCCAACAAGCTAATGATTCGGGCAAATTACAACATGTTGCATATGCCTGTCAAAGGCAGAAAGAGCCTACAGCATGGTAGAGAAAGAAGCACTAGCCTGTGTGTATGGGGTTAAAAAGATGCATCAATACCTGTTTGGTCTTCGGTTTGAACTGGAAACAGATCACAAGCCACTCATTTCATTGTTTTTGGAAAACAAAGGTATCAGTATCAATGCATCGTCCCGCATCCAGAGGTGGACGCTGACATTATCTGCCTATGATTATTTCATTCGCCATAGACCTGGCACTGAGAATTGTGCCGATGCATTGAGCCATCTGCTGTTGCCTACACCGGAGATAGAAACGCCAAAATTGGCAGACCTACTGTTAGTCATGGATGCTTTTGAAAGTGAAGGATCCCCTGTCACGGCCCAACAAGTTAAGACCTCGATCAACCAGGAACTGATATTATCGGTTATGAAATGTTGTGTGTGCAATAACTCAACAGACTGAATACTATAAACTCTGAACAGGTACAAACCTGGCTCTACTTTATTAGGGCCCAAAATGATTACATTACAAAATGGCTGGCCTTTTATACCTGGGCCGCACACACGTGCGCACAGCCCAATGACCTCCGACAGTGACGCCACCTGGTGGCTAGTAAACCCAAACATACATACATGACAATATCCCCCTTTAAACACGAAGGCTCTCAATGGTAGCTGTGGATGTGCTGGATGACATGATCAAGGTCCCAAATAGATCGGCGGTACTGTTACGGCCAAGGAGGATAACAGAGTGTTTATCGTTAAGTTCAAGAATGGCCAGACATGTAGGAAACATGTTGATCAGATAAAGCGGCGGCACACGGATGAACAGGAACAGTCTGAGGAAGACAAAATCAGTGACCAACCAACCTATCCTCAGTCATCAGAGGACTCCGCTGTCATCAATGAATTTGGATTTTCAATCACTGACATGGTCAATGAATCTGTACTTTCAATCCCTGACGTGGTCATTGCCACTCCCATCAGATCGGCTCAGAACATGTATGTATGCTTGGTGGCGCATCAGGTGGTGACTGTCAGAGGTCATTGGGCTGTGCGCACGTGTGTGCTGCCCAGGTCTAAAAGGTCAGCCATCTTGTAATGTAATCACTTTGGGCTCTAATAAAGTAGAGCCAGGTTTGTACCTGTTTGGAGTTTACAGTATTCAGTCTCTTGAGTTATTGCATACACAACAAGATGGATGTATAAGATTCATTGGCACTATTCAAAAAAGCACAGAGGAATTCTTCTGGTGTTCTTGCCAACATTTATCCTTCAACCAACAGCAGTAACATTGAAGTCGGAGGGTTTGTTTGTGGGTGTATCACGCAAACACAAAATCAGAATGTGTATTTGAAATATTGGCTATTTACATAATGTCCCACAACATTGTGTTCCAAAAGATCCCCTTACCCAAGTTTGACCAGAAAATAGCACCTTGAAGGTCCATTTGGGAGTTGTAGTCTATCTGAGTAACATGCAGAGTCATATAGGTTCTGGAGGTTGTAATCTTCTACCTGGTTGAGCATTACTTTCGCTGCGCAAGATCCAGAAACTGGAGCCCCAGGCCCAAGGAGAGGCAAAGCTGTGGAGGAAAACATTACTGCAGAAAATGCAACTCTATACATTTCTCGAGTTTCACATGAATTATTTGTTTCATGTCATTAACATGTTAGAATTGTTAGTACTTCACATCCTTCTAATCATCTGGCCTTCTCTACAAACCAAAGTAGAAAAACAGAAAATGTTGAGCATACAAAGTGAACAAAAGTCTCATGTACCTTCCCTCTCTTCATTCATAGAATCACAGAAATTTACAGCACGGAAGGAGGCCATTTCGGCCCATCTTGTCTGAACTGGCCAACCAAGAGCTATCCAGCATAATCCCACTTTCCAGCTCTTGGTCCGTAGCCCTGTAGGTTATGGCACTCTAAGTGTACATCCAAGTACTTTTTAAATGTGGTGAGGGTTTCTGCCTCTACCACCCTTTCAAGCAGTGAGTTCCAACCGCCAACATCCTCTGGGTGAAGAAATTTCCCCTCACATATCCTCTAAACCTCCCCCCAATTACTTCAAATCTATGCCCCCTGGTTGTTCACCCCTCTGCCAAGGAAAACAGGTCCTTCCTACCCACTCTATCCGGGTCCCTCATACTTTTATACACATCAATCAGGTCTCCCCTCAGCCTTCTCTGTTCCAAAGAAAATAGACCCAGCATCTCCAATCTTTCCTCATAGCCCATATTCTCCAGTCCAGACAACATTCTTATAAATCTCCTCTGCACCCTTTCCAGTGCAATCACATCTTTCCTGTAATGTCGTGACTAGAACTGCACACAGTACTCCAGCTGCGGCTTACCAGTGTTTTATACAGTTCAAGCATAACGTCCTTGCTCTTGTATTCCATGCCTCGACCAATAAAGACAAGTATTCCATATGCCTTCTCAACCACCTTATCTACCTGGCCTGACCTCAGTGGTGAGAAAATTATATCAAAAAATCCTGAGGGACAGGATAAATCTTAATTTGGAAAGACATAGAAACATAGAAAATAGGTGCAGGATTAGGTCATTCGGCCCTTCAAGCCTGCACCGACATTCAATAAAATCATGGCTGATCATTCCCTCAGTACCCCTTTCCTGCTTTCTCGCCATACCCCTTGATCCCCTTAGCCGTAAGGGCAATATCTAACTCCCTCTTAAATATAGCCAATGAACTGGCATCAACAACTCTCTGCGGCAGGGAATTCCACAGGTTAACAACTCTCTGAGTGAAGAAGTTTCTCCTCATCTCAGTCCTAAATGGCCTACCTCTTATCCTAAGACTATGTCCCCTGGTTCTGGACTTGCCCAAAATCAGGAATATTCTTCCGCATCTAACCTGTCCAGTTCCGTCAGAATCTTATACGTTTCTATGAGATCCCCTCTCATCCTTCTAAACTCCAGTGAATAAAGGCCCAGTTGATCCAGTCTCTCCTCATATGTCAGTCCAGCCATCCCTGGAATCAGTCTGATGAACCTTCACTGCACTCCCTCAATAGCAAGAACGTCCTTCCCCAGATTAGGAGACCAAAACTGAACACAATATTCCAGGTGAGGCCTCACTAATGCCCTGTACATCTGCAGTAAGACCTCCCTGCTCCTATACTCAAATCCCCTAGCTATGAAGGCCAACATACTAGTGGGGTACCGCAAGGTTCTGTGCTGGGGCCCCAGCTGTTTACACTGTACATTAATGATTTAGACAAGGGGATTAAATGTAGTATCTCCAAATTTGCGGATGACACTAAGTTGGGTGGCAGTGTGAGCTGTGAGGAGGATGCTATGAGGCTGCAGAGCGACTTGGATAGGTTAGGTGAGTGGGCAAATGCATGGCAGATGAAGTATAATGTGGATAAATGTGAGGTTATCCACTTTGGTGTTTAAAACAGAGAGACAGACTATTATCTGAATGGTGACAGATTAGGAAAAGGGGAGGTGCAATGAGACCTGGGTGTCATGGTACATCAGACATTGAAGGTTGGCATGCAGGTACAGCAGGCCGTTAAGAAAGCAAATGGCATGTTGGCCTTCATAGCGAGAGGATTTGAGCACAGGGGCAGGGAGGTGTTGCTAAAGTTGTACAGGACCTTGGTGAGGCCACACCTGGAGTATTGTGTACAGTTTTGGTCTCCTAACCTGAGGAAGGACATTCTTGCTATTGAGGGAGTGCAGCGAAGGTTCACCAGACTGATTCCCAGATGGCGGGACTGACCTATCAAGAAAGACTGGATCAACTGGGCTTGTATTCACTGGAGTTCAGAAGAATGAGAGGGGACCTCATAGAAACGATTAAAATTCTGATGGGTTTAGACAGGTTAGATGCAGGAAGAATGTTCCCAATGTTGGGGAAGTCCAGAACCAGGGGTCACAGTGTAAGGATAAGGGGTAAGCCATTTAGGACCGAGATGAGGAGAAACTTCTTCACCCAGAGAGTGGTGAACCTGTGGAATTCTCTACCACAGAAAGTTGTTGAGGCCAATTCACTAAATATATTCAAAAAGGAGTTAGATGAAGTCCTTACTACTAGGGGGATCAAGGGGTATGGCGAGAAAGCAGGAATGGGGTACTGAAGTTGCATGTTCAGCCATGAACTCGTTGAATGGCGGTGCAGGCTAGAAGGGCCGAATGGCCTACTCCTGCACCTATTTTCTATGTTTCTATGTTTCGATACCATTTGCCTTTTCACCGCCTGCTGTACTTGCATGCCAACTTTCAATGACTGATGATTAATCAAGGACAGTCAGCACGGAATTGTTCAGGAAAGGTCATGTCTGACTAACTTGATTGAATTTTTCAAGGAGGTGACCAGGAGGGTCAATGAGGGCAGTGTGTATGATGTACTGTATTTGGGTTTTAGCAAAAGTTTTGATAGGTCCCACATGGCAGATTGGTGAGGGATCTGTGGACCTGCACTCCAAGGTCCCTTTATTCCTCTCCACTTTTTAGTGTTGTACCATTTAATGTGTATTCCCTTGCTTTGTTAGACCTCATCAAATGCATTACGTCACACATACCTAGATTGAATTCTATTTTACCACTGTTCTGCCCACCTGACCCGTACATTGAAATCTTCCAGCAGTCCGCAGCTTTCTTCTTCATTATGAACGACACAGCCTAGTTTAGTGTCATCTGCAAACTTCTTAATCATACCCGCAACATTCAATCCAAGTCAGTGATATATAGCATAAAAAGCAAGGGGCCCAGCACTGAGCCCTGCAGAACCCCAGTCACAAAAAACACCCATCAACCATTATCCTTTGCTTCCTGCCTCTGAGCCAAATTTGGATCCAACTTGCCAATTTGCCCTGGATCCCATGGGCTTTTACTTTACTAACCAGTCTGCCAGGAGTAGGCCATTTGACCCCTCAAGCCTGCTCTGCCATTTAATAAGATCATGGCTGATCTGATCATGGACTCAGCTCCACTTCCCTGCCCGCACTGCATAACCCTTTATTCCCTTATCGCCCCAAAATCTCTGCCTTAAATATATTCAATGACCCAGCCTCCACATCTCTCTGGGGCAGAGAATTCCACAGATTTACAACCCTCTGAGAGAAGAAATTTCTCCTCATCTCAGTTTTAAATGGGCGGCCCCTTATTCTGAGACTGTGCCCCCTAATTTTAGTTTCCCCAATGAGTGGAAATATACTACTTGTCGAGCCCGCTCATTTTCCTACATGTTTCGATAAGATCACCTCTCATTTTTCTGAACTCCAATGAGTGTAGTCCCAACCTACTCAAACTATCCTCATAAGTCAACCCCCTCACCTCCAGAATCAACCTAGTAAATCTTCTCTGAACAGCCTCCAATGCAAGTATATCCTTTCTTAAATACGGAGACCAAAACTGTACACAGTACTCCAGGTGTGCCCTTACCAATACCCTGTACAGTTGTTGCAGGACTTCTCTGCTTTTATACTCTAGCCCCCTTGCAATAAATGGCCAATATTCCATTTGCCTTCCTGATTACTTGCTGTACCTGCATACTAACTTCTTGTATTTCATGCACAAGGACCTCCAGGTCCCTCTCTACTGCAGCACTTTGCGAATTTTCTCCATTTAAATTATAAAATGCTTTTCTATTTTTTTCTGCCATAGTGGACAACCTCACATTTTCCCACATTATACTCCATCTGCCAAATTTTTGCCCAGTCACTTAACCATTTCTATATCCCTTTGCAAATTTTTTGCGTCCTCCTCACAATTTGCTTTCCCACCCATCTTTGTATCATCAGCAAACTTGGCGACATTACACTCAGTCGCTTCATCCAAGTCATTAATATAGATTGTAAATAGTTGGGGCCCCAGCACCAATCCCTGCAGCACTGTTTGGCAACCGGAAAACGACTCATTTATTCCGATTCTCTGTTTTCTATAAGTTAGTCAATCCTCAATCCATGCTAATATATGTCCTCCAACCCCGTAAACATTTATCTTGTGCAGTAATCTTTTATGTGGCACCTTATCGAATGCCTTCTGGAAATCCAAATGCACCACATCCATTGGTTCCCCCTTATCCATCCTGCTTGTTACATCCTCCAAGAACTCCAGCAAATTTGTCAAACATGATTTCCCTTTCAGAAAACCATGCTCACTCTGCTTGATTGAATTATACTTTTCCAAATGTCCTGCTACTGTTTCCTTAATAATGGACTCCAGCATTTTCCCAACAACACATGTTAGACGACCCGGTCTATAGTTTCCTGCTTTCTGTCTGCCTCCTTTCTTAAATAGGGGCATTACATATGCGGTTTTCCAATCTGCTGGGACCTCCCCAGAATCCAGGGAATTTTGGTAGATTACATATAGAAACATAGAAAATAGGTGCAGGAGTAGGCCATTCGGCCCTTCGAGCCTGCACCACCATTCAATATGATCATGGCTGATCATTCACCTCAGTACCCCTTTCCCGCTTTCTCTGCATACCCCTTGATCCCTTTAGCCGTAAGGGCCACATCTAACTCCCTCTTGAATATATCCAATGAACTGGCATCAACGACTCTCTGCGGCAGGGAATTCCACAGGTTAACAACTCTGTGAATGAAGAAGTTTCTCCTCGTCTCGGTCCTAAATGGCCTACCTCTTATCCTAAGACTATGTCCCCTGGTTCTGGACTTGCCCAAAAGCAGGAACATTCTTCCCGCATCTAACCTGTCCAGTTCCGTCAGAATCTTATACGTTTCTATGAGATCCCCTCTCATCCTTCTAAACTCCAGTGAATAAAGGCCCTGTTGATCCAGTCTCTCCTCATATGTCAGTCCAGCCATCCCTGGAATCAGTCTGGTGAACCTTCGCTGCACTCCCTCAATAGCAAGAACGTCCTTCCTCAGATTAGGAGACCAAAACTGAACACAATATTCCAGGTGAGGCCTCACTAATGCCCTGTACAATTGCAGTAAGACCTCCATGCTCCTATACTCAAATCCCCTCGTATGAAGGCCAACATGCCATTTGCCTTCTTCACCGCCTGCTGTACCTGCATGCCAACTTTCAATCACTGATGAACCATGACACCCAGGTCTCGTTGCACCTCCCCTTTTCCTAATCTGCTGCCATTCAGATAATATTCTGCCTTCGTGTTTTTGCCACCAAAGTGGATAACCTCACATTTATCCACATTATACTGCATATGCCATGTATTTGCCCACTCTCCTAACCTGTCCAAATCACCCTGCAGCCTCTTAGCATCCTCCTCATAGCTCACACCGCCACCCAGTTTAGTGTCATCTGCAAACTTGGAGATATTACCCTCAATTCCTTCATCCAAATCATTAATGTATATTGTGAAGAGCTGGGGTCCCAGCACTGAGCCCTGCGGTACTCCACCAGTTACTGCCTCCCATTCCGAAAAGGACCCATTTATCCCGACTCTCTGCTTCCTGCCTGCCAACCAATTCTCTATCCACGCCAGTACATTACCCCCAATACCATGTGCCTTGATCTTGTACACCAATCTCTTATGTGGTATCTTGTCAAAGGCCTTTTGAAAGTCCAAATACACCACATCCACTGGTTCTCCCTTGTCCACTCTACTAGTTACATCCTCAAAAAATCCCAGAAGATTGGTCAAACATGATTTCCCTTTCATAAATCCATGCTGACTTGGACCGATCTTGTTACCGCTTTCCAAATGCGCTGCTATTTCATCCTTAATAATAGATTCCAACATTTTCCCCACTACTGATGTCAGGCTAACCAGTCTATAATAACCCATTTTCTCTCTCCCTCCTTTTTTAAAAAGTGGTGTTACATTAGCTACCCTCCAGTCCATAGGAACTGATTCAGAGTCGATAGACTATTGGAAAATGATTACCAATGCATCCAATATTTCTAGGGCCACTTCCTTAAGTACTCTGGGATGCAGACAATCAGGCCCTGGGGATTTATCGGCCTTCAATCCCATCAATTTCCCCAACACAATTTCCCACCTAATAAGGATATCCTTCAGTTCCTCCTTCTCACTAGACCCTCAGTCCCCTAGTACATCCGGAAGGTCATTTGTGTCTTCCTTCGTGAAAGTATTTGTTCAAGTGGTCTGCCATTTCTTTGTTCCCCATTATTAATTCACCTGAGTCCGACTGCAAGGGTCCTACGTTTGTTTTCACCAATCTTTTTCTCTTCACATATCTATAGAAGCTTTTGCAGTCAGTTTTTATGTTCCGGCAAGCTTCCTCTCATACTCTATTTCCCCCTCCTAATTACACCCTTTGTCCTCCTCTGCTGAATTTTAAATTTCTCCCAGTCCTCAGGTTTGCTACTTTTTCTGGCCAATTTATATGCCTCTTCCTTGGATCGAACACTATCCTTAATTTCCCTTGTTAGCCACAGTTGAGCCACCTTCCCTGTTTTATTTTTACTCCAGACAGGGATGTACAATTGATGAAGTTCACCCATGTGATCTATAAATGTTTGCCATTGCCTATCCACCGTCAACCCTTTATATATCATTTGCCAGTCTATTCTCGCCAATTCACGCCTCATGCCATCGAAGTTCGCTATCCTTAAGTTTAGGACCCTAGTTTCTGAACTAACTGTGTCACTCTCAATCTTAATAAATAATTCTACCATATTATGGTCACTCTTCCCCAAGGGGCCTCGCACAACAAGATTACTAATTAGTCCCTTCTCATTACACATCACCCAGCCGAGGATGGCCAGCTCTCTAGTCGATTCCTCCACATATTGGTCAAGAAAACCATCCCGAATACACTCCAGGAAATCCTCCTCTACCGCATTGCTACCAGTTTGGTTAACCCAATCTATATGTAAATTAAAGTCGCCCATGATAACTGCTGTACCTTTATTGCATCCATCTCTAATTTCTTGTTTGATGCTGTCTGCAACCTCACGACTACTGTTTGGTGGCCTGTAAACAAATCCCACCAGCGTTTTCTGCCCTTTGGTATTCCGCAGCTCCACCCATACTGATTCCACATCATCCAAGCCAATGTCCTTCCTTACTATTGCATTAATTTCTTCTTTGACCAGCAACACCACCCCACCTCCTTTTCCTCTCTGTCTATCCTTCCTAAATGCTGAATACCCCTGGATGTTGAGTTCCCAGCCTTGGTCACCCTGGAGCCATGTCTCTGTGATGCCAATTACATCGTATCCATTAACTGCTATCTGCGCAGTTAATTCGTCCACCTTATTACAACGTATGCATCCACTATCTCTACAGCCTCTTTTTTTAGGATCCTAGGATGCAAGCCATCAGGTCCATGGGACTTGTCCACCTTTAGTCCCATTATTTTACTGAGTACTACTTCTTTAGTGATAGTGATTATATTAAGTTTCTTCCTCCCTATAGCCCCTTGATTATCCCCTATTGGGATGTTTTTAGTGTCTTAGAAACATAGAAACATAGAAAATAGGTGCAGGAGTAGGCCATTCGGCCCTTCGAGCCTGCACCACCATTCAATATGATCATGGCTGATCATGCAACTTCAGTACCCCATTCCTGCTTTCTCTCCATGCCCTTTGATCCCTTGAGCTGTAAGGGTCACATCTAACTCCCTGTTGAATGTATCCAATGAACTGGCCTCAACAACTTTCTGTGGTAGAGAATTCCACAGGTTCACAATTCTCTGAGTGAAGATGTTTCTCCTCATCTCGATCCTAAATGGCTTACCCCTTATCCTTAGACTGTGTCTCCTGGTTCTGGACTTCCACAACATCGGGAACATTCTTCCTGCATCTAACCTGTCCAATCCCATCAGAATTTTATATATTTCTATGAGGTCCCCTTTCATCCTTCGAAACTCCAGTGTATAAAAGCCCAGTTGATCCAGTCTTTCTTCATATGTCAGTCCTGCCATCCCGGGAATCAGTCTGGTGAACCTTTGCTGCACTCCCTCAATAGCAAGAATGTCCTTCCTCAGATTCGGAGACCAAAGCTGTACACAATATTCAAGGTGTGGCCTCACCAAGGCCCTATACAACTGCAGTAAGACCTCCCTGCTCCTATTCTCAAATCCTCTCGCTATGAAGGCCAACATGCCATTTCCCTTCTTCACTGCCTGCTGTACCTGCATGCTTATTTCAATGACTGATGTACCATGACACCCAGATTTCATTGCACCTCCCCTTTTCCTAATCTAGCACCATTCAGATACTATTCTGCCTTCCTGTTTTTGCCACCAAAGTGGATAACCTCACATTTTTCTACATTATACTGCATCTGCCATGCATTTGCCCACTCGCCTAACCTGTCCAAGTCACCCTGCAGCCTCGTAGGGCTCAAATTTTGAGCCGCGCCTAGAACGGCGCAGTCCCTACCTGAACACCCGTTTTTCGCGCCACAAAGTGCGCCTAAAAAAAAAACTTCCAGATTCTCCAGCTCCCTGCAGGTTGTTTGCAGCTCGGCGCAGCGCAACACGAGCTGTACGGGGCGGAGCCAGGTCCCGCGCTGAAAATAGTGCCGGGACCTCTGCACATGCACGCTACAGTGGGCGCGCATGTGCAGTAGCTCCAGGCGCCCAAAACTGTGTGGGAGGGGCCGAAGCATGCAGCCCCTAGCCCTGGCCGAATGGCCTCACTGGGGCTGCGTGAATAAGGCTCCTCCAACAGCCAGCTCCTGCTTCCTCCCGACCCGACTCGACTCCCGCTTCCGGCCTCCCGCCTCCGGACTGGACATGACACCGACCCAACTCCCGCTTCCCCGCTCCACCCCCGCCCCTGGACCGGACCCGACCCTGACCCTGACACCGACCCGACTCCCACTTCCGCCCCCCTCCCCCCCCGCCCCCGGACCCGACCCGACCCCCCGGACTGGACCTGACCCGATCCCCCGGACTGGACCCGACCCGACTCCCGCTCCCCCCCCGCCCCGCCTCCGGACCGGACCCGACACCGATCGACTCCCGCTTCCTCCCACCACCCCCCGACTGGACCCGACCTGACCTCCCTCCCCCCGACCTGACCTCCCTCCCCCGACCTGTCCTCTCTCCCCCCGACCTGACCTCCCTCTCCCTCCCTCCCCCCGACCCGTAACGAACCGACCTCCCTCCCACCACCCCCCCGACCTGACCAGCGCTCCCGACCCCAACCTGCGCTCCCCCCGACCCGACCCAACCCAACGGCACCTACCTGTAAATCTGGTGCTGGAGACGGGCCCTGCCCGAAGTCTTGGGCCCTGCCAGAAGTCTCGGGCCCGGCCGGGCCCAGCCCGTTCAGCCTCCACCCCCATCTCCTTCCCCCCCCCCCATCTCCTTCCCCCCCCCATCTCCTTCCCCCCCCATCTCCTTCCCCCCCATCTCCTTCCCCCCCATCTCCTTCCCCCCCATCTCCTTCCCCCCATCTCCTTCCCCCCATCTCCTTCCCCCCATCTCCTCCCCCCCATCTCCTTTCCCCCCCATCCCCCCTCTCCTCCCCCCTCTCCTCTCCCCCCTCTCCTGCCCCCCCTCTCCTTTCCCCCCTTCTTCTTCCCCCCCTTTTTCTTTACCCCCCTTTCCTCCTCCCCATTCCCCCTTCTCCTCCTTCCCCCTTCTCCTTCTCCCCTTCCCCTTCTCCTCCTCCCCCCTTCCCCTCCTCCCCCCTTCCACCTTCTCCTCCTCCCCTTGCCCTTTCTCCTCCTCCCCGCTTCCCCTTCTCCTCCTCCCCCCTCCCCCCTTCCCTCCTCCCCCCTCCCCCCTTCCCCTTCTCCTCCTCCCGCCATCCCCCCTCTCCTCCCCCCCTCTCCTCTCCCCCCCTCTCCTGCCCCCCCTCTCCTTTCCCCCCCTTCTCCTTCCCCCCCTTTTTCTTTCCCCCCTTTCCTCCTCCCCCCTTCCCCCTTCTCCTCCTCCCCCCCTTCTCCTCCTCCACTTCCCCCTTCTCCTTCTCTCCTTCCCCTTCTCCTCCTCCCCCATCCCCCCTCTCCTCCCCCCTTCCACCTTCTCCTCCTCTCCTCCTCCTCCCCTTCCCCCTTCTCCTCCTCCCCCCTTCTCCTCCTCCACTTCCCCCTTCTCCTTCTCCCCTTCCCCTTCTTCTCCTCCCCCCTTCCCCTTCCCTCCTCCCCCCTCCCCCTTCCCCTTCTCCTCCTCCCCCCCTCCCCCCTTCCCCTCCCCCCTTCTCCTCCTCCCCCCTCTCCCTTCTCCTCCTCCCCCCTCCCCCTTCTCCCCTGTCCCCCTTCTCCCCCCTTCTCCCCCCTCCTCCTTTTCCCCCTTCTCCCCCCTCCCCTTCTCCCCCTTCTCCCCTTCTCTCCCCCTTCCCTTCCTCTGCTCCCCCCCCTCTCTCCCTCTACGCCCCTCCTCCCCCTCCCCTCGCTGTCAGAAACACAGACACTGACAGACAGAGAATGAGAGACACACAGACAGACAGAGAGATAGAGACACTGACAGAGACACACAGGGGGCGGGGGGGAGGGGGGAGGGGGGGCAGGGAGGGGGGGCATCCCAGCACGCTGTTGGAGGGCTCCCGGTGCTGCAGTCAGTAAGTAGAAAATGTTTTATTTATTGATTTTTTTAAAATTATTTCTTATTAATTTTTTTTGATTGATTTATTGGTTGATTTATTGATGTTTTTATTATTGATGATGGCTCTTTATTTGTAAAACTGAAGTGTTTAATGTTTGTAAACTTCCCTTTAAACACCCCCCCCCATTCCCTACGCCTGATTTGTAACCTACGCCTGATTTTCCAAAGTGTAGACAAGGTTTTTTCGAGCGTACAAAAATCTTCACTTACTCCATTCTAAGTTAGTTTGGAGTAAGTTTTCACTGACGAAACTTTGAAAACAGGTGTAAGTGGCCGGACACGACCCCTTTTGAAAAAAAAATTCTGTTCCAAAGTGAAACTGTTCCAACTGACTAGAACTGGAGCTAACTAAATGGCGAGAATTCCGATTTCTAAGATACTCTGTTCTACACCAGTTGCTCCTAAAAATCAGGAGCAAATCATGGCGAAACTTGGGGCCTTAGTATCCTCCTCACAGCTCACACTGCCACCTGCATCTGCAAACTTGGAGATATTACATTCAATTCCTTCATCTAAATCATTAATGTATATTATAAATAGCTGGGATCCCAGCACTGAACCTTGCGGTACCCCACTAGTCACTGCCTGCCATTCTGAAAAGGATCCGTTTATCCCGACTCTCTGCTTCCTGTCTGCCACCCAGTTCTCTATCCACGTCAATACATTACCCCCAATACCATGTGCTTTAATTTTGCACATTAATCAATGGTGGGGAAAATGTTGGAATCAATTATTAAAGATGAAATAGCAGCGCATTTGGAAAGCAGTGACAGGATCGGTCCAAGTCAGCATGGATTTAAGAAGGGGAAATCATGCTTGACAAATCTTCTGGAATTTTTTGAGGATGTACCTAGTAGAGTGGACAAGGGAGAACCAATGGATGTGGTGTATTTGGACTTTCAAAAGGCTTTTGACAAGGTCGCTCACAAGAGATTGGTGTGCAAAATTAAAACACATGGTATTGGGGGTAATATACTGACGTGGATCGAGAATTGGTTGGCAGACAGGAAGCAGAGAGTCAGGATAAACGGGTCCTTTTCAAAATGGCAGGCAGTGACTAGTGGGGTGCCACAGGCTCAGTGCTGGGACCCTAGCTCTTTACAATATACATCAATGATTTGGATGAAGGAATTGAGTGTAATATCTCCAAGTTTGCAGATGACACGAAACTGGAGTCTCGATTGCGGCCGCAGAAAGGCCTATCTATTCCCCTTACAAAAGAATCCCCTACCACTATAGCTTTTCCACTCTTTTTCCTATCTTCCTGTGCAGCAGAGCTACCCATGGTGCCATGAACTTGGCTGCTGCTGCCTTCCCCTGATGAGCCATCTCCCCCAACAGTATTCAAAGTGGTATATCTGTTTTGGAGGGAGATGATCACAGGGGACCCCTGCACTACCTTCCTACTCCTGCTCTGCCTGATGGTCATCCATTCCCTATCTGCCTTTGTAACCTGCGGTGTGACCAACTCACTATACGTGCTATTCACGACATCCTCAGCATCGCAGATGCTCCAGAGTGAATCCATGCGCAGCTCCAGTGCCGCAATGCAGTCTGTCAGGAGCTGCAGCTGGACACACTTCCTGCACACATAGTAGTCAGGGACACTGGAAGTGTCCCTGATTTCCCACATAGCACAGGAGGAACATGACACGGGTCTGTGCTCTCCTGCCATGACTTAACCCTTAAATTAACTTAATTTGGCAATAGTGCCAACGGTTTCCTACCAAAAGGAAAAAGAAAAACACTCACCAATCCATCAGCCAATCACTTACCCGCTTGGCTGTGACGTCAAACTTCAATTTTGATTTTTTAAAAACTTTTTGTCCCTGCTCCTGTGGTCATCTGCCTCTCGGGTCCCTTTTATGGGCCTCTTCTACCATGAAGACCGATACAAAATATTTGAGCAGACTATAGAAGTGCTGAAGCAGCTATTCCAAAGCCTGGACAGCTCTGAAGGCAGCCTTCAATACTCCCCTCAACAGGTCTCACTATTCTTTGTTGTGTGCTGGATGCACCACAACTTGGCCATCATGAGGGCCCAGGCCTTGCCTTTGGGGATCGCTGACCTACCTCAAGAGGATGAGGGGGAGCAGGAGGAACAGGAGGCTACTGACACCCCGAATGTCCAGTATGACGGCGACAACCAGCAGCAGCCACGGAGGAGGCAGTGTGCCGATGTTGTGGGCGGCAGGGCCAATCGGCAGCGGCTCATAATGGACCGCTTCGCTTAAATGGAGTGTGCAGAGGGATGCATCTAATGAATGCGTGTTGAGGGACGATAATGTCACCTCCCCATTACAAGTCAAGTGTCAGGCATCAGAGGCTGCAGGAAACATTTAACGTAACATTTTATTCCAAACACATCCATCAAAAAATCCAGAAAGCCCCACCCCCTGAAAAAAGAACAAATGGAGCACCCGCCCCTTGAAATCATATAACAAGGAAGCATCAAGTCTTGGCCATTTTCCTACAACCCCACCCCTTGAAAATAAACAAAATGGAATACCCATCCCATCAAATCATAAAACACATGAGTGACACATACACCATTGTTTACATTGGGCCCATAGGGACACTGGCAATTACTTTGTTTTTTATATGCATTTGCCTCCCCTCTGCCTCCCCGACCTCCCTCGCCTACTGCTGCTCCTCAGTTGTTCCTCGGTGGCTGCAGCAAGCCTGCTTGCGATCTGCTGTGCTTCTGAGGAATACAGGTCAGATGGCCGAGGAGGACACCCTTGATCAGCTGTGGGCATGGATGATCCGACTGCTGACTACACCGCCTCTGCGGCACAGTCCCCAATGCACCCATCATCTCATGGTGCATCTGCGATGACTCCCTGTCCAGAGTCACCCAATCGAGGTCCTCATCTGCCCAACTCTTAGCAGGACTCATAGGCTGACTTACACTCCAGAGAGCTGGCCCCCTCGCTTCCCCTTGCGCTGCGCATTGCTGCAGGCCACTGGGTCCAGGAGCATCAGGATCTGGGAAGCCCCAGAAGTTGGTGGTATCCTCCAATAAGCTGGTGTCCCCACTTGTGGGAACTGGTGTCAGCAGCCGGTCGGTGGCCAGAGACGTCCCAGCATCCTCCTCATCCTCCCCCTCATGTGAGGACGTTGGCTGACAGGCAGGCTGCATCACATTTAGTTCATCATCCAAAAGCACAAAGCAGCACAAGTGTAGGTAGCAGTTCGGGTGGCGGCAGGATGGCAAGAAAGAGGGGGCATCATTATTTTGCAGATACATGTTGTAAGGCATGTGGGATGAAGGGTGAGGGCTGTTACAGAAAATGGACATTTCATTGACAAACCGTCAGTGTCCTGTGGGGGCTCAGCCGGCCGGCCACCATCGCTCCGACTACTGGGCCCGTGAAGGCACTCGCTCCTCGATGTTGCTGAGGACCTGCTAATCTGGCTCCCCTCCTCCCGTCTGCTGTTGCTCTCACCTGTTGTGGGCGAGCTTAGCCTGCAATGAGCAAAACAGTGGGTCTGTACCTACTGCTGTGCAAAATCTGTCTGTAGTAAGTGATGTTGCGATGTCTCAATGTCTGCATCTCAGACTGCATGGCAGCTCACATTGAACGTGTGAAAGGTGGAGTCTGGGCACAAGGAGGTATGAGTAGGTAAGATGCTGATGGCCTGTGACCACATATGAAGATTTAAAAGGTGGTGTTGGTTTCCTCAGGTTGATTTGGGAGAGAGAAGGTGAGAGACGCTTGGATGGGCAAGGCATGTTTGGGGAGGCTGTTGAGAGCTTTGAGGGTGTGTACAGCAATGAGGAGCATGGCCTGACACACACAAAAGGTGTGGGCAGTCTGAAGCAGTAAGGCTCACATGAAGGCATTGCAACGATAATGTAACTGGTACTCACCCTGACGACCCTAGTGAGGTAATTGAATTTTTTGCGACATTGAGTGACTGTCCTGTGCACTGTGTCGTGGGTAGAGATGTGCTGTGCTACCTCTCACTACAGCCTTCTGAAGTCTCTCGGGGGGGATGGCCTTCGTCCCCCTCTAGGCAGCAGGTCATCTTGTCGCCATTCCACGGCCTCTAGGAGCGCCTCAAGGGCCATGGCCAAGAAGCGGTGCATCATTGCCTCACTGTGTCCTCATCCATCCTCCCAGACTCAGGTGAGTGGGAGTCTTGAAATGCACATGCTTATAGTTGAGTTGCCGCACCTTTAAGATTCGGCTGTTCCTGGGGTCTGACAGTGAGTTCAGCGCTATGGGTCTGCTATATTTACTGAGCAAACTTTCGTTATGGCCCCCCCCCAGCTCTGGTGTGCAACAGCTGATTTAGCACCCCTGTCAGCTCTTCGCCCGAATGTGATGAATTTCTGGAAGAAGGATGCAAACTTTTTCAAGGCAATAAAATTACCGCTCCACCCCAACTGAGGCGCGACCGAATTTGCACCCCTTAATATTTATAGGTTTTCAATAAATCAGTTGTGTACTGCAGAGTATGCCGTTGTTTATGTACTCCTTCTCTTCATGTGGTGAAACAATTACAGATTGTCCCAGCCAATGATGTTGGTGCATCAGCAAGAATCTGAGAGCTGGCAATACTGTTGATAGAGAATGCCCAGAAAGTTCTTGGTTTAAATACTGAGTCTTATTGATCGTCAAAACTCTTTATATCACATCACTTGCTGATTTGTCAAATTCCAATAGTAGTTTTATGTAGGAAATTATGCTATAATGTGGTTACTAATTTGCCAAAACATTTATTTTGTAACTTTGTATTTTGTATTTAATAGAGTAGCTGACTAACTTCAAATGTAGTTAATGCGATGTCAGTTTCCACATGTCCGTTGATGATACCCAGCTCTACCACTTCCATCGATCCCTCCACGGTCTCTAGCTTATCCGACATTCAGTTCTGGTCAGCAGAAATTTTCTCCAATTAAATATTGGGAAGACCGAAGCCATTGTTTTCGGTCACCGCTACAAACTCCGTTCCCTAGCCATTGACTCCATCCCTCTCCCCAACTTCTGTCTGAGGCTGAACCATACTGTTTGCAAACTTGGTGTCATACCTGACCCTGAAATGAGCTTCCGACCACATATCTGCAGCATAACTAAGACCGCCTATTTCCACCTCCGCAACATCACCCGGTCTCCGTCCTTGCTTCAGCTCATCCACTGCTGAAACCCTCCTCCATGCCTTGGTTCCCTCTAGACTTGACTATTCCAACTGGTCCCCCACATTCTACCCAATGTAAACTTGAGGTCATCCAAAACTCGGCTGCCCGTGTCCTAACTTGCACTTAGTCCCATTCACCCATCACCCCTGTTGCCGCTGACCTACATTGGCTCCCGGTTAAGCAACACCTCGATTTTAAAATTCTCATCCTGGTTTTCAAATCCCTCCATGGTCTCGCTCATCCCTATCTCTGTAATCTCCTCCAGCCCCACAAACCCCGCCACCCCCGCCGAGATATCTGTGCTTCTTTAATTCTGCCCTCTTGATAATAATTGCTCAACAATTAGTGGCTGTGCCTTCTGTTGCCTCGGTCCTAAGCTCTGGAATTCCCTGCCTAAACCTCTCCGCCTCTCTACCTCTCTTTCCTCCTTTAAGGCGCTCCTTAAAACCTATCTCTTTGACAAGCTTTTGGTCGCCTGCTCTAATTTTTCTTTATTTGGCTCGGTGTCAATTTTTTAAATCTGTGAAGTGCCTTGGGACGTTTTATTATGTTAAAGGTGCTATATAAATACAAGTTGTTGTTGTTGTTTGTGACTAAAATTTTATGCAAAGTAATGGGGAAATGCAACACTTTCCCTGGCTATGTGAAAAGTAAAACATACAATTCTGTCCAGCACTGCATTCATTTGTATTCTGAATCCTGATGGTGTGTGAGTTGCTCGTTAAAGTAATCATTATTTCTACAGTTTGTACTAAATTTCTATTGGTGTTTTCAGTCTACAGGTTTCAAATAGCGCACAACTGCTACTGATATTGGGCCGAAAATTCTGGCCTCGCTAGTCCGTCGAAGTGCGCATGAACCCGGCGAGGCCTCGCAAAAGCAGGTTTACAGGGAGCGATGCGCAAGGACCGAAAGCCAGCTTTTCCGATCTGTCAAGATTTCTTTTGACAGATCCTATGCATTCTTAGGAGAAGGATATTCGCACGGCAGAGATTGGGCTATTTGCCTAACTCATGCCCAGCGAATGTCCTTCAAACTTTTACGCCTGGTAAAAGCAGGTGCATAGCTTACTTTTACCAGCGTGAGAGTTTTAAAACATATGAAAATTAAATTTAAGCACTAATTTTTATATTAAAAACCCTGTCCATTAGGGTAAATTTATTTTTAACACTATTAAAACACATTTTTTTTAAATCCCCAAAATATTTTTATTTTCTAAAACATTTAATTACATTTAATTTCAATTAATTTTAAATATGTGAGGTGTTTTATTTATTTATTATGCTGTGCTTCGGTGTTTTAGGGGTTTTTCTCATTGATAGTATGGGAGTCCATACAAACAGAGCATTTTTATCAATGAGAGTACTGCAAAGTGATTGATGGTCCAGGCCCACGTGACTCCAGCTTGTATGTACGTACCTGAAAGGCTGTGCAGCGAATCTAGGCTTCCGACTGGGATCTTGCATTCCTCCGGGACCACCAGATACTTTCGTAGATTTTTTTTCCGGGTCGGAGGCGTTAATACAAAGGAAGCCTCCGACCTCAATTTTCCTCCCTATGTTTCCACTTGGGGGTGAGAACTATGGGCCATAAATATAAGATAGTCACTAATAAATCCAGTAGGAAATTCAGGAAAACATCTTTACCCAGAGAGTATTTAGAATATGGAATTCACTACCACAGTAAATATTTGATACGAATAGCACAGATGCATTCAAGGGGAAGCGAGTTAAGCACATGAGGGAAAAAGAAATAGAAGAATATGTTGGAGGTTAGATGAAGTGGGGTGGGAGGAGGCTCGTGTGGAGCATAAACATGGGCATGGACCTGTTGGGCCTGTTTCTGTGCTGTAAATGCTTTGTAATCATTTCTAATGTAACCTTCAACACAGTCGACCCCACAATCCTCCTCCAATGCCCTACCTCCATTGTCTAGCTCAGAGGGAGTGCCCTTGCTTGGTTCCACTCTTATCGATCTGATCATTAACCAACATATCTACGACAATGGTTTTTCTTCCCACCCACACACTGCAACCTATGGAATTCCCTAAAGATCTATCTTTGGCCCTTTCTTTTTCCTCATCTACATGCTGCACTTTGGCGATATCATCCGTAGACATGAGATCAGCTTTCACACGTATGTTGACGGTACGCTGCTCTAGCTCTCTATCACCTCTCTTGAAAGCTTCACTGGTTCTAGGTTGTCAGATTGCTTGACTGCTTTCCAGTTCTGGATGAACTACACTTTTCTCCAGTTAAATATTGGATAGACTGAAGACAAAATTTCCAGGCTCTGTCACAAACTTCGTACCCATGCTTTGATTTCTTTCTCCTGCCAGGCTATTGTCTCGGGCAGAAACAGGCCCAGTATCCTATTTGAACTCGAGTTGAGCTTCCAACCCCATTTACTCTCCATCACAAATACCACCTACCCCCACCTCCATAATGCCTTAGCCTCTGTCTGAAGTCCATCTGTTACTGAAACCATCATCCAAGCCTTTGCCGCCTCCAGACAACTATTCCAATGTTCTCATGGCCAGCCTCCCCATCCTCTACTCTTTGTGAATTTCCAACACCCAAAATTCTGGTGTCTATAACCTATCCCATATCATCCCTGTCCTTGCTGACCTACATTGGCTCCCAGTTCTGCAGAGCCTCCAATTTAAAATTCTCATCCTGTGTTTAAACCCTTCAAGACCTCACCCCTTCCTATGTCTCTAACCTCCTCTAGGCCTACAACCTGCCCCCAACCTCTCTTTTCCTTTGCCTTTTGTGCATTCCCTCTCTTCACCCCACCATTGATAGCCATATCCTTCAAAAAATAGAAAGACTTGCATTTATGCAGCATCTTTCAGGACCCCAGGACATCCCAAAGCGCTTTACTTTTTGAAGTGTAGTCACTGTTGTAATGTAGGAATATGGGATGCCCTTAGCCATCCCATACTCTGGAATTCCTTCGCATAACCTCTCCGCCTCTTTCCTCCTTTAAAACCCTCCTTATAACCAATCTCTTAGACCAAGCTATTGGTCACCTCTACTAATATCTTTTTTGTTGCCTCTGTGAAGCACCTTGAGGTTTTTCTACATTAAGGGTACTATATAGGTGCAAGTTGTTTAACCTGACTAAAGGATAGTCTGTTATATATTATTCAAGCAAACTATTGGCATATTCTTTATATAATTAAAGGCATTGTTTGTAGTAACCCTAAATCAAAATGTTATATATAATAACTAATTAAAATTCTTGACATTTTTTAAGTTTGGGTCTTTCCTGTTTCAGAAACCTGTGTATCCAATGTCTAATCTTCCTAACATCACTATATTAAGTGTGTTCTTCAGACCACCAGTAAAATTTTATTACAAGAAATAAAACAAAATAGAAGGCTATCTATAGCTGCATGAAAATGGAACCATCCTGAATGTGTTTCACATAGCTTTACCTTTGACCTTCAATGCACATTCTAACTTCCTGATATAGTATAAATGAAATAAATCAACTGCAAATGGGGACTTGCACAAGTAACAGTGGATCTGAACATGGTGCAAATAATAGGTCAGTATAATTGAGGAGACTTCATTTAAAGACGGGGATCTAGTGGCTTTTTTATAATTACCTTTCCCTAATACCATCTAGTTCATTTGCCTGTGTTAATAATCAGCAACGAATGTCCTGCTGTTAATTGTTTTCAGTCCATGAACTGCAAGCTGCTTAATATTTCATGAGACTCTTCACTCGATCACCATTCAGGTTTTCTACTTGCAAATGAAAACGCAGCAAACTTTTCATCATGAAAGAGCCGAATATATAGATATTTTGTTGATTGAAAAAATAAGGTCTTTATCAATTCATCTGCAAATTTTAAACTATAGATCGTAGAAATTCTCTGCTTTTTGGTTACTGATGCGTCTTATTTTCAGATTCAGCAACAGGCTTTGTACTTAAGATTGTATAGTTATCGAGCTGCAACGTTAATGCTTACTTGTAGCTCCAGTTAAGCACCGTACCGAGCCATTAGATGTGAGAGTATCTTCGGAGAATAAAGTGCCTGCTCCATTTTAATGCCCAAGACAATGGGCCGGATTTTCTGGGGGCCTATGACTGCATACGCAAGTTCTGGGTTTCCACATGCACTGCGCATGCGCAAAAGCCCAAAACCTGCGATCTGTTTTCGCTTGACAGATCCTCCACATCCCCGGGAAATGGACATTCGCTGACAGAGAATTGGGCTATTTGCCCAACTACTGCCTAGCGAATGCCCATGAAATGCTTACGCCTCGTAAAAGCAGCCGTAGGGCAGGAATTTAAATAAATATTAAAATATTTTTTTTAATGATTTAAACATAAATAACTTTAAAACTAGTTACAGGCTTTTTTTTAACCACTTTAAAATGTTTAAATTTATTTTTCAAAAAAATTAACTTTGTTTTAAATGTTTAATTTAATTGTATTTTAATTCATTTTGAACAAGTATATTTATTTAAGTTGTGTGAAATGTGTGTTTTTTAGGTGATTTCTATTAAGCTTATGGGGATTCCGTATGTAAATAGAATCCCCATAAGCATAATGGGGATTCCCTTTTCTAATTGGTTGAGGTGGCCCACGTGATTAATAAGAACATAAGAAATAGGAACAGGAGTAAGCCATGCGGCCCCTCGAGCCTGCTCCGCCATTTAATACGATCATGGCTGATCTGATCATGGACTCAGGTCCACTTCCCCGCCCACTCTCCATAACCCCTTATTCCCTTATCGTTTAAGAAACTGTCTACTTCTGTCTTAAATTTATTCAATGTCCCAGCTTCCACAGGTCTCTGAGGCAGCGAATTCCACAGATTTACAACTTTGAGAGAAGAAATTTCTCCTCATCTCTGTTTTAAATGGGCGGCCCCTTATTCCAAGATCATACCCTCTCTAGTTCTAATTTCCCCCATCAGTGGAAACATCCTCTCTGCATCCAACTTGTCAAGCCCCCATAATCTTATACGTTTCGATAAGATCACCTCTCATTCTTCTGAATTCCAATGTAGAGGCCCAACCTACTCAACCTTTCCTCATAAGTCAACCCCCTCATCTCCGGAATCAACCTTGTGAACCTTCTCTGAATTGCCTCCAAATCAGTATATCCTTTTGTAAATATGGAAACCAAAACTGCACACAGTATTCCAGGTGTGGCCTCACCAATATCTTATAGCTGTAACAAGACTTCCCTGCTTGCATACTCCATCCCCTTTGCAATAAACGCCAAGATTCTATTGACCTTCCTGATCACTTGCTGTACCTGTATACTAATCTTTTGTGTTTCATGCACAAGTACCCCCAGGTCCCGCTGTACTGCAGCACTTTGCAACCTTTCTCCATTTAAATAATAACTTGTTCTTTGATTTTTTCTGCCAAAGTGCATGACCTCACATTTCCAACATTATACTCCATCTGCCAAATTTTTGCCCATTCACTAAGCCTGTCTATGTCCTTTTGCAGATATTTTGTGTCCTCCTCGCACATTGCTTTTCCTCCCATCTTCGTATCGTCAGCAAACTTGGCTATGTTACACTCAGTCCCTTCTTCCAAGTCGTTAATATAGATTGTAAATATATTCTGGGGTGCTTGCGAACCGCATTGCCCGGGGTTACACGAGCCTTTACACATAGTGCGTGCAGAGGCCCAGGAGCGCAAGTATACGAACCTCTGCGTTTGTATTTGTCTTGCGGTTCGGAGGCATTCGCCCGGGGGAAGCCTCCGACCATAAATTCAGGCCCTATTACTTTTCAAGTTTGATACGGAAGTGCAAATCAGTAATGACATCTGTGACTTCAAGTCAATCTGTCTTTATTTTACTGCTTATTTACTTAGTGGAGGCACAGCAGCAGTTCTGTAGCAGCCTTGACTTCTGATATTGTTGATTCCAGAGTGCCAGGTAACAAATGCATAGCTGAGTATATAGAATGTTGCACATACCTAGTTGTTTAAAAGTCTATGGGCCGTAATTTGCAGCCTCTACGGGCGCGTATCAGGTGCGCACACGCCCGTAGGGGACACACAATTTCGGGTTTAGACATGTGCTGCACATGCACTAAAACCTGGAACTTCAATCTGACAAGAATTCTCTTGACAGATCGTGCGCATCCCCGGAAAAAGGGCATTCGCTGGCGCAAACATCTGCCCAGTGAAATCCCATGAAATTCATACACCTGGTAAGGCTTGCTTTTACCATTGTTCGAGTTTAAAAAATATTAAAATATTTTTGATTTCAATCATTTATACATTAAAAACCCTGTGCAAAAAGGTAAGTTTATTTTTAGCCCCATTAAAACATGTAGGCCCATAAATCCCTTTCCTGATAAGGCCACTGGCCACCTGAAAGCAGCGGCCACTGAGTGGTGTGGAATGGCATCCGACTCTCCGCGGAGGAGCTGCCATTTTATGAGTTTTGGAGCTGTGCCCGGAATCGCTTCGCCTGTTTTCCCACCGCGGCATGTACACGCCAACCCCTTACCAACTGGCGGGGACCCCCTCATGAAATTGCCCTTCGGGAAATGGCCCCTTACCTGGTATTGCCTCACGGGTGGGAGTGGCCCCACTGCCGAACGGTGCCCCTGACAGCTTTTTGTGTCAGTGCACTCTGTGGCGTGGCAGCCCGGCCGCCCTTAAAGGGGAGGTTGCACTCTCCGCCGCAACCCATCTATGTCTCTCTCTGTCTCTCTTTCTCTATGTCTCTCTCTCTCTATGTATGTCTCTCTATGCCTCCCTCTCTCTGTCTCTCTCTCTATGTCTCTCTCTATGTCTCTCTCTCTCTATGTCTTTGTATTTCTCTCTCTAAGTCTCTCTATGTCTCTCTCTATGTCTCTCTCTCGCTGTGTGTATGTCTGTGCCTGTCTGTGTATATGTATATGTCTGTGTCTGTACATGTCTGTATATGTATATGTATGTCTCTCTGTCTTTGTCTCTCTCTGTCTCTCTCTGTCTCTCTCTATCTCTCTGTGTCTCTATGTTTCTCTCTCTGTATGTCTCTCTCTCTGTATGTCTCTCTCTCTCTGTTTGTCTCTCTCTCTCTCTGTATGTCTCTCTCTCTCTGTATGTCTCTCTATGTCTCTCTCTCTATGTTTCTCTCCCTCTAAGTCTCTATGTCTCTCTCTTGCGATGTCTCTCTTGCTGTGTGTATGTCTGTGTATGTCTGTACCTGTCTGTGTATATGTATATGTCTGTCTGTGTCTGTGTCTGTATATGTATGTCTCTCTGTCTCTCTCTCTGTCTGTCTCTCTCTTTGTCTCTCTGTCTCTCTCTGTCTGTCTGTCTTTCTCTCTCCCCCTCTCTCTTTGTCTCTATCTCTCTCACTCTCGCTCTCTCTCTGTCCCTCGCTCTCTCTGCCTATCTCTCTCTGTCTCTCTCTGTCTGTCTGTCTTTCTCTCCCTGTCTTTGTGTATCTCTGTCTTTGTGTGTATCTCTCTCTCTGTCTCTTTCTCTGTCTTAGTGTGTTTCTGTGTTTGTCTCTCTCTGTCTGTATCTCTCTCTCTCTCTGTCTTTGTGTATCTCTGTCTGTTATATATGTATAATTGTATTTACTCTGTACAACCACCAGAGGGTTCATCCACTGGAGTCCCGGGATGGCGGGACTGACCTATCAAGAAAGACTGGATCAACTGGGCTTGTATTCACTGGAGTTCAGAAGAATGAGAGGGGACCTCATAGAAACATTTAAAATTCTGACGGGGTTAGACAGGTTAGATGCAGGAAGAATGTTCCCAATGTTAGGGAAGTCCAGAACCAGAGGTCACAGTCTAAGGATAAGGGGTAAGCCATTTAGAACTGAGATGCGGAGGAACTTCTTCACCCAGAGAGTGGTGAACCTGTGGAATTCTCTACCACAGAAAGTTGTTGAGGCCAATTCACTAAATATATTCAAAAAGGAGTTAGATGAGGTCCTTACTACTAGGGGGATCAAGGGGTATGGCAAGAAAGCAGGAATGGGGTACTGAAGTTGAATGTTCAGCCATGAACTCATTGAATGGCGGTGCAGGCTAGAAGGGCCGAATGGCCTATTCCTGCACCTATTTTCTATGTTTCTATGTTTCTATCCCATAATCCCTTGGGAGCACAGGTATTTAAGGAGGTTTCACAGGTTGGAGAGGCACTCTGTAGACCTGCAATAAAAGACTACGGTCACACTTTAATTTGAGCTCACAGTGTTCAGCCTGATTCTTTCTCCATACATAACAAAGGGTGACGAGATACAGATAGCAAACCCAAAGATGCAGAGAACAGTGGGCATCCTGGAGAAATTCTCGGAGGGAGATGATTGGGAAACTTTTGTGGAGCGACTCGACCAATAATTTGTAGCCAACGAGCTAGATGGGGAAGAGAATGCTGCCAAACAAAGGGTGATCCTCCTCACCGTCTGTGGGGCACCAAAGTATGGCCTCATGATGAATCTGCTCATTCCAGCGAAACCCACGGAGAAATCGTACGACGATTTGTGTACACTAGTCCGAGAGCATTTGAACCCGAAGGAAAGCGTTCTGATGGCGAGGTGCCAGTTCTACACCTACAAAAGATCTGAAGGCCAGGAAGTGGCGAATTATGTCACCGAGTTAAGATGCCTTGCAGGACATTGCGAATTTGAAGGACATTTGGAGCACATGCTCAGAGACTTTTTCGTACTTGGCATTGGCCATGAAACCATACTTCGCAAACTTTTGACTGTAGAGACCCCAACCTTGAGTAAGGCCATAGCGATAGCCCTGGCATTCATTGCCACCAGTGACAATACTAAGCAAATCTCTCAGCACACAAGTGCTGCTACAAGTACTGTGAACAAAGTGATGTTGTTTTCGAATCGTAATGTACAGGGCAGGTCACACAAACCTGCAGCTGCACGTCTGCAGATGTTTCAGAGGCCACCATCAAGGGTGATGAATGCAAGGCCATTAACACCTTGTTGGCGCTGAGGGGGTGATCATCGTTTCCATTCATGTCAATTCAAAGAGTATGTTTGCAAGGGCTGTGGAACAATGGGGCACCTCCAATGAGTGTGCAGGCGAGCTGCAAAGCCTGTTAAACCTGCAAACCACCATGTTGCAGAGGAGGACAAATCCAGGAGGATCACGACGAACCAGAGCCTCAGAATGAGGAGGCAGAGGTACATGGGGTGCACACATTCACTACGAATTGTCCCCTGAAAATGCTGAATGTTGAACTAAATGGACTCTTGGTGTCAATGGAGCTGGACACAGGCATGAGCCAGTCCATCGTGGCCAAAAAGGCTTTCAAAAGGTTGTGGTGCAACAAGGCCTCAAGGCCAGTCTTAACTCCAGTTTGCACGAAACTAAGAACTTACACAAAATAACTGATTCCTGTAATCGGCAGTGCTACCGTAAAGGTCTCCTACGATGGAGCGGTGCAGAAGCTACCACTTTGGATGGTACTGGGCGATGGTCCCACGCTGCTCGGCAGGAGCTGGCTGGGAAAGATAAGCTGGAACTGGGACGACGTCCGAGTGCTATCGCCCGCTGACGACACTTCGTGTGCCCAGGTCTTAAAAAAATTTCCTTCGCAGTTCGAACCAGGCATCGGGAAATTCCAAGGAGCAAAAGTGCAGATCCACCTAATTCCGGGGGCGTGACCCATCCATCACAAGGCGAGAGCAGTACCGTACATGAAGGGAGAAACAGTAGAGATCGAGCTAGACCGGCTGCAAAGAGAGGGCATAATTTCCCCGATTGAGTTCAACGAGTGAGCCAGTCCTATCGTCCCAGTCCTCGAGGGAGACAGTACCGTCAGAATCTGTGGCGATTACAAAGTAACTATCAATCGTTTCTCCCTGCAGGATTTATACCCACTACCAAAGGCCGACGACCTCTTTGCAACACTGGCAGGAGGAAAGACGTTCACGAAGTTGGATCTGACTTCAGCCTACATGACGCAGGAACTGGAGGAATCATCGAAGGCCCTCACCTGCATCAACACGCACAAAGGTCTTTTTGTTTATAGTAGATGCCCGTTTTGAATCCGATCGGTGGCAGCGATATTCCAGAGAAACATGGAAAGCTTACTGAAGTCGATCCCGCACACCGTGATTTCTAGGATGACATCTTGATCATAGGTCGGAACACAGTCGAGCACCTGCAGAACCTGGAGGAGGTTCTTTGTCGACTCAACTGCTCAGGTTAAAATGCTCGAAGTGCATTTTCGTGGCACCTGAAGTGGAATTTCTGGGAAAGAAGATTGCGGCGGACGGCATAAGGCCCACCAACGCGAAGACGGAGGCAATCGAGAATGCACAAAGGCCACAGAATATGACGGAGCTGCGGTCATTTCTGGGACTCCCAAACTACTTTGGTAACTTCTTACCTGGTCTCAGCACACTGTTAGAAGCATTGCATGTCTTACTACGAAAAGGGGACGAATGGGTTTGGGGCAAAAGCCAAGAAAATGCCTTTGTAAAAGCAAGAAAATTGTTATGCTCAAACAAATTGCTTGTGTTGTATGATCCATGTAAGCGTTTGGTACTAGCATGTGATGCGTTGTCATATGGTGTTGGGTGTGTATTGCAACAAGCTAATGATTTTGGGAAACTGCAACTGGTTGCTTATGCATTCAGGAGTCTGTCTAAGGCTGAGAGGGCCGACAGCATGATTGAGAAAGAAGCGTTAGCGTGTGTCTATGGGGTAAAGAAAATGCATCAATACCTGTTTGGGCTAAAATTTGAATTGGAAACTGACCATAAGCGACTGATATCCCTGTTTTCCGAGAATAAAGGGATAAATACCAATGCATCGGCCCGCATCCAGAGATGGGCACTCACATTGTCCGCATACAACTATGCCATCCGTCACAGGTCAGGCATGGAAAACTGCACTGATGCTCTCAGTAGGCTGCCATTGCCCACCACGGGGGTGGAAATGGCGCAGCCCGCAGATCTAGCCATGGTTATGGAATCATTTGAGAGTGAGCAATCACGCGTCACTGCCCGGCAGATCAAAACCTGGACAAGCCAGGAGCCCTTATTATCTCTAGTCAAAAGCTGTGTGCTTCACAGGAGCTGGTCCTATGTCCCAGTGGAAATGCAGGAAGAGATAAAGCCGCTCCAGCGGAACAAAGTTGAAATGTCTACACAGGCAGACTGCCTTCTGTAGGGCATTCGAGTAGTGGTCCCCAAGAAGGACAGAGACACCTTCATCAATAACCTCCACAGTACCTACCCAGGCATCATAATGATGAAAGCGATAGTCAGATCCCACGTGTGGTACCCGGTATCGATGCGGACTTAAGAGTCCTGCATTCACAGATGTAATACATGCTCGCAGTTAAGCAATATATCCAGGGAGGTGCCACTAAGTTTATGGTCTTGGCCCTCCAAACCGTGGTCTAGGGTACACGTCGACTATGCAGCCCCGTTCTTGGGTAAAATGTTCCTTGTGGTTGTAGACGCGTACTCCAAGTGGATTGAATGTGAGATAATGTCGGCTAGCACGTCCGCTGCCACTATTGAAAGCCTGCGGGCCATGTTTGCCACAAACGGCCTATCCGATGTCCTGGTGAGTGACAAGGGGCCATGTTTTACCAGTGCTGAGTTCAAAGAATTCATGACCCATAACGGGATCAAACATGTCACATCTGCTCCGTTTAAACCAGCGTCCAATGGTCAGGCAGAGAAAGCAGTGCAAACCATCAAGCAAGGCTTGAAGAGGGTAACTGAAGGCTCACTGCAGACTCGCCTATCCCGAGTCCTGCTTAGCTACCACACGAGACCCCACTCACTTACTGGGATCCCACTTGCTGAACTGCTCATGAAAAGAGCACTTAAGACAAGGCTCTCGTTAGTTCACCCTGATCTACATGAACAGGTAGAGAGCAGGCGGCTTCAACAAAGTGCATACCATGACAGTGCAAATCTGTCACGTGAGATTGAAATCAATGATCCTGTATTTGTATTAAATTATGGGTAAGGTCCCAAGTGGCTTCCTGGCACTGTTGTGGCCAAAGAGGTGAGCAGGGTGTTTTGTGTCAAACTTTCAAATGGACTCATTCACCAGAAACACTTGGACCAAATCAAACTCAGATTCACAGACAATCCCGAGCAACCCACCTTGGACCCTACCTTTTTTGATCCCCCAACATACACACCAGTGGCAACCGGCACCACGGTTGACCACGAAGCAGAACCCATCATCCACAGCAACCCAGCAGGGCCCAACACACCAGACAGCCCAGCAAGGCCAGCTGCACAGCAGCCCAGCGAGGGCCCAACAAATGATTCAACAACACCAGCTTTCACACCGAGACGATCAACCAAGGCAAGAAAGGCCCCAGATTGACTCGCATTGTAAATAGTTACACTGTTAACTTTGGGCTGGGGGGTGGAGGAGTGTTGTTATATATGTATACTTGTATTTACTCTGTACAGCCACCAGAGGCCTCATCCCCTTGAGTCCCAAGGGATCCCATAATCCCTTGGAAGCACAGGTATTTAAGGAGTGTTCACAGGTTGGGGAGGCACTCTGGAGACCTGCAATAAAGGACTAAGGTCACACTTTACTTTGAGCTCACAGTGTTCAGTCTGACTCTTTCTCCATACATAAGTGTCTTTGTGTATCTCTCTGTCTGTCTCTCTCTGTCTCTCGCTCTCTCTCTGTCTTTGTGTATCTCTGTCTTTGTGTATTTCTGTCTTTGTGTGTATCTCTCTCTCTGTCTCTGTATCTCTCTCTCTCTCTCTCTCTCTCTCTCTCTGTCTCTCTCTCTCTCTGTCTCTGTCTTTGTGTGTGTCTCTCTCTCTCTCTCTCTCTCTGTCTTTCTGTCTCTGTCTCTCTGTCTGCCTGCCTGCGCAATTTTCATCTTCAATGAAATGCCTCGCCTTGCTTTACCCACCCTACTCATACACTCAACAGCTAATATATCCATTGACCCCATTTATATTTCCACACAACGTCTTCTCTATAACTACAGTACCTCTCAACCTCTAGCGAACATCAGTGACCCATCCTCAATGCTAATGCATTGAGTATCTATTTACTATAGCATGCATCCATTGGCTTGCCCAAGTCACCTCCCAATGAATCTTCACTCTACCTCATTCATCCGTTCGAAGAAATCTCCTGCACCGTGATTAGACATTAAGGCTAAGTCAAAGCCCTAACATTGAGATGTATTCCACCCTGCCCTGCTCTGCTCAGCAGTTTGGCTATTCCTTACTCACCCACAGTAACAAACGTCCTCCACCCCATTAAGGATCTCTTGAATCCACCTTTACTTTCCCCCTCCCTTCCCATTGAGCAGCTTCATTCATGGCCTTCATCCTCATCTTACCCCCCACCCACCCCACTGAGTAATACTCATTGTCCCAGCAGCCTGTGATCCCTGCTGAGCAAGGAAAGCATCTCTGGCACATCAGCTCCACCTCCCGCCCCCTCCGCCCCTTTCCCCACAGCATCAAAATCACCTGCTCCTCCTGTTGTCCTCTTGCTCTTCCCGCTCCCCTCTCACCGTCTCCTATCCAATTCCCACTTCCCTGTTCACCTCCCCCATCTGTTTCCTCTATTCTTTACTCCTATCCACCACTCAACCTTCTTCCTCCCTATCATCATTCCCCACTCCACTGAAGCCTCTCCTCCAAGCTGTGCTTCCCCTGTCCCATCCTCTTCCCTCTCTCCCCTTCCATCTCTCCTGTCCACCTCCCCTATCCTCTTTCTCTCCCTCTCCTCGTCTCCCCCTTCATCTCTCCACCTCCCCTCTTCCTCCCCCTCTCCCCACCACCTCCATCTGGATACAGTTATCCCCTACCTTATAACATTGCTTGATCTAAATACTGCACTTTTTCTTAACTCCCCATATGCAAACTACACGAGATTGACTGGTATATTTTATAATTCTCTGGTTTAAGAACCAAAGAAAAAACAATATAATTAATCATCTCTTTTGAGACCATAAAATCCTTTAGCAGTTAGCTTTGCTCCGCAATCAACAGCAGTATATTTTTTCTTCTATTTACATACCGGTTGCCATTCACTTATCGCCACTGCACAAAGTATTTCTTATTTCATTCAACTCTCTCAGGCATTCATTTCAACATACATGTTATAAGGATGCAATTTGTTTGTGCGTTTGGGGTGGGCACACAGTTTTCAGTAGAACCAGAAAATCACCGAAATTTTGCCAGCTAGGGAGTCTTGTGCACCACTACTACTTTTCTCAGCAATGCTATTCAATGTTGGGGAAAATCCCCATTAAAATGTAACAATTGAGAGATAAAGGTTGAATTTAGCTTCCGGTGAAGAACAGCCACCCCTTTCCCACCCGGCAGACTCGAGATAAAACCGTCCCTATGCTGTCGGGGTCACAACAATGTGCTAAGGTTTCACTTCCATGATGCAATGACAAGGCAATGTGTTTGATTTTTCTGAACATTAATATTTTGGCCAATATTTCTTCATTATTGGAAGTTCTCCAATGCGATGGGTAGTCTTAGCATGGCTGTGATGTTTAGCTGCTAAAGTGGCCTGCCAAATAAGACCACTGCTGAAAGTGTCAATAAGAGGACAATTGTAACTCAATGACTGGTTTTTGTCACTTTTTTAAAAATATTACTTTGGATCCATAACAAAGTATAACATCTAGGGTGTGACAAAGACATGTTTAATGCAAGACTGTTATCTGTAAGTAGATGAATAGCCAGATGGATTGATAAATGGATATAGATGGTTGATCTTCCATGGTTTTGCTTCGCAATAAAAAATAAACAGCTTATTGTCCATTGCTGAAGCAGATTCTGCCTCATTCTTCACATGGACACATCCTCCCAAGGATATATGTGTCCTAGCCGCAATATGGCCTTGTGAGGGCTTACGTTGATGGTCCCAAAAATCCATGGACTTTCTGGCAGATTCCCAATGTATGTCCACTGGGATAAAATATAGGTCTCTACATCAGCAAGATCATGGGCAGATGGATGGAACTTCCAGGCCAGAAGTTCCCTCATCCCCAGCCTAGGTTCATCTGGGCAGCCAGTGCATCAGGAGAAAGCAGGTCTACCAACATACAGGTTGGCAGATATATGGGGCCACTGGTAGGGGTACAGACCTCAGCCTTGGTCTGGACTCCTGAAGACTTCTGCTTGCCATCAGTTTTGATCAGCCCTTGCAAAAATGACTTTGCAAAATGTCATAGAATCTTTCAAAGCTCTTGCAACTAACATCAGCTACATTAGCAAGTGGACTTGGTTATGCAGGCCATAATTTCAAAGTTTGCAGATGAAATGAAACTCAGAAATGTAGTAAACAATGAGGAGAATAATAATTGACTTCAGGAGGACATCGACAGATTGGTGAAATGGGTAGACATGTGGCAGATGAAAGTTAATGCGGAGAAGTGTGATATAAAAACATTTTGGGAGGAAGAATGAGGAGAGGCAATATAAACTAAATTATACAATTTTAAAGGAGGTGCAGGAACAATGAGACATGGTGTGTACCTAAATAAATATTTGAAGGTAGCAGGAAAAATTGAGAAGGCTTTATTAATAGAGGCACAGAGTACAAAAGCAAAGCAGTTATGCTAAACTTTTATAAGACACTGGTTAGGCCTCAGCTGGAATGTTATGTTCAATTCTGGGTACCACATTTTAGGAAGGATTTCAAGGCCTGTGAGGGTGCAGAAGAGATTTACACTAGAATGGGACCAGGGATTGAGGGACTTCAGTTATGTAGAGAGACTGGGGTTCTTCTCCTTGAAACAGTGAATGTTAAGAGGAGTTTTGATAAAGGTGTTCAAACGGTTTTGACAAAGTTAATAAGGAGAAATTGTTTTTCATGGCAGAAGGGTTGGTGAGCAGAAAACACAGACTCAAGATGATTGGCCAAAAAAATGAATGCAATGCATGGAAACAATTCTTACACAGCGAATAGTTATGATCGGGAATGCAGTACCTGAAAGATTCAGTAATAACTTTCAAAAGGGAATTGGATGAATACTGAAAGGGAAAAGAATTGCAGGGCTATAGGGAAAAAGCAGCAGAGTGAGACTCATCATAGGCAGTCCCACAAAATCAAGGAAGACTTGCTTCCACTCTTAAAATGAGTTCTTAGGTGACTGAACAGTCTAATACGGGAATTACAGTCTCTGTCACAGGTGGGACAGACAGTCGTTGAAGGAAAGGGTGGGTGGGACTGGTTTGCTGCATGCTCCTTCTGCTGCCTGCACTTGTTTTCTGCATGCTCTCGGCGACGAGACTCGAGGTGCTCAGCGCTCTCCCGGATGCACTTCCTTCACTTAGGACGGTCTTTGGCCAGGGACTCCCAGGTGTCAGTGGGGATGTTGCATTTTATCAAGGAGGCTTTGAAGGTGTCCTTGGAACGTTTCCTCTGCCCATCTTGGGCTCTTCTGTCGTGTAGGAGTTCTGAGTAGAGCGCTTGCTTTGGGAGTCACGTGTCAGGCACGCGAACAATGTGGCCTGCCCAACGGAGCTGGTCGAGTGTGGTCAGTGCTTCAATGCTGGTGCTGTTGGCCTGAACGAGGACGCTAACGTTGGTGTGTCTGTCCTCCCAGAGGATTTGCAGGATCTTGCGGAGACATCGTTGGTGGTATTTCTCCAGCGTTTTGAGGTGTCTACTGCATATGGTCCACGTCTCTGAGCCATACAGGAGGCCGGGTATCACTACAGCCCTGTAGACCATGAGCTTGGTGACAGATCTGAGGGCCTGATCTTCGCACACTCTTTTCCTCAGGTGGCCGAAGGCTGTGCTGGTGCACCGGAGGCGGTGTTGAACCTCGTCGTCGATGTCTGCCCTTGCTGATAATAGGCTCCCGAGGTATGGAAAGTGGTCCACGTTGTCCAGGGCCGTGCCGTGGATCTTGATGACTGTGGATCAGGTTGATGGAGGACCTTTGTCTTACGGATGTTTAGTGTAAGGCCCATGCTTTCGTACGCCTCAGTGATGTTGACTATGACACGATGGGCATGATAGGCCAAATGGCCGCCTCCTAGGCTGTATCATTCTATGATTCTATGATGGGGTAGATACCAAGAAACTATTTACCCTGGTGGGGGTATCCAGAGCAATGGGGCGCAATCTTAAAATTAGAGCTAAGCCATTCAGCAGTGAAATCAGGAAGCAGTAGAATCTGTAACTTGCTCCCCCAAAAGACTGTGGGTGCTGGGTCAATTGACATTTTCAAGACTCAGTTGACATTGTTAGGTAAGGGCATCAAGGGATGTGTAGTGATGATTGTAAAATATTGCTGATTGCTTGAAGAAAAAGTGCATCATAAACAAAGAGGCCGAGAAATTGGAGGTGTTAGCGCTGGCTGTTGAGGCCTGTGTTGGTAAAGAAACTGGAGTAACTATTTGGACTAAGTCTCTGTTCTGCGCATGTGTGCAGAGAAGTGAGACTTAGGACAAATATCACCGACTCCGTGTGCCCCCCCACCCCCCCAGCGCAATTCCCACTAACCCTTTTCTGTGCATGCGTCCTCCTGTCCCATCCCCACCGCTGCCCCCACTGACACCCGAGCTGAAACACCACATTGCCTCCGATCCTGAAGCAGCCTTGAGCCACCCGCAGCGCCGCAAGCTGCCGAGCCCCGAGCAGGGAGAGGAAGCCTGGTGCGGGCTGGGGAGAAAGTGAGAGACATGGGGAGAGAGAGCCTGGGGATGGTGGGGGGGACGGGGAGAGGGAGGGAGAGAGAAATGGAGGGGGAAGAGAGAAGAGGGAAGAGGGAAGAGAGAGAAGAGGGGGGGTGGGGGAAGAGAGAAGAGAGAGGGGGGAGGGAGAAGAGGGAGGGAGGCGGGGGAGAGAGAGAGCATGATAGTGAGAGCGAGATAGAGAACACGAACGAACGGGGGGAAGAGGCACAGGTGGAGAGGGGAGCAGTGGGGAGAGAGGGAACTCTTGGAAGACCAAGCTCGGTGCATGTGTTACAAGGGACATCATTGGGGTGGATGAAATCCAGAAGTCGGGACACTGTCACGATTCATTTCATACCCAATAAACCTGTTAACAATCTGCACATAATGCCTCATCTATGGCAGGGGGCGGGGGGTGGGTGGGGGGCGGTGAGGTGGGGGGGGTTGAAGGTCATGCACTTGCGCTGTGGTCAGGGTCTTCAACTGGTGGAGGCAACACATGTGCTGGGGTAAGGGTCTTATGCTGGCGGAAGGTTGCACTTGCGCTGGTGTAAGGGACTTCGGCTAGAACTTGGCTTTTGGGGAGATTTATCCTCTGTGGCTTCTGAAGTCAAAATGGATCGAATTACAAATTGGAACGTCAATCAGAACTTGGGCTGGGCGGTTCCAGTTACATGTTCCAGAGGAACTTCAGGGTGTGGCTTATCCTCCAAGGGAACCAATTAGCAATAGATCATGTGATAATGGAGAGCCAATCAGAGAAATGGCTGCCTTTCAATTTGTACAAATAAACGCATCCTAAAGAAAATGGTGGCCGCCTCACTTCCATCTGCTTCCAGTGAGTGTCCACCATTTTTGGTTGGTAGGCAGCGCTACCGATGTCTGCACTCGCTGGAGCTATGTAGATTATGCATATCGTGACGTCAGTGAGTGTGCAATGCTTACCTGACACCCGATCTGCCATTTTCGTGTTCACCAGCTGACCAAGCATTCACAAGCATGAAGAAGCCTCCAGCAGCACTATTAAAAAGGATCATCAGCATTAACTTGCAGCTGACATGGTTTCTCAGTTTACCTGGCTCTGTGTAACTCTCTACAACTCTTGCAGCTTTCTAAACTTGATTCAAATTCCTAAGGTGACGGGGAGTGTTGGTGCAAGTGGAGAATGCCTTCATTCTTATTTATAGGCTTCTGCCTGCTCACACCACTTGCTCACAGTTCTGGGGGCTCTACTTGCAGTTCCCCTCGCGCTCGAGTATCTTAGGGAGAGGGAACAGAGGCAGCAAAGAAGAGAAGATGCGAGCAGAGGGGGAGGACCAGGATCAGGAGGACTCTCAAACAGGGGGCTTTACCCACGCAGATTCTTCCGAGAGCACTTCTCATCTCCACTTAAACCAGGAGCAGTGTATTAGGAAGCTAATCGGGGCCCAGGACAGGCACGAGTTCGGGGCCCAGAAGAGGTGAGGGCCCAGGGGCAGCATGGACCAGCCCACACTGTAATATGTGTGTGCAGTCGGTCCGTGCAGCAGAACTGGTCTCCAGTCGTCTTAGTTAATCCTTGCTACTGGACCAAGACCTAGCTCTGTCAAATCTGTGTGGTGGTTGGTGTGCAACGGTCACCACACGTTAAAAAAAATCCAAGCACAGGCATCTTCCACCCTTCAAGGTTTAGTTCGGACCTGGAATATTTGGTCCATCATTGAAATACCTGTGAACTTTTTGACATGGAAGCAAGTCATCCTCAATTCGAGGAACTGCCTATGATGATGATGATGATTAGGAGGCTACACTTCACCAAGAAGATGGTCACAGAACTCTGCCACCTCCTGCAACCAGACCTGCAGCCTCACAGCAAGGCAACCATGACTCTCCCAATGGCCCTCAAGTGGCCGCCAGCGGATACTTCCAGTCTGCAGCAGGAGACGTAGCTAACATCTCCCAGTTCGCTATCCATCGCTACATCCAGGAGGTCACAGAAACTTTCTACACCAGGAGAAGCAGGAGGAGCATGCATGTGGCTTTTCCATGATAGCAGGCATCCTCATGGTGCAGGGCGCCATCAACTGCACACATGTGGCTCTGCGTGCACCACACACCAATCCTGAGATCTTCCATAACTGCAAAGGCACTTAATGCGCAGTTGTTATGCGACTACACCCAGCGCATCCTGTTGCTCAGTGCCCGATATCCCGGCAGCAGTCATGATGCCTTCATCCTGCATCAGTCCAGTGTGCCAGCAATTATTCAGCCACCTTAAGCAATAAGGGAATAAAGTGTTATGGGGAGCGGGCAGGGAAGTGGATCTGAGTCCACGATCGGATCAGCCATGATCGTATGAAATGGCGGAGCAGGCTCGAGGAGCCAAATGGCCTACTCCTGCTTCTATTTCTTATGTCAACCTGAGGATTGCAAGGGCTAACAGAGACATGGGCTATCCACTCTGCACCTGGCTGAGGACTCCACCCACGTGCCCCCACCCTGCAACCCCACCACTCCTGCCCAGCACTTATACAATGAGAGCCATGCTGCCACTGGGAACACCGTCTGGCAGACCAACGGTTCCGCTGCCTCAACCGCTCGTGAGGAGCCCTCCAGTACTCGCCAACATTCCAAACAAAATTAATAAATTTCTAAGTGTTCAATTAACATGACAATTTGAGTAATCACCCTTGTGCAATCCCTTAGTACCTGTCATTCATGTGCCCTTTCCTGCTCTCATGCTCCTACGCAGTGCTTCCCCAGTGGCTGCAACATGGCTGGTGGAAGGCTGCTGAATTTCCATGGGGGAGACACAAGATGGCCTTACAGGATAACCTCGACCAGCTCTGGACCTAGAAGGCAAGACTGCAGACTGCATCACCTCGGCATGGGCGGCAGCAGTCTGGTCTGGCTGGCTGATGGGCAGCAGCACAGGCAATGGCGGAGTGGCAGTGGTGGGAGTAGGAATACTGTCACCCTGACAGAGGACAGCAGGTTCCTGGTCCACAGACCCACTGCCACTCCTCTGGGGCAGTGCCTCAGCATTCCTAGTAACGTGTTGGAGGACAGATTGCTGGCCTCCTGCGACACCCTGCAAACATATGAAATAGGAACAGGAGTAGGCCATTTGACCCCTCGAGCCTGCTCCGCCATTTAATAAGACCATGGCTGATCTGATCATGGACTCAGTTCCACTTCCCTGCCCGCTCGCCATAACCCTTTATTCCCTTGTCGCTCAAAAATCTGTCTATTTCTGCCTTAAATATATTCAATGTCCCAGCCTTCACAGCTCTCTGGGGCAGAGAATTCCACAGATTTACAACCCTCTGAGAGAAGAAATTCCTCCTCATCTCAGTTTTAAATGGGCAGCCCCTTATTATGAGACTATGTCCCTTAGTTTTAGTTTCCCCTATGAGTGGAAATATCCTCTCTGCATCCAACTTGTCGATCCCTCTTATTATCTTGTGTGTTTCGATAAGATCAACCTCATTCTTCTGAATTCCAATGAGTATAGTCCGAACCTACTCAACCTCTTCATAAGTCAACCCCCTCATCTCCAGAATCAAAAAAGCCCTTTCGAGACTCGTAAACCCAGCCACGATGGCAGCAGTCTGAGCTTCCACTGCAGTATTGAGACTTTGGGTCGTTTTCCTCCTGTACTGGAATGGAAGCTGCGACATCACCCATCACACGCAGCATCATGGCTGGATTCACAAGGTTTCTGCTGGAGTTTTCCATCATTTCCATCCTGGAAATCATGGGCTCCAAGCTTTGCACATAGCCCTATCTAATTTTGGAGCCGGACTCCTCCATGCTCCTTGACACTGACAAGGGGCTTTTTGGCAGGCTTGCCATTGCATCTAGAATTTCCATATGCATGCCCACCGTCCTAATTCTGAAGGCCACCCCATTGAGGTCATCATCTGAGTCGTGTGCAGCAGAACTCATGTGCAAACTCACCCTGGCACTGGAACTACCCTTTCCCCCTGGCCTTGCTGCAGCCCCTTTGTGCCCGGTGCCTCACCACATGCAGTTTCCGCATCTATACTACCCTCTACATTCCGCGCAGTGCCAGTTTCTGAGCTGGTGTCTGTGAGTGTCGGAGGCAGTGACGGTGTGTTCATCTCCATGCTCCTCCATGACTTCAGGGACAGGCTTTGCTGTTGGAAGTTCTTGGTCATCTGAAAGCAGAAAGACATAGGAGTTGGGTGGTGGTGAGGAGAATGGAGGGAAAGCAAGACATCCATGCATACACCATCAGCAGCTTGTAAGTGAGAAGAGATTGTGAGATGAGGGGAAAGTGTGATGTGAGGAGAAGGATTCGGAAGGACCATACTGTTATTGCCCCCAAGAGTTTCAACTTCGCCCATTGCAACGGCCTCTGTGACTTCCCCTCCAATGATGTGGAGCACCATCTCTAATTGGCTCAAGGTGTCTAAAGCAGCTTGGCCACCTCCTGTCTGCTACTGCTCTTGCCATAGTTGAATAGCTGTCAGTGTGTGCAAAATGTGAGTGTTGCAGCAGTGTGAAGGTGAAGTGAATCTATCATTGAGGTATGAGTGGTGTTCGGTAGGGATTGTTGGTAGCTGGATGATGAGGGTGTGGTGTATTGAGCAGGATATGGCATTTCTGAAGCCTTCACTCACCTTGATCTGCCACGTGAGGTTATTAAATCTCTTTCGGCACTGCATCCAAATATGTGGCACAAAACTGTTGGCCGTGACTTAGACAGCTATCTCTTACCAAATCGCATCTGAGAACCTTTTTTCTCATTCTCTCTGTTGCTGCTGAGCCAGGTCTTGAAACTTCAATGACAATGAGGTGCTGCTGCATGAAAGCACTTCCACTTTAAGTAGTGGAGAGAGACTAGGATAAACATTACTGGCCATTAGACTGGCCCCAATATTGGCCCAGCTGTTGAGCAATAAGCCAACCAGCAGCACATTTAGCATTGAGATCAGCACACCAATCATGTAAATGAGCAGGCAGCACATATTTTGTGTGCAGTCTGCACTACTTTGAACTACTTTGAAGGGGTTGACTTATGAGGAAAGGTCGAGTAGGTTGGGCCTCTACCCATTGGAATTCAGAAGAATGAGAGGTGATCTTATCGAAACGTATAAGATTATGAGGGGGCTTGGCAAGGTCGATGCAGAGAGGATGTTTCCACTGATAGGGCAGACTAGAACTAGGGGGCATAATCTTAGAATAAGGGGTCGTCCATTTAAAACTGAGATGAGGAGGAATTTCTTCTCTCAGAGGGTTGTAAATCTGTGGAATTCACTGCCTCAGAGAGCTGTGGAAGCCAGGACATTGAATAAATTTAAGACAGAGATAGACAGTTTCTTAACCGATAATGGATTAAGAGGTTATGGGGAGCGGGCAGGGAAGTGGTCCTGAGTCCATGATTGGATCAGCCATGATCATGTTAAGTGGCGGAGCAGGCTTGAGGGGTCGTATGACCTATTCCTGCTTCTATTTCTTATGTTCTTATGCTCTTATGAACAGGTATAGCTAAAAAGAGCTGACCCATGACACTGCCCGTTTTCTAGGCCAGAATGTATTTTTTTTTTAATTATTCATTCCGGGATTTGGGTGTCACTGGCAAGGCCAGAATTTATTGCCCATCCCTAATTGACCTTGAGAAGGTGGTGGTGAGCTGCCGCCTTGAACCGCTGCAGTCCGTGTGATGAGGGAGGGAGTTCCATGATTTTGACCCAGCGACGATGAATGACCGGCAATATACTTCCAAGTCAGGATGGTGTGTAATGGCGATGAATGAACAGCGTTGGGCCAGGCAGACCTCATTACTGCTTAATTACATTATTTTCATTCTAGGATGTGCCAATCTAGCTTATGCAACTAAATACGGCTGATTCTGGAATCCAAGGGGTGAATTGTGTGTTTTATTGTGTTTTAGAGACTCATAACTTCACTTTGGATTTTACATTTATTTTTGTTTATTTTGGAGGCTCCTAGCTTTATTCAAAACTGTTTTTTTTAATTTGTGAAATTTCTCTGAAATATACTAAAGGGTGCAGTGTGGGATTCCCTCTTTATAATTACATATATTCTGTGAAGATAAAATATATATCATGGAATAGTACAGCACAGAAGGAGGCCATTTGGCCCATCAAGTGTGTGTCGGTTCTTTGGAAGAGCATATCCAGTTAGTCCCACTCAATGTTCCCTATAAGCTGTGCTTTGTTCCGCACGGCCTGTTTCTTTCAATGTACAATCCCTTTAAGTTTCTGCGCATACGCAGTATTTCCAATGTGAAAGCTTGTGAGCGTCCTGCGCGGGACCTTGCAGATTACTGCACACGCACGGCTTAGAAGGAACATTGGTCAAACTCCTCCACTCTTTCTCCAAGATCTCTGCAAGTTTTCTCCTTCAAGAATTTATCCAATTCCGTTTTGAAAGCTACTATTAAATCTATTTCCACCACCCTATCAGACAGGGTATTTCAAATCGTAATCATTCATAGCGTAAAAAAGTTTTTCCTCATGTCGCCTCTGGTTCTTTGCCAATCACCTTAAATCTGTTCCCTCTTGTCATGTATCCTACATGGCTACTGTTTGTACTATCACAAGGTGTGCCAACAGAGGGCACCGCAGTGGGAGACTTGTAGGTTACCTGTACAGGTGTGCCTGGCCTAGTATAAAAGGCAGGCCACCAGGTGTGATCCTCACTCTGGAGTTATCAAGTCACTACAGTTCAAGTACAATACATTGCCTCGTGCAGCCATTATCAGAGCATCCAAAGACACAACAATTGGCGATGAGATTATGGACTTTCACGCGAAAATGGCTACCCTTGGCACGTTGCAACAGTTCGCCGATGGTGATGATTAGGACGCCTTTGTGGAGAGGCTCGACTATTTCTTCACAAAAAACGACCGTCTATGGCTTCATCAGGGATTTGCTGGCACCAGCGAAGACAATGACCAAGACGTACGAGGAGCTCGTACCTCTGATCCAGGAGCAACTCAAGCCCAAGTAGAGCATCCTCACAGCCAGGCACCGGTTCTACACCCATCGACGGCCCGAAGGCCAGGAAATCGCAAAATACGCTGCAGACCTCAGGAGGCTGGCGGCACCGTGTGATTTCGGCGACCACCTCACTGAAGCGCTGCGGGACATTTTTGTCAGTGGAATTGGCCGTGGGGGCCTTCTTCAGAAGCTACTGTTGACAGATACCACAGTCACACTGCAGAAAGCCATCTCTGTGAGCCAGTCATTCATGACCTCGACCTGCGGTTCTAGGCAGATGTCACACCCTCAGGACTCAAACCCGGCAAGTACTGTGCACAAAGTGGCGTCTTTTAGAGGCTGAACTGTAGAATGTGAACCTTCTCAGGGGAGAGAGAATAGGCCCCCGAGTCCCTTAACTCAGAGTCTGCCGAGGGGGGCTAACCGAGTAGCCCCATGCTGGTGTTGTAGAGTGAATCACAGGGCTCACCAGTGCGGGCTTAAAGACTATGTATGTAAAGGCTGCAGCACAAAGGGCCACCTCCAGCGAATGTGTAAGAGAAATATGACTCACTGTGTTGATGAAGAGTCTGCAGATGGCCATGAATCCATCGTGGATTATGAAGTGATAGGCAGAGAGGCAGCTCAGCCCCACGACGAGATATATAGCATGTTTACCTGCACCACCGAATGTTCCCCGTTGAGGAAGGAAGTCGAGATAGATGGCGTTCCAGTCTTCATGGAATTGAACACGGGTGCGAGCCAGTCAGTAATGAATCAAGGAGCCTTTGAGAGGCTATGGGACAATCAAGCTGAATGACCCAAGTTGGTCCCGGTTCAGGCAAAGCTGCGCGCCTACACCAATGAACTTATCCCAGTCGTTGGAAGTGCGGATGTTAAGGTACACCATGATGGCGTGGTGCACAAGGAACCTCTCTGGATTGTTGCAGGTGATGGACCAGCGTTGCTCGGAAGAAGGTGGATGGAGAAGATCCATTGGAAGTGGGAAGACTTCACACCTCCAGCGATCGACGTCCTCTCCGCCCAGAGGCAAAGCAAGCCCTCACCTGAAGTTGGATCCGCCACCAGAGAGCAAATCAGCACAGCACCCGAGACACAGACCGCCCAGCACGACTGCGTGGAGATAATCTAGCTGGGAAGACACGAGCGCACCTTCCAGGCTCCAGTTAGAGGAATCCAGAGAAAGAAAATCGGATCCAGGGGCGATTTCCCAGCTTCGGAGACAGAACCTGGGGAGAAGAGGATCACCACAGTCTACATCGTGGATGGAGGAAAGGTGGCGCCCAAACCATGAGGCGATGCGTTGAAAAAAAAGATGGCGGCAGCCAGACCACAAGGTACTGCGCTGATGGAGCAACACGTGGCACCAAACGGAGAAAGAGGATTGGGGTAAAGAAAGCAAGGCTCTCTTAAAGGAGGCCTGCAACCCACCACAATTAAAGGAACAGTTCTACACACTCAAGCAATATAATAGCAAATGCGAGTTAAAGATAAAATGTGTAATTGATGATCAGAATTGTGTACATGCAACCAGCAAGGAAAAGTCGCACGATCACGATCGGAGCTACAGGGTATTCACAATAAGTAATGTAAAAGTTGTGCGATGGAGGATTTCAACTGCACACAGCCAATGCAGCGGGCAAACACTCATCGGGAGCACACAGGCCCAGCAAGCTACCGAATGCTGTAGCCTGCCCCCGGGGACCAGAGTTATGCACCATGGAGTGTGGCCACAAGCAGCCAATACACACGAGCTGCAGAGCAAGCGATCTCAGGAGGGCAACGGCACCGGTATTGATACCCTGCCCCTGATCGGCTCCACCTCTCAGGCACCCGATGGCACCAACCGCCACGAGCCTGAAAGAGCAAATTGTGCAAAGGCACAGCCCCTACCCGGAAACGTAGGGTCACCCACTACAGTCCTCACAAAGGGGACAAGGATCAGCCAGGATCCCAAACCAAACAACGCCCAGGCTAGCAAGTCAGTAGTTCCCTGTGCACTGCGAGACAGCAGATCCTCAGGGAGCAGCAGTGACCCAGGGCGCAAAGAAAGGGCAGGGAGGTCACAGGCACCTATGAACCTGCCCGATGCTAGGAACCACGGCAACAGCCCCAAGTGCAGGCAACTTGAGCCAACTGGGTTCCCACTGCCAGCACTGGGCACCGCGCCACCACCGGACTGCCTGGACACCATCCAGCAGTTCTGGAACTAGATTATCCTTACATACCAGTCACCGATCCCTAGTACGCATCGATAATGTATCTCACCAGTCTAACGTATTTGCCTCTCAACTGAACCAAAAATGTAATGCAAACTTGTTTTTCTGAACTTGAATGTATATGAATGCAATGAGCCGCCGGCATAATCTATATGTGGGGGGGGAGAACGGAGTGGTCAGGGATACACACAAACAGCAACCACCAGCACTCTACTGCACCAACCACTCTCGCAAGATTGAAACAACCCACCAAGGGTCAACCAATTAGAGGTAAGCCCAGAGCACAGTCAATGCAGAGGCGTTTTGCACTAAAGGCTTGAAACATAGAAAAATAGGTGCAGGAGTAGACCATTCGGCCCTTCGAACCTGCACCACCATTCAATGAGTTCATGGCTGAACATTCACCTCAGTATCCCTTTCCTGCTTTCTCTCCATACCCCTTGATCCCTTTAGACGTAAGGGCCATATCCAACACCCTCTTGAATATATCTAACGAACTGGCATCAACAACTCTCTGCGGTAGAGAATTCCACAGGTTAACAACTTTCTGAGTGAAGAAGTTTCTCCTCATCTCAGTCCTAAATGGCTTACCCTTTATCCTTAGACTGTGGCCTCTGTTTTGGACTCCCCCAACTTTGGGAACATATTTCCTGCATCTAACCTGTCCAGTCCTGTCAGAATTTTATATGTTTCTATGAGATCCCCTCTCATCCTTTTAAACTCCACTGAATACAGGCCCAGTCGATCCAGTCTCTCCTCATATGTCAGTCCTGCCATCCCAGGAATCAGTCTGGTGAACCTTCTCTGCAATCCCTCAATAGCAAGGACGCCCTTCCTCAGATTAGGAGATCAAAACTGAACACAATATTCCAAGTGAGGCCTCACCAAGGCCCTGTACAACTGCAGTAAGACCTCCCTGCTGCTATACTCAAATCCCCTCGCTATGAAGGCCAACATGCCATTTGCCTTCTTCACCGCCTGCTGCACCTGCATGCCAACCTTCAATGACTGATGTACCATGACCTCCAGGTCTCGTTGCACCTCCCCTTTCCCTAATCTGGTGGCATTCAGATAATATTCTGCCTTTGTGTTTTTGCCACCAAAGTGGATAACCTCACATTTATCCACATTATACTGCATCTGCCATGCATTTGCCCACTCACCTAACCTGTCCAAGTCACCCTGCAGCCTTTTAGCATCCTCCTCAAAGCTCACACCACCATCCAGTTTAGTGTCATCTCCAAACTTGGAGATATTACTCTCAATTCCTTCATCTAAATCATTGATGTATATTGTAAATAGCTGTGGTCCCAGCAATGAGCCCTGCGGCACCCCATTAGTCACTGCCTGCCATTCTGAAAAGGACCCGTTTATCCCGACTCTCTGCTTCCTGTCTGTCAACCAGTTCTCTATCCATGTCAATACATTACCCCCAATACCATGTGCTTTGATTTTGCACAACAACCTCTTGTGTGGGACCTTGTCAAAAGCCTTATGAAAGTCCAAATACACCACATCCACTGGTTCTCCCTTATCCACTCTACTGGTTACATCTTCAAAAAATTCTAGAAGATTTGTCAAGCATGATTTCCCTTTCATAAATCCATGCTGACTTGGACCAATCCTGTCACTGCTTTCCAAATGCGCTGCTATTTCATCTTTAATAATTGATTTCCACATTTTCCATTTTCCCCCACTGCTGATGTCAGGCTAACTGGTCTATAATTCCCCATTTTCTCTTTCCCTCCTTTTTTAAAAAGTGGTGTTACAATAGCTACCCTCCAGTCCATAGGAACTGATCCAGAGTTAATAGACTGTTGGAAAACGATCACCAATGCATCCACTATATCTAGGGCCACTTCCTTAAGTACTCTGGGATGCAGACTATCAGGCCCTGGGGATTTATCGGCCTTCAATCCCATCAATTTCCCGAACACAATTTCCTGACTAATAAGGATTTCCTTCAGTTCCCCCTTCTCGCTAAACCCTCGGTCCCCTAGTATTTCAGGGAGGTTATTTGTGTCTTCCTTAGTGAAGACAGAACCAAAGTATTTGTTCAATTGGTCTGCTATTTCTTTGTTCTCCATTATAAATTCACCTGATTCTGACTGCAAGGGACCTACATTTGTCTTCACTAATCTTTTTCTCTTCACATATCTATAGAAGCTTTTGCAGTCAGTTTTTATGTTCCCAGCAAGCTTCCTCTCATACTCTATTTTCCCCCTCTTAAGTAAATGCTTTGTCCTCCTCTGCTGAATTCTAAATTTCTCCCAGTCCTCAGGTTTGCTGCTTTTTCTGGCCAATTTATATGCCTCTTCCTTGGATTTAACACTATCCCTAATTTCCCTTGTTAGCCACGGTTGAGCCACCTTCCCCGTTTTATTTTTACTCCAGACAGGGATGTACAATTGTTGAAGTTCATCCATGTGATCTTTAAATGTTTGCCATTGCCTATCCACCGTCATCCCTTTAAGTATCATTTGCCAGCCTATTCTAGCCAATTCACGTCTCATAACATCCAAGTTACCTTTCCTTAAGTTCAGGAATTAACTATGTCATTCTCCATCTTAATAAAGAATTCTTCCATATTATGGTCACTCTTCCCCAAGGGGCCTCGCACAACAAGATTTCTAATTAGTCCTTTCTCGTGACACATCACCCAGTCTAAGATGGCCAGCCCTCTAGTTGGTTCCTCGACATATTGGTCCAGAAAACCATCCCTAATAAACTCCAGGAAAACCTCCTCCACCACATTGCTACCAGTTTGGTTAGCCCAATCTATATGTAGATTAAAGTCGCCCATGATAACTGCTGTACCTTTATTGCACGCATCACTAATTTCTTGTTTGATGTTGTCCCCAACCTCACTACTACTGTTTGGTGGTCTGTACACAACTTTCACTAGCGTTTTCTGCCCTTTGGTATTCCGCAGCTCTTCCCATACAGATTCCACATCATCCAAGCTAATGTCCTTCCTTTCTATTGCATTAATTTCTTCTCTAACCAGCAAGGCTACCCCACTCCCTTTTCCTTTCTGTCTATCCTTCCTGAATGTTGAATACCCCTGGATGTTCAGTTCCCAGCCTTGGTCACCCTGTAGCCATGTCTCCGTAATCCCACTTATATCATATTCGTTAATAGCTGCCTACGCAGTTAATTCGTCAACTTATTATGAATACTCCTCGCATTGAGGCACAGAGCCTTCAGGTTTGTCTTTTTAACACACTTTGACCCTTTAGACTTTTGCTGTAATGTGGTCCTTTTTGTTTTTTGCCTTGCGTTTCTCTGCCCCCTACTTTTACTTTTCTTCTTTCTGTCTTTTGCTTTTGCCCCCATTTTACTTCCCTCTGTCTCCCTGCATAGGTTCCCATCCCCCTGCCATATTAGTTTAACCCTTCCCCAACAGCACTAGCAAACACTCCCCCGAGGACATTGGTTCCAGTCCTGCCCAGGTGCAGACTGCCTGGTTTGTACTGGTCCAACCTCCTCCAGAACTGGTTCCAATGTCCCAGGAATTTGAATCCCTCCCTCCTGCACCACTCCTTAAGCCATGTATTTATCTGAGCTATCCTGCAATTCCTACTTTGATTAGCATGTGGCATTCGTAGCAATCCTGAGATTACTACCTTTGAGGTCCTGCTTTTTAATTTAACTCCTAGCTCCCTAAATTCAGCTTGTAGAACCTCATCCTGTTTTTTTACCTATATTGTTGGTTACCTTTTCTGCACCACGACAAATGTCTGTTCGCCTTCCCCCTCCAAAACGTCCTGCAGCCGCTCCGAGACATTCTTGACCCTTGAACCAGGGAGGCAACATACCATCCTGGAGTCTTGATTGTGGCCACAGAAACTCCTATCTATTCCCCTTACAATAGAATCCCCTACCGTTATAGCTCTCCCACTCTTTTTCCTGCCCTCTTGTGCAGCAGAGCCACCCATGGTGCCATGAACTTGGCTGCTGCTGCCTTCCCCGATGAGTCATCCCCTCCAATAGTACCCAAAACAGTGTATCTGTTTTGGAGGGCATTGACTGCAGGGGACCCCTGCACTACCTTCCTTCCACTGCTCTGCCTGATGGTCACCGATTCCTTACCTACCTGAGTAACCTATGCCTGCGGCGAGACCAATTCACTAAACGTGCTATTCACAACATCCTCAGCATCGCTCCAGAGTGAATCCATGCGCAGCTCCAATGCCGCAAAGCAGTCTGTCAGGAGCTGAAGCAAGATATACTTCCTGCACATGTAGTCGTCAGGGACACTGGAAGCATCCTTGACTTCCCACATAGCATAGGAGGAGCATGACACGTGTCTGAGCTCTCTTGCCATGACTTAACCCTTAGATTAACTTAATTTGGCAACAATATCAAGGTTACCTACTGCTAAGGAAATAAGAAGAAAAAAGATAAACTACTCACCAATCACCAGCCAATCATTTACCCGCTTGGCTGTGATGTCACCCTTCGATTTCTTTCTACTTCTTTGTTTACTTTCTGCCCCTGCACTTGTACCAGCTAGCCTCCTCCAACTCCCGCTGGCCTCCCGAACTACCGCCTTTTATGGTCCGTGCCTCCTCCGACTCCAGCTGGTCTCCCGAACTGCCGCCTTTTATGGTCCGTACCTCCTCCGACTCCCACTGGTCTCCCGAACTGCTGCCTTTTATGGGCTGTGCCTCCTCCAACTTGGGGGAGATTGATGTCATGTATCCTACATGGCTACTGTTTGCACCATCACAAGGTGTGCCACTAGAGGGCACAGCAGTGGTAGACTTGTAGGTTGCCTGTACAGGTGTGCCTGGTTTAGTAAAAAAGGCAGGCCACCAGGTGTGATCCTCACTCTGGAGTTATCAATAAAGGACTAAGGTCACTATAGTTCAAGTACAACACATTGCCTCGTGGAGTCATCATCAGAGCATCCAAAGACATAACACCTCTGGTTATCGACCCTTCAGCCATTGAAAGGTCGATAAGCAGCTGATTCTCCTTATTTATTCTATCAAAACCCTTTGTAATTTGTTTAACACCTCTATTACATCTCCTCTTAGCCTTTTCTGCTCTAAGAAGAACAACCCCAGCTTCTCCAGTCTACCCATATAACTGTAATCCCTCATCGCTGGAACCATTCTAGTGTATCTCTTCTGTACCCTCTCCCAAGTCTTCACATCCTTTCTAAAGTGTGGTGCCCAGAATTATACACAATACTCCAGCTGGGGCAAACTAATGTATCATGTAGGTTTAGCAGTAATTCCTGGCTATTGTACTCGAAGCCTCTATAAAGCCCAGGATCCTGTATGCTTTATTAATTGCTTTGTTAACTTGTCCTGCCACCGTCGAAGATTTGTGCATGCACACTCCCCAGATCGCTCTGTTCTTGAACCCCCAATAAAATTGTACCATTTAGCTCACATTTTTTCTCCTCATTCTTCGTACCAATATTTATCACCTCACACTTTTCTGCATTGAATTTCACCTGCCATGTGTCCACCCATTCCACCAGCCTTTCCATGCCCTCTTGAACTCTTACTATCTTTCTCACTATTTACTACACTTCCAAGTTTCATGTCATCTGCAGATTTTGAAATTATGCTCTGTACCCCCAAGTCCAGGTCATTAATGTATGTCAGGGAGCTTTGCAAACATCAAGAAACAAGACAGCACTAACTATGTCACAGAAAGTCATTATTGTGTTTAATAACTTGGCCACTGGCCCATTCCATGAGGCAACAGGCAACAACTGCCAGGTTCATTCTTGCATAAGGCAAGTAATTAATAGCCTGTTTGCTAGTTAACCCAGTTCACAATATTTGACACACGGGCAAGATAATTGATTGTGTGCACCATTAATTTTCATTGGATCACTGGGTTTCCATGACTTCGTGGAACTATAGATTTCATTCATGGGGCCATACGAGCTCCGACTGTCAACCCGCATCACTACATCAACCGAAAAGGATTTCACTCCCTTAATGTCCAATTAGTGTGTGACTACAGGCACAGTTTTCTATGTCAATACCCAGTATGCAGAAACCTGGCATGGTTCATTCAACCATCCTTCAGCAATCTGATGTCCCTGTACTCTTTCAAAATCAAGGGCAACTCTACTCTCCTAAGGGAAGGCAGAATCCTTGGAGCCATCTCCTGCTGACTGTCCCTGGTGTTGAGGATTTCCACATTTCCCACATTACAGCAGTGACTACACTCCAAAAGTACTTCATTGGCTGTAAAGCGCTTTGAGATGTCCAGTGGTCATGAAAGGAACTATATAAGTCTTTCTTTTTATTATGCCCTGTGCATCAGTTTCTCTCTGTGCTCCTTCCTCCTTGCTTCCAGCTGTGGTGGACAGAGAAAGAGAGAACAATGCAAATGAGATTCCAGCTAACCACTGTTTGCTTATTGCTCTGCAGAGTATGAGTATCAGAAAAATGAAATCTATTTTTGATCTTTGAACAGTACCACATATTCTTCACAAACTATTTGGGAATATAGGATCTTCTACATCTCTTTCCCTATTGCCTGAGCTGTTTGGAATCTGAATATCTTAATTACCTTCTTCTCCTGGGGGTTAAGGACTCATTGCCTGTCTTCCTCCTTCCAAGTGGTCCTAGCTGCTGTGTTGGAAGGTTTCCATTCCATTCCTCCTGTGCCTAATTTCAGTCAGAAGAATATTTATATACTCTGAGATGTTTGCTGTTCTCATCATACTTCTTCCTGTTGGAATCTTCCTGTTGGACTCGTGCCATTACCTTTTTGCATTCTGGTTCTGCTTTAAGAGCTGTCCAGCTTTAAATGCTTCAGCTGTGCCCTCAGAAATTCTTCTTAGCACTCTTCACCACCCACTTCCCCTCCCAACACATTTTATGGAACTTCTCACCAATTGTGAGTGGGACGTGCCTTTGTCCCATCCAGGAATATCAAAAGGAGCTGACTCTGCAGGTGTAAATCCTGCCTCACCGTTCTTCCAACAGTGGATCATCAAACTTGAAATCTGGTCCAAACCAACATTTCTTTGCTGAATATAATTTTTAGCAGTCAAAAATTGGATAGGGAATTTACTAACAGATGGGTGATTCCCCATATATTTTAAAATTTTGATCATGTAGTCAATATCCAAATTTAATTTGACAGCATGCTATCCCTTGGAACCAAGCTTTAACTGTTGTTTATATATGATAGTGACCATGAGGGGAAATTGAAAGTAATCAACCTTTTTATCCACCTTTTTATAGTATTTAAAAAACGATTATACCAAAAGTGCTGAGTTCTTTAACTGCAATCATGCCTCATTGTTGATCAGTGTGATGTTATTTCATAACCTTTCTGGAAACAATAATCCACTGACTATGCCAAGCTCTTAGGACATCACCATGTTGTTTTCTGGCTAAAATAAGAAGCCAGAGGCATTACAAATAAATCAATAGCTCAACTTCAAAAATCAGGCCAGAAAATTAAATGGTTGCATTGCTAACTTTCATTTAACTTATGAACGCACATTTTGAATTAATTGCTACCACACTTGAGTTGTGAAATGAAAGGTAACACTAATTATATTTTCTATTTTTTGTTTTCTTAATTATTGAAACAATAAAACATTACTAGTGAATAGCATATAAACTGTTTCCTTTATCCAGTGGCTTCTATTAAGCTTATACTGTAGGATATGAGATATTAATCACTTTGCTTTAACAAGTGTTTCTACCAACAAGGTATGTACACCACACGGTATAGTAATATCTTACATTGTTTGCCCACTTTTTTTCTTTTATCTCTTTTCCTTGGTGTTTTTTTTCTTGCTTTTCTCTTTTTGTTCTTTTCCAGCTTTGTGCATTGTTAAAACTATTTTAAAACATCTGGTGAAAACATTCAGCAAATTCTTCCAAAGGCTGAGGAAAGAATTACAGACACACATTTGTGCAGCCATTTCTTGCGTTGCTCAACATATGAGTGATCTCTGTTCCCCTGCTCCATGTTTGCTTTAGTGGCAGTATAACAAATGTTCATCCTAAAGGATTCATAATTCAAATATAGCAGAGCTATTTGCAAATGAAAATTTTCTCCATTTGTTGTGACAATACATCTCCGATCCAATTCAGATGAACAGCCTTTGTCTTTTCATTTATCATTAATTTTTAACTAGCTTTGTACATTTTCAAATAATATTGCTTAAGTTTGTACTTAATGATGACCAGAGTTTATTTAGTTTGTTACAGTTCAAGCTTTTCCCTCACACTTTTGTTTTGCATTTATTAAGAAAATACAGTTTTACATAAGCAGACACTACATTTGAAAATTAATACCCTTATGCTTGGGTTAGCAGCCCCAAATTTGACAATTAACCACTAATTGCAATATATTGTTCACTAGAAATCACGTGGAATGCCCACCTCCCATCTTTTCCAATAGAGGAACATATCCACAATAACAGACCAATACATAGCAACTAAAACTATTTGGACAAAATTATTTATGGGTTAAATAATACATATGAATCAGCATAAAAACAATATCATCAGAGTAATGCCACTAAGGGTTAATACATTCTTTTTAGAACCATATTCTAACAAAAGTCTGATAAGAGACAGAAGAATCAGCCAAGTTTGTCTCTTAGTAGACCCTTTTAGATGCAACATTGTACCCTGTTCATACTTGGAAGCTGGCTATTTTTCCAGAACAAAAGCGAGGCAATATGAGCTGTTCATTATGTCTTTTATGTTACAACCATTTCTTTGATGTAAACAAACAGACTGAAAATTTGAAAATGCTCTTACCTTGTAAGGTGAAATAGTAATGACTACATACTCCTCTGCCTCCATTGGTTTCCTATAAAGGCTTCGCAATCAGAGTTTCGAATCTATCCATTCCACTGTTTATTCATTTGCATAATTTTGCATCTCAAATAGGCTTGACACGCTTCCAAGCAACTTTTTGACTTAATTAGCTTCTGAAGAAAGGCAATTAAACAAACCCATTTGTGACGGGCATTTCCTATTGAATGCACTGTCATTCTTATTGTGCAGCCAGTATTGTGTATTGATACACTAGTTTGGGGACCTCCCAGAGATGCAGCAAGTTTTTTAAACTATAGAATATACAGCACAGATTTTAGGCCATTTGGCCCAACCAGTCTGTGCTGATGTTTATACTCCACACAAGTCTCCTCCCATTCCAGCTACCTCATCTTAGCCTTTTAGCGTATCTTTCTATTCCCTTTTCTCTCATGTATTCATCTAGTTTCCTTTTGAAAGCATCCAAGCTATTTGCCTCAACCTCTTCCTGTGGTATCGTGATCCACATTCTAACCATTGTCTGAGTAAAGAAATTTCTCCTTATTTCCATATTGGATTTATTAATAAAGCCCCAACCTGTTCAATCTTTCCCGATAGTTGTAATCTCTTAGTTCTGGTACCATCCTTGTAAATCATTTTAGTACTTTCTCCGGTGCTTCCATGACCTTGTTACAGTATTGAGATCAGAACTGTGCACAGTACTCAAGTATGGCCTGACCAGGGTCCGATACAAGTTTAACATAACTTCACTACTTTTGAATTCTATAGCCACAGAGATAAAATCCAGTGCTTTGTTAGCATTTTAAATTGCTTCGCTGATCTGCAATGCTACTTTTAGCCTATTTAGGAATTTAACCTAAATATTTTACTTCAAAACTAAGGAAATCCCCATAATTTGTCACAAAACACATACTTGTGTTAAGCTTTGTGTTTTTGAAGAACTAGGTTGAGATTTGACATTCAAGTAGGGTTACCAAGTTTGGTTGAACATAGTCCTGGAGATTTTATCACATGACCTCCTGCCTACAACCACCGCACCCAGCCAAACAGCCGTTTCTCCCATCTCCAACTTTCAATAACTAATAACCAAAAGTATTCAAAGCAAATGGAAAACTAACACAATTCATTTATATATTGCCATTCCTTCATCGTCACTGAATCAAATACCTGGAACTCCCTGTCTAATAGCACTGTGGGAGTACCTTCACCACACGGACTACAGCAGTTCAAGAAGGCAGCTCACTATCACCTTCTCAAGGGTGACGAGAGATGGGCAATAAATATAGGTCATGGCAGCAGTGCCCACATCCCGAGAGAGAACTTAGAAAAAACTAAGTGAAAACAGGAAAATAATCAAATTATTATTAATTTTAGGGATAATCCACTAAAATGTAATACTATGGAAGATGTGCTTTTATAACTTAAAGTTTTAATATGAAATGTACAACCTGAGCATTGATCAACTGTAACTCAGCCAATCATAGCCTTACTCAGTGGGGCTTAGAGAGCCAAAACTAATGTGGAAAATATTAAAATTATTGCTTATTTCTCATTAGTTGACTGTTTTTTGTCACATGTTTGCTCCATGATTTAAAAACAAGTTTTTTAATATTTAATTTCTCTTAGCTAGATGATTTTTTTGGAAGTTTAACAAAATGAGGTCGAGGGAAGCATTTTGCAATAAAACAAAAAGTACAGGGTTACTGTTTTTTGATTTATTTGACTATTGACAAACTAAGAAATATTGATTCTGCATATTTCACTTAACTTTATAACTATTATGCATCATAAATGTACAAATGGCAAATGCGTGCATTTTAATGCACCCTTGTGTGCAGTGATGTACATTGCAACGTGGCATGGAACACCTGTGGAAAGATTAGAAATAAGCATGAGTATCAGCTTGGCTCAGTTGGTAACCCTCTCACCTTTGAGTCATAGGATTGTAGGTTCAAGTTTCAGTAAAGACTTGTGGGAGTACTGCATTTTTGGAAATGCTTCAAGATGAGCTAAGGTCTGTTCAGGTGAATGTAAAAGGTTCCATAGCACTGAGGAAGAGCAGTCAGTTCTCCTGGTGTCGTCATCAACATCCCTCCCTTAACCACAGCATGAATAACAGATTATCTGGTCATTTATTCATTGGCCCTTGCATAATAACTGCTATTTGTTTCTTTTCATTCTCTATATATATCCTAATCTCCACAATAGTTCAATTGGTGAGAACAGAAAGTACCTGAGTCACTTAAACCATAATAAGGCCCTATATTTCATTATTGGTCTGTGCTGAGTTCGCTGATCTCAGCTGCAGTGGGGCATTGTTACTGTACTTGGCTCCCCTGATCTAGTGAGGTGAAGGTTACTACTACTAATTGCTATCCACTGACGTCCGTAGTAAAGTGTATGTGTGGACAGTGGCTGTAATGCTTTCTTATGGTTAAAAAGGCCATCAACATTTACTCTATGGGTTCACATGTAAAATACAACCACATGATAAAGGAACTGGAGGACATTGGCACAGTTGGGACCGATTCTGCAGTTGTACCATGGGCACAAGGGAGAGCAGAATTGGAAGAGCTGGCTGTGTGCCTTTTTTCTACTGGACTGCAATTCTGCAGTCTGTTGCATTTTGTATACTAGATTGCTACTCTCCATTTCTTGTTTTAGCCTCATGAAGGCTCCTAATTTAATGCAGAAATATTTAGATAAGCACTTCGCACAGTTTTGCAAGACATTTCCTGGGTTAGTTTTTTTTTCCTTGGGCAATCATCAGAATGGGAGCAAAGGAAATACCATAGGCGAAGGAGATTTTACGTGGCAGACTTTCTTTGGGTGTTTTTTTTTGCAATGTATACAGTGCCTTTTAGAACATTATTGTTTTTAATATTAGATATATTTTTAATTGTTCTGAAATTTTTATTAATGCTTTTTGTGAGAAACTTTTGGGTGTTCATTTATTTTTCCCCCTTAAGGTAAGCTTGCTTTTATAGCTCCACCAATGTAATATTTCAAGGTTTCTCCCTAACTCTCCTGATGACTCTGATTTATGCTGGGGCATAGGAGCAATTCTACAGTTCCATCACAATGGCAAGTACAAACAACACTATTGTTATTTAGATTTGTGTTTGTTGATACATTTTTGTGCTTATGTCAAGAATTCGAGAATATTGAGTATCCAGTGTCAGCTTTAAGGAATTTCCAGATCAAGTATAACGTGACCAAGCACAGAGTAAAGCTTCCTCCACCCAGTCTGAAAAATCTGATTCAGCCCCAAACTCAGAAGAGTAACCTTTGAGAGTTTGCTGCCGAATCATGGCAGGTTTAAGGTGGGGACCGATGATTTTTAAGAATTGGACTCAGATTATCCCAATGAATTTTACATAGGACCCTTCTAGCCAGCAGTTTATCTTGGGGCTCAAGAATTAGAGGACAATTGGACATTACAAGGGTAGCCACATTTTTAACCAATGTTCATATAAAGTTTCTGTTAATGTGTTGTCAAACATTGAAATCTTTATTTTCAACACTTTGCATTCTTGGACAGATTTGTATGCACCTTTGGAAGTGCAGTGAATGGTGAGACATAACGTTATCTCCCACAATGATGATGAGTGTGAAAGGAATGGCTTGGGTATTGTAGGGATGCTTTATGGTGTTGCTGTGGTGTGGTGCCAACGTGGCGCATCATGTGGCAGCCAGGGTGTACAGCGTCAGGTGAAGTAAATCTAGCAATGGTGAGGCCATCCTTGGCATCCCAGGCAACAATGTGGCCGGGTGCTGGTGCCTTGTGTCCTGTGCAGCATCAGTTAATTGCGGAGAAGTTTGGTGTTTTTGGTGCTACTGGTGTGCCTGGTGATGCTTGTGTTCGGTTGACTGTGGTGGGATTCTGAGGACCAAAGTGAGGGAGTATAAAGTGCTGATGCAGGTGAAGTAGAGATGACAGAAGCAATCTGTCAATGGTGGCAGAGGTAATGAGGTCAGACTGTATGGAGACTTCTGTAAAGACTTGCTAGTGGCTAAGGGAACATTTTTCAATCACCTGGGAGCTTTTACTTGTCATTTGAAGCAGTCAACTCAGCAGCTGAAACAATGGCCAGTGACTTCGCACCTTCGCTTCACTGATGAGGTCTAGGCACAGTGGGAAACTGGTGGACGACCTATCAAATTCAAAAAGTTGGGGAAAAAAATCATTAAGTGGCTGTAAACAAGCCACTAATTTCTATTGACTCCCGACCCGCTGTCAAAAAAATTACTTGCCCACTTGATCCGCCACCGATCATGCCCGCTGACCCCCTGGAAAATTCTCCCCTTTATTTCTAGGTCTGTACCTGATTTGATTTTAATGGAAATTAATGCAATAGTAAGGAGGGACATTAGCTTGGATGATGTGGAATCGGTACGGGTGGAGCTGCGGAATACCAAAGGGCAGAAAACGTTAGTGGGAGTTGTGTACAGACCACCAAACAGTAGTAGTGAGGTTGAGGACAGCATCAAACAAGAAATTAGGGATGTGTGCAATAAAGGTACAGCAGTTATCATGGGCAACTTTAATCTACATATCGATTGGGCTAACCAAACTGGTAGCAATGCGGTGGAGGAGAATTTCCTGGAGTGTATTAGGGATGGTTTTCTAGACCAATATGTCGAGGAACCAACTAGAGAGCTGGCCATCCTAGATTGGGTGATGTGTAATGAGAAGGTACTAATTAGCAATCTTGTTGTGCGAGGCCCCTTGGGGAAGAGTGACCATAATATGGTAGAATTCTTTATTAAGATGGAGAGTGACACAATTAATTCGGAAACTAGGGTCCTGAACTTAAGGAAAGATAACTTCAACGGTAGGAGGCGTGAATTGGCTAGAATAGACTGGCAAAGGATATTTAAAGGATTGATGGTGGATAAGCAATGGCAAACATTTAAAGATCACATGGATGAAATTCAGCAATTGGACATCCCTGTCTGGAGTAAAAATAAAACTGGGAAGCTGGCTCAACCGTGGCTAACAAGGGAAATTAAGGATAGTGTTAAAACCAAGGAAGAGGCATATAAATTGGCTCGAAAAAGCAACAAACCTGAGGACTGGGAGAAATTTCGAATTCAACAGAGGAGGACTAAGGGTTTAATTAAGAGGGGGAAAATAGAGTATGAGAGGCAGCTTGCAGGGAACATAAAAACTGACTGCAAAAGCTTCTATAAATATGTGAAGAGAAAAAGATGAGTGAAGACAAACATAGGTCCCTGCAGTCGGATTCAGATGAATTTATAATGGGGAACAAAGAAATGACAGACAAATTGAACAAATACTTCGATTCTATCATCATGAGGGAAGACACAAATAACCTTCCGAATGTACTAGCGGACAGTGGGTCTAGTGAGAAGGAGGAACTGAAGGATATCCTTATTAGGCGGGAAATTGTGTTCGAGAAATTGATGGGATTGAAGGCCGATAAATCCCCAGGGCCTGATAGTCTGCATCCCAGAGTACTTAAGGAAGTGGCCCTAGAAATAGTGGATGCATTGGTGATCATTTTCCAACAGTCTATCTACTCTGGATCAGTTCCTATAGACTGGAGGATAGCTAATGTAAGACCACTTTTTAAAAAAGGAGGGAGAGAGAAAATGGGTAATTATAGACCGGTTAGCCTGACATCAGTAGTGGGGAAAATGTGGAAATCAATCATTAAGGGTGAAATAGCAGCGCATTTGGAAAGCAGTGACAGGATTGGTCCAAGTCAGCATGGATTTATGAAAGGGAAATCATGCTTGACGAATCTTCTGGAATTTTTTGAGGATGTAACGAGCAGAGTGGACAAGGGAGAACCAGTGGATATGGTGTATTTGGACTTTCAAAAGGCTTTTGACAAGGTCCCGCACAAGAGATTGGTGTGCAAAATCAAAGCGCATGTTATTGGGGGTAATGTACTGACATGGATAGAGAACTGGTTGGCAGACAGGAACTGAGAGTCGGGATAAACGGGTCCTTTTCAGAATGGCAGACAGTGGCTATTGGAGTGGCGCAGGGCTCAGTGCTGGGACCCCAGCTCTTTACAATATACATTAATGATTTAGATGAAGGAATTGAGTGTAATATCTCCAAGTTTGCAGATGACACTAAACTGGGTGGCGGTGTGAGCTGTGAGGAGAACGCTAAGAGGCTGCAGGGTGATTTGGTGAGTGGGCAATTGCATGGCAGATGCAGTATAATGTGGATAAATCTGAGGTTATCCATTTTGGGGGCAAAAACACGAAGGCAGAATATTATCCGAATGGCGGCAGATTAGGAAAAGGGGAGGTGCAACGAGACCTGGGTGTCATGGTACATCAGTCATTGAAAGTTAGCATGCAGGTACAGCAGGCGGTAAAGAAGGCAAATAGTATGTTGGTCTACATAGCTAGGGGATTTGAGTATAGGAGCAGGGAGGTCTTACTGCAGTTGTACAGGGCCTTAGTGAGGCCTCACCTGGAATATTGTGTTAAGTTTTGGTCTCCTAATCTGAGGAAGGACGTTCTTGATATTGAGGGAGTGCAGCGAAGGTTCACCAGACTGATTCCATGGATGGCTGGACTGTCATATGAGGAGAGACTGGGCCTTTATTCACTGGAGTTTAGAAGGATGAGAGGGGTTCTCATAGAAACATACAAGATTCTGATGGGACGGGACAGGTTAGATGCGGGAAGAATGTTCCCGAAGTTGGGGAAGTCCAGAACCAGGGGACATAGTCTTAGGATAAGGGTTAGGCCATTTAGGACTGAGATGAGGAGAAACTTCTTCACTCCGAGAGTTGTTAACCTGTGGAATTCCCTGCCGCAGAGAGTTGTTGATGCCAGTTCATTGGCTATATTCAAGAGGGAGTTAGATATGACCCTTACAGCTAAAGGGATCAAGGAGTATGGAGAGAAAACAGGAAAGGGGTACTGAGGAAGTGATCAGCCATGATCTTTTTGAATGGTGACGCAAGCTCGAAGTGCCGAATGGCCTACTCCTCCACCTATTTTCTATGTTTCTATGATTCTAATTCACCCAATCTGATTCACCCTTTGTATCTGCCGTTCCTCTGTTTTACTCTCATTCCTTAAATCTCATTGGTTAAGGAGATATACTGCTGGTCCCATTATTCACCAAAGTCCTAGATGCCCCGTTAAACTCACCACATCATTATCAGCTCACACTTCCAGCAAGTTACGGTGCAAATTATATTCAAGCTTGAAAAGTAAAGGAAAAGAATCTAACTAACACCACACGTTCTGTACGGTTGTGGCCTAAATGCCAGATTGGTGAAGATGGATGCCAATGGCACATTAATTATGGAAATACCCCAACCCCAGAAAGCGGTTTTCGACAGGCAGGATGAGGCAAGATTGCCGGGATTACTGCCTGTGGATTTTTGGTCCTCAATCAGCTAATTATATTCAACTGCAGCATCTGCCTTTCCCATTAAGTTTGCACTGAACTATTTCCCAGATTTTAGAATCCAAGGGACTTAAATTTGCAACTGGAACAAATGCTCCTTGGTTGTTTTTTTTTTGGTCTTGGCTTGGAATTGTAATGCAACCATCCCTGAAACAGTGATCAATATTTCTAGACTAGGGAATAGACCATCAATAAAAGATTTAAAAGAAAATTAAACCCAGCCTTCCAGCTGCAAATTTCCAGGCATAAAGCATTTTCTGGAAGATGGAAATATGACGAAAGGAGGGGAAAAAGAGGGCAAAATATTTCTGGAAACAGCAAAGAATAAAGACCAAGCTCTGATTTTAAGAATCCTTGGTCTCCCCTGCCCCAGGCTTTCCCTGATCACACCGGACACCCGCTCCCCCTCACCTGCCTTGCCGTTGACTCTTCCCGCAGGTCCCCAGTTGTGGCCTCCTCCTGTCTCGTACCACCCAACTTCCACCTGCCGGCAAGATGTCACTTATGCTAGATTCATTCGGGAGTTGAGACTGGTCTATTTAAATGAGGCTTGGGCCTCACATCAGCGATGCTCACCCTACTGGCCCCATGCTTGTCCCTGCACCCAAGTTACAATCATGACTTAAATTTTGTGCTTTGCTAAAATTAACTCTATTCCCAGATTCCCTGCATACTCAAAACTTCACGGGCACTAAATTCATCGACATACCACCTGCGTACCACCCACGTACTGCCCAAAAATTTGATTTTGGTAAAAAGACACCTACATACCTCCGACATACCGCTTGGCGGAATATTCATCAATGACATACCGCCAAGCGGTATGCACACCATCCGCAATGCAGGACCGCCCGCATACCGCCCAAAAAGTCCAATTTTCATTGCATACCGCCGACATACCACCGGAGCTGCTTACCGTCCTGGGATAGGTGGTTTACGCAATGTTAAATGGGCGGTAGTGCTCGGAGCCACTATTTTGCCATTCAGGAACAGCGAAAGCAGCACCTCTGTATTTCTGAGGTGAACAGTGACTTTACAATGCGATTTAGAGTGCAAAAAGTATTTTTATTGGTACTGAGTAACTTATTAAGCTAGAAGGTATTTTAGTTATATTTTTTTCATTGAAAAATATTGTGGAGATTTAAAAAGAATGGGGCCCGTACTATCTCAGCCTGTATTGCTGACTACCTGTCTAAATGGAGGAACCAGATGTGAGAAGGATTACAAATGAATACTTTGCTTGAATGTGGAGAGCTGCATTTTGGGACCCTGATGACTGTTACCCCAAAAGTTTAACACTGTACAAGGGTGCTTAAATTCATTTCAAGTGTTTATGTAAAAATGTCAAAAATATACAACAATTTTAAAATTTTGTAAAACATAACTATAAAACAACTAACAACTTTAACAAATTTAATAAACTTTTACAAATCAAACTTCAATTATTCAATGAACAAGTACAACAAAAGACCCTTTACTGTCCTCAACCACGACCTCGACCGTGTGCTACACCACCCTTGGGACTATTTCCTCCTTATTCCCACCCTTCCCTTTCCCATGACCCATTAGCCTGGACCTCCCCGTGGTGGTCCCAAGTTGGCACCCCGAGTGCTGTTGCTGTCATTGGGGTTCAGACATTGCAGTTGCAATAAATGGGGCCTCAGGAGAAGCTCGTGATGTGGATGGCACGGCTTCAGAGCTGGAAGATGTTGCCAGCTCCATACCCTCAAGTGCTGTCGACCTGATTACTGTGGGGAAATTCCACGCCATGTCCCGATCCCATCGATTGCTGCATGGCTTCGACGGCGTTGGCGGTTCGCTCCATCGCGGTGATCATACGCGGCATATCCTCCGACTGCCGCTCTGATAGAGCTGTGATGTTTGCGGCTATCGTAGCCTTGGCCTTGAGCAGCTTTCAACCTATGTCGACGCTGGCCTGTGACAGACGCACCATATCCTGGTACACACATATCTGTCATGCAGCAACAGACCTTTTCTGCACCAACCTCCGTCACTGCGGCAAAGGTGGAACTTCACGGTGGGACGGTGGGGCGGGCAATAATCAAGGGAATAATGGAGGCATGTGAAAGGGGGATTTTAACCTACATATCGATTGGTCAACTCAAATTGCACAGGGTAGCCTGGAGGAGGAATTCATAGAATGCATACGGGATTGTTTCTTAGAACAGTATGTAACACAACCTACAAGGGAGCAAGCTATCTTAGATCTGGTCCTGTGTAATGAGACAGGAAAAATAAACGATCTCCTAATAAAAGATCCTCTCGGAATGAGTGATCACAGTATGGTTGAATTTGTAATACAGATTGAGGGTGAGGAAGTTGTGTCAGAAACTAGCGTACTATACTTAAACAAAGGGGACTACAGTGGGATGAGGGCAGAGTTGGCTAAAGTAGACTGGAAACACAGACTAAACGGTGGCACAATTGAGGAACAGTGGAGGACTTTTAAGGAGCTCTTTCATAGTGCGCAACAAAAATATATTCCAGTGAAAAAGAAGGGCAGTAAGAGAAGGGATAAGCAGCCGTGGATAACCAAGGAAATAAAGGAGAGTATCAAATCAAAGACCAATGCGTATAAGGTGGCTAAGGTTAGTGGGAAACTAGAGGATTGGGAAAATTTTAAACGACAGCAAAGAATGACTAAGAAAGCAATAAAGAAAGGAAAGATAGATTACGAAGGTAAACTTGCGCAAAACATAAAAACAGATAGTAAAAGCTTTTACAGCTATATAAAACGGAAAAGAGTGACTAAAGTAAATGTTGGTCCCTTAGAAGATGAGCAGGGGGATTTAATAATGGGAAATGTGGAAATGGCTGAGACCTGAAACAATTATTTTGCTTCGGTCTTCACAGTGGAAGACACAAAAACCAAGCCAGAAATTGCTGGTCACAGGAATGTGAGAAGGGAGGACCTTGAGAAAATCACTATCACTAGGAGGGTAGTGCTGGACAGGCTAATGGGACTCAAGGTAGACAAGTCCCCTGGTCCTGATGAAATGCATCCCAGGGTATTAAAAGAGATGGCGGAAGTTATAGCAGATGCATTTGTTATAATCTACCAAAATTCTCTGGACTCTGGGGAGGTACCAGCGGATTGGAAAGCAGCTAATGTAACGCCTCTGTTTAAAAAAGGGGGCAGACAAAAGGCAGGTAACTATAGGCCGGTTAGTTTAACATGTGTAGTGGGGAAAATGCTTGAAACTATCATTAAGGAAGAAATAGCGGGACACCTAGATAGGAATAGTGCAATCAAGCAGACGCAGCATGGACTCATGAAGGGGGAATCATGTTTAACTAATTTACTGGAATTCTTTGAGGATATAACGAGCATAGTGGATAGAGGTGTACCGATGGATGTGGTGTATTTAGATTTCCAAAAGGTATTCGATAAGGTGCCACACAAAAGGTTACTGCAGAAGATAGAGGTACGCGGAGTCAGAGGAAATGTATTCACATGGATAGAGAATTGGCTGGCGAACAGAAGGCAGAGAGTCAGGATAAATGGGTCCTTTTAAATCGGTGGTTAGTGGTGTGCCACAGGGATCGGAGCTGAGACCACAACTGTTTACAATATACATAGATGACCTGGAAGAGGGGACAGAGTGTAGTGTAACAAAATTTGCAGATGACACAAAGATTAGTGGGAAAGCGGGTTGTGTAGAGGACACAGAGAGGCTGCAAAGAGATTTGGATAGGTTAAGCGAATGGGCTAAGGTTTGGCAGATGGAATACAATGTCAGAAAGTGTGAGGTCATCCACATTGGGGAAAAAAAACAGTAAAAGGGAATATTATTTGAATGTGGAGAAATTACAACATGCTGAGGTGCAGAGGGACCTGGGGGTCCTTGTGCATGAATCCCAAAAAGTTAGTTTGCAGGTGCAGCAGGTAATCAGGAAGGCGAATGGAATGTGGGCCTTCATTGCGAGAGGGATGGAGTACAAAAGCAGGGAGGTCCTGCTGCAACTGTATAGGGTATTGGTCAGGCCACACCTGGAGTACTGCATGCAGTTTTGGTCACCTTACTTAAGGAAGGATATACTGGCTTTGGAGGGGGTACAGAGACGATTCACTAGGCTGATTCCGGAGATGAGGGGGTTACCTTATGATGATAGATTGAGTAGACTGGGTCTTTACTCGTTGGAGTTCAGAAGGATGAGGGGTGATCTTATAGAAACATTTAAAATAATGAAAGGGATAGACAAGATAGAGGCAGAGAGGTTGTTTCCACTGGTCAGGGAGACTAGAACTAGGGGGCACAGCCTCAAAATACGGGGGAGCCAATTTAAAACCGAGTTGAGAAGGAATTTCTTCTCCCAGAGGGTTGTGAATCTGTGGAATTCTCTGCCCAAGGAAGCAGTTGAGGCTAGCTCATTGAATGTATTCAAGTCACAGATAGATAGATTTTTAACCAATAAGGGAATCAAGGGTTACAGGGAGCGGGCGGGTAAGTGGAGCTGAGTCCCCGGCCAGATCAGCTATGATCTTATTGAATGGCGGAGCAGGCTCGAGGGGCTAGATGGCCTACTCCTGTTCCTAATTCTTATGTTCTTATGTTCTTATGTTGCAACACTGGGGGTGCCTTGCTGCGCACCGCTTGGTCCCGCAGAATCAGAGGAGCCATGGGGGAATCCCTTGCATATAGTTCTACTCCTTTGGGAGGGAGGCTTTCCACAACCACCCTTCGTTATCTCGGAGTATCTCTCTGTAATATTCTCGAAGGGCATGTAATTCCGTCTCGTCGAAGGTGGGCGCCCTCAACTTCTCATCCTTTTCGATGTTCCTGCACTTTGATTTTTTTTTAACATTTCTATAATATTTATGTTATGATTTTTGCTTTGTAAAATATGTCGTTTTTTTCTTGAAACTGTAGAATTATTAGTTGTTATGAATATTTTTTAACTCTGCAATGTGTTTTTAAAGTAACTGCCCGTTAACTAGCGTGCTGCTCCTTCTCACTCACTGCGCATGCGCGGGGGACCCCTGATTCCCGAAATCGCGGGTAAAACACCTCTGTGAAAAAAAACGAGAAAGAAAAATCACGCATGCACGGTTCAGTGCCGCATTGTCCATCGAAGAGAAAGTCAATCTGGATCAACGACTAAGTAACATACCGCTCTCTGCAGACCGCTGGCATACCACCGACATAACACCAAAAAAAACCCGACCAGTTTTGTCCTCTTCGGTCGCGACGATATGCCGATGGTTTGAAACAATGCACCGCCCACCATATCGAAAAATGGGCGGACCTTATGCATTGACCAATTTCGGGCCCGATCTTTATCATTGGAAGTTTGTTGCCTGGATCAGTCCATAGAAACATAGAACATAGAAACATAGAAAATAGGTGCAGGAGTAGGCCATTCGGCCCTTCTAGCCTGCACCGCCATTCAATGAGTTCATGGCTGAACATTCAACTTCAGTACCCCATTCCTGCTTTCTCGCCATACCCCTTGATCCCCCTAGCAGTAAGGACCTCATCTAACTCCTTTTTGAATATATTTAGTGAATTGGCCTCAACAACTTTCTGTGGTAGAGAATTCCACAGGTTCACCACTCTCTGGGTGAAGAAGTTCCTCCGCATCTCGGTCCTAAATGGCTTACCCCTTATCCTTAGACTGTGACCCCTGGTTCTGGACTTCCCCAACATTGGGAACATTCTTCCTGCATCTAACCTGTCTAACCCTGTCAGAATTTTATATGTTTCTATGAGGTCCCCTCTCATTCTTCTGAACTCCAGTGAATACAAGCCCAGTTGATCCAGTCTTTCTTGATAGGTCAGTCCCGCCATCCCGGGAATCAGTCTGGTGAACCTTCGCTGCACTCCCTCAATAGCAAGAATGTCCTTCCTCAGGTTAGGAGACCAAAACTGTACACAATACTCCAGGTGTGGCCTCACCAATGCCCTGTACAACTGTAGCAACACCTCCCTGCCCCTGTACTCAAATCCCCTTGCTATGAAGGCCAACATGCCATTTGCTTTCTTAACCGCCTGCTGCACCTGCATGCCAACCTTCAATGACTGATGTACCATGACACCCAGGTCTCTTTGCACCTCCCCTTTTCCTAATCTGTCACCATTCAGATAATAGTCTGTCTCTCTGTTTTTACCACCAAAGTGGATAACCTCACATTTATCCACATTATACTTCATCTGCCATGCATTTGCCCACTCACCCAACCTATCCAAGTCGCTCTGCAGCCTCACAGCATCCTCCTCGCAGCTCACACTGCCACCCAACTTAGTGTCATCCGCAAATTTGGAGATACTACATTTAATCCCCTCATCTAAATCATTAATGTACAGTGTAAACAGCTGGGGCCCCAGCACAGAACCTTGCGGTACCCCACTAGTCACTGCCTGCCATTCTGAAAAGTACCCATTTACTCCTACTCTTTGCTTCCTGTCTGACAACCAGTTCTCAATCCATGTCAGTACACTACCCCCAATCCCATGTGCTCTAACTTTGCACATCAATCTCTTGTGTGGGACCTTGTCGAACGCCTTCTGAAAGTCCAAATATACCACATCAACTGGTTCTCCCTTATCCACTCTACTGGAAACATCCTCAAAAAATTCCAGAAGATTTGTCAAGCATGATTTCCCTTTCACAAATCCATGCTGACTTGGACCTATCATGTCACCTCTTTCCAAATGCACTGCTATGACATCCTTAATAATTGATTCCATCATTTTACCCACTACCGATGTCAGGCTGACCGGTCTATAATTCCCTGTTTTCTCTCTCCCTCCTTTTTTAAAAAGTGGGGTTACATTGGCTGCCCTCCACTCCATAGGAACTGATCCAGAGTCAATGGAATGTTGGAAAATGACTGTCAACGCATCCACTATTTCCAAGGCCACCTCCTTAAGTACTCTGGGATGCAGTCCATTAGGCCCTGGGGATTTATCGGCCTTCAATCCCATCAATTTCCCCAACACAATTTCCCGGCTAATAAGGATTTCCCTCAGTTCCTCCTCCTTACTAGACCCCCCGACCCCTTTTATAACCGGAAGGTTGTTCGTGTCCTCCTTCGTGAATACCGAACCAAAGTACTTGTTCAATTGGTCCGCCATTTCTTTGTTCCCCGTTATGACTTCCCCTGATTCTGACTGCAGGGGACCTACATTTGTCTTTACTAACCTTTTTCTCTTTACATATCTATAGAAACTTTTGCAATCCGTCTTAATGTTCCCTGCAAGCTTCTTCTCATACTCCATTTTCCCTGCCCTAATCAAACCCTTTGTCCTCCTCTGCTGAGTTCTAAATTTCTCTATGGTTTCTACATCACTATCCCCAGGTTATGATAATTTTAATATATTGCAGTAAACTTTGACAACCTGTGATTCAAGAGTTTGGAGTCAGATCAGTTCTGGGTTCAAATACAGCTGATTTAAATGCCCCAAAGCTTCCTTTGTATTTGTGATTCAAAATGTATGACACAAAGATTGATATTTATTGCCTGACATTTATATCAAGCTCAAAGGGGACTTTTTCAATTCCATCTCAGAAGACGTAACTGCAAGATGTGACCTTTTCTCCTTGTGGTTGTAGTGAACAGTCTTACTCAGGAGTGTATTAAATCAGTGAGAACACTCAGTCAATTAGTGACACAATGCCATCATTAAATATCCAAGTATTTGGATTTCCAAAAGGCATTCAATAAGATGCCACTTCAAAGGTTGTTACGCAACATAAGGGCTCAAGGGGTTGGGGGTAATATATTAGCATGGATAGAGGATTGGTTACCAGACTGAAAACAGAGAGTAGGGATAAACGGGTCATTTTCAGGTTGCCAGACTGGAACTAGTGGAGTGCTGCAAGGATCAGTGCTGGGGCCTCAGCTATTTACAATCTCTATTATGACTTCGATGAAGGGACCAAGTGTAATGTATCCAAGTTTACTGACAGTACAAAGCTGGGTGGGAAAGTAAGCAATGAGGACACAAAGACCTGGAAATTCGGGGGTTTAACGCCAGCCGTTTTGAATAAAAATTGGCAGCTGACTCGCATCCGGCAGGTCTCGCAGCAGCCGCCATTTTGGGGAGGTTGGTAGCACTGCCATTGCCAGTGCTCACTCCAGATATTTAAGTTAGGCAGAGTGTGTTCAGCAGCAGGAAGGAGTCCCCAGCAACACTATTTAAAGGGATCATCAACAACTTGCAGCTGACGTACTTTTTCAGTTCTGCTGGCTCTGTCTATGTTTCTGCAACTGTTTGGAGCTTTCTAAACCTGATTATAAAGTTGCTGAGGTCACAGGTAATGTTGCTGCATATGGAGAACGCCTTCACTTTTATTTATAGGCTTCTGCTCACACCGCTTGCTCACAGTCATAGGGGAGGAGAAGGAAGGGAGGAGGCAGGCAGTAAATCCCTTTTCCGGACGGGCTATCCGTGAGTGCCTCATCAGTCTCCGATTCGAGTGAATGAAACCCCAGAGCCCCATTGCTCACCACTTCCCCATCGTACCTTTCCTCTGTCACGGAACATCACAGCGTCCTCCTGGGCACAAAGCTGAAAAAAGAGCCACCATAAAACACACATTCCAAACAAAATTAATAAATTCATCAAATTCAAATCAAAATGGCCATCAACTATTTTCCCTTGTGCATTACCTTACCGCCTGTATTTCGTGTTCCTTTTACGAGTCTAGTGCTCATACAAAGTGCTCCCCAATGGCTGCAGCATGGCTAGTGGAAGGCTGGTGACCTTCAGTGTTGGGAGACTGCAGATGGCCTTGACCAGCTGTGGACCTAGAAGGCCCGGCTGTCGACTGCACCAGCTCTGGATGGGCAGCAGCAGTCTAGACTGGCTGGCTGATGGGCAGCAGCGAACATAAAAACTGACTACAAAAGCTTCTATAGATATGTGAAGAGAAAAAGATTAGTGAAGACTAATATAGGTCCCTTGCAGTCAGAATCAGGGGAATTCATAATGGGGAACAAGGAAATGGCAGACCAATTAAACAAATACTTTGGTTCTGTCTTCACTAAGGAAGACTCAAATAACCTCCCGAAAATACTAGGGATCCGAGGGTCTAGCGAGAAGGGGGAACTGAGGGAAATCCTTATTAGTCAGGAAATGGTGTTAGGGAAATTGAAGGGACTGAAGGCCGATAAATCCTCAGGGCCTGATGGTCTGCATCCCAGAGTACTTAAGGAAGTGGCCCTAGAAATAATAGATGCATTGGTGATCATTTCCCAACATTCCATGGACTCTGGATCAGTTCCTATTGATTGAACGGTCGCTAATGTAACCCCACTTTTTAAAAAAGGAGGGAGAGAGAAAACAGGGAATTATAGACTGGTTAGCCTGACATCGGTGGTGGGGAAAGTGCTGGAATCAATTATTAAAGATGTAGTAGCAGTGCATTTGGAACGCAGTGACAGGATCGGTCCAAGTCAGCATGGATTTATGAAAGGGAAATCATGCTTGACAAATCTTCTAGAGTTTTTTGAGGATGTGACTTGGAGAGTGGATAAGGGAGAACCAGTGGATATGGTGTATTTGGACTTTCAAAAGGCTTTTGACAAGGTTCCACACAAGCGATTAGTATGCAAAATTAAGGCACATGGTATTGGGGGTAATGTATTGATGTGGTGAGAGAACTCATTGGCAGACAGGAAGCAAAGAGTGGGAATAAACGGGTCCTTTTCAGAATGGCAGGCAGTGACTAATGGGATGCCGCAGGGTTCAGTGCTGGGACCCCAGCTTTTTACAATATACATTAATGATTTAGACAAAGGAATTGAATGTAATATCCCCAAGTTTGGAGATGACACTAAGCTGGGTGGCAGTGTGAGCTGCGAGGAGGATGCTAGGAGGCTGCAGGTGGACTTGGACAGGTTAGGTGAATGGGCAAATGCATGGCAGATGCAGTTTAATGTGGATAAGTGTGAGGTTATCTATTTTGGTGGCAAAAACAGGAAAGCAGATTATTATCTGAATGGTGACAGATTAGTAAAAGGGGAGGTGCAACGAGACCTGGGTGTCATGGTACATCAGTCATTGAAGGTAGGCATGCAGGTACAGCAGGCAGTAAAGAAAACAAATGGCATGCTGGCCTTCATAGCGAGGGGATTTGAGTATAGGAGCAGGGAGGTCTTACTGCAGTTGTACAGGGCTTTGGTGAGACCACACCGAGAGCATTGTGTGCAGTTTTGGTCTCCTAATCTGAGGATGGACATTCTTGCTATTAAGGGAGTGCAGTGAAGGTTCACCAGACTGATTCCCAGGATGGCAGGACTGACATATGAAGAAAGACTGGATCGACTCGGCTTATATTCACTGGAATTTAGAAGAATGAGAGGGGATCTCATAGAAACATATAAAATTCTGATGGGATTGGACAGGTTAGATGCAGGAAGAATGTTCCTGATGTTGGGGAAGTCCAGAACCAGGGGTCACAGTCTAAGGATAAGGGATAAGCCATTTAGGACCGAGATGAGGAGAAACTTCTTCATTCAGAGAATTGTGAACCTGTGGAATTCTCTACCATAGAAAGTTGTTAAGGCCAGTTCATTCGATATATTCAAAAGGGAGTTAGATGTGGCCCTTACGGCTAAAGGAATCAAGGTGTATGGAGAGAAAGCAGGAATAGAATATTAAAGTTGCATGATCAACCATGATCATATTGAATGGTGGTTCAGGCTCGAAGGGCCGAATGGGCTACTCCTGCACCTACTTTCTATGTTTCTATCAAGGGCAATGGCGGAGTGACAGTGTTGAGAGAAGACAGCGGCTTCTTGCTCCATAGACCTACCGCCACTCACCCGGGGCGCCGTTTCAGTATTCTTTGCAATCTGTTAGAGACCACACTCTTTGTCATGACAATTGGGTGATATGCTCTCAAATCCTTCTGCTGATGTCCTTTGGCCTCTTGCCCCCCTGTGGGTTAAGGACAGCCCATCATCATTACCCAAGGTCTCCAGTGCAGCATCCGAGAACTGTCTTGCTCTCTCTCTTCCCTGTTGCACCATTCTTCTTCTCATCTGACAATAAGGGACTTCTGCAACAAAGCGACTCCCCTTTAAGTAGTGGAGAAAGCCGAGGCCAAACTTTATTGGCATTAGACTGCACCAATCAGCAGTGTGTTTGCTGCTGAGATTCGCGCTCCAATCATGTTAATGAGCAGGCAGCACAAATTTTGTGTGCTGCCTGCACCACGTAGAAGAAGCGTTGGCCGGTGCCCACCACCTGTTTTCAGGCCTTTTCAAATTTCTAGGCCAAAGAGTCTGCAAAAGGATATAGACAGGTTAAGTGTGTGGCCAATAAGGTGGCGGATGGAGATTAATGTGGCGAAATGTGAGCTTATTCACTTCGGTCAGAAGAATAGAAAAACAGAATATTTTTAAATGTTGAGAAACTTTTAATGTTGGTGTTCAGAGAGATTTAGGTGTCCTTATACAGGAAACATAGAAAGTTAACATGCAGGTACAGCTAGCAATTAGGAAGGCAAATGGCATGTTGGCCTTTATTGTTAACGGGTTGGAATACAACAGTAAGAAATTCTTGTTACAATTGTACAGGGCTTTGGTGAAGTCACAACTGAAGTACTGTGCATAGTTTTAGCCTCCTTATCTAAGGAAGGATATGTTTGCTTTGGAGATGTAAGAACATAAGAACATAAGAATTAGGAGCTAGAATAGGCCATTCGGCCCCTCGAGCCTGCTTCACCATTCAGTGAGATCATGGTTTATCTTCTACCTCAACTCCACTTTTCTGCAATATCCCCACATCCCTTGATTCCCTTAATATCCAAAACTCTATTGATCTCAGTCTTGAATATATGCAAAGACTGAGCCTTCACAGCCCTCTGGGGTAGAGAATTCCACCCTCTGAGTGAAGAAATTTCTCCTCATCTCAGTCCTAAATGGCCGATCCCTTATTCTGAGACTGTGACCCCTTGTTCTAGACTTCCCAGCCAGAGGAAACATCCTCCCTGCATCTACGCTGTCAAGCCCTGTAATAATTTTCTATGTTTCAATGACATCACCTCTCATTCTTCTAAATTCTAGAGAATATAGGCCTAAGAAGTATCAAGGCCTACTCTGCTCAATCTCTTCTCATAGGACAATCCTCCCATCCCAGGAATCAGTCTGGTGAACCTGGTGAACAGTTTAGGTCTCCTTACCTAAGGAAGGATATACTTGCATTCCCTCTATGGCAAGTATATCCTTCCTTAGGTAAGGAGACCTAAACTGTACACAAAAACATGTTGGGAGTGATTTTATTCCTACTTGCCCAATGGAAATCAATCAGGTCAGCAATTAATATCATCCAGGTGACTAACCTGCCGGTAATCTGCCAGCAGCTCACTGTTCCGAATTTTAACCTGCTCCGTTGAGCAGCTGGCAAGGATTCCCGCCCCAGGCAACAAGGTCCTTCTTTACATAAGCATGTCGGCTCCCGATTACATCATCGGCACCTTAACTGGTGGCCTGAGCAGGGAAGTCAATCTCACAAGTCCAAACATATACTTTTGTTTCACTTCCCCTTGGGTCCCAGGAGGAAAGCTTAGGACTCCCATGCTGCAGATGGCCCACAAAACCAATCTCATCATTTACTTCGTGTCAATGCACAGCCTCTGTTCGGCTCAATTTTCTGCTGCTTCCCAATGACTTTCCACCTGAGGTCGGTCAGTGGAATTTAAATGAGGTCAACGGTTAAAATTGATTGTGTTTCATTTTGCCAAGGCAGGACGAGAAACAGAAACATAGAAATATAGAAACATAGAAAATAGGTGCAGGAGTAGGCCATTCGGTCCTTCGATAAGATCATGGCTGATCATTCCCTCAGTACCCCTTTCCTGCTTTCTCTCCATACCCCTTGATCCCTTTAGCCGTAAGAGCCATATCTTACTCCCTCTTGAATATATCCAATGAACTGGCATGAAAAACTCTCTGCGGTAGGGAATTCCACAGGTTAACAACTCTCTGAATGAAGAAGTTTCTCCTCATCTCAGTCCAAAATGGCCTACCCCTTATCCTAAGACTGTGTCACCTGGTTCTGGACTTCCCCAACATCGGAAACAATCTACCCGCATCTAACCTGTCCCATCCTGTCAGAATCTTGTACGTTTCTATGAGATCCCCTCTCATCTTTCTAAACTCCAATGTATAAAGGCCCAGTTGATCCCAGTCTCTCCTCGTATGTCAGTCCAGCCATCTCGGGAATCAGTTGGGTAAACCTTCGCTGCACTCCCTCAATAGCAATAATGTCCTTCCTCAGATTCGGAGACCAAAACTGAACACAATATTCCAGGTGAGGTCTCACCAAGGCCCTGTGCAACTGCAGTAAGACCTCCCTGCTCCTACAATCAAATCCCCTTGCTATAAATGCCAACATATCATTTGCCTTCTTTACCGCCTGCTGTACCTAAATGCCAACTTTCAATGACTGATGAACCATGACAGCCAGTTCTCGTTGCACCTCCCCTTTTCCTAATTTGCTACCATTCAGAAAATATTCTGTCTTCGCGTTTTTGCCCCCAAAGTGGATAACCTCACATTTATCCACATTATACTGCATCTGCCATGCATTTGCCCACTCACCTAACCCTGCAGCCTCTTAGCGTACCCCTCACAGCTCACACCGCCACCCAGTTTAGTATCATCTGCAAACTTGGAGATATTACACTCAATTCCTTCATCCAAATCATTGATGGATATTGTAAAGAGCTGGGGTCCCAGCACTGAGCCCTTTGGAACTCCACCAATCACTGCCTGCCATGCTGATAAGGACCGATTTATCCTGACTCTCTGCTTCCTGTCTGCCAACCAGTTCTCTATCCACGTCAGTATATTACCCCCAATACCATGTGCTTTGATTTTGCACACCAATCTCTTGTGTGGGACCTTGTCAAAAGCCTTTTGAAAGTCCAAATACACCACTTCCACTGGTTCTCCTTTATCCACTCTACTAGTTACATCCTCAAAAAATTGCAGAAGATTTGTCAAGCATGATTTCCCCTGCATAAATCCATGCCTACTTGGACCGATCCTGTCACTGCTTTCCAAATGCGCTGCTATTTCATCCATATTAATTGATTCCAACATTTTCCCCACCACTGATGTCAGGCTAACCGGTGTATAATTACCCACTTTCTCGCCCTCCCGTTTTAAAAAGTGGTGTTACATTAGCTACCCTCCAGTCCATAGGAACTGATCCCGAGTCGATAGATTGTTGAAAAATGATCACTGATGCATCCACTATTTCTGGGGCCACTTCTTTAAGTACGCTGGGATGCAGACTATCAGGCCTCGGGGATTTATCGGCCTTCAATCCCATCAATTTCCATAACACAATTTCCCGCCTAATAAGGATATCCTTCAGTTCTTCCTTCTCACTAGACCCTCGGTCCCCTTGTACATCCGGAAGGTTATTTGTGTCTTCCTTCATGAAGACAAAATCAAAGTATTTGTTCAATTGGTCTGCCATTTCTTTGTTCCCCATTATAAATTCACATGAATCTGACTGCAAGGGACCTATGTTTGTCTTCACTAATCTTTTTCTCTTCACATATCTATAGAAGCTTTTGCAGTCAGTTTTTATGTCCCCGGCAAGCTTCTTCTCATGCTCTTATTTTCCCCCTCTTAATTAAACCCTTTGTCCTCCTCTGCTGAATTCTAAATTTCTCCCAGTCCTCATATTTGCTGCTTTTTCTGGCCAATTTATATGCCTCTTCCTTAGATTTAACACTATCCATAATTTCCCTTGTTAGCCACGGTTGAGCCACCTTCCCTGTTTTATTTTTACTCCAGACAGGGATGTACAATTGCTGAAGTTCATTCATGTGATCTTTAAATGTTTGCCATTGCCTATCCACCGTCAACCCTTTAAGTATCATTTGCCAGTCTATTCTAGCCAATTCACGCCTCAAACCATCGAAGTTACCTTTCCTTAAGTTCAGGACCCGAGTTTCTGAATTAACTGTGTCACTCTCCATCCTAAAAGAATTCTTCCATGTTATGGTCACTCTTCCCCAAGGGGTCTCGCACAACAAGATTGCTAATTAGTCCTTTCTCATTACACATCACCCAGTCTAGCATGGCCAGCCCCCTGATTGGTTCTTCGACATATTGGTCTAGAAAACCATCCCTAATACACTCCAAGAAATCCTCCTCCACCGCATTGCTACCAGTTTGGTTAGCCCAATCAATACGTAGATTAAAGTCACCCATGATAACTGCTGTACCTTTATTGAATGTGTCATGTATTCAACTATCATTGTAACCCATGAATAAGCTGTACACCTTGAGAACATTGACCACAAGGGGATGAACTTGTGGGAGACACTCCTAACCTGGACTTTCTGGTATAAAAGGGGAAGCTCCACTCACCTTCATCACTTGAGGTCTTGGTAATAAAGAAAACTGGTCACAGAGTGACCTTCTCTCAAGTATGGGCCTCGTGCATTTATACTGTATAGTAAGGACATATCATTGGCGACGAGAAACTGGGATTTCAACCCCGTGAGCATGGCCACTAGCAGCACAAAAGAGAGGTACTGTGTTGGTGATGATTGGGACGACTTTATTGAGAGACTACAACAAAGTTTTGTCACTAAGGAATGGTTAGGACAGGATTCGGCCGGCAAACGCAGGGCTCATCTCCTGACGGTTTGTGGATCCAGAACCTACTCCCTGATGAAGGATCTTCGAGCGCCAGAGAAGCTGACGGACAAGACATTCGAAGAGCTCAGTATGTTGATTGGGGAACACCTTAAACCGGTGAGCAGCATGCACATGGCGAGACACCGGTTTTACATGCACCGGCAGCGAGAAGGCCAAAGCATTCCTGACTTCATGGCAAATCTCCGGCGACTGGCGAGCCTATGTAAGTTCCCAGATGCATGCAGAGCGGAGATGCTGCGAGACATTTTTATTGAGGGCATCGGGCATGCTGGGGTTTTCAGGAAACTGATTGAGACCAAAGACTTGACCTTGAAGCGGCGGCTCTGATAGCCCAGATATTTATCTCAGGGGAGGAAGAGACCAGAATGATGTATGACAAAAAGCTTGGCTCAAATACGGCAAACGACGAGGGAGTCAACATTGTTAACGCAGCACATAGTTCTCTAAGCAGACAAGGGCAATCGGACATGCCCCAGCATGTAGTCGAACTCAAAGGGGGAATTCAACAGAGACAATGGCTAGCTGAATGGCGATTCATGCCATCGCAACGGACAATGCGGCCAGTAATGGGGCACAAAACACCTGTTAATGATGCGCTTAAGGACAGTTACAGAGACAGTCAGAGACGATCGACTGGTAATGGACCTTTTGTTTCCAACAACGGGGCCTCCAGCTCATGCTGGAGGTGTGGAGGCAAACACCCAGCCAGAGCTTGCAGGTATCAGCAATATACCTGCAGAAACTGCAACGTCAGCGGTCACTTGGCATGTATGTGCAGGAAGCCTGCAGCCAGATTGATGTACGAGGAGGACGGGCCCAATGTAAGCCCTACGAGGCCAAATGAATACTGGGGGAAATTGCTGGAAGCTGAAGTTCAGTGAGTTCATGTGGAGCATATATACAGTTTATATACCAGGACGCCACCGATAATGATGAAAGTGCTCCTCAGTGGCATCCCAGTATTAATGGAGCTAGACACAGGGGCCAGCCAGTCACTGATGAGTATCAAACAGTTCGAAAGGTTGTGGGTGTCCAAGGCCAGGAGGCCAAAATTATTGCCGATTGATGCACAGCTACGGACATATACAAAGAAGACCATTTGCTAGGCAGCGCCACGGTAGTCGTGACCCACAAAGATTTGGAGAACAGGTTGCCACTCTGGATTGTCCCGGGGGACGGTCCTGCACTACTGGGGAGGAGTTGGCTTGCTGTCATGAACTGGAAATGGGGCGATGTCAATGCAATTTCTTCTGTGGAGCGAACATCATGCTCACAGGTCCTGGACAAATTTGACTCATTATTTCAACCCGTCATCGGCACTTTCATGTGGGCCAAGGTAGTGATTCACATAAACCCGGACGCCAGGCCAGTACACCGCAAGGCCAGAGCGGTGCTGTACATGATGCGGGAAAACATAGAATGCAAATTGGACTGCCTGGTGAGGGAAAGCATCATCTCGCCAGTCGAATTCAGTGACTGGGCGAGCCCGATCGTACCGGTGCTCAAGGCGGATGAGTCGGTCAGGATATATGGTGATTACAAGGCTACCATCAATCGGGTGTCACTCCAAGTCCAGTACCCGCCACCGAGAGCGGAGGACCTCTTTGCGACGCTATCTGGTGGCAAACTTTTTTCCAAATTGGACCTGACCTCAGCTTACATGACCCAGGAGCTGGCGAGTGAGTCGAAGAAGCTAACCACCATCACGACACACAGGGGTTGTTTGAGTATAACAGATGTCCGTTCGGGAATCGTTCGGCCGCTACGATCTTTCAGCGAAATATGGAAAGCCTCCTCAAGTCGATTCCAATGGCGGTGGTTTTTCAAGACGTCATCCTCATCACGGGTCGCGATACTGAAGAACACCTCCACAACCTGGAGGAGGTGCTATGCAGACTGGACCTGGTAGGGCTGAGACTGAAAAAGGCAAAGTGCGTCTTCTTAGCTCCAGAGATAGAATTCCTGGGGAGGAGGGTAGCAGTAGACGGGATCAGACCCACTGCATCCAAACCGGAAGCGATCCAGAGAGGACCCCCGACCCCGTAACGCGACGGCGCTGCGTTCGTTCCTGGGGCTCCTGAACTATTTTGGTAACTTTCTTCCCAAATTGAGCACGCTGTTAGAGCCGCTACACGTGCTCCTTCGCAAAGGTCGTGATTGGGTCTGGGGGGACAGCCAGGAGAGGGCTTTTGATAGAGCACGTAACTTGTTATGCTCCAACAAACTGTTCACGTTATATGACCCGTGTCAGAAACTTGTTCTAGCGTGTGATGTGTCATCCTACGGGGTCGGATGTGTGTTGCAGCATGTGAATGCCAATGGTTAGTTGCAGCTGGTAGTTTATGCCTCCAGAAGCCTGTCCCAGGCAGAAAGGCGCTATGGGATGTTAGAAAAGGAAGCGCTAGCATGTGTATATGCAGTAAAAAAAATGCACCAGTACCTGTTTGGCAGGAAATTTGAGCTGGAGACAGATCACAAACCCTTAACGTCCCTTTTGACTGACAACAAGGCCATAAATGCGAATGCATCAGCCTGCATACAGAGGTGGGCACTCACGTTAGCCTCCTATGACTACACAATTCGGCACAGACCGGGCACTGAAAACTGCGCCGATGCACTCAGCAGGCTCCCACTAGCCACCACTGAGGGGGAAACTGAGCATGATGCTGAGATGGCCATGGCTGTTGAAGCTTTCGAAAGCGAAGGCTCACCTGTGACAGCCCGTCAAATTAAAGTCTGGACTAATAAAGATCCGCTACTGTCTTTAGTTAAGAAATATATCCTGAATGGGGACTGGGCAGCTATGTACAGGCCATGCCCTGAGGAATTTAAACTGTTTCATAGGCGCAAGGATGGATTTTCGATTCAGGCCGATTGCCTACTGTGGGGAAACCGAGTAATCATGCCCCGGATGGGCAGAGAGGTGTTTATCAGAGAACTTCACAATGAGCACCCGGCCATTGTCATGATGAAGGCAATTGTCAGGTCACACATTTGGTGGTCAGGGATAGATGCAGACCTGGAACTTTGTGTTCGCAGGTGCAACACGTGTGCTCAGCTGGGCAATGCACCCAGGGAAGCCCCCCTTAGCCCCTGGTCCTAGCCCGTCAAGCCATGGTCACGCATCCATGTGGACTATGCAGGTCCTTTCATAGGAAAAATGTTTTTGTTTGTAGTAGACGCCTATTCCAAATGGATTGATTGGGCCATTTTAAATTCAAGTACATCCTCTGTCACAGCAGAAAGACTACGGGCAATGTTCGTCGCCCTTGGTCTACCGGATGTTTTGGTCAGTGACAATGGCCCGTGCTTCACAAGCACTGAATTCCAGGACTTCATGGCAGGCAATGGAATCAACCATGTCAGAACGGCACTGTTCAAGCCGGCCTCGAATGGCTAGGCGGAATGAGCAGTGCAGATAATCAAACATGGGATGCTCAGAATCCAAGGAGGTTCCATACAAATCCATTTATCACGCCTCCTGTTGGCCAATAGATCTCGACCACACTCGCTCACAGGGGTTCCACCCACAGAGCTGCTAATGAAAAGAACGCTCAAAACCAGGTTATCCCTTATGCACCCTACTATGAAAGAAATTCTTGAGAGCAGGTGTCAGTCACAATGAGACTACCATGATAGGAATGCGAGGGCACAATGTATTGATGTCAATGGCCCTGTTTTTGTCCTTAATTATGCAGCAGGCCCCAAATAACTTGCAGGCACTGTGATTGCCAAAGAGGGGAATAGGGTTTTGGTAGTTAAACTTACCAATGGACAAATCTTCCGCAAACACGTGAATCAAACTAAAAGGAGGTTCAGCAACCCCATAGAAGAAGCAGAGGAAGAACACGACATAGAGTTTACTCCACCACAGGTGACCGAACACCAGGACCAAGTGGAGGAGAGCCCAGTCACTGTGGGCAGTCTGGACAGGCCTGAGGCACCGCAAACAGCAGACACTCAGGTCAGTGCCCAACAACCGGAGCCCCAACTCAGGCGCTCTACAAGGGAGCGTAAACCACCAGAGAAACTTAACCTGTGATCCCAATAAGACTTTGTAGGGGGGGGGGGAGGTGATGTCATGTATTCAACTATCATTGTAACCCATGTATAAGCTGACCTAAGTTGTACACCTTGAGTATATTGACCACAAGGGGGTGAACTTGTGGGAAACACTCCTAACCTGGACTTTCAGGTATAAAAGGGGAAGCTCCACCCACTTTCATCACTTGAGGTCTTGGTACTAAAGATAACTGGTCACAGAGTGACCTTCTCTCAAGTATGGGCCTCGTGTGCATTTATACTGTATAGTAAGGACATATGAGCATGCATCCCTAATTTCTTGTTTGATGCTGTCCCCAACCTTACTACTACTGTTTGGTGGTCTGTACACAACTCCCACTAATGTTTTCTGCCCCTCGGTATTCCGTAGTTCCACCCATACCGATTCCACATCATCGAAACTAATGTCCTTTCTTACTATTGTATTAATTTCCTCTTTACCCAGCAATGCCACCCCGCCTCCTTTTCCTTTCTGTTTATCCTTCCTAAATGTTGAATACCCCTGGATGTTGAGTTCCCAGCCTTGGTCACCCTGGAGCCATGTCTCCGTGATGCCAATTACATCATACCCGTTAACTGTTATCTGCGCAGTTAATTCGTCCACCTTATTCCAAATACTCCTCGCATTGAGGCACAGAGCCTTCAGGCTTGTCTTTCTAACACACTTTGCCCCTTTAGAATTTTGCTTTAATGTGGCCCTTTTTGCTTTTTGTCTTCGGCTTCTCTGCCCTCCACTTTTTCTTTTCTTCTTTCTATCTTTTGCTTCTGCCCCCAATCTACTTCCCACTGTCTCCCTGCATAGGTTCCCATCCCCCTGCCATATTAGTTTAACACCTCCCCAACAGCACTAGCAAACATTCCCCCTCGGACATTGGTTCCGTTCCTGCCCAGGTGCAGACCGTCCGGTTTGTACTGGTCCCACCTCCCCCAGAACCAGTTCCAATGTCCCAGGAATTTGAATCCTTCCCTGCTGCACCTCTCCTCAAGCCACGTATTCAGCTGAGCTATCCTGTGATTCCTACTCTGACTAGCACGTGGCACTGGTTGCAATCCTGAGATTACTACTTTTGAGGTCCTACTTTTTAATTTAGCTCCTAGCTCCCTAAATTCGTTTCGTAGGAACTCATCCCTTTTTTTACCTATATTGTTGGTACCTATATGCACCATGACAACTGGTTGTTCACCCTCCCTTTTCAGAATGCCCTGCACCCGCTCCGAGACATCCTTGACCCTTGCACCAGGGAGGCAGCATACCATCCTGGAGTCTCGGTTGCGGCCGCAGAAACGTCTATCTATTCCCCTTACAATTGAATCCCCTATCACTATAGCTCTCCCAGTCTCATCAGTGCGTTTTCTCACTGGAAACCAGCTGGCAGTTAAAAATCTAAGCTATCTGTCTGCCAACTCGCCACTAACCTTGAACCAAGAGAAATTTTAAATGTAGTCAGCTGGTCAGATATAAAGTAATTATTCCATTTCTGCTAATGTATCAGGATTGATTAAAATAAAGAAAAATGTCTCATTAGTTCTGTTCTGTTTTGTGATGTAAAAATTACCATTGGAGAAATAATACATACTGCTTGACTTATGCACACTGATCAAAGGGACTTTCTCAATTCTTCCACACATGACCAGAAGACCATCATCATAGGCAGTCCCTTGGAATCGAGGAAGACTTGCTTCCACTCCCTAACTGAGTTCCTTGATGGCTGAACAGTCTGATACGAGAACCGCAGACCCTGTTACATGTGGGACAGATATTCGTCGAAGGAAGGGATCGGTTGGGCTGGTTTGCCACGCGCTCCTTCCGCTGCCTGCGCTTGGCCTCTTCACGCTCTTTGCGTTGAGACTCGAAGACCACACTGCTTCAAATGACTCTTCCAGGTGCAGCTATAGCTATGGAAATATTTCAATCAACAATGCATTATATTATTGAGAAAACTCAGTAGATTAGTGCCACAATCCAATTACCAAGGGCCCAGCCCACAATAATTACACACAAACCAAACTGGTTTATTACAGTATTCTAGAAACAAAAGTTTGCTTTGCCTTTTTTATAACTTAATCTTATTATAATTGTCAAGCAATTATAAAGGATTTACACTTGTCTTGTAACTACCGAGATACACTATAAAACCAAGTTGGACTAATGCCAGTCCTTTGCAAGGTCTGTCACCATGGATTCCATTTACAGATTACATGGCTGCAGGGGTAGGTGGGAGTTGGGTGGAGGGGGAGGGAGAGACAAAGTGTTTATTTATGATATACTGGCCATCATGGTGTGGGGAAGCTTGATGAACCTGCTGGTCTTTTCCTGCCTGTCAATTTTCTATGTCTGTATGTTGGTACACTCTCTCCCAATCTCATGTTCATTGCATAACTTTGTCTTTATCCCTGCAGTTCCCTGCTTACAATTGTAATACACAAGTGCCTTCAATCACATGCTAATACCTCTCACTTAAAGAAAACTATTCGAGAGGATGCCAATACAGACACAAGCCTGTTAATTTAATTAAATCAGGTTAACATTTTCTACTGTTAGGACTGGTAAAATCGTTATGCTGCTCTGTCTCTTTGTGAATCACAAGTTGTGCCTTCACCAGAATTCAATAACTTGGATATGACATGAAAAATATCAAATATCATTTTCTGTAAAAAGTAAAATGAGAATTTGTTGTTTATTTGAATGGTTGAATCTGAGGGGCTGCCTATGATGATGAACAAAATCTATGGGGGTGAAATTGCCCTGCGTGCGATTGGAGGCAGTAACCATCGGAGTCGGGACTTTCTGCGCCCGATGCAGAGGTCCTGCCCCCACCACGGAATTGCCCTTACTGCCCCTAAAAGAAAGCAGAGCACAATCTCACGCGCTCCACTTCCTCTGGTGGCAGTAACCGGGGGTATTATTGGGGCACTGAACGAAGCGCCACGTGGATGCTCCAACGCTTCTCCGTTTCGCTTAAGGGGGAGGGTTGTTGTGCACTCTGCAAGGCCCCTGATGGCCTCCACTAGGCCATCAGGGCAGCGTGCGACCGGGCCTCTAGCCCGGCACAAAAAAACAAAGTGCTAGCTGCACGATGGCAGCCCGGCCTGCGTTGGGATCACCATTGTCTAGCCGACCCAAAAGTCGGCCGACAAAAAAAGATGGCGGCCCAGGGCGCTGGCGCCCTCCCCTTTAAGAAACGCCCCGAGAGCGAATGTCGGCCAGTTTCACGTTCCACGGGGCAGTTAAGAGATCGGCGCGGGGCAGTGAGAGGTTGCTGCGCATGGTGGCGACGTCATCGCCGGTTGCGTGACTGCCTGGCGCGCTAACTGCGGGGCGCGAGTACTGCCATGGCAGCGCCTCAGTAAACTCCCAGGCAATTTCCCAGGAGGTGGTAGCGCCCCCCCTCCCCTGAGCGAAAAGTATCCTCCGCTCCGTTAATGTCTCCCGGAGGTGCTAACGGAGCTACAAAAAGAGGCAATTTCGCCCCTTGTATCTTTTTTGTAAATAAGAAAGTTTTACTTCTATTTGGTAATGAATGTGCACTTCCATGATCCAGGGACAGAAGATGCAAGATCTAAGTAGGCACCTTGATCAAAAAAGTCTACTCATGGTGAGATCTTGAAGGTATCACAACTAAAAAATAATTCAAATTTATTTATTTATTTTTTTAAAGTGGCAGGAGCCATTGACCGTCGGGAAACCCGGAAGAACAGCTTTCCCTCGGACCCTGCCAAATTTAACATTTCTTATCTCCATTTCCCCGAGCACAGTGAGTCAGATTGAGAGACTGGCTGGCTGTCGGGTGGTAGGCCTTTGGCTCCAGGCTATAGCCAGTGAGTGGAGGTGAGGGAGGGATCGGAGGCTTTGGGCTGGACATGAGAAGAGGTGGTGGTGGAGGGGATCGGAGGGCTGTTGTGGGGAGAGAGGGTGGTGGGGAAGATCAGGGCGTCCCGGGTGGGGTGGTGGTGCGGAGATCAGAAGGGTCAATGTCGGGGGGAGGGGAGGAGGAGGGCGCAAGAACTTCAGGGTGGGTGGGGGGGTTGGGGGGGGGCAGATCGGAAGTGTCGGTGTTGGAGGATATTGAAGACCTCCTGGGGGAGCGCGAAAGAATCAGGATTGGGATCGTGGGGGGAAATCAGAAGAGTTGGCGGGGAGTGGGTGAAGCAGGTAAACTGGATCCAGCAAGTAAGTAGAAAAGCACTTACTTCCTGGATCCAGCAGTCCTCACCTCCTTTTAGCCGATGGCTTTCCCGAGCCCGGGAAACCTGGCCAGACAGAGTTAAATTTGAAATGGTGGTTAATTCTGAGGCACACAGCCTCATTACAATATTTAAATGACCAATCTGCCTCCTGAGAGAGGGTTGGTTACCCGCCCCATCCCACCTTCAAAAAAATGGAAGTGGGTGGTTTGGGGGCGGGTTTCAGATTTTTTACATTTTTACATGGCACCTGACCCAAGCCCACCTGTTTTGGGGAATTAAAGTTTCCCCCAGAATCTTTCCCACTTAAACCTTTACAATTTATGTTGGGCTGGTTAAAGTTTCCCATCTACTATGTTCTTTTTTGCACATGCCTCTGTAATGCTGTTCTTATAATTGCCCCCCCCCCCCCCCCCCCCACACACAAGTTCTTTTTATTCATGTTCAATGTAAAATGCAATTTCCATAGGCAAACCCATTCCATCCATGATCAGACATTTACACCCATCCTGGTATTGGGAGTAACATGCCATAGCATTAACAGTTAATGTTTTACTGAGCTCTTTCACAACGGACGCTTCCCACCATGCATTCCTGTACTCCATAAAAGGCAAATTGCAGTTGTCAAACTATGTAGTTCAGGCTAAAGCTAGTAATCAAAATTTATTTACAAGATTTAGAATTATACAAAAGCAAAAAATGAAATTGTCGAACGGGAAGAAAAATGCATAACCTACAAATTATTTTAAATTATATTAAAATTAATGGTGTCTGAAGTCTCTTCCTTGATTTTTTTTTTTTTAAATTGAGTCTTTAATGATAAACATATGGGCCCTTTTTTTACTCTTAAGGGGTCGCATCTCACTGGCATGATGTGAAAAATACATTTTACCAGAATATAACTAGGAATGAATGTAACAAGAAAAATCCTTATGTATTCTATCATTCCTCTGGGTCTCCAAGGCAGAATACAAGATCAAATAAATTATTTCCCTTAGGCAGGCAATTTGTTATTAATCAATTTCCCTTTTCAGGTTGAAGAGTGCAAATTGCAGCCTTTTGGTTTGATATGTTTTGTGTTCACTTTTGCCACCCAACTTGGATATCAAGTGGTTTGGTCTCTGGATCAAGCCTTAGTGATGATTACACAGCTGCAAACTTCACATGCAACGAGGATTTCAAAGCCAGGAGAGAATCACTGTTGCAACTAACATGTCATGACTTCTCTCTCGTTGACTGTGCTTGACAATATACTTAAAGTAAGCACCCAAAAATGGGTACAAAATTCTAACTGTGGCCAAACCAGTGATTTTTATAGGTCTAACTCTTTTGCTTTTGTATTTTGTACCACCTTTTATAACACTTAGCGGCCTAGAAAGTGGAATGCCCCCGAACCGGGTTGCAATCCAAATGCAGCTTGCACTGCACATACCTGAAGAGGCCAGCAGCAGGACCACAGCAATTGGCCATCATCCTCATTTGTTTACTACCGATGAGCGGTGGGCGCCGGTCAGTGGGGTGGGGGCGGGGTCAGGGTATTCAGTGGGGTAGCAAGATCGGCTGGGCTGGGAAACCGGCCAAGGACCTAAAGTGAGTCTAGGGGGTCAAGTTTCGGCCTGAGTTGCTCCAATTTTTTTGGAGCAACTGGTTTAGAAATGGAGTATCTTAGAAATTGCAATTCTTGGCATTTAGTTTGCTCCAGTTCTAGTCAGTTAGAACAGTTTCATTTTGGAACAGATTTTTTTTTCACAAGGGGGCGTGTCCGGCCACTTAAGCCTGTTTTGAAAGTTTAGGCAGTGAAAACTTACTCCAAACTAACGTAGAATGGAGTAAGTCTAGATTTTTGTACGCTCAGAAAAACCTTGCCTACACTTTAGAAATCAGGTGTAGGTTACAAATCAGGCGTAGGGAACGAGGTGGGGGAAGGGAAGTAATTAAATTTTACAAGCATTCAACAGTTTTACTTATACAAATAAAGAGCCATCCTGAATAAAAAATTATAAATAAAGCAAATACAAAATATTGAATATTCCTACCTGTGTGAAGCAGCAGCAGCCTTCGAGCTGCAGTGCTTCAGGCAGGCCTTCCATGTTGGAGACGGGCGGCGACAGTGGCTCGATGGCAGCCCAACAACAACGGCAGCAAGCAGCCTTCGAGCTATGGTGCTTCAGGCAGGTCTTCCTTCCATGTAGGAGACAGGGGCGACAGTAGTGGCTGATGGCAGCCGAATACACAGCAAGCAGCCTTCGAGCTGCAAGGGAAGCTGAGGCCATTCGGCCACGGGATAGGGGTGGCGGCAGTGGCTGACGGCAGCCGAAGACACAGGAAGCAGCCTTCCAGCTGCAAGGGAGGCTGAGGCCATTTGGCCAGGGATAGGGAGAGGCAGCCAGATAGCCAGTTTGAAACTTAAATTTGTAATTGCAGAATGGGTGCTGCATTGTCAATACCACGGATTATGCAATGGTTCGCCAGCATTTCACTGCATAGAAGAGAATTGATTAGAGCTCACTGCACCAGGAACGTCATAGCCCATAGGCTGATGGGCAGGAGACCTTATCCACGTCGGCAATATTGGGCATGGTGCTCGTTACCTGGACATGAGCAAGGTTGATTGTGTCAAAAGGCTGCGTTTCCGCAGAGAAGTTGCCGTTGAGACCTGTGATATGCTGAGAGTAGATTTGCAGCCCAGAAGCAGAACGCCAACTGCCTTGTCTGTTGAAGTGAAGGTAACTGCTGCACTTGCCTTCTATGCCTTAGGATCATTTCAGGCTACAACTGGAGATGTGCGCGCCATCTCTTAACGTGCAATACATGCCTGCGTTTACCAGGTCACGGCTGCACTGTATGCATGGAGCAATGACTTCATCAATTTCCCAATGACTGCACAAGTGATCCATGAGAGGGCTGTGGGCTTCTTCAAGATTGCTGGCTTCCCAAAGGTACAGGGCTGCATTGATTGTACCCATATAGCCTTGCGAGCACCTGTGGAGGATTCTGAGCAGTACAGGGATAGAAAAGGTTTCCAGTCCATCAATGTGCAGCTCGTGTGTGACGACAAGCAGTGCATCATGTCAGTCGATGCGAGATACCCTGGCAGCACCCATGATGCGTTCATCCTACACGACAGCGTTATATCTGACATGTTTGAGCGGCAGCCAGAAGGGCAGAGCTGGCTACTGGGAGACAAAGGGTACGGCCTGGCCACCTGGCTCATGACGCCCCTACGCGTGACACGGACAGAAGCTGACCATCAATACAACATGGTGCACATTGCGACGCGCAGCATCATTGAGAGGACCATTGGCATATTGAAACAACATTTCCGATGCCTGGACCATTCCGGAGGACAGTTGCAATACTCTCCTCAGATTGTCGGTCACTTCACTGTTGTGTGCTGCATGCTCCATAACTTAGCCATCATGAGGCAGCAGGAGCTGGTAGTGGAACCAGAAGACCCACGTGAGGGTCTAGTGCCTGATGATAGTATTTTGGAAGAGCAGGATGAGGATGATGACGACGATCAGGAAAGCATGCAAGTGCCTGATGCCGGAGCATGAGGTCGGAGGAGGGCCGTCCATCGTGCTCCTTTAACGATTGCTCGAGCCCTGCGCCAGCAGCTCATCCGTGAACGCTTCAATTACTGATGCCTGAGGGCTCTGCGACCACTGTTGTGCATGGACATGTTTATTCTTTGCAGCTGTTCCTACGTTGTGTTGTGTTAATGGAAGATGAATCCGTATTAATGAAAAAATATTTTATTGAAAAGTTAACGTCACTGTAATAAAATATTTGTTGTACCAAACTTCACTTTCTAATATGACTCTTAAAGATCACTTATAAACTTGTAAAGTTACAGAACAATTTCAACGTGAAAAATCTTACACTCTTAAGATCACTTAAACTTCAAGATCACTTTTAGGTGCAAAATTAAATAAGTTACAAAAAGTGAGAGCATTTACACTATAAGGTCACTTAAAAACCCTAAGATCACTTATAAGTTGTAAAGTTACAAAACTTACAAAACAATTTCAATGTGAAAAATTTTACACTCTTAAGATCACTTAGACTTTAGGATCGCTTTTTAGGTGCAAAATTAAATAAGATACAAAATGTGAGAGCATTTACACTATAAGATCACTTAAAAATCCGAAGATCACTTATAAGTTGTAAAGTTTCAAAACTTACAAAACAATTTCAATTTGAAAAACGCTACTACAGCTACATCAAGAACAAGAACAAAAGCAGCAAAGAAAGGCTGCAACCATGTCTCATCCACATCTCGGTGAATGTTCACTTATTCATGGGAGTGTCATTTGATTGGCGGGGCTGTGTGCCCTTATTGCAGCAGCTACCTCCATGAGGACCTGTGCCGTCACTTGCATGCCCTCCCCGACGGCCTGTGCCGTCGATTGCACTCCCTCAGACATCCCCTCCCTAAGTTCCCGTGTCGTTACTGCTATTTCTCCCGTCAGGACCGTCACCTCTTCACCCACTGCACTGACGCTACCGATGAGAGATTGGGTAAGCTCATTGGTCTCCATACCCAATGCCACAACCTGAGCTGCATCTGTTGCACGCTGCATCTCAGGAGAGCGTGTCTCCAATCTCCTTCTCCTCTGCCTGGGTCTGCCTCGCGGCATCACTGCACTGGGAGGTGCGGGCTGGGACGGTGGGACGCTCGGTGTTGCAGACGGCAGTACGAGAGAGAGAGGCACGGGCTGGGACGGTGGGACGCTCTGTGTTGCAGATGGCAGTACTAGAGAGAGGCATGGGCTGGGATGGTGGGACGCTCTGTGTTCCAGATGGAAGTACTAGAGAGAGAGGCGCGGGCTGGGACGATGGGGCGCTCGGTGTTCCAGACCACAGCACTCGAGTGCGAGCTGTGGGCTGGGATGGTGGGTGATTGGGTGTAAACTGCCCCATTATATCACCAGCATCATTGGGACCCGCAACGTCGGAATCAAAACCATGGAAGGTGGAACCAGAACCTATGCAAGTGGGAAGTGTAGGCTTGGACGGTGGTGCACTGGCTGTAAACTGCTGCATTACACCAGCAGCACCACTGGGACCCGCAACATCGAAATCAAAACCATGGAACGTGGAACCAGAACCTATGCAAAGGGTTGAAACTCTGATGCCCCTTAATGTGGGCTCATAAACATTCATTTGGAAGCTCTCCCCTGTAGACATTTCAGTCATCGCCACCATCATCCAGTCTGGATCGTCCACATCTGGTTGTACTGATTATTGTTCTGTATCTTCAGGATCCTCAGGGTTGGCAGCATCATAGAAACATAGAAACATAGAAAATAGGTGCAGGAGTAGGCCATTCGGCCCTTCTAGCCTGCACCGCCATTCAATGAGTTCATGGCTGAACATTCAACTTCAGTACCCCATTCCTGCTTTCTCGCCATACCCCTTGATCCCCCTAGTAGTAAGGACCTCATCTAACTCCTTTTTGAATATATTTAGTGAATTGGCCTCAACTACTTTCTGTGGTAGAGAATTCCACAGGTTCACCACTCTCTGGGTGAAGAAGTTCCTCCGCATCTCGGTCCTAAATGGCTTACCCCTTATCCTTAGACTGTGACCTCTGGTTCTGGACTTCCCCAACATTGGGAACATTCTTCCTGCATCTAACCTGTCTAACCCCGTCAGAATTTTAAATGTTTCTATGAGGTCCCCTCTCATTCTTCTGAACTCCAGTGAATACAAGCCCAGTTGATCCAGTCTTTCTTGATAGGTCAGTCCCGCCATCCCGGGAATCAGTCTGGTGAACCTTCGCTGCACTCCCTCAATAGCAAGAATGTCCTTCCTCAGGTTAGGAGACCAAAACTGTACACAATACTCCAGGTGTGGCCTCACCAATGCCCTGTACAACTGTAGCAACACCTCCCTGCCCTTGTACTCAAATCCCCTTGCTAGGAAGGCCAACATGCCATTTGCTTTCTTAACCGCCTGCTGCACCTGCATGCCAACCTTCAATGACTGATGTACCATGACACCCAGGTCTCTTTGCACCTCCCCTTTTCCTAATCTGTCACCATTCAGATAATAGTCTGTCTCTCTGTTTTTACCACCAAAGTGGATAACCTCACATTTATCCACAATATACTTCATCTGCCATGCATTTGCCCACTCACCTAACCTATCCAAGTCGCTCTGCAGCCTCACAGCATCCTCCTCGCAGCTCACACTGCCACCCAACTTAGTGTCAGCCGCAAATTTGGAGATACTACATTTAATCCCCTCATCTAAATCATTAATGTACAGTGTAAACAGCTGGGGCCCCAGCACAGAACCTTGCGGTACCCCACTAGTCACTGCCTGCCATTCTGAAAAGTACCCATTTACTCCTACGCTTTGCTTCCTGTCTGACAACCAGTTCTCAATCCATGTCAGTACACTACCCCCAATCCCATGTGCTCTAACTTTGCACATCAATCTCTTGTGTGGGACCTTGTTGAACGCCTTCTGAAAGTCCAAATATACCACATCAACTGGTTCTCCCTTATCCACTCTACTGGAAACATCCTCAAAAAATTCCAGAAGATTTGTCAAGCATGATTTCCCTTTCACAAATCCATGCTGACTTGGACCTATCATGTCACCTCTTTCCAAATGCACTGCTATGACATCCTTAATAATTGATTCCATCATTTTACCCACTACCGATGTCAGGCTATAATTCCCTGTTTTCTCTCTCCCTCCTTTTTTAAAAAGTGGGGTTACATTGGCTACCCTCCACTCCATAGGAACTGATCCAGAGTCAATGGAATGTTGGAAAATGACTGTCAACGCATCCACTATTTCCAAGGCCACCTCCTTAAGTACTCTGGGATGCAGTCCAAAAGGCCCTGGGGATTTATCGGCCTTCAATCCCATCAATTTCCCCAACACAATTTCCCGGCTAATAAGGATTTCCCTCAGTTCCTCCTCCTTACTAGACCCCCCGACCCCTTTTATAACCGGAAGGTTGTTCGTGTCCTCCTCAGTGAATACCGAACCAAAGTACTTGTTCAATTGGTCCGCCATTTCTTTGTTCCCCGTTATGACTTCCCCTGATTCTGCAAAATACATCAGAACAGTCAAATGTTTAACAGCAAGGGACGGGGCAGGATGGGTGGCATGAGTACTCTCACACATAGCAGGCCAGGTAGCAGGTTGATTTAAAGGGCCACAATGCATTTTCAGGACTTACCCTCTTCCTTGCGTGCGGGCCCAGCTTGTGCTGTACCGATTGCTTTTCTCCATGTACGACTCATCATGGCAGCTACCCTTTGTTCCAAGGGTGTCAGTGGATGCAGATTGGGCGTGCCTCATCCTGTTTGAGTTGCTTCCCTTTTGTTGTGGGCCAATTTCTTCTGCAAATAGTAAAATATAACTTTTTACAGAGTGCGTCTTTCTGCAGGGTGGGACATACAGATAGTCACGTTACAATTACGATTACAGTAAAAAATGCAAATATTACTTACACTAACTACTTGACCAAGGTCGTGCCATTTCTTTTTACACTGACTTCCAGATCTCCTGGTATGCACCACTGCGCAGTAATCTTCTACAACTTGGTTCCAACGTTTCTTCATTTCTTTAGGTGGCACTTTTATGCAACCTCTGTTGCTGGTATCTAGCTCCTGCCATCTCTGCTCAATGAATTGACTAATATCTCCATTTCCTCATGTAAGAAATTCTTTGCTCTTGGTGGACGTTGTTCCATTGCTGTATTGAATTGACACTCTTATTTTTCAAAACACACAGTCCTTAATTTGCATGCACCTATGCAGTTCTGGGAGTTTAGCAATGAAAAGCAGCATTCACTGATTTCAGCAGGTGATTTATTCAACAGTGCTGCTAAAAGCACTTCTTCAGACACCAAAAAATCACCAAAATTCAATCCCAAGCTTTTCCAGAGGTCCACGAGACAAATCAGCACTTTTCTTCAAGTTTCTTTAAAAATGGCCGAGTGCCAATGTTTCTGGGCGACTGTGCGTTTGACTTAGCCCTGCCCCCCTCCACTTGCAGAATCGGTGCGCCTCTGTGGCTCTGCCCCCCTGCTGCTGTCTGCGCGCCGCGCTGAGCTCCCAGAGACCAGCAAGGAGCCCGAGAATTACATAAAAACATAGAAAATAGGTGCAGGAGCAGGCCATTCAGCCCTTCTAGCCTGCACCGCCATTCAATGAGTTCATGGCTGAACATGCAACTTCAGTACCCCCTTCCTGCTTTCACGCCATACCCCGTGATCCCCCGAGTTGTAAGGACTTCATCTAACTCCCTTTTGAATATATTTAGTGAATTGGCCTCAACTACTTTCTGTGGTAGAGAATTCCACAGGTTCACCACTCTCTGGGTGAAGATGTTTCTCCTTATCTCGGTCCGAAATGGCTTACCCCTTATCCTTAGACTGTGACCTCTGGTTCTGGACTTCCCCAACATTGGGAACATTCTTCCTGCATCCAACCTGTCTAACCCCGTCAGAATTTTAAATGTTTCTATGAGGCCCCCTCTCATTCTTCTGAACTCCAGTGAATACAAGCCCAGTTGATCCAGTCTTTCTTGATAGGTCAGTCCCACCATCCCGGGAATCAGTCTGGTGAATCTTCGCTGCACTCCCTCAATAGCAAGAATGTCCTTCCTCAAGTTAGGAGACCAAAACTGTACACAATACTCCAGGTGTGGCCTCACCAAGGCCCTGTACAACTGTAGCAACACCTCCCTGCCCCTGTACTCAAATCCCCTCGCTATGAAGGCCAACATGCCATTTGCTTTCTTAACCGCCTGCTGCACCTGCATGCCAACCTTCAATGACTGATGTACCATGACACCCAGGTTTTGTTGCACCTTCTCTTTTCCTAATCTGTCACCATTCAGATAATAGCCTGTCTCTCTGTTTTTACCACCAAAGTGGATAACCTCACATTTATCCACATTATACTTCATCTGCCACGCATCTGCCCACTCACCTAACCTATCCAAGTCACTCTGCAGCCTCATAGCATCCTCCTCGCAGCTCACACTGCCACCCAACTTAGTGTCATCCGCAAATTTGGAGATACTACATTTAATCCCCTCGTCTAAATCATTAATGTACAATGTAAACGAGGTAGATTTTTGTCGCGCTTTTAGGCGCAAAAAACGGGCGTCCATGTCGGGGCTGCGCCATTCTAGGCACGGCCCGAAACTTGACCTCTAGGAATGGGGAGCTAATTGGGACAGATGGGGAGTGAGCAGTAATTAGTGGCTATCTGTGCAGTTTTACCTGCACGTCAGGTCAGGTTTTACATGCACATCAGGTAAGTATGTTTTTTTAAATGTAACATTTTGGTGGTGATCTCCAGCAATACCAGTCAGGTCTACCAATCAGGCCGTATGTTGACCTGGTAATCCTTTTTCATGACTACTTCCTGTGGTTAACCTGCCTAATTGTTCTACCTCCTTCTCTTGTACCCTTTCATTCCTACTACTACACTGTTCTGTGAAATTGGAGGCAAATTACTTGTTTATTCTCCTCCATTTATTCATCATCCATAAGAATAGTTTATTTATCTTCTATAATCAGCCCTCCTGGAGCATTTCTAATCTTTTTTGATTTTCTCTTTATTCTCTAAATTCAGCTTGATTATTAATCTAAATTTATCTCTGCCTCTGTGGCAAGTCACATTTTAATTTTAATTTCTGTACTTACCCAAGGAATGCCAGCTTTTGCTGCACCATCTTTTAGTTCTTGTATGAATATGTTTTGTCTGTACCCTAATTATCTCCTGTTGAACATTTCCAGTTGTATGTGCACCCTCTTGAATGCCGTTTATTACTTTCCCATTCAAATGGGTTTGTTCCCTTTATATCTCATTGAAATTTACCTCTTTCCAGTAAAGTACTTTTGCCAGCTCCCCCTCTTTTTCATTTTTATATTGAGCCTAATTATATTATGCTTTTTATTTCCCACCCTGAGACCTGTTATTTCAGGTCTTCACTCCAATTTCATTACTCCAGGATTTCATTACTCCAGGATTTCATTACTCCAGGATTTCACTCCCATTTCATTACTCCAGGATTTCATTACTCCAGGATTCCTGTACCTTTCTTGGATGGATGGTCCTAGATTTGCACTTGCAAACTGAATAGTTCCAGCATTGTTCAGCAACGCATGATTACAGAGATAGGAAGATGTGAGGCCATGGAGGGAAAACAAGCAAGATTCATTTATATAACATTGCTAATTTTACTCCTTCTCTCCCACTTCGTGCTGCATGTTAAACCAGCGGACATACCTGAAATATAGCACCTACAAGTTTTTTTTTAGGCATCCTGTATTTGGGTCCCCAAGGTCGACTGTAGAGGAAATCGAGGTGGGTGGGCTGTGAATGTCTCGTTCCGAGATAGCTGCGCTCTTCTAAATTCTGGCCTCTTGAGCATCCCCGATTTTAATCGCTTCAACATCAGTGGCTGTGCCTTCAGCTGCAAAGGCCCGAAGCTCTGGAACTCCCTCCGTAAACCTCCCCGCATCTCTTTCTCTCTTTCGTCCTTCAAGCTGCTTCTTAAAACCTGCATCTTTGGCCAAGCTTTTGGTAATGTGCCCTAAAATCTCCTTATGTGGCTCGGTGTCAAATTTTGTTTAACGCTCCTGTGAAGCGCCTTGGAACGTTTTACGATGGAAAAGGTGCTATATAAATACAAGTTGTTGTTATTGTTTGGGAAACTAACTGGAAGGAGACATTCACAGCCCACCCACCTCGATTTCCTCTACATTCGACCTTGGGGGCCCAAGTACAGGGATGCCTGAAAAAAACAAAGTGGGAGAGAGGGAGTAAAATTAGCAATGCTATGTAAATGAATCAGGGTCTGAATTTCAATCTGGAGTAAAATGAAGTAAGACACCATGGAACTGTAACCTAAGTGGAGGGCATCAAAACAAGACATTCAAATAATATAGTATAATACATAAGGTGTGAAGAAACAGAAACATTCTTGCATCTAACATACTTTTAATATAAAATCGTTGATCTGCCATGACAAACAGTGGAATTTAGTAGGCATCACCTGCTAACTTTTGTTACTGGTTATGAGCCTTGGGTTTGTTTGAGGCCAGGTCTTGAACTTCGTTAAAATTACAGTTAGAACTTTAATTTTAAATATTTATGGTTATTTAGTTCTAAATGGCTAAGAGTTATTCCAATGTACTGGCTTATTGTTTTAGTTTTAGCTTATAAATGTAACCGGTTGATCTAATTGATCCATGTGACCACTAATAACAATTGGTTAAACCAGATAAATCAGAAAGCAATTTGGAGCACTGCTCTCATACAATTGTATAATCATACAGATACAGGGAATTATTATTGTTATATGGATAAATAGATACTCGTATAACAAAGAACATAGTTTCAAAAGGCAATGGGCCAGCACTGTCCTGATGGTGATTCATTTGTATGCAGCTTTACCAGGTTTGTAAACACAGGTACACAGGGTCACGATCAGTAAAGCAGTGACATATAATTACTGAATGTAATAAGCATAATCACTAATTATGTCTGCTACAGCTAAAAATTGTACGCTTCATTAAAAGTTCATTTAAAGTTTGAGGAAAAAAAATCACATCAGCGTAGTTTGTAGGATAGCAGATATAACGTGCTTGAATTTTCTAGCAGCTATGTTGAAAGCTCTGAAGCAAACTTTTTAGAACAAGTTATTGCAGGACTGAGCCATGCTGAAGCTACTGAAAACATGCTATTATTTAGGATATACTACATGTTTTCCATTTGCTCGCACAATGGTGTTGTGAGTGACTCTAAAATATTTAGAAATTTTTGTTGAAAGTGCTGTGCAAGCCTAACATTTATTTTTGTGTATACTTCAGGGAACCCTGGGTTTGGACCACAATGCAAAGCAATTGGGAAAGGAAGCAGCAACAATCTAGTGGTTACAAGCAGTCCCATGATGGTCCAGCGAACAGGGCTTCTGTCAAACCAGGCAATTGTCCACGGCAACCACCTCAATCGGACCATATATCGTCAGATGCACCCAAATCTAAACTTTCCTGCTTCAGATACAAGGTCTTGTAATGTTCTTTTTCTTAAATTGTTGACTTTGTTGATCTTTAGATTCCAGATTCTAATCCCGAGCCACTATAAGATCCCTTGTATTTACAAAGTTCCAAATAAGAAGCATGGATTGGGAAAGGTGGATTTGTACCATTGACTGACCAAAACAAGAAGATATGGGGCTAGAATTTCGGTTGTCTGCGAAAACGGTAGTTTTATGCCAAAATTACCGTTTTCACTGCGCCACCATTTTTAGGCCTAAATTTCGGCCTTTTCTTTAAAGGTAAACTCGGCATTGCATGAGAATTCGGGGCCAAGCCGCAAATTTCGGCAACTTTAGTTCGAGGCCGGTAGCACTGCGAGAGAAGCCTTGAGAGAGGGAAAAAAAAAATAAAATTGCAAAAAACATTCACAAAAAATTCACAAAACCCTTAACAACTAAATCGCTGAAAAATAATTAAACATAAAAACTTTAACTTACCTTTTTTGCAGATCTTCATAATTACCGCTGCTGGCAAGGTTGCATTGACAGGTTTGCCTGTTGGTATTCTGGGTGTTTTGTATGCAATAACTCAATAGACTGAGTACTGTAAACTACGAACAGGTACAAACCTGGCTCTACTTTATTAGGGCCCAAAGTAATTACATTACAAGATGGCTGGCCTTTTATACCTGGGCCACACATATGTACACACAGCCCAATGACCTCTGACAGTGGCGCCACCTGGTGGGTAGTAAATCCAAACTTACATACATGACAGTATCCCCCTTTAAGATGTTAGTAACGGTCTTTTTACAAATTGAGACAGTCCGGGGCTTTCCGCTCCTGAGTTAAACGTCTCAGTTCAACTCCAGCCTTGGACGAGCGTTCTGAGTCTGTTATGACTGGGGGATGGTAGCCGATCCGATGGGAGTGGCAATGACCACGTCAGGGATTGAAAGTCCAGATTCATTGACATGTCATTGATTGAAAGTCCAGATTCATTGATGACAGCGGAGTTCTCTGATGACTGAGGGTAGATTGATTGGTCACTGATTGTGTCTTCCTCAGACTGTTCCGGTTCATCTTTATCTGATCGACATGTTTCCTGCATGTCTGCCCATTCTTGAGCTTAACGATAAACTGTTAACCTCCTTGGCCATAACAGTACCAGCGATCCATTTGGGACCTTGACCATAATTCAGTACATACACAGGATCATTGATAGAAATGTCACGTGACACAGTAGCACGCTCATGATACCCTTGCTGACTTTGACATCTGTATTCGACATGATTATTCAAGTCAGGGTGGACAAGAGAGAGCCTGGTCTTGAGACCTCTCTTCATCAATAGTTCAGCAGGGGAGACCCCGGTAAGCGTATGGAGTCTTGTCCTGTAACTAAGCAATATGGGTGACACGCGAGTTTGCAGTGAACCTTGAGTTACACGTTTCATACTCTGCTTGATGGTCTGCTTGTCCATTGGATGCGGGTTTGAATGGTGCTGACCTCACATGTTTGATACTATTGAGTTTCACGAACTCTTGAAACTCCATACTGGTGAAGCAAGATCCGCTGTCGCTTACAACGATGTCAGGCAGACCATGCATAGCAAACATGTCACAAAGTCTTCAAATGGTAGCTGTGGATGTGCTGGATGACATGACTGTACACTCTATCCACTTGGAATAAACATCCACCACAACTAAGAACATCTTTCCCAGGAAGGGACCTGCAAAGTTGATGTGGATCCTGGACCATGGTTTAGATGGCCACGACCACAGACTCAGCGGCGATTCCGCTGGTGCGTTACTAAGCTGCATGCAAGTGTTGCACTGATGCACACATGATTCCAATCAGAGTCAATTCCAGTACACCATACATGAGACCTGGCAATGGCTTTCATCATGACAATACCGGGATGTGTGCTATGAAGATCATGTACAAATTTCTCTCTGCCTTTCTTGGGCATAACAACATGATTACCCCACAGTATACAATTTAATTAAATGGATATTTTGTCTTTGCGACGGATGTAAGGTTTGGTCTCCTCACACATTTGCTTGGGTATGGCAGACCAATCACCACCAAGGATACAATGTTTCACAACCAATAATATCGGGTCCTGGCTGATCCAGGTCTTAACTTGTTGGGCCGTGACAGGGGTTCCTTCACTTTCAAAAGCATCCATGACTAACAGTAGATCTGCCGGTTGTGGCGTTTCTACCTCCGGTGTGGGCAATGGCAGAGGCTCAATGCATCGGCACAATTCTCAGTGCCAGGTCTATGGCGAATGACATAATCATAGGCAGATAATGTCAGCGCCCACCTCTGGATCTGGGATGACGCATTGATATTGATACCAAACCAGTTGGTGCCTTTTCTTAGCAGCATGTGCAGTGGCTCTAATAAGGTGCTCAATCTAGGTAAGAAATTACCAAAGAAGTTGAGTAGACCAAGGAACGAATGCAGCTCCGTCACATTCTGAGGCTTGGGTGCATTTTTGATGGCCTTGGTTTTTGAGTTCGTAGGCCGTGTACCATCAGCAGCAATTTTCCTCCACAGGAATTTGACTTCCGGTGTCATGAAGACGCACTTCGAGCGTTTCACTCTGAGTCCCACTTTGTCCAGGCGACGTAGAACCTCTTTCAGGTTGTTCAGATGTCCGGTGGCGTCACAACCTGTGACCAGTATATTATCTTGAAACACGACGATTCTGGGGACAGACTTCAGTAGACTCTCCATGTTCCTCTGAAATACGGCTGCAGCCGAGTGAATTCCAAAAGGGCACCTGTTGTAGATAAACAGTCCTTTATGAGTGTTGATGCACGTAAGTTTCTTCGACGTGTCGACCAGCTCTTATATCATGTAGGCTGATGTCAAATCCAGTTTTGTGAACGACTTCCCCCCAGCTAGCATTGTAAATAGGTCATCAGTCTTCGGTAATGGGTATTGATCCTGTTTCGAAACTCGGTTGATCGTAACCTTGCAGTCTCCACAAATCCTGACAGTGCCATCATTCCTCAATATTGGAACAATGGGGCTGGCCCATTCGTTAAATTCGACCGGTGATATGATCCCTTCACGCTGGAGTCTGTCCAGTTCGATTTCGACCTTCTCCCTCATAGAAACACAGAAACATAAAAAATAGGTGCAGGAGTAAGCCATTCGACCCTTCGAGCCTGCATCACCATTCAATAAGATCATGACTGATCATTCACCTCAGTAGCCCTTTCCTGCTTTCTCTCCATACCCCTTGATCCTTTTAGACATAAGGGCCATATCTAACTCCCTCTTGAATATATCTAACGAACTGGCATCAACAACTCTCTGCGGTAGAGAATTCCACAAGTTAACAACTCTCTTAGTGAAGAAGTTTCTCATCTCGGTCCTAAATGGCTTACCCCTTATCCTTAAAATGTGGCCCCTGGTTCCGAACTCCCCCAACATCGGGAACATTCTTCCTGCATCTAACCTGTCAAAGTTTTATATGTTTCTATGAGATCCCCTCTCATTCTTCTAAACTCCAATGTATAAAGGCCCAGTTGATCCAGTCTCTCCTCATATGTCAGTCCTGCATCCCGGGAATCAGTCTGGTGAACTTTCGCTGCACTCCCTCAATAGCAAGAACGTCCTTCCTCAGATTAGGAGACCAAAATGGAACACAATATTCCAGGTGAGGCCTCACCAAGGCCCTGCACAACTGTAGTAAGATCTCCCCTGCTCCTATACTCAAATCCCATAGCTATGAAGGCCAACATGCCATTTGCCTTCTTCACCGCCTGCTGTACCTGCATGTCAACCTTCAATGACTGATGTACCATGACACCCAGGTCTCGTTGCACCTCCTCTTTTCCTAATCTGCCGCCATTCAAATAATATTCTGTCTTCGTGCTTTTGCCACCAAAGTGGATAATCTCACATTTATCCACATTATACTGCATCTGCCATGCATTTGCCCACTCACCTAACCTGTCCAAGTCACCCTGCAGCCTCTGAGCATCCTCCTCACAGCTCACACCGCCACCCAGCTTATTGTCATCTGCAAACTTGGAGATATTACTTTCAATTCCTTTATCTAAATCATTGATGTATGTTGTAAATAGCTGGGGTCCCAGCACTGAGCCCTGCGGCACCCCACTAGTCATTACCTACCATTCTGAAAGGACCCATTTATCCCGACTCTCTGCTTCCTGTCTGCCAACCAGTTCTCTATCCACGTCAATGCATTACCCCCAATACCATGTGCTTTAATTTTGCACACCAATCACTTGTGTGGGACCTTGTCAAAAGCCTTTTGAAAGTCCAAATACACCACATCCACGGGTTCTCCCTTGTCCACTCTACTCATTACATCCTCAAAAAATTTTAGAAGATTTGTCAAACATAATTTCCCTTTCATAAATCCATGCTGACTTGGACCGATCCTGTCACTGCTTTCCAAATGTGCTGCTATTTCATCCTTAATAATTGATTCCAACATTTTCCCCACCACAGATGTCAGGCTAACCGATCTAGAATTCCCTGTTTTCTCTCTCCATCCTTTTTTAAAAAGTGGGGTTACATTAGCTACCCTGCAGTCCATAGGAACTGATCCAGAGTCGCTAGACTGTTGGAAAATGATCATCAATGCATCCACTATATCTAGGGCCACTTCCTTAAGTACTCTGGGATGCAGACTATCTGGCCCTGGGTATTTATCGGCCTTCAATCCCATCAATTTCCCTAACAATTTCCTGACTAATAAGGATTTCCTTCAGTTCCTTCTTCTCGTTAGACCCTCGGTCCCCTAGTACTTCTGGAAGGTTATTTGTAGCTTCCTTCGTGAAGACAGAACCAAAATATTTGTTCAATTGGTCTGCCATTTCTTTGTTCCCCATTATAAATTCATCTGGTTCTGACTGCAAGGGACCTACATTTGCCTTCACTAATCTTTTTCTCTTCACATATCTATAGAAGCTTTTGCAGTCAGCTTTTATGTTCCCAGCAAGCTTCCTCCCCTTCTTAATTAAACCCTTTGTCCTCCTCTGCTGAATTCTAAATTTCTCCCAATCTTCAGATTTGCTGCTTTTTCTGGCCAATTTATATGCCTCTTCCTTGGATTTAACCCTAACCCTAATTTCCCTTGTTAGCCACGGTTGAGCCACCTTCCCTGTTATATTTTTTACTCCAGACAGGGATGTACAATTGTTGAAGTTCATCCAAGTGAGTTTTAAATGTTTGTCATTGCCTATCCACTATCAATCCTTTAACTATCATTCGCCAGTCTATTCTAGCCAATTAACATCTCATATCATTGAACTTACCGTTCCTCAAGTTCAGGACCCTAGTCTCTGAATTAACTGTGTCACTCTCCATCTTAATGAAGAATTCTACTATATTATGGTCACTCTTCCCCAAGGGGCCTCGCACAACAAGATTGCTAATTAATCCTTTCTCGTTACACATCACCCAGTCTAGGATGGCCAGCCTTCTAGTTGGTTCCTCGACATATTGGTCTAGAAAACCATCCCTAATACACTCCAGGAAATCCTCCTCCACCGTACTGCTACCAGTTTGGTTAGCCCAATCTATATATAGATTAAAGTCGTCCATGATAACTGCTGTACCTTTATTACATCCATCTCTAATTTCTTGTTTGATGCTGTCCCCAACCTCACTACTACTGTTTGGTGATCTGTACACAACTCCCATTAGCGTTTTCTGCCCTTTGGTATTCCACAGCTCTACCCGTACAGATTCCACATCATCCAAGCTAATGTCCTTCCTTACTATTGCGTTAATTTCCCCTTTAACCAGCAACGCTACCCCACTCCCTTTTCCTTTCTGTCTATCCTTCCTGAATGTTGAATACCCCTGGATGTTGAGTTCCCAGCCATGTCTCCGTAATCCCAATTATATCATAGCCAGTTGTCGTGGTGCACATTGGTACCAACGACATAGGTAAAAAGAGGGATGAAGTCCTACGAAACGAATTTAAGGAGCTAGGAGCTAAATTAAAAAGTAGGACCTCAAAAGTAGTAATCTCGGGATTGCTACCAGTGCCACGTGATAGTCAGAGTAGGAATCGCAGGATAGCGCAGATGAATACGTGGCTTGAGCAGTGGTGCAACAGGGAGGGATTCAAATTCCTGGGGCATTGGAACCGGTTCTGGGGGAGGTGGGACCAGTACAAACCGGACGGTCTGCACCTGGGCAGGACCGGAACCAATGTCCTAGGGGGAGTGTTTGCTAGTGCTGTTGGGGAGGATTTAAACTGATATGGCAGGGGGATGGGAACCAATGCAGGGAGACAGAGGGAAACAAAAAGGAGGCAAAAGCAAAAGACAGAAAGGAGATGAGGAAAAGTGGAGGGCAGAGAAACCCAAGGCAAAAAACAAAAAGGGCCACTGTACAGCAAAATTCTAAAAGGACAAAGGGTGTTAAAAGAACAAGCCTGAAGGCTTTGTGTCTTAATGCAAGGAGTATCCGCAATAAAGTGGATGAATTAACTGTGCAAATAGATGTTAACAAATATGATGTGATTGGGATTACGGAGACGTGGCTCCAGGATGATCAGGGCTGGGAACTCAACATCCAGGGGTATTCAACATTCATGAAAGATAGAATAAAAGGAAAAGGAGGTGGGGTAGCATTGCTGGTTAAGGAGCAAATTAAGGCAATAGTTCGGAAGGACATTAGCTTGGATGATGTGGAATCTATATGGGTAGAGCTGCAGAATACCAAAGGACAAAAAACGTTAGTGGGAGTTGTGTACAGACCTCCAAACAGTAGTAGTGATGTTGGGGAGGGCATCAAACATGAAATTAGGGGTGCGTGCAATAAAGGTGCAGCAGTTATAATGGGTGACTTTAATATGCACATAGATTGGGTTAACCAAACTGGAAGCAATACGGTGGAGGAGGATTTTCTGGAGTGCATAAGGGATGGTTTTTCAGACCAATATGTCGAGGAACCAACTAGGGGGGAGGCCATCTTGGACTGGGTGTTGTGTAATGAGAGAGGATTAATTAGCAATCTCATTGTGCGAGGCCCCTTGGGGAAGAGTGACCATAATATGGTGGAATTCTGCATTAGGATGGAGAATGAAACAGTTAATTCAGAGACCATGGTCCAGAACTTAAAGAAGGGTAACTTTGAAGGTATGAGGCGTCAATTGGCTAGGATAGATTGGCGAATGATACTGAAGGGGTTGACTGTGGATGGGCAATGGCAGACATTTAGAGACCGCATGGATGAACTACAACAATTGTACATTTCTGTCTGTCGTAAAAATAAAAAAGGGAAGGTGGCTCAACCGTGGCTATCAAGGGAAATCAGGGATAGCATTAAAGCCAAGGAAGTGGCATACAAATTGGCCAGAAATAGCAGAGAACCCGGGGACTGGGAGAAATTTAGAACTCAGCAGAGGAGGACAAAGGGTTTGATTAGGGCAGGGAAAATGGAGTATGAGAAGAAGCTTGCAGGTAACATTAAGACGGATTGCAAAAGTTTCTATGGATATGTAAAGAGAAAAAGGTTAGTAAAGACAAACGTAGGTCCCCTGCAGTCAGAATCAGGGGAAGTCATAACGGGGAACAAAGAAATGGCGGACCAATTGAATAAGTACTTTGGTTCGGTATTCACTGAGGAGGACACAAACAACCTTCCGGATATAAAAGGGGTCGGAGGGTCTAGTAAGGAGGAGGAACTGAGGGAAATCCTTATTAGTCGGGAAATTGTGTTGGGGAAATTGATGGGATTGAAGACCGATAAATCCCCAGGGCCTGATGGACTGCATCCCAGAGTACTTAAGGAGGTGGCCTTGGAAATAGTGGATGCATTGACAGTCATTTTCCAACATTCCATTGACTCTGGATCAGTTCCTATGGAGTGGAGGGTAGCCAATGTAACCCCACTTTTTAAAAAAGGAGGGAGAGAGAAAACAGGGAATTACAGACCAGTCAGCCTGACATCGGTAGCGGGTAAAATGATGGAATCAATTATTAAGGATGTCATCGCAGTGCATTTGGAAAGAGGTAATATGATAGGTCCAAGTCAGCATGGATTTGTGAAAGGGAAATCATGCTTGACAAATCTTCTGGAATTTTTTGAGGATGTTTCCAGTAGAGTGGACAAGGGAGAACCAGTTGATGTGGTATATTTGGACTTTCAGAAGGCTTTCGACAAGGTCCCACACAAGAGATTAATGTGCAAAGTTAAAGCACATGGGATTGGGGGTAGTGTGCTGACATGGATTGAGAACTGGTTGTCAGACAGGAAGCAAAGAGTAGGAGTAAATGGGGACTTTTCAGAATGGCAGGCAGTGACTAGTGGGGTACCGCAAGGTTCTGTGCTGGGGCCCCAGCTGTTTACACTGTACATTAATGATTTAGACGAGGGGATTAAATGTAGTATCTCCAAATTTGCGGATGACACTAAGTTGGGTGGCAGTGTGAGCTGCAAGGAGGATTCTATGAGGTTGCAGAGCGACTTGGATAGGTTAGGTGAGTGGGCAAATGCATGGCAGATGAAGTATAATGTGGATAAATGTGAGGTTATCCACTTTGGTGGTAAAAACAGAGAGACAGACTATTATCTGAATGGTGACAGATTCGGAAAAGGGCAGGTGCAAAGAGACCTGGGTGTCATGGTACATCAGTCATTGAAGGTTGGCATGCAGGTACAGCAGGCGGTTAAGAAAGCAAATGGCATGTTGGCCTTCATAGCGAGGGGATTTGAGTACAAGGGCAGGGAGGTGTTGCTACAATTGTACAGGGCCTTGGTGAGGCCACACCTGGAGTAATGTGTACAGTTTTGGTCTCCTAACCTGAGGAAGGACATTCTTGCTATTGAGGGAGTGCAGCGAAGGTTCACCAGACTGATTCCCGGGATGACGGGACTGACCTATCAAGAAAGATTGGATCAACTGGGCTTGTATTCACTGGAGTTCAGAAGAATGAGAGGCGACCTCATAGAAACGTTTAAAATTCTGACGGGGTTAGAATGTTCCCAATGTTGGGGAAGTCCAGAACCAGGGGACACAGTCTAAGGATAAGGGGGAAGCCATTTAGGACCGAGATGAGGAGGAATTTCTTCACCCAGAGAGTGGTGAACCTGTGGAATTCTCTACCACAGAAAGTTGTTGAGGCCAATTCACTAAATATATTCAAAAAGGAGTTAGATGAAGTCCTTACTACTAGGGGAATCAAGGGGTATGGTGAGAAAGCAGGAATGGGGTACTGAAGTTACATGTTCAGCCATGAACTCATTGAATGGCGGTGCAGGCTAGAAGGGCCGAATGGCCTACTCCTGCACCTATTTTCTATGTTTCTATGTTTCTATATTCATTAATAGCTGCCTGCGCAGTTAATTCATCCACCTTATTATGAATATTCCTCGCCTTGAGGCACAGAGCCTTCAGGCTTGTCTTTTTAATACACTTGTCCCTTTAGACTTTTGCTGTAATGTGGCCCTTTTTGATTTTTGCCTTGGGTTTCTCTACCCTCCACTTTTACTTTTCTTCTTTCTATCTTTTGCTTCTGCCCACATTTTACTTCCATCTGTCTCCCTGCATAGGTTCCCATCCCCCCAGCCATATTAGTTTAACCTCTCTCCAACAGCACTAGCAAACACTCCCCCTCGGACATTGGTTCCGGTCCTGCCCAAGACCTGTCCTTACTGCCTAAACTTCAGTTAGGGAGCTGTCACTAAGTTACAGACTCTCCTCAAGCCTGACCTCCTCACCTATTTGACCACATTGGCAGCTCTATCTGAAGCTGTGATGGTTACCACAGTATTGTATTTTTTATATATGACTGAATCCTTCCAGTAAAATTTGCCAGTTGGTCTTCAGTCCAGCAGTGCATAAAAAAAGATACAGATTCTTTTTTGCCAAGGAAATACATGCTCAATTTCCTCAAGGAAAGGAGGCAACAGCATGATGCAGTTTTGCTGTCCAAAAGTCAGAACTGTATTAAGGTGCACATAAGGTCACTGGGGCACCTCGCAGCAATCCATGGCATATTATGACTAGTCGACGTTTTTACTCCAGTGATAACCAGGTGTTGTTGGAACAGAACGATGCAAGTAAATGAGCCATAACCTGGCAACAGCCACAGAATCTTCCATTTGCACCAGTTCATCATGCCACTGTGATTTGAAGGAGCAGGCATACTGGATGACTGGTTGTTAGAGGACTAGGGACATACTTACCAATTGTCCCATTGAGAAACCCTGAACAGATGCGGAATGCAGATACAATAAAACTCATTCCTCCCCCCGTATTCTGGTGAAATATGTTGAAGTAGACATTCTGTTGTTTGGAATAATCAGGGGAATACTATATAACCCTGACAAGATGTTGAAAGTTATCTGCATCAGTTTATATTGCACGATTTCACCCTGCAGAGAGATGTAATTATGCAGCAGGAGAGGCAGCCTGAGGCCTTGGTAGACGTAGAGGAGGAGTAAGAAGAAGAAATGGTTGGAGGTGATGTGTAACCAGGGAGACGACTGGGATTGAATTTCCTTCCATTCAAATTTTGACTGACCAGCTGCCCAATAGTGCCTGATAGGGTAGGAGGCTCGGTCCATTTTGAAGGCAGCACTACATTAACATACAGCTGGCATGCTGCTGACGCAAAACATAAGAACATAAGAATTAGGAGCAGGAGTAGGCCGTTCGGCCCCTTGAGCTTGCTCCGCCATTCAAGAAGCTGATCTTCTACCTCAACTCCACTTTCCCGCACTATGTCCCAATATCCCTTGATTCACGTAATATTCAAAAATCTTTCGATCTCTGTCTTGAATATACTTAAAAACTGAACCTCCATAGCCCTCTGGGGTAGAGAATTCCAAAGATTTACCACCCTCTGAGTGAAGAAGTTTCTCCTCATCTCAGTCCTAAATGGCCAACCCCTTATTCTGAACCTGGTTCTATACTCCCCAGCCAGAGGAAACATCCTCCCTGCATCTACCTTGTCAATCCCTGTAAGAATTTTGTATGTTTCAATTAGATCATCGCTCATTCTTCTAAACGCTAGAGAATATAGGCCTAGTCTACTCAATCTCTCCTCATAGCACAACCCCCCTATCCCATGAATTAGCCTGGTGAACCTTTGTTGCACTCCATCGAAGTGTATCCTTCCTTCGCTAAGGAGACCAAAACTGTACACTCTATTGCAAGTGCAGTCTCACCAAAGCCCTATACAATAAATTGCAATAAAATGTCTTTACTCTTGTACTCAAATCCTCTTGTAATAAAGGCTAACATACCATTTGCTTTCTTAATTACTTACTGTACCTGCATGTTAACTTTCAGTGATTCATGTACCAGGACACCCAGATCCCTCTGAACACAAATATTTCCCAATCTCTCACCATTTAAAAAATACTCTGCTTGTCTATTTTTCTTACCAAAGTGGATAACTTCACATTTTCCCTCATTATATTCCATTTGCCACGTTCTTGCCCATTCACTTAGCCTGTCTATACCCGCCTTGAAGCCTCTTTGCATCCTCCTCACAACTTACATTCTCACCTAGCTTTCTATCATCAGCAAACTTGTATATATTACATTTGGTCCCCTCATCCAAATCATTGATATAAGTTGTGAATAGCTGGGGCCCAAGCACCGATCAATTCGGCACCCCACTAGTTATAGCCTGCCAACCCAAAAATGACCCATTTATTCCTACTTTGTTTTCTGTCCGTTAACCAATTCTCAATCCATGTTAATATCTTACCCCCAATCCCATGATCGCTAATTTTGTTTAATAACTTCTTGTGTGGCACCTTATCGAATGCCTTCTGAAAATCCAAATACAGCACATTCACTGATTCCCCCTTATCTATTCTACTAGTTACAACCTCAAAAAGCTCTAACAGATTTGTCAAACATGATTTCCTTTCATAAATCCACATTGACTCTGCCCAATCCTATTATTATTTTCTAAGTGTCCTGTTAGCACATCCTTAATAATAGATTCTTAACATTTTCCCTACGACTGATAGACTAACTTGTCTGTAGTTCCCCGTTTTCTCTCTCCCTCCTTTCTTAAATAGCAGGGTTATATTAGCTACTTTCCAATCTGCAAGAACCATTCTAGAATCTATGGAATTTTGGAAGATGACAACCAATGCATCCACTATCTCTATAGCCACCTCTTTCAAAACCCTAGGATGTGAGCCATCAGGTCCAGGGGATTTATTGGCATGTGGCTCATTGGATATATTCAAGAGAGAGTTAGATATGGCCCTTACAGCTAAAGGGATCAAGGGGTATGGAGAGAAAGCAGGAAAGGGGTACTGAGGTGAATGATCAGCCATGATCTTATTGAATGGTGGTGCAGGCTCGAAGGGCCGAATGGCTTACTCCTGCACCTATTTTCTATGTTTTTATGTTTTCTCTGTTTCTATGTAACAATCCAGAGATTATTACCTTTGAGGTTCTGCTTTTTAATATGGACCCTAACTCCACAAACTCTTTCAGCAGAACCTCATTCCTAGTTTCACCTATGTTGTTGGTTCCTAAGTGGACCACGACAACTGGATCCTCCCCTTCCCACTCCATGGTCTTATCCAGCCACGAGGAGATGACTTTAACCCTGGCACCAGGCAAGCAACACAACCTTCGGAACTCCTGGTCATGGCTGCAGAGAACAGTATCTATCCCTCTGACTATACTGTCCCCTACCACAACTACATTCCCTTTCACTCCCCCCACTTGAATGGCCTCCTGCACCATGGTGCCATGGTCAGCCTGCTCATCCATCCTGCAGGCTTTTCCCTCATCCACACAGGGAGCAAAAATCTCATACCTGTTGGATAAGGGCAAAGGCCAAGGGTCCTCCTGCACTGCATCTGGGGTTCCCTTACCTGCCTGAGTTGCAGTCACACCCACCTGTCTCTGACCACTTCTTAACCTAAGGGGTGGGACTTCCTCCTGGATGTAAGTGTCCAGGTAACTCTCCCCATCCCTGATGCTTCTCAATGTCTGAAGCTCGTACTCTGGCTCAACAAATCTGAGCCAAAGTTCCTTGAGTTGCAAACACTTACTACAGACATGATTGCTCAGGATCTTGATGCTCTCCGCCAGCTCCCACAGCCGCAGTTACGACACACCGCCTGCACTGCCATCTCTAACCTTGTTTTATTTATTAATTAATTAAAGTTTTTATTCAATCGATATTTAGTTTTATTGTTAAATTATTTTATCTGTTCTAAGTTATAATTTAATAACTACTGGTAAATCGCAGTTTCTCAGCTCTTAATTTAACCCCTTGCCTAACTTAGAAAGCAAATAAAAGCTACTCACCAAACTCTGAGCCTGGAAAAAAGTACAACTGGGGGTGGTTCACAATACATGTTGAATATTAACTCCACTAAGACCCTTAGGTGCCTCTCAATCTCACCCTTAGTTATTTTAACACCATTCAGTGAGTACACGCGTCACTTATTTTCTCTTCCTATGGACAGTACTTGTTATGTCTTTAATACTCTTATGAATGACTCCACGAGGTCTAGTGTTGTACTTGAGCTGTTGTGACCTTAGTCCCATTTGCTGTAACTCCAGAGTGAGGCACAAGCATGGTGGGCAGCCTTTTATACTGGGCCCTGCACACCTATGCAGGTGACCCTCAGGTCTCCCACCACAGTGCCCTCTGGTGGCACACCTTATGTGATTATACAGTTAGTATGCATGGTCTACATTCATTCTGCTGACTTAGGTAAAATTTACCCTACTGCTTAATCTGCATTCAAAGCCATCGTATACTACTTGTTCCCAGTTATACAGTAGGTGTCATTTGAAAGTGATGCCTGATTTAAGAGCAGTTTGAGTTGGCACCACTAATGTATGCTCCTGGCTTCACAGTATTTAAAAATCAGAAGAGTACTCCTGCCTACTTAGAGACAACTGCAGTGTTCTCCTAACTGCAACCAAATGTTGGTGAAATTTTTTAAGGCACCGAAGAGAGATGAATGTCACTTGATTTTAAAAGACTCACTTGGTATTGATTGCAGTTATAGTGCTGTCAGTGAGAAGCCCAAGTGGTGTGAGACTACTTCTGTCACACCCAAAACAGAAGCAGAAACTGCAAAATAGATCTCAATATAAAATCCTAATAAGATTTATTACACATTTTTGGATCAAATTGGCCCCTTTATAAACCATAAATTTGTGCCATTAGGTTCACGCAGCAACTTAGACAATGCAGACTAGATGGTTTTTACAGTTCCTGCCAATCTACTTTAATGAGTTATTCAGATTCAGCAGATCCATTACTCTGACATACAGTATTTTTCAGATATTTGAGTCCATTTATGGTTAGAATTCTCAGTTGATTCATCCTTTGAAAATCACAGAGAATAAGTGGGCCATTCATAACTGTTATCTTTTGCAAAAAGTACGAAATGTACTCTTTTGCCTTACTTCCCCTCCCAGAAGATGCTGTGACTTGTGCACGAGTCCAAGGACCATTACATTTCTTTTCTTTCCTCCCTTGCCTAAGTACTCATTGTACGCCAGTGAAAATTATGACAATTATTGGTGGCCCTTAAGAAATTAGTGGGGTCTTCAGCCAATAGCAATGAGGACGCAGGAACAAAATGTGAAGTCCCTTCTTAGAATGCTTCACATGCAGTATATATATTAGCCCTGAAATCCCGGTTTTGGGCTTCCCACGGGCGGTCGCCTGAAAAGAAGAGCTAAGATGCGCACTTACCTTTAGCTCGGGCGCCCACCAGCGATTGTGGTTTTAGACCTAAGAGGCATGCGCATCGGAGCGCATGCACGTTTGAACGGACGTAGAGCTAGAGCTGGAGTACATGGGCCTGGACACCCAATCAAGATAAATAATTTTCTCATTGATAATAATGGGAACTCCATACCAAACACCTCCAAACACCTAAACACAAATAAAAAATAAAAAAACATCCCATATATTTAAATTAAAGTTAATAAATGTGTTACAAAAAATATATATTTTTCCGATTTAAAAAAAAAAAAGTTTTGTAATTATGGTTTAAAATAAACTTATCTTAATGGGCAGGGCTTTTAACATAAAAATGTGTTTTTAAATTTTAATTTTATGTTTTTTATATGTTTTAAAACTCTTCTAAAACTCTTTTAAAACACATTTTAATGGGCCTGAAATTCCAACCTCCCCGGGTCCGTATCTTTGTATTCAGTATTGCCAAGCAGCAGTTGTAAAAGGCAATTTGTTTAAAAGTATACTTAAAAGTCAAATACGAAAAATACCATAACAATTTTACACATTTGCTCCACTAAATTACTTAAATGATAGCAAAACAGATACATAATCACTTCCGTGCTGAATCAAAGGATTTTGCTGTGGATGAAAGCTTTAGCTATTTAATTTATAACAAATTGTAATTAAAATAATGGAGTGGATTTTCCTCATTAGACTGGATTGGCAGTGGGATTTCTGCCAGCTCCTCCAATTCCGTTGCAATACTGATCCATTTTCATTGGTCGAGGGCTATTGGCCATTCCAAGCTAGCTCCTAATGAAGTTCCCACTTCCTAGAGCAGGGCCAAGGAGGGAAATGAAGTGAGTATGCTGCTTCCGCACCAGGTGATGAGCGGTCTTAAAAGTGAAGGAAAATCTGGAGAATGAAGAGGCCTGCAATAATCAATGCTTTGAGAGAGAGGAGGTCTCTAATACCCCGGGCCTACCAACACCTTCCATCAGGCAGAAAGAGGGGCATACGGGAGGGAAATGGACCAGGTGACTGGGCCCAGAGGGAAATCAGGCTGGAATTCACCATCACTCTAATCGCATTTATATATGGGGGTGGGGATGTGGTGGCCAGCAGGGGTACGGAAATGCAAGATCGGGCCATTGTTTTGCCATTTCCACCACTATCGCACACAATTTGGGAGTGGGTAGTGGATAAAAATCCAGCCCAACATACCCCTTGTGAATCTAAGTTTTTTCATTATTTTGTTGCAAATACATATTTTACATAAGCCAAACCATATATTCGTATCCTGCAGTATAATTTCAAGGCCTTCATGAATAATGAATAACAGAATTTTCATTTTTTTTGTTGAAACCTTCATGTTATATTACACACTAATATTTTTAGCTTAGGCTTGACAAATTCTAATGATTTGCAAGTGATTAAATGGAACAAGTGGTTGATTAGTTCTCTTAAATAGCTGTTGTGATGTAATCCTTACTGTGGAGATAATGGGGCCAGTTTTCCTCACCCTCACCCTCCCCAATCCAGTGGGGTGTAACTCAGGCAAACGCATGGACCTGGCCTGGCCTGGCCTGAACCTACCTGAATTTGTTTGTTCAGGATATTTGCTTGGCACTCCAGGCATGAGTTTTCCCTTTGTGCCTGGAAACGGTGGTGGAAATCCAACCATTGCTGCATGTCTGATACATCAGCCACAACAGTAATGATGGTTCTCTATGGGGCCATCTAGCTGCTGTCCAAAAGCATCAGCCTGATGGCCTTCAGCCACAAAGATATTTTTGGGTACCTGCAAATAGAAATGTTCACTTAACTTTCGCAGCTCTATCTTTTTGCTGCTTTCCCTTTCTTAGAACTGTCAATAGAAGCAGGGCTCTGCACTGGCCCTAAGAATTACATAGGATATACGATTACATAGGATATATGACACAGAAACAGGCCATTCAACCCAACCAGTCCATGATGGCATTTATGCTCCACTCAAGCCTCCTTCCATCTTTCCTCATCTAACTGTCAACATAACCCTCGATTCCCTTCTCCCTCATATGCTTATCTTAGCCTCCCCCTAAATGCATCTATATTATTTTTGTCAACTACTCCCTGTCGAAGCGAGTTCCACATTCTCACCAATCCCTGGGTAAAGAAGTTTCTTCTGAATTCCCTATTTGATTTCTTGGTGATTATCTATATTGATGGCTTCTAGTGATGCTCTTCTCCACAAGTGGAAACACTCTCTTTCTACGCTATCAAAACCTTTCATAATTTTCAAGACCTCAATTAGGTCACCCCTCAGCATTCTTTTTTCAAGGGAACAGAGACCCAGGCTGTTCATCCTTTCCTGATATGTATACCTTGCATTTCTGGTATCATCCTTGTAAATCTTCTCTGCACCCTCTCCAATGCCTCTTTATCCTTTTTATAATATGGTGACCAGAATTGTACCGCAGTATCGTGTGGTCTAACCAAGGTTTGATACAGGTTTAGCATTATTTCACTACTTTTCAATTCTCTCCCTCTCTAAATAAACCCGAGTGCCGTGTTTGCATTTTTAATGGCCTTGTTATGGCCTTACTAACCTGTGTCACTACTTTTAGTGATTTGTGTATTTGTACTTCGAGATCCCTTTGCTTCTCTACTCCACCTGACTCTCATTCTCCAATTAATTCTCTATTCTTCCTACCAAAATGTAATACCTCATATTTAACTATATTGAATTTCATTTGCCAATTATATGCCCATTCTGCAAGTTTATTGATGTCTTCCTGTAATTTGTTGCAGTCCTCCTCAGTATTAACTATGCCCACCAATTGTCATCCACAAATTTAGAAATTGTGTTTTTTGATTCCAAAGTCTAAATCTTTAATATAAATTGTGAACAACAGTGATCCCAGCACTGATCCTTGTGGAACACCACTGCTCACCTAATGTCATTGTAAATACCCCTACCCTTTGCTTTCTATCTTGAAGCCAGATAGCTATCCATTCTGCTACTTGTCCCCTGGCTCCGCACTCTCTGACCTTATTCATTAGTATATTATGGGGTACCTTATTGAAGGCCTTTTGAAAATCTAGATAAATTACATCTACTACATTAGCCTTGTCTATTCTCTCTGTTACCTCTTCAAAAAATTAAATGCGGTTGGTCAGACATGACTTTACCTTTTGAAATCCATGCTGACTATTTGTGATTATACTTTTGCCTTCTGGATGTTCTTGTTCTTCTATTTTCTCTTTTATTATTCCATTATTTTTCCTACCACCAATGTTAAGATGACTGGTCTATAGTTCGCTGGATATGTTCTGTCCCCCTTCTTAAATATAGGTATTATGTTAGCTATCTGCCAGACCTCTGGCACTAAACTTTTTTTTAATGAATTATTAAATATGTGTAGTAATGCCTCTGTTATCTCTTCCCTCAATTATTTTAAAATGAGCAGATGTAATTCAACCAGACCAGTTGTTCTCAGTGCTGCTTAAAATGTGTGTTTGAGAACAGAGGGAGAGTGTGTTTGAGAACTGCATCACTCTGATCTCTCCCCATTTCCTCTCGGGGACATTTAGAAATCAGCCCTAATATCTGCTCATGTTAAAACCAGCACTAGATGTTGGAGAATATTAGTTTGTCCTTCTTTTGTAAAGCAAGCAGAGATTAAGCATTACATAACAAGATATTTTCTTAATATTCAAAAATGAAATAACAATTTTGATTTGAGGCTTTCGGATTAATTGAATAATATATTAACATCATGTTTATATTAACCACGCAAGCCCAAAAAGACGCTACACCGGCATAAACGTGGCAGAACGTGAATCAGACCTCGCTGCTGATCCCACCAGATTATCCAGAGTCAGGACTTGGTCAACTTATTTAAATATTTTCATCACACACCTGTGACAGTATGGGCAGATCCTGGGGGTCTGTTAGAAAAGTTGGTGAGGAAGGTGTGGCGCCAGATAACCATATGTGCATGCCACTGGTGGGCACCCGCACAAAGTTCCTTTTAGTAAGGCAGACAATGTTAACAAATTGTAAAACTCTCTTATGGGGCCTTCCAGTCCATGACCCAGCCTGACGATGCCAATGTGACTCAGCCCAAAGGTGATGCAGGCCCTAAATCTACAATGCAGGCTACTTAACAATATTGATGCATATATCAATTTTATTTGTTGATGATATTAACAATTGACATTTTGAAGCCATAGCAATAAAAAAATTAGGTCTTAAAATGTGCTCATTGCTCTTTTAAACTGAGACTCTATTGTAATTTATAAAAGTTCACTGGTTGGCCATAAAGTGACCCTCAGGACAGAACCTCCAAGTTTAGCTGATTTTTTTTCCATCACTGGGTTATCCATTGACAGAATGTAAGCAAATGGTTATCTCAGGGGGGAAAAAAAATCAAAATTTATGTACCTTGAAGTCACATGGCAGCAAAAAAACAAAAAATTGTTTTTGATGTCTCTCAGACACTTGCACTGCTAATTAGAATTTTTTTACTGACTTAACTAATCCATGCAGGAATTTCTGAAATTTCTACGGTAAGGCGATTTAGTTATAGACAAACATGCTCAAGGGCAACCTATGAATATACTCCCCTGCGTCATTTGTAAACATTACTTTATTCTTTGGCGATCCCAAGTACATACTTGGAATGTCTGTCGTTTAGATATGTTAGCCACATTCTTTCCCAATTAAAATTCAGTCGAACTTTTTGTGTGTGCACTCACAAATACTTTTACATGCACACATGTACTGATGTAAAAACTTCCAACAAGCTGATAGTTCTACACTGCATCCTAATGTCAAGATTCGAAGTGATGGTGCAAAACTTTGATTGCTTTGTCATGCTGTAAAAATGTTATATTTATTTTTGTCACACTGTGATGGAAACCATGCTGGGACTGTGTGTGAATCACGTCATTAGCATTTATTTGCTGTAATGCAATGATGCTCTTGGCCATCAAATTAAAAGCTATTTTTAGGACATCAGCATTTGGAAACATACAAGGGTTGATTTTATGAATTCATACATCATGAACACATTTTGGAAAATCGGGTGTTGTGGTTAGTGACCCCAGTAGGATTTTCTGTCCATTAAAATTGCAGAGCATGCTGACATCGACATCCCTTTAACAATTGTGGCTCATGGACGCATGAATAGAATAGAATAGTCTGCACATCCAGAGTACGAATTTCCACACCAGCAGTAAAATTTACTTAATGATGTGTTGTTGTCATCGTCAATCCACTGAAAAAGATTTTGAATTTTGCCTGTGGCCTGTAGTAAAACAAGCTGGGGTAGAACCAAATGATAGCGATAAGTAATGAACTTATTCTCGGTTCTCTCTCTTTTTTTCTATGTCCCTCTCTGCCATGGTTATTGCATTGCTACATTATGCATGTTAATGGATTTTGCGGTCAGCAGCGAAGGGACCCGCTCACCGCTGACCTCAGGGGATGGATGAGAAGCTGCAATCAAAGATTTAGCAGGCTCTAGAGTGTGGAATTCCTCTATTCTGATCTGAATTTGAATTTGGCCCCATCTGTGGCATCCAGCAACAATGCAGGCAGCAAGTAGGCTGATCAGCCAATCAGATTGAAGAATTCTCATAGACAGCAAAACAGGAAGTAAAAAGCAGGGATTATAATTCACATTTTAATCATAGTTTCAGCCATGGCTCAGTTGGTGACTCCCAGGCTCCAGACAGAACAGAGCTCCCATAAAACAGACGGGGCTTACCTTCATGGGTTAAGTCCATCTCCTACCCCCCCAACCAAGTTAAAGCCCCCCACCAACAAGTTCTTAACCTTCCTCCCAACTTCCCTCCCGCCCCCAAGTTTCTGACCTTTCCCTCCCCAAAATGTTCCTGACCTTGATCTCCCTCACCCAAGTTCCTGACTTCAACCGCACCCGCCCCCCCCCACCCCCGCACTATGTTATAGTGAATACTTTGAGCTCAACAAACAAATTTTATAAAAGCAGAATTTTAAAATATGTTTTATTGCATTTAAAAGATTAAAAATTATCTTGCAAGGTTTTGGTTTTGAAATAAAGTCAGTATAGCTTCTAAAATAAAAGTTTGTCCTAATAACAGGACATGCAAGAACTATGGGGCGATATTGCCCTGTGCCGAATTGGTGGTGGTAACCAGCTGGGGCAGGGACTTTCTGCACCCGGCTTAACGCTCCTTTTTTAAAAAGTGGAGTTACATTAGCTATCTTCCAATACATAGGAACTGATCCAGAGTGTATCGTCTGTTGGAAAATGACCACCAAGGCATCCACTATTTCTAGGGCCACTTCCTTAAATACTCTGGAATGCAGACTATCAGGCCCTGGGGATTTATCGGCCTTCAATCCCATCAATTTCCCTACACATTTTCCTGACTAATAAGGATTTCCTTCAGTTCCTCCTTCTCGCTAGACCCTCGGTCCCCTATTATTTTCAGGTGGTTATTCGTGTCTTCCTTAGTGAAGACAGAACCAAAATATTTGTTCAATTGGTCTGCCATTTCCTTGTTCCCCGTTATGAATTCACCTGATTCTGACTGCAAGGGACCTACATTAGTCTTCACTAATCTTTTTCTCTTCACGTATCTATAGAAGCTTTTGCAGTCAGTTTTTATGTTCCCTGCAAGCTTACTCTCGTACTTTATTTTCCCCCTCCTAATTAAACCCTTAGTCCTCCTCTGCTGGCTTCTAAATTTCTCCCAGTCCTCAGGTTTGCTGCTTTTTCTGGTTAATTTATATGCCTCTTCCTTGGATTTAACACTATTCCTAATTTCCCTTGTTAGCCACGATTGAGCCACCTTCCCCTTTTTATTTTTATGCCAGACAGGGATGTACAATTGTTGTAGTTCATCCATGTGATCTTGAAATATCTGCCATTGCTTATCCACCATCAGCCCTTTAAGTATCATTCGCCAGTCTATTCTAGCCAATTCACGTCTCATACCATCGAAGTTACCTTTCTTTAAGTTCAGGACCCTAGTCGCTGAATTAACTGTGTCACTCTCCATCTTAATGAAGAATTCTACCATATTATGGTCACTCTTCCCCAAGGGGCCTCGCACAACAAGATTGCTAATTAATCCTCTCTCATTACACAAGACCCAGTCTAGGATGGCCTGATCTCTAGTTGGTTCCTCGACATATTGGTCTAGAAAACCATCCCTTATGCACTCCAGGAAATCCTCCTCCAGAGTACTGCTACCAGTTTGGTTAATCCAATCTATATGTAGATATTTAGATTAAAGTCACCCATGATAACTGCTTTACCCTTATTGTATGCGTTCCTAATTTCCTGTTTGATGCCATCCCCAACCTCCCTACTACTGTTTGGTGGTCTGTACACAACTTCCACTAACGTTTTCTGCCCTTTGGAACCAAACCCCAGTAAGAAGTTGATACCTTTAGAAGAAAAGAGATGGAGGGGAGAATATTAGCAGAAAATATCTAAAATGGGGGCGTAATTGGTCTTTGGCAGCAGCACAAAATGCAGCCCATTTTCTTTTCCATTGAATTGGTTTCTCCCATGATGTCTTGTATGTGCCATAGTACATTTTGCTGCTACTTGGCCGTCTCGCACATTAACCAGGCAATATTGATGGTATTGAATCAGCACTTCCATATATGAAGAGCTTCTACTGTTTTGAAGTGTATTCACTGTGGTTTTGCAGAAAGTGGCAAACTTGATTTTTAGGCAATTTAGTAACATTTTGGGCTGGATTTTTGGATCATTTGGGCGAAAAATGGGCCAATAAGGTCTTTTGCATCCGGGTGTGATCTTCCGGTCGGCACTTCGAAGCATCGTCGGGGAGAGCTGTGTCAGATGTGCAACAGCTCTCCTTGCGACACCGGCAGAAGTTTCGACCCGCGATGACCGCCAGGGAAAACACAGCAGTCCAGCCCTGCCGGTGACGGTGAGGTGAATAAACTGCCAAAAAAGGTAAGTTCCAGTGTTTATTCTTGTATTTTTCTGTAGCGATTTGTGTTGTAAGGGTGTTGGCAATGTTTTTTGAATGTTTTTGTGAATTTCTTTTTTGCTTTTCTTTGCCCCTCCCAAGACCCCTCTCAGAGCACTCCCAGCCTCGCACTTTAATTGGCGACATTCCCGTTTTTGTGCTGCGAAAGTCGTACAACGCCTCCCTTTGCACTGCATCCCTGGCGCAGGGACCAAATGACATAAATTACTCCACACAGCGCAAACGTTAATCGGGCGGTAAATTTCCTGCCCCGCCTCCATTTTCGCCCTGAAAACGGTAAAGCTGAAAATCCAGACCATTGCATTTTCCAACAGTGGGTAAAAAAGCAATTGAGCTCATTGTTGAAGAGCAAAGATCCAATTAAATTAAGTAAAATGGAAAGAAATTGCATTTATGCAGCACTTTATCAGAATGCCCTAAAGTGCTTTACAACCAATTGATTACTTTTGAAGTGTATTCACTGTGGTTTTGCAGACAAATGCAGCAGCCAATATACACACAGCAAGGCCCCACAAGCAGCTATTAAATGAATTATCAGAGGTGGTATTCTCTGATATTACCGGGCAGTTATCATACTTGCACCATATAAAGTTAGCTTTGAATTAAGCTTTATTGCCTCCACTGAATTTGTTATCCCCTGTCAATTGCCCTTTGCAGTGAACATTGTGGAATTATTCATTTTAATTACCTTTTCCCATGATATTTAGGGACTATCCATCTGAACATCCATGCCCCGTGCACTTTATGGGGTTATCCAATTGAAATATTTTTCCTGGTGGTTCCAGGACATTTTCCTTTGTTTTACTTCAATAAAATGTTATTATATCTCCAGACTGATTTGAATGCTAATCTTCAAAATATTGTACAACGTCATTAAGTTGCCCTCAGTATATGCTTGTCCTCGATCAGATGGCTGTTTTCAAACATTTCCTTTTGTGTCTGAGCAGTCAGTTGGGAAGGAGAGGAGAAAAATCTGTATTGGCTAATTCTACAGACACAGGCAGTGATCAGAGGCAAAGTGGCGTTCTTGTCGTCTATAGTTGCTTTATAGTGCACAAAGCAAGGTTAGAGTGGAGCAGGCAATGGCTATGTAGATTAGAATTATACTGCCAATCTGCTGTCTCCAAATTTTATAGGATTCTGAAGCCAGTTGCAAGCCCAGGATATGTGCACCCCACTAAAGTGCAAGGAAAAATAACCAACTGTGTTTAGTTGTCTGGTGGCATCATCATATAGTGTGTTCAGAACATGTCCTTCTACCCAACCAAAATCCAGGAAACCAGAATTTTATGACAGCCTGCAACTTCGACCTCAAGTTTGAAAGCCTCTGCTGAAGAGATTTCACGTCTCCTAGTCAAATGCATTATGGAGTTAAATTTATAATCTGACTCCGGAGCTACCTCTTGAGTCACAGTGTCACTGTGAAGAGAATAGAGAATTGTCACAAAAGTGGCGGTAAAACTAACCCACAATATTCCAATTTAAATGATAAAATACTGGCAAATACTGTAAAAATACTGTAAAAACAGAAAATGCTGGAAATACTCAGCAGGTCAGGCAGCATCTGTGGAGAGAGAAACAGCGTTAATGTTTCTGATCAATGAAAAGTCTAAAGGCGAAAGATTCAATGGAATAGTGCCACCCGTTAGCGCTGGAGAGGGGCGCTAAGCGCTTACCGGCGAAGCGCCGCGCTGTCGACATCTCCCGAAAACTTGATTGTAGGGTTACCGGCAGTGCTACCAATTAGCGCTGCGCGCTCTCGCGCCACTCACATCGTGACGTCAATGCCCCGATAGCACTGCATTAGAGAACTTCAATAGGTTCCCCTGCCTTAGCGCCTGCCGCTGATCACGGCAGTGAAAGCAGACATGCCAGATGCTCCCAGGGCAATTCTGAAACGGATCGTCAGGTGAGTGGTTAGAAAGTGAGATTTTTTCATTTACTTGCACTTTATTTAGCTTTGTTTCACTTCGTCTTATTTTTAAAAATGTTCCAATCGTTTCCCTTGGATTTATTTTTACTCTTCAGGTGGTCCAGCTGACCTCCCCTTTAGGCGCTAGGATGCTGGGTTCCTATTGTCACAACTTCATTGGCGCTCCCGCGCTAGTGCCCCGCGATTCAACTTTAGCGGCCTAGAGGATTGTTGAACCCCTTCATTAGTGCTCCACTACCCTCTCGGGGTGCTAAAAATCAATACCCTGGTTGGAGGCGGTAAACATCGCCTGGCGCTAAAGTTAGCGACCAGGCAGTGTTACCGCCTCAAACCGATCGATAATCAATTTTCCCCCTAACTGTGTACATTGCAAGATGCCCTGCTGCAGCAAGATTTGGCCTATCAGAGTTTGCCGACATGTTACTGAATGTTGGGGTGCCAGTGCGGGCAGGAGGTCACAGAACACCTCTTGGGAAGCCTGAAATGCTAAGCATCTCTCCGAAGGTCCCTTTTTCCTTCGGACAATCCTCAGCTTGAAGGATTACTGGTGGCAACCGCTCTGATACCATTAAAGGGTATTTGAGGCAATTAAATAAATACATCAGTTCACCTGTCACCATGGCTCACAAAAGCCTAAATGCCAACTAGAAACTAAAATTAAAAAAACTACAAGATACTCCTTTAAAAGGCCTAATACACTTACCTTGAAAGTGTATGATTCTTTTAAATGGCCTCCAGTGTGCAAGTCTATCTGAAGCTTCATCCCCTGCCAGGTTCCACCGGTGTGCTAGAGACTGTCTTACATTGTAAAAGTACCAAATCACTTGTTTTTTTGCGTCACTTTGTATATCTCTCCTCTAATAATGTAATTGCTTAAAAATTTGGATCGTCAAGATCTGGTTTTATCAGCTGTGTACCAGTCCCTGCGCAAATCTAGAGGATGACACACAATACAATGGTTAAGCTCTTTTTGATTACATCAAAGGTCATTGAACTTTGCTTTGCTTTATGAAACTTGAACTTCCAGTCTGCAACAATTAGGCTGCTTCCCACTGAAAAGGAAATTGTATAATTAGGTTAGATTAACGCAACTTCAAAGCATCATTTTCCACTGAAACAGATATTTCAAGTGACAGCTGATGTTTTGTCACCTGTGAAAAGAAGTTGTGACAACTTTGAATTTTTTTCATTGTCTTTTTATTTTTACTTTTTAGATCCATTACCTCGGGTGGATCACTGGGCTCAACTGCATTAAGCCTTATAGAAAGCCAGTCAACCTTGAATGTGAAGCAAGAATGGCCTCATGGTTACCCAATCCTTCCATCCCTCCCTTCGAACCAAGGTTCCCAGAATGGCAGTGAACTAGGGGATGTGCTGAGTATACCACCTGGAACTGCCATGTCAAATAACAGCACCTCCACCTCTTTGCCTTCTTACCTGTTTGGGAATGAGAACAGCTCTCGCAACTCTGCCCTATCTAATTCTGCTCGCTCAAGAAAAAGAGGTCTTTCCACCTCACCCTTTTCAGATGGAGTTGGAATCGACCTCATTATCCGTACATCTCCAACATCATTAGTCGCATACATCAATGGGTCCAGGGGGTCTCCGGCGAATGTTTCCCCTCAACCTGAAGTGTGTGGGCATTTCCTGGGAGTGAGGGGTAGTTGCATCCCTCAGGCCTACAATGCAGCAGGTAAAGAGCGTAATTTCTTTACACTCACTGACCTTGAAACCAGCAATGGCGTGTACCAGAGGATGCAGCAGCTGGAGCAGTCTTCCCTGCACCCCATGGTGATGAACAACATGGTTGTTCAACAGGGTATCTCAGTGATCGGTAGTCAGCAGTATGATGTATTTAAAAATGAGCAACTGGATGAATTCTCCTCAGGCATGGAAATACCTACACTGCCCCAGGGTCCTCCACCACCTTACCATGCCCACCAGCATCTTATGACCCATTCCCATACACATGGACAGCCATCACCACAAGGGACACAGCTGGATGAGGACGGTGAGCCATCAAGAGTTAATGGAAAGCACTGCTGCCGATGGATAGACTGCAGTGCAGTGTATGACGAACAGGAGGAGCTTGTGCGACACATTGAAAAGGCGCATATAGACCAGCGTAAAGGAGAGGACTTTACTTGCTTCTGGGCTGGTTGCCCACGCAGATACAAGCCATTTAATGCTCGATATAAACTGTTGATCCACATGAGGGTGCACTCAGGAGAAAAGCCAAACAAGTGTACGGTAGGTGGCAAAGCAATGTACTGTATAGTATTCATTTGCTTACAAGTCAACTATTTCACTGACATGAGGCATTATGTTACTATGGGCTAACTAATTATATCTCATGTTTGTCATTTCCAAATTTGGTTGCCATCTTGATTATTGCAAAAAAATACAATAACTTATATTATGTTTTGCTTATCAAATATAATGGAGAGTCATTGTTTTCGTGAATTTGTGGGTATCACAAACATATTGTAACTCTGATGCAAAACACACCATATCAATGTTTTTATTTCACCAAGGATTAACCTCCTACTTCCACAACAGATTTCTTTTGTGCAGCATTAGTTACGAGTATGATGCCAAACTTGAACGTTCAATTTTATTATCGCTAATACTGTGTCGTAAAATCATGTGGTAGCCTAGTTACTAATTACAGTAAACACTATTTAGAAATTAAGGAAGTAGAAGGGCAAGGTTGGACAAAATCATTGCTGTTTTTAAGTTTAAAAGTGGTAAAGTGTGAGGTTATCCACTTTGGCAGGAAAAATAAAAAAACAAATTATTATTTAAATGGAGGGAAATTACAGAATGCTGTACTACAGCGGGACCTGGGGGTCCTTGTGCTTGAAACACAAAGTTAGTATGCAGGTACAGCAAGTAATCAGGAAGGCAAATGGAATGTTGGCCTTTATTGCAAAGGGGATGGAGTATAAAAGCAGGGAAGTCCTGCTACAACTGTAAAGGGTATTGGTGAGGCCACACCTAGAGTACTGTGTACAGTTTTGGTCACCTTATTTAAGCAGGGATTTACTTGCTTCGGAAACAGTTCAGAGAAGGTTCACTAGGTTGATTCCTGAGTTGAAGAGGTTGACTCATGAAGAAAGGTTGAGCAGGTTGTGCCTATACTCAGTGGAGTTTAGAAGAATGAGAGGTGATCTTATTGAAACATATAAGATACTGAGGGGGCTCGACAAGGTAGATGCAGAGAGAATGTTTCCCCTCATGGGAGAATCTAGAACTGGGGGCATCATTTCAGAATAAGATATCACCCATTTAAAACTGAAATGAGGAGGAATTTCTTCTCTCAGAGGGTCGTAAATCTGCAGAATTCTCTGCCCCAGAGAGCTGTGGAGGCTGGGTCATTGAATATATTTAAGGTGGAGATACAGATTTTTGAATGATAAGGGAGTGAAGGGTTATGGGGAGCAGGCAGGGAAGTGGAGCTGAGCCCAGGATCAGATCAGCCATGATCTTATTAAATGGTGGAGCAGGCTCGAGGGGCCAGATGGCCTACTCCTGCTCCTATTATGTTATGTTAAAGGATAAGTAGAATAGTTGTTCGAGATAACCTCTTTACGGCTATCTTTGGTCACTTTAAATAATCAGGTTCGAGCGCAAACCAATATAGTGGGTATATTGTGTTTAATCAGAATTTAAGACTGAATATAACACATTAGTAATACAACAAAAACATACAACCATGACAAATAGCTGATACCAATCTGATCGGACAGACGGTTGGCACACATGAACAGTTCTCTGAGCGGCTTCTCTTCCTTTCATCTAGCGTCTCCTTCTGTCTCCTTCACCGTCTGTGAGGACAAACTCACAGGAGGTTACTTTTATTCTATTTTTAGGGATAGGCCTGAAATAGGATATTGACAATAGCTTTAAGCCTATAGAGGTTCCCCTAAAAACTCAATACCCAATGGAGCTTTGAGTTCTTTGTCTCGATTCTTGTGTCAAAGCCCTCCCTAAAGATATCTCATAATCTTGTCCACATATCTTTTCTGTTTAAACTTTCTTAGGGTACTTCCTTTGGAATCTCCTTGGTCCCTGTCCTCTTGGGTACCATTAATACAAGGCTTAGCCCAGTACACTTTCAACCATGAGACCCAAGCCAGAGCTATGTAATATTTCATTACCAGTCTTTATGACCTGGCAAATTGCTCCATTCTGAGATTGAGTTTACTTATTAAGCAGTTCCGTGAAACTAACTTCAATCCCTACCTTAGCAGTATACATAAAATACATAAACAAGGTTCAAATCTTTACTTAAAAACAACAGATAATTGCTTAGCAACAGGGAGAATGTATATAGTACAGAATGCTGTACCATCTGCAGGAAACCAAAACATTTGCACTTCTAAGCATCTATCTAGTCTGAGGAGACTTTTTGTCTCCAGTTCTAACACAATCATGTAAACACAGCATTCTTCACCTCACAGTTTTAGTCGCATAACCATGTTTTTTTTTAGGTATCTCTAGTTTCTAACACAGTGGTGCTACACAAACAATGCACAGTGCTATGGAGTGACGGGGTCTGGATTTTATATTCCTCACATTATAGAATTACATATTTTAATCTCTTCATAGTAAGGAGGCACTGAACAGTCCGGTATTTTCGCACAGGAAGGGAAGGAGGGAAGAAGAAAATCGGAGGGAGACTTATTCTCAGAATGATTTTATGTAACTCATTATCAGATCCCAGTAAGGATTTTGTGGGAGATGTGGCTGCTGTAGCCCTCTTGGCCACAGTTGGTTCATGACTCAGGGAATGTATGAAGTATATTGTTTGCATTAAGGGGTGATCTACGAGTCGACACTTCCAGCAAAAAAGAGCACTCATAAGGAGGACATCTCAGCAAATAAAAAGTCACAGATTACATGCCCTCAGCTTCCTGAAGTACACTCCCAATTGAGTGCTGGATTGCACAATGCAAGTTGTGTTTTTAAGTACAGGGAATATGGTAAAAATGCAATGACCCATACATTGACAGACATTTTACCTGTTAAGCCACTGTTTTATCATTACTGAAGAACTGAATAAAAAAGCTGGTACTGTAAGATTTATCAGGATATGTATTGCATTGATTTAAACCCACTCAAAATGTATTAAAAATTACTTTGATAAATCAGTTAGAAGTTGTTAAAAGGAAGGATCCAAACAAGAGGCTGGTGCACTGAAAAAGAGCAACAGTACAAAAAAGATGGAAGACTTTATGTGACTTTGAAAACAGTGTTGGAATACAGGGTCTTGGGTAGGGAATCCTTCAGTAGGGCGTATAGAAAAAAAATCAAATCTTTGGAATTGAGAAATTAAAACAACCTCCCTCTAATCCTTCTACCAGTTGCTTTAAATTTATGTCCCCTGGTTATTGACCTCTCTGCTAAGGGAAATAGGTCTTCCTATCCAATCTACCTAGGCCCCTCATAATTTTATACACCTCAATTAAGTCTTCTCTCAGCCTCCTCTGTTCCAAAGAAAACAAATCCAGCCTATCCAATCATTCCTCATAGCTTAAATTCTCCAGTCTTGGCAACATCCTTGTAAATCTCCTCTGTACCCACATTAGTGCAATCACATCTTTCCTGTAATGTAATTATTAAGATACCACTGGTGTATATTATCGTCTCATATTAGATCTCTGCTAGATTTACCCCTCAAGAGCTTAATATCTACTATGTTTATCATACGAACAGTCATACTGAAAGTGAGGTGGACCACTGTGTTGTGCGTTGCTTGAGGAATGTTGGCAAAGCCATCAGTTCAGCCCACAGATTGTTTTTATTTCCCATTGAGTAGCAAAGGATGAAAAATGCAAATGCCACAAATATTTTCTGAAACTATCAATCGTCACATAATCCAAATGGTTTTTGAAATTATTCCAGCATAACAATGAAGAATTTCCTTTGAAAGTTTATATTACAAGAGGTGGGATGTGGCTGTGTTCATGTATTTGCTCTCAATGTATTGGTCAATTGTACTAAACAAAGGGGAAAAAATAATCTTGTATCCTATGACATCAGATTTAGTGTAGCATGATTTCATCGGTCATCTGCCTTTATGTTGCCCTGACAATATCAAAATCCTGGAACTCCCTCCCTATCAGCACTACAGGAGTACCTTCACCACGCGGACTGCAGCAGTTCAAGAAGGCGGCTCATCGCCACCTTCCTAAAGGCATTAGGGATGGGCAATAAATGCTAGAGTTGCCAACAATGCCCACATCCCAGGAACAAATTCTTTAAAAATCATATTCACAGACCATATATTGAATAAGTAAAATTAAATGTACAGCTACCCAATTTTCAAAACCTCTAGGAACAATTTAGAACAATGTAGAAATGTTAACCCAAAAATGACCTATGAAAGCAGCCTTGGAAAAGTACCCTCCATAATGACAAGTGATGAAAGGAGTGGTCAACAGTGCCATCAAGAGGCATTTACTAACCTATAACCTGCTCACCAATGCTCAGATTGGGTTCTGCCAGGATCACTCTGCTCCAGAGCTCATTACAGCCTTGGTCCAAACATGGACACGAGCTGAATTCCAATAGTGAAGTGGGAGTAACTGCACTTGACAACAAGGCAGCATTCGATTGAGTGTGGCAACAAGTAGTTTTAGTAATACTGAAGTCAGTAGGGATTAGGGGGTGATGATACTCCATTGGCTGGAGTCATACCTAGCACAAAGGAAGATGGTTATGGTTGTTGGAAGGCAATCATCTCAGCCCCATTGCTGCCAGGAGTTCTTCAGGGTAGCAACCTAGGCCCAACTATCATCAGCTGCTTCATCATTGACTTTCCATCCATCATGTGATCAGAAGTGGGGCTTTTTGCAGTTGATTCCCAGTGTTCAATTCCATTCACAGTTCCTCAGATAATAAAGCAGTCCATGCACATATAAGACCTGCACAACATCCATGTTTCAGTGCATAAGTCGCAAGTAACATTTGTGTTACACAAGTGTCAGGCAATGACCATCTTTAACAAGATAGTCTAACCACCTCCCTTAACATTCAGTGGCATTCTATCACCATCAACATCCTTAGTGTTGCCTTTTACTAGAAACACAACTGAATCAGCTACATAAATGTCATAGTTGGTAGAATAGTGGCTAGGTACTCTGCAATGACTGGCTTACTTTGTGACTCCCCAAAGCCTCGCCACCACCTACAAGGCACAAGTTAAGAGTATGACGGGATACTCTCCAATTGCTTGGATGGGTGCAGCTGCAACAACATTCAAGAATCTTAATACCATCCAGGACAAAGCAGTCTGCTTGATTGCATCTCATCCACTAGCCAGAACATCACCCCCTCCAGCACAGCATGCTGTGGCTGCAGTGTGTACTATCAATAGGATGCACTGCAGCAACTTGTCAAGGCTTCTTGGTAGTACCTCCCAAATCCACGACCTTCACCACCTAGAAGGGTGAGAGCAGCATCACCTCCAAGCTCCCCTCGAAGTCACATACCATCCTGATTTAGACAAATATTGCCGGGTCAAAATCCTGGAACTCCCGACCTTATCTGTATTGTGGGTGTATCTTCACTACATGGACTGCAGTGGTTCAAGAAAAAGACCCACCACCACCATCTTTTCAGAACAACTAGAGATGGGTTATAAATGCCAGCCTTGCAGCGAAGCTCAAATCTTGAGAATGAACATGAAAAATTTCTAAACTGCCTAATCTCACAGCCTGTAAATGATGTTGCTACATTAGTTACAATGTTTGAAGATTTTCAGAGAGCTTAGTTCTGTGAGCAAATAAACAAGAATATGGGGTTGAGAACACCCTTACTGTCACATGAGAGGAAATTTTCATCTTATTGATCTTTGTTGGAACTGAAACCCAGCTATCAGATGGCAAAGGTCAACATTATACCAATTATGCCACCCAATCATTCTTCGGTATGTTGAAACTAGTATAAAAATTGAATAACACAAACATTCTTCTTAAATGGCCTGTTATATTTTAGTTCTTCAGTTATCCCTAATATATCTGGCGCTGGTAACATTGCACAGCCAGAAGCAACATTTGCTCATGATCTGAATTAGAATTGAGTTCCTCTAAGTACATTTTACCAGTCATAAGAACCCTGTTAAGTAAATCTGAATGCAATCTAACTTTTATCCATATGGATAGAATTATATGCATCTTTCAGGTTTTTTTATATTGTGTTACTCTCTTCATTGAAATATGAGGCTTTTGTAAGTGACTATACACTACGGTAACCAATAAAATGCCGTTCCAGGAAACAGAATTTCACAGTCTGAATTCAATTTAAATTGCCAATGAGATTTCATATAGGTGGATCAGGATAACTCTGTCCCATGCCAGATTGAAACATTTTCTTCCGGCTTTAAACTTATTCCTCCAAAAGAAGCTAAAGTTCATCTCTTGCTAATATCTTTGAATCACATATAGAGACAAAATGAGGTTTCCTTTGATTAAGTTGATGGCATGGAGTGCGATCATTTTAAATAACCATAATCAATGGTAACATCTCTACTACTGGAAACTGAAAACAAAAAACATGCTGTTTTGTGACATCTGGGGAAGTTTAGCCATGTCAGAGAAGAAATATTTCTGAGCCATTGGCATGTGTCCCATGAGGCATCTGGTATAGCAAACTCTTAACAGGTATGATAGAAGTATGATCTTCAGAAATTTTTGAATGACATTTGCTGGAAGGATGAGGAAAAAAAAGTGAAACAGAGGGTAGAAATCCTCTCCAGATGTCCTACTGGCAGCAGTCAGTAAGAATACCTGCCAGAAACTATCTTACTTCAGAAAGCACAATTTAAGATCTGTCATTCAGTAATTTTAATTTCATTTCCCATGAGATGGCATGTGATCTGACATACCTGAACAACTGGCCTTGTTTTATACTATGTTTTTTGTGCAAAATCAGAAACAGATTTTACATATTTTTTGAAAAAGCAGTTTCCCTGTGTTTGAGAAACATTGATGGATTACATCAGGAACAAGAAGTAGATTTTAAAGGGACATTGTTATTATGAAAAAAACAAGGGATAAAAATACGTCTTGGGCACTGTCAAAATGGCCGTGTCACATCGGCTGCCTATGCTACGCCTTGTCGGATATTCAGTTCAGTTTACTTCAATGGAGCTGAATATCTGACAGTGTTTGTGGAACCACCCAAGACTAATTTCTACCCCAAATATTTGACAAACCTCATTGTTTAATTATAGAGAGCAACTATAAGAGCTAGACTTCATTTTTAATAATTACATTGATAATACACACAGTGATACGATTATATATTTAACATGATTAATGCTACCCTCTATTTGATTTGTACACATTAGAAAGAAAATTATATCTTTTGACGGAATACAACCAATAATGTTTTTACTGTTCTATCAAATTGTTAATGGATATGATGAAAATATGATTATCAAAAACATTTTGAATGACATCTGGGTAAAAAGTTAAACAGAGATGAAAAATCCTGAATAAATTGATAATTGATTTCTGGATTAATCAAGTTGTAGTTTGGTGACCACAAAAGAAAGAACTTAGTCAAATCTGTAGCAATTCACAGGGGTATCGAGTTATTTTCATAGCACCGTAAACTACTAACCAGACATGTTTTCATAGATCGGTATTTCTTCTTTCACCAATTCTTTTATTGTGAATAAATCATATTGCTAGTTCTCTTTTTATGTATTTTACTGGATGCATTTTCCTCCCGTTTACAACTGTTATGTTCACACACATATAAACACGTATTTTAACACACATTTGTTGAAGATAGAGTAGGAGTTTTATTTGTTAAGTGTGCTTAGTTGGGGTGTTTGAAACATTTTCTATAATATAGTCTCAGAAACATGTAGCTGATGTTTTTGCAAGATCTTATCATTAAGAATAATACATTCCATAAAATGAGTTACTGTAACAGCCATTAAAAATAGCAGTTGCTTTGTTTTGAGACCTCTCATAGTTTCTAGGTTTTTTCAAAGTATTTAGATATATATACTTGCCACAACATTTCATCGTCAACTGTAGTTATTTTTTCAATAAAGTTGTAGTAATTATACTGGTTATTAATCTCTCAGTATATTATTGTCATGTAGCCATCCCCATCAGCGCCAACAGGCACTATTGACATTATAACTGACCCAAGACAATAAATTGGGCTGGATTTTTGGCGTGTTGCCGCCTCAATTTTCGCCTCATTGGACAGCAATGGCAGCAGCAAGTTCTTCCGGGCGGGCAGCCAGCTTACAGCGCCCTGCCGGGATTTTTGGTGGGGCATTACCACCCGGAAGAGGCGAGCCGGTGTGCAGTGTCTCTTGTTGTGACACAGACTCGATTTTTGGCTCCCGCCCAATCTGTAGCACTCCGTAGAGCGCCCTGCTGGGACCGCCTTTGAAAGTGGGTGGTCAAACTGTAGCGGCCGCGGTGAGGTAAGTAATGTCGACCTCAGGTCAGTGTGATTATTTTTTATTTAATTTTTTTTTGTGATTTATGTTGTGGTGGCATGATTTCTTGGGAATGTTTTTGGTGGGTTTTTTTCAGGTTTTTTTTTCTTCCCAGGCCTCTCTTAGAGCGCTTCAAGGTCAGCTGTTTAGCTCAGGATTTTCGCATGCATAAGCCAGCCTAGCACCCCAGGAGAGGTGTGCAATGCCTCCTTTAGCGCTCCGTCCACACTCGGGGCCCAGCTGCCGAATTTTGCTGATTGAGGCGCAAACTGTTCCCGGGCGCAAACTTTACCCCTGTCGCGATTACCACCCCAAAATGAGCAAAGCCAAAAATCCAGCCCAATAAAACTTCCCACAGAAAGAACAGTACATATTTTAAAGTAGTAACAGATGCATGAGAGAAATTCAAGGCAGTAATCACTCCAAGCTATTTGTTACTCTCCATTTTAATTGCAGGTTCTAACATATATCTATATAAAATATAGATTATACATATATAGTCCAGATCTTTTTATCTATTACTCAGTTATTACTCACTGATGATGAAATTCTCAGGAGAGCTGGCATCAAAGGAGTTAAATGACTTGCGACTAAAGGTCATTTAACTAAGGTTATCGTTAGACATCCTGCCACAAACCATTTTGCTATCAAATTGCATCCCTTGTGACTATTTCACCCAAATTTAAATGTTGCATCAAAAGCAAACTCTCCAGGTAACTGACCTTCGCTCACTGTTGCTATAACATTTTAAGCACTTAATTTTTAATGGGTTTTACAGAACACTCTGGAATTACATTGAATAAAGCTGTAACATTCCTTTACTCCCCTGATAATTAACATTAGTGTGCAAAGACTAATATTTTTGGCTGCTGATTCAAATACTCTTATTAACACTTACCATTTGTACAGTAAATACATTTGTTTGACGTGCTGGACTTTCTCTAAGCTCCTTTCTTCTGTATAAGCTATGTAAAGAATACGCTGAGCTAGTTATTAGAACCCAAAGGAAAACTAGTGTCTTTTTTAAATCTCTCATGCTCAGAATATGGCTCAAAACCCCTTGCATTTGATACTCTTACCAATAAACATACACAATCTATTATAGTCAAGACCATGTTTTAATTATGCAGCACGCTTGAATTTGAGGACAATTGTAGCACCCATCCTGTTGTTCTGGCTAAGGCCAGTTAAATCAACAAGGAATGAAACCTGGGAACTGCTTAATCTGTATGTCTCAGTTACTCATAGGTTAAAATTGCGCCAAATATGTTTAACCAAACTTGCCAGGTGGGAAACCGAGGGGCACGGGTGGAACATTGGATTTACACCCCGCCCGATATTCTTGATTGACTTCAATTGTGTGTAAAATTGGGTAGGTGTAAAACCAACATTGCTCCCAATTCCATAATTTTCCTGCTTGGTGAGTTGCCCCTTTGAGTCACTGGGGAAACCTCACCTGACATTTAACAAAAATGTTATACTTATAATTTAAAAAAATCTGTTGCATATCACATGAAAAGCCTCACGTGATGCAAAACTTTTCCAAGAGTACTGTTAAACAAAGCTTTGATGCTAGATTGACAGCATTATCATGTATGTAGGGACATCAGAGAAGTACGATAAACCATGTCACTCCAACAAAAGATCTGTATAATGCACTGGGAATTATGTAAGGGAAGTGTAAACAATTAATGTAAGCCCCATCCCAATTCCACCATCAAACTCAAAACTCAACTCTCAGAATGAATTCCCCATGTGTGCCAACTGGGGCTACTGTCAATATAAATGCCAGGGCATTTAGTTCAGGACAACACTCTCTAAAAGGGAAAATCTAAATGGAGCTTCAGGGATGTATGCTGCAAAAAAATGTTGCTTCAATAACTCTCATTTTTTTCAAAAATCTCACCGCCATATAAGTATCTTCAAAAATTAGTACCTTCTTTCACCACGATGATTGTATTAACAAATAAAACCTTGTCTGTTTTTGAGCAGCAGTGTAGAAAGGTAACTGCAATCAAGAATGTTTAACAGACATATTATTTGGGATCAGTGGTAGCCATGTTAAGATATCCAGCCATGATTTAGTATTGCAAATTCCGCAATATAATAAACATTTGCCAAATCTCACCAGAATGGTAATGTGCTAATAGGACTTGATCCTTTTGGGCCATGGCACTTGAATAATTATTCACAGCCACAGGCACGGAGTTGGATATGTGCAAGGAGCATAATAGTGGTGGGAGTGGAAAGTTTTGTGTTGGTGAATTGTATATTAAAGGGAAGTAGCAAATTATGGGAAAAGGCTCAAAAGGCATCGTAGCTCATTGACAACAATTCCCAAGGTTGAAGGCATAAGTCTGTAGGCAACTGATGGAGTGACCCAACACCAGTTCTCATTTGACAATTGCTTAAATGGCATTGATGTTGCATGAGAAGGTTGAGATGGCCCCATTTGCCAAACTAGGGTACTGTCCTCATAGATCAACATTGCAACATATCTGGAAGGAGACAGCTACAATTACTGGCTGCATGTTATTTATAGATTTCAAACCAGCAGATGGCACAGCTCTGCATCTGCCTTTTTGCTGATGAAGAACTTTCTTCACAGGTTTCACAAGGTCATTGCCAGGTAGACGTAACAATGCCTATACTTAATGGCTAGTGACATCCTGATGGGTGCAGCCAAACCCAATTCTCTGACTTCATTTTCTTATCTTGAAAGTGGATTCATGCAGACGTATTGTTCCAAGGGCACCAACACTGAATTTTTAATCTTATGGCATTACTGGCTGTTGATCACCCTAGAATGTCACCTTTCATGCAGTATCAATGAAAGCATGACATATGATTCGGTGCTTCCAAAGATGTATTCAGCATTATAGCTATTCAGACATTCATGTTTCTTATTTGTGCCATTGGATCTGCTGACCCAGTACCCTTTCAGAATGGGAGCCTCCACATGCACTATTCCTCCGACAGAGTGAGGCATCTATACCTCTGTCTGTCGACGCGGGGTTGAGGGTGGCTTGACCTATACTAGCCCTCTTTACTGGTACACTACCTCACTTACTTGGTATTTCTCATTGGTGGTAGCAATTATATAGACATGATTATGATCTGGTGCACTACCCAGGTAATGGCTGGAAAAAGTTGTGTAAGTTTATTTCATACCCATCCCCAGTTCCACCAGATATTGACCAACACAGAAGTCTATTGCACTCTATGATTTCAAACATTCTTTGCTTTATTGTCTCCATTTCTAAATTCCTGTATTAAACAAGCTAGGACTGTAATGTAGAAACGGGACAAGGCCATTCAGTCCCTCGAGTCTGTTCAACCATTCAGTGAGATCGTGGCTAACCGCTATCTGAACTCTATCTACCTGCCTTAGTTCCGTAACTCTTAATACTATTGCCTAACAGAACTGTTTCAATCTCAGTTTTGAAATTTTCAATTGACCCAGCCTCAACAGCTTTTTGGGGAGAGAGCTCCAGATGTCCATTACCCTTTGTGTGACAACACCCCTGAAAATAACACATAGTTTAGAATGACTGTGCTAAACAATGATGTAAGTAACATGGCCTAGCTCTAAATTTAAGATTATGCCCCCCTAGTTCTGGCTCTTCCACCAGAGGAAATTAGTTTCTCTCCATTAACCCTATCAAATCCTGTAATCTTAAACACTTCAATTAGGTCACCCCATAATCTTCTATGTTCAAGGGAATACAAGCTCTATGCAACCTGTCCTCATAATGTAACCCTCTTAGCCCCAGTATAATTTCTGGTGAATTGCACTGTACCCTTTCCAAGAAGTGTGTCCAGCACTGAATTCAGTACCCCAGATGAGGTCTATCCAAAACTCTGTACAGCTGTAACAGGATTTCCACTCCTTTGTATTCCAACCCTCTTGAGATAAAGGCCAACATTCCATTAGCTTTTTAAATTATTTTTTGTCCCTGGCTTTTAATGATTTCAGAACTTGGACCCCTAAATCTCTCTGTTCATCCATAGTTTAAAGCTTCTCGACATTTAGAAAATACTTTGGTTTATCTTTATTAGGTCCAAAATGAATGACCTTGCACTTTTCCACGTTGAATTCTATCTGTCCACTCAATTAATGTCCCTTTGCAACTTTCTGTTCCTATCTACACTATTTACTGTGGCACTTAACTTGGTGTCATCAGCAAACTTGGATATAAAGCTCTCTGTTCCTTTGTTGGCAAAAACAGGAAGGCAAATTATTATCTGAATGGTGACAGATTAGTAAAAGGGGAGGTGCAACGAGACCTGGGTGTCATGGTACATCAGTCATTGAAGGTAGGTATGCAGGTACAGCAGGCAGTAAAGAAAGCAAATGGCATGTTCGCCTTCATAGTGAGAGAATTTTAGTATAGGAGCAGGGAGGTCTTGCTGAAGTAGTACAGGGCCTTGGTGAGGCCACACATTGAGTATTGTGTGCAGTTTTGATCTCCTAATCTGAGGAAGGACATTCTTGCTATTGAGGGAGTGCGGCGAAGGTTCACCAGACTGATTCCCGGGATGGCAGGACTGACATATGAAGAAAGACTGGATCGACTAGGCTTATATTCACTGGAATTTAGAAGAATGAGAGGGGATCTCATAGAACCATATAAAATGCTGACGGGATTGGACAGGTTAGAAGCAAGAAAAATGTTCCCGATGTTGGGGAAGTCCAGAACCAGGGGTCACAGTCTAAGGATAAGGGGTAAGCCATCTAGGACTAAGACGAGGAGAAACTTTTTCACCCAGAGAATTGTGAACCTATGGAATTTTCTACCACAGAAAGTTGTTGAGTCCAGTTCGTTGGATATATTCAAAAGGGAGTTAGATGTGGCCCTTCCGGCTAAAGGGATCAGGGGGTATGGAGAGAAGGCAGGAGTGGGGTGCTGAAATTGCATGATCAGCCATGATATTGAATGGTGGTGCAGGCTCGAAGGTCGGAATGGCCTGCTCCTGCACCTATTTTCTATGTTTCTATGTTTCTATACCCATTATCCCTACTCTAATACCTCCTAACTAATTCCCTATCCAAGCCTCCAATTCCATGCACTCTCATTTTTGTCAACAGTTTCTTATGTGAAACCTTGTTGAATGCCTTCTAGTAGTCTATATAAATAACATCCATAGACATTCCCTTATCTACCACATTAGTTACCTCCTCAAAAAATTCAAAATTGGCTCGTTGTTATTGTTTTCTCCACAGATATTGCCTGACGTGCTGAGTGCTTCCAACATTTTCTGTTTTTGCTTTATATGAAAGTTATTTGTTTTGATTTTCCAGAGAGCATAGACAAATAAGAGTGACCACAATGCACTGATCTCATCAAGGAGATTCAATTATATCACATGATGTAAATGGGATTGATTGATAACCATCCTCTAAATCTTGAGATGAGATTACTGCCTTTTTATTCAATTTTGAATGTGTTTCTCAACAGTGACTGACAACATGGCCAATATGCTGAGCTGATAATTCAAGATGAGATCCATGATGAAGAATCAACACAATCATTACAAATTTACTAAGTTCCAATTAACAGCTGATGTCCAGTAATTCATTATATTCCTGTAGCATGACACATAGGCAGGACTGTGATACAAAGTAGTATCACTAAGAGGTACAGAGATGATGTTGTAAACTAGAATAGTAAAGAAAGACTTGCATTTATATAGCGCATTTCATGACCACCAGACATCTCAAAGCGCTTTACAGCCAATGAAGTATTTTTGGAGTGTAGTCACTGTTGTAATGTGGGGAAACGCGACTGCCACAAACAGCAATGTGATAAAGACCTTATAAACTGTTTTTGTTATATAGATTGAGGACTAAATAATGGCCAGGACACCAGGGATAACTCCCCTGCTCTTCTTCGAAATAGGGCCATGGGATCTTATGAGAATATAAGAAATAGGAGCAGGATTGGGCCATTTGAACCTGCTCCGCCATTCACTAAGGTCATGGCTGATCTTTTACGTTCACCTGAGAGAGCAAGCAGGGCTTCGGTTTAATGTCTCATCCGAAAGACGGTGCTTCCAACAGTGCAGCACTCCCTCAGCACCACACTGGAGTATCAGCCTAGATTTATGTGCTCAAATTTATGGGATTTAAACCCACAACTTTCTGACTCAGAGGCAAGTGTGCTGCCAACTGAGCTATAGCTAACACTGTTGTAGTTTATAATTCTGAGATATATTGGGTGGCTTTTCGGCTTCGGCAGATTCCTGCTGTATCTGGAACAGGAGTGGGACACCCAATCTCCAATTTGTTCCAAGGGTGACCTCAGATTTCTCTGACCTCAGCCAATTTCCCATTTTGATGGGCTCCTGGTGGCATTCAACCTGTTCTGGGGAGCCCACCTTGGAGAAGGTGGTTGGTTAGTGGTTGCAGGACAGCTGAAAAGGAGTCAAATTTTTGGTAAAAGTTTTTCAAGTAGTGAGGTTTGGGAGTATAATTGATCAGGCCATAGTTGATTATATTCCCTTAGGAGGGATTTAAATTTTAAGGAGTGTAATCAATTGGAATGCTGGACGCCAGTAACAATAAGGACTGGAAATATGTCACATGATATCATCTCATCATTATGTCCCAATTTGAATACACCTGCACGAATTTAGGTGGTGATATTGAATAGTTATAGTCACTTCCCGTGGAAAAAGCCCAGACGTGACGGCAATTCGCAGGGAGCCAGTGGTGCCACTTCCCAGAGGATTTTCTATCCTCACCGATTGCAGATCCATCCAAATTCAGGTGGATTTGAGTGGAGATATGCCCTGTTATGTCTTTGAACCATTCTCCAGCGGTTCGTTCTGTAGCAGGAGGGAGAGTGGAAGTTTTACTCCATTTTTAGGAAGATTTCCTTTTACTGGCATCAGTTACTGTGTTGGACAGCAACAATTTGAACCAAAATGTAATTATAGTGCGTCATTTGTTACAGGAAAACAGGAAAACTAATATAAAAACAGAAAATGCTGGAAATCTCAGCTGTAGTATATTATTATTTATATCTTGCATTTAAGAAATAATTCTGCAATCTGGCACTTCCAGTGAGAAGCAACAGTCCTGGGGTGTTCCCCTGGAAGTACAGAATCAGCCTTTAATATGCTTTTTCAATTTATTGTAGTACGTGTTGAGCAAGATAAAAGGTTTCAGCAATGAGAAATAGAACACGTTTTCACATTTGCTATCCATTGTCAACACTGAGAAACCCAAGTCAGAAATGCAGAGTAAAGTCACTCTACACCCTCTACTTAACTTATCATCCGTGGTTTAGTCGTAGCATTCCCACCTCTGAGTGGATTCACGTCCCACTCCAGGGACTTGAGCAGAAAATTTAGGCTGACACTCCAGTGCAGTACTGAAATATCGCTGCACTGTGGAGTTGCCTTTTCTGATCTCAGGTGGACATAAAAGATTGCATGACACTATTTTGATGAAGAGCAGGGGAGTTCTCCCCGGTGTCCTGGTCAATATTTACTCCTCAAACAACACCTAAAAACAGATGATCTGATCATGATCACATTGCTGTTCGTAGGAGTTTGTTGTGTGCAAATTGGCTGCCGTATTTCCTACATTACAACAATGATTACACTTCAAAAGTACTTCATTGACTGTAAAGCACTTTGGAATCTCCAGAGGTCTTGAAAACCAATATATAAATGCTTTCATTTTACTTCATCCCTATTTTTAAGAATGTCAAAAGAAAATGCATTTATATTTTCACTAAAAGTACCAGCCAGAGAACATCACCTTGGGACTGAAATTGCCCTTTCTATAAGAGTCGTGACCGCCTCAAAGAGACAGCCACGGGTCGGTAAAGACTCACCACTCGGTCGATGTGGAAGGGTCACCATTTTGAAATTTGCCCTCCTTTATTTTTGGAGCAATGTACGGGACCAGCCTGGCTATCTACCTGCCCCGTCGGGCACGCCCCGACCCCTTACCGACCGGCGGTGACCCCCTTTTTGCCTCGCATGGGAAATTTCCCCGCGGGAAATTGCCCCACAGGAGCGGATCAGCCGTCGCTCAGTACCCCAACAGCTTTCCCCGGTGGGAATCTTCTTGTGGCTGGGTGGCACGTCCACACTTAAAGGGGGAGGTGGGGGGGGCGCACTGCTGCGGCCAGCATTTTATTTTAATTGTCGGCCAAGCAGCCAACAGGCAGCCCGGTATCCCCACTTTGGTACCGGGCCACTGTCCCGGCCGAAACCCTCCCTGGTGGCCCAGTGTTTGCCACTAAAGTGGCTGCAGAGTTCGTAGTGGCCCTGCCCTTTAACTGAAGGGGAGGGATGTTGTGACATGTCATTATGGTAGATATTCGTGGCACATTTGTCTCACAGGATACCTACTGTCACAGGACAGTAAACAACATGGTTATTGTATTTCTCAGTCTGCAATACAATGAGGCTTAAATCATGTTGTACAAATATTGATGTAAAAATGCTTAACACACTTATGGAATTCCTTTGTCTACTATTTTAACTTATTCATTTTAACAACTTTCTTAAAATAGTGAACAAAGGAATTTCATATCGACATGTTAAATATTTTTGTACAAATGTTACTCATTTTACCCAACATATTGGGCCAAATATTGCGGTCAGAAGGCTTCTGGCCCGGAAAAAATCTACAAAACTACCTGTTGGTCCCGGAGGAACGTAGGATTCTGGTCTGAGGCCTTCTTTCGCTGCGCAGTGCACGGGAAGATGTCTTTCACATATGAATGTATATGCTGGAATCACGTGGGCCTGGACCACCAATCACTATCTAGTATTCTCATTAATAAAAATGGGAGCTCTATTTGTACAGGCTCCCATTACTGTCAATGAGAATAACCCCCTAAAACACCAAAACACAGCACAATAAATGAATTTAAAAAATCTCACATATTTAAAATTAATTGAAATTAAATGTAATTAAACGTTTCAGGAAAAAAAAATCTTTTGGGGAAATTTTTTTAAATGTGTTTTAATAGGGTTAAAAATAAATTTACCTTAATGGACAAGGCATTTAATATAAAAATGAATGATTAAATTAATTTGTTCTATGTTTTAAAAGTGTCACACTGGTAAACGTAGGCTATATGCCTGCTGTTACTAGGCGTAAAAGTTTGAAGGACATTCGCTGGGCATGAGTGAGGCAAATAGCCCAATCTCTGCCACGCGGATGTCTTTCTCCCGGGGAGAATCTCTCTGAAGAAGTTTTGACAGATAGGAAAAGTCGGTTCTCGGCGCAAGCGCATTGCACCCTGAGAACTGGCTTTTGCGAGGCCTTGCCGTGTGCGTTTGCACTTCATACGCACCCGGTGAGGCTGCAATCTTTGGCCCATTATAAATCATTATGACATTCAAACTTTTTATGTTAGTGCCTGATTTTTTTTCTACAGTGCACTGCAAATATAAATGGCTTGGTGCAATGATTAAAATCATCAGGAAATGCTTGTAAAATAAGGTTGTAAAGCTACAGTTCAAGGTTGTCAAAATTTATGCTTGACAGATAAAATTCTTGACAACTCATTCTATATTTCTGAAGTGCATTTAAAAAAAGTGCAACGATATCAACATGCTTTTATCACTACAATAGAACGTCATTGATTCCAATCAGGTCTGTTCTACGTGATGGATTGAAGACAATGGTACTGTTCTTTTCTTAATTACTAATTTACTTGAATTTACAGTCGTTTTAGTTACTGGGAGTGGAAAATGTCCTCTGTTATGACCGAACTGACTCAACAGCACTTGTCTAAACATGTTCCAGGTATTTGTTTAATGGCAATTTGGCAAACAGACATCACATATTTTTAAATAACTGGTACCACTCTGTTTGTTCAGGAAAGCATGAACATCATGCATCATTTATTGAGCCAGCAGTGCATTTATGTGCATCGTGTGTCATCGTGTTGTGAAACTCTATTATCTGTTGAAAGTTGGCCATTAAGGAGTTCTTTCTGAGAAAACGTCATCCAAAAGTCATTGCTCAAAGAATTTAGAGTATCGGAGCAGGGAGGTCTTACTGCAGTTGTACAGGGCCTTGGTGAGGCCACACCTTGAATATTGTGTTCAGTTTTGGTCTCCTAATCTGAGGAAGGACATTCTTGCTGTTGAGGGAGTGCAGCAAAGGTTCACCAGACTGATTCCCGGGATGGCAGGACTGATATATGAAGAAAGACTGGATCGACTAGGCTTATATTTACTGGAATTTAGAAGAATGAGAGGGGATCTCATAGAAGCATATAAAATTTTGACAGGATTGGACAGGTGAGATGCAGGAAGTATGTTCCCGATGTCGGGGAAGTCCAGAACCAGGAGTTACAGTCTAAGAATATGGGATAAGCCATTTAGGACCGAGAAGAGGAGAAACTTCTTCGCTCAGAGAATTGTGAACCTGTGGAATTCTCTACCACAGAAAGTTGTTGAGGCCAGTTCATTAGATATATTCAAAAGGGAGTTAGATGTGGCCCTTATGGTTAACGGGATTAAGGGGTATGGAGAGAAAGCAGGAATGGGGTACTGAAGTTGCATGATCAGCCATGATCATATTGAATGGTGGTGCAGGCTCGAAGGGCCGAATTTGGCCTACTCCTGCACTTATTTTCTATGTTTCTATGTTTCTATCATTTAGTGAGGCGTAAGAGGATTCACTTATACTGCCATGCACCCCCTGTTCATGTCAATGTCTACAATAATGGCCCTGAAATCCCGGTTTCTCCTTCCCGCGGGCGTTCAACTAGATTCTGGAAAAAAGAAGCACATTTACCTGAAGTTGCTGCACCCACGCGAATTCCCAGTCCTGAGGCTTCCACTGACTGTGCGTTGCAGCGTGTGCACACCAGGATGTGCGCAATGCTGGAGCTGCGGTCACATGGCTCTGGGCAGCAATCCAGGTAAAGTATGTTCTCATTCATAATAATGAAACTCCGTAAGTTGGAATTCCCATTATTGTGAATGAGAAAACCCCCCAAACACCCAAAACACTAATAAAAAATAGAAAAAATACACTACATAGTTAACAATAATTTAAATTAAAATTATTTATGTATTAAAAAATACATATTTTTCCAATTTTTAAAAGTTTTTTAAATTATGCTTTAAAATACATTTAAAGTAGTGGGCAGGGTTTTTAAAAATAAAATGTTTTTTTAATTTTATTTTTTATGTTTTAAGTGTGTTTTAAAACTCTTACGTTTGTAAAAGTAGGCTATGCGCCTGCTTTTACCAGGCGCAAGAGTTTTCAGGACACCTGCTGGGCAAGATATGGGTAAATACCGCAATCTTGCCCGTGCGAATGTCCTGGCTGTGGGGATATGGAGGATCTGTCAAGCTCCAGCTTGACAGTTCGGAAAAGCCGTTTTTCAGCGCATGCTCATTGTGCGCTGAAAACCAGCTTTTGCGATGCCTTCCCAGGTACGTACACACTCCGTACGGACCCGGGAGGCCAGAATTTGTGGGCCATTATAGTAAAATTCTAAGAAAATAATTGGCTTAACTATCTGTTATGGCCTTAGATGCTCTAACAGTGACTCCACGAGGCAGTGTATTGTACTTGAACTGTAGTGACCTTAGTCCTTTATTACTTAACTCCAGAGTGAGGATCACACCTGGTGTGCCTTTTATACTAGGCCAGGCACACCTGTACAGGTAACCTACAAGTCTCCCACTGCTGTGTCCTCTGGTGGCACACCTTGATATAGTACCAGCAGTGACCATGTAAGATACATGACACTATGCCTGTGAATCACTTTGGATCTCCAGCATGTTGTGCAGGATAATGTTAGGACATTTGTAGAGTTTTTCAAGAATTGTGAACTGCGTGAGTATTATTTAGCAGGCTGAGTTGCCGTTGCAGCAATGTAGACTGCCTGGTCCTGTTCCCTGCCACCAACATGAGCAGGCATCAAAGAGGAAGCTGAAATAGTCACATAAGCTGCCATCAGGTGAGAGAATGGCAGCATGAAGTTGGATTGCACAAGCCTTTTGTATTGGTCCGTGGATCTGAGTGTCCATTAATCAGCGAAGAAACAGCTGCTGGTATCCGTTATCATGAGAGTGCCTTAAAGCCCTCAGAAGCCAATTTTGATTGTTCTCTCTAAATGGTCCCACAAGACCAGAAAGGCCAGTGGTCAAAGTGTCTAGTTTTGATGCACTGACTGGTGTGGAGCCATCTCCATCAGGAGACACATGGAAATTCTCCTCGTGTTACCACTTGCACCAATTAGCAATGCATTGTGTCAAATCTTGCTCAGATATTAGCACTGAAGATGATATTGGACTCTGCTGTGACCCCTGCCTTCTGTCTTAGAACTTCTTAAATGACCCTTAGTGTAAGTGTGATGTTTATCCAGCATCCTTTTTAGAGGTTGTCAAATTTTATTCTGCACTGCAAAGGGGGGAATATAATAGATCTGGAACTCACTGCCACAGCCACCCTCCACAGAGTGCATACTATTTTTGTGGCAGGTCTCGGACCAGCCATGAACAGACCATTTCTCCTGCTCCATACCTCCATCAAAAGGACATACAGGTCCAGCTGCCTGAAGTTTGCCACTATTTTCTTCGATCTGGCTGCCCTCTTTGTCGTTCAGTTTGCCTGTTTCCTCCAGTGTTACCATTTTCTATTTAAGCAGCAACAGATCTTATTATCCATCTGTTGCACCAGGTTTCTTCCTCTTCTCCAGCTGTATTCCATCCTCCCCACCACCCTCTCCATCACCCACCAACCCCCCCAGCCATTTGTGGCCCATTTGGAGGGTGGAAAATGTGACACACCTTTTCAAAAAAGAGATCAAAATAATCCAAGAAATTACAGACTAATTAGTAATACTTGACTTGGTCAACATCAGGGGCTGAATTTTAACAGCTAAACATGGGTGGGTTGGAGTCAGGGCAGATGCTAAAATTTTAAATAACTGAAACCAGGTCCCAACTCACCCACATCCAAGTTTAATAGAGGTGAGACAAGAGGTGGGTTGGCAATTTAAGGGCTGGATTTTTGGCTAATTTGCACCTTGGTTTGCGCCCCAGTGGGGCATTAAATGCTGTTTTTGGGCGTTATGCCGGGCGTCCAGGATTTAGCGCCTGGCTGTAAGATTTGGCTATTGGTTTGCTCTGGCGCAAAAACCTACCGCCCCGCCCTCCGACTTCAGCATGATTATGACGTCAATTGTCAAGGCTGCGCTAGTGCCCTGATGGAACTTTCGGCCTTAATGCCTCATTTAATGACCACCACAGGAAATGCTTGAACAAAACAGGCAGTCCCAGGGTGCAGCAGGCGCTATTGGTGGTATATTTAAACTGAGGCTGGAGGATCTTATATTGTAGTTGTCAGTGACTGCTGCGGTTATGCGTAGAATTCTGCGTGAGGCTCTGAGTTGCAAATGGCACTTTTATGTGCCATGACACTTTGCTTACAAGGTCAGGGAGAGATTTCAATGGGGGCAATGCGAGTTCACCAGCGTATCATGCTGGTTGGTATTGGCAGGCGGCTTTAAGCTGGAAGAAGGTTTCTTTGCCATGTTGGACCACCGATTCGAAGAGGTCACAGATGTATGGTGAAGAGGCTTTACCCTTCACGGGTTTACAGGGGACATCACTCAAAACTCCATTTCTATGTATTAGAAGGCTGTGCTCACAAAAAAAAGTGCTGACCTGCCAGCTCCTTTAGGCAGACCTACCAGCGCCAACAGGATTGCGCTGCCCGTCGAGGTGAAGGTGACTGTGGCGATGGCCTTCTTTGCCTCTGGCTCCTTCCAGGCATCAGCAGGGGACATATACAGCATCTTTCAGCACACTGCACATTGCTGCATTTGCCAGGTTACAAGGGCACTGTACACACGCAGAATGGACTTCATAAAGTTCCCAATGAGCAGGGACAGCCCGAATGAGAGGGCTTTCGGGTTTGAAAGATTTGCAGGCTTCTTGAAGGTTCAAGGAGCCATTTACTGCACACACGTCGCTTTGCGAGCACCATTACACAATGCAGAGGTCTTCAGAAACCAAAAGTAATACCTCTTCCTATATGTACGGCTGGTCTGCCATCACTCGCAGCGCATCCTCACAGTGAATGCCCGCTATCCAGGGAGCCCACATGATGCTTTCATCTTGCATGAGAGCAGTGGTCATGAAAGTTTCAGCGACAAACACAAGGGTAGGGTTAGATGATCGGGGACAAAGATTACAGCTTGGCCACTTGGCTCATGAGCCCCTCCAGAACACCACCACGGAAGCTGAGCAGCGCTACAACGACAGCTATGCAGCCACCCGCAATATCATCAAACAGACAATTGACGTGCTCAAGCAGCACTTCCGATGCCTGGACCGGTCTGGAGGCAGCCTTCGAAACTCCCCTCAACAGGTCTATGAATTCATTGTGGTGTGCTGCATGCTACACAACTTAGCCATCATGAGGGGCCAGTCATGAGGGGCCAGACATTGCAAGACCACCTCAGGAGGAGGAGGACGAGGAAGATAAGCCACAACCACAGGGGAGACAGCGTGGAGATACGGCCGCAGCAAGAGCCTTGCGTCGCCAGCTCATCATTGACCGGTTTGCTGGAATGGGGAAGATGGGGTTGCAGCTTTGACTCGTGATTCTGTGCCATCATGATGGCTCATCTACACTGAATTCTCCAAGAGACACAAGAAATCAATGGCAAAGATGCAAGAAACATTTTAATGAACATCAATAACGAACAATGACCCCCCCCCCCCCAACAAACCAGAATGATACAATCATAAAACCAAAACTAAATAAACACAAAACTGCTTCCTGCAGCAAGTCAATGCAAACTCACTTATTTCTTAAGATACAACTATTTACAATGTGAACAATTCCACCTGAGCTCAAACTTGTGCCAGGCCTTAATGGCTCTTCGATACACTTCCCCGCGGTCCCCCCCCCCCCATCTTCCCGTCAACTCCCTCCATTACCTGCTCCTCTTCAATGAGGCCTCAGTGCCAACAGCAAGGCTGCTTGAGGACCGCTCTATTGGGGGGCAGACAATGCAGATGGCGTCTGAGGATGCCTTGGACTAGCTTTTAGCCTGGACGGCCTGACTATGGAGTGCTGCACCTTATCATCGGCGGGAGCAGTCACTGCTGGTAGGGGTGTCAACCGAGTATGGTGCGAGTCAGTGGTGGGAGCCAGAATGCTGTCATCCTGAGGAAGGACAGCACCTTCCATTTCCTGGGAGCCACCGACTCTCCGGCAGGGCTGGTCCTCAGCATCTGGAGCACGATGTGTCTCCACAACTTGTTGGTCTGCTTTGGCACTGTCCCTTACCTGTTGGACAGTGGAGAACGAAGAGAGGATGGCAGCAGTCAACGACCGCATCACATCTCCAAGCTGAAGCGTAGCTTGTGCCTGCGATTCGTGCAATGCTGCAACGTGCTCAAGGCACGCGCCACACACTCTGGAATGCCACTGTCGCTGCTCAAGGCCACAAGCCTCTGTGTGTGGGCAATGATGGCCTCGCTGGAGTCCTGAGTAGCATTGACCATCCTATAATCTATATTAGCGACTTGGAAGAAGGGACTGAGTGTAACATAGCCAAGTTTGCTGACGATACAAAAATGGGAGGAAAAGCAATGTGTGAGGAGGACACAGAAAATCTGCAAAAGGACATAAGCAGGCTAAGTGAGTGGGCAAAAAATTGGCAGATGGAGTATAATATTGGAAAGTGTGAGGTCATGAACTTTGGCAGAAAAAATCAAAGAGCAAGTTATTATTTAAATGGAGAAAGTTTGCAAAGTGCTGCAGTACAGCGGGACCTGGGGGTAGTTGTGCATGAAACACAAAAGGTTAGTATGCAGGTACAGCAAGTGATCAGGAAGGCCAATGGAATCTTGGCCTTTATTGCAAAGGGGATGGAGTATAAAAGCAAGGAAGTCTTACTACAGTTATACAGGGTATTGGTGAGGCCACACCTGGAATACTGCGTGCAGTTTTGATTTCCATATTTACAAAAGGATATACTTGCTTTGGAGGCAGTTCAGAGAAGGTTCATTAGGTTGATTCGAGAGATGAGGGAGTTGACCAATGAGGAAAGGTTGAGTAGGTTGGGCCTCTACTCATTGGTATTCAGAAGATTGAGAGGTGATCTTATCAAAACGTATAAGATTATGAGGGGGCTTAACAAGGTGAGTGCAGAGAAAATGTTTCCACTGATGGGGGAGACTTGAACTAGGGGGGCATTACCTTAGATTAAGGGGCCACCTATTTAAAACTGAGATGATGAGAAATTTATTTTCTGAGGGTTGTAAATCTGTGGAATTCGCTGCCGCAGAGAGCTGTAGAAGCTGGGACATTGAATAAATTTAAGACAGAGATAGACAGTTTCTTAACCGATAAGGGAATAAGGGTTTATGGGGAGCAGGCAGGGAAGTGGACCTGAGTCCATGATCGGATCAGCCAAGATCATACAAAATGGTGGAGCAGGCTCGAGGGGCTATATGGCCTACTCCTGCTCCTATTTCTTATGTTCTTGTGTGGCACTGCCTCCGCAGCAGTCGCCGTAAGCTTGTCGATGCTGTCTGGGATCCGTCCCAATGCATCCATAAGCTCAGCGTGCATTCCGGGACATTTCCACCAAATCTAGTTCCATGTCTGCCTGTCGTTGAGCAAACCAACTTTGCCAACTCACCCTCTTGCACTGCGTTGCTGTAGGCGACTGGGGCCTAGAGCCTCCAAAGATTCAAACCTCTTAAAGATCTCATTGCCACCAGATGACGAATGTGGAATCGGGGCAACTGGTGGGCTCTGCGGCTCAGTTATATTGGTAGTCTCCACTGCCTCGCCATCACTGCCATGACCAGATGTCGCTGCATCCCGGGAAGGCTGGCATAATTGTGTCTGATCTTCTGCAAGCTCAAAAACACATACATGTGGTTAGCAGCAGGGGAGGGGGCAGGGTGACATGAGGAAGGTCGCATTGTACATGTTCATTTTAAGGGCTGCCGCCACTTCATTATACATCGCAAAGCAGTCTCTTCAGGCGCCCTATCCATTTACATACCCTCACTACCCGAAGGGAGCTCAGCATCGCCCCAGCAACTGGCCGAGCTGCTGCTCCAATTAGGACCGACACCCGTTCCTCAACATCATTCAGTTCCAGTATTTGAGACAGCCCCCTGCCTGTGTGCAGCTGCTCCCTCCTGTTGTGGGAGTGCTTCGACTCCAAAGAGAATAATAGGAAGGGTTCAGAAAGCGTTTCTCTCCTGTTGTGGCACATATGCCTACCATATTACAATAGGTGAGACTTAGTGAATGTTCCAGTGGCTTCCATTCAATCTGTTTCGATGTTGCATAAGCTTTGTGAGCGATTGCTAGGAGGTTAGAGGGATGTAACATAGAGGCTGTAGGTGATCTTTCTGAGAGCCATAGCAGCAGTGGGAGTGTATTGCAAGGAAGGATGTAAATTAGTGAGTTCATGTGCATCGATCATTAGAAGGCAATGGGTGCAGAAGTAAGCCTTCATCTTGTGCATTGTGAAACCCACCCCACAGACAGCAAGACCTTTTGAGAGGGACCATATGCATGAAAGACTTCACATATTGTGTGAGATTCATGTTAGAAGAAAAGCAGGCATACATAATTGTGAATGGTACACACCCGATGACTCTGGTAAGGTCGTTGAACTTTTTTTGACATTATGTCCCAATTCTGCATTGCTTTTAGGCCAGGAGGAGCAGGAATGCAACCCCTCTAAGCTCCCCCTCTCATCAGACTGCCCCCTGGGCCTGCTCTTGTGGCTTGCCCTGCCCAACTGGAAGCCAAGGCTGACTTCCAGGCAGGGAACCTGTCAATGACAAAAGACACACATTGTGGAATTAACAATCCACAACATGCGGCGAAGCAATCCGAAACTCCATGCCCCCACCTTCATAACACGCCCCAGTTAATATCCAGGTCCTAGAGTCTATAATATGGAATTAATTTATGAAGATTCCAAGGAACATGAGTTAATTAGGGTGAGTCAGGGTAGATTTTTTAAAGAGCAGGTCATGGATTCTTTGAAGAAGATGGCTAAAGGAAATACAGTGAATATGCTTTATATGGGTTTTCAAAAATATGACAAGGGTCCAGAACGCAAAGAGTAGGGGTAAATGGAAGCTTTTCAGACAAAAAAAATGTGTTGACTGATATTCCACGGAGGGCCACTGTTGTTTACTATATACATAAATGATTTGGATTTAGGAATTGAGAAAACAACGTTAAAATTGTAAAATTATACCAAATTGAGGGATATGGCAAAATATGATGAAGACTGTGGAAGACTGTTGGAAGATATTGATAGGCTCGTTGGAAGGACAAATAGGTAATCAGTGCAGAGAAATGTTAAGTAATGATACGGAAGGAAGTAAATTCTAAATGTAATAAAAGAGCAGATGAAGTTTGTTGTAAAAACACATGGATAATAAGAACATAAGAAATAGCAGGAGTAGGCCATACCACCCCTCGAGCTTGCTCCACCATTCAATAAGATCATGGCTGATCATCGAACTCAACTTTACTTTCCCGCCTGATCTTCATATCCCTTGATTCCCCGAGAGTCCAAAAATCTATCCATTTCAGCCTTGAATATACTCAGAGACTGAGCATCCATAGCCTTCTGAAGCTAGAATTCCAAAGACCCGCTGAGTGAAGAAAGTGCTCCTCATCTCTGTCCTAAATGGCCTACCCCTTATCCCGAGACAGTGCCCACTAGTTCTAGACACTCCAGCCAGGGGAAACAACCTCTCATCATCTACTCAGTCAATCCCCTTCAGAATCTTGCATGTTTCAATGAAATCACCTCACATTCTTCTAAACTCCATAGTATATAGGCCCATTCTACACAATCTCTCATTATAAGACAGCCCTCTCATCGCAGGAATCAATCTAGTGAACCTTTGTTGCACCACGTCCAAGACAAGTATATCCTTCCTTAGATAAGGAGACCAAAACTGTGCACAGTACTCCAGATGTGGTCTCACTAAGGCCCTGTACAATTACCATTATTCATTCTCAGGATGTGGGCAGTGCTGTCAAGGATGGCATTTTTTGCCCATCCCTAAGAGGTTTGATACAAGTGAGTGACTTGCTAAGCCACTTCAGAGGACAGTTAAGAGTCAACTATATTGGTATGAGACTGGATTCACTTCTAGGCCAGCCCAGGTAAGGACGGCAGGTTTTTTTTTCTTAAAGGACATCAGTGAACCAGTTGGATTTTTACAACAATCTGATAGTACGTTGTCACTTTTTCATTTAAAAAAAAACTTTTTATTTACAATTTTGTTTTTAATTGAATTCAAATTCTCCAACGGCCAAACTTGGATTTTAACTCACATTCTTAGTCCAGGCCTCTGGATTATTGTCCAGTAACATAACCACTACACTCCCCTACCAAATGTTAAAGGTACAAGAAGCTAAGGCTATAAAAGAAGCAAAACTGAACCTTTAGTCGAGAGGCCGAGGGGATAAAACTTTCATTGGAGGTACTCCCGCTCAACTATTGGTGGAAGAGCTGTAAAAAGCACAGAAAAATGGCATAAACTGTACTTATACTGTTTTCCAGCATTATCACAACCCTTCTGTCAAAGTTAGAATACAAAAGCAAAGGGGTAATATTGAACTTACAAAAAGACTTTAGTTAGGCCACAGTTGGGGAATTATTTACAGTTTTGGGCACCCCAACAAAAGAAGAAGAATAGCTTGATGGCTCGTGGAGAAAACACAAGCACAGACTTGATGGGTTTAAAACCTTGTTTCTGAGTTTTTATATTTTATAACTCTATAACATTAGAAGTGTGTTGGCAGATACCTCATAGCAGGTTGTCTTCCTGCCTTCGTGGCTGTGGACAGTAGAGAGTATGGAGCGAGCAAGAATAATAAATGTCTCATGGAATGAGCAAGAATAATAAATGCCTCATGGAACATAATAAGAGAATATAATTGCTGAAGAGCAACTGCACATAGATGGCACACAGTAAAATGTTGGTTCCAATTCCCATGTTTATCAGTTATTTCTAATTGAATTCAGTACCCCCGCGATAGCAGTTAATATTGCACCAGTTAAATATGTTTAAATAAGGCTAGATACATATATATTTGAAACAATATTTCAGGTCTAAAAACTTGCCTACAAATGGAAATGAAATATATACTTTATAGAACACACTGGTTGATGAGCTTCTGAGATCATGAAAATATTTAAGGTAACTGGCTAAGAACAAAATATGTCGGATATAAGTTTAGACAGATATTCTGCAGGTTTCTCAGATTTGCCTTTGAGTGTAAGAATAAACTTTACAGAGCATTCCTCAGGTGTTAAACTGACTGGGTAGTGCCCACGAAAAGTGGATTATGCATATTCTCTAGGAGGAGCAAGCTTGATGAATCAAATGGCCTTTTCTCATTTGTGAACAATATTACTGTACATATGTTAAGCAGTGGGGCAGCAGCAGATGTTGTGATGTCACAATGGCACCTGTGTCGCTGAGCTGACTGAAAGCTTTCGACCAGAGGAAATAAAGCAGGCAAATGAAGCAATTGGAGCTGTGAGATTGAGTGCCTGAAGGCCAGCAGCTGGCAGGCAAAGCAAGGAATAGCCATTTATTTAGGAACAACTGGGATTAAAAAAATGAAAATCTAGCTAAGAAAAACTTAGACTATATTGGACCATAACCTGCTTTGGCAGGGCATCTAGCTACACTTTCCCTTGCACATTTAAGTTTTAAAAATTTTGTGTGGCAAGTTTCTGAAAATGTGAGAGATAATGTCACATCGTGAGAAACTGGGCATCTGGGACCTGAGTGAACAGGTCAAGCAACTGTGTATCTCCTTAACCAATCATGTTGAAGAAATAGGAAATTAACAGCGCAAGGATTGAGAAGGAAATATAAATTAGAGTGAGTGAATTCAATGTCACATCAGGTCCAGAAAGAGAAATTGTGGGCCCAAGTTTCCACACGCACCTAGAACGGCGCAGTCCCGACCTGGATGCCCGTTTTTCGCGCCACAAAGTGCGCCTAAAAAAATCCTCGGTATTCTCCACCTACTTGCAGGTCCTCTGGCCCTCGGCGCAGCCAGCACGAGCTGTGGGGGGGAGGAGCCAGGTCCCTGCGCTGAAAACAGTGCCGGGACCTCTGCACATGCGCGCTACAGTGGGCACGCAAGTGCAGTAGCTCCAGGCGCCGAACTGTGTGGGAGGGGCCCGAAGCATGCAGCCCCTAGCCCTGGCTGAATGGCCTCACTGGGGCTGCGTGAATGAGGCTCCTCCCACGGCCAGCTCCTGCTCCCCCCCGACCAGACCCGACACTCGCTCCCCGCCCCCCCCTGCCTCCGGACCAGACCCGACACTCGCTCCCCGCCCCCCCCTGCCTCCGGACCAGACCCGACACCCGCTCCCCTCCCCCCCCCGCCTGCGGACCAGACCAGACCTGACACCCGCTCCCCCCCACCCCCCTGCCTCCGGACCAGACCCGACACCCGCTCCCCCCCACCCCCCCGCCTCCGGACCAGACCAGACCCGACACCCGCTCCCCCCCACCCCCCTGCCTCCGGACCAGACCCGACACCCGCTCCCCGCCCCCCCCTGCCTCCGGACCAGACCAGACACCCGCTCCCCGCCCCCCCCCTGCCTCCGGACCAGACCAGACCCGACACCCGCTCCCCGCCCCCCTCTGTCTCCGGACCAGACCCGACACCCGCGCCCCCCCCCCCCGACTGACCCGACCCGACCCGACCCGCGCTCCTGTTCCCACTCCCCGCCTCCCCGACTGACCCGACCCGACCCGCGCTCCTGTTCCCACTCCCCGCCTCCCCGACTGGACCCGACCCGACCCGCGCTCCTGTTCCCGCTCCCCGACTGGACCCAACCCGACCCGCGTTCCCGCCCCCCGACCCGACCCCCCCGCACCCACTGGACCCGACCCGACTCCCGCTCCCGGACTGGATCCGACCTGACCTTCTCCCCCCCTCTCCCTCCCTCCCTCTCTCTCTCTCCCTCCCCCCCTCCCTCTCTCTCTCCCTCCCCCCCCCTCTCTCTCTCTCTCTCTCTCCCTCCCCCCCTCTCTCTCTCTCTCTCTCTCCCTCCCCCCCCTCTCTCTCCCTCCCTCCCCCCCTCTCGCTCCCTCCCCCCTCTCTCTCCCCCTCCCTCCCTTGCTCTCTCTCCCCCCCTCCTCCCCCCCTCTCCCTCCCCCCTCTCCCTCCCCCCCTCTCCCTCCCCCTCTCTCTCTCCCTCCCCCCCTCTCTCTCCATCCCTCTCTCTCTACCCCACCGACCCGACCCAACCCAACGCCACCTACCTGTAAATCTGGTGCCGGGGACGGGCCTTCTCGGGCCGACCCGTTCAGCCTTCGGTCCCGAAAGGCCTGCCTGAAGCACTTTCACACAGGTAGGAAGATGGTTTATTTAATCTTTTCTTTGCTTATAAATGTTTATTCAGGTTGGATTTATTTGTATAATATTTGTATAAGTATAAATAAGGATTTATTATAGAATTTAATGACTTCCTTTCCCCCCACCCCCGACCTCGTTCTGGACGCCTAATTTGTAACCTGCGCCTGATTTTTCAATTTGTAGAACAGGTTTTTTCAGTTCTACAAAAATCTTCACTTGCTCCATTCTACTTTAGTTTGGAGTACGTTTTCACTGTGGAAACTTTCAAATCAGGCGTCAGTGGCTGGACACGCCCCCTTTTGAAGAAAAAATTCTGTTCCAAAGTAGAACTGTTCTACCTGACTAGAACTGCAGAAAAAAAAATGTGGAGAATTGCGATTTCTAAGATAGTCCGTTCTCCACCAGTTGCTCTTAAAAATCAGGCGCAAATCATGTGGAAACTTGGGCCCAAAGAGAGGGCAATAAAGATGTGATTAAGAGAGAAAGAAAAATGTGACAGAACAGAAAAGTAAAAAAAAATTAATGTTGCACTTTTAAAATCTTCAATAACAGTTAAAACTGAAGGAATGAGATTCCACACTTGTAAATAGTTCATTTGCCAGTGCCAGAGAGGTTGATGGGTAGTAATTAAAACTTATCACGCCGTTAAAATAATAATTAGACTTGAAATAACTTGACTTATTTTTCTGTGGCAAGTTTAGTTCATATCTACTGCGCAAATACAGCAATTTCACGCCATTCGATGCATTTCGCTGGTGAGGCAGATAGCGAGGTGCCGCTTTCATGAAGCTAACGACTGATTGGTGCGACTTAGTATAGCGGTATTAGGCAGTCCCTCGTATCGAGAATGACCCACTTCCACACCAAAAAGGGATGAATTCATAGGTGTTTCAATGAGGGACCTGACATTCTAGGTCCCGAACTACATACTGAAGGGTGGAAGGTGCCTGTGCGTGGGTTCTTTTAATGTGTGGTGGCCGTTACACACCAGCCACCACATGGGCTTAACAGAGCTAGGTCTTAATCCAGTGGCAAGGGTTAATTAACCAAGACGACTGGAGACCAAGCTCTACTGCACAGACCTAGTGTGCACACATGCTCCTACTTTCTATAAATTGTAGTGTTGGCTGGCCCATGCTGCCCCTGAGCCCTCACCTCTTCTGGGCCCTGAACCCTCGCCTCTCCTGAGCCTCGATCACAATGCTCCTGGGCCCGGATCTCTCACCACTCCTCCTCCCCGATCAAAAATGGAGCAGTCAGTGAAAGGACATCAATTAGTCTCCTCTTATCTTGGAGACATCAAATATCGACACACTGTTATTTGAAATATCAAAATATTAAACTCCAGCCTAGTTGAAGGGTTATTAACATCAGCAGAAACAAACGCCACCGAACAGAATGAACACGATTCAGTCCGGGATGTGAATAACAGCAGCAATAACAGCAGAATCCAACCCCTGCAGTTACTTGTGAACTCGCTGGTGTCTCAACAGGTTGGGTGACTGAGTGAATCCCTTCCCACATGTGGAGCAGGTGCAACTAGGACAGCAACATGCTGAGGTGCAGAGGGTCCTGGGGGTCCTTGTGCATGAATCCCAAAAAGTTAGTTTGCAGGTGCAGCAGCTAATCAGGAAGGCGAATGGAATGTTGGCCTTCATTGCGAGAGGGATGGAGTACAAAAGCAGGGAGGTCCTGCTGCAACTGTATAGGGTATTGGTAAGGCCGCACCTGGAGTACTGCGTGCAGTTTTGGTCACCTTACTTAAGGAAGGATATACTAGCTTTGGAGGGGGTACAGAGACGATTCACTAGGCTGATTCCGGAGATGAGGGGGTTACCTTATGATGATAGATTGAGTAGACTGGGTCTTTACTCGTTGGAGTTCAGAAGGATGAGGAGTGATCTTATAGAAACATTTAAAATAATGAAAGGGATAGACAAGATAGAGGCGGAGAGGTTGTTTCCACTGGTCGGGGAGACTAGAACTAGGGGGCACAGCCTCAAAATACGGGGGAGCCAATTTAAAACCGAGTTGAGAAGAAATTTCTTCTCCCAGAGGGTTGTGAATCTGTGGAATTCTCTGCCCAAGGAAGCAGTTAAGGCTAAGCTCATTGAATGTATTCAAATCACAGATAGATAGATTTTTAACCAATAAGGGAATTAAGGGTTACGGGGAGCGGGCGGGTAAGTGGAGCTGAGTCCACGGCCAGATCAGCCATGATCTTATTGAATGGCGGAGCAGGCTCGAGGGGCAGATAGCCTACTCCTGTTCCTAATTCTTATGTTCTTATGTTCTTATGTAGCAACCTTTGGATTTTTGAGTTTAACTGCGTGTCTGCCCCTCATTTGAAGTTGCTGTACCATTTGTGCATAAATAACGGCGAGCAACATTCACCTCACCATTAGTTTGACAGCAAAATCTGGTCCATTGTATAGAGACCTTGCATATGTAACAACATTACAGACAGAAGGAGGGGTAGTGTGTAGGCATCATTATGGACCATTGCTAATTCATCTCGAGTGTGACTACAATTTGTTACTGATCCAATTATATTGAATATATTTCTCATTATTCATTATGTATAATCTTTTTTAATATTTTAATGTGAGAGGTGCAAAGCAACTTTTGAGCTTTGGAACAAAGCTTAGAGAGATCTGCCATCATGTTTGAGTGCATTAATGAACTTGAAATACCTTGAAAGATACAGCAGGACTAAGAAGGTGTAAGAAGCAATGTTGTGCAGGTTTGAATTGTCTTTCTTTTGAACTAGTTGTTGTGGTCTTGGTATTTATACAGTATACAAGAACAGTTTATTAATTGTATACTTTCGGTTTCCTACATAATTACATTCCCTACATTAGTTATTTCAGTAGTTTCTTATGAATAATATACTGTATTAATTTTGAATGGGAGTTCACAAATATTTCTACACAAAAAACAAAGTTTCCAGTAAACATTTACCAAACCTGCTTAGCCAGCATGCACTGGAATGACAGTTTAAGTTAGTGACCCAATAACTACATGTTGCTAGGATACAGCATTCTATAATTCTTCACAGGATTATTCATGCATTAACAAATGCTTTTAGCTTACCTTCAAGGAAACATTAAGCTTCCTTTTATTTCTGTTTGCCATCTAAAGTTACAACTGTGTATATATATATTCATTCTAGAGTGATTCAAGGTTTCACAGTGTAGATTGAGATTGTGCGATTTATGTAGATACATCTTTGATTTCTGTTGTTTACCTCCTTGGTTTTGCCTTTACTATTGACAGGAAACCGGCAGTGAAAAGCAGACATCAATGAGACTACATAGTTTGTACATTGTTGATCTGCTCTGAAAACTTCATAAAATATGTGCTCGAAATGCAGATGCCGAAATTGGCTATCATAAGAACATACATAAGAACATAAGAATTAGGAACAGGAGTAGGCCATCTAGCCCCTCGAGCCTGCTCCGCCATTCAATAAGATCAGGGCTGATCTGGCCGTGGACTCAGCTCCACTTACCCGCCCGCTCCCCGTAACCCTTAATTCCCTTATTGGTTAAAAATCCATCTATCTGTGATTTGAATACATTCAATGAGCTAGCCTCAACTGCTTCCTTGGGCAGAGAATTCCACAGATTCACAACCCTCTGGGAGAAGAAATTCCTTCTCAACTCGGTTTTAAATTGGCTCCCCCGTATTTTGAGGCTGTGCCCCCTAGTTCTAGTCTCCCCGACCAGTGGAAACAACCTCTCTGCCTCTATCTTGTCTATCCCTTTCATTATTTTAAATGTTTCTGTAAGATCACCCCTCATCCTTCTGAACGCCAACGAGTAAAGACCCAGTCTACTCAGTCTATCATCATAAGGTAACCCCTTCTTCTCCGGAATCAGCCTAGTGAATCGTCTCTGTACCCCCTCCAAAGCTAGTATATCCTTCCTTAAGTAAGGTGACCAAAACTGCACGCAGTACTCCAGGTGCGGCCTCACCAATACCCTATACAGTTGCAGCAGGACCTCCCTGCTTTTGTACTCCATCCCTCTCGCAATAAAGGCCAACATTCCATTCGCCTTCCTGATTAGCTGCTGCACCTGCAAACTAACTTTTTGGGATTCATGACTCTAAAAGAGTTTCATGCACAAGGACCCCCAGGTCCCTCTGCACCGCAGCATGTTGTAATTTCTCCCCATTCAAATAATATTCCCTTTTACTGTTTTTTTTTCCAAGGTGGATGACCTCACATTTTCTGACATTGTATTCCATCTGCCAAACCTTAGCCCATTCGCTTAACCTATCTAAATCTCTTTGCAGCCTCTCTGTGTCCTCTACACAACTCGCTTTCCCACTAATCTTTGTGTCATCTGCAAATTTTGTTACACTACACTCACCTTTAACAAGCTCCCAGTAGGAGTGGAGTTAATCTACAGGACAAGCGGGAAATTTTTCAACCTCCGACCCTCCAGACCCAGTTGGGGCCGGTAATCTATCTGAAGCCAAGCATTCTGTGCCTGACGCAGAAGTCTCATCTGGAAGCGAAATTGGGGTTACTGCATCTCACAGGAAGTGGAGCGCAATGTCGATGACTCCACTTCCTCTAATGTCGATGGCTCCACTTCCTCTCGAGGTGGGATCGGGGCCGCAACCCGGGCGCATCATAGAGCGCTACACAAGCCTCGCCATGTAGCACTGACACGTTTTAACACCCCTCCCCTTCCGTTAAAGGGGAGGGACACTGCGAGCTCTGCAGGTCCTTTGATGGCCTCTACTGCACGATTGCAACCCGGATGCTGCAAAAGCATCAGGCAAGGGTCCGATTGATAAGTGGTTTAAAAAAAAAAGGCGGCGGCATGCGGTGCAGCGCATATCCCATTTAACTTTCTCCCTGCAATGGGTGTGTGGCTCCGTTTGCAACCTGCGAGGCTGGCAAGGGCATTGCCCGCGGCAGCCACAAGGGGCACTGCCCGATTTCTGCCGTGGGGCGAAAAGGGGTTGCCTCGCACAGCGATTACATCATCGGTGGAGGCACAGCAGCTCGGGGTACAGCGCTACGCTACTGGATTCGCGCCTCCACTAACTCCCACGCAATTTCGCGGGAGCCGGTAGCGCCCCCCCCCCCCACCGAAAATACCTTTGTGCTTTGTGCCCCAGGAGGTGCACAACAGGGGAATTTTGCCCCAAAAATGTTTGAATACACTGACTTTATTCACTCCTACCTATCGACTGGGAAAATAATTGTGAGGAATTACATCTTCAGATGCCGCAACTCGCTCTTTCAACACTGTTTGATGAAACCAAGGTCTCATGACTAGTAGGAATGTAGAAGAGTATTAAAATGTTTGAAATCCTTTTAAACAGTCAACCATAAAATATTTGAGGATCTGGAAGACAACTTGGATATTTCTTAATTTGTTAAAAGAACAAAGAATTAACTAAAGATCCAACCCTAGAATCACGGATGGAATAATTCAACCATATTTTTGCCATTGATTACATTTCTTGCGGATTAAAGATTCTTCTGACTCAAATTAAAGTTATTACCTCAAAAGCTATCCCTATTTTGTAAGTGGGAAATCAAGTGAAAGGCAATATTCATGGTGCAGGACACCACCAAGGTTGAAAAGGGTATATGGCAAGTTGAGGTAAATCAAGAAACAATGATTAGATGACACCAATCTGGCTTTTAAAAACCTGCAGATTGTGATTAAGAACTGATCAGAAAATTACAACTTTCTGAATCTGTGTTACAAAGCAGAAACTAACTGTGATGCCTCATGTTCAAAATAAGTTGCCACACATCCTGTTAAAACTCATACATGAATAGTCACTTTAGATGAGAGACGAAGGGATAATATTGGAGCGAATAATCCAATCAAAATTTATTTTGAATTTTTTTTATTTTGAAGATCTGTGCAAGCACCAACAGTCACGTATACGAACGTGCTTTTTGTTGCACTGTTTTAAATAGGATATTCACGCATAGAAACACTCCTTTCAAGGTGTGTACCACTAAGATCATAATATAGTCACATCAGGATTGCAAACACACTGGATGGCAGCAGTCATGTGTTTTCTTTATTTTTTTTTAATTCTTGGGATGAGGGCAATGCTACCAATCGATAAAGGGATAAGGGGTTATGGGGAGTGGGCAGGGAAGTGGAGCTGAGTCCATGATCACGTCAGTCATGATCTTATTGAATGGCGGAGCAGGCTCGAGGGGCCGTATGGCCTACTCCTGCTCCTAATTTTTATGTTCTTATGTATAGTGCCTTTAACATAGTAAATGTCCCAAGGTGCTTCACAGTAGTATTATCAAACAAGATGTGACACCGAGCCACACAAGGAGATATTTCTTGTGTTCTTATGTTATGTAATTGCATAAAAGTATATCCTGATGTTGTTTTTTTATATTACACCTGCCCTGAATATGCCCCGACATATCTAAATATTACTTGATTCAATCATTTACGACCTTCCCCGCCCACTCCCCATAACCCCTTATCTCCTTATCGATTAAGAAACTGTCTATTTCTGTCTTAAATTTATTCAATGTCCCAGCTTCCACAGCTCTCTGAGACAGCGAATTTCACAGATTCACAACCTTCAGAGAAGAAATTTCTCCTCATCTCTGTTTTAAATGGGCGGCCCCTTATTCTAAGATCATGCCCTCTAGTTCGAGTCTCTCCTATCAATGGAAACTTCCTCTCTGCATCCACCTTGTCAAGCCCCCTCATAATCTTATATGTCTCGATAAGATCATCTCTCATTCTTCTGAATTCCAATAAGTAGAGGCTCAACCTACTCAAGCTTTCCTCATAAGTCAACCCCCTCATCCCCGGAGTCAACCTAATGAACCTTCTCTGAACTGCCTCCAAAGCAAGTATATCCTTTCGTAAATATGGAAAACAAAACTGCGCACAGTATTCCAGGTGTGGCCTCACCAATACCTTATATAGCTGTAGTAAGACTACCCTGCTTTTAAAATCCATCCCCTTTGTAATAAAGGCTAAGATACCATTGGCCTTCCTGTTCACTTGCTGTACCTGTATACTATCCTTTTGTGTTTCATGCACAAGTACCCCCAGGTCCCGCTGTACTTGACCCAGTGACAATGAAGGAATGGCAATATACGTCCAATTTGGGATGGTGTGTGACTTGGAGAGGAAGCCAGAGGTGACAGTGTTCCCATAATATTGTTGTCCTTGTCCTTCTTAATGATAGAGGTTGCAAGAGAGAGAAAGTGCTGTGAAGTAACCCTGGTGACTTGCTGCAGTGCATCCTGTAGATAATACAAACTAACTATAATGCATGAGTAATGTAAAGGGTAGATATTGAATCCAATGGTGGTGGGGGTGGGGGAGGGGGTGGTGTTGTGGTTATGGTAAATCAAGAAAATTAATCTTTAATAATGAAACATTCTTTCAGTGAATGAGTGCTCAATCTATGGAACTGAGGGAGCTGGTGGAAGCAGAGAGTATTGCTTTCAATTGCAAATTTGATGGATTTACTTCACAAAATAATATTTTGGGATACAGTATGAATAATGTGCAACATGACCATGAGATGTAATGTGTAGAATGCTTTGGAGGAACAAGTGACTTTGGACCTGTAGTTCTCAAAGCTGCCCACCACTAGGGTTTCCCCACCTCATTTCTGGGTCCGTTTTAGATTAATTGATTGAGATTCATTGCCATGATTGGTTAACAACTCCATTAGCATTGTATCGTGTGACTACCAGGATGCTAGAAGGCAAACTAGACGGACCTTGGTCTTTTTTCACCCAGTGTTCCTATTCTCTCTCCTGGATAGTATTGCATTTCCTGAGTGTTGTTGGGGTTGCATCCATTCAGGTGAGCAGTGAGTATTGTAGCGCATTCCTGACTTGAGACTTGTCAATTGCAGATAGAATTTGAAGAGTCAGAAGGTGAGCAACTTATCAACATTACATAGCCTCTGCTTTGTTTTTGTAGCCATGGTGTTGATATAGTTGGTCCAAATCAGTTACTGGTCAGTGATTACCCTCAAGATGTTGCTGGTGGGGACCTCAGCAAAGATGGTTTCATTGAAGGTCAGGGGAAATGGTTCAGCTTTTTCTTGTTCAAGATGGTCATTACTTATGTAGTGCGAATGTTATCTAACAATTATCAGCTGACGTCTGCATATAGTGTACGTCATGCTATAGGCATAGGCTGCTTCATTATCAAAGTTGTCAACTGAGCTGAATACTGTGGAATTGCCAGTGAACAGTCCCATTTCTGACCTTATGACTTAGGGAAGGTCATTGATGAAGCAGCTCAAGGGTGTGCTCTAAGGAACCCCTGTGATGATTGGCTTCAACAACTACAAACATCTTCCTTTATGTCAGGTATGATTCCAGCCTCTGGGTGGATTTCCATTTGACTCCCATTGACATCAGTGTTTCTAGGGTTCCTTGATGCCATACTCAGTCAAATACTGTCTTAATGTTGAAGGCATCTACTCTCACTTCTCTATCATTCAGCTCTTGGGTATGCATGTGGATCAAGACTGTGATGAGGTCTGGAACCAAGTGGTCTAGCAGAACCCAAACTAAGCAGTTATTAGTGATTTGGTATTGCTTGATGACACTATTAATGACTATCACTTTACTGATGATTGGGAGGAGGTTAAAAGGGTGGTAATAGACTGGGTTGCATCAATCCTGTATTTTTTTTGGATAGGACATACCTGAGCAATCTTTCAGGTTGTCTGGTGTATGCTAGCCTTTTTCTAAACCACCCTAGTATAAACAAGCCGGTTTCCTGAACAGGAGATATGAATGCTTGAAATCCTTCTCTGAGTCTAGGTCCAGTCATTGTGCAAGGTGAGTTAGGAGTGAGTATTGTTAATTCTATGATAGTAACTCACAGCACAAGAACAAAGTGAATTTCAGGAGTAATCAGCAACTAGTCAAAAGCATATCCCTGGAAAGGGTGGAATAGAGGCATTCGGAAACTACAGAATGAATTAGAAAAATATGTAAGTGGGCGTATCAATGGCAGATTAAATTTAATGTGTAATGTATTGCACATAGGAAGGAAAAATAAATAGCACATATACTCCATGAATAGTGTTGAAATAGCTAAGGATGAAGCTGAAAGAGATCTAGGAGTCTCTAGACTCCAAAGCTCGCCATGGCCAATGGATGGAAAGCAGCACTCAACAGAATTGACAGAATGTTGAATAACATAGCCAAAATAGTATAAGTGCGATGAAGTTGTGATCAAACTCTGCAATGCATCGGTGATACCCACCCTGACAGAGGCCTGGGAAATTGGGGAGGTGCCGTGCTAATCCGAGAAGAGAAGAGATGCCCTAAGAAGAGCTTAAGAAAAATGGTAGATTTTTTTGTTCCCTCTTTTTGCTTCAGTGGTGTGATCAGGATTGATTGCCTTTGGTTACTAAGGATTTTGGGCCTTTCCTGCTGCCTCAGTGGGACTCCCCGAAGCCTTTAAGATGTAATAGGTGGAATTCCTGGGTAAGTCTGGACTCTCTCAGATGTGATAGGGGCAGGTGTAAGATTCACCCTTTACCTCCCTGAATTTTACACGCATTGCTTTATAAAACAGAACCACTTTTGGGCTTGCTCTTCCCACTAGGTTAGCTGGCAGGAAAACCACAATGGCTTCCCCAGCGTCAACAGAGTCCGATCTGCACATTTAATGGAGGACCCCACCAGGACAGAAATCAGGACAGGATTACATTTTAGGAAAGCTAGGGCTACAGTTAGCATGCTTGCAGATATCTAGGCCACGACATATACAATCCTTGATTTTGAACAATAGTTCGGAACTAGTAGGAGGGCAACTACATCAGATTAAAATACCCAACTTCACATTGTTTTACAAAAATGAATGCCATCAACCCAATCACATCAGTTGCACCAAAAAAAAATCCTATTCATTGCACCAAAAAAAAATCCTATTCATTCCTCAGATGTCAATTTAAGACACCAATTAATTTCAATAAAAACTCTTTTTGTGGCATTTGTCTCATTGATCTGATTTATTTTACATAGGAGTGGACGGATACCAGTTCTCCATCTACTAATTTCCTGATCTTGACTGTATCAGGGAAGAGGATACTGAGTGAAGTCTGGACACTGGCCAGGAGGGAAGGAGCAAAAGTAGGACAGCATGTTATTACAAGCTGCCTTTGCACTTCTTGTAAGCAGGTAGTTCAAGAGCAGCTTTAGAAGCACCTTGGAATGCAGCAGCAGGAGATATAATTATAGAGTTGAAATACATTTTAAATGAAAGAAAACAATAAATGTTTTTAGTTAGTACATTAAATCTGTCACAAATTGATACTAATTTATTATTTTACATGCAGAATCGAGTGCTTGCACAAAAAAAGCAATTATTTCAGTCAAATCTGTTGTGCAATTTCCATTCACAGTTTGAACAGCTTCAGATTTGACTGACGTTGGAAAAGTTTATTAAAACTATATTTATAGTCCTAGTTTATTGTTGCTTAAGCTTCCTGCTTTGTTTGATATAACACTTACCAGCTGACTGTTTGTATACTCCAGGTTAATGATTTGACTGATACATTATTTAGAACTTAGGACGATTAGTAACATTTAGGACTGAGATGAGGAGAAACTTCTTCACTCAGAGAGTTGTTAACCTGTGGAATTCCCTGCCGCAGAGAGTGTTGATGCCAGTTCATTGGATATATTCAAGAGGGAGTTAGATATGACCCTTACGGATAAAGGGGTATGGAGAGAAAGCAGGAAAGGGATACTGAGGGAATGATCATCCATGATCTTGTCGAATGGTGGTGCAGGCTCGAAGGGCCGAATGGCCTACTCCTGCATCTATTTTCTATGTTTCTATGCATGCAGCATGTCTTAGGGGCCTTATCAATGGCCTTTCTTTTCTAAAATCGCTTGGTCACTTAAAAGAAATATTCAAAAGTCAATAGCGCTAACTCCATGATTGAGCACTACCAGCAAGGAGCAGTGTTCACAGGAAGTGCAGTTTGAGGAATTGCTGGCTGTCAGCCCATAATTTTCTGTCCACTTAAAAATTAAATAATCTACATTAAATAACGGATTCATTGAGGCAGCTTTAATGGTTTCAGCATAATCAAAGGATAACTTTTTACGGTTCTGTTCAAAGTTTGAAGCAGTTGTTTTTTTAGAGCCCCATTCGCTCCTGTAGTGGCTCCTAAAACTGAGCTTCTGGCTATACCTGAGCCTCAACCCATAAAGTATAGCATCTAGTCTCTTATTGACTGAGATTTAGTTGTGGAACCCTAAGTATCAAAACATTTCAAAAACCTTTCATCAGTAAAATATGATTTCTGTTTTTTTAACAAAACAAATATTGTTTTATTTATCTGATGGCCCTTCCATATTTAAAAAAAACAGAATGAATCAAACTGACGATAACAATGGTTGTGATGGCTGCTTGATTGTTTACCATTCAAGTTTGTGGGCTGGATTTTAGGCTTTTCTGTTGTCGGGGCGAAAACGGAGGTGGGGTGGGAAAGTGACCGGCTGAGAATAGTTTGCGCTTTGGTAAGGAAGTTTCGACAGTTGGGGCCCTACATCAGGGGGTGCGGCGTGAAGGGAGGTGTTGTACACTTTTCGCGAACTACAGTCGCGAACTAAACTTCCGGGCCGTGTGTGCTCCGAGAGAGGCCAGAAGGGGTGGTGAAATCCTTTTTTTAAAAAAACTCACAAAAATATTTCCAAAACATTGCTCACGCCACCACAACACAAATCGCTAAAAAAATTAAAAGCACAAACACTCGCACTTACTTCTACAGCACATTACCTTCCTCTGCACTGTTGGCTATGCTGGACTGCACTGGTTTCCCAGGCGGTCATTGCGGGCATACTTCCAGGCGGATGGATCGGGCAGAAGTCCAAACTACTGCCGGTGTCGCAACCAGAGGCATTGCACACCCAGCGCAGCTCTTCCCAGCGTTGCTGCTCCACTCCAAAATTCGACCGGAAAACCGGACCGGAGGATCATGACAGGGCGTAGGAGACCTGAACGCCCCCTTTCACATCTCCTTTTATGCCGCTCTGGGGCGAAACCTGGAGCTTAAAGGATCGGAAAATCCAGCCCCTTATGTCCACAATCCTTGTGTACATCTACAGTACATGCACCTTCATACACAGAGGTGTGCATTACATGAACATCTACAAACAAATATACAGTCATCAAATTTTAAAAATAAGAAATAACAAATAACATGAGAATTAATCCAAGATTTTCATCTAACTTTATTGGTACTTTTTCAAGAGGAATTTTTTAAATTTAATTTCAAAAATGTATGTAACTGAATTTAAACAGTTTGAAAATGGGGCATCATGTTTGGCTTTAAGGTGAATAAATCCTGGACATAAAGATAAGACGACTGACCTCAGCCATATTTTGAGGAGAACTTTTAAGGAAAATTAGCTTATTTCTATTTTGGTGTCTCTTGAGTTAAATTGGCTTTAAAATTATCAATACATCTAATACTGTTTTTATGAGAGCCAGGTAGGGCCGTTGGTCGATTATCAGATTGAAGACAAGAGGTAACCCCCTCGAGGGGCTGGATTTTCGGCTTTGATATTTTTAGGTTGGCAATAGTGGCAGGGCGGTAATGTTTGTGCCCGGGAAGAGTTTGCACCTCAGTAAATAACATTGGGCAGCTGGGCCCTGAGTCAGAGGGCGCAGCGCTAAGGGAGGTGTTGGACACCTCTCTTGGGCGCTAGGATGGGAAGCTCCCGAGCTAAAGAGCCAGGCCGAAAATGCTCCAAGAGACGCCTGGGTGGGAAATTTTTAAAAACCCCCAAAAAACACAAAAACATTCCTAAAACATTGCCCACGCAACAACACAAATGTCAAAAAAATGTAAAGAAAAAACAATCACACTTGCCTCAGGAGTCCATTAGGTGCCTCTCCGCTGTCAGTATCGTTTGACCGCCTGATTTCCCATACCTTTACTGCGGGGCGCGCTTTGGGGCGTACGGGTCGGGCAAGAGTCAAAACTTGCACTGGTGTCGCAACCAGGAGCGTTGCACACTGGTGCAGCTCTTCCGGCAGTGCTGTTCCGCGTCGCTGCAAAACCGGACCCGAGGATCGCTACAGGGTCCTGGAGGCTGACCGCCTAGCCAGATCACCTTACCGCCGCCATTGCCGCCACTCCGGGGAAAAAAATGGAGAAGTGGGGAGCCAAAAATCTGCCCCATTAATGTGTCGTGCACATGTATGAATTATGCTATCATTTATTCTGAAACATGATTTGCTTGTACTAGCATTGAATGTAGGATGGAAGTGTGACTGCACTCTAAGGTAATATCAAAGAGTGTCAAATGTTTTGGAATTTGACCTGTTGATTGCCATCTAGCTGCGTGCTGTCTGTTACACTTTGGCTGACTGCTGTCCATTGCAATCTGACTGAATGTTGTCTGTTACGTTCTGGCTGAGTGTTTTCCATGGCAGTCTGGCTGAGTAATCATCATCATAGGCAGTCCCTCAAATTGAGGATGATTGCTTCCACGCCAGAAAATTTACAGGTGTTTCAATGAAGGACCTAATATTCCAGGTCGTGAACTAAATCTTGAAAGGTGGAAGATGCCTGTGCGTAGATTTTTTTAACATGTGGTGGCCGTTTCACACCAGCCACCACACAGGCTTGACAGAGCTAGGTCTTAGTCCAGTGGCAAGGATTAACCAAGACAACTGGAGACTAGCTCTGCTGTACGGACCTAGTGCACACATGTATCGCAGTGTGGGTTGGCCCATGCTGCCCTCGCCTCTTCTGGACCCCGAACTCACGCCTCTCCTGGGCCCCGATCACGCTGAGTAATATTTCACACCTTGCGACGGATGGTGCCAAATTCTGCTGTAAGGATAAACTAGTCACTGACTCCTGTTGGTTGGTACATGCCTTTTTAGCCTGTTCTGATGTAAAGTCACTGAGTATTGCAAACCCTTGCTTCCCTTTATTTCAGTCCTCCAGGTGTAAACAAATCTCTCTGTCCCATGCAATTTTGCAAGGTGTTCAAACCATGCAAATTTACGAAGAGCACCCGAAGAGTAATTATTTTGTGAAGTACAATATTTTTAACTTCAGCTCATATTTGCTGTAGATTTATTGGCCTGCAATTTGCAGTTGTAATGATAGCAACTTCTGGAGACTGGACATGCACAATTAAATGCGGAATTCCAGAAGTTGCAGTCAGTGATACAATATCCTCCACAGGGTGCACTGTTGCAGTCAGTAAATCAGTGATTTGACATGAACTTCAACTTTTTACGCACTATTCTCGATGTAAAAACCAATGAAAAAGTTAAGCTTCATGGAATGAGGTGCAATTGAATTTTTAGCGGTATACTTGTGTACAGGTCATAGTGTCAGGATAAGGTGTTGGCCATTTAGGACTGAGGCGAGGAGAAATGTCTTCACTGAGTGTTGTGAATCTTTAGAATTCTCTACCCCAAAGGGCTGAGGGCTGTGGATGCTCAGTCGATGAGTATGTTCAAGACTGAAATCGATAGATTTTTGGGCACTAAGGGAATCAAGGGATATGGGAGTTGATGTTGAAGTTCAGCCATGATTTTATTGAATGGCAGAGCAGGCTCGAGGGGCCACACGGCCAACGCCTGCTCCTATTTCTTATGTTCACCAATGCCTTAGCTTAGCAACTTTTTCAAATGTAAAATTTGGTAGATATGTTCATTATTATTAACAAAAACAAGAATCAAAAAGGAAAAATGTAAAGACATAGATGAAATTCTACTGTCAATTCAAGAAGGATGAAGTCAAACCCTTTATTACTACTGCATAAATTATTCATTCCTCAAAAAAAAGCACATACTGGATAAAGAAAAAAAGACTCCCGGGTCTAACCTGAGCAATAAGAATTAACTTTTACATGACCCCAAGAAATTAGAACACAATACAAATTTCCATGGCGCATTTTTCAATCAATGCATCGTAAGTATGAATCGCTGGGGTAGTCTTTTGCCATCATTTTTGGTGGTTTTCTCGGTGGTACAGTTGATTTTGGATGAGAAGCCGCCTGGCGAAAGTTTCCCCCTTACTTTTTAAAGAGAACCACCCACATTTCGAAAAGACCGCTGGGGAAACCGGTAGGATCTAAGTTTGGCCTCAACGGAGGCTCGTACACATCGCGAGGAAACTGCCCATGAGAAACAGCCTGAAACAGGGCGGTAGGTGAGTACCTTGCAAAGATAGGTAAGTAAAAGGTTTCTTTTTATTATTTTTTAAATTCTAAAATGGCGATTACCTTTAAAACTATATTGAAAATGTTTTTTAACTTTTTTTTAAGTGAAAAAATATTTTTGAGTTTTTCCCCCTCCTGAGGCAAAACTGCAGCCTCAGACTAAATTTTAAATACTTACCATCCATTCAGGCAAGAACCGCCCATTTTTCCTAGTTTCAGCTTTAACCGCCGAGAAACCATCAAGAATCTTGGTGCAAGATCCATTTTCTCGCCGGGCAGTATTTCTTACCTTATTTATGGAAATTTTTGCCGGCATTAATTGCAAAACCTTAGCGGTGTTTCTGGGCGGCAATCGGGCGGTGAGGGGCTTTGGGAAAAGTCTAGCCCTTTGTAATTTAAAGGAGTTTTGTGGTTATATTTCAGCCACAAAAACAGAATAAAAACAGTTCTTCAGTGTGCGCAGGTGCAAATCCAACTGTTGTAGCTGAGTTGGTAGAATGCATTTTTTATAGGCTATTATCCTCCAGGCTAAAAAAAGGTTTGAAAATAATTTCATGGAATGCAATTGAATGAAAATGTATGATATATATGAAAAAACAACAATAATGTATAATAAGTAATTGTATTTCTTACGCAATTTTAATAAACATATTTATAGAGAAGCTCTAGTCTATTTAACAGACATAGTAATTCTCTGCAGTTTACTAACAAACTCTCTGCTTCATGTTGTAAATTGCATGTTACTGTTGTAGAAAAATCCAGCTCATATTACTGCTTTTTCTTTCATCACCAAGGAAACAGCATTGTTTCTCCTTCCTGTGGTGCATTCTGAGTAGGGTGATGAGCACTGTAATTGGCTTCTACTCTGTGGACGAGCTATAGAACTTTCCACGGAAACCTTTGTTGAGTATGACAAAAATGCTAAACATATCTGAATACTGGTAAATACTGAGCGGGCTCGAGAGCCTCATGCAACAGTTAGTTTAGGGAATGCTTTTAAACTACTCGGGTCATATTTGGGATCTGTTTGTTTATTTTTTTTAACCTGATAGCACAATGAAGTTATCAGACAGATTAATTCCCAAAATTTGTCTCATGGGACAGAACAGCATCTTAAAGTCCAAATTTTCAAAGGATCAGAAAAGTTGCAATTTAAATTAATTTTAAGATTTTATTCAAAATTATAAAGAAAAGAAAATCCATTCACTAATAACTAATAGTATTCTAATAGAGGTCATCTAGCTCATTTAAACTTTTGTTTTTTTTGTTGCTTATTCTAAGGTAAAAATATTAATTATATCCATATATCAGCATGAGTTCCATAATCAAATGCTCACAGGTGGGGGTCTCTGTGCTAATAGGTACTTGGATTCATCTGCTGCTAGTAGTTAGAACTTCATTGTTTCATGTCTAAGACCTGAGTTTGAATTAGTATTTGGATTGTTGACCTAGATTCATCGCCAAGGTAAAATAATTTGAGGTGGTTTCAATCCGATCCCGAATACCCATATGGTAAACATCCAAGGGGTTCCTCCCACTCTTTTTCTTAACCTCAGCAGAAGATTTGAAAAATTACCAAATAGCATTTATGCAAATTTTACAGGGTTTGTGCCAATGAAGTTACAGCCCTCACGGAAATGCACTTTGCCATGTATCTACAGCACAAAATTATCTACATTTAATTGCTACTTTACCCTCAAGACTCTTAAAGAGGATTGGCATGGAAAATGGAAATGGAAATGTTATGCTGGTGCAATAAGGTACACTCTTCTGAGGTTAGGGAGTGAATGCAATTTGTTGGGTAATGCTGAGAGATTTTTATCCTGTACTTAACCAACGTGTAGCTGACCAGGGGTTATGTGGAAAATGTTATTTATTCCTACTGCTGGTATTTCTCATATTGTTAAAAAGAACATCTCCTATTGTATTGCTAAGGTAAGTCAGAGTGATTGTGGACAAAAATCCACACTTTTTTGTGAGATAATGGTGTAATGCAGGGGCATCTCAATTGTCACATTTCAGAGTGGGTCCCATTTCCACTGGGTTTATATCACATTTTTATTCTGGTGAAATTTTCAGGCCAGAGAGCAATGACCATTTCCCCTGCTCATGTCTTCAACAATGTGCACATGCAAATGAGATGGATGGTATAAAGCATTAGAATTCCTATAATTGATGTCCCCATTAGACATCATTTCCATCGGTGTAACTTACAAGCTGATAATAGAAACATAATTTTGTTATGAGCAGATCGCCTTAACAGAAATGGTCCTTTTAAAGATGTTTATTGCCTGGACAACTTTTGTCTGTTTTTAAGGTTTGACTGCATACTTAAGATTATTTTTTTGTTTTGGCGAGCTACTAAGCTGCACTTAAAACTGTGGTATAAGGCGGGCATGGGCTGGGGTGCAAAGCGGGGGCACCGGTTGGGGTGTGAAGCTGGCACGGGCTGGGGTCTGAAGCAGGAGCACGGGCTGGGGTGTGAAGCTGGAGCACAGGCTGGGGTGTGAAGCTGGAGCACGGGCTGGGGTGTGAAGCAGGAGCACAGGCTGGGGTCTGAAGCAGGAGCACGGGCTGGGGTGTGAAGCAGGAGCACGGGCTGGGGTGTGAAGCAGGAGCACGGGCTGGGGTGTGAAGCTGGAGCACAGGCTGGGGTGTGAAGCAGGAGCACGGGCTGGGGTGTGAAGCAGGAGCACAGGCTGGGGTGTGAAGCAGGCACAGGCTGGAGTGTGAAGCAGGAGCACGGGCTGGGGTGTGAAGCAGGAGCACGGGCTGGGGTGTGAAGCAGGAGCACGGGCTGGGGTGTGAAGCAGGAGCACGGGCTGGGGTGTGAAGCAGGAGCACGGGCTGGGGTGTGAAGCAGGAGCACAGGCTGGGGTGTGAAGCAGGAGCACGGGCTGGGGTGTGAAGCAGGAGCACAGGCTGGGGTGTGAAGCAGGCACAGGCTGGAGTGTGAAGCAGGAGCACGGGCTGGGGTGTGAAGCTGGAGCACGGGCTGGGGTGTGAAGCAGGCACAGGCTGGAGTGTGAAGCTGGAGCACGGGCTGGGGTGTGAAGCTGGAGCACGGGCTGGGGTGTGAAGCAGGAGCACAGGCTGGGGTGTGAAGCAGGAGCACGGGCTGGGGTGTGAAGCTGGCACGGGCTGGGGTGTGAAGCAGGAGCACGGGCTGGGGTGTGAAGCTGGCACGGGCTGGGGTGTGAAGCTGGCACGGGCTGGAGTGTGAAGCAGGAGCACGGGCTGGGGTGTGAAGCAGGAGCACGGGCTGGGGTGTGAAGCTGGCACGGGCTGGGGTGTGAAGCAGGAGCACGGGCTGGGGTGTGAAGCAGGAGCACGGGCTGGGGTGTGAAGCTGGAGCACAGGCTGGGGTGTGAAGCTGGAGCACAGGCTGGGGTGTGAAGCAGGAGCACGGGCTGGGGTGTGAAGCTGGAGCACAGGCTGGGGTGTGAAGCTGGCACAGGCTGGGGTGTGAAGCTGGAGCACAGGCTGGAGTGTGAAGCAGGAGCACGGGCTGGGGTGTGAAGCAGGAGCACGGGCTGGGGTGTGAAGCAGGAGCACGGGCTGGGGTGTGAAGCAGGAGCACGGGCTGGAGTGTGAAGCAGGAGCACGGGCTGAGGTGTGAAGCAGGAGCACGGGCTGGGGTGTGAAGCAGGAGCACGGGCTGGGGTGTGAAGCAGGAGCACGGGCTGGGGTGTGAAGCAGGAGCACGGGCTGGGGTGTGAAGCTGGCACGGGCTGGGGTGTGAAGCAGGAGCACGGGCTGGGGTGTGAAGCAGGAGCACGGGCTGGGGTGTGAAGCAGGCACAGGCTGGGGTGTGAAGCAGGAGCACGGGCTGGGGTGTGAAGCAGGCACAGGCTGGAGTGTGAAGCAGGAGCACGGGCTGGGGTGTGAAGCAGGAGCACGGGCTGGGGTGTGAAGCTGGCACGGGCTGGGGTGTGAAGCTGGAGCACGGGCTGGGGTGTGAAGCAGGAGCACGGGCTGGGGTGTGAAGCAGGAGCACGGGCTGGGGTGTGAAGCAGGAGCACGGGCTGGGGTGTGAAGCAGGAGCACGGGCTGGGGTGTGAAGCAGGAGCACGGGCTGGGGTGTGAAGCAGGAGCACGGGCTGGGGTGTGAAGCAGGAGCACGGGCTGGGGTGTGAAGCAGGAGCACGGGCTGCGTTGTGAAGCTGGAGCACAGGCTGGGGTGTGAAGCAGGAGCACGGGCTGGGGTGTGAAGCAGGAGCACGGGCTGGGGTGTGAAGCAGGAGCACGGGCTGGGGTGTGAAGCAGGAGCACGGGCTGGGGTGTGAAGCAGGAGCACGGGCTGGGGTGTGAAGCAGGAGCACGGGCTGGGGTGTGAAGCAGGAGCACGGGCTGGGGTGTGAAGCAGGAGCACGGGCTGGGGTGTGAAGCTGGAGCACAGGCTGGGGTGTGAAGCAGGAGCACGGGCTGGGGTGTGAAGCAGGAGCACGGGCTGGGGTGTGAAGCAGGAGCACGGGCTGGGGTGTGAAGCAGGAGCACGGGCTGGGGTGTGAAGCAGGAGCACGGGCTGGGGTGTGAAGCTGGAGCACAGGCTGGGGTGTGAAGCAGGAGCACGGGCTGGGGTGTGAAGCTGGCACGGGCTGGGGTGTGAAGCAGGAGCACGGGCTGGGGTGTGAAGCAGGAGCACAGGTTGGGGTGTGAAGCAGGAGCACGGGCTGGGGTGTGAAGCAGGAGCACGGGCTGGGGTGTGAAGCAGGAGCACGGGCTGGGGTGTGAAGCAGGAGCACGGGCTGGGGTGTGAAGCAGGAGCACGGGCTGGGGTGTGAAGCAGGAGCACGGGCTGGGGTGTGAAGCAGGAGCACGGGCTGGGGTGTGAAGCGGGTGCAAGATCTTCAAACTGCCATAGTGAAGTTCACTTTAGTCACCAGCACATTTTGGTAACATGGAAATAAGATATCGCTGCAAATTCTGGTGTGGCCAGCAGTACACTTCACCAACAGGAAGAATTACTGCCTCGTCAGCATTACTACAGCGTAAATGACCCTTCAATGTTTCTAACGATAAAGGTGTTCTCAACAAAGTGTGACAAAGAAAGTATTACAGGATTGTAAGCTTAACAGGTATAGCTAGTGTGCACTATATGCAAAACTTTTAATATATCGATTATATGTTAAATTTGGTATATTATGTGCAAGCTTCATCAGAAACTTCCATGGTAACCTTGTCCTTATGGGCAAACCATAAAACCACTTGTCGTACCAGTTGTGTATATAGTTGGCTCTGTGATAGGCATTCTACAGATTCACCCAGGCTGGTATTCAACACAGTGTTACTGATTGTACTGGTAGGGTTTTAAATGCTTCTCGAAATGGTAAAACTAAGTTCAAATAATAAACTAATTTTCGTGACTTGTCCTACACCCCCAGACACTGACAAATTGTATGAATCTTAATGCAATTTTGTTCCCAGAAGAACTAATATCCGTCTAAGTCCCCACCTAAATTAATCTACCTGAGAATTACTATCTCTGCCACCCATCAAAATTAGCACATCGTATTAACCAAATAACGCACATAAAATATATTTAAACATTTAAATTCCACTTCTTGTTCATTTTTAGACACTTTGTGTCCATTACACATTGAAAAGCTTCAGCATTCAGAAATATATCTAACCGGCTGTAACTGTCTCTTTCCACTCCCCTCCCCCACCACCACTGTGAAAGTCTAAGGGCCCACCGCCAGAAATGAGGCGCAACGACCATTTTCGATGTGTTTTGTCAAAATTCAGCATTTCGGGGATTTTTTTTGGAACAGAGCGGAAGTGGCGCCATCGTGGGGGCGGGGTGGAATGGCCGTCTCTAGCGGGGCGGAAGTGGGGGGCGGGCCGAAGTAGCCGCGCTGATGACGTCATCTCCCTGGCACATCACAACATTTCTCCCCTTCAGTTAAAGGGGAGAGCCGCTGCAAACTCTGCAGCTACTTTAGTGGCAAACACTGTGCCACCAGGGAGGGGTTTCGGCTGGGCCAGCAGCCTGGCACTCAAGAGGGGGTGCATGGCTGCCTGTTGCTGGCCCGGCCGAACCCGTGGCCATAATTGTCAGCCTGACCTGGCAGTCAGCCGACAAAAAAAATACCATTGCAGCCACGGCAGTGCGTCCTTCCCTATAAGGGCGGCCACGCCACCTTGCCGCAGAGAGTGAACTGAGGGGCACCGCCGGCAGTGTTGCCGCTCCCACGGGGCAACTCCAGGAAAGGGGCAATTTCCCGAGGGGCAATTTTGCAAAGGGGTCCCCGCCAGTTGGTAAGGGGTCGGCGCTGCACGCCATGGCGGAAAAACGGGCGGAGCGTTCCCCTAAACCTCTCCAAAAATAAACAAGGGCAATTTGCAAAAGAGACTCGGCGTCCATTTCGAACTGACCCGTGGATGCCACTTTCAGGAGGCCAGAGGCCTTATTGGAAGGGGCAGTGTACCCACATCTTCTCCTTTGCTACCTCCGATCCTATCCCCTCCTCTCTCCTCTTCCATTCACCTCTTCTCCACTAGAACTTTCGCCCTTCTACCCTTCTCATCCACTCATCTCTTCCTTTCCCATCCCTCTACTCCCTCTTCTCTCTCTCCCCTCTTCTCCTCCCTTCTCCCCTCCTCCTCTCTCCCCTACTCTTACTTCAACTCCACTCTCTTCTACTTTCCCCTCACTCCCAACTACCTCCTCTATCATCTCCTTCCACCCTTCCCTGTCTGGGTTCAATCCCCCACCTTTTAACCCTGCTTAATCTGAATACTGCATTCAGTCTTGATTCACCAATGTGCAACACCCAGGAATCAACTAATTGTAGATGTAATTTTATACTTACTCTACCCCAACTACAAAAATACAGTCCATAGAATTCACTACTCATTGATCAATCTGAAGCACTTAGGAGAGAACTGGTACTTGCCAGCTCCGTCATCTACAATTGTCTCTTTTTCAGGCCACCACAGATATGTGCCAATTTTTTACAGTGTGCGACACTAAAACTCCATTATCACTGTTTCAGATATTATTATTTATTGTATTCTCTAAGGAGATGCTAGTAAGTGCTTTACTTTGCAATTTCAATTGTTTGATTTAAGTGCGCTTTCCAATATATCATCTTATGGTGCCTGATCGATCTGCAACATATTTAAAGTGCAATGAAAATATTAAAAATAGTTTTCAAATAGACCTAAATCAAATCATAAAAGTGAATTGATTTATAGACCACACATGAATTACAGCAGATGATATTATGTTTGAAATTCAACTTACATCTGTTAAAGTGAATGTCAGTGATTTCTGTGTTATATAATAATGGCGCCATCAACATAGTATCAATTATTCAGCTTCATATATTTCCTATCTTAATATCATATTATTTGACACTAAATGTGTTTGTCTACCATTGTGCAGAATCATAGTAGTTGAGGCAGAGAACATTGCATCTTTTAAAAGAATAGATTATTATTTGAAGTAGAGAAGGATACGTGACTATGGAATGAGGCCAGGGCACTGGAATTAGCTTTGGGATTGCTCCACCAAAGAGGTGACACAAATAAAATGGGCAAATAGCCTGTTATGCTGCAAATTTCTATGGGCCCGAGTTTGGTCACACCGAAGTTCCGCCCATTTAACATCAAAAAGAATATTAAAATCCTGACAGTACTTTAGGTGGAAATTAACGCAATAGTAAGGAAGGACATTAGCTTGGATGATGTGGAATCGGTATGGATGGAGCTACGGAATACCAAAGGGCAGAAAACGCTAGTGGGAGTTATGTACAAACAGTAGTAGTGAGGTTGGGGACAGCATCAAACAAGAAATTAGGGATGCGTGCAATAAAGGTACAGCAGTTATCATGGACGACTTTAATCTACATATAGATTGGGCTAACTAAACTGGTAGCAATGTGGTGGAGGAAGATTTCCTGGAGTGTATTCGGGATGGTTTTCTAGACCAATATGTCGAGGAACCAACTAGAGAGCTGGCCAGCCTAGACTGGGTGATGTGCAATGAGAAAGGACCAATTAGAAATCTTGTTGTGCGAGGCCCCTTGGGGAAGAGTGACCATAATATGGTAGAATTCTTTATTAAGATGGAGAGTGACACATTTAATTCAAAGACTAGGGTCCAGAATTTAAGGAAAGGTAGCTTCGATGGTATGAGACGTAAATTGGCGAGAATAGACCGGCGAATGATACTTAAAGGGTTGACGGTGGATAGGCAATGGCAAACATTTAAAGATCACATGGATGAACTTCAACAATTGTACAGCCCTGTCTGGAGTAAAAATAAAACGGGGAAGGTGGCTCAACCGTGGCTAAAAAGGATAGTGTTAGATCCAAGGAAGAGGCATATAAATTGGCCAGAAAAAACAGCAAACTTGAGGACTAGGAGAAATTTTGAATTCAGCAGAGGAGGACAAAGCGTCTAATTAGGAGGGGGAAAATAGAGTATGAGAGGAAGCTTGCTGGGAACATAAAAGCTGACTGCAAAAGCTTCTATAGATATGTGAAGAGAAAAAGATTAGTGAAGACAAACGTAGGTCCCTTGCAGTCAGATTTAGGTGAATTTATAATGGGAAACAAAGAAATAGCAGACCAGTTGAACAAATACTTTGGTTCTGTCTTCATGAAGGAAGACACAAATAACCTTCTGGAAATACTAGGGGACTGAGGGTCTAGTGAGAAGGAGGAACTGAAGGAAATCCTTATTAGGCATGAAATTGTGTTAGGGAAATCGTTGGGATTGAAGGCCGATAAATCCCCGGGGCCTGATGGTCTGCAACCCAGAGTACTTAAGGAAGTGGCCCTAGAAATAGTGGATGCATTGGTGATCATTTTCCAACAGTCTATTGACTCTGGATCAGTTCCTATGGACTGGAGGGCAGCTAATGTAACACCACTTTTTTTAAAAAGGAGGGAGAGAGAAAACGGGTAATTATAGATGGTTAGCCTGACATCAGTAGTAGGGAAAATGTTGGAATCAATTATTGAAGATGAAATAGCAGTGCATTTGGAAAGTAGTGACAGGATCCAAGTCAGCATGGATTTATGAAAGGGAAATCATGCTTGACAAATCTTCTCGAATTTTTTGAGGATGTAACTAGTGGAGTGGACAAGGGAGAACCAGCAGATGTGGTGTATTTGGACTTTCAAAAGGCTTTTGACAAGGTCCCACACAAGAGATTGGTGTGCAAAATTTAAAGCACATGGTATTGGGGTAATGTACTGACGTGGATAGAGAACTGGTTGGCAGACAGGAAGCAGAGAGTCGGGATAAACGAGTCCTTTTCAGAATGGCAGGCAGTGACTAGTGGTGTGCCGCAGGGCTCAGTGCTGGGACCCCAGCTATTTACAATATACATCAATGATTTAGATGAAGGAATTGAGTGTAATATCTCCAATTTTGCAGATGACACTAAGCTGGGTGGCGGTGTGAGCTGTGAGCAGGACGCTAAGAGGCTGCAGGGTGAGTTAGACAGGTTAGGTGAGTGGGCAAATGCATGGCAGATGCAGTATAATGTGGATAAATGTGAGGTTATCCACTTTGGTGGCAAAAACAGAATGGTAGAATATTATCTGAATGGTGGCAGATTAGGAAAACTGAAGGTGCAACGAGACCTGGGTGTTATGGTATATCAGTCATTGAAAGTTGGCATGCAGGTACAGCAGGCGCTGAAGAAAGCAAATGGTATGTTGGCCTTCATTGCTCGGGGATTTGAGTATAGGAGCAGGGAGGTCTTACTGCAGTTGTACAGGGCCTTGGTGATGCCTCACCTGGAATATTGTGTTCAGTTTTGGTCTCCTAATCTGAGGAAGGATGTTATTGCTATTGAGGGAGTGCAGCGAAGGTTCACCAGACTGATTCCTGGGTTGGCAGGACTGACATATGAGGAGAGACTGGATCGACTGGGCCTGTATTCACTGGAGTTTAGAAGGATGAGAGGGGATCTCATAGAAACATATAAAATTCTGATGGGACTGGACAGGTTAGATACTGGAAGAATGTTCCTGATGTTGGGGAAGGCACAGTCTAAGGATAAGGAGTAAGCCATTTAGGACTGAGATGGGGAGAAACTTCTTTAGTCAGAGAGTTGTTAACCCATGGAATTCCCTATCACAGAGAGTTGTTGATACCAGTTCATTGGATATATTCAAGAGGGAGTTAGATATGACCTTATGGCTAAAGGCATCAAGGGGTATGGAGAGAAAGCAGGAAAGGGGTACTGAGGTGAATGATCAGCCATGATCTTATTGAATGGTGGTGCAGGCTCAAAGGGACGAATGGCCTACTCCTGCACCTATTTTCTATGTTTCTATGTTTCTATGTTTGATGGAAAAATGGGGAAAAAAACACCCGGCAGAAAAAGTGAGCTTTACACGCCGATTCTGGGCGGCAACTGCAATCTTCGGCAAAGTAACGCTGAGGCTAGAGTCGGGCCCTGGCAGAGGAGAATGGAAAAAAGAAAATCTTCAACAAATGAAAAACAAACTATGACAAATCCTTCAGAGGACCCTATCAAACACAATCACTGTAAAATAAAGAAAGAAAACTATTTCACTAACCTTTTCTTGCAGGTCTTCATACCTGCCGTTCAGGTAAGACCTGCCTCCATGTGGCGGTCTTTTCTCCTGCTGGAGCGGAGGACCGCCCGGACCAATCTCGGGAGTGAGCGGGCGGGAGGACTTTTCCGGCGTTGCACGCCGGCGCACGCCAGCGGACGCTCCCCAGCGATCTTCTCTCACCGCCGGCGTGAGGGCCTCACCGTACTCGCTCAGAGGAGAGAGCGTCACAAAAACAGGGAGATCGCCAAGAAAACTTGGTGACAGCCAGCGGTAGGTTGACCAAATTCCGGCCCTTTAAAATCCTTGTGATAATTCAATATTCAGTCCATCAATACAAATGGGAGGTTGTGTCTCATAAATTTCATGTATAGGATGTGATAGCACCAGCATGGTAGGGAGGGGGAGAACAATTTAAGAAGATTAGTCACTTCTTGTTCTATTCAAGGAAACTCTCTTGCAGACTATTTCTATATTATACCAGTTAGAAAAGTTTGTATTTTATTTATTAGTTCCTGGGATGTGGGCGTCGCTGGCAAGACAACTTAGTATCAAATATTCAGCTTCATATATTTCCTATCGTATTATTTGGCACTAAGTGTGTTTATTGCCCATCCCTAATTGCCCTTGAGAAGGTGGTGGTAAGCCACCCTCTTAAACCGCTGCAGTCCCTTGGTGAAGGTACACAGTGCTGACTTTGTAATAGCGGTTCGGTACAACTGAATGGCTTGCTCGGCCATTTCAGAGGTTAAGAGTTAACCACATTGCTGAGGGTCTGGAATCACATATAGATCGGACCGGGTAAGGATGGCAGATTTCCTTCCCCAGAGGGACATTAGTGAACCAGATGGGTTTTTCACAACAATCCGGTAGTTTCATGGGGGTCAAGTTTCGGCGTGAGTTGCTCCTATTTTTTTGGAGCAACTAGTTTAGAATGGAGTATCTTAGAAATTGCAATTCTCAGCCTTTAGTTTGCTCCAGTTCTAGTCAATTAGAACAGTTTCATTTTAGAACATATTATTTTTTTCAAAAGGGGGCGTGTCCGGCTACTTACGCCTGTTTTGAAAGTTTAGGCAGCGAAAACTTACTCCAAACTAACTTAGAATGGAGTAAGTGTAGATTTTTGTACGCTCAGAAAAACCTTGCCTACACTTAAAAATCAGGCGTATGCAACGAAAGATAGTGGGGGGGGGGGGGCGGCGGGGAGGAGGAGGGTTTACAAACATTAAAACCTTCACTTTTACAAATAAAGAGCCATCATCCATAATAAATGATAAATAAATCAATAAATAAACCAATAAATCAATCCAAATAAATTTAAAAGTAAAAAAATTTTAAAAAATTAAAAATCACTCAATAAATAAAAAAATATTTCTACTCACCTACTGCAGCACCAGGGAGAAGTGGGGGTGGGGGGGAAGATAAGATGATGGGGGGCGGGGGAGAGAAGAAGATGGGGGGAAGGGAAGAAGATGGGGGGAAGAGAAGAAGATGGGGGGGAAGAGAAGAAGATGGGGGGGAAGAGAAGAAGAAGATGGGGGGGAAGAGAAGAAGATGGGGGGGAAGAGAAGAAGATGATGGGGGGCGGGGGAGAGAAGAAGATGGGGGGGAGGAGAAGAAGACGAAGAAGCCGGGCTCCGCCGAGGACTTCGGGCGGGTCCCGCATGCAGCCGTTGCCGGGCTGCCGCTGCCGGCAACTCTTCGGGCGGGACCCAGCCCCAGTGAAAGAGCGGGCGGGCAGGCCCCGCCGCCGAGGTAAGATGCGCAGGCCACTCGGCCCGGGATAGGGGCAACGTCCCTTCGGCCTGGGAGAGGATCATCGCCCCGGAGACAGGACGCCGGGAGCTACTGCGCATGCACGCAGCTGCCGGCATTATTTTCGGCTCAGGGCTGTAGCTCCGCCCCCAGCAGCTCTTGCTGCGCAGCGCCGAGGTGGAAATGGGCTGACAGCTATTGGAGAATCGCAAGGTAAGTATTTGGCGCAATTTTTGTTCTATAAATTAGGCGGGCCTCCCCGATGTGCGCCGTTCTAGTGGGCGGCTGAAACTTGACCCCATGGACACTTACTGATGTTAGCTTTTTTTTAAATTCCATATTTATTTAATTAACTGAATTTAAATTCCCCAGCTGGAAGAATTTGAATTCTCTACTCTGGATGGATTACTAGTCCAGTGACATAACCACTATGCTACTATATCCTCAGTTTGACAATCCAGATCTGTTTCTAGCAGCTCAAATTAGTAGCCATTTGCGATCCCTGACCATTTACCTAACCCTAAAGTCCAGAGGCTATACAAGTCTGTCCGGTATCACAATCAGACATCATTAAAGAGTCTGGAATGTCTGTGGTCACTGGACTGAATAACATTACTGGTATGCACTGGATGAGCAGAAATTTTCTCCAATTAAATATTGGGAAGACCGCAGCCATTGACTTCGGTACCTACCACAAATTCCATTCCCTAGCCACTGACTCCGTCCTTCTCCCTAACATCTGTCTGAGGCTGAACCACACTGTTTGCAACCTTGGTGTTATATTTGACACTGAAATGAACTTCCAACCACATATCCACGGCATAACTGAGATCGCTTAGTTCCTCCTTCGTAACATTGCCCGCCTCCATACCAGCCCATCCGCTGCTGAAACCCTCAACCATGCCCCTGTTGTCTCTAAACTTGACGATTCCAACGCACTCCTGGCTGGCCACCCACATTCTACCCTACATAAACTTGAGGTCCTCCAAAATTTGGCTGCGCGTGTCCTAACTTGCACCAAGTCCCGTTCATCCATCACCCCTGTGCTCGCTGACCTCAATTTCAAAATTATCACCATTGTTTTCAAATCCCTCCCTGGCCTTGACCCTCCCTAATCTCCTTCAGCCCATAACCCCCCTGACATATCTGTGCTCATCTAAGTCTGCCTTCTTGAGCATCCCTGATTATAATCACTCAGCCATCGATGGCCGTGCCTTCAGCTACCTAGGCCCTAAGCTCTGGAACTCCCTCCCAAACCTCTCCGCCTCTCTACCTTTCTTTCCTCCTTTAAGGCGCTCTTAAAACCTACCTCTTTTGGTCACCTGCCCTAATTTCTTCTTGCATGGCTCGGTGTCAAATTTTTGTCTTATACCAGTCCTATGAAGCACCTTGGGTCGTTTTACTACGTTAAAGGCGCTATATAAATACAATTTGTTGTTGTAAACTGTGCCATACAAAACCTCTTTTGGGTACTTGGTCATATGCACAAGAAATGCTTTAGCTCTTATCCTATTAGGACAAAGAAAAATTAACAATGTGGTCTGAAAAAAGTGAAATAAAAAAGTAGAAGGAGGCAACAAATGAGAAAAAGCCATTTGGCACATCAAGGCTGTGGCTTTCACAGGAACTCCTTCATGGCAAATGAGCCAGGGTGGACAGAGGAAGCATTACAGGCATTCCCTCAAAGCCTCCCTGATAAAGTGTAACATCCCCACCGACACCTGGGAGTCCCTGGCCAAAGACCGCCCTAAGTGGAGGAAGTGCATCCGGGAGGGCACTGAGCACCTGAGTCTCATCGCCGAGAGCATGCAGAAACCAAGCAGGCAGCGGAAAGAACATGTGGCAAACCTGTCCCACCCACCCCTTCCCTCAACGACTGTCTGTCCCACCAGTGGCGGGGACTGTGGCTCTTATATTGGACTGTTCAGCCACCAAAGAACTCATTCTAAGAGTGGAAGCAAGTCTTCCTCGATTCCGAGAGACTGCCTATGATAATGATGATGATGACAATCTATCCTATTGTGGAATCTACCAACCTGTTTAATCATCCCAGTGAAAATAAAACTGAAACTTTTGAGAATTTTTAAAGATAATCAAGTAGGATTTCAGAATTTTCATCCATCTTCACATCTCCAGTGTGGAACCCTAGCCTGCAGGCCCCTCCCCTCCCCAAACACATTTGGGACTAACATTTAGCCCATGATGACGAGAAAAGAAAACAACTAAATATTTTCCCTCCTCCACCTCACATATAAAAATAAATCTTCGTAAGCTCATCAGTGCTCTTTAAACTTGTGTCAAAGCAGCAACAGTATTTGCCCTGGAATTGCAAGAGTGTTAAAGCCATGTTAACTGATGCAGGTTAATTGCAGCGCATAATATATCTATAGTTCCATAGATACCTGCCTGCAAATAATACAAACATCCTTCTCTACTCTCGTCCTTTAATGTCAGAAACTCCCCTACCCCACTCCTCCTCCTCCATTTATTTATATCTGCTATGGAAGTAAAAAGTAAAAAGGCACAGCCTGGAACTCCTGTGGCATTTTCCATAGAAGGTCAGTCCTGGAATCTGTCTATTTTCAAAGAATTTAAAAGTAATAATCACGTGCTGAAAACAAAACAAATTAGATTTAATTTTTAAAAATCAACTAAATCACCTGAAAGTTATCTGTGGAGAGATTGGTTTGGCTTGACCCTCAGTGGAGCTTGTAACTGGAGTTCAGTTACTTGGAGCAAAAAGTTTAATTGAGGCATTCAATCTGAGAGGAAATAGAAAAGAATGAAGAAAGATTTTTTTAAATTGCAAGAAAAAAAGTCTGAAGACAGAATAATTATTGCAAAACTGAGTGAGAATCCACTAATTTACGATAACAGTGGGACTAAGTGAGTAGAGATTACAGAGACTGGGGAAAAAGTGAGGACGAAATGATGGGGCTGATTTTCATTCCTGTTCTCAAACGAGAATAAGGTGGTAGCATTATGAAAATCGGAGCACAAAACTTATCACCTTGTTCATGCTGCTGATCCACCAGTCACCATTTCCATTGGGAGCTAGAAATGGACAATCAGAGCAGACAAGAGCCTCAGTAAAGTATGCAAATCAGGGTCCGAAAACATCAATTGGACGCCAGTGCCATTTTCATGCACTATAGCATGGTGAACACTCAGCGGTGGACCTGTCCAGTACTACTGAGCGGTAGAAGTCAGAAAAAAAACATTTCCAGAAATAGGTAAAAGAGCATTCACCTGCAAATAGTCTGATCACTGGTCGCTACCGGGAGAGTTAAACGGAGAGTATTTTCTAGCTAAAATGTTGACTTTTTTGTATGTTTTGGCAGGTTAGGTGTATAATTGTATGGTGTAGAATAAGTTTCACTCCATCATTATCATGGCAGAAGAGCAGGATTGCAGTTTTTGGGCCCTGGTATCTTTAATATCAGTACAAAAATGAAAGACAAATTATGTCACACAGGAGTGAAAACTTTGTTGACAGCAGAAGATTATTGCAGTACTGATGGTCAATGTTGGGTTAAGAGAAGTTAATTTGCCAGATTTGTGAAAGACAATTGAGACTTTTTATTTTTATTTCTTGGTATTCATCAGCATCTCCTTCAATACTAGAGCAAATAAATATAATTTCCGTGTGATAGGCAGAAGCCGCTCAATTTCTTTACTCGATGCAATACTTCTGAATCTTTATAAATTAGTAATGTTGGGAGTTGTGGGTTTTCTGCCAGCTTTCCTGGTGCCACATTAAGGTTTATTGCTGTTAAACTACCAGTTAATTCCTCGTCATTTGATTAGCAGTGTCATTATTTGTACTGCGCTTTTTTTGACAGACATGCATCTATCTAACCCCACCGCGCACCCCCCTCCCGCCCCCCCGCCTGCCCCATGCCCATACTGCACATTTTTTGACAGACAAGTGTCTGTCAAGCTCGACTCCCTGACAAGCACCCACCTCCCACCCTCAGCGCCCCCCCCGCCGCCGACCCCGGCCCCGAATCATTCCCTCCACGTGGTGCCGAGAAGCAAGACCTGAAGCTCCGACTCTCTTCGCCTGTTCAGGCCCCGGCCCTATCTCCTCCCCGGCCCCCCACAACTCTCTTCCCCCCGCGCGACTCTCTTTCCCCTGGACTCTCTTCCCCCCCCGACTCTCTTCCCCCCCCGACTCTCTTCCCCCCCCCCGACTCTCTTCCCCCCGCGCGACTCTCTTCCCCCCCCCGACTCTCTTCCCCCCCCGACTCTCTTCCCCCCCCGACTCTCTTCCCCCCCCGACTCTCTTCCCCCCCCGACTCTCTTCCCCCCCGACTCTCTTCCCCCCCCGACTCTCTTCCCCCCCCGACTCTCTTCCCCCCCGACTCTCTTCCCCCCCGACTCTCTTCCCCCCCCCCGACTCTCTTCCCCCCCCGACTCTCTTCCCCCCCCGACTCTCTTCCCCCCCGACTCTCTTCCCCCCCGACTCTCTTCCCCCCCGACTCTCTTCCCCCCCGACTCTCTTCCCCCCCGACTCTCTTTCCCCCCCCCCGACTCTCTTCCCCCCCGACTCTCTTCCCCCCCGACTCTCTTCCCCCCCGACTCTCTTCCCCCCCGACTCTCTTCCCCCCCCGACTCTCTTCCCCCCCCGACTCTCTTCCCCCCCCGACTCTCTTCCCCCCCCGACTCTCTTCCCCCCCCCGACTCTCTTCCCCCCCGACTCTCTTCCCCCCCGACTCTCTTCCCCCCCGACTCTCTTCCCCCCCGACTCTCTTCCCCCCCAACTCTCTTCCCCCCCGACTCTCTTCCCCCCCGACTCTCTTCCCCCCCGACTCTCTTCCCCCCCGACTCTCTTCCCCCCGACTCTCTTCCCCCCCGACTCTCTTCCCCCCCGACTCTCTTCCCCCCCGACTCTCTTCCCCCCCCCGACTCTCTTCCCCCCCCCCGACTCTCTTCCCCCCCCCGACTCTCTTCCCCCCCGACTCTCTTCCCCCCGACTCTCTTCCCCCCCCCGACTCTCTTTCACCCCCCCGACTCTCTCTCACCCCCCCGACTCTCTCTCACCCCCCCGACTCTCTCTCACCCCCCCGACTCTCTCTCACCCCCCCGACTCTCTTTCCCCCCCCGACTCTCTTTCCCCCCCGACTCTCTTTTCCCCCCCCCCGACTCTCTTTCCCCCCCCGACTCTCTTTCCCCCCCCGACTCTCTTTCCCCCCCCGACTCTCTTTCCCCCCCCGACTCTCTTTCCCCCCCGACTCTCTTTCCCCCCCCGACTCTCTTTCCCCCCCCGACTCTCTTTCCCCCCCCGACTCTCTTTCCCCCCCGACTCTCTTTCCCCCCCCGACTCTCTTTCCCCCCCGACTCTCTTTCCCCCCCGACTCTCTGTCCCCCCCGACTCTCTGTCCCCCCCGCGACTCTCTCTCCCCCCGCGACTCTCTCTCTTTCCCCCCCTGAATTTCTCTCTCTCCTCCCCCCGCTCAACTCTCTCTCTCTCCTGCCCCCCTCAACTCTCTCTCCTCCTCCTCCCCCCCCGGACTCACTCTCTCCTCCCCCCCGACTCTCTCTCCTCCCCCCCTCAACTTTCTCTCTCTTCCCCCCCCCCTCAACTTTCTCTCCTCCTCCCCCGACTCTCTCTCCTCCCCCTCCGACTCTCTCTCCTCCCCCTCCGACTCTCTCCCCTCCCCCCCGACTCTCTCTCTCTCCTCCCCGGCTATCTCTCTCCCCCCCACCCAACTCTCTCTCTTCCCCCCCACCTGACTCTTATTCTCCACCTCCCCGACAGTCTCTCTACCCACCCCTCCCCACTCCCCGGGCAGGGTCGAGAGCGGCAACGCAGTGAGCAGAGAAGTGGCGGGGTGCCAAGAGGGAGAGAGAGACTGGGGGGATAGTGGATGCATTGGTTGTAATTTACCAAAATTCCCTGGATTCTGGGGAGGTCCCAGCAGATTGGAAAACTGCAAATGTAACACCCCTATTTAAAAAAGGAGGCAGACAAAAAGCAGGAAACTCTAGACCAGTTAGCCTAACATCTGTGGTTAGGAAGATGTTGGAGTCCATTATTAATGAAGCAATAGCAGGACATTTGGAAAAGCAAAATTTGGTCAGGCAGAGTCAGCATGGATTTGTGAAGAGGAAGTCATGTTTGACAAATTTGCTAGAATTCTTTGAGGATGTAACGTACAGGGTGGATAAAGGGAAACCAGTGGGTGTGTTGTATTTGGACTTCCAGAAGGCATTTGACAAGGTGTCTCATAAAAGGTTACTGCACAAGATAAAAGTTCACGGGGTTGGGGGTAATATATTAGCATTGGCTAACGAACAGAAAACAGAAAGTAGGCATAAATGGTTTATTCTCGGGTTGGCAATCAGTAACCAGTGGGGTGCCGCAGGGATCAGTGCAGGGACCCCAACTATTTACAATCTATATTAACGACTTAGAAGAAGGGACTGAGTGTAATGTCGCCAAGTTTGCCAATGATACAAAGATGGGAGGAAAAGCAATGCGTGAGGAGAACACAAAAAATCTGCAAAAGGACATAGACAGGCTAAGTGAGTGGGCAAAAATTTGGCAGATAGAGTATAATGTTGGAAAGTGTGAGGTCATGCACTTTGGCAGAAAAAAAATCAAAGAGCAAGTTATTATTTAAATGGAGAAAGATTGCAAAGTACTGCAATACAGCGGGACCTGAGGGTACTTGTGCATGAAACAAACCGTTAGTATGCAGGTACAGCAAGTGATCAGATGGGCCAATGGAATCTTGGCCTTTATTGCAAAGAGGATGGCGTATAAAATCAGGGAAGTCTTGGTAAAGTTGTACAGGGTATTGTCAGGCCACACCTGGAATACTTCGTGCAGTTTTGGTTTTCATATTTACGAAAGGATATACTTGCTTTGGAGGCAGTTCAGAGAAGGTTCACAAGGTTAATTCCAGATATGAGGGGGTTGACTTATGAGGAAAAATTGAGTAGGTTGGGCCTCTACTCATTGGAATTCAGAAGAATGAGAGGTGATCTTAGCGAAACGTATAAGATTATGAGGGGGCTTGACGAGGTGGATACAGAGAGGATGTTTACACTGATAGGGGAGTCTAGAACTAGAGGGCATAATCTCAGAATAAGGGGCCGCCCATTTAAAACTGAGACAAGGAGACATTTCTTCTCTCAGATGGTTGTAAATCTGTGGAATTCGCTGCCCCAGAGAGCTGTGGAAGCTGGGACAATGAATAAATTTAAGACAGAAATAGACAGTTTCTTAAAGATAAGGGAACAAGGGGTTATGGAGAGAGGGTAGGGAAGTGGACCTGATTCCATGATCGTAATAAATGGCGGAGCAGGCTTGAGGAGCCGTGTGGCCTACTCCTGTTCCTATTTCTTATGTTCTTATGAGAGAGACTGAGGGAGAGCGAGAGGCTGGGGGAGAGAGAGAGTCACAGGTTGGGGGCAGGGGGGAGGGGGCTGGAGAAAGAGACACGAATGAGGGGTGAATCAGAGGGGAGAGAGGGAACTCAGAGAAGGCGGATCACCTTCTTTCAACCCCCTGCAAGGGATATTGTTGGAGTGGATGAGATCCAGAAATCACAACACTGTCACTATTCACTTCATACCCAAAACCTGTTAACAATCCGCACACAATGCCTGCCCCATCTTTGGTGGGGTGGGAGGTGGTGGTGGGAGTGGTGTGGAAGGATGCACTTTGTCTGGGGGAGGCATGCACTTGGAGTGGGGTAAGGCACCTTGGCTAGCCCTTGCTGTCTTCTGGGGAGCTCTGTCCTCTGTCGCTTCAGGATGTCAAGTGGATCGAGTTACAATTTGCCAAGTCAGTGAGACCTTGCGATGCGCGGTTTCAGTTACACATTCCTGTGAAACTTCAGGATGTGGCTTGTCCTCCAAGGGGTCCAATCATAGACAAAGAGTGGAGCATGGTGGCCATTTTTACAGTAAAAATAAGCACATCCTTTTCAGTCTAGCGTTACTCGAATCAATATTCTGCATAGTCGTATTAAAGATTAGCTTTCTGCAAAAGGGAGTTAAGATTAATTAAATTGTTATAACAAATATGACTATTAAAATGAGGTTAAAAACGAAGTGTTTTTTTGAAATAAAAACACCAGATCAAAACCAATTAAAAATCATAAAATTCCATACAATTAATTCAGCTAAATTCAATGTACGTCAGAAATGGAACGATTCTCTTTTATGATTAAACATACTCAAATCAACAGATAATCCTGTTATAAATGTTTAGGGTTAATGCCTATAACATTAACTGTGGCTACTTTCAGTTTTTGAGGCAAAATACAGCCATATTCTCGGTAATTCTGATATTTTTCGGTATCGATGTATTTGAAACATAATGAGTCGCTAAACCTTTATAAATCATTGGTTAGACCTCAGCTGGAGTATTGTGTCCAATTCTGGGCATTATACTTTTGAAAGGATGCCAAAGCCTTGGAGATTATTAGAATGGTAGCTGGGAAAGGGGGACTTCAGTTATCTGCAAAGATTAGAGAAACTGTGGTTGTTCTCCTTAGAACAGAGAAGGTTAAGGAGAAATGGAATCGAAGTGGTAAAAATTATGAATAGTAATAGAGTAAATAAAGAGATGTTGTTTCCACTAGCATGAATGTTGGTATCCAGAGGACACAGATTTAAAGTAACTAGCAAAAGAATCAGAGGTGAGATGAGGAGAAATGCTTTTACGCAGCATGAAGTTTTGATCTGGAATGCACTGCCTGAAAGGGTGCTGAAAACAGATTCAACAATAACTTTCAAAAGGGATAAATGCTTGAAAAGGAAAAAGGGATATGAGGAAAGTGGGACTAATTGGATAGCTCTTTGAAAGAGCCGGCACAGGCACAAAGGGCCGAATGGCCTCTTTCTGTGCTGTATGATTCTATGATTCTATAACGGTTCAGTCGTGATTATGGACAAATTATAAGTAAGCTGTTCCATTTCTCTCTATACACCATAAAAAGAATTAAAAGGTGCAATGGAATTCCATTAGATTGATCACTCTTTGTGGCAATCACACACTAATAATTTAAATCTGCTTACCAAAATCACAACCCATTTGATATGTTATTGCAATTATTGTAGTGCTCAGTGTAATTCATTGTGATTATCTCAGTTCATCATTGTTGATAGACACTTACCTTAATGTTGTTAATCTGCACATTCTACCACTTGAATCAGTAATTATATCAATAGAATGCTAAGTGCTGTTAACTTTTCTTAATTGGCCTATTCACCATTTAGGGTTCAGAAAATGACTTTGATGACTAATATCATCTGTGTTCACCCTATCAGTGAATCATGAATTCCTCTTGCTGGAAATTCCATAGGGCAGCTCCGCCTTCTCAGATGCTTGGTCGTCAACCCATTCTAAACTGTGGGGACAGGGTCATTAACATGTTGAACAGGCTAAGCATCTGCAAGGGCACTTCACCAGCATTGACCCCAATCCAGCCTCTTCTGGACCAAAGAAATACAGTAGCTATGGCAGCCTTTAGCTCCAAAATGAACCATTTTGCCTCAAGATACAAGATATTCAATGATCTCTAACTGGTTTAACCTACATAAGGTTTGGGGCCTTTCAAAAGGCTTTAAAGGGACTCACGCCAGCTCTCAGCTGTTGAGTTTCACCTTGGTCTTTTAAGGGCATAAAGGACAGAATTCCCAGGGTAGCCTAGGAATGCCCCGACATGCCCTCTTTTTGAAGATCCACCCACGCAACTGCACCGCCTCCCACCACCAGAAATGGCATTTTCCATTCTTCATTCCAGACATTCCTGAGACTCTGCCTTGGCCCAGAGTGGAATTTTGGGCCTCTTGACTTCAGGTAGGGAGCCCTAAAAATGCCTGATTTGCAGCATGCTGATTTCCCAATGGACAATTTTGTGGCCGAAATGAAACCACATAACCAGCATGTGCAGGCCTCATTTCCATCAAATAATTGTTTAAGTTAGATCCTTTGTTCAAGTTCCTGACTCTGGGCAAGGAACCACCCATGGCATGTTGTTCACTCATTTTGATGGAGCCATCTTAGTTGTATCAAAACTGTGCTGTAGTTGTTTAAGAAGGCGGCCCAGCACCACTTTCTTAGGGAAACTAGGAATGGGCAATAAATGCCAGCCTTTCCAGCAATTCTCACATCTCAACATTTTCAAATGAAGCTGAGTGAGAGAAAGCCTGAAGACATTCACCCCCAAGTTAGCATTTGGCACTATTTTTATGGAACTTTTAATTTATGCTCCCTTATCAGATACAAAATAACCAAAGATTTAGCACTTGACTAGATATGGGGTTTTACTGGATCGCAATGTATCCAGCCCCTGTTGTGATGGCCTTAGAAGAACTGATGAACTTGAAACCCACTCCCAGGGATATATATGCTCTACTTCAAACTTCAATCAGGAATAAGGGAAATTAAAAATGTAACTGTCAAAGTCAAATAAAGCTGACAAATGCATACTTAACTGTACAGAGGATGTTTGTGTTATCCATCTAATAGATTTTGGAAACAGATCGATTTGTCACCTACTTGCAAACTCCTTCACTCTAAATGGACCATCCGAATAAAAAAAAGTAAGCCATTGTGCCAAATTGTTCTCAATTAACACCTATGTCAGGATCCTTTTGGGGCAGAAATCCAACAGGGCAAGACGTTCGCCCACCCCTCCAGATTCACTCTAATTCCAGCCCATTTTCCTTGGTCGAAATTCACCCTGTAATGTACATGAATTCACACCACCAAGGTGGAACTCACCAGTGCAAGGGCATAAAATCCTAATGGTACTGCAACAGGGTCAGAATATACACATCTGGAAAGCAACCCATCCAAGTTTCCTTCCATTCCATGAATGGAAGAAGAATCATGCAGGCTTCCTGGTGTGCTCCAACCTGCCTGATTTTCCAATATTCGTTGCACAGTGCATTGGGTGCAGACACTTAAAAAATGATTGCTATATTGCCTATTCATTACACTACTAAAAATAAATACTTGTAACTTATAAAAAATTTAAAAGTAGTTTGAATGCATACTTCATGGGGTCAATTTTGAAGTGACCGCTTCTAAGGATAAGGGGTAAGCCATTTAGGACCGAGATGAGGAGAAACTTCTTCACCCAGAGAGTGGTGAATCTGTGGAATTCTCTACCACAGAAAGTTGTTGAGGCCAATTCACTAAATATATTCAAAAATGAGTTAGATGAAGTCCTTACTACTAGGGGAATCAAGGGGTATGGTGAGAAAGCAGGAATGGGGTACTGAAGTTGCCATGAGCTCATTGAATGGTGGTGCAGGCTAGAAGGGCCGAATGGCCTACTCCTGCATCTATTTTCTATGTCTATGTTTCTATGTTAATCAGGCAGGGGACATGTGAAGTAATCCCACCACCCACCTGATGGAAGTGATCGTAGGTTCAAACCAGTTTCATGCTCAGGCCTGTTTTAAATTCAGTTGGCGAGCTGCTCACGCTGTCAGAGCAACTCTCTAAACAAGGAGAACGGTAAAACTAATGGCTCCAGCCGGTCCAGGTAGATTTGGAGGGCATGGCGATCGTGAAGGCCTACAAAGGTTCACACATTGGTGGGGTTGGTTTTTGTGGGGCCAGGAGGAACATTAATGCTTCTCCTGAATCCACAAAAATAATTTTAATAACCTTTTTCTCTCCTTTTTCTGAGCAGCCTACAGAGATCTCTTTAAGGGCTATTGGTTAGGGCACTGTGCACCAAGCACCAATGAGCAGAGATTGCATGCTGCATACTCTGCCCAATGGTACTTCAAAATTGCATCGGGGTGCTATTGATGTCAAAAGACCCTGATTTTCATGAGCTAATGAGGCTCTTGCCTGTTTCTGGCAGGCGCTGGACCTGTCATTTCAAGGCCCCCATTAACATTGTCCCACTACCACCCCCTTTTGCCCTGTGCTAACAAGCCTTTTGTCATTTGATCACTGCTGCATTCCACCCTATCACAGACCTTTCATCTTGTTCTTTCCTCCCACCCTGCCTGTTGCAAACCTGTAACATCCCTAACATTTTCCAGTTCTAATGAAAAGTCACAGACCTGAAATGGGCACTTTCTTTCTCCACATATGCTGCCTGACCTGCTGAGTATTTCCAGCATTTTTGGTTTATATTTCAGATTTAAATCATCCACAGTATTTTACCTTTGTATTGACCATTTTTATCTCATTGTTACCATGTTCCCAGCTGATGGCATGGTGGGGCGCGGGGCGGTGGGGCTGGTGAAATTTGCTCCCTTGAGAGCCACCAGAATTCACCTCCTTTAGTATCCCATTACATTCACATTGGGGGAATTATTTGAATATCTTGTGCATGAACGTTGCAATGTTTTAAAGAGACAGATCAGCCAGTTATACAAGGATACATTTTCCAAGTATCTGTTTCCACATGGTATTTTGCTCAATGAGGATGTTGATAAGACTGTTGAGTGCAGAAGTTAGCAAGTCTGATTTTGAGCACTCCGGATTTTGGAGTCAGTGCTCCCATTCAGCAATACTCTGTCAGATGCTTCATCTTAGGATCTTTCCCTACAGTGTCCAAAATATTTGTTTAATCAGATAATTTGAGACATTTTGGGTTTCAGAATTTTGTTTCTTCTTAGAATTGTCCCTACTTCATTCATTTAGATTTTAATTTGGTTTTAAATATTGACTGATTCATTTATGAACTATACAGGAGATAAATTGGATGGTCTTAGTTACGGAGGTATTTATAGTGATAATACAACATATGTAAATAAACTGAATAAATAAAGAAGCAAAAACAAATTGGCATATCAATTTAGTGTGATTTTTACCATTCAAAGAATTTAGGTTAATTTGCACACTATTCTAATTTCTAGTTTTTCAAAGCAATCCCTCTGACAGTTTAGTTAATTCGTATAATCCGCTCAATGATTGGCAGATGCTTGATATACATAGCAGGTATACAAATGAATGTAGGTCAAGAAAGGACAATTTGTCTGAACTAATTTAGTGCTGTGAAGCCATAATATACATTACTTTTTCATCATCATCATAGGCAGTCCCTTGAATCAAGGCTGACTTGCTTCCATGTCAAAAAGTTCACAGGTGTTTCAATGAAGGACCTAAAATTCCAGGCCCCGAACTAAATCTTGAAGGGTAGAAGATGCCTGTGCATGGATTTTTTTAATGTATGGTGGCCGTTGCACACCAGCCACCACACGGGCTTGCAGAGCTAGGTCCTGGTCTAGTGACAAGGATTAACAAGGCGACTAGAGACCAGCTCTGCTGCACGGACCTAGTGCGCACACATATCGCAGTGTGGGCTGGCCTGTGTTGCCCCTGGGCCCTCGCCTCTTTAACCTTTTATTGTTTATGCAACTTGTGTTTTCTAGCTGCCATGATTTTGTATCTTGCAATGAGTTGAAACTCAGGATTGCCACTGATAGGAAGAGCTTACAGCATTGTTAGCTTGTACAGATCTTCCGCAGCATTGGAAAAGGTCTAGGCGTAACTGCAAATGTGCGGACCTTGTACATCCACATTTGTTCATTGTTTATACTGCCAGGTGGATTTGACAACAATCAAAGCAGTTCTGTAATATCACTGGGCTATCAGATATTGAATCATGGTTGGTTTAATACAGAAACACTTGATGTGCAGGAGGTATATTGTGTCAGGGGTCATAATGGGTACTTGTAATCTGTCACCCCGGACATTTTGTATTAAAGGATTTAAAAAGGATTAACTTCAAAAGTGATTTGCATAAATTCACAGGGGGAAATCAGCCAGAAGTTTTTTTTAATGTCATGTGATATAGTTGATGTTGGCTTGTTGGAGATGCAGAACTTGCTTTATTTCAGCTAATTGCACAAAAAATAAGGCAATCCTTCTCACTCAGGCACACATTTTTCAGGCCTTTAACCAGTTTTCAAATTTCTTAAGACTGATCGATTGGTTCACAGCAAATGAGTTGTTCTCTTTTTATCAAGAGTGTAAAGTTTGTGGTGTACCTTTCAAGTACATGACCATTCAGGTTGTAATACTTCATGTATGGATTTCCATACATTTGCCTTTTAATGCAATGGCAATGTGTGCGAAAAATATTGCACATCTTTAGCATTTCCTATATAATAATTTTGAGCATTTCTGCTGATGTTTGCCATATTATCAGAAAGTAGGCTCTGGGTTAGTTCCAATGTCCTAAAAGCTACTTCAAATATTTATCAAGACTTGATACTATTCCTGAAGCAGAGGTATGACACCTGTGATGCAGAGGAACTAGCACATAAGAGAGCATTTACCTGTTAACAATTTACTTGTTCTGTATTAATATATTTGCAATTTGGTGTAATTTGATAAATTGAATGTATGGCACCATCGTAAATCGAAACCATTTAAGAGAAAAAAAACATCAGTTTGGATTTAGGCTTGTTTAGATTAACAGAAAACCCAATCTCAAAACTCGATCTTAAAAAAATTTACAATTTCAATTCCTGGTCTATGCTAAGTTTTTTTTTCATTCATGGGATGTGGGCGTCACTGGCAAGGCCAGCATTTATTTCCCATCCCTAATTGCCCTTGAGAAGGTGATGGTAACCCGCCGCCTTGAACTCACAGTGACACAGTGGTTTGGTGTAAAACCACTGTGCTAAGCCAATTCAGAAAACAGTTAAGTGTCAACCACATTGCTGTGGGTCTGGAGTCACATGTAGGCCAGACCAGGTAAGGATGGCAGATTTCCTTTCTTAGTGAACCAGATGGGTTTTTAGAAATCCTATAGTTTCATGTTGACCATTACTGATATTAGCTTTTATATTCCACATTTATTTAATTAACTGAATTTAAATTCCTATGGTGGGATTTGAACTCATGTCTCCAGATTATTAGTCCAAGCCTCTGGATTATTGGTCCAGTAACATAACCACTATGCTACCATTGTCATAAATTAGCTGATCTCGGCTATGGAGCTCAGTGTCCCTGGACTAGGGAGAGAACAAATACCACTGTTCTTGCTGAAGCAATCCTGATGGAAGTACAAATCTGTCACTATCTTATAAGCCGACTTGGCTGTAATGTTCCATCCTGATTAGTCTGCCGACACTCACTGTATAGACTTGCACGTGACAAGTGATCACATGGCCAAACTACCAGAAGTCAACTACAATGGAAAACTACCCCAACAAAGAGCCAACGTCTTCACGAGTGAAGGAGGGGACGAAAATTGGTGGAAAAAGAACAGAAACAAAAAAGGAAAAACAAAAAAAGCACAATGGACTGGAAATTGCAGTCGGAGGCTTCCGCAAGAAAAGTACGCATCTACCTGGTGCCTCTGGAGCTTCAGACTCTTGTGGTCCTGGGGCTGCAGGCACACACCTGCGTAAAGGCCCACGTATCCCAGGAGCGCATGCAGTTCTCCAGCGTCCCTGGGATCATGTGGACCAGGCCAACCAATCACAAATGGAAATTCCTTCACGCTTATGAGGATTCCATTTACCTACGGAATCCTCATAAGCATAATAGGAATACCCTAAAAAATATATTTTCACAGCACTTAAATAAAAATAAATCACCACATGATCAAAATTAATTAAAATACAATTTAAACATTTAAAACAAAAATTTATGTAAAAAATTTTTTTAACATTTTTAAAGGGCCAAAAATTACTTAAACTAATTTTAAATGTTTTTGAATGTTTAAATCATTTAAAATATTTTATTTTAATATTTATTTAAACCCTCATGCTGGTAAGAGAAGGCCTTAAGCCTGCTTCTACCAGATGCAAAACTTTTGTGACAAATAGCCCAATTCTGTGCCAGTGAATGTACATATTCTGAGGATGGGTACGATCTGTCAAGCTGAAACTTGATAGGTCGCAAGTTCCAGGTTTTGACGCATACACATCACTTGCGGAAACCCAGACCTTGCGAGGCACTTACAACAGTGAACATGGTCATAGGCCCTGGAAAATCCGGGACAAGATGCAGATCTGCAAACGGAATGGAGCCAGTTTTTTTTCAAATTTCTGAAATTGATGCATAATCCTCTGCATTTTACATATTCTGCACAATATTTTGGCACATATGTAGGTGAAATGAACCACAGATGACTATGGGACATTTTCATCCAGTCTTGAAATCATTTGACAGCCCTTGTGTGTACAGTGTGAATGGAACGTGGATAAGCTGACTGTCAAATTGGCAACTCTGGCTTTGCATGCAAGCGTATGTGTAAATGTCACAGCAGTTCAATGAAAATAGTTTCCACTAGGTGGCATGCCAGGCAGTTCTGGTACAGAATATTGCAATCCATTCATTGGGGTAGAGCATCTCCCAGCTCCACAACATTCCTAAAGGCTGCTGGCAGCCCATGTTTCCCCCCCCCACCCATTCTCCTGCCTTCCAATCCCAGGACCTACCTGCTGGCCACTGCCAGGGAGGCAGCTGACACAACTTCGTTGCCATGGAGTCGGTGACCTATCTCTAGGTGCCCAGTTGGCGTCTACTGCTTGCCGACAATATGCCGATGAGGCCCAAGATCCAATTTCAGGTGATCCTCGGGCTTCTGACTTCTGGCGTGCGCTCCCAGCACGATGCCTATTTCAGGACCAAAAATGGGCTGAAACAAATTTCGAACCCTTTGTCTTTTACACATCTGAGATCCAATAACGAGTTACTGGAGGTTTAATATTGGGCTAGCTCTCCACAGAAGGAATTTTATGACTTTGTATTATAGTCAAGCCTACAAGGCAATCTTCCATGAACTACAGTCGAGGGCAGGATGTCAGACATCCTGTTGGACAATTATGGCTCGAACCAACATTTTTGGATTGTTTTCCTCTTGCGTTGTAATAGTCATTGGTACAGATTTTTTGATACTTTATTATGATAGAAGACTGGAAAGTACATTTAATACTTAAAGTCGCAGCTCTTGCTAGGGTGTAGTGAAACTAGTTTCTTCAAATGATGCTCAGGTAAATTGAAACTTTCGCTTACTTTCAATAATTATATTACTGTTGAGTTGCTTTCCCTTGAGCTTGACATGATCAGCTGAAATGTTAAATGTTTTTGCTGAGAAACATTATAAACATATGAACTAAGGTCCGTAATAATCAGTACTATGTATATCGTTACATTTAAAAAGTTAAGCCACATGCATTATGCAAGTCAGAATTTGTAATGCCACAATACCTCTTGTCAAGCCACAACAGGGAGTCTCATGTCTATTACAGGTTCAGACTCGGGAATGCACTATTTAAAGCATGTAGTTTGCTGGTTTATCATTTTAAATCTGGGTCTTGATGACTTTGTAATTAAAGCTGTTAAACCCCTGAACTAATTTCAGTATTATGCTGTTAAAATTTTGAAGATGACCCTTATTCTGAAACTATATGCCCCCTAGTTCTAGATTTCCCGACGAGGGGAAACATCCTCTCTGCATCTACCCTGTTAAGCCCCCTCAGAATATTACGCGTTTCAAAAAGTTGACCTCTCATTCTTCTAAACTCCAATGAGAATAGGCCCAACCTGCTCAACCTTTCTTCATAAAACAACCCCTTCATCTCAGGAATCAACCTCACGAACCTTTGAAAATTCTTTACCTCCTCCTCACAACTTGCTTTCCCACCTATCTTTGTATCATCGGAAAATTTTGCTGCATTACACTCAGTCCCTTCATCCAACTCATTAATATAGATTGTAAATAGTTGAGGCCCTAGCACTGATCCCTGTGGCACCCCACGAGTTAGTTTGCCAACCTGAAAATTACCAATTTATCCCGACTCTCTGTTTTCTGTTAGTTAGCCAATCCTCTATCCATGCTAATATATTACCCCCAACCTCGTGAGCTCTTATCTTGTGCAGTAACATTTTATGTGACATCTTATCGAATGCTTTCTGTAAATCCAAATACACAACATCCACTGGTTCCCCCTTATCCATCCTGCTTGTTACATCCTCAAAGAACTCCAGTAAATTTGTCAAATATGGTTTCCCTTTCATAAAACCATGCTGATTCTGCTTGACTGCATTATGATTTTCTAAATGTCCTGCTACTACTTCCTTAATAATGCACTCCAGAATTTTCCCAATGACAGATGTTAGACTAACTGGTCTATAGTTTTCTGCTTTCTGTCCCTCTCGTTTCTTAAATAGGGGCATTACATTTGCAGTTTTCCAGTTCGCTGGGACCTCTCCAGAATCCAGGGAATTTTGGTAGATTACAACCAATGCATCCACTATCTCTGCAGCCACTTCTTTTAAGACCATAGGATGTAGGCCATTAGGTCCAGGTGACTTGTCCACCTTTAGTCCCATTAGATTGCCTAGTACTTTTTCTCCAGTGATAGTGATTGTTTTAAGTAGGTTTAAGTTTGCTGATCGTTTTGTGTCTCTTGCAGCCTGCCTTGTAGATAGTCTTGGAATCCTGAATATAGTTGAGAATGTTCCTTCTACATCCCCCTTCCTCTCTTTGCCTATGTGCATCTCTTCATATTGCTTCTCAGGTGAGATTTACCTACCAGCTTTAAATTGTTATTCATCAAAATCCATGTGGAGGAAATACTGACTTATGAACATAAGAAATAGTAGGAGGAGTAGTCTATTTAGCCCCTCGAGCCTGTTCCGCCATTCAATAAGATCATGGCTGATCTGCTCTTGGCCTCAACTCCAATTTCCTGCCTGTTTCCCATGACCCTTGACTCCCCTGTCATTCAAATATCTCTCTATCTCCGCCTTGAATAAAGTCAATGACTCAGCCTCCACACCTCTCTGGGGTAAAGAATTCCAAAGATTCATGATCTTCTGAGAGAAGAAATTTCTCCTCAGCTCCGTCTTAAATGGGCGACCCCTTATTCTGAAACTATGCCCCCTAGTTCTAGCTTCCCCCACGAGGGAAAACATCCTCCCTGCAACTACCCTGTCAAGCGTCCTCAGAATCTTATATGTTTCAATAAGATGACCTCTCATTCTTCTAAACTCCACTGAGAATCGGCCCAACACGGTCAACCTTTCCTCATAAGACAACCCCTTCATCTCAGGAATTAATCTAATGAACCTTCTCAGAACTGCCTCCAATGCAAGTATATCCCTCCTTAAATAAGGAGACCAAAACTGTTCACAGTATTCTAGGTGTGGTCTCATCAATGCCTTCTACAGTTGTAGTAAGACTGCCTTACTTTTATACTCCATCGCCCTTGCAATAAAGGCCAACATTCCATTTGCTTTCCTAATTACTTGCTGTACTTGCATGTTAACTTTTTGTGTTTCATGTACGAGGACACCCAGATCCCTCTACCACAGCATTCAGTAGTCTCTCTCCATTTAAATAATATTTTACTTTTCTATTCTTCCTACCAAAGTGGATAACCTCACACTTTCCCACATTATACTCCATGTGCCAAATTATTGCCCACTCACTTAACGTCTATATCCCTTTGCAGACTCGTTGTGTTCTCCTCACACCTTGCTTTCCCATCTATCTTTGTATCATCAGCAAATTTGGCTACTGTATATTCGGTCCCTTCATCCAAGTCATTAATATAGATTGTAAATAGTTGAGGCCCCAGCACGATCCCTGTGGCACCCTACTAGTAACAGTTTGCCAACCTGAAAATGACCCATTTATCCCAGTTCTCTGTTTTCTGTTAGATAGCCAATCCTCTATCCATGCTAATATATTACCCCAACACCATGAGCTCTTATCTTGTGCAGCAACCTTTTATGTGACACCTTATCGAATGCCTTCTGGAAGTCTAAATACACTACATCTACTGGTTCCCCTTTATCCACCCTGCTTGTTACATCCTCAAAGAACTCTAGTAAATTTGTCAAACACAATTTCCCTTTCATAAAACCATGTTGACTCTGCTTTATTGTATTATGATTTTCTAAATGTCCTGTTACTACTCCCTTAATAATGGATTCCAGCATATTCCCAATGACAGATGTTAGGCTAACTGGCCAATCATTTTCTGCTTTCTGTCTCCCTCCTCTCTTGAATAGGGTCAGTACATTTGCGATTTTCCAATCTGCTGGGATCTTTCCAGAATATTGGGAATTTTGGAAGATTACAACCAATGCATCCACTATCTCTGCAGCCACTTATTTTAAGGCCCTAGGATGCGGACCATCAGATCCAGGGACTTGTCAGCCTTTCGTCCCATTAGTTTGCCTAGTACTTTTTCTCTAGTGATCGTGATTGTTTTAAGTTCTTCCCTCCCTTTTACCCCTTGATTATCCACTATTATTGGGATGCTTTTAGTGTCTTCTACCATGAAGACAGATGCAAAATATTTGTTCAAAATCTCTGCCATTTCCTTGTTTCCCATTATTAAATCCCCAGTCTCATCCTCTAAGGGACCAATGTTTACTTTAGCCACTCTCTTCCTTTTATATGCCTATAGATGCTCTCACTGTCTGTTTTTATAATTCTTGATAGTTTACTCTCATAATCTATTTTCTCCTTCATTTTTTTTTGTCATTCTTTGCTGGTTTCAAAAAATTTCCCAATCTTCTGGCCTACCACTAATCTTCGCAACATTCTATGCCTTGTCTTTAAAATTAATGCCATCCTTAACTTCCTTAGTTAGCCATGGATGGTTCATCCTTCTCGTAGAGTATTTCTTTCACACTGGAATATATCGCTGAGAGTTATAAAATATCTCCTTAAATGTATGCCACTGCTTATCAACCATCTTACCTTTTAATCTATTTTCCCAGTCCACTTTAGCCAACTCTGTCTTCATACCTTTGTAATTGCCTTTATTTAAGTTTAAGATACTAGTTTCAGACCCAAGTTTCTCACCCTCAAACTGAATGTGAAATTCTATCATGTTATGATCACTCTTCCCTAGAGGATCCTTTACTATGAGATCCTTAATTAATCTTGTCTCATTACACATTACCAGATCTAAAATAGCCTGCACCCTGGTTGGTTCCACAACATATTGTTCTAAGAAACCATCCTGAATACACTCTATAAACTCATCCTCAAGGCTACCTTTGCCAATTTGGTTTAACCAATCTATATGAAGATTAAAATCGCCCACGATTATTGCAGTTCCTTTCTTACAAGCCGGCATTATTTCTTGATTTATACTCTGTCCTACAGTATAGCTCCTGTTAGGGGACCTATAGACTACTCCCAGCAGTGACTTCTTCATCTTACTGTTTCTTATCTCCACCCAAACTGATCTTCCAAGCCAAGATAATTTCTCACTACTGTACTGATCTCATCCTTTATTAACAGAGCTACCCCACCTCCTTTTACTTTCTGTCTATCCTTCCGAAATGTCTCGTAATGCTGAATATTCAGTTTCCAGCCTTGCTCACCTTTCAACCACGAGCATTTTTTTTTGTGCCACCAATTCATCTATCTGTTGGGGAGAATGAGAGACTGTTATGGGTGAAGGTGAATCAAAATCAACATTTCACAGAGATAAATTGAACTATAGAATGTGAGCCCAAAACACCAATAAAAGTCATGAAATCTAGTGTAATAAAAAGTAATTTAACTTATTCAATAAGCTTGAAGTAGTGACCTTGGTCAAAGGCTTTTTTTCAGTTGATGGTTGCTTTTTTGAGGTCAGCATTTTTTAGACTTTTTGAAACTGCTCAACACTTGTTCTAATTTGTGTAGGTTGACATCTATCCATCTAACATAAGCACAATATAGCAGTAGGAAAGGATGAACCTTTGTTAGGAGGGGAAGGAAGTAGCATATACATATTTTTCAGTGGAACTGTGCAAAAGTTGTAAACAGAATGGGCTCGAATTTATTGTAGCCAGCAAATGAACAGTGCCAGATGTCCATTAGACTTGCCCTTGCCCATTTAATTCCTATGAGCTTCTGCAATGGAAGTTGCTGTAAGTTTGAGATCCAAACAGTGCGGTGTACTCTACACGGTGTCCGGGACCCGTGTGAACAAGGAAAGAAACTGTGTGTCTCCTTAACCAATCACATTGAAGTATTGTTAATGAACAGCGAAGAGTCTGAACCAGGTTAGAATAGTGAATTCAATGTCAAATCAGATACAGAAAGTAAAATAAAGAGAAGGAAAGAAAGATTGGATTAAGAGAGAGAAAAGAGATAGAAAAAGTTTTTTTTTAAATCCCCAACAACAATTAAAATTTGTGGACAATCCACACTTAAAAAAAAGTTAATTTTCAGTGCCAGAGAGGTTGTTTGGCAGTAATTAAGACTTATCACACCATTAAAAAGGTACTTAGACTGAAATGGACAAGCCCTAACTTTCTGTGGTGAGTTTATGAAAGTACAGGAACTTCATGCTTCAATATATTTGAATGGGGAGCCAGACAGCGAGATACCTTTTTTGCGCAATTTATGGAGGAGTGGTGCATCTGTGACAGCAACTTCCAGATTTTAGTGTTTAACTGTGCATCTGTGCTCACCTGAAGTTGCTGTCTGATTTGCATATAAATAAAGGTGAGCGCTGTTAGCCTCACCGTTATCTTTAGTGTAAATTCTGGCCCAATAGCTTCAGCAATCCATTTGAATGATGAGTCCAGAATATAGCATCAGATGCCATTTGTTTAACTTCAAGAAACATAAGCAAAGTACAGTCTGTGTAAATGAAAAACCATCTACAATTACTTACGCATATGCATGCATATGTGCAAGTAATTAGCAGAAAATCACCATAGCCAAAAAAGTAACACATATAAAACATAAGAACATAAGAAATAGGAAAAGGAGTAGGCCATACGGCCCCTTGAGCCTACTCCGCCATTCAATAAGATCATGGCTGATCTGATCATGGACTCAGATCCACTTCCCTGCCCGCTCCCCATAACCCCTTATCCCCTTATCGTTTAGGAAACTGTCTATTTCTGTCTTAAATTTATTCAATGTCCCAGCTTCCACAGCTCTCTGAGGCAGCAAATTCCACAGATATACAACCCTCTGAGAGAAGACATTTCTCCTCATCTCTGTTTTAAATGGGCGGTCCCTTATTCTAAGATCATGCCCACTAGTTCTAGTCTCCCCCATCAGTGGAAACACATCCTTTCTGCATCCACCCTGTTAAGCCCCCTCATAATCTTATACGTTTCAATAAGATCACCTCTCATTCTTCTGAATTCTAATGAGTAGAGGCCCAACCTACTCAACCTTTCCTCATAAGTCAAACCCCTCATCTCCAGAAGCAACCTTCTCTGAACTGTCTCCAAAGCAAGAATATCCTTTCGTAAATATGGAAACCAAAACTGCACGCAGTATTCCAGGTGTGGCCTCACCAATACCTTAGTAAAAGATCCTCTCGGAATGAGTGATCACAGTATGGTTGAATTTGTAATACAGATTGAAGGTGAGGAAGTAGTATCTCAAACGAGCGTACGATGCTTAAATAAAGGGGACTACAGTGGGATGAGGGCAGAGTTGGCTAAAGTGGACTGGAAACACAGACTAAACTGTGGCACAATTGAGGAACAGTGGAGGACTTTTAAGGAGCTCTTTCATAGTGCTCAACAAAAATATATTCCAGTGAAAAAGAAGGGCGGTAAGAGAAGGGATAACCAGCCGTAAATAACCAAGGAAATAAAGGAGAGTATCAAATTAAAAACCAATGCGTATAAGGTGGCCAAGGTTAGTGGGAAACTAGAAGATTGGGAAAATTTTAATCGACAGCAAAGAATGACGAAGAAAGCAATAAAGAAAGGAAAGATAGATTATGAAAGTAAACTTGCGCAAAACATAAAAACAGATAGTAAAAGCTTTTACCGATATATAAAATGGAAAAGAGTGACTAAATGTTGGTCCCTTAGAAGATGAGACGAGGGATTTAATAATGGGAAATGTGGAAATGGCTGAGACCTTAAACAATTATTTTGCTTCGGTCTTCACAGTGGAAGACACAAAAACCATGCCAAAAATTGCTGGTCACGGGAATGTGGGAAGGGAGGACCTTGAGATAATCACTATCACTAAGGGGGTAGTGCTGGACAGGCTAATGGGACTCAAGGTAGACAAGTCCCCTGGTCTGGATGAAATGCATTCCAGGATATTAAAAGAGATGGCTGAAGTTATAGCAGATGCATTAGTTATAATTTACCAAAATTCTCTGGACTCTGGGGAGGTACCAGCGGATTGGAAAGCAGCTAATGTAACACCTCTGTTTAAAAAAGGGGGCAGACAAAAGGCAGGTAACTATAGGCCGGTTAGTTTAACATCTGTAGTGGGGAAAATGCTTGAAGCTATCATTAAGGAAGAAATAGCGGGGCATCTAGAAAGGAATAGTGCAATCAAACAGACACAACATGGATTCATGAAGGGGAAATCATGTTTAACTAATTTACTAGAATTCTTTGAGGATATAACGAGCATGGTGGATAGAGGTGTACTGATGGATGTGGTGTATTTAGATTTCCAAAAGGCATTCGATAAGGTGCCACACAAAAGGTTACTGCAGAAGATAAAGGTATGCGGAGTCAGAGGAAATGTATTAGCATGGATAGAGAATTGGCTGGCTAACAGAAAGCAGAGAGTCGAGATAAATGGGTCCTTTTCGGGTTGGAAATCGGTGGTTAGTGGTGTGCCACAGGGATCGGTGCTGGGACCACAACTGTTTACAATATACATAGATGACCTGGAAGAGGGGACAGAGTGTAGTGTAACAAAATTTGCAGAAGACACAAAGATTAGTGAGAAAGCGGGTTGTGTAGAGGACACAGAGAGGCTGCAAAGAGATTTAGATAGATTAAGCGAATGGGCTAAGGTTTGGCAGATGGAATACAATGTCAGAAAATGTGAGGTCATCCACCTTGGGGAAAAAAAAACAGAAAAAGTGAATATTATTTGAATGGGGAGAAATTACAACATGCTGCGGTGCAGAGGGACCTGGGGGTCCTTGTGCATGAATCCCAAAAAGTTAGTTTGAAGCTGCAGCAGATAATCAGGAAGGCGAATGGAATGTTGGCCTTCATTGCGATAGGGATGGAGTACAAAAGCAGGGAGGTCCTGCTGCAAATGTATAAGGTATTGGTGAGGCCGCACCTGGAGTACTGAGTGCAGTTTTGGTCACCTTACTTAAGGAAGGATATATTAGCTTTGGAGGGGGTACAGAGATGATTCACTAGGCTGATTCCGGAGATGAGAGGGTTACCTTATGATTATAGATTGAGTAGATTTGGTCTTTGCTCGTTGGAGTTCAGAAGGATGAGGGGTGATCTTATAGAAACATTTAAAATAATGAAAGGGATAGACAAGATAGAGGCAGAGAGGTTGTTTCCACTGGTTGGGGAGACTAGAACTAGGGGGCACAGCCTCAAAATATGGGGGAGCCAATTTAAAACCGAGTTGAGAAGTAATTTCTTCTCCCAGAGGGTTGTGAATCTCTGGAATTCTCTGCCCAAGGATGCAGTTGAGGCTAGCTCATTGAATGTATTCAAGTCACAGATAGATAGATTTTTAACCAATAAGGGAATTAAGGGTTACGGGGAGCGGGCGGGTAAGTGGAGCTGAGTCCACGGCCAGAGCAGCCATGATCTTGTTGAATGGCGGAGCAGGCTCGAGGGGCTAGATGGCCTACTCCTGTTCCTAATTCTTATGTTCTTATATAGCTGTAGCAAGACTTCCCTGCTTTTATACTCCATCCCCTTTGCAATAAAGGCCAAGATTCTATTGACCTTCCTGATCACTTACTGTACCTGCATACTATCCTTTTGTGTTTCATGCACAGGTACCCCCAGGTCCCGCTGTACTGCAGCACTTTGCAATCTTTCCCCATTTAAATAATAACTTGCTCTTTGATTTTTTTCTGCCAAAGTGCATGACCTCATACTTTCCAACATTATACTCCACTGCCAAATTTTTGCCCACTCACTTAGCCTGTCTTTGTCTTTTTGCAGATTTTTTGTGCCCTCTTCACACATTGCTTTTCCTCCCATCTTTGTATCATCAGCAAACTTGGCTACGTTACATTCAGTCCCTCTTCCAAGTCGTTAATATAGATCCCTGCAGCACCTCACTAGTTACTGGTTGCCAACCAGAGAATAAACAATTTATAAAGTAGCAGATTCTAATTTCACAGACGCTGGTCACAATCGTAGTTAACAAAATTAATGCGGTGCTGGCTGAATGAATTTAATTTGGTTCAAATACAGCAAGCAAGTTTGTGAGAGCTTAACAACCTCCTTATAATCTATAGCAATAAACCGTTCACAAACCCTCGTTTTCAAAAGTAAGGTTATCCGGATTCAAGAATTATGACCATGTTTAAATCCCATATATTCACAACTTAATAATTAGCTATTTGATGGCATGTTGGTATTTATTTGATGTTTCATTACATTCTACAATAAGTCATCACAGCTTTATATGTACACTTTTTTCAGCTTTAATCCATTGATGTGCACACAGCAAATTATAAATTCACAATCATTGCACAGCAAGAAAAGAGAGGAAGTGAAATAGGGGTTGAGATACCCACATGCACCCTGGCATTTTTTTATTTGCTAAGTGATTCCAAATGCTAGTTAAGCTACATATATGTACACCAATTAAGTCACTGTACAGTAGCTAAAATGTGTCATAGTGCAACATTGTCCTCAAACCCCTTTTCCCATTTAAATTAGCTGTGAGTTCCCATTGAAAAATAATAGAAGTATCTAAAACACTGGGAGAAAAAAAAGATAGTTTTACAGGGTAATTGTTTACAGAAGCTAATTTTGGTTCCTTGAAAATTGGAATTCTGGATAAGTGGAAAGGTTTACTGCGAGCATTTTAAGCCAGTATTGAATTGTACAGGTACAGCAAGTGATAGCGGAAGTACATTTAAACATCAAATTCTGCAAAATATTGAAAGTACATATTCAAGAGAAGCTTAGATTTATAGTATCTTCTGTGACCTACTTATTGCACTGAAATAAACTTACCAAAATGTTGGAAATCTTCACAACACTTGATGAGTAAAGGTGTGATGAAAGTGAGCAATTAACAGTTTAGACACATGTAATGAATACTTTTAAGTGTTGTGAAAATTAATTAGAGGCTCACCAGGGGGTGCAAACTATCACTCTGATCATGACGTATGCCAACGCTTGCACCCCGATCGGAAAATTAGGCGCACCCGTCTCATTTAGCAGCTGCCAAGAATAACGTCTGGAAAAACAGTCAGTACAGGCTTGCAAAGTGCTTAACTGGTGGCTACTTAAAGGGAAGAGGAAATGCTTGTCGGAGGTCACAGTTAGTGACCCCCCCAGCTCTGGTGTGCCTCTGAGTTTGCAGCGGCAGACAGAAATAAAAGGTCAACTTTTGAGCAAAAGTGATTTAAAAAACTTTAATGGGTGCATTACTATGTCTTAGGCAATCTCTCGTATCGAGGATGACTTGCTTCCACACCAAAAGGGATGAGTTCACAGGTGTTTCAATGAAGGACCTGATATTCCAGGTCCCGAACGACATATTGAAGGGTGGAAGATGCCTGTGGATGGATTTTTTTAACATGTGGTGGCCGTTGCACACCAGCCACCACACAAGCTTTACAGAGCTAGGTCTTGGTCTAGTGGCAAGGGTTAACCAAGAGTTGACTGGAGACTAGCTCTGCTGCACAGACCTAATGCGCACACATAGGACAAAACAACACACTCACATTCACTCACATACACAGAAGCAATCACACTCACTACACACACAAACACACTCATGCTAGCTCACGTGTGCTTATGGGTGTAGTGTGTATGAATGTGTTTGTGTGTATGAGTGAGTGTGTTTGTGTTTGTGCATTACTATGCCATGCCTTTAAGACTCTGTTTTTCCCAGGATCTGAATCGGAGTTCGGCGCACACGTAATGACTCGGTTAAATTTAATGCCCGCATTTTCGTTAGCTTCTATCCAGCTCTGGTGTGCAACGGCTGATTTAGCGCCCCTGTCAGTTCTTCAACCGATTCTGATGAATTTCTGGGAGGAGGGCGCAAACCTTTTCAAGGCGCTAAAATTAACGCTCCGCCTGGGTTACCGCCCCAAATATGACGCAACCGAATTTCTCCCCCGAAGTCTTTTAAGAGTGAAGAAGATTTTATAATTCTTTGGAAATGCTGTGCTAGCAAACTTTTCAAGCTGTCACTGCTGATTTACTAATACGCTATGGGAGTTTGAGAGCTACTCTAGCTTGAAGTATGAGAAGATGCAATGCGCTCCCTGTTATATATTATTGTAAGGATAGAATTGCCAAAAGCTCCTTCAAATACTACATGGATTTTTTTTCCTAAAGAAACTCAAATTATGGAACATTTGGTCAAACACTGAAATACATTTATTTTGTATTCAAGAGTGAGGGATAATCTTCATTGTTTATACAATAAATGAACAGATTTTTTTCTTCATTGGCAGATGCAGTGGTGCACTTTTGGAGAATTGATGCTCCTATTCAAAATGAGCAATTTTATGCATTATAAACACAAACGCTGTGACCCAAAGTAACTACATAAATACTTGTTAAACACTGTTTATCATAGGAGGTACAAGAAAGGTTTAGCCTCTTAAATTTCTTATGGTGCATTCACACTGGACATGTTTAGTGTCAGTGCTAAGTTGTTTTGGCTTCCTACCAACACTAAACTCTCATTTATATAATGGCTTTCACAACCTACAGTGTTTCACAGCCAATTAAGTACTTTTTGAAGTGTAGTCACTGTTCTAATGTAGGGAAATATGGCAACCAATTTGCGCAATGCTAGGTCCCACAAACAGCAATGAAATTTCAAAAAAAAAAATCAAATAATCTGTTTTGCTGGAATAGATTGTGGGATATATATCAGCCATGACACCAGGCGAACTTCCTGCTAGTCATCAAATTGCGTTACAGGTTTGTTATTTTGATTAATTTACATCCATCTGTGCTAGAAAGGAAGGAGGTCCATGAAGGACATGATCTGGGCCCATGGAAGGAGATACCCTTGGCAGTGACACATTATTTTTGCTCATCATTATAAACACATTATAATATTTTTAAACTATACTAGAAATTACAAAACTTAAATTAACTTTATATAATACTAATAAACAAATCTTTCTTCGTGGGCCACACTGGCCTTCGGGTTTTGTGCACATTGGGCCACCTCAAATTGGCTTGTACACCTCTTTCCCAGAGATGCTGTCTCCTGTTGGCAGTAAATGAGAAAAATGTGGCCCTACATCATATCCCACCTACTTGTAGTTATTCTCATGTAGCGGGTTAGAGATGTAACAGCCCAAGATGGTGCTGGAGGGCAATACCTTCAGCACCATAATAATTATTTGTGGCAGGAACTTGGATTTGAGGCTTTCTACAAATTTTCCTTTCTACCAATTACCTGAATATTGGCAACCAAATGAAGGGAAATGTGGCTCCCCTTTCTCTACCAATTGGAACAAAGTAGAATGAGTCTCGGGTAGCCTGAACCTAGCTTTTAATTGTAGAATTACATGACAATACTGTCCACAATTACATACAGATTTACAGTAAATTCAAAGAGGTCATTCAGTATCTTGGAATTTTCCTTGATTCACTTGGTTTGGAAGAAATTTCACAATCTAATTTCCTTATGATCTTTACTTGATGCTGTTCCTTAGGAAAATATGCAATTTGAGGAAAATCATGTTTGTGCCATTTTATATGGACTGTTGGTGTACATAGGCTCTTTGAGCCAAAAATTACTTTTTAAATTAATACTTATTTATGAGCAATGTCTTCTGCCAAGTGCTCTGAATTGTACATTGCCATATTGATAAAAAATTAATTTTCTAACATTGAATATTTTCATAGGCAGGGAGATACCATTGGTTTTCTTGCATGTATTGCACTCTAGGAACCATGACATCAATGTTCTTAACTTGTGGTCTATTGCTTCACTGTGAAACATTTGAACAATGACGGATAAAAAAGAGCCTCTGGTCAATCCAACCTATCCCATACAATTTGTGATACCTTGTGCATCACAATACATACACACCCCACCCCACCCAAAACCATGTGGTCTCCTAGGAGAGCACAAAACCAGATAACAAACCCAGGAGATTTGGGGAAAAAAAGCTGGGAAAAAAGCTCAAAGAGCCTATGTACACCAACAGTCCATATAAAATGGCACAAACATGATTTTCCAGGAGCTCACTCTGGCCCTGACAATTCTATGCTGTACCCAACTTTTATATGAAGTGATCTCCACCCCAGTCAGAAACAGAATCAGCTCTTGCTTGAAAGAATTTAGCAAATCGGCATCCTGTTTCAGAGGCCCATTCTTCTCTGGAAAAAGAACCACCCACCTGACATCTAATCTAGATCTGGTCTTATAGAACGTAAAATGGTAACCACTGATCCTCCCTAACCTATTGGAACAAACTGTGAATTTGAGCACAATCTCTTTCTGTCATCATCTTATAAAATCTTTCCTAAGAATCGTGATGCATAAGTAAAACGATTATTAAATATTTTTGTAGGATCCAAAATTGTATGAAATGCAATAGAAGAGCTATGAAGTACAAGATGACTATAATGGCATCATTCTCCTCCTATTGCAGTTCATGAAGCAGGTGATGAAACTATACAGTGATGTCAGATGGCTATCTCCCCAATAAAGTATAGTTCAAAACACATAGGGCTAGATTTTCCATTATTTTTGCATGCATACCGTCCACTTAACATCCATTTTAACGCTGAAATGAGGTGTAACGCCCATATATCACCCACTTAGGTACAAAATGGAAACTGATGCCCATTTCTCGGTCACTTATTGCTGAGCGTTACTTTTGGCATGTACGTAACGCCGAGAAAAAATAATAGCCCAGAATCATCAGAATGGGCGAAACCATTGCCCATAATATCGCCCAGCATTACTTTCAGCACGTGCTTAATGCTGAGATTCAATAATACCGACCACCCACTTTTTTTTGTCGTAAAGATCACATTTGCTGAAACTAATGCCCAGTATATCGCTCAGCGTCATTTTCAGCACCTCGCACACATATCGCCCACAATCTCGCTCACCGAAAAAACCGCTGTGAAAAAGTTGAACTGATCTGAACTAATCACAGCGGTGTGGACGCCATTTTGTAAATCGCAGGTCGCTTCATTGAAAAGGCTGTTTCAACTTTAGGGGAGTTTGGATGTACTCTGAAGTTCTTTTCAAGTGATGTAACCATCTGAACAGACATCTTATCATACTGTGGACAATTGGTTTTTACTTTAGGTGTCTTAGTGGGGAAATTTATTGCTTGTGAACAATCGGCATTATACTTATAGTTATTGGAATGGGGCCAGCCATTTCTCAGCCTGCATCGATTACAAAGCAGATGCTGCAGAATGCAAATGGCATAGCGTCTAATCCACAGAATTATGTGCCCAATCTAAGCCATGCCAGACTGATGAGGAGGGCCAGACTATATACCCACCGCACTTACAGGGAAAAGCAGTCTTACCTCGACTTATCCGAGAACACCTGCCTTCGGAGACTGCGCTTCCACAAAGTGGTTATCAGTGAGATATGCCAGCTCATCAGGGCAGATCTGCAACCTGCCAGCACCTTCAGGACATCATTGTCTGTCAAGGTCAAAGTCACCGCGGCACTGTCGTTCTACACGTCCGGTTCCTTTCAGGCCTCCGCGGTTGACATTTGCGTTCTATCTCAGCATGCCACTCATTGCTGCATTAGACAGGTCACTGAAGCCCTGTACACACGTAGGATGGACTTTATCAGCTTCTCTATGACCACGGTGGCTCAGACTGACAGGGCTCTAGGATTCTACAGAATTGCTAACTTCCCCAAGGTGCAGAGAGCAATACACTATACTCACATCGCCATGTGGGCACCTTCTCAGGATGCAGAGGTTTTTTGCAACCGAAAAGGATTTCACTCCCTGAAGGTCCACAACCAGATAATTATGGCAGTGAATGCCAAATTAAAGGGCAGCATCAATGAGGCTCACATCCTCCGTGAGAGCGCTGTATATCTGACATGTTTACCAGTCAGCCACAAGGTCAATGCTAGATGCTTGGTGACGAACAATATGGACTAGCCACCTGACTGATGACACCCCCCCCCCACCCCCCCACTGCATGACACCCACACAGAAGCCGAGGAGTGACTGGATCAACTGGGACTTTATACACTGGTGTTTAGAAGGATGAGAGGGGATCTCATAGAAACGTATAAGATTCTGACAGGACAGGACAGGTTAGATGCGGGAAGAATGTTCCCGTTGTTGGGGAAGTCCAGAACCAGGGGACACAGTCTTAGGATACGGGGTAGGCCATTTAGGACTGAGATGAGGAGAAACCTCTTCACTCAGAGAGTTGTTAACCTGTGGAATTCCTTGCCACAGAGAGTCGTTGATGCCAGTTCATTGGATATATTCAAGAGGGAGTTAGATATGGCCCTTACAGCTAAAGGGATCAAGGGGTATGGAGAGAAAGCAGGAAAGGGGTACTAAGGTGAATGATCAGCCATGATCTTATTGAATGGTGGTGCAGCTCGAAGGGCTGAATGGCATACTCCTGCACCTATTTTCTATGTTTCTATGTTTCTGTGAGAAGCGATGCAACAAGAGCCACAGAGCCACACATAATGTGGTCCAGAAAACCATTGGTGTGCTTAAGAAGCGCTTTAGATGCCTGGAGCACTCAGGAGGAGAGCTACAATAAAACCCTGATCAGGTAGCTCAATTTGTGGTCGTGTGCTCCATGCTGCACAACTTGGCTATCAGGAGGGGGCAAGAATTGCCAGAAGGGACTGATGGTCCACCTCTGGAGAGAGAGGAAGAGGAGGACGAGGGGCTGGATGCTGACTTCGGGCCACACAATCAGGCTGACTATGCAACCATGCCCACTCCCCCCTCCAGACCGCAGGAAAGGGCCCATGGTGGCTACATAGCTGCAAGACTCTTGCGTCAGGAGCTCATAAATGAGCACTTTGCCTGAAAGAACGTTGCTGTTATTGACAAAGCTGACACACTGCTGTGTATGCAGCTCAGACATCAATGATGGGCATCACCTTGGTGGCAGTTAAAGTTTAAGATGATTCAAGTTAAGTTTAATTATACGCTTTCATGTTAAGGAATCACCAGTGTGTAACGGTCCAGCTATCTGAGACAATGCACAACAAGGTTATGTTAAATAAAAAACATTTAATACGACCATTGGTCTGAAATCATAAGTATAAGTCAAAAACACCCCACCCCCACCCCACCCCACCCCACAACACTTTTTAGAACATAAATATCAATCAAATGGTCAACATGTCCAGCAACACAAAACACAAATGCAAACCAACAGGGTGACCCCTCTCCCTCCATACCTTACAACAAATTGCATATGGAGATATAACAAAGCCATCACCTGCGGACATGCACCTCACTTTCCTTCCCTCCCTCCCCTTCTTTTCCCCACCTATACCCCTTCCCCTCCTCGCTCCACGCTGCCTGGCTGAGGCACTCCTCAGGCGGTGCCTCATTGGGGGGAGTGAAGGCAGAGCCAGTGGTTGCAAGGATATGGGAGTGGGGGTACCGAGATGGGAAGATTCTCGAATTCAGAAGCAGGATCTTGCTCCTGCCTCTCATGTGTTGTTGGCACTGGGGCTGTAGAACCTAGGGGTGGAGTGCCGCACTCCGGGACCACTTGGAAGCCTATGCCAGCAGTGCTCCTGGCTATCGCATCCAGGGCCTCCGCCATCCGCGGAACGTATTTTATCATGGTGCCGGAGATGCTGGCCAGCTGTCGGGATGTGCCCCCCAATGCCTGTAGGATCTGGTGACCTATGTCAACAGTCCTCCTAGAAAACTTTAACCTGCCGCCCCACTCATCTGCCACGTCTACGAAACCTCTGCAGGGTCGGCGCGTCCTGGGGATACCTGGGGTGCCCTGTGTGGCGAGGTGCTTGGGGTCAGCGCCCCCAGAGTGGAGGCGGGATGCAGGCTCCTCAAAGTCCGTGCTGTCATCCGTTGAGAATGGACCCAGCAGATTGACAGGTGAGAATCAGAGCTCCTCAGCACCAGATGTCGGATCGTCCAGCGAGTCCGGCCCCGCGCCCCACTTTCTGGGCTCGGTAGTCTTGCCTTGGGATGCGCTGCTGGCTGAGCTGCAAAACACACATGAGGTTATTCGAGGAGAAGAGGGTGCTAGGGTCACCAGGTGAGTCCAGCGCTACACACAGCATATGCATGACAAAAGACCACAGCTATAAAAATCATCACAGACATCACATTTCATGATCTTCAACACATTCTGCATTGCAATGATTCTCATGAGGCCAGCATTATTTAGAGGACACTTTTAGCACTCATCTATCATATATTATTGTTCGAATACGAGTGGGTGTGTCATCTATTGACTTCACATCACGCAGTGGTGTAAGCTTTACTCACGTGGCATCACTTCAGGTTCTGCAGCTGCCTGCGTGGCTAGCTGGGGCTGCCTCCCCTTGAGTGTGAGCACCCGCTCCTCAATGTCAGTGAGGTCAATGATGACTAGTGGCCCCCCACCCGTTCGCCTCTGCTCGGATCTATTCCTCGATAGTTTCTTCTGTAAAAGGTAACAACAGGACGACATGGCATGAGATCATTGCGTGATATCATTGCTAGGTACTGTCACAGAGACTGATACAACACATAACCGACAGATGTAATCATGATTATTATGATAATTATCATTCTTTACCTAAAGACGTACACTGTGACCACAGGCTTTGAGTAAAACATTCCCAGTAAAAGTGAAAGACCTCACATTTGATTATAGTCACTCATGACTCTTACAAATCAAATTATTTAAATATATAAGTACATGTAAATAAATGTAATACTCTGGCGGATCCGACAAGGTCATTCCATCGCTTGCAACATTGGTTGACCTCATGCACCTCATTGGTCGCCGATGAGACCACCTCACCTATCTTGGCCCATATCTTCTGGTAGGCCTTTGGGGTGGGTTTCCCACGCCCTCCCTGTGTCAATTGACCCCAGTGTGACTCGACCTCCTGCATGAGGGAGGCAGTTTCCTCATCCGGGAAGCTCCTCACTCTCTTTCGTCCTTCTATTTGTTCCTCTCCCAGTTCACTGCTCTCGCCAGCGTCAGTCTCCACAGCGTACTATGTCGCCTCCACCACTCCCTCCATTATAGGCACAAATTCGAGAAAATATCTGGTTGATAACAGCTAACTTTTTCGCACAATTTGCTATAAAGCTGGAAACTCTCCCCCGTACCTCCCAAAGCAGCCAAAACAAGCACCCACACCTCACCCACACAAGCCTTCACTCCCTCTCTGCTCCCTCTCTCTCTGTCTCCTCTTATGCGCATGTAATGATGACCCCTGTTCTCCTGAATCGTGGGAAACGAGCATTACCATGCCGTTGCTAAGGACGGCAACACTTTATGGCAGAAGATCAGAGAGATTTGACGCTAACGCCCATTTCAGATCGCTCGTGGTAACGCCCATTTTTAAAAATGGAAACTAGGGGCTTTGAAAATGGGCAACAATCCGGCGATCTGAAAACCCATATTTACCGCCCACGCCGGAAATAATGCCCATTTTTGGGCGAGTGGAAAATCTAGCCCATAGAAGTTTTGTGTTTACTTTTTACTTTGCTTTGAGTTTTTTCTTTATTTTACTCTTCTGAAGGCATTGGTTCATAGTGTTATGTGGTTTCCTTGGCACAACAACCCTCCAGTACTTTCCCCAGATACTTCAGATGAGACTTAGTGTCAAGGGAAAGGTGAATGGGCATACATTACAGCCGAGCCTGATCCTATTCTCACTCAACATCCATTATTTGTACTTTTCAGCAGAGATCAATATATATCAGGAGCCCAAGATCACAGATGTAATTTATAATTACCCCCACCACCATCTCAAGCTCAGATTATCTAGCTTTCTGCAGGTCAGGGAATAAACCCGAAATCTTTCTGCTATAAATGATCCAACTTCAAACCAAGTTATGCTTTTACCCATTGAACCCATTAGGAAAGCTATGGCAGAGACTTCTGTTTGTGAATAAAGAGGTTATCCTTAGTTAACTACTCAATACTCATAAAGCATGGAATTTTTCCCATTAGGTATGAATTAGGAGACTGCGATACAAAGGGCTAGAAATTCGTTTCTCAGTGATAAAGGTACTTTTTCACCAAAATTACTGTTTTTGCTTCGCTATTGTTATAAGGCTGAAAATTCAAGCTTTACTTTGCACAGTGGTAAAAATAGGCATTGCACGAGAATTCATGACGCAAACCGCAATCCTCGCTAACTTACGTCCGAGGCCGATACCGCTGCGGGAAAAAGACCTGAAAATAAATTGGAAAAAAAAAATTCACAAAACATTTACAAGACACTTATCTATTGAATCGCTGCAAAGTAATTCAAAAATAAAGGTCTCGAATTTAGTCAACCTACCTCCGGCTGCCGCCGAGTTTTCTCGGCAGTCTCCCAGTTTTTTGGCACTCTCCCCTCTGTGCAAGATTAGTGAGGCCCTCACATCATTATCATAGGCAGTCCCTCGCAATTGAGGAAGACTTGCTTCCACTGGGGCAGATAGTCGTTGAGGGAAGGGGTGGGTGGGACTGGTTTGCCGCACGCTCTTTTCGCTGCCTGCACTTGATTTCTGCATGCTCTCGGCGACGAGACTCGAGATGCTCAGCGCCCTCACACCGGCAGTTTGAAAGGACCAAAGGGAGCATCCGCCAGCGTGCACCGGCATGCAACCTCGTAAAAAGTCCTCCTGCCCGAGATTCATCCGGGCGATCCCCCGCTCCTGCAGGAGAAAAGACCGCCACGTGGAAACAGATATTACCTGGACGGTAGGTATGAAGACCTGCAAGAAAAGGTTAGTAAGATGTTTTTATTTAATTCTTTTGCAGCGATTTTGTTTGAAAGGGTCCTCAGGTTTTTGTCATGTTTTGTTTTTTATTTGTTGAACATTTTTTTTTGCGTTCCCCCCTCCCTGGGCCCGACTCCAGCCTCAGCGTTACTTTGTCGAGGATTGCATTTGCTGCCCAGAATTCGACCTACCGCCCTCTACCACCCAGAATCACCGTGTAATGCCCATTTCTTCCGCCGGGCATTTTATTCCCTATTTTTTTCACCAAACTTCCGCCCAAAGTACCGTCAGAATCGTAGCAGTCTTTTCGACGGTAAATGGGCAGAACTTGGCTTTGATCAAATTCGGGCCCAAAAATGTTAACTAACGTTTTTTGCAGGTCTTCATACTTACCGCTGCTCCAAGGGCTGCAACGCAGCTTTTTCCGTGTCGATATTTTTTGTGCAAAATATGGGTGCACATAGTGAGCCAAATCTTTGGCAAAAATGTTACTTCGGGTCTTGCACAGTATTTGAAAACCGCCACCCCAAAACGTCACTGAATTTTCCGCTGACTGGGTTTTTGCCAAAAAAAGTGAAATAGCATGTAAAAACCCAGTTGTAAAACTGCAGAATTTCTAGCCCTTTTAAAGACTTCAATGTACAACTGTATTGGTGTGTTAGGAGGAAAAGCCAGAGATTAACGTGTATTGTTTTAAAAATAGAATTGTCATCCTAAAATAGTCTGAGTTGGTGTATATTTTTATGTTTCCTAGTTATTGTTTAGTTCCCATTTCAATTTTACTCACAGTTATGACTTGACAACAAAAAGTTGCATTATTGGAGGAGTGATGTGCCAGTTTGATGCGTTAATCTTTTCAAAGCAGCAGTTTGCTGCACCAAAGGTTTAGAAGAAACATAACTAATTCTTCAAGCTTGACCATAGGTGTATCTTTGTAAATTATAATTTACAACAGTTTAACAACAACAGCATCGTGCACACCTAGAAAACTGCATACAGTTTTGGTCTCCTTATTTAAGGAAGAATATACTTGCACTGGGAGGGCAGTTCAGAGAAGGTTCATGAGGTTGATTCCTGAGATGAAGGGGTTGTAATATGAAGAAAGGTTAGAAACATAGAACATAGAAATTTATAGCGCAGAACGAGGCCATTTCGGCCCATCGTGTCCACGCCGGCCGAAAAAGAGCCGCACGGACCTTGGTCAGCAGCCCTAAAGGTTACATATAAACCTATGAACAATGACGAAAGGCAAAGAGCACCCAGCCCAACCAGTCCGCCTCACACAACTGCAACACTACTTATACTGAAACATTCTACATTCCACCCCGACCAGAACCATGTGATCTCCTGGGAGAGGCAAAAACCAGATAAAAACCCAGGCCAATTTAGGGAGAAAACATTTTGCAAAATTCCTCTCCGACCCATCCAGGCGATTGAAACTAGTCCAGGAGATCACCCTGGCCATATTCTATTGCCTGCAGTACTTAACATTATATCTGCGCCATCCAACAAAAGATCATCCAGTCTAATCCCAATTACCAGCTCTAGGTCCGTAAACTTGCAGGTTACTGCACTTTAAGTGCCCATCCAACCATCTCTTAAAAGTGGTGAGGGTTTCTGCATCCACCACTCTTCCAGGCAGCGAGTTCCAGATCCCCACAACCCTCTGCGTAAAGAAGCCCTCCCTCAAATCCCCTTTAAACCTTCCACCAACCACCTTAAAACTATGCCCCCTCGTAATAGACCCCGCCACCAATGGAAATAGACCCTTACTATCCACTATGTCCAGGCCCCTCAATATTTTATACACCTCAATGAGGTCTCCTCTCAACCTCCTCTGTTCCAATGAGAACAAACCCAGCCTATCCAATCGGTCCTCATAACTAAGATTCTCCATTCCAAGCAGCATCCTAGTAAATCTCCTCTGCACCCTCTCCAGTGCAATCATGTCCTTCTTATAACACGACGACCAGAACTGCACGCAGTACTCCAGCTGTGGCCCAACCAAAGTATTATACAATTAAAGGATTACCTCCCTGCTCTTATATTCTATGCCTTGGCCAAGCATTCCGTATGCCTTCTTAACTACCTTATCCACCTGGCCTGCTACTTTCAGGGATCTGTGGACAAGCACTCCAAGGTCCCTTTTTTCATCTACACTATTAAGTGGCTTATCACTTAATGTGTGTACCCTTTCCTTATTAGCCCTCCCAAAGTGCATCACCTCACACTTCTTTGATTTAAATTCCATTTGCCGCTGCTCTGCCCACCTGACCAGTAGATTGATGTCCTCCTGCAGTCCATGACTTTCCTCTTCATTATCAACCACACAGCCAATTTTAGTGTTGTCTGCAAACTTCTTAATCATACTCCCTATATTCAAATCTAAATCATTGATATATACCACAAAAAGCAAGGGACCCAGTATTGAGTCCTACGGAACCCCACTGAAAACAGCCTTCCAGTCACAAAAACATCCATCAATCATTACCCTTTGCTTCCTACCTCCAAGCCAATTTTGGATCCAACTTGCCACTTTGCCCTGTATCCCATGGGCTTTAACCTTCATGACCAGTCTACCATGTGGGACCTTATCAAAAGCCTTGCTAAAGTCCATATATACTACATCGTACGCATAACCCTCATCAACTCTCTTGGTTACCTCCTGAAAAAATTCAATCAGGTTAGTTAAACACAATCTTCCCTTAACAAATCCGTGCTGACTGTCCCTAATTAATCCTTGCCTTTCCAAATGCAGATTTATCCTGTTTCTCAGGATTTTTTCCAATAATTTCCCCACCACTGAGGTTAGGCTGACAGGCCTGTAATTACTCAACCTATTCTTTTTTCCCCTTCTTAAACAAGGGTACTACATTAGCAGTCCTCCAATCCTCCGGCACCATGCCCAGATCCAAAGAGGACTGGAAAATGATGGTCAAGGCCTTTGCCATTTCCTCTTTCACTTTGCTCAACAGCCTTGGATGCATTTCATCCGGGTCTGGGGACTTGTCTACTTTCAAAGCTGCTAAACCCCTTAACACTTCCTTTCTCACTATATTTATTTAATCCAGAATATCACACTCCTCCTCGATAGCAGTATCTGCATTGCCCCTTTCCTTTGTGAAAACAGATGCAAAGTATTTGTTAAGAACCTTACCAACATCTTCCACCTCCACACAAAGATTATCCTTATGGTCTCTAATAGGCCCTACCCTTTCTTTAGTTACCCTCTTACATAGAAACATAGAAAATAGGTGCAGGAGTAAGCCATTCGGCCCTTCTAGCCTGCACCGCCATTCAATGAGTTCATGGTTGAACATGCAACTTCAGTACCCCATTCCTGCTTTCTCGCCATACCCCTTCATCCCCCTAGTAGTAAGGACTTTATCTAACTCCTTTTTGAATATATTTAGTGAATTGGCCTCAACAACTTTCTGTGGTAGAGAATTCCACAGGTTCACCACTCTCTGGATGAAGAAGTTTCTCCTCATCTCGGTCCTAAATGGCTCTACCTTATCCTTAGACTGTGACCCCTGGTTCTGGACTTCCCCAACATTGGGAACATTCTTCCTGCATCTAACCTGTCTAAACCCGTCAGAATTTTAAACATTTCTATGAGGTCCCCGCTCATTCTTCTGAACTCCAGTGAATACAAGCCCAGTTGATCCAGTCTTTCTTGATAGGTCAGTCTCGCCATCCCGGGAATCAGTCTGGTGAACCTTTGCTGCACTCCCTCAATAGCAAGAATGTCCTTCCTCAAGTTAGGAGACCAAAACTGTACACAATACTCCAGATGTGGCCTCACCAAGGCCCTGTACAACTGTAGCAACACCTCCCTGCCCCTGTACTCAAATCCCCACGCTATGAAGGCCAACGTGCCATTTGCTTTCTTAACCGCCTGCTGTACCTGCATGCCAACCTTCAATGACTGATGCACCATGACATCCAGGTCTCATTGCACCTCCCCTTTTCCTAATCTGTCACCATTCAGATAATAGTCTGTCTCTCTGTTTTTACCACCAAAGTGGATAACCTCACATTTATCCACATTATACTTCATCTGCCACGCATTTGCCCACTCACCTAACCTATCCAAGTCACTCTGCAGCCTCATAGCATCCTCCTCGCAGCTCACACTGCCACCCAACTTAGTGTCATCTGAAAATTTGGAGATACTACATTTAATCCCCTCGTCTAAATCATTAATGTACAGTGTAAACAGCTGGGGCCCCAGCACAGAACCTTGCGGTACCCCACTAGTCACTGCCTGCCATTCTGAAAAGTGCCCATTTACTCCTACTCTTTGCTTCCTGTCTGACAACCAGTTCTCAATCCATGTCAGCACACTACCCCCAATCCCATGTGCTTTAACTTTGCACATTAATCTCTTGTGTGGGACCTTGTCGAAAGCCTTCTGAAAGTCCAAAATACCACACTGGTTCTCCCTTGTCGACTCTACTGGAAACATCCTCAAAAAATTCCAGAAGATTTGTCGAGCATGATTTCCCTTTCACAAATCCATGCTGACTTGGACCTATCATGTCACCTCTTTCCAAATGCGCTGCTATGACATCCTTAATAATTAATTCCATCATTTTACCCACTACTGAGGTCAGGCTGACCGGTCTATAATTCCCTGTTTTCTCTCGCCCTCCTTTTTTAAAAAGTGGGGTTACATGGCTACCCTCCACTCGATAGGAACTGATCCAGAGTCAATGGAATGTTGGAAATATATTAATATATTTAGAGAACATCTTAGGGTTTCCTTAATGTTACTGGCCAAGAATTTCTCATGCTCTCTCTTAGCATTTCTAATATCCTTTTTAATTTTGCCTCTTAACTTTCTATATTCCTCTAAAGATTCTAAAATATTTAGCCATTGGTATATGTCATAAGCGTCCCTTTTTTTCTTAATCCTCGCCTGTAAGTCCCGAGACATCCAGGGAGCTCTAGAATTATTTTTCGCAGTCTTTTTCTTTAAGGGCACATGTTTGGCCTGAGCATTCCGGATCTCCTACTTGAATGCCTCCCACTATTCTGACACTGATTTACCCACAAGTAGCTGTTTCCAGTCCACTATCGCCAAATCACTCCTTAACGTAGCAAAGTTAGCTTTTCCCCAATTTGGAATTTTTATTCCAGGCCTATTCTTGTCCTTATCCATAACTAACTTGAATCTGACTGAATTATGGTCACTGGCACCCAAATACTCTCCCACTAATACCCCTTCAACCTGCCCAGCTTCATTCTCAAAAACTAAATCCAAGAGCGCCCCCTCTCATGTTGGGCTTGCTACATACTGACTAAAACAATTCCCTTGAATGCATTTCAAGAATTTTGCACCCTCTATACCCTTCACACTAAATTTGTCCTAATCAATATTTGGTTAGTTAAAATCCCCTACCCGATGGTTTTTGGACATCTCAGAAATTTGCCTACATATTTGCTCCTCTATCTCCCTCCCACTGTTTGGGGGTTTATAATACTTGCCCAGCAGTGTGATCGCCCCTTTTTTATTTTTCAATTCAACCCATATGGCCTCAGTTGATGATCCCTCTAACATATCATCCCTCCTCACTGCTATAATAGTTTTTTAATCAATACCGCAACCTCCACACACACCCCTTTTTACCCCCCTCTCTATCTTGTCTAAAAATCCTGTAGCCAGGAATATTGATCTACCAAACCTGCCCCTCTTTCAGCCATGTTTCTATAATGACTATATTGTCATACTCCCAAGTGTCTACCTGTGCTCTTAGCTCATCCGTCTTATTCGCTATACTCCTTGCGTTAAAGTATATACCATTCAGCACAGGAAGACCTCCTTGCTTACTACATACTAAGCCCTATTTCCTCTGTCTTACAGACTCGCTTTCTAGATTCTTGAATTCCAATTTTTGCTTTACTTCCTTCCCTTTTGAATTTGTTCTCAGGTTCCCATCCCCTGGCCAAGCTAGTTTAAACTCTCCCCAACAGCACTAGCAAAACTCCCCACGAGGATATTGGTCCCGGTGCTGTTGAGATGCAACCCCTCTGGTTTGTACAGGTCCCATCACCCCCAGAAGTGATCTCAATACCTCAGGAATTTAAAGCCCTCCCTCCTACACAAACTCTCCAGCCACACGTTCATCCTCTCTATCTTTCTATTCTTGTACTCATTAGCACGTGGTACCGGTAGTAACCCGGAGATTACTACCTTTGAGGTCATACCCTTTAATTTTCTTCCTAGCTCCCTAAATTGTGCCTGTAGGACCTCATCCCTCATTTTACCTATGTCGTTGGTCCTGATATGGACCACGACCTCCAGCTGTTTACCCTCCCCCCCCCCCCCGGGTGCCCTGCGTCCGCTTTGTGACATCCTTGACCCTGGCACCAGGGAGGCATAAAACCATTCAGGAGTCATGTCCACGGCCGCAGAAACGCCTGTCGGTTCCCCTAACTATAGAATCACCTATCACTAGAGCTCTTTTGTTCTTTGTCCCTCCCCCCTGTGCAGCTGACCCACCCGTGGTGTGTTGGAATTGGCTCTAGCTACACTCCCCAGAGGCACCATCATCCTTACAGATACTCAGAAGTGAATATCGGTTTGAAAGCGAAATAGACTCAGAGGGGGACTCCTGCGCTACCTGCCTAGCACACTTACTACCCACTTCCCCTCCACCTGCACGCCTTTAAGCTGCGGGGTGACCACCTCCTGAAACGCGCTATCCACGTAGCTCTCAGCCTCGTGGATGCACCATATTGACTCCACCGTATAGGCTCCAGCTCCAAAACGCAGAGCTCGAGCAGTTGAAGCTGGAGACACATCCTGCACACGTGGTTGTCTAGGCTGTGCGAAGCGTCCAGAACTTCCCACATGCCGCAGGATGTGCACTCCACGGGAATGAGCTGTACTGCCATCCCTTTAGTTAGCCTTATCTAGTTTAAAATCTACTTCAAAAGAAATAGAGAAAAGAGAGCTATTTACCAGCTCACCTCACAGGCCTCCTAACTCCCAACCTCTGAACTCCCGACTCGCCGACCTCACAGGACCTACCGACTCGCCGACCTCACAGGGTTGAGCAGGTTGGGCCTATACTCATTGGAGTTTAGAAGACTTCGAGATGATCTTATTGAAACATATAAGATTCTGAGTGGGCTTGACAGGGTAGATGCAGAGAGGATGTTTCCCCACGTGAGGGAATCTAGAACTAGGTGGCATAGTTTCAGAATAAAGGGTCGCCCATTTAAAACGGAAATATGGAGGAATTTCTTAGAACAGAAGAACATAAGAATTAGGAACAGGAGTAGGCCATCTAGCCCCTCGAGCCTGCTCCGCCATTCAACAAGATCATGGCTGATCTGGCCATGGACTCAGCTCCACTTACCCGCACGCTCCCCGTAACCCTTAATTCCCTTATTGGTTAAAAATCTATCTATCTGTGATTTGAATATATTCAATGAGCTAGTCTCAACTGCTTCCTTGGGCAGAGAATTCCACAGATTCACAACCCTCTGGGAGAAGAAATTCCTTCTCAACTCGGTTTTAAATTGGCTCCCCCCGTATTTTGAGGCTGTGCCCCCTAGTTCTAGTCTCCCTGACCAGTGGAAACAACCTCTCTGCCTCTTCTCTGAGGGTCGTGAATCTTTGGAATTCTCTACCCCAGAGAGGTGTGGAGGCTGAGTCATTGACTTTATTCAAGATGGAGATAGAGAGATTTTTGAAAGATAAGGGAGTCAAGAGTTATGGGGAGTGGGCGGGGAAGTGGAGTTGAAACCAGGATCAGATCAGCCATGATCTTATTGAATGGCAGAGCAGGCTTGAAGGGCCAAGTGGCCTACTCCTGCTCCTATTTTTTATGTTCTTATGTATAGTGCCTTTAACATAGTAAAATGTCCCAAGGTGCTTCACTGTAGTATTATCAAACAAGCTGCATAAGGAGATATTATGGCAGATGACTAACAGCTTGGTCAAAGAGGTAAGTTTTAAGGAGCATCTTAAAAGAGGAAAGAGAGGTAGAGAGGGAATAATAGTGCTTAGGGCCTCGGCAGCTGAAGGCACAGCCACCATTTGTCGAGTGATTAAAATTGAGAATGTGCAAGAGGTCAGAATTGGAGAAGCACAGGTAAGAGTTGTAGGGCTGGAGAAGGTTACAGAGATATAGAGAGGGGTGAGGCCACGGAGGGACTTGAAAACAAGGATGAGAGTTTTAAAATCGATGCATTGCTTAAGTGGGAGCCAATGTAGGTCAGCGAGCACAGGGGTGATGGGTGAACGGGAGATGGTGCAAATTAGGATACGGGCAGCATAGAAGTGGCGATTATTGAGTACAATAAGAAGGCTACTGGTCAATAATGTGTAATTTAGAATGTAAGGTTAGATAGGTACACTGGAATATTGCTTGATATAGTGTTGGTTCAGAGAAAAGCTTGCGGAACCTTTTCATGGAGCTTAAATGGGGTAGTCAATGATAGAGCAGCTTGTACATGGCTTGGGAAAGGAACAAGTTCGATAGTGAGAAAATCCTTTCCTCATTCCATATAATTTTTGATATATAATGTGATGTGTTTGTGTACTGTGGATCTGCCTCAAGAATGAAAAATAATATTTTATTGAGCAGATTTAATGTTTGACTTATTAACCCAAAGAAGACCCATTTTGGTTGCCTTGCCAGTATTTCTGCACAGTCGTAAAAGATTTCCATGGAAGCACCTCAGAACATACTTTCTTAAAAATTAATAACTTTTCTTCTAATGATATTAAACTAAAAGGTAGTGCAATGTATCGGAAATCTTTTTATAAATTTGTATATGTCTCTAAAATTAATTTATTGTTATTTAGCAGACTCAACATATAATTCCAGCCGTCTTACCGTAATGTCATTACCTGCGTCCAAAGCACATAGACCATGTTTCAGCGGTATAGGACAAGGTTTAAAATTGTCTGGAAAAACACTTGTCGGTATCACGGCAGCTCCAAAGGAGAAAATTTGAGGTATATTGTCCCGGTCATGCTCAAATGCAGTTGAGAAGTGTCCAACTATGACATGACCAATTGAATCCTGGTGGATGGTCTGTAGGGTCAAAGATGATATAGCGATTTACAGGAGCATCTTTCCTCTCTTCAAACAAGCGAGTTAGTAAGAAGAAATCAAAGGAAGCAGGAAAGATTGACCATATTGCATCTCTGGAAAAGAGCTGAGTTATTGGTGGATAGAACAAAGCAGAGTAAATTGGTAACATAATTTTGTCAAAAAATCTATTCACTGTTTTTTTCTATGGCATCTGAATGAGGAAAATGTGGAGGAACTATGTGGCAGAGGAATGGTGACTGTAGGATGAGGTTAGGGTGCAATATTCATGATATGTGACATGTAGAGCATGCATGAGTATCCACCAGTTTAGTGTGAAGTGAACAGATCCGATGGGAGCGTAATATTCCACAACTGAATAGCAGAATGCAAAAGCATGTGAGTGTAAAGTGGAAGCATAACACATTGTCTTTTGGGGAGGTCACAAGCATGGACTTTAAGGTAATGTTGTTGTCTATATGGACTTTCAGAAGGCATTTGATAAGGTTCCATAGAAGAGATTATTCGAAAAAATTAAAGCGCACAAATTGGATGTAACCTTGTGACATGGGTTGATAATTGGTTGAGAGGTTGGAGACAGAGTATGGATAAATTGAATATTCTTTGACAACATGTGACAAGTGGTGTCCCCCAGGGATCTATACTGGGCCTTAGCTTTTCACCTTGTATACTAGAGACTTGCATGAAGGAATAGAGAGTTGTATATCCAAGTTTGCAGATGACACTTAGTAAGGAGCCATAATATGTCATGTAGTTGGGAATAGGAAGTTACGAAGAGACATAGACAAGTGGGCAAAACTCTGGCAGATGGAGTTCAAGGTGGAGAAGTATGAGGTCATCAAATTTAGATCCAAGAAAGATAAATCGTGATATTTTCTTACTGCGGAGAGACTAGGCTCCATGGAGGAGCAACTGGATTTAGGTGTCCAAGTACACAAATCAACCAAAACTAGTGCATAGGTACAAAAAGAAATCAAAAAGGCTAATGGAATGTAGTCCATTATTTCTTATGTTCTCAGAAAAGGTATATTGGTCTTGGAGGGGGTTACAGTGCAGATTCACCAGAATGATGGGGCTTAAAGGAGTAAATTATGAGACCAACTTGGTTTGTATTCTCTTGTGTTTAGAAGGTTTAGGGTTCATCTAATCGGGGTGTTCAAAATGATAAGTGTTCAATAGGGTTGCTGCAGAGAGACCATTTCCTCTGATGGGGGAAACCAGTACAAGGAGGCATATTCTTAAAATTAGAGCCAGGCCATTTAGGAGTAAAGACAAGAAGCCCTGTTTTACACAAAGGTTAATGGAAAATAACTTTCTTTTCCTCTCTTACCAGGGATAAGGGATTCAGTTATGAGGAGAGGTTAGAAAAGTTAGGACTGCTCTCCTTGGAACAGAGAAGGTTAAAAGGTGACCTAATAGAGCTTTTCACGATGATGAGAGGTTTTAGGAACATAGGAGCAGGAGTAGGCCATTCAGTTCCTTGAGCCTATTCTACAACATTTTGATAGAATAGAGAAAAATTACTCCTTCTGGTAAGTGGGTCAATAACTATAGGTGATAGATTCAAAAACATTGGCAAAAGATCTGGAGGGGAGATGAGGAAAACTTTTTTCACTCAGAGCTGTCAGGATCTGGAATGCTCCACCTGAAAAGATGATGGAAGCTGATTCCATAAATAATTTTAAAATGTTGGTCAGGTACTTGCCAGGGTTAGGGTCTAAAAGCAGGGATGTGGGATTAAGCGTGACTGCTCTTTCACAGGCACAAAGGGCGAATGGCCTCCTTTAGTGCTGAGATTATATGATTCTATGAATGCTGGGTTCATTGAAATTTTCAAGATCAATATATTTATGTTAGTTAAGGGTATCAAGGAATGTGAAGCAAAGGCAAGTAAATACAGTTGAGGTGCAGATGGCATGATCTAATAAATGGCAGAACAGGCACAAAGGGCTGAATGGTCTATCATTCCTAAGCCAACAACTAAGTAAAAATAATTTGAAGGATGTACATTTACCTGCTGAAGATGGCTTCTGTTTTGAGTGCAATTGAGTTTAGTTACCACTCTACAGCCAGACTAGACATCATTCATGTATTAAAATTAGCTACGTAATGGGCATTTAACAAACAAGATAAGGTTTGGATTTGTCCACATATTTCCATATCAGAAGCTCCTGTCTATATTCGTGCTCTGAAAAGAGCACTTGCAATACTGGAGGGAATGATCATGGGCTTCTGTATGGTTCAGGTGCAATGTACAATGGGTAGTACCTAACGGTCTTCTTTCAAAAGCAATAGTTGCCAGGTATAACTCACCAATTGAAAATAAATGAAGAGGCACTATTATAAATTTCCTGAATTTATAGTACGAGTGGAAATATATGTTCTAGAAATTGAGCCAGATGTTACTACTGCTATTTAGTTTTTCTTCAGTTGCGAGTTAACTTTGTTTCTACCACACCTAATAAAACTGGGACTTGCCTCATTAAATGACATTTATTCTTCATGTTAAATTTATGTAACAGTATCTGCAGTGCATTGTTACTCATTCTCAAATGGTGCCAAATGAGGGCATCTTGAATAAATCTAGTACACCTGTGTTCCATAGATCCTGTCAGTTTTTCTAATTGGTAACAGGTTCATTTGCGGTTTCCAAACAATATTTCACTCTTCCCCTAGAGGCAAGAACATTAATAGTGTGTTACAGGATGGTGCTAAACACGAATGCATAACTTCTTTGTGATACAGTGCATCAGAAATTTCAAGCTAAATGCAGGATAAATGTGCACATTGACATGAACTGGGATTTAAAACTCCTTTGTTAGCAAGATAATCTCCATAGCATTCAATTTTTGAGGTTTGCAGATACCAAGCCCCTGCTTTGCTTAACAAATTTGTTGGAGTTATCGGAATATAAATTATGTGAATCAGTAGCAACTCAATTGAATCTATTATATTAATTATATAGGAAATAATCAATGCCTGGAAGTGATTCTAAGGCAATAATTTCACTGCAGGATTTAGACTTTGTAATAATCTGTAAGAGCAGAACTCAAAATGGTTTTGACCTTCACCTGAATCCCTAAAATGTGATACAGGCTTGAAATCACTCCCATGCTTTCTTTCATTGTTTCAATATATGCTGTGAAGTACATGTGTGATTTTACTGGTCACACTCTGATTTTTGCACTATTTTGTATAAAAGCAGACTGCAATGGATAGCTTGCTCCATGATACTGATGTGTACTGATCTCTGCACTGAAGGATTTGGGATTGTGATGCAAGTGCTGTTAATATATCAAATAATAATTTACAGGACAAAGCACAGTCAGTATTGTGAAGTCAAGTTTCAAGACAGTTTTTGTCAAATGAGAATTTTCCCAATTTTCTGATTCAGATTGATATTAATATTGTTCTACATTTTTTAATGTGCCATGAAACACAAAAAGTTAGTATGCAGTTACAGCAAGTAATCAGGAAGGCAAATAGAATGTTGTCCTTTATTGCAAGGGGGATAGAGTATAAAAGCAGAGACGTCCTGCTACAACTGTACAGGGTATTGGTGAGGCCACACCTAAAGTACTGTGTACAGTTTTGGTCTCCGTATTTAAGGAAGGATATACTTGTATTGGAGGCTGTTCAGAGAAGGTTCACGAGGTTGATTCCGGAGATGAAGGGGTTGACTTATGAAGATAGGTTGAGTAGGTTGGGCCTATGCTCATTGGAGCTCAGGAGAAGGAGAGGTGATCTTATCGAAACATATAAGATAATGAGGGGGCTCGACAAGGTGGATACAGAAAGGATATTTCCACTCATAGGAGAAACTAAAACTAGGGTGCATAGTCTCAGAATAAGGGCCGCCCTTTTAAAACTGAGATGAGGAGGAATTTCTTCTCTGAGGGTTGTAAATCTGTGGAATTCTCTGCCCCAGAGAGCTGTGGAGGCTAGGTCATTGAATATATTTAAGGTGGAGATAGACAGATATTTGAGTGATAAGGGAATAAAGGGTTATGGGGAACAAGCAGTGAAGTGGAGCTGAGTCCATGATCAGATCAGCCTGATATTAAATGGCGGAGCAAGTTCGAGGGGTCAGGTATCCTACACTTGCTCCTATTTCTTATGTTCTTATGATGGTTGCAAGGTCATGTATTAGGTTGTGGAAAATGTGTTCCGTGCCTGTTGATGTCCCAGTACAATTTTTACAAGTTTTAATGTGCTCACAGCAACTAGGGTCAAATTTAAGAGGTACCGGCCCAGGTTACAGTTATCTCTAGTTGCAGCTTACTGTTTTGTCACCCTAACTATAAAACACATAAATATGCTTTTTAGCAGGTGTCATAGCTCCCCGTTGGCCGCCTATCTATTAAATTCATCCTGATTTATTTCAATCCTGGGGAAGGGTACATTTCAAAAGATAAACTGACTGCAGATCATTTTGTGAAAGACCTGAAAGTGCCCTTTGTATCGACTCTTATTTTAAAGAGGGTTCCCTCCTGATATCTTCATCTCGTCACAGCAGAACCTTACCTGAGTTAGAGGTTATTCCACCTTGAATGACAACTGATAGCCTCCACAAGTCACTGGAGAATTTTTGGCTTGCTCAGAATCATCTCAAGTCTCTACTCCAGTTTATTCAAAGTCCTTCTATATGGACAGCTGAAAGATAGCCTAGTATGTTTGCAAAGATTTTTCCTTTCATGACAATAGCCTTCAAATCTTTGATGGCAAATAAATAAACTGAAAACTGTAACTGCTGTGACTCACAATCTACAGAAACAACTTGCCATACAGCAGGGGAGAGGGTGAGGCCATGTTGGAGTTCCTCAGCACAATAATAAACTGAACCAGATTCTCTACTTTCACTTGCTATTCAGCAAGCTTGCTGATAAAGGAGTTATTTGAGTTTTGAAGTATGCACACTATTCTTATACGATCTATGAGCCAGTGCTTCACACATTTCTGAATATAACATGGAATTCGAGAAACATGTACACCCAAAACTGCACATATTTTTCTTTTTTGTATTGTTACATTTTTGATTTTGGTAACAAATTGATGATATTGTTCAGAAAGGTGTGAGTTCAGTGGCCATTGCTCCAGTTGATTCATTGACAGCTTCAAATGTACAGTAAAAGCTCCCATCTTCACTTTCCTCAGGCAGAAGTTTTTTCTCGCATTTCCAGCACGCATTCTGCAGGCTTTCCACTTTCCACCCTCCAACTGTTCTCACCTCATTGGCAGAACTCTCTCACCATTGACAGAATGCTTCTGTCATCTTTACTTCGCCTTCCATCTATTCCATCAACGTGGACGCCCTTTATATTCTCTCACCTTGTTCTCAGAATTTGACCACGATCAGCCCCAGCACCACGCACACCAGCAGCACCAACAACATAATGAACCTTCTCCACAATCAACTGATGCTGCACAGGACAGAGGACATCAGCACCTGACCACATTGCTGCCCGAGAGGTCAGGGATGGCCTCGCCATGGCCAGATTTACATCACTTGATGTTGTTTACTCTAGCTGCCACATGATGTAGCAGGTTGGCACCACCCCACATCGTAAAGCATCCCTACAATTACCGAGCTATTCCTTTCACACTTATCACCATTACGGGTGGGGACTGTTATTCTCACCATTCACTGCAACTCACCAAGCCACTTCCAAAGGTGCACACAAATCTGTCTAAGAACGTAAAGTGTAGAAAATAAAGGTTTCAAAGTTTGACAGCACATTAACAGAAACTTTACATGTGCATTAGATAAAACACCCAAGTGGCTACCCTTGTGTGTTGTTAGTTGGTATGATTGGACAAGGATGAGGGTGAGTGTGAGAGGTGGCTAGTGAGATGGGGATGTGATAATGTAGATAGAGAGAGAGAGATGGGTGAAGGTGCAAGGTAAGTTGGTGTGAGTAAGGATGTGCAGGAGTAGGGTAGGGAAAGCACAGTGATGGGGATGTGATGAGAGGCACAGCAGGATGAGGCTGAGTGTGGCTTTGTGCTAATGTTTCGTGATCTAATGGGATCATTGAAAGGTTTGTGCCACTGCACCCAGGTCCTCCTGATGAAATCCCTGCTTATGCCCTCCTGTGCAATGTGCAACCAGACTGTCTTGGTCTCCTGCATAGGTCTCTTCTGCCCATGGGAAGGGAAGAAGACTTCCCTGCGTGCTGTGACTTCCCCGCCACCCCCCTCCCCCCATATGGAGGGAGTCATGGGAGAAGCTGGGTGCAGCCCTGCTCCTCTGTGCAGTGATTGTCAATGTTTGCAGCACTTCAGTGCTGTAGTACACTGACAGCACAAATGTCAAGACAAATTTGGCCATGGTGCCTTTAAGGAAATTATGCATAATGAAATGATGTCACCAGACCCACTTCCTCTAATTGGCTGGGAAATGCACTGGGCGGGCTTAACAAGCCCTATTAACATAAATTAATTTCGCAGTGTGGAATGGAGCTAGCAGGAGATTTGGGACCCGCCACCCATGTCACCCACCACAGATCGCCGAGGTAAGTAAAATTGCGGTCGATGATTCTAAACCAGGAAGTGTGAGTTAGAATATTTAATTTAATGTAAAATCAGTACAGAAAGTGAAATAAAGAGAGGGAAAGAAAGATGTGATTGAGAGAGAGAGAGAGAAATAAGAGACAGAAAGAAAGTTAAAAAGTATTTTAATTTTTATTTTTTAATATCTCCAACAATAATTAAAATCTGAAGGAATGCGACTCCATCCACATTTGTAAATGTAAATTTTCAGTGCCAGAGAGGTTGTTTGGTAGTAATTAAAACTTATCATGCCGTTAAAAATTCACTTAGACTTGAATGGAAAAGCTCTAACTTTTTCTGCTGTGTTTCGTGGGTATCTAATGGGTAAATACAGCAACATTATGCCCTTCTTATGTTTGAATGGCGAGTCTCGCGGACTGGTCTACCAAAGCTTGGGAGTAGCAGGGCAACTCAGACTTGTTTAATTGTGCATGTGCGGATGCCGGTAGTTGCTGTGCGATTTACTCCTTAGTAACAGTGAGAGCTATTAGCTCATAATTATTCGTACCGCAAAATCACTGTGTTTTTGCCTAACAGTGGAGAATTATAGTGCTAAAAGTTATGTGATGTGCAAAGCATAAGTCATTTTGTGGCAATTAATAGCATTGCCCATATGCCTTTATCTGGATCATTATTTTCATGAAATGCCAACAATGTACATATATGTATCCTATCAGCATTGCATATATTAAACATATTTGTCACTGTTGGTGAAATGCTATTGTTTCTTACTCCTTTGTTAACTATTTTGTCAAAGACCCATTTCAAATAAGCGCATTAATAACTTGTGTTAAAAATAGCAGATATAGGAGTGCCACGTGAATATATATATAAAGCTTTTCCCACTCTCGGCTAAAGCATTTCAAGGATCTTCCTTGTACTGTGTCCTACTAAGAAGTTATTTTAGTTACAGATTTGGAACACCAGTTTTTATTGATATTAGAAGCAATATTATTATAAAATAAATTTATAAGTATAGCATAGTAAAATTATAAATTATTTATAGAAAATCACACCAGTACTGTTTTAATTGGACAAGCACTGTTTCTGGTGCAGCTACTAAAGGGAAAAATATGTACCGATCTGAAACTATAGATCTTTTCCAAGGCCATGTAAATTTGTTCAGTGGTAACTGCCATGGTGCAGAGATTGATTTTAATAAATACCAAAGTGGGAGAAGCACTGATGAGATTTTCCCAACTCTCCTCTATGAAGCATATTGATCCTAGCAGCCAACAATGAAAACAGAAGCATGTGAAAAACACACAAAGCTGTGGGAAACCGTACAGAACTAACTATGTGTAATTTTTTTTCTAATCACGATGGATAATGGAAAAAAAAACAGAATTTGTCTTGTGCACTTATTTACATAGGATAAAATGTGTCCTTCCAGCCGCATTGATCAAATAGTCACTTCTTTATAGGCAGCTAATTGGTGCATTGTAGTGACACTTTAATGCGTGGTATCACAGGGTGAACAACTTTGTCATTTATGCCAATATTTGCTCATACAGTGAGTCCCCCTAATTATGTCTGCACCAGCATGTAGAGAAAGAAAATTAAGGTTGTGTGTCCATCGACAGAGAAGGAGAAAACCAGAGGATAAATTAATTAGCATGATTCCTCAAAGACTGAAAATTGCATAGGTCTCCCTTCCAGTTCTGTCAGTTGGACAACAGTGAATGGGAGCCCTTAAGAAACAGAGGAATAAATATTTTTTAAATAGTTGGGTGAATTGTTAGAGCAGCATATTGGAGATTGGAGTCACAAAGAACTCTTCCATGTAGAGCACATAGTTGAACCCACTAGTGTGTGCTGAGTTACTGGTCTTAGTTTTCCCATTATTGCGAATTGCCGATATATAAGAAAGGACAAGCAAAGACCAGTTGGCCCATAATGCCTGTTACAGCTTGGCATGGTGTAACGTATACACACCATCACCCCATTGCACCCTCCATCCATCCCCATCCAGTCACACAATCTGCTATGTGCAGCAGAAAAAAAATTGGGCTGTAACTAAGATTAAATTAGGAACAACGGAGAGACCCTCCTCTGCATAAGCATAGTTTTAAAAATATTCAATTTTTCATCAGTCCCCACCCAATCAAGCTCTTCCAAGTCATCTGCCATCTTTGCAAATTTAGCCATCTTATAATCTGGTACTAGTTTTAAATTAGCAAACAATCCAACCAAAAAAAGAAAGGTATTATATTACCCTTAAAATACTGTTTAAGGGGCTTCTCTTTTAAAATTTAAAAAAAAACAACCTGGAAGAGAAACCAACCACCAGGAGCACAGGAATAGGTCATTCAGTCCCTCGAGCCTATTTTGCCATTCAGTGAGATCATGGTTGATCTGTATCCTAATTCCATCCACCCGCCTTGATTCCATGTCACTTAATATCCTTGGCGAGCAAAAATGTATAGATCTCAGATTTAAAAATGACTAATTGAGCTAGCATCTGTTGCTTTTTGTGGGCGAGAGTTCCACATTTCTACCATCCTTTGCATGAAGATGTTTCCTAACTTCTCTCCTGAATGGCCTGGCTCTGATTTTAAGGATATGTCTCCTTGACGTAGATTTTCCCACCAGCAGAAATAGTTTTCTCTGTCTACCCTATCAAGTCCTTTCAAAATCCTAAGAATCTCAATCAAATCAACCCTTAAATGTCTATGTTCCAGGGAATGCAAGCCTAGTTTATGTAAACTCTCCTCATAATCTAACCCTGGGAGGCCTGATAACATTCTGCAAATTTGCACTGCTCTCCTTCCAAGGCCAATATAATTTCTACGGTGCTGCGTCCAGAACTGTACACAATACTCCAGATGTGGTCTAACCAGGGCTTTGTATAGCTGTCGCAAAATGTTCTCCCTTTTATATTCTAACCCTCTAGTTATAATGGCTAACATTCCATTAGCCTTTTTGATTAATTTTTGTACCCGACAACTACATTTTAATCATCTGTGGACATGGACCCCGAAATGTTTTTGCACCTCCATTATTCCTAGCCTTTCACCATTTAAAATATACTCATATCTATTATTTTTGGGTCCAAAATGCATGATCTCACGCTTGCCTACATTGAAATCCATCTGCACAGTTTTGCCGACTCACTTAATCTATCAATGTCTCTTTGTAATTTTATGCGCCTGTCTACACTACTTACTATACCACCAATCTCAGTCATTGTTAAACTTGGATATATGGCTCCCTATTGCGATATATAAGCCTTAAGTAATCCATTTTTCAAGTTAATAGTACATTTTTTTTTAAATAGAACACAGTAGTAATGTAAGAAAGTAATTGTGCACCTGGATAAAATGGCAGCACTTACACAGTCTGAAATGCTGTACTTGCGTTGAGCACACAAAATTAAAGGTATTCATCACCTGGATTCAACAACAATAACGAGCTACAACTACCAGTTTTACTTTAAAGGTTACTTCATAATACAGGCGTTCCTTACATGGAAAAATTAAAATCTATTTAAAATGGTTCCCAATTGGTTAATATTTTATAAGGTTATTTTTTAACTAAAAGATATAATTTGATTTATTTTCAAAAATATGACTATTATTCTTCTACATGCTTGCACTGTGTCCCTTGTCATACTACATTTACTGAGTCATTATTGCAATCTGTTTTTAAAAATAAAACTAAGTTGGGCAGTGTGATGATGCAGTTTATCAGAACCCAAATATTGTGCCACAAAATGATCAGATGTAGTTGGTACTCACAATTCCCCCATACACCAAGTTCCAAATTTCAGTCATGCCACTTGCCAGCAAAGAGGTCGAATGGAGCCCAAGAAGTAGATCATTTCACTTGGGGATGGTGAACAACCTAATAAAAGAACATAGACACAATACTGCAAAAGGAGTCTAGCCCTCAACAACAGAAAAAAGAAATACAAATTGATAGGAGATATTGTAGTTCAAGGACAGTTGCTCATAGAAATAAATACGCAGGTTTCCACAGTACTTGATCATCAATGTGACATCTGTCACAGCAGTTCAAGTGTTTGAACAAGCAGACCATATGCCATCAAAAGAATTTGGAACAGTGACCTTTATTGCAACTGGGCATGGCTTCAACCACCACTTAATCACACCAGACTTCTGAATCTGAATCTATAAAAACAAAATCCACTTAATTCTAACCTTAAAAAATGTGAGCTCAACATATGAATGTGAGGATTGAGCCCTTTCTGACTTAAAAAAAAATGCTTGTTATAAATTCGAAAATTAAGTATATCTTATAATTTGTCAATGTTACTACCATAAAGAACTGTTGAAAAAATATAATTAGTTCCATACACCACTTCAATTAAGGGAACTGATTTATTAAAAACATACTTGAATTTCATATTTTCCATTATATTTGAAAAACTAACTCATACTTCCCACCTACTGTTTTCCAGTAAAATGTATGCATTTGAGGCAAAATAACATCTTGATAAAATATGTTTGGAACATTTGTTAGAAATACAGAGGAAAGCAAATCATGAAGACTTAAATAACATAATACCAATTTTACTTCTCTGTCCTCACAGTTTACCGCATAAAGACATAACAGCTATTTTAAAAAAACACTACATAGTTTATGAATTTTAAGGAACAATAAATCAAATACAATTTACCGCTGATTACTGCTTTATTACTAGGAGTTCAGGAAAGCATAATGCTGGGCGAGTGATTTTTTTACTTGTACTAAGTCACATGAATTCTGAAAAGACCGAACAGTACAATTAAAAATTCAATCCTTTCGGATTGTGTCAAGAAACAAACGTTTTGGTCTGATGTAAAGCAACAGTGCTTACAGTTCTGGCACTGCTATTGGGAATAATTTGAAGTGATGAATTAAGAGTGTTGCACAAAAAGTATATTGTCCGAGATTAATGTACATTGGTTTAAGTACAATATATTTTTTGTATAGCATATAGGTATCAATGTGCTAAATAAAGGTGGTGACAATATTGCAGAGGGAGGAGTTGGATTCATATTCATGATTTCCCACACATTATTTCATTGTCCACCGTCAGTCCATTCTGCAGCCACCCCCAGCACACACTCCCCTTCCCATGGCACCTTACCGTGCAAATGCAGGAGATGCAACACCTGCCCTTTTACTTCCTCCCCTCCGATTATCCAGGGCCCCAAATACTCCTTCCAGATGAAACAGCGATTTATTTGTACTTCTTTCAATTTAGTATACTGTATTCGCTGCTCACAATGTGGTCTCCTTTACATTGGGGAGACCAAACGCAGATTGGGTGACCGCTTTGCGGAGCACCTCCGTTCAGTCAGTATGCATGACCCTGAGTTTCCGATCGCCTGTCACTTTAATTCTCCACTCCACTCCCACTCCAACATCTCTGTCTTTGACCTCCTACACTATTTTAATGAAGCTCAACGCAAGCTCGAGGAACAGCACCTCATCTTTCGTTTAGGCACTTTACAGCCTTCTGGACTCAATATTGAGTTCAACAGTTTCATTTTTGGCTCCCTTTCCACCACCGCACCCCCCGCCGCGCCCCCCACCCCCACCATCGGCCTGGATTTGATGTGTTTTTTTTCTTCTCTCTTTGTCTCCAATGGCAGCTGGTAATTATTCCGCCATTCACACCCTATCTAGACTAACCTTTTTCTAACTTCTGCCATTACCATTTCAATTCGGCCCATCATCCCTTTTGTCTCTCTAATCTCTCCTGCCTTCCACCCTATTGCAGACTTTCCCTTTTGTTCTTTCTTCCCCTCCCCCTTTCAGTGCTACTTAAGAATGCTATTTTCGAACATTCGCCAGTTCTCACGAAGGGTCATCGACCTGAAACATTAACTCTGTATGTCTCTCCACAGATGCTGCCTGACCTGCTGAGATTTCCAGCATTTTCTGTTTTTATTTCAGATTCCAGCATCCGCAGTATTTTGCTTTAGTATCCTTCAGTTGACTGCTGTGCTGTTTCTCATGGCTCACAGATCCATTTAATTCCATAAACGTGCAGAGAAATAGTCAGAGGGGGAATGTGATTTCATGTGTATTATATGCTCTTTGTAATACTTTGTGGTAGCGTGAGTAACCCATGTCAAAAAATATTATGGTCAAGTTGCTGGCATGAAATCCCAGCACTCTTGGCTTCTATGTCCCAAACTTTGGTCTATGGTGTTCAATGGATAATCCAGATATCAATCAATTTGCCTTAATGGTTGACTCCAATCTTTCCCTATGAGCTGTCAGCTATGATCAGAGCTGCTTGCGGAGCTACTGAAGTCGGACATAGATATATTCAGAGCAATTTCAATAAATACTCCTGTGTATCGCGATCCCTTAGTCACTCATAATTCAGTTGAAGCTATCGCGTCAGATGTCATTTGGCAGATTGTAATTCAATTATTCAACACAACAAGATTCTCTGAGAGTGAAATGTCTAAACTTCCCAACATGTAATCCAATGACTTCAGAGCAAATAGAGAATAACAAAGGAACATAGAAACATAGAAAATAGGTACAGGCATAGGCCATTTGGCCCTTCGAGCCTGCACCGCCATTCAATAAGATCATGGCTGATCATTCACCTCAATACCTCTTTCCTGCTTTCTCTCCATATCCCTTGATCCCTTTAGCCGTAAGGGCCATATCTAACTCCCTCTTGAATATATCCAATGAACTGGCATCAACAACTCTCTGCGGTAGGGAATTCCACAGGTTAACATCTCTCTGAGTGAAGAAGTTTCTCCTCATCTCAGTCCTAAATGGCTTATCCCTTATCCCTAGACTATGTCTCCTGGTTCTGGACTTCCCCAACATCGGGAACATTCTTCCTGCATCTAACCTGTTTAGTCCAGTCAGAATTTTATATGTTGCTATGAGATCCCCTCTGATCCTTCTAAACTCCAGTGAATACAGGCCCAGTCAATCCAGTCTCTCCTTATATGTCAGTCCTACCATCCCGGGAATCAGTCTGGAGAACCTTCGCTGCACTCCCTCAATAGCAAGAACGTCCTTCCTCAGATTAGGAGACCAAAACTGAACACAATATTCCAGGTGAGGCCTCACTAAGGCCTTGTACAACTGCAGTAAGACTTCCCTGCTCCTCTACTCAAATCCCCTAGCTATGAAGGCCAACATACCATTTGCCTTCTTCACCGCCTGCTGTACCTGCATTCCAAATTTCAATGACTGATGTACCATGACACCCAGGTCTCGTTGCACCTCCTCTTTTCCTAATCTGCCACAATTCAGATAATATTCTGCCTTCGTGTTTTTTCCACCCAAGTAGATAACCTCACATTTATCCACATTATACTGCATCTGCCACGCGTTTGCCCACTCACCTAACCTGTCCAAGTCACCATGCAGCCTCTTAGTGTCCTCCTCACAGCTCACACCACCACCCAGTTTAGTGTCATCTGCAAACTTAGAGATATTACGCTCAATTTCCTCATCCAAATCATTAATGTATATTGTAAATAGCTGGGATCCCAGCACTGAGCCCTGCGGCACCCGACTAGTCACTGCCTGCCATTCTGAAAAGGACCCGTATATCCCGACTCTCTGCATCCTGTCTGCCAACCAATTCTCTGTCCACGTCAGTACATTACCCCCAATACCATGTCCTTTAATTGTGCACACCAATCTCTTGTGTGGGATCTGGTCAAAAGCTTTTTGAAAGTCCAAATATACCAAATCCACTGGTTCTCCCTTGTCCACTCTACTAGTTACATCCTCAAAAAATTCTAGAAGATTTGTCAACCATAATTTCCCTTTCATAAATCCATGCTGACTTGGACCAATCCCATCACTGCTTTCCAAATGTGCTGCTATTTCATCTTTAATAATTGATTCCAACATTTTCCCCACTACTGATGTCAGGCTAACCGATCTAGAATTACCCATTTTCTCTCTCCCTCCTTTCTTAAAAAGTGGCGTTACATTAGCTACCCTCCAGTCCACAGGAACTGATCCAGAGTCGATAAACTGTTGGAAAATGATCACCCTATGCATCCACTATTTCTAAGGCTACTTCCTTAAGTACTCTGGGATGCAGACTATCAGGTCCCAGGGATTTATCGGCCTTCAATGCTATCAATTTCCCTAACACAATTTCCCACCTAATAAAGATTTCCTTCAGTTCCTCCTTCTCACGAGACCCTCGGTCCCCTAGTATTTCCAGAAGGTTATTTGTGTCTTCTTTCGTGAAAATAGAACCAAAGTATTTGTTTGACTTGTCCACCATTTCTTTGCTCCCCATTATAAATTCACCTGAATCTGACTGCAAGGGACCTATGTTTGTTTTCACTAATCTTTTTCTCTTCACATATCTATAGAAGCTTTTGCAGTCAGTTTTTATGTTCCCAGCAAGCTTCCTCTCACACTCTATTTTCCCCCTCCAAATTAAACCCTTTGTCTTCTTCTGCTGTATTACAGAATTCTCCCAGTCCTCAGGTTTGCTGCTTTTTCTGGCCAATTTATATGCCTCTTCCTTGGATTTAACACTATCCTTAATTTCCCTTGTTACCCACGGTTGAGTCACCTTCCCTGTTTTAATTTTACTCCAGACAGGGATGTACAATTCTTAAGTTCATCCATGTGATCTTTAAATGTTTGCCATTGCCTATCCACCGTCAACCCTTTAAGTATCACTCACCAGGCTATTCTAGCCAATTCACGTCTCACACCATTGAAGTTACCTTTCCTTAAGTTCAGGACACTAGTCTCTGAATTAACTGTGTCAATCTCCATCTTAATAAAGAATTCTACCATATTATGGTCACTCTTCTCCAAGGGGCCTCGCACAACAAGGTGGTTAATTAGTTCTTTCTCAATACACATCACCCAGTCTAGGATGGCCAGCCCTGTAGTTGGTTCCTCGACATATTGGTCGAGAAAACCATCCCTAATACACTCCAGGAAATCTTCCTCCACCGCATTGCTACCAGTTTGGTTAGCCCAATCAATATGTAGATTGAAGTCGCCCATGATAACTGCTGTACCTTTATTGCACGCATCACTAATTTCTTGTTTGATGCTGTCCCCAGCCTCACTACTACTGTTTGGTGGTCTGTACACAACTCCCACTAGCGTTTTCTGCCCTTTGGTATTCCGTAGCTCCACCCATTCAGATTCCACATCATCCAAGCTAATGCCCTTCCTTACCATTGCATTAATTTCCTCTTTAACCAGCAATGCCACCCCAGCTCCTTTTCCTTTCTGTCTATCTTCCCTTAATGTTGAATACCCCTGGATGTTGAGTTCCCAGCCTTGTTCACCCTGGAGCCATGTCTCCGTGATGCCAATTACATCATATCCATTAACTGCTATCTGCGCAGTTAATTCGTCCACCTTATTCCAAATACGCCTCGCATTGAGGCACAGAGCCTTCAGGCTTGTCCTTTTAACACACTTTGACCCGTTTTTTGCTGTAATGTGGCCCTTTTTGCTTTTTGCCTTGGGTTTCTCTGCCCTCCACTTTTACGTTTCTTCTTTCTATCTTTTGCTTCTGCCCCATTCTACTTCCCTCTGTCTCCCTGCATAGGTTCCCATCCCCCTGCCATATAAGTTTAACCCCTCCACAACAGCTCTAGCAAACACTCCCCCTAGGACATTGGTTCCGGTCCTGCCCAGGTGCAGACCATCCAGTTTGTACTGGTCCCACCTCCCCCAGAACCGGTTCCAGTGTCCCAGGAATTTGAATCTCTCCCTTCTGCACCACTCCTCAAGCCACGTATTCATCTGAGCTATCCTGCGATTCCTACTCTGACTAGCACATGGTACTGGTAGCAATCCTGAGATTACTACTTTTGAGGTCCGACTTTTTAATTTAGCTCCTCACTCCCTAAATTTGTAGGACCTCATCCCGTTTATACCTATATCGTTGGTACCTATATGCACCACGACAACTGGCTGTTCACCCTCCCTCTTCAAAATGTTCTGCACCCACTCCAAGACATCCTTGACCCTTGCACCAGGGAGGCACCATACCATCCTGGAGTCTCGGTTGCAGCCGCAGAAACATCTATCTATTCCCCTTACAATAGAATTCCCTACCACTATAGCTCTACCAGTCTTTTTCTTGCCCTCCTGTGCAGCAGAGCCACCCACGGTGCCATGAACTTGGCTGCTGCTGCTCTCCCCGATGAGCCATCCCCCTCAACAGTACCCAAGGCAGTGTATCTGTTTTGCAGGAGGATGACCGCAGGGGATCCCTGCACTACCTTCCTTCCACTGCTCTTCCTATTGGTCACCCATCCCTTATCTGGCTGCGTACCCTTTACCTGCGGTGTGACCAACTCACTAAACGTGCTATTCACGACATCCTCAGCATCGTGGATGCTCCATTAATAGTTAAATATTTTTGGTCGTGGATTGCTGAGGGAAGCAGTTTAATATCGCTACCATCAGTCTACTTGCCTCATAATCAGAAACTCGCAAGTTCCAAACCCAAAGTTGTCTAATGTCTTCTAATCCAAATATATTCAGCTCACATTCATCAAGAAAGATTTTCCATTTCCTTTCTATCCTATTTTCGATGGATTTTCACTCATTCTGCAATTTTTCACATTTTTCATTTTCCTCCCTGAGGTGGGAATCCAGCCGGAAACCACCAAAATTCCAATAATGACATTGATCCTGGAATATTTGCCATGATCAGTGGCAGGGAAGTTGGGCAGTCTCAAAATTCACCACACCATATTTATATTAGTTTTCAACTAAAGTGGAAAATCTTGCCCCTCTTGTTTCTAATCTACATTAATGACATGGATATCAAAGCCTTGTCAAATTTGCTGACAAGAGAGACTAACAGAAACAGAGGAAGTAGCAAAAGAGTTATAGAAGAATTTAAATGGAACGCTGAGGAGACACTTAAGAGTGACATTTTTATATCTTCACTTTTACTGACAAACTTCATGTTCAGGATTATTGGGTTATGTGAGTCCCTTCCAATGTGACAATCAATTTTGATAAGAATTTGTCTGAAATTTTAGATAGTTACCTTCTGCAAATTTTGAAAGGATCAACATTTTCTGGCCTGTTCTTGCCTTTTAACATAGCACAGCTTGTCAATATAACATAAGAACATAAGAACATGAGAAATAGGAGCAGGAGTAGGCCATTTGGCCTCTCGAGCCTGCTCCACCATTCAATAAGATCATGGCTGATCTGACCCTGGCTTCAACTCCACTTCCCTGCCCGTTCCCCATAACCCTTGACTCACTGATCATTCAAAAATCTGTCTATCTCCACCTTAAATATATTCAGCCTCCACATCTCTCTGGGGCAGAGAATTCCATAGATTTACAACCCTCTGAGAGAAGAAATTCCTCCTCATTTCTGTCTTAAATGGGCGACCCCTTATTCTGAAACTATGTCCCCTAGTTCTAGTGGGAAAGTGGGTTGTGTAGAGGACACAGAGAGGCTGCAAAGAGATTTAGATAGGTTAAGCGAATGGGCTAAGGTTTGGCAGATGGAATACAATGTCGGAAAGTGTGAGGTCATCCACCTTGGGGAAAAAAACAGTAAAAGGGAATATTATTTGAATGGGGAGAAATTACAACATGCTGCGGTGCAGAGGGACCTGGGGGTCCTTGTGCATGAAACTCTTTTGAGTTTACCTGCAAAACATAAAAACATTAAACGGTGCCACCCGACCTGGGTGACACTCCAGACATTTACAAGGCCCTTTTTTCCCCCCCCCCCTTTTTTTTTTTTTTTCCTTTTTTGTTTTGTTTTTTTGGGCACTAAATTCACAATTTTCCCCAGTGCCCCCTATAAAAGGGAAGGGGGACACTAAAAGCACCGGCAATTAAAACAAATTAAACTTAAAAAACGTAAAATCAAATTAAAATTTGGTTGCCGGGCGTGATGATGCACTCCAGTCCCTCCGGTGCCCACCTCTCGCGGAAGGCCGCGAGCGTACCGGTGGACACCGCGTGCTCCATCTCCAAGGACACCCTGGACCGGATGTAAGAGCGGAAGAGAGGCAGGCAGTCAGGTTGAACGACCCCCTCGACCGCCCGCTGCCTGGACCGGCTGATGGCACCCTTGGCCGTGCCCAGGAGCAGTCCTACGAGGAGGCCTTCGGACCTACCCGCTCCCCTCCGCACAGGGTGCCCAAAGATCAGGAGAGTGGGACTGAAGTGCAGCCAGAATTTCAGGAGCAGCCCCTTCAAATAATGGAACAGGGGCTGCAACCTTGTGCACTCCATAAAAACATGGAACACGGACTCCTCCAGACCGCAGAAATTGCAGGCGGCCTGGGAGTCCGTGAACCGGCTTAAAAATTTGTTGCACAGCACTGCTCCGTGCACCACCCTCCAGGCCAAGTCCCCGATGAATAGTGGGAGGACCCCTGCGTAGAGTGCCCTCCATCGGGGACCCCCGCCTCCTCCGGACGGCAAGATGGTACGCCATGGCGTGTCCGGACGGCCGGCGAGGATGGCAAAGTTGAGGGTGTGCAGGAGCAGCCCGTACAGGAAACCCCTCCGCGCGGAACTGAAAGGCACGGAGGGGATTTCCCCGAGGCGGCTCAAGTTGTGAGGCGCCGGCCCCCGAGGGAGGTTCCGGAGTTTGGCGCCGATGAGGAATTCCGTCCGGACGGGGGTCAGTTCGGACGGGATCTCCCCACGTGCTTGAGCCTCCTCGATGCACCTAACGGAGTCAGGGCCCAGAGCTGTTTTTAGCGACTCGATGGCATCGGCCGCGTGGCGGACGTTGGCAGAGTTTAGGCGCCGCGCCAGCGTGTCTGGCGCCATCCAGCCCGCTCCTCCGCCATCGAGCAGGTCCCTGACCCTGGTCACCTCACCAGCCACAGCCCTCTCTTCCGACCGCCACATGAAGCCTCGGCCGTGGAGGTACGGATTCCCGAGCAGCGGCTCCTGCAGGACGGCCGCCACTCCAGCCGGCGGAGAGCTGCGCTTGGTGGAGACTTTGTTCCAGACCCTGATGAGTTCCCTGTAAAAGACAGGCAGCTCCCGGAGGGCGGTCCTGGCACCCCCCAAGTTCACAAACAGGAGCTGCGTGTCATAATTGAGGTCGAGCTGCTGGCGGAAGAAATACCTCGCCAGAGCGCACCACCTAGGAGGGGGCTCGACGTAAAGGTATCTCTGCAGGGTCTGAAGGCGGAAAGTCGCGAGCTGGGCGCTGACGCACACCAACGACTGACCGCCCTCCTCAAGCGGGAGACTCAAGACCGCGGCAGAGACCCAGTGCTTCCTGTTGTTCCAGAAGAAGTCCACCAGCTTCTTCTGTATCTTGGCGACAAACGCAGGGGGAGGGGTCAAAGTGACCAGCCGGTACCACAGCATTGCGGCCACCAGCTGGTTTATGACTAGCGCTCGACCCCTGTAGGACAGCACTCGGAGCAGTCCTGTCCAGCGCCCTAGGCGAGCGGCGACCTTGGCCTCCAGCTCCTGCCAGTTCGCCGGCCAGGCTCCCTCGTCGGGGCTAAGGTAGACTCCCAGATAGAGGAGATGGGTCGTGCTCCAGGCAAAAGGCCTGAGCTCCTCCGGCAGGGAGTCCACCCGCCACTGACCCACCAGGAGTCCGGAACATTTCTCCCAGTTGATCCTGGCGGAGGACGCGGCCGAGTAAATCTCCTGGCACTCACGCATCCTCCGCAGGTCAGCGGGATCCTCTACCGCGAGGAGCACGTCATCGGCGTAAGCCGAGAGGACGACCTCCACGCCCGGCCCTTGCAGAGCCAGTCCCGTCAACCTCGTCCGCAAGAGGCGCAGGAAAGGCTCCACGCAAACAGCATATAACTGGCCGGACATGGGGCATCCCTGGCGCACCCCTCTCCTAAAGCGAAGGGGCGCCGTCAAGGACCCGTTAACCTTAATCAGACACTCCGCGGCGGCGTACAAAAGTCGGATCCGGGCGACGAAATGCGTCCCGAACCCGAAAGCGCGCAGAGTTCCGAGCAGATAGTCGTGATCCACCCTGTCGAACGCCTTCTCTTGGTCGAGGGATAGGAAGGCGACCGACAGACCAGCCTCCTGGGAACAATGGATGAGGTCCCGGACCAGATGGATGTTATCGTGGATTGTCCGGCCCGGGACCGTGTATGACTGGTCGGGGTGGATCATGTGGTCCAGCACGGCACCAAGGCGAGCAGACATCGCCCTGGCGAAGATTTTGTAGTCCGTGCTGAGGAGGGAGACCGGGCGCCAGTTCTTAAGGAGGCGGAGATCGCCCTTCTTAGGCAGCAGGACGATGACTGCCCTGCGCCAAGAGAGGGGCATCTCCCCGGTCGCCAGACTTTCCCCCAGGACCCGCGCGTAGTCGCTCCCCAGGACGTCCCAGAACGCCCTGTGGAACTCCACGGTCAGCCCGTCCAGCCCCGGGGATTTTCCCCTCGAGAGCCGGGCGAGGGCACCGGTCAGCTCCGCCAGGCTTAGCGGAGCTTCCAGATTTTCGGCGCCCTCCGGGCCGACCTTCGGCAGGTCCTCCCACAAAACTCTACGCGCTTCCTCGCTGGACGGATCCGGAGAGAACAGAGCCCCGTAATATTCACGGACCCTGTTGTTGACGCCCTCCGGATCCGAGACGAGAGAGCCGTCGTCGGCCAGCAGCGTCAAGAGCTGCTTACGGACACTCTGCCTTTTTTCCAGCGAGTAGAAGAAGGGGGAGCCGCGGTCCAGATCTCGCAGGAACCGGATCCGCGACCTCACGAACGCGCCTCGGGACCCGCCTTGTGCATGAAACTCTTTTGAGTTTATCTGCAAAACATAAAGACATTAAACGGTGCCACCCGACCTGGGTGACACTCCAGACATTTACAAGGCCCTTTTTTTCCCCCCTTTTTTGTGTTTTTTTTTTGTGTTTTTTCTTTTTTTTTGTTTTTTTTTGGGCACTAAAATCACAATTTTTCCCCAGTGCCCCCTATAAAAGGGAAGGGGACACTAAAAGCACCGGCAATTAAAACAAATTAACTTTAAAACGTAAAATCAAATTAAAATTTGGTTGCCGGGCGTGATGATGCACTCCAGTCCCTCCGGTGCCCACCTCTCGCGGAAGGCCGCGAGCGTACCGGTGGACACCGCGTGCTCCATCTCCAAGGACACCCTGGATCGGATGTAAGAGCGGAAGAGAGGCAGGCAGTCAGGTTGAACGACCCCCTCGACCGCCCGCTGCCTGGACCGGCTGATGGCACCCTTGGCCGTGCCCAGGAGCAGTCCTACGAGGAGGCCTTCGGACCTACCCGCTCCCCTCCGCACAGGGTGCCCAAAGATCAGGAGAGTGGGACTGAAGTGCAGCCAGAATTTCAGGAGCAGCCCCTTCAAATAGTGGAACAGGGGCTGCAACCTTGTGCATTCAATAAAAACATGGAACACGGACTCCTCCAGACCGCAGAAATTGCAGGCGGCCTGGGAGTCCGTGAACCGGCTTAAAAATTTGTTGCACAGCACTGCTCCGTGCACCACCCTCCAGGCCAAGTCCCCGATGAATAGTGGGAGGACCCCTGCGTAGAGTGCCCTCCATCGGGGACCCCCGCCTCCTCCGGACGGCAAGATGGTACGCCATGGCGTGTCCGGACGGCCGGCGAGGATGGCAAAGTTGAGGGTGTGCAGGAGCAGCCCGTACAGGAAACCCCTCCGCGCGGAACTGAAAGGCACGGAGGGGATTTCCCCGAGGCGGCTCAAGTTGTGAGGCGCCGGCCCCCGAGGGAGGTTCCGGAGTTTGGCGCCGATGAGGAATTCCGTCCGGACGGGGGTCAGTTCGGACGGGATCTCCCCACGTGCTTGAGCCTCCTCGATGCACCTAACGGAGTCAGGGCCCAGAGCTGTTTTTAGCGACTCGATGGCATCGGCCGCGTGGCGGACGTTGGCAGAGTTTAGGCGCCGCGCCAGCGTGTCTGGCGCCATCCAGCCCGCTCCTCCGCCATCGAGCAGGTCCCTGACCCTGGTCACCTCACCAGCCACAGCCCTCTCTTCCGACCGCCACATGAAGCCTCGGCCGTGGAGGTACGGATTCCCGAGCAGCGGCTCCTGCAGGACGGCCGCCACTCCAGCCGGCGGAGAGCTGCGCTTGGTGGAGACTTTGTTCCAGACCCTGATGAGTTCCCTGTAAAAGACAGGCAGCTCCCGGAGGGCGGTCCTGGCACCCCCCAAGTTCACAAACAGGAGCTGCGTGTCATAATTGAGGTCGAGCTGCTGGCGGAAGAAATACCTCGCCAGAGCGCACCACCTAGGAGGGGGCTCGACGTAAAGGTATCTCTGCAGGGTCTGAAGGCGGAAAGTCGCGAGCTGGGCGCTGACGCACACCAACGACTGACCGCCCTCCTCAAGCGGGAGACTCAAGACCGCGGCAGAGACCCAGTGCTTCCTGTTGTTCCAGAAGAAGTCCACCAGCTTCTTCTGTATCTTGGCGACAAACGCAGGGGGAGGGGTCAAAGTGACCAGCCGGTACCACAGCATTGCGGCCACCAGCTGGTTTATGACTAGCGCTCGACCCCTGTAGGACAGCACTCGGAGCAGTCCTGTCCAGCGCCCTAGGCGAGCGGCGACCTTGGCCTCCAGCTCCTGCCAGTTCGCCGGCCAGGCTCCCTCGTCGGGGCTAAGGTAGACTCCCAGATAGAGGAGATGGGTCGTGCTCCAGGCAAAAGGCCTGAGCTCCTCCGGCAGGGAGTCCACCCGCCACTGACCCACCAGGAGTCCGGAACATTTCTCCCAGTTGATCCTGGCGGAGGACGCGGCCGAGTAAATCTCCTGGCACTCACGCATCCTCCGCAGGTCAGCGGGATCCTCTACCGCGAGGAGCACGTCATCGGCGTAAGCCGAGAGGACGACCTCCACGCCCGGCCCTTGCAGAGCCAGTCCCGTCAACCTCGTCCGCAAGAGGCGCAGGAAAGGCTCCACGCAAACAGCATATAACTGGCCGGACATGGGGCATCCCTGGCGCACCCCTCTCCTAAAGCGAAGGGGCGCCGTCAAGGACCCGTTAACCTTAATCAGACACTCCGCGGCGGCGTACAAAAGTCGGATCCGGGCGACGAAATGCGTCCCGAACCCGAAAGCGCGCAGAGTTCCGAGCAGATAGTCGTGATCCACCCTGTCGAACGCCTTCTCTTGGTCGAGGGATAGGAAGGCGACCGACAGACCAGCCTCCTGGGAACAATGGATGAGGTCCCGGACCAGATGGATGTTATCGTGGATTGTCCGGCCCGGGACCGTGTATGACTGGTCGGGGTGGATCATGTGGTCCAGCACGGCACCAAGGCGAGCAGACATCGCCCTGGCGAAGATTTTGTAGTCCGTGCTGAGGAGGGAGACCGGGCGCCAGTTCTTAAGGAGGCGGAGATCGCCCTTCTTAGGCAGCAGGACGATGACTGCCCTGCGCCAAGAGAGGGGCATCTCCCCGGTCGCCAGACTTTCCCCCAGGACCCGCGCGTAGTCGCTCCCCAGGACGTCCCAGAACGCCCTGTGGAACTCCACGGTCAGCCCGTCCAGCCCCGGGGATTTTCCCCTCGAGAGCCGGGCGAGGGCACCGGTCAGCTCCGCCAGGCTTAGCGGAGCTTCCAGATTTTCGGCGCCCTTCGGGCCGACCTTCGGCAGGTCCTCCCACAAAACTCTACGCGCTTCCTCGCTGGACGGATCCGGAGAGAACAGAGCCCCGTAATATTCACGGACCCTGTTGTTGACGCCCTCCGGATCCGAGACGAGAGAGCCGTCGTCGGCCAGCAGCGTCAAGAGCTGCTTACGGACACTCTGCCTTTTTTCCAGCGAGTAGAAGAAGGGGGAGCCGCGGTCCAGATCTCGCAGGAACCGGATCCGCGACCTCACGAACGCGCCTCAGGACCCGCCTTGTGCATGAATCCCAAAAAGTTAGTTTGCAGGTGCAGCAGGTAATCAGGAAGGCGAATGGAATGTTGGCCTTCATTGCGAGAGGGATGGAGTACAAAAACAGGGAGGTCCTTCTGCAACTGTACAGGGTATTGGTGAGGCCACACCTGGAGTACTGCGTGCAGTTTTGGTCACCTTACTTAAGGAAGGATATACTAGCTTTGGAGGGGGTACAGAGACGATTCACTAGGCTGATTCCGGAGATGAGGGGGTTACCTTATGATGATAGATTGAGTAGACTGGGTCTTTACTCGTTGGAGTTCAGAAGGATGAGGGGTGATCTTATAGAAACATTTAAAATAATGAAAGGGATAGACAAGATAGAGGCAGAGAGGTTGTTTCCACTGGTTGGGGAGACTAGAACTAGGGGGCACAGCCTCAAAATACGGGGAGCCAATTTAAAACCGAGTTGAGAAGAAATTTCTTCTCCCAGAGGGTTGTGAATCTGTGGAATTCTCTGCCCAAGGAAGCAGTTGAGGCTAGCTCATTGAATGTATTCAAATCACAGAGAGATAGATTTTTAACCAATAATGGAATTAAGGGTTATGGGGAGCGGGCGGGTAAGTGGAGCTGAGTCCACGGCCAGATCAGCCATGATCTTGTTGAATGGCGGAGCAGGCTCGAGGGGCTAGATGGCCTACTCCTGTTCCTAATTCTTATGTTCTTTTGTTCTTATTCCCCCATGAGGGAAAACATCCTCTCTGCATCTACCCTGTCAAGCCCCCTCAGAATCCTATATGTTTCAACAAGATCACCTCCCATTCTTCTAAACTCCAATGAGTATTGGCCCAACCTGCACAACCTTTCTTCATATGACAACCCCTTCATCTCAGGAATCAACCTCGTGAACCTACTCTGAACTGTCTCCAATGCAAGTATATCCTTCCTTAAATAAGGAGACGGAAAGTGTACACAGTACTCCAGGTATGGTCTTACCAACGCCCTGTACATTTGGAGCAGGACTTCCCTGCTTTTATATTCCATTCCCCTTGCAATAAAGGCCAACATTCCATTTGCCTTCCTGATTAATTTCTGTACCTGCAGGCTAACTTTTTGTATTTCATGTATAAGAACCCCGAGATCCCTCTGTGCTGCAACATTTTGTAATCTCTCCCCATTTAAATTATAATTTGCTTTGTTATTTTTCCTACCAAAATGGATAACCTCACATTTTCCCACATTATACTCCATCTGCCAATTTTTTTCCCACTCACTGAGCCTGTCTATATCCCGTTGCAGATTTTTTGTGTCTCCTCACAATTTGCTTTCCCACCCATCTTTGTATCATCAGCAAACTTTGCTACATTACACTCGGTCCCTTCATCCAAGTCGTTAATATAAATTGTAAATAGTTGAGGACCCAGCACTGATCCCTGTGGCACCCCACAGTTTGCCAACCTGAAAATGACCCATTTATTCCGACTCTCTGTTTTCAGTTAGTTAGCCAATCCTCTTTCCACACTAATATATTACCCCCAACTCCGTGAGATCTTATCTTTTGCAGTAACCTTTTATGTGGCACCTTATCGAATGCTTTCTGAAAATCCAAAAACACGACATCTACTGGTTCCCCTTTATCATAGAATCATAGAATCATCATAGAAGTTTACAGCACAGAAGGAGGCCATTTCAGCTCATCATGTCCATGCTGGCCAACAAGAGGCTATCCAGCCAATCCCACTTTCCAGCTCTAGGTCCGTAACCCTGCAGGTTATGGCACTTCAAGTGCAAATCCAAGTACTTTTTAGTTGTGGTGCGGATTTCTGCCTCGACCACCGTTTCAGGCAGAGTTCCAGACCCACAACCTCTGTGTGAAGAAATTTCCCCTCAAATCACCTCTAAATCTTCTACCAATTACTTTAAATTTATGCCCCCCTGATTGTTGACCCCCTCTGCTAAGGGAAATAGGTCCTTTCTATCCATTATATCTCGGCACCCTCATAATTTTATACACCTCAATGAGGTCTCCCCTCAACCTCCTCTGTCCCAAGGAAAACAAACTCAGCCTATCCAATCTGTCCTCATAGCTAAGATTCTCCACTTCCGGCAACATTCTCGTAAATCTCCTCTGAACCCACTCTAATGCAATCATGTCCTTCCTGTAATGCGGTGACCAGAACTGCACGCAGTTTTCCAGCTGTGGCCTAACTAGTATTTCATACAGTTCAAGCATAACCCCCCCCAATGCTCTTACATTCTATGCCTCGGTTAATAAAGGCAAGCATTCTGCATGCCTTCTTAAGAAACTTATCTACCTGGCCCGCTACCTTCAGGGATCTGTAGACATGCACTCGAAGGTCCCTTTGTTCCTCTACACTTCTGTGTCCTACCATTTAATGTGTATTTCCTTTCCTTGTTAGCCCTCCCCAAATGCATTACCTCACACTCCTCCGGATTAAATTCCATTTGCCACTGTTCTGCCCACCTGACCAGTTGTTTGATATCTTCCTGCAGTCCACAGCTTTCTTCTTCATTATCAACCACGCAGCCGATTTTAGTATCATCTGTAAACTTCTTAATCATACCCCTATATTCAAATCTAGATCACTGATGTATACCACAAAAAGCAAGGGACCTAGTACTGAGCCCTGAGGAACCCCACTGGAAATATTCTTCCAGTCACAAAAACACCCATCAACCATTACCCTTTGCTTCCTGCCTCTGAGCACATTTTGGATCCAACTTGCCACTTTGCCCTCGATCCCATGGGCTTTTACTTTCGTGACCAGTCTGCCATGTGGGACCTTATCAAAAGCTTTGCTAAAATCCATATACACTACATTATATGCACCCTCCTGGTTACCTCCACGAAAAGTCCACCCTGCTCATTACATCCTTAAAGAACTCCAGCAAATTTGTGAAACATGATTTCCCTTTCATAAAACCATGCTGACTCTGCTTGACTGCATTTTGATTTTCTAAATGTCCTGCTACTTCTTCCTTAATAATGGACATTTTCCCAATGACAGATGTTAGACTAATTGGTCTACAGTTTCCTGCTTTCTCTCTCCCTCTTAAATAGGGGTGTTACATTTGCAATTTTCCAGTCCGCTGGGACCTCTCCAGAATCCAGGGAATTTTGGTAGATTACAACCAATGCACCCACTATAACTAGAATCATAAACCAGTATTTTTATACCTTGGTAAGGGTCCTTCTGTGACCCATCCATTTACCATTTTAGGGTTGATGTAAGATCGTATTATGATGCTTGGAGCTACAGTATTCCTTTTCTCGGCCATTTGGTGAAACGTCTGTGACTTTACTTTCTCATAGAGCTGCTTTTCCTGAATTCACTATCAACCCTTCAGGTTTACCAGAATTCCAAAATTTGGTTCAGCATTCCAATATTTATCAGTAGGATTTAGGGTACCTACTACAGTACATGGGGATTAGAAAGGAAGTAGAATTATAAATACTGGAGCATGTGCGATGCTGAGAATGTTGTGGATAGCACATTTAGTGAGTTGGTCACACCGCAGGTAAGGGTTAGGACAGATAGTGAATGGGTGACCAAGAGACAAGGCAAGAGCAGGAAGGTAGTGCAGGAGTCCCCTGCGGTCATCTCTCTCCAAAACAGATGTACCGTTTTGGATAATGTTGGGGGAGATGACTTACCAGGGGAAGGCACCAGCAGCCAGGTTCATGGCACCATGGGTGGCTCTGCTGCACAGAAGGGCGGGAAAAAGATTGGGAGAGCTATAGTGATGGGGGACTCTATTGTAAGGGGAATAGATAGGAGTTTCTGCGGCCACAACCGAGACTCCAGGATGGTATGTTGCCTCCCTGGTGCAAGGGTCAAGGATGTCTTGGAGAGGCTGCAGAGCATTCTGGAGAAGGAGGGTGAACAGCCAGTTGTCGTGGTACATGCAGGTACCAACGATATGTAAGAAGCGGGAAGAGGTCCTACAAGCTGAATTTAGGGAGCTAGGAGTTAAATTAAAAAGTAGGACCTCAAAGGTAGTAATCTCTGGATTGCTACCAGTGCCACGTGCCAATCAGAGTAGAGGGAGCAGGAAAGTTAGAATAAATATGTGGCTTGAGCAGTGGTGCAAGAAGGAGGGATTCAAATTTCTGGGACATTGGAACCAGTTCTGGGGGAAGTGGGACCTGTACAAAAGGGACGGTCTGCAGTTGGGCAAGACTGGACCTGATGTCCTAGGGGTAACATTTGCTATTGCAGTTCGGGAATGTTTAAACTAATATGGCAGGGGGATGGGCACCTCTGCAGCGAGACAGGGTGAAGTAAACAGATAGGAGAAAGGTGAAAAGCAATAGTGGAAGGCCGAGTAAACAAAGGCAAGAAACAAAAAGGGCCACACTACATCATAATTCTAAAAGGACAAAGGGTGTTAAAAAAGCAAGCCTGAAGGCTTTGTGTCTTAATGCAAGGAGTATCCGTAATAAGGTGGATGAATTAACTGTGCAAATAGATGTTAACAGATATGATGTGATTGGGATTACAGAGACGTGGCTCCAGAATGATCAGGGCTGGGAACTCAACATCCAAGGGTATTCAACATTCAGGAAGGATAGAATAAAAGGAAAAGGAGGTGGGATAGCATTGCTGGTTAAAGAGGAGATTAATGCAATAGTTAGGAAGGACCTTAGCTTGGATGATGTGGAATCTATATGGGTAGAGCTGCAGAACACCAAAGGGCAAAAAACGTTAGTGGGACTTGTGTACAGACCTCCAAACAGTAGTAGTGATGTTGGGGAGGGCATCAAACAGGAAATTAGGGGTGCATGCAAGAAAGGTACAGCAGTTATCATGGGTGACTTTAATATGCATATAGATTGGGCTTACCAAACTGGAAGCAATACAGTGGAGGAGGATTTCCTGGAGTGCATAAGGGATGCTTTTCTAGACCAATATGTCGAGGAACCAACTAGGGGGGAGGCCATCTTAGACTGGGTGTTGTGCAATGAGAGAGGATTAATTAGCAATCTTGTTGTGCGAGGTCCCTTGGGGAAGAGTGACCATAATATGGTGGAATTCTACATTAGGATGGACCATGGTCCAGAACTTAAAGAAGGGTAACTTTGAAGGTATGAGGTGTGAATTGGCTAGGATAGATTGGCGAATGATACTTAAGGGGTTGACTGTGGATGGGCAATGGCAGACATTTAGAGACTGCATGAATGAACTACAACAATTGTACATCCCTGTCTGGCGTAAAAATAAAAAAGGGAAGGTGGCTCAACCGTGGCTATCAAGGGAAATCAGGGATAGTATTAAAGCCAAGGAAGGGGCATACAAATTGGCCAGAAATAGCAGCGAACCCGGGGACTGGGAGAAATTTAGAACTCAGCAGAGGAAGACAAAGGGTTTGATTAGGGCAGGGAAAATTGAGTACGAGAGGAAGCTTGCAGGGAACATTAAGATGGACTGCAAAAGCTTCTATAGATATGTACACAGAAAAAGTTTAGTAAAGAAAAACGTAGGTCCCCTGCAGTCAGAATCAGGGGAAGTCATAACAGGAAACAAAGAAATGGCAGACCAATTGAACAAGTACTTTGGTTCGGTATTCACTAAGGAGGACACAAATAACCTTCCGGATATAAAAAGGGTGAGAGGGTCTAGTAAGAGGGAGGAACTGAGGGAAATCCTTATTAATCAGGAAATTGTGTTGGGGAAGTTGATGGGATTGAAGGCCGATAAATCCCCAGGGCCTGATGGACTGCATCCCAGAGTACTTAAGGAGGTGGCCTTGGAAATAGCGGATGCATTGACAGTCATTTTCCAACATTCCACAGACTCTGGATCAATTCCTATGGAGTGGAGGGTAGCCAATGTAACCCCACTTTTTAAAAAAGGAGGGAGAGAGAAAACAGGGAATTATAGACCGGTCAGCCTGACATCGGTAGTGGGTAAAATGCTGGAATCAATTATTAAGGATGTCATAGCAGCGCATTTGGAAAGAGGTGACATGATAGGTCCAATTCAGCATGGATTTGTGAAAGGGAAATCATGCTTGACAAATCTTCTGGAATTTTTTGAGGATGTTTCCAGTAGATTGGACAAGGGAGAACGAGTTGATGTGGTGTATTTGGACTTTCAGAAGGCTTTCGCCAAGGTCCCACACAAGAGAATAATGTGCAAAGTTAAAGCACATGGGATTGGGGGTAGTGTACTGACGTGGATTGAAAACTGGTTGGCAGACAGGAAGCAAAGAGTAGGAGTAAATGGGTACTTTTCAGAATAGCAGGCAGTGACTAGTGGGGTACCGCAAGGTTCTGTGCTGGGGCCCCAGCTGTTTACATTGTACATTAATGATTTAGACAAGGGGATTAAATGTAGTATCTCCAAATTTGCAGATGACACTAAGTTGGGTGGCAGTGTGAGCTGCGAGGAGGATGCTATGAGGCTGCAAAGTGACTTGGATAGGTTAGGTGAGTGGGCAAATGCATGGCAGATGAAGTATAATGTGGATAAATGTGAGGTTATCCACTTTGGTGGTAAAAACAGAAAGACAGACTATTATCTGAATGGTGACAGATTAGGAAAAGGGGAGGTGCAACAAGACCTGGGTGTCATGGTACATCAGTCATTGAAGGTTGGCACGCAGGTACAGCAGGCGGTTAAGAAAGCAAATGGCATGTTGGCCTTCATAGCGAGGGGATTTGAGTACAGGAGCAGGGAGGTGTTACTACAGTTGTACAGGGCCTTGGTGAGGCCACACCTGGAGTATTGTGTACAGTTTTGGTCTCCTAACTTGAGGAAGGACATTCTTGCCATTGAGGGAGTGCAGCGAAGATTCATCAGACTGATTCCTGGGATAGCGGGACTGACATATCAAGAAAGACTGGATCAACTGGGCTTGTATTCACTGGAGTTCAGAAGAATGAGAGGTGATTTCATAGAAACGTTTAAAATTCTGATGGGTTCAGACAGGTTAGATGCAGGAAGAATGATCCCAATGTTGGGGAAGTCCAGAACCAGGGTCACAGTCGAAGGATAAGGGGTAAGCCATTTAGGACCGAGATGAGGAGAAACTTCTTCACCCAGAGAGTGGTGAACCTGTGGTATTCTCTACCACAGAAAGTTGTTGAGGCCAATTCACTAAATATATTCAAAAAGGAGTTAGATGTAGTCCTTACTACTCGGGGGATCAAGGAGTATGGTGAGAAAGCAGGAATGGGGTACTGAAGTTGCATGTTCAGCCATGAACTCATTGAATGGCGGTGCAGGCTCGAAGGGCCGAATGGCCTACTCCTGCTCCTATTTTCTATGTTTCTATAAAATAAAAATATGAAGCTGAAACTGAAGAAGATAAACTAGTTAAAATCTTAAATGAATGGTAGCCAATATCAATAGTTCAAAATTATGGAATCTATTCTAAAGTTTTGTCTGCGAAAGTTGGAGTAATAAAAAAAGATTTATATTTACATAGCATCTTTCACGACCACCGGACGTCTCAAAGCACTTTACAGCCAATGAAGTACTTTTGGAGTGTAGTCACTGTTATGATGTGTGAAACGGGGCAGCCAATTTATGCACAGCAAGCTCCCACAAACAGAAATGTGATAATGACCAGATAATCTGTTTTTGTTATGTTGATTGAAGGATTAATAAGAAACAACTAGTATGCATTTAGAAGGGAAAGATCCTACCTGACAAACTTTGGCTTATTTGAAAATGTTTTGGATAATGTAGTTGATGGTAACCTGAGATACAAGTGTTGATTTTACACAAATTGCACTCCTGGAGCAGAATTTTGTACACCAAGAGTGCATGTCAGGAATTAGGACCCGTAGGATCGCATATCTTGTGGGATCCATAGATCTGGGGTGTGCAAAATTCAGTGACATGAGTACAAATTTATAAAATATACCATGCAATTTATTTGAATTTAAAAAAAGCTTTTGACAAATTTCATGTGAAAAATTTCTAATTAAGCTAAACCTGCAGGTATCCAAGGTAGAACACAGGGCTAGATGAGAACATAATTAAAAATAGGGAACCGGGAGATTGAGGAGAGGTTTCAAGTGAAGTTTTACAGAGATTAGTGTTTGGAAACATGAAGCAAGATTTTCCATTCCCTTTCTGTCCAGTTTTTAGGTGGATTTGAGGTGGAGCAGGGATGCATGTTATTGGCATCTAGCATTGCTCTGCCAAACGGCAAGGGAATTAAGATTTAAAACGTTTGAAAATTCTCCCACGTTCTGCAATTTTTCAAATTGTTAACAGCCATTTAACTCCCTGAGGCAGGCTCCCCATTGCAAATGGGAATCCAGCCAGGAGCCCACCAGAATTATGATAATGACGTTGATCCTGGAATATTTGTCAGGGTCAATGCCGGAGAAGTCAGGCAGTCTTGAAATCCACCACACTATCTTTATGTGGGCTTTCCACTGAGTGGAAAATCTTGCCCCTCTGGTTTATAATCTATATTAATGACCTGGATATCAAAAACAAATGTAAGCTTGTCAAATTTGCTGACGCGAAAGAATAATAGAGATCGAGGATGTAGTAAAAGATTTGCAGAGGGATTTAGAGTGTTTATGCAACTGGGCAGACAATTGTAAAATGAAACTTAGGACAACTAAATGCAAAGTATTGCACAACGGTCAAAAAAAATTATCCATCATAAATAAACAATGAATGGGCTGCCCTATGCGTGGCTACATCAGTGTTTACTTTTTCTTTGAAATTAAACTTGAACTTAAAATGTAAAGAAATTCAGACTTTTGAAAGCCAGTCTACCATAATAATGTAGGAAGATAGTTTGAGGCTGCATCAATGGCAGCTGTAGGCACCCAGCAGTGTCTTTTCACTATATCATAATTTTCTACCAGTCCATATGATTCTTGCCTGAGTTGATATCTGCAATCATCTGCCATTTCTTATTAAAGTATTCCAAACAACCCAGTGCCGCCAGATATATAACTGGCATGATTGTGACGTCTGGCATTTGATAAATGAAAAGGAATGGAACTATTTTGAAGCATAGAGTTAAGGGTGTTCATCATGTGTAAGGAACAAATAAAGCTGAGCAAAAGAAAAATAGGAAATACGATCCTCCATACTTGGACCTGGGATTCACATATACTGGTTCTGGCAAAAATCATCAACCGCAATGTGTTGTTTGTGCTGAAGTTCTTGCTCAGGATAGCATGAAGCCAAGCAAACTAAAACTTCACTTGGACACCAAGGGCTAGAAATTCGCCAGACTGTCCTGACACAAAACGGCATTTTAGTGAAAAAATAAGAAGAAAAATTTCGCCATTTTTTAATGGGGTAAGTTTGCCCAAAAAATACCCCCGTCCTTAAAAAAAAAAACCCAGCGTTGCTGGAGGAATCAGGTTGGAAAACACCGTCCTCTCCAACTTTACCGCAAGACTGATATCACCAAAAATACAGGGGAAAAAACACCCTCAAAAATTTTCAAAAATAAAATAATAAAAATTGAAAAAACATTCACAAAAGTATTAACAGAATTGCTGGAAAAAATTATGGTTTTTGTTCGATACATGAGCTCATTTGAGATCAAAGTGGACTTTTTATTTTGCTGTTCTGCCCCAATGAGAACGACTGGTGAGGAGAGTTTCAAAATTTTAGTCTGGTGTGTGACAGATTAATCCATAAAATGAATTGTTGTGTCCAGCAAGTTGTTGTTGCGATTTGCACAGATGGGGCAAAGACAGTAGTGGACTTGCTGCTTGAGTGAAAGTTGTTGCATCATGCAGTGTATCGTGCCACTGTCGTATACATTATCATCATCATAGGCAGTCCCTCGAAGTGAGGATGACTTGCTTCCACACCAAAGAGGGATGAGTTCACAGGTATTTCAATGAAGAACCTAATATTCCAGATCCCAAGAGGTGAAGGGTGGAAAATGCCTGTGCTGGACTTTTTTTTTAACTTGTGGTGGCCGTTGCACACCAGCTACCACAAGAGCTTGACAGAGCTAGGTCTTGGTCCAGTGGCAAGGATTACCCAAGACTAACTGGAGCGCGCACACATATCGCAGTGTGGGTTGGCCTGTGCCACCCCTGGGCCCTCGCCTCTTCTGGGCCTCAGATTCACGCCTCTCCTGAGCCCCAGTCACTTCCCTCTACGAAGCGGGGAGTCGGGAGGCGGAGCGCCAGGCGAGCGGCCTACAAAAGGCCCACCAGCAGCATCGAGGAGGCGAGCGGGGAGTCGGGAGGTGGAGCGCCAGGCGAGTGGCCTACAAAAGGCCCACCAGCAGCGCGGAGAGGCGAGCGGGGAGTCGGGAGCTGGAGCGCCAGGCGAGCGGCCTACAAAAGGCCCACCAGCAGCGCGGAGAGGCGAGCGGGGAGTCGGGAGCTGGAGCGCCAGGCGAGCGGCCTACAAAAAGCCCACCAGCAGCGCGGAGAGGCGAGCGGGGAGTCGGGAGCTGGAGCGCCAGGCGAGCGGCCTACAAAAGGCCCACCAGCAGCGTCGAGGAGGCGAGCGGGGAGTCGGGAGCTGGAGCGCCAGGCGAGCGGCCTACAAAAAGCCCACCAGCAGCGCGGAGAGGCGAGCGGGGAGTCAGGAGCTGGAGCGCCAGGCGAGCGGCCTACAAAAAGCCAGCCAGTGCAGCTGCAGCATGGAGAGAAGGCAAAAAAGAAGTAGAAAGAAATCGAAAGGTGACGTCACAGCCAAGGGGGTAAGTGATTGGCTGGTGATTGGTAAGTAGTTTTTCTTTTTCTTTTCTTTATCAGTAAGTAACCTTTTAGCCTTGTTGCCAAATTAAAGTTGATCTAGGGGTTAAGTCATGGCAGGAGAGCTTGGACACATGTTATGCTCCTCCTGTACTATGTGGGAAGTCAGGGACGCTTCCTGTGTCCCTGACGACTACGTGTGCGGGAAGTGTATCCGGCTGCAGCTCCTGATGGACCGCATTGCGGCACTGGAGCTGCGGGTGGATTCACTCCAGAGCATGCACGATGCTGAGAATGACGTGAATAGCATGTTTAGTGAGTTGGTCTTAACGCAGGAAAAGGGTACCCAGCCAGATCATGAATGGATGACCAACAGGAAGAGCAGTACAAGGAAGGTAGTGCAGGGGTCCCCTGCAGTCATCCCCCTCCAAAACAGATGCACCGCTTTGGGTACTGTTGAGGGGGATGACCAATCAGGGGAGGGCAGCAGCAGCCAAGTTCATGGCACCATGGGTGGCTCTGCTGCACAGGAGGGCAGGAAAAAGAGTGGGAGAGCTATAGTGATAGGGGATTCAATCATAAGGGGAATAGATAGACGTTTCTGCGGCCGCAACCGAGACTCCAGGATGGTATGTTGCCTCCCTGGTGCAAGGGTCAAGGATGTCTCGGAGCGGGTGCAGGTCATTCTGAAAAGGGAGGGTGAACAGTCAGTTGTCATGGTGCATATAGGTACAAACAATATAGGTAAAAAAAGAGATGAGGTCCTACAAGCTGAATTTAGGGAGCTCGGAGTTAAATTAAAAATAGGACCTCAAAAGTAGTAATCTCAGGATTGCTACCAGTGCCACGTGCTCCTCAGAGTAGGAATCGCAGCTCAGATGAATACGTGGCTTGAGGAGTGGTGCAGCATGAAGGGATTCAAATTCCTGGGATATTGGAACCGTTTCTGGGGGAAGTGGGACTAGTACAAACCGGACAGTCTGCACCTGGGCAGGACCGGAACCAATGTCCTAGGGGGAGTATTTGCTAGTGCTGTTGAGGAAAGAGTTAAACTAATATGGCAGGGGAATGGGAACCTATGCAGGGAGACAGAGGGAAGTAGAATGGGGGAAGAAGCAAAAGATAGAAAGAAGAAAAGTAAAAGTGGAGGGCAGATAAACCCAAGGCAAAAAGCAAAAAGGGCCACATTACAGCAAAATTCTAAAGGGGCAAAGTGTATTAAAAGGACAAGCCTGAAGGCTCTGCGCCTCAGTGCGAGGAGTATTCGGAATAAGGTGGACAAATTAACTGCGCAGATAGCAGTTAATGGGTATGATGTAATTGGCATCACGGAGACAGCTCCAGGGTGACCAAGGCTGGGAACTCAACATCCAGAGGTATTCAACATTCAGGAAGGATAGACAGAAAGGAAAAGGAGACGGGGTGGCATTGCTGGTTAAAGAGGAAATTAATGCAATAATAAGAAAGGACATTAGCTTGGATGATGTGGAATCGGTATGCGTGGAGCTGCGGAATACCAAGGGTCAGAAAACGCTAGTGGGAGTTGTGTACAGACCACCAAACAGTAGTAGTGAGGCTGGGGACAGCATCAAACAAGAAATTAGGGATGTATGCAATAAAGGTACAGCAGTTATCATGGGTGACTTTAATCTATGTATTGATTGGGCTAACCAAACTGGTAGCAATGTAGTGGAGGAAGATTTCCTGGAGTGTATTAGGGATGGTTTTCTAGACCAATATTTCGAGGAACTAACCAGGGAGCTGGCCATCCTAGGCTGGGCGATGTGTAATGAGAAAGGACTAATTAGCAATCTTGTTGTGCGAGTCCCCTTGGGGAAGAGTGACCATAACATGGTAGAATTCTTTATTAGGATGGAGAGTGACAAGGTTAATTCAGAAACTAGGGTCCTGAACTTAAGGAAAGGTAACTTCGATGGTTTGAGGCGTGAATTGGCTAGAATTGGCTGGTAAATGATACTTAAAGGGTTGACGGTGGATAGGCAATGGTAAACATTTAAAGATCACATGGATGAACTTCAGCAATTGTACATCCCTGTCTGGAATTAAAATAAAACGGGGAAGGTAGCTCAACCGTGGCTAATGAGGGAAATTAAGGATAGTGTTAAATCTAAGGAAGAGGCATATAAATTGCACAGAAAAAGCAGCAAACCTGAGGACTGGGAGAAATTTAGAATTCAGCAGAGGACGTCAAAGGGTTTAATTAAGAGGGGGTAAATAGAGTACGAGAAGAAGCTAGCCATAACATAAAAATTGACTGCAAAAGTTTCTATAGATATGTGAAGAGAAAAAGATTAGTGAAGGCAAATGTAGGTCCCTTGCAGTCGGATTCAGGTGAATTTATAATGGGGAACAAAGAAATGGCAGACCAATTGAACAGATACTTTGGTTCTGTCTTCACGAAGGAAGACACATATAATCTTCCGGAAGTACTAGGGGACCGAGGGTCTAGTGAGAACGAGGAACTGAAGGATATCCTTATTAGGCGGGAAATTGTGATTGGGAAATTGATGGGATTGAAAACCGATAAATGCCCGGGGCCTGATAGTCTGCATCCCAGAGTGCTTAAGGAAGTGGCCCCAGAAATAGTGGATGCATTGGTGATCATTTTCCAATAGTCTATCGACTCGGGATCAGTTCCTATGCACTAGAGGGTAGCTAATGTAACACCACTTTTTAAAAAGGGAGGGAGAGAGAAAGCGGGTAATTATAGACAAGTTAGCCTGACATCAGTCGTGGGGAAAATGTTGGAATCAATTATTAAGGATGAAATAGCAACGCATTTGGAAAGCAGTGACAGGATCGGTCCAAGTCAGCATGGATTTATGAAAGGGAAATCATGCTTGACAAATCTTCTGGAATTTTTTGAGGATGTAACTAGCAGAGTGGACAAGGGAGAACCAGTGGATGTGGTGTATTTGGACTTTCAAAGGCTTTTGACACGTTCCCACACAAGGTATTGGTGTGCAAAATTGAAGCACATGGTATTGGGGGTAATGTACTGATGTGGATAGAGAACTGGTTGGCAGACAGGAAGCAGAGAGTCGGGATAAACGGGTCCTTTTCAGAATGGCAGGCAGTGACTAGTAAGATGCCGCAGGGCTCAGTGCTGGGACCCCAGCTCTTTACAATATATATTAATGATTTGGATGAAGGAATTGAGTGTAATATCTCCAAGTTTGCAGATGACACTAAACTAGGTGGCGGTGTGAGCGGTGAGGGGGACGTTAAGAGGCTGCAGGGTGACTTGGACAGGTTAGGTGAGTGAGCAAATGCATGGCAGATGCAGTATAATGTGGATAAATTTGAGGTTATCCACTTTGGGGGCAAAAACACGAAGACAGAATATTATCTGAATGGTGGCAGATTAGGAAAACGGGAGGTGCAACGAGACCTGGGTGTCATGGTTCATCAGTCATTAAAAGTTGGCATGCAGGTACAGCAGGCGGTAAAGAAGGCAAATGGTATGTTGGCCTTCATAGCTAGGGGATTTGAGTATAGGAGCAGGGAGGTCTTACTGCAGTTGTATAGGGCCTTGGTGAGGCCTCACCTGGAATATTGTGTTCCGTTTTGGTCTCCTAATCTGAGGAAGGACGTTCTTGCTATTGAGGGAATGCAGCGAAGGTTCACCAGACTGATTCCCGGGATGGCAGGACTGACATATGAGGAGAGACTGGATCAACTGGGCCTTTATACATTGGAGTTTAGAAGGATGAGAGGGGATCTCATAGAAACATACAAGATTCTGATGGGACGGGACAGGTTAGATGCAGGTAGATTGTTCCCGATGTTGGGGAAGTCCAGAACCAGGGGACACAGTCTTAGGATAAGGGGTAGGCCATTTAGGACCGAGATGAGGAGAAACTTCTTCACTCAGAGAATTGTTAACCTGTGGAATTCCCTGCCGCAGACAGTTGTTGATGCCAGTTCATTGGATATATTCAAGAGGGAGTTAGATATGGCCCTTACTGCTTAGGGGATCAAGGGGTCTGGAGAGAAAGCAGGAGGTGAATGATCAGCCATGATCTTATCGAATGGTGGTGCAGGCTCGAAGGGCCGAATGGCCTACTCCTGCACCTATTTTCTATGTTTCTATGACTCTTGCTGCTCCTTCGCCCCTCCTGCTGTGCCTGCCCGCACTGCAATCAGCGACCTGGCTTTGCAGCCGTCGCCCTCCTGCAGCAGCATGCGCTGCTCCCTGCAGTGGTATGCTGCCGCACATTGCTCCCTCCAATTACCCCGGCCTGCTGATGGTCTTGCAGGCCGGGACCGCGCCGATTTCACACAATGAGAGCAATGATGGTCATACAGTGAAATGTTCACACAATGAGATCAGTTGTATACAAAGGGAGCGCTAGTCGCAAAAGTGATGCCTAAAGAGCTGTGGGATGTACTGACTGCGGCTGTTAAGGTTGCAAAGGACATAAAAGCTTGACCACTTCCTAGTGCTCTGTGGAGAGATGGATTGTTGCACTAGCAAGTTCAGCTTCATACAAAAATTCGATGACTGTCTCGTGGTAAAATTTTAGCAAGAATTTGTAAACTCAGAGGAGAGTTGCATGCTTTTGATCATCTCTGAATCACCTCTTCACCATCATTTCCTCAACCAGAGCCTCCAGGTTTTACTGGGCTATTTGGCCGAAATATTTGACTCAATGAAGTTTAACCTTTCTTTGTAAAGTAGGAACTGTAACATTTTCGTCATGTCATAAAAGACTTTAGTTATGTGCTGCAAGACAATGTAACTATGTTCCAGACAATGTAACTATGTTCCTGACATTGTATTCTGTCATTATGAGCCATAAAATGCTGACCTTAGAAGTTAAAGATGTAATTCTGGTGCATTTTTTCAGCTTCACACGAAATTCTGCAAATATTTTCCTGAAAGAGAGGCAAATGAATTTCACCTGGATTTGAAATTTATTTCAGAGGACTTTGTAGAAAAGGTCAAGAGTGTTGTAAATCTATAACAACAACAACAATAACAATAACATGTATTTGTATAGCACCTTTAACATAGTAAAACATCCCTAGGTGCTTCACAAGAGCGTTATCAATCAAAATTTGACACCAAACCACATAAGGCGATATTAGGGCAGGTTATTAAAAGTTTGGTCAAAGAAGTAGGTTTTAAGGAGCATCTGAAAGTAGGAGAGATAGAGAGGTCGAGCGGTTTAGGGAGGGAATTCCTGAGCTTAGGGCATAGACAGCCGAAGGCACAGCTGCCAATGGTGGAGCAATGGAAATCAGGACTGGGCAAGAAGAGAATTTGTTCACCATTGCTGGTGACTCGAGAGACAATTTTGAAGTCATGCCTCTTGATCAGTTCCAGCTCTTAATTCAAAAAGTGTTCCCTGAGTTATTCCAAAGAGCCTTTGAAATACTTTTACATTTTGTCTCAGTGTATCTGTGTGAATTGGGATTTTCTTTAAAAATACAAGTATAGAAGCTACTTGAATGTGGAGACTGATTTGCGGTTGAAATTCTTCAAAGATAACCAGGGATTCCACCAATTGTCTGCTGGCAAACAGGCTCATTCTACTCACTGAGATATGGGGCTAGATTTTCCACGTTTGTGCTTATCGCCCAAAAATGGGCGTTATTTCCCGCGTGGGCAGTCAAAAAGGGTTTTCAGATCGTGGGCTTCTCGCCCATTCTCAAAACACCTAGTCTCTATTGTTGAAAATGGACGTTGCCGCGAACGATATGAAATAGGTGGTAACGTTAAATCTCGCTGACCTTCTGCCGTAAAATGTCTCCATCCTTAGCAAAGGCATGGCAACGCTCGATTCCTGCGATTCAGGAGGTCAAGGGTCCTCATGACATGCGCAGAAGAGGAGCGAGAGAGCGAGGAAGCTCAGAGGCACTGAAAGTGTATGTGGCTGTAGTGTGTGCTTGTCTGGCTGTTGTGGGAGGCACGAGGGAGATTCAGCAACAGCAAAAAGCTGACTAAACACCAAGAATATAGTTGGCACCGAGTTTTTGTCCAACAAATAAGATATAACATGGAAGAGATGGTGGAGGCCCTGGAGCTGGTAGCCAGGAACACTGGTGGCAGAGGGCTCCCAGTGGTCCCGGAGCACGGTACTGCACGCCAAGGTGCGGCACCCCCATTGCCAACCACACACGAGAGCCAGCAGCAACATCTTGCTTCTGACTCGGAGCACGTTCCCACCTCGGGACCGTCCTCTCCCGTACCCATCCAAGCAGCATTTCGGCCGTCAGCCCCCTCCCCCCCCCCCCCCCCCCCAATGAAGCATCGCCTGAGGAGCTCCTCGGCCAGGCAGCTTGGAGTCAGGAGGGGAAGGGGAATGGGTAGAGGTGAGGAGGAGAAGCCGGGGGGGGAAGGGTTGGTTTTTACAGAACTACTTATGATTTCAGACAAATGTTTGGTTTAAAAATGTTTTTTATTTAACAAAATCTTGTTGTGCATTGGCTCAGATGCCTGCACCATTACACACTGGTGATTCCTTAACATCAAAGGGTATAATGACACTTAACTTTAATCAACTTAAACTTTAACTGTCACCAAGGTGATACCCACCATTGATGTATGACCTGCACACCCAGCAATGTGTCAGCCTTGTAAATAACACCAACGTTCTTTCAGGCAAAGCGATCATTGATGAGCTCCTGACGCAAGGTTCTTGCAGCTATCATGCTGCCACGGGCCCTTTCATGCGGTCTACAGGGGGGCGGGGGCATGGCTTCAGCATCAGCTTGATTGTGTGGGCTGATATCAGCGTCCGCCTCCTTGTTGTCCTCTTCTCTCTGGTGAGGTGGACTGTCAGACTCTTCAGGCAGTTCTTGTCCCTTCCTGATAGCCAAGTTGCGCAGCATGGAGCACACCACCATGAATTAAGCTACCTGCTCAGGGTGGTATTGGAGCTTGCCTCTTGAGTGGTCCAGGCATCTAAAGCGCTACTTAAGCACTCCAATGGTTTTCTCCATGATATTGCAAGTGGCTCTGTGGCTCTTGTTGTATCGCCTCTCAGCTTCAGTGTGGGTGTCATGCAAGGGGGTCATCAGCCAGGTGGCAAGGCCATATTATTTGTCACCAAGCATCTAGCATTGACCTTGTGGCTGATTGTTAAACAAGTCAGATACAGTGCTCTCACACAGGATGCAAGCATCATGGATGCTGCCCGGAAATTGAGCATTCACTGCCAGTATAATTTGCTGGTGGTCGACAACGAGTTGGATATTCAGGGAGTGGATCGTTTGCAGTTCCTGAAAACCTCTGCATCCTGAAAAGGTGCCCGCATCGCGAAGTGCGTGCAGTCTATTGCTCCCTGCATCTTGGGGAAGTTTGCAATTCTGGAGAATCCTAGAGCCCTCTCACTCTGTGCCTCTCTGGTCATAGGGAAGCTGATCAAGTCCCTCCTGCGTACAGGGCTTCAATGACCTGTCTAATGCAGCAATGAGTGGCATGCTGAGAAAGTCCACAAATGTCGCCAGCTGTGGCCTGAAAAGAACCCGAGGCATAGAACGACAGTGCCCGGTGACGTTGACCTCGACAAACAGTGCAGTACTGATGGCGCTGGCAGGCTACAAATCTCCCCTTATCAGCTGGCATACCTCAGTGATAATCTCTTTGTGAAAGCACAGTCTCCAAAGGCAGGTGGTGTCAGGCAAGTCGAAGTAAGACTGCTTCTCCCTGTACTTGCGGGGGGTCCTCCTCATCAGTCTGGCACTAATGATGTGGAGTGTACCTTCAGCGATCTCGAGTCTGCTGCATGTAATTGATCACCAAGAGAGAGTGAGAAAGGACAGGCCCCATTGCAGTAGCTCTCTGTTTTCCACCGATTGGTCACAAACAATGAATATCCCAACGAAGACACCTATTCAATTCCAATCAGTCACTGTATGGTCAAGATATTTGTACAGAGGTTCACATCAACTCCAACAACCTCCAGAGTACATCCGAACTCCCCCGAGGTTGAAGCACAGTAGCCTTTTAAAGGATGCGACATGTGATGTAGAACATGGCGTCCAAAACGTTGTGATTAGTTCCAGTTAGTTCAACTTTTTCTGGGATTTTTTTTGGGTGAGCGATATGTGTGCAGGTTGGTGAAAGTGACGCTGGGCGATCTTATGGCCGCTAGTTTAGATAAATATGCTCTTTACGACAAAAAAAAGTGGGCAGGCGTGAATCTCGGCATCAAATCAGTGCGGAAATTAACACTGGGCGATATTATGGGCGTTGATTTCGCCCATTCTGATAATTCCACCCAAAAAAAGTGGGTGGGCGGTATTATTTTTTCCCGGCATTAAGCACATGGGGAAAGTAACGCTCGGCACGAAGTTTCTGAAAAATGACCATCAGTTTCCATTTTGTGGCTAAATGGGCGATATCTGGGCATTATACGTCATTTCAGCGGTAAAATGGGCATTAAACATGCAAAAAAAGTGAAGGTTTTAGCCCATGGTTAAATCATTGAGTGTTTTTTGATATAAAATGTATTCAATTACATAGTACTGGTACTGTGCTATTTATGTTGCTTTCTATCTAAATAATACATTAGCCGAGAAAATAAAATCCTATTCTTCCAGTCAGAAATACTGTTTTTTTCGAAAGATAAGGCTCGCATGAAGTGTGAATCTCCAAAGCGGGGCTTGGAAGAAAAAGTTTGGAATGCTCTGGATTCTAAAAAAGGCTGTTAGGTTGAAACCTCATTGAAAAATATAAAAATATTAAATGATCCAGACCAGATAGACCCAGAGTGTTACTTCAAATTAAGCTAGGACAGTAGGTCAAAATAACACATATTCAAATTGGTCAAAAGTAAATTTAAAACAAGAAGAAAAACCTCTTTAATTAAAGAGTGATAAATGTTTGGAATAATGTACCAGGTGAGGTAATAGTGATGAGCATCATCAACATTCAAAATGCAGTTAGATGCTGTAATGGCAGAGTTGGGACACTAGCGAGATGAGTTTCTTTTGTTCTTAAGCATGAGATTCTAAGGCATAGAAATTTCGTATTGGCCCATTTGGGGGCAGTAACATCCGAGAAGCGCAAAACTTTGCAACAGGCGCAGAAGGTCCCGCCTCACTCGATAAATTCAGGTCACTGCCCCGGAAGGAAGTGGAGCGCTAATTCAAGCACCCCACTTCCTTCCTGAGGCGGTATCAGAGCGGCTGCCTCAGCAGCGCTACATACTGGGCCACGTAGCGCTGCCGCGTCTGAGGGTCTCTTCCCTCAATGAAAGGAAAGGGCCCAGGCTGCATACTCTGCCAAAGAAGGTGACACATGCCTGGACCACCGGGGAGCGGGGCTGCCATGCGATCAGCCCGGAGTAGAATGCCAGGCTGAGTGATCGTGGCCCGACTCCGACCCCGCAAAGAAACCGCATCCGAAGAGGCAACGAAAAGCTGAGGTTTTTTCCAGCAGTTGGTCACCTGTCCTTTAATTTTTGCCCCTGACGCAGCCGCAGGGGGCGAAACACAATTTAGGGGCCAGGGCGATGCGCACGGCGATGACGTCACAGAACTCCGGGCACAGGAGATCAGGGTGCAATGCCATAATGCTGCTGTTAAATTCCCGCCCAATATGGCAGGAGTCGTTTAAGTACTGTGCCCGGTCGCAAACACATTTGCACCCCCGAGGTGCGAACGGGAGGTGCAAAGTACCCCAATTTCTGCCCCGAAGACTCCAATCCATAGCCGCAAGACATATCTTTCCCACAGTATCATCAAATTACCCGAAAAATTTCATTTTTTCCCTTCGTCTTTCCACCAATTTTCTCCCCTCCACTTCTCATCTCCTTGAGGTGTTAATTCCATGTTTGGGTGCAGTTTACTTACAATGGTGACCATTCTTTGTGTGTGAACCTGAAACAGTGATTGTTGACCTGCTGTCTAACTGCAGAATCATAGCCAAACCAAAAACTTCTCACCTGATGTTCACAAGCATGCATTTTTACAGGGATCATTGAATAGTAACTAGTAATTGTATCCTTAGCAAATTTTCTCCACCCGAACATAAGACACAGGGGCCAACTGAGATCAACTACTTCAGATCAAATATAAGACCTTCATGGCTTAAATGGCGCAGATTTGCACAGCCTTAACCAATAGATCCATCAGGAAGCTTCTGATATTTTTATTTTTAACGTGACAATTACAAGTGTAACAACTGAATTAAAAACAAAATCTTTGGTTTTAAAATTGCTAGCATACAAATTGAAATTCCTCTTTCTGCTAGTTTAGTGGAGTCATTTGAAATAAATGGGAGATGGAGCAATTTCAGGCTAATGCATTAATCTTTAATTTTCTCATATTCCATGGTGCAATTTCAGATCTCAGATCATTTTGACAAGCAACTCTTTCAAAAGATGTCTGGTTTGAGTTTGGGTTTGAAGTTACAGAAGTAATTTTGCAAATTTGTGATCTCTGTATGGAGCTTTGCTTGTCAAGAGCACATTTGTAAAATTACTCCTCACAGCTAGGATTGGCCAGGGTAAATAATTTATGCAGACCTGTCAGTGATGTGGTAATGAGCTAATTAAGATTAAGCCTAAATATGTCCATTTTCACTGATTTGGACCAGTACAAAATCTTTCACCTGTCAAATGTTCAATTCAGGCTTAGTATATATCAGTTTGTCTACAAGAGGCCCTATCCTGGTTTAAAGGCTTGATGTCTTTTTGCAACTAGCATTAGTGTGAACATACCATTCAATCATGGTTTAACAGAATAATACAGCTGTTAATGCAGGCTTTCTCAGAAGCAATAGCAAAGATAATTGAGCATAATAACTACCCTACTGTTGTGAAGATAAGTGACAAAGGGACATTGAATGGAGAACTATTGTGTAGTGTCCTGCACTTCAATAGATTTACACAATGAAGTGGGTGCTAAAGAATTTCAAGCGTCCAGTACATTTTTGTGATTGTTCCTCCTGCGCGTTAAAAATTTGAGAAAGGAAAAAAACACCAGTAACTGCTTACAGGTGCTTACCACTTGTGTGAAAGTTTTACTTGAGGCTTTAGGAATTGGTCTGAAAATTATCCCTTTAGTATTGCACTCTTTTAATAGTCGGTCCATTGTAATGTTATTTTTGAGTAAAAATAGATTTAAATTAAATGAGATTGTTATTTAAACATTCCTCTGTGATCTCCAAATTGTGCTTCGATTTGCAAATAAAACTAATCTTAACAGATCTACTCATAGAATGCAACAATTCTTGTCACTATACTAGAAAAATAGTCATATCTGTCAATTTATTTTTATTTGCATACACTCATGTCACAATTAATTTAAATCCGTGTCCTTTGTTCAAAATCAAATTTAATAATACCTTGCTTGAGAGCTGCTATAATATCTTTATCTTAAGAGGTAAGATATTTGTGACAACTCAAATTTATATAGTGCTTTTCATGTAGAGAACATTGCAGAGCTTTACAGAAAAGGTAGAAATTTAGTAGGAAAGAGAAAGAGAAGCAAGGAAGTCAAGGTTAGAGAGAGGAGAGAAAGGTACAGCCAAAGGGCTGGATTTTGGCTTTGATGTTTTTGGGGCGGTAATGGCGGCGGGGCAGTAATGTTTGTGCCTGGGAACAGTTTGCGCCTCAGTAAGTAAGATTGGGCAGCTGGGCCCTGAGTCAGGGGGTGTAGCGCTAAGGGAGGCATTGTACACCTCTCTTGGGTGCTAATATGGGAAACTCCCGAGCTAAAGAGCCAGGCCGGGAGCGCTCCGAGAGACGTCGGGGGCGGGTGGGGAGGTGAACCCAAAAAAACTTCCACAAAAACATTCCCAAAACATTGCCCACGCCACCAAAACACAAATCACAAAAAATATTAAAAGAAAAAACAGTCACGTTTATCTTAGGAGTTCATTACGTACCTCTCCGCTGTCAGTATCATTGCACCGCCTGATTTCCCAGGCATTCACTGCGGGGCACGCTTCGGGGCGTACGGGTCATGCAAGAGTCAAAACTTGCACTGGTGTCACAGCCAGGGGCATTGCAGGCGGTGCTGCTCCGTGCCGCCGCAAAACCGGACCTGAGGATTGCTGCAGGGTGCTGGAGGCTGACCACACGGCCAGAACACCTCACCATTGCCATTGCTGCCGCTCCAGGGCAAAATACAGAGCAGAGAGGAGCTGAAAATCCACCCCAAAGACTTTTAAGGAGGCTTTTAAATGCAGGAAGGGAGGTAGCATGGTACAGAAATGTTGGGAAGGAGTGCCATAGAATGGCGCATAGCAGCTGAAGCGATGGAACAGAAACATTGAGAAACAACTGAGACATTGAGAAGCAAGAAGTACACTGATGTCTGAGGAGTGGAGGGAATGTGTGGAGGAACATATCTCTGGATGAGATTCCAGAGTGGTGGGGTCAGGCCATGGACCGAGTTGATCCTCAAAGTGATAATTTTGTAATCAACCTGGTAGAATACAAGAAGTTGTTGGAGCTTGGCAAGGATGCCAAGCTTTGTATAAAAGAGGACACTGCGAAATTCTGGAAAAGTTAGAGTTTGCAAAGACTGGAGGTAGAGACACTGACTGTGTGCTTATGATGAAAGCATGGACTAAAGTCTCAGCAGTGATATGGAAATATTAGGGGCATGGCAGGCAATGTTTCAGAGGTAGATCTGATGTAAGGAAGGAGCCAGAACTATAAGGCTCCACGCCTATGGGCCAGCCTTGAGGTAGCAATGTGGGAGGTTAATGGATTTTATGGCAGTGGCACAGAGCTGGTGCCAGTAACCAAAGATAATGGCTTTGATTTTACCAGCATTCAGCTGAGGGAAGTTACATCTCATCCAAAACTTAGTGTCAGATATACAGTTGGAGAGGATGGAAACAATAATTAGGGGTGGGGTGGGGCTGGTGTCATTATTGTACAAGTTATGATGCTGTCAATAGGACAACATGTAATTATTGAAGAGGAGGGGACCAATCATGGAGCCCAGCAGTGCATCAGAGGAGAAACTGTTGGAAGAGGTGGCGTGACAAAAACTAGGAGTGGAACCATGAGATTAGTGCCATGGAGGTGGACTTGCAGAAGAGATGTGTTGGGGAGGATAGAGTGGTTATTACTACCTGGCATTTTCAGAAGAGATTAATGGGAAACAGCAGCAATTGTACTATTTAGACAGGATTGATACTAATTCATGTAAACTATTAAATGTTCAGCTAACATATATGGGTTCTCACCCACATGGATTATCTGAAGTAAAATATATTGTGTTTATTGTGTATGAAGAAAGAGTCAGACTGAACACTGTGAGCTCAAAGTAGTCTTTTATTGCAGTCTCCAGAGTGTCTCTCCAACCTGTGAAGCCTCCTTAAATACCTGTGCTCCCAAGGGATTATGGGATCCCTTGGGACTCCAGCGGATGAGCCCTCTGGTGGCTGTACAGAGTAAATACAAGTATACATATATAACAGTGTTCATTCAAGGTTTGGTTCTAAATCAGATTTGAATTTTCCGATCCAAATTGGTATAATGAGTTTGAAATCAGAAAAGTTCTGAATTAAGACTCAAATCAGCTTCAGTTTAAGAAAACCGATGTCGCAAATTCACACACTGGCACATTTTTGTCTGCAGCACCTTATCAATACAGTGTGTAGTATTTGTGGAGATCCATATTTCGCTCAGCATTTCTAACTGGAAGTAGCTAGAAAGGAGTAACTTTTCTATTTTGTAGTTTCAAAGTTTCTAATCTACCCGGATTCCACAGTGATTGGTGGGTACATTTTGCTCTGAGTGTAAACCTCTCCAGTTTTGTAAAATAATATTTCTTTATCTTTACACGTAGAACAAAATATAATTGGCAACAATGAATCAGCAACTATGGGCTCAATTTTCCCCGGTGATGTGTGCCGTTTTTTTGGCGCGCGGCACTTTTTTTTGGCATAAGTTAAAAAATTTAAGTTTCCCCCAAGGAATGTGCGCCAACGTAACTCAGATAGTTATGATTTTTTTTAGGTTAGTTTTCTTTTTGCGTCATAGGGTAACCTGATCTCTGTGCCAGTTTCTGTCAGTTATGTAAGTTTGCCCCCCCAAAAAAAATTTTCCCCTAGGTCAGTGTATGTGACCACTCCCAAAAAATCTTCTGGTGAGTTAAGAAAAAGCAGCGCATTTTGAAAAATCAGCACAGAAAGACACCATTGTTTTCAGCGAAGTTTTGGAGGGAGTCAAGAACACTTAACTATGCATAATAAAGATTACATTTTTTTAAACCTTATATCGCAGTAAATGGAATTTTGATGGAATTCTGTAAGTTTTCATTTTTTTTCAACTGACACGCCACCACCGAACGTCTGCAAACAGGGCTCGAGGGTCAGAGTGTCGGCCGGCAGAATCAGTTCCGCGGTCAGACACGGGCTCAGGGCTCGGCTGCAAAAGAAGCCCGGGGGGGGGGTGACGGGGGCGGAGGTGTGGGCCCTGTGGAATGCACACGAAGGGAATCAGAAGCCTGCACTACCCATCAAATCAAGCCCGGGTGGGTGGCATATGAAAGGCATCAAAAGTCTGCACTACCATTCAAATAAAGCGCAGGTAGGAGGGGGGCTGTGGAAGGCATACGGAAGGCATCAGAAGCCTGCACTATGCATCAAATGTAACCCAAGGGTTCCCGATCACTGCGCCTGCTCAGAGCTGGGTGTGATCCATACAGAACTTGTGGGGAGAGAGAACAAAGAACCTTGTCCTGCCTGTCTGCCGTTTTGAACTTCTTGCAAAGGTAAAATTTAAGCATAGGGGCAATACTGACAATTCCATACCTTGTGCAAGCCTTTTGCATGATGGTGCTGCAGAGGAGACAATTGATTCAACGTCATCGAATGAGGAACCTCAGACCCATAGGGTGATGGGCAGAAGGCCTTTCCCACGTCAGACAGGTGTTCGTACCTGCACCTGAGTGATGCAGACTGTGTGAGAAGGCTGAATTTCTGCAAAGAAGTTATAACTGAGATCTGTGAGTTAATAAAAGCAGACCTGCAACCTAGAAGCGTCAGGAGGACTGCTTTGTCAATTGAAGTGAAGGTTGCAGCTGCACTTTCATTCTATGCATTTGGATCGTTCCAGGCTACAACTGGAGATGTGTGCACCATTTCTCAACATGCAACACATGTCTGCATTCAGCAGATGACTGCTGCACTATATTTCCAGAGGAATGACTACATAAAGTTCCCATGATCACCCAAGCAATACGTGACAGGACTGTGGGCTTCTCCAGGATTGCTGGCTTCCCAAAGGTACAGGACTGCATTGATTGTACCCACAGCGCCTTGCGAGCACCTTTGGAGGATTCTGAGATGTACAGGAACAGAAAAGGCTTCCACTCCATTAATGTGCAGCTCCTGTGTGACGACATGCATTGCATCATGTCAGTTGATGCAAGATACCCTGGGAGCACCCATGATTCATTCATCCTACACGAAGCGTTATATCTGCCATGTTTTAGCAGCAGCCAGAAAGGCAGAGCTGGCTACTGGGAGACAAAGGATACGGCCTCGTCACCTGGCTCATGACGCCCTTACACGTAACCTGGAAGGAAGCTAACTGGGAATACAACATGTTGCACATTGCAAAAAGCAGCAGAATAGAGAGGACCATTGACTCTTTGCTGCCTGAAGGCTCAGCGGTAACTATTCCACGTCGACTATGTTTACTGTTTGGACCTGTTCTGTAATTTTTTTTGTGTTAATGGAATAAATGATGGAAATGATTCTTCTTTACTTCAAAAAGTTGTGTTAATAATGGAACAAATAATGTAAATGATTCAGTTATAATTTAAAATATACTTTATTCAAAAGTTTAATAAACATTTGTTTGTACTTAACTTTAATAAACATATTCTTGTATCAAACTTTAAAGTTTTCACTTAAGATCATTTACAAACTTTAAGATCACTTACTAACTTTTAAACTTGTAAATTTATATAACTTACAAAAAACTTTTAAATTGAGAATAGTTACAACAGTAACAACAATAATAATAACAGCAGCAAAGAATGGCTGCACCCATCTCTCCTCCACCTTATTCGAAGACTGTCCGCTGCGCTTGGTCTTGGCAGTGGCGCAGCGTATCTCAGGTTGATACCAAGCTTATTCTTTCGAACATCTCCGGTAATGCGCACTTTTTGATGGAAGTGGGGGGGCGCATCCGGTAATGTGGAAGGCCCGGCTTGGGCCCCTTCAGTGGCTGGTCTGGGAATTGGAGTGGGAGTGGCAGTTTATTCTGTCAATGAGCGCGGGATCTGGGCGTGTTCCCTTATTGCAGCAGCTAACTCCAACATTCCCTCCCTCATGTTCACTGACAGCGCATCAGCTACCTGCGACATTCCCTCCCTCATGTGCACCGACATTGTTTCTGCTGACTGAGATATTCCCTCCCTCATGTTCCCGGCCAGCCTTCCCATTTCTCGTGAGAGTGTTGTTACTTCTCCCGACAGTCCTGATACCTCATCACCCACCCCACTGATGGTGTCCACGAGTGATTGGGTAAGGTCAATGCTTTCTGCACTCATTGCCATCAGGTAAACCACATCTGTTAGATCCTGCACCTCGGGAGAGCGCGGTCAAGCTCTCCTTCCCCTCTTCACCTTGGGTGCGGCTCGCAGCATCCCAGTGGGACCCGCAGCCTCGGACGGTGGGGCCCTAGTTGTGCCATGCTGCATCCCACGGTGACCCACAGCCTGGGATGGTGGGACCCTGGGTGTGCCTCACTGCACCAGCCTTGGACGATGGGAAACCATGGAATGTCCCACTAACACTCAAACCACTACTCAGGGAAGGGGCTAGCACCTCAATGGGCGGCACCTGCATCTCCGCCAAAGTGAGTACAACAATGGGGACTTCATCCATCCTCAGCCTCACCCCATGCTCTTGGTCTGGAAAGTCAGATTGGAAGATGTTCTCCTCTTCAGGCTCGTCCATGTCTGAATCTTTTTCTACATCGTCATCGTCAGGCCTCAAGTTCTGCAAAATATAACCGAGCAGATAAATGGTTAGCAGCAGAGGAGGGAGCAGGATGGGTGAGATGAGTAGGCTCGCACAGCGCAGGCAGCAGGCTGATTTGAAGGCCACGATGAATGATAGCACGTTGCATCAACTGAAGCATAGCTGATGGAAACATCCCCATGAACTGACGCATGGCTAGCCCGCGCAGTACTTAACATTTAGGAAAGGCAGGCTGTTGAATTTGCAGGACTTACCCTCTCCCTCGAGTGTGGGCCCAGCTTGTACAGTGGTGATTGCTTTTCTCCAGGCAGGACCCATTAAAGCAGCGACCTTCTCTTCCAAGGGTGTCAGTGGCTGCAGATTTGCCGGGCCTCCTCCTGTTCGAGTTCTTTCTCATTTGTTGTGTGCCACCTTCCTCTGCAAAGACGAAAATGTAACTTTTTAGAGAAAGTGTCTTTCTGCTGGGTGGGACATACATCGATGATCACATTTACAATTGCAATTCCATTGAAAAATGAAAATATTTTACTTTCACTAACTACTTGACCAAAGTCCTGCCATTTCTTTTTGCACTGGCCTCCAGACCTCTGGGTGGTCACCATTGCACAGTAATCTTCTGCAAGTTGGTTCCAGCGTTTCTTCATGTCTTTGGGTGGAACTTTTATGTAACCTCTGCTGGTGTCCAGCTCATGCTATCTGCCCTCAATCACAGTAACTAGTGCCTCCACTTCATCCTGCAAGAAATTCTTGGTCCTTGCACCATGTTGCATCTTGTATTGCAACTCCAATTTTGCCAATGATAATTAAAGTTCTCACACAGCACTCAAAGTTCTCACACACACAACTGGCTCATTAAAAATGGCCGATTGCACATGCGCGCCCATAGGAATCACATCAAAAACGTCCTTTTTTTCCGCGCATGCGCAGAATGAGTGTCATCGTTTTATCGGCGCAGACATTAGGCTCCACCCCCAGAGGCTACAGGACAGGCTGCATGCACCAATTTTTTAAATGGAGCGGGGAAACTTGGCATATTTATTTTTGGAGCAGTTGTGGCGTAGAAAAATGGGTGTAACTCTGGCAATATGCCAAAAAAAGCTTTGGCAAAACTGAGCCCAATGTTTTTAAACTATGTTGTGTGAACTCCGGCTAAAATTATCTCCAAGTGTAAGCTAGTGCAAAGTATCACTGCAAATACCTATGGGTTGAATAACCATTTTACACCAGAATAAAGGCAGTGCAAGCAACATCCTTACCTTACCCACATAAAAGGTTTCTGCACAAGATAAAAGTTCATGGGGCTGGGGGTAATATATTAGCATGGGTAGAGGATTGGCTAACTAACAGAGAACCGAGATTTGGGATAAATGGTTCATTCTCTGGTTGACAACCAGTAACTAGTGGGGTGCCGCAGGGATCAGTGCTGGGACCCCAACTATTTACAATCTATATTAACGACTTGGAAGAAGGGACTGAGTGGAACGTAGCCAGGTTTGCTGACAACACAAAGATGATAGGAAAAGCAATGTGTGAGGAGGACACAAAAAATCTGCAAAAGGACATAGGCAGGTTAAGTGAGTAGGCAAAAATTTGGCAGATGGAATATAATGTCGGAAAGTGTGAGGTCATGCACTTTGGCAGAAAAAAATCAAAGAGCAAGTTATTATTTAAATGGAGAAAGATTGCAAAGTGCTGCAGTACAGCTAGATCTGGGGGTGCTTGTGCATGAAACACAAAAGGATAGCATGCAGGTATAGCAAGTGATCATGAAGGCCAATGGTATCTTGGCCTTTATTGCAAAGGGTATGGAGTATAAAAGTAGGGAAGTCTTGCTACAGCTATATAAGGTATTGGTGAGGCCACACCTGGAATACTGCGTGCAGTTTTGGTTTCCATATTTATGAAAGGATATATTTGCATTGGAGGCAGTTCAGAGAAGGCTCACTAGGTTGATTCCGGGGATGAGGGGGTTGACTTATGAGGAAAGGTTGAGTAGGTTGGGCCTCTACTCATTGGAATTCAGAAGAATGAGAGGTGATCTGATCGAAACGTATAAGATTATGAGGGGGCTTGACAAGGTGGATACAGAGAGGATGTTTCCACTGATGGAGGAGATTAGAACTAGAGGGCATGATCTTCAAATAAGGGGCTGTCCATTTAAAACAGAGATGAGGAGAAATTTCTTCTCTCAGAGAGTTGTAAATCCGTGGAATTTGCTGCCTCAGAGAGCTGTGGAAGCTGGGACATTGAGTAAATTTAAGACAGAAATACACAGTTTCTTAAACGATAAGGGGTTATGGGGATCAGGCGGGGAAGTAGAGCTGAGTCCATGATCAGATCAGCCATGATCTTATTGAATGGCGGAGCAGGCTCGAGGGGCTGTATGGTCTACTCCTGTTCCTATTTCTTATAGAAACATAGAAACAGAAACATAGAAAATAGGTGCAGGAGTAGGCCATTCGGCCCTTCGAGCCTGCACCGCCATTCAATGAGTTCATGGCTGAACATGAAACTTCAGTACCCCATTTCTGCTTTCTTGTCATACCCCTTGATCACCCTAGTAGTAAGGATTACATCAAACTCCTTTTTGACTATATTTAGTGAATTGGCCTCAACAACTTTCTGTGATAGAGAATTCCACGGGTTCACCACTCTCTGGGTGAAGAAGTTTCTCCTCATCTCGGTCCTAAATGGCTTACTCCTTATCCTTAGACTGTGACCCCTGGTTCTGGACTTCCCCAACATTGGGACGTTCTTCCTGCATCTAACCTGTCTAATCCCGTCAGAATTTTAAACGTTTCTATGAGATCCCTTCTCATTCTTCTGAACTCCAGTGAATACAAGCCCAGTTGATCCAGTCTTTCTTGATATGTCAGTCCCGCCATCCCGGGAATCAGTCTGGTGAACCTTCGCTGCACTCCCTCAATAGCAAGAATGTCCTTCCTCAAGTTAGGAGACCAAAACTGTACACAATACTCCAGGTGTGGCCTCACCAAGGCCCTGTACAACTGTAGCAACACCTCCCTGCCCTGTACTCAAATCCCCTCGCTATGAAGGCCAACATGCCATTTGCTTTCTTAACCACCTGCTGTACCTGCATGCCAACCTTCAATGACTGATGTACCATGACACCCAGGTCTCGTTGCACCTCCCCTTTTCCTAATCTGTCACCATTCAGATAATAGTCTGTCTCTCTCTTTTTACCACCAAAGTGCATAACCTCACATTTATCCACTTTATACTTCATCTGTCATGCATTTGCCCACTCATCGAACCTATCCAAGTCACTCTGCAGCCTTATAGCATCCTCCTCGCAGCTCACACTGCCACCCAACTTAGTGTCATCCGCAAATTTGGAGATACTACATTTAATCCCCTCGTCTAAATCATTAATGTACAATGTGAACAGCTGGGGCCCCAGCACAGAACCTTGCGGTACCTCACTAGTCACTGCCTGCCATTCTGAAAAGTACCCATTTACTCTTACTCTTTGCTTCCTGTCTGACAACCAGTTCTCAATCCATGTCAGCACACTACCCCCAATCCCATGTGCTTTAACTTTGCACATCTCTTGTGTGTTATGTAGATGGTGAAATTCTAGTGCTGTTTGCTTTGTCACAAATAATGGTGATGCTATTTCAGACATTGTACCTCTCAGGTGGACATAAAAGATCCCAAAGCATTATTTCAAAGAGCAGGGAAGTTTTTTCCGGTGTCCCAACACATAAATCGTGTCATTGTCTCAGTGTTGTTTGTGGGAGCTTGCTGTGTGCAGAGTGACTGCTGCGTTTCCAATATTACAACAGTGACTTTGGGACTTCCTGAGGTTGTGAAAGATGCTATATAAATGCAAGTTGTTTATTGCATTAATTTCTGCCATCTGGCCATTGTCTAGCTACCTGTCTACTATCATGTCTGAAACTTGATCATTTTATAAAATTGATATTTTTATTTATTCTATGACTGTAGTGAAAACAGAACTCCTGGGGTCATTATTGAAATTGTAGGATATATCTAAGTTGCTATAGATGCAAACTGCAGACAAAGGCAATGCTGACCAATAACACATTTTGTTTTCTACACATTGCTAGGATCCTTTGTGCATTACTGTCTAGTTTGAAGATCAATTTACGCTTAAATGAATCTTTTTACCATAGTTTCTTAGTCTGTCAGGGAAAAGATCATGTTACACATTTAATCTTTGAAACATAAATTTCTTTACATAAAGAGCATTTATCTGAAAGGTGTAAGGTGATGATTTTGGAGCAGTCACTGTCAGAATCAATTTGAGCTCATTATTATCCCCTCTTTGATATTTATTTAGTTAACAATTTAATCTGATGTGGAAAGTACAGTGACCGAGATAATTACAGGTTCCCGTTGTATCAAGGAAAGGAATCTTAACTGCTCAGAACAAATAAGGGACCCTTTTGACATAGGTGTGCAAAGAGTAGTCAGTTTAATTTTGTAGGTAAAAGTAACATTTTGATCAATTGATACAAGTCTGCAGACTTTCCAAAGTTTAAATGCTTTCTACAAAATGAATCCATCTATCATATGTGTCCAACTTCACTGACAAAGAATCTGATGCATGTTTTCAGATAAACCTCTGCTAAAAAAAAAGAAACAATGTTACATTTTTTGAAAGCTGTGATCTTAATGTTGGTGCTGGGTAGCAGAACCACTTCTCCAGCTTTAGCTCCCAGTGTCAGCATCAAACAGCTCCAAGACAGCCATAATGTGCATTCGATGCAGGCAGAGCTTTTCCCTGTTCACTATTAGAAGCAAACCCATGAACACAGCCAGAGGATTTCATATGCTCACTATTTGTAGCAAAATAGTTTTATCACTTTTTAGAACACTTCTATGATCTTCACAGAAATAAGAAACATGAAACTTTCTTGCCATGTTGATAATGCCTTGCCACATATTGCCCAGAGGATACCAGGCCAATTTGCATCACAACAGCCACACAAAAAAGAGGCAGGAGCACGATTAAAATGACAGCACAGCACTTACCACCCTGTTCCGGCCGACCTCCAGACCTGTGCCATTTTAGTGGGAGCTTTGAAATGGATAGCCCAGATGCCTATCAAAGACGGGTGGGAGCCTCATTAGCTTATGCAAATTGGGGTCCGATGACATCAATAGGACCCCAATGCAATGGGTGAAGTACCAATGGGTGAACTGTATGCCTTAAAAGGACTGCTGCAAGCTGCTCAAAAAAAGTTTTAAACAGGTTTGTAAATGATTTTTGTGGGATCAGGACTGTCTCTCCACCCCTTTAACTTAGTTGCATTGTTTGGGCTCTTCAGTGGAATCTCCGGATTTTAAACCCTCTCCAATCAATAAGCTTCTACAAATGCAGCAGCAGCTTGTTGTCAGTGTAGTGATGAGGCCTGAGTGTAATATATAGCTCCATCTAGTGGACTACTGTGGTACTGCAGCCATTGCTGTTTACAAGAATAAAAGGAATGAAACCATCTTGTAAAGTGTGTGTTATGATGTCATAAGGAAGATACCACATTGGCGATGAAGGTTAGGATTCCTGGATACCCTAGCTGAAAATTTTTGTTTCCAGCCAAATAATAGAGAGACTAGAGAGGTCTTTTTTGTTGCAGAACAGCTAAAAATCCAAGGTAAATTTCAAGCACATTTGGCTGAACTGAATAGGCTGTGCCTATGGGAATAATAGGGCACTTTTGTGCATTTCAACCTGACCGAGAGACTTTCGGAGCATATGTGGAGTGGCTTGAAATGTTTTTCACCGCAAATAATTTCATTGAAGTCCCCAATGATGAAAACAGTAACCGGGTGGTTTTAGAAAGAAAACAGGCTATTTTCCTGACTGAAACTAGCTCCGAGGTGTATGAAACCCTGAAAAATGTGCTTGTTCCCATCAAGCCAAAGGACAGGCCACTGACAGAGATTTTAAGTAAGTTAGAATAGCACTAGAGTTCTGAGCCCCTGGAAATTGTTGAAAGTTAAAGACGCTATCTATTCACTGTCATTTCAGAAACTGTCAGGACCAAGCATTGCGTGACCGCTTTGTTTGTGGGATGAAAAATGAAGCAATCAGAAAAAAGTTGTTGACAACCCCTAACTTGACTTTTGATTTAGCTTGTCAGGCAGCTATGTCGATGGATATGGCCGACCAATACTCCTGAGAATTTTGAGCCATTTCCAATCATCAGACAATCAAGGTGAATCGCCTGCAGGTTAAAAGTAAAAAGCAGTTGAGTCCTAAGGCCTGAGCAATTGGTCAAGGTACCAATACATTGAAGTCATGTTATCGATGCTTGGGACAACACACTGCTCAAAGTTGTCCATATGTGAAGGCAGAATGTTTCTTCTGCAGGAATACTGGGCATCTTGCGAAGGCATGCCGACTGAAGAGTAAACCAACTTTCAAGGCTATAAGTAGAAATCCCCAGTGCCTACATAGCAAGGAGATACATGTCATCAGGAGCACGAGGGTATCTAACAACGATTCAAAAAGTATCATCATCCAAGTAGATGTTGCAGGAACCAGGATACCCATGGAAATCAACACTGGCGCATCCGTGAGCGTAGTACCAGAGTCGCTATATCTCGACAAATTGCGTGATTTCCCATTGGAGAAATTGAAGATAGAGTTGTGAGTCTGTTCAGGAGAGCAAGTTCCTGTGGTAGGTCATATCACCATACTGGTGAAGTACAAGGATCAATTTCAGAGCTTGCCTCTCTTAATAGTGGCAGGAGACAAGCCAGCCTTACTAGGTAGAAATTGGTTGGGATCACTGAAGCTGAATTGGAATGAGATTTTTCATGTTGTAACGAGATTTACTTCGAAGAATGATGTCATCAAGAAATATACCAGTTTACTGCAAGCCATGTCCCACACCATATGTAGTCAAGGAAAGAGTTGAGCAAGAACTCAAAAGGCTAAAGACCAAGAACATGGGCCCTGAAATTCCGAGGAAGGCTTCCCACGGGTAAATCCTGAAAAAATAGAAATAAACTGCGCACTTATCTGGAGCTGCTGCGCACGTTGGGACTTCCGATCCACAGGCCTCCTCTCCCAATGACGCACAGCATGTGCACGTCAGAACATCCGCGGGAGTCACGTGTGCCTAGACACCCAATCACAGGTAAGTAGTTTCTCATTCATAATAATAGGAGATTCGTAAGTTACAAATCTCCTATACTATGAATGAGAAAAACCCCAAAATACACAAACACTACACAAAACCTATAAAAAAACACCTCACTTTCTAATAAATAAACTAAAAGAAATTAAAAATGTTACAAACGTTTTTTAAATTTTAAAAATCTCGATTTTAAAAAAAATTTAGGGTTAGGGGATAAAATAAAATGATCTGACTGGGCAGGGTTTTAACATAAATGTGTTTTTTTAATTTTTATTTTAATCATGTTTTTGCTATGTTTTTAAACTCTTACGCCTGTAAAAGTAGGCTATATGCCTGCTTTTTCAGGCACAAGATTTTAAAGGACATTTGCAGGGCAAGATGTTCGAAATTTCGGAAATCTTGCCCTGCAAGTGTCCTCGCTCCCAAGATACGGAGGATCTGTCAAGCCAGAAACTTAACAGATCGGAAATGCCGGTTTTCAGTGCATGCGCATTGCGCACTGAAAACCGGCTTTTCCGATGCCTTCCTGGGTCCATAAAAACTTCGTACGGACCCGGGACATCGGAATTTCAGGGCCATTATCTCCAAGATAGATTTATGTAATTGGGTTACACCCATTGTTGTTGTACCTAAGTCTGATGGTAAGGTAAAGTTGTGTGGTGATTATGAAGTAACCGTAAACCAAGTTCTAGAGGGTAATCTAATGTCAATTGCCAAATGTAGAACATTTGTTCACAACACTGACAGGTGGTCAGATCTTCTCAAAGTTGGATCTTACAAATGCCTACTTACAACATGAACTAGATGAGGAGTCCAAGTCATGCTTGATTATAAATACTCATCTCGGCCTATATCAATTTAATAGGCTACCATTTGGTGTGTCTTCCGCCCCCGCCATATTCCAAGGGGTGATGAACCAGATTTTGCAAGGCATTGAAGGGGTAGTATGTTATTTAGATGATATATTCATTTCAGCACCAAACAGGCAAATCCATAATAACGTTTTGAATGAACTGCTCAAAACGGCTAGAGAAGCACAAAATACGAGTGGCTGCTCACAAGTGTGAGTTATTTCAAAACTCAGTGGAGTACTTAGTGCACAGAGTAGACAAAGATGGTTTACATCCAACCAAGGGAAAGCTGGATACAATTAGAAATGCACCCACTCCCAAGAATGTCACTGAACTTTGATCATTTTTGGGTCTTTTGAACTATTATGGGAAGTTCCTACCAAATTTGGCTACAGCGTTACATTCACTGAATGAGCTGTTGAAAAAACATGTTCAGTGGAAGTGGTCAGAAGAATGCGACGCAGCATTCAAGGAGTGTAAAAGCCAGTTGGTAGAGAGCACCATGTTAGTTCACTATGATGTATCTAAGGAGATAAAGCTAGCATGTGATGCCTCTCCTTATCAAGTTGAGGCAGTGATCTCTCATGTAATAGTTTTGGGGAGGAGAGATCAATTACTTTTGCTTCATGCACTCTCAGTGCCAGTGAGCATAATTATGCGCAGATCAAAAGGGAAGCTTTAGCATTGATTTTTGGGGTCAAGATGTTCCACAAATACCTGTATGGTCATAGGTTTACCATCCTTATGGCGCATAAGCCCCTGACAACAATCCTCCATCCAAAGTCCCCAGTTCCAACCTTAGCTGCAGCTCAAATGCAGAGATAGGCTTTGATTTTGTCAGCATATACATATGACATTGAGTACAGATGATCAGCTGATCACAGCAATGCTGATGCTATGTCCAGGTTGCCATCCCCATCACAAGTTACATGCAATAGGGAAGAAGTGTTCTATTTTTCATACATTGATGAACTGCCAGTCACAGCTGAAGAGATTAGCAGAACAACCAAACATGACCCAGTTATGTCAAAGGTATATGATTACATCGCAAATGGCTGGCCAAACCAGGTAGAGAAAGATATTCATCCATACTTAGTTCGTGGGAATGAATTGTCCGTAGAAGATTGTATCATGTGGGGTGCAAGACTGGTTATACCAAATAAATTCAGGTCCAAATTATTAGGAAATCTTCATGACCAGCACCTGGAAATGTGCTTGACCAAGAGTTTTGTATGCAGTTATTTATGGTGGCCAGATCTAGATAAAGATATAGAGTATATCGTTAGTCAATGTACAATATGTCAAATGATAAGCAAGAAACCACCATCAGTATCATTACAGCCATTTAAAAGGCCTCCCAGGGTGTGACAAAAGTTACATATTGATTTTGCTGAGCTAGAAGGCAGCAATTGTTTATTGTGATTGATAGCCATTCGAAGTGGATAGAGGTGTTTCCAATGTGGAAAATAACAAATAAAACACTAGAAAATTTGTGAAGATTATTTTCTTCATATGGCCTGCCAGAAGAAATTGTATCTGATAATGGGTCGCAATTTTGTTCGGAAGAATTTGCACAGTTCACACGCAAAAATGGTGTGAAACATACGAAGGTTCCATCGTACCACCCTGCTTCAAATGGTGCAGCAGAGTGCACAGTAAAAATTGTATAACGTGTCCTCATCAAACAAATGTTGGATCCAAATCCAAAGAAATGACAGTTGTCATTGGACCACAAATTGGCTAATTTTCTGATTAGTTATCGTAATACTCCTCATATAACTACTGGTAGAACACCAGTTTCTCAAACGATAGCCACAAACCAGTTCTCGTTGTTAAAGCCAAATTTGGCACAGTCAGTAGAAGAGAAACAATTAAGACAGAAAGAAAATCATGGTAGAGGTAGAGTAAGAGCGAGAAGTGTGAAATTAAATCAGAAGGTGAGAGTGAAAAACCATCACCATAAATGGTTAAAGTGGTTACCAGGAAGAGTGGTGAAGATATGTAGTCCTCGCACATATTTGGTCAAGATGTTTGATCATGGACAGTTTGGTTTGTTCACATTGATCATATTTTATCTACAGATGTGGAAGGAGTTGAAAGTTGGAATGATTCGGTTATTTCTGACTCATCAGATAGTCTTGTTACAAGTAGAGTACCAGTAGCATATCCTGCATCAAATGTACTAGAAACAAATCCAAGAAAAAGTCAGAATGAGTCAGGCAGACAAACAGTCTGAAGTTGCAGAGAGTTCAAGGGTATTCCTTGGAGGGAAACTCTCCTCGGGCTCAGCATAGATTAAGTCTAAGTTTGTCACCATGTTAGGAAGATTCTGATTGAGAGCGAAAGTATCCTCTTCAAAATAGAAAACAAGTGGTTAAGTTTGATTTGTAAATATGGCAAAATAAGTCCATATCTTTTGTTATGTATAACCATGCAAGTTATGTATGATTATTGTTTGTTATAATTACTTTTTCATTAAGGAGGGAGAAGTGTAATATATAGCTCCATCTCGTGCACTACTGCTCCACCTAGTGGACTACTGTGGTAATGCAGCCATTGCTATTTGCAAGAATAAAAGGAATTAAGCCATCTTGTAAAGTGTGTGTTATAAGAAGATAAGAACATAAGAATTAGGAACAGAAGTAGGCCATCTAGTCCCTCGAGCCTTCTCCGCCATTCAACAAGATCATGGCTGATCTGGCCATGGACTCAGCTCGACGTACCCGCCCGCTCCCCGTAACCCTTAATTCCCTGATTGGTTAAAAATCTATCTATCTGTGATTTGAATACATTCAATGAGCTAGCCTCAACTGCTTTCTTGGGCAGAGAATTCCACAGATTCACAACCCTTTGGGAGAAGAAATTCCTTCTCAACTCGGTTTTAAATTGGCTCCCCCGTATTTTGAGGCTGTGCCCCCTAGTTCTAGTCTCCCCGACCAGTGGAAACAACCTCTCTGCCTCGATCTTGTCTATTACTTTCATTATTTTAAATGTTTCTATAACATCACCCCTCATCCTTCTGAACTCCAACGAGTAAAGACCCAGTCTGCTCAATCTATCATCATAAGGTAACCCTCTCATCTCCGGAATCAGCCTAGTGAATCATCTCTGTACATCTTCCAAAGCTAGTATATCCTTCCTTAAGTAAGGTGACCAAAACTGCACGCAGTACTCCAGGTTCGGCCTCACCAATACCCTATACAGTTGCAGCAGGACCTCCCTGCTTTTGTACTCCATCCCTCTCGCAATGAGGAAAACGTTCCATTCGCCTTCCTGATTACCTGCTGCACCTGCAAACTAACTTTTTGGGATTCATGCACAAGGACCCCCAGGTCCCTCTGCAATGCAGCATGTTGTAATTTCTCCCCATTCAAATAATATTTCCTTTTACTGTTTTTTTTTCCAAGGTGGATGACCTCACATTTTCCGACATTGTATTCCATCTGCCAAACCTTAGCCCATTCGCTTAACCTATCTAAATCTCTTTGCAGCCTCTCTGTGTCCTCTACACAACCCGCTTTCCCACTAACCTTTGTGTCATCTGCAAATTTTGTTACACTACACTCTGTCCTCTCTTCCAGGTCATCTATGTATATTGTAAACAGTTGTGGTCCCAGCACCGATCCCTGTGGCACACCACTAACCACCGATTCCCAACCCGAAAAGGACCCATTTATCCCGACTCTCTGCTTTCTGTTCGCCAGCCAATTCTCTATCCATGCTAATACATTTCCTCTGACTCCGCATACCTTTATCTTCTGCAGTAACCTTTTGTGTGGCACCTTATCGAATGCCTTTTGGAAATCTAAATACACCACATCCATCGGTACACCTCTATCCACCATGCTAGTTATATCCTCAAAGAATTCTAGTAAATTAGTTAAACATGCTTTCCCCTTCATGAATCCATGTTGTGTCTGCTTGATTGCACTATTCCTATCTAGATGTCCCGCTATTTCTTCCTTAATGATGGCTTCAAGCATTTTCCCCACTACAGATGTTAAACTAACCGGCCTATAGTTACCTGCCTTTTGTCTGCCCCCTTTTTTAAACAGAGGCATTACATTAGTTGCTTTCCAATCCGCTGGTACCTCCCCAGAGTCCAGAGAATTTTGGTAGATTATAACGAATGCATCTGCTATAACTTCCGCCATCTCTTTTAATACCCTGGGATGCATTTCATCCGGACCAGGGGACTTGTCTACCTTGAGTCCCATTAGCCTATCCAGCACTACCTTCCCACATTCCCGTGACCAGCAATTTTTGGCATGGTTTTTGTGGCTTCCACTGTGAAGACCGAAGCAAAATAATTGTTTAAGGTCTCAGCCATTTCCACATTTCCCATTATTAAATCCCTCTTCTCATCTTCTAAGGGACCAACATTTACTTTAGTCACTCTTTTCCGTTTTATATCTCGGTAAAAGCTTGTACTATCTGTTTTTATGTTTTGCGCAAGTTTACTTTTGTAATCTATCTTTCCTTTCTTTATTGCTTTCTTAGTCATTCTTTGCTGTCGTTTAAAATTTTCCCAATCTTCTAATTTCCCACTAACCTTGGCCATCTTATACGCATTGGTTTTTAATTTGATCCTCTCCCTTATTTCCTTGGTTATCCACGGCTGGTTATCCCTTCACTTACCGCCCTTCTTTTTCACTGGAATATATTTTTGTTGAGCATTATGAAAGAGCTCCTTAAAAGTCCTCCACTGTTCCTCAGTTGTGCCACCGTTTAGTCTGTGTTTCCAGTCTACTTTAGCCAACTCTGCCCTCATCCCACTGTAGTCCCCTTTGTTTAAGCATAGTACGCTCGTTTGAGACACTACTTCCTCACCCTCAATCTGTATTACAAATTCAACCATACTGTGATCACTCATTCCGAGAGGATCTTTTACTAGGAGATCGTTTATTATTCCTGTCTCATTAGACAGGACCAGATCTAAGATAGCTTGCTCCCTTGCAGGTTCTGCAACATACTGTTCTAAGAAACAATCCCGTATGCATTCTATGAATTCCTCCTCAAGGCTACCCCATGCGATTTGATTTGACCAATCGATATGTCGGTTAAAATCCCCCATGATTACTGCCGTTCCTTTTTCACATGCCTCCATTATTCCCTTGATTATTTCCCGCCCCACCATGAAGTTATTATTTGGGGGTCTATAAATTATGCCCACCAGTGACTTTTTCCCCTTACTATCTCTAATCTCCACCCACAATGATTCAACATTTTGTTCATTAGAGCCAATATCGTCTCTCACAACTGCCCTGATATCATCCTTTATTAACATCCTTTATTAAATGATATCCAAAGGAAGATATAACACTGACCATGAAAATTGGTTGGGCCTCAGACCACTTCCATTGAGTGGGCAGCGAGTTCATTCCACCTGCCTCCGGTCTGATGGGAGCAGTCATAGGAAAATCCACACCAGTGTCTCTTACATCAGTGTCTTTTGACAGAGAAAACTAATTGTCTCAGCTGTTAAAAAGAGAAGATTTGCCTTCTGGGTTAAATCCACATCTCAAAGTATAATTGGAGCAATGTAATGTACCACTGCAGTTTATTTCCCAACTGAATGTCTATGAAGGCAATTCATGTTCTTGTCACTGCAAATGAAATAATGCTTGCTGCAGGAGATACATAGACCCTCCATTTCTGCCTTCCTTCTTTGGGAAAAGTCTGTGCTTCCACTCCATGTCTGCTCTGGACAACGTATCCAATATCAAGAACTTGCAGTAAGGAATTATATATACCAATACTCAATGCCATACACCACCAGGCTACTCTGTATTTCCAAATGCCCAAACACTATTTTTTGCCTGACATTTGGTGAATGAATCAGTTTAGATCTCAAACAAAAGGAAAGTGCTGCGGATGCTGGAAATCTGAAAAAAATAACAGGAGATGCTGGAAACACTCAACAGGTCAGGCAGCATCTGTGGAGAGATAGAAGCATAGCTAATGTTTCAGGTCAAATAACCTTTCATCACAACTAGCAAATGTGAGAGATGAAGAGCTTTTGAAGCATAGCATTTTTATAAGTATCTTCATTTGTACCTTACAGCTATTTGTACCTATATTATGGGCACTAACGTGGATATATGTTGTAGAACGCAACCAACCTTTTTCTGTTATGGATGGTTCTAATCCGCAATAGAAAATATCATATTAGCAAATCTTTCTGCCAATTTTTGCAAAAGTTAACTTGTGTTAACTCAGATGAGCTATGGCCAAGTATCTCCTGAGATCTCTGTGGTAGAAACTGGACAGTGTGAGCAAACATTTTGGAAGATATGAATAGTTACAGTTTATTATTCAAACTGATAGCCAAATCGATGCTGAGCTTTGGGGAACAGAGGAAACAAATTTATTTATTGTTTTTATACGTTCATTTCAACTCTGCGGTTTCTTCAGCATATTAAAATTCAAGTAAAGTACACTTTTAAAATGTCTGCAGCAAAATATAGTACAGTCACCAAGAAGGTTTGGAGAGAGTCTAGCTTGTCTGGTTAATTTTGTTTTTGGTGCTCAAACATGGTGAGCACAGTTCTCTTTAGATCTGGAACTTCCTCTAATTGTGGATAAATCAAAAATTTCTCTACATTTTGTGAAGCCATTATGCACAGGTTTTGTACACTTTTCAGATGCATTAAAGGCATTTTTGTTTGTTTTCCCACTTAAGTGCCAATTTGGCTCACAATCAAAATAGCTGGCACCTTTCATCTTGTTTTGGATCATTTTAATTCCACAAATTAAGGCTATTAACCCTATACTTGCAACAAAAAAAACAATAATTAGAAAAAGAGTAAAATTACAGTTGTAGTTTAATAAGGATGGAGATAAATAGGGAAAGAAAATGAGGAAAAAATGTATGAAGGCAAGTACAGTAGAGATTTTGGATAAATACTGCAGCAATAAAGCTATTCTTGATTTTTTTGTAGCTTTACTCTTTAATATTAGTATTTTTTATCAAGACAATAGTGCTTGAGCTGAAATCCTATAAAACTGGTGAGCCCAAGAAAACAGGAGTATCTCTGCATCTACTAGCAGCCTAAGGGCGGTAATCTGTATGCTATTAATAAAAACAAGTCCAAAAATGTGATTTTAAGGTTGTATTCTAACCTGCAGCTTATTGTGTCATCTAAACCCCTTGATTACATCACTGCCCTGTAATCATTTCCATGACTTTACTGTTCACTATATTTAACATTATTACTGTTGAGACCTATGATTTCTAGTAAGACCTCGCATCATTACAGTTAAAGATGAAAAGCAAAATTTATTGGGCAAACCTAGATTTTAGGATGTTAAGGGATTTATCAGAATTGTTCAATTTTACAACTTTGAGAAACTGAGAAATTTGTAGTTCTGATGTTCTTTGCATGGTTTAACTATTCTTGCAAACTACCGCCCCATCTCCACCCTCCCTTTCCTTTTCAAAGTCCTTGAATGTGTTGTTGCCCCCCAAATCCATGCCCATCTTTCCCACAATTCCATGTTTAAATCCCTCCAATCCGGTTTCTGTGCCTGTCACAGTACAGAAACGGCTCTCATCAAAGTCACAAATGACATCCTTTGTGACTGTAACAAATGCAAACTATCCCTCTTCATCCTTCTTGATTTGTCTGCAGCATTTGACACGGTTGACCACTCTATCCTTCTCCAACGCCACTCCATTGTCGTCCAGCTGGGTGGGACTGCACTTGCCTGGTTCCATAAGAACATAAGAACATAAGAACATAAGAATTAGGAACAGGAGTAGGCCATCTAGCCCCTCGAGCCTGCTCCGCGATTCAATAAGATCATGGCTGATCTGGCCGTGGGCTCAGTTCCACTTACCCGCCCGCTCCCCGTAACCCTTAATTCCCTTATTGGTTAAAAATCTATCTATCTGTGACTTGAATACATTCAATGAGCTAGCCTCAACTGCATCCTTGGGCAGAGAATTCCAGAGATTCACAACCCTCTGGGAGAAGAAATTCCTTCTCAACTCGGTTTTAAATTGGCTCCCCCGTATTTTGAGGCTGTGCCCCCTAGTTCTAGTCTCCCCAACCAGTGGAAACAACCTCTCTGCCTCTATCTTGTCTATCCCTTTCATTATTTTAAATGTTTCTATAAGATCACCCCTCATCCTTCTGAACACCAACGAGTAAAGATCCAGTCAACTCAATCTATCATCATAAGGTAACCCCCTCATCTCCGGAATTAGCTTAGTGAATCATCTCTGTACCCCCTCCAAAGCCAGTATATCCTTCCTTAAGTAAGGTGACCAAAACTGCACGCAGTACTCCAATACCCTATAAAGTTGCAGCAGGACCTCCCTGCTTTTGTATTCCATCCCTCTCGCAATGAAGGCCAACATTCCTTTCGCCTTCCTGATTACCTGCTGCACCTGCAAACTAACTTTTTGGGATTCATGCACAAGGACCCCCAGGTCCCTCTGCACCTCAGCATGTTGTAATTTCTCCCCATTCAAATAATATTCCCTTTTACTGTTTTTTTTCCCAAGGTGGATGACCTCACACTTTCCGACATTGTATTCCATCTGCCAAACCGTAGCCCATTCGCTTAACCTATCTCAATCTCTTTGCAGCCTCTCTGTGTCCTCAACACAACCCGCTTTCCCACTAACCTTTGTGTCAGCTGCAAATTTTGTTACACTACACTCTGTCCCCTCTTCCAGGTCATCTATGTATATTGTAAACAGTTGTGGTCCCAGCACCGATCCCTGTGGCACACCACTAACCACCGATTCCCAACCCGAAAAGGACCCATTTATCCCGACTCTCTGCTTTCTGTTCGCCAGCCAATTCTCTATCCATGCTAATACATTTCCTCTGACTCTACATACCTCTATCTTCTGCAGTAACCTTTTGTGTGGCACCTTATCGAATGCCTTTTGGAAATCTGAATACACCACATCCATCGGTACACCTCTATCCACCATGCTCGTTATATCTTCAAAGAATTCCAGTAAATTAGTTAAACATGATTTCCCCTTCATGAATCCATACTGCGTCTGCTTGATTGCACTATTCCTATCTAGATGTCCCGCTATTTCTTCCTTAATGATAGTTTCAAGCATTTTCCCCACTACAGATGTTAAACTAACCGGCCTATAGTTACCTGCCTTTTTGTCTGCCCCCTTTTTTAAACAGAGGCGTTACATTAGTTGCTTTCCAATCCGCTGGTACCTCCCCAGAGTCCAGAGAATTTTGGTAGATTATAACGAATGCATCTGCTATAACTTCTGCCATCTCTTTTAATACCCTGGGATGCATTTCATCAGGACCAGGGGACTTGTCTACCTTGAGTCCCATTAGCCTATCCAGCACTACCCCCCTAGTGATAGCGATTGTCTCAAGGTCCTCCCTTCCCACATTCCTATGACCAGCAATTTTTGGTATGGTTTTTGTGTCTTCCACTGTGAAGACCGAAGCAAAATAATTGTTTAAAGTCTCAGCCATTTCCACATTTCCCATTATTAAATCTCCCTTCTCATCTTCTAAGGGACCAACATTTACTTTAGTCACTCTTTTCCATTTTATATATCGGTAAAAGCTTTTGCTATCTGTTTTTATGTTTTGCACAAGTTTACTTTCGTAATCTATCTTTCCTTTCTTTATTGCTTTTTTAGTCATTCTTTGCTGTTGTTTAAAATTTTCCCAATCTTCTAGTTTCCCACTAACCTTGGCCACCTTATACGCATTGGTCTTTGATTTGATACTCTCCTTTATTTCCTTGGTTATCCACGGCTGGTTATCCCTTCTCTTACCACCCTTCTTTTTCACTGGAATATATTTTTGTTGCGCACTATGAAAGAGCTCCTTAAAAGTCCTCCACTGTTCCTCAATTGTGCCACCGTTTAGTCTGTTAATTCTTATCGATCTAATCATAGCCAGAGAATCACCTGCAAATGTTTCTTTTCCCACCCCTGCATCGTTACCTCTGGTGTCCCCCAAGGATCTATCCTTGGCCCCCTCCTATTTCTCATCTACATGTTGCCCCTTGGTGACATCATCCACAAACACAGTGTCAGTTTCCACATGTACGTTGATGACACCCAGCTCTACCTCACTACCATTTCTCTCAACCCCTCCACGGTCTCTAAATTGTCAGACTGCTTGTCCGACATCCAGTTCTAGATGAGCAGAAATTTTCCCCAATTGAATATTGGGAAGACCGAAGCCATTGTTTTCAGTCCCCGCCACAAACTCCATTCCCTAGATACTGACTCCATCTCTCTGAGGCAAAGAACATCAGAACTAAAAATTTTTCAGTTTCTCAAAGTTGTAAAATTGGACAATTCTGATAAATCCCTTAACATCCTAAAATCTAGGTTTGCCCAATAAATTTTGCTTTTCATCTTTAACTGTAATGATGCAAGGTCTTACCAGAAATCATAGGTCACAACAGCAATAATGTTAAATATAGTGAACAGTAAAGTCATGGAAATGATGACAGGGCAGTGATGTAATCAAGGGGTTTAGATGACACAATAAGCTGCAGGTTAGAATACAACCTTAAAATCACATTTTTGGACTTGTTTGGACTTGGGGTCATATTTTACCCTGAAATGAGCTTTCAATCACCTATCCACAGCATAACTAAGACTGCCTATTTCCACCTCCGTAACATCGCCTGTCTCCATCCTTGCCTCAGCTCATCTGCTGCTGAAGCGCTCATCCATGCTTTCGTTACCTCTAGACTTGATTATTCCAATGCACTCCTGGCTGCCCTCCCATATTCTACCCTACGTAAACTAGAGGTGATCCAAAACTCGGCTGCCCGTGTCACCCATCACACCTGTGCTTTTCCGGTTAAGCAACGCCTCGATTTCAAATTTCTCATCCTTATTTTCAAATCTCTCCATGGCCTCGCCCCTCCCTATCTCTGTAATCTCCTCCAGCACGGCAACCCCTCGAGATGTCTGTGCTCCTTTCATTCTGCCCTCCTGAGCATCCCTGATTGCAATCGCTCAACCATTGGTGGCTGTGCCTTCTGTTGGCTAGGCCCCAAGCTCTGGAACTTCCTGCCTAAACCTCTCCACCTCTCTAGCTCTCTTTCCTCCTTCAAGACGCTCCTTAAAACATACCTCTGTGACTGGTCACCTGCGCTAATTTCTATTTATGCGGCTCGGTGTCAAACTTTTATCACATAATACACCTGTGAAGCACCTTGGGGCGTTTCACTATGTTAAAGGTGCTATATAAATACAAGTTGTTGTTTACTTATTTATACATAGAAACATAGAAAATAGGTGCAGGAGTAGGCCATTCAGCCCTTCGAGCCTGCACCACCATTCAATAAGATCATGGCTGATCATTCCTTCAGTACCCCTTTCCTGCTTTCTCTCCATATCCCTTGATCCCTTTAGCCATAAGGGCCATATCTAACTCCCTCTTGAATATATCCAATGAACTGGCACTGACAACTCTCTGCGAAAGGGAATTTCACAGGTTAACAACTCTCTGAGTGAAGAAGTTTCTCCTCATCTCAGTCCTAAATGGCCTACCCCTTATCCTAAGACTGTGTCCCCTGGTTCTGGACTTCCCCAACATCGGGAACATTCTTCCCACATCTAACCTGTCCAGTCCCGTCAGAATCATATGTTACAATGCGATCCCCTCTCATCCTTCTAAACTCCAGTGTATAAAGGCCCAGTTGATCCAGTCTCTCCTCATATATCAGTCCAGCCATCCCTGGAATCAGTCTGGTTAACCTTCGCTGCATTCCCTCAATAGCAAGAACGTCCTTCCTCAGATTAGGAGACCAAAACTTAACACAATATTCCAGGTGAGGCCTCACCAAGGCCCTGTACAACTGCAGTAAGACTTCCCTGCTCCTATACTCAAATCCCCTAGCTATAAAGGCCAACATACCATTTGCCTTCTTCACCGCCTGCTGTACCTGCATGCCAACTTTCAGTGACTGATGAACCATGACACCCAGGTCTCGTTGTACCTCCCCTTTTCCTAATCTGCCACCATTCAGATAATATTGTTGTAGTCAGATGTCATGTCAGATAACATGTTGTAGTTTTTGAAGAAAGTAATTTCTTGAAATAAATGACTAAGTGTTAAATAATCAGGAATTTGAAAAATTAAAAAGTAGGTGAACATCTATCAGAAAATGTGAACAAATGTCAGGTAGAAGGTACTCTTATCTTCAACATAAATGGGCCAGTGACTTTTATTCAATTGCTCAATTTTTGTTCAAAGTATAATGTTGAATTTGATTGCACCAGGTTTGAAATATTATCAAGACCATTGCATAAATTGCACTATATTTTCGGTTTTTATAACCTGTGAGCATGAAGATGTGGAGAGCGAATGCGATTTATGTAATTCTACGTGATCTTTTAATGGTCGGCTAGCCAATTCAAAAGTACCGGAAATGACAGCAGCAGTCCTGTACCTAGAAGAAAAGGTCAGACTGGTAGCATAATGGCTTACATTTATCAAAGACTATTCTGAAGCCAGTTAACCTCTGTTTTTATGTAGAAACTGCAGAAACTAACAGAGAGTAAGAAGTTTTACTGCCATAACATCAACTAAATTGGATTTAAAGTTATTTCTTCTTTCGAAATGTAGAGTGGCACCTGAATCTGCATTCTGAGCCCATTGAGCTGTGGTAGTTCCAGAGAAAATATTAACACAGATGGTACATATAGCACAGTGCATCAAGATGCAGCACCAGAGAGTCAAGGGATACACCTGCAAAGGTTTATGGCACTGTATTTCCAATCTACACTGTGCTGTTACTGGGAGAACTAAACAAAAAAAAATAAATTGAGGGGGAGTCATAACTGTGCAACTATCACGCACATTGTTACCGCAAGGGGCATTGGTGAATGCCTCTGAGAAAATATTCTGTTTGTTATATATGTAAACTTGTATATACTCTGTACAGCCACCGGAAGACTCATCCCCTGGAGTCCCAAGGGATCCCATCCTCGTCGCCAGTTGTTATGTATGGAGAAAGAGTCAGACTGAACACTGTGAGCTCAAAGTAAAGTATGACCGTAGTCTTTTATTGCAGGTCTCCAGAGTGCCTCTCCAACCTGTGAGGCCTCCTTAAATACCTGTGCTCCCAAGGGATTATGGGATCCCTTAGGACTCCAGGAGATGAGCCCTCTGGTGGCTGTACAGAATATATACAAGTTTATATATATAACACCGTTCATGCCTTTGACCGAAGGAGATGTATGATTACTGTGAGATAAAGGGAGATTCCCAGAAATATAAAGGGATTAACACCTTTTTTATCCAATATGAACATATTGATTTAGGCCCTACATTTGCTCATTAAAAAAAGTCATGGTTTCAGACATTTATATACTTACGTATTTAAGGCAAAAAAAGGTCCGAATCAGAGAGCCAGAGGGACTAGCGGCATCGGCGGGAAAGACCAGATGCAGTGGCTGCATTGTTAGAACAAAGGCATGGAGCGGGGGCGGAAGCATGGGGAAAAACAGGCAGCAGGGACGGGACCGACTAGATGCACACTCAGCAGTCGGCAAAAGTGCTGGAGCCAAACAGGCAATGTGTGTAAGGACACCGAGGTCTAGCACATCACACAGCGATTTCAGTGAAACGCATTGGAACATTTTCCTACATTTAAGATGCTATATAATTGAAACTCAGGAATGTGATGGACATAATATCAAAGTGTGGCAAAAGCGTTACCTGATAAAGTTAGTTTAGCTTATGATTACTGTAATGGTAATCCTATTTCTCATAGAATCTAGTCATTATTGTCTTGATGAATTTGGCAACATTTACATTTAAGTTTCATCTCATGTACTGCATAAATTGAAGTCAAATCTCTGTGATTAACCATTAATCACGAGTCTTATAAAAAGGGAATTACCATATCATCTTTCAAAAATGTGCCTTCCACCTGGCTAAGGATCTCAGAGCCCAGAACATTCTGTAAATCAGTTTTGTACAAAGATAGGTGGGAAAGTAAGCTGTGAGGAGGACGCAAAGGGCTCAAAATTAGCCGAGAGTTGCTCCGTTTTTTTTGGAGCAACTTGATTTCTCTGGAGTATCTTAAAAATCCCCATTTTGCATATTCAATTTGCGCCAGTGTACGTGAGTTAGTTAGGATTTTTTAGTTTAGTTTTTCTCAAAAGGGGGCATTACCAGCCACCTACACCAGTTTTAGCCATTTAGGCCACTTTGGCCAGTTACTCCAAATCTACTTAGGCCAGCGTATGTGACCACTTGTGAAAACTCTTGCGGAGAGTTAAGAAATCAGCGCAGGTCGGTACATCGGAGGCCAGCAGAACTTAATGACTTGACTAAAGAATATGAATAGGATCAAAGAGCGATGCAGAACATCATATGACAAACTTCGCAAAGTTAATTTACTATACAACAGAAGCATTCATGGAAGCTTAAACTACAAAAATAAAAGAAGTAAAAGATAGTTGAATTAAATTGCCCTAATCTCACAACTAATTTAAACAACTATTTGTTTGCATTGATTATACTGGGCCAAAATTGAGCCCATATTATCTAAATAAAGTCTACTTCAATAAATAAGATATTCTCTCAGTGTTCCTCTCTCACTTATGTTCTTCTTTCACAATAGTACCAGGTAAATAGGCTTGACAAGTGGTTGCCACTAATCACAAGAGACAAAATATATTTACATAATTTTTTCAAAATTTCCAAATAAAAAATAGAAGTAAATAAGTCCGACCTTACCTTCATCTTCAGCCCGGGAAGGCAGCGGGCCGGCCTGTGGGGTAGGCCACTCGGCCTGGGATAGGGGCGGGATGCACCAGCAGCCAGTATGATGATGATGATGATCAGGTCCCATGCTGCAGCATGCACACTGAGAGGCTGGGGGCGAGGAGCTACTGTGCATGCGCGCACACTCCAATGCGCATGTGCAGACTTCCCGGCACTGTTTTCAGCCCGGGACGCTGACTCCGCCCCCGACCCAATTGGCCATGCTCTGTGAAGACCCGGGACAGGCCGGACAGTGGCCAAAGTGGGGAGTGATTTTTTTCGGAGCACTTTTCAATGCAGAAAAGCGGCGCATCTCCGGTGAGTATGCCGAAAAAAGGGATGGGCCAATTTTGAGCCCAAAGAGACTACAAAGGGATATAGACAGGTTAAGTGAGTCAGCAATAACGTGGCAGATGGAATATAGTGTGGGGAAATGCGAAGTTATTCACTTTGGTAGAAAGAATTAAAAAACAGAATATTTTTTAAATGATGAGAAACTATTAAATGTTGGTGTTCAAACCTCGTATAGGAAAAGCAGAGAGTTAGCATGCAGGTACAGCAAGCAATTAGAAAAGCAATGGCATGTTGGCCTTTATTGCAGGGGGTTTGGATTACAAGAGTAAGGAAGTCTTATTACAATTGTACAGGGCTTTGGTGAGACCGCACTACTTGCCTTAGAGGCGGTGCAACGATGGTTCACTAGATTAATCCCTGGGATGAGCAGGTTGTCCTCTGAGGAGAGATTGAGTCGATTGGGCCTATACTCTCTGGAGTTTACAAGAATGAGACGTGATCTCATTAAAACATATAAGATTCCGAGGGGGCTTGATAGGGTAGATGCTGAGAGGTAATTTCCTCTGACTGGATAGTCCAGAACTAGGGGACGAAGGAGTCAGCCATTTAAGACTGAGATGAGGAGGAATTTCTTCATTCAGAGGGTTGTGAATCTTTGTAAATCTCTGCCCCAAAGAGCTGTGGATGCTCAGTCGCTGAGTATATTCAAGGCTGAGCTAGATAGATTTTTGGACTCTAGGGGAATCAAGAGCTATGGAGATCGGGCGGGAAAGTGGAGTTGAGGTCGAAGATCATCCATGATTTTATTGAATGGCGGAGCAGGCTCGAGGCTGCAAGTCCTACTCCTGCTCCTAATTCTTACGTTCTTATGTAAACAATACATATTATGCTTCTCATATTTTCACATTTCCATTGAGAAATTGTGGTTTTGAAGTTATTTTAACCCCTAAAATAAGAACATTTTAGAACTAGCAATTAATGCCTAGAAATCACAGTGTTCAGTATTAGTGTAGAAATACTTGGTGCATTTGTATGAAATTATCAATTTAATGGTGACATTTGTTAATTGTATTTCGGTGGTGGATATTGATTGGAGACTCTCTTGTATTTATATATGGGAGCAGGCTCGGAAAGAAGAGAAGCTTGTCTTGGGGGTGTGCGATATGTAATGTGTATCTCTAAATAAAGGTTCATAAGCGACAATTCTTCACCACCTGGTTATGCGACTTTTATAACATTAATCCATTTCTGTGCACTAATATTGTTCAGCATAATTTATAACCAATATGCTTTAGACTAACTGCATAGACTAACTTCACCAATCCTACAGTCCTTGCAGGGAACCACTTGAAAGGAGCATAGATCAGGTCACAGGGCTATGATACTACAGTTCCCATTTTTTGACCTGCACTCCCCTCAAGCATGGTTTCCAACTGAGGGCATTTGTCTTTTTCTTTGTTTCTTGTTTTGCTTAGAATGTTGTGCATATTTTCTTTATTTCTGATCTGAAGTAATTTGGCACAAAAACACATGGTGGGTAATTCTTATCTTTCTCTGCTCTAGAAGGTAATCTGGTAGGGTGGATCAGCCACCCATTATAGAAAGGGAATGAAACAGCAGGTTCCGTAACAGGTTGGTCCGCTCCACCAAATTATGCCCAGGTGGTGAAGGTGAAAATTATCCCCATGATATTTACTTTGGGTTTCTCGATTTGACCCAAGTACTTCACACCAGCATTGCATTTTGGAAGACCACGTGTATGATATAGCCGGAGCTTCCACTGACTACCTGCGCACACACTAACAATCCATTACCCAGAAGGTGTGCAGCAACAGCATCTGTTGGCCACCTATCATTCATCTCACCTTTAAATGACTGAAATAATAAACCTTGAAAAGCTCCATGGGGAATGTTAGATCACCAACTCAAACACTGTCTTGAAGATGAGTAAATTAGCTGTCTTGATGGCTTAATGAATGAATACAATAATGATACTAACCTATAAAGAACATGAGAATATAAGAACATAAGAAATCGGAGCAGGAGTAGGCCATTTGGCCCTTCGAGCCTGCTCCGCCATTTAATAAGATCATGGCTGATCTAATCATGGACTCAGCTCTACTTCCCTGCCCGTTCCCCATAACCCTTTATTCTCAAAAATCTGTCCATCTCCACCTTAAATATATTCAATGACCCAGCCTTCACTGCTCTCTGGGGCAGAGAATTCCATAGATTTACAATCTTCTGAGAGAAGAAATTCCTCCACATCTCAGTTTTAAATGGGCGACACCTTATTCTGAGACTATGTCCCCTAGTTTTAGTTTCCCCTATGAGTGGAATTATCCTCTCTGCATCCACCTTGTCGAGCCCCCTCATTATCTTATATGTTTCGATAAGATCACCTCTCATGAACTCCAATGAGTATAGGCCCAACCTAAAGACCAGCAAGGTGCCTGATTCTATCACTGATTGATTTGAACAAGGTGGCAACATTTATAACGAAGAACAAAATCAGCTAAAAATTTAGATGTTTAATCAAACAACCCTGTTACAATTTAGATTGCTTTCCAATACATATTGCTCAAACTTGATGCAAAAGTCAGTTTCCATAGTGAAGCTGTGCTTCTTCTGAATTAAAAGTTAATCTTGTGTTTGAAATATTTGGGATAGTGTGACATAAGGAAATAATGTATCCATGTGCACCATTTTTCTGAAGCATGGAAAAATGCCATGCTGATGGTCCGTGTAGTTCAGGTTGAAATTGCTAAAAAAAAGAAAGCCTTGCATTTATATAGCAACTTTCATGTCCACCGGATGTACCAAAACGCTTTACAGCCAATGAAGTGTGGTCACTGTTGTAATGTAGGAAACGCGGCAGCCAATTTGCACGCAGTAAGCTCCCACAAACAGCAGTCTGTTAATGACCAGATAATCAGTTTTTGTGATGTTAATTGAGAGATAAATATTGACCAGAACACCGAAGATAACTCTGCTGCTCTTCTTAGAAATAGCGCCATGGCATCTTTCATGTCCACCTGAGAGAGCAGACAGGACCTCGGTTTAACGTCTCATTCGAGAGACGGCAGCTCCAACAGTGCTGCACTCCTTCAGTTCTGCACTGGAGTGTCAGCCTAGATTTTTGTGCTCAAGTTTCTAGAGTGGGACTTGAACCCACAACATTCTGACTCAGAGGCGAGGGTGCTACCAACTCAACCACTGGCTGACACTAAATCACATTTATTTGTAAAATGTAAGTTTTTTACAGAAGCAAGAATAAATCATCAGATAAAAATAACATTGATGCTTTAAAACTGTTAGAAATAAAGTAATTTGAGACTTTTGGCATCCCTTGAAAATTTTACATGGAACACACTTTGGCTTCCATAGTGTTCTCTCTCATCTCAATGACTTAGACCTGTGGCTCAATCTAGCAAATTAGATGAACTAAAACAATGGCCACTAGCTGCCACCCTTATCCTAAGCATGGGAGCTGTTTTGTTATAGAGCTGCCAATCAAACTGGATTCCAAAAACTCTGGGGATGCTTCTCAAGTACCTAGTTTCAACCAGATTTCCATCCACACCATCTAGGTAAAGTAATTCTGCCACAGTAGGCAAGGGTCTTGCGAGCAGGATTAAGTTAAGATAGTCATTACAAATAAATGGCTCTGCAGTAGTAAACTTGCTATATTGTCTGAGTAATTAGTCAAACTAATTTTGACCTGATGAGGGACTTTTCACAGATAAAAATATAAACAAACGTATTCTTTTTGAATACCAATAATGAGGCCCAGGAGTTAAAATGGCTCGGGCCTCATGCCACCGCCATCAGGGGCTTATTTAGCCCTGCAAGCCAGACATGTGCCCGAGTTAGAATCAGGCCTACACTCTCTGTGACAGGTAGCAGCCTAACCTAGCTAACTGAATTATAATCAGTGTCTAAGATCAGTAAATATCATTTGGTGGAAATCTCAGCAGGTCAGGCCGCATCTGTGGAGAGAGAAACAGGTTGATGACCCTTTGTCAGAGCTGGCAATAGTTCGAAATATAACAGATTCTTAAGGAAGTTTTGGGGCCCTGAAAGGGGGAGGGGGCTGGCTGGAAAGAACAAAAGTGAAGGTTTGTGATAGGGTGGAAGGCAGAAAAGATGGAATCCATCCTTCCTTCAGCTTCACATAGTCCATCTCCGACTCTTCCCTTCCCTTCCTTGACTTCTCTGTCTCCATTTCTGGGGATAGACTATTGATAAACATTCACTATAAGCCCACTGATTCCCACAGCTACCTGGACGACACTTCCTCCCACCCTGCATCCATTCCATTCTCCCAGTTTCTCCGTCTCCGTCGCATCTGCTCTGAAACGTTAACACTGTTTCTCTATCCACAGATGCTGCCTGACCCACTGAGATTGCCAGCATTTTCTGTTTTTATTTCAGATTCCAGCATCTGTAGTATTTTGCTTTTGAAATATAATTTGGTGTTCAGTGTATGGCTCAAGCATTCTTTTTTGTATTGTTGAGTAACAGTCTTTGTGGAGAGCAGGTCTGCACACTGAGGAGACCTTCCTAGTGTTGTGTGGCAATATCACCGTGCTAAGTGGGATAGATTAAGCAAAGATCTAGCAGCTCAAAACTAGGCATCCATGAGGCGCTGTGGGCCATCAGCAGCAGCGGAATTGTAGTCCACCACAATCTGTAACCTCATGGCCCAGCATATCCCTCATTTCGCGATCACCATCAAGACTGACTCTCGTTCAATAAGGAGTGAAGAAGAGTATGCTGGAAGCAATATCTAAAAATGAAGTGCCACCAACCTGGTGAAGTTACAACACAGGACAACATGCATGATAAACAGCGTAAGCGGCATTCTATAGATAGCTAAGCAATCTCACAAGCAACGACTCGAGTCAAAGCTCTGCAGTCCTGCCATATCCAGTCCTGATTGTTGGTGGACAATTAAGCAATTAACATGAGGAGGCGATGCCTTAAATATCCCCATCCTCAATGATGGCAGAGCCCAGCATGTGAATTTATAATAGAAACATAGAAATCTAGAAAATAGGTGCAGGAGTAGGCCATTCGGCCCTTCGAGCCTGCACCACCATTCGATAAGATCATGGCTGATCATTCACCTCAGCACCTCTTTCCTCCTTTCTCTCCATACCCCTTGGGGAACAAAGAAATGGCAGACCAGTTGAACAAATACTTTGGTTCTGTCTTCACTAAGGAAGACACAAATAACCTTCCAGAAATACTAGGGGACGGAGGGTCTAGCGAGAAGGAGGAACTGAAGGAAATCCTTATTAGTCAGGAAATTGTGTTAGGGAAATTGATGGGATTGAAGGCCAATAAATCCCCAGGGCCTGATAGTCTGCATCCCCGAGTACTTAAGGAAGTGGCCCTAGAAATAGTGGATGCATTGGTGGTAATTTTCCAACATTCTATAGACTCTGGATCAGTTCCTATGGATGTAATCCCACTTTTTAAAAAAGGAGGGAGAGAGAAAACAGGGAATTGTAGACCGGTTAGCCCGAAATGTTGGATTCAATTATTAAAGATGTAATAGCAGCGCATTTGGAAAGCAGTGACTGGATCGGTCCACGTCAGCATGGATTTATGAAAGGGAAATCATACTTGACAAATCTTCTAGCATTTTTTGAGGATGTAACTAGTAGAGTGGACAAGGGAGAGCCAGTGGATGTGATGTATTTGGATTTTCAAAAGGCTTTTGACAAGGTCCCACACAAGAGATTGATGTGCAAAATTAAAGCACATGGTATTGGAGGTAATGTATTGATGTGGATAGAGAACTGGTTGGCAAACAGGAAGCAAAGAGTAGAAATAAATGGGTCCTTTTCAGAATGGCAGGCAGTGACTAGTGGGGTACCGCAAAGTTCAGTGTTGGGACCCCCAGCTATTTACAATATACATTAATGATTTAGACAAAGGAATTGAATGTTAGATCTCCAAGTTTGCAGATGACATGAGCTGTGAGGAGGATGCTAAGAGGCTACAGGGTGACTTGGACAGGTTAGGTGAGTGGGCAAATGCATGGCAGATGCAGTATAATGTAGATAAATGTGAGGTTATCCACTTTGGTGGCAAAAACACGAAGGCAGAATATTATCTGAATGGTGACAGATTAGGAAAAGGGGAGATGCAACAAGACCTGGGTGGCATGGTACATCAATCATTGAAAGTTGGCATGCAGGTACAGCAGGCAGTGAAGAATGCAAATGGCATGTTGGCCTTCATAGCGAGAGGAATTGAGTATAGGAGCAGGGAGGTCTTACTGTAGTTGTACAGGGCCTTGGTGAAGCCACACCTTGAATATTGTGTACAGTTTTGGTCTCCTAATCTGAGGAAGGACATTCTTACTATTGAGGGAGTACAGCGAAGGTTCACTAGACTGATTCCTGGGAAGGCAGGACTGACATATGAAGAAAGACTGGATCGACTAGGCTTATATATTCACTGAAATTTAGAAGAATGAGAGGGGATCTAATAGAAACATATAAAATTCTAACGGGATTGGACAGGTTAGATGCAGGAAGAATGTTCCCGATGTTGGGGAAGTCCAGAGCCAGGGGTCACAGTCTAAGGATAAGGGGTAAGCCACTTAGGACTGAGATGAGGAAAAACCTCTTCATTCAGAGAATTGTGAACCTGTGGAATTCTCTACCACAGAAAGTTGTTGAGGCCAGTCTGTTAGATATATTCAAAAGGGAGTTAGATGTGGCCCTTACGGCTAAAGGGGTACAGAGAGAAAGCAGGAATGGGGTACTGAAGTTGCATGATCAGCCATGATCATATTGAATGGTGGCGCAGGCTCGAAGGGCCAAATGGCCTACTGCTGCACCTATTTTCTATGTTTCTATGCGAGTGCAAAAGACAAGGCTGAAGCATTTGCAACCACCTTCAGTAAGAAGTGCCTAATGTATGATCAATTTTGGCCTCCTGAGATCCCCACGATCACAGATGCCAGTCTTCAGCTAATTCAATCCACTCCACATGATATCACATGAATGCATTGGACACATCAAAGGCTATGGGCCCCAACAACATCCTGGTTGTAGTGTTGAAGACCTGTGCTCCAGAACTAGACATGTCCGTAGCCAAGCTGTTCCATTACAGCTATAACACTGGCATCTTCCCTCACAAATGGAAAATTGCCCAAATATCACCTGTCCACATAAGGCAGAACACATCCAATCAGTCAATTACTTTCCTATCAACCTACTCCGGCTCACCAGAAAAGTGATGGAAGGAATCGACAGTGCTATTAAGCGGCACTTACTCACGAATAACCTGCTCAGCGATGCTCAGTTTGGGTTCTGCCAGTTCTGCCAGGGCTACTCCACACCAGATCTCATTACAGTCTTGGTCTGGACATGGACAAAAGAGCTGAATTCCAGAGGTGAGATGAGAGTGACTGCCCTTGACATCAAGGCAGCCTTCAACTGCATCTGGCATCAGAGTCCTAGCAAAACTAAAGTCAATCAGGATCGAGGGGAAACAATCCACTGGCTGGATTCATTCCGAGCACAAAGGAAGATTGTTGTGGTTGTCAGATGCCAATCATCTCAGCCGCAGGACATCATTAGGGCAGCGTGCTAGGCCCAACTACCTTCAGCTGCTTCATTAGTGACCTTCCCTCCATCATAAGGTCAGAAGTAGGACTGCTCTCCGATGATTGATCAGTTCCATTTGCAATTCCTCAGATAATGAAGCAGACCAGGCCTGCATGTAGCATGATCCAAGTAGCAAGGAACATTTATGCCACACAAGTGCCAGGCAAAGGCTATCTCCAACAAACAGGAGCCTAATTACCTTCCCTTGACATTCAATGGCATTACCATCGCTGAGTCCCCCTCCATGTATATCCTGGGGGTCGCCTTTGACCAGAAACTCATCTGGACCAGCCACATAAATGCAGTGGTTACTACAATACAGCAGGTCAGATGCTGGGTATTCAGTGATGAGTGGCACACTTCCTGACTCCCTAAAGCCTCGCCACTACTTACACGGCACAAGTCAGGAGTGTGGTGGAATACTCTCCACTTGCCTGGATGAGTGCAGCTGCAACAACACTCAAGAAGCTCGACACCATCCAGGACAAAGCAACCCCCTTGATCGGCACTCCATCCACTGGCTTAAATATCTACTTCCTCCACCATCGGTGCACTGTGCTGCTGTGTATACTATCTACAGAAATCACTGCAGCAAGTCGACAAGGCTTCTTTTGCAGCACCACCCAACCTATGACCTGAACCAGATAGACTAGGATAGATTTCACTGGGAGTAAAATGTTTGACTAGATCTGTTCCTTTAGGTATCCTGCCTGTTCTTCAGGGAAAAATACACTATCTAATTTGGTGATGCTGTCTGTGTGTTCCTACAGATTCCAATCTACCTGGGGATTTCTATTATGCCCAATATGTAATGTTACTTGTGTGCTATTGTCTACTTCTAAATGCAGTGAAACTATTCTTTTTTGTGATGTTTGTTACAGATCATATATCATATAATTTACTCAAACTACAATGGCTAATAGTGGTATCTCAGTCATTCTATCTTTTATTTTACTATAAGTCCTCATTAATAGTGCTGCAATCTTATCAAAATTGAATTTGATGTTGTTGTATCTGTAAACTGGAGGATGCTGGTATGACCAATCCATGAAAACATAGCAGTAATTTTGATACGCTCACTGCTGCCAGTTTCAGAAGTAACTATTCACATGTACCAGGTTAAACTTGCTTTGATTGCCTTATAACTGACACTTCTGACAAAAAATGTTTCTCAGATTGTTGAACCATTGGTCTGGCACCCTAGTATTCCCTGTTTTAATTTTTAAATGGCTGCCCAATAACTCAGCTAGTTAAAGTAGGGAGTGGCCGGATCAAACTGACCAGGAAGATCCCAAATGCAGTCCCTGGCTTATGTCAGCCAGGGCAGAACAAGAGGTGCTAGAAATGGCTGCAATGTTCATGAGTTAAGGAGGGAAAAATTGGCCGGGGAGCCTACCCACGATTGCTTCTACGGACTGATTTTGGAAGTTTGCACATCAGGGGATGGCAGAATGGGCTTCGGCTGTGATGTTCCCATTGGTGATAGATAACACTCACTTTCTAGGTTCACATATGAAGAATGTCACTTGGCAAGATACCAGAGGGCAACTGGCACCTGTGGAACCATTCCTCAGAAAGGAGTCAGTGCATTTTGGAGAGGAAGAGAACCGAGGGAAGTTGGCAGAAAAAGGAGGGGAAATTAGAAGGAAAAAGGAGGGGGAAATAAAGGAGACTACAAAGGTATGAAGGCAGAGTTGGCTAAAGTGGACTGGGAAAATAGTGGGATGGTTGATGAGCAGTGGCGGACATTTAAGGAGATATTTCATAACTCTCAATAAAAACATATTCCAGTGAGAAGGAAAGATTTTAAGAGAAGGGATAACCATCTGTGGCTAACTAAGGAAATAAAGGATGGTATCAAATTGAAAACAATGGCATACAAAGTGGCCAAGATTAGTGGGAGGCCAGAGGATTGTGAAACTTTTAAAAACCAACAAAGAACGACTAAAAAAATAATAGAGAGGGAAGATAGATTATGAAAGTAAACTAGCAAGAAATATTAAAACAGATAGTAAGAGTTTGTACAGGTATATAAAAAGGAAGAGAGTGGCTAAAGTAAACTCTCTGACACCTCCTCCTACCTGCCCCTGGACCATAACCCCACTGCTGAACATCAAGCTATAATTTCCCAGACCGTCACTGACCTCATCTCCTCTGGAGATCTTCCCTCCACAGTCACCAACCTCATAGTTCCCCAATCCCGCACAGCCCGCTTCTACCTCCTTCCCAAGATCTACAAGAAGGACTGCCCCAGTAGACCAAATATTTCAGCCTGTTCTTGCCCCACAGAACTTATTTCTTCCTATCTTGATTCTATTTTTTCTCCCCTTGTCCACTCTCTTCCCATCTACATCCACGACTCCACCAACACCCTCCATCACTTTAACAGTTTCCAGTTTTCCAGCCCCAACCGTCTCCTTTTCACCATGAACGTCCAATCTCTCTGCACTTCCATCCTCCATCAGGGTGGCCTGAGGGCGCTCCAGTTCATCCTCGAGCAGTGGCCCAACCAGCCCCCATCCACCGCCACCCTCCTCCGCCTGGCTCACATTGAACAACTTCTCCTTTAACTATACTCACTTCCTCAAAATTAATGGGAACCAGCATGGGTCCTAGCTATGCCTGCTGTTTCATGGGATATGTGGAATATTCTTTCATGGGATATGTGGAATAGTCCTACTCAGGTCACCTCCCTCACCTCTTTTTATGGTACATTGATGACTATATCAGTGCTGTTTCCTGCTCTCGCCCTGAACATGAAAATTTTATTCACTTTGCATCCAATTTCCATCCTTCCCTCACCTTCACATGGTCCATCTCCGAACCTTCCCTTCCCTTCCTCGACTTCTCCGTCTTCATCTCTGGGAATAGGCTTTTGACCAGTATCCACTATAAGCCCATTGACTCTCACAGCTACCTGGACGACACTTCCTCCCACCACGCATCCTGTAAGGACTCCACTCCATTCTCCCAGTTTCTCCGTCTCCGTCGCATCTGCTCTGACCATGCCACCTTTCACACTAGTGCCTCTGACATGTCTTCCCTTTTCGTCAACAGTGGATTCCCCTCCAAAGGGCTTGACATGGCCCTCGACCATGTCCATTCTATTTCCCCCAACTCTGCTCTCACCCCTCCCCCTTCCTCTCAAAATCATGACAGGATTCCCCTTGCCCTCACCTTTCACCCCACCAGCCTCCACATTCAACGGATCATCCTCCGCCATTTCCGCCACCTCCAACGTGATCCCACCATCAATCACATCTTCCCCTCCCTCCCCTCTCAGCATTCCGAAGGGACGCTCCCTCCGCGACATCATGGTTCATTCCGCAGTCACCCCCAGCACACACTCCCCTTCCCATAGCACCTTTCTGTGTAAGCGCAGGAGATGCAACACCTGCCCTTTTACTTCCTCCCTTCCCACTATCCAGGGCCCCAAATGCTCCTTCCAGGTGAAACAGCAATTTACTTGTACTTCTTTCAATTTAGTATACTGTATTCGCTGCTCCTCTACATTGGGGAGACCAAGCTAGATTGGGTGACCGCTTTGCGGAGAACCTTCATTCAGTCCGCAAGTGTGACCCTGAGCTTCCAGTCGCCTGTCACTTTAATTCTCCACTCCATTCCCACTCTGACCTCTCTGTCTTCGGTCTCCTACACTGTTCCAACGAAGCTCAACGCTAACTCGAGGAACAACAACTCATCTTTCGTTTAGGCACTTTCCAGTCTTCTGGACTCAACATCGAGTTCAACAATTTCAGAGCGTAACTGATATGTCCTTAGTTTACAGTATAAACGCACACGAGGCCCATACTTGAGAGAAGGTCACTTTGTGAACAATTACCTTTATTACCAAGACCTCAAGTGATGAAGCTTCCCCTTTTATACCTGAAAGCCCAGGTTAGGAGTGTCTCCCACAAGTTCACCCCCTTGTGGTCAATGTTCTCAAGGTGTACAACTTAGGTCAGCTTATACATGGGTTACAATGATAGTTGAATACATGACATCACCTCCCCCCCAAAGTCTTATTGGGATCACAGGTTTGGTGGTTTACGCTCCCTTGTAGAGCGCCTGAGTTGGGGCTCCGGTTGTTGGGCGCTGGCCTGAGTGTCTGCTGTTTGCGGTGTCTCAGGCCTGTCCGGACTGCCCACAGTGACTGGGTTCTCCTCCACTTGGTTCCTGTGTTCGGTCACCTGTGGTGGAGTAAACTCTACGTCGCGTTCTTCCTTTGCTTCTTCTATGGGGTTGCTGAACCTCCTTTTAGTTTGATCCACGTGTTTATGGAAGATTTGTCCATTGGTAAGTTTAACTACCAAAACCCTATTCCCCTCTTTGGCAATCACAGTGCCTGCAAGCTATTTGGGCCCTGCAGCGTAATTAAGGACAAAAACAGGGTCATTGACATCAATACATCGCGCCCTCGCATTCCTGTCATGGTAGTCACATTGTGACTGATGCCTGCTCTCAAAAATTTCTTTCATAGTAGGGTGTATAAGGGATAACCTGGTTTTGAGTGTCCTTTTCATTAGAGGCTCGACAGGTGGAACCCCTGTGAGCGAGTGTGGTCGGGATCTATTGGCCAACAGGAGGCGTGATAAGCGGCTTTGTAAGGAACTCCCTTGGATTCTGAGCAACCCCTATATGATTATCTGCACTGCTCGTTCCGCCTGGCCGTTTGAGGCCGGCTTGAACAGTGCCGTTCTGACATGGTTGATTCCATTGCCTGCCATGAAGTCCTGGAATTAAGTGCTTGTGAAGCACGAGCCATTGTCGCTGACCAAGACATCCGGTAGACCATGGGCGGCGAACATTAGCCGTAGACTTTCTACCATGGTAGAGGATGAGTTTAAAATGTCACTGGGGTGGCTTGACCCATCCACCTCCACGGAGGTGTGTGGGGGCCTGACCCATCCACCTCCATGGCACGAACCTGGTATTGCAGTACTTCCAGGAACGGTGCAGTGGCTCTCGGCCTTTTGGCTAAGAGCATTGGCGCAGAGTGATCCTTGATGTGTGCAAGGTGACCTCTGGCGTTTGTGATTTGACAAAGAATTGGAAAGATTGGCAACGAAAAATAAAAAAAAAAAAACTCAATCCATTTGGAGTAGGCATCTACTACAACCAAAAACATTTTTCCCATGAAAGGACCTGCGTAGTCCACATGGATGCGTGACCATGGCTTGGCGGGCCAGGACCAGGGACTAAGGGGGGGCTTCCCTGGGTGCGTTGCCCAGCTGAGCACACGTGTTGCATCTGCGAACACAAAGTTCCAGGTCTCCATCTATCCCTGGCCACCAAACGTGTGACCTGGCAATTGCCTTCATCATGACAATGCCCGGGTGCTCATTGTGAAGTTCTCTGATAAACATCTCTCTGCCCATCTGGGGCATGGCTACTCGGTTTCCCCACAGTAGGCAATCGGCCTGAATCAAGAGTTCATCCTTGCGCCTATGAAACGGTTTAAATTCCTCAGGGCATGTCCCATACGTGGCTGCCCAGTCCCCATTCAGGACACATTTCGTAACTAAAGACAGTAGTGGGTATTTATTTGTCCAGACTTTAATCTGACGGGCTGTCACAGGTGAGCCTTCGCTTTCGAAAGCTTCAACAGCCATGACCATCTCAGCATCATGCTCAGTTGCCCCCTCAGTGGTGGCTAGTGGGAGCCTGTGAGTACATTGGCGCAGTTTTCAGTGCCCGGTCTGTGCCGAATTGTGTCATCATAGGTGGCTAACGTGAGTGCCCACCTCTGTATGCGGGCTGATGCATTTGCATTTATGGCCTTGTTGTCGGCCAAAAGGGACGTTAGGGGTTTGTGATCTGTCTCCAGCTCAAATTTCCTGCCAAACAGGTACTGGTGCATTTTTTTTTACTGCCTATACACATGCTAGCGCTTTCTTTTCTACCATTCCGTAGCCCCTTTCTGCCTGGGACAGACTTCTGGAGGCATAAGCTATAAGCTGTAACTGACCATTGGCATTCACATGCTGCAACACACACCCGATCCCATAGGACGATGCATCGCACGTTAAAACAAGTTTCTTACACGGGTCATATAAAGTTAACAGTTTGTCGGAGCATAACAAATTGCGTGCTCTATCAAAAGTCCTTTCCTGGCTGTCCCCCCAGGCCCAATCGCGACCTTTGAGTAGGAGCACAGGTAGCGGCTCTAACAGCGTGCTCAATTTGGGAAGAAAGTTACCAAAATAGCCCCAGGAACGAACGCAGCTCCATTGTGTTACGGGGTCTTGGTGCTCTCTGGATCACTTCCGTTTTGGACACAGTAGGTCTGATCCCACCTGCTGCTACCCTCCTCCCCAGGAATTCTACCTCTGGAGCTAAGAAGACGCACTTCAGTCGCAGCCCTACCCGGTCCAGTCTGCGTAGCACCTCCTCCAGGTTGTGGAGGTGTTCTTCAGTATCGCAACCCGTGATGAGGATGTCGTCTTGAAAAACCACCGTCCTTGGAATCAACTTGAGGAGGCTTTCCATATTTCGCTGAAAGATTGCGGCGGCCGAACAAATCCCGAAGGGACATCTGTTATACTCAAACAACCCCTTGTGTGTCGTGATGGTGGTCAGCTTCTTCGACTCACTCGCCAGCTCCTGGGTCATGTAAGCTGAGGTCAGGTCGCAAAGAGGTCCTCCGCTCTCGGTAGCGGGTATTGGTCTTGGAGTGACACCCGATTGATGGTGGCCTTGTAATCACCACATATCCTGACCGAACCATCCGCCTTGAGCACCGGCACGATCGGGCTCGCCCAGTCACTGAATACGACTGGCGAGATGATGCCTTCCCTCAGCAGGCGGTCCAATTCACATTCTATCTTTTCCCGCATCACGTACGGCACCACTCTGGCCTTGTGGTGTACTGGCCTGGCGTCCGGGTTTATGTGAATCATTACCTTGGCCCCCATGAAAGTGCCGATGCCGGGTTGAAATAATGAGTCAAATTTGTCCAGGACCTGTGAGCATGATACTCGCTCCACAGAAGAAATTGCATTGACATCGCCCCATTTCCAGTTCATGACAGCAAGCCAACTCCTCCCCAGTAGTGCGGGACCATCCCCCGGGACAATCCAGAGTGGCAACCTGTTCTCCGAATCTTTGTGGGTCACGACTACCGTAGCGCTGCCTCGCACCGGAATGATCTCCTTTGTATATGCCCGTAGCTGTGCGTCAATCGACAATAATTTTGGCCTCCTGGCCTTGGACACCCACAACCTTTCGAACTGTTTGATGCTCATCAGGGCCTGGCTGGCCCCCGTGTCTAGTTCCATTGATACTGGGATGCCATTGAGGAGCACTTTCGCCATTGAGGAGCACTTTCATCATTATCGGTGGCGTCCTGGTATATGAACTGTATATGTGCTCCACATGAACTCGCTGAACTTCAGCTTCCATCGATTTCCCCCAGTATTCATTTCGCCTCGTAGGGCTTACATCGGGCCCGTCCTCCTTGTACATCAACCTGGCTGCAGGCTTCCTGCATATACGCGCCAAGTGACTGCTGATGTTGCAGTTTCTTCAGGTATATTGCTGATACCTGCAAGCTCTGGCTGGGTGTTTGCCTCCACACCTCCAGCATGAGCTGGAGGCCCCGTTGTTGGAAACGAAAGGTCCATTACCAGTCGATCGTCTCTGACTGTCTCTGTAACTGTCCTTAAGTGCACCATTAACAGGTGTTGATGGCCCCATTACTGGCCGCATTGTCCCTTGCGTTGGCATGAATCGCCGTTCAGCTAGCCATTGTCTCTGTTGAATTCCCCCTTTGGGTTCGACTACATGCTGGGGCATGTCCGATTGCCCTTGTCTGTCTAGAGAACTGTGTGTCGCGTTAACAATGTTGACTTCCTGGTCGTTTGCCGCATTTGAGCCAAGATCTTTGTCATACATCATTCTGGTCTCTTCCTCCCCTGAGATAAATGTCTGGGTTATCAGAGCCGCCGCTTGCAAGGTCAAGTCTTTGATCTCAATCAATTTCCTGAAAACTCCAGTGTGCCCAATGCCCTCAATAAAAAAGTCTCGCAGCATCTCTGCTCTGCATGCATCTGGGAACTTACATAGGCTCGCCAGTCGCCGGAGATCTGCCACGAAGTCTGGAACGCTTTGCCCTTCTCGCCACCGGTGCGTGTAAAACCAGTGTCTCGCCATGTGCATGCTGCTCGCCGGTTTAAGGTGTTCCCCGATCAACTTACTGAGCTCTTTGAACGTCTTGTTCACCGGTTTCTCTGGCGCTAGAAGGTCCTTCATCAGGGAGTACGTTCTGGATCCACAAACTGTCAGGAGATGAGTCCTGCGTTTGTCGGCCGAATCCTGTCCCAACCATTCCTTAGTGACATAACTTTGCTGCAGCCTCTCAATAAAGTTGTCCCAATCATCACCAACACAGTACTTCTCTTCTGTGCTGTTAGTGGCCATGCTCGCGTGGTTTAAATCCCATTTTCTCGTCGCCAATGATATGTCCTTACTATACAGTATAAATGCATACGAGGCCCATACTTGAGAGAAGGTCACTCTGTGAGCAGTTACCTTCATTACTAAGACCTCAAGTGATGAAGGTGGATGGAGCTTCTCCTTTTATACCTGAAAGTCCAGGTGAGGAGTGTCTCCCACAAGTTCACCCGCTTGTGGTCAATGTTCTCAAGGTATACAACTTAGATCAGCTTATACATGGGTTACAATGATAGTTGAATACATGACAGTAACCATTGCTAATCTTTGGCTCACCTACACCCCCCCCCACTTCCCCAAGCCTGTTTTTTTTCTTTGTCTCGAATGGCACTTGGTCATTATCTCACCTTTCACACCCTATCTTGACTAATGCTTTTCTAACTCCTGGCATTACCATTTCAATTTGGCCCATGATCCCTTTTGTTTCTCTAATCTCTCCTGTCTTCCACTCTATCACAGACTTTCCCTTTTATTCTTTCTTCCCCTCTGCCTTTCAGTTCTTGTTTAGAATCTGTTCTTTCCAAACACTCTCCAGTTCTGACGAAGGGTCATCGACCCAAAACGTTAACTCTGCTTCCTCTTCACAAATGCTGCCTGACCTGCTGAGATTTCCAGCATTTTGTGTTTTTATTCCAGATTCCAGCATCCGCAGTATTTTGCTTTTGTAAATGTTGGTCCCCTAGAGGATGAGACTGGGGAATCAATAATGGGGAATAGGGAAATGGCAGAGACTTTGAACAAATATTTTGTATCGGTTTTCACGGTAGAAGACACTAAAAACATCCCAATAATGGATAATCAAGGAGCTATAGGGAGGGAGGAACTTAAAACAATCACTGTCACTAAAGAAGAATTACTCGGTAAAGTAATGGGACTGAAGGTGAACAAGTCCCCGAGACCTGCTGGCTTGCATCCTAGGGTCTTAAAAGAAGTGACTGCAGAGATAGTGGATACATTGGTTGTAATCTACCAAAAATTTCCTGGATTCTGGGGAGGTCCCAGCGGATTGGAAAACCACAAATGTAATGCTCTTATTTAAAAAAGGAGGCAGACAAAAATCAGGAAACGATAGAGCAGTTACCCTAACATCTGTAATTGGGAAAATGCTGGAGTCCATTATTGAGGAAGCAGTAGCAGGACATTTGGAAAAGCATAATTTAGTCAAGCAGAGTCAACATGGTTTTATGAAAGGGAAATCATGTTTGAGAAATTTGCTGGAGTTCATTGAGGATGTACTAAGCAGAAATGGTGCTTGGGGAACCAGTGGATATAGTGTACTTGGATTTCTAGAAGGCATTCGATAAGGTGCCACATAAAAGTTTACTGCACAAGAGTGGGTAAAAAACGGGATGAGGTCCTACGAGACAAATTTAGGGAGCTAGGAGCTAAATTAAAAAGTAGGACCTCAAAAGTGGTCATCTCGGGATTGCTACCAGAGCCATGTGCTGGTCAGAATCGCAGGATGACTCAGATGAATACGTGGCTTGAGGAGTGGTGCAGAAGGAAGGGATTCAAATTCTTGGGACATTGGAACCGGTTCTGGGCGGGGTGGGACCAGTACAAACCGGACGGTCTGCGCCTGGGCAGGACTGGAACCAATGTCCTGGGGGGAGTGTTTGCTAGTGCTGTTGGGGAGGAGTTAAATTAACATGGCAGGGGACTGGGAGCCTATGCAGGGAGACAGAGGGAAGTGGGGTGGGGGATGGAGAGGGGAGTGGTAGGGGTGGGGGACGGAGAAACCAAGGGCAGAGGGCAGGAGGGGCCACATTGCAGCAGGGTTCTGGGGGCGCAGGGTGTGTTGGAGGGACGGGCCTGGGGGCTCTGTGCCTCAATGCGAAGAGTGTTCAGGATGGGGTGGACGGATTAACTGCGCAGATAGCAGTTAACGGATATGATGTAATTGGCATCACGGAGGCATGGCTCCAGGGCGACCGGGGCTGGGAACTCAACATCCGGGGGTATTCAACATTTAGGAGGGATGGGCAGGGAGGAAGGGGAGGTGGGGTGGCGTTGCTGGTTAGGGAGGAAGTTAATGCAGTGGTAAGGAGGAACATTAGCTTGGATGATGTGGAATCGATGTGGGTGGAGCTGCGGAATACCAAAGGGCAGAAAACGCTAGTGGGACTTGTGTACAGACCACCAAACAGTAGTAGTGAGGTTGGGGACAGCATCAAACAAGAAATGAGGGATGTGTGCAATGGAGGTACGGCAGTTATCATGGGCGACTTTAATCTACATATTGATTGGGCTAACCAAACTGGTGGTGATGCGGTGGAGGAGGATTTCCTGGAGTGTATTGGGGGTGGTTTTCTAGACCAATGTGTCGAGGAGCCAACTGGAGAGCTGGCCATCCTGGATTGGGTGATGTATAATGAGAAGGGACTAATTAGCAATCTTGTTGTGCGAGGCCCCTTGGGGAAGAGTGACCATAATGTGGTGGAGTTATTTGTTAAGATGGGGAGTGACACAATTAGTTCGGAGGCTGAACTTAAGGAAAGGTAACTTCGGCAGTATGAGGCGTGAATTGGCTAGAATAGACTGGCAAAGGATACTTGGAGAGTTGGCGGTGGTTAAGCAAGAGCAAACATTTAAAGATCACATGGATGAGCTTCAGCAGTTGTACATCCCTGCCTGGAGTAAAAAATAAATGGGAAGGGTGGCTCAACCATGGCTAACAAGGGAAATTAAGGATAGTGTTGAAACCAAGGAAGAGGCATATGGATTGGCTAGAAAAAGTAACAAACCTAAGGACTGGGAGAAATTTAGAATTCAACAGAGGAGGACTAAGGGTTTAATTGGGAGGGGGAGGATAGAGTACGCGAGGAAGCTTGCAGGGAACATAAAAACTGACTGCAAATGCTTCTATGGATATGTGAGGAGAGAAGGATTGGTGGGGACAGATATGGGTCCCTTGCAATCGGATTCAGGTGAATTTAATGTGGGGGGCAGGGAAGTGGCAGACCAATTGAATGAGGGGGAGGGGGGAGAGGAGTGTGTGTGGGGGATGGGGAGAGAGGAGTGTGTGTGTGGGACGGGGAGAGGAGTGTGTGTGGGGGAGGGGGAGAGAGGAGTGTGTGTGGGGGAGGGGGAGAGAGGAGTGTGTGTGGGGGAGGGGGAAGAGAGGAGTGTGTGTGGGGGAGGGGGAAGAGAGGAGTGTGTGCGGGGGAGGGGGAGAGAGGAGTGTGTGCGGGGGTGGGGGAAGAGAGGAGTGTGTGTGGGGGTGGGGGAAGAGAGGAGAGTGTGTGGGGGAGGGGGAGAGAGGAGTGTGTGTGGGGGAGGGGGAGAGAGGAGTGTGTGTGGGGGAGGGGGAGAGAGGAGTGTGTGGGGGGGGGAGGGGGAGACACGAATAACCTTCCCAATGTACTGGGGGACAGTGGGTCTGGTGAGAGGGAGGAACTGAAGGATGTCCTTATTGGACTGGGGGGTTGTGTTGGGGAAATTGATGGGATTGAAGGCTGATAAATCCCCGGGGCCTGATAGTCTGCATCCCAGAGTACTTAAGGAGGTGGCCCTAGAAATGGTGGATGCATTGGTGATCATTTTCCAACAGTCTATCGACTCTGGATCGGTTCCTCTGGACTGGAGGGTAGCTAATGCAACATCACTTTTTAGAAAGGGAGGGAGAGAGAGAAGAGGCAATTATAGACTGGTTAGCCTGACATCAGTAGTGGGGAAAATGTTGGAATCAATCATTGAGGATGGGATAGTGGTGCATTTGGAGAGCGGTGACGGAATCGGTCCAAGTCAGCATGGATTTATGAAAGGGAAATTATGCTTGACGAATCTTCTGGAGTTTTTTGGGTGTGTGGCTGGCGGAGTAGACAGGGGAGAGACAGTGGGTGTGGTGTACTTGGACTTTCGAGGGGCTTTTGGCAGGGTCCCGCCCAGGAGATTGGTGTGCAAGGTCAAAGCGCATGGTGTTGGGGGTGGTGTACTGACGTGGATGGAGGACTGGTTGGCGGACAGGAGACGGAGAGTCAGGATGAACGGGTCCTTTTCAGGATGGCAGGCCATGACTAGTGGAGTGCTGCAGGGCTCAGTGCTGGGACTCCAGCTCTTTACAATATACATTAACAATTTGGATGAAGGAATTGAGTGTAATATCTCCAGGTTTGCAGATGACACTGGGCTGGGTGGCAGTGTGAGCTGTGAGGGGGACGCTGGGAGGCTGCGGGATGACTTGGATGGGTTGAGTGGGTGGGCAAATGCATGGCAGATGCAGTATGATATGGATGGATGTGAGGTTATCCATTCTGGGGGCAAAAACACAAAGGCAGAATATTATCTGAGTGTCGGCAGATTGGGAGTGGGGGAGGTGCGGCGAGACCTGGGTGTCATGGTTCATCGGTCATTGAAGGTTGGCGTGCGGTTGCAGCCGATGGTGAAGAAGGCAAGTGGTATGTTGGCCTTCGTGGCTGGGGGATTTGAGTATCGGAGCAGGGAGGTCTTGCTGTAGTTGTACAGGGCCTTAGTGAGGCCTCGCCTGGAATATTGTGTTCAATTTTGGTCTCCTAATCTGAAGAAGGACGTTCTTGCTGTTGAGGGAGTGCAGCGAAGGTTCGCCAGACTAATTCCAGGGATGGCTGGACTGTCATATGAGGAGAGACTGGATCAACTGGGCCTTTATTCACTGGAGTTTAGAGGGATGAGAGGGGATCTCTTAGAGACATATGGGATTCTGGCGGGACTGGACAGGTTGGATGCCCGAAGAGTGTTCCCGATGTTCGGGAAGTCCAGACCCAGGGGGCATCGTCTTAGGATGGGGGGTGGGCCATTTGGGACAGAGATGAGGGGAAACTTCTTCACTCAGAGAGTTGTTAACCTGTGGAATTTCCTGCCGCAGAGAGTCGTTGATTCCAGTTCATTGGATATATTCAAGAGGGAGTTAGATATGGCCCTTATGGCTAAGGGGATTAAGGGGTGTGGAGAGAGAGCAGGAAGGCGGTGCTGAGGGAATGATCAGCCATGAACTTATTGAATGGCGGTGCAGGCTCGAAGGGCCGAATGGCCTACTCCTGCACCTATTTTCTATGTTTCTATGTTTCTATGAAAGTTCACGGGGTTGGGGGTAATATATTAGCAATAGATAGAGGATTGGCGAACTAACAGAAAACAGAGAGTTGGGATAAATGGGTAATTTTCAGGTTGGTAAACTAGTGGGTTGCCACAGGCACCTGTGCTGGGGCCTCAACTATTTACAATCTATATTAATGATTTGGATGAAAGGACCGAGTATAATGTAATCAAATTTGCTAATGATACAAAGATGGGTGGGAAAGCAAGTTGTGAGGAGGACACAACAAATCTGCAAAGTGATATTGACAGGCTAAGTGAATGGGCAAAACTTTGGCAGATGGAGTATAATGCGGGAAAGTTTGAAGTTATCCACTTTGGCAGAAACAATACAAAAGCAAATTATTATTTAAATGAGAAAAATTACAAAATGCTGCAGTACATAGGGACCTGGGGGTCCTTGTGCATGAAACACAAAAAGTTAGAATGCAGGTACAGCAAGTAATCAGGAAGGCAACTGGAATGTTGGCCTTTATATGGCAAGGGGGATAGAGTATAAAAGCAGAGCAGTCCTGCTGCAACTGTACAGGGTATTGGTGAGGCCACACCTAGAGTACTGCGTACAGTTTTGTTCTCTTTATTTAAGGAGGGATATATTTGTATTGGAGACAGTTCAGAGAAGCTTCACTCAGTTGATTCCTGAGAAGAAGGGGTTGACTTATGAAGAGAGGTTGAGCAGGTTGGGCCTGTACTCATTGGAGTTCAGAAGAATGAGAGGTGATTTTATTGAGACATATTAGATTATGAGGGGGCTCGACAAGGTAGCTGCAGAGAGGAATTTTCCACTCATAGAGGAATCTAGAACTTGGGAGCATAGTTTTAGAATAAGGGGTCACCCATTTAAAACTGAGAAGAGGAGGAATTTCTTCTCTCGGTAGGTCGTGAACCTTTGGATTTCTCTACCTCCCAGAGAGCTGTGGAGGCTGGGTCATTGAATATATTTAAGGTGGAGATAGACAGATTTTTGAGCAATAAGGGATTAATGGGTTATGGGAAGCAGCTAGGGAAGTAGAGTTGAGTCCATGGTCAGATCACCCATGATCTTATTGAATGGCGGAGCAGGCTCGAGGGGCCAAATGGCCTACTCCTGCTCCTATTTCTTATGTTCTTATGTTCTTATGTTCTTCTGTTCTTAAAGCTAGACCTATTTGATCTGTGCCTGTAAAACCACCAAGGGCTCAATGCCACCAGCAAAGAGAGAAACACTCTTATCTGGAAGGTGGTGGTGAAATACTGGAAGCTGTGGAGTGGCAGGATGAGATGAACAAAACTCAGACTGTCAAGTTTCGAGGTTGTGAGCTGAAATACAAGGCTGGAGGAGATGGCAGAGGGTGGGTGGAACAAGGTCAGGTAGTGAATAGGACTTGATATGGGATAGGTTGCAGGAAGTGGGTTGGATAATTTGGAGTTTCTGTCGGCTGAAGCTTGAGAGATTTATTGCAAGAATGTTGGAATTCTTAAGCCTGGAGGTGACATAGATAAGAACCTAAAGGCAATGGGTGCATACATGACAACTATCAGCATCTTGAGGGTCTAGTCAGCAGCTTAACATTTTCTTATAAAAATCAGCATGAGCCAAGCCTCTCTCATCTCGGTTCCACTCCGACCCAAGTGCTGCCTCCAATGAATCACATTGGTTCCTCTCCCTTCAACACTGCTCCTAGCATTAATGGAAAAGATCCCGGTGGCTGCATACTGTAGGCAGGAATTATAATGGCTGGAATCAGTTCCACTAGCAGTAAGAGGGGTGTTGAGGCGAGAGGGGCCAGTCCAGTACATTAGCAGGTAAGAGCAGAACTGAGGGGAGCGGGAAATGGAAATGAATGGAAATCATTCCGAGTTGGAGGCAGTAATGGAGGAGAGAGGAACTGGGCAATAGTTGGAATCTATGGAAGGAGATGGGGAAGAGCTAGAATTGGAGATTGTCAGCAGTATCTCGGACTGGGACAGAACAAAACCTGGGGTGGGGAAGAGTGCCAGTTTGAATCGGGTAAGGGGAGAGAAGAGTGTCAGAAGCAATTGAGGAGAGTTGGCATTCACGATGACTGTCACCTCCTCCCAAGTATGTACATAAGGTTAGGGTTTACTGTCGTCTGGTGGCCAGAAAGAAATATAAATTTATAATCTGATGTGGAAGTGGTCAGTGATTGGTACAGATAGGAAAAACACAGGCAAAAATAAAAGCATGGCTGTTGTCCAAACTCCTGAGTTGAAGTAGCCCACACAATTATTCCTGAGACATTACCGCAGGCACATTTTGCTTTCATCTCCAATGGGGAGAGTTCTTGGGAGTACCAAGCAGGACAACTTTTCTTTGGCGCACATCTTGCAACAGTAACTGCTGTTCTGCTTCCAGAAAATGTGCAATTTTTGTTTTTTGCAGCTCTATCACAGCTTCAATATGTACCTTATTTAATTTGACAGCATGTAAAAGTCATGATGCAGCCTTTTAAACTGTACAGGAAATCTTGCAGCCCCCAACTGCGTGAGCTCCCAGCAGGTACTTCAGATCACATTGGCAACTGGTTCTGTAGAGTTTATGATTTCCAACCAAGAAGTTAGAGCTCATTGTCACATGCCTAATTCAGGTATATGCTATTCATGTATCATACCATTCCCACTGCCTCCCTGGACTTTGTGGAAAAGCTCCATGCTTAGGTTGTTGACAAGAAACTAATTGAAACGGTCAAAAGGAGTGAAACTCCTTGGAACATAAGTGGGAGTGGGCTTGGATTGAATGGCGGAACAGGTTTGAGGGGTTGAATGGCCTACTCCTGTTGCTATGTTCTTATGTTTCTATGATATAAGGATGGTGAATTATGTCTAAAAAATGAATTTAACTTTTAGTGGATATAACCACACCTGTGGATGAGAAAGGCACAGCTAATATTGCATATTTGCATACGAGGGTGAAATTCCCCTTTTGTTAAAAATCAACATGAATATAAAGCAAATAAACTTTTTTTGCTCACCTTATCCATCAGAGGAATTTCACTCCTAATTGGAAGCTATTTGGTAATGTATTTGGTAAGGACCCCATGAGCATTTCGGGAAGATAGGGACACACAGAATTCAGAGATTTGGCAAGTTAAATAGATAATTTCTGAAAGACTGGTAAGCAGTACTCAGTTATAAGTGAGATACTTTCTGTGTTTCTTTCCATGGTTCTTACCAACTGATCCACCACAGACCCAATACAAGTGCAGACTGGGGTCAAGCAAGGCTGTGGCATCGCACCAACGCTCTTCTCAATTTTCCTTGCTGCAATGCTTCATCTCACCGCTCCGCGCTGGAATGGAGTTAATCTACAGGGCAAGTGGGAAATTGTTCAACCTCCGTCGCCTCCAGTCCAGATCCAAAGTTGTTCCAACCTCTGTCATTGAATTACAATATGCAGATGATGCTTGCGTTTGTGCACACTCGGAGTCCGAACTCCAAACCATCGTCAACACCTTCACTGGTGTATGAGAATCTGGGCCTTACATTAAATATCAGTAAGACAAGGTTCTCTACCAACCTGCCCCCATCACACAGTACTGCCCCCCAATCATCAAGATTCATGACTAGACCTTGAACAATGTAGACCACTTCCCATACCTTGGGAGCCTACTATCAGCAAGGACAGACATCGATGACGAAGTCCAAAATCACCTTCAGTGTGCCAGTGCAGTCTTCGGCCGACTGAGGAATAGAGTGTTCAAAGACCAGGATCTCATACCCGGCACCAAGCTCGTGGTCTACAGAGCAGTAGCGATAACCGCCCTCCTATATGCCTCAGAGACAAGGGGCTAGAACATCCACTTCTTTTGCATGCTTAACGCCCACTTAACACCCATTTTACCGCTGAAATGACGTATAATGCCCAATAATCGGCCATTTTGGCACAAAATGGAAACTGACGGGCATTTTTAGGAAACTTATCGCCAAGCATTACTTTCCCCATGTGCTTAACGCTGGGAAAGAATATTACCGCCCGCCACTTTTTTGGGGCAGAATCGGCAGTATGGGCGAAATCAACGCCCAAAGTATCGCCCAACGTTACTTTCCGCACTGAATTTAATGCCGAGATTCAATTTTAACGCCCGCCCACTGTTTTTTGTCATAGAGCATGTTTACCCAAACTAGCGGCCATGAGATCGCCCAGCATCAATTTCACCACCTTGCACACATATCGCCCACAATATCGCTCGCCCAAAAAAACATCCACAAAAAGTGGAACTAACTGGAACGAATGGCAGCGGTGTGGCTGGCATTTGTTAAATCCCACTCTTACGTGAGGAGCTGATATCTGAACGATTTTCCTGAAAGAACGCTGATGTGAGTGACAATGCTGACACACTGCTGTGTGTGCGCAGCTCAGACATCAATGGTGCCCATCACCATGGTGCCACTTAAAGTTTAAGTTGTATTTAATCCTTTCATGGTAAGAAATCACCAGTGTGTAACGGTCCAGCTATCTGAGACAATGCGCAACAAGGTTATATTCAGTAACAAAAATTTAATACCAACATTGATCTGAAATCATAAGTATCACAGCCAATAACACCCAACCCTTGCCCACACCCCACTTTTTCCACCATTGACATAAATCATATGTTCAACAAGTCCAGCAACACAGAATACAAAGGCAAAGCAGGAACGTAGTCCCCAGCCCCCATACATTACAAAAATTGCATATACCCAGATGGAGATATAACACAGCCATCACCTACGCACATTCACCTCACTTTCCTTACCCCCTCTCCTTCGTCCCCACCTCTACCTCTTCCACTCCTCGCTCGATGGTGCCTGGCCTAGGAGCTCCTCAGGCAGTGCCTCATTAGGGGGGATGAAGGCAGATGCGATCGTTGGAAGGGTACAGGAGCAGGGGGTGCCGAGGGGGCAACATTCTCTGATGCAGAAGCAGGATCTTTGTCCTTGCACTCATCTGTCATTCGCAGTGGTGGTACGGAACCTCAGGATGGAGTGCCGCGCTCTGGGACCACTGGGAGGGCTGTGGCAGCAGTGTTCCTGGTTATCGCATCCAGGGCCTCCGCCATGCGTGGAATGTACTCAGTCATGGTGGCCAGCTGTTGGGATATGGCCCCCAATGCTTCGATGAACTGGTCACCAATGTCTACAGTCCTTCTGGACAACTGTACCATCGCTCCGCTGTCATGTCGCGCTCGTGGAATAGACCTGAGGCCTCCATGAGGCCTCCACAGGGTCGGCGCCATCCTGGAGACAAATGGAGTGCCCTGTGGCGTGGTGCTTGGGGCCAGTACCTCCAGAGTGGAGGCGGGAATGACCACTAGATGGCCTTGGGGTGGAATGGCTTCTGGAGCAGGGCAATGCAGGTTCTTTGAAGTCATCGCTCGCATCCGTTGAGAACAGACCCAGCGGATTGATGGGCGAGAATCGGAGCTCCTCAGCACCAGATGTAGTAGGATCATCCGCTGACTCCTGGCCCAAGCCCCGACCTTCTGGCCTCTGTCGTCTTGCCTAGGGCCGCGCTGCTGGCTGAGCTGCAAAACACAAATGAGGTTATTAGAGGAGAAAGGGGTACTAGGGTGACAAGGTGAGTCCAGCGCTACACATAGCATATGCACAACAAAAGCACCACCACTCTCAAAATCATCACAGACATCACATTTCATGACCATCAACATATTGCGCATTGCAATGATTTTCATTCGGCCAGCGTTATTTCTATGACAATTTTAGAAATCATCTATCATATATAATTGTTCGGCTATGAGTGGGTGTGGCATCTATAGACTTTACATGTAAGCTGGTGTAAGCTTTACTCACGTGGCATCACTTCAGAGTCTGCAGATGCATCTGTGGCTGTCCGAGGGTGCTTCCCCACGAGTGCGAGTACACACTCCTCCATGTCAGTGATGTCACTGGGGACTGGTGGCCCCCCACCCGTTCGCCTCTGCATGGACCTCATCGTCAATAGCTTCTTCTGTAAAAGGTGACAGGACGACATGGCATGAGATCATTGCATGATATCATTGCTAGGTACCGTCACAGAGACTGATACAACACATAACCGACAGATGTAATCATGATTATGATGATAATGATCATTCTTTACCTAAAGACGTACACCGTGACTGCAGGCTTTGAGCACAACATTCCCGGTAAAAGTGAAAGACCTCATGTCTGCTGATAGTCACTCAGGACTGTTACAAATCAAATTATACAAATACATAAGTACATGTAAATCAATGTAATACTTACTCTTGCGGATCCCACAAGGTCGTTCCATCGTTTGCGGCATTGGTTGCCCTCATGCACCTCGTTGGTCGCTGACGAGACCACCTCTGCTATCTCAGTCCATATCTTCTGGTATGCCTTTGGGGTGGGCTTCCCACACTCTCCCTGTGTCAAATCACCCCAGTGTAACTTGACTTCCTGCAGGAGGGAGGCATTTGTTTCGTCCGAGAACCTCCTCGCTCTTTTGCGCCCTCCAATGTGCTCCTCTCGCAGCTCACTGCTCTCTCCAGCATCAGTCTCCATAGCATGCTGTGATGCCTCCTCCTATCTCTCCATAATAGGCCAAATTTGGTCAAATATGTGGCTGGTAACAGCTACTTTTTGTTTGCCTACTTGCTGTGAAGCTCTAAAGTCTCCCTCCTTCCTCCCAAAGTAGCCACACCACACCCAGCCACGCCTTCAGTCCCTCTGAGCTCCCTCTCTCTCTGTCTACTCTTCTGCGCATGTCATGGTGACCCTTGACCTCCAGAATCGCGGGAATCGAGCGTTGCCATGCCGTTGCTAAAGACGGCCACACTTTACGGCAGATGTTCAAAAAATTTTTATGCTACCGCCTATTTTATATCGCTCGCGGTAACGCCCATTTTCAAAAGTGGAGACAAGGTGGTTTGAGAATGGGCGAGAAGCCGGCAATCTGAAAACCCTTTTTTACCGCCCATGCTGGAAATATCACCTATTTTTGGGCGATAACCACAAAAGTGGAGGTTCTAGCCCATGGACTATGTACAGTAGGCACCTCAAAGCACTGTAAAAGTACCACCAATACTGCCTCCGCAAAATCCTGCAAATTCATTGGCAGGATAGGCGCACCAATGTCAGTGTTCTCTCTCGGGCCAACATCCCCAGCATCAAGGCATTGACCACACTCAATCAGCTGCGATGGATGGGCCACATTGTCCGCATGCACAATACTAGACTCCTGAAACAAGCGCTCTACTCTGAGCTCCATCACGGCAAGCGAGCCCCAGGAGGGCAGAGAAAACGATTCAAGGACACCCTCAAAGCCTCTTTGAAAAAATGTAACATCCCTACCGACTCTTAGGAATCCCTGGTCCAAGACTGCTCAAAGTGGAGGAGAAGCATCTGAGAAGGCAGCAAACACTTCGAGTCTCTTCGCCGGGAGTACATGGAAGCCATGTACAAACAGCAGAAGGAACACACGACAAATCAAGTACCCCATCCACCCATCCCACCAACCAGCATCTGCCCCACTTGTGACAGGGACTGTAGATCCCGCATTGGTCTCAGCAGTCACCTTAGAACTCGTTTTAGTGTGGAAGCAAATCATCCTTGACTCTGGGGGACTGCCTAAGAAGTTCTTATATATCTTCTAATGGCAGTGGAATGATTTCTGAGCTATTTATATCTGCAAACAATATAAGAACATAAGATCACAAGAATTAGGAGTAGGAGCAGCCATTTGGCCCCTCGAGCCTGCTCCACCATTCAAAAGATCATGGCTGATCTTGGGCTCAGCTTCACTTCTCTGCCCGCTCCCCATAACCCTTCATTGTGGAGTGTAGCAAATTGCTTACAAAAAAAGTAGAAATGCTCAATGTTAATATTGAATTTCTAAATAGCCTCAACATTGAACAAAATGTAGGTTACAGGTACAGCATTGAGAATCTGGACTCCGGGACGATCAGTAGCAGGATCATCCGGAATCGGTAAAATGTTCCGGAATCCGGACCCGCCGACGCTGCCGACCTCTGGGCTTCCTCGCCGGCACACCTGAACACCTCCTCCTCGGCAGGGCCCGCCCGCCCGATCACCTTGGCAGGGCCCGCCCGCCCGATCACCTTGGCAGGGCCCGCCCACCCGAATAGCTCAGTAGGGCCCGGCCCAACAACTTCATCGACGGGGCCGGCTGACCCGAACAGCTCCTCGATGAGGACCCCCCCTCCCCTTTCTGACATTCCGAAATCCGGAAATACCCAAACCTGGGCTTGGGTGTTTCCAGATTCGTGACATCAGAAAGACAATTGAAAGCCCGGAATCTGGGACGGCCTCGGTCCCAAGGGTTCCGGATTCTCGACGCAGCACCTGTATAAGCAAAGATTGTAGAGTTTAACTATGGTTGGATTTGAGAGTTGGTCTGTCGTTGACGCTGCTTTAATACAGTTACATACAGAAAGTAAATAACATTTTAAGGTCATTGCAAAAAACTTTAGTAGGAGTCAATGCAAGTGGTAGTTAATCTCCAGAGTTCACTAGTTGGATAACACAAAGTGATAGTACAATCATTGCACAGTGTCGGCAACATTTTACTCAATATTTATTGGCCATATCCAAGTTCAAATGAGTTGGCTTTGACCCACAACTCATTTACACAAATCAACAGTGCTCTTGCCGCATTGCACATGTTGGTTGGGTACTCGATATCTGAACCAGAACCATGTATGGGTATTGAGGTTAGATTATCTCCTTACCATAATATTTTACTCAGTTAAAAAGTGACTACATTGGAGGAAGAAATCTTTTGAGGACATTATAACAAGTTGTCTGGAAAAAAAAACTAGAGTGAGGGTGAGTGAAGAGGATATGGGGATTTTTTAATTTATTTTTTAATTTGCTGAACTCAAATTTTGTGTCTATGAGCCAAACCAAGCTCCTTGGCCTAGCTTCAGCTTGGCACAAGCTGGAAAATCTTTTTTTCTCAGCCATCACACTCATTAATGTGGATTTTTCTGTCACTGCAGCCTTCCCAGCAGCAGAACATAGAACTTCTTCACCATAACTAATCATGAGTGGGTTGGGGGTGGTGGATGGGAATGGAGACCAAAACTTTTTCCTGCCATTACTAAAAATAAAACTGCTTCTCAACATGCCGTTAAGTCTATTTAGTGTTGCTGGAAGTTGAAAAGATTTAGTTCCTTTGAGTAGTTGAAATTTTAAATTATTTTGAAATATATTGTAGTTCTAAGATGTTGCTTCCATCACAGAGGCTGAATTGGACCCTAAAAGGAAGGTTCAGTTTGCCATTAAGGCAGAAGAATTATTTAGATGCAGTTATTACTGTTTTGGAAGGAATCACTAACTCCAAAATTGGTAGCTTGTTAGTGCAAGGTGACCCAGCAGGCAATAATATCATTATACAATACAGCATTTAGCTGACTTATTAAAGTTGCCATGCCAAAGATCCTTGTAACTGACTGGCACAAATGAACATGACTTCACATACAGAGCTAGGGCCAAGATCTATCCTAGGTGTTCTGTACTTTGCATTCAACAAGTCCTCATTTAAAACTTTTCTTTTTTAACAGATGCTAATAAATCTGCTGTATTTGATTATTTATGCAGCTGCTTCTAAATTAGTGGTATAAAGTTGCCACATGCTGTTTAATGCAAAGCAAATCATGGGAGGAAGAACATGGCAAACTAATGTTCTCATCCATTCACTGCGGTAGTAGGCAATTACAATCGTTTCAGTAAGAAAGCCAACAAAAGAATTTGCAATATAAAATAAATATGCAATACAAAAAGTGTTCTGGCATTCAGCACCAGTGCACTGATTTCACAATGACCTATCTGAAAAGGAGTTGGCAGCATGAGCCTTTTTTGTTATACAGATGGAAAAGGTTTAGGGTTTGCATATTTACTCCAAGCGAATCTGTTGTTATTTAAACCATAATATGGGAACAGATAGAAACACTGAATGAACTTGGATTCCTGCTATTTATAAAAACTATCGCCAACTTTTGAGCACATTTATTGCAATGTGAACCAATTGTGTTTTTCACCCACTGGGAAAACAATGTTCAACTTATTGCTTTAGTCATTCATCTTTCCATTACAAAATAAGTAAAAATGGAAAAAAAAATAATAAATTGACCACTTTGTTTTTTTCAATTGTTTGAATTACTAAAATATTTGACCAAACTTGAGGAACATAGGCATTGCTAGATGAAAAAAGATGACGATCTATTTAATCTATCTTCTACAATCCAGATAGTCGCATGATACAATGATAATGTTGATTAATAATAGCAATCAATCTCTTTTAATAAATCTCTTTTTTATCAATTAGTTTGCAAAAATTGCACAAATCACTCTGCTAAAAGTTCATATGTTATTCCACTAAAATTGCACATGTCGCTCCGCTAAAGGTTCACATGTCGCTCCGTTAAAAGTTCACATGTCGCTCCGTTAAAAGTTCACATGTCAGTCTGCTATTTAAGAAAGGCAAGAGAGGGAAACCGGGGAATTATGGATCAGTTAGCCTAACATTTGTTGTTACTAGAGTTGATGTTCAAGGATGGAGTGACTGAACAGCTTGAGAATTTCCAGCTGATCAGAGAGAGCCAGCAGGATTTATAAAGGTCATAGTAGGAAAAATGCTAGAATTTATTATTAAGGACATGATAACTGGGCACAGAGAAAATAACAATAGGATTGGGCAGAATCGACACAAATTTATAAAAGGGAAATTGTGTTTGGCGAATCTGTTAGAATTTTTTGAGATTTTAACGAGCAGAATAGATAAGGGGGAACCAGTGGATGTGGTGTATTTGGATTTCCAGAAGGCATTATTCAGTAAGGTGCCACACGAGGTTATTAAACAAAATTAGGGCTCATGGGATTGGGGGTAATATACTAGCATGGGCTGAGGATTGGTTAACGGACAAAAAACAGAGCAGAACTAAACGGATCATTTTCGGGTTGGCAGGCTGTAACTAGTGGCTAGGGACTCCCAGGTGTCAGTGGGGATGTTGCACTTTTTCAGGGAAGCTTTGACGGTGTCCCTGTAATATTTCCTCTGCCCACCTTTGGCTCGTTTGCCATGAAGGAATTCCGAGTAGAGCGCTTGCTTTGGGAGTTTCGTGTCTGGCATGCGAACGATATGGCCTGCCCAGCGGAGCTGATCAAGTGTGGTCAGTGCTTCAATGCTGGGGATGTTGGCCTGGTCGAGGATGCTAATGTTGGTGCATCTGTCCTCCCAGGGAATTGGTAGGATCTTGCGGAGGCATCGTTGGTGGTATTTCTCCAGCGACTTGAGGTGTCTACTGTACATGGTCCATGTTTCTGAGTCATACAGGAGGGCGGGTATTACTACAGCCCTGTAGACCATGAACTTGATGGCAGTTTTGAGGGCCTGGTCTTCAAACACTCTTTTCCTCAGGCAGCCAAAGACTGCACTGGCGCACTGGAGGCAGTGTTGAATCTCGTCGTCAATGTCTGCTCTTGTTAATAAGAGGCTCCCGAGGTATGGGAAATGGTCCACGATGTCCAAGGCCGCGCCGTGGATCTTGATGACATGGGGGGCAGTGCTGTGCGGCGAGGCCAGGCTGGTGGAGGACCTTTGTCTTACGGATGTTTAGTGTAAGGCCCATTCTTTCGTATGCCTCAGTAAATACGTAAATATATAAGTAGCAGGGATACATTAGCTACCTCCCAATCTGCGGGAACCATTCTAGAATTTATGTAATTATGGAAGATACGAACCAATGCATCCACTATCTCTATAGCCAGCTCTTTCAAAACCCTAGGATGTAGGATTTCATTCCCATTAAATCCTCCAGTACTACTTTTTATGAATACTAATTTCTTTCAGTTCCTCATTCTCACTAGACCCTTGGTTCTCCACTATTTCTGAGAGGTTTTTTGTGTCTTCCGGGAACACGGACACAAGGTATTTGTTTAATTTCTCTGCTATTTCCTTATTCATAATTATAATTTCTTCTGTCTCAGCCTGTAAGGGACCCACATTTACTTTCACTAATCTTTTCCTTTTTACATATCTATAGAAGCTTTTACCATCTGTTTTTATGTCTTTTGCTGGTTTACACATATTCTATTTTCACTTTCTTTATCAATTTCTTGGTCCTCCTTTGCTGAATTCTTAAATCCTCCCAATCCTCCCAATCCTCAGGCTTACTGCTCTTTTCGTCAACATTATAAGCCTTTTCCTTTGATCTAATAATATCGCTAACTTCTCTTGTTAGTCACCGTTGGATCACTTTTCCTGTGAGGTTTTTGTGCCTTAAAGGAATGTATGTTTTTTGTAAATTATGTATTAATTCTTCAAATGCTAGCCATTGCTTGTCTATTGTCACATCTTTTAATGTAGTTTTCCAATTTATCTTAGCCAACTCTCCCCTCATACCTACGTAGTTTGCTTTGTTTAGATTTAAGACCCTAGTTTTGGCTTTAACTAAATCACTTTCAAACAACACTCCTGCTCCTATTTTTTATGTTCTTATGAACTTGATTGAATTTTTTGAAGAGGTGACTAAAGTAATGAAAAGGGGAATATCGATGGCTGTTATTTATATGGACTTCCAGAAGGCATTTGCTACTAATAAGAGAATATTAGCTCAAATTGAAGCTCATGTAATTGATGGCAAATTCTTAACCTGGTTAGGAGATTGGCTGAGCGGCAGGAGACGGAGAGTCTGGATAATGGACAGGATCTCTAATTGGTAGGATGTGTCTAGTGGTGTCCAGCAAGGAACTATTCACTATTTATTAATATTAACAACTTAGATGAATGGATAGAGTGCTACATATCAAAGTTTGCCAATGACACAAAGATAGGCGACATTGTAAGCAGTGTAGATGGAAGCATAAAATTACAAAGAGGTGCTAATATATTAAGTGAATGGGAAAAACTGTGGAAAATTGATTTCACTTTAAGCAAGTGTGTGGTCATCCACTTTGGACCTAAATAGGATAGATCAGAATACTTTCTAAATGGTGGAAAAACTGGAGGCATTGGAGGTCCAATGGGACTTAGGGGTCCATGTACATAGATCATTAAAATATCATGATCAGGTATAAAAAATAATCAAAAAGACTAATGGAATGCCTTTATATCAAGAGGCCTAGAATACAAGGGGTTATAAGTTATTCTACAGCCATATAAAGCCCTGGTTAGACCACACCCAGAGTATTGTGTTCAATTCTGGGCAGCACACCTTCGGAAGGATATATTGGTCTTAGAGGGAGTGCGTTGTAGATTTACTCGAATTATACCTGGACTCCAAGGATTAAATTACTAGGAGAGATTATACAACCTGAGGTTGTATTCCCTGGAATTTAAAGGCACCATGGCCACATTGCTTTGACAGTTCTTCTGTCAGTGTTCTGAAGCATTGAGCTGCTGCAAACACTGACAAGCATTGCACAGAAGTGCTAGGCTGTACCCTGGTTCTCCCATCACTACCTCCAGATGCTTATGGAGGAAGTCACAGCATGCAGGGAGGTTCTCTTCCCTTCCCATGGGCTTAGAAACATCCCCAGGACACCAATGCAGCATGGTTGAACATTGCACAGGAGGGCACAAGCAGGGATGTAGTCAGGAGGAGCTGGATGCAGTGGCACAAACCTTTCAATGCTCTCAGTAGATCACAAAACGTTACTGCAAAGCTACACTCAACGTCATCCTGTTGTGCCATTCATCACATCTCCATCACTCTGCCATCCCTACCCTACCCTTGCACATCCTTACTCACACCAACTTACCTTGCACCATCACCTACCCATCCCTCTCTGTCTATTTACATTGTCAGTTCCCCATATCACTTGCCACCCCTCACATTCACCCTCATCCTTGTCCAATCATACCAACTAAGAACACACAAGGGTAGGCACTTGGGTTCTTTAGCCAATGTTCATGTAACGTTTATGTTGATATGTTGTCAAACATTGAAATTGTTATATTTAGCACTTTGTGTTCTTGGACAGATTTGTGAGCACCTTTGGAAGTGGCTTCATGAATTGTAGTCAATGGTGAGGCATAAGGATATCCCCCACAATGGTGATGAGTGTGAAAGGAATGGCTTTGGGCATTGCAGGGATGCTTTATGGAGCTGGTGTAGGGTGGTACCAACCTGGTGCATCATGTGGCAGCCGGGGTGTACAGGTTCAAGTGAAGTAAATGTGGCCATGGTGAGGCCAACCATGGCATCCCGGGCAGCAATGTGATCGAGTGCTGATGCTCTGTGTCCTGTGCAGCATAAGTTGATTGTGGAGAAGGTTGGTATTGTTGTTGGTGTTTAGTGATGTTGGTGTTGGGGTTAATCATGGTGGGATTCTGAAGACCAAGGTGAGATTTTGTCAAGGGCACCGATGCTGCTGGAATAGATGGCAGGTGAGTTTGAGATGACAGAAGCAATCTGTCAATGGTAACAGAGGTTGCTCCAAGGAGGCGACAGTGAATAGAAAGTTCACTGCAAACACTTCCAAAGTGCTTACAGCTCAAAAATGTCTTCCAAATCCTGAAGGCTTCAGCTTCAGACATTGGAAAGTGAACTGCTGTGAAATGGTAGCTTTTATACCACTTCTGCAGCTGTCAACTAACCAAAGTAATGGAGAGTCACTGAGAACCCCACTCTGCTTACTTCGTGTGTTCTCCAAAGGATGGCAAACTGACAAAAGGTTGGCATCTGCTTTGAATCCTCTTAAGTAGCATTCAACTACCTCCTAGTTATCTTAATTAACTGGCCCTCTGCTTGCTGTCGGGTCAACGATCTGCACGCAGACCAGACAGGTCAGAAACTCACATGGAGGCGGGTTCAGAGCGGGATCCCAACCTGCTGTCAATCAGGATCATTTTGACCCGCCCACCTCCAAACCCACATTCACAGGACTGGGAAACATAGAAACATAGAAAATAGGTGCAGGAGTAGGCCATTCGGCCCTTCGAGCATGCACTGCCATTCAATGAGTTCATGGCTGAACATGCAACTTCAGTACTCCATTCCTGCTATCTCGCCATATCCCTTGATCCCCCTAGTAGTAAAGACTACATCTAACTACTTTTTGAATATATTTAGTGAATTGGCCTCAACAACTTTCTGTGGTAGAGAATTCCACAGGTTCACCACTCTCTGGGTGAAGAAGTTTCTCCTCATCTCGGTCCTAAATGGCCTACCCCTTATCCTTAGACTGTGACCCCTGGTTCTGGACTTCCCCAACATTGGGAACATTCTTCCTGCATCTTACCTGTCTAAACCCATCAGAATTTTAAACGTTTCTATGAGATCCCCTCTCATTCTTCTGAACTCCAGTGAATATAAGATCAGTTGATCCAGTCTTTTTTGATATGTCAGTCCCGCCATCCAGGGACTCAGTCTGGTGAACTTTCGCTGCACTCCCTCAATAGCAAGAATGTCCTTCCTCAAGTTAGGAGACCAAAACTGTACACAATACTCCAGGTGTGGCCTCACCAAGGCCCTGTACAACTGTAGTAACACCTCCCTGTCCCTGTACTCAAATCCCCTCGTTATGAAGGCCAACATGCCATTTGCTTTCTTAACCGCCTGCTGTACCTGCATGCCAACCTACAATGACTGATGTACCATGACACCCAGGTCTCGCTGCACCTCCCCTTTTCCTAATCTGTCACCATTCAGATAATAGTCTGTCTCTCTGTTTTTACCACCAAAGTGGATAACCTCACATTTATCCACATTATACTTCATCTGCCATGCATTTGCCCACTCACCTAACCTATCCAAGTCACTCTGCAGCCTCATAGCATCCTCCTCGCAGCTCACACTGCCACCCAACTTAGTGTCATCCGCAAATTTGGAGATACTGCATTTAATCCCCTTGTCTAAATCATTAATGTGCAATGTAAACAGCTGGGGCCCCAGCACAGAACCTTGCGGTACCCCACTAGTCACTGCCTGCCATTCTGAAAAGTACCCATTTACTCCTACTCTTTGCTTCCTGTCTGACAACCAGTTCTCAATCCACGTCAGCACACTACCCCCAATCCCATGTGCTTTAACTTTGCACATTAATCTCTTGTGTGGGACCTTGTCGAAAGCCTTCTGAAAGTTCAAATACACCACATCAACTGGATTTCCCTTGTCCATTCTACTGGAAACATCCTCAAAAAATTCCAGAAGATTTGTCAAGCATGATTTCCCTTTCACAAATCCATGCTGACTTGGACCTATCATGTCACCTCTTTCCAAATGCGCTAAAAGACATCCTTAATAATTGATTCCATCATTTTACCCACTACTGATGTCAGGCTGACCGGTCTATAATTCCCTGTTTTCTCTCTCCCTCCTTTTTTAAAAAGTGGGGTTACATTGGCTACCCTCCACTCCATAGGAACTGATCCAGAGTCTATGGAATGTTGGAAAATGACTGTCAATGCATCCGCTATTTCCAAGGCCACCTCCTTAAGTACTCTGGGATGCAGTCCATCAGGCCCTGGGGATTTATTGGCCTTCAATCCCATCAATTTCCCCAACACAATTTCCCGACTAATAAGGATTTCCCTCAGTTCCTCCTTCTTACTAGACCCTCTGAACCCTTTTATATCCGGAAGGTTGTTTGTGTCCTCCTTAATGATTCTGGCCACAGTGCGGTAGAAGTTTCGAACTCTCTTCTGCAAATGACAGTCGATGCTGGGTCAATTGTTCATTTTAAATCTGAGAATGATAGCTTTCTGTTAACCAAAGGTATTAAGGGATATGGGAAAAAGGCGGTTATATGGAGTTAGGTCACACATCAGCCATGATCTCATTGAATGATGTAGGCTCAATGGCCTACTCCTGTTCCTATGTCTGCAACAGAAGTGACACGACGAAGCCAAAGGAAGTCACCTTTTTCCTCCCAAGCATACTACAGTTACCACATGTCATGTTTCAAATTACTCATACATTATATCTCAAAATGTTATTTTCTGAAAGAAATCTATCAATTTGCATTCAATAAATACTAACTATTTTCATCGTCTCCCTGGAGAGTCTGTTGTATAGATTTACACTCTCACTCAAATATTGGCTCTGATATTTATGGGGAGGTTGCAGGTGTGGTCAAAGAATCCAGCAAGGCCTGGGATGTGGAGTCCTGCTGAACTTAATGGCAAGACTTCTTTATCATTTTTTGGATACGTTTCTGCAGCTTAGTTTTAAATTTACCCACTTTCATGCACAGGTTGTATCCTCTGGTTCTACTGTTCTGTGAAACCGCTTGTCATGTTCTATATTTTCTAGTCTCTTTAGCATCCTAAAAACAGCGTTCATATCACCTCTCAACCTTCTATTTTCCAGTGACAACATACCCAATTTATATAATCGCTCCTCAGAATCCAGTCCCTCCATCCCTTCAATCTTTATGCATGAAGCAATAAAAAATATAATTCATGCTTGTGTAATTGTTTTGAAGGGGTGCATAACAATACGATTGTAGGCCCACTTAAGAGATGTAATCACCTCAAGAAAATCGAGCTTAGATTTTTGATAATCATTGATTTGATTTGATGGCTGGGTTAACCCATTTTATTTTAAATGTTTTAACAACAATTTTAAATAACACTAATCAGAAAATCTAGATTACAGTGTACCATAGAGTAAGGGGTAGCATTTCCATGGGGGGCTTCCCTGATTTATTACCATAACTTCAGTAGAAGATTGGCAGAAATTCTAGATACTAATATCTTAGCTACTTTTATTCTGACTCATCAGAATCTGTTTCCTTTTGCCTATCTATTTATTTTCTTCCTCCTCCCTCCCCTATTCTCTTCAGTTGGGAGAGTGTAATAATCAATCCTATAAATATCTCAAATAAAATGCTGCGGATGCTCTAATCTGAAATAAAAACAGAAAATGCTGGAAATACTCACCAGGTCAGGCAGCATCTGTGGAAAGAGAAACAGAGTTGATGTTTCAGAAATGTTAACTCTGTTTCTCTCTCCACAAATGCTGCCTGACCTGCTGAGTATTTCTAGCATTTTCTGTTTTTATATATTATAAATATCTCCCTGGATGCTATTAAATTATTAGGAAGTACATATGAATGGCAGAGAATAAAATTCCTTTGTCAATTTGCCCTTCCTCAGAGGATTCCTATGGCTTTTGGTGAAGTTCATTCTCGAGGGGAAGCTCAAATATAGATCATAGAATCATACAACCAAAAAGGAGGCTATTCATCCCACTGTGCCTATGTTGGCTCTTTGGAAGAGCTATCCAATTAGTCGAACTCACCTCTTTCCCCATAGCCCTGCAAAGTTTTTCTTTACAAGTTTATATCCCTCTAGAAATTACTGTTCAATCTGCTTCCACCACCTTTTCAGGAAGTGCATTCCAGCAGGCGATAGAGTTTGAGCTTTGGGCTCCTAGTCAGGAGTCCAACTCATTAGTATTGTATCACTACCATACCCATATTCCATTTATCTTATAATCAATCTTACAATAGAATCATATAGTGAATTCATTATTTAAGCCATTTTGCACTTTCAAATCCCAAATTTTTACCGTATTAACATCTACATAATTAAATGCTTTGAGCCTTGTGTCCATCCATTGTACCACACCTTTAATATATGAAAGTGGAAGAATTGTATATATGGGTGCGCTGCACCAGTGAAATTACAAATACCCAAAGAGTAATGTAATAATTAGCCAGAAAATGTACAAGACAGACCAGCAGAAAAGAACATCAAAAATAAAAAGATTCCATTTCTTCCATATTATAAGAATTTAAACAATTCTGATCTAATATTGTTTGAATAAGGTTTTTGGTATTGATGACAGGAGCTCATGTCTGTACTGGGGATGGAAATGATATCAAAGGTATCCGTGAACAGCGATTACAGTATACTAAATTGAAAGAAGTACAAGTAAATCGCTGTTTCACCTAGAAGGAGTGTTTGGGACCCTGGATAGTGGGAAGGGAGAAGGGAAAAGGGCAGGTGGTGCATCTCCTGCGCTTGCACAGAAAGATGCCATAGGAAGGGGAGAGGGTGCTGGGGGTGACTGCAGAGTGGGCCAGGGTGTCATGGAGGGAGCGGTCCCTTCGGAATGCTGAAGGGGAGGGGAGGGGAAGATATGATTGGTGGTGGGATCACACTAGAGATGGTGGAGGATGATCCATTGAATGTGGTGGCCAATGGGGTGAAAGGTGAGGACAGGGGGAACCCTGTCATGGTTCTGAAAGGGAGGGGAAGGGCTGAGAGCAGAGGTGTGGGAAATAAAACAGACACGGTCGAGGGCCATGTTAACCATGACGGAGAGGAGTCCTCGGTTGAGGAAGAAGGAAGATATGTCAGAGGAACTAGTGTGAAAGGTGGCGTTGTCAGAACAGATGCGACGGAGACAGAGAAACTGGGAGAATGGAATGGAGTCCTTACAGGATGCGAGGTGGGAGGAAATGTAGTCCAGGTAGCTGTGGGAGTCAGTGGACTTATAGTCAATATTTGTCCATAGACTATCCCAGAAATGGAGACAAAGAAGTCGAGGAAGGGAAGGGAAGAATCGGAGAGGGACCATGTGAACGTGAGGGATGGGCGAAAATAAGATGCAAATTGAATGAAATTTTCTAGTTCAGGGTGAGAGCAGGAAACGACACCGATACATTCATCACTGTACCGGAAAAAGAGGTGAGGGAGGGGACCTGAATAGGACTGGAACAAAGAATGTTCCACATATTCCACGAAAAGGCAGGCATAGCTAGGACCCATGTGGTTTCCCATAGCAACACCTTTAATTTGGAGGAAGTGAGTGGAGTCAAGTTGTTCAATGTGAGAACAAGTTTAGCCAGGCGGAGGATGATGGTGGTGGATGGGTACTGGTTGGGCCTCTGCTCAAGGATGAAGTGGTGAGCCCTCAGGCGGGATTGAAGTGTAGAGAGATTGGATGTCCATAGTGAAAAGGAGACAGTTGGGGCCAGGAAACTGGAAACGGTTAAAGTGGTAGAAGGCATCGGAAGAGTCGGAGATGTTGGAGAGACTGGACAATAGGAGAAAAACTAGAGTCGAGATGGGAAGAAGTAAGTGTTTTATAAAGGCTCATCATAACTTCCTTGCTTTTGTACTCTAAGCCTCTATTTATGAAGCCCAGGATCCCATATGCTTTTTTAACCGCTTTCTCTACCGGTCTTGCCACCTTCAACGATTTGTGTACACATACCCCAAGGTTTTTCTGTTCACTCACCCCCTTTAGAATTGTACCCTTTAGTTTATATTGCCTCTCCTCATTCTTCCTCCCAAAATGTATCACTTCGTACTTTTCTACGTTCATTTTCGACTGCCACATGTCCACCCATTCCACCAGCCTGTCAGTGTCCTCTTGAAGTCTATCACTATCCTCCTTATCGTTCACTATACTTCCAAGTTACCCAAGTCAATTTTTTTGAAACTCTTATGCTGGTAAAAGCTTTTACCAGGCATAAGAATCTGAAGGACATTCGCTGGGTGTGAGTTGGTCAAATAGCCCAACTCTCCGCCCACGGAGGCCCTTCTGCCAGGGATGCGTGCGATCTGTCAAGAGAATTCTTGACGGATCCCAAGTTCCGTGTTTAGGTGCATGCGCTTCGCATACCTAAACCCAGAACTTGCATGGCCCCTATGGGGCGCTTGTGCACCTCGTATGCGCCCGTAGCGGCCGCGAATTCAGGCCCAATATATATCAAGAAAAACAGTAGTCCTAGTTCCGACCCCTGAGTTACACCACTATAGACCTTACTCCAGTCTGAAAAACAACTGTTCACCACTACTCTCCTGTGTACTGTCACTTCGCCAATTTCATGTCCATGCTGCCACTGTCTCTTTTATGCCATGGGCTTCAACTTTTGTGGCAAGCCTATTACGTGGCACTTTATCAAACGCCTTTTGGAAATCCATGTACACCAAATCAACCTCATTGCCCTCATCAACCCTCTCTGTTACCTCATCAAAAAACTCAATCAAGTTGGTTAAGCATGATTTGCCTTTAACAAATCCGTGCTGGCTTTCTTTAATTAATCCACACTCATCCAAATCACTGTTAATTTTGTCCTGGATATCATTTCTATAAGCTTCCCCACCACTGAGGTTAAACTGACTGGCCTGAGTTGCTTTGCTTATCCTCACACCCTTTTTTTAAAATAAGTTGCGTAACATTTGCTATTCTCCAGGCCTCTGGCACCACTTCCGTATCTAAGGACGATTGGAAGGTTATTGCCAATATCTCTGCAATTTCTACCTTTACTTGCCTCAGCATCGTGGGATGCATCCCATCTGGTCCTGGTGACTTATTTACTTTATGTACAGCCAGCCTTTACTTAAAGTAGATGAATAAATGTGGTAGAGATAGCGGTTGGAGGCACCCCGCGGGCGAATGCCTCCGACCTGCAAAAAACCTTTGAATTTACCTGGTGGTCCAGAAGGTTCGTAGATTCATGCTCCTGGGCCTCTCTGGGTATCCACGGATAGAGGCCCACTTATCCCAGGGGCGCACACAGTTCGCAAGTGCCCCTGGGATTATGTGGGCTTGCCCAACCAATAAGAGAAGGGAATCCCCATTTATACTTATGGTGTTTCCGTTTGTACGGAACTCCCATAAGTATGAATGGGGATCACTTTAAAAAATACACCAATACATGAAATAATTTTTTTAAATTACATATTTAAAATTAATTAAAATGCCATTTAATTAAATATTTTTTTTTAAGAAAAAATTTATATGCTTTAATAGGGCTAAAAATAAACTTACCTTATTGGACAGGGCTTTTAATGTATAAATGAGTGATAACATTTTATGTTCCTATTTTTTTTTAACTCTTACGCTGGTAAAAGCAAGTTTTATCAGGCGTAAGAATTTCAAGGGCATTCTCTGGGCATAAGTTGGCCAAATAGCCCATCTCTCCGCCTGTGAATGCCCTTTTCTTTTAGATTCATAAGATCTGTCAAGAGGATTCCTGACAGATCGTAAGTTTCGGGTTTCAGCGCATGCATTGTGCATGCCTAATGCCGGGAACTTGCCGGGCCCCTAGCCAGGCGCATGTGCAGCTCGTATGGACCTGTAGGGGCCACAAATTCACCCCCATTATGTTCTATACATTTAAATGTAAAAATACACCTGCCCATCTTGTATTCACTTTAAAATGCAAAATTTTACAGGAATCCTTAAGAACCAATTAAACTACAGTAATTGCAAGCAAATGAGATCTAAGCTTGTCACTTCCTGAGAAACCTGTTAATAATGTCATCATAGCTGTTCTTCATCTCTACAAGAATGAGTAAATCCAGGCATAGCAATCCGTTATCAGCCAGAAATTAGTAAACAGTTCTTCTGAAAATACAGCCAATTTTAGTGTTGCTTAAATATTCCTGTGTGGAATAGAAGCATAGTAATGTTTCAGTTTAAGTTAAATATTATGTTTTGTGGTATAATATGAACTAAAACAGTGCATCATGAAGGTCTGTACCCAGTTTACTAGCAGGAGTAATGATTCATTCATCTGTGCTGCCTGTATACCAACATGGCCATGAGGTGACAGGGTGGCAAGAGATATCCACTTTAGTTATGGCTCATGACTCCTGCAAAGCCAAAGGTCTGGTCTATAATGAAAGTCATGTTGCCACTAGAAATACCATCAAGCAGATGTCAACATGCTTGAGCAACGTGTCCACTGCATGGACCGTTCAGAAGGAGCTTTGCAGTAAAACCCAGACGGTGTTTCCAGATTTTAAGAAAGGAAAAATAGGATAAGTTGTCAAGAAACCGTGCATGATGCCTCCTCCACTATCGCCACTCGCCATGGCTATGACTCCTCTCCTATCTATAATGGCATGCATGCTTTCTTCGAGATGCGAGAAGTTGTAGAGATGGACTCTTGCTCCTCTGATCGCTGCCTCGAGCCGCATGCTGTGTTCAACTTTCTCCAACAAGAAAGAATGTTAGTGAAAGCTTTTTGAGATGCTTTGAGAATTTGCATTGACCTCTTCAGTGACCTCTTCCCACTGGCGGTGGAAGTGCTGCCTGGAGGTCTTTCTACTCCTTCCTGTCGATAGACTAGACCTGAGCCTCCAATACTGCATCCGAGAACCTGGGTGTCCTTTCTCTACCTCTTCCAGCCATTTTAGACCTTTCACAGCATTTCCCTTCTGTCTGCAGCCAGAGTAAACCTCGAATTTCTCGTTCATAGTACCCAAATGCCCCAATGAGTGCATATGGAATCACAAACCATTTATTTTTACTGATTTTTTAAAAATTTCAAGTTGAAAATCTAATGTATACATTTTTTTCTATCTAGATGAACTCATTTTTTAAAAATCAGTTTAGTTTTTATTTTCTAGCCTTCTCTTTAGCTGTATTAAGGTTATACAATATACATTGTTTTTCAGTGAGTCACTTGAAGCTCCAGCGTATTGCCATCCACACCAAAGTGCCATTAGAATGACATATCATTTAAATATTTTTCATCACTTGCCAAATGTCACTGTGATGATCTATCTCAATGCCTCATTTGCTCATATTTAAGTTAGCCATACAGATCTGAAGATCCTAGGTTCAGTTCCTGGTTTTTACTAAGTTAGCTCATCTCAGCCAGGGTGACTGTAGTGTTTCTATAATTGGTTGTAGTTCACCTGAGCGAGGGAAGATAAAAGACATCCATGATTCCTCTGCTGATCCCTATCCACCGAACCCAACTGGAAAGTGTGTGCATGTGGATGTTGGGTGAAAACAGGATTCGGCTTAATTGTGTTGGATTGCCATCATCTAATAGACCTGCAAAGATTTGTTGTCTAGGCTCAATCATGAAGAAATACCACTTGAGTAAGGTAAAGAAGGGCAATCAGTGCTAATGCCTTCAATGGAGAAGAAAGAGGGGATGAATCGGGAAAGAAGGCTCCAGCAGCAGATGTCTATGGAGTAAAAACCCTTTATAATCGGTGGCATAGTCATTCCTGTTATGAGGAGCATCTAATTCTGATGCCTGGAATGTATAAAGTTACAGCAGAAGAAAAATTGTACATTGGTTCATTAATAGTAGCTCAGTTAAAAGTTAAAAATGCTTTCAGTCTTATTCATGGTTTACTCCAAGCACATGACGTGATTACACAACGTAAGACACATCCTGTCATTGAATCAGCGGCCCCTGGACAGTGTGGCAGCCCCAACCTGTGAGAAACCATCAGTGGCAGGTCGGGGCCATAAAAGAAGCGGCGAGCGGCAGGTCCCTGGACAGTGTGGCGGCAGGCCACTACAAGGTACAGCGTGAGCTGGTGCAGGAGGGAAACGGCAGTGAAGAGTGACATCAGCAAGGTCCAGGTCGCTGATTGGAGCGTGGGCAGATGCAGCAGGAGCGGCGAGATTGGGGCGAAGGAGCTGTGAGAGACTGTGGAGGGATGTAATCGGTGCCCAGGGGAGGCGTGAGTTCGGGGCCAGGGCCTCAGTGGCAGCATGGGCCAACCCACACTGTGATATGTGTGCGCACTAGGTCCGTGCAGCAGAGCAGGTCTCCTGTTGTCTTGGGTAATCCTTGCCACTGGACCAAGACCTAGCTCTGTCAAGCCCGTGTGGTGGCTGGTGTGCAACGGCCACCACACATTAAAAAAATCCACGCACAGGCATTTTCCACCCTTGAGGATGTAGTTTGGGTGGTTCTTTCGAAACACCTGTAAACTAATTCTTTTTTTGCCGTGGAAGCAAGTCATCCTCGTTTCGAGGGACTGCCTATGATGATGATGAATGCATTATCGATGTGGAATCTAGAATCTAAAGTGACTTTTACTCCTGATAGATTCTTGTGCCATTCAGACCAAGCCAAACCTGTTTCATTTGCTGCAGTCGTGACCCATTCCAGGGTAAACCTTTGTGGTTACTTTACACTTATGAAGCCAGGTTTTTGAATGGATTCTGAGCCATTTTATTTGTAACAAAGCAGTATGGCGAGGTGATAAAAGTAACTGTTTTATTAATTCTAACCTAACAGGATTATGTTGTACAACAAGCAGTACTGTGTGAGCAATAAAGTGGATGTTGAAAAATAATGTTGGAAATGAATTCTTAAGTGCAAGGTTATGTGGGTGGTTGGTGAGAAGCCTGTTCTGCTCAGATTGCAAAATCAAAATAAGGGCTCCTTATTTAGTTGTGCAGGTAAGATGACATCTGTAACAACAGTTTGTTCAGCACCCTTTTACCATCTTCCAGAGAAGAATTTAATCCACACGTTTAATACACATATATTTCCAATGATTAACTGTGTGGGATGTCTGTGAAATATTGCAATTTACTCCCAACTTGCATTCATTTCAACTCTGCTCCATCTGTTTTACTGAATGTTTTTATTTCATACATCTCTAGTTCATTCTTATTTTACTCCTGGGCATTCCTCATTCCATCACTCTTTATTCCCTTCTATTTTAGCCCTCTTGGTGTATTTGAGTGCTAATTCCAATATTGCAGAATGCCGTTCTCAGTTTGCAGATTCTCTGATTTCCATAACTGATAGAATACAGGAAAGAAAAATGGTGCAGCAGCACAGAATCCAGCCTGCTATCTCACACATGGTAGGATTCAGCACTTGCCAACAAATCCCACCATAATGAATTTGTAATCTGAATCATGCTGTGAAAGAGAGGCATTGATGAATGTCACATGCTTCTCCGCAGGAAGAGGAGGATGAGATATGTCAATGTGCCCTTGTGCAATTCCTAACAGCCAGAACAACAGCATTTTTCCAATCTTCCCCACTGAAGTGGCCATTCTACATATGTAAGCCAAGACAGTGACTTCAACAGGATATTTGACCATGGAATATCATAGCTGAGCCTAATCTGCCCTATCCCAACATCGGTACGAGAGAGGTCAGTAAATACTGATAATGGCTATTTTTTTCCGCTCAGCTCCTCAGCTCAGAGGCATTGAGGCCAATTCTAGTCTCCGTACAGCAGCCCAGCTAAGATTAGTTATCAAACCTGAGACCCTGCTGGTCTTTATGGCTATGTGCCACAACACATTGCCATTACCCAATGAGCTATCAAAAAAAAAATCACTTTTGTAATGACTCAAGAGTCTGGTTACTGTAAACTCACTCAGGTGCAACCTGATCCATTTTTATTCCAGCCCAAGAGTGCCTGCGTGACAAAGACACAGGTGACCAGCACACATGCCACAAGCATATAGCCCGATGATCTCCGATCGCAGCACCCTCTGGTGTCTGGTGACCCCCAAGCATTAATACATAACAACTTTAAAAAATATAAATGATCAGGCTACAAATTTAACAGAGCCTTGATTCAGTGTTGCTGCACCTCATTTTCTTGCTGTCTAGCAAAAGAAGGTAAGGGAATGCTAGTAGAAGGCAGGATATACCAGCATTTATAAAAGCAAGAGAGCAAGTGAAAGGGTTCTTTTAAAATATAAATATATTTAATATAATTATCAGCCATGCAATTTATTCCCTTTTTCTGTGGGGAAGTAATTTGTCTTCACTTGGCAACTGCTTATTTGGGAGGTCATTGCATGGGAAATCATTGGCACAGACCAACGTTTTGTCACTCTGTGGTGAGGCATGTTAGAGAATTGCTGCAGACAACCCTACAGCAAGATTCTGCTTGAAATTTTAAAAGAAAAGGATTCTGTAATAATCACTTTCAAATTGGAACCATTTGATGAAACTCTCGTGTAACTCACTGTTGACTATTCATTATCCTACGCTTGTTATATGAGCATTATTTCCACAGTAGTTATTGATGATCTATAGAAGTAATTTTCACAATAATGAAAATAAAGACCCTATAATCTATTAGCTTATGGCTTGTTCAGAGTATTGCTTTCGAGTAATAATGTAAACATTTGCCCACAAAGTCCAGGGAACAAAACAGAGCATGGCAGCAGGTAACTGTACATTAAAAATATATATTTTTTTGAGAATGACCTTTCTCAGTTATACCTTCCGACACTGATACTTATGATAGGACCATGCCTTCCATAGAAGGAGCATTAATCTAGAGAACAAAATAACAGGAGATGATAATAGAAATAAATTGTCTGGTTATTACTTAATGGTTATTGATATTACCCTTTTAGGCTGCATAATTAAATTCTGAGCTCTCATTGACAACTTGATAAAAAGAAGTTGAATAGAGCTAATCATAATTGTGTGTGATAAATTACATAACAGTCCACTTTAAAACAAAGGAAAAATGTCAACTTATAAAGCTATTAAATATACTATTAGATAAGAAAAATAGTTCTGTCTTTCCGAACCAATTATAGCATTTTAGTGAATTTTCTGTAAAATCTGTAAACCATCTTCCAAATATCTGCAGCTAAAAGTTCTGAGTGGATAATGCCACCCGGACCCCTCCTGAGGGCCCCACTGCCATAGAAGCCAGTGTCCATCCAATTCTGTTCATTCTATTTAACATTAAGAAGTGACTCAGAATGCTTAACAGTGCAAAGGCTATGGGCCTTGGCAAAGTCACCACTGCGCACGTAAACTAACAGCACCCCACTCCCCCTTCCCACTAGCCAAGCTGTTTCAGTGCAACTATGACACTGGCATGGACCCAGCAATCTGGAAAAAAACCAGGATAAACCTAACCTGGGTAAGTAGGTGTCAAGAGGAAAACTCTCCAGTGGCTGGTTTCTTAACGGACACAAAGGAAAATGTTCATGGTTGTAATGACCAATCATCGTAGCCTCAGGGCATTACTCCTTTCCCCAAGGAAGTGAAAGTGTCCTCCGGCCAATCATTTTCAGCTGCTTCATCAATGACCTCCTCTGCATCATAAGGTCATCAGTGGGACTGTTCACTGATGTTTCTACGTAGTTCAGCTCTATTCACAACTCTTCTGATAATTAAGCATCTCATGCTAGTCTACTGCAAGATTTGGACAATATCCAGGCTTGGGTTAACATTTGTACCACATAAGTGTTGGGTAATGACCATCTTCAAAAAGGAAATGAAGAATGACCTCCCTGGATTTCAGTGGCACTACCTTTGCTGAGACTGCCACCTTACACATCCTGTGGGTCACTTGACTCATATTCCTGGAATTGCCTAACAAACAACATCACAGGAGCACCATCAGCACAGGGACTGCAGTGGTTCAAGGAGGCTGCCCACTACCACCACCTTATCAGGGCAAGTAAGGACAAGCAATAAAATTGCAGCTTTAGCCACATCCTAAGAACAAACAAATAAGTAAATAAACACTAGAAATAATATGAATACGAAAGACTTGCATTGCATTTATATAGCATCTTTCACGATCACCGGATGTCCCAAAGTGCTTTACAGCCAATGAAGTACTTTTTGGAGTGTAGCCATGGTTGTAATTTGGGAAACGCAGCAGCCAATTTGTGCACAGCAACTCCCACAAACACCAAGGTGATAATGACCAGATAAACTGTTTTTGTTGTACCAAAATTGGAAGTTGTTGTAGTATAAAGGAATTTTGATGTAGTAGGAATATCAGAATATCCACTGACTGCCTCCAGTGGATGGTAATGAATGCTACATACAGAGGAGTGGACAGAAAAGGAGGTGGGAGTAGTCATATATGTTAGAGACACCTGGAAAGTTAATGAAGTTGATCCTATGCGAGGTGAAAGTTACACAATGAACTACTCTGGTTAGACATATTTAATGTCACAAAAAGATAAAGCAAACATTCAGGGTATGCTACAGACCACCAAGTCAGCATAAGACCATTTGCTTTTTGAAGATGAGAATATGTGCAAAAAGTAAAGATATTTTAATGGAAGACTTCAATCAACCATATATAAACTGGGAAGACCCAAGCAGTTTAAAGTTCAAATTGGTAAATGATTACTCTATGACCCAGTACATCTGAATAGCCATGAATGGCAGTGTTTATCTTGACTTAGTTTTGTCTGTCAAGGGTATGTTTTCCTCTAATGAAAGTGAAATTCTGCTTTCCATCCCCCCTCTCCCCCCATAATTTTACCCCTGATAAATCCCCTCCCACCCTCCCACACAAGAGCTAGGTGAATAGTCTGCTTCCTTGGTCACTACTATTCTTATTTTAGCCAGACGGCAAGCTAAAGGCATCTATCTGATTTTCCATTAATCCAATGAGGAGATGTATGGCCTCCATCCAGCATTAATGACAGTGAATTGAAGGATGTAGTTCTATTTCTAGATTCCCATTAAGCACCAACAGCAATCATCCCTTCCTTTCCCAGCAGATCCAGAGATGTCCTATCGCTCTACCTTCCTGATAAACATAATGTTCTCTCTCCTTTCAACAGGATCTCCCCCACATGCCCCCACCCCCCCAACACCGCTCCCCCAAACTAGATTCCCGCTCCAAATCCTACACAATAGGGTGTGTACCTCCCTCTCTTCTTTCCTGCATTGAAAAGATCTCCCATCCTTTATGTATTCCCATCCCAAGTAGGGTATATTTTACTCTTTCTTTTCTCCAATCCATTCAGGTCTCCAAGATGGTCTCTCCATATGCAGCACAGCTATGAAAATTCCAAGAATGCCTGTCCCTCTCTCTTCTCACCCTGCTCAAAGGGGACTCTTCCTTTCTCTTGTTTTCTCCCCTTGAACCTGAATAGAGTATCTCTCTCTTTCTCTCCCCACCACTCCAACATTTAATTTCGCAAATAAAAAGTCAGCAATGTAAAGGAATTCTGTAGTTTTAAAGATTCAATAGCTTTCTCTTGGCTTGTACTAAAATGCACCAAAATGAACCATTTAGACACCTCAGACATTTTTTGTGATTCTTCTAAAGCTACTACAGTAATTTGCACTTTTTTCATTTTACTGCAGTTAACATTACCAATACCTACTATAGTTACCATTACTGCCCTTCCAACCCCACATACACTCATGCACTTTTAGAATCAGTTGAAGTTGAAACTCATTGAACAACTTTTTTAAAAGTTTGATTCTGTAACAAAATCAATGTAAAAGAGCAACTATGCAGTGTTAAGACGTCATTTCAGGGATGTTAAACTGTTTCAAGTTAGGGTCACCAAGTACAGGTCAGGTCTTGATATTGGTTGATTGAATTGTTCTTGTTGACTTGCTCTGAAGTAGTTCTGGAATGTGGACCAGTGTACATTTGTTAATTGTTATGGCACACAGCCAACATTACTAGCAACATAGCATTATTTCTTCTTTTGTTGTGATGTATTTCTGAATCTAATGAAGCATATCTTAAATTTAAAGGTGAATTTCTTTCACAAAGATGCCAAAGCATTTATACTTCTTCCTTTCAATATTCTACCAAATGGAAAAATTCAGTGCTATTTTTCTGCTTTTAAAGAGACATGATCAATGATAAAGATTTTCAGCTAATTGGTTTTTGTCCTTTTATCCCCATTCACTGCTACTTTAATTCCTCTCTACTGCCATCTACCTCATACTGCATCTTTAGCCAAAAATGTGCTTCTGCTACTTTTTCCTCCCTTTCCCTTTCTCTGAGATGGAGTACTCTCTGGCTTAAAAAACAGTACATCCAGTGAGGGAAGAACTAATAAAACTGACTCACTAAAAGGTTAGATAGGTTCAAGTGTCAGTCACGATTGGGACTTAAACATAGGCCCTCTAGTTGGGAGTCCAGTGCTCTACTGCTACAGCTACTGGACTTAGTGGCCTTTTTCCATGACCTTAAAGGTTTTAAGGCAAAAATTGTTGAATTTTCCAAATAACAACACATGTAAAATATTGTAACTGCAGATCATTATGCAGCTGTTAAACCAAATGTATTGGACAAGAAGGACAACATCTGGTCATCTGAGTGTCTTTACATGACTCATTTGCTTCATCAATATGGGTGGTCTTCTAATAATCATAGCTTTCCTTCATTGAAGGTGCACTACAGCATTACACAGGCATTTATTCTTCCTAGACAAAATGTTTTTTTTTTAAACATATTCTTTTATAATTCTCCCAATCACATTTTATCTCGCCTCACTGCCTTCCCAAATACATGCTATTTGCCTTCAGTTGAGATTAGATTATCTGTGTTTTGGACATATTCACACCTGCCTTTGACATTCTCTATGAGCCATCAGGAAACATGGCAGGACAGGTTTTTCTACGAACTTTTCTTTCCCTCCCTTCTCCCCCACTCAAGTAATCGTCCATTACCATGTGAGGCACTCTCTCTAGCAGTATAGCAAATAACTATGAAACATTGTAGGTTGTCACATTTAAACATCAGTCATTCAAACCTGACGTTATTGGAATTAGTCTACTGTTCCACCACTACAAATATTGAGGATTTATCTCTAAATAAAAATACCAAAATATAAGATTTGAAGACAAGTACTTCTGAATTTTGAATTTAATGCATGGGAGACAGAGAGCCAATATAGGTCAGCAAGAACAAGGGTTTTAGAGACAAGAAAAGAGTGATTAAATTTTGACCAAGTTGGAGTTTATGGAGGGTATAGGATGGGAGACCAGCAAGGAGGGCATTGGATTGATCAACTGCAGATGACAAAGTTTGGCTCCAGTGTGGGCAGAGTCACTTATTTGACTTGCTTATGCAATTTGTTATTTTATCCATCTCGTCATTCAATCATTTGCAGTTTTGTAGGGCCTTGCTGGCCCAAATTGGCTGCCACATTGCCTACCCAATAACAGTAACTGTACTTCAAACAACAATAGAGTGCTTTGGGACATCCTGAGGATGTAATAATGTTCTTTATTTTTTTCTGTTTCCTGCACCTAGACCTCTTAATAAAATCCTTAAACAATAAGTACAAGGACATAAAAACAGCTTGGATTCGTTGTTTTTCCCCACAGACCAGACTGATACTAGAATCACATTATAAGGGAAGTTCCAGGCACAAGCCTGAGCCCATTTTCAGTGGCAGTGACACAATGAACCATCCAATATATCAAACGCAGAACACATATAAAAAAAATGTGTTTGTGTGTGTGTGTAGACTAACAAGCTGACTAACTACCAAATTGTCCTTTTAATGATCATCGGCACTTAAATTCGAATTTCCATGAAGCATTACAGTCCAGAAGCTATCTGTTCTTTGACAGTTAATCTATTTGTGGCTAAACAAGCCAAAAAAAAGTTAAACAATTGGTCTGCACTACAACATCCATTTGGAAAGCAGTGACAGGATCGGTCCAAGTCAGCATGGATTTATGAAAGGGAAATCATGCTTGAAAAATCTTCTAGAATTTTTTGAGGATGTAACTAGTAGAGTAGACAAGGAAGAACCAGTGGATGTGGTATATTTGGACTTTCAAAAAGGCTTTTGACAAGGTCCCACACAAGAGATTAGTGTGCAAAATGAAAGTACATGGTATTGGGGGTAATGTATTGACATGGATAGAGAATGGGTTGGCAGACAGTAAGCAAAGAGTAGGAATAAACGGGTCCTTTTCAGAATGGCAGGCAGTGACTAGTGGGGTACCGCAAGGTTCAGTGCTGGGACCCTAGCTATTTACAATATACATTAACGATTTAGATGAAGGAATTGATTGTAATATCTCCAAGTTTGCAGGTGACACTAAGCTGGGTGGCAGTGTGAGCTGTGAGGAGGATGCCAAGAGGCTGCAGGGTAATTTGGATAGGTTAGGTGAGTGGGCAAATGCATGGCAGATGCAGTATAATGTAGATAAATGTGAGGTTATCCACTTTGGTGGCAAAACAGGAAGGCAGAATATTATCTGAATGGTGACAGATTAGGAAAAGGGAAGATGCAACGAGGCCTGGGTGTCATGGTACATCAGTCATTGAAAGTTGGCATGCAGATACAGCAGGCGGTGAAGAAGGCAAATGGCATGTTGGCCTTCATAGCGAGAGGATTTGAGTACAGGAGCAGGGAAGTCTTACTGCAGTTTTACAGGGCCTTGGTGAGGCCACACCTTGAATATTGTGTGCAGTTTTGGTCTCCTAATCTGAGGAAGTACATTTTTGCTATTGAGGGTGTGCAGTGAAGGTTCACCAGACTGATTCCTGGGATGGCAGGACTGACACATGAAGAAAGACTGGATCGACTAGGCTTATATTCAATGGAATTTAGAAGAATGAGAGGGGATCTCATAGAAACATATACAATCCTGATGGGATAGGACAGGTTAGATGCAGGAAGAATGTTCCCGATGTTGGGGAAATCCAGAACCAGAGGTCACAGTCAAAGGATAAGGGGTAAGCCATTTAGGACCGAGATGAGGAGAAACTTCTTCATTCAGAGAATTGTGAACCTGTGGAATTCTCTACCACAGAAAGTTGTTGAGACCAGTTCGTTAGATATATTCAAAAGGGAGTTAGATGTGGCCCTTACAGCTAAAGGGATCGAGGGGTATGGAGAGAAAGCAGGAATGGGGTACTGAAGTTGTATGATCAGCCATGATCTTATTGAATGGTGGTGCAGGCTCGAAGAGCCAAATGGCCTACTCCTGCACCTATTTTCTATGTTTTTATGTTTCTATGTTAAAGAGTGACTACACTTCAAAAGTACTTCATTGGTTGTAAAGCACTTTGGGACATCCTAAGGTCATGAAAGGTGCTATATAATCGATTAAATCTCCCTACAATTTCAAAGCACTTAATCTATTCAAGTACTATTACTATGATATATACAAAAAACTGTAAATATGGAGTTGATAATGTGATCCCTGCCTAGCCATACATCTCAGCCCCACTGAGCTTATGTTGACTCAGCTCTTTATCATATTTTGACAGTACCTAGCGCTTGATATAATGGAAATGTGCCAAGGTTATTGGACCAGATTTCTGAGACCAGCAACTCTTAAAGGGTTGCTAGTTGCCCTTAAAACTGAACTTCATGGGAACTGAAAGGCATAATGGGTTAGACGCTGCCCTTTCATTTCTGTAACTTGTTCAAATCCAGAATGATGTGAAGAAGGTCTCCTCTGGCTGCTGTTTGTAAAATTCCTCTGTAAAATGAGTTTGGGTAGTTTCAATCCATTTATGAATCAGCATGCGCCTACAGCATACATTGTCCCTAATTTAACATTAAATGCCTATTTCACCCAGAGATGTGAAAGAACAGCTGGTATAGAAAGTGGAAAAATGTCACAGTGATGCAGCAGGGGGCGCTATTCTGAAGTTTGGGCAGAGTAGACAAAGCTCCATTCCGCCTGTGACTGCTGACCAATCGGCAGCACTAACATCCCTCGCCTTGAGCACAATTTTTTTGTTAAATAGCTGTGCTTCAGATTCAACCTCCACACAGCCCCCCCCCCCCCCCAGCCCCTCCTAAAAATAAGCTTGATGCAGAATAGTTTGCTAATTGAAGCAGAGAACCAACCACCAATAAGAGTACCAGCAGAGGAACATGGAGTACAGAAATAAATAAAGAAAGACTCGCATTTATATAGTGCCGCTCACGACCACCAGACGTCTCAAGGCACTTTACAGTCAATGAAGTACTTTTTTTGAAGTGTGGTCACTGTTGTAATGTTGGAAACGTGGCAGCCAATTTGGGCACAGCAAGCTCCCACAAACAGCAATGTGAGAATGACCAGATAATCTGTTTTTGTTGTTAATTGAGGGATAAATATTAGCCAGGACACTGGGGATAACTCTTTTTCGAAATAGTGCCATGGGATCTTTTATGTCCACATGAGAAAGCAGACGGGGCCTCTGTTTAATGTCTCATTCGAAAGACAGGAAAGCATTTTTTGGTCCCTGTAACTTTGCCAAAATAATAAGTTGTCTTGGCCTTCTTTATTACTCCTCGCTATATATTTGGTGTAACATCACAGAGGGAGAATGCAGACCACTTTGCTAACACCTGATCTTTGTAACTATACATATATAGTCATGTTCTTTGGTTTTGCAGTGCCAGATCTCCATTGTCACAATGCTGTCCATGTTGCCCATTAAACCTGTCAAGTATCAAACACCACATACAATAACGGCAAGATTCCTTACAGTTGCATGTTAACATATTCACATTATGTACTTATTGTGCTTGGCACTTTGATAGAACAATATATATCCCTTTCTTATCTGCTTGTGGGAGAAGGCTGCACCTAACAGGAGACAGCACTTTCAGACTGAGGGGTGGAGTGGGGTGGTTGTTGGGGGGACTGAAGGCTGTTACCAAAGCTACAACCCTTCATTTCTTATAACAAGAGGGCCATCAAGAGTATGGTAATGAATGCAAAAGAGGGAGTGAGGATGATGAATTGAAAGGCCTTGTTCCAAGTTCATGACTAGTATCATTGCTTTTCATTGCTTAGTTCCAAATTTACTCATTCATTCATTCCCTCACACAGCCCTACATTTCAGCATTTCAATGTAATACAATGCAGTCTCTTGCCACATGTAGCTATGTTTCAAGCTGTGTATTACTGCAAGTTTTTTGTCGTAGTTTGTTCTTCTACTTCTTCCAGGATCCCAGCAGGAGGAGGTGACAGAGCCAACTCTATAACCTCAGCCTAGCACCTCCCAGTGCTCAGTGTCCCCTATTCTTATAGTGGCAAGCATAAATATATCCATTACAGGTGGGGCGAGCATCTCAAGGTACAATTCAACTGCTGTGCGCACAGGTTTGGGCCTCGATCTTATTCTTTGGGAGCTCCATATCAGCGATTGTCATTTGAAACTGTGCTATGCAGCCTGTACAGTATGAAAGCATCCATGGAGGATTCCACAGCCTGTATCTGTGCAGTCCTGCATGATAATTTGACTAAGTTACAGACTGTTATTGAGAAGTGGCCAGTCCAGGGCTTTCTGCAGCAGAGTATTTGTTGGCCAAGATTTTAAACTCAAGTTTAGTTTGTCTTGTGTATATTTTGACTGGTGCTTGAACAACACTCTACAGTAGCATTCTATTTCCTCTGAATTCATTGTAGTCACCTCTTTGTTGCCCAGAGGTCTGCTCTTACACAGTTCTCTGGTCATGCTGAAGGAGTGCCTAACAGGGAAATGTCAGGAATTTCCATGACATCGAGTTTCATCTGTCAGCTGAGACAGTTGCCCATCTCTAATGCACAAGCTGCTATAGAGAGTCAAGTGAGAATCCATGTAAAACTGTCCACAGGATGCCACTGTACCACTAGTATAAATACCCTTAGGAACATAGGAGTAGGCCATTCAGCCGCTGTAGCCTGTTCCGCCATTCAATTAGATTAAGGTTGATCTATATCTCAACTCCGTTTGCCTGTGTTTGCTCCATATCCCTTAATAACCTTACCTAACAAAAATCTAACTACCTCAGTTTTTAATGTTTAACAGTTTTTTGAGGGAGTGATTTCCAGATTTATACTACCCTTTCACCCTTGCCTCAGCTCATCTGCTGCTGAAGCCCTCATCCAAGCCTTTGTTACCTCTAGACTTAACTATTCCAATGCACACCCGGCTGGCCTCCCACATTCTACCCTACGTAAAGTAGAGGTGATCCAAAACTCGGCTGCCTGTGTCCTACCTCACACCACGTCCCGCTCATCCATCACCCCTGTGCTCGCTGACCTACATTGGCTTCCGGTTAAGCAAAGCCTCGATTTCAAAATTCTCTTCCTTATTTTCAAATCCCTCCATGGCCTCGCCCTTCCCTATCTCTTTAATCTCCTCCTGCCCTGCAACCCCCCGCCTCCCACCCCCCCACGAGATGTCTGCACTCCTCTAATTCTGCCCTTTAGAGCATCCCTGATTGTAATCGCTCAACCATTTGTGGCCGTGCCTTCTGCTGCCTAGGCCCCAAGCTCTGGAACTCCCTGCCTAAACCTCTCCCCTCTCTACCTCTCTTTCCTCCTTCAAGACTCTCCTTAAAACATATCTCTTTGACCAAGCTTTTAGTCACCTGTGCTAATTTCTACTTATGTGGCTCGGTGTCATTTTTTAATCTCATAATACTCCTGAAAAGTGCCTTGAGACATTTCACTATGTTAAAGGTGCTCTATAAATACAAGTTGTTGTTGTGCAAAGAAGTACTTTTTGTTATCACTCCTGAACTACCTAGCTTTAATTTTAATTTTATGCCAACTTGTTCTGGACTCTCCACAAGGAAATTGTTTCATAAGAACATAAGAAATAGAAGTAGGAATAGGCCATTTGGCCTCTCGAGCCTACTCTGCTATTCAATAAGATCATGGCTGATCTGATCTGGGCCTTAACTCCACTTCCTTGCCCGCTCCCTATAACCCTTGACTCCCTTATCATTCAAAAATCTGTCTATCTCCACCTTAAATATATTCAATGATCCAGCCTCCATAGTTCTCTGGGGTAGAAAATTCCAAAGATTCACGACCCTCTGAGAGAAGAAATTACTCCTCATCTCCTTTTTGAATGTGCGACCCATTATTCTGAAACTATGACCCTAGTTCTAGATTCCCCACGAGAGGAAACATCTTCTCTGCATCTACCCTATCAAGCCCCCTCAGAATCCTCTATGTTTCAATAAGATCACCTCTCATTCTTCTAAACTCCAATGCGTATAAGCCCAACCTGCTCAACCTTTCTTCATAAGACAACCCCTGCATCTCAGGAATCAACCTCGTAAACCTTCTCCGAACTGCCTCCAATGCTAGTATATCCCTCCTTAAATAAGGAGACTAAAGCTGTACGCAGTACTCTAGCTGTGGTCTCACCAACACCTGTATAGGTGTAGCAGGACTTCCCTACTTTTATATTCCATCCCCCTTGTAATAAAGGCCAACATTCCATTTGCCTTTCTAATTACTTGCTGTACATGCTAACTTTTTGTGTTTCATGTACAAGGACCCCCAGATCCCTCTGTACCGCAGCATTTTGTAATCCCTCCCCATTTAAATAACAATTTGCTTTTTTATTTTTCCCAACAAATCCTATCAAATCCTTTATTCAACTTAAACACCTCAACTACATCACCCCTTACTTTTCTATACTCAAGGGAATACAAGCCTTGTCTATGCAACCTGTCCTCATAATTTAACCATTTTAGCCCCGGTATCATTCTGGTGAATTTGTGCTGGACCCGTTGTAAGGCCAATGTATCATTCCTAAGCTGTGCTGGACAGAACTGAACACATTGCTCCAGATGAATTCTAACTAGAGCTTTATACAATTGTAACACAGCCCTTTGTATTCTAGCCCCTTTGAGATAAAGGTTATCGTTCGATTAGTCTTTTTAATTATTTTTTTGTATCTGTCCATCAGATTTGTGATTTCTGTATATGGACTCCTAAATCTCTCTGCTCCTCCACAGTTCCTAGTTTCTCGTCATTTAGAAAGTACTCTGATATGTCTTTCTTAGGTTGACCTTGTACTTCCTTACATTGAACTGCATCTGCCAGTTTTGGCCACTCACTTAATCCATCAATTATTTTTGCAACTTTCTGCTCTCATCTACTTATTACTTGTTGTACCATTGTTACACCCTAAATTAATTTGGAAAATCAAATACTGACTGTTTGTAACTAAACTCTCTCAACATATTCACATTATTATTTTGTCATTATGAAATGCAAAGGTCACTTTTGATCCAGAAAGGCATGTATTTTTAAAAAAAATCAAAATTAAATGCTTGTTATTTCTGCAAACAGATTTTTCCAACAAAAAAGGATATAGAATAATTATTATTGTAATTTTGTAGTCTACCAGTTCACTGACCTTAATTTAACTTCAACACACTGGTTGTGGTATCTGGGACCAGATACAAATCCTTGGCTGAACTTTAAATATGAGCATTATATTTTGATTAAAGTGATATATATTGTAATAATGCCTCAGGATATTATTCATGTAAATGGAGAGTTATCCACGGTGTCCTGGCCAATATTTATCCCTCCAATCAACAAAACAAAAACAGATTATCTGGTCATTATCACCTGCTGTTTGTGAGAGCTTGCTGTGTGCAGATTGACGGCCGCATTTCAAGGGACTCCAGGGACTTGAGCACAAAAAAAATCTGGGCTGACACTCCAGTGCAGTGCTTAGGGAGTGCTGCACTGTCAGAGGTGCCGTCTTTCGGATGAGATGGCCCCATCTGTTCTCTCAAGTGGACATAAAAGATCCCAGGGCACTATTTTGAAGAAGAGCAGGGGAGTTATCCCTGGTGTCCTGGTCAATATTTATCCCTCAATCAACATAACAAAAAAACAGATGATCTGGTTATTATCACATTGCTGTTTGTGGGAGCTTGCTTGTGTGCAAATTGGCTGCCGCGTTTCCTACATTACTACAGTGACTGCGCTCCAAAATTATTTCATTGGCTGTAAAGCACTTTGAGACATCCGGTGGTCGTGAAAGGCACTATATAAATCTGTCTTTCTTTCTCATTACTTGCCTCATGGAAAGGCTCTTGCTGAGTCCATTTTGTCCACATATTTAGGTCATTCCTGCAACCTCGGAAGCCACTCTCACCACATTGCTAGTCACTATCAGAACATTGAGTGATTGGCCTTTGATATGCGCTTTATCTACCATCTACTACATCAGCATATACTGTTTCACATTGATCCTCAGAATTGGACCAAGATGAGCCCCACCACCAGTAACAGCATCCTTTTCCTCAATGACCTGATGCTCCACAGGAGAGCGGGGGGCACCATAGGGCTGCACCACTTCGGAGACGATACCCCCAACACAGGGTATACAGCCAGAGGATGAGCTTCCTCAACGTGACTGAGCAACAGTGCCTCAGGAGGCTCAGGCAATCGCGCCAAGTCATTGCAGACACTTGTAGTTTGCTGCAACAAGACCAGCTTCCCAGAGATCCTGGTGGACATGCCTTACCAGTGGCTATCAAAGTCATCACCACCTTCAACTTCTTCACCTCAAACTCCTTGCAGGAATCTACAGCAGATATTTGCAGGATCTCATAGTCGGCCGTCCACAGATGCATCACCCAGGTGGCCGATGCCATGTTTCACAAGTCAACCAATTATTATCAACTTTGCCACTGATGAAGCCAGTGTTACTGAGCGGGCGCTCAGCTTTGCAGCGCTGGCTGACTTCATACAAGTGCAGGGCTTCAACGACAGCACACATATGGCCATGAAGGCAACCCCTTATCACCCAGGAGTGTTTTTGAACCACCCTTGTCTCATGACACCCTTGAGGACGCCAAATACTGAGGCCAAGGAGCATTATAATGAAAGCCACTTGTTCACAAGATGTGTCATTGAGCAAACAATATGCATGCTGAAGAAGCGCTTCTGATGCCTTGACAAATCTGGAGGAGCCCTTCAGTACGCATCAGCCAGGTTTTTCAGAATCACCATGGTTTGCTGCATGCTCCACAAAATAGCACAACACTGAGGATTGGAGCTGCAGGAGGAGCAAGGAGCAGAGTGCAAAGCCTCTTCAGAGGAGGAGGAAGAGTAGGTGGAAGACGAGGAGGAGGAGGAGGAACCTGAGGTGGAGATGACACCAGCAGCGATGCACATTGCTGCCCGGGATGGCCTGATCATGGCCAGATTAATTTAACTTGCTCCAGTGCACCATATGACTGCGACATGCTATACTAAGGCCCCCCCCTCACCCACTGCTAACAACACCATGAAGCATCCCTTCAATAAACAAGCCATTCCTCTTACCCAAACCCCCAGTGCTCGAGCTTAAGTATTGTTTCACCATTCACTCCAAGTGACAAAGCCATTTCCAATATAAAAATGGACAAGACTGGAAAGTAGCGCAAAGAAATGTATTTATCTGTGTCATCAAAAGAACTGAAACTTAACAGTAATATTTTTTCATACACCCAGATAGAAACATAGAAAATAGATGCAGGAGTGGGCCATTTGGCCGTTCGAGCCTGCACCACCATTCAATAAGATCATGGCTGACAATCACCTCAGTACTCCTTTCCTGCTTTCTCTCCATACTCCTTGATCCCTTTAGCCATAAGGGCCATATCTAACTCCCTCTTGAATATATCCAATGAACTGGCATCAACAACACTCCGCGGTAGAGAATTCCACAGGTTAACAATTCTCTGAGTGAAGAAGTTTCTCCTCATCTCGGTCCTAAATGGCTTACCCCTTATCATTTGACTGTGTCCCCTGGTTCTGGACTTCCCCAACATCGGGAACATTCTTCCTGCATCTAACCTGTCCAGTCCCGTCAGTATTTTATATGTTTCTATGAGATCCCCTCTCATTCTTCTAAACTCCAGTGAATACAGGCCCAGTCGATCCAATCTCTCCTCATATGTCACTCCTGCCATCCTTGGAATCAGTCTGGTGAACCTTCGCTGCACTCCCTCAATAGCAAGAACGTCCTTCCTCAGATTAGAAGACCAAAACTGAACACAATATTCCAGGTGAGGTCTCACCAAGGTCCTGTACAACTGCAGTAAGACCTCCCTGCTTCTCTCCTCAAATCCCCTAGCTGTGAAGGCCAACATGCCATTTGCCTTCTTCACCGCCTGCTGTACCTGCATGCCAACTTTCAATGACTGATGTATCATGACACCCAGGTCTCGTTGCACCTCCCCTTTTCCTAATCTGCCGCCATTCAGATGATATTCTGCCCTCGTGTTTTTGCCACCAAAGTGGATAACCTCACATTTATCCACATTATACTGCATTTGCCATGCATTTGCCCACTCACCTAACCTGTCCAAGTCACCCTGCAGCTTCTTAGCATCCTCCTCACAGCTCACACCGCCACCCAGCTTAGTCTCATCTGCAAACTTAGAGATATAACACTCAATTCCTTCATCTAAATCATTGATGTATATTGTAAATAGCTGGGGTCCCAGCACTGAGCCCTGTGGCACCCCACTAGTCACTGCCTGCCATTCTGAAAAGGACCCATTTATCCCGACTCTCTGCTTCCTGTCTGCCAACCAGTTCTCTATCCACATCAATACATTACCCCTAGTACCATGTGCTTTAATTTTGCACACGAATCGCTTGTGTGGGACCTTGTCAAAAGCCTTTTGAAAGTCCAAATACACCACATCCACTGGTTCTCCCTTGTCCACTCTACTAGTTACACCCTCAAAAAATTCTAGAAGATTTGTCAAGCATGATTTCCCTTTCATAAATCTATGCTGACTTGGACCAATCCTGTCACTGCTTTCCAAATGCGCTGCTATTTCATCTTTAATAATTGATTCCAACATTTTCCCCACAACTGATGTCAGGCTAACTGGTCTATAATTCCCCGTTTTCTCTCTTCCTCCTTTCTTAAAAAGTGGTGTTACATTAGCTACCCTCCAGTCCATAGGAACTGATCCAGAGTCTATAGAATGTTGGAAAATGACCACCAATGCATGCACTATTTCTAGGACCACTTCCTTAAGTACTCTGGGATGCAGACTATCAGGCCCTGGGGATTTATCGACCTTCAATCCCATCAATTTCCCCACAAAATTTCCTGACTAATAAGGATTTCCTTCAGTTCTTCCTTCTCACTAGACCCTCTGTCCCCTAGTATTTCCGGAAGGTTATTTGTGTCTTCCTTCATGAAGACAGAACCAAAGTATTTGTTCAATTGGTCTGCCATACGCTTGCATACCCTTGTGCATCTATTTCCGCATCCTTTTACTTTTCCATGTGCTTCTACGAGGTGCAAACCCTGTGGCTTCAGCAGAGATAGAGGCAGGCTGTTCACTTCCCTGCTGCGACTAGTTAGACACTTTTGGCAGACGTCTGCCCCATGTGACGGCCCCGCCAAAGTCTGTTGCTCCTGCAACTATGCAGGAGCGGACTCAGCCATCAGGATCTGAGGAAGCATGTGGGGTTCTGACTGAGGGGGAGGCAACGTAGCGCTTTGAGAAGAATCCCCATTTCCATATCTTCTTTCACCACCATCTCTCTCATAGGCCACACGCACCTTCTAATTAAGCTTTCATAAATGTAGGTTACATGAACCCAAATCCTTGTCTGCGCACAATATTAAATTTGGAGCTGGCGAGCATCTTGCTGCACAGCAGTGGGGCAATGAACACCCAAGTCTACGCTTATATATCCCTCCTAGAGATGAGGTCTATGAGCATTTGTTGTCCACAGTTAGCATGTGCTCATGTGACTGGCACATTTGCTGCTCCATGCAGGTGGCCATCCTTTTCATGGAACAGCACATCGTCGCCATCGCTTGCAACATGGTGATGCTCATGTTGGAAATGGACTCCTCCATTCGCTGTATATTTGCAGACATATCAACTGCAAAAGCTGCCAGAATCTCATGCAATTGTTGCTGCCCCTCCAAGATCACCCTCTTTCTCGATGCCCAAGAGGGTCTGCGTGCAGCTCAGCAGAGCTTGAAGCATCCTGCGCTCTGCAGCGAGGAGACTCCACTGCCGTGCTTGCCAACACCATCTGCTCTTGCTCACTTGTGAAGTGTGAGACACCAGGTGACAACAATACTCTATTTTGCACAGGACCCACTAAGGTATGCATATCTACACTGGTGCTGTGTGTTCTTGGGTCTGCTGACGGTGCACCCACACAAGCTGGAGGTCCCTCTGAGGAGACATCTTCCTCTTCTGGCTGGACAGTGTGTGGGGAGTTGGAGTGGGGTGGGGGGGGGGGGGGCACTTGATGGACCTGTGGGAGAATAAAGAGATGAATTAGAAATGATGTAATAAGAATGGGTAACATTACCATTATGCACATGATGACATTTCACTGGCTGCTGACATCTGTCGCTATATGCCATGTGGCTGTATGAGATGCAATTCTGTCATGAAGTTGCTGGGATGTTCCCTTCTCTCTGTCTCCCACCGCCAGTGGCTCTGCAACTCCCAATATCTCCATGGTCGCCTCCTCTGCTGGTGTCAGTTGTGTGAAGACTGGAGGGCCACCTCCAATTCTCTGCCTCTCCCGCATGTTTTGGGCTCTTTTCTCCTGCAAGGAGGGAAAGAAGGGAACTTGGAGTGAGTGTGATGGAATGAGTGTAAGGAATGGATGGGTTACATCTGCAGAGGGTGATGGAGGGAGTATGGTGCCAATGTCAAATAGCCTCCTTCTATGGTGTTACTTGCTATGATTGCATTAGGATGAGGATGAGTGTCAGGGGCGGTTAGTCAGATGGGGATGTGAGTATGTACATGGAGAGAAAGGGTTGGGCGAACCTGCAAAGTATGTTGGTGTGAGGAACGATGTGAAGGAGTAGGCTTGGGAAGGCAGAATGATGGGATGTGGTAACAGGCACATCAGGATGAAGGGGAGTGTGGTATTGCACTCACCTGTCCTGACCTCATGAGATCATTGAATAATTTTCTGCATTCGATCCAGATCTTCCTGACCATATCCCTGCTGCTGACCTCCACTGCTATCTCCAACCAGGCCCCTTTGATGTCTTTGGGAGGACTCCTGTGCCTATTTGGAGTGAACAGGACCTCCCAGTGTGCTCCCACTGCCTCCACCAGAATATGCAGGAATGCATCAGAAAATCAGGTTGCAGCCCTCTGCCTTTGAGTATCCATCATTTAAAGTTTGGAACATTACTGAGACGTCTCTATTTCACCTTCCACACTCCTCTAGCAACTTTAGTTGAGTTGTGTGCAAGGATGCTTTAAATATCGGTGCTGGAAATGAGTCATCGATGACATCATCAAACCCACTCCATTTAATTGAGCTGGGAAACGCACATGACTGCTTTAAGTGAGACCATTAAGTTAAAGTTCCCCTGAAGAATACGCTGAGCAGAATATCAACCCGCTACGTGGCCCTCACACACCCAACCCAATTCCACGGTAAAAATTGCAGCCAGTGTGTGGATCAAACTATTAGGAAATAATGAACTTTGTAATTATTATGATTTTAATTTCACAGTTGTAACTTTTTTACATCTTTGAACATAAAAATGACCATGCAAGCAATTAAATTAACGAATGTGATATTACATACAAAGATAATTCAACATTTAAACAATTATAACTCATTCTTATTTAACTTTTTTCTGTTGGTGCGTTTGCTGTGTCAGGTACTGTTGGTAAATCCACAGGAACTATTATTGGTACAGAGCACTCACAAAGCCATTTAATATTTCTGCCAGATAAATAGAGGATACTGCATCGTTTCTGAATATACGTTTATGTCATTAATGAAGGAGACTACATAACTCACAATTGTTTTTGGTTTCCATTAGCCATGTTGTTCAACAACTCTACATATACTGGTTTTGTATTAAGAAATTAAAGAGAAAGGCTAGAATTTGGAGTACACGAAACCACCATGGTTGAAACGTTTCAGAGAAGGTGAGGTAAATGCGACAAATAGTGATTAGGTAATGCCAAGCATTGATTTAAAAGTCTGCAGATTGTAGGAGGAAGGGAAATTTTCAGAATGTTTGCATTAGTACTTTTGTCACCTGCTGTACAGATCATGGGTATGACTTTTACACAACACAAACTTTGTTTTATATAGTAATTAATTAACTTTGTTTTTACCTTTCCACATTCTGTTAAGTTTCTTGCTTTCTACTCTGTTAAATATTGGCATGTTTATAGTATACATGTATAATATGTGTATATTGCAAGCAAAGCAACACTATTTTTCAGGAGTGATCACAAAATGCACAATTTCTTTTCACTTCATGCAAAACATTAGCTTTTGTTACTTGGTGGTTTGTAAAATACCATGTTTATGCTGTGTGCTGTGGCAACATCTTAAATTTGTAAAGCTTCTAATAATCCTTGAAAGTTGATTCACCCAAGAATTATAGAAGTAAAGGGAGCGGGCTGAATGAAATATGAGAATAACGTCAGTATAAATCATTGCTGGATCTCAATATCAACTATTGCAGAAACAAAAGAAAACAACTTAAAATTCAGATCTCAGCAGGCTTTGGCTGTGAATACAGTGAGAAACGGCTGAATTCCATTAAGATCAGGTTTGCCAAGTTTTGAGCGGCAATTAGCAAAGAAAGGAGGGAAAACATGCTGATGCAACAGATTATGGAATCAATGACATCATTACAAAGGGGGGGAGGGGTAGGACTGGGAAAGTTTTACATCAATTATTTTCTTCCAAAAAGCTTTTGCTCAGAAAAAAACACTTCCATCAGTATTCATTACATCAATAAGAAACTGGAAAACTATGGAAATTAGACAGATAATGAAGAATGAATATAATTGAGTCAGCCAGGAGCTAGTGATTTCCAGTGGTCTAATCCAATTTCTAAGGCTCTTGCATCCACAGGCATTAAGGTGATTATTTTCGGTAAAATAAAACTGGATTTTTGTATCATCACAACAATATCATACACTGGAGATTACTTTTACTCCAATAGTTTTGAAGTTCACTGGATTGACCTATGAACGTAGCATGCCGCAGTTAATCAGTCACTTACTTTTCTTCTTGTGCCCAGTGTTGTTTTGCAGAGCAGGTGGATACTTGTGCTGCTGTCAAATGCACAGAGGGTCCACAGTTGTGGTGACAAATTAGTTTTGACAAGCTTAATGACCCCAGAGAAGAAAAGTCTCCAGTGTTGATAGAAACAGCATAATAATTGGTCAGCTCAGCCAAGCTAGGAATGTGTTAAAAATCCAGATCCTCACTGGCTGGCCAATTACACACCAATGCCGTTAGTGATCAGCTCTGCAGATTCACAAAAAGTACCAATACATTTAATTAATTTCATTTTTAGTGATTTTTTTTTTGTTGCATATTTTCCTCTTATTTTTCTCCTTGGCCCTCCTTCTTTGAAGCTAGTGTAGGTTTCTATAAGGAACAAAAGCCCCGAGTATCTCACTCAAGTGATCTTCATGCATGATCTTATTGAATGGCGGAGCAGGCTCGAGGGGCCGTATGGCCTACTCCTGTTCCTATTTCTTATGTTCTATGTTCTTATGAGCCTGGACGATGAGCTTCAGTTGACTATACATTCCTGGGAGCCACCACAGCTGAGTCTGATCGTCTGTTTTAGACATCTCGAACACCTATTTTCCAGCAGGATAGTCGTGAAGAACAGGAATCTTGAACATTTTCGTTCCTTCAAAGCCTGAAATCGGAATCCAATTGTAGAACCCCTGCCACTATCCAAGCCAATACCAGTTGACCCTTTTGCATTAAATTGATTTTATTTTTTCTTTCGGAAAGACTATAACATGTAATAGAAACAATTGTATCATTCTGGCCCTGTTCCTTTTTTCATACCACAACTTAATTGGAGACGATTTTGTTTTTCCAATGCATTGGAATAGAATTGATAAATAGCACATTCATTACAATTTTAACTGTTTCATAAAGAAGCTGACAGAGATGTATTTAGAAAGGGTCAACGTCATGCTTCCTTTATAGCAAGGTCACATATAAGAACATTCAGTACTGAGTGAAGTCAATAAACAATGTGTGTGACCAATGCACTGTTTCTGATCAATCACAGTGACCTTCCACGTAAACTAGTATCTCAAAATAATAAGATTTAATTATGTATTTCCTTAGCTTGCAGCAGTATTATTTGTTAGATGGCCCCCAGGTCCATCTCTCCTCACATATGGGAGCTCTCAGTAGGTGTCCACTGGCTCTGGGATATTGATGCAGCTGGGATTCAGAGAATCGATGGAGGGAAGAAGAATGAATCATAGAATAGAATCATTTTACAACACAGAAAGAGGGCATTCAAACCATTGCGGCCATGCAGCTCTCTGAAAGAGCAGTTCACTTAGTGCCATTCCACTGCTCTTTTTCCATACCATTCTAAATTTTGCTTTCAAGTATTTATACACCTTTAAAAGCTATTATAGATTCTACTTCTACCACTGTTCCTGAGAGGGCATTCCATATCCTAATTACACTGTAGATTTTTGAGAAAAAATTTCTAACTTCTCCATTCTTTCGGTGATGACCCAAACAGACTCGAGATGCCGAATGGCCTACTCCTACTCCTATGCCTGTGTTCCTAAATTCATGGCCTTTAATTCTTATTCTTAGGCAGTGCCTCAGAGTCATGGATGACTTGCTTCTACATTAAAAATGAATTTTCAGGTGACTGATAAGACCAATGCGGGACCTATGATCTCTGTCACAGGTGGGGCAGGCGATGTTTGAAGAGATGTTGGTTGAACGGCCGGTTAGTTGGAGTGCTTGGGTTATCGTACGCTCCTTCCGCTTGGTCTCCGCTTGCTCGCGGTGAAGAGACTCGAGGTGTTCGGCGCCTTCCCGGATGCTTCTCCTCCACTTTGAGCGGTCTTGGGCCAGGGATTCCCAGGTGTCAGTGGTGATGTTGCACTTTTTCAAGGAGGCCTCGAGGGTGTCCTTGAAGCATTTCCTCTGCCCACCTGGGGCTCATTTGCCGTGTAGGAGCTCAGAGTAGAGCGCTTGTTTTGGGAGTCTGGTATCAGGCATGCGCTCAATGTAGCCCGTCCATCAGAGCTGATCGAGTGTTGTCAATGCTTCGATGTTGAGGATGTTGGCTGGAGCGAGAACACGGACGCTGGTGCACCTATCCTGCCAATAGATTTGCAGGATCTTGCGGAGGCAGCATTGGTGGTACTTCTCCAGTGCTTTGATGTGCCTGCTGTATATAGTCCATGTCTCTGAAGCATATAGGAGGGCGGGTATCACTACTGCCCTGTAGACCATGAGCTTGGTGCTGGTTTTAAGATTCTAGTCTTCAAACACTCTCTTCCTCAGGTGAGCAAAGGCTACACTGGCACACTGAAGGCGGTGTTAGACCTCGTCATCGACATCTGCCCTTGTTGACAGTAGGCTCCCGAGTTATGGAAAATGGTCCACGTTCTCCAAGGCCTCATCATGGATTTTGATAATCGGGGGGCAGTGTTGTGTGGTGGGGGCAGGCTGGTACAGGACCTTTGTTATATGGATGTTTAGTGTAAGGCCCATGCTCTCGTACGCCAAGGTGAAGGTGTTGATGATGGTTTAGAGTTTGGCCTCCGAGTGTGCACAGACGCAAGCGTCATCTGCATACTGTAATTCAGTGACAGAAGAAGAGACGACCTTGGATCTGGTCTGGAGGCGATGGAGGTTGAACATTTTCCCATTTGTTCTATAGATTAGCTCCACTCCAGCGGGGAGCTTACTGATGGAGCATTGCAGCAAGGAAGATCGAGAAGAGTGTTTGTGCAATGACACAGCCTTGCTTCACCCCGGTCCGCACATGAATTGGATCTGCGGTGGATCCGTTGGTCAGGATCATGGCTTGCATGTCATTGTGAAGCAGGCGGAGGATGGTAACAAACCTTTGAAGAGCAGCTGAATTTGAAGAGGACTCTCCATAATCCTTCACGGTTGACAGTGTTGAAGTCCTTTCTGTGGTCAAAGAAGTCCATGTACAGAAGTTGGTGGTGTTCCCTGCATTTCTCTTGGATTTAAAGTTGGTGGTGTTCCCTGCATTTCTCTTGGATTTATCACGCGGTGAAGATCATGTCTATTGTGCCTCTTAGTGGACGGAATCCGCATTGCGACTCTGGGAGGAGCTCTTCAGCCACATGGGGAACATGATTGAGGAGGATTCTTGCAATAACTTTCCCTGTGGTAGACAGCAGGGAAACTCCTCTGTAATTACCACAATCAGACTTGTTCCCTTTCTTGGAGACACTATAATCGTGACCAACTTCGAGATCCCCTGGCATGCACTCCTCCTTCCAAATAAGAGAAATTAGTTCATGTATTCGTGCCAATAGTGCTTCTCTGCCATGTTTTAAGGCACCAAAAACTAGTCACAATATACCAACTGAAGTCTAGTCAGTGTAAAAGATTTTTTTTAAATGCAAAAGTTTATTTTCATAAAAGTTCATTGAGTTATGTTTTGACACATCTGTGAGCAAGTTACTATTCAGGATTGTGGCAATCAAAAAATCACCTAAAGAATATGATAATTTTGTGAAGTTTTGAGCTGCTCTTGAAGTTAATGCTTCAGATTTCACTATGGATACTTCAAGTTTCTGGAACTAATGGTGAAACTTTACCTTGATGGTTGCTTCAGATTTCCCAATACTTTTATCCCAAAAAATCCTTCAGCTACCTACTTCATGCCCCTAATGACAAATGCTGGATATTATTGCCTGCAGCCTGGATAGATATTCTCTGCTCCAGCTTCTAACTTCTTCCCAACAGAGAGCTGCCAGGCCATTGTTGCTGATTATTCCTTCTCTGCTTGAATGTTTCAAGTCTGTGACAATAGCAGATGCTTAGACTTCAATCAAGGCTGTTTCTTCATGATTACAAACTTCACGCTAGAATAAAAATGTTTTGTTTCACAATGTATGATTATTTTATGGCAAGATCACTCCATCAATATCATCTTGTTGTTTTTCATGCTCCTGTCACTGTTCGTGATTGGTTGATTTCGTAACAAGTAAAATCACAAAAAATATTGTTCTGTTCAACAGAAAATGAATAATTCTTATTTTTATTTAAATGCACAGAATGAACACTTTGCTGAAACATGTGGTTTAAGATTAACCTGACTATTGGCCAAATTGGGAAAGGACTGTTTCTTTGATCACAATTCATGGTCATCTATAGCTATCAGTCCTTCATCCAACTTCCTACCTGCTCTTCCATTGTTTCCTCCCACTTTCTACACTATACCAATCCTAAAAGTGAAGAATCCATGAAAGAATGTTATAGTGCGTAAAATGATGGGACCCAAGCACACACGAGACGTAATTCAGCTGAACATGTTGAGTGTGATAATACCCAATAACAACAACAACAACAACAACTTGTATTTGTATAGCGTCTTTAACATAGTAAAACATCCCAAGATATTCACAGGAGATTTAAGACAGAAATTTGACACCGAGCTACACAAAGAGAAATTAGGGCAGGTGACCAAAGGCTTGGTCAAAGAGGTAGGTTTTAAGGAGTGTCTTAAAGGAAGAAAGAGAGGTAGAGAGGCGGAGAGGGCTTGGGAGTGAATTCCAGAGCTTAGGGCCTAGGCAACAAAAGGCACAGCCACCAATGGTTGAGTGATTATAATCAGCGTTGCTCAAGAGAGCAGGATTAGAGAAGTGCAGGTATCTCGGAGGTTTGTGCAGCTAGAGGAGATTACAGAGATAGGGAGGGGAGGGGCGAGGCCATGGAAGGATTAGCAAACAAGGATGAGAATTTTTAAATCGAGGCATTGCTTAACTGGAAGCCACTGTAGGTCAGTGAGCACAGGGGTGATGGGTGAAATTGGGACTTGGTGCAAGTTAGGACATTGGCAACCAAGTTTTGGATGACCTCAAGTTTACATAGGGTAGAACATGGGAGGCCAGCCAGGAGTGCATTGGAATAGTCAAGTCTAGAGGTAACAATGGCATGGATGAGCGTTCCAGCAGCGGATGAGTGGAGGCAAGGGCAGAGACGAGTGATATTATGATGTTACGTAAAACACAAGAAAAGGATGGCATATTTTTGCCGGTAAAAAACATGTATTGCATTAAATCCTATAAATTGGATCTCCACCTAATAATTCCTTTAAACAAAAGTTGTTTTATCAAATGAATTTAACTGAAGGAAGCCATTAGCTAAAACTAGTGGTAAAAGCATTGTATCAACTTTTGGAAGAGAGTGTGGAATTCAGTGAAACATATTTACACATGCATTAGCTGAAAAGGGAAGAGATTTTCACTTTGTCTAAACAACCGTAGGTTGAACAGGGACAGGAATACAAAAAGCAAACCTATTTCCATTTTGTTTTTCATGGTATCCCATAGTTGTTTGAATTTACTATCCTGGATTGGCAATGTGATTGAGGGCACGAGGGCACGAGGGCAGATCACCTGATCAAATATGTATTTTAGAACACTGAGTTTGAATTACCCAAAAGGTGTAACCATTAGATGTTTCAATAGGCATATTGAATTAGAATTTATTACATGTATAATTACTTGTTAGCTGCAATGTAATATCTAATTTTCGGAGAGAGCTTCTACATTTTCTGTTACTGTTGAAGCCTTTTAGTATATTGCATGTCCGTTGCATCCTCCATTTTGTACAGGCTGGTTTAGTGTAACAAAGCCACAATACAGAAAATCATTTGTTTTGAAAAGAAAAAAATATAAAAATTATTTGGTTCATCCCTTCATTGATCCTGATGGTCTACCAATTTTGACGATGGAAGGGAGCTGAATTAACAAAGTGTTATAATCAGCACACTTTAGCTGTGTATGTATGTTAATTCAGTTCCCTCTTACTGTATTAGGATCAGTAGCTTCTCTAAACCTTAATGATATCACTGCTTAAACAAGGATTTTGAAAAATCATTAGAAATTAAAGGAAATTAAAAAACAAGACATGACTAAACTGGTCCCAATTCATTTTTCCTGATAAATTGGAAATCTTGAAGTGAACAGGGAGATTCTTCAGAGCTTTAGATCAAGGGGTTTAATGGTTTGGTAGTCACTGCTGTACTAGTCTGTGAATGGGGTAAAACAAAGAGTTAATTGGCCTTTTCTTAATCTATGCTTTCTATGTTATTATGATTCGAGTCTCTCTTTCAGATTTTCCCTTTCTCCTTTCTTGTGTCTCCCTGTACCAGGGAGCATCATCATCATCATAGGCAGTCCCTCAAAACGAGAATGACTTGCTTCCACGCCAAAAAAAGGATGAGTTCACAGGTGTTTCGAGTGAAGAACCCGAACTACATCCTCAAGGGCGGAAGATCCCTGTGCGTGGATTTTTTTAATGTGGGGTGGCCGTTGCACACCAGCCACCACACGGGCTTGACAGAGCTAGGTCTTGGTCCAGTAGCAAGGATTACCCAAGACAACTGGAGACCTGCTCTGCTGCACGGACCTAGTGCACACACATATCGCAGTGTGGGCTGGCCCGTGCTGCCCCTGGACCCCTGGCTTTGAACTCACGCCTCCCCTGACCAGGGAGCAGACCAACACACACATACCTGTTTTCATATTTTTCATTGCTCTTCCGGATTCTCGATAAATTACCTATCTTTTGTGTCCTTTTTCACAGCTCATCTTCGTGCAGTACTGAAAAGTCAATTTTGAAAAGATTGAATTTAAAACGGGTTCAATTATCCAGTAGTCCAGGGCTGCACCATTCCCATCCAAAACAATGGTTAAGCAACTACTAGCATCTCTTTGCCAATGGCCCACAGAATCAAACCACTATAAGAACATGTGGTCCAATGAGCTCTCCTTTCATTTTTTCCTTCCTCCTATTGTGGAAATACTTCATCAAAACTGCATGATTCAGATTAGTAACTCATTGTTAGGAGCCTCCTGGGCATAAATTACTCCCATACCCTGCCGTAATATGGAATTTATTGCAGAAAAAGGAAGCATGTCCTTCTCATACATCAAAGCATCAGAATAAAACCTATTTATGTTAATTTAGACATTAATATTGTACTGTTTGTTATGAATAGCTAAGCCAGATCTGAGGCAGGAAATTGTTCTAGTTGGATGCGTTATTGTTGACTAAGTAATGTTCCATATTGAGTTGTGAGCTGGCTGTGAAATACAGGAAATTGTGATCATGGTGTCATTTGAGATTGAACATTTAAACACCCCAATGTGTATAGTCACAGCTTTTATAACTTCACCTGCAAATCTGATGACAAAACAGTAATTGTAGAATGGCCACTTTAAAATGATTGCCCACACAATTACATTTACAAACTGAAGTCTTAGTGACAAAAATAATACAGCACACTGCAAACTTTGTGCAACTATTAGGAAAATAACTGAAAACAATGAGAACAGTAGGTGCATTTATCATCAAAAGAGGAAATATTCCTTAGAAAGTCCAATACACTAAGGTTTAAATATGACAGATTGAAAGGTAAGTATTCAGACTTTTTCAAAAAGCTCCTATAAATTAAAGAACACATCTGTGAACTTCAGTTCCAAATGCTTTAATGTACAATGGCATTTATCTGTAAACTGTCCTATCATTTCAGCACTTTAAAATATTGTATTACACATAATCAGTTTCGTATGGTGTTTCTAAAGCTTTTGAAGTTTGATATGCCCATCTTTTATCTCATTATCTATTGAATCATTCTGGCCAATATGAAAAGCTGCGCATATGTCAGAGAGTTGCAGTGATGATACCTGACAGCAGAAGTCAGTTGGCAGAGAGACAGATGTCTGACTTGACCCTTTTTACCAATTCATTTTTGCTCGAGTTATAGCTCTTACTTCATATTTCATTAATGTTTACGAAATATAAAATAGAATTTACAATATAAAAACCTGGGTAATATCCTAGTCACCAAATTACAGTTTCAAGATAATTCACTTAAAGGCAGACTCTCACAATCAGAAATACTGACTGTGGGGTTCTTTTATGAATATTTTAGATTGAACAGTGAATTAAAATTGGAAATTGGCTGTATAGGGTTCCTGACCCCGAGTTGAATTAAGTTACATGCTTGAATTGACACAGTCACTGAAACACTGTACATTAATGATTGCATCTATCAAAGTCAACTCAGCTGCCTCATACAGTAGAGCTCGGTACCTCTACAAAACCAGTGATGGAAACATTTGCTATCATGTGCAAGATATTTAATGCGCTCATATTATCACAGTTGAACTTTCCAAATTCATGATTTTATTTTCCACCTTTTTACAATTTTGTAATTTTCTTTATATTACCCTTTATTTTAATTGGTGCATCCACCGATTATTTTGTTTTTTGTTTCTTTGAGTAAGCTTCCTTCTGTCTTCACATGGAAGAAAAATTATTGTCCTCATCTTTTCATCATTTCTCCTCTTCTTGTGCCTCATCCAAAATATTAGGTAACAGACCTATTCCTAGGCCAATATTATTACAATGCTCTCCTGGCTGACCTCCCACTTTGCACCCTTTACAAACTTAAGCTCTTACAAAATTCTGCTGCCCGTATCCTAACTTGCATCAAGTCCTGTTCAATCATCACCTTTGTGCTCACTGACCTACTGGTCTGGCAACGCCTCAATTTAAAAATTCCTCCATGGCCTCTCCCCTCTCCATCTATGTAACCTTCTCCAGTGCTACAGCCTCCGAGATTTCTGTACTTCTCCAATTCTGGTCTCTTGCGCACCCCTGATTTTCTTTGCTCCACCATTGGTGGCTGTGCCTTCAACTGCCTAGGCCCTAAGCTCTGGAATTCCCTACCTAAACCTCTCTACCTTTCTCTCTTCCTTTAAGACACTCCTTGAAACCTAACTCTAACCAAGCTTTTGGTCACCTGTTCTAATATCTCCTTATGTGGCTTGCTGTCAAATGTTGTTTTATAATTCTCCTGTGAGGCACTTTGGGACATTTTACTACGTTAAAAAAGGCACTATATAAATACAAGTTGTTGTTGTGCAGATGTTCCTCCAATCAATTCTATCATCGTACATGGATGGAAGTAAGACTAATCAGTCACCCTTTTTGAATATTGCCAAAGTTATGTCTTGAATAAAGAGTCAGACCAGGTACCGCAAGCTCAAAGTAAGGTGTTACCGTAGTCCTTTATTTCAGGTCTCCAGAGTGCCTCTCCAGCCTGTGAGGCCTCCTTATGTACAGTTGCTCCCAAGGGATTATGGGATCCCTTGGGACTCCAGGGGATGAGCCCTCTGGTGGTTAAACATGGTATTTACAGGTTTACATATATAACAGCCACCACATTAGCCTGTTTCTAATCTTCTAGTACCAGTGTCCAGTGACTCCCTTATAATTGCCAACAATTCACAAATATCTTCCCTTGTCTCTTTCAGCACTCTGAGATAAATGCCATCTATCCCTGGGGATTTATTTGATTTGAGCCTAATGATCCTATCTAGGACATTCATCTAATTTATAATAAAGTCATTGATGGCTTTGTTTGTAGAGGACATATTGTAACATGCTGTCAATACTCTGCTGTCAGAATATTTACTATGTGCTCATCTAATTTTCTGCCTTGTTTGGACCTTTTATGGTTTTGGCCTCTTTTACATACGAACATAAGAACATAAGAAATAAGAGCAAGAGTAGGCCATACGGCCCCTCGAGCCTGCTCTGTCATTTAATACGATCATGGCTGATCCGATCATGGACTCAGGTCCACTTCCCTGCCCGCTCCCCATAATCCCTTAATCCCTTATCAGTTAAGAAACTGTCTATCTCTGTTTTAAATTTATTCAATGTCCCGGCTTCCACAACTCTCTGAGGCAGTGAATTCCACAGATTTACAACCCTCTGAGAGAAGAAATTCCTCCTCATCTCAGTTTTAAATGGGCAGCTCCTTATTCTAAGATCATACCCACTAGTTGTAGTCTCCCCCATCAGTGGAAACATCCTATCTGCATCCAACTTGTCAAGCCCCCTCATAATCTTATATGTTTCGATAAGATCACCTCTCATTCTTCTGAATTCCAATGAGTAGAGGCCCAACCTCCTCAATCTTTCCTCATAAGTCAACCCCCTCATCTCCAAAACCAACCAAGTGAACCTTCTCTGAACTGCCTCCAAAGCAAGTATATCCTTTCGTAAATATGGAAACCAAAACTGTACGCAGTATTCCAAGTGTGGCCTCACCAATACACTGTCATCATCATCATGGGCAGTCCCTCGAAACGAGGATGACTTGCTTCCATGCCAAAAAGGGATGAGTTCACAGGTGTTTCAATGAAGGACCTAATATTCCAGATCCCGCACTACATATTAAAGGGTGGAAGATGCCTGTGTGTGGATTTTTTTAACGTATGGTGGCCGTTGCACACCAGCCACCACACGGGCTTGACAGAGCTAGTTCTTGGTCCAGTGACAAGGATTACCCAAGACGACTGGAGACCAGCTCTGCTGCATGGGCCTAGTGCGCGCACGCATCGCAGTGTGGGCTGGGCTGTGCTGCCCCTGGGCCCTTGTCTCTTCTGGCCCCGAACTCACGCCTCTCCCGGGTCCCAATCACATCCCTCTACATTCTCTCGCCACTCCTTCACCCCGACCTCGCCACTCCTGTTGTATCTGCCCATGCTCCAATCACTGACCTGGACCTTGATGACTTCCCTCTTCGCTGCTGTTGCCCTCCTGCACCAGCTCGCACTCTACCTTGAAGTGGTACACTGCCACGCTGTTCAGGGACCGCCGCTCGCCGCTCCTGTTATGGCCCAACGTGCCGCTGATGGTCTCGCCGGTCGGGCCGGCCACACTGAATATACCCTGTATATCTGTAGCAAGACATCCCTGCTTTTATGCTCCATCCCCTTTGCAATAAAGGCCAAGATTCCATTGGCCTTCCTGATCACTTGCTGTACCTGCATACTATCGTTTTGTGTTTTATGCACAAGTACCCCAGGTCCCACTGTACTGCAGCTCTTTGCAATCTTTCTCCATTTAAATAATAACTTGCTCTTTGATTTTTTTCTACCAAAGTGCATGACCTCACACTTTCCATTATACTCCATCTGCCATTGAGAATTTTTACTGTTGTGTTCACCCTCTACAGCGATGTTATTTTCAAGTTTGTTCTTTGCCCGTCGATCCCCTTTCGATGATTTTCTGCATTTTCTTGTATTAATCTATTTGGGGCCATCTCCTTTCTCACTGGAGGACTTGTAGGCACCATTTTTCCACTTTATTTCATTTTTAATTTGCATATTCATATATTTAAGGTCATGTTTATTTAGTCTGAGCTTGTTGGTTTTGGAACTGTATTTATCCTGCCTCCTCAGCATTTATCACCATAGGCAGTCCCTCGAATGAGGATGACTTGCTTCCATGAAGGACCTGATGTTCCACTCCTGAATTCCAATTGAGGGGCTGGAAGATGCCTGTGCGTGAATTTTTTAACGTGTGGTGACTGTTGCACACCAGGCACCACACGGGCTTGGCAGAGCTCGATCTTGGTCCAGTGGCAAGGATTAACCAAGACGACTGGAGACCTGCTCTGCTGCATGGACCTAGCGCGCACACATATCGCAGTGTGGGCTGACTCGTGCTGCCCCTGGGCCCTCGGCTCTTCTGGGCCCCATACCCTCATCTGCCACACCTCCGCCACGATCTCTCACCGCTCCTCCGCCACAAACATTCATCGCATGTCACCACAAACACTCACCGTTCATCCGCCCCGACCTTCCCACTCCTCGGTACCTGGGTCCTGCCTATGTTCCTGTTGTGTATGCATGCCTGTTTACTGTGTGATGTCTGTAACACTGTTATGCCACATTGAATGTACCCTTACACTATACACACCCTACCGGTACACCAGAGGGTGCTGCTGCTGGAGACCTAGGGATTGCCTGCACACGGCAGGTAACCCAGTATAAAAGGGAACTCACAGCTTGTTGTCATCACTCAGGAGCTGCAAATAAAGGACTACAGGTCTGCACAGTTTAAGTATCATACCCTGCCTCGTGGAGTCATTACTAAAGGTGCCTACATACACAACAACTGGCGACGGGAATACGAGGTCACGAACTACACGCTCAACATGTCTAACCTCAGCAATTTTCAGCAATTTACAGAGGGGGAAGATTGGGACGCTTTTGTGCAAAGATTGGAACACTTCTTTATAGCTAACGACCTGGACAGGGACACACCGGCTACACTACCGAACAAACGCAGGGCCATCCTGCTTAGCAGTTGTGAGCCCACCATCTACGGTCTCGTCAGGGACTTACTAGCCCCAGAGAAGACAACCACCAAGAGCTATGAGCAACTTGTAACAATCACACAGGAACAACTAAAACCGAAAGAAAGCATCCTTACAGCCAGGCACTGGTTCTACAATTACCGGCGACCTGAGGGCCAAGAAATTGCCAAGTATGCTGCACACTTAAGAAGACGAGCTGCACCGTGTGATTTTTGGCAACCACCTTAATGAAGCACTAAGGGACATATTTGTCATCGGAATCGGCCACGAAGGCCTCCTACACAAATTGCTTTCGGCTGACATCACGGTCACCCTGCAGAAAGCAATTCAAGTGAGCCAGGCCTGTATGGTTTCAGCCAGCGACTCCAGGTGAATACTGACCCAGGACTCTAAACTGGCGAGTGCAGTACACTGCATGGATACTTCTAAAGGCAGAAATGCAGCCCCGAGTCCCGCAACCCTGAGTCCGCCACATGGGGCAAAACGGATGGCCCCATGCTGGTGCTGTGGAGGAAGCCACAGGGCCCACCAGTGCCGCTACAAACACTATGCATGCAAAGGCTACAAAGAGAAAGGGCACCTTCAGAGAAGGTGCAGAAAAGGCTGTACTCACTGTGTCTCTGATGAGTTGGCTGATCACCGGGGCTCCGACACAGATGAAGATGAAGCTACTCAAACCCTGGAAGAAGAGTATGGAATCTTTACCTGCTCCACCGGAAGTTCTCCGTGGAAGATGGAAGTGGATATCGATGGGGTCCCAGTCTCCATGGAGATCAACACAGGGGCGAGCCAGTCTGTGATGACCCAAATGACCGTTGAAAAAATTTGGATGAATCCTGCTACTCGACCAAAACTGTCTCCTGTCCAGGCAAAGCTGCTCACCTATACCAAGGTAAAATCCAAATCGTTGGCAGTGTAGACGTCCAGGTCTCCCAGGGCGACGTGTTGAACAAACTCCCCCTGTGGATTGTAGCCGGCGACGGTCTCACGCTGCTGGGCAGGAATTGGATGAACCGGGTCCACATCAGGCGAAGTGGCCCTGTGAAAGAAAAGACCACCACAGCCTACCTGCAGCAAGACCAGAAAATGGCTGCAGCACCACAAGCAGCAGAACCTGTAATCAAAATGGCCTCCGTCATGCCACGAGTGAACATGGAGGAGCATCATGTGACATCAAGCGGCCAATTGGATTTGAAGGCTCCCTTAAAGGAGACTAGTAACCAAAAAAATTTAAAGGGGAAGTTTCAACTATTTGAGTACACAGACTTTAAAGCTAAAGATGCAATTAAAGGGTGCAAGTATGAAAATGTATTAAATGTAACCATGAATTGTGATGCTAGTTTAACTAATGTGACGAATGAGATGAATGCAGGTGTCAGTAAGGTTAAGAACAAGTTTATTATGCTTAACAATAATAATAAGAAATGTGAAATGCCTAATGTAACATGTCTCTTGAAACCAGGACACCCAAAAGTGATGCAAATGCTAGAATGTATAATGCAGGCTTGACTATGTGTGATCAGAGCCAAGGTGTCATGTATACCGGTAGGACACTGCCAAAGGACATTGGGTCCTACAGGGACCATGCTGATGCCAATAGAATCCCCCTGTGGGAGACCCCCAGGTCCAGCAGGCTACCTGCCCCTTGCAGGACACACACACAGGCAGTGGGAGCAGACCCACTACAGGGACAGTGGTCAATGGGCAGCCCAGCCACCACCAATGGCAACCTGCACCAGACCAGCCCTACAATCCCTGGCCACCAGGGCCAACACCAGGAGCATGAGGCCAATACCCTCCAGCTTCCCTGGCAAACCCTGGGGTGACCTGACCCTCATCCCAATTGGTGGACAAGGAGCCCACCCAGTCTTGTGGCCCTGCCCACCACCCCACAACTACCCACATCACAGTGTATACACATCACCCACTGCTGCCATGGCTACCTCCCCGAGGGATCCCACAACAGTGACACCCACTTGGTTTGTGTGTGAGGGGGGGAAACGTACAAGGCCAGTCTGAAGCACAGGGGTCACACCTGGCAACCACACAACCCTCACCACAACCTCCCATAGCCCACCACTGATCACCTCCCCTGGTCATGACAATAAGGATATGAAAAATGCTCAGGGGGGAGTATTGTTGTGTATGCATGCCTGTTTACAGTGTGATGTCTGTAACACTGTTATGCCACATTGAATGTACCCTTATACTGTACATACCCTACCGGTACACCAGAGGGTGCTGCTGCTGGAGACCTCGGGGTTGCCTGCACACAGTTGTTGTTGTCACTCAGGAGCTGCAAATAAAGGACTGCAGGTCTGCACAGTTTAAGTATCATACCCCGCCTCGTGGAGTCATTACTAAAGGTGCCTACATACACTACGGTTCCTGCCCACCCTCCAAAATGGCGACCAGGGTTTTGATGACGTCACCCAGTTGCCCATCTCAAAATTAAAGGTGTGCATTTTCTTTTACTGAAGTATTGCACAAACTCCAGCAATTTATTAGCTTTAATTGTTTCCGCATTTTATCCAATTTATCCATTTAAAGTTATGCATCTGGCTCCTAGTTCTAGGTATTTCTGTACATCCTCTGGGCCATTTATAAATACCAGATCAAGATTATCATTGCTTGTCATGGCCTTCTGGACACACTGGGGAAAATGTCATCATGCTACTGTCCAATTTCAGGATGAACGGGGCAACAGCAAACTATAAATATAAGATAGTCACTAATAAATCCAATCGGGAATTGAGGACAAACAGGGAGTAGTTGAGGCGAATAGCATAGACACATTTAAGGGGAAGCTAGACAAGTATGAGCGAGAAAGGAACAGAAGGATATACTGATAGGTTGAGATGAAGTAAGGTGGGAGGAGGTTTGTGTGCAGCTTAAACATCTGTTGGGCCAAATGGCCTGTTTCTGTGTTGTAATACTATATAATACAAAAATCTGAAAAAACGCTTAGCTTTCACTTGGCCACCCAAAACCTGCCCGTTGTGATTATTAAGTATGCCTTGATTTGGGTGGGTAGCATTCCCAACCAAAACAGGCGGGAGCTTCATTCAAGTATTTAAGTTGAGGTCCTAATACGTGTTGAGATTTTTAAATGATTGTTAAGGAGCTAGGAGGGGTATGAATGTTCCTTTTGGCCTCACTAAAATCATCCCACACACTGGTGGTCCCTCCCTGCCCCGCCCACAAAACTTCCTGCTGCTTCCTTAACAAGTTCTGCCAGTTCAATTCTGTGGAGGATTTCCCGATTTTTATTCCCATTGAAAACAATGGGAAGAGATGTAAAACGGGCTGCCTATTTACTACCACCTGTTTTCTCTTCTTCTTAGGTAGTCCCTCGAAATCAAGGATGACTTGCTTTGACACTAAAGATGAGTCCTCAGGTGACTGAAGAGTCCAATGCGGGACCTACAGTCTCTTGCACAGGTGGGGCAGATGGGGGTTGGAGGAACGGGAGGTTGGGGTGCCTGGGTTGCCATACGCTACTTCCACTGTGGACACTTGACTTCAGCTTGCTCTCGGTGAAGAGACTCGAGTTGTTCAGCACCTTCCCGGATGCTTTTCCTCCACTTTGGGCGGTCTTGGGCTAGGGATTCCCAGGAGTCGGTGGGGATGTTGCACTTTTTCAAGGAGGCTTTGAGGGTGTCCTTGAAGCGTTTCCTCTGCTCACCTGGGGCTTGCTTGCCACGTCGGAGTTCCAAGTAGAGCGCTTGTTTTGGGAGTCTCATGTCAAGCATGCGGCCCACCCGTTTTATACTTTTGGACAAAGTCAAGATCTACCCCTATTGGTTCTCAATTGTGAAACCATCCTCACCAAATATAAAATTTATTTCACAATGTTTCTCTTTGTGGTGTCGAGTCTAAGAATCCCTCCGATCTGCAAACAGCACCAAAAACCAAGATTAGTGCCCCATAATTAGCTGATCCTATAGATTCAACAAATGCTCCTGCACTACTTAAAATAACCTTAAGCTGAAGATGTAAGAATTAGTACTTTATAAGAGTAATTTTTTAACATTGCTCTCCCAACAGGGAGCCTTGCCCACCGAGAGCGGATATTGAAAATTCAGGTATGTACTCCCCTCGATTTTCTGGCCATTTAAAATCATGGTCGAAAAATCGTGGACAATGCATGCCTGAATTTCTAATATGCACTCTCAGTCGGCAAGGCGCTCTGTCAGGAAGGCAAAGTCATAAAACAAGCTCTTATGTGTATACATTGTTATAGGTGAAAATTGGTGAGAACATTTCTGAATAACTTTAAAAGTTCAAGACCATTTAGAACCCATGATAATCATGACTTTTCATATTGTTATAATTAATAACTGTTGTAATCCTGATAAGTCATGAGATAAAATAAAAACTAACGTCATCAATCTTAAAATTCCAATTTCTGTTCTATTATTAATTCTAAGTCTTAATTGAAAAAACATTGCTTGAAGTTTATTGAAAATGTAAAGATGATGGGCTGTTTTTATAAAGCCAATACACCATTGCAAAACTTTAAGGAAAATTTATTTTAAGTCAATGTCAGGAGATCACCGGAAACAGTGATACATTTTTGAAATTAATTGAAATTAACTTTAGCAAAAATAATACTTTTAGTTTTCTGATAGTTTCTGAGTGATACCTTGTACAATTCACAAGTTCAAAAAAATCCCAAAAAATATATGTTTGGCCACAGTACTGTTACATTGTAAAATGCTTATTTTGTTAGTCTTTAAATAGCTGCCTTTCAAAATAATTACGGATGTTCCCATTTTTAACCTTGTTTTTCCCTTGTGTCGTTTTCTTCCCCCCACGCCACATACAATATTCCAAACGAAGGAGGTGATCTTCTGTCAGTAATGCAGCCATACTCTGTCAGTAATGCTGTCTAATCAGCTGCTGGTAGATTTACGTGAGGAGTTGGGTGCCTTCCTCTACAATTTTTTATATCTTCCTTTGGGGACACACCTGCTCTCTGTCCATTGTTTGCACCCCTGACAGTCCAGATAAGATCGAGGGTTCACTATAAGGGTAATCAGAACTGTGAACCAGCATCCAACCATTCCAACAAGTTACTATAACCTACTTAACCAGAGAATAAGGTAGCCCCAAAACAAACAGAAATGGAAAAAGCTAAATTTTATAAAAGGGACTCGTTCTATAAATGAATTCCCTTTTCTACATGCTACAACTACCTCGTTTCACTTTATCAAATTTGAGAAATGGGTTTGTTATGAAATTGTGTTTTAATTTAATTTGCTCTTTGAATAATTGAATCAAATATGCCTTGGATGGCATTTATATTTGGATGGTATTTAATTGAATTGAATTGCATTCATTTCATGTGTATTTAGTAGTTACAGTCTAAGACAGATGCAGACTCCTGTGGACTGCACAAAATTAACAAGATGCAGGTGCAACCCTAGTTGTGTTTGGCAAAAGCTTCTACAATAAACTTGAATGAAAGTGATTGGTACAGGAACAAGCTGAAATATTAGTTAATGTAATTCAGGAAGAATTTTGGGCTAACTTAAATATAGTTTGTGCCAAAAAGTTGATTAAGTAAAACAGTAACAAAAATCTGTCATTCAGAAATATAACTGCTTCAGTCAACATAGAGCTTTGTGGCAGCTATTTCTATATAATTTCAACAAGTCACATTCTGTCGAAAGCTTCCAGTTCTTCACCACCTCTGAAGGAAGTATTTGTCACTTGGCAGTGAGTTTGATCACATCTGAAGAAAATGATTAATAAATGGAAGATACAACATAGATTGTGGATGAGCACCACAAATAATTTAACTGATAAGACCTATGTTGGCATTTTTAATCATCACTGGTATATGTTCAGGAGTTTTCCTTAAAGTAATATAAAAAGTCTGACAAATTGTTGTTTAGCAGTATTCAAATACCGTAAATCCCATATTACTTGCTGGTCTATTTAATTGGAAAAAATGTTTCTTTGCACATCTGCACTTCTCCTTCTCAGGCCCCCAGTAATTAGGGAATCAGCGTACAGCTTATTGTCATTGTTTGCATTGTTTTCAGCTGTGTGGATTATTTGTTGAGTAGCAATCTAACTAGCTTGTTCTGTGGTTAATCCTACAGAACAAAGATCCTCAATAGGATCTAAAAGAACATGGATGTGTATTTTTCTACTTTGTAATATAACACCAAAAAGCTAACATTATCAGGAGCAAAACAAATGACATAAGTCGCCATTTTAACTCGGTGGTGAGAAGGGTAGGGTCAAGGTGGGCAGAAAACAGACCTGACTCGTGAGATCCAAGAATGTTTAACTCTCAGACTTCATCTGCATGGCCTCAGTCAGCCTGCCACCCAAAACCTGATGGGCAGGAGCGGGATGGCAGGTGGCCCTCGCCGGGGACCAGAGGAGCAGTCCTCGCCACTCAGGCAAACGTTCAGTAAGGGGTTTCTGGAGAGCCTCGCAATCGTGGGAGGGAGGAAGCCCAGGTCAGGAAATGCCTGAAACTTTCCTTGTGGGCCAACGGAGCATTCCTACTCCTCCTGGCGCTCCAAGGGAAGTCAAAAAAAGCACTTACTTTTATGAACCTCCTCTGGCTCTGACACCTCTTCCTACTAGGTTGGCCTGGTGGCTTCCACATGTAGGTCTTTATTTACAATAGCAGTTGGGTCCCGCTAACATCACCAGAGCTAATCTGCATATTTAAAGATAAACTGCGTCTGCTCAGAAGATCAGGTTAAGAGAGAGTGGGACCTTGGCGGGTAAGTCCTGCAGTCGATTTTAATTTTCTGCTCTATGCTCTGCCCTGGTACTGCTCAATAACCCACAGTAAAGACTAAAGTCTACCCCAGTCTGTTTACATAGGTAAAGCAGCAGCTATGCTGACCACTTCCCTTTTTCTTCATAATCCTTATACAGCAAACATACTGTTCGATCTACAAAAATAGGCCTTGTTGCTTTCCCCATCTTTGAAAGCTTTAGTTTTTTTCTATTTTCCACTGTAATATTCTTCCATAATCTCCTGTATGTGCTGATGCATGCTGACATATAGTTCCACAAACACAAGGGTCGAGAAATTTAAGTAGTGCCGGAAACATTTCAACCACGGGCAACGTGATCATTCTGTGTGACCCAAGACGTTGTGGAATTCCTGGTGGACATTCTGTAGAAAGGGAAGTGACTACTGCAGTATTGAACATCTCAGAAAATTGTGTTTTTCTAATCCAAAGAAAAACTGTAATCAATTAAGCTTTACCAATCGTGTTATATAATCTCGCAGGAATGCATTGAGGACAAAATATATTTATAATCATTTAAGAGCTAAAACTAGCATTTCAAATTTCTTGATCTCAGATTAAGATCAATGCACAACTCCAGCAATGGTAGGCGGAAGGCACTAATCCTGACCTGGGTAACCCAAATACCCGCCTGAATGATTAAACAATTTTCTCAGGACAATTTGATGTTTTGTGTAGAACTCCCAGGGATCATAGCGATGAAATGGGATTTTTGTTAGTTATTGGCCAATTAATCGGCTGGCACTCATTGCCCCGTGTATTTAGGTTTAATATTGTAAGTTAAAATTAACATTAAAGCTCTAGTCTGGGTGATATTGATTACATGTGTGTTAGTAAGGAGCAGGAGTGCTGTAAAAAAAAAAGGGGAAAGCAGCCAGCTGGTAAGATATATACTGGCCAGAATTTTAATTGGGTGAGGCGGTGGGGGGGGGGGGGGGGGGGCTTGGAAGCAGTCAGGAAACCCAGGAGAACTGATTTCTTGCAGGCCCTGCTGAATTTAATGGCAGGGGTGAGCTGCCCTCTCCCTGCCATGAAGCCTCCTTTAAAACTAGAAATGGGCATGCTGGAGGTGGGTTCTGGTCGGGATTCCATTTTTTTTTAACACTTTAACTTCCCACCCAACCCAAACCCATCTGTTCTTTGGGATGAAAATTCCCCCCCACTGAGTGAGAGCAGGAGATACATGGCTGGAGCACTGGTAATGGACCTGGATGAGAGCAGAGCAAAGGGAATAGAAGCTAAACAGAGTGGGTAAAATGTCCCAGGTAAAGGATTCACGGGGGAAGGACAGGGAACTATCTTAGCAGATGAAGAGGTTGTATTGTTTTCCCAATGATCTGATTAGTTTGCAGTGTCCCCTGGGTTAGCGGTGTTCGGTATAATTGGTCTGTGATGGTCTTGAGTGTGAACCAATCAGCAACATTAGGCTTTCTACAATATTACAGTTATGCAATAATACAGACAAAGGGGGTGGAATTGTAACTGTCCCAGCCCAGCAGAATCGAGGCTAGAGGGCAGTTAAAATGGAGCGAAGGACTTCCCTGCTGGCCTCCCACCCCAATTCACTAACTGCAATTTTATATTGCAAACACCAAGAACACCCGACTGAAGGTGGCAGGGTCCTTCTTTAAAAATGCAGATCAGATCAGGATCCAGGAATAGAGTTCCCCCTAGTGGACTACTGCTCTACCTAGTGGACTACTGAAGTAAATAATAAAGGATCATGTGACAAGGTCACATGATAGGTTTTCTGTATTAGAGCCATCTGTAGAGTGTGTTTGTTAGTGATGCCGTAAGAATATATTACATTGGTGAATGAGGATAAGGACAATCAAATTCCCTATCTGAAATTTTTGTTGGTGGATAATCCAGCCAACCAACAGAGAGACTTTGAGAGATTCTTTGTTTTGTAGAACAGCTAAAAATCCAAGGTAAATTTCAAGCACACTTGGCTGATGCCTGCGCCTATGAGAATAATAGGGCGCTTGGGTGAGTTCCATCATGACCGAGAGACTTTCAGAGTAAATGTAGAGCGGCTGGAAATGTTTTTCACTGCAAATAGAATGGTCGAAGTCCCTGGAGATGAAAACCATAACCAGGTGGATTAAGAAAGAAAACGGACTATTTTCTGAACTGAAGCAGGCCTCGAGGTGTATGAAACCCTGAAAAATGTGTTTGTTCCTGTCGAGCCAAAGGACACATCATTGACTGAGATTCCGAACAGTGTTGCAGTCCTGAGTCCCTGGAAATTTCTGAAAAGTATCATTTTGGAATATGAAATCAATTAACTGACAAGGGTATCAGTGAGTACATTGTAGCTTTAAAAAAGCTATCTATTCACTGTCATTTTGGAAACTTTCAGCACTGAGCATTGCGTGACCACTTTGTTTGTGGGTTGAAAAATGAAGCAATCAGAAGAAAATTGTTGACAACCCCTAACTTGATTTATGATTTAGCTTGTCAGACAACTATGTCGATGGATATGGCTGACCAATACGCCCGAAAATTTCACACCATTTCCAGTCATCAGACAACCGAGGTGAATCACCTGCAGGTTAAAAGTAAAAGGCAGTTGGGCCCCAAGGCCTCAGTAATTGTCCAAGGTATCAGTATATTAAAGTTGTGCTGTCGGTGTTTGGGAAAACATCTCGTTCAAAGCTGTCTATATCTGATGGCAGAGTTTTTCTACTGCAAGAAAACTGGGCATCTTGCAAAGGCATGCCAACTGAAGAGTAAAGCGATGTTCAATGCTAGAAGTATAAATTGACAGACACTACATAGCATTGAAGAGAAGCAACAGGATGAGGAGGTTCTGGAGATACATGACATCAGGAGAACAAGGGTATCTAACAATGATTCGCAATGTATCGTCATCCAAGTAGACGTTGCAGGAACTAGGATATCCATGGAAATCGACATTGGTACGTCCATGAGCGTAGTACCAGAATCACTATAGCTCAACAAGTTGAGTGATTTTCGACAAGAGAAATTGAAAATAGAGCTGCAAGGCTACTCAAGCGAGCAAATCCCTGTTGTAGAACGTATCGCCATACCGGTGAAATACAAGGATCAGTTTCAGAGCTTGCCTCTTATAGTAGTGGCAGGGGACAAGTCTGTCTTACTAGGTAGAAATTGGTTGGGATCACTGAAGCTGGATTAGAATTAGGTTTTTCATGCGGAAATTAAATTTGCATCAAAAGATGATGTCATCAAGCAATATGCGAAGGTGTTCCGCGAAACAGGCAGTCCGATCCAAGACTTCAAGGCGAGTGTCAAAGTGCAGAAGGACGCAAGACCAGTTTACTGCAAGCCACATTCCTTATCATACAAACTCTGAGAAAGTTGAGCAAGAACTCAAAAGACTAGAAACTGAGAACAATATCTCTAAGGTAGATCTAAGTAATTGGGGTACACCCATTGTTGTTGTCCCTAAGTCGATGGTAATTCTGATGATTTGTCCATCACAAATTACACCCAATAGGGAAGAAGTGTTCTATTTTTCATATATTGATGAGCTGCCAGTCACAGCTGTCGAGATTGGTAGAGCAACTAAATGTGACCCAGTTATGTCAAAGGTTTATATAGCAAATGGTTGGTCAAACCAAGTATTCAGAGGAAGATATTCATCCATACTTCGTTTTATCAGTGATAAAGATTGTATCCTGTGACAGTTTGAACTGGTGCTCTCCACTTTCTCTCCTGCGACAGTTGGAACTGGTGCTCTCCACTCTCTGTCCTGCGACAGTTGGAAATGGTGCTCTCCACTCTCTCTCCTGCGACAGTTGGAACTGGTGCTCTCCACTCTCTGTCCTGTGACAGTTTGAACTGGTGCTCTCCACTCTCTCTCCTGCGACAGTTGGAACTGGTGCTCTCCACTCTCTGTCCTGTGACAGTTTGAACTGGTGCTCTCCACTCTCTCTCCTGTGACAATTGGAAATGGTGCTCTCCACACTCTGTCCTGTGACAATTGGAACTGGTGCTCTCCACTCTCTCTCCTGTGACAATTGGAAATGGTGCTCTCCACACTCTGTCCTGTGACAGTTGGAGCTGATGCTCTCCACTCTCCCGTCCTGTGACAGTTGGAACTGGTGCTCTCCACTCTGCCGTTGGTGTAGGAGGGGGGCTTTAGTTTCCTGAACAATTGGGACCGCTTCTGGGGAAGGTGGGACCTGTACAAGTCGGACAGGTTACACCTCAACAGAGACGGGACCAATGTTCTCGCGGGTGGTTTTGATAGTACAGTTAGTAGGGCTTTAAACGAGCTTGGCAGGGGGATGGGAACCCAGGAGAGGGCTCTGAGCTAGCTAGGGTGGGTGAGAGCTCAGATGAACAGAACCTCAAGAAAGAATGCAGAAGGCAGGAGGCAACAGAGCAGAGTAGCACTGGGGTAAGTGTAAACCACAAGGTGATAGGAAGGGACAATATGTATGAATATAAAGGGGCTGCAGGAGGGGTCAAAACTAAAAATCATGGTTTGAAAACTAGTATTAAAACACTTTACCTAAACGCACGCAGCATTCGAAACAAAGTAAATGAGTTGACGGCATAAATCATTACAAATGGGTATGATTTGGTGGCCATTACAGAAACATGATTGCAGGGGTCCAAGACTGTGAATTAAACATACAGGGGTATCTGACAATTCTGAAAGATAGACAAGAAGGGAAAGGAGGTGGGGTAGCTCTGTTACTAAAGGATGATATCAGTGCAGTTGTGAGAGACGATATTGGCTCTAATGAACAAAATGTTGAATCATTGTGGGTGGAGATTAGAGATAGTAAGGGGAAAAAGTCACTGGTGGGCGTAGTTTATAGGCCCCCAAATAATAACTTCACGGTGGGGCGGACAATAATCAGGGGAATAATGGAGGCATGTGAAAAAGGAACGGCAGTAATCATGGGGGATTTTAACCTACATATCGATTGATCAAATCAAATCGCACGGGGTAGCCTTGAGGAGGAATTCATAGAATGCATACGGGATTGTTTCTTAGAACAGTATGTTACAGAACCTACAAGGGAGCAAGCTATCTTAGATCTGGTCCTGTGTAATGAGACAGGAATAATAAACGATCTCCTAGTAAAAGATCCTCTTGGAATGAGTTATCACAGTATGGTTGAATTTGTAATACAGATTGAGGGTGAGGAAGTAGTGTCTCAAATGAGCGTACTATGTTTAAACAAAGGGTACTATAGTGGGATGAGGGCAGAGTTGGCTAAAGTAGACTGGGAACACAGACTAAACGGTGGCACAATTGAGGAACAGTGGAGGACTTTTAAGGAGCTCTTTCATCGTGCTCAACAAAAATATATTCCAGTGAAAAAGAAGGGCGGTAAGAGAAGGGATAGCCAGTCGTGGATAACCAAGGAAATAAAGGAGAGTATCAAATTAAAAACTAATGCGTATAAGATGGCCAAGGTTAGTGGGAAAATTTTAAATGACAGCAAAGAATGACTAAGAAAGCAATAAAGAAAGGAAAGATAGATTACGAAAGTAAACTTGCGCAAAACATAAAAACACATAATGAAAGATTTTACCGATATATAAAACAGAAAAGAGTGACTAAAGTAAATGTTGGTCCCTTAGAAGATGAGAAGGGAGATTTAATAATGGGAAATGTGGAAATGGCTGAGACCTGAAACAATTATTTTGCTTCAGTCTTCACAGTGGAAGACACAAAAACCATGCCAAATATTGCTGGTCACGGGAATGTGGGAAGGGAGGAACTTGAGACAATCACTATCACTAGGGAGGTAGTGCTGGACAGGCTAATGGGACTCAAGGTAGACAAGTCCCCTGGTCATGATGAAATGCATCCCAGGGTATTAAAAGAGATGGCGGAAGTTATAGCAGATGCATTCGTTATAATCCACCAAAATTCTCTGGACTCTGGGGAGGTACCAGCGGATTGGAAAGCAGCTAATGTAATGCCTCTGTTTAAAAAAAGGGGGCAGACAAAAGACGGGTAACTATGGCCGGTTAGTTTAAGATCTGTAGTGGGGAAAATGCTTGAAGCTATCATTAAGGAAGAAATAGCAGGACATCTAGATAGGAATAGTGCAATCAAGCAGATGCAACATGGATTCATGAAGGGGAAATCATGTGTAACTAATTTACTGGAATTCTTTGAGGATATAACGAGCATGGTGGATAGAGGTGTACCAATGGATGTGGTGTATTTAGATTTCCAAAAGGCATTCGATAAGGTGCCACACAAAAGGTTACTGCAGAAGATAAAGGTATGCGGAGTCAGAGGAAATGTATTAGCATGGATAGAGAATTGGCTGGCTAACAGAAAGCAGAGAGTTGGGATAAATGGGTCCTTTTTGGGTTGGAAATCGGTGGTTAGTGGTGTGCCACAGGGATCGGTGCTGGGACCACAACTGTTTACAATATACATAGATGACCTAGAAGAGGGGACAGAGTGTAGTGTAACAAAATTTACAGATGATACAAAGATTAGTGGGAAAGCGGGTTGTGTAGAGGACAGAGAGGCTGCAAAGAGATTTAGATAGGTTAAGCGAATGGACTAAGGTTTGGCAGATGGAATACAATGTCGGAAAATGTGAGGTCATCCACCTTGGAAAAAAAAACAGTAAAAGGGAATATTATTTGAATGGGGAGAAATTACAGCATGCTGCGGTGCAGAGGAACCTGGGGGTCTTTGTGCATGAATCCCAAAAAGTTAGTTTGCAGGTGCAGCAGGTAATCAGGAAGGCGAATGGAATGTTGGCCTTCATTGCGAGAGGGATGGAGTACAAAAGCAGGGAGGTCCTGCTGCAACTGTACAGGGTATTGGTGAGGCCGCACCTGGAGTACTGCATGCAGTTTTGGTCCCCTTACTTAAGGAAGGATATACTAGCTTTGGAGGAGGTACAGAGACGATTCACTAGGCTGATTCCGGAGATAAGGGACCTTATGATGATAGATTGAGTAGACTGGGTCTTTAATCGTTGGAGTTCAGAAGGATGAGCGGTGATCTTTTAGAAACATTTAAAATAATGAAAGGGATAGACAGGATAGAGGCAGAGAGGTTGTTTCCACTGGTCGGGGAGACCAGAACTAGGGGGCACAGCCTCAAAATACGGGGGAGCCAATTTAAAACCTAGTTGAGAAGGAATTTCTTCTCTCAGAGGGTTGTGAATCTGTGGAATTCTCTGCCCAAGGAAGCAGTTGAGGCTAGCTCATTGAATATATTCAAACCACAGATCGATAGATTTTTTAACCAATAAGGGAATTAAGGGTTATGGGGAGCGGGCGGGTAAGTGGAGCTGAGTCCACGGCCAGATCGGCCATGATCTTATTGAATGGCGGAGCAGGCTCGAGGGGCTAGATGGCCTACTCCTGTTCCTAATTCTTATGTTCTTATGTTCTTATGTTCTTATTAATGTTGGGGAAGTCCAGAACCAGGGGTCACAGTCTAAGGATAAGGGGTAAGCCATTTAGGACCGAGATGAGGAGAAACTTCTTCACCCAGAGAGTGGTGAACCTGTGGAATTCTCTACCACAGAAAGTTGTTGAGGCCAATTCACATAATATATTCAAAAAGGAGTTAGATGTAGTCCTTACTACTAGGGGGATCAAGGGGTATGGCGAGAAAGCAGGAATGGGGTACTGAAGTTGTATGTTCAACCATGAACTCATTGAATGGCGGTGCAGGCTCGAAGGGCCGAATGGCCTACTCCTGCACCTATTTTCTATGTTTCTATGTTTCTATGTTTTTATGTATCATGTGGGGTGCAAGAGCAGTTATCTCAAATAAATTTCAAATCTCAAATAAGTTCAGGTCCAAATTGTTAAGAGAGCTTCATGAGCAACACCTGGGAATGTGCTTGACCAAGAGTTTAGCATGCAGTTACTTATGGTGGCCAGGTTTAGATAAAGATGTAGAGTACATCGTTAGTCAGTGTACAACATGTCAATCGGTAAGCAAGAAACCACCATGGAAATGGCCTTCCATGATGTGTCAAAAGTTATATGTAGATTTTGCTGACCTCGAAGGACAACAATTGTCCATAGTAATTGATAGTCATTCGAAATGGGTAGAGGTGTTTCCAATATGGAAAATAACAAGTAAAACACTAGACAATTTGCGAAGATTGTTTTCTTCATATGACCCCCAAGAAGGAATTGCGTCTGATAATGGGCTGCAATTTTGTTCAGAAGAATTTGCAAAGTTCATGAGCAGAAATGGTGTGAAACATACCACCATACCACCCTGCTTCAAATGGTGCAGCAGAGCGTGCAGTACAAATTGTAAAACATGCCCTCACCAAGAAAATGTTGGGATTCAAATCAAAACTGTTTGCGACATGTGGTAATTCAAATCCAAGGAAATGGCAGTTGTCGTTGGACCACAAATTGGAAAATTTTCTAATTACTTATCGTAATACTCCTCATACAACTACTGGTAGAACACCAGCAGAGTTGTTTCTCAAATGACAGCCACGAATCAAGTACTCATTGTTCAAGCCAAACTTGGCACAGTCAGTAGAAGAGAAACAATTCAGAAGAAAAAGAATCATGATGGAGGTAGAGTAAGAGAGAGAAGTGTGAAATTGAATCAGAAGGTTAGAATGAAGAACCATCACCATAAATGATTAAAGTGGTTGCAGAGTAGTGAAGATATGTGGCCCTCGCACATATTTGGTCAAGATGTTTGATCATGAATGGTTCAGTTTGTTTACATTGATTATATTTTACCTACAGCTGTGGAAGGAGTTGAAAGTTAGAGTGATTCGATTATTTCTGATGAGTCAGATAGTCGTGTTACAAGTAGAGTACCAGTCGCAAATCCTACATCAGATGTACTAGAAACAAGTCCAAGAGAAAGTCAGAATTTAAGTCCGAATCTGAATTAGACAGACAAACAATCTGAAGTAATAGAGAGTCCAAATGTAGATCAAGGGTTGCCCTTGGAGAAAAACTCTCCTCAGGCTCAGCCTAGAATGAGTCTAAGTTCGACACCAAATTTGGGATGTTCTGTTCGAGAGATATTCTCTTTGAAACAGAAAATCAGTGGTTAAGTTTGATTTGTAAATTGCAAATTAAGTTCCTATCTTTTGTTGTGTATAACCATTCAAGTTATGTGTAATGATTATTTTAATGATTACTTCTTCATTAAGGAGGGAGAAGTGTACTAGAACTCCACCTAGTGGATACTGCTTCATCTAATGGACTACTGCGGTAATGAAGGATCATATGACAAGGTCACATGATGACAGGTTTTCCGTATTAGAGCCATCTTGTGGTATGTGTTTGTTAGTAATGTCGTAAGAATATATCACAGATCCGACTGCCATTTTAACATTGGCCTGAGCGGGGATCTGACTGCCATTTTAACATTGGCCTGAGCGGGGATCTGACTGCCATTTTAACATTGGCCTGAGCGGGGAAGCAGCTGTGGCTTTTCCCAACAGGCTGAGTCCAGCAGGAGGAGGATCAGGAGAAGAGGCCCTGTCAGGTAAGTTTATTTCTTTTTCATTTGTGGAGTGCTTCTCTGGGCCTCACTGGGAAGTACAGGCCGAACCTGCCTGGAGTATTAATGACAGTGTCTGTCAATATATAGGCAAACATGGTAGCTATTCTGTGGACATCAATGAGATGAATGTCCATTTAATCAATATTTTTAGTGGTGCTGGTTGAGGGAGAAATGTTGATCAGAATCCCAGATGACATTCCCACACTTCAAATAATGAATTGGGGTGGGTGATGGGAGCAGGTGGCGGCGTTATCTAAAGCACTCGAACAGACAGGACTCTGGTTTAATGTCTTATCTGAAAGGCAGCAGCACCTCTAACAATGCAAGATTTTCTCAGTACTGCACTCAAGTACTGGTGCAAACTGACATTTTAGTGCAGTACTAAGAGCTCACAATCTGATGACCCAGAGGTGATCAACTTTCATTGATTACATTTCTACTCAGATGTAAGCCATCATCTCTACTTCTAAGGGCATACTGCATTCAAGGCGGAAAACAGGTGAGCAAAGGTCTAATTTAAGGAGCCAACGCCCCGTGCCCGAATAGCTTCAGAAAAACATTCCACGCCACATTGGTTTGGGCACGCTCGAGGTGATCCTGGTGGTTGCCTAAAATGGATGTTGAATATGCTAATAGAATATGCCTGTTTTAGGACTCAAACCAGAAATTGGTTTTCACTGAACGCAGAAAGCATCAGGCCTGCTGTGTTCAGGATTATCTTGTCTACATGTGGCCAACCAGCATTGCCTGAATTACTTTGCAGTGACATTATGGTAAATTGTATTCCTTAATCTGTCTGCATAAACGAGGAGTGAAAACCCTTTTACTGGTTCCTTTGTTAATTGCACCCATTTTAATGTATTTGTGAACATGCTGTGCTCAGTTTTCCCATCCCTGGTTAGCCCATGTTATAACTGAAACAAACTGGGCATTTCATTCTATACTAAAGTATTCAATGCTCCATGAACTGTGTGAACAGGTTCATCAAACTTATCTGTGCATAAAAGGTTTCTTACTTAATAGCAAACATCTTCTCTGTACTAATTCAATGGGGGATAATTTTAACCTAACCCATCAGGCGGGGTCGGGTTGAATGTCCATTTTACTCTCTATTAAAATCTGGTGGACAGTCAAATGGGCATAACACCTGATCCTGCCAGTTTCCAGCCAGCCGGGTTGGATTAAAATTACTCCCAATGGGCCCAAGTTTGCCCAGGAGTTGCTCTTATTTTTTTTGGAACAACTAGATTTTTTTGGAGTTTCTTAAAAATCGCAATTCTGCCCATTTAATTTGCTCCAGTGTAAGTGAGTTAGTTAGGTTTTGTTTTAAGTTTCGTTTTTTTTTCCAAAAGGGGACGTTACCAGCCACTTACGCCTGTTTTGGCCATTTAAGCAAGATTAGACAACTAAAAGTTACTCCAAACTAATTTAGTCCAGCGTATGCAGCCACTTGTGGCCGCACAGAAAAATCTTGCAGTGAGTTAAGAAATCAGTGTAGGTAGCCAGAGATAGCGGGGGGAAGGGAAGTGAGAGGACCTTGCAAAACACTAAACACCTTCACAACAACATTAAAAAAGCATAAAAACCATCATCAATAATAAATGAAAAATAAATAAATTACTAAAAAATATAAAGTCCTACCTCACCGACTGCAGCATGCACTGGTAAGCCCTTTGGCCAGAGCTCGGGGCAGGAGGCACGCAAGAAGCAGCAGCAGAGCCCTTTGGGGCACGACAGGCCGCACCAGAAAGCCCTTCGGCCAGGGCTAGGGGCGGGAGGCACAACTCGCCGCACTGGCAAGCCCTTCAGCCAGGGCTAGGGATGGGAGGCACGCAAGAAGCAGCAGGCTGGACTGCAGGAGGGAATGGCCGATTGCCAATGTTACTGACCCATTACGCATGGGCGCATGCGCACACGCTCCAACGTGCATGCGCAACGCTGCCGGCACTCACACACACGCTGGGCCCTAGCCCCGCCCCCTGCCAGCTCTGTTTATCCAGCACAGCCCTAGCTCTGCCCCACCCCCCCACTGCTTGTGCTGCGCCACGCCAAGGCCTACGACGTTCCAAGGAGGGAGGAGAATACCGAGCGAAGTTTTCGGCGCCGTTTTTCCCGAACAAAGTCGCGCACCTCAGCGAGGTGCACCGTTTTAACCGGAGGGGCAAACTTGAGCCCAATATGTCGAATATTAAATAATTTTCAAAAAAACAAAAATATCTTTGTAATTTCTTTTTAATGTATTTAAGTTCAGTAAAGGACCAGGCTCTAGTGTTTATATTTTAAAAATGTGATATAAATTTGTGAATCATTACAAAGCCCAAGAGTGTCTTCCTCCTACAATAATGGAACAATATAGTTATAAAATACACTGCAATGCATATATACCTTATCTGATGCAGATTTCCCCTTCCAAGCACAGCATATGGATTAAGACTGACTTGTTTGGCTAAAACTTTGCATACACATATGCATATGTGTTCAGGTGGACAAGAATTTGACCCATTGTCTGTTTATTGTCTATTGAACTGAATGTGACATAACAAGAATCCACCACATCAGCATTTCAAAACTAATTTGCAAATAATTGAAGTGTTCAAATATTTATATTAACTCAAAATAGTTAGGACCCTCTTCAGTAAGTGCATTTCTTTAAATTCAAAAGTTGTTAATGTAACAAGAGAAAAATTATATTTTCATAGTTTTAACATTGAAGGTTTCAGGAAAAAAAAAGTTAACACCTAAAGACATCACACAGTAGAGACAGACAGCAGAGCCATGGAAAGATCCTACCAGCCTGACTTTATCAAAAGCAGACTAAATTGCAATGTTGAGGCAATCAGCAGTAAGGCAGGCTGTAATTGTATGGGGAAGAAACTCAAGCAGACGGAGATTGAAACAATTTCTGATGCATTTTGTTGTAAGTTGATTTGGCATCAAATGTGTAGCTTGTTAAAGGGCTCAGAATGTCTCCGCTTTATATGCTGAGCACAATTCATGTAATGTAAATAGCTATAATCCTTTTATTTGAGACTCATTAATAGAGAGCCAGGAAAACAGGAAATGAATGCAGTCAGGAAATTACATTTTATGGGGTTCTGTATGGTTTGAATTTGTATGCGATTGCACAAATATGAGTAGCGCAAACCAGCTTTAGGATAAAATGAAATCTTCAGCATGTAATTTAATTTTTTAACCATAACATAAATAAAATCTTAACAAAACATTACTGAACAAATAAAATGATTCAGTTGGGATCTGTATTGTTGATTAAGAAAACTTCTGGTTTTAGTGAATCAGTACAAAGGCTAAAGCTGTACTTGTTCTCTATAACCAATACCAGCCCAGTAATCCAACAAACCTGTCCAAATCAATCTTTTCATGGAGGGATGACACTTTTATGTATTCTCAATCTGTCCGTTCTGTCCATCAGTTTTTTTTCCCTTTAGACTGTTGCGTCGGAACAGAATATTAAAAGGGGATCAACTTCATTTTGGGAAAGGAAGGCATTGAAAATCTGCAAATTGCCATTTTGTGCAACAAGTGTCACAATGGGATTTTCATGATGCAATGATGTTTTCTGACAAGCAGGATGTCATTACAATGTGACTTATGTCATCTCATCCTGTACTTGAAATTCCACTTTGGGATTCCTAATGCACAAACACTTCACCTAATTGTATGGAATTTTTCTTTCCATTATTCCAGCTAAGGCATTAACCCATTTACTTGAAACAGGTTAATGCTGGGACCCCAGCTATTTAAAATATACATTAATGATTTAGATGAAGGAATTGAGTGTAATATCTCCAAGTTTGCAGATGACACTAAGCTGTGTGGCTGTGTGAGCTGTGAGGAGGACTCTAAGAGGCTGCAGGGTGACTTGGACAGGTTAGGTGAGTGGGCAAATGCATGGCAGATGCAGTATAATGTGGATAAATGTGAGGTTATCCACTTTGGTGGCAAAAAGACGAAGGCAGAATATTATCTGAATGACAGCAGATTAGGAAAAGGGGAGGTGCAACGAGACCTGGGTGTCATGGTACATCAGTCATTGAAAGTTGGCATGCAGGTACAGCTGGCAGTGAAGAAGGCAAATGGTATGTTGGCCTTCATAGCTAGGGGATAAGAGGTAAGCCATTTAGGACTGAGATAAGGAGAAACTTCTTCACTCAGAGAGTTGTTAACCTGTGGAATTCCCTACCACAGAGAGTTGTTGATGCCAGTTCATTGGATATATTCAAGAGGGAGTTAGATGTGACCCTTACGGCTAAAGGGATCAAGGGATATGGAGAGAAAGCTGGAAAGTGGTACTGAGGTGAATGATCAACCATGATCTTATTGAATGGTGGTGCAGGCTCGAAGGGCCGAATGACCTACTCCTGCATCTATTTTCTATGTTTCTATGTTTCTATGCCTCCTCTTAAATAGCAGGGAGAGAAATGTCAGATGAACAAGTTAAAATGTCATAGGCTAGCCCCCCATTGTATTACTTCAAAGGTTCTGTCTTCACAAAAGAGTGGCAAAAGCTTGCCCAACAACTGCTTTGGGGAAATGCTACTCCTTTAACAAGATTGTCTTTTCATTTACATTCGGAGATCAGTTGGTCCTTTTTTCAATTCACATTACAAATGTATGTGTCCATGTTAAATACTTAATTTGGGTGTTGGTTAAAGGTGACCAAAAAAAAGAGGATTTGTTTTTGTGCTCCCAGTATTTTTAAAGCTGAGAGTAGCAGGCATGGGGGGGTTATGTATTCTACAAACTGTACCACCACTTTCATCATATTAAAGGCAAGCGCTGATGCCCTTCCCTCTTCTACAATTTGGGTTGTCATTCACCTCAAAATGTAAAACATTTACTTCTATTTTACCAGCCCATAACTAAAGAGTGAGTTTCACCATTACTACATCTATTATTTTTAAATCAACCACGATGAATTATCATTAACTTTGGATTGATATATGGTAGCAAGCTTTTCAAAGTTTTCTTTCTCATTCTTTTTTGTTTCCTCATTTCTGAGAAATGAAGAAGATGAAAGAAAGAGATTTTAAAATGTTTTGGTGACTAAAACATGTGCCAAATTGTTCAAGTGACTTGTGTGTATGAAAGCTTGTGTGTCTTAAACCTGAACCTGGGTTTGTCCACATTATTTTTGTGTTTTACAGAGGATATTGTTTTGGATTTTATGCTTATTTTAGTCTTCAAAAGTTCTTGAACTAGGAGTTTTAACAAAATTATCACATTTTTTATTAAAAGAAATGTTAAAGGGAAAAAATAAAGAATTGTCTTTACCTTTGGAGTCCTTTAAATTCCAGGAGCTGCTTTCTTGAAACCTGCAGCAGTAACCCCATCTATAGTGCCCCAAGCATGCAACTTAACCTGTCCATGGAGAAAAATGTCATTACATCAAGCCTGGCATTGCTGTTCTTATGCTCTCAATCGTGGCTGATGCAGGGCTCAGACATATATATGGCAAGTTTCTCTTTTGAACTTCTGTCCACCACAGACAGCTTGGTAATATTATTACAAATGTGTTAATGACTGAATGATTAAAGTGTGACGGGTCTATAACTTAAGTGATGAAAAAAATAATAAATTGCAATCTAACTTGTAACCTTCAAGGGTGGTGGACTCGGCAGGAAAAATATGAAACTTAGGTCTGCTTTGAAACTGCGACTTATTTCTATAGCTTTGCAAGAGTTCGTCTAATGTAGGATTGCAAAACATTTCATTTTTCCAAGTATGTCCATGTATGTAGTTAAGTAGGCAGACGCTTTTATACAGTCCCAGGTATAACGTTGCCTGTCAAGTTATATAGACAGCATCTCTCATTGACCTGTGATTAATAATAGGGCTATGTGGGACTTTGACTGATGGAATTGCCCGACTTTGTACTTTCTGCTTTTAATTGAAGTCAAATGGTATAGAATAGGTCTACTTGACACACAATCCTTCATGTTTTCAGTTTCACTGACATCAGAGACAGTGCTGAAACCTGATCTGAAGAATATCAATGCTTTTTGCCTTTAGACAGTGTATACACATAAGGCAAGAACAGCAAAATAACATATTAATACTATGAAATGGCATCACGTGTGATTGTTGATTGGACATGTGGAATTAATCCCACTCCACATTGGTTGCCTGATGAAACATTCACCTTTTTTAACCTAATGCAGAAGATTGTCGATAAAGATTGAAAATTAATTATCTTGAAAAGTTCACATAAATAACATAACTTATCGGTCAGAACTGTTTAATCAAGAAAGAATCTCAAAAATCATTGGCATTGAATATTTCTCTCAATAGTTTGTGTATGCTTACAGCAGTAGCACCCTCACCTCTGAGTCAAAAGGTTGTGGGTTCAAACCCCACTTCAGAGACTTGAGCACATGAGACAGACACTCCAGTGTAGTACTGAGGAAGCTCTGCACTATTGGAGGTATTGTCTTCCAGATGAGATGTTAAACCGAGACCCCATCTGCTGTCTCAGGTGGACGTAAAACTTCCCATGGCACTTATTTGAAAATGAGCAGGGGAGTTATCCTGGTGTTCTCAGCAACATTTATCTCTCAACCAACATCACAAAAACCAATTATCTGGTCATTGCTCCATTACTGTTTGAGGAACCTTGCTGTGAACAATTTATCTGATATGTTTCCCTACATTACAATTATGGCTATACTTCAAAAATACTTCATTGGCTGTCAAGTGCTTTGGGACATACTGAAGTCATGAAAGGTGCTGTATAAAATGCAAATTCTTTCCTTCTAATTGGCTATCCCCTGTTCCCAAGCCAACAATATCATAAAATCTCCCTCTTCAAACGTGTTTACTCAAGATTTATACTCTGTTTATACCTTGCATAATAATCACATTTCACCAAGATTACACCATGTCTTTTGGAGATGTGAATGAAAAACATGTTTTTTTCCTTCCTTTCCCTTTATTTCCATGCAGCATTCCCAGCTGAAAGATCAAGTAGTCAAAACATTCAAGCCCTTTGCCAATGCCAGTCCAGAATGATCACCAGGATGTCCTTACAACCAACCCAGGAAAGAATCACCTAATTTCCCCTCTTTGTTGTGGAAAAATGATTGACCTCTGTTTACTTCCTTCTATGATGGCACTTTAGAGATCAGGATTTAGCACATGAAGGATTTAGAATGCGAACCCATGCTGATAATTTTGTGAGACAATTTGCTGGAATTGTTGCACCACTACATTGCCATTTAGATATCAATGGGGGGGCGGGGGATTAGTTTTTCACATGGAACTGGCATGAAATCAGCAATGCGTTTAAAATATATGCCGAAGGGTGTCAGACCTCAATTCTGGCAAACAGCGGATACCAATCAGGTAGCATGGTGCAGCTCACTAGTCCACCACTTCTGAGGATTGGCTGGTTCGGATGCCAGGCGAAACCCTACGTAAGTTCTGGCCGAGGGGAGGAGGTGAACAGGAGCGGGGCGAGCGTAGATGATAAGCAGTTCACAGTATTGCTCTAGCACCAGGAGGAACACTCCTGCAAACATTGCTCCACGTCAAGGTAAGTGGAAACCAGAAAACTTACCTCTTCGTCGACTTCCAGTGTTCCCATTAAGCACTGCTGGTTAGGCAATTGTAGATCCGGAAAGACTGAGTGTGCATGCTCGCAACACGTGCCACCCAGCTTTTGCCAAATTGGACATTAGGATCCTGAATCAGGGTTTAGGCTACTGATTATCACATTTAAGAGACCTAACACCTGTTTCAGGCAGGCGCTCTGGGCACAATCCAAAATGGCAACTACCGAATTTGAGGTGCAGAATGAGTGCGAGAAATCCGGGCCAGATTTTGTTGAGTTTTTCCCTTATATTACACCCAAAACCACGCAAAATGAAGTGGAATTTCATTCCCCCCCCCCCCACCATGTCACATTGCAATATAAATATTCTAATGCCACATCAGACAATAATGCATTAATCAACATTTACACACTGAATATAAGCTACAAAGGAATATTAAATGATTAAATCTATTTCTTTAAAAAAATTCTTTACCAGATTAATTTCTCATGCATATTATAAATCAACAGCGACAACTTAACTTTATATAATGCCATTGATACAGAAAAACATGCCGAGATATTAAGAGGATTAACCAAAATGTTACTCAAAGAGTTGGATTTTAAAGGGACTCGTGGATTTTAAAGAAGAGGGAGCTGGAGAGGTGGATTGGTTTAGGGAGGGAATTCCAGAGCATAAGGCCCAGACAATTGAAGATCAATGATGGAGTGAAGGGACGGGGGTGGGGGGATGGCGGAGGGGGGCTGCAGAAGAGGCAAGAGTTTGAGGAAGAGATTGTACAGGGTGGAGAGTGCTGGAAGAGGTTACAGATGGGGAGGGGTGAGGTCATGAATCAATTTAAACATGAGAATAAGAATTTAAAAATTGAAGCATTGGGGGCGAATAGGTGCCAATGTAGCTTAGCAAGGACAGGGCTGATAGGTGAGGTGGAACCTGGAGCAGAATAGAATAGGGGCAGCAGAGCTTTGGATAAGCCAAACTTTGCAGAGAGTGGAAGATGGGAGGCCAGTCAATAGAGTATTAGATTAATAATAGTCTGGAGATGAGAAAGGCATGGAGGAGGCTTTCAGTGGCAGATAGGCTGAGCAGGCGAAGGTAGGCGGAACTTAAGACCAAGTGTATATGGGATTAAACTGTGAATAAATTATGATCTATTGTTTATAATTCATGTCTAACTCATGGTACTGATCTTAACTCACTAGCTACTTTGCTTATAATTTGTCAGATGTTGCGTTTCAGAATTTCAGATTGCTGCAACGGTTGTTGAGATACATGGGGATCTTCGTGCAAAAAATGTTAAAAATGTTACTGTTGGGCTAAACCTTGCTCTCAGGTGGTTTATGCACACATGAAGTTTCAGATGAGGCTGTAGACAATGAAGGTTAGGGATTAGGTTGATGTTCCAGTGATATCAGTCCCTCGGAATCGAGGAAGACTTGCTTCCATTCTTAGTGGCTGTTCAGTCCAATACTAGAACCACAATCTCTGTCACAGGTGGGGCAGATAGTCGTTGAGGGAAGAGGTGGGTGGGACTGGTTTGCCGCACGCTCTTTCTGCTGCCGGCGCTTGATTTCTGCACGCTCTTGGCAACGAGATTCAAGGTGCTCAGCGCCCTCCCAGATGCACTTCCTCCACTGAGGGTGGTCTTTGGCCAGGGACTCCCAGGTATCAGTGGGAATGTTGCACTTTATCAGGGAAGCTTTGAGGGTGTCCTTGTACATTTCTGCTGCCCACCTTTGGCTTGTTTGCTATGAAGGAGTTCCGAGTAGGGCGCTTGCTGTGGGAGTCTCGTGTCTGGCATGCGAACTATGTGGCCTGCCCAGCGGAGCTGATCAAGTGTGGTCAGTGCTTCAATGCTGGTGATGTTGACCTGGTCGAGAACGCTAACGTTGGTGCATCTGTCCTCCCAGAGGATTTGTAGGATCTTGCGGAGACATCATTGGTGGTATTTCTCCAGCGACTTGAGGTTTCTACTGCACATGTTCCATGTTTCTGAGCCAGACAGGAGGGCGCGCTACATCCCTGTAGACCATGAGCTTGGTGACAGTTTTGAGGGCCTGGTCTTCAAACATTCTTTTCCTCAGGCGGCCACAGGCTGCACTGGAGCACTGGAGGCCTGCTCTTGTTGATAGGAGGCTCCCGAGATAAGGGAAGTGGTCCACATTGTCCAGGGCCGCACTGTGGATCTTGATGAATGGGGGGGCAGTACTGTGCGACGAGGACAGGCTCATGGAGGACCTTTGTTTTATTAATGTTTAGCGTAAGGCCCATGGTTTCATATGCCTCAGTAAATACGTCGACAATGACTTGGAGTTCAGCCTCTGTATGTGCACAGACGCAGGCGTGGTCCGCATACTGTAGCTCGACGACAGAGTTTGGGGTGGTCTTGGACCTGGCCTGGAGACAGCAAAGGTTGAATAGGTTCCCACTGGTTCTGTAGTTTAGTTGGAATACAACAAATCCAACTGCGGCAATTACAGTGGAGTCTCCCTGCTATCAGCCACTGGGAAAGTCGTCGCTAGAGTCCTTCTCAACAGTCTTCTCCCTGTGGTCGACGGTGCAGATTTCGTTCCCTACGGGGCACAGCAGACATGATTTTTGCAGCGCGAGGGTCTATGGAGTGTCCTCATCCGTTTCGGATGTCCCCAAACGTTTGTCACCATCCTCCGCCTGCTCCATGACGACATGCAGGCCGTGATCCTGACCAATGAATCCATTACAGACCCAATCCACATCCGGAGCGGGGTCAAGCAGGGCTGCGTCATTGCCCCTTCCCTCTTCTCAATCTTCCTCGCTGCCATGCTCCACCTCACAGTCATCAAGCTCCCCGCTGGAGTGGAACTAAATTCCAGTGATATATAGTTGTGTTAACTATTAATTTGGACTTGGGAGTGGTCATTGTTGGTTAGGTTAATAGAAACATAGAAACATAGAAAATAGGTGCAGGAGTAGGCCATTCGGCCCTTCGAGCCTGCACCGCCATTCAATGAGTTCATGGCTGAACGTGCAACTTCAGTACCCCATTCCTGCTTTCTCACCATACCCCTTGATCCTCCTAGTAGTAAGGACTACAGCTAACTCCTTTTTGAATATATTTAGTGAATTGGCCTCAACAACTTTCTGTGGTAGAGAATTCCACAGGTTCACCACTCTCTGGGTGAAGAAGTTTCTCCTCAACTCAGTCCTAAATGGCTTACCCCTTATCCTTAGACTGTGACCCCTGGTTCTGGACTTCCCCAACATTGGGAACATTCTTCCTGCATCTAACCTGTCTAAACCCGTCAGAATTTTAAACGTTTCTATGAGATCCCCTCTCATTCTTCTGAACTCCCGTGAATAAAAGCCCAGTTGATCCAGTCTTTCTTGATATGTCAGTCCCGCCATCCCTGGATTCAGTCTGGTGAACCTTCGCTGCACTCCCTTAATAGCAAGAATGTCCTTCCTTAAGTTAGGAGACACAATACTCCAGGTGTGGCCTCACCAAGGCCCTGTACAACTGTAATAACACCTCACTGCCCCTGTAAAATCCCCTCGCTATGAAGGCCAACATACCATTTGCTTTCTTAATCGCCTGCTGTACCTGCATGCCAACCTTCAATGACTGATGTACCATGACACCCAGGTCTCGTTCCACCTCCCCTTTTCCTAATCTGTCACCATTCAGATAATAGTCTGTCTCTCTGTTTTTATCACCAAAGTGGATAACTTCATATTTATCCACATTATATTTCATCTGCCATGCATTTGCCCACTCACCTAACCTATCCAAGTCACTCTGCAGCCTCATAGCATCCTCCTCGCAGCTCACACTGCCACCCAACTTAGTGTCATCCGCAAATTTGGAGATACGACATTTAATCCCCTCGTCTAAATCATTAATGTACAATGTAAACAGCTGGGGCCCCAGCACAGAACCTTGCGGTACCCCACTAGTCACTGCCTGCCATTCTGAAAAGTACCCATTTACTCCTACTCTTTGCTTCCTGTATGCCAACAAGTTCTCAATCCACATCAGCACACTATCCCCAATCCCATGTGCTTTAACTTTGCACATTAATCTCTTGTGTGGGTCCTTGTCGAAAGCCTTCTGAAAGTCCAAATACACCACATCAACTGGTTCTACCTTGTCCACTCTACTGGAAACATCCTCAAAAAATTCCAGAAGATTTGCCAAGCATGATTTCCCTTTCACAAATCCATGCTGACTTGGACCTATCATGTCACCTCTTTCCAAATGCACTGCTATGGCATCCTTAATAATTGATTCCATCATTTTACCCACTACCGATGTCAGGCTGACCGGTCTATAATTCCTTATTTTCTCTCTCCCTCCTTTTTTAAAAAGTGGGGCTACATTGGCTACCCTCCACTCCATAGGAACTGATCCAGAGTCTATGGAATGTTGGAAAATGACTGTCAATGCATCCACTATTTCCAAGGCCACCTCCTTAAGTACTCTGGGATGCAGTCCATCAGGCCCTGGGGATTTATCGGCCTTCAATCCCATCAATTTCCCCAACATAATTTCCTGACTAATAAGGATTTCCCTCAGTTCCTCCTTCTTACTAGACCCTCTGACTCCTTTTATATCCGGAAGGTTTTTTGTGTCCTCCTTAGTGAATACCGAACCAAAGTACTTGTTCAATTGGTCTGCCATTTCTTTGTTCCCCGTTATGACTTCCCCTGATTCTGACTGCAGGGGACCTACGTTTGTCTTTACTAACCTTTTTCTCTTTACATATCTATAAAAGCTTTTGCAGTCCACCTTAATGTTCCCTGCAAGCTTCTTCTCGTACTCTATTTTCCCTGCCCTAATCAAACCCTTTGTCCTCCTCGGCTGAGTTCTAAATTTCTCCCAGTCCCCGGGTTCGCTGCTATTTCTGGCCAATTTTTATGCCCCTTCCTTGGCTTTAATACTATCCCTGATTTCCCTTCACAGCCACGGTTGAGCCACATTCCCTTTTTTATTTTTACGCCAGACAGGAATGTAGGAAGGTTGACTAAAAGTTAACACTGGAGTCAGGATTTTTTTTAAAACAGCGAGCTGCAAAATCAAGTGACAATCAGGCAGCCAAGAGCTGTGAGCTGGACGGAATACAGGGCAGAGAAGTTGATAAATTAGCTTTAAGTCAAACAATATTACCCATTGAAGAAGTGGAGCCTAATTCAGTGGGAGGCTGTTTAACCTACGCCGCCTCCAGGCCAGGTCCAAGATCACCCCGACCTCTGTCATTGAGCTGCAGTACGCGGACGACGCCTGCGTCTGCGCGCATTCTGAGGCTGAACTATAGTCAATGTATTCACTGAGGCATATGAAAGCATGTGCCTTACGCTTAACATCCGCATGACATAGGTCCTCCACCAGCCTGTCACCGCTGCACAGCGCTGCCCTCCAATCATCAAGATCCACGGCGCAGCCCTCGACAACGTGGACCATTTCCCATATCTCGGAAGCCTCTTATCAACAAAGGCAGACATTGATGCGGAGATTCAACATCACCTCCAGTGCGCCAGTGCAGCCTTTGGCCGCCTGAGGAAAAGAGTGTTTGAAGACCAGGCCCTCAAATCTACCACCAAGCTCATGGTCTACAGGGCTGTAGTAATACCCACCCTCTTGTGTGGATCTGAGGCATGGACGATGTGTAGAAGACACCTCAAGTCACTGGAGATATATCACCAATGATGTCTCCGCAAGATCCTGCAAATCCCCTGGGAGGACAGGCTCACCAACATCAGTGTCCTCGACCAGGCTAACATCCCCAGTATTGAAACACTGACCACACTCGATCAGCTTCGCATGCCAGATACGAGATTCCCTAAGCACATGTTTTATGCAGAGCTCCTTCACAGTAAATGAGCCAAAGGTGCGCAACGGAAATGTTACAAGGACACTCTCAAAGCCTCCCTGATAAAGTGTGACATCACCACTGACACCTGGGAGACCCTGGCCGAAGACCGCCCGAGGTGGAGAAAGTGCATCCGGGAGGGCGTTGAGCTCTTCGCGTCTCAACATGAAGAGATCAAGCGCAGGCAGCAGAAGGAGCGCACAGCAAACCGTTCCCCACCCACCCCTTCCCTCGACGAATGTCTGTCTCACCTGTAAAAGAGTCTGTGGCTCTCGTATTAGACTGTTCAGCCACCAAATAACTCACTTTGGGAGTGAAAGCAGGTCTTCCTCGATTCTGAGGGACTGCCTATGATGATGATGATTCAGCAGAGACAAATTTTAACTGTTGGAAGTAAGTGAATCTGATTATAGCTGTTCTGTATATTCACATAATGGGAGATAAAGTAGCTTAACAACTTGTATCAAGTCTCGTCTCATCAAGTGTTTGCTTGGTCTACCTTTGGAGGAATATTAGACAAGGATTCAGTCCTGATAAGAAGGGGTTGCCATTGTTACATCCCTGGGTTATGCTATTGTATCAGTAGATATCGGGCAGTCATCTCCTACAGAAGCAATATTTCTCAGACCACTTAAGGAAGCAACTGATTCCAGTGAACGTGAGAGGGTATCCATGACTCACCTGAATTTGAAACATCAGGTTAACCTACTCATATCCTTATCAGCCATATCCCTCAGCTGATGAATCAGTACTTCTCCATGTTGAACACCATTTGAAAGAAGCACGGAGGGTAGCAAGGGCACAGAACGTAATGTGGGTGAGCTACTTCCAAGTCCATCATCAAGAGCGGCTTGGTAGCACCACTACTGATCGAGCTGGCCAAATCCTGAAGGACATAGTTGCCAGATTGGGCCTGCGATAGGTGGTGAGAGAACCAATATGAGGGAAAAACCTATTTGACCTTGTCCTCACCAATCTACCTGTCGCTGATACATCTGTCCATGACAGCATTGGTAGCAGTGACCACTGCAGTCCTTGTGGAGAAGAAGTCCCATCTTCACACTGAGGATACTCTCCACCATGCAAAATGAGATAGATTCAGAACAGATCTAGCAGCTCAAAACTGTGCCTCCATGAGGCACTGTGGGCAATCAGCAGCAGCAGAATTGTATTTCACACAATCTGTAACCTCATGGCCTGGCATATCCCTCACTTTACCATTACACTCAAGCCAGGGGACCAACTCTGGTTCAATGAGGAGTGTAGAAGAGCATGCCAGGAGCAGTACCAGGCATATCTAAAAATGAAGTGCCAACTTGGTGAAGCTACAACACAGGACTATATACATGCTAAACAGTGGAAACAGTATGCTATAGAAAGGCCTAAGTGATCCCACAACCATCGGATCAGATCAAAGCTCTGCAGTCCTGCCTCATCTGGCCGTGAATGGTAGTAGACAATTAAACAACTAACAGGAAAAGGAGCCTCCATGAACATCCCTATCCTTAGTGATGGCGGAGCCCAGCAAGTGAGTACAAAAGACAATGCTGAACCATCTTCAGCCAGAAGTGCCGAGTGGATGATCCATCTTGGCCTCCGCCTGAGGTCCTGATCATCACAGAAGCCAGTCTTCAGCCAATTCAATTCACACCACGTGATATCAAGAAATGACTGAGCACATGGGATACAACGAAGGCTATGGGCCCCGGCAACATCCCAGCTGCCGTGATGAAGATTGTGCTCCAGAACTAGCCACGCCTCTAGCCAAGCTGTTCCAGTACAGCTACAACACTGGCATCTACATAACAATGTGTAAAATTATCTAGTTATGTCCTGTCCACAAAAAGCAGGACAAATCCAATCCGGCCAATTACCACCCCATCAGTCTACTCTCAATCATCAGCAAAGTGATGGCAGGTGTCGTCAACAGTGCTATCAAGCGACACTTACTCACCAATAACCTGCTCACCGATGCTCAGTTTGGGTTCCACCAGGACCACTCGGCCCCAGACCTCATTACAGCCTTGGTCCAAACATGGACAAAAGAGCTGAATTCCAGAGGTAAGGTGATTGTAACTGCCCTTGACAGGCAGCATTTGACTGAGTGTGGCATCAAGGGGCCCTAGTAAAATTGAAGTCCATGAGAATCAAGGGAAAACTCTCCATAACTAGCACAAAGGAGATCGCTGCAGGAGTTCCTCAGAGCAGTATCCTAGGCCCAACCGTTTTCAGCTGTTTCATCAATGACCTTCCTTCCAGCATAGTTTCAAAAGTGGAGATGTTTGTTGATGATTGCACAGTGTTGATTTCCATTCGCAACTCCTCAGAAAATGAAGCAGTCCACGCCCGAATGCAGCAAGATCTGGATGATATTCAGCCATGGGCTGATAAGTAGCAAGTAATATTCGTGCCACACAAGTGCCAGGCAATAACCATTTCCAACAAGTGAGAGTCTGACCACCGCCCCTTGACATTCAACACAATTACCATCGCTGAATCCCTCACCATCAACATCCTGGGGGGCAGCATTGACCAGAAATTTAACTGGACCAGTCACATAAATACTGTGGCAACAAGAGCAGGACAGAGGCTGGGTATTCTGTGGCGAGTGTCAGGAGTGTGATGGAATACTCTCCACTTGCCTGGATGAGTGCAGCTCCAACTACACCCACGAAGCTCGACACCATCCAGGACAAAGCCTCCCGCTTGATTGGTGGATCCCATCCACCATCTTAAACATTCACTCCCTCCAGCACCGGCGCACCATGGCTGCAGTGTGTACTATCTACAAGATGCATTGCATCAACTCGTCAAGGCTTCTTCGACACCACTTCCCACTTTGTTAGGAAAAATAGAAAAGTAGAGTATTTTCTAAATGACGAGAGATTGGGAAATGTTGGTTTTCAGAGGGGCCTGAGGTAGAAGATTCGTGTCCTTGTACACGAATCATTAAACATTAACATGCATGTATAGCAAGCAATTAAGAAAGCAAATGGTATTTTGGCCTTTATTACAAGAGGATTTGAGTATAAGAGTAAAGACCACTTACTGCAATTATATAGAGCCCTGGTGAGGCCGCACCTGGAGTATTGTGTACAGTTTTGGTCTCCTTACCTAAGGAAGGATGTACTTGCCATAGAAGGAGTGCAACGAAGGTTCACCAGACTGATTCTTGGGATGAGGGGATTGACGTATGAGGAGAGATTGAGTAGACTAGGCCTATATTCTCTAGAGTTTAGAAGAATGAGAGGTGATCTCATTGAAACATACACAATTGTTACAGAGCTTGATAGGGTAGATGCAGGGAAGATGTTTCCTCTGGCTGGGGAGTCGAGAACCAGGGGTCACAGTCTCAGAATAAGGGTCGGCTATTTAGGACTGAAATGAAGAGAAATTTCTTCACTTTAAGGGTGGTGAATCTTTGGAATTCTCTACCCCAGAGGGCTGTGGAGGCTCAGTTATTGAGTTTATTCAAGAGAGAGATCAATATATTTTTGTATATTAAGGGAATCAAGGGATATGGGGATAGTGCAGGAAAGTGGAGTTGAGGTAGAAGATTAGCCATGATCTTATTGAATGGTGGAGCAGGCTCGAGGGGCCCGAATGGCCTACTCCTGCTCCTAATTCTTATGTTCAAACCTGCAACCTCCACCACCTAGAAGTACAAGAGCAGCAGGTGCATGGGAATACCATCAACTTCAAGTTTCCCTCCAAGACATACTCCATCGTGACTTGGAAATATATCGCTGTTCCTTCATCGGCGCTGGATCAAAATCCTAGAACTCCCGAGCAGCACTATGAGAGGACCTTTACCATACGGACTGCAGCAGTTCAAGAAGGTGGCTCACCACCACCTTCTCGAGGGCAATTCGGGATGGGTAATAGATACTGGCCTTCCCAGCGATGCTCAAATCCCATGAACAAATTTTAAAAAATCTTCTACCAGCTTCTTTACCAATGATTCTCCTCAGTTAGCCTCCAGGAGCCATGTGAGATTAGCACAAATGTACTTGCCCTCCTTTTCTTTGGAGAAGTATCTCCCTGGTTCCTTCTCTGTTCTATCCCTCCATTGTGCACCATGTTAATGAGCCAACACAAGGCACCACTAGATCACAGGAGTATGCTTCTTTATTTAGATTTATTGTATATTTTGCATTCTCATTTGTTACTTTTTCCAATCGAATTCAATTGATCTAAATATTACTCACACATCTGATTTTGTTACCTTCCACTTATCCAGAAGGTTTTTCCAATTCTATTAATTGAAACCATTTTCTTTTGTACAATCTGATTACATTTTTAAGAGTAAGTTTATGTTCTTTGTCAATCCTCTACACAAACATTTTGTGCAAATTGGTTTCTTGTCACAACAGTCAGATGTATTTGGATCTTACTTTAAAAGGTCAAGGCAAAAAAAATTCTCTGCTCAAAAATGACAGCAAAAAGCAGCTTGATGTTTTAATCGGTGTTTTCATTGTAAAATGATTCATGAATGTTGTTCTGAGGAAAACATTGTATTGGAGTCTTGGTCAAAGAGGTATAGAAACATCGAAATTTACAGCGCAGAAGGAGGCCATTTCGTCCGAGCGTGTCCGCGCCGGCCGACAAAGAGCCGCACGGCCCTCTGTCAGCAGTCCTGAAGTTTACATATAGAAACCAAGGGCCTAAGTTTCCACATGATTTGCGCCTGATTTTTAGGAGCAACTGGTGGAGAACGGACTATCTTAGAAATCGCAATTCTTCACATTTTTTTTTCTGCAGTTCTAGTCAGGTAGAACAGTTCTACTTTGGAACAGAATTTTTTCTTCAAAAGGGGGCGTGTCCGGCAACTGACGCCTGATTTCAAAGTTTCCACAGTGAAAACGTACTCCAAACTAACTTAGAATGGAGCAAGTGAAGATTTTTGTAGAACTGAAAAAACCTGTTCTACACATTAAAAAATCAGGCGCAGGTTACAAAATAGGTGTCCAGAACGAGGTGGGGGGGCAGGGAGGGGGGGGAAGGGAAGTCATTAAATTCTACAATAAATCCTTATTTATACTTATACAAATATTATACAAATAAATCCAAACTGAATAAACATTTATAAGCAAAGAAAAGATTAAATAAACCATCTTCCTACCTGTGTATGAAAGTGCTTCAGCCAGCCTCACAAGTTTGTTCGTTCATTCCCAACGGCAGGGGGGGAGGAGGAAGACATTCCAGACGGCGGGAGGGAGGGAGGGAGGGAGGTGCGGGCCTGACCGACCGCAGCGGGGGGGTGGGGGGGGGGGGGGGAGGAAGACGTTCCAGACGGTGGGAGGGAGGGAGGGAGGGAGTGCGGGCCCGATCGACCGAACGCAGCGGGGGGGGGGGGGGGGGGGAGGAAGCCGTTCCAGACGGCGGGCGGGAAGGAGACAGTGAGAAGGCTGCAGGAAGCCTCAGTGCTGATCATGGAAGGGCAATGTGGTTTTATTAAAAAATGTTCAAAAATTAAACAGCTACAAAGAACTACAAAAATGGCCGAGTGCCAATGTTTCCTTCACACTGCGCGTGCGCGAACACTCCAACGCGCACGGGCAGGGTAGCCGGCAGGAAAAAAACTAATTTAAATAGTACCCGCCCCTTCCCACTTACAAAATCGGTGCCCCCTGGGCGCCCCGCCAAACAGACAAGGAGCTGCAGGGCTCTCCAGAATCGCGAGTTTTTTTTCCGGCGCCATTTTAGGCGCGAAAAACGGGCGCCCAGCTCGGAGGGGCGCCCGTTTTTTATCGTGTGGAAACTTGGGCCCCATAGAAACTTAGAAAATAGGTGCAGGAGTAGGCCATTCGGCCCTTCAAGCCTGCACCACCATTCAATAAGATCATGGCTGATCATTCACCTCAGTACCCCTTTCCCACTTTCTCTCCATAGCCCTTGATCCCTTTAGCCGTAAGGGCCATATCTAACTCTCTCTTGAATATATCTAATGAACTGGCCTCAACAACTTTCTGCGGTAGGGAATTCCACAGGTTAACAACTCTCTGAGTGAAGAAGTTTCTCCTCATCTCGGTCCTAAATGGCTTACCCCTTATCTTTAGATATAAACATATGAACAATGAACAATGGCGGAAAGGTAAAGAGCACCCAGCCCAACCAGTCTGCCCCACACAACTGCGACACCTTTACACTGAAACAGTCTACACTCCACCCCAACCGGAGCCATGTGATCTCTTGGGAGAGGCAAAAACCAGATAAAAACCCAGGCCAATTTAGGGAAACAAAATCTGGGAAAATTCGTCTCCGATCCATCCAGGCGATCGAAACTTGTTCAGGAGATCACCATGGCCATATTCGATTCCCTGCAATGCTTACCATTATATCTGCGCCAGCCAACAAGAGGTTATCCAGTCTAATCCCAATTATCAGCTCTAGATACGTAACTCTGCAGGTTACGTCACTTTAATTGCCCATCCAACCATCTCTTAAAAGTGGTGAGGGTTTCTGCGTCCTCCACTCTTCCAGGGAGTGAGTTCCAGATCCCCACAACCTTCTGCGTAAAGAAGTCCCCCCCGCCCCTCCCAATCCCCTCTAAACCTTCCACTAACCACCTTAAAACTATGCCCTCTTGTAACAGACCCCTCCACCAATGGAAATAGGCTCTTACTATCCACTATGTCCAGGCCACTCCATATTTTGTACACCTCAATGAGGTCTCCTCTCAACCTCTTCTGTTCCAATGAGAATAAACCCAGCCTATCCAATCTGTCCTCATAACTAAGATTCTCCATTCCAGGCTGCATCCTAGTAAATCTCCTCTGCATTCTCTCTGTACCCTTTCCTTATTAGTCCTCCCATGGTGCATTATTTCACACTTCTCTGAATTAAATTCAATTTGCCACTGCTCTGCCTACCTGACCAGCAGATTAATATCCTTCTGCAGCCCGTGACTTTCCTCTTCATTATCAACCACAGCCAATTTTAGTGTCGTCGGCAAACTTCTTAATCATATTCCCTATAATCAAATCTAAATCGTTGATATATACCACAAAATGCAAGGGACCCAGTACTGAGCCCAGTATGCTTAAGGAGGTTCTTAAAGGAGGAGTGGAGTGGATTAGGAAGGGAATTCCAGAGTGTGGGGGCCTGATGTCTGAAGGCGCAGCCACCAATGGTAGGGCGAAAGGAGGGCAGGATGCAGAAGAGTCAAGAGTCAGAGGGTTTGGTGGGGGTGGCGGGTGGGGAGGGGTTGGTTGCGGTATTGCAAGGCTGGAGACGGTTACAGAGATAGGGAGAGATGAGGCAATTAAAAGGTTTAAATATGAGGATGAGAATTTTAAATCAGAGGTGTTAGGAGACCAGGAACTTCTGTAGGTCAACAAGATCAGAAGTAATGGGTGAGCAGGAATTAGTGCAGGACAGGATATGAGAGACAGAATTGTGATGTTTTCAGAACATGGAGGATGGGAGACCAGCCAGGAGAGCAATGTAATGGATGACGGTTTCAACAACAAACAGGCTGAGGCATGGGCAGAATCGGGCGATGTTTTGGAGGTGGTAGTAGGCTGTCTTTGTGTAGAGATATGGGGTTGGAAGCTCAGCTTGGGGTTGAACAGAATGTCAAGACTGTGAATGGTCTCGTTCATTCTGAGACAGTGACCAGGGAAGAGGATAGAATCAGTGTCAAGGGTATAGAGTTTGTGGTAGGGACTGAAGAAGATGGCTTTGGTTTTCCCAATGTTTAACTGGAGAAGATTGCAACTCATCCAAGTGTGGTAATGCAACTGCTTATGTAAATACAATAAAAGTCACAGGATGTATTGGAGCCATCTTGTAGACTGTGTGTGTTAGTGATCTCGTAAAGAATATATCACATTGGTGACGTAAGACTAGCTGATATTTTTGTTGTGGATGTTCCTGCCAAACAAGAGAAAGACTTTGAGAGGTTCTTTGTTTTGCAGCACAGCTAAATCCAAGGTAAATTACAAGCACACTTGGCTGAATTGAAGAGTCCAGATGGCCGCACCTATCAGAATAATAGGGTCCTTGGGTGAGTTCCATTGCGACCGAGAGACTTCTGGAACATATGTGGAATGACTAGAAATGTTTTTCACCGCGAATAATATTGTGGAAGTCCCCGATGATGAAAACTGTAACCAGGTGGTGTTAGAAAGAAAAAGGGCTATATTATTGACTGAAGCAGGCTCTGAGGTGTATGAAACCCTGAAGAATTTACTTGTTCCCATCAAGCTGAAGGTCACACCACTGACGGAGATTGTGACCAAGTTAGAACAACACCACAATCCTGAGCCCCTGGAAATTGCTGAAAGTTACCATTTTGGAACACGAGATCAATTACATGATGAGAGTATCAGTGAGTACATTGTAGCTTTAAAAAAGCTATCCATTCACTGCCATTTCGAAAATTTTCAGGACCAAGCATTGCGTGGCCGTTTTGTTTGTGGGATGAAAAATGAAGCAATCAGAAAAAAGTTGTTGACAGCTCCTAACTTGACTTTTGATTTAGCTTGTCACACAGCTCGATGGACATGGCCGACCAGTACTCCCAAGAATTTCGTGCCATTTCCAGTCATCAGACAACCGAGGTGAATTGCCTGGAGGTTAAAAGTAAAAGGCAGTTGGACCTCAAGGCCTCAGTAACTGAACAAGGTAACAGCGCATTGAAGTTGTGCTATTGATGTCTGGGACAACACATTGCTCAAAGGTGTCCATATGTGAAGGCAGAGCGTTTCTGCTATAAGAAAACTGGACATCTTGCAAAGGCATGCCAACTGAAGAGTAAACTAATTTCAATGCTTTCAGTAAAAATCACCAGAGACTAAATACCATTGAAGAGAAGCAACAGGTCAAGGAGGTTCTGGAGCTGCATGTCATCAGGAGCACAAGACTATCTGACAGCAATTCACGAAGTATCTTCATCCAAGTAGACGTTGCAGGAACTAGCATACCCATGGAAATCAACACTGGTGCATCCGCGAGCGTGGTAGCAGAATTGCTATATCTCGACAAGTTGAGTGATTTTCCGATGGAGAAATCGACGATAGAGTTTTGAGACTATTCAGGAGATCAAATCACTGTAGCAGGACGTATCACCATACCGATTAAATACAAGGATCAGTTTCAGAGCTTGCCTTTCTTAGTAGCGGCAGGAGGCAAGCCTGCCTTAATAGGTAGAATTTAGTTGGGATCAGTGAAGTTAGATTAGAATGAGATTTTTCGTGTTGAAACGAGATTTGCGTTGAAGGATGATGTCATCAAGCAATATCCGAAGGTGTTCCGTGAAACAGGCAGTCCGATCCAAGACTTCAAGGCGAGTATCAAAGTACAGAAGGACGCAAGACCAGTTTACTACAAGCCATGTCCCATACCATACGCACTCAAGGAGAAAGTTGAGGAAGAATTCAAAAGACTAGAAACTGAGGACATTATCTTTAAGGTAGAAGAAATGTTCTATTTTTCATACATTGATGAGCTGCCAGTCACAGCTGAAGAGATTGGTAGAGCAATCAAGTGTGACCCAGTTATGTAAAAGATGTATGATTACATAACAAATGGCTGGCCAAATCAGGTATCAGAGAAAGTTATTCATCCATACTTAGTTCATAGGAATGAATTAACAGTGGATAAAGATTGTATCATATGGGGTGCAAGAGTAGTTATTCCAAATAAGTTCAGATCCAAATTGTTAGGAGATCTTCATGAGCAGCACCTGAGAATGTGCTTGATCAAGAATTTTGTACGCAGTTACTTATGGTGGCCAGATCTAGACAAAGATATAGGGCTAGATTTTCCACTTTTTTTGCATGCATAACGCCCACTTAACACCCATTTTACCGCTGAAATGACGTATAACGCCCATATATCGCACATTTAGTCACAAAATGAAAACTGAGGACCATTTTGGGGGCACTTATCGCCGAGCATTACTTTCCCCATGTGCGTAACGCCCGGAAAAAATAATACTGCCCGCCCACTTTTTTTGGGCGGAATCATCAGAGTGGGCAAAGTCAATGCCCATAATATCGGCCAGCGTTAGTTTCCGCACAGAATTAACGCTGAGATTCTATAATACCGACTGCCCACTTTATTTTGTCATAAAGATCATATTTGCCAAAACTAATGCCTAGGAAATCGCCAGCGTCACTTTCATCACCTCGCGCACACATCGCCCACAATATCGCTCACCCAAAAAAACGCCCGGCAAAAGGTCAGAGAGATTTAACACTACCGCCCATTTCATATCGCTCACGGTCACGTCCAATTTCAAAAATGGAGACTAGGGGCTTTGAGAATGAGTGACAAGCCGGCGATCTGAAAACCCATTTTTACCGCCCACGCCGGAAATAACGCCCATTTTTGGGCGATCTGCACAAAATTGTAAAATCTAGCTCATAGAGTACATCATTAGTCAGTGTACCACATATCAGTCAGTGAGCACAAAACCACCATTATAGCCATGGAAATGGTCTCCCAGGTTGTGTCAAAGGTTACATCTAGATTTTGCTGAGCTAGAGAGACAACAATTGTTCATTGTGATTGATAGCCATTGATTGCCGCAATTTTGTTCAGAAGAATTTGCACAGTTCATGAGCAGAAATGGTGTGAAACATACCAAGGTTCCACCATACCAACCTACTTCAAATGGTGCAGCAGAACACACAGTACAAATTGTAAAACATGCCATCCATCAAGTAAATGTTGGATCCAAATCCAAAGAAACAGCAGTTGTCGTTGGACCACAAATTGGCCAATTTTCTAATTACTTATCGTAATACTCCTCATACAACTACTGGTAAAACACCAGCAGAGTTGTTGCTCCAAAACGGCAGCCATGAACCAGGTTCTCATTGTTAAAGCCAAACTTGGCACAGTCTGTAGAAGAGAAACAAATAAGACAGAAAGAGAATCATGATAGAGGTAGAGACGTCTGAATTTGAATCAGGTTAGAGTGAAGAACCATCACTATAAATGGTTAAAGTGGTTACCAGGAAGAGTAGTGAAGATATATGGTCCTCGCACATATTTAGTCAAGATGTTTGACCATGGCCAGGTTAGGTTTGTTCACATTGATCATATTTTACCTACAGACATGGAAGGAGTTGAAAGTTGGAATGATTCGATTATTTCTGCTGAGTCAGATAGTCTTGTTACAAGTGGTGTACCAGTAGCAAATCCTACATCAGATGTACCAGAAACAAGTCCAAGAGAAAGTCGGAGTTTAAGTCTGAGTCAGAGTCAGGCAGACCAGCAATCTGAAGTTGCAGAGAGTCAAATGTAGATTAGGGTTGCCCTTGGAGACAAACTCTCCTCAGGCTCAGCCTAGAATGAGTCTAAGTTCGACACCAAGTTTGGAAAGTTCTGTTTGAAAGCGAAGGTATCCTCTTCGAAACAGAAAAACAGTAGTTAAGTTTGATTTGTAAATATGGCTAAATAAGCCCAGATTATCGCCGAGCGCTATTTTCGGCATTTCGCCCATGTTACGCCCAAATGATCGCTCGCCCGAAAAAACGCTCAAGAAAAGCTGCACTCTCCTGACAACCCACCAGTATGGACACTGTTTGTTAATAAAAGACTGCTTCAAGTTGATGGGAGCATTGAAGTAATTTGAAAGTGATTTTAAGGCCGTTTTAGAATCTTGCCAATCATCTAATCACATAGTGGTCAATTTTGAGTTTATATTATGCTTGTTGAGGACAATTTAAGCATTTTGGAAGACAGATTAGGGCATTTATAGTGATTTATAGTAATGGGGCCTGTAATTTCTCAACCAGTATTGATGACTACTCACATGCTGCAGAATAAAGATGGGAGAAGGTTCATTGAAGAGCATTATGTGCCCAATCAAAGAGGTGGCAGACTGCTGAGGAGGAGGAGACCATACACCCAATGCATTTACAGGGATAAGCGATCATGCCTGGACTTGTCCGATAGCACATGCATTAGAAGGCTGCACTTCCGAAAGGAGGTCATCAGTGAGATATACCTGCTCATTAAGGGATATCTGCAGCCGACCAGCATCATCAGGACCGCACTCTCCATTGAGGTTAAGGTTATTGCGGTACTTTCTTTCTGTGCATTGGGCTCCTTTCAGGCCTCAGCTGGCGACATTTGCTGCATCTTTCAGCACGCCACACATTGCTGCATTCGACAGGTGACTGAAGCCCTTTACACACGCAGGATGGACTTTATAAACTTCCCTATGACCAGGGAGGCACAGATTGAGAGGGCTTTGGGGTTCTCGAGAATAGAAAACTTCCCCAAGGTGCAGGGAATAATACACTGAACGCACATCGCCCTGCGAGCACCTTTATAGGATGCAGAGGTTTACAGTAACCGAAAGGGATTTCACTCCCTGAATGTGCAGCTTGTTGTCGACCACAAGCAAATAATCATGGCAGTAAATGCTAATTTTCCAAGGAGCATCCATGATGTGCACATCTTGCATGAGAGCACTGTCTCTGACCTGTTTAACAGTCAGCCACAAGGTCACGGTTGGATACTGGAGGATAGCTGGCTCATGACCCCCCTGCGAAAGACTCAGACAGAAGCTGAGAAGCGCTACAACAAAAGCCATATAGCTACACGCAATATCGTTGAAAAGACAATTGGAGTGCTGAAGCAGCACTTCAGATGCCTGAACCACTCAGGAGGCAACCTACAACACCACCCTGAGCAGGTCACTGAGTTCATTCTGGTTTGTGCATGTTGCATTACCGAGCTATCAGGAGAAAACAATTGCCAGATGGGACTGCTGGTCCACCTCAGGAGAGAGGGGAGGTGGAAGAGGAGGAGGAGGACAAGGACCTCGGGGAGGACAATCAGCCTCGCGATGAACCCATGCGCTGCTGCTGTGGGATGGGGGGGGTGGGCGGGGGTGACGTTGGCAGATTCAATTCAGGGGGCCCAGGAGAAGACGTTTCCAAAGAAACATCTTCCAAGTCAGAAGCAACTGCTTCCTCCTGACTTTCATCTGTCGACGTTGTTGGTGGTATGGCACAATGGGGTGCAGTGCCTTATCCCAAAACCATCGGCTGCCGCATGGCATCGACAGGGTCAGCCATTTGCCGCATTGCGCGCAACCATCTGCCCCATGTCCTCCGAGATTCACGCAGATCGTGTGGCAATGTTGCCAGTCAACCCACCAATCGCTTGGAGGAGCTCTCGACCAAGTTCGACGCTCGCCCTCGACAGAGACACCATGTCCTGGTTCACATCTGCCTGTCGCTGCTCATGCCTACCTCGCCGACCCAACCTCCGCGGGGTCGACGTGGGCACTGAACCACTCGGAGTGCCCTGCTGCAAGCCGCTTGGCCCTGCTTCTTCATCCATTGAGGATGACGTGGCCGCAGGTAGTGCCGATTCATCAACCGGCTCATCATCCTCCTCCTCGGTTGTATCTTCTTCTCCCCTGATCAGCATGATATGCAGCAATTGGGGTGATGCTCCAGGGGCCTCCTGTTGCCCCTGGGGAGCTGGAAAACATAATTGAGGTTAGCAGAAGAGAAGGGGAGACATGAGAATGATTGCGCTGTGCAGGCATATGTACGAGGACCAACACTATTGCAATAAATATGAACAAGAGATGTTACATAAAATTAACATGAAAGTACAGAAGAGTACAGAAACTGTATGCATAACATTACATCATTCATATATTATAATCAAATGGCATTAAATTACTTTAAATTACCATTGGTTTACACGTTACTCACATGGCGCAACAACGGGATCTGCACCACCATGGGTGGCAGAATGATTATGCGCCCCTACAAGGACTGAGACATACTCCTCCAGGTTGGTTAACTGAAAAAGATCTGCAGGCCCTCCTCTGGTTTGCCATTGCTCCACCTGATTCTTAGATAGCTTCTTCTGCAAATGTGACAAGAGCATGGCATAAGCTAATTGCCTAGGTACTATTACGGAAACACACAGATATTGTAATCCACAATTAGTCATCGCACATGTTATTCATCGTTAATGTTATATGCTAATACAATTTGTATGCAAATTAATGCATGGTTATACCATCTACGTTCAGAGAAGAAATTTAATAAGATCGTGGTTAGGAACTAATGTGTGTCACCAACACCCTCGCGTACAATTCCCAGGAAACGCCCCATTCACGGGCCGTGCCATTCGCCGCCTGAGGGGAGGGGGCCGGGTTATTGCAATCGGTGGAGGTCCCCGAGGTGAGAATCAGGACCGCTGTTGAGCTCGGCAATGACAGAACCATGAGGGGAGGGGGCACCGTGTCCCTGGGCTGTGCTCAGAGACCTCCATGTGGCCAGAGCTAATGTCTCAAGTGTCCCAGGGCAGACAGTGAGCCAGGGCAGCTCTCCCCCAGTCCAGACTGGGTCACTGTGTGACTGATAGCAGCCGGAGAGACTCACAGTCTGGGCAAAGCTGAGTGGCTCCCTCAGTGCTTAGTCGTGCTCCCATCTATCCACCAACCTAACCAAAAAGGAGACGGTGCCCAAGTTAAAGAGTTGCTCACAGCACACAAGCAGCGATATAATTTAATAATTCTCCCTCAAAACTAAAGTGGTAGAAGTGCCGAGTGTTTGTGGTCTGTCTGTTTCCAGTCATTCCTTTGGCCTCAATTTTCGATCAAAGCATTTAAATAATAATTAATACTGTCGATTCAGTTTAAGGCATCTCAGCCAGATTATGAATGCACATTTGCATGGAATGGTTCCTGGAGTACCTTCCCTCCAAGGGTTGGAGTCCTGGGCCCTGCTCTCCCAGGGTTAGAGTCCTGGGGGCACAGGTTCTGACTCCAGTCCAAATCTTAACAGGGATGCTACCCAAGATTACCCAGCTTAATTACAGTCCAGCAGATTTACATTCAAATTAATGAATCAGTGCATCATTAAAATTATAAATGTAATAATTTAATACTTACTCTTGCAGATGCCACCAGACTGTTCCAACGCTTGTGACACTGGTTTGGCTCTCTCACGTCATGGGCTGCCGAAGTTTCCACTTCGGCAATGTCCGCCCATATTCGCTGGTATATCCAAGGGGGGCAAGGTTTCCCATGCCCACCCTTGGTTAATTGACCCCATCGAGTCTCCACCTCGTGGACCAGAGCTTTGTTGACTTCATCAGAAAAGGATTTTGCCCTCCTTCTCCCTGCAACCTCCCTAACATCACTCTCTCCTGACTCCTCATGTTCCATCTCCATTGCCTCGATACAACCTTCCTCCTCTCTCTCCCTCCCTTTGTCTGCTGAGCATGCGCAGGTGACCCCTGACCTCCTGAATCGCGGGAAAAGTTAATTGACTGAAAAAAAATACGCATGCGCAGAACAGCCATTGCTATGGACGCAGCCTTGCATGACTGAATACATCGCTACGGCTATCGCCCAAATTAAAAAGGCGATCCTGAAAAATAAAACAACCACAAATGCCGGAAATATCGCCCATTTTTGGGCAATAACGATAATAATGGAAAGTCCAGCCCAATATCTTTTGTATATAACCATGCAAGTTATGTATGATGATTATTTTATTATGATTACTTCTTCAATAAGGAGTGAGAAGTGTAATAGAGCTCCGCTCGTGGATTACTGCTCCATCTAGTAGGATGCAGAAGAGGCGAGAGTCAGAGGAACAGCAAGTTTGGTGTGGGGCAGGGGGCGGTATCGCAAGGCTGGAGGAGGTTACAGAGATAGGGAGAGACGAGGCAATTAAGAGGTTTAAATATGATGACGATAATTTTAAATTGGAGGTGTTAGGAGACAAGGAAGCTCTGTAGGTCAACAAGGACAGAAGTAATGGGTGAGCAGGACTTCGCGCAGGACAGGATATGGGAGACAGAATTGTGATGTTTTCAGAGCATGGAGGATGGGAGACCAGCCAGGAGAGCAATGTAATGGATGAAGGTTTCAGCAACAGATAAGCTGAGGCATGGGCAGAGTCATGCGATGTTACGGAGGTGATAGTAGGCTGTCTTTGTGTAGAGGATATAGGGTTGGAAGCTCAGCTTGGGGTTGAACAGGATGCCAAGGTTGTGAATGGTCTAGTTCATCCTGAGACAGTGACCAGAGAGGAGGATAGAATCAGTGTCAAGGCTTTAGAGTTTGTGGCAGGGACCGAAGAAGATAGCTTTGGTTTTCCCAATGTTTAACTGGAGAAGATTGCAACTCATCCAAGACTGGTTGCTGTAATATAGAGCTCCACCTAGTGGACTACTGTAGGCCATCTTGTAGACTGTGTGTGTTAGTGATGTTGTAAAGAATATGTCATAGTTGCCGAACAACCAGTCTGACAGCTGAAAGGCAATGGAGAGTTTAAGATAGGTGGTGGAAAGGTAGAGCTGGACGTCTTTAGCAAGCATGTTTGTGGATGATGCCATCAATGGGCAACATGTATCTGAGGAAGACCAAACTGCAAACCCTGATCTCAATACTGAATAAAAAGCTTGGCAAGATAATGACTGTATTCAATAAATGCCTCCCTTGTTGCTCAAGCTTTAATAGATTCTTTGCCATTTTGTTCATCAACTTGGTGAACACTAAAAATGGTTGCAATTCAATTCTAAAATTTGCTATGTTGGCCACGAATTTGTTGGAACGGGGCATCTAATGGCATGCCCCATTAGTTAAACTTTTTCCCACACTATTCAGCTTGAAAAATATCTGTACTGCAAATTGCTGGACGTGTGAGCTGATGACTGCGCAGCAAGGGCAACGGGACATCGGGGACCTTGGTGAATGATGGGATCAACAGTCTATCTCCTTAACCAATGTTATTTGACAAGGTGCCACATCAAAGGTTATTGCACAAGATAAAAGTTCACGGGGTTGGGGGTAATGTATTAGCATGGATAGAGGCTTGGCTAACTAACAGAAAACAGAGAGTCGGGATAAATGGTTCATTCTCTAGTTGGCAACCAGTAACTAGTGGGGTGCCGCAGGGATCAGTGCTGGGACCCCAACTATTTACAATTTATATTAACGACATGGAAGAAGGGACTGAGTGTAACGTAGCCAAGTTTGCTGACAATACCAAGATGGGAGGAAAAGTAGTGTGTGAGGAGGACACAAAAAATCTGCAAAAGGTGATAGACAGGCTAAGTGAGTGGGCAAAAAGTTGGCAGATGGAGTATAATGTTGGAAAGTGTGAGGTCATGCACTTTGGCAGAAAAAAATCGAGAGCAAGTTATTATTTAAATGGAGAAAGATTGCAAAGTGCTGCAGTACAGCGGGACCTGGGGGTACTTGTGCATGCAACACGATAGTATGCAAGTCCAGCAAATGATCAGGAAGGCCAATGGATTCTTGGCCTTTATTTTAAAGGGGATGGAGTATAAAAGCAGGGAAGTCTTACTACAGCTATATAAGGTATTGGTGAGGCCACACCTGGAATACTGCATGCAGTTTTGGTTTCCATATTTACGAAAGGATATACTTGCTTTGGAGGCAGTTCAGAGAAGGTTCACTAGGTTGATTCCAGAGATGAGGGGGTTGACTTATGAGGAAAGGTTGAGTAGTTTTGGCCTCTACTCATTGGAATTCAAAAGAATGAGGGGTGATCTTATCGAAACCTATAAGATTATGAGGGGGCTTGACAAGGTGAATGCAAAAAGGATGTTTCCACTGATGGGGGAGATTAGAACTAGAGGGCATGATCTTAAAATAAGGGGCCGCCCATTTAAAACTGAGATGAGGAGAAATTTCTTCTCAGAGGGTTGTAAATCTATGGAATTCGCTGCCTCTGAGAGCTGTGAAAGCTGGGACATTGAGTAAATCTAAGACAGAAATAGGCAGTTTCTTAAATGATAAGGGGATAAGGGGTTATGGGGAGTGGGCAGGGAAGTGGAGCTGATTCCATGATACAATCAGCCATGAACTTATTGAATGGTGGAACAGGCTCGAGGGGCCGTATGGCCTACCCCTGTTCCTATTTCTTATGTTCTTATTTAAGGATTGAGAAAGAAGCAGAGGAACAGCGGAGAAAGAAATAGGTGGAATAGAGTCAAATCAAGTACAGAAAGAAAAATAAAGAGAATAAAAGAAAGATTGGTTTAAGAGAGAGCAAAAGACAAAGGAAAAGTAATTTAAAAAAATGTAATTTTAAATTTTATACTTTTTAAATCTTTATGGATAATTCACTACCTGAAGGAATCCGCAGTTTCAATCATTCCCTTTCTAGGCCAGATGGGTTGATTGGCAATGCATTAACAATTAACACATTGTTAAAAGGGCACTTTTGCTATTAAGTACCAGAATTAACTTTCTGTGGCAAGTTTAATGGGCAACGATGAAAATTCAGCAAGTTCTTAAAAATAACGGTGACTTTAATGTTGAGATACCATTTGTGCGAAGCAAACGGTCGAGAGATGTAAATCGACAGCAAGTTCTGGAGATGCACATCTTACGGCATATCTGAACTTGCTGGCCGATTTTCACAATAATGGCGTACGTCATCAACATGCAGTTATTTTTCCATCACAATCCAGCCCATTGCTAAATATCCCTCTGAATAAAGTTAAATATTTCTGGTATGGACGGTATGAGAATTAGCCTTTTTTATTATAACCAGGCTTCTTTAGATACTGGTTATCTATAGATTGGTTGCAATTATTAAGAGTAAACGACAGGTTTAAAAAAGTCCGAAGTAATCAAATTGATGGTCAATATATTCAGTAATATTGCCATGATTTTGGTATTATTTTTAACAAGACAACTCAGATATTCACCTTAAAAAAGCAATTGAAACCAAAATACTTATTGTGGAAAGTGTGAAGTGATACATAGAAATACTACAAATATTGAAATCGGAAATAAAATGTAAAATGTTGGAAATGCACAACAGGTCCGTCACCATCTAAAAAGAAAAGATAGATTAATGTATTGCATGTGACCATCATCAGAATTGAAATTGAAAGTTGTTGAACGGATGTATTTCCTGATAGAAATTTGTATCGTATCCTTTCTTCTAACAACTGTTTCTCAAATCTCTTCCTGTAGTTTGAAAGCTGTAATAAGGCTTTTTCGAGACTGGAAAATCTCAAGATTCACCTACGAAGTCATACAGGGGAAAAACCTTACCTTTGTCAGCATCCAGGCTGCCAAAAAGCCTTTAGCAACTCAAGTGACCGCGCCAAACACCAGAGAACACATCTAGATACAGTAAGAGTCTCTAATTCAGAAATCAGCACTCTGTATTGTTAAGAAATAAAATCTTTCAAACTTTATGATAAATAGTTGTAATCTAGTTCAAAAAATAATCCTGTCATCACATTTCTGGTTTTGCCTCTTAATTTATTCTTGAACCTCTTCATAATCATAATGTGCTATCTAAAATGCAGCAATACGAACACATGCAAGGCCCAGAAAAAGTGTTACTTTTATTGTAATTCCTGTTGCTTATTGTCCAAGAAATAAAATATCCCTATGGTATAAAATGCTTTCATGTTCTTTAATATTTTATTAAATATTACATGGGAATAATTTTAAGATTATGTAACAGATAGCACATTGAATATTTTAACCTTATTTGCTGCTACAAATACCCTAAGTAATTGGTAACAGTTAATTATTTTCATGTGTTCTTATGTCAGTTCAGACTTATTCAAATAAATCATTTAAACTTGTTTAACCTTTGGCTTTTCATGTGAGTTGAACACATTAAGAGAATTTCCTCTCATCCCATTCAGTCCCTGCTGGAGAAGAGACAAAATTCCAGAAACTCGGTTGAAAATATAGCAGACAAGCACCTTAATGTTCATATGAGATTTTTCTGTCTGCCATTTAAAAAAAAATTAGTTATGCATGTGTTAAAATAGTGTAATGAGGAATTCCATACAAATGTTCTAATTGTTCAATCACTAATGTCAGCAACAGTAATTTCTAGACAATATTCCCAAATGTAACAGAACACAAAACAAAGAGCTGAAGCAGCCCTTAGGGTTCTGATACTGCTCAAATATCCAGAAAGGTGAAGATGGACCCAGTTTATCTGAGTCCAATTCTTTGCTCATTATGGAATTCATGCACTTTCCTTATTCACTAATGTAAACTATTGAGGTCTGGGCGCATAATCTCCAATGAAAGTTTTCATCTCTTTCATTAATGTTATCAGTTCTAGTAATAATTAAGAGCACAAAAACACAAAAAGTTCTTTTAGCCGACCTGACTTGCCCTTGTCATTTGCGTCTATATTTAGAACATGCATTGACTATTTTCACTTCTCATCTCCTTGGTGTGAACTTCAGTGCAGATCAGCCTACAATATAGAGACATCTGACATCTTTACACCGGCATCACTGACAAGAAAAATATGTAAGAAAATTGTAGAAACTCCAAAGTACAATAAAGGGATTATTTTATTCAATTGGTGCTGGCTGCCAGTAGAGTTAAATGTAGACATACATAGAAGTTACAACACTGAAACAGGCCATTCAGCTCAATCAGTTCATGTCAGCATTTACCCTCCATATGATCAAGTAGCCCTAATCACATTTACCCATCCTGTACCCTTTTGCTTCATTCATCTATCCATTCTGATCTTGAATATCGCCTTAGTTTCTGCCTCAACCACTAACCCTGGAAGCGAATTCCACAGCCTCACAACACTCTGTGTAAAGAAGTTGCTCTTACTCTCTATTCTATATCTCTTGAATTTAATCTGGTATCTATGGCTCCCTGGTTATAGACCACCCAACTACTGGAAACAATCTGCTTCTAACCATCCTGTTCCATGCTTTCATAAGTTTAAACTCAGAATGCCTCAGAACCGTCATGGTAGATGCTGCCAACTTCACATAGATGGAGAATTAAAGCATCCTAATCAGACCCTGGAGCCCATTATTAAACACTGCCTTCAGAGGAAATTCACACTCAGGCTACAAGGTATCCATACTGTTACACTGGAAGCTTTGGCCTGGATATCTGACATAGACATTGATATTTAATTTGTTTTTTGTTACCATACGAAAAAAGATAATTTCAAACAATTCTATTATATTACCCAGGAAATTTACTAGAATGATAACAGGGATGAGAGACTTCAGTTATGTGGAGAGACTAGAGAAGATGGAATTGCTCCCCTTGGAGCAGAGAAGCTAAAGTGGAGATTCATTAGAGGTGTTCAAAGTTATGAAGGGTTTTGATCAAGTAGATAAGGAGAAATTGTTTCGATTGACAGGAGGGTTGTTAACCAGAGGGGCGGGGGGGGGAGGGAGGAGGAGAATTTTTTTAGTGCATCGAGTTATGATGATTTGGAATGCAGTGCCTAAAGGTGGTGTAATCAGATTCGATAGTAACTTTCAAAAGAGAAAAGGAAAAATTTGCAGGGCTGTAGGGAAAGAGCAGGTCAGTGGGACTCATTGGATAGCTCTTGCAAGGAGCCGACACAAGCATGGTGGAATGGACCAAATGGTCGTCTACTGTGCTGTAAGATTCTATGAGGGAGAGAGAAAATGGGGAATTATAGACCGGTTAGCCTGACATCAGTAGTGGGGAAAATGTTGGAATCAGTTAATAAAGATGAAATAGCAGCACATTTGGAAAGCAGTGACAGGATCGGTCCAAGTCAGCATGGTTTTATGAAAGGGAAATCATGCTTGACAAATCTTCTAGAATTTTTTGAGGATTTAACTAGTAGAGTGGACAAGGGAGAACCAGTGGATGTGGTGTATTTGAACTTTCAAAAGGCTTTTGACAAGGTCCCACACAAGAGATTAGTGTGCAAAACTAAAGCACATGGTATTAGGGTAATGTATTGACATGGATAGAGAACTGGTTGGCAGACATGAAGCAAAGAGTAGGAATAAACGGGTCCTTTTCAGAATGGCAGGCAGTGACGAGTGGAGTGCCGCAGAGTTCAGTGCTGCGACCCCAGCTATTTACAATATACATCAATGATTTAGATGAAGGAATTGAATGTAATATCTCCAAATTTGCAGATGACACTAAGCTGAGTGGCCATGTGAGCTGTAAGGAGGATGTCAGAGGCTACAGAGTGACTTGGACAGGTTAGGTGAGTGGGCAAATGTGAGGGTATCCACTTTGGTGGCAAAAACAAAGAAGGCAGAATATTATCTGAATGGCGACATATTAGGAAAAGGGGAGGTGCAAAGAGACCTGGGTGTCATGATACATCAGTCATTGAAAGTTGGCATGCAGGTACAGCAGGCGGTGAAGAAAGCAAATAGCATGTTGGCCTTCATAGCTAGGGGATTTGAGTATAGGAGTAGAGAGGTCTTACTGCAGTTGTACAGGGCCTTGGTGAGGCCTCACCTGGAATATTGTGTTCAGTTTTGGTCTCCTAATCTGAGGAAGGACGTTCTTGCTATTGAGGGAGTGCAGCAAAGGTTCACCAGACTGATTCCCAAGATGGCAGGACTGACATATGAGGAGAGACTGGATCGACTGGGCCTGTATTCACTGGAGTTTAGAAGGATGAGAGGGGATCTCATAGAAACATATGAAATTCTGACGGGATTGAACAGGTTAGAGGCAGGAAGAATGTTCCCGATACTGGGGAAGTCCAGAACCAGGGGTCACAGACTAAGGATAAGGGGTAAGCCATTTAGGACCGAGATGAGGAGAAACTTCTTCACTAAGAGAGTTGTTAATCTGTGGAATTCTCTACCACAAAAAGTTGTTGATGCCAGCTCATTGGATATATTCAAGAGGGAGTTACAGCTAAAGGGACCAAGGAGTATGGAGTGAAAGCAGGAAAGGGGTACTGAGGTGAATGATCAGCCATGACCTTATTGAATGGTGGTGCAGGCTCGAAGGGCCGAATGGCCTACTCCTGCACCTATTTTCTATGTTTCTATCTTTCTATGAGGAATTACTTTCCCCCTGGAGTGATTGTACTCACTCACGAAGTCAGTCTGCTCCTAAAGTAACAGCTGGCAGATAGTACTTATCCATAGAGTTACTCCCCTTTATATTGTTGCTGTGGCAGATGACAACTGTAGTAGTTAATGAGTTAAACAAAATTGCTTGGAAAAACATGACCAACATTCTAAACCCTGTGTGTGCCAGAACTAATTTCTTACTTCTACCTTTGTTTTCTGTCTTTCCTAGCAGATTTTATTTTTTCTCATAGTGATCAGATACTGTTACATGGACCTTTCTACTGTTTCTTGAGCTGAAACCCTAAATGCTTTCTGTTGCTAATCGTTTCTGACTATGCCGCAGAGTCTCAGGGGCTGAAATAATTGTAAGTATATAATTACAATAATTACAGAAGTCAGCTGCAAGCTTACACTGAAAAATAAATTAAAGTCGCAAAGATGGTAAAAGGTACAAAAGAATATAATTTAGTCAAATCTTAATAACAAGTTTGTTTTGGTAGGGAATGCAAGTCATTCTGCTCAATGGTTAGCATGCAGACATATAAGGTGTGTTAAATTTTTCGCAATTCGAAAATGGGTGTTTGTCAGTAACCTTTGGCTGATACTTCAGGTCTTGCATGTCTGATCCAGGTGAAGTTGATTAGTCTGAGATTAGACCGGAGTGACATACAGCCAAATACTCTCGAATAGAAGCCTCACATCAAACTAACCTTCACTGTACTAAAGCTGGTGCCATTTTCTCTCTTTGTCTTAGAAACCGTATGCATGTCAGATCCCAGGCTGTACTAAACGGTACACTGACCCAAGCTCCCTCAGAAAGCACGTGAAGGCACATTCCACAAAAGAACAGCAGGCTAGAAAGAAGGTGAGTTAATTAAGGGGTATTGAAGAAAAGAACTGTAATGGAATGGGAACAACAAAGTTTATTTCAAAGTTTAACAATACTTTGGACACAGGTGCATAGCCTCAGTCGTTAATTTGTGACCTTCATTTATTCAAGGACATAATAAATACACAACTCTGGCTATATATATATATGTAAAAAAAAGGAAATAAGAAATGCCACATTGTTTCCAGTCAGCTTATTTTATCATTTAAGTTAATAGATAACCTTTTTAAAATTGCTAGGTCAGTCATAGAAAGTAGTTGGTGCTAGAAAGATAATTTATTTCTAATTCAGCGTCACTAAATCTTTAGCAATGTAAAGGGCAAAAAAAATAAACTAACTATGGATCCGACAAGGAAAACCACATTCATACCTGATGGCTTGTGATTATCTTAATCTGAAATGACTGTAATATTGGATGCTGCAGTAACCTAAGGAATAATGCGCCAGAATTTTAAAATATAAATGTAAGACTACGGGCTTTAGACTGAAAGGATGGATGACGCTGCAACAAGCAAGAATAGATAGAATGGTTTCCTCGTGAGTCAATTGATAAGCTCATTCCTCAATGTGGAACTGAATCAGACAGACCACAAGGGTCTAAATTCAATCCTTGGTCCGTGCTAGATCCAATGCTATGAGCCCGGGCTGTGGAGAAATGGTACAGTTGGTCTCAACATTCCTGAGCTAGGGAGGGGAAAAAATCAGCCCGGTTTCCAGCAGCTGCTTATGATCCAGTGACTCCTGCTGGAAAGTGCACGTGTGAAGATTCAGTTCCCCCCATTCCCACTCCCTGGTCAAATAGTCTGCTCATTATCCATCATAAGAAGAATGGGCTGGGTGCTGGATGGCAGCTAGTGCACATGGGACCCTACCCAGCATAAATTAGGAAAGAAGAAGAAGAGAAACTCAAATGGAATAAATGCTAAATAGAACAACAGGAGGAACGCCAATGGTCCGATTTACCACATCACTTCCCATTTGACTGATAATTTAGCATTAGCACATATGACTATTGTACAAGGCTCATACTGAGCTCCAAAGGTAAGACTTCCTTTCTCCTACAAAGTTTTTATGCTTATCTGGTCTCTTGTTCAAATACAGGCAAGAGTCAGCTTGTGAAAAAAGATATTCTTTCCAGCAAAATGCCTTGCACAGACTCTCTGTGGCCTAACTTTTAGAATTTGTTTGTCTGAAGGGTTACATTGCTGACCCATTTACCACCCACTCTTCAGCTGAATAACCTTCCTAGCGCCAAGGTCAGGTAAACTTCCAACAGTGTCTCGAATGAACAATGGAGTCGATTTTTGACTTCCGCGGATATTAAAAATGGTCCATCTGCCTGAAACAGGCACTTTACACAGCCAGTACTAAGCCCCTTTCAAAATGTCACCAGCCACAACATCGGAGTTAATGGGGCAGTAAGGCTACTAACCATATTTTGGGGCCATTACCATCCCTTTAACACCGATTTTGGGGAGTTAAACTCAACCCAATTTTTTTTTTAACATCTTGATAAGAAATGGATTCCTTATTAGATGGTGATACTGTCATGGGTTGAACCTCACATTCATTTTAATGACTATGACAGTAGAAAGCACTAACAGACAATTTTTTAAAGAAAATTTGTCTGCTCTGAGACTTGCTCCTAGTCAAAAATGAATTCAGCAAAACTAGTGCAAGATTTTTAACAACTGTTGCCAGAACTTCCAACTTCGGCGGGGGAGCAGGTAAAATGGGCAGTAACAGATTGACCACCCATTACACATCCCGCACGAACTTCTTCTCCATTGAAGTCAAGTGAAGGGAAAATCAGGCAGCATGTATAACGGGCGATTGATCTGCGACTGCCCATTTTATGCTCCCGCCAAAGTTGAACGTTCCTCCCTGTATGTTAAAGGCCAATCAGGAACAGTCGTGCCAAATTATGTGGGGCAGTGAGAATTTAAACAATGAATATTAAAATCCAGATACAACCTGACATTAATGAACTAAGTGACAGGAAGTTTTGTAGCATTACTAAAGTTGCAGAAGCACTGGAAAATTAGGGTAGAGTTTACATAGTGACGAGATGGAGAACAGCTAATCTCTTTTCCATTTCAAGTGACTTATTGGGCCCAATTTTGGCCATGACTTGTATCAATTTGTTTTTTCTGGCATAAGTTTAAAAAATGCCATTTTCCCCAAACTATTTGCTCCAGAGTAAGTCAGTTAGGTACGATTTTTTTTCGTTGAGTTTTTTCTTCAACAGGGGGCGTTCCCAGACACTTAAGCCAGTTTTGGCCATTTATGCCACTTTGGCCAGTTAAAACTTACTCCAAATCGACTTAGGTCAGCGTATGTGGCCAGCTCTGAAAAACATTGCAGGCAGTTAAGAATTCGGCGCAGGTTAGTACATTTAAAGCATCAAGACTTACAAAGCACAAAAATAAGCATTCAATAACAAATAAAAAATAACACATAAAAAATACAAGGAAACTGAGAGGACCTGCACCAAGACTTACAAAGCAATAAACAAACCACAAAAAGTAATAAGCAATCAATAACAAATAAAAAATAGAAGTCCTATCTTTATGCCAGAATCAAGTTTTTTTTTAAATTCCCCCCCTCCACCCCCCCTCCCCATCAAAACACTCTTTCTCCCCCCCCCCAAAAAAAAAACCTCTCCTTCCCCCCACCCCCAATCAAAACTCTCCTCACTAAACAAAGCACAACCATCAATAAATAAAAAATAAAACTCAAGTCCTACTTCGGACCGGGAATTCAGCGGGCTGGCCGGCTGGTGCGGGAGGCCACTCAGCCGGGGTTAGGATGTGGCGAACATCGGAGCGTCCCTTTGGCTGGGGATAGGAGCTGCGAGCATCGGGTCCTGCTCACAGCCCCCAGGACACATTGGGTGGGCGAGGAGCATACGCACAGACTACACTGTGCATGCGCACAGCTGCCAGCAGTGTTTTCTGCACTGGGCTGTTGCTCCGCCCCCCCCATTTCATTATCTATGCCACGCTGGGACACCCGAGAATCGGCAGAGCGGGCAGGATGAGGCCACTTTTTTACGCCGCCATTTCCAGCGCGCAAAGTCGCCGCATTTAAGGTAAGTGCACCGAAAAAAGGGGTTGGGGAAAATTGGGCCCATTGAAACTATGCTGTTTTTTTAAAAAACCCCAGCTTACTTGGTATTAAAATATAACCTGTACAATAAAAAATCTTACATTTGACATGCAATTTCTGCACATATTAACCTTGCTTTCTGTGTCACGCTGTTAGATTTTATAATGGAAAACGTGTATCTCAACACATCATAATGGAAAAACCCTATGTCAACATTCTTTAATGAGAAATGTTACATGAACTGTCACCATCACAGTTTGTTGCTGAACAAATTACTCAAAATATTGTTTGTCAATATTTCTAACATTCCTTTCAGAAACTGAAATTTTCAATGTCTAAAATAAGTTTTTAAATAAAAAGGTAATTGGATAAATGTTTGACGGAGAAACATTTGCAGGGCTATGGGGAAAGGTCAGAGGAGTGGGACTAATTTGATAGCTCTATCAAAGAGTGACACAGGTGCTGTTTCCTTATATAATTCTATGAAAAATTTAAAAATTCAACCAAGCTGTTACACCTCAAGTCATCCAGTTAGTGTGGATTCAAAGTTTTCATTCCAAAGTGAAATCTTTCAAGAACTTACCACTCATGGATCATTTTGAAATGTAAATACTTATTGTTGGGGTAAAAAGAAGACTTCTCTTCCTCAAGGTGGACTCCCTGATATAAGGAATCGACACCTGCCCTTTGACATAGCGAATACGGAATCACTCTGACAAAACCTCGGTTAACCGGTTTTATTCGGACAAGCTCGGGAAGGTTCCGATGAATACTTCCCCGATCAGAGGTTTTATAATTACAATTATACAGTTTTTCGAGGGGTGTAACCCTCCTTCAAAACCACCAATTGGCCTACTACTCAGACTGGCTCGGAGTGGTCCTCCCCCACCTGTCCATCTCCCATGGTGTCAACTTTGCCTCAGTTCCTCATGACGTGTGAATTGACCTAGCTTCCCAGGGTTTGCTATCTTTCTAGACTATTGACTCTCCACTGTCCTTGTTATTCAGTACTGAGTTTTTATGTTATGTTTTCATCTTCTATCATTCTGTGCTAAAGGTCAAGCTACTTATGATGTTCATCAACCATTAAGCTTTGCAACATAGCAAGCTTTGCTGCTTCCCCTTCTTAAGATACATTCAAGCAAGTGTATAAGCGTGCTTTACATACAAAAGTGAGTTTTACATACAATTACAATCCCTATAAAGTCAGAACCGATTCCTCAGAACCTCCTAATACTGATAAGCCCTACAATTCAGTTCGGGTATCATTTTCCTCCCCTTACAGTACTTATTTTTTAAATATAAATTGGCATTAAGAATAGATCACTCCCTCAAAATCTTCAGAGTGCTTTGGCAATGCAGACCTATAGTTACAGAATGTGCCTGTCGTAGTGCTTCTCTTTATTATAGCTGTCCACTGTCTATTTATGGTGAACCCCTTCTGTGCTGAGTTATCTTATCTGGGCATGATTAGGCCTCCTGTGCAACTAACGAGGTAACTGATTAAGCAGCACTCCTTCCTGGTTTTTCCTGGTTACAACTCTTTTGTAGCATACAAATAACAAATTAAATCAAGTGCCCCCCTGATTAAAGGGGGAGGACACTCCAAACATTTTTCAAATGACCTTTTTTTTTGTTTTTTTCCTTTTATTTTGTGTTTTTTTTTGTGTTTTTTTTAGGTTTCCTGGTTACATCTATTACTAGGTCAAGCTATGCATTGCTGACAGTTGGTTATAAATGAGCCTTAAGAGCTAGTGATCAACTCATCATGGGACAATATTTCTGGAACGTTAGTCACTTCTCCAAATAAACTGTAGTGTTAACTCTAAAGCTAGGAGTCTTATGGTTACAGCCACCAGATAGTTATCTTCAATTAATTTATTAGCAGCATTGCCAAATACAGAAAGAGTATTTACCTCACTCTGTAGAACAGCACAATATCTTCTTGAGTCTGTTCTAACAAACAGTAGCTATGCTACCTTTACTTATATCCAATTTGTTTACAACACTGGAAATGTAATTGCCTTGACCTGTCTATAGAGCCCCTCCTCAACCTCTGCTTATTTAGAGCAATGGTTGCACTTTTATGACCAAATCTTGCTCCAATGATAAACAAAAGGCTATTTGATTATCATACCTATATATACCATTTCCTTGTTTTCTGCACATTTGCTACAAGGTAGTGAGGTTATTCTTGTATTCATATCCAGACATTGGAAATTTCACCTGTCTAATACTTACATCTCATAACAACAAAAGAACTTTCCATTTATCAGAAAAAAAAATGTAATACAACAACATACTGGCCAACTTAGGCCAACGAGATTCTGTAATCAGGCAAGGTCATAATCAAACCAATAATCTTAAAGAACTCGCAGCAGTACAAAATTTAGGATACATACATCATTTTCCAGTCATGTAGTCCCCGCTGGCAGCAGGGTGTATGCTACAGTCGGATCAGGAAGGCAGTAGAAGTTAGTTGAGTAACAAAGAAAAATGGTAGATTCAGAAGAATTGATATGTTAATTATAAATAAAGTTAAAATAATAAAAGTAAAATAGAAAGGGAAAAAGGTGAAGAAGGGAACACGGCATGAGCAGAAGTTTTGAAATTGTTTTATTATTATTTTTTACATTTTAGAGTAACAAACTATTCCTGGCACCCGTGTATATTTATTGCTGTTGAATTGGTACTTTTTCAACGTCATGGTTTGTGAGCTGAAAACTTGTCAAAAATGTCTGACCGATGAAAATTAGAAGTCACAAGCTCAAGTTAAATGCAGGAACTTGGGAAACAAAGGAGGTGAAATTCCTTTACCAATTTTAACAAAAGAATTTGTGAGCATAAAACAATGCTCCACTTAAACTCGCACTTCCTTTTGTTGGTAAAATTGCCAAACAGCAAATTCAACTCCAAAGTGAAATGGCTACATGTAGGTAAGTTATAAGGGGCATTATTCCTTTATAATGTAAAGTAAACATAATTTTCAAATAATGCAGCACAGTCATTAATCTTTCAAGAAAAGACAGCATCGTAATTAAATAAACAAGGCACGCTGACCATCGGCATCTACTGTGACACACATTGCCAATTCAAAAAAAACTAAAACTAATCCTTTCCCCAATGAATTCCATCATATGTCATACAGATGGATGAATGTAATTTTGAGGCTGTAATTTCATTTTAGGGTTCAGATAATTGTCGTAAATTATTCTGCCCTAATAGTTTATGACATTGTCTGAACTTCTTTGTGAGATTACTATCTTGTAACCACTCCCTGGTATCCATTATCAATATACAATATTCAGTGGAACAAAAGTCTACATCAATGCTGAATAAGTCACATGGACAGGAATGCTGTGATTTAATACATGTTACAATGTCACTGAAGTTTGAGTCAAATGATATAATCATGCATGTCTGCAATAGAAAATAACTACACAATTGCACAGCAGATTTTCAGCAAAGTGTAATTACTTCTGATAATTTCCTCCAGCCCTACAACCTTGTGAGATTGCTGCACTCCTCCAATTCTGGCCGATTGCACACCCCCTTTTCATCACTCCATCATTGGCGGCCATGCCTTCAGTTGCCTAGGCCCGAAGCTCTGAAATTCCCTCCCTAAAACTTTCCACCTTTCTACCTCTCTCTCCTCCTTTAAGATGCTCCTCAAAACCTAACTCTTTGACTAAGCTTTTGGCCACCTGTCCTAATATCTCCTTATAGAAACATAGAAAATAGGTGCAGGAGCAGGCCATTCAGCCCTTCTAGCCTGCACCGCCATTCAATGAGTTCATGGCTGAACATGAAACTTCAGTACCCCCTTACTGCTTTCTCGCCATACCCCTTGATCCCCCGAGTAGTAAGGACTTCATCTAACTCCCTTTTGAATATATTTAGTGAATTGGCCTCAACTACTTTCTGTGGTAGAGAATTCCACAGGTTCACCACTCTCTGGGTGAAGATGTTTCTCCTCATCTCGGTCCTAAATGGCTTACCCCTTATCCTTAGACTGTGACCCCTGGTTCTGGACTTCCCCAACATTGGGAACATTCTTCCTGCATCCAACTTGTCCAAACCCGTCAGAATTTTAAACGTTTCTATGAGGTCCCCTCTCACTCTTCTGAACTCCAGTGAATACAAGCCCAGTTGATCCAGTCTTTCTTGATAGGTCAGTCCCACCATCCCGGGAATCAGGTCTGGTGAATCTTCGCTGCACTCCCTCAATAGCAAGAACGTCCTTCCTCAAGTTAGGAGACCAAAACTGTACACAATATTCCAGGTGTGGCCTCACCAAGGCCCTATACAACTGTAGCAACACCTCCCTGCTCCTGTACTCAAATCCCCTCGCTATGAAGGCCAACATGCCATTTGCTTTCTTAACCGCCTGCTGTACCTGCATGCCAACCTTCAATGACTGATGTACCATGACACCCAGGTCTCGCTGCACCTTCCCCCTTCCTAATCTGTCACCATTCAGATAATAGTCTGTCTCTCTGTTTTTACCACCAAAGTGGATAACCTCACATTTATCCACATTATACTTCATCTGCCACGCATTTGCCCACTCACCTAACCTATCCAAGTCACTCTGCAGCCTCATAGCATCCTCCTCGCAGCTCACACTGCCACCCAACTTAGTGTCATCCGCAAATTTGGAGATACGACATTTAATCCCCTCGTCTAAATCATTAATGTACAATGTAAACAGCTGGGGCCCCAGCACAGAACCTTGCGGTACCCCACTAGTCACTGCCTGCCATTCTGAAAAGTACCCATTTACTCCTACTCTTTGCTTCCTGTCTGACAACCAGTTCTCAATCCACGTCAGCACACTACCCCCAATCCCATGTGCTTTAACTTTGCACATTAATCTCCTGTGTGGGACCTTGTCGAAAGCCTTCTGAAAGTCCAAAGATACCACATCAACTGGTTCTCCTGTGTCCACTTTACTGGAAACATCCTCAAAAAATTCCAGAAGATTTGTCAAGCATGATCTCCCTTTCACAAATCGATGCTGACTTGGACCTATCATGTCACCATTTTCCAAATGCGCTGCTATGACATCCTTAATAATTGATTCCATCATTTTACCCACTACTGAGGTCAGGCTGACCGGTCTATAATTCCCTGCTTTCTCTCTCCCTCCTTTTTTAAAAAGTGGGGTTACATTGGCTACCCTCCACTCGATAGGAACTGATCCAGAGTCAATGGAATGTTGGAAAATGACTGTCAATGCATCCGCTATTTCCAAGGCCACCTCCTTAAGTACTCTGGGATGCAGTCCATCAGGCCCTGGGGATTTATCGGCCTTCAATCCCATCAATTTCCCCAACACAATTTCCCGACGAATAAAGATTTCCCTCAGTTCCTCCTCCTTACGAGACCCTCTGACCCCTTTTATATCCGGAAGGTTGTTTGTGTCCTCCTTAGTGAATACTGAACCAAAGTACTTGTTCAATTGGTCTGCCATTTCTTTGTTCCCCGTTATGACTTCCCCTGATTCTGACTGCAGGGGACCTACGTTTGTCTTTACTAACCTTTTTCTCTTTACATACCTATAGAAACTTTTGCAATCCGCCTTAATGTTCCCTGCAAGCTTCTTCTCGTACTCCATTTTCCCTGCGCTAATCAAACTCTTTGTCCTCCTCTGCTGAGTTCTAAATTTCTCCCAGTCCCCACGTTCGCTGCTATTTCTGGCCAATTTGTATGCCACTTCCTTGGCTTTAATACTATCCCTGATTTCCCTAGATAGCCACGGTTGAGCCACCTTCCCTTTTTTATTTTTACGCCAGACAGGAATGTACAATTGTTGTAATTCATCCATGCGGTCTCTAAATGTCTGCCATTGCCCATCCACAGTCAACCCCTTAAGTATCATTCGCCAATCTATCTTAACCAATTCACACCTCATACCTTCAAAGTTACCCTTCTTTAAGTTCTGGACCATGGTCTCTGAATTAACTGTTTCATTCTCCATCCTAATGCAGAATTCCACCATATTATGGTCACTCTTCCCCAAGGGGCCTCGCACAATGAGATTGTTAATTAATCCTCTCTCATTACACAACACCCAGTCTATGGCGTGGTATCAAATTGTGTTTGATAGCGATCCTGTGAAGCACCTTGGGATGTTTTACTGCATGAAAGGCGCTATATAAATGCATGTTGTGGTCGTATATATTTGAAAGTGTATGGATTTGGTGCCATTTTTTTCAATGACTGATCTCAGTAGTTAAAAGTATTTACCTCCTAGCACTAATACCTGATTCAAAAGGGGTGGAATGGTAATAGAAGTAAAGCCAGTTACACTTTGGTCTTAGGTCCTCACCTCTTGTACAAAACTTTATTCCTATTTTCAGCCATCTATACATGCGGAGGGCAGGAGGGTGGGGAACAACACAGCCTCCACTGAACAGCAACGATGGCCACAAAAATGGTCACGGAATGTGTGAGCATTAACTAAGCATGTATCCTGCATGTAAATGAGGACCAAGAGCAGAATTGAAGGAATTTGCAGCTTTTTAAAAAAGACGGCAATCATTTATGCTATCTGGGTACAGTAGCATTTTGGTTATGTTACTGGATTAGTCATCCAGAGGGCTGGACTAATGATCTGGAGACATGAGTTCAAATCCCACCATGGCAGCTGGGGAATTTAAATTCAGTTAATTAAAAAGCTAGTATCAGTAATGGTAACCACAAAACTGGCGGATCGTTGTAAAAAAAAACCATCTGGTTCACTAATGTCCTTCAGGGAAGGAAATCTGCCATCCTTACCTGGTCTGGCCTATATGTGACTCCAGACCCACAGCAATGTGGTCTTAACTGCTTTCTGAAATGGCGGCTCACCACCACCTTCTCAAGTGCAAATAGGGATGGGCAATAAATGCTGGCCTTGCTATAACGTTGCCCACATCCTGTGTATAAAAATAAAATGTTGGGCATTAAAAGTAAGTTATATGTGGAAGAGATTTCTTGACGTTTTTGGCTGTTTTATTTTGAGGAGGTTGGGGATGTGGTTGAGTTTCCTTAAGAGAAGATGAGGGTTATTTTTAATGCATCTTAATTGCAATATCTATAGATTGAAGTGATAAAAGATGAAAGAATGCCTATCAAGGAGATCAGCTAGCACCAGAAACAGACTCTCCGCATCAGTCATTGTGCCTCTCTAGATTATGGCACATATATAAATGGCACTAACTGAGGCAGTTACACAACTGTGCTCGCTGCTGCAAGGAGACATGCAGTCAATTCCCACCATTGAGACAGTACATCATCACATCGTGGGCAGTCCCTCAAAACGAGGATGACTTGCTTTCATGCCAAAAAAGGATGAGTTCACAGGTGTTTCAATGAAGGACCTAATATTCCAGGTCCCGAACAAAATCTTGAAGGGTGGAAGATGCCTGTGCGTGGATTTTTTTAACGTGTGGTGGCCATTGCACACCAGCCACCACACGGGCTTGAAAGAGCATGGTCTTGGTCCAGTGGCAAGGATTAACCAAGACGACTGGAGACCTGCTCTGCTGCACGGACCTAGAGCGCACACATATCGCAGTGTGGGCTGGCCCGTGCTGCCCCTGGGCCCTCGCCTCTTCTGGCCCCGAACTCACACCTCTCCTGAGCCTTGATCGCGTCGCTCCACGATCTCTCGCTGCTCCTTCACCCAGACCTCACCGTTCCTGCTGTACCTGCCCACACTCCAATCACTGACCTGGACCTTGATGACATCCAATCCAGTCACCCTCTTCACTGCCGTCGCCCTCCTGCACCAGCTCGCGCTGTACTTTGCAGTGGCATGGCCGCTCCAGGGCCCGCTCCAGTACAATACTACCAGTGGCAGTCAAGTTCACCTCCTCTTTCAGCTTTGCTGCCTTCAGCTCCTTCCAAAAGAGCACAGGGATTTGTGATCTGAAGTAGTCATCAATTTGGACTTTCATGTGTCAGAAAAGTGACTGATGCTTCTTTCAGCACTTTAGAAACATAGAAACATAGAAAATAGGTGCAGGAATAGGCCATTCGGCCCTTCTAGCCTGCACCGCCATTCAATGAGTTCATGGCTGAACATGCAACTTCAGTACCCCATTCCTGCTTTCTTGCCATACCCCTTGATCCCCTTAATAGTAAGGACTACATCTAACTCCTTTTTGAATATATTTAGTGAATTGGCCTCAACAACTTTCTGTGGTAGAGAATTCCACAGGTTCACCACTCTCTGGGTGAAGAAGTTTCTCCTCATCTCGGTCCTAAATGGCTTACCCCTTATCCTTAGACTGTGACCCCTGGTTCTGGACTTCCCCAACATTGTGAACATTCTTCCTGCATCTAATTTGTCCAAACCCATCAGAATTTTAAACGTTTCTATAAGGTCCCCTCTCATTCTTCTGAACTCCAGTGAATACAAGCCCAGTTGATTTAGTCTTTCTTGATAGGTCAGTCCCGCCATCCCGGGAATCAGTCTGGTGAACCTTCGCTGCACTCCTTCAATAACAAGAATGTCCTTCCTCAGGTTAGGAGACCAAAACTGTACACAATACTCCAGGTGTGGCCTCACCAAGGCCCTGTACAACTGTAGCAACACCTCCCTGCCCCTGTACTCAAATCCCCTCGCTATGAAGGCCAACATGCCATTTGCTTTCTTAACCGCCTGCTGTACCTGCATGCCAACCTTCAATGACTGATGTACCATGACACCCAGGTCTCGTTGCACTTCCCCTTTTCCTAATCTGTCACCATTCAGATAATAGTCTGTCTCTCTGTTTTTACCACCAAAGTGGACAACCTCACATTTATCCACATTATACTTCATCTGCCATGCATTTGCCCACTCACCTAACCTATCCAAGTCGCTCTGCAGCCTCATAGCATCCTCCTCGCAGTTCACACTGCCACCTAAGTTAGTGTCATCCGCAAATTTGGAGATACTACATTTAATCCCCTCATCTAAATCATTAATGTACAATGTAAACAGTTGGGGCCCCAGCACAGAACCTTGCGGTACCCCACTAGTCACTGCCTGCCATTCTAAAAAGTACCCATTTACTCCTACTCTTTGCTTCCTGTCTGACAACCAGTTCTCAATCCATGTCAGCACACTATCCCCAATCCCATGTGCTTTAACTTTGCACATTAATCTCTTGTGTGGGACCTTGTCGAAAGCCTTCTGAAAGTCCAAATATACCACATCAACTGGTTCTCCCTTGTCCACTCTACTGGAAACATCCTCAAAAAATTCCAGAAGATTTGTCAAGCATGATTTCCCTTTCACAAATCCATGCTGACTTGGACCTATCATGTCACCTCTTTCCAAATGCACTGCTATGACATCCTTAATAATTGATTCCATCATCTTACCCATTACCGATGTCAGGCTGACCGGTCTATAATTCCCTGTTTTCTCTCTCCCTCCTTTTTTAATTTCCTTTCTCGCTGAATAGCAGCAGAACAGGTGTATGATTGTAGTTTTGCAATTTCAACACTTGCTAGATTTCCCAAATAGAGGTGGACACTGATAGCATCCATGTGGCCATCTAGGCAGCAGGCTCTTGCCCTTCCTTTCGCACCACCACTTGCTTCCCCTTACCTGTGCATTGTAACTCATCATGGTGATATCTCCTCAAGCTGGATCCTCCAGGATGTATGCAGCTGTGTTGCTCATGCAAATATTGGTGAGAGTAATACAGGCTGCTGAGAGGTGCTGTGTCATTTTGGGCCACTGGCAGGCTGGTCTTCCAAGTCTAAAATGACAGAAAAGGAACATATTGTTAGAAAGCTGATCCCAAGTGATACCTTCAAGTGGGGCTTGTATTGCAAAATACGGTGTGCGATGTATCTGTGGTTGTGCAGAAGACTATGTGGTAGCAAGAATGGGAACAAGACATAATAGAAGCAGAATAGTTAGGGTTTCATTTTCCACTACTGCCATGATGCTCTTATATGCAAGGATATCCAAGATGACATAAAAAGGAGTCTAGACATCTAGTTTCTGGGCCCGTCTCCAGTTTGGTGTGGTGGGGCAGGAGGAGGGTAGGTTCTCTTGTATTATCTTATGTTATGCTCCATCATGTTCAGAAGCAATGAAGTAATATTGGAATGTTGTAAGTTTAAGATGTACATATAACAGTCACGTGTTCAGCTTGCAGCCAATCCTGTGTGTCAAAAAGTGATCACATATCTTATAGCTACGTTGTGTTACAATAATTTACTGGGTGAAGCACTTTTAAGATGTTAAGCTGCAAAGACTTCAGTTGTAAGTCAAAGTTTGAATGTTCTGCAATATGGACATGCATGATCAACAATGTAGGAACTGTAAAGTTAAGGGGCTAGAATTTGGGTTGTGTAGTGCCTCTGTTAGCACTCTGGAGATTACTTACCACCCGGCCGTGCAACTTGCAGCCCCCCACCTGGTGCACAAAACACTGCCGCCTCGCTGTGTACTTTCAGTCAGATCATGACGTCAGTCATTGTGCAACAACCCATCAGTGCCGTGGTCGCAAAATTATGTGCGATCACCTCATTTAGTATCCGCCCGTAATCACGCCCAAGAAACCAGATGGTACCACCTTCCAATGGCGCTATCTGCAGTTTATTTAAAGGGAGGGAGCAGGAGCATTAATCACAGGTTGCACTGAGTGCAACGTTTCCGCAGAGCATGTTGCATGAACCTCTGGCTTTAAAACAGCATATTTACCTGCCGTTACAGGGTCTTACAACTTGAGTGAAATAATTTAATGGATGCATTACTAATTCACCAGCATCGCCTACTTCATGCTCTTGTTAGGCGGCATGAAGATAGAAGGACTGTTGGCCATGTAGGGCCACAAATGAGGAGAGACCGCAGATGCCTGGACAGGAAGCCTTACCGACAAGAGTTTACAAGCAGCAACGATCATATCTCCATCTTTCTGAGGAACAGTGTGTGAGAAGGTTGTGGTTCAGAAATGAAGTACTCAGAGAGATATGCCATCTTTGCCAGGCAGACCTGCAGCCTCACATTGGCACCAGGACTACGCTGCCCATCACAGTGAAGGTCACTATGGCGCTGGCCTTCTATGCCTCCAGCTCCTTCCAGGCTGCATCAGGGGACATATGCAGTGTCTCTCAATACGCTGTACTCGCCACATCACAAAGGCTCTCCACGCTCGCAGAATGGACTTCATAATGTTCCCAATGAGCAGGGAGAGCCAGAATGAGCTGGCATGCAGCTTTGGCAGGATTGTGGATTTCCCAAAGGACTGCAACACGTGGCCTTGGGAGCACCATTCCACAACGCAGAGATATTCAGAAACTAAAGGGGATATCACTCCCTAAATGTCCAGCTGGTGTGTGACCACACGCAGCGCATCCTCACAGTGAATGCCCACTATCCAAGTAGCGCACATGATGCTTTCTTCCTGCATGAGAGCACTGTGCCACGATTGTTTCTGCCACCACGAGAAGGGCGCAGCTGGCTGCTCGGCAACAAAGGATACATCAAATAATGCAACAACATATTTAGAGCCATTATTTACATGATGAAGACATCTGTCCATGGTGGGAAAATTCTTCACTCAGACTTCCTCGCTCATTTGCCACCCCTTACCTTTAACTCCCCTCCACATCTCGTGCTCCTCCTCAATGTTGCCTCAGTGCCTACAGCAAGGCTGCTTGAGGGCCGCTGCATGTGTGGAACAGACAGTACAGATAACCTAGCAGGACACCCTGGACCATCTCTGGGTCTGGAATGCCCGGCTACGGACTCCACCGTCTCAGAATTGGTGGCAGCAGTCATGGATGGCTCAGGTGTAGACTGCGGCAGGTGCAAAGGCAGAGTGGTAGTGGTGGGAGTCAGAATGCTGTCATCTTGAGGAAGGACAACACCTTCCATTTCCAATGGCCCACTGCCACTCACCCGGGGTGCAGCCTCAGCATCCGGAGCAATATGTGCGAGCACACATTACTGGCCTGCTTCGGCATAGTCACTTCTTCGTTGGACTGTGGGGAACACAGAGAGGATTGCAGCAGTCAGTGTGTGCATGACATCACTCTGTGACTGACTCAGAGCACACTGAGCCTGAAACGCAGCAGGCGAAGAATTCATACCAGCCATCATTTACAACATCACATCACAAAGTTCTTGCATGGCTTGGGCCTGTGATGCAATAGCTGCTGCCACATCAAAAATGGTGCGAGCCATCCCCCCGGGAGTCCACTGTCACTCGTTGAGTCCATCTCCCTCTGTTAGCAGGCAAGGATGGGCTCGATGGGACGGTCTTCCCCAACCTCAGAGCAAGTGCATCCATGCTCAGCGAGACCTTCTGTAATGTAACCATGAGCTCGCGGTGCATTTGCATGAACTCCCTGGACATAGTCTCCAAGTCCAGGTCCATGTCTGCCTGCCTCTCAGCAGGACTCCAAAGCTGACTCACCATCCGGGGAGCTGGCCTCTGAGCTTCTCCTTGCGCTGTGCATTGCTGTAGGTCACTGAGACCAGGAGCCTCAGAATCTTCAAACTCCAGGAATTCAGGGTCCTCGACCGATGTGGTGACCCCCACTCGATGTGACTGATGGAGTTTCCCACTCAGTAACCAAATTGATACGTCCTTACTACACAGTATAAATGCACACGAGGCCCATGCTTGAGAGAAGGTCAGTCTGTGACCTGTCCTTTATTCCTCAGCACTCAAGTGATGAAGGTGGGTGGAGCTTCCCCTTTTATACCTGAAGGTCCAGGTTAGGAGTGTCTCCCACCTAGTGGTCAGTGTTTTCACGGTGTTCAACTTAGGTCAGTTTATACATGGGTTACAATGCTGGTTGAATACATGACATCACCTCCCCCCACAAAGTCTTATTGGGATCACAGGTTGAGTCTCTCTGGTGGTTTACGCTCCCTTGTAGAGCACCTGAAAATTGGGGCTCCGGTTGTTGGGCGCTGGCCTGAGTGTCTGCTGTTTGCAGTGCCTCAGGCCTGTCTGGACTGCCCACAGTGACTGGGCTCTCCTCCCTTTGGTTCCGGTGTTCGGTCACCTGTGGTGGAGTGAACTCTATATCGTGTTCTTCCTCTGCTTCTTCTATGGAGTTGCTGAACCTCCTTTTTGTTTGATCCACATGTTTGCGGCAGATTTGTCCATTGGTAAGTTTAACTACCAGAATCCTATTTCCCTCTTTGGCAACCACAGTGCCTGCGAGCCATTTGGGCCCTGCAGCGTAGTTGAGGACAAAAACAGGATCATATACATCAATACATCGCGCCCTCTCATTCCTGTCATGGTAGTGATATTGTGACTGGCGCCTGCTCTCGACAATTTCTTTCATGGTGGGGTGTATAAGGGATAATCGGGTTTTGAGCGTCCTTTTCATTAGTAGCTCTGCGGGTGGAACCCCTGTGAGCGAGTGTGGTCGGGATCTATAGGCCAACAGGAGGCGTGATAAGCGGGTTTGTAGGGAACCCCCTTGGAATCTGAGCATCCCCTGTTTGATTATCTGCACTGCTCGTTCTGCCTGGCCGTTTGAGGCCGGCTTGAACGGTGCCGTTCTAACATGGTTAATTCCATTGCCTGCCATGAAGTCCTGGAATTCAGTGCTTGTGAAGCACGGTCCATTGTCGCTGACCAAGATGTCCGGTAGACCGTGGGCGGCGAACATTGCCCGTAGACTTTCTATCGCGGCAGAGGATGTGCTTGAATTTAAAATGTCACACTCGATCCATTTGGAATAGGCGTCTACTACAACCAAAAACATTTTCCCCATGAAAGGACCTGCGTAGTCCACATGGATGCTTGACCAAGGCTTGGCGGGCCATGGCCAGGGGCTAAGGGGGGCTTCCCTGGGCGCATGGCCCAGCTGGGCACACGTGTTGCACCTGCGAACACAAAGTTCCAGATCTGCGTCGATCCCTGGCCACCAAACGTGTGACCTGGCAATTGCCTTCATCGTGACAATGCCCGGGTGCCCATTGTGGAGTTCTCTGATGAACACCTCTCTGCCCATCTGGGGCATGACTACGCAGTTTCCCCACAGTAGGCAATCGGCCTGAATCGAGAGTTCATCCTTGCGCCTGTGAAATGGTTTAAATTTCTCAGGGCATGCCCTGTACGTGGCTGCCCAGTCCCCATTCAGGACACATTTCTTGACTAGAGTCAATAGCGGGTCTCTATTGTCCAGACTTTAATCTGACGGGCTGTCACGGGTGAGCCTTCGCTTCCGAAAGCTTCAACAGCCATGACCATCTCAGCACCATGCTCGGTAGCCCCCTCAGTGGTGGCTAGTGGGAGCCTGCTGAGTGCATCGGCGCAGTTTTCGGGGCCCGGTCTGTGCCGAATTGTGTAGTCATAGGCAGCTAACGTGAGTGCCCACCTCTGTATGCGGGCCGATGCGTTTGCATTTATGGCTTGTTGTCGGCCAAAAGGGACGTTAGGGGTTTGTGATCTGTCTCCAGCTCAAATTTCCTGCCAAACAGGTACTGGTGCATTTTCTTTACCGCATATACACATGCGAGCGCCTCCTTTTCTACCATCCCGTCGCCCCTTTCTGCCTGGGACAGACTCCTGGAGGCATAAGCTACCGGCTGTAACTGACCCTTGGCATTGACATGCTGCAACACACACCCGACACCATAGGACGACGCATCGCACGTTAACACAAGTTTCTTACATGGGTCATATAGCGTTAACAGATTGTTGGAACATAACAAATTGCGTGCTCTATTAAAAGCCCTTTCCTGGCTGTCCCCCCAGACCCATTTGCGTAGGAGCACGTGTAGCGGCTCTAGCAGCGTGCTCAATTTGGGAAGAAAGTTACCAAAATAGTTCAGGAGCCCCAGGAACGAACGCAGCTCCGTCGTGTTACGGGGTCTGGGTGATCTCTGGATCGCTTCCGTCTTGGATGCAGTAGGGCTGATCCCATCTACTGCTAACCTCATCCCCAGGAATTCTACCTCTGGAGCTAGGAAGACGCACTTCGCCTTTTTCAGTCGCAGACCGACCCGGTCCAGTCTGCGTAGCACCTCCTCCAGGTTGTGGAGGTGTTCTTCAGTATCGTAACCCGTAATGAGGATGTCGTCCTGAAAAACCATCGCCCCTGGACTCGACTTGAGGAGGCTTTCCATATTTCGTTGGAAGATCGCGGCGGCCGAGCGAATCCCGAACGGACGTCTGTTGTACCCAAACAACCCCTTGTGTGTCGTGATGGTGGTCAGCTTCTTCGACTCACTCGCCAGCTCCTGGGTCATGTAAGCTGAGGTCAGGTCCAATTTTGAAAAAAGTTTGCCACCGGATAGCGTCGCAAAGAGGTCCTCCGTTCTCGGTAGCAGGTATTGGTCTTGGAGTGACACCCGATTGATGGTGGCCTTGTAATCGCCACATATCCTGACCGACCCATCCGCCTTGAGCACCAGCACAATCGGGCTCGCCCAGTCACTGAATTCGACTGGTGTGATGATGCCTTCCCTCAACAGGCGGTCCAATTCGCCTTCTATCTTTTCCCGCATCACGTACGGCACCGCTCTGGCCTTGTGGTGTACTGGTCTGGCGACCGGGTTTATGTGAATCACTACCTTGGCCCCCATGAAAGTACCAATGCCGGGTTGAAATAATGAGTCAAATTTGTCCAGGACCTGTGAGCATGATACTCGCTCCACAGAGGAAATTGCATTGACATCGCCCCATTTCCAGTTCATGACAGCAAGCCAACTCCTCCCCAGTAGTGCGGGACCGTCCCCTGGGACAATCCAGAGTGGCAACCTGTTCTCCGAATCTTTGTGGGTCATGACTACCGTGGCGCTGCCTAGCACCGGAATGATCTGCTTTGTGTAAGTCCGTAGCTGTGCGTCAATCGGCGATAATTTTGGCCTCCTGGCCTTGGATGCCCACAACTTTTCGAACTGTTTGATACCCATCAGGGACTGGCTGGCCCCAGTGTCTAACTCCATTGATACTGGGATGCCATTGAGGAGCACTTTCATCATTATCGGTTGTGTCCTGGTGTATGAACTGTATACGTGCTCCACATGAACTCACTGAACGTCAGCTTCCAGAGATTTCCCCCAGTGTCCATTTCTGCAATTTCTGCAGGTATTTTGCTCATCTCTGCAAACTCCGGCTGAATGTATGCCTCCACGCCTCCAGCATGAGTTGCGGTTTGAAACAAAAGGTCCCTTGCCAGTCGATCGTCCCTGACTGCCCCTGTTATTGTCCTTGAGTGCACCATTAACAGATGTTGATGGCCCCATTACTGGCCGCATTGTCCCTTGCAATGGCGTGAATCGCTGTTCAGCTTGCCATTGTCTCTGTCGAACTCCCCCTCTGGGTTCGACTACATGTTGGGGCATGCCTGACTGCCCTTGTCTGCCTGGAGAACTGTGTGCTGCTTTAACAATGTTGAATCTCTGTCCCAACCATTCCTTAACACAGTACCTCTCGTCTGTTCTGCTTGTGGCCATGCTCGCGTGGTTTAAATACCAGTGTCTTGTCGCCATTGATACATCCTTACTACACAGTATAAAGGCACACGAGGCCCATGCTTGAGAGAAGGTCAGTCTGTGACCTGTCCTTTATTCCTGAGCACTCAAATGATGAAGGTGGGTGGAGCTTCCCTTTTTATACCTGAAGGTCCAGGTTAGGAGTGTCTCCCACCTAGTGGTCAGTGTTCTCACGGTGTACAACTTAGGTCAGTTTATACATGGGTTACAATACATGGGTTGAATATATGACACAAATTGTCATCCCTTCCCTGGCCATCTCCCCCATCGGCCGATGTAGAAGGATCAGGGCAGGCTGCCACGCTTCTGGTTCATCATTTGTAAGTACAAAGCAACAGACGTGTTGTTAGCAGCAGGGGAGGGGGCAGAGAGATAAGAGAAAGGTGGCGTTGGACATTTATATGTAAAGGGGGGATAAGTCATTTACTATCAAGGTTCACGGAACTCACATAAGTCACAAACGCCATTTGCTGCCTGCCACCGCTCCAACTGGTGTGCCTAGGAGGTCAGACACTCACTCCTCGACCTGAGTGAGGTCTTGTAAACCAGGCTCCCAGTGCACTGCTGCTCATGACAATTATGAGCCAATTTCGCCTGCAATAAGAAAAAGGTGTGAGTGAGTGTGCAGCTCGTCGTGTGGCACATGTGCCTTCCATAGTATACCAGCTCCTACTGTATGGAAGTGTTTAGATGTTCATTAGAATGCACATGGCTGCGCATAGTGCACATGGCAATGGTGAGATGTGGTGAGAGCCACTGAGGATTACGGATCAGGCTGACGTTTTGCAAATGCATATCAACATTGAAAGGATAGTGCGGGGAGGGGTGAGACTTAATAGGGAACAAGACGCTGAGCGACGCTTGCATGCGCATGGCATGGCTGGTGAACCGAGCCTCAACTTTTCAGGTGGCTTTACCAACCAGGACCATGGGCTGGAACACAAAGAGAAGGGAGGGTACTGCAAAGACTTTACATTGTGTGAGACACTGAGGTGCACATCATGGCATTGGTGCATAAGAACATAAGAAATAGGAACAGGAGTCGGCCATACGGCCCCTTGAGGCTGCTCCGCCATTTAATACGATCATGGCTGATCCAATCATGGACTCAGGTCCACTTCCATACCCGCTTCCCATAACTCCTTATTCCCTTATCGGTTAAGAAACTGTCTATATTTGTCTTAAATTTATTCAATGTCCCAGCTTCCACAGCTCTCTGAGGCAGAGAATTTTACACTTTCACAACCATCAGAGAAGAAATTCCTCCTCATCTCAGTTTTAAATAGGCGGCCCCTTATTTTAAGATTTTGCCCCCTAGTTCTAGTTTCCCCTATCAGTGAGAGAAATTTAGAATTCAGCAGAGGAGGACAGAGGGTTTAATTAGGAGGGGGAAAATAGAGTAGAGAGGAAGCTTGTTGGAAACATAAAAACTGACTGCAAAAACATCTATAGTTATGTAAAGAGAAAAAGATTAGTGAAGACAAACGTAGGACCCTTGCAGTCAGATTCAGGTGAATTTATAATGGGGAACAAAGAAATGACATACCAGTTGAACAAATACTTTGGTTCTGTCTTCACGAAGGAAGATACAAATAACCTTCCGGAAATACTCGGGGACCGAGGGTCTTGTAAGAAGGAGGAACTGCAGGATATCCTTATTAGGCGGGAAATTGTGTTAGGGAAATTGATGGGACTGAAGACCGATAAATCCCTGGGGCCTGATAGTCTGCATCCCAGAGTACTTAAGGAAGTGGCCCTAGAAATAGTGGATGCATTGGTGATCATTTTCCAACAGTCTATCAACTCTGGATCAGTTCCTATGGACTGGAGGGCAGCTAATGTAACACCACTTTTTAAGAAAGGAGGGAGAGAGAAAACAGGGAATTATAAACCGGTTAGCCTCATGTCAGTAGTGGGGAAAATGTTGGAATCAATTATTAAAGATGAAATAGCAGCGCATTTGGAAAGCAGTGACAGGATCAGTCCAAGTCAGCATGGATTTATGAAAGGGAAATCATGCTTGACAAATCTTCTGGAATTTTTTGAGGATGTAACTAGTAGAGTGGACAAGGGAGAACCAGTGGATGTGGTGTATTTGGACTTTCAAAAGGCTTTTGACAAGGTCCCACACAAGAGATTGGTGTGCAAAATTAAAGCACATGGTATTGGGGGTAATGTACTGACGTGGATAGAGAACTGGTTGGCAGACAGGAAGCAGAGAGTCGGGATAAACGGGTCTTTTTCAGAATGGCAGGCAGTGACTAGTGGGATGCCACTGGACTCGGTGCTGGGACCTCATCTATTTACAATATACATTAATGATTTGGATGAAGGAATTGAGTGTAATATCTCCAAGTTTGCAGATGACACTAAGCTGGGTGGCGGTGTGAGCTGTGAAGAGGACACTAAGAGGCTGCAGGGTGACTTGGACAGGATAGGTGAGTGGGCAAATGCATGGCAGATGCAGTATAATGTGGATAAATGTGAGATTATCCACTTTGGTGGCAAAAACACGAAGGCAGAACATTATCTGAATGGTGGCAGATTAGGAAAAAGGGAGGTGCAACGAGACCTGGGTGTCATGATACATCAGTCATTGAAAGTTGGCATGCAGGTACAGCAGGCGGTGAAGAAGGCAAATGGTATGTTGGCCTTCATAGCTAGGGGATTTGAGTATCGGAGCAGGGAGGTGTTACTGCAGTTGTAAAGGGCCTTGGTGAGGCTTCACCTGGAATATTGTGTTCAGTTTTGGTCTCCTAATCTGAGGAAGGACGTTCTTGCTATTGAGGGAGTGCAGCGAAGGTTCACCAGACTGATTCACGGGATGGCAGGACTGACATATGAGGAGAGACTGGATCGACTGGGCCTGTATTCACTGGAATTTAGAAGGATGAGAGGGGATCTCATAGAAACATATAAAATTCTGATGGGACTGGACAGGTTAGATACAGGAAGTATGTTCCCGATGTTGGGGAAGTCCAGAACCAGGGGACACAGTGTAAGGATAAGAGGTAAGCCATTTAGGACTGAGATGAGGAGGAACTTCTTCACTCAGAAAGTTGTTAACCTGTGGAATTCCCTACCACAGAGAGTTGTTGATGCCAGTTCATTGGATATATTCAAGAGGGAGTTAGATATGGACCTTATGGCTAAAGGGATCAAGGGGTGTGGAGAGAAAGCAGGAAACGGGTACTGAGGTGAATGATCAGCCATGATCTTATTGAATGGTGGTGCAGGCTCAAAGGGCCGAATGGCCTACTCCTGCACCTATTTTCTATGTTTCTATGTATCCTCTCTGCATCCACCTTGTCAAGCCCCCTCATAATCTTATACGTTTTGATAAGATCATCTCTCATTCTTCTGAATTCCAATGAGTAGAGGCCCAAACTACTCAACCTTTCCACATAAATCAACCACCTCATCTCTGGAATCAACCTAGTGAATCTTCTCTGAACTGCCTCCAAAGCAAGTATATCCTTTCTTAAATATGGAAACCAAAACTGTACGCAGTATTCCAGGTGTGGCCTCACCAATACCCTGTATAACTGTAGTAATACTTGCGTGCTTTTATACTCCATCCCCTTTGCAATAAAGACCAAGGGCTAGACTTTCCACTTCACATCGCCCATCTTTGGCCAATATATGGCCCAAAACGGACCTCAATCGCCCATTTTGAGCAAAATGTGGAAACTAGGCCCAAAATATCGCCCGAAAAACAGGTGCCTAAGTTTCCGCTTTGATCGCCGAGAAGATCAGTGAAATTATAGCCCACACAAGGCCCATCAGAAGTTTCAGTACCTAGCATGCACTTCGCTGGGCTGATGCAAGGCCCAAAAGAGTGCTGAGAAATTGTTGCTTTTTCTGGGCCGAAGAGAAGGAAAATGGGGTACTATGGACGCCATTTTAACTTCAGAGGAAGGGTGGAGGATTAGTCGTGAGTTATTTAGAGAGCTAATTGAAAGATAATTGTACTCAGAATATTGGGACAGGGAATATAAGTAGGTATTATCAAGTTATTTTTGGTAAATAGTTTTTATATATTGAAATTATTTTGTAAATAACTTTTACATAGTGAAGTTATTTACTGATATTGTTGGGGCCTATCAAACTTACTAGTATACAGTGTCGAGAGTACAGAGAGTGCAGAGTACAGTGATTATGTAGGGCCCAAGTTTCGGGCCGCGCCTAGAACGGCGCAGCCCCGACCTGGACGCCCGTTTCTCGCGCCACAAAGTGCGCCTAAAAAAAACTTACAGATTCTCCGGCTCCCTGCAGGTTGTTTGCAGCTCGGCGCAGCGCAGCACGAGCTGTGGGGGGCGGAGCTAGGTCCCTCGCGCTACCGTGGGCGTGCATGTGCAGTAGCTCCAGGCGCCCAAAACTGTGTGGGAGGGGCCCGAAGCACGCAGCCCCTAGCCCTGGCCGAATGGCCTCACTGGGGCTGCGTGCATAAGGCTGCCTCCCACGCCTAGCTCCAGCTTCCTCCCGACCCGACTCGACTCCCGCTACCCCCCGCCCCCGGACCGGACCCGACCCGACCCCGACCCCTCGGACTGGACCTGACCCGCGCTCCCGCCCCTGATCCGAATCGTTTTTTTCAAGCGTACAAAAATCTTCACTTACTCCATTCTAAGTTAGTTTAGAGTAAGTTTTCACTGCCGAAACTTTGAAAACAGGCGTAAGTGGCCGGACACGCCCCCTTTTGAAAAAGAAATTCTGTTCCAAAGTGAAACTGTTCTAACTGACTAGAACTGGAGCAAACTAAATGCCGAGAATTTGAATTTCTAAGATACTCTGTTCTACACCAGTTGCTCCAAAAAATCAGGAACAACTGAGGCCGAAACTTGGGCCCATAGTGTTGAGAGATTATTAAAATCACACATCAGCACGCTACACACTGCTGCATTTGACAGGTGACTGAAGCTTTTTACGCTTGTGGAGGGACTTCATGAGCTTCACAATAACCAGGGAGGCACAGACCAAGAGTACTTTCGGTTTCTCGAGAATAGCAGACTTCCCCAAGGTGCAGGGAGCAATAGACACTACGTACATTGCCCTCAAAGCACCCTTAAAGAACGCGGAGGTCTTTCGTAACAGAAAGAGGTTCCACTCGCTAAATGTGGACATTCAGATGTTGATTTACAGTTAGGGTTAATCACAAGTTTCAATTGCGTGGGGTTTCCTGTTGTCTTGCCTGCACTGGCCTATCATCAGAATTTATGCTTATTTTAAATATAAAATTTAGTGTATTTAAAGTACTTGTATAGTAAAAGAATAAACAAATATGGATTAACAACTGTCTTGTTATCAACTAATGTAACAAAGAGAGAAGACACACACAATTTATTGAATTAAAGAAAAAATGTTTTAATTATTATTAACAAATATTAAAAAAAACTTTAATAAACTATCCCTCCAACCCCCCGCCCCCCACACCAACCCACCCTTCCCTCAAATCCGCAAAATCTTAACAATTAACAAAACAAGAACAATTGAACAAGTGAACAAACTTTGTGAAAAAATGCCCCCCTCCCTCCCAGCCACGTTTCCCTCCAGATCCTGTCCCACCCCGTGTTCGTACCCCCCCGCCCGTTTTGGTCTACGCAGACTGACACCAAGATGTCGTGCAGAGTGGGACGGCAAGACTTCCTGCCGTGGTGGAGGTGACAGAGCTGAAGCGGAAGTCTGAAGCTCCACTTCCGAGTCAGGAGGAACTGTGTCCTCCGTACTCGCTTGCGTGCTCGGGGTCTCGTTACAAGCAGACATGACACCTTGGGGTGCCGCGTCGTGTCCAGCCAGCAACGCATGCCGTAGGGCATTGGTTGCGGCTGTCTGCTGCCGAATGGCCTCCAACATCTCCCTTGCAGTCTGTGCTTGCTCGGAAGACCAGTTGGAGAAGTTCTGGCAGAACTCGCTCCAGGATGCTGGAAACTGGCTCCAGTTCACGGAGAACTGGCTCCAGTTCGCAGAGAATCCCGAGAAACCCTGAATAAGGTCGCGACCAATTTCGACCGTCTCCCTGTACAGGGATAATAAGCTCTCAGTCTGGCCCTCCATGATAGGCGGTTGCTCTCCCTGCTGACCGGACCTCCGTGGGGTCGGCGTTTGCAAAATGACGCGCCTTGGCATCGCCACCTGCACACCACTTGGTCCCAGTGCCTCTTCCATCTCAATTGAGATGGCCGCAGGTTGTTCCCCCGCCCCCCACAAAAACAATTTCATCCTCTTCCTCCTCTTGCTCTGGCTCAAGTTGAGTTATGGATTGAGTGTTAACATCCTCCTCCTCCGTCTCTTCCTCCTGCGAGCTGTTATAAGGGTCGATATTTGCAGATGGCTCCGTTAAATCACCTGGCTCAAAGGACATTTGATCTTAGAAAGATGAATGAAATTTCTAAACAACTTATAACAATACATATCAATATATATCAATATTTCAATATCAATATCAATATTTCAATAACCCAAAACATTGCAATACTTGTCAAAACCCCATATGCACAAGGGTTCACCAGGGGTAACATGGCCTCATTCGTAGATCAAGAGTACATCAAAATTATTGAATTATAATTGCATAACATTACATGCATAACTACGATATTTGTAGTATGTATTTAGTAATGTTTGACACATTGCACAGTTCCCATTACTCACGTGGCTCAGCCACGCCACGGGTCATGAACGAACGGCTTTCAGGCCCCACCAAGGCCACCACAATCTCATCGTATTGTGTTAGCACGTGCACCGTTGCGGAGCCGCCGCCCATCCTCCTTTGCTCCGCACGGTGGATAGTTATCTTCTTCTGTAAATGATAAGATAACATTGCACGGCATAAGCTAATGGACTTGACCATAAACATTTAAGACTGACAGATTTAAATGTCCAATTATTAATTAACATTGCAGTGCATATGAACAATTTTTAATACTATAAGATTCAACTTAGTGTTAGGGTGAATAAGTTTATTTATAATTTAATTCTTTTATATTATAAATAAATAACATTGAAGATTCTCATTACAATTTATAAACATCAAGTAAATAATACATATGTATGATTTTAAATATGACTTTTAAATAAGTTTTAAATATAGAATCTAAAATGCAACTTATTCTGGCTGTTGCCAGCAGGCTGTTCCATCTCTTACGGCACTGGTCAGCAGTCCGCACCTCATTAGATGCCGTCTCCAGCCATATTCTGCGATATGCACGGGGTGGAGGTTTTCCATGCCCACCCCATGTCAAGTCCTCCCACCTATTAATCACGACAGTTACAAGGGCCTCATTGGCCTCCTCACTAAAGGCTTTGGCCCCTCTCCTTTCACTCTCCCTTTCCTTTTCTAGCTGCATCGACATTGCTTTAAGATACATTAAGATACTAGATACTAGATTAGTCAAATATTTCACAGAGCAAATGAACAGTCCTCTCTCCTTCTCTCTCTCCCACTCTCTCTGACCCTCCCTGTGCTTCTGAGTATGTGCGATGGTCCATGACCTCTCCAAACGCGGCAAATAAAATCAACCAAAACAAAAACATCCCACACATGCGCACACTAGCGTTGCTCGGGAAGTTTTTTTTTCTATGACTTCCGTTTGACTGCTGCTTTCTTTGGACAATCGTGAGAGCGCTGAAAAATCAGATTGCCCATTTGACATCGCCGGGCTAAGGCCGAATGGAAAATCGGAAAAAAAAAATGGGCCTTGTGCCGGCAATCAGCACGGGCGAGACGTTCCACATCGCTAGAACACGGCTCATTTTTTTGGGCCTTAGCCACCTAGTGGAAAGTCTAGCCTCAAGATTTCATTGGCCTTCCTGATCACTTGCTATACCTGTATACTAACCTTTTGTTTCATGCAGAAGTACCCCCAGGTCTCGCTGTACTGCAGCACTTTGCAATTTTTCTCCATTTAAATAATAACTTGCTCTGTGATTTTTTTCTGCCAAAGTGCATAACTTCACACTTTCCAACATTCTACTCCATCTGCCAAATTTTTGCCCACTCACTGAGCCTGTCTATGTCCTTTTGCAGATTTTTTGTGTCCTCCTCACACATTGCGTTTCCTCTCATCTTTGTATCGTCAGCAAACTTGGCTACGTTACACTCGGTCCCTTATTCCAAGTCATTAATATAGATTGTAAATAGTTGGAGTCCCAGCACTGATCCCTGTGGCATCCCACTAGCTACTGATTGCCAATCAGAAAATGAACCATTTATCCCGACTCTCTGTTTTCTGTTAGTTAGCCAATCCTCTATCCATGGTAATAGATTACCCTCAACCCCGTGAACTTTTATCTTGTGCAGTAACCTTTTATGTGGCACCTTGTCAAATGCCTTCTGGAAGTCCAAATACATCACATTTCACCAGAGAGTGGTGAATCTGTGGAATTCTCTACCACAGAAAGTTTTTGAGGCCAATTCACTAAATATATTCAAAAAGGAGTTAGATGTAGTCCTTACTACTAGGGGGATCAAGGGGTATGGCGAGAAAGCAGGAATGGGGTACTGAAGTTGCATGTTCAGTCATGAACTCGTTGAATAGCGGTGCAGGCTCGAAGGGCCGAATGGCCTACTCCTGCACCTATTTTCTATGTTTCAATGTTTCTATGTTTCAAAGAATTCCAGCAAATTTGTCAAACATGACTTCACTTTCATAAATCCATGCTGACTCTGCCTGACTGAATTATGTTTTTCCAAATGTCCTGCTACTGCTTCTTTAATAATAGATTCCAGCATTTTCCCACCCACAGATGATAGCCTAACTGGTCTATAATTTCTTGTTTTTTGTCTGCATCCTTTTTTAAATAGGGGCATTACATTTGCAGTTTTCCAATCTGCTGGCAGAATCCAGGAAATTTTGATAAATTACAACCAATGCATCCACTATCCCTGCCGCTACTTCTCTTAATACCCTAGGATGCAAGCCATTAGGTCCAGGGGATTTATCTGCTTTTAGTCCCATTATCTTACTGAGTACCACCTCCTGAGTGATTGTAATTGTGCTTAGTTCCTCCCCGCCACCCCCCACCCCCATAGTCCCTTGACTATCCACTGTTGGGATATTGTTAGTGTCCTCTACTGTAAAAACTGCTACAAAATATTTGTTCAGAGTTTCTGCCATCTCCATGTTCCCCATTACTAATTCCCTGGTCTCGTCCCCTAAGGCACCAACATTTACTTTAGCCACTCTTTTCCTTTTTATATACCTATAGAAACTCATGCTATCTGTTTTTATATTTTGTGCTAGTTTACTTTCATAGTCTATTTTCCCTTTCTTAATCATTTTTTTAGTCATTCTTTGCTGGCTTTTAAAAGCTTTCCAATCTTCTCTCCTCCCATTAGTTTTGGCCACTTTGTATGCCCTTGTTTTTGATTGGATACTGTCCTTTATTTCTTTAGTTAACCAGGGATGGCTATCTTTTCTTTTACACCCTTTCCTCCTCACTGGAATATATTTTTCTTGAGAGTTATGAAATATCTCCTTAAATGTACACCACTGTTCATCAATGGTCCTACACTTTAATCTATTTTCCAAGTCCACTTTAGCCAACTCTGCCCTCATACCTTCATAGTCTCCTTTATTTAAGCTTGGTACGTTGATTTGAGATCCAACTTTCTCACCCTCCATCTGAATTTGAAATTCAACCATGCTATGATCACTCTTTCCAAGAGAATCCTTTACCAGGAGATTGTTTATTAATCCTGTCTCATTACACAGACCAGATCCAAGATAGCCTGCCCCCTGGTTGGTTCTGTTACATACTGCTCAAGGAACCCGTCCCTTATGCACTCAATGAACTCTTCCTCAAGGCTACCCTGACCAATTTGATTTATCCAATCAATATGGAAGTTAAAATCACCTATGATTATTGCTGTTCCCTTTTTGCAAGCCCCCATTATTTCCTGGTTTATACTCCGACCAACACAGTTGCCAGTGTTAGGGGGCCTATAGGCTACTCCCACCAGTGAATTTTTCCCCTTATTATTCGTTATCTCCACCCAACAGAGCTACCCAACCTCCTTTTCCTGTCTGTCTGACCTTACGGGTTGTCAAGTACCCCTGAATATTTAGTTCCCAGTCATGGTCACCTTACAACCATGTCTTTGTAATGGCTATCAAATCATACTGATTTGTATCTATTTATGCCGTCAACTCATCTATTTTGTTACGAATGCTACGTGCATTTAGACAAAGAGCCTTTAAATTTGTTTTTTTTACCCTTTTTTCCTGCTTGTTTCCTCTCTCCTTCAAACTCACTTTCTTTATTTTTGCTTTCTAATTTCAGCTTTACTCCACACCCTACTGAATCTATTTTCAGGTTCTCATCCCCCTATCAAGCTAGTTTGAACCCTCCCCAACAGCACTAGCAAACCCCCCACCAACCCCCCCAACCCAATCCCCGCAAGGATATTGGTCCCGGCTCTGTTGAGGTGCTATCCGTCTGGCTTGTACAGGTCCCACCTCCCCCAGAAGAGGTCCCAATGCCTCAGGAAACGAAAGCCCTCCCGTCTGTACCAACTCTCCAGCCATGCATTCATCTGCTCCATCCTTCTGTTTCTGTACTCACTAGTACGTGGCACCGGGAATAATATAAAGAGTACACATCCTAAGGATCCTCATGAGATCGTTGAACTTCTTCCAACATTGTATCATAGTTCGTGGCATCGTGTCTCTTGCTGAGACATCCTGGGCCATGTCCCTCTAAAGCCGGCGGTAAACTCGTGGGAAGGGCCTCCTTCCTCCAGGAAGCTGCAACACATGCCACCTCCTTTCAACAGCCTCTGTCAATGCCTCAGCGGCCATGGCTGAGAATGCGGTGTGCATGCTGTCAACCTTCCTGCTCCTCCATTTTCCCACTCTGCTCAGATTGCACAGTTGGAACTGCGCATGCGTATACTTATAGTGCCGTGCCTTTAATAATCGGCTGGGCCCGGGATCTATCGCGGGCCTAAGAACATGCACATTTCACCTTCCATTTTAGCGCTGAGGTTTTTGGTTGGATAGCCCGAGCACAGGTGTGGAACGCCTGATGTAGCGGCCCCTTTCCCTCTTGCTGTGTTTCAAACAAATTTCCCGGTAGGAGGCACAAACCTTTAGAGGGCACTATACTTATCGCCCCTCCAGAAATAACACCTCAAAATGGCCAGAACTGAATTTCCAGCCCTAACTTAGAATGGGACTATGCTAAATGTGTAGCAGATTAATGGGCAACAGTTTGTGGCATATATGATTGGATTATGCACTTGGTTGGCGAAACTGTTGGTTAGCCTTACGTTGCTGCTTTTTATAAGGTCTGCTCTCATCCTCAACACTACCCGGGTCCTGTTTGGCACCTCCTGCTGTATTGATTTTCTTTAAATGGCAAACATTTAAAGAAATAATTCATAATGCTCAACGAATATTTATTCCCTTAAGGAATAAAAACACCACGGGAAAAGTGGTCCAACTGTGGCTACTAAGAGAAATTAAAGATAGTATTAGATAAAAGGAAGAGGCTTATAGTGTTGCCAAAAAGATTAGTAAGCCTGAGGATTGGGAGGATTTTAGAATTCAGCAAAGGAGAACCAAAAAATTGATTAAGAAGGGGAAAATAAAATATGAGAGTAAACTAATGTAGGGTGTTTGTTTTTCACTCTACTCAGATTCTTCGACCTCAGAACTTATAGGGGAAAGGACAACACTTGGCACAAAATTTAGACTTAACCCAGTGTCAGTTTTATTACACACAAAAACTGACTAAAACTACAGGACTAGACTGAGAGAAATCGACTGAAAAGATACAATCACCCTTCCTGGCTGTAGCTATTGTAGGTTCGTGGTCATTGGTTCCATGACCGGTTGGTTCTTCTTCTGGCCGTTCTCTGCAATGCTGTTCCTTTCATGTACATTCCGTACTACATGTCCTTCCGTCTGTTCGTCTGTTCGTTCTTTCGACCTGTGTCCATCTGTACACATGTCCTTCTACTTCTGTGTGCTTCTTCTTCGGTTTGTTCCTGCCCTTCTTCCGTCTTCCGCTGAGCTGCTTCTAGCTCACATATTTATATCCAGGTTTTGACTGATCTTCCGCCACTGCGGTTTCTGATAAAGTGTTTGCACGATACATTGTTTTGTGGTCCCCTTCGTTCATTGACTGCAATAATGGACATCTGTTTTCCCATTTGCACACTGAGTCTGCAAGGCTCAAGTTGATTTCTCATCTTAACACCTTGTTCCCAAAAAATGTGTACCTGGTGTGATTCTTTTGTTGTCCAGTCTTTTTACAGACTTGGTGTCTCCAGTGGGTTTGTTTTTCCCCACCCTGGTCAATCAAGTTCAGGGCCTCACGTAATAACTCCATTGTTGTTCTGCATGAAGTCAGTTTTGGTTCCTGACCACAGAATGTCCTTAATTGTCCAGCTTAATTCCAAAGCTTGTATTAAATTCCAAAACCTTGTATTAATTAATTTTTAGTTCATGGTCTCTTTCTGTGCTTTTGTAAAGATTAGTAACCTTACACTAGCGAGAGATATAAAAACAGACTGTAACAGCTTCTATAGGTATGTAAAAAATAAAAGATTAGCAAAAGTAAATGTGGGTCCCTTACAAGCTGAGACAAGAGAAATGATAATGGGGAATAAGGAAATGGCAGAGAGATTAAACAAATACTTTGGCCAGAATTTTTCTGGTGCTCAGAGGATGGGATGAGTGGTAGGTCAGCTGTTAAATTTTAAATGATTGACAGCGGGTCAGGACCCTGCTTTCAACATGCCGCCACACTACATTCCCAGATGTTGGGTCTGTCAAGGCTGAACAGACCTGACACACAGCGGCGGGGGAGGCAATTTAAGTCATTATGATCTTGTTAAGAGCCTATTAAAAAGAATATTGAGCTGAATTTACCATTTACCAGGTTATCCATAAGGTTGACGCTACTCAGGGATTATGTCAAGTAAGGACGTTGGGAGTTGTGTGACCATGAATTTGTTTCTTTACTTGAGAGCTGCAATTTTGCAAAAAAAAGCTCGCATCTCACAGCTGTTCACTTTCCAAGATCAAAAGCTGTTGCTTACTGCATTTGGAAGGCAGATTGAGCTTTATGCAGGTTGCAAGTGTTTGGAACAATCTCTCTATCCAGTGTCACCTCATTGGAACAACCTCTCTCAAAATTGACAGATTTCTTTTGTCATCTCAAGTTCACCTGCCATCTATTACATTAGCATCAGTGCTCTTGAAACTATCTCACCTTCATCCTGAGAATCCCACCATGATCAGCCCCAACACCAGCAGCACCAACAACAACACCAACCTTCTCCGCAATCACCTGATGCTGCACGGGACACAGGGCATCAGCACAGAGCACATTGCTGTCCAGGCGCCAGGGATGGCCTCACCATGGCCAGATTTACTTCACTTGACGCTGTTCACCTTGGCTACCACATGATACACCAGGCTGGCATCACCCCACACTAACACCTTAAAGCTTTCCTACAATGCCCAAGCCATTCCTTTCACACTCATCACCATTGAGGGGGGTACCCTTATGTCTCACCATTCACTGCAGCTCACTTAGCCACTTCCAAAGGTGCACACAAATCTGTCCAAGAATGCAAAGTGTTGAAAATAAAGGTTTCAATGTTTCACAATAACAGAAACTTTACATGAACATTGGCTAAAACACCTTGTGTATTGTTAGTTGGTATGATTGGACTAGGATGAGGGTGAGTGTGAGGGGTGGTTAGTGAGATGGGGAAGTGATAATGTAGATAGAGAGGCGATGGGTGGAGGTGCAAGGTAAGTTGGTGAGAGTAAGGATGTGCAGGAGTAGTGTAGGGAAGGCACAGTGATGGGGATGTGATGAGTGGCACAGCAGAGTGAAGTTGAGTGTGGCTTTGCAGTAACTGAGATCATTGAAAGGTTTGCGCCATTGCAACCAGATCCTCCTCCTAATAGGCTTGTGCCCTCCTGTGCAATGTGCAACCAGGCTGCGTTCTCCTGGGGAGGTCTCTTCCACCAATTGGAAGGGGAGAGAACCATCCTCCGTGCTCTGACTCCCTCCATATGCATAAAGCCTTTGTGTAGTGCTTGTCAGTGTTTGGAGCACTTCAATGCTGCAGAACACTGACAGCACACCTGTCAAAATCAATGAGGGCATGGTCCCTTTAAGGAAATCGGTTGATGATGTGTCATCAGATGATGTCATCAGACTGGCTTCCTTTTAAGTGGCCAAGAATCTTGCAGAGTGGGCTTAACAGCCCCATCAAGGCAAAATCACTTGGAGGAGGCAGGATGAAGACGGGAGAGGGTTTTGAGGCCGCTGTCTACTCCGGCTGCACCGGGCTCACCACAGCTGGCGAAGTCACAGCCTGAGAGTTCACACTGCCTGTCTAATTCGTCCAATACAGTCGGGTTGGGCATGTGTATTCTGCAAAGGCACATCAACTGCTGCATACCAACCCAAGAACCAGAACCAGAAACTCCACTCTTATCCACTTTTCTTTAGGAAACTCAGAAGAGCTATGCAATATAAAATGAGAAATTTCACAAGAGTTCACCATTATTCATTGCTCTAGATGTTGTCAGGATTCAGATAATTGTACAAAACTGGCTTAAGTTGTATCTGACATCGTCCAAGTTGCACATGTGTTTCCTTTCTTGTAACATACTCCCAATTTTTATTAATTAATGCATTGAACTCTTTATCGGCCTCCATTTCTGCCACCTTATACCATCAGTATCTTACGTATTGATTAGAAGCACTGAATAATTTTTGTAGTGAACAGTAAATCATTTGTCTATAGTAGTGCAGACATGTTTGAACATTTTAAGCCCTGGTGAACTCAGACTCTATCAGTATGCTAAGCTTCTGGGCATCTTTGTTGTTTTAGTTGAGAACTCTAGTCTCACTTTGGCTTAGACAAGCATTCCCTGCAATTAACAGTAAAAGCTAAAGAAATAATAAATTGCCTTAAAACTGAATTATGACTTTAATTAAACTTGAATGCTGGCATGAGACCAAGCAAGCTTATAAAAAAATGTGAAATTCATAAAATGAAATTCACCATAAAAATTCCAAGGTGATAAAGGCTCAGTGAAGCAATAGTGCAGCAGTAGGATTCCAGTGTCCTGCAAATGGATAAAAGACCTCTCCTGTCACATCCTGTTAGTCATGGATTAATTTATACAGTGAGTTTACAAATCCTCTTTAGTTTGTCTTTTTTAATTATTTTCAACAGAAGTGAGTTTGAAAATGTTTTTAAAATTTTACAGAACATAATTTTCCTTTCTGGGTTTGCAGTACAGACCCAGTATGCACAGGAGATTATTATACAAGGACAGTGTGTAACTATTCACAATGGAGAGCCAACTAGAATAGGTTATCACCTGTGCATTGTTGGGTAGGTCACCAATTATATTATGAAGGCACTTCTCAAGTTACTTCCAAAAATGTACTTGTGAAGAACAGGTTTTACTCCCAAATAGATCTGAGGTTGATTCCATAGTTGCACTGTTGGATAAGGCTGCAAGTTAAGTCCTATTACCACTGATAACATATATATAATAATGTGTGTGTGTGTGTGTGTATATATATCACTAACAATACAATACATGGACAATAGTGATTTTTTTATAATACAAAGTCTGTCAGCAGTAGTATAATTACTAAAAATATAAAAGTAACTATTATAATCCTTCAGCAGCAACATAAACATTCAGTGCATTGGAAAGAAATCATTGACTCAAAAAATTCTGCATGTTTGTGCATCTGTACAGACTGATGCATGTTAAAAAACAGTAAACCCATCATAAGGCTGCAACCCCTCATAAGTTAACATATTGCAAACACTCAGCCGACAATTTCCCTGTGAACTTCTGTGAGTGAGATCCAGCGTCCACTTCTCTAACTTGAAATATACACCTCCCTGCACCAGCGGGGTACAGTTTTCTAAAGCAGTTTGATTCAGAATGCAGAGCTTGTGCATTATGGAATAGCAAAATACTGCGGCGACTGGAAATCTGAAATAAAAACAGAAAATGCTGGAAATACTCAGCAAGCCAGACAACTTCTGTGGAAAGAGAATCAGAGTTAACGTTTCAAGTCGATGACCTTTCTTCAGAATTGGCATAACGTTAACTCTGTTCCTCTCCCCACAGATGCTGCCTGACCTGCCGCATATTTCTAGCACTTTCTATTGTGCATTATGGAACTGGGATCAGTAGGAGGTGGACAGCATAAATTCATCTCATTTGTTTAGTCCAAAATTCTAACATAACCAGTATAAACAGTATGTGTTTGTGTCTGTGAGTGCATGTGTGTGAGAGAAAAAGAAATTAGCTGCAAAAAATAATTTTTACTCTTTAGCGAGAATTAGCATTTCACTGCCTGCCATGTAACATCTACTTTTCAGCAAACATTCCTTTAACTTTCATAATAGAGCTAAAATAAATGCTTTGGACTGATCAGAAAATGTTCTCAGGAACTCAACAGACTGAGGAAAAAATTTCACCTCTGAGTAGAATTCTTTGTAGTCAAAGCAGTGCATTGCACAGGACAGCTATTTGAAAATGTATGGCAATTGAAAAACAATGGATTTGTGTCATTAGCTTATTTGTACTACTGCACATGAGCATCAAATCGCCAGACTAAACAACTTATCGGTCACAAAGAAGGGAGGTTACAGGTTTTTTGCATTGATTGAATGCAAGTTAGAATTTCTGAATTACCATGTATTGGAACATTATTCACTGGATTACCAATAACCACGGTGTCGCAAAAGTCTTAAAATCTCACCCCATCATTTTGTGTGTGCCTATTTGTGGGGCGGTGGGGGGAGGGGGTGAAATTTGGATACAGAGAAGATTATTTATCATCATGGCCAGATATTATTCAAGTCTAAGCAATGCTGCTGATATTTAAAATTCCGAATAAGCTACTTACTTCTGGGTTTAATTGTCCCTGTGTGCTATTTTTAACACACTGGTTAACATGTTAGAGTCGCTCCCCCAGTTATTTTAAATGCATTGATAATTGCATTAAAAATAGAGAACACATTAACCAGTCAGCTAAAAATAGCACATCGAAGAACTTGAAGACGTTGATGTGTTTTTCCAGAAATAGAGTGCAATCATATTGACCTATTTGTATTTTGAGTGATGTAATTGTGGATTAGGCATTTACTGAGTAAATACTTTCTTTCTGTGGTCAGAACCATCTAGTTAGAAATAATTTCTCCCTAGTTAAGCTCGCAGCTCCAGCATTAAATATAATGTAAAATAGTTTTTCTATAATTCCATGCAAGAAAGAGCTGTCAATATTTTTGAAATGGAGGCAATTTGTGTACTCTGACAGAAATCAAAGAATTGTATTTTTGCTTGTTTATATTTATTGAGGTTAACTTCCTGTTTTTAGGGTTTTATTTTCTCAAGTTTAAAACGTGCTTTCCTGCCAGACACTACATTTTTTATACCAAATTTAAAATTCATGTTTGTCTCATGGAGGAAATAGTTAATTGTTTAATCCTGTGGTGAATGAATGCTAAAATGGAAGCTCCTTACTGAAAAATGATCCTATTATATTTTATTGCCTTCTGTGCCTTTTTGTTCCTCACTTCAAACAATGGTTCATAACTGTTGCTGTTAAACTGAAAAACATTGTGCATACCATGAGGAAACAACACCAATTTGTTGTACTGTGTACACATCTGAAGAAGATATTTAAACATTCCTGAAGCTAATTTAAAATATTTTATGTATGTGTAAAGAGGTGCACTAAAAGGCTGAGGGTCACTGAACATGGTATCTAGGATACATTCTGTACAAAAATGCAATGAAGAGTAAGTGTTTTAATCCTTAAACTTTAATCCCCCCTACTTCCTGTTCAGGAATGAAATATAAATCAGGCACCATGGTGTGCAACAATTTTTACTGAAAAGGATGTTGGCAAAAGAGGATTAGTAATGGGCAAAAGTGTTTAAGGAATTTAATCACACAATTTGTTGTAAAACTTTTCAGGCCATGAGTGACCAATTCTTTTTAGTGCAACCAAGGAAGAACAACAACACTTTGAAAGTGATTAGAAACTGGCTCCGGCTGACACTTAACTAGATGCTATAGCAGGTAATCGCAATCTTTGTGCAACACATAACATCAGAGGCACGGAAGACAGCAATTAAAGATTTAATTTGCATCAATTAACAAGTTTAACCCTGTGAATTACTAAATATCTCAGTTTTTTTTTATAATTATATAATTCTATAGTTAACATTAATTAGAAACTCTTATGCAGCAGAGGAACAAAAACCATCTAACCATCACTGGAAATTGTAAAAGATGCATAAGTTTAGAGCAGACCAACTGATATTGCTTTGAAGTATATCAAACCATCCACAATCATTACTAAATTATTTCCCTGACCATACTGTGTGTTATTACAGCATCACAACCAATGCAGAAAATAATTTTCTTTAAAAATTTATTAGTGAATTATAATTCAACATGGAAAAAGCAGGACTAAGATTATACATTTTGCCTGTAGAAGAAAAATTGGCTAAAATATATCCTAAATAATCAGTCGACTCTTCATTCTATCAAGCATTTCAAAGTGTAATGTTTTGATGCATAGTTGATCACTTTTTCTTTGTACTGCTTAAACTCCAGGGCTAGAAATTCAACCAGGACACTAAATTTTGAAAAGTTAAAAAAGTCACATCAGGCGCTAATCATTCTCTCCTGCAACAAAATTCAGTTTTAATTCTCCAAGAGGGAAGTGGAGTGCCAAATCAAGTGCAAACCACTTCTCTTAGGGCGCAAAAGTCCGAGAGGGTGGCAATAAAAGGTCACTGCTCAAAATAAAAGTTCACGGGGTTGGGGTAATATATTAGCATGGATAGAGGATTGGCTAACTAACAGAAAACAGAGAATCGGGATAAATAGTTCATTCTCTGGTTGGCAAGCAGTAACTAGTGGGGTGACGCAGGGATCAGTGCTGGGACCCCAACTATTTACAATCTATATTAACGACTTGGAAGAAGGGACCTAGTGTAACATAGCCAAGTTTGCTGAGATACAAAAATGGGAGGAAAAGCAATATGTGAGGAGGACACAAAAAAATCAGCAAAAGGACATAGACAGGCTAAGTGAATGGGCAAAAATTTGGCAGATGGAGTATAATGTTGGAAAGTGCAAGGTCATATACTTTGGCAGAAAAATCAAATGCAAGTTATTATTTAAATGGAGAAAGATTGCAAAGTGCTGCAGTACAGTGGGACCTGGGGGTACTTGTGCATGAAACACAAAAGGATAGTATGCAGGTGCAGCAAGTGATCAGGAAGGCCAATGGAATCTTGACCTTTATTGCAAAGGGGATGGAGTATAAAAGCAGGGAAGTCTTGCTACAGTTGTACAAGGTATTGGTGAGGCCACACCTGGAATACTGCGTGCAGTTTTCATTTCCATATTTCTGAAAGGATATACTTGCTTTGGAGGCAGTTCAGAGAAGGTTCACTAGGTTGATTCCGGAGATGAGGGGGTTGACTTATGAGGATAGGTTGCGTAGGTTCGGCCTCTACTCATTGGAATTCAGAAGAGTGAGAGGTGATCTTATCGAATCGTGTAAGATTATGAGGGGGCTTGACAAGGTGGATGCAGAGAGGATGTTTCCACTGGTGGGGGAGACTCGAACTAGAGGGCATGATAGAATAAGGGGCCACCCATTTAAAACTGAGATGAGGAGAAATTTCTTCTATCAGAGGGTTGTAAATCTGTGGATTTTGCTGCCTCAGAGAGCTGTGGAAGCTGGGACATTGAATAAATTTAAGATAGAATTCGACAGTTTCTTAAATGATAAGGGGATAAGGGGTTATGGGGAACGGGTGGGGAAGTGGACCTGAGTCCATGATCGGATCAGCCATGATCTTATTGAATGGTGGAGCAGGCTCAAGGGGCCGTATGGCCTACTCCTGTTCCTATTTCTTATATTCTTATGATAGTGGCAAGTTTGAGTGCATTGATAACAGCATAAGAGGCTGCTTCCCTTGCTTAAAGGGAAGGGCTAATGATGCTGCACAAACTAGTTGTCAGCAGTTCTGTTTTGCAACATAACCTGGATGACTAACATTACATCCCCAAACACTCTCACAAAGTGGAGGCTTGGACATCTTGCATCAGTGAAACATGAAAAACTTTGCGCAGGCACAAGACTGGTGCAAATAATAAAGTTTGCGCTAGCTGAAAACCATCCCCTTTAATTACTGCTCCCCAAGCGGCCAGCCGAGTTCATAATGCCTCCTCTTGTTGGCTTTGTTGGCGCGACTCAATACAGGAGGGGGCGAGAGTCAATTTTACCTCCGGGGCGATAACGGGTCACTGGCACTTTATGACATCATAATCCATGTGGCTCAGGCGCCACGAGTTAGCTTCAGCGCGAAACTGGCACTGAAGTTTGCGGGCATCAATGCAATTACCGCGCCAGGTCGCTAACCCCTTAGAGCACCGTCAGCGCCCCCCTCCCCCCCCCACCCCCGGTGCTAATGGGAGGCGCTAGCCTACCGAATTAGATACTTTCTTTGGAGCAATGCAAGACAGCAGTATCCTGTAATAATGCCAGCTCTCATCACTTGCTAGTTACATACACAAAACTCTGCTCACTAGTGCTCAAATGGCATTGGTTGTCGGTCAGATAGGTGACTTAATTCCCTAATTTTACTGCAGTTTCTGTGTTGAAGTAATACAAACTCCATTTATCATCTGCACAAAACTGCAGTATAACTGGGTTGTTAAAATATATTGAGCTCATATGTAATAATAAAGCACATTATTTGTGATGGAGGTGAACTCCCACCTAATCTATTATTTAGCACAATTTTAACAACATGAGAACAATTAAGCAAGTGCTAGAGAGGTTGGGAACCCATCTTTTTTTTTGAAAGGTTGCTGAATGTGAAATTCCAGCGTAACTAAATTTGGGCTTATTTTCCTTTACAATCAACATAAATCTAAGACTAATCTGTTGAATTATAACATTTCTTCCCAGTGATAAAACTGAGTAATAACGATTTATTCCACTTCCTAAATGCGATCATTTAATACTTCAGGGGAAAATAAATAATTTTTCTTTCAGGAAAAGAGTTTTGATATAAATTTCCCCTAGTGATAATGAAGGGTAAAACCGCTTTCAGCGATAATGGCCCGGTGGTGGGTAATGACAGCGAACTTACCAGCATTACCCCTCTGAAACTAACCGTAACTTCAGGATTTAACAAATGCGTATATAAACGTGGAAATCTTGAAGTTGCAGTCAATCATTCACTGCTCCGACACTGGGAGTGCTGTGGACCCCTTCTGCCCACATCCCCACCCCGAAGCCGGAAATCAGTGGAACTTACAAAAACTTGAGCTATTCCATGCTAATATCGCTATTAAATACCCCATTAAATGTTAAGCCTTGTTGGAATAGGTGTAACTGGGGTTTTAACAGTGTATTGGCTGCTAAACAAATATTCTGGCCCTGAAAAACAAATTTTTATATTTGTGGCATCTCCGGTTTCTCCATTATGCTAAAAACAATTTTTAAAACCTAAAGGGTTCAAAACTGTTTTCACCCAGGGTGGATGGGGGGATGTTACCGTCTCCCGCGGGAGTTAGCGGAAGCGCAAACACAGTAGTGCCGTGCCCCTGCTGGTAGTGGCCCAGGCTGCCGTGCCTCCGTCGATGACATAATCAGCATGCACAGTGATGCCTTTTTGCCTCGTGGTGGCCCCTTTCCGCCCCATGGTGGAAATTGGCTAGCATCCCATGAGGCCGCCATGGTCGATGCTTGCATCAGCCTCACGGGTCACAAACGGGGTGAACCTTAAAGAGCAGGTCTGCTGTGCCGCTTGTTGTCATCTTTGCTTTTTCCCCCCCTTACCGGTCAGGCTACTCGCTGCTCCTTTCATGGGGTCCGGGCCGCCATTGTGCAGCCCGGCACTCCGTCTCAGTGCTGGACCACGGCCACAGCACCCCTTAGCCCTGCTGACCCAGTGGAGGTCTTTTAATAGAGTTCACAGCATCCCTGCCCTTTTTATTAAAGGGGCATTGAAACGCTTCAGTGCTACATGGAGAAGCCAGGCAGTGCCCCCAAACTTGCCCCAAAGGGAAGTGGAGTCCTGCCTCACCTCAGTTACCACCCCCAAATAGGGCATAACTGAATTTCCCCCATCCCCCAATTTTTTTTAACTTTAAAAAAATAATTCAAGTTTGTTCATGCTATTTCAGCTTCTACCTTATCTCCATGTGAAAGTCCCAATTTTTATTTCACTCTTTATAAAGTGTGGATAAAAGCTGCTTTTCATTTCCTGGTTTGCTGTCTGTGAGATTTTTTCAATGTGATTGACTGCTTGGACAGCTTGTTGACATCACTGCAGCTCTTTGCTGTGAATCCCCATTACACAGCACTACAATCAATTGCATGTCGAGAAAGACAAACTTCTTGCCACAGTGATCTTATTGAATGGTGGTGCAGGCTCGAAGGGCCGAATGGCCTACTCCTGTGTCTATTTTCTATGTTTCTATGTTTCTGTGGGCAGCTTTCTTCGAGGTCAGCGGCAAGCACCGTCCCTTCGCCACTGACTGCAAAATCCGGGCCAATATGTCACCTGAAACCCTTGAGTGATACAGACCAGTAGCACACTGTCAGCATTGTTTATTCTCTATAGTCGTGATATTATCTTAGAAGTGCCTAACATGTTTTTTAAATTAGGTGTTATACCATTTAAAAATGAATTAGCACAGCATAATTTCCAGGCTTATACAACATGCACAATGGAAAATAAGGAATGACCCATTATCTAACTCACCGAAAAAATAAGAATATCACTTCTTTCTGCAATCTTAACAGCACAAGAATTGGATTTAGCTCTGAATCACTGGTAAATTAATTTTTACAGAAACTTTATTGAGAAAGAAAAATGTAATGCACTTTTCGAGTTAGATATAAAGGTGAAGGTTCAAATGGCTTTCATACTTTACTTGAACTCTGTCTGTACAGTACTGGAACAACTTCAAGATCATGCTCAAGAAGTACACAAACCCCATCAATTGCATTAGTTCCCTGAAGTGACATCCCACCCATCATTCTAACACACTTATATACATATATAATAAAAAAATTTCAGGGTATTTGATTCCCCTGTATTTTCAAAAGCATGTAGACTCTTGCAACCAGCGTTTCTCTTGGCATGGTGGTCTATTTCCCTGTAATTGTGAATTCCAACATCAGACAGCTATTGGTGTGGAAATTTATCAAGTCTCAGACAACTCACACAATTACACTACAGCACCAATCCACTGTTGGGGAAAATTTATTGATAAAGACCAGGTCAAAGAAATAAAGCTCAAGGGTCTGTGAAAATGCTGGCAGTTACATCTTCCAAAAATATAAACTGGCCTTTTTGCACAGTAATTCCTTCAGCAGCAACGTTTTGTCCACTTTGGTTTAGGCCACTCAATTGCATGATTAAAATAGAGACCCCAAAAAACTCAACACTGTCTACATCTACCTCTAGAATTCTTCCTGATGATAGTACCATACATAGTCATTAAATGTAATAGTAGTTTGCAATACATTATACCACATAGGTAAATTGTGATAACAGTGATGAATTGAAATGGTTGAATACTGCTATGATCAAAGAATGAAACTGGTTCACTCATATCCTCTACAGCTCATCATTTTCATAATTGCAAATTACACATTGGAATTATCTGTGATAAATGATATCATTCTGTGGATCATAAAGGATTTGGCACCTTTCCTGAGGCATTATTTTTTAAATTTGATTGTCATAAGGAGAAGGACTCTCCCAGTTCCAAACAAAGCCAACTTCAATCCCCAAGGTGGAGAGAATTACAAGTTAGCTGAGAAGAGTTTGAATGAAAATAAACCCTGAACAGAAGTTGAGTCTGACAATGATACTGGTTAACGTCTCCAAATCCAGCATTATTTAAAAGACTTCCCCATCTTGGATGTTGCGAGCAAGCTCTCTTGCTATAGCTACAGTAATAACTTGGGCTCTTGGGCATTACCAGAATTATTCGCAAGCTACCTCATCCACTCCCCAGTAGGATAAGGTTGAATGTTTTAAAGAGATAAATAATATTAAATGAAGCTTCAGTTACTGATTCTACTGACTCCATGCTTCAGTATTTTTCATTGTCTCACTGTTGTTGCTGGATCACAGAAATGAAAGGTGCTTTAAGACGGCCACAGCCAAAATAAATGGAATTCTTGCTGTTTCAGTAAAACAAAAAAAACACTAGCATAAATCAATAATACGATAGTCATCTTAATTAAACAGCAGAAAAAAATGATGTGGTAGCAACATTAACAAAAACCTAAAATGGAAATGAACTTGTTTGAATAGATAGAATGAATGCACCATTTTAATATCTTCCACAATTCATTTGGCTGCAGCGATATATTACTCATATGACTGCAACCTGATGGGACTGTTTGATGGATTTCTCTAATGTTCTGTATCTTGTTTCCTCATGACCACATAGAAGCACAGAGGAAGGCATTTGCATCTTGAAAATGGAAATAATGAGAGGTTTGCAGGAACCCATAAAAAGGCAGGCCAATCTGGATTTCAATCCATCATACATTTTATGGCATTATCATTATTTACAATGTTAGCAAATTTTTAAGCAGAGATTTAAAGCTTTTGTCGTAAAGTACTACAGAATTAAAAAGTGACTCATTGGAGCTATTTTCTGCATAGATCTTCATCGACAGCATGCTTGTTAAATTGAGGAAATTTTAATAAAGTTTCATGTCAATTATTCTGCCCTACCATGACAAAAACAAAATATGGTTTTGAGATCATATTGGTGCAATCATACATTGGTATCAGTACACGTGTACCATTTGTGGAGTAATTGCAGAGTCATGCTGTTCTCCTTGCCGCTCACTCTAATAACAGAAAGTGGAGCTCTGCACATATGTATTTAAATACATGATGAGAGCTTTGTTCACCAGCCTCCAAATATCGGGCCCAAGTTTCGGGCCGTGCCTAAAACGGAGCAGCCCGGACCTGGACGCCCGTTTTTCGCGCCACAAAGTGCGCCTAAAAAAAACTCACCGATTCTCTGGCTCCCTGTAGGTCCTCTGGAGCTGGGCGCGGTGCAGCATGAGCTGTGGGGGGCGGAGCCAGGTCCCTGCGCTGAAAACAGTGCCGGGACCTCTGCACATGCGCGCTACAGTGGGCGCGCATGTGCAGTAGCTCCAAGCGCCCAAAACTGTGGGAGGGGCCTGAAGCACTCAGCCCCTAGCCCTGGCCGAATGACCTCACTGGGGCTGCGTGGATAAGGCTCCTCCCACCAGACCGGACCGGACCCCCGCTCTCCCCATCTTCCCCCCCCGGCGACCTGACCTCCGCTTCCGCGCCCCCCCCCGGCGACCCGACCTCTGCTCCACCCCCCCACCCGACCCGACCTCCGCTCCCACCCCTGCCCCGGTGACCTGACCTCCACACACCCCTCGGCGACCTCTCTTCCCCCCCCCCGACCTCCGCGCCTCTCTCTCCCCCCCCCGACCTCCGCGACTCTCTCCCCCCACCACGACCTCCGCAACTCTCTCCCCCCCCCGACTTCCGCGACTCTCTCTCCCCCCCCGACCTCCGCGACTCTCCCCCCTGACCTCTGCGACTCTCTCTTCCACCCCGCGACCGCCGCGTCTCTCTCCCCCCCCGACCTCCGCGACTCTCCCCCCCAACCAACGCGACTCTCTCTCCCCCCCCGACCTCCGCGACTCTCTCCCCCGACCTCCGCAACTCTCCCCCCCTGACCTCCACGACTCTCTCCCCCCCCGACCTCCGTGACTCTTCCTCCCCCCCCGTACCTCTGCGACTCTTCCTCCCCCCCTGACCTCCACGACTCTTTCCTCCCCCCCCCGACCTCCGCGACTCTTCCTCCCCCCCCGACCTCCGCGACTCTTTCCCCCCCCCGATCTCCGCGACTCTCTCCCCCCCCTCCGACCTCCGCGACTCTTCCTCCCTCCACCGACCTCTGCGACTCTTCCTTCCCCTCCCCCCCCGATCTCCGCGACCCCCCCCCACCCCTGTTCCCGGACCCAGTACCCAAGACCCGACGCCACCTACCTGTAAATCCAGCCCGAAGTCTTGGGCCCGGACGTTCAGCCTCCTTCTCCCTCCCCTCCCCTCTCCTTCCCTCCCTCCCCTCTTCTCCTCCCCTCCCTCCCCTCTTCTCCTCCCCTCCCTCCCCTCTTCTCCTCCCCTCTTCTTCCCTCCCTCCCCTCTCCCTCCCTCCCTCCCCTCTCCCTCCCCTCTCCTTCCTCCTTCCCCTCCAAACTGAAACTGTTCTAACTGACGAGAACTGGAGCAAATTAAATGCCAGGAATTGCAATTTCTAAGATACTCCATTCTAAACTAGTTGCTCCAAAAAACAGGAGCAACTCAGGCCAAAACTTGGCCCCATCAATTGCATTTCCAATGCTAGAAAAGAACTGAGCAGATAGTCAGTACTTTCTATCATCGGAAGCATAAAAATGTTTCTCATGAAATGTTTCCAAGGTCATACTCCCTCTAATTTTAAAGTTTAAAAAGCTGATCTGGACTATTTCTGGAGCTTGGGCACAGCACAGCATGAGACCACCTCTATGCAATCTCAAAGCTGATGCATAATAGTTCAGCATTTATTTTGCATAGTTTACAACACTCCAATGGGAAAACCATTTTGCAAGAATGCAGAACAAGCTGTACAACTGCAATATTTCAGGATGGTTTCCACTTTGCACCAAGCCAAAGCAACAGCGGGCCAGCAGAAATTGCTTTCTGAGATGTGTCGGTCCTCTGTAATCAGTGTGAAAATGGCATCCTTCCATCTGGCTCCCCATTCAAATATATTGAACGGCATGAAGTTCCTGTACTGACGTTGTAAATACAGACTAAACTCACCACAAAAAGTTAAGTCAAGTCATTCCAATCTAAGTACCCTTTTGTTAAATTTATTCATTCACGGGATGTCGGCATCATTGGCAAGACCAGCATTTAATTCCAATCCTGAATTGCCCGAGAAGGTGGTGGTGAGCTGCCTTCTTGAACTGCTGCAGTCCGTGTGGTGAAAGTACTCCCACAGTGTTGTTAGGGAGGGAACTCCATGATTTTGACCGAGTGTTGATGAAGGAACATTGATATAGCTCCAAGTCAGCATGGTTGCGACTTGGTGGTGATTGTGTTCCTATGCGCCTGCTGCCGTTGTCCTTCTAGGTGTAGAGTTCATGGATTTGGGAGGTGCTGTTGAAGAAGCCTTGGCGAGTTGCCGCAGAGCATCTTGTAGATGGTACACACTGCAACCACGTTGCACCAGTGGTGTTGGTAGTGAATGATTAAGGTGGTGGATGGGGAGCTGATCAAATGGGCTGGTTTTTCCTGGATAGTGTTGAGCTTTTTGAGTGTTGTTGGAGCTGCACTCATCCAGGCAAGTGGAGAGTATTCCATCACACTTCTGACTTTTGCGTTGCAGGTAGTGGAAAGGCTATGGGGAGTCAGAAGTTGAGTCATCTGCCACAGAATACCCAGCCTCTAACCCGCTTTTGTTGCCACAGTATTAATGTGGCTGGCCCAGTTAAGTTACTGGTCAATGCTGACCCACCCCCCCACCCCCCAGCAGGACGTTGATGGTGGGGGATTCAATGATTGTAATGCCATTGAATGACAAGGGCAGGTGGCTGGACTCTCTTTTTTGTTAGAGATGGACATTACCTAGCACTTGTGTGGCACGAATGTTACTTGCCACTTATCAGGCCAAGCCTAGATGTTGTCCAGGTCTTGTTGCATGTGGGCAAGGACTGCTTCATTATCTGACGAGTTGCAAATGGAATTAAACACTGTGCAATCATCAGCGGACATCTGCACTTCAGTCCTTATTATGGCGGGAAGGTCATTGATAAAGCAGCTGAAGATGGCTGGGCCTAGGACACTTCCATGAGGAACTCCTGCAGCCATGTCCTGGGCCTGAGATGGGGGCCTCCAACAACCACAACCGCGAAACTCAAACTGGGCATCAGTGAACAGGAATTCATGAGTAAGTGTGGCTTAATAGCACTGTTGACACCACTTTCCATCACTTTGCTGATGACTGAGAGTAGGCTGTTTGGACAGATTGGATTTGTCTGGCTTTTTGTGGACAGGACACACCCTGGACAGTTTTCCACATTGTTGGCTAGATGCCAGTGTTGTAGCTGTACTGCAGCAGCTTGGCTAGAGGCACGGCTAGTTCTGGAGCACAAGTCTTCAGCACTACTGCAGGGATGTTGTTTCCTCCATGGTCCTTGTGGCCCGGGACAACGTAGACCAATTTCTATACCTCGGGAGCCTATAATCAGCAAGGGCAGACATCGACGACAAGGTTTAACACCGCCTCCAGTGCGCCAGTGCAGCCTTCAGCCGCCTGAGGAAGAGTGTTCAAAGATCAAGCCCTCAAATCTGCCACCAAGCTCATAGTCTACAGGGCAGCAGTGATATCCGCCCTCCTGTATAGCTCAGAGACATGGACAATATACAGTAGACACCTCAAGTCATTAGAGAAATACCACCAACGATGTCTCCACAAGATCCTGCAAATCCCCTGGGAGGACAGACGCACCAACACTAGTATTACACTCATAATAAAGGGTGAGACTGAGTACTGTGTATAATGAGCAAGTGTGATCTTAGCTCCTTTAATAAGATTCCAGAGTGCAGGTACCTTGTGGGTGGTCTGCTTATATATTGTGCTCCCAAGGGATGCTGGGATTCCTTGGGACTCCAACAGGTGGACCCTCTGGTGGTCAGGTGTCATGCAGGTTACAAAGGGTTAAATACACAACATCACTCCCCCGTGAAGTCAACAGTACACTTATTTACAAGGTGAGATGATCTGGGGCTTTATGCTCCCTTGTCGATCGTCTCGGTACAAATGTGGGTGTGGGTTGGTTGGTCAGTTCTTCACTGGGCTGTTGGGCAGCCGGCCTTGCCGGGCTGCTGGGGATGATGATTTCAGTTTTGTGGTCAACATGATGTCAGTTGCCACTTGTGTCTGTGTGTTGGAGGGTCAAAGTTGGTGGTGTCCTCTTCGGGTTGTTCATACCTGTTAGTGAACCGCAATTTGATTTGGTCCAAATGTTTTCTCTGCGTTTGTCCATTGGCTAATTTGAGCTGAAACACCCTATTCCCCTCTTTGGCTGTGACCGTGCCAGCGAGCCAGTTGGGACCATGTCCATAATTGAGCACAAACACAGGATCATTGATCTCAATATCGCGTGAAAAATTTGCGCGGTCATGGTACACATTTTGTTGATGCCGCTTTCCCTCCACATGATCATGGAGATCAGGGTGGACAAGAGAGAGCCTTGTTTTAAGAACATAAGAACATAAGAACATAAGAATTAGGAACAGGAGTAGGCCATCTAGCCCCTCGAGCCTGCTCCGACATTCAACAAGATCATGGCCCTTTTCATGAGCAGCTCGGCTGGGGGAACCCCGGTGAGTGAGTGGGGTCTGGTGGGTAACTGAGCGGCACTCGGGACAACCGGGTCTGCAGGGAGCCTTCCGACATGCGTTTCAAGCTTTGCTTGATGGTCTGAATTGCCTGTTCTACATGGCCGTTGGATGCGGGTTTGAACAGGGCAGATGTGACATGTTTGATCCCGTTGTGGGTCATGAATTCCTTAAATTTAGCACTGGTGAAGCACAGCCCATTGTCGCTGACTAGGACATCAGGGCAAGCCGTGCGTGGCAAACATGGCTCGTAGGCTTGCAGTGGTGGCCGTGGACATGCTTACAGACATTGCACATTCAATCCATTTTGAGTAAGCGTCCACGACAACCAAAAACATTTTGCCTAGAAATGGGCCCACATAGTCTACATGGATTATCGACCACGGTTTGGAGAACCGCGACTACAAGCTTAGCGGTGCCTCTCTGGGTGCATTGCTCAGCTGAGAGCAAGGGAGACAGAGGGAAGTAGAATGGGGGCAGAAGCAAGTAAAAGTGGAGGGCAGAGAATCCCAAGGCAAAAAGCAAAAAGGGCCACATTACAGCAAAATCATAAAGGGGCAAAGGGTGTTAAAAAGACAAGCCTGAACGCTCTGTGCCTCAATGCGAGGAGTATTCGGAATACGGTGGATGAATTAACTACGCAGACAGCAGTTAACGGATATGATGTCATTGGCATCACGGAGACATGGCTCCAGGGTGACCAAGGCTGGGAACTCAACATCCATGGGTATTCAACATTTAGGAAGGATAGAAAAATAGAAACATAGAAAATAGGTGCAGGAGTAGGCCATTCGGCCCTTCGAGCCTGCACCGCCATTCAATGAGTTCATGGCTGAACATGAAACTTCAGTACCCCATTCCTGCTTTCTCGCCATACCCCTTGATCCCCCTAGTAGTAAGGACTTCATCTAACAACTCCTTTTTGAATATATTTAGTGAATTGGCCTCAATAACTTTCTGTGGTAGAGAATTCCACAGGTTCACCACTCTCTGGGTGAAGAAGTTTCTCCTCATCTCGGTTCTAAATGGTTTACCCCTTATCCTTAGACTGTGACCCCGGGTTCCGGACTTCCCCAACATTGGGAACATTCTTCCTGCATCTAACCTGTCTAACCCCGTCAGAATTTTAAATGTTTCTATGAGGTCCCCTCTCATTCTTCTGAACTCCAGTGAATACAAGCCCAGTTGATCCAATCTTCCTTGATATGTCAGTCCCGCCATCCCGGGAATCAGTCTGGTGAACCTTCGCTGCACTCCCTCAATAGCAAGAATGTCCTTCCTCAAGTTAGGAGACCAAAACTGTACACAATACTCCAGGTGTGGCCTCACCAAGGCCCTGTACAACTGTAGCAACACCTCCCTGCCGCTGTACTCTAATCCCCTCGCTATGAACGCCAACATGCCATTTGCTTTCTTAACCGCCTGCTGTACCTGCATGCCAACCTTCAAAGACTGATGTACCATGATACCCAGGTCTCGTTGCACCTCCCCTTTTCCTAATTTGTCACCATTCAGATAATAGTCTGTCTCTCTGTTTTTACCACCAAAGTGGATAACTTCACATTTATCCACGTTATACTTCATCTGCCATGCATTTGCCCACTCACCTAACCTGTCCAACTCACTCTGCAAAGAGGAAAAGGAGGCGGGGTGGCGTTGCTGGTTAAAGAGGAAATTAATGCAATAGTAAGGAGGGACGTTAGCCTGAATGATGTGGAATCGGTATGGGTGGAGCTGCGGAATACCAAAGGGCAGAAAACGCTAGTGGGAGTTGTGTACAGACCACCAGACAGTAGTAGTGAGTTTGGGGACAGCATCAAACAAGAAATAAGGGATGTGTGCAACAAAGGTACAGCAGTTATCATGGGCGACTTTAATCTACATATTGACTGGGCTAATCAAACTGGTAGCAATGTGGTGGAGGAGGATTTCCTGGAGTGTATTAGGGATGGTTTTCTAGACCAATATGTCGAGGAACCAACTAGCGAGCTGGCCATCCTAGACTGGGTGATATGTAATGAGAAGGGACTAATTAGCAATCTTGTTGTGTGAGGCCACTTGGGGAAGAGTGACCATAATATGGTAGAATTCTTTATTAAGATGGAGAGTGACACAGTTAATTCGGAAACTAGGGTCCTGAAAAGGAAAGGTAATTTCGACGGTATGAGGCGTGAATTGGCTAGAATAGACTGGCAAAGTATACTTAAAGGGTTATCGGTGGATAAGCAATGGCAAACATTGAAAGATCACATGGATGAACTTCAGCAAGTGTACATCCCCGTCTGGAGTAAAAATAAAACGGGGAAGGTGCCTCAACCATGACTAACAAGGGAAATTAAGGATAGTGTTAAAACCAAGGAAGAAGCATATAAATTGGTTAGAAAAAGCAACAAACCTGAGAACTGGGAGAAATTTAGAATTCAACAGAGGAGGACTAAGGGTTTAATTAAGTGGGGGAAAATAAGAGTACGAGAGGAAGCTTGCAGGGAACATAAAAACTGACTGCAAAAGCTTATATAAATATGTGAAGAGAAAAAAATTAGTGAAGACAAACGTAGATCCCTTGCAGTCGGATTCAGGTGAATTTATAATGGGGATCAAAGAAATGGCAGATCAATTGAACAAATACTTCGGTTCTGTCTTCACGAAGGAAGACACAAATAACCTTCCGAATGTACTAGGGGACAGTGGGTCTAGTGAAAAGGAGGAACTGAAGAATATCCTTATTAGGTGGGAAATTGTGTTAGGGAAATTGAGGGGATTGAAGGCCAATAAATCCCCGGGGCCTGATAGTCTGCATTCCAAAACACTTAAGGAAGTGGCCCTAGAAATAGTGGATGCATTGGTGATCATTTTCCAACAGTATATCGACTCTGGATCAGTTCCTATGGACTGCAGGGTAGCTAATGTAACACCACTTTTTAAAAAAGGAGGGAGAGAGAAAGCGGATAATTATAGACCGGTTAGCCTGACATCAGTAGTGGGGAAAATGTTGGAATCAATCATTAAGGATAAAATAGCAGCGCATTTGGAAAGCAGTGGCAGGATTGGTCCAAGTCAGCATGGATTTATGAAAGGGAAATCATGCTTGACGAATCTTCTGGAATTTTTTGAGGATGTAACTAGCAGAGTGGACAAGGGAGAACCAGTGGATGTGGTGTATTTGGACTTTCAAAAGGCTTTTGACAAGGTCCCGCACAAGAGATTGGTGTGCAAAATCAAAACGCATGGTATTGGGGGTAATGTACTAACATGGATAGAGAACTGATTGGCAGACAGGAAGCAGAGAGTCAGGATAAACGGGTCCTTTTCAGAATGGCAGGCAATGACTAGTGGCGTGCCGCAGGGCTCAGTGCTGGGACCCCAGCTCTTTACAATATACATTAATGATTTAGATGAAGGAATAGAGTGTAATATCTCCAAGTTTGCAGATGACATTAAACTAGGTGGCGGTGTGAGCTGTGAGGAGGACGCTAAGAGGCTGCAGGGTGACTTGGACAGGTTAGGTGAGTGGGCAAATGCATGGCAGATACAGTATAATGTGGATAAATGTGAGGTTATCCACTTTGGGGGCAAAAACACGAAGGCAGAATATTATCTGAATGGCAGCAGATTAGGAAAAGGGGAGGTGCAACGAGACCTGGGTGTCATGGTTCATCAGTCATTGAAAGTTGGCATGCAGGTACAGCAGGCGGTGAAGAAGGCAAATGGTATGCTGGCCTTCATAGCTAGGGGATTTGAGTATAGGAGCAGGGAGGTCTTACTGCAGTTGTACAGGGCCTTGGTGAGGCCTCACCTGGAATATTGTGTTCAGTTTTGGTCTCCTAATCTGAGGAAGGACGTTCATGCTATTGAGGGAGTGCAGCGAAGGTTCACCAGACTGATTCCCGTGATGGCGGGACTGACATATGAGAAGAGATTGGATCAACTGGGCCTTTATACACTGGAGTTTAGAAGAATGAGAGGGGATCTCATCGAAACTTATAAGATTCTGACAGGACTGGACAGGCTAGATGCGGGAAGAATGTTTCCGATGATGGGGAAGCCCAGAACCAGGGGACAGAGTCTTAGGATAAGGGGTAGGCCATTTAGGCCGTGACTGTCGTTTGAGAAACAACTCTGCTGGTGTTCTACCAGTAGTTGTATGAGGAGTATTTTGATATGTAATCAAAAAATTAGCCCATTTGTGATCCAATGACAACTGTCGTTTCCTTGAATTTGGATCTATTTGTTTTATGAGGGCACGTTTTACAATTTGTACAGTGCGCTCTGCTGCACCATTCGAAGCAGGATGTTATGGTGGAATCTTGGTATGTTTCACACCATTTTTGCTCGTGAATTGTGCAAATTCTTCTGACCGAAATTGTGGTCCATTATCCAAAACAATTTCTTCAGGGAGGCCAAATGCAGAAAATAATTTTCGTAAAATATCCAATGTTTTACTTGTTGTTATTTTCTACTTTGGAAACACCTCAACCCACTTCGAATGGCTATCAATCACAATGAACAATTGTTGTCCTTCTAACTCAGCAAAATCAATATGTAGCCTTTGCCACACCCTCGGAGGCCATTCCATAGCTGTAATGGTACTGGTGGTGGTTGCTTGCTTACCGATTGACATGTCGTACACTGACTCACTATGTACTCTATATCTTTATCAAGACCTGGCCACCATAAATAACTGCGTACAAAACTTTTGGTCAAGCACATTCCCAGGTGCTGGTCATGGAGTTCTCCTAATAATTTGGACCTGAATTTATTTGGTATAACCACTCTTGCACCCCACATGATACAATCCTTATCGACTGATAATTCATTCCTTCAAATGAAGAATGGATATGTATCTTTGTCTGTTACCTGGTTTGACCAACCATTTGCAATATACTCATACACCTTTGACATCACTGGGTCACGTTTGGTTGCTCTACCAATCTCTTCAGCTGTGACTGGCAGTTCATCAACGTATGAAAAATAAAGCACTTCTTCCCTATCGGGTGTAACTTGTGATGGGGAAGGCAATCTCGACATTGCATCAGCATTTCTGTGATCAGCTGATCGTCTGTATTCAATATCATATGTACATGCTGACAAAATCAAAGCCCATCTCTGCATTCGGGCTGCAGCTAACATTGGAACTGGGGATTTTGGATGGAGGATTGCTGTTAGGGGCTTATGGTCTGTAACGATGGTAAACTTCCGACCATACAAGTATTTGTGAAACTTCTTGACCCCAAATATTAATACCAAAGCTTCCCTTTCAATTTGCACATAATTACGCTCACTGGCACTGAGAGTGCGTGAAGCAAAAGCAATTGGTCTCTCCTCCCCGCTACGTGATACATGAGAGATTACTGCCCAACTCCATATGGAGAGGCATCACATGCTAGCTTAATCTCCTTAGATATATCATAGTGAACTAACATGGTGCTCTCTACCAATTTGCTTTTACACTCCTTGAATGCTGTACCGCATTCTTTTGACCACTTCCAACGGATCTGTTTTTTCAAAAGTTCATTCAGTGGATGTAATACTGTAGCCAAATTTGGTAGGAACTTTCCATAATAGTTCAAAAGACCCAAGAATGAACGAAGTTCAGTGACATTCCTGGGAGTGGGTGCATTTCTAATTGCATCCAATTTTTCCATGGTTGGATGTAAACCATCTTTGTACCCTAAGTACTCCACTGAGTTTTTAAATAACTCACACTTACGAGCAGACACTCGTACTCTGTGCTTCTTTTGCCATTTGAGGACTTAATTCAACATGTTATTATGAATTTGCCTATTTGGTGCTGAAATTAGTATGTCATCCAAATAACATACTACCCCTTCAATACCTTGCAAAATCTGGTTCATCACCCCGTGGAATATGGCAGGGGTGGAAGACACTCCAAACGGTAGCCTATTAAATTGATATAGGCCCAGATGAGTATTTATAGTCAAGCATGACTTGGACTCCTCATCTAGTTCAAGCTGTAAGTAGGCATTCGTAAGATCCAATTTTGAGAAGATCTGACCATCTGTCAGTGTTGTGAACACATCTTCCATATTCGGCAATGTATTGGGGACATTACCCTCTAGAACCTGGTTTAAGGTTAGTTTATAATCACCACAAAATTTTACCTTACCATCAGACTTAGGTACAACAACAATGGATGTAGCCCAATTACATTGATCAATCTTACATATAATGTTTCAGTTTCTAGTCTGTTGAGTTCTTTCTCCTTGAGTGCATATGGTACGGAACGTGGCTTGTAGTAAACTGATCTAGCGTCCTTCTGTACCCTGACACTCGCCTTGAAGCCTTGGATCGGACTGCCCGTTTCGCAGAACACCTTCAGATACTGCTTGATAACCTCATCCGTTGATGAAAATCTCGCTTCCACAAAGAAAATCTTACTCCAATCCAGCTTCAGTGAGTTCAACCAATTTCTTCCTAGTAAGGCAGACTTGTCTCCTTTCACTACTATTGGAGGCAAGTTCTGAAATTGATCTTTATATTTCACCGGTACGGTGATACGGCCTACTACAGGAATTTTCTCTCCTGAGTAGCCTCGCAGCTCTATCTTGGATTTCTCCAATTGGAAATCACACAATTTGTCAAGGTACAGTGACTCCGGTACTACACTCACGGAGGCACCCGTGTCAATTTCCATTGGTTTCTTGAATCCCGCAATATTTATGTGGATTTTGATGCTTTCCGAATCGCTGCCCATTAACCTCGTGATCCTGATGACGAGTAACTCTAACATCTCCTCGTCCTGTTGTTGTTCTTCCATGCTATGTAGTCTCTTGGGATTTCTATTCATTGCTTTGAACGCTGGACTCAGCTTTGGAAGCTGGTTTACCCTTCAGTCAGCATGCCTTCGCAAGATGCCCAGTCTTTCTGCAGAAGAAACACTCTGCCTTCACGTATGGACAACTTTGAGCAATGTGTTGTCCCAGGCACCTATAGCACGACTTCGACGCAGTGTTAGAATTTCTAGTTTCTGAGACTTTCGGCCATGCCGGTCTTTTAATTTGAACTTGCAGGTCATTTACCTCAGCTGACTGACAACTGTAATTATTATTTAATTCTCGGGAATATTGTTCGGACATGCCCATCAACCTCACTGTCTGACAAGCAATCTCAAAAGTCAAGTCATCCGTCGTCAATAACTTCCTTCTGATCACATTATTTTTCACCCCACAAACAAAACGATCCCGTAATGCTCGGTTTTGAAAGTTTCCAAAATTACAGTGCATCGATAGCTTTTTTAATGCTGTGATGTAATCACTGATACTTTCATCAGCCTTTTGATTCTGAATCCCGAAATGATAGCTTTCAGCAATTTCTAACTGTTTGGGGTTGTAGTGCTGCTCCAGCTTCGTTAAAACCTCTTTAAGCGTTGTGTCCTTTGGCTCGTCAAGCACAAGCAGATTTACAAGGGTTTCATATAATGCCGGACCGGCCTCCGATAAGAAGATCGCTTTAGAAACATAGAAACATAGAAACATAGAAAATAGGTGCAGGAGTAGGCCATTCGGTCCTTCTAGCCTGCACCGCCATTCAATGAGTTCATGGCTGAACATTCAACTTCAGTACCCCATTCCTGCTTTCTCGCCATACCCCTTGATCCCCCTAGTAGTAAGGACCTCATCTAACTCCTTTTTGAATATATTTAGTGAATTGGCCTCAACAACTTTCTGTGGTAGAGAATTCCACAGGTTCACCACTCTCTGGGTGAAGAAGTTCCTCCGCATCTCGGTCCTAAATGGCTTACCCCTTATCCTTAGACTGTGACCTCTGGTTCTGGACTTCCCCAACATTGGGAACATTCTTCCTGCATCTAACCTGTCTAACCCCGTCAGAATTTTAAATGTTTCTATGAGGTCCCCTCTCATTCTTCTGAACTCCAGTGAATACAAGCCCAGTTGATCCAGTCTTTCTTGATAGGTCAGTCCCGCCATCCCGGGAATCAGTCTGGTGAACCTTCGCTGCACTCCCTCAATAGCAAGAATGTCCTTCCTCAGGTTAGGAGACCAAAACTGTACACAATACTCCAGGTGTGGCCTCACCAATGCCCTGTACAACTGTAGCAACACCTCCCTGCCCCTGTACTCAAATCCCCTTGCTATGAAGGCCAACATGCCATTTGCTTTCTTAACTGCCTGCTGCACCTGCATGCCAACCTTCAATGACTGATGTACCATGACACCCAGGTCTCTTTGCACCTCCCCTTTTCCTAATCTGTCACCATTCAGATAATAGTCTGTCTCTCTGTTTTTACCACCAAAGTGGATAACCTCACATTTATCCACATTATACTTCATCTGCCATGCATTTGCCCACTCACCTAACCTATCCAAGTCGCTCTGCAGCCTCACAGCATCCTCCTCGCAGCTCACACTGCCACCCAACTTAGTGTCATCCGCAAATTTGGAGATACTACATTTAATCCCCTCATCTAAATCATTAATATACAGTGTAAACAACTGGGGCCCCAGCACAGAACCTTGCGGTACCCCACTAGTCACTGCCTGCCATTTTGAAAAGTACCCATTTACTCCTACTCTTTGCTTCCTGTCTGACAACCAGTTCTCAATCCATGTCAGCACACTACCCCCAATCCCATGTGCTCTAACTTTGCACATCAATCTCTAGTGTGGGACCTTGTCGAACGCCTTCTGAAAGTCCAAATATACCACATCAACTGGTTCTCCCTTATCCACTCTACTGGAAACATCCTCAAAAAATTCCAGAAGATTTGTCAAGCATGATTTCCCTTTCACAAATCCATGCTGACTTGGACCTATCATGTCACCTCTTTCCAAATGCACTGCTATGACATCCTTAATAATTGATTCCATCATTTTACCCACTACTGATGTCTTATGTTCCAACACAGCCTGGTTCTGGTCTGCATTGTCTGGAACTTCGATTATGTTATTTGCAGTGAAATACATTTCTAGCCGATCCACATACGCTTTAAAACGTTCCCAGTCGTTTCTATATTCACCAAAATATCCCAATACACCTGCCATTTTAATCTCTAGCTGTTCACACCGTGTGCTGTATTTTACCTCGGATATTTGTTGCTTTTTTCCAAAGACAGAAACTTCCAAAGTCTCTCTGTCGGCTGGCTGAATCCTTCACCAACATAATTTAAGCTTTAAATCATCCGAAAAATCCCATCTTCCGTCACCAAATGTGATATCTTCACAGAGCACAGCACACACAGCTTCCTAACATGGCAGGCAGCTCTCTTGGAAGTCTCCGGAATAGCCTGGTTCTGTTTAATGATTAACTATGCACTTGCAGTACACAATGCATCCACATCCACAGTGTGGAGCTACAAACATTACAAGCTTGCAGACATTACAATTACGATGCCTGGGTGGGTGCTGTGTAGTTCACATATGAATGTGTCTCTGCCTTTCTTGGGCAAGACCACGCGATTGCCCCACAATAGACAGTCCGCCTGCAAGGACAACTCGTCTTTGCGTCTGTGGAATGGCTTAATCGCCTCCTGCATCTTCACTGGGACACCGGACCAGCTCCCATGGAGGACACAGTTTTTTACCAAGTACAGTAAAGGATCCTGGCTGGTCCAGGTCCTGATCTGGCGGGCCGTAATGGGGGACTTCGCATTCTCAAATGCCTCCATGACCATGAGCAAGTCCGCTGGCTATGCCATTTCCACCCCGGTGGTGGGCAGTGGCAGCCGACTGAGAGCATCTGCCCAGTTCTCTGTGCCCGGTCTGTGGCGGATTACATAGTTGTATGCCTCCAGCATGAGCGCCCATCTTTGGATGCAGGCAGAGACATTGGTATTAATCCCTTTGCTCTCAGAGAACAGCGATATGAGCGGCTTGTGGTCAGTTTCAAGCACAAACTTGAGGCTAAATAAGTACTGGTGCATTTTTTTTACCCCGTAAATGCATGCCAAAGCCTCTTTTTCAACCATGCTGGAGGTCCTTTCGGCCTTGGACAAACGCCTGGACACATAGACGACCAGTTGCAAAATCCCCGATTCATTAGCCAGTTGTAACACACACCCGACCCCATATGACGACGCATCGCAAGCTAGCACTAATCGTTTACAAGGGTTATACAGGACAAGCAGTTTGTTTGAACACAACAGATTTCTGGCTTTCTTAAGGGCAGTCTCTTGTGAATTCCCCCATACCCAGTCGTCTCCCTTGCGCAGTAGCGCATGTAGGGGTTCCAGCAGGATGCTTAACCCAGGTAGGAAATTACCGAAATAGTTAAGGAGTCCGAGGAACGACCGCAGCTCCATCACGTTCTGTGGTCGCGGCGCATACTTGCTGGCCTCCGTCTTGGCATCGGTGGGTCTGATGCTGTCTGTTGCGATTCTCCTTCCTAAAAATTCAACGTCCTGTGCAATGAAAACACACTTCGAGCTTTTCAACCTGAGCCTTACGCGATCCAACTGACTAAGAACCTCCTTCAGATTCTTCAAGTGCTCCATGGTGTCCCGACCTGTAACCAATATGTTGTCCTGGAAGACCACTGTACAAGGAACCAACTGTAGCAGGCTCTCCTTGTTCCGCTGGAAGATCGCCACGGCCGACCAAATCCCAAACGGGCATCAATTGTAGATAAACAGACCTTCGTGCGTGTTGATGCAGGTGAGGCCTTTCGAAGACTCCACCAACTCCTGCGACATGTCGGCCGAGGTCAGGTCCAGCTTGGTGAACGTCTTCCCTCCAGCCAGGGGCGCAAATAGGTCATTTGCCTTGGGTAGTGGGTACTAGTCCTGCAGCGAAAAATGGTTAATCGTTACTTTATAGTCCCCACAAATTCTAACTGTGCCATCCTCCTTGAGTAATGGGACAATTGGACTGGCCCAGTCATTGAATTCCACTGGCACGATAATGCCTTCACGTTGCAGCCTGTCCAGCTCAATTTCCACTTTTTCACGCATCACGTATGGTACCACCCGAGCCTTGTGGTGGATGGATCGTGTACCGGGAACCAAATGGATCTGCACTTTTGCCCCCGAGAAGCTTCCAATGCCTGGCTCAAACAATGATGGGAACTTGCTCAGAACCTGGGTACATGAGGTGTAGTCGATGGACGAAAGCGCTCGGATGTCGTCCCAGTTCCAGCGGATTTTTCCCAGCCAGCTTCTGCCAAACAAAGTGGGGCCATCCCCTGGTACAATCCACAGTGGGAGTTTGTGTACTGCTCCGTTGTAGGGGACTTTGACTTCTGCACTGCCAATTACAGGGATTATTTCCTTGGTGTAAGTCCTTAGTTTGGTGTGAATGGGACTGAGCTTGGGCCTGTGTGCCTTATTTCCCGACAGCCTGTCGAAGGCCTTTTTACTCATTATGGACTGACTTGCCCCCATGTCTAGCTCCATAGATACTGGAATGCTGTTCACTTCAACTTTCAACATTATTAGTGGACATTTCGTAGTGAACGTGTGTACCCCGTACACTTCTGCCTCCTCAGTACGAGTCTCCAATTCAGCCTGATCCTCTGTAGATCGATCTTCCTCTGCAACGTGGTGGTTTGCAGGGTTTGCAGCTCGCCTGCACATTCGTTGGAGGTATCCCATTGTTCTGCAAACATTGCACACATAATGCTTAAAGCGGCATTGATGGGGCCGATGATCACCTCCACAGCGCCAACAGGGTGTTAACTGCCTCACATTAACAGTTGATGGCAGACTCTGGGTCAATTGAGATTGGGCCACAGCAGCCAGCGTGTACGTTCTGTCATGTACATTTCTGCTCAAATCCGACGTTATTTTCTGCACAGTATTGGCCGAAACTTCTTTGTTCTGCAAAATCTGCTTGATGTTGTCGCTGGTGCATATAAATGCCTGAGTTATCGTTATGGCTTTACTTAGATTCAAAGTTTCTTCAGTCAACAGTTTGTGAAGGATTGTCTCATGTCCAATGCCCAATACAAAAAAGTCTCTGAGCATTTATTCCAAGAATCCCTCAAACTCACAATGTCTTGCAAGGTGCCTTAGTTCAGCGACGTACCTCGCCACTTCCTGGCCCTCCGATTGTTGACACATGTAGAATCGATATCTCGCCATCAAAACGCTTTCCTTAGGATTTAGGTGCTCCCGGACCAGCGTACACAATGCTTCATAGGATTTCTCTGTTTGTTTTGCCGGGGCCAGGAGATTCTTCATGAGGCCATAGGTTGTTGCTGTCATGTATTCAACTATCATTGTAACCCATGATCTAAGTTGTACACCTTGCGAACATTGACCACAAGTGGGTGAACTTGTGGGAGACACTCCTAACCTGGACTTTCAGGTATAAAAGGGGACGTTCCACCCACCTTCATCATTTGAGGTCTTGGTAACAAAGGTAACTGGTCACAGAGTGACCTTCTCTCAAGTATGGGCCTCGTATGCCTTTATACTGTATAGTAAGGACATATCATTGGCGACGAGAAAGTGGGATTTAAACCACGCGAGCATGGCCACTTGCAGCACAGAAGAGAGGTACTGTGTTGGTGATGATTGGGACAACTTTATTGAGAGACTACAGCAAAGTTTTGTCACTAAGGAATGGTTGGGACAGGATTCAGCTGACAAATGCAGGGCTCATCTCCTGACGGTTTGTGGATCCAGAACGTACTCCCTGATGAAGGACCTTCTAGCGCCAGAGAAGCCGGCGGACAAGACGTTCAAAGAGCTCAGTAATTTGATCGGGGAACAGCTTAAACCGGCGAGCAGCATGCACATGGTGAGACACCAGTTTTACACGCACTGGCAGCGAAAAGGGCAAAGCGTTCCTGACTTCGTGGCAGATCTCCGGCGACTGGCGAGCCGATATTAGTTCCCAGATGCATGCAGAGTGAAGATGCTGCGAGACTTTTTTATTGAGGGCATCGGGCACACTCAGGTTTTCAGGAAATTGATTGAGACCAAAGACTTGACCTTGCAAGCGGCGGCTCTGATAGCCCAGATATTTATCTCGGGGGAGGAAGAGACCAGAATGATGTATGACAAAAATCTTGGCTCAAATGCGGCAAACGACCAGGGAGTCAACATTGTTAACACAGCACAGTTCTCTAGGCAGACAAGGGCAATCGGACATGCCCCAGCGTGTAGTCGAACCCAAAGGGGGAATTCAACAGAGACAATGGCTAGCTGAAGGGTGATTCATGCCATCGCAATGGATAATGCGGTCAGTAATGGGGCCATCAACACCTGTTAATGGTGCGTTTAAGGACAATTACAGAGACAGTCAGAGATGATCGACTGGTAATGGACCTTTTGTTTCTAACAACGAGGCCTCCAGCTCATGCCGGAGGTGTGGAGGCAAACACCCAGCCAGAACTTGCAGGTATCAGCAATATACGTGCAGAAACTGCAACGTCAGCGGTCACTTGGCGCGCATGTGCAGGAAGCCTGCAGCCAGGTTGATGTAGGAGGAGGACGGGCCCGATGTAAGCCCTACGAGGCCAAATGGATACTGGGGGAAATCGCTGGAAGCTGAAGTTCAGCGAGTTCATGTGGAGCACATATACAGTTCATATACCAGGACGCCACCGATAATGAAAGTGCGCCTCAATGGCATCCCAGTATAAATGGAGCTAGACACGGGGGCCAGCCAGTCCCTGATGAGTATCAAACAGTTCAAAAGGTTGTGGGTGTCCAAGGCTAGGAGGCCAAAATTATTGCCGATTGACGCACAGCTACTGACAGATACAAAGGAGATCATTCCGGTGCTAGGCAGCGCCATCGTAGTCGTGACCCACAAAGATTCGGAGAACAGGTTGCCACTCTGGATTGTCCCGGGGGATGGTCCCGTGCTACTAGGGAGGAGTTGGCTTGCTGTCATGAATTGGAAATGGGGCAATGTTAATGCAATTTCTTCTGTGGAGCGAGTATCATGCTCACAGGTCCTGGACAAATTTGACTCATTATTTCAACCCGGCATCGGCACTTTCATGGGGGCCAAGGTTCTGATTCACATAAACCCGGATGCCGGGCCAGTACACCACAAGGCCAGAGCAGTGCCGTATGTGATGCGGGAAAAGATAGAATGCGAATTGGACCGCCTGCTGAGGGAAGGCATCATCTCGCCAGTCGAATTCAATGACTGGGCGAGCCTGATCGTGCCTGTGCTCAAGGCAGATGGGTCGGTCAGGATATGTGGCGATTACAAGGCCACCATCAATCGGGTGTCACTCCAAGACCAGTACCCGCTACCGAGAGCGGAGGACCTCTTTGCAACGCTATCCGGTGGCAAACCTTTTTCAAAATTGGACCTGACCTCAGCTTACATGACCCAGGAGCTGGCGAGTGAGTCGAAGGAGCTGACCACCATCATGACACACAAGGGGTTGTTTGAGTATAACAGATGTCTTTTCGGGATTCGTTCGGCCGCCGCGAACTTTCAGCGAAATATCGAAAGCCTCCTCAAGTCGATTCCAGGGACGGTGGTTTTTCAAGACGTCATCCTAATCACGGGTCGCGATACTGAAGAACATCTCCACAACCTGGAGGAGGTGCTACGCAGACTGGACCGGGTAGGTTTGCGACTGAAAAAGGCGAAGTGCGTCTTCTTAGTTCCAGAGGAGAATTCCTGGGGAGGAGGGTAATAGCAGACGGAATCAGACCTACTGCGTCCAAAACGGAAGCGATCCAGAGAGCACCCAGACCCCGTAACACGACGGAGCTGAGTTCGTTCCTGGGGCTCCTGAACTATTTTGGTAACCACCTTCCCAAATTGAGCATGCTGTTAAAGCCGCGACACGTGCTCCTCCGCAAAGGTCGAGATTGGGTCTGGAGGGGGACAGCCAGGAAAGGGCTTTTGATAGAGCACGCGATTTGTTATGCTCCAACAAACTGCTAACGTTATATGACCCATGTAAGAAACTTGTTTTAACGTGAGATGCGTTGTCCTATGGGATCGGGTGTGTGTTGCAGCATGTGAATGCCAATGGTCAGTTACAGCCAGTAGCTTATGCCTCCAGGAGTCTATCCCAGGCAGAAAGGGGCTACGGGATGGTAGAAAAGGAAGCACTAGTATGTGTATACGCAGTAAAAGAAATGCACCAGTACCTGTTTGGCAGGAAATTTGAGCTGGAGACAGATCACAAACCCCTAACATCCCTTTTGGCCAACATCAAAGCCACAAATGTGACTGCATTGGCCCGCATACAGAGGTGGGCACTCACGTTAGCCGCCTATGACTACACAATTCTGCACAGACCGGGCACTGAAATCTGCGCCGATGCACTCACAGGCTCCCACTAGCCACCACTGAGGGGGCAACTGAGCATGATGCTGAGATGGTCATGGCCGTTGAAGCTTTCGAAAGTGAAGGCTCACCTGTGACAGCCCGTCAGATTAAAGTCTAGACAAATCAAGACCCGCTACTGTCTTTAGTTAAGAAATGTGTCCTGAATGGGGACTGGGCAGCCCTGAGGAATTTAAACCGTTTCATAGGCACAAGGATGAACTCTCGATTCAGGCCGATTGCCTACTGTGGGGAAACCGAGTAGTTATGCCCCAGATGGGTAGAGAGGTGTTTATCAGAGAACTTCACAATGAGCACCCGGGCATTGTCATGATGAAGGCAATTGCCAGGTCACATGTTTGGTGGCCAGGGATAGATGTAGACCTGGAACTTTGTGTTCGCAGGTGCAACACGTGTGCTCAGCTGGGCAATGCTCCCAGGGAAGCCCCCCTTAGCCCCTGGTCCTGGCCCGCCAAGCCATGGTCACGCATCCATTTGGACTACGCAGGTCCTTTCATGAGAAAAATGTTTTTGGTTGTCGTAGACGCCAACTCCAAATGGATTGAGTGTCCCATTTTAAATTCAAGCACATCCTCTGCCTTGGTAGAAAGTCTATGGGCAATGTTCGCCGCCCATGATCTACTGGATGTCTTGGTCAGCGACAATGGCCCATGCTTCACAAGCACTGAATTCCAGGACTTCATGGCAGACAATGGAGTCAACCATGTCAGTACGGCACCGTTCAAGCCGGCCTCAAATGGCCAGGCGGAATGAGCAGTGCAGATAATCAAACAGGGGACGCTCAGAATCCAAGGGGGTTCCCTACAAAGCCGCTTATCACGCCTCCTGTTGGCCAATAGATCCCGACCACACTCGCTCACAGGGGTTCCACCCGCAGAGCTGCTAATGAAAAGGACGCTCAAAACCACGTTATCCCTTATACACCCAACTATGAAAGAAATTGTTGAGAGCAGGCGTCAGTCACAATGTGACTACCATGACAGGAATGCGAGGGCACGATGTATTGATGTCAATTACCCTATTTTTGTCCTTAATTACGCTGCAGGGCCCAAATGGCTTGCAGGCACTGTGATTGCCAAAGGGGAATAGGGTTTTGGTAGTTAAACTTACCAATGGACAAATCTGCCGCAAACACGTGGATCAAACTAAAACGAGGTTCAGCAACCCCATAGAAGAGGCAGAGGAAGTACATGATGTAGAGTTTACTCCACCACAGGTGACTGAACACAGGAACCAAATGGAGGAGAGCCCAGTCATTGTGGGCACTCTGGACAGGCCTGAGGCACCGCAAACAGCAGACACTCAGGCCAGCGCCCAACAACCGGAGCCCCAACTCAGGCACTCTACAAGGGTGCGTAAACCACCAGAGAGACTTAACCTGTAATCCCAATAAGACTTTGGGGGGAGGTGATGTCATGTATTCAACTATCATTGTAACCCATGTATAAGCTGACCTAAGTTGTACATCTTGAGAACATTGACCACAAGGGGGTGAACTTGTGGGAGACACTCCTAACCTGGACTTTCAGGTATAAAAGGGGAAGCTCCACCCACCTTCATCACTTGAGGTCTTGGTAATAAAGGTAACTGGTCACAGAGTGACCTTCTCTCAAGTATGGGCCTTGTGTGCATTTATACTGTATAGTAAGGACATATCAGTTGCCCCATAGACAGTTAGGACGGTCGTCCTTCGTTTGGTAGCATTCTCGTCCCCTTCCAGCTCGTTGACCACAAAGTATTGGTCGAGTCTTTCAATGAAGGCCTCCCAGTCGTTCCCTTCTGAGAACTTCTCCAGGATGCCGACTGTTCTTTGCATTTTCGTGCGGTTGTTCATTACCTCGTTGCCAATTATTACACTCATATTAAAGGGTGAGACTGAATACTGTGTGTAATGAGCAAGTGTGACCTTGGCTCCTTTAATAAGATTCCAGAGTGCAGGTACCTCGTGAGTGTCCTGCTTATATACTGTGCTCCAAAGGGATGCTGGGATCCCTTAGGACTCCAACAGGTGGGCCCTCTGGTGGTCAAGTGTCATGCAGGTTACAAAGGGTTAAATACACAACAGTCAGCCTCCTCGATTAGGCCAACATCCCCAGCATCGAAGCACTGACCACACTCAACCAGCTCCGTTGGGCAGGCCACATTGTTCGCATGCCTGACACAAGACTCCCAAAGCAAGCGCTCTACTCGGAACTACTACATGCAAGCGAACCCCAGGTGGGCAGAGGAAATGTTTCAAAGACATCCTCAAAGCCTCCTTAATAAAATGCAACCTCCCCACTGATACCTGGGTGTCCCTGGCCAAAGACCACCCTAAGTGGAGGAAGAGCATCCGGGAAGGCGCTGAGCACCTCAAATCTCGTCGCCAAGAGCATGCAGAAAACAAGCACAGGCAGCGGAAGGAGCATGCGGCAACCCAGTCCCACCCATCCTTTCCTTCAACGACTGTCTGTCCCACCTGTGACAGAAACTGTAATTCCCGTATCGGACTGTTCGGTCACCTAAGAACTCACTTTTAGAGTGGAAGCAAGTCTTCCTCGATTTCAAGGGACTGCCTATGATATGATGAGTCTTTGCTGTGTCCAGTGCGCTCAGCCTTTTCTTGATATCACATGGAGCGCATTGAATTGGCTGAAGTCTGGCTTCTGTGATGGTGGGGCCTCAGGAGGAGGCCGAACATTCACTCACTACTTTTGGCTGAAGGTGGTTGCGAACACTTCAGTCTTGTCTTTTGCAGTCACGTGCTGGGCTCTGCCATCAGTGAGGATGGGGATGTCCTCGAAACCTCCTGCTCCCATTAATTGTTTAATGATCCACTAACATTCACGACTGCATGTGGCAGGATTGCAGAACTTTGATCTGATACGTGGTTGTGAGATCACTTGGCTCTGTCTATAGTATGCTGCTTCTGCTGTTTAGCATGTATGTCATCCTGTGTTGCAGCTTCACCAGGTTGGCACCTCATTGTCAGGTAAACTGCTATTCTATGAACCAGGATTGGTCACCTGGCTTGATTGTAATGATACAGTGAGGGATATGCCAGCCAATAAGGTTACAGATTGTGGTGGAATAAAATTTGCTGCTGCTGATGGACCACAGCACCTCATGAATGCTCAGTTTCGAGCTGCTAGATTTGTTCTGAATCTGTCTTATTTAGCATGGTAGTGCCACACAACACAATGGAGGGTGTCCTCAGTGTGAAGATGGGACTTTGTCTCCACAAGGACTGTGCAGTCATTACTCCTACCAATACTGTTATGTACAGATGCATCTGCTACAGGTCAAGTATATTTTCCCTCATGTTGTTTCTCTCACTATCTGCCGCAAGTCCATTATGGGAGTTATATCCTTCAGCAATCGGCCAGCTCGGTCAGTAGTGGTGCTACCAAGCCTCTCTTGGTGATGGACATTGAAGAGTAAATGCTGTGTTTTTGCTACCATCAGTGCTTCCTCCAAGTGGTGTTCAACATGGAGGAATACTGATTCATCAGCTGAGGGAGGGTAGTAGCAGGTAATCAGCAAGTGGTTTCCTTGCCCATGTTTGACCTGATGCTATGGGACTTCATGGGGTCCGGAGTCGATACCACCACCTCTGCTGGGTCTGTCCTGCTGGTGGGACAGGGCATACTCTGGGATGGTGATGGAGGAGTCTGGGACATTGGCTGAAAGGTATGATTGTGTGAGTATGACTATGTCAGGCTGTTGCTTGACTCGACTTTGGGACAGCTGTCCCAATTTTGGCACAAAACCCCAGATGTTAGTGAGGAGGACTTTGCAGAGTCAACTGGGCTGGGCCGTTTCTGAATCCAGTGCCTTGGTTGATGCTGAGTGGCCTATACAATTTTATTATTATTGTAACTTTTTGTAGTGGCCTGCTGGGGCATTTCAGAGGGCAATTAAGAGTAAACCACTTTGCTTTGGGTCTGGAGTCACATATAGGCCAGACCAGGTAAGGGCGGCAGGTTTCCTTCCCTAAAGAACATAAGAAATAGGAGCAGTGGTGGGCCATTTGGACCCTCGAGCCTTCTCCGGAATTTAATAAGAGCATGGCTAATCTGATCTTGGGCTCAGCTCCACTTCCCTTCCCACTCCCCATAACCCTTTGTTTGTACCTGTTGTTTTTTTTAATGAAAATCCAATAGCTTCGTGGTTACCATTACTGATACTAGCTGTTTATCGCATATTTATTGATTTAACCTAATTCAAATTCACAAACTGCCGTAGTGGTATTTGAACTTGCATGAGACCAGGCCTTTGGATTACTGGTCCAGTAACATAGCCATAATCACTAATTACTGTCAAACAACCTCTCTGGCACTGAAAATTAACTTTAACAAGTATGGAGTCTCATTCATTCCTTCAGATATAAATTATTGTTGGAGATTTTTTTATGTAAATAATTTTATTTAACTTTTTCTTTCTGTCTTTTTTATCTCTCTCTCAATCCAATCTTTCTTTCCCTCTGTTTATTTCATTTTCTGTACCTGATTTGACATTGAATTCACTATGCTAGCTAACACTTCCTGGTTCAGAGTCTGCGCTGCTCATTAATAATCTTCAATCTCATTGGTTAAGGAGATACACAGTTGCTTTCCCTGTTCACATACGTCCCAGATACGCTGCACCATTTGGATGTCCCGCTGACAGTATCTTACCATACAAACCCGATGGGAAGTCTACGGGTCAGTAAAAGTCTAACAAATAGCTGGTACCATTCTTTCACCACTCACAGCTACCCAATATAGTCCCCAAACTGGTTTCTGCTTTGACTAAAAGTAAGTGCAGTGGTGAGAGATCCTCAGAGGAAAAAAGAAAGACTTAGATTTATATGGCACCTTTCATGACCTCAATATGTCCTAAAGCGCTTTACAGCCAATGAAGTGCTTTTGAAGTGGAGTCACTCTTGTAATGTAGGAGGCAATTTCATATTGAGGCTTAGTGGAGAAGTAACTTCAAAGTGGTGCCAAATCTGGTTTTAAGTGTTCAGGCAGTTTCTTGGACCTTCTAGACAAATTTTAAATGTACCTAAAATTGAGTTAAATGCTTTCAGAAAACATATCTTCCTAAAACATTGTTCTTAAAACATTTCAAGTATAATGGGTGACTGCAGAGCTCTCAACTGATTGTGAGCATTTGATATGGAGCCAGGTAATATAATCATAGGCGGGTTTGCCATCGTGAAAATATATTGGGCAAATTATATTTTGCTTGGCTAGGAGGAGAGCCATATAGAGTTTTATTGTGACAACATCAAATACATGTGAAATGAAAATGTGATCCAAAGCAATTTGTGTTATTGCATTCTTTGCTTCTTAGGAAGGTGATATACGTTTACAAAAACAACATGTCAATTTTATTTGTTGATTACTGTTATAGCCTTATTTTTTTAAGATTACTTTGACCTAGAAATTTGGGAGTTTGATGCTGGCTGTTAAGGCCCAACTCGGGGAAAAATGGCGGCTGCCGCTCTTCTGCATATTGCCGGCAGGTCCCGTGGCGGCCGCCATTTTTGGCTGGATGCAACACTCACTTAACACTCGATCTGCCATTTTGGAGTGCGCTGCTCCACTTACCAGCCTGTCGTAATTTGAACAACTGAACAAACGTTGACGAGCAGGAAGGAGGCTTGAGCAACGCTATTTAAAGGGATCATCAGCAGCAACTTGTGGCTGATATGTTTCTTCAGTTTAACTGGCTCTGTGGAATGTTCTGCAAACCTAGTAGCTTTATAAATTTCTTTCAAGTTCCAAAGGTGAACAGGGAGTGTTGGGGCAAGTAGAGAATCCTTTCATTCTTATTTAATGGCTTCTGCTTACAACACTTGCTCACAGTCATGGCAGTTCCCCTCGCACGCGAGTATCTGGGAGGGTGGGTGGAGGCAGCAAGGAAGAGAGAGGAGGAGGAAGTGGGCCAGGAGAGCTCTCAGCAGGGGGCCTGACACCTATGGGCTTCATAGAGCACGCCTCTTATATCCACTTAAGTGAGGAGCAATGTATTCGGAGGCTCTGCTTCAACAAGGAGGTTGTCACAGAACTCTGTCACCTCCTGCAACTAGACCTCCAGCCTCAGAGCAGGGTGACCAGACCTCCAGCCTCAGAGCAGAGCGATCACAGCTCTCCCAGTGGCCCTCAAGGTCACTGTTGCCCTCAATCTCTTCACCAGCAGATCCTTCCAGTCTGCAGGAGGATACTTAGCGACCATCTCTCAGTTCGCCGTTCATCACTTCAGAGGTCACAGAGGCTCTCTACACCATGAGAAGGGACTATGTATTTGTCTCTTTAAGCAGAGAGAAGCAGGAGGATCGCGCAGTGACTTTGCCAGGATATCAGGCTTCCCCATGGTGCAGGGCGCCATCGACTGCACACATGAGGCTTTGCGGGCGCCGTGTAACAATCCTGAGATCTTCCGGAACCGCAAAGGCTACTCACTTAATGTGTAGCTGTTGTGAGAACACGTCCAGCGCATCCTGATGGTCAATGCCTACTATTCTGGCAGCAGTCATGGTGCCTTCATCCTGCTCAGCCGGCATGCCAACAATCTGCCAGCCACCATACCAAATCCCGAGGGTAGCTGTTCGGTGATGAGAGCTATCTGCTTTGCACCTGGCTGATGAGTCCTCTCCACAACCCCACCACTCGTGCCCGGAACTCTCATAATGAGAGCCATGGTGCCATCAGAAACATCATCGAGCAGACCATCAGGTTGCTGAAGCAATGGTTCCTCTGCCTTGACCTTTCTGGAGGAGCCCTCCAGTACACGCTGGAGCAGGTGTCCCATTTCGTGGTGGCCAGCTGCGTGCTTCACAACTTGACCATCATGGCGGCACAGCTCTTGCCAGCAGGGAGTACGGGACCACTTCAAGAAGAGGACAAGAGAGAGGAGGAGGAGGACAAAGAGAAAGAGGAGTAAGATGATGAGGAATCATAGAATCATAGAAATTTACAGCACAGAAGGAGGCCATTTTGACCCATCGTGTCCATGCCGGCCAACAAGAGGCTATCCAGCCTAATCCTACTTTCCAGCTCTAGATCCGTAACCCTGCAGGTTACGGCACTTCAGGTACACATCCAAGTACTTTTTAAATGTGATATGGGTTTCTGCCTCTACTATCCTTTCAAACAGCGACTTCCAGACTCCCACAACCCTCTGCATGAAGAAATTTCCCCTCAAATCCTCTCTAAACCTTCTACCAATTACTTTAAATTTATGAAGGGCGGAGGCAGTCAGCAAATCCACCTTCAGCACGGGCTGTCCGTGAACGCCTGATCAGACTCCGATTCCAGTGAATGTAACCTCAGACCCCTGTTGCTCACCACATCCCCATCATACCAACCCTTTGTCACGGAATATCACAGCATCCTCCGGGCACAAAGCTGAAATGAGAGCCACCACAAAACACACATTCCAAACAAAATGAATAAGTTTATCAATAATCAATTCACACATACTATATTAACTAATTACCCTTGTGCAATCCCTTAGTGCCTGTCGTTCGGGAGCCTTTTCCTGCTCTCGTGCTCCTACGAAGTGCTCTCCCTGTAGCTGCAGCAAGGCCAATTGAAGGCTGCTGAGCTTCCATGGGGAAGAATTCAGATGGCCTTCCAAGACGACCTCAAGCAGCTGTAGAAGGTCCGACTGTAGACTGCACCACCTCACCATGAGCAGCTGCAGTCTGGGCTGGTTGGCTGACAGGCAACGACAAGGGCAATGGTGAAGTGGCAATGGTGAGGACAGCAGGTTCTTGCTCCACAAGACCCACTGCCACTCCCCCGGGGCAGAGCCTCAGCATTCCTAGCAATCTATTGGTGGACAGATTGCTGGCCTGCTGTGACACCTTACAAGCCCCATTTAACACTGCTAAACCCAGCCACGCTGGCAGCAGTCTGAGCTTGGGTGGCAGCAAGTTGAGTCTGCAGGACAGTAGTCTGCACTTCTGCTGCAGCACTAAGATGTTGGGTCACTTCCACCTGTGCTGCAATAGCAGCCATGACATCACCCACCACATGCAGCATTATGTCTGTGTTGACACGTTCCCTCCTGGAGTCTTCCATCATTTCCAGCCTAGAATTCCTGGGCTCCAGGCTCTACGCAGAGCCCCATGTAATGTTAGAGGCAGACTCCTCCATGCTCCTGGACATCCCCAAGAGGCTCTCTGGCAGGGTTGCCATTGCACCTAGCAGTTCGGTGTGCATGCCCATCACCCTTTTTCTGAAGGTCATGCCATCGAGTTCCTCATCTGAGTTGTGTGCAGCAGAACTCACACACGCACTCGCCCCCCCCCCCCCCCCCCCACAAGGAGCTGGCCCCCGAGCTACCCTATCCCTCTGGCTTTGCTGCAGCCCACTCTTGCCCGGTGCCTCATCCTGTGCAGATCCCTCATCAGCACTATCATCTAAATCACGCGCAGTACCAGTGTTTGCGGCCTTACTGACTTCTCATCCAATGATATTGAGCACCGACCCCCTCCAGTTGGCTCGAGGCCTGTATCGCAACTTGCATCGCCCCTGCCCCCCCACCCCACCCCATGCGACCATAGCCTCCAAGAAAAAGGGAAGTGTGTCAGTGAGTGTGGTGTAATGTGTTTGAGTGAGGTGCTTGCCTTAGCTGAATAGCTGGTAGTGTGTGCAAGGTGTGAGATGTGGATGTGAGTGTTGCAGCAGTGGTAAGATTGTGAGGGTGAAGTGAAGCCATGACTGTGACGTCTGAGTGGTGATAGGTAGAGATTGTCGGGATGTGATTGATAGGGGTGTGGTGCATTGAGCAGTGTGTGAGGCTTGTGGTGCAGATGGTGGGATATGGCATTTGCTGAAGCCTTCACTCACCTTGACCAGCTGTGTGAGGTCATTAATCTTCTTGCAGTATTGGATTGAGGACCTGGGGGAACCACAATGGTGGCCATCAACTAAGCAGAGCCTTCTACACGTATGGGCCAATTGCTTCCGACTGGCTTACGGGAAGGAGACAGCCTACCTCCTCCGCACAGCCACCACCAGTGCCTCTAGTGCCACATCTGAGAACCATGTTGCTGCCACTCACCCATGTCTTCCTAATCAGTTCTGCTTCCAAGTTTGTTTTTTTATTCATTGCGATATGTGGGTATCGCTGGAAGGCCAGTATTTATTGCCCATCCCTAATTGCCCTTGAGAAGGTGATGGTGAGCTGCCTTCTTGAATACCTGTGATGAAGGTACTCCCACAGTGCTGTGAGGGAGGGAGTTCCAGGATTTTGACGAAGCGACGATGAAGGAACGGCAAGTCAGGATGGTGTGTAACTTGGAGGGGAACTTGCAGTGATGGTGCGCCATGCGCCTGCTGCTCTTGTCCTTCTAGGTGGTAGAGGTCGCGGGTTAGGGAGGTGCTGCCGAAGAAGCCATGGCGAGTTGCTGCATTACATCTTATAGATGGTATACACTGCTGCCACGGTGCACCGATGGTGGAGGAAGTGAATGTTGAAGGTGGTGTATGGGGTGCCAATCAAGCGGGCATCTTGAGTGTTGTTGAAGCTGCAATGATCCAGGCAAGTGGAGAGTAATCCATCACATTCCTGACTTGTGCCTTGTAGATGGTGGAAAGGCTTTGGGGAATCGGTAGGTGAGACACTCGCCACAGAATATCTAGCCTCTGACCGGCTCTTGTAGCCACAGTATTTATGTAGCTGGTCTAGTTAGATTTCTGGTCAATGGTGACCCCCAGGATGTTGATGGTGTGGGATTCGGTGATGATAACACCATTGAATATCAAGGGGAGGTGATTAGACTCTTGTTTGTTGGTGATCGACATTGCCTGGCACTTGTGTGGCATAAATGTTACTTGCCACTTATCAGCCCAAGCCTGAATGTCATCCAGGTCTTGCTGTATGCGGGCATGAACTGCTTAATTTTCTGAGGAGTTGTGAATGGAACTGAACACTGTACAATCATCAGCGAACATCCCCACTTCTGACCTTATGATGGATGGTTGGGTCTCGGACACTGCCCTGAGGAACTATGGCAGCGATGTCCTGGAGTTGGGATGCTTGATTGACCTCCAACAAGCACAACCATCTTCCTTTGTGCCAGGTATGACTCCAGCTAGTGGAGAGTTTCCCCACTGATTCCCATTGACTTCAGTTTTACTCGGGCTCCTTGATGCCACGCTCAGTCAAATGCTGCCTTGATGTCACCTCACCTCTGGAATTCAGCTCTTTTGTCCATGTTTGGACTAAGGCTATAATGAGGTCTGGAACCGAATGGTCCTGACGGAACCCAAACTGGGCATTGGTGAACAGGTTATTGGTAAGTGCCGCCTGACAGCACTGTCGACGACACCTTCCATCACTTTGCTGATGATTGAGAATAGACTGATGGGGCGGTAATTGGTCGGATTGAATTTGTCCTGCTTTTTATGAACAGGACATACCTGGGCAATTTTCCACATTGTCAAATAGATGCCAGTATTGTAGCTATGCTGGAACAGCTTGACTAGAGGCGTGGCTAGCTCCGGAGCACAGGTCTTCAGCACAACAGCTGGGATGTTGTCAGGGCCCATAGCCTTTGCTCTATCCAGTGCGCTCAGTCGCTTCTTGATATCACGAGGTGTGAATCGAATTGGCTGAAGACTGGCTACTGTGATGGTGGGGATCTCAGGAGGAGGTCAATATGGATCATCCACTCGGCACTTCTGGCTGAAGTGACGTTTCCAAATGGAATGACAATGAAGTGCTGTTGCATCAAAAAAAAACACCCCTTTAAGTTGTGGGGAAAGCCTAGGCCAAACATGGCTTGGAATTAGACTGCACCGATATTGGCACCAGTTGAGTGGTAAGTCAATGAGCAGTGGTTTTAGCTTTGAGATCAACACTATAATGATGTAAATGAGCACAAATTTTGCGCACTACCTCGACCACTTTGCCCCATGCAGCTAATTAGCGTTGGGCCATGACACTGTCCGTTTTCAGGCCATATCCAATTTCTAGGCCTTCATGTTTTCCACATTCTAACCAAGTTAAAATTGCAATAATATGACATCTCATTCGCATAGCTAAAACCTCCTCCTACAAGTGAAAATTTTGCCAGTTAATTGCCAGTTTATGTTTGTGTAGGGGGTTAAAAAATTACAAAGTTACGGTGGTAGTGAAATAACATTTAATTTTAAAAGATCATTTTCATGCATTACTGCAAAGTAATTGAAGGAACAGGTGCATTCTTACTAAATCATTTGAGCTGCACAGGGACTATGGGCTAAACTTTCCTTTCATTTTCGGCGGGTTCTCAGTGATTTTCTCGGCAGTACAACTGTTTTTCCACCTGGCGAATGTTTCCCCCTTTGTTTTTCAATGGTATCGGCCAAATCTGAAAACGCCCGTCGGGACCAAACCGCTGATGTACACTGCCGAGAAAATCGGCAGGGCGTAATTTTTGTCTCAACGGAAGCCTGTCCAGATCGCTGAGGGAGTCGCCCTGTAAAAGCTGCTTAAGCAGGGCAGTAGGTGAGTACTCTGCAAAGAAAGGTAAGTTAAAGGTTTTAATTTTTTTTAATTATAAAATGGCGATTAGGTGTAAAAGTGTCTTGGGAATGTTTTTTTTGTGAACATTTTTTTTAAGTTTTCCCCCCTCGCTAGGCTCCCTATGCAGCCTCATACTAAATTTTTTTAAAAACGTCCGTTTTACTTAGTTTTCCCTTAACCACCGAGAAAACCGCCGAGAATAATGGGGCAATAATAGTTCTTACTTAAAAGTGGAAATTTTCACCAGCGTTACTCAGCAAACGTGAGCGGTTTTTCTGGGCAGGCAATCGGGCGTTGAGGGGCTCTCGGGAAAGTCTAGTCTTATAACATTTATAGCCATAAAGTAGGAGGAAATCCACTGATTTTCAGGCGAGGCTAATCAGAACTACCCATATGCACAGTAGCATGATATTATCAGAAATGAAGTTTAAAAAAATATATATATTTTTTGCTGCTTATCATACATTGATCATAAAATAGGATTGGATAAAAATCAACCTTTCACCCCATTTATTCTTTATGGGGCAGCAACTTGACCATCTTCTGATTATATCTAGTTCTTTCGTAAGTGAGTCCAGTAACGCTTTAACCACCCTTCACAGAAACTCATTCCAGCTGTTGATAACTATCTGTGTAAAGAAAGACTTCCTGGCACCTGTCCTAAACTTGCACTTTGCCAACAGAAACGATGCCCCCTTGTCCTGCTGCATTGGCATTTTCAATCTTCCTTGATAAATTCAAGTCAGGAAGTCCCTAATATTCTATTGGCCTGGAACATTAATGTTTGCATATTCATGTGTTTTTAACAATTTTAAGTTTTTTTGTGAATCATGTGCTCATCATGTTGAGGAACATCATCAAGCACTCATAGATAGTGTATTTACACTTTAACTTCCCTCTTCGCTAGTTGGTGTGTACACAACGATTCTCACTTGTGATCTAACTAAGCATTGCATTAGCATATTAGAAGTGAAACCCCCAGCTGCTGAGATTTCAGACCCAAACTGTCGATCCCAAACCACAATGTAAATGCTTTCTTCTGCAGTTTGTATTCCAAAGTACTCACTACTGCAGGGGGAGGGATCCATAAAATATCATAACATCAGAGGGGGCGATTTGCGATTATTTCCTGAAATGGTCAGTGGAGCAGCCTGTTCTTGCCAGAGCCATCTTGGGGCTCGAATTCATTTAATTGCCACCAGCAAGCTGCGGGCGCCAAGCAGCCACCCCGTTACAGCTCGCCAGTTGTGGGGGAGCTCGAACTCAGCTGCCTCCCAAACTAAGCCAGCCAGCAGATTGGGTCGGGCTGGGGGCCTTGAACAGGCCAGATCTTTTTTTAAAAGGTTTCCTGGGTTATTTTGCGAGTGGCTTATAGCAGTTCATTTAAAGGCCGCTGGTTAGGCTGCTCAGTGCCTGGTATAAATGGGCGGAACATGAACGGTACATCCTCTGCTCATTTGAAAATTGCAATCGGCATCTTGCAGGTATTTGTTTACATAAGCAGCCTCTCAGCTGTTTGAGGCAGGTAGCTACTTACCCTTGTACACTCGGGTGACTATATTTTCCAAACCAAATCCGGCGACACACAGGATGGGCGTACGGAAAATCAACCAGGATGGAAAATGTAGGTTGCGCAGCGTAGCGAGGCACATTTTTTTTAGCAGCCTATATTTTAACAGTTGCATATATACACTACAAATGCAAACAAATGTGCATATAATTACCGCGCATGTGACGTCACACCACTGAAGCACATTCGGACACCATTTATAAACAATACAATAACACTATTCAGTCCACTGACCTGAAACTGTGATCATGTCTAACAGTATGATATGCATCTATTCCAAATAATATGACACCTAGTCTATTAGAGGATGGGTTTTGTGAAATGGGGACTCATCCGGAGACACTGTTTGCCCGGGACTGTCCCCGGAAAGCGGGACGTCTGGTCATCCTAATGTACACACCTATCTGAAAACTTTATCGGGCGTCCAAGAGGTGGCTAAGGAGCCCCTTTCCCAATTTTCAATTGCCGGCTACTCGTTGTCATGGGGAGAAACAAGAGATCAGCAGTTGAAAATCACTCCAGGATATCGAAAGCCTCAAACCAATGTTGAAACCAGGAAGTAAGACTGATTTCTGTGCTTGTGTGACAGGATTATCTTTATTTTGTCTACCATTCCTTTCCCATAAAATTACTGTTTTTCTTTCAAGCACATGGAGTAAAATAGCTGCAATCAACCTTCAATGTTGAGTTTATGTTAAGAATTGCTTGTACTTGAAGTGGTTCCATAGCAGTCTTGTGGAATCATGTTCATCCGTTTGGAGGTCTGGAAATCAATACTTCAGGTTGCTTGAGGGGGGTAAAAAGAGTGATGTCCTTGACAAGCTAATGCCTCCTAATCAGTTAAAAAATAAAAATGGTAGTACTATCAAATTTAATTGCCAAATTAGTAGCTTCACTGAATTCTGTTCCAGCCAAAGTCACTAGAATATGTATATTTGTTATGGAATCACTATTCATTAAATCATAAACATTGTTTCACCACTCAGGTTCTTTATATCATCAAAGAGAAGTTAGAGGCTCTATTTTCCAAATAAAAAGATTTTACTTCCAAGATAAAAATTGGTTTGCTGACTTGCTGTTTCCAGCTGTGTTATATGCTCATATCAGTACAGGTAATTAAGAAATAAGAAGTAGGAGCAGGAGTAGGCCATTTGGCCCCTCGAGCCTGTTCAACCTGTACACCACATGATGCTTTTCTAGGAATTGATTGTTTCATCTATCGATTTGAATTAATAATCTGAAATGGCCCCATTTGGATTGGTCCAGGCTGCTTCACAAATACGTGACTTAGCCCAATTCATTTCTTTGGATTTGGATAGCTCATTCCTTTAAAATTAGAATTTGAACTCCCTACGGCTCATGGATATTTTATCCTTACTCGCATATGTTCCTTAATTTTGACACTTTATTTTGGATTCAGTTTGAAATAGACAGTCTGAAGTTTGAAATAGTTTTGGATCTGAAACTTAAATTTAGCTCAGTGTTCATTGCAACATGACAGCACTGAAAGTAATACAGCTGTTGCCATTTGGTCCATTTCTAACAGTTTGTTCCAATAGATAATAAATTTCTCCTATTAAACATGATTAATAAATAGACATGTAGTCTTAATATATCCTAGCTGTTGGGTCAGAATTTGCAGTGGGTAATAACAGGGAACGAACAGTGCTCGCCATTATTACCCTTTGAAACCAACCACAATTTCAGGATGCAGCGAATGCGCGTCTAACAGCAGAAATCCTGAAGTTGCACTGGTTGTGCTGTGCCCCCGCCAACCCACCACCACCACCACTACCACCTCCCCCAACAGCCAGAAATCAGTGAATCTGAAAAAAACTTGGGCTTTTCCGCAGTTATATCACTGTTAAATACCCCACTAAATGTTAAATCTTGTTGGATTAGGTGTAACTGGGGTTTTAACAGAGTATTGACTGCTAAATAAATATTATGGCCCTGAAAAACTAATTTTAATTTATGGAGTTTCAAATTTCTATGATAAAAATTAAAATTTTTAAGAAACTTAAAAAATATATATTTTTAAAATTTGTTCATGATATTTCAGGTTCTATTTTAACCCATGTAAAAGCCTCAATCTTTGTTTTGCTCTCTCATCATTTTTAAAAGTCTGGATAAAAGCAACTTCTCATTTCCTGGTCCCCTGTCTAAAAGTTATTGGTTGCTTAGACAGCTTGTTGATGTCACAGCAGATCACAGTAGGGAATTCTCACTACAGAGCGCTGCAATCCATTATGCATCAAAAAAGGCAAACTTCTCACTATAGAGATCACGAGGTCGTTGTGGGCAGCTTTCTTCAGAGCCAGTGGCCAATGCCTTTGCGTTGCTACTGACCGCAAATTCTGGGCCAGTAATTTAAAAGAATGCAAGGCAGTTCACATGACACTTCCTGTTAGAGTTTAACAGTTTGGTCTCAAACAGATATATTGCAGTTCCAACTTAAAATATCTAACATACCAAACAGATATTATTAATGTGATTTATGGCACCTGCTCTTGGAGGACAGACGCACCAACGTTAGCGTCCTCGATCAGGCCAACATCCACAGTGTTATGTATGTAAACATTATAATGGTGTAAAACTTGCCACCAGAGGGCGCACCTATTGGAGGCCCAAGGGTCACCTGCACACCTCATGCAAGCGAATATAAAAGATTGTCTGCCATGCTGCTTTGGCACTCTGGAGTTTTAATAAAGAGACTAATGTCACATTAGTTTAAGTTTACAGTACTCAATCTTGTGGAGTTATTCTAAACATAACACACAGCATCGAAGCACTGACCACATTCGACCAGCTCCGTTGGGCGGGTCACATTGTTTGCATGCCTGACACAGGACTCCCAAAGCAAGCGCTCTACTCGGAACTCCTACATGGCAAGCGAGCCCAAGGTGGGCAGAGGAAACATTTCAAGGACACCCTCAAAGACTCCTTGATAAAATGCAACATCCCCACCGACACTTGGGAGTCCTTGGCCAAAGACCGCCCTAAGTGGAGGAGGCGCACCCTGGAGGGCGCTGAGCACCTTGAGTCTCTTGCCGAGAGCATGCAGAAAACAGGCGCAGGCTGCGGAAGGAGCGTACGGCAAACCAGTCCCACCCAGGTGTTCCACCTGTGACAGAGACTGTGGTTCCCATATTGGACTGTTCAGTCACCTAAGAACTCACTTTTAGAGTGGAAGCAAGTCTTCCACGATTTTGAGGGACTATCTATGATGACCCTCTCTTGGGGGCCAGGCTGCTGATCCGGCCGAAACCCTCCCTGGTGGCCCAGTGGCCAAAGTTTAAAAAATGATCGAATCTCTTCCCTTGAACAGAGGAGAGAGAGAGCGTGATAATGCACTCACACTGTGACATCACCACATTGATTGATAGCGGCGGACGGCCCAAACGACCCATTTTCAGCCAGTCAGCCTGGCTTTGAGTCTAAGGCCCACCCCCATTATGATCCATTTCCTGTAGGAATTTGAAAAAAATTCAAAGTCCTGAAAGTTGATCTACTCACTGCACCAAGAGTTCCAGCAGTGAGTACCAGTTTTAAAAACTCAAAGCTTTCTGGTGCACATGAATTTTGGCCCCAGTGTCTCATAAAATTCTTTAAAAAAATTATGTGTAAACTGCAAGTGTGGAGTTTTTACTGTGAACTGGAAGAAAAAGGGGTCAAATTTCGGGTGCACCAGAAAGCTGGCGCATCTATGATTTTTAGAGTGGTACTTACTGCTGGAATTCTTGGTATGGTAAAAAGATCCATTTTCAGGACTTCAAAGTCCTATGCCGCTGTCGATCAGTATTTTGGCGGCTGATCGGCATGTTGGCCGGCAAAATTTTTTCCATTGCGGCCGCGGCAGTGGGCCCTCCCGTTTAAGGGTGGCAGTGCTGCCGGGCCACACTCAGTACGGAGATGGTGCACCGGCAGAGAAACCTGTCGGGGGCACCACACAGCGGGGATCAACGGATTCAGGTGAAAATCGATGGGTAAGTATTTTTATTGCTTTTTTTATTGTTTTCATTGGCGGTGCAACCACTCGGGCAGGATTGGGTCCAGGCCGAAAAATCCCCGATCTGAATTTAGGTAGGGTCGGCCTGTTGACCCCAAAGCGGCGGCCATTCGACTTTTAGGAATGGCCGCCGCAAGCGGGCATTAACGGGTCTCTTTGAGACCCTGAATTTTGGCCCCAAAAGCTCTTCATTTTGGTGTGATGTACTTCATAAGAATGGGCTCATGAATGGTGCAAAATTCATAATATGAGCCACTGCCATTATGCTAATGAGGTTATTGGGTGAATCTCCTTATAGCTTCTCCCATTCTACTACCATAGCTTTGACAGATTTTCAACAGAAACCCCAATGCTGTGTGGGATTAAATCAGACCACCACAGGGGTAATGAATCATTGAAGCCAAATACTTTATAAAGACAAAAATCAGTTTACAAGAAGATATTCATTTAAATTCATAAGAGTCAATCACAAAAAACGTAATATTACTGCCTTAATGTGAGTCAGCTTGTAATCAGATGGAACTGCACAGCATCTATTCAGAGAGTCAAATAAGGACATTTAAAATTCCTCATAAAAAAATCACCACATAACCCTAACTTATCTCCATTTCCTCAGTGCAAAAAATGTCAGCTGATACTAAATTCATTACCCCTGGTTCAATATCTAACACTGATGTCTAAGTGTTGGCTTGCCCATCTATGCTAAAGAGGTTATTTGGTGAATCTCCTTTTAGCTTCTCCCATTCCACTACTTGGCAGATTTGCAACAGAAACACTGATGCTGTGTGAGATTCAGGAGCCCATTCATATACTTGGATAGGTTTGGCTGTTTCTATTCTGTCTTCAAGAAGCATTGTTCTTATTAGGAGGAGAGAGAACATCAACTCATTTTCATGATGCTGTGGAAACCAAATGATGCAATGACTTTTTTGTGACAGGTTTTGATAGTAATTACATCACCATATTGAAATGTTTAGTAAAAAGATGCACCAAAAGTGTTGAACACATATATCCTGTCATTACACTGCAACTACTGCTCCATTATCAGTAACATTATTGGTCACGGGGTTGGGGGTAATATATTAGCATGGATAGAGGATTGGCTAACCAACAGAAAACAGAGATAAATGGTTCATTCTCGGGTTGGCAAACAGTGACTAGTGTAAGGTTCGAAAATCCACGGCCGCATTTTCTTTTGGAACACCCTAAGGACAAGAAAACTAAGATGGGATCATCCTATACATTTTAAATGAACATTTTTGGCCAAGTAAAATCCTCAGACCATGCAGGCTGGGAAACGTGTGGGCGGATACAGACATTGTAGAGTCTGGCTCACAAGCGAGACAGAGGCACTGGCCAATGGGGGGAAAGTGCATTCTGGCAGGCCAATCAGGGATTGAGTCGGGTCTGAAGCAGGGAAATCCTCAACCAATGGGGACTACCCGGCCCAGTTCGAAAATATGACTCACCCCGAATCAAATTATGAATGTGGACCATCATCTACCTAATTAATATGGACAGTGGACAATAGTCCTGAGATCACTGCGGTGATAGCCCATCAAAGGGGCGGCCCAAACCGATTGACTCCCAGGTCTGTTACAATGGACCAGCAGACTTTGAGGCACCAATGTGCACTGAAACAATACCCCTGTCCTCACACCTACCTGTACCTGTGACATCTTCTGATTAAGTATTCAAAGCTATCTCCCCGCCCAAACTTACACACTGGACCACCAACTGAGTTTGAGCGCGAAAAGACCAGAACTAAATTGGATACAAATATAAGACCTACGGAACCACGAGAGGAAAGAAGCAGCTGGAGCAGTAGGAGAAGGAGTCGAGGAGCAGTAGCAGTCACAGATAGACAGAAATCGAGAGAGAACGGAGACGGACTGTTACCGGCTGGGAAACCTACCATTGAACGGGCCCTGGACTCGACTTGTGTGCAGAATATACAACCCAACTACTGAGAGGCCCAATATCGTCTCAAGAAGCCGAGCCGCACACCAAACAATGCTCCGAGGCCAACCAGCTGAAGAACCGGAGACCTAAGTAACTGGGAGAGGCAACATTCACTCCAGCTACCCCGTAAACCAAACATCCTAAGGCTAAAAAAAAATAACTGTCAAAAGGGATCGTAAGTATTATCCTGGGGTTTCTTTTCTCAACTGTCAGCCTAGGTCTGTCTGGGGGTGGGGGTGGTGTTGGAAATGTCTTGTAAAGATAAAATTGTGTAAGGTTTTCGTTGTGTCCGTTTCTTCCCATAGATTTTTATTGTTTATAAGTGTGTGTCAGATATGTGTTTTGATGAAGTTTGACCTTGTTGGAAACTTACCGTGGTTAATAAATTGGACTTACCCGTTTTTTTTTTCGTTCCAAGGACCACTTGTCTCTGAGTGTTTTGTTTTCCCTTGTGGAAGCTCATAATCCACCAAAATTCTGAGCTTAGAACCAGATAGGGGTGCTGGGACGCTTCGAAACCGCCAGTTTAGTGGTCAGCGAGCCACAAGCTGCTGGACCGTCCCCTCGAAGGGACAGAGAGGCCCAATACACCAACAGCCACCAAAGACCCCCATAATTGGGCAGAGCAAAAACCCTCAACACTACTGGGGTGCCACAGGGATCGGTGCTGGGTCCTCAACTATTTACAATCTATATTAATGATTTGGATGAAGGGAGCGAGTGTAATGTAGCCAAGTTTGCTGATGATACAAAGATGGGTGGGAAAGCAAATTGTGAGGAGCACACAAAAAATCTGCAAAGGGATATAGACAGGCTAAGTGAGTGGGCAAAAATTTTGCAGATGGATTATAATGTGGGAAAATGTAAGGTTATCCACTTTAGCAGAAATAAGAGAAAAGCAAATTATAATTTAAATGGAGAAAAATTGCAAAGTGCTACAGTACAGAGAGACCTGGGGGTCCTTGCGCTTGAAACACAAAAAGTTAGTATGCAGGTACAGCAAGTAATCAGGAAGTCACATGGAATGTTGGCCTTTATTGCAAGGGGGATGGAGTATAAAAGCAGAGAAGTCCTGCTGCAACTGTAAATGGCATTGGTGAGGCCACACCTGGAGTACTGCATACAGTTTTGCTCTCCATATTTATGGAAGGATATACTTGCATTGGAGGCTGTTCAGACTAGGTTGATTCTGGAGATGAGGGGGTTGACTTATGAGGATAGGTTGAGTAGGTTGGGCCTATTCACATTGGAGTTCAGAAGAAGAATGAGAGGTGATCTTATTGAAACTTATAAAATAATGAGGGGGCTCGACAAGGTGGATGCAGAGAGGATATTGCAGAGAGGATATTTCCAATCGTAGGGGAAACTAAAACTAGGGGACATAGTCTTAGAATAAGGGGCCGCCCATTTAAAATTGAGATGAGGAGAAATTTCTTCTCTCAGAGGATTGTAGATCTATGGAATTCTCTGCCCCAGTGAACTGTGGAAGCTGGGTCATTAAATATATTTTAGGTGGAGATAGACAGATTTATGAGCGATAAGGGAGTAAAGGGTTATGGGGAGCGGGCAGGTAAGTGGAGCTGAGACCATGATCGGATCAGCATGATCTTATTGAATGACGGAGCATGCTCGAGGAGCCCAATGGCCTTCTCCTGCTCCTATTTCTTATATTCTTATTTCACCAGTGATGTATAATGGCAGATGTCAGTACAATGGCTGCTCACATCGCTGGAGAAAAACAGAGCTCCACACATGCACGTTCAAATATTTGCATGGAATGCTTTAGGATTTTCCCTGCTATGTACTGTCCCATTTGCTGTGTAGGTGGTTTAGCATCATTTTTCTAGATCATAGAATCAAAGGAAAATTACGACACAGAAGGTGGCCATTCGTCCCATCGTGTCCATCCCAGTCAAAAAAGAGCTTCCCAGCCGAATCCCGCCTTCCAGCACTTGGTCCATAGCCCTGTTGATTACGGCTCTTTTAAGTGCACATCCAAGTAATTTTTAAATGTGCTGATGGTTTCTGCCTCTACCATCCTTTCAGGCAGTGAGTTCCAGACCCCCATCACCCTCTGGGTGAAAAATATTTTCCTCATCTCCCCTCTAATCCTTCTACCAACTACTTTAAATTTGTGCCCCTTGGTTATTGACCCCTCTGCTAAGGGAAATCGGTCCCTCCCATCCACTCCATCTGGGCCCCTCATAATTTTATACACCTCAATTAAATCTCCCCTCAGCCCCCTCTGTTTCAAAGAAAACAACCCTAGCCTATGCAATCCTTCCTCATAGCTAAAATTTTCCAGTCCTGGCAACATCCTGGTAAATCTGCTCTGTACCCTCTCTAGTGTAATGTGGTGATCAGAACTGCACGCGGTACTCAAGCTGTGGCCTCACTAGTGTTTTATACAGTTTTAGCTTAACTTCCCTGCTCTTGTATTCTATGCCTCGGCTAATAAAGGATAGCACTCTGCATGCCTTTTTAACTACCTTATCCTGCTGCTACCTTTAAGGATCTGTGGACATACACTCCAAAGTCCCTCTGTTCCTCCACACCTCTCAGTATCCTCCCATTTATTGTGTTGTGTTCCATGCCTTGTTGCAACTCCCCAAATGCATTACCTCACATTTCTCCGGATTGATTTCCAGTTTCCACTTTTCTGCCCAACTGACCAGTTCATTGATATCTTCCTGCAGTCTAAAGTTTTCCTCCTCACTGTCAACCATGCGGCCATCTGCAAACTTCTTTATCATACCCCCCTACATTTATGTCTAAATCATTAATATATACTACAAAAAGTAAGGGACTGAGCCCTGTGGAACCCGTCTTTCTGCCCTGAGCCAATTTTGGATCCAATTTGCTATTCTCCCTTGAAACCCATGGGCTTTTACTTTATTGATCAGCCTGCCATGTGGGACCTTGTCAACAGCCTTGCTAATCCATGTAGGCTACATCAAATGCACTGCCCTCATCGACCCTCCTTGTTATCTCCTCAAAAAATTCAATGGTCTGGTCATATTTTTGTGGAATGGAGCAGAGCTCCATGTTCAGGCAATCAATTCCAGGCACAGACTGCTCTTGATTAGCTTCTCACTGGCCTCAGTTTCTTCCAGCCAAAAAGGGAAGAAGTAATATTTGCTCAAGATAGTTTCATATTCGAAGCTGTTTTTGAAATTTGCTGAATACACAGTAGAGACAGTATATGGCTGAAAATCTGAAACCATGTCATAAAAATGCAAATGTGCAGTGTAACTGCCGTATAAATTAATTTGTTGTATAAATAGAATGTGACGGTAAACAGTGGAATAACTGATTGACTAAGTTCACTCATGACAGAACCCTTGTAACTTATTCGATATTCTCACTGGTGTCATAAACTGTGTGTTTCACTCTTCCTTTTTGTATACTCAAGTTATACTGTATTTCTGATATAAACAATTCAATTACAGCACTAGCCACATAAAACCTCAGTAGATGCTATTTATTCAAAAAAATGTTCCTCCCTCTCTTGCCTCCTATTACATGTAGACCTTCACTACCACCTCCCTATCCCTTCTTATTTCTCCCCATCAGATATGAGAAGTTAAGCTTCCTGTGCATGGGCCTAGGCTCAGAACAGCAGCCTCCATTATGCAAGTATGACATTTTCATTTCCTTCACAAATTATTGCAACTTAATTGGACTACTAATTTTGAACTAGTTAGTGTCAGGGTTTTAAATTGTGGATCTGGGTTCAAAGTCATTTAGGCGTTCATTCCACCAATCTGGAATAGATTTTAGAAAGGTTCTTTAAGTGAAAGGACAGTTTACTCAATCATTAGACAATCCTCTTCCCCAATTATGGAGCTTTAAATGAACATTTTTGTTGCTTTTGTACATTTGAAACTATTTTAGGGAATGTTACAAAAGTTGCATTATGCTGAATGACATAAAAATGATGAGACATAACCTGAAAAAGGGCAACTTGCATGCAGCACACAGCTCAAACAGTTCACTAATACAGTGGCAAAAAGGTCAGTTTTGTAAAATGGTCTCCCAGTGGCCTAATAGAATGATTTACTACTGAGGAGGGGAAGTGCACGTGTTGTATGTGATCTGGTTCTTGCACTAAGGCCTGTCATCACCTGCTGAATCACATTTTTGCCTGCGGAGATGAACCTTCCCATTTCACATAAACTTTATGCAGAAGTGTCTATCTGTCACAAAATCAGGACAAAATTGTAGGTCAAATTAAAATAAATAATTTTAACCCTTTAACATTCTAAAGTATGTATTCTTGAGTATGTAACCACATTGAAAATCCTTCTTCAATTCTTGCATAGAACAGTGAACAATCACATGAAAAAGCATCCTGAATCGATTGCAACGCGAAGGAACTTGTCACAGTCTATTTCATTTAACAATCCATTTCAAGAATATCGGCTTCAGTGGGCACTGCACTGCTCAATAATGTTTTCTTTTAATCGATAACAGATTTTGGCGCTTCTTGTGTAAGGTTGTTTTCTTCTTCACTCAAAGTGTTTTTTATTCTGTATACAGTTAAGATCCAGCAACGAGCCAGACCAGGACATGCTCAATGACTGCCTCACTATTCAACCGCTTCAGGCCGCTACATCACCACAAGATGCTGTGGACAGCACTATGGGGCGATCACCGGGGCCCCCTCATGACATGTATTCAGGTAAGCTTTTAAAAACCTCTGAAGTAATAAAATACATTTCAGTTTTAGTATTGCTATTTATTTTGCTCTTCTGCAAGGTCATTAAATGAAACCTGTTATATATGTAAATCTGTAAATACCTTGTTTAACTACCAAAGGGCTCATCCCCTGGAGTCCCAAGGGATCCCACAATCCCTTGGGAGCACCTGTAGATAAGGAGGCCTCACAGGCTGGAGAGGCACTCTGGAGACCTGTGATGAAGGACAACGGTCACACATTGCTTTGAGCTCACAGTATCTGGCCAGACTCTTTATTCAAGACATACCAATTGGCAGCGAGATACAGATGACGAACCCCACCGCAACAATACAGAGAACCATGAGCATCCTGGAGAAATTTTCAGAGGGAGATGATTGGGAAACCTTCATGGAGCGACTCGACCAATACTTCGTGGCCAACGAGCTGGAAGGAGAAGCGAACACTGCCAAACGAAGGGCGATTCTCCTCACCGTTTGCGGGGCACCAACGTATGGCCTCCTGAAAAATCTGCTCGCTCCAGCGAAACCCACAGACAAGTCGTACGATGATTTGTGCACACTGGTCTGGGAGCATCTAAACCCAAAGAAAAGCGTTCTGATGGCGAGGTTCCGCTTCTACACATACAAGAGGTCTGAAGGCCAGGAAGTGGCGAGCTACGTCGCCAAGCTAAGACGCTTTGCAGGACATTATGAATTTGAAGGACACTTGGAGCACATGATCAGGAACTTCTTTGAACTTGGCATTGGCCATGAAGTAATACTTCGCAAACTTTTGACTGTAGAGACCCCAACCTTGAGTAAATCTACAGCGATAGTTCATCGCCACCAGTGACAATACCAAAGAAATCTCTCAGCACACGAGTGCTGCTGCAAGTACTGTGAACAAAGTAATGTTGTTTTCAAATCGTAACGGACAGGGCAGGACTCACATGCCTGCAGCTGCACATCCGCAGATGTCTCAGAGTCCCCCATCAAGGGTGGTGAATGCAAGGCCATTAACACCTTGTTGGCGCTGAGAAGGTGATCATCATTTCCAATCATGCCGCTTCAAAGGATACGTTTGCAAGGGCTGTGGAACAATGGGACACCTCCAACGTATGTGCAGGCGAGCTGCAAACCCTGATAATCCTGCAAACCACCATGTTGCAGAGGAGGACAGATCCATGGAGGATCATGATGAACCAGAGCTTCAGACCGAGGAGGCAGATGTATATGGGGTGCACACATTTACCACAAAGTGTCCCCCGATAATGCTGAAGGTTGAATTAAATGGACTCCCGGTGTCAATGAAGCTGGACACCGGCACGAGCCAGTCCATAATGAGCAAAAAGACTTTCAATAAATTGTGGTGCAGCAAGGCCTCAAGGCCAGTCCTGACCTCCATTCATACTAAACTGAGAACGTACACAAAGGAACTGATTCCCATAATCGGCAGTGCTACCGTAAAGGTCTCCTACGATGGGGCGGTGCACAATTTATCACTCTGGGTGGTACCGGGTGATGGCCCCATGCTGTTCGGCAGGAGCTGGCTGGGAAAGATACACTAGAACTGGGATGATGTCTGAGTGCTCTCGTCCGTCGACGACACTTCATGTGACCAGGTCCTAAACAAGTTCCGCTTACTGTTCGAACCGGGCATCAGAAAATTCCAAGGAGCAAAAGTGCAGATCCACTTGATTCCGCGGGCACGACCCATCCATCACAAGGCGAGAGCGGTACTGTACATGATGAGAGAGAGGGTGGAGATTGAGCTGGACCGGCTACAACGAGAGGGCATCATCTCACCGATCGAATTCAACAAGTGGGCCAGTCCGATTGTCCCAGTCCTCAAGGAAGACGGCGCCGTCAGAATCTGTGAGGATTACAAAGTAACTATCAATCGTTTCTCCCTTCAGGATCAATAACCGCTACTAAAGGCAGACGACCTATTTGTGACGCTGGCGGGAGGAAAAACGTTCACGAAGCTGGACTTGACCTTGGCCTACATGACGCAGGAGCTGGAGGAATCATCGAAAGGCCTCACCTGCATCAACACGCACAAAGGTCTCTTCATTTACAACAGATGCCCGTTTGAGATTTGATCAGTCACGGCGATATTCCAGAGGAACATGGAAAGCTTGCTGAAGTCGATCCCGCGCACCGTGGTCTTACAGGACGACATCTTGGTTACAGGTCGGGACACCGTCGAGCACCTGCAGAACCTGGAAGAGGTTCTTAGTCAGCTTAATCTGGTGGGCTCAGGTTAAACGCTCAAAGTGCGTTTTCCTAGCGCTTGAAGTGGAGTTCCTGGGGAGAAGAATCGCAGTGGACGGCATCAGGCCCACCGATTCGAAGATGGAGGCAATCAAGAACGCACCAAGACCACAGAATGTGACGGAGCTGCAGTCGTTTCTAGGACTCCTGAACTACTTTGGTAACTTCTTACCGGGTCTTAGCACACTGTTAGAACCACTGTACTCTTTACTGCGTAAAGGAGATGAATGGGTATGGAGTAAAAGCCAAGAAAATGCCTTTGAGAAAGCTAGGAAACTGTTACGCTCAAACAAATTGCTTGTGTTGTATGATCCATGTAAGCGTTTGGTACTAGCATGTGATGCATCGTCGTATGGTGTCGGGTGTGTATTGCAACAAGCTAATGAATCAGGGAAATCGCAACTGGTTGCTTATGCATCCAGAAGTCTGTCTAAGGCTGAGAGGGCCTACAGTATGTTTGAAAAAAAAGCATTAGCATGTGTTTATGGGGTAAAGAAAATGCATCTATATTTGTTTGGGCTCAAATTTGAATTGGAAACTGACCATAAGCCACTTATATCCCTCTTTTCTGAAAGTAAGGGGATAAATACGAATGCATCGGCCCGTATCCAGAGATGGGCGCTCATGTTGTCCGCATACAACTATGCCATCCGCCACAGGCCAGGCACAGAAAATTGTGCCGATGCTCTCATTAGGTGCCATTGCCCACCATGGGTGGAGATGGCACAGCCCGCAGATTTAGTTATGGTAATGGAAGCATTCGAGAGTGAGCAATCACCTGTTACCACCCAACAGATTAGAACCTGGACGAGCCAGAACCCCTTACAATCCTTCGTAAAAAACGGTGTGCTCCATGGGAGTTGGTCTAGTGTCCCATTAGAGATGCAGGAAGAAATAAAGCCATACCAGCGGCGCAGAGATGAAACGTCCATACAGGCAGACTGCCTCCTATGGGATAATCGGGTAGTGGTGCCAAAAAAGGGCAGGAACACTTTCATTAGTGACCTCCATAGTACCCACCCAGGCATTGTAATGTTGAAAGCGATAGCCAGATCCCAAGTGTGGTTGCCCGGTATCGATGCAGACTTAGAGTCCTGCGTGCACAAATGTAACACATGTTCACAGTTAAGCAATGCACCCAGGGAGGCGCCAATAAGTTTATAGTCCTGACCCTCCAAACCATGGTCCAGGGTCCATGTCGACTATGCAGGCCCATCCTTGGGAAAAATGTTCCTTGTGGTTGTAGATGCGTACTCCAAATGGATTGAATGTGAGATAATGTCGGCAAGCATGTCGGCTGCCACCATTGAAAGCCTGCGGGCCATGTTTGCCACGTACAGCCTGCCTGACATCCTTGTGCGTGACAATGGGCCGTGCTTCACCAGTGCTGAGTTCAAAGAGCTCATGACCCGCAATGGGATCAAACATGTCACATCTGCCTCATTTAAACCAGCGTCCAATGGTCAGGCAGTGCGAGCAGTGCAAACAATCAAGCAGAGCTTGAAGAGGATAACTGAAGGCTCACTGCAGACTCGCCTATCCCGAGTCCTGCTTAGTTACCGCACAAGACCCCACTCGCTCACTGGGGATCCCCCCGCTGAACTGCTCATGAAAAGGGCACGTAAGACAAGGCTCTCGTTCGTCCACCCTGATCTACACAAACAGGTAAAGAGCAGGCGGCTTCAACAGAATACATATCATGATCGTGCAAATGTGTCACGTGAAATCGAAATTAATGCTCCTGTATTTGTGTTGAACTATGGACAAGGTCCCAAGTGGCTTCCCGGCAATGTCGTGGCCAAAGGGGAGAGTAGAGTGTTTCTGGTCAAACTTTCAAATGGACTCACCTGCAGAAAACATTTGGACCAAACCAAACTCAGATTCACGGACTATCCAGAACAACCAACAATAGAATCTACCTTTTTCGACCCCCCAACACACACACAAGTGGCAACCGACCCAGCGGTTGACCACAAAGCAGAACCCATCATCCACAGCAGCCCAGGAGGACTCACCACACCCAGCAGCCCTGCAAGGCCAGCTGTGCTGCAGTCCAGCGAGGGCCCAACAAGTGACTCACCAAAACCAGCATTTGCACCGAGACAATCAACCAGGGAAAGGAAGACCCCAGATCGATTCACATTGTAAATAGTTACAATATTGACTTTGGTCGGGGGGGGTGGGGGCGGGAGTGTTTTTAGATGTGTAAACCTGTAAATACCTTGTTTAACCACCAGAGGGCTCATCCCCTGGAGTCCCAAGGTATCCCATAATCCCTTGGGAGCACCTGTACATAAGGAGGCCTCACAGGCTGGAGAGACACTCTGGGGACCTGTGATAAAGGACTATGGTCACACATTGCTTTGAGCTTACAGTATCTGGTCAGATTCTTTATTCAAGACATAACAAAACCCATCAAAGCATTAGATGCAGAGATGGCTCAGGGTTTCATACTAGCCAACTATTAGCCTAGATTTTTTTCAATTCTTAATTTATCCATGAAAAAGTTCCTTATTTCAGTGATGACTGTGCTATGGGTGCTTAGCTAACATTTTGAGGCTTCAGTACACACATATTATTGACGCCAAGAATGACCAGACAGCTGTGTTTTATCTCACATACTGCAGAAAATTATACACCCCAAAGTTCCTCTGTTTAAGAAAATAAGGGGCTGAAATTCGGTCACGCCCAGTAACCGAGGCGAGGTGGACTTCCTGCGCCCAGCGCGGAAGTCCCATCCTGGCTGCGAAACTGGGGTTACTGGCCCCAAGAGGAAGTGGAGAGTAATGTCTGGTGCCCCACTTCCTCTCAGGGGCAGACCGGGGCACTAAGTGCAGGAATTTTCCAGTGCTACGTGGAGCGCTGTGTAACGCTGGCGGGAGCACAGGGCCCTCCCCTTCCGTTAAAGGGGAGGGCATGCTGCGAGCTCTGCATTGGGGTGAAGGGCCACCACTTCTCCACCGGGGCCTGGCACAGAAGCGGAATACTGGGCTGCAACACAGCGGCACGGATCCTACAAAATCATCAACGCAAGGCCGCGACTGGTAAGTCGGCCATTGAATAAAAATGCCGCCACACACCTCCCCTTTAATTTTCACCCCTCGGGTGGAGTGCAGCCTGGTTCACAACCCATGTGGCTGGCGCAAATATTGCCCACAGTGGCCTCACGGCGCCGTACAGAACTTCCACTCTGGGGTGAAAATGGGTCTCTGTGCATGGCGATGACATCGTCGTCGTTGGCGCAGTGGCACACGGTGCTACCAGCGAGAGCGGGCCGCTGCAGGTTTGCAGAGTTTGGGCATCATCCAAACTATCAGCTAATGTGTGACTGGAAGGAGGCACAGACCGGAAGGTTGAGTGCACAGCCATTGCCCATAGCCCCAATTTTAACTTGAGGTGGGAATTTGACGGGTGGGGGCCAAGATGGGTGGCAAACCAACCTGATCTCTGGAGATTTTACCTCCAAAGCCTAGTTAGCATGGCCCCAGTCAGTTTCCCGCAAGGCTACCAGAAGAACGCAGCAGTTGGCTGGCGGGCTGGAGCGGAATGTCGAGTGGCAGAAGGAATGGTGCCCAGCAATCGGGTAAAATGATCGGGGGGTTGGGGGGGGTGGTGACAGGCGCTTGAGGCAAGGGGGCCTAAACAGTCCCTCTGAGATCCAGAGGGGTGCTCCTGCTCCTCCTGGCCCCACAAGGAAAATTAAACAAAAAAGTAAAAATACTTAGATTTTTGGGCCTCAGCTGGCCACATTTCCACTACCCGCTAGATTGCTCTGGCAGGAAAGCCACAACCGCTTCCCCACTCAGGGCCACAGTTAAAATAGCAGACGCGCCCCAATGATATCATCAGCACATTTAATGGAGGACCACGGTAAGTGTTATTCTTGCCTTCTTTAAAAAAGTGGGTTAAAATCACAGCCTGCGGGATCGTTGGGTGAGTCTCGTGATTATAACTGCTCACCCGCCCAATATCTGCTGGGCGGGCAGGGATAAAATGGCCACGTGAGTGTCAATCATATGTTGTGATTTTGCTGCAGGTGTCCTTGCAGTAATGACACGGCTCACTGTCTGGCTTCCTGCTCATCTACAATCTGTGGATCCAGGCCCTAATATGGTTGCTGACCGCATGGCAGCCAATCCAGCTGTGGAACCTGTACTCTCCCTGTAATTCCATATTTCATCACACTACTTAAAGCATGCAATATTGCCATTTGTGTACAGTAAGGTTGCCTGTGACTTGACAAATGGCTCTTTAGTGTGGCATTCATTTGGATTCAGTGGCATGAATCTTTGACATTGGGGAGACGCTTTACAGATCACATGTACTTTAAGGATCTCCCTACTCTGCAGAAATCTTGGAAAGAGTCACTGTTGTCAGTTTCTCTACAATATTGATAACAATGATTTAATGTTTATCATGTTCATATTTCCTCCATGATCTGATCCAGAAAACACAGGAAAAGACATTAAATATTACTGGGGAAAAAAAATGAACAAATACTGGAAACAGTGTAAAAAATATATAGAATCTTAGCAGCTTGCTTCTAATGTACAATTTTAATGGGTAGAACTTCTACCCAAATATTATAAGAGGATTGTGTCTGCTTATGACAATCATTAGCATCATGCATACATGCTTAGTGAGGGGACCGCTCAAAATGAGTGGGAGTGGTTACCTGAACAAACTATCCCAACAGAAATATGTGATGGATTGTGTTTTCATTGTGCATTGGGTCAGATCATTGGCCACACAATTTCCCAAACCCCACGCACCCAGATTATGATAGGAGTAGCAATACCATCTGCAAGGCTCCATAGTATGCACCCAAGCAACTCACAAAGACAAAATGCTTTGGACACTCCTAGTCAGCAATGACATTTTTCACCCCATTCAAAGTAAGGGGGAACTGGCATATGATTCTGCTGTATGTCTGAGGAATCTACAAACAAAATTCTCCATTCCAAAATACAAAGCTGCAGCGTCCATTTCTGCGATGCCACTAAAAAATCAATCACTGTAGGCCCTTAGTGACTGTCAACCCGCAGAACCAGGTTTTAAGTTTAGGACAGAACTGTCATCCTGGTGGCGCGTCATGTTTTTTCATGCTTATTTTTACTGACTGTTTGTGCTGGGAAATAGAACTCTTTCCCATTGCAGACACCCATGGAGGTAAATTTACCTCCCCCATGATGGGCAGGAGATGGTCAAGTGGGGGAGGTTAAATGGGCACATTAACGAAACCCGACCCCAACCAGCCACAAACGTGCCTACTTCCGTTACAACCGCGGCAGTTTTGGGGGCATCTGAATAACCCGCTCTGGGCTGCAAGAAACAGGTTGGTACGACTGAGTTTTGATCGGGGCGAGAGAGGGGGGAGAGGTTGGTCATCTTTGGCTGCAGTCTAGTGGTTTAGAACGAGGATAGCTTGTCGTGTAGTGACATTGCTTGCCATGCTGGGCTGGCTTTGCGTTCATTTGATTGGGTGGTGGTCTTATCATGTTAAAGAAGCACATATACTGTCATGTATCCCACAGTACTGTATATAACTGTATCTTACCATGCTATACATGACTATAACTGGATATGACCTGTAACAATAAGCATACCTTACCACCAGGGGTGCACTTGCAAGAGACATTCCATACCTGTCCCACTGTGGTATAAAAAGGGAGGACTCAGGCAAGTGCAGCACTGGAGAGCTGGAATTAAAGGTGCAGGTCCTGAGTGACCTTGACTTCAGCATGTGTCTCATGTAAGTCAGTACATTAGAGCCAGGACTTAACAGTGGCGATGAGTTACGGGATCACAGAATCCACAGAATGGCTATCAACAGCTCAGATGAGAAATACAATGCTAGAGACAATTGGGATGACTTTATAAAAAGGCTCCAGCAAAGCTTTGTGACCAAAGACTGGCTGGGTGACGATAAGGCAGACAAGAGAAGAGCCCATCTCTTGACCAGCTGTGGCTCGAAAACATACGCTTTAATGAAAGACCTGCTGGCACCCAAGAAACCAGCAAGCAAGTCGTTTGAGGAGTTGAGCACACTGGTGAGAGACCACCTGAAGCCAGCGAGCAGCCTACACATGGCCAGACACAGGTTCTACAACTACAGACGCTGTGTGGGCCAAAGCATACCCGACTTCGTGGCGGAACTTCGGAGGCTGGATAGTTCATGTGAGTTCCCCGATGAACTAAGGAGAGAAGTACTGAGAGACTTTTTTATTGAAGGAATAGGCCATGCAGGCATATTCCGAAAGCTTATAGAGACTAAGAACTTGACTCGAGAGGCAGCAGCACTGGTCGCACAGACGTTCTTGGCAGGCGAAGAAGAAACGAGGCTGATCTATACTTCTGGTACGACAACCAATGAGGCATCAGAACAAGGGGTTCACATTGTGAAACAAACCGCTACCCCCACACACAGATAAAGGCAGGAGAGCAGGCCTTCAACAGCAGACCGTGGTGCCAGAAGCCATCAAAATCAAGGGCCACATGAACGGCCGATCACACCTCATCAACCCACAATGCGAGCAATCAACAACAGATTGAGAGAAGCTCAAGGGAGATCAGCCAGATGCAGCTCATCCTTCGGAAACAATGGAAACGGTCTGTGTTGGAGATGTGGGGGAAGGCACTCAACCAGGGTGTGTCGATTTCAGCATGCCATTTGCAGAAACTGCAACTACACAGGGCATCTGGCTCGCATGTGCAGAAAACAGCAGCTCGGCTTGTATATGAATCGGAAGGGTCGGAAAGCGGACCAGAAGACGGTTGGAACAATGCACGGGACGCCGAGGTACACTGGGTTAACACGATCAATGTCCACTGTTCTTACACCAAGATACCTCCAATTATGATGAGGGTTCTACTCAACGGGATATCCGTCAACATGGAACTGGACACGGGTCAGTCAGTCGCTCATGAGCGTTCAACAATTTGAACAGCTGTGGCCGCACAAAAGCAACAGACCAAAACTCACAAAGATCGACACCAAACGAAGGGCCTATACTAAAGAAATCGTCCCAGTCCTTGGCAGCGCCATGCTCTCAGTCACACACAAAGGGATGGTGCACCGACTTTCCCTGTGGACTGTCCCCGGGGATCTCCCAGCCCTGTTGAGGAGAAGCTGGCTAGCAGAACTTAATTGGAAATGGGATGATGTTCACGCCATGTCGTCAGAGGAACGCACCTCCTGCTCAACAGTTCTAAGCCGTTTTGAACATCTCTTTCAGCCAGGTGTGGGCACCTTCAAAGAGGCTAAAGTTAGAATCTGCATCACACAGAATGCCAGACCAGTCCATCACAAGGCTAGAGCTGTGCCTTATGTGATGAGGGAAAAGATTGAAAACGAACTGGACCGGCTTCTGCGGGAAGGCATAATTTCTCCCGTGGAATTCAGCGACTGGGCAAGCCCCATCGTCCCCGTCATGAAGCCTGATGGATCCGTGCGAATCTGTGGGGATTACAAGTCTACCATAAACAGAGTCACTCTACAGGACCAATACCCGCTGCCCAGAGCGGAGGACCTATTTGCCACATTGGCTGGAGGAAAACTTTTCTCGAAACTTGACCTCACATCTGCGTATATGATGCAAGAACTGACCGAAGAGTCTCAGCTACTCACCACCATCAACACACATCGAGGCCTTTTTGTGTACAATCGATGCCCATTCGGCATCAGGTCAGTAGCTGCTATATTCCAGCACAACATGGAAAGTCTGCTCAAGTCCATCCCAGGGACAGTTGTGTTTCAAGATGACATACTCATCACGGACAGGGACACCAACACTCATCTCCGCAATCTTGAGGAAGTACTAAGTCAATTGGATCGGGTAGGCCCAAGAGTTAAGAAATACAGGTGTCTGTTTCTCGCGCCTGAGGTTGAATTTTTGGGCAGAAGGATTGCCGCTGATGGAATCCGCCCAACCAAATCCAAAACCAAAGCGATTCGCCTGGCACCCAGGCCCCGGAATATCTCGGAACTGCGCGCCTTTCTCGGGCTACTCAATTACTTTGGGAACTTTATGCAGAATTTCAGCACGCTGCTGGAGCCTCTCCACGTGCTACTCAGAAAGGGGTGTGATTGGTTTTGGGGGTACGCCCAAGAACACACCTTCAATAAGGCACGCAACCTTCTATGTTCCAAGAGTGTTTTAGCCTTTTTTGACCCAGGTAAAAAGTTCATCCTTACGTATTATGCATCAGCATACGGGGTCGGGTGCATCAGTGATGCGGGTAAATTGCAGCCCGTTGCTTACGCCTCCAGGTCACTTTCGCGGGCGGAGCGCGGGTACGGTATGATTGAGAAGGAGGTGCTCGTGTGCGTGTACGGTGTCAAAAAGATGCACCAATACCTTTTCGGGGCCAAGTTTGCTTTAGAAACCGACCACAAACCCCTCATGTCCCTACTATCAGAGTGTAAGGCAATCAACGCCAACGCCCCGGCGCGCATTCAGCGGTGGGCACTCATGCTGGCGGCTTACAACTACACGATAAGGCACAGACCAGGCACAGACAACTGTGCCGACGCGCTTAGCAGGCTACCCCTGGCGACCACAGAAGGGTCCGACGAACAGGACTGTGAGATGGTCATGGCAATCAATGCCTTTGAATCCACTGGTTCGCCCATGACTGCACGCCAAATCAGAGCCTGGACGACGAGCGACCCCATGTTATCTCTAGTTAAAAGATGCATTTTAACCGGTGACTGGGCAGAGGCTCGCGATGCCTGCCCCGAGGAGGTCAAACCCTTCCATAGGCGCATGCATGAACTCTCACTACAGGCAGACTACCTGTTGTGGGGCAGCCGAGTAGTTATGCCCTTACGAGGCAGGGAGGCGTTTGTCCGGGAGCTCCATCGCGAGCACCCGGGGATCGTCCTTATGAAGGCCGTAGCCAGATCTCATGTCTGGTGGCCTGGTATTGACGCAGACTTGGAGCTCTGCGTCCGTCGGTGCACCATTTGTGCCCAACTCAGTAATGCCCCCAGGGAGGGACCCCCTAAGCCGCTGGCCCTGGCCCACCAAACCGTGGTCACGGGTGCATGTCGACTATGCAGGCCCATTCATGGGCAAAACGTTCCTCGTAGTCGTTGATGCATTTTCAAAATGGATCGAGTGCACCATTTTAAACTCGAGCACCACCTCCACCACTGTGGAGAGCCTTAGAACTATGTTTGCAACGCACGGCATCCTGACATATTGGTCAGTGATAATGGTCCGTGCTTCACCAACACAGAATTTCACGATTTTATAGTTGACCACAGTATAAATAACGTTAAGACGGCACCTTTCAAGCCGGCCTCCAATGGCCAGGCGGAGCGAGCAGTGCAGATCATTAAACAAGGCATGCTCAGAATCCAAGGTCCCACGCTGCAGAGCCACCTGTCCTGACTGCTGCTGGCATACAAATCTCGTCCGCATTCGTTGACTGGGGTTCCCCCCATGCAACTATTGATGAAACGAACCTTAAAGACCAGGCTCTCGTTAATCCTCCCAGACATGCATGAAATTGTTGAGGCTAAGCATCAAAAGCTAACTGAGTACCATGACCGAAATTCGAGGGGGAGGTGGAATGAGATAGGGGTCAAAGTGTTTGTGCTAAACTATGGCCGGGGTCCCAATTGGCTTGCAAGGACAGTAACAGACAAAGAGGGAAACAGGCTACTGGTTGTACAAATGGACAATGGCCAAACCTGCCAGAGGCATGTAGACCAAGTAAAATGTAGATTTACTGATAACACTGAAGAACCAGAGGCATACTACAATGTGGAACTCACACCACTGCTGGTGGAAAGACAGGTGGAACAACCTGAGGAAAGGGCAGTCTCAACAGACAGCCCAGGCGAGATATCAGCAATCACACCGAACGAAACAAACAGCCCAGGCGAAATACCAGCAATCACACTGAACGAAAAACCGGCACCAAGGCAAACAACTGAACCACAACTAAGACGCTTCTCGCGAGAGTGCAGATCACCTGAGAGACTGAATCTATAAAGGCAATAAGACCTTGGGGGAGGTTGATGTCATGTATCTCACAGTACTGTATATAACTGTATTTTACCATGCTGTACATGACTGTAACTGGATATGACCTGTAACAATATAAGCATAACTTACCACCAGGGGTGCATTTGCAGGAGACACTCCATACCTGTCCCACTGAGGTATATAAAGGGAGGTCTCAGGCAAGTGCAGCACTGGAGAGTTGGAATTAAAGGTGCAGGTCCTGAGTGACCTTGACTTCAGCATGTGTCACGTGTAAGTCAGTATATTAGAGTCAGGACTTAATATATACAGTGACAGACATGTGCTTAACCTACATCCCATCCTGTGTATCAATAAATAACCAGCAACATGCAGTTAGGTTGTATTACAAATAATTTATGTGTGAAGCTCTTTGAAGATGTCAGTGGGCAAAAAAGGGAAAAGGGAAAATGGGCAAAAAGGGAAAAAAATTCCCACCCGAAAGGGTTGAAAGTCGGTGGGACTGCAGCCGCGTTCTCCCTCCCCTATCCCAGGCTGAAGATAGGATTTACTTCAGCTCTTTATTTGTTAATTTTGTTAATTAATTATTTACTTCAGTTCTTTAGTTTTTATTGAATGGTTATTACTACTTGTACTTTGTTTGGTGCTTGGTGGTGCTTGAAATGTTGTTTAGGTGCAGGGCTGCTTCTATTTTTTTATTTTTTATTTATTGATTGCTTATTACTTTGGTCTTGGTGCTTTAGGTGCAGGGTTGCTTCTATTTTATTTGTTAATTACTTCTTGTGCTTTGTTTGGTGCTTGGTGCTTTAAATGTAGTTACTTGCACCGATTCCTTAACTGTAAGTAAGGTCTTTCAGTATGGACAAAAGTGGACACATACGCTGTCCTAAGTTAGTTTAGTACAACTTTTTTCTGACCAAATTGGCATAAATGGTTTAAGTGGCTGGGAACGCCCCCTTTTGGAAAAAAAAACTGACCTAACAAAAAACCTAACTAACTCACTTACACTGGCACAAATTAAATGACCAATTTAAAAGATACACCAGAAAAATCAAGTTACACCAAAAAAATGGTGCAATTCATGGGTAAATTTGGGCACAATGTACTTAACCCCCTACATCAGCTAGCCACCATGTGCTTGTATTTGGATACCAATAAGCTGCATCCAGAAGGGTGAGGATTTACATTCAAGATTTCTCATGTAGTGAATACCTAATTTTGAAGAAAGATGTCATGTAAAGGAAGATTCAACTTGTGCATCTCAATTAGATTTCAAGGAAGGATTGGCAGAGGCCAGGGAATGGATGTACTGCTTACCCTCTTAGTTTGAGGAATGGGACATGGAAAACATTTGGGGGAATTGAATGAAATTGGGTTAAAAATATAAGTATTTTTTTTAAAAGAGAGCAGCATACAATAAATAGTCTTGTTCAGGAAAATGGACAGTGATTGTAATTAGAATATGGAATGCTTTATCACAAGTGGTAAAGCTAAATCAATCACAGCATTTAAGAAGGAATTAGATAAGCATTTGAAGAAGAAAAATATTAAAGGCTTGAGGAAATTGCAAGGAATTGGGGATGAGGAGATAGCTCTAGTTTGGAGCTAGCATCAGTACAGGTATGATGGGATGAATGGCCGCCTCCTGTAATCGTAGAAATTTCCTATTGAAAAGTACAAGTAAGTTATAAGTAATTTATTTTTAAAAATATGAACTATTGCCTTGGTTAAAAGAGCAGACAGAGGAATTTCACATCTGTTACTAATATCGTAAAATGAAGTTTCAACTCCATAATGTCATTTGGTATAACTTGCCACCGGGATGGACCCACCAATACTTGATATAAATATGTACACTCGGCAGATAGTTATCCAGGAAGAAATGGTAGTAAACTGTGAAAATTCTAATAATGTTAAATAAGGAGACCTATATTTTCCATTGGAGTTGCACCTGGGAGCCAGCGCAACTCCAGCAGAATGCAGTGGAAAATTCCTTGCGAGTTTATATAGGGTACATTATGTTTGGTGTATGACCTTGAGTTGTCCCTCATGCATTTGCTTCAGATGGTGATTGTAATGGTCTGTCTATCGTATCTCTATTCCTCTTCTGTTAACTGGTCGTCTAGACATTGCTCGTAGACTCTTTTCAGGATCTCTTGTGTTTTCTTTTAAATTGAAGGTAAATACAGTACAGATGATGGAGAGGCACTTGCACAAATCTGCTGAAGTGTGGAGTTGATAAAGGCTAGTTGCTGGAAATAATGGCTAGGATTTTCTACCTTCCCTCTTTTTCTGTGGAAGTGGGTGGGTGAGCAGGTTAAGGTAGGCACCCATTCAATTACACCAGGTCGCCGCCCATTTTCAAAGCTCTCCAATTGTCCACCAGAACTGACGGGTGATGTACAATACAACCAGCTATATGTGAGTAAACGTATTGTAATGAAAATCGTGACAAATCATCTGAGATATTTTCCATCATTTGCAACCGAGGAATAATAGATGCCAGGGACTGCAGTTGATCACTGGCATCTAGAGGCGCAGTATATAAAATTTAACTGCCTCTGGAATCAATCGCAATCAATTGCCGAGACATAAATTTTAAAATTACATCTTTTTTTTTTACAACCTTCAACCAGCAGGATAGAGACCACCATCCATGCTATACTTCGACAAGCCTCAGAGACAATCTTCATGCCACCATCCAGGCAAACTGCTCTGCAGATCCAGTTAATATTATTAAAATCGCCCCCAACCGGGATGAGGACACATCTTTGTGGCGGGTGGAAGTCCTGCAAAATAGTAGAATGTCTAGCCCTCTATCTCATTTGGAGGTAGCTGTATAGGTCATGCTGTATAAGTTGGAGTTTGTCAGCTAGCTGTTGAAGGACATATTCCTTGTGAAGGAGTTGGTGAAACTCTTCTGGTGCCATGCTTGGAGTCCACTCACAGTGATTGTTCCTTGGTGTTTCCTTTGGCAGTAAAGGGCTGATTGGGCTGGGGACCTTCAAAGAATACAAGCCTCCCTCCAGGTTTTTAGTGTTAAGGCTACTGCAGGTGTTTTTTCCCTCTCTCTGCTGTTCTGAGAGTGGTGTGAATTGGCAGATGTCGTTGTATTGTCTATTTGTATTACATCTTGAGTCAGGGCAAGCAGAGCTCAGCATGTGTGTACTTAATCATAAATTTTGCTCATTAGCTTCTGACTGCAAGTGAACATTGTAAAAGAGCTAATGGGTTAACCAATTCTCTCATGATATTGAGTTTAAAGGCAGTGTAGTTTGGTGCCTGATTACTTGTGGAACATTATGGTTTAAGTTTCAAAATGTCAGTTCTGCAGTGACTGCAACTATATTAAAACCATTGTACAGCCGTAGCAGTGTAATGTTTACTATTAGCATTAAACTGTACCTCCGGAGTACGCCTTTGACCCGCAAAACATTTCCGTACCTACCTCCATGTGTCCAGGCTGCAGAGATTTCGGGTCTCGGATCTCGGGCCTCCAGGCGTACGCCTGTGTAAAGGCCCACTGATCCCAGGGATACAGGCAGCTCCACAAAGGAGGATTCCATTGCAGTCATTTACAAATGGAATCCCCTAATGACCTGTAATGGGGCTCCCAAATAATTAAACAATTTAAAAAATTCTAATAAATATAAAGGTTCTGAATTTCAGTTTTATTCAGAAGTCCCTTCATTACACCAAATACAATAAAAAATAAATTTTTTGAAAACTACTTTTAAACATCTTAATCTGGGCCAATATTTGCATAAATTAATTTAAAGTGTCATCCGTGAGAGTTTTGTGGGCAATCGTTAGGCAGTTGTGGGACAAATAGCCTAACTCTGCACCAGCTAAACCGATTTTACATTCAGTTCACATGATCTGTCAAGGCACAGCGGGTTTCCTGGGTACAAGTGCATGCAGAAACCTAGAAGTTGCAAGGCTTTTCAGATGGCGTACGCAGAGCTGTCACCGCAATCTCTCTGCCTATGTTTCACACCAGTGCAGTGTGTAAGATTAAGCCAGACTAACACCAAACATATAGGGGGGAATTTTAACATGGGTGAGTGGGTAGAATTGGGTGCTGGTGGGGGAGTTAAATGGGCAAAAATCGCAAGCGTGTCAGGAAGCCGGCTCCAACCTGCTGACTTCCAGGTTTTACTGAGGCGGGACAAGGGGTGGGCAGCCAAAATGCTCCCAGGAGGCGGGTTGACATTTTCAATATTTTAATGAGGCTGGAAGCCTCAGATTTACTCTGGTGGGCTGGGTTTCCCAGCTGAGGATGGCCTCGGGGAGCATTCCTTGTGGGTCAGAAGGAATGCTCCCATAACATCAAACCACTTCCCCACATAAATCCCCTACCCTCCAGGATGGGACTCCTCCCCCCCCCCTCCCCCCCGGGTCATGGATCAGACAGCCCTTGGAATCAGATCTCCTCCCCCACGATGTAGGGGATCGGACCTACCTGGTCCTGCAGCCTCCTCCGGAGTGCTCCCTGCCCGACTAGAAGCCAAACCTGTCAATCAGGCTGACTTCTGGATGGGATACCCATCAATGACGGAAGATGCACACTGAGGAGTTAAATCTCCAAATCATGTGGGGAAACCCAGACTTGCGGGTTTCCTCTGCGTTACCGGACCCCCCAGCTCTCAGCAAGTCGGGAAGTAAAAACTCCCCCCATAGTGTAACTAGAGAAAAAAGGTATTACTTCGAGGCTATAATATGCTTTTATAGATGAGAAACGTTCAGCAAATATTTCAAAAAGATCCATGATACCCTTCACTAGTGGGCTAAGAGGTCAGGTCATCAACAGTCAAACCTTAAAATGGTGACTTGACATCAAGTGCCACTGGTTAAAAACTGCAGGTTGAAGCTCCCTTATCCAGAACACCCTTATCCAGAACCACTCCTCATCCACAACCGTTCCCGGCCACCGCGTGGCGCATGTGCAGAACTCCGACATGAACAAATTGAAGTCCTTCCTTGCTGTCGAATCCCACAATCGCTGGCCTGACCCTGCAATCCACCACCCCCCCTCCCCCGCCATGATCTCTCTGCCGCATTCCCAACCCCAAGCCAGCCAGCCTCGATATCCTCTTGCTCAGTACCTGCACCATCCAATTTAAAGTGACCACCCCTCGTCCGGAAAAATCCCTTATCCAGAACAGGCCGGGTCCTGAGGGTTCCGGATAAGGGAGGTTCAACCTGTAGCTATATTTCATACCATCACCAGCTTCAAGGTAAAATTCTTGTGCCAAGAGGATTTTGCTGCCTCCGATAGCAAGAATTTCAGGTTATATATTACAGGGCTACTGATGCTGCCAGCACTCTTGCCAGTGGAGGCAACTCATTAATATAGCAAAAGCACCTTGTTCACACCTCAGATTCTCTAAATGATGAGGCACTGAGTGTATGGCAGATGCTTCTCCTGTGGGGAAAGTGACAAAAAGTCAAGAGAGACCAATGACTCCATTTCACCTGTTGCCAGATGGATCCAATCTTATAGATGGTGTGAACAAAGAGTAGCAACATAGGAACAGGAGTAGGCCATTCAGCACTTCGAGTCTGTGCTGCAATTGAATTAGATCATTTCTGATCTGTATCATAACTCCATCTATTTCCTTTGGCTCCATAACCCTTAATGCCCTTGCCTAACAAAAATCTTTCAATCTCAGTTTTAAAATTTTCAATTGAATGAGCCTTAATAGCTTTTTGGGGAAGAGAGTTCCAGATTTCCACTATCCTTTTTGTGAAGAAGTGCTTCCTCATGTGACATCAGAATGGCCTAGCTCTAATTTTAAGGTTATGTCCCCATGCTCTGAACTCCCCAAGCAAAGAAAATAATTTCTCTCCAGCTACCATATCATTTCCTTTCATTGCTTTAAACACCTCGATTATATCACGCCTTAATTTTCTATACTCAAAGGAATAGAAGCTTAGTCTATTCAACCTGTTATCAGAAATGAACCCTTTTAGCCCCAGTATCATTCTGGTGAATTGCGCTGCACCTCCTCCAAGGCCAATGTATTCCTTGTGAGATGCAGTGTCCAGAACTGAACCCAGTAATTTCAAAAATCTATCTCGCTCCACCTTAAATATATTCAATAATCCAGCCTCTACAGCTCTCTAGGGTAGATAATTCCAAAGATTCACAACCCTCTGAGAGAGGAAATTCCTCCTCATCTCTGTTTTAAATGGGCGGCCCCTTATTCTTAAACTATGCCCCCCAGTTCTAGATTCCCCCACGAGGGGAAACATCCCCTCTGCATCTACCCTGCCAAGACCCCTTAGAATCTTGTACATTTCAATAAGATCACCTCTCATTCTTCTAAACTCCAATGAGTATAGGCCCAACCTTTCTTCATAAGACAACCCTTTCATCTCAGGAATCAACCTCATGAACCTTCTCTGAACTGCCTCCAATGCAAGTATATCCCTCCTTAAATAAGGAGACTAAAACTGTACGCAGTACTCCAGGTGTAGTCTCACCAACACCCTGTACAGTTGTAGCAAGACTTCTCTGCTTTTATACTCCATCCCTCTTGCAATAAAGGTCAACATTCCATTTGCCTTCCTAATTGCTGTACCTGCATACTAAATTTTTGTGTTTCATGTACAAGGACCCCCAGTTCCCTCTGTACTGTAGCATTTTGTAATCTATCCCCATGTAAATAATAATTTTCTTCTTTATTTTTCATAGCAAAGTGAATAACCTTACATTTTCCCACATTACACTCCATCTGCCAAATTTTTCCCCACTCACTTAGCCTGTCTATATCCCTTTGCAGATTCTTTGCGTCCTCCTCACAACTTGCTTTCCCACCCATTTTTGTATCATACTGGCCCCGATATTTACGGGGAGGCCGAATAAGAACACACAGGTTCTGCCAAATTTAACGGCAGGACGTCATTATCATTATCATATTTTTGTTGTTTTCCGCCCCCGGCAGCTGGCCAAATTGACAGGTTGGCTGGCAGTCAGGAAGGAAATCCAGTGGCAGGAAGCCACAGCCGGTGACCCATAGGGACGAACCCTGGCAGTCAGGAGGGGGTGGGGGGACAGTCAACAATCGGTGCCGGTGGTTGATGGCGGGGATGGGAGGGGGGGGGGAGATCGAATGTCGCAGTAGTGCGGAGAGAGAGAAGCCATCAGGGCTGGGAGGAGGGGAGGCCCAAGGCTTCCTTGAGGGGCCGAGGGGGGGAGCACTCCTCCTGGCCAACAAGGAGTGCTGATAAAGGCACTTACCTTGTGGAGCCGGCAACTCCTGCCTCCCTTTCACTGCCGGGTTTCCTAACCCCTGGGAAACCTATGCAGAAGCAGTAAATTTTAAATCAGGCTCCCAACTGCACTGTGGGAGCCCGACTTACATATGTTAATGATTTGTCCTGCCACTCTCAGCTGCCCTGATATAAACCATCGTAAAAAAAGTAGTGGGCGCATGTGCAGCGTGTTGGGAACTCATTCCCCACATTTAAGTCTTTAACCTCCCACGCCGCCCCCGCACCCATCCCCACATACAATCACATGTGGGAGGGTTAATATCAAGGCCACTGTGTTCGCCCAATTTATTATCTGATGCTGCTTTGGTGCTGTCACTTTTTTCAGAATGCACAAAACCTGAGCTGCAACACAAAAAAATCGACAACATATAATTTTAATAGGTGCTTTTGTATTTGTATTGTAAACAAACCCAACAGCTTCTACCTTCCTTGTGTTATGTCATGCTGTAGACACACAGCAAGTAGCTCCTAACTTAAATGGAACTTGTTAAATATGCACATTTGAGTCTTTAAATTAAAGACTATTTCAATCTTACTGGAAAATTTCAGTGATTATATCTGATATAGTGGGAAGCACTTCCCCACCCCCCTTTATGATGTCACATAACAGAAACATTTCACAAAAAATGCCTGCATCCAGCCTATCTTGGGCAGCAGTTCAGAAGTATAAAACAAGCTGCAAATATAAGCCACAAATAAGTGTATAAATATCTCACTTTATAATTTATAAGATCATTTGGTACTTCAGTAGCATATAGTTCATCTTTAATTGCTGCATATTGCAAAATAGACAGGTGTTTCTCATTACTACTATCTGTGCTTATTCAAAGAAGCTAGAAATATCCAATAGCTCTATTTCTTCAATATTAACAACAGGTTTGTGCATTGAATTTTCATGTATCATGCTAGGCAATAGTAGGATATGAGGTCATGTCTGCTATTCCTTTCACACTTAGTTTAGTTATAGTCATATTGGCCAAATAAAGAAAGAAAAGAAAGGTTGCAATGCAGAGAGAGGTAGGAAGCTGGTGGTAAGAGAGCAATTACCTTATTAGACAATGAGCTATCTCATGTATCCTGTCAAGTGTAAGAGTTGGAAGAGTCTTCTTCGAAAATTCAAGTTATAGAGCAACATTGGCAAAATCGAGAAGCTGGTCATCTTCCTGTCAAATTTGTCGGCCACTGTTGATGCATGGCTCAAGAAAATCAGGAGCGGGAAAGGAGAAAATATAACTGCTTTTCCAAAACATAAAATTAACATTGACCCACTTTATGAAATGTAACCTATTTTCTTAAGCAAAAAGAAGCATTACTGTAAGCTTGTTTTCTATACTCTGGTGATTTTGCCCTGGAATAATTTTCATTGCACTATTTGGTTTTTACCTTTAATCCCATGAATTGAAGCACCTTAATGGATTTCACCTACCAGTGGACAAATTATTTTTCTAATGTTTGCTTTTTGTCTCAGTTAAAGCTAACAGTCATGTAGTGACCTAATTAGCAAAATACTTTAACATGACAAAGAGAAATTCCAAATATAGCTGAATTAAAGTTAATTACATAATATGTTGTACATTGCTATGATACTGGTTTCTGTATTTTCGCAATAAGCTTATGTTACAATCTTAATCCACCTTGTAAAATGGTACATCATTTTGAGTTGTCAGGTAGGCATTGCATTCTGATTAAACTGAGCAATGCATCATCTTAACATTCCTTCATCTTGACATGTTCTAAACAAGGTATCTTGGTGGCTTATCATAAACCCAGTGACATTCCCACCATATCATGTTTTGCCACTTGATTAAAAACTACTGCAAAAGGGTGTAATAAAATAGGACAATTTTTGCTTTTTATGTTGTTCAACTTTAGATAGATTCAGGAAATCAAATTTAAAAATGGCTTCAGCCAATTGTATGACTCAAGGTATCCCATTATTTTCTGGTCGTGATAACAAATCCACTTAACTGACTAGACGTACAGTCTATTCAGTGATTAACATTTGTCCTAAATATGTTTCTTTTTCTGCATCTATACTTTTGTTCAGAAGTTGATTGACTAAAATAAAGTTTTTTGCTGAAGTAGCTCAACTGAAACAACAACAAATATGGATTGACAGACTGCGGCGGAGACAACCTAACCTCTCTCAATGCTGAGGCATTAAGAAAATCTGTTTCAATTGTGAAAGTCCATCAGAGAGAAATATATGCCGGGAATGATAATTCAAATCGTAAGAGCTGTTAAACTCCCAGATAGTTTGTATACTTCTAAGGTGTAGCATGAAGAACTTTCCATGGCTATAAAATATAGCTCTGGTTTCTAAGCTTTAGTTCTGGCCTGAGATCAAATATCTGTTGGTGGAGTGGAAATTCACATTCTCCGGGTATAACATTGCATTGCATGGGGTAGAATGGAATGGTGCGATATTGTAAAATGGGTGAGAGTGAGTTGACAGCCTGTTTTACATCTCTCCCCATTTTTATTTCCATTGACACAATGGAGAAATCGGGAGAGATGTAAAGCGGGCTGCCGACTCACTATCACCCATTTTACGCTATCAAAAAAAGTAAAGATCTACCACATAGGGTATAAAGACCGTTTCACTCAGATTTCCATCATTTATCAAACTGCAGATGAAATATGTTTTTCTACTATGTATTTTAACACCTTGTTTTGAATGCTTATTTCTGGTGTGAAATTTTGCCTGCCAGGAGCAGATATTGAGAAATTGCAGGTGTGAGTTTAATGGAATGTAAATTGGCCGGGTTCTATAACAAACAAGTGATATGTCCTGCCAGATGACTGCACATGCAGGGGAGAGGAACATTTACTGCTATACCTTTGTCCTTAAAATCCATATTTCATTAGCATTTTTATGGTGTTATTACTTGAGATGCTGCTTAGTACCTTAGGAAGACCACGGTTGGAGTACTGAATGCAATGTTGGGCTCCATACTATAGAAACAATGTTAAGGCACTAGAACGGGTACAGTACAGATTGACTAGGATGCTGCCTGGAATGAGAAAATACAAATACAAAAAAAGACTTAAAAAATTGGGGCTGTTTTCATTAAAACAGAAGAGATTAAGTGGTGATTTGATAGAGTTGTTTAAAATTATGAAAAGATGAGACAAAATAACAACAATAGTATGAATTTAGATAGCACCTTTGACATAGTAAAACATCCCAGAATTCTTCACAGGAGAGTTATCAAACAAAATTTAACACCAAGCCACATAAGATATATGGGCAGATGTACAAAAGCTTGATCAAAGAGATAGGTTTTAAGGAACATCTTAAAGGAGAAAAGAAAAGTAGAGAGGTTTAGGGAGGGAATTCCAGAGTTTCGGACCTTGGCAACTGATGGCACGGCCGCCACTGGTGAGCGATTAAAATCAGGGATGTTCAAGAGGCCAGAATTGGAGGAGCGCGGATATCTGAGTGTTGTAGACTAGAGGAGATTACAGGAGAAAACAATTCACCACTACTCTGTTTCCTGTCACTTAACTAATTAAAACAAGGATTAGAATTTTAAAATCAAGGTGATAGATAAAAACAAACTGTTTATAGTGTTTGAGGGTTCTAGAATGGGAGGATATACATATAAGATTAAATGTAATCGATTTAGGACAGAGATCAAGGGAAGCTTTTACACAGAGGGTTACAAAGTTGTGGAATGCACCAGATTTAGTGATTGAAACAGAGACCATGTCAATATGTAAAAGCAGGTTAGATAGGTGGTTAAAGGAAAAAAAGATAAAGAGACACAGGAAAAGGGAGAGCACATGGGAATAGGACTACTGTTCATGAGGAGGATAAACGACGGGAACTGGTTGGGTTTAACGGCCAGTTTCCGTGTTGTTAATTCTATGTAGAAGGTATGGTACATATAAGGGCATAGGTTTCCGTTCTTAGGAGACTTGGTTACTTGTGGAAAGTGATTTTTATGTTTTGTTTTAAACACAAAACAGAAGTATTGAGGATATGCCCAAACTGTAACAAATGGTTAATGGCAGTTTCAGCTTTGACCCATGTCTTTCTTTTTTTAGATGTACTGTCCAAAATTGTACTCTATGACTTGAAACCTTAATGGGATTTTAGTGAGTTATAAGCCCTTATCATCTGCCACATATTTTAATTAATAGAATAGCTTTCTAAATGTGTATGTTTAGCATTCACGGGAGCAATCAGTCAGTCAACAAGTGTTTGTTTTCTTGGTAATGGAGTGCACGAGACGGGTGCTATTGTTTGCCATGAAATTAGCTGAGAGTTTGGTGTCAGGGACAAACCAGCTCTTGTCCTGTCACTCTGACAGGCACCTGATGCAGCCAAAAGGACCTGTCTAGTCATCCTCCTGGTGGATAATAAACGAGGGCTATCAAAGGACTGAAAAGAATTCAGCTTTTGTCTAAAATAACATTATTCCATACATTATTAATGCTGTGATGATGAAGGGATTAAAATGATGAATCCACTTCCTCAAGCCAGCTGGTTTTTCATATGGCAGTCATTGCAAGAATGAGCATCAATATCCTGCTGACTTCTTTTTTAAAAAGGAAAATTAATATATTTTAATAACAAGAGCCTGAATTCTCAAAACTGGGAATTTGGCTATGTTGGGCATTGTAATTGAATTTTTTTTGTTACGGCTAAAAGGGATTTAGTCCAAGACATGAATCTTTGAGACGCAGACACATAATGGCTAAATCCCTTGTCTCTGTTTTTTTATTTTAATATTATTGACTAATGGATCCTTGATATTTGCCTTTGGGTTCTTGAATATCTCTGTGTACTACACTATTTCATAGTAGACCAATCTGTTCTACACATGGACTTTCCAGTCCCTATCAAGCTCTAAGATCAGATACTTTTTTAGTGTAAGTCAGTATAGGTTTCTAGGAAGGCTGACAGTGAGCTTCAAGAAAGCAATTCACTTAATTCAATCAAGCAATTCTTATTGAAATCACAAACCACAAAAGCAAAACAAAAGTAGTTTATGAACATTGCCGGAACACTGCCTTAGATGCACTCCCAGCCATTTATTATTTTTTAAAATACGCTTCAGGTTATTTAACCCTCCGAGCACCACACAGTCTCCAGGAGCCACCAAAAGGTAGACTGTTTGCAGAACCTCAAAAGAGTCTTCGAAGTCAGGGCTATTACTTGCCTGAAAATACAGTCTATTAAGCTATATTTCAGCCTATAAAAACCTAGGCCTAGACATAGAACTTGGCGCAGGCAACAATCCCTGTGCCAGAATCGGTAGGCCCGAGGTACACGGATATTGGGCCTCGGGTCTCATTTACATGAGACCGGCACCTCCAGGATTTCAACTTTGCACCATTGTGCTGCTGGCAGCAGAGAGGGCCTGAGAGGGATGGATATGATCAGGAAAGAGAGAGCAATTGGTAGAGGGCGGAGGTGATCAGAAGGGGACCAAGTGGGGGTCGGCTTAAATGGTCTTCAGGCACTGCAGTGGAGCTGAGAGGAGCATTCCTGCACCGCCCAGCTCCATATTCTGGTAGGTAAATTTTTTTTTAATTACCCTTTTGGTGGCAGCCTCCAGCGGTCCCGTTCAGGACCGCTGGTTAGGCCGCATAGAGATCATGTTTTCCTAAACGCTGCTGACATACCACCGGCTGCATTGAAGGCAGCCAATTTTGTAAAAGGGGCCTCATACAAGCATGAGGCCCCCTATTTACATATGCAAAGAGGCTTTCGTTTGTTTTAAGCATGAGTCATGGACGCTGCTTTTCATGCTTTTACCAATATGGCTATCAGTGCACTGCCAGCATGTAATGAGCATGTGTACCCCGCCCATCATTTTGGATTCTTGGGCACCTGGTTATGTGCCTGAAAAAGAGGCATGGTGGCATTGAATTTCTAAGTCCTAGTTTTCCTAAACTTGCTCCCATGTCCAAATTAGAGATTGTGAGTTCAGAGAAAGAAGGAAAATGGCCAGCTAAAGGTTAAAATTTAAATTTTTGTTGGGTGAGAACTTTTAAAAGATACAAAGGTTTGTTTAGATATTTAAAAATGTAAGATAAAAGTAGGATAGAAAAAGAATACAAATAAAAAGAGGCAGCGAGCAGAATTAATGCTTAAAATGTTTAGTTGATTATAAGTTGTGCGTGTTTGTTTTAGTTGCATTGATTCATTATAATAAAAAAACTACTCCTGCATTTCCATAAAATTAGTGTTTATTTTTACACCACAGTTTGTAAGCTGAAAATGTCCAAAATCATCTAGCACTGGGAATAAGTAATTTCCTTGAGCTCAGAAAAAAACAACATTTGTAAATTCTGGAAATGTGAAATAAAATCAGAAAATCCTGAAAATAGTCAGCAGGTCAGACAGCGTTCATAAAGAAAAAAGACAGGTTAATATTTTGAGTGATTTTCCTGAACTATCGACGGTTTAAGGATTATATATGTCTGAAGCAGCAAAGGCAATGTGAAAAGCAGTAAAAAGCTATCGGAGGAAATTTACACCTAAAACCAGGGCAGTAGGAGAACCAAAATCGCATTAGAAACTGAATCACTGATTTACTACTGGAGTTCCACCCATTCCGATTTTTGGGCAAGCTCGATTTAGGCACCCGGAGCTCTCACCAGAAACATGCAAATTATGGTATCAGGTCCTCGACCTGTTGCTGACTCGTTTCACGAGCATCTCCACAGATGGATCAGAGAATTGGAGAACCATAGGCTATGTCTTGTTGACTGTTGCTTCAATAACTCGCATTCGACTGACCACCTTTGAAATGTGCCCCTCCTCTTTATGGGGCAGCAGGCTCCTTCTAAGAAGCAGCCAGATTTCTTGCCCTCCCAATCGACAAGCTGCCTATAAGGAGCGTGATTAGTGCTGCTAGCATACCTGTTGCATTCAAATGTGGCCTGACCACTAAAATTGTTCAAGCCTCCATCAACCTCATCAGGCGAGCACAGGGTGTGAGCACCACCCGCCAACATACGCCAACATGACAATTGGCCACAGACAAAGGAGTCTTGCTCAATCCGTGAGATAACGCACACCGTCAACAATTTTCACCATTTTTTTTTTTATTACCTCTACAGGCATCTGAGAATGTTTTGAATTCATAGTAAAAAAGACTGAAGTTAGCAGCACAAGCACGAATAAAGGCGCTGATCAGTTACACCTACTTTTCTGCAAATTACTACAACTGTACTAAGGCCCACTTGTATTAGGTGGTAGGTATACTATTTGTCAATCTAGTGCAGGAGCAATGTGGAACCTCTATGTCAATATTCACTCAGTCAGCAGAGGTAACACATAGCTTGTTAACAGTATTTCCTCTTTTACTGCATCAGTAGAACAGGACAAAAACAAACACTGCGTAGGTGGGACTGGCAAAACAGAACCTCTTTGCTGTTTCTGGTTCTCTTGCTTCGCCTGAACCATAATGATCGTGACATTTGCCATTTCACTCAGGGAGCACCTTTTATTACCGATTAGCAACAATTATATTTTTCCTTACTACCCCTGAGATGATATGACAGCTATGTTTTCTAAATCCAAAAATCCATCCTGTCATATCATCTTGGGTACACATATTTTGTCAGTTTGTTTTATTCAAAAAAACACTTTTATTCTAGCATATACCACAAATCAAGCAGTAGACATGTCAGGGATTCACTGAATATATTTATCTAATGAGCACAATGACTCATGAATGTTGAGTCATGATTGGTGCGTTGTTGCTCATTGATTAAGTTTACTCAACAGATCCCCAACAAATGTCATCAGTCGGTCACATGGCAGCTGAAGTTATTCAATATTACATGATTTATACTACAGTGTGCGGTGTTATGTTACTGTCTATTTTTCGTCGACCAGAATATAGAGTATTGTAAACATATTTTCCTCTAATCTTCTTATTAATAAAATGCTTAGTGATTAAAAATAATGGTTGACAGCTATCTGATTACATGCTATGAAAAACTCTGCTAAAACCTAGAATTAAAGGGTCACCACTTCCATAAAAAAGTGCGATGCAAACCTTTTCTTTTATGTTTCCAAGCGCATAACATGATAACAGATAAATAACATCAAATGATTGCGTCATTCAAATGTGATGTTGTTACGATAGCACATGGTTCTTTCGTTCTATTCCCTGCCCAAATGAAATAGGGGTTTGTCAAGCAAATTTACATGAAGTCATTTACCCTTTAATAGACAGATGCAGCTCTTCTGATACTGCACTGAATTATTATTAGGAAATTTCAAATGCAGACATAATTCTAGCGCTTGTTGGAAAGGATCCTGTTATTGCCTGTAACATTTATTAAAGTGCAGCGTTCCTATACATCATTATCATGGACATTCGGGTTGTTTATACCACATGATTTTCTGCTTCACATCTTCGAGCCCACATTTTATTCCTTGCCAGCAACAATTCTGTTAGAAAGCAGCCAGTACCTTCAGTAAAATGTTATTGTCTGTTAAGTTTTTAAATGATCATTATGCCATCAGAGCAGGGTTGGCTCATAACTACGGTTTATTATGATTTTAAAAGAAAAATTCAAGCAAGGGAAGGCATGATTACAATGTAAACATAATTAAGTCAACTCAGTGCTGATTATTCTTGTGTCTGTTTAAAGTAGAATTCATTAATATTCTGTTACATATCTTTGCCACAGTAATTAGTAAAACATACAAACAGTTATTAAGTATGCACTGGAGGCACTCCAAATAAATGTACACAATAAAAATTATTTTTGTTAGAGGGGGTAGCATGTTCATGGGAGAAACATTCAAGGCTTTTTTTTATTTGTTGCAAATCTACACTGTAAGAGAAGAGATAACCATCCGTGGCTAACTAAGGAAATAAGGGATGGTATCAAATTGAAAACAAGGGCATACAATGTGGCCAAGACTAGTGGGAGGCCAGAGGATTGGGAAACTTTAAAAAGCCAGCAAACAACAACTAAAAAAATGATAGAGAAGGAAGATAGATTATGAAAGTAAACTAGCACAAAATATAAAAACAGATAGTAAGAGGTATATATATACAGGTACATAAAAAGGAAAAGAGTGGCGATAGTAAATGTTGGTCCCCTAGAGGAAGAGACCAGGGAATTAATAATGGAGAACAGGGAAATTAACAAATATTTTGTATCGGTTTTCAAGGTAGAAGACACTAAAAACATCCCAATAGTGGATAATCAAGGGGCTATAGGGAGGGAAGAACTTAATACAATCACTATCACTAATAAAATAGTACTCGGTAAAATAATGGGACTAAAGGCGGACAAGTCCCCTGGATCTGATGGCTTACATCCTAGAATCTTAAAAGAAGTGGCTGCAGAGATAGTGGATGCATTGGTTATAATCAACCAAAATTCCCTGGATTCTGGGGCGGTCCCAGCGGATTGGACAACCACAAATGTAACGCCCCTATTTAAAAAAGGAGGCAGGCACAAAGCAGGAAACTATAGACCGGTTAGCCTAACATCTGTCGTTGGGAAAATGCTGAAGTCCATTATTAAGGAAGCAGTAGCAGAACATTTGGAAAAAGTGTAATTCAATCAAGCAGAGTCAGCATGGTTTTATGAAAGGGAAATCATGTTTGACAAATTTGCTGGAGTTCTTTGAGGATGTAACGAACAGGGTGGATAAGGAGGAACCAGTGGACGTGGTGTATTTGGACTTCCAGAAGGCATTCGATAAGGTGCCACATAAAAGGTTACTGCACAAGATAAAAGTTCACAGGGTTTGAGGGTAATATATTTGCATGGATAGAGGATTGGCTAACTAACAGAAAACAGAGTCGGGATAAATGGGTCATTTTCCGGTTGGCAAACAGTGACTAATGGGGTGCCACAGGGATCGGTGCTGGGTCCTCAACTATTTACAATCTATATTAATGACTTGGATGAAGGGACCGCGTGTAATGTAGCCAAGTTTATGATGACACAAAGATGGGTGGGAAAGCAAATTGTGAGGAGGATATAAAAAAAATCTGCAAAGGGATATAGACAGGCTAAGTGAGTGGGCAAAAATTTGGCAGATGGAGTACAATGTGGGAAAATGTGAGGTTATCCACTTTGGCAGAAAAAATAGAAAAGCAAATTATAATTTAAATGGAGAAAAATTGCAAGCTGCTGCAGTACAGAGGGACCTGGGGGTCCTTGTGCATGAAACACAAAACGTTAATATGCAGGTACAGCAAGTAATCAGGAAGGCAAATGGAATGTTGGCCTTTATTGCAAGGGGGATGGAGTATAAAAGCAGAGAAGTCCTGCTACAACTGCACAGGGTATTAGTGAGGCTACACCTAAAGTACTGCGTACAGTTTTGGTCTCCGTATTTAAGGAAGGATATACTTTCATTGGAGGTTGTTCAGAGAAGGTTCACTAGATTGATTCCGGAGATGAGGGGGTTGACTTACAAAGATAGGTTGAGTAGGTTGGGCCTATACTCATTGGAGTTCAGAAGAATGAGAGGTGATCTTATCGAAACATAGAAGATAATGAGAGGGTTCAACAAGGTAGATGCAGAGAGGATATTTCCACTCATAGGGGAAACTAAAACTAGTTGGCATAGAGCTAGAATCTCCACTTCTTTTGCCTGCTTAATGCCCACTTAATGCCCATTTAACCGCTGAAATGACGTATAACGCCCAGATATCACCCATTTTGGCACAAAATGGAAACTGACGGGCTTTTTAGGAGACTTATCGCCGAGCATTATTTTTCCACATATGCTTAACGGCGAGAAAAAATATTACTGCCCGCCCACTTTTTTTGGATAGAATCAGCAGAATGGGTGATTTCAACGCCCATAATATCGGCCAGCGTTACTTTCCTCACGGACTTTACGCCGAGATTCAATAATAACGCCCGGTGACTGTTTTTTGTCGTAAAGAGCATATTTACCCAAACTAGCGGCCATGGAGATTACCCACCGTCAATTTCACCACCTCGCACAAATATCGCCCAGAATATCGCCCGCTCAAAAAACCACCCACAAAAAGTGGAACTAACTGGGATGGATGTCAGCAGTGTGGCTAGCATTTGTTAAATCCCACTCTTACGTGAGGAGCTGATATCGGAAAGATTTGCCTGAAAGAGCGCTGATGTGAGTGACAACACTGACACACTGCTGTGTGTGTGTGCAGCTCAGACACCAATGGTGCCCATCACCTTGGTGCCAGTTAAAGTTTCTGTTGATTGATGTAAAGTTGTATTTAACCCTTTCACGGTAAGGAATCACCAGTGTGTAACGATCCAGCTATCTGAGACAATGCGCAACAAGGTTATGTTCAATAACAAAAGTTTAATACCAACATTGGTCTGAAATCATAAGTGACACAGCCAATAACCCCGCCCACATCCTGCTTTTTCCAGCATTGACATAAATCACATGGTCAATATGTCCAGCAACATAGAATACAAAGGCAAAGCAGGAGCATGGTCCCCAGCCCCCAACAAATTGCATACACCCAGATGGAGATATAACACAGCCGTCACCTGTGCACATGCACCTCACTTTCCTTTCCCCCTCTCTTTCTTCTCCCCACCTCTATCCCTTCCCCTCCTCGCTCCACGGCGCCTGACCGAGGAGCTCCTCAGGCAATGTCTTATTGGGGGGGATGAAGGCAGATGCGGTGGGTGCACGAGTACGGGAGTGGGGAGGTGCCAAGGGGGCAACATTCTCTGATGCAGAAGCAGGATCTTGGTCCTTGCTCTCATCTGTCATTCGCAGTGGTGGTGCGGAACTTAGGGGTGGAGTGCCGTGCTCAGGGACCACTGGGAGCTCTCTGCCATCACTGTTCCTGGCTACCAGCTCCAGGGCCTCCTCCATCCCTTCCATGTTATATCTTATTTGTTGGACAAAAACTCGGTGCCAACTATGTTCTTGGTGCTAAGGAAGCTTTTTGCTAATAGTGAATCTCCGTCATGCCTCCCACAATAGCCAGACAAGCACACACCACAGCCACACACGCTTTCAGTGCCTCTGAGCTCTCTGTCTCCTGTTCTGCGCTTGCCATGATGACTCTTGACCTCCTGAATTGCGGGAATCGAGCATTGCCATGCCGTTGCAAAGGACGGCCACACTATATGGCAGAAGGCCTAAAAGATTTAACGGTACCGCCCATTTAATATTGTCATGGTAACGCCGATTTTCAAAAATGTAAACTAGGCGTTTTGAGAATGGGCGAGAAGCCGGCGATCTGAAAACCCTTTTTTCCTGCCCACACTGGAAATAACGCCCATTTTTGGGCAATAAGCTCAAAAATGGAGGTTCTGGCCCATTGTCTCAGAATAAAGGGCTAACCATTTAAAACTGAGATGAGGAGGCATTTCTTCTCTCAGAGGGTTGTAAATCTATGGAATTCTCTGCACCAGAGAGCTGTGGAGGCTGGGTCATTGAATATATTTAAGCGACAGATTTTTGAGTGATAAGGGAATAAAGGGTTATGGGGAGTGGTCCATGATCTGATCAGTCAGGATCTTATTAACTGGCAAAGCAGGCTCGAGGGGCCAGGTGGCCTACTCCTGCTCCTATTTCTTATGTTCTTATGATACATCTCACATTCTTTCTTTCTTTTTGGTTAGCTAGTTGTTTGACATGTGGAAACCGATCACTGTGTTTCCAAATCAAACTGAGAAAGCCACAATTTCTGTGTGCTCCATAGAAAATGTGCACTCTCTCCTCTCTGTAGGGCCATATACAACCTAACTAAATCCAGAGAGATTACGCAAGGTTAAGCAAGAGCCAAGGCTTAGGAATCATCTAATGTTTCAGGTGTACTGCTGGGGTTTAACCCGCTGAAAAGGTGCAACTTACCAGCAGAGAGCACTGGTAAATTTCTTGCTGTTTGTTCAGTATGCACCGCCCTATCCTTTACTGACTTGCAAGGCTACCTGGAGCCAAGTGAGGAGAATCCCAGCTCCCAGGTGCTGGTCTACCCCTCCAGGGCCCATTAATAAGCCAACTGGCTAGTCAATCATCTGGTGCCTTGAATCTGCTTGACTTAGATATTGGATTGCCACTACTGCCATGGAGGATTGACTTGGTTCCAATCGTCCATCCCAGGCATGTCATCTTTGAACCATCTTGACCCTGAAGAGGGGTCCACTTGACTCTCTCCCACCTTCTCCAATGAAGATAATTACTAGTTGGTCATTCGACAACTGGAAATCCAGATTTCAGCCCTTGCTAGACGACAGCAGGTAAGACGGGATAAAGCAGTAAAAACTGGCATCGTCCACTGATGCGGTTTGTGTCAAAGCTCCTGCCAGCTGATTGTGAAAGCTCATTGATGGCGACTGTGGAATTGTAGATAACTCAGACCCTCAAAGCAGAAGGAGGATGTGTCGTGCTGAATGGCACGAGAGCAGAATCGATGGTATCAAATACAGTAGAAACTGTAGAAATTGTCCCTCTTTGATCAAAAATGATCCATTATCAAAGATGGCTTACTGATGCACTGGCACATAACCAGAGTGGAGATGCATAGTTTTAATTATGAGCACTTTGCTAAGCGCCTGTTCTGATTCATAGCCAAAACAAATAAGAAGGAACAGCCTCATTGGGTCATTGAGTTGTTGAGGTCTACAAGTAGATCATCGAACCTCTTAGCAGCAGCAGATGCAGAGCCCCCATTGAGACCTGAATAGAGAGAAATAGGAGGAAATAGAATTCATGTTCTCATTGTGTTTTTAAAAGGCCACTGGCTGCTTTATTTAAAAATACACTACAAGGACTGTTCTGTTTTGGGACTTTTGACCATTTTGCAGTGGAAAGGACTTGGGGATGAGTTATATTGGAAGTTACTGTTTCCGAGCTTACGGCTCGCATCCCATCGAGGCAACTCTGCTCATACAGCAGTGCCTGGTCTCCAGTCGTCTTGGACCCCTTTGCCACTGGACCAAGACCTTTCTCTGCTAAGCCTGAGTGGTAGCCGGTGTGCAATGGCCACCCCACACACAGACAAAGAACTCGCACACAAACATCTTCCACCCTTCAAAATGAAGTTCGGGACCTGGAACATCAGGGCCCTCATGGACAACTCAGTCACCTGAGAACTCACTTTTGGAGTGGAAGAAGACTTCCTCAATTTCGAGGGACTGCCTATGATGACTCCATGGAACCTCATATACAAAATTGAAATAGCTGACTTACCAAAGATGTGTGTAATCAAATGGATTTTTATGGCCATGATTGAATATTGAAGTAATCACAAATGATGCTGATATGGTCAACAATGAATTCTGAAAATATGCATGGTAAGCAATTCCCCTAAAAAACTGAGTAAAAAAACAAAGAAGTATTTAAAAATAATATATACTTTGCTGGCATTGTTTATAAGTTGGCCTTAATGCAAAGCTATTTTACCTTAATATCTAAACTGTATTGTAGAAATAATAATCCTATATTAAAATTGAGTAAAGGAGAAAAGAGTCTACAACCAGATCCTATAATCTCATGTTCTAATTAATACCACAAGTACCAGCTCCAGATTAATCTCGAAATCTCCCAGTCACACAAGCAATGAAAATTACTGATATGTTCTCCTGCCGTGCCCAATCAATTGTTCCACCTGTCAATCACTTTAAGTGTCTCAAGACAAACTTAAAAGCAATCCACTAGCAAAAAAAGAGTGACTTTTACTAATCTAAAGGATTCAGACAATGAACATAAACCCTCGAGGCAGCGCTTAATGTAAATGTATTGCAGCATGTGTGCCGTTATTGTGCTGCATACCATAGGCTGTTACAAGTGTATTTTGTTACCTATAAATAATTTTACCTCTCACTGTCAGAGATGGACTCACATTCATCACTCTTATATAAATAACTATTATTAAATGTAAGCATAATTTTACAGGATATGTATTTTTGATTCCATTGCTTTACAACAAGAGTATGAGGCGCCATGGAGTAAAATCTGAAAATAAACTATTTTCAGGGACTACACCACATGATTTATTTTACATTATGCCAGTGACCTTGTGTCATAGCAGTGACAATTAGTGTAGGTTTTTAGTTATGGCATCATAATAAATAGTCATTATTAATGGTCTTAAAATATAATATCCTTCTGTATCTTTTTTTTGAAGAGTGACTACATCATACTCTAGATACAAGCATAGTTATTACTTCAGAAGACAGCAGACATGAGCTTTCAAAAAGAGAATGGCCCCTAAATTAGTTAGCGCCTGAAACCGGGTGTGAATCCGGCAATGTGTAGAAATGGCTAGTTGTTATGGACAAGCCCAAGTACCGTCCTCTATTTAGGCCTCACCATAATAATTCAGGTGAGCTACGGATGCCAATCAGGCACCCCAATGCAGTTCACCTGTCTGGGCTTTACCAATTTTGGCCTGCGCCAAGGTCCACAGGCTAGTCTGGGGATGGAGATGATCAGTTAGTCACCGTTAGTTATCCTGCTCATGACGAAGAAGTACTAGTTCAAGCTAGCACAGTGCAAGGTCCAATTAGGGGATACAAGGCTCTGGGGCAGTTCCACAATTCAACCTGTGGCAGATCGTGGAATGACTGACCAAAAGTTCAGGATTTCCAAGTTTATCTGTGCATGCGTTAAATCCTGACGTTGGGGTCAGTTTCAGAGGAGTCATGACAGTGAACGCTGACAGTTTCACCATCATTACCACTGCAAAACGTGGGCCATTATAATCTGCATACATTTACACAGTAATCTACATACATATTCTAATCTAAGTACAATTATACTGCAATCTACACACATTGTAATCTATGTAGTTTATATGTTGATCTGCACACATAGTGGATTCCACATACACTTACGCATTCTAATCAACATACATTTTTACTGGAACATACACATTCTAATCTATATAGATTTGTATTGTAATCTGTGCACATTGTAATATACTTAGGTTTATACTGTAATGTACACAGATTCTGTAATGTACTACATATACTGTATTTACACTATATTTATACCTAATTGCGCTACTTCAAAAGGGTGTTGCATTTTGTGAATCTTATAAATTTTTCCTCACAAAAGAGGGCAAGTCTGTTTTGAATCCTAAAAGTATGGATAATTCACAGACACCTAACATTTTCAGAGAGTGCAATTCAGAAGGAACTCGCAACTTTCTTAAGATACTTCTAATGGAGATAATTGAAAATCTTTCAACTGACAAGCAGAAACCAAAGGAGTTAGCCATGCTGACAATTTTATTTTCAAATTCAAGATTTTTCTAAAGGAACATTTAGTAAATAATCTTTTCAATTGTTGAAAGTTGAACCTGATCATCTTTCATATCAAGACAACATTTGTTATTCCCAGGAGGGAGAGGCATTATTCTATTTAACAGTGACTGTATTGTGACTGAGAGCAATTCTGTCTATATTAAGTAATGCTATATTTTTCATGTATCTCTTCAGGAATGTTTTCCAGCACACATTCAAGCCGATGTGGAACAGCAACAGGCATCATGCCTTCTTCCCATCCTCCGAATCATTTGTCCCCTGTGCACAATATGCAAGGAAGCCCCCACAACCCACAGACACAGTTACCCCCACTCCCTGTGGTCGAAGAGGGCAATGAGAGGTAGGTGAATGTTAATCAGATTAGAATATGTTTTAGTGTCATTTTTATTTTCATCAATACTTGATTTACATCTGATTTACATATATTGCTATATACATGTTGCTATAAAGTTTTTGTACTTTATTAAATGAGAATGGGATACTAGATAGCTTGGCCATTTGAGCACTGGTCCTGAGATCAAATACTGACCGATGTAACTATTTGTACGACACTTTTTTTGACAGACAGGTGTCTGTCCAGCCCTGCAACCCCATGCCCATACTGCACTTTTTTGACAGACAGGCAACAATCCCCCCCGCTGACCCCACCCGAATCATTACATCCACGTGGTGCCAAGAAGCAGGACCTGAGGCTCCGACTCACTTCCCTCCCCGGCAGCCTGGGGCCCAGAGCAGCCATTGGCAAGCAGAGAAGCGGTGGAGGGCCGAGAGTGACAGCGGAGGGGTGGCGGGGGGGGGGGGGGGGAGAGTGAGAGAGGCTGGGAGGGGGTAGAGAGTGAGAGAGGCTTGGGGGGAGAGAGAGAGAGAGGCTGGGCGGGAAAGAGAGAGGCTGGGGGCAGAGAGAGAGAGGCTAGGGGGGAGAGAGAGAGAGAGAGAGAAGCTGGGGGAGAAAGAGAGAGAGGCTAGGGGAGAGAGAGAGAGAGACTGGGGGAGAGAAAGAGAGAGAGGCTGGGGGAGAAAGAGAAAGACTGGGGGAAAGAGACTGGTGGAGGGGGGGGGGATCGGAGGGGAGAGAGGGAACTCAGGGAAGACGGATCATGTTCTGACAACCCCCTACAAGGGACATCATTGGAATGGATGATATCCAGAATTCATGAAACTGTCACTATTCACTTCATACCCAATAAACCTGTTAACAATCCATACACAATGCCTGCCCCATCTCTGGTGGGGTGGAGGGTGGGGGGAAAGATGCACTTGCGCTGGGCTAAGGCTCTTCGGCTGGGGGAGGCACGTTGGCTGGTTCTTGCTGTCTTCTGCGGAGCCCTGTCTCCTTTTGCTTCAGGAAGTCAAAGTGGATCGAGCTACACTTTGCAAAGTAAGTGAGACCTGGGAATGGGCGGTTCCAGTTACAAATTCCAGTGAAACTTCAGGGTGTGGCTTATCCTCCAAGGGGACCAATCATAGACAAAGGATGGAGCATGGTGGCCATTTTGGCAGTACAGATAAGCATGTCCAATACTGAAAGGGTCCACTGAGTATATCATCCTTCTAAGGTGGATAAAATTAATACAATGTCTTAGGATATTGAGATAAAATCAGGAGTGCTTGCCATGCTATTTATAATATTTGTCCTTATACAATCCTAGATAGTAAGTAATGGAAATGGAGACCCTTTTTCTTTATCAGAAATAAAATGAAGTCAGTTGATTAAATATTACAGCTGAGTGCATTTCCAACAGACATCAAATAACTTACTTCACAGTGATCCAAAACATTAAGCATTATTGTCCCTCCTAAAAAAAAAAGGTCACAAACTTAATTCTAATACTCAAACTTAAAAAGAATTGGGTTAATAAAGAAAATGCTGCTATGTATTTCTTTTTAATGTATTCATTCATGTGATGTGGGCCTCTCTGCCAAGGCCGGCATTTATTGCCCATCTCTAATTGCCCTTGAGAAGGTGATGGTGAGCTGCCTTTTTGAACTGCTGCAATCCGTGTGGTGAAGGTACTCCCACAGTGCTATTTGGACGGGAATTCCTGGATTGTGACCCAGCAAAGATGAAGGAATTGAAATATATTTTCAAGTCAGGATGGTGTGTGACTTGGAGGAGAACTTGGAGGTGGTGGTGGCCCATGCTCCTGCTGCCATTGTCCTTCTAGGTGGTAGAGGTCCCGGGTTTGGGAGATGCTGTCGAAGAAGCTTTGGTGAGTTGCTGCAGTGCACCTTGTAGATAGTACACACTGTAGCCATGGTACGCTGGTGGTGGAGGGAGTGACTGTTTAAGATGGTGGATGGAGTGCCAATCAAACGGGCTACTTTGTCCTGGATGGTGTCGAGCTTCTTCAGTGTTGGAGCTACACCCATCCAGGCAAGTGGAATGTATTCCATTATACTCTTGACTTGTGCCTTGTAGATGATGGAAAGGTTATGGGGAGTCAGGAGGTGAGTCACTCATCACAGAATACCCAGCCTCTAACCTGCTCTTGTAGCCACAGTACTTATGTAGATGATCCAGTTAAATTTCTGGTCAATGGTGACTCCCAGGATGTTGATGGTGGGGGATTAACAATGATAATGCCATTGAATGTCAAGGGGAGGTTGTTTGACTCTCTTTTGTTGGAGATGTCCATTGCCTGGCAATTGTGTGGCACGAATGTTACTTGCCACTTATCAGCCCAAGCCTGAATATCGTCCAGGTCTTGCTGCATGCGGGCATGGACTGCTCCATTATCTGAGGAATTGCGAATGAAACTGAACACTGTGCAATCACCAATGAACATCTCCACTTCTGACCTTATGATGGAGGGAAGGTCATTGATGAAGCAGCTGAAAATGGTTGGGGCAAGGAAACTGCCCTCAGGAACTCCTGCAGCGATGTCCTGGAACTGTGATGATTGGCTTTCAACCACCACAACCATCTTTCTTCATAGAAACACAGAAATTTACAGCACAGAAGGAGGCCATTTCAGCCCATTGTGTCCGTGCCAGCCGACAAGGAGCCGCACGGCCCTCGGTCAGCAGCCCTGAAGGTTACATATAAACCTATGAACAATGAACAATGGCGGAAAGGTAAAGAGCATCCAGCCCAACAAGTCCACCCCACACAACTATGATACCCCTTGCATCGCAACATTCTACACTCCACCCCAACCGAAGCCAAGTGATCTCCTGGGAAAGGCAAAAAACACAGATAAAAACACAGGCCAATTGGGGGAAAAAATCCGGGAAAATTCCTCTCCGACCCATCCAGACGATCAAAACTAGTCCAGGAGATCACTCTGGCTGAATTCGATTCCCTAAAGTATTTACCATTGTATCTGCGCGAGCCAACAAGAGGTTATCCAGTCTAATCCCACTTACCAGCTCTTGGTCCGTAACCCTGCAGGTTACAGCACTTTAAGTGCCCATCCAAGCACCTTTTAAATGTGATGAAGGTTTCTGCCTCTACCACCCTTCCAGGCAGTGAGTTCCAGACCCCCACAACCCTCTGCGTGAAGAAGTTTACCCTCAAATCACCTCTAAAGCTTCCACCAATCACCTTAAAACTATGCCACCTCGTAATTGACCCCTCCACCAAGGGAAAAAGGCCCTTGCTATCCACTATATCCAGACTCCATGAAATGTTATACACCTCAATGAGGTCTCCTCTCAGCCTCCTCTGTTCCAAGGAGAACAAAACCAGCCTATCCAATCTGTCCTTACAGCTAAGATTCTCCATTCAAGTTAGCATCCTAGTAAATCTCCTCTGCAACCTCTCCAGTGTAATCATGTCCTTCCTATAAAACGACGACCAGAACTGCACGCAGTATTCCAGCTGTGGCCGAACCAAAGTCTATACAATTTAAGCATAAACTCCCTGCTCTTGTATTCTATGCCTTGGCCAATAACGGCAAGCATTCCGTATGCCTTCTTAACCATCTTATCCACCTGGCCTGCTACTTTCAGGGATCTGTGGACAAGCACTCCAAGGTCCCTTTGTTCATCTACACTATTAAGTGGCCTGCCGTTTTGTCATGTATCTCACATTACTGTATAAAACTGTATCTTACCATGCTATACATGACTGTAACTGGATATGACCTGTAACAATAAGCATACCTTACCACCAGGGGTGCACTTGCAAGAGACGCTCCATACCTGTCCCACTGTGGTATATAAAGGGAGGTCTCAGGCAAGTGCAGCACTGGAGAGCTGGAATTAAAGGTGCAGGTCCTGAGTGACCTTGACTTCAGCATGTGTCTCGTGTAAGTCAGTACATTACAGTCAGGATTTAACAGTGGCGACGAGTTACGGGATCACAGAATCCACAGAATGGCTACCAACAGCTCAGATGAGAAATACAATGCTGGAGACAATTGGGATGACTTTACAGAAAGGCTCCAGCAAAGCTTTGTGACCAAAGACTGGTTGGGCGACGATAAGGCAGACAAGAGAAGAGCCCATCTCTTGACCAGCTGTGGCTCGAAAACATACGCTTTAATGAAAGACCAGCTGGCATCCGAGATACCAGCAAGCAAGTCATTTGAGGAGTTGAGCACACTGGTGAGAGACCACCTGAAGCCAGCGAGCAGCCGACACATGGCCAGACACAGTTTCTACAACTACAGACGCTGCGTGGGCCAAAGCATACCCGACTTCATGGCGGAACTTCAGAGGCTGGCTAGTTCATGTGAGTTCCCCGATGAACTAAGAAGAGAAGTACTGAGAGACTTTTTATTGAAGGAATAGGCCACGCAGGCATATTCCAAAAGCTTATAGAGACTAAGAACTTGACTCTAGAGGCAGCAGCTCTGGTCACACAGACGTTCTTGGCAGGCGAAGAAGAAATGAGGCTGATCTATACTTTGGGTACGACAACCAACGAGGCATCGGAACAAGGGGTTCACATTGTGAAACAAACCGCTACCCCCACACACAGGCAAAGGCAGGAGAGCAGGCCTTCAACAGCAGACAATGGCGCCAGAAGCCATCAAAATCAAGGGCCACATGAACGGCCGATCACACCTCATCAACCCACAATGCGAGCAATCAACAACAGATTGAGAGAAGCTCAAGGGAGATCAGCCAGATGCAGCTCATCCTTCGGAAACAATGGAAATGGTCTGTGTTGGAGATGTGGAGGAAGGCACTCAACCAGGGTGTGTCGATTTCAGCATGCCATTTGCAGAAACTGCAACTACACAGAGCATCTGGCTCGCATGTGCAGAAAAACAGCAGCTCGGCTGGGATATGAATCGGAAGGGTCGGAAAGCGGTCCAGAAGACGGTTGGAACAGTGCACGGGACGCCGAGGTACAGCTGGTTAACACGATCAATGTCCACTGTTCTTACACCAAGACGCCTCCAATTATGATGAGGGTACTACTCAACGGGATATCCGTCAACATGGAACTGGACACGGGGGCCAGTCAATCCCTCATGAGCGTTCAACAATTTGAACAGCTGTGGCCGCACAAAAGCAACAGACCAAAACTCACAAAGATCGACACCAAACTAAGGGCCTATACTAAAGAAATCGTCCCAGTCCTTGGCAGCGCCATGCTCTCAGTCACACACAAAGGGATGGTGCACCGACTTTCCCTGTGGATTGTCCCCGGGGATCTCCCAGTCCTGTTGGGGAGAAGCTGGCTAGCAGAACTTAATTGGAAATGGGATGATGTTCACGCCATGTCGTCAGAGGAACGGACCTCCTGCTCAAAAGTTCTACGTCGTTTTGAACATCTCTTTCAGCCAGGTGTGGGCACCTTCAAAGAGGCAAAAGTTAGAATCTGCATCACACAGAATGCCAGACCGGTCCATCACAAGGCTAGAGCTGTGCCTTATGTGATGAGGGAAAAGATTGAAAACGAACTGGACCGGTTTCTGCGGGAAGGCATAATTTCTCCTGTGGAATTCAGCGACTGGGCAAGCCCCATCGTCCCCGTCATGAAGCCTGATGGATCCGTGCGAATCTGTGGGGATTACAAGTCTACCATAAACAGAGTCACCCTACAGGACCAATACCCGCTGCCCAGAGCGAAGGACCTATTTGGCACGTTGGCTGGAGGAAAACTTTTCTCGAAATATGATCTCACATCTGCGTATATGATGCAAGAACTGACCGAAGAGTCTAAGCTACTCACCACCATCAACATACATCGAGGCCTTTTTGTCTACAATCGATGCCCATTCGGCATCAGGTCGGCAGCTGCTATATTCCAGCGCAACATGGAAAGTCTGCTCAAGTCCATCCCGGGGACGGTTGTGTTTCAAGATGACCTATTCATCACGGACAGGGACACCGACTCTCATCTCCACAATCTTGAGGAAGTACTAAGTCGATTGGATCGGGTAGGCCTAAGAGTTAAGAAATCCAAGTGTTTGTTTCTCGCGCCTGAGGTTGAATTTTTGGGCAGAAGGATTGCCGCTGATGGAATCCGCCCAACCGAATCCAAAACTGAAGCGATTCGCCTGGTACCCAGGCCCCGGAATGTCTCGGAACTGCGTGCCGTTCTCGGGCTACTCAATTACTTTGGGAACTTTATGCAGAAGTTGAGCACGCTGCTGGAGCCTCTCCACCTGCTACTCAGAAAGGGGTGCGATTGGTTTTGGGGGGACGCCCAAGAACGCGCTTTCAATAAGGCACGCAACCTTCTATGTTCCAAGAGTGTTTTAGCCTTTTTTGACCCAGGTAAAAAGTTAGTCCTTATGTGTGATGCTTCAGCGTACGGGTCGGGTACATTTTGCAGCACGTCAATGATGCGGGTAAATTGCAGCCCGTTGTTTATGCCTCCAGGTCACTTTCGCGGGCGGAGCGCGGATACGGTATGGTTGAGAAGGAGGCGCTCGCGTGCGTGTACGGTGTCAAAAAGATGCATCAATACCTTTTCAGGGCCAAGTTGGCATTAGAAACTGACCACAAACCCCTCACGTCCCTACTATCCGAGTGCAAGGCAATCAACGGCAACGCCTCAGCGCGCATTCAGCGGTGGGCACTCATGCTGGAGGCTTACGACTACACGATAAGGTACAGACCAGGCACAGACAACTGTGCCGACGCGCTTAGCAGGCTACCCCTGGCGACCACAGAAGGGTCCGACGAACAGGACTGTGAGACGGTCATGGCAATCAATGCCTTTGAATCCACAGGGTCGCCCATGACGGCTCGCCAAATCAGAGCCTGGACGACGAGCGACCCCACGTTATCTCTAGTTAAAAGATGCGTTTTAACCGGTGACTGGGCAGAGGCACGCGATGCCTGCCCCGAGGAGGTCAAACCCTTCCATTGGCGCATGCATGAACTCTCACTACAGGCAGATTGCCTGATGTGGGGCAGCCGAGTAGTTATGCCCTTACAAGGCAGGGAGGCATTTGTCCGGGAGCTCCATTACGAGCACCCAGGGATCGTCCTTATGAAGGCCATAGCCAGATGCGGACTTGGAGCTCTGCGTCCGTCGGTGCACCATTTGTGCCCAACTCAGTAATGCCCCCAGGGAGATCCCCCTCAGCCCCTGGCCCTGGCCCACCAAACTGTGGTCGCAGGTGCACGTAGACTATGCAGGCCCATTCATGGGCAAAATGTTCCTCGTAGCCGTTGATGCATTTTCAAAATGGATCGAGTGCACCATTTTAAACTCGAGCACCACCTCCACCATTATGGAGAGCCTTAGAACCATGTTTGCAACGCACGGCATTCCTGACATATTGGCCAGTGGTAATGGTCCATGCTTCACCAGCGCAGAATTTCACGATTTTATAGTTGACCACGGTATAAATCATGTTAAGACGGCACCTTTCAAGCCGGCCTCCAATGGCCAGGCAGAGCGAGCAGTGCAGATCATTAAACAAACCCTGCTCAGAATCCAAGGTCCCATGCTGCAGAGCCGCCTGTCGCGACTGCTGCTGGCATACAGATCTCGTCCGCATTCGTTGACCGCGCAACTATTGATGAAACGAAGATTAAAGACCAGGCTCTTGTTAATCCTCCCAGACATGCATGAAATTGTTGAGGCTGAGCGTCAAAAGCTAACTGAGTACCAGGACCGAAATTCGAGGGGGAGGTGGAATGAGATCGGGGACAAAGTGTTTGTGCTAAACTATGGCCGGGGTCCCAAATGGCTTGCAGGGACAATAGCAGGCAAAGAAGGAAACAGGCTACTGGTTGTACAAATGGACAATGGCCAAACCTGCCGGAGGCATGTAGACCAAGTAAAAAGTAGATTCACTGATAACACTGAAGAACCAGAGGCAGACTACAATATGGAACTCACACCACACCTGGTGGACAGACAGGTGGAACAACCTGAGGAAAGGGCAGTCTCAACAGACAGCTCAGGCGAGATACCAGCAATCACACCGAACGAAAAACAGGCACCAAGGCAAACAACTGAACCACAACTAAGACGCTCCACGCGAGAGCGCAGAGCACCTGAGAGACTAAATCTATAAAGGCAATAAGACCTTGGGGGAGGGTGATGTCATGTATCTCACATTACTGTATATAACTGTATCTTACCATGCTATACATGACTGTAACTGGATATGACCTGTAACAATAAGTATACCTTACCACCAGGGGTGCACTTGCAGGAGACACTCCATACCTGTCCCACTGTGGTATATAAAGGAAGGTCTCAGGCAAGTACAGCACTGGAGAGCTGGAATTAAAGGTGCAGGTCCTGAGCGACCTTGAATTCAGCATGTGTCTCGTGTAAGTCAGTACATTAGAGTCAGGACTTAACACGTTTAATGTGTATACCCTTTCCTTATTAGCCCTCCCCAAGTGTATTACCTCACACTTCTCCGAATTAACTTCCATTTGCAACTGTTCTGCCCACCTTACCAGCAGATGGATATCCTCCTTTAGTCCATGACTTTCCTCTTCATTATCAACCACCCAGCCAATTTTAGTGTCATCTGCAAATTTCTTAATCATATTCAAATCTAGATCATTGATGTGCACCACAAAAAGCAAGGGACCCAGTACTGAGCCCTGCGGAACCCCACTGGAAACATCCTTCCAGTCACAAAAACGTCCATCAACCATTAACCCTTTCTTCCTAACTCCATGCCAATTTTGGATCCAACTTGCCACTTTGCCCTGGATCCCATGGGCTTTTACCTTCGTGACCAGTCTGCCATGAGGGACCTTATAAAAAGCTTTGCTAAAGTCCATATACACTACATTATATGCACTATCCTCAACGACCCTCCTGATTACCTCCTCCAAATATTCAATCAGGTTAGTCAAACACATCTTCCTTTAACAAATCCGTGCTGACTGTCCCTGATTAATCCTTGCCTTTTTAAATGTAGATGTATCCTGTCCTTCAGGATTTTTTCCAATAATTTTTCCACCACTGAGGTTAGGCTGACAGGTCTGTAATTACTCGACCTATCGCTTTCTCCCTTCTTAAGCAAGGGTACCATATAAGCAGTCCTCCAGTCCTCTGGCACCATGCCTAAATCCACTGGAAAATGAAGGCCAAGGCTTCTGCTATTTCCTCTTTTGCTTCGCTCAACAGCCAGTGATGCATTTCATCTGGGCCTGGGGACTTATCCACTTTCAAACCTTAATACCTCCTCTCTCACTATGTATATTTCATCCAGAATTGCACACTCCTCCTCGATAGCAGTATCTGCATTGCCACTTACCTTTGTGAAAACAAATGCAAAGTATTCATTAAGAACCATTCCAACATCTTCCACCTCCACACAGAGATTACAATCATAGGCCCCAAGTTTCCACACGCGGCAAAACAGGCGCCCCTCCGACCTGGGCGCCTGTTTTTCGCGCCGAAAACGGCGCCTGAAAAAAAACGCGCTATTCTCGAGCGCTTTGCAGTTCGCTGGCTGCTTGGCGCGGCGCACAGGGGGCGGAGCCTACCACTCGCGCCGATTTTGTAAGTAGGAGGGGGCGGGTACAATTTAAATGAGTTCTTTTCGTGCCGGCAACCCTGCGCGTGAGCGTTGGAGCGTTCGCGCACACACAGTCTGAAGGAAACATTGGCACTCGGCCATTTTAAAAAGTGCTGCAGAAAAAGTGAAAATTTGTTTATTGAACCCTTGCAAAAGCTTGCATTTTAATTTTCTTGATATTTCTGTGTGTGAGGGAGTGCATTCTGTAAATAAAGATAGACTGTGATAAACTGGACACATGCACTTGTTTGAGACTATTCAAATTCTTTGTAGCTGTTCAATTTTTAACATTTTTTAATAAAACCACATTGCCCTTCCATGATCAGCACTGAGGCTTCTTGCAGCTTTCTCCCTCTGCCGTCCGTCAGGCCCGACGGCAAACAGCTGCCTCAAGTAATGAGGCTTCCTGCAGCCTTCTCCCTGCCTCCCCCCCTGCCCCTGCCGTCGGGAACGGCTGCCTCAAGTAATGAGGCTTCCTGCAGCCTTCTCCCTGCCTCCCCCTCCCCCTGCCGTCGGGAACGGCTGCCTCAAGTTCTGAGGCTTCCTGCAGCCTTCTCCCTCCCTCCCCCTCCCCCTGCCGTCGGTCGATCCCGATGGCAAACCGCTGCCTGAAAGGCCTGCCTGAAACACTTTCACACAGGTAGGAACATGGTTTATTTAATCTTTTCTTTGCTTATAAATTTTTATTCAGGTTGGATTTATTTGTATAATATTTGTATAAGTATAACTAAGGATTTATTGTAGAATTTAATGACTTCCCTTCCCTCCCCTCCCACCCCCACCTCGTTCCCGACGCCTAATTTGTAACCTGCGCCTGATTTTTTAATGTGTAGACAAGGTTTTTTCAAGCCTACAAAAATCTTCACTTGCTCCATTCTAAGTTAGTTTGGAGTACGTTTTCACTGTGAAAACTTTCAAATCAGACGTCAGTGGCTGGACACGCCCCCTTTTGAAAAAAAAATTCTGTTCAAAAGTGAAACTGTTCTACCTGACGAGAACTGCAGAAAACTTAAATGTGGAGAATTCCGATTTCTAAGATACTCCGTTTTCCACCAGTTGCTCCTAAAAATCAGGAGCAAATCATGTGGAAACTTGGGGCCATGGTCTCTAATAGGCCCTACCCATTTTTTTTAGTTACCCTCTTACTCTTAATATATTTATAGAACATCTTTAGTTTTTCCTTAATTTTACGCACCAAGAATTTTTCATGCTCCCTCTTAGCATTCCGAATATCCTTTTTAATTTTACCTCTGAACTTTCTATATTCCTCCAGAGACTCTACAGTATTTAGCCATCGGTATATGACATACGCTTCCCTTTCTTGGAGTCCCTGGCCAAAGACCGCCCTAAGTGGAGGAAGTGCATCCGGGAGGGCGCTGAGCTCCTCGAGTCTCGTTGCCGAGAGCATACAGAAATCAAGCGCAGGCTGTGGAAAGAGCGTGCGGTAAACCAGTCCCACCCACCCCTTACCTCAACAACCATCTGTCCCACCTGTGACAGAGATTGTGGTTCTCGTATTGGACTGCATTGTAAGAACTCATGTTCTTTCTTTATCCTCCCCTAGATATCCAGGGGGCTATAGAATTGTTATTCCCACCACTTTTCTTTAAGGGCACATGTTTGGCCTGCCCTCCGGATCTCCTTTTTGAATGCCTCCCACTGTTCCGACACTGATTTACCTACAAGTAGTGACCATAGCATGGTTGAATTTCAAATTCAGATGGAGGGCGAGAAAGTTGGATCTCAAACCAGCGTACTAAGCTTAAATAAAGGAGACTACAAAGGTATGAGGGCAGAATTGGCTAAAGTGGACTGGGAAAATAGATTAAAGTACAGGACGGTTGATGAACAATGGCTTACATTTAAGGAGATATTTCATAACTCTCAAGATAAATATATTCCAGTGAGGAGGAAAGGGTGTAAGAGAAAAGATAGCCACCTGTGGCTAACTAAAGAAATAAAGGATGGTACCCAATTAACATAGAAACATAAAAATAGATGCAGGAGTAGGCCATTCGGCCCTTCGAGCCTGCACCATCTTTCAATAAGATCATGGCTGATCATTCACCTCAGTAACCCTTTCTTGCTTTCTCGCCATACCCCTTGATCCCTTTAGCCGTACGGGCCATATCTTACTCCCTCTTGAATATATCCAATGAACTGGCATCAACAACTCCCTGCGGTAGAGAATTCCACAGGTTAACAACTCTCTGAGTGAAGAAGTTTCTCCTCATTTCAGTTCTAAATGGCTTACCCCTTATCCTTAGACTGTGTCCTCTGGTTCTGGACTTTCCCAACATCATAGAAACATAGAAACATAGAAAATAGGTGCAGGAGTAGGCCATTCAGCCCTTCGAGCCTGCACCGCCATTCAATGAAGTCATGGCTGAACATGCAACTTCAGTACCCCATTCCTGCTATCTCGCCATACCCTTTGATCCCCTTAGTAGTAAGGACTACATCTAACTCCTTTTTGAATATAGTTAGTGAATTGGCCTCAACAGCTTCCTGTGGTAGAGAATTCCACAGGTTCACCACTCTCTGGGTGAAGAAATTTCTCCTAATCTCGGTCCTAAATGGCTTAACCCTTATCCTTAGACTGTGACCCCTGGTTCTGGACTTCCTCAACATTGGGAACATTCTTCCTGCATCTAACCTGTCTAAACCTGTCAGAATTTTAAATGTTTCTATGAGATCCCCTCTCATTCTTCTGAACTCCAGTGAATACAAGCTCAGTTGATCCAGTCTTTCTTGATATGTCACTCCCGCCATCCCAGGAATCAATCTGGTGAACCTTCGCTGCACTCCCTCAATAGCAAGAATGTCCTTTCGCAAGTTAGGAGACCAAAACTGTACACAATACTCCAGGTGTGGCCTCACCAAGGCCCTGTACAACTGTAGTAACACTTCCTTGCCCCTGCACTCAAATCGCCTCGCTATGAAGGCCAACATGCCATTTGCTTTCTTAACTGCCTGCTGTACCAGCATGCCAACCTTCAATGACTGATGTACCATGACACCCAGATCTCGTTCCACCTCCCCTTTTCCTAATCTGTCACCATTCAGATAATAGTCTGTCTCGCTGTTTTTATCACCAAAGTGGATAACCTCACATTTATCCACATTGTACTTCATCTGCCATGCATTTGCCCACTCACCTAACCTATCCAAGTCACTCGGCAGCCTCATAGCATCCTCCTCGCAGCTCACACTGCCACCCAACTTAGTGTCATCCGCAAATTTGGAGATACTACATTTAATCCCCTCGTCTAAATCATTAATGTACAGTGTAAACAGCTGGGGACCCAGCACAGAACCTTGCGGTATCCCACTAGTCACTGCCTGCCATTCTGAAAAGTACCCATTTACTCCTACTCTTTGCTTCCTGTCTGCCAACCAGTTCTCAATCCACGTCAGCACACTACCCCCAATCCCATGTGCTTTAACTTTGCACATTAATCTCTTGTGTGGGTCCTTGTCGAAAGCCTTCTGAAAGTCCAAATATACCACATCAACTGGTTCTCCCTTGTCCACTATACTGGAAGCATCCTCAAAAAATTCCAGAAGATTTGTCAAGTATGATTTCCCTTTCACAAATCCATGCTGACTTGGACCTATCATGTCACCTCTTTCCAAATGCGCTGCTATGACATCCTTAATAATTGATTCCATCATTTTACCCACTACCGATGTCAGGCTGACCGGTTTATAATTCCTTTTTTTCTCTCTCCCTCCTTTTTTAAAAAGTGGGGTTACATTGGCTACCCTCTACTCCATAGGAACTGATTCAGAGTCTATGGAATGTTGGAAAATGACTGTCAATGCATCCGCTATTTCCAAGGCCACCTCCTTAAGTACTCTGGGATGCAGTCCATCAGGCCCTGGGGATTTATCGGCCTTCAATCCCATCAATTTCCCCAACACAATTACCCAACCAATAAGGATTTCCCTCAGTTCCTACTTCTTACTAGACCCTATGACCCCTTTTATATCCGGAAGGTTGTTTGTGTCCTCCTGAGTGAATATCGAACCAAAGTACTTGTTCAATTGGTCTGCCATTTCTTTGTTCCCAGTTATGACTTCCCCTGATTCTGACTGCAGGGGACCTACGTTTGTCTTTACTAACCTTTTTCTCTTTATATATCTATGGAAGTTTTTGCAGTCCGTCTTAATGTTCCCTGCAAGCTTCCTCTCGTACTCTATTTTCCCTGCCCTAATCAAACCCTTTGTCCTCCTCTGCTGAGTTCTAAATTTCTCCCAGTTCCCGGGTTCGCTGCTATTTCTGGCCAATTTGTATGCCACTTCCTTGGCTTTAATACTATCTCTGATTTCCCTTGATAGCCACGGTTGAGCCACCTTCCCTTTTTTATTTTTACGCCAGACAGAGATGTACAATTGTTGCAGTTCATCCATGCAGTCTCTAAATTTCTGGCATTGCCCATCCACTGTCAACCCCTTAAGTTCATTCGCCAATCTATCCTAGCCAATTCACGCCTCATACCTTCAAAGTTACCTTTCTTTAAGTTCTGGACCATGGTCTCTGAATTAACTGTTTCATTCTCCATCCTAATGTATAATTCCACCATATTATGGTCACTCTTCCCCAAGGGACCTCACACTACGAGATTGCTAATTAATCCTCTCTCATTACACAACACCCAGTCTAAGATGGCCTCCCCCCGAGTTGGTTCCTCAACATATTCGTCTAGAAAACCATCCCTTATGCACTCCAGGAAATCCTCCTCCACCGGTTTGCTTCCAGTTTGGTTAGCCCAATCTATAAGCATATTAAAGTCACCCATAATAACTGCTGCACCTTTATTGCATGCACCCCTAACTTCCTGTTTGATGCCCTCCCCAACATCACTTCGACTGTTTGGAGGTCTGTACACAACTCCCACTAACATTTTTTGCCCTTTCGTGTTCTGCAGCTCCACCCATATAGATTCCACACCATCCAAGCTAATGTCCTTCCTAACTATTGCATTAATCTCCTCTTTAACAAGCAATGCTACCCCACCTCCTTTTCCTTTTATTCTATCCTTCCTGAATGTTGAATACCCCTGGATGTTGAGTTCCCAGCCCTGATCATCCTGGAGCCACGTCTCTGTAATCCCAATCACATCATATCTGTTAACATCTATTTGCACAGTTAATTCATCCACCTTATTATGGATACTCCTTGCATTAAGACACAAAGCCTTCAGGCTTGTTTTTTAACACCCTTTGTCCTTTTAGAATTATGATGTAGTGTGGCCCTTTTTGTTTCTTGCCTTTGTTTACTCGACCTTCCACTATTGCTTTTTACCTTTCTATCATCTGTTTCTGACTCCATATTACTTCGCCCTGTCTCGCTACACAGGTTCCCATCCCCCTGCCATATTAGTTTAAACACTCCCGAACTGCATTAGCAAATGGTACCCTCAGGACATCAGTTCCAGTCCTGCCCAAATGCAGATCGTCCCTTTTGTACAGGTCCCACTTCCCCCAGAACTGGTTCCAATGTCCCAGGAAATTGAATCCCTCCCTCTTGCACCACTGCTCAAGCCATGTATTTATTCTAACTATCCTGCTCCCTTTATTCTGATTAGCACGTGGCACTGGTAGCAATTCAGAGATTACTACCTTTGAGGTCCTGCTTTTTAATTTAACTCCAAGCTCCCTAAATTCAGCTTGTAGGACCTCTTCCCGCTTCTTACCTATATCGTTGGTACCTACATGTACCACGACAACTGGCTGTTCACCCTCCCTCTCCAGAATGCTCTGCAGCCGCTCCTAGACACCCTTGACCCTTGCACCAGGGAGGCAACATGCCATCCTGGAGTCGCGGTTGCGGCCGCAGAAACTCCTGTCTATTCCCCTTACAATAGAGTCCCTGATCACTCTAGCTCTCCCACTCTTTTTCCCGCCCTTCTGTGCAGCAGAGCCACCCATGGTGCCATGAACCTGGCTGCTGGTGCCTTCCGCTGGTAAGTCATCTCCCCCAACAGTATCCAAAACGGTATATCTGTTTTGGAGGGAGATGACCGCAGGGGACTCCTGCACTACCTTCCTGCTCTTGCCTTGTCTCTTGGTCACTCATTCACTATCTGTCCTAACCCTTACCTGCGGTGTGACCAACTCACTAAATGTGCTATCCACAATATTCTCAGCATCGCGCATGCTCCAGAGTGAGTCCATCCGCAGAGTGAGTCTAATGCCGTCATGCCGGGATGGAGTATAAAAGCAGGGAAGTCTTGCTACAGTTATACAGGGTGTTAATGAGGCCACACCTAGAATACTCCGAACAGTTTTGGTTTCCATATTTAAGAAAGGCAGTCCCTCGAATTGAGGATGGCTTGCTTCCATGCCAAAGAAGGATGAGTTCCCAGGTGTTTCAATGAAGGACGTAATATTCGAGGTCCTGAAGTACATCCTGAAGGGTAGAAGATGCCTATGCATGGATTTTTTTAACGTGTGGTGGCCGTTGCACACCAGCCACCACACGGGCTTGACAGAGCTAGGTCTTGGTCCAGTGGCAAAGGTTATCCAAGATGACTGGAGACCAGCTCTGCTGCACGGACCGAGTGCACACACATATCGCAGTGTGGGCTGGCCGTGCTTCCCCTGGGCCTCTGGCCCCAAACTCACGCCTCTCCTGGGCCCCGATCACATCCCTCCACAATCTCTCACTGCTCCTGTTGTACCTGCCCACACTCCAATCACCGACCTGCAACTTGATAACTTCACTCTTCGTTGCCATCGCCCTCCTGCTGCTCCCTGAAGTGGCATGCCTCCACGCTGCTCCCGGGTCGCTGCGCCTCCGCTCAGTTTATGGCTCCGACCTGCCACAGCTTGGGGCCTCCACCCTGCTAAGAAAGGATATACTTGCTTTGGAGGCAGTTCGGAGAAGGTTCACGAGGTTGATTCCGGAGATGAGGATTTGACTTATGAGGAAAGTTTGAGGAGGTTGGGCCTCTACACATTGGAATTCAGAAGAATGAGAGGTGATCTTATCAAAACGTATAAGATTATGAGGGGGCTTGACAAAATGGATGCAGAGAGGATGTTTCCACTGATAGGGGAGACTAGAACTAGGGGGCATAATCTTAGAATAAGGGGCCGCACATTTAAAACTGAGATGAGGAGGAATTTCTTCTCTGAGGGTTGTAAATCTGTGGAATTCGCTGCCTCAGAGAGCTGTGGAAGCTGGGACAATGAATAAATTTAAGACAGAAATTGACAGTTTCTTAACCAATAAGGAAATACGTGGTTATGGGGAGCGGGCAGGGAAGTAGACCTGAGTCTATGATTGGATCAGCCATGATCGTATTAAATAGTGGAGCAGGCTCGAGGGGCCGTATGGCCGACTCCTGCTCCTATTTCTTATGTTCTTATGTAAGTAGCTGTTTCCAGTCCACTGTGGCCAAGTCACTGCTCAACTTAGCAAAGTTAGCTTTTCCCCAATTTGGGACTTTTATTCCTGGTCTATCCTTGTCCTTATCCATAACTACCTTGAATCTGACTGAATTATGATCACTGGCATCCAAGTGCTCTCCCACTGATGCCCCTTCCACCTGCCCAACTTCATTACCGAAAACTAAATCCAGAACTGTCCCCTCCCGAGTTGGGCTTGTTACATACCGACTAAAAAAAGTTCTCTTGAATGCATTTTAGGAATTCCACACCCTCTATACCCTTCATACTATATTTGTCCCAATCAATATCAGGATAATTGAAATCCCCTACTATTACTGCCCTATGGTTTTTAGACTTTACAGCAATTTCCCTACATATTTGCTCTTCTATCTCCCTCCCACAGTTTGGGGGTCTATAATAGAAACATAGAAAACATAGAAAATAGGTGCAGGAGTAGGCCATTCGGCCCTTCTAGCCTGCACCGCCATTCAATGAGTTCATGGCTGAACATGCAACTTCAGTACCCCATTCCTGCTTTCTCGCCATACCCCTTGATCCCCTTAGTAGTAAGGACTTCATCTAACTCCTTTTTGAATATATTTAGTGAATTGGCCTCAACAACTTTCTGTGGTAGAGAATTCCACAGGTTCACCACTCTCTGGGTGAAGAAGTTTCTCCTCATCTCGGTCCTAAATGGCTTACCCCTTATCCTTAGACTGTGACCCCTGGTTCTGGACTTCCCCAACATTGGGAACAGTCTTACTGCATCTAACCTGTCTAAACCCATCAGAATTTTAAATGTTTCTACGAGGTCCCCTCTCATTCTTCTGAACTCCAGTGAATACAAGCCCAGTTGATCCAGTCTTTCTTGATAGGTCAGTCCCGCCATCCCGGGAATCAGTCTGGTGAACCTTCGCTGCACTCCCTCAATAGCAAGAATGTCCTTCCTTAGGTTAGGAGACCAAAACTGTACACAATACTCCAGGTGTGGCCTCACCAATGCCCTGTACAATTGTAGCAACACCTCCCTGCCCCTGTACTCAAATCCCCTCGCTATGAAGGCCAACATGCCATTTGCTTTCTTAACCGCCTGCTGTACTTGCATGCCAACCTTCAATGACTAATGTACCATGACACCCAGGTCTCGTTGCACCTCCCCTTTTCCTAATCTGTCACCATTCAGATAATAGTCTGTCTCTCTGTTTTTACCACCAAAGTGGATAACCTCACATTTATCCACATTATACTTCATCTGCCATGCATTTGCCCACTCACCTAATCTATCCAAGTCGCTCGGCAGCCTCATAGCATCCTCCTCGCAGCTCACACTGTCACCTAACTTAGTGTCATCCGCAAATTTGGAGATACTACATTTAATCCCCTCGTCTAAATCATTAATGTACAGTGTAAACAGCTGGGGCCCCAGCACAGAACCTTGCGGTACCCCACTAGTCACCACCTGCCATTCTGAAAAGTATCCATTTACTCCTACTCTTTGCTTCCTGTCTGACAACCAGTTCTCAATCCATACCCCCTATCCCATGTGCTTTAACTTTGCACATTAATCTCTTGTGTGGGACCTTGTCGAAAGCCTTCTGAAAGTCCAAATATACCACATCAACTGGTTCTCCCTTGTCCACTCTACTGGAAACATCCTCAAAAAATTCTAGAAAATTTGTCAAGCATGATTTCCCTTTCACAAATCCATGCTGACTTGGACCTATCATGTCACCTCTTTCCAAATGCGCTGCTATGACATCCTTAATAATTGATTCCATCATCTTACCCACTACCGATGTCAGGCTGACCGGTCTATAATTCCCTGTTTTCTCGCTCCCTCCTTTTTTAAAAAGTGGGGTTTCATTGGCTACCCTCCACTCGATAGGAACTGATCCAGAGTCAATGGAATGTTGGAAAATTACTGTCAATGCATCCGCTATTTCCAAGGCCACCTCCTTAAGTACTCTGGGATGCAGTTCATCAGGCCCTGGGGATTTATCGGCCTTCAATCCCATTAATTTCCCCAACACAATTTCCTGAATAATAAGGATTTCCCTCAGTTCCTCCTCCTTAATAGACCCTCTGACCACTTTTATATTCGGAAGGTTGTTTGTGTCCTCCTTAGTGAATACCGAACCAAAGTACTTGTTCAATTGGTCTGCCATTTCTTTGTTCCCCGTTATGACTTCCCCTGATTCTGACTGCAGGGGACCTACGTTTGCCTTTACTAACCTTTTTCTCTTTACATACCTATAGAAACTTTTGCAATCCGCCTTAATGTTCCCTGCAAGCTTCTTCTCGTACTCCATTTTCCCTGCCCTAATCAAACCCTTTGTCCTCCTCTGCTGAGTTCTAAATTTCTCCCAGTCCCCAGGTTCGCTGCTATTTCTGGCCAATTTGTATGCCATTTCCTTGGCTTTAATACTATCTCTGATTTCCCGAGATAGCCACGGTTGAGCCACCTTCCCTTTTTTATTTTTACGCCAGACAGGAATGTACAATTGTTGTAATTCATCCATGCGGTCTCTAAATGTCTGCCATTGCCCATCCACAGTCAACCCCTTAAGTATCATTAGCCAATCTATCTTAGCCAATTCATGCCTCATACCTTCAAAGTTACCCTTCTTTAAGTTCTGGACCATGGTCTCTGAATTAACTGTTTCATTCTCCATCCTAATGCAGAATTCCACCATATTATGGTCACTCTTCCCCAAGGGGCCTCGCACAATGAGATTGCTAATTAATCCTCTCTCATTACACAACACCCAGTCTAAGATGGCCTCCCCCCTAGTTGGTTCCTCGACATATTGGTCTAGAAAACCATCCCTTATGCATTCCAGGAAATCCTCCTCCACTGTATTGCTTCCAGTTTGGCTAGCCCAATCTATGTGCATATTAAAGTCACCCATTATAACTGCTGCACCTTTATTGCATGCACTCCTAATTTCCTGTTTGATGCCCTCCCCAACATCACTACTACTGTTTGGAGGTCTGTACACAACTCCCACTAACGATTTTTGCCCTTTAGTGTTCTGCAGCTCTACCCATATAGATTCCACATCATCCAAGCTAATGTCTTTCCTAACTATTGAATTAATCTCCTCTTTAACCAGCAATGCTACCCCACCTCCTTTTCCTTTTATTCTATCCTTCCTGAATGTTGAATACCCCTGGATGTTAGTCACTCTCTTCCGTTTTATATATCGGTAAAAGCTTTTACTATCTGTTTTTATGTTTTGCGCAAGTTTACTTTCGTAATCTATCTTTCCTTTCTTTATTGCTTTCTTAGTCATTCTTTGCTGTTGTTTAAAATTTTCCCACTAACCTTGGCCACCTTATACGCATTGGTTTTTAATTTGATACTCTCCTTTATTTCCTTGGTTATCCACGGCTGGTTATCCCTTCTCTTACCGCCCTTCTTTTTCACTGGAATATATTTTTGTTGAGCACTATGAAAGAGCTCCTTAAAAGTCCTCCACTGTTCCTCAATTGTGCCACCGTTTAGTCTGTGTTCCCAGTCTACTTTAGCCAACTCTGCCCTCATCCCACTGTAGTCCCCTTTGTTTAAGCATAGTATGCTCATTTGAGACACTACTTCTTCACCCTCAATCTGTATTACAAATTCAACCATACTGTGACCACTCATTCCGAGAGGATCTTTTACTAGGAGATCGTTTATTATTCCTGTCTCATGACACAGGACCAGATCTAAGATAGCTTGCTCCCTTGTAGGTTCTGTAACATACTGTTCTAAGAAAGAATCCCGTATGCATTCTATGAATTCCTCCTCAAGGCTACTTCGTGCGATTTGATTTGACCAATCGATATGTAGGTTAAAATCCCCCATGATTATTGCCGTTCCTTTTTCACATGCTTCCATTATTCCCTTGATTATTGTCCGCCCAACTGTGAAGTTATTATTTGGGGGCCTTTGAACTCCACCACAGGTGCCTTTTTCCCCTTACTATCTCTAATCTCCACCCACAATGATTTAAAATTTTGTTCATTAGAGCCAATATCATCTCTCACAACTGCCCTGATATCATCCTTTGTTAACAGAGCTACCCCACCTCCTTTCCCTTCTTGTCTATCCTTCCGAATTGTCAGATACCCCTGTATGTTTAATTCCCAGTCTTGGCCGCCCTGCAATCATGTTTCTGTAATGGCCACCAAATCATACCCATTTGTAATGATTTGTGCCGCCAACTCATTTACTTTATTTCGAATGCTGCATGCGTTTAGGTAGAGTGTTTTAATACTAGTTTTTAAACCATGATTTTTAAGTTTTGACCCCTCCTGCAGCCCCTTTATATTCATACATATTGTCCCTTCCTATCACCTTGTGGTTTACAATAATCCCAGTGCTACACTGCTCTGTTGCCTCCTGCCTTTTGCATTCTTTCTTGGGGTCCTGTTCATCTGAGCTCTCACCCACTCTGACTAGCTCAGAGATCTCTCCTGGATTCCGAATACTCCTCGCATTGAGGCACCGAGCTTTCAGGCTTGCCTTTTTATTACACTTTGACCCTTTAGAATTTTGCTGTACAGTGGCCCTTTTTTTTTTGCCTTGGGTTTCTCTGCCCTCCACTTTTACTCATCTCCTTTCTGTCTTTTGCTTCTGTCTCCATTTTGTTTCCCTCTGTCTCCCTGCATTGGTTCCCATCCCCCTGCCATATTAGTTTAACTCCTCCCCAACAGCACTAGCAAACACTCCCCCTCGGACATTGGTTCCGGTCCTGCCTAGGTGCAGACCATCTGGTTTGTACTGGTCCCACCTCCCCCAGAACCGGTTCCAATGCCCCAGGAATTTGAATCCCTCCCTGCTGCACCACTGCTCAAGCCACGTATTCATCTGCGCTATCCTGCGATTCCTACTCTGACTAGCACGTGGCACTGTGTAAGGGGTTCACAGGGAGTGTTGTTGTGCCTTGGGTGTCTTTCTCTGGGCTTCTGCCCTCACAGCTTATGCCTGGCCTGTGAGGTACCCTGAGTGCTGCAAGAGCACCCCTGGAGAGACTGTGTCCACAGCTTATGAAGGGGGTTTTGAGACTCGTGCGTCCCCACAGCTTATGCCTAGCCTGTGAGGCACCTGTGAGTGTCAAACACTCTTAACCCCTTCTTCCCTAGCATGTGACACACAGTTGAGCATTTTCGAGGCGCTCCTAGCTTCCCTTACACTGTTCTGACATAAGACTCACGATCAGGAGATGTAATACAATAGAACTGAGACAAGGTGATTCCAAGAGGAACTTCGGCTTCCAATTTATTTTACAAGGTGTATCTCAACAAACAGCAATACACCAACAAAACAATCCCCCTAAATCCCACTAAACGGACACAATGAAAATTTTTACACAAGTTTAGCAGTGCAATGCCCAACCTCCCACCTTTCCTGGCCTAACTGAGTTGGGAGTTCTGGGGACAAGAGGTTATACTCACTACTGTGCCTTCTGCAGTCTGGTGGTTTGTTTCTTCTATCTTCGGTGTCTTCGGACACTGGTTTTCCTTCATGGTCGAGAGGCCTGCTGGTTGTTGGATCACGAGAGCAGAGCGCACACACTGCGTCAGAAACTCCTTTTTATAGCCAGATTATCCAGTCCGCCCCCCGTGCTGAAATCGATCCTTCCCATTGGTGGGCTTTGTGATTTTGAAAAATGCAGCAGTTTTAGATTATTGCGGGGTTTTTTTCCACTGATGTTAACCTACTCAAGGTTTGAGTAGGTGTTGATTGCGTTGGCCTTCTGTAGCCATTGTTTAGGCCCTTGGGTTGTTTTGGGTTCCCTGGTTTCTGAAGGTCTGCATAATTTTCCTCCAATTCAGTTTTCCTAACCTACTCAAGGTTTGAGTAGGTGTTGATTGCGTTGGCCTTCTGTAGCCATTGTGTAGGCCCTTGGTTTGTTTTGGGTTCCCTAGTTTTTTGAAGGTCTGCATAATTTCCTTCCATAGTGTAAACATGGGGAAGACAATAGCCCGATAATGGCGATGAGTTAGTCCCACAGTTTTCAAGCAAGTGCTCTCCCATTGGCTTGAAAACCCCATGCTTCGGGCTGACTCTGTCCCACCATTGGCCCTCCGGTGTCCTCCCCCGTCCAATCACTGCTCTGCCAAGGTCAAACCGCCTCCGTTTCAATTCACATTGCAGCACAGACAGATCCCACAGCCCTTTTCCTTCTGGGTAAAATGAGGGAGTTTTCGTCCTCCCCTACAATTGGTAGCAATCCCGTGATTACTACTTTTGAGGTCCTACTTTTTCATTTAGCTCCTAGCTCCTTAAATTCGTCCCGTAGGACCTCATCCCTTTTTTTACCTATGTCGTTGGTACCAATGTGCACCACAACAACTGGCTGTTCTCCCTCCCTTTTCAGAATGTCCTGCGCATCTCTCACACTCGCACATTCTCTCTCTCACACTCTCTCTCTCACACACTCTCTCTCTCACACGTGCATATTCTCTCTCTCACACACATTCTCTCACACTCACACAATCTCTGTCTCTCACACACTCTCTCTCTCAGACTCGCTCTCTCTCACACACTCTCTTTCACACTCGCACATTCTCTCTCACACACTCTCTCTCACACTCGCACATTCTCTCTCTCACACACTCTCTCTCTCTCACTCACTGTAAAAATCACCCTCCTCTGCCCTTGCTTTGCTGATGTGTGTGTGTGTGTGTGTGTGTGCGCACTGCTGCAGCCGCTGTCTCTCGCAGCCGCCGCTGACGTTGGGAACGGGGGCAGAGCCGGCACCGGGTTCCAGGCACAGAACCTGTACATGCATACTGGTAATATCCATCATTTGTTACTGTTTGTACCTGATTGTACTGATTCACTAAAGTTTTAACTTATAAGTGTAAACTCACCCTAATGATTGTATATATTCATTAAAGTTTTAACTTTACAATGTAGACACCCTAACAGAAAAATCGTTTACCCGGAATAGCCCAATCCCTGAGGGACCCGGATAATCGAGAGTTGCCTATATATACCATTTGGCACAGGAAGACCTCCTTGATTACTGTTATATATGTGGACTTGTATTTACTCTGTACAGCCATCAGAGGGCTCATCCCCTGGAGTCCCAAGGGATTGCATTATCCCTTGGGAGCACAGGTATTTAAGGAGGTTTCACAGGTTGGAGAGGCACTCTGGAGACCTGCAATAAAAGACTACGGTCACACTTTAATTTGAGCTCACAGCATTCAGTCTGATTCTTTCTCCATACACAACAACTGGCAACGAGATACAGATAGCGAACCCAAAGATGCAGAGAACCATGGGCATCCTGGAGAAATTTTCGGAGGGAGATGATTGGGAAACTTTTGTGGAGCGACTCGACCAATACTTCGTGGCCAACGAGCTAGATGGGGAAGAGAGCGCTGCCAAACGAAGGGCGATCCTCCTCACCGCCTGTGAGGCACCAACGCATGACCTCATGAAGAATCTGCTTACTCCAGCGAAACCCACGGAGAAATCGTACGACGATTTGTGCACACTGGTCCGAGAGCATTTGAACCCAAAGGAAAGCGTTCTGATGGCGAGGTACGGGTTCTACACCTACAAAATGTCTGAAGGCCAGGAAGTGGTGAGTTATATCACCGAGCTAAGACGCCTTGCAGGACATTGTGAATTTGAAGGATATTTGGAGCACATGCTCAGAGACGTTTTCGTACTTGGTATTGGCCACGAAACCATACTTCGCAAACTTTTGACTGTAGAGACCCCAACATTGAGTAAGGCCATAGTGATAGCCCAGCATTCATTGCCACCAGTGACAATACAAAGCAAATCTCTCAGCACACAAGTGCTGCTACAAGTACTGTGAACAAAGTGATGTTGTTTTCAAATCGTAACGTACAGGGCAGGTCACACATACCTGCAGCTGCACGTCCGTAGATGACTCAGAGTCCACCATCAAGGGTGATGAATGAAAGGCCATTAACACCTTGTTGGCGCTGCGGGGGTGATCATCGTTTCCATTCTTGCCGAGTACATTTGCAAGGGCTGTGGAACAATGGGACACCTCCAACAAGTGTGCAGGCGAGCTGCTAAGCCTGTTAAACCTGCAAATCACCATGTTGCAAAGGAGGACAGATCCACGGAGGATGACGATGAACCAGAACTTCAGATCAAGGAGGCAGAGGTACATGGGATGCACACATTCACCACGAATTGTCCCCCGAGAATGCTGAATGTTGAACTAAATGGACTCCCGGTGTCAATGGAGCTGGACACAGGCACGAGCCAGTCCATTATGGGCAAAAAGACTTTTGAAAGGTTGTGGTGCAACAAGGCCTCAAGGCCAGTCTTAACTCCAGTTCACACAAAACTAAGAACTTATACTAAAGAACTGATTCCTGTAATCGGCAGTGCTACTGTAAAGGTCTCCTACGATGGAACGGTGCACAAACTACCACTCTGGGTGATACTGGGCGATGGTCCCACGCTGCTCGGCAGGAGCTGGAACTGGGTCAGTGTCCGAGAGCTATCGCCCGCTGATGACACTTCATGTGCCCAGGTCTTAAACAAATTTCCTTCGCTGTTTGAACCAGGCATCGGGAAATTCCAAGGAGTAAAAGTGTAGGTCCACCTAATTCTGGGGGCGCGACCCATCCATCACAAGGTGAGAGCAGTACCACACATGATGAGAGAAAGGGTAGAAATCGAGCTAAATTGGCTACAAAGAGAGGGCATCATTTCACCGATCGAGTTCAGCAAGTGGGCCAGTCCTATTGTCCAAGTCCTCAAGGGAGACGGCACCGTCAGAATCTGTGGCGATTACAAAATAACTACCAATCGTTTCTCTCTACAGGACCAATACCCACTACCAAAGGCCGATAACCTCTTTGCAACGCTGGCGGGAAGAAAGACATTCACGAAATCAGAACTGACTTCAGCCTACATGACGCAGGAACTGGAGGAATCATCGAAGGCCCTCACCTGCATCAACATGCACAAAGGTCTCTTTGTTTATAACAGATGCCCGTTTGGAATCCGATCAGCGGCGGCGATACTCCAGAGAAACATGGAAAGCTTACTGAAGTCGGTCCCGCACACCGTGGTCTTCCAGGACGACATCTTGGTCATAGGTCGGAACACAGTCAAGCAGCTGCAGAACCTGGAGGAGGATCTTAGTCGACTCAACCGCGTGGGGCTCAGATTAAAACGATCGAAGTGTATTTTCCTGGTGCCTGAAGTGGAGTTCTTGGGAAGGAGGATTGTGGCGGACGTCATCAGGCCCACCAACGCGAAGACTGAGGCAATCGAGAACGCACCAAGGCCACAGAACGTGACGGAGCTGCGGTCGTTTCTGGGAGTCTTGAACTACTTTGGTAACTTCTTACCGGGTCTCAGCACACTACTAGAACCACTACATGTTTTACTACGAAAAGTGGGCAAATAGTTTTGGGGCAAAAGCCAAGAAAATGCCTTTATAAAAGCAAGAAAATTGTTATGCTCAAACAAATTGCTTGTGTTGTATGATCCATGTAAGTGTTTGGTACTAGCATGTGATGCGTCGTCTTATGGCGTCGGGTGTGTATTGCAACAAGCTAATGATTTGGGGAAACGGTAACCGGTTGCTTATACATCCAGGAGTCTGTATAAGGCTGAGAGAGCCTACAGCATAATTGAAAAAGAAGCGTTAGCGTGTGTCTATGGGGCAAAGAAAATGTATCAATACCTGTTTGGGCTAAAATTCGAATTGGAAACTGACCATGAGCCACTTATATCCCTGTTTTCCGAGAGTAAAAGGATAAATGCCAACACATCGGCCCGCATCCAGAGATGGGTGCTCACGTTGTCTGCATACAACTACGCCATCCGCCACAGGTCAGGCACAGAAAACTGCGCCGATGCTCTCACTCGGCTGCCATTGCCCACCACGGGGGTGGAAATGGCACAGTCCGCAGATCTAGCCATGGTTATGGAAGCATTTGAGAGTGAGCAATCACCCGTCACTGCCCAGCAGATCAAAATCTGGACAAGCCAGGATCCCTTATTATCTCTAGTCAAAAGCTGTGTGCTTCACGGGAGCTGGTCCAGTGTCCCAGTGGAAATGCAGGAAGAGATAAAGCCGTTCCAGCGGCGCAAAGATGAAATGTCTATACAGGCAGACTGCCTTCTGTGGGGCAATTGAGTAGTAGTCCTCAAGAAGGGCAGAGACACTTTCATCAATGTCCCCCACTGTACCCACCCAGGCATCGCAATGATGAAAGCGATAGCCAAATCCCACGTGTGGTAGCCCGTATCGATACAGACTTAGATTCCTGCCTTCACAGATGTAATACATGCTCGCAGTTAAGCAATGTACCCAGGGAGGCGCCGCTAAGTTTATGGTCTTGGCCCTCCAACCCTGGTCTAGGGTCCAAGTCGACTATGTAGGACCGTTCTTGGGTAAAATGTTCCTTATGGTTGTAGACACATACTCCAAGTGGATTGAATGTGAAATAATGTCGGCTAGCATGTCCGCTGCCACTACTGAAAGCCTGCGGGCCATGTTTGCCACTCACGGCCTACCCGATGTCCTGGTGAGCGACAACGGGCCATGTTTTACCAGTGCTGAGTTCAAAGAATTCATGACCTATGTTTCTATTTTCTATGTTTCTATGTTTCTATAACGGGATCAAACATGTCACATCTGTCCCGTTTAAACCAGCGTCCAATGGTCAGGCAGAGAGAGTAGTGCAAACCATCAAGCAAGACTTGAAGAGGGTAACTGAAGGCTCACTGCAGACTCACCTATCCCGAGTCCTGCTTAACTACCGCACAAGACCCCACTCACTCACTGGGATCCCACTTGCTGAACTGCTCATGAAAAGAGCACTTAAGACAAGGCTCTCGTTAGTGCACCCTGATCTACATGAACAGGTAGAGAGCAGGCGGCTTCAACAAAGTGCATACCATGATAGCGCAAATGTGTCACGCGGGATTGAAATCAATGATCCGGTATTTGTATTAAATTATGGACAAGGTCCCAAGTGACTTCCCGGCAATGTCGTGGCCAAAGAGGGGAGCAGGGTGTTTCGGGTCAAACTTTCAAATGGACTCACTCACCGGAAACACTTGGACCAAATCAAACTCAGATTCACGGACTATCCTGAGCAACCCACCTTGGACCCTACTTTTTGTGATCCCCCAACATACACACCAGTGGCAACCGGAACCACGGTTGACCACGAAGTAGAACCCATCATCCACAGCAGTTCTGCAGGGCCCAACACACCAGGCAGCCCAGCAAGGCCAGCTGCACAGCAGCCCAGCGAGGGCCCAACGAATGATTCAACAGCACCAGCTTTCACACCGAGACGATCAACCAGGGCAAGAAGGGCCCCAAATCGACTCACATTGTAAATAGTTACATTATTGACTTTTGGGGGTGGGGGGGAGTGTTGTTATATATGTGGACTTGTATTTACTCTGTACAACCACCAGAGGGCTCATCCTCTGAAGTCCCAAGGGATCCCACAATCCCTTGGGAGCACAGGTATTTAAGGAGGCTTCACAGGTTGGAGAGGCACTCTGGAGACCTGTAATAAAAGACTAAGGTCACACTTTACTTTGCGCTCACAGTGTTCAGTCTGACTCTTTCTCCATACACAACAATTACTACATACTAACCCTTGTTTCCTCTGTCTTATAGATTCACTTTCTACATTCTTTCTTTCCAATTTCAGCTTTACTTCTTTCCCTATTGAACTTGTTCTCCAGTTCTCATTCCTCTGCCAAGCTAGTTTAAGCTCACTCCAACAGCACTAGCAAATCCCCCTGAGAGGATTTTGGTCCCGGTGCTGTTCAGGTGCAACCGTCCGATTTGTACAGGTCCCGTCTCCTCCAGAAGCGGTCGCAATGCCTCAGGAATTTAAAGCCCTCCCTCCTACCCCAACTCTCCAGCCACACATTCATCCTCTCTATCCTTCTATTCTTGTACTCATTAGCACGTGGCACCAGTAATAACCCGGAGATTACTACCTTTGAGGCCCTACCCTTTATTTTTCTCCTAACTCCCTAAATTCTGCCTGCAGGACCTCATCCCTCTTTCTACCTATGTCATTGGTCCCGATATGGACCATGAACTCCAGCTGTTTACCCTTTGCCATATCCCGTGTGCTCAGCGGTTTCTTGATATCATGTGGAGCGAATCAATTCGGCTGAAGACCAGCATCTGTGATGGTGGGGTGCTCAGGAAGAAGCCAAAATTGATCATCCACTCACCACGTCTGGCTGAAGATGGTTGTGAACGCTTCAGCCTTGTCTGCACTCAAGTGCTGGGGTTTGCCATCATTGAGGATGGGGATGTTCATGGAGCCTCCTCCTCCCATTAGTTGTTTAATTGTCTACCACCATTCACAACTGGATGTGGCAAGACTGCAGTGCTTTCATCTGATCCATTGATTGTGGGGTTGTTTAACTCTTTCTATAGCATACTGCTTCCACTGCTTATCATGAATGTAGTCTTGTGCTGTAGTTACACTAGGTTGGCACCTCATTTTACATACACCTGGTGCTGCTCCTGGCATGCTCTTCTACACTCTTCATTGAACAAGGGTTGGTCGCCTGGTTTGATGGTCATGGTAGAGTGAGGGATATGCCAGGCCATGAGGTTACAGATTGTGGTGGAATACAATTCTGCCATTGCTGATGGCCCATAGTGCCTCGTGGATGCCCAGTTTTGAGCTGCTAGATCTGTTCTGAATCTGTCCCATTTAACACAGTGGTACTGCTATGCAACACGATGGAGGTTGTTCTCAGTGTGAAGATGGGACTTTATCTCCATAAGGACTTTGCAGTGGTCACTCCTATCAATACTGGCATGGCTGGACGCATCTACGACAGGTAGATTGGTGAGAATGAGGTAAAGTAGGTTTTTCCCTCCTCTCACCACCTACCACATGTCCAGTTTGGCAGCTATACCCTTCAGGATTCAGCTAGCTCGGTCAGAAGTAGTGCTACCGAGCCACACTTGGTGATAGATGTTGAAGTCCCTCACCCAGAGTACCTTCTGTGCCCTTGCTATACAAAGTGCTCCTTCCAAGTGGTGTTCAACATGGAGGAGTACTAATTCATCAGCTGAGGGGAGGGCGGTAAATGGCAATCAGCAGGAGGTTTCCTTGCCCATGTTTGACCTGATGCCATGAGACTTCATGGGGTCTGGAGTCAATGTTGAGGACTCCCAGGGCCACTCCCTCCTAACTGTATACCACTGTTCCACCACCTCTGCTTGGTCGTCCTGCTGATAGGACAGGACATATCCAGGGATGGTGATGGAAGTTTCTGGGACGTTGGCTGAAAGCTATGATTGTGTGAGTATTACTGTATCAGGCTGTTGCTTGACTAGCCGTAGGACATCTCTCCCAATTTTGGCACAAGACCCCAGATGTTAGTGAGAAAGACTTTGCAGGATCATCTGGGCTGGGTATGCCTTCATCGTGTCTGAATCCGATGCCTAGGTTAATGCCGGGTGGTCTGTTTTATTATTCTTGCAAATTTTTGTAGCGGTTTGGTATAACTGAATGGCTTGCTAGGGCTTTTCTGAGGGCAGTGGAATATAGTAGCAGTATGGCCGTGAAACTCTGAGGCACTACTCCTAGTCTAAACTCTTATTCAACAGTTGTGCAAATTGAAGAATCAAGCATGAACGTCAGCAAGCCTGTCTTGTAGTGCTTTCAATTTTCAGGCTATTAAACAAAAGCAGTGTGACAATTCAGGCTCTCAGAACTGTATAGTTTCCATCGGCAGACCTGGGTTTCCTATAATCCAAAACCTATTGTTAGAAATAACCAATGTATGGCTATCTCTGGTCACTTTAATAATCAGGATCAACTGTAAACCAGTATGGTGGGTTTATTGTGTTTAATCAAAGTTTAAGACAGAATATAACATGTTAGTTATACAGCAAAAACATATGACCGTGACAAGTAGCTAGTACCGACCCAATTGGACAAATGGCTGGTGCACATGAGCAGTTCTCTGGCTTGCCCCGTCTCTTCCTTTCATCTAGAGCCTCCTTCGGTAAGCAAAGGATCATTCTTGAAGAGTGTTCGACCAGCCCAACTTCTGGTTCTTCCCTCCATCAAGCCCTGAGGCGATTACTTTTATTCCCTTTTTAGGGGTGGCCTGAAATGGGATATTGACAGGACCTTTTGACCTATAGAGATTCCCCTAAAAACTCAATACCCAATGAGGCTTTGAGTTCTTTGACTTGATTCTCGAAACAAAACCTTCCCTAAAGATGTCTCATGATCGTGTTCACATGTCTTTTCCTGTTAATACTTATTGAAAGTTCTTCCTTTGGAATTTGTCTTATCTCTTTTGATCAACAGGGAATCAAAAGATTAGGGGACTGAAATTGCCCTCCCAAATGGGGCGCACTTACCATTTTGTAAGTGTTCTGTCCGCCCCATGATAATCCAGCGAAATTCAGGACTTGATTTTTTTTTCCGGTCGGAGCGGTGTTGCAGTCATCAGCGGGGCACGAGTGCGGGACGCATCACAATGTCCCTCCACTTCAGTTAAAGGGGAGGGCTGCTACGAATTCTGCAGCCACTTTAGTGGCAAACACTGGGCCACCAGGGAGGTTTTCGACCGAGCCAGTGGCCTGGCACCCAAGAGGGGATGCCCGGCTGAATCCGTTGGCATAATTGCTGACCTGACCTGACAGTCGGCCGACAATAAAAAAATAACATGGAGTCACCAGTGATGCGACTTCCCCTTTAAGGGCAGACCTGCCACCCCACCACTGACAGCTTCCCACTGGGAGGGCAATTTCGGTCCCCTAATCTTTTGGTTCCCTGTTGATCAAAAGAGATAAGACAAATTCCAAAGGAAGAACTTTAAGTATAAACAGGAAAAGACATGTGAACACGATCATGAGGCATCTTTAGGGAAGGAGTTGTTTCAAGAATCAAGACAAAGAACTCAAAGCCCCATTGGTATGGTATGGTAACCTGTTCCCACCGCTTCTGGCCCGGGGCAATTTCGGTCAGGTCGGCCCATCTGTCTGATCCCAGTCAGTAAGGCCTCTTCGCTCTATTCCCGCCTCTTAGCGGCAGTATTGGAGCTTATGGAGGGGGAAAATTTTGGCCCCTAGCACTTCTAAGCATTCTAATAACAGTCTGAGGAGACGTTTCGTCTCCAATTCTAACACAACCATGTAAACACAGTATTCTTCACCTCACAGTTTTGCTCGCATAACCATACCAAATGCATTTTGGACACCCCTGATTTGTAACACTATATTTTTTATGTGGATAAAGGAATGAGAGCAGCATGCCACAGAATTACCAGTTACCCTTTTACACAGACAATTACACACTGGAGGTTACTTGGGCTCAGGCAAAAAACACGAGTGCCGATTTTAAACTCGGCCTGCCAGTGGGAATGTGGCAGGTGAAGGGTTCAAATAGTTTCTGGAGGCTCAGCGCACCATTCCCACCCCACACCACTTTATCTCATCATTTTTTAACTGCGTGTCAGGCACCCACCCCAGGCAAGCGTGGTCATTAAAATGATGTCATATCCACCCCCACTGCATTTAATGCTGAAAGTGCAGATATCTGGTTTTCCATCAGAGTTTCCAGCTTCCAGGTCACTACTTGTATACTTTTGTTGCCTTACAACCATTTAGTTAATCCTTGCCTTTATTACTTCTAACCCTGACTATTCCAATGCTCTCCTGTCGACCTTTCATCCTGCACCTTTCATAAACTTGAGCTCATCCAAAAGTATGTTACCCATCTCCTAACTGACACCAATTCACATTTACCCATCACTTCTGTGCTCGCTGACCTGCATTGGCTCCCGGTCTGACAACACCTCAATTTTAAAATTCTCATGCTTGTTTTTCCCTCCAAGGCTGCACCCTCTCTATCTCTGTAACCTCCTCCAGCCTTACAACCAATGTTCCCTTTAAGCTGCAATACAAAAGCAAAATACTGCAGATGCTGGAAACCTGAAATAAAAGCAGAAAATACTCAGCAGATCAGGTAGCATCTGTGAAGAGCGAAACAAAGTTAACGTTTTAGGTTGATGACCTTTCGTCAGAACTGGTAAAAGTTAGAGATGTAACAGGTTTTAAGCAAGTGCAGTGGCAGGTAAAGGCAGGAGGAGAGGAAAGAAAAAAAGGTAGGTCTGTGTTAGGGTGGAAGGCAGGAGTTATTACATTTAATTAAAACAAAAGTTATGATTGTACAAAGCAAAAGGAGATGGTAATGGGACAAGTAAAGACAAAAAAGATAAATCTAGAAAAGGTGTAAATCTGCTATACCCTTTTTAGACTCATCTTTTGTTTCTCAATAGGTAAGTAATTTGAATGTTACTTATTTCTACCAATCAACTGTATGGGATATGAATTGCAGTGCCTTGGTTGACGAGAGAGTAAGGGGCCGAAATTCAGCCTCCCGATAAGGCTCATGACCATCGGAAAGCCGCGGCCACGCGGCAGTGTTGAATGGCCGCCGATTTGTAGGTGAAGTTCTCCCTGGTGGTTTTTCCGGGTGGTTCCCACTTCCGCCCCACTGTTGTTTGAACCCTCCTAAGTGCGACATCAAAGTGCACACCACACCCTCTCTTGGGTGCCAGGCCACTGACCCGGCCAAAAACCTCCCTGGTGGTCCAGTGGACCTAACTTAAAAAGTTGAAGAGCTCGCAGCAGCTCTCCCCTTTAACTGAAGTGGAGAGATGTGTTGACACGCCAGTGCGATGACGTCACCAGCCCGGCGCTGATGACTGACAGCGGCGAGACTCAGTCCCGCCTCCACTTCTGCCCCCATTATGACCAACTTCCGCCCGGCTCAGAAAAAAACCCGACAAAGTGCTGAATTTTGCAAAATGGGCCGCCGCATCCATTGCGACGGCCAAAACACAAGAAAAACGGTAGGAGTGACCCGTTTCTGGCGGGGGTGAATTTCTGCCCCTAATTTTCTTGGCTAGGTCTGAAGAAAAGCCTATTTGAATTTCCATCTCTCATGATAATCCCTTTGATGATTCCAGCAGTCACAGACAATGATTTCCATCTACCCAAACCATGGCCAGCTTGCCTACATGATTATTATTTTGAAAACCTGAGGTACAAGCCAATCCAGCTTGATCAGATTGGATTCTGATTCTAGCTGCTTTATTAACAGTGACAGGCCACCTCCCCGTGAATCTAGCAGCTATCTCCAGCAAGTATTTGTGTATTACTTTACCCCAGGAGTCAGGACAAAGGAATTCTTTTCAGAATGCAGATAAGAGTTCAAGTCTAAATTCACAAGTTTAAATTACCCCTATCTAACATTTCATATGAAAAATAAGAGATTTTACAGTTTGAAGAAAGGTAGGGCTCTGTTTCTGTCAAAACATGCAAATCTTATGTTATTACTGCTCTGAACTGAGCTTTCGAGCACATAACTGCAGCACAATGCCGCTGCCGCCATTTTTTTTGCCGGCTGACTTCCATGTCAGCCAGACTATTGTGCCTCAAGGTTCGGCCGGGCCACCAACAGGCAGCCTGGCACTCCCTCTTGGGTGCCAGGCCACTGGCCCGGTCGAAACCCTCCCTGATGGTCCAGTATCTGATCGCAACTGATGGCCGATTCTCTCCTCTTTAACGAAGGTGAGATACGTGGTGATGCAGACGCGCAATGACGTCACCACCGCTCCACTGCTGAGTGACAGCGGCGGAGAATCTGTCCTGCCTCCACTTCCACTTCCACCACTCACCAGCACTTACTGCAGCACTTCCGCCCACTTTATGACCAACTTCCAGGCTGATTAAAAAAAGACAAAGAGGTGAATTTAGCGAAACGGCGGTAAAAACTCTATTTAAAAAAAAAGGTCGGAGCGTCAGCTTTCCGGCGGGACTAAATTTTGGCTCCCCTATCTGTAATCTCCTCCAACCCCACAACCCCCCGAGATGTCTGCGCTCCTCTAATTCTGCCCTCTTGAGGATCCCTGATTATAATCGCTCAACCATTAGTGGCCGTGCCTTCCGTTGCCTCGGCCCTAAGCTCTGGAATTCCCTGCCTAAACCTCTCCGCCTCTCTACCTCTCTTTCCTCCTTCAAGACGCTCCTTAAAACCTGCCTCTTTCACCTGCCCTAATTTCTCCACATGCAGCTCAGTGTCAAATTGTTTATCCCATAATACTCCTGTGAAGCCCCTTGGGCATTTCACTATGTTAAAGGCGCTATATAAATACAAGTTGGTGGTGTTGTGGCCAGGAAGTCCACAAAAGCTGTTCGCTGTGGCTCAGTCTCTAATTTTCACTCTTTCTGTGAGGAACCTCCAGACTTTATTCAATGCATCCCTTGAACACACAGCAAACATTGGCCACTGGCCAAATGGGAAGCTTTAGGCACAAGTGCAGCATTTGTTGTATTAGCTGATTGCTTTAATGTTATGTTGGTTCATAACTAGCTGTGGTTTCTTTACAATATTATATCTACATATTGTTTCAAAATAATTTGAATATTTGTATAAATGTTCGGACAATGTAGCAGGCTTCCAGTGACACACAGCTCACCATCTACACCTGGCTAACAAAGCCTTCAAATCCATCTTGTTTCCAGTAAATAATTACAGCACTTTGCTTTCTTTAGAGATACCAGTTAAGAAGAGCTGGTGTTATCTCCACACTGCTGCAAATGTCAGACCATGTGCCGTTACACCCGTTGTAATGACCTGGAACACTAACTTGGTAACATTATAACAGAGTTACAGTTTCAGGCAGGAGAAGACCTTCGCACCATCCACAGTATTCCCGGAATGTATTTCTAATAATCCGGAGTTCTATTTGATGACCAGAACCAATCTAGTTCCTTCTTGAAACCCATTAAGATTTCTTGTTCCACATATCTAACACCTGTACATCCTCCTGCACTTCCTATTCTATTTTGCTGTCCTCAATTTGTTAATATGATACCTTGTGCTTACATTCTGTACACAGGAGGAAAGCTTACTTGGATCTAATTTGTCCAAATCTTTCATAATTTTAAATACTTCTGTCATATCCCCTCTCAGTCTCTCTTTTCAATAAAGAAAAGACTCATGGTAGTCAATCTATCCTCATGTGATTTTCCCTTAAGTTCTGTAATTAACCATGTAGCGCACCCATCTAATAACTCGATATCCTTTTTTGAAATAGGGAAACCAAATCTGGCCACAGTACTCCAGATGCTCTCATCAGTGCCAAATACAGTTTTAAAATGACCTCTCTGGAATAGTGCGGCGAAAATTGCAGCCTCGCCGGGTGCGTACAAAGTGGTCCAACCGTGGCTAAGAAGAAAAGTTAAATATAGTATTAAATCAAAGGAAGAGGTTTATAATGTTGTCAAAAAAAATTGTAAACCTGAGGATTGGGAAGATTTTTGAATTCAGAAAAGGAGGACCAAGAAATTGAGAAGGAAAGAGAGAAAAGAATATGAGAGTAAATTAGCAAGAGACATAAAATCAGATTGTAAACGTTTCTATAGGTATGTAAATAGGAAGAGATTAGTGAAAGTAAACTTGGGCCTATTAGAGGCAGAGACAGGAGAAATTATAATAGGCAGCAAGGAAATGGCAGGGATGTTAAACAAATACTTTAGAACATAAGAACATAAGAAATAGGAGCAGGAGTAGGCCATACGGCCCCTTGAGCCTGCTCCGCTATTTAATACGATCATGGCTGATCCGATCAAGGACTCAGGTCCACTTATCAGCCCACTCCCCATAACCCCTTAATCCCTTATCAGTTAAGAAGCTGCCTATCACTGTCTTAAATTTATTCGATGTCCCGGCTTCCACAGCCTTCTGAGGTACAGCAAGCAATTAGGAAAGCAAATGGTATGTTAGCTTTTGTTACAAAGGGATTAGAATGCAAGAGTAAATAAGCCTTCCTACAATTATACAGACATTTGTGAAGCCATACCTGGAGTACTGTGTACAGTTCTGGTCTCGTTACCCAAGGAAAGACATACTTGCCTTACAGGGAGTGCAACAAATGTTCACTAATCTGGGGTTCCTGGGATAAGGGGATTGCCCTATGAGGAGTGATTGAGTAGACTAGGCCTATATTTCCTAGACTTTAGAAGAATGTGAGGTAATCTAATTGAATCATGTAAAATTCTTAAGGGCCTTGACAGGGTAAATGCTGAGGAGATGTTTCCCCTGGCTGGGGAATGTAGAACACGGGGCCACAGTCTCAAAATAAAGGGTCGGCCATTTAGGACTGAGAGGAAGGGAACTTTCTTCATTCAAAGGGTTGTGAATCTTTGGAATTCTCTATTCCAAGGAGCTGTGGAGACTCAGTCATTAAGTATATTCAAGACAGCGGTGGACCAATTTTAGGGAACAATAACAACTTGTATTTGTATAGTGCCTTTAATGTAGTGAAACGTGCCAAAGCGCTTCACAGGGGTATTATGAGGTTTTAAAAATTTGACATCGAGCTACAAAAGGAGAAATTAGGGCAGGTCAAAAAGGTCGGTTTTAAGGAGTGTGTTGAAGGAGAAAAGAGAGGTAGAGGGGCACAGAGGATTAGACAGGAAATTTCAGAGCTTAGGGCCTCGGCAACAGAAGGCTCAACCATTGTTGAGCGATTATAATCAGGAATGCTCAAGTGGGCAAAATTAGAGGAGCACAGACATCTCTGGGGGAGGGGGTGGGTGGTGGGCTGGAGGAAATTAAAGAGATAGGGAGTGGTGAGGGCATGGAGGGATTTGAAAATAAGGATGAGAATTTTGAAATCGAGGCGTTGCTTAACTGGGAGCCAGTGCAGGTCAATGAACACAGGGGTGATGGGTGAGCGGGACTTGGTGCGAGTTAGGACATGGACATCCGAGTTTTAGATCACCTCTAGTTTTCGTAGGGTAGAATGTAAGAGGCCAGGCAGGAGTGCATTGGAACAGTTAAGTCTAGAGATAACAAAGGCATGGATGAGAGCTTCAGCAATGGATGAGCTGAGGCACGGGTGGAGACACGGAGGTGGAACTAGGCAGTCTTAGTTATGCTGCCGATATGTGGACAAAAGCTAACTTCAGGGTCAAGTATGAGCGCAAGGTTGGTAACATTGTGATTCTGCCTCACAGACGTTGGGGACAAGGATGGAGTCACAAAGGGAATTAAGGGATATAGGGATAGTGCGGGAAGGTGGAGATGAGGTGGAAGATCTGCCTTGATCTTGCTGAATGGCGGAGCAAGCTCAAAGAGCCAAATGGCCTACTAGAATCACAGAATTATAGAAATTTACAGCATGGAAGGAGGCTATTTCGGCCCATCGTGTCCGCGCCGGCCGACCAAGAGTTAGCCAGCCTAATCCCACTTTCCAGCTCTTGGTCCATAACCCTGTAGGTTACAGCTCTTTAAGTGCACATCCAAGTATCTTTTAAATGTGGTGAGGGTTTCTGCCTCCACCTCTCAAGCAGTGAGTTCCAGACCCCCACTACCCTCTGGGTGAAGAAATTTCCCCTCATATCTCCCCTAAACCTTCCCCCAATTATTTTAAATTTATGCCCCTGGTTGTTGACCCCTCTGCCAAGGGAAACAGGTTCTTCCTATCCACTCTATCCAGGCCCCTCATAATTGTATACATCTCAATCAAGTCTCCCCTTAGCCTCCTCTGTGCCAAAGAAAACAGACCCAGCATCTCCAATCTTTCCTCATAGCCAAAATTCTCCAGTCCAGGCAACATTCTTGTAAATCTCCTCTGCACCCTTTCCAGTGCAATCACATCTTTCCTGTAATGTGGTGTCCAGAACTGCACACAGTACTCCAGCTGTGGCCTAACCAGTGTTTTATATAGTTCAAGCATAATCTCCTTGCTCTTGTAATCCATGCCTCAACTAATAAAGGCAAGTATTCCATATGCCTTCTTAACTAACTTATCTACCTGGCCTGCTACCTTCAGGGATCGGTGGACCTGCACTCCAAGGTCCCTTTGTTCCTCTACACTTTTCAGTGTCGTACCATTTAGTGTGCATTCCCTTGCCTTGTTTGACCTCCCCAAATGCATTACCTCACACTTATCCGGATTGAATTCCATTTGCCACTGTTCTGCCCACCTGATGAGTACATTGATATCTTCTTGCAATCCGCAGCTTTCTTTTTCATTATCAACCACACAGCCTATTTTAGTGTCATCTGCAAACTTCTTAATCATACTCCCAACATTTAAGTCCAAGTCATTGATGAATACCACAAACAGCAAGGGACCCAGCACTAAGGCCTGCGGAACCCCACTGGATACAGCCTTCCAGTCACAAAAGCACCCATCAACCATTACCCTTTGCTTCCTGTCTCTGAGCCAATTTTGGATCTAACTTGCCACTTTGCCCTGGATCCCTTGGGCTAGTACTTTCGTGATCAGTCTGCCATGTGAGACCTTATCAAAAGCTTTGCTAAAATCCATATACACCACATCATACGCACTGCCCTTATCGACCCTCCTGGTTACCTCCTCGAAAAATTCAATTAAGTTAGTCAGACACAACCTTCCCGTGATAAATCCATGCTGACTATCCTTGATTAATCCCTGTCTTTCCAAATTAAGATTTATCCTGCCGCCCGGATTTTTTCCAATAATGTTACCGAGGTTAGGCTGCCTGGCCTGTAAATTAAAGGCCTATCACTTTCTCCCTTTTTAAACAAAGGTACAACATTAGCAGTCCTCCAGTCCTTTGGCACCACATCTGTAGTCAGAGGGGATTAGAAAATGATGATCAGAGCCTCTGCTATTTCCTTTTTTGCTTCTCTTAACAGCCTGGGATACATTTCATCCAGGTCTGCGGATTTATCCACTTTCAAAGCTGTTAAGCCCCTTAATACTTCCTCTCTCACTATGTGTATCTCATCTAATATTTCACACTCCTCCTCCCTCATTGCAAAGTCTGCATCATCCCTCTCTTTTGTGAAAACGGATGCAAAATATTCATTAAGAATCCTACCCACGTCTTCTGCCTCCACTCACAGATTTCCTTTATGGTCTCTAATAGGCCACACTCTTTCTCTAGTTATCCTCTTGCTCTTAATATATTTATAAAACATCTTTGGGTTTTCCCTGATTTTACTTGCCAACATTCTTTCATGCTCTCTCTTTGCTTTCCTGATTTTTTTTTAATTGTACCCCTGCACTTCTTATACTCCTCTAGAGTTTCTGCAGTATTGAGTTCCCGGTATCTGTCATAAGCTTCCTTTTTTTCTTTATCTTACCCTGTATGTTCCTTGACATCCAGGAGGGCTCTAGATTTGTTAGCCCCACCCTTTTTTTAAAAAGGGAACATACTTGCTCTGTACCCTCAGGATCAGCTCCTTGAATGCCTCCCATTGCTCTGACGCTGATTTACCCTCAAATAGCCATTTCCTGTCCACTTTGGCCAAATCCCATCTCAGCTCAGCCAAACTGACTTTACCCCAGTTGAGAATTTTTATTCCTGGTCCCCCTTTGTCCTTTGCCATAACTACCCTAAATCTTACTGAATTATGATCAGTAGCACTAATATGCTCCAATATGCTCTCCCACTGATACCCCTTCCACCAAAATCATTCCCCAAAACCAAGTCCAGAACTGCACCCTCCCTTGTTGGGCTTGTTATATACTAGCTAAAGTAGTTTTCCTGAATGCATTTTAGGAATTCTGCACCCTCTGTACCATTCACACTACTTTTTTCCCAATTAATATTAGGGTAGTTGAAATCCCCCACTGTTACAGTTCTATAGTTTTTGCACTTTGCAGCAATTTGCCCACATATTTGTTCTTCTATCTCCCTCTGACTGCTTGGGAGTCTACATTACACTCCCAGTAGATTGCCCCTTTTTTGTTCTTTAATTCAACCCATATGGCCTTGTTTGATGATCCCTTTAACATATCATCCCTTCTCATAGCTGTAATTATTTATTTATTCAATACTGTGACCACCCTCCTTTTTTACCACCCTCTCTATTCCATCTGAAAACCCTGTAACCAGGAATGTTGAGCTGCCATACCTGCCTTTCTTTTAGCCAAGTCTCAGTAATAGCTATAATAGCATACTCCCAAGTTTCAATCTGTGCTCTCAGCTCATCTGCCTTATTTCCTATATTCCTTGCATTGAAATATATACCATTTACTATTGCCAAACTCCCCTGTTGTCTATTTTCCAGACTTTGTTTCCTCTGCCTTCCAAATTCACTTTCTAATTCTACTTCTCTGCTGCCCAGTTCCAGCTTTGCTTCTCTCCCCACTGAATCTATTCTTCGGTTCCCATCCCCCTGTCAAGCTATTTTAAACCCTCCCCAACAGCATTAGCAAAACTTCCCAGGAGGATATTGGTCCTGGCTCTGTTGAGGTGCAACTCGCCCAGCTCATATTTGTTACGTTCCTATGTTCTTATGTTATGTTTTGAATTTGTGCACATTGATATTCATCATTTATCACAATTTGGTATCATCTGTAATTGTGGACATTTTGGACACAATTCCTTCCTCTAAATCATTTCTAAAAATTATGAACAACTGTGGCCCCAACCCAGAAACATACGACACTCCACTGGTAACTGGCTACCAACCAGATATTTGCCCATGCAGTACTATTTGCTGTCTTCCAGCCAACTATTCTCCAGACCATGGTAAGACATTCCCATCTATCGCATGGACATGGACTTTCTGTAGCAGCCTTTTATGTGGGACAGTACCAAATGCCTTCCTGAAATCCAGGTCGATGATGTCCACTGTCTATTCTCTATCTACTAGGTCTGTCATCTCAAAAAATCCAACAAATTAGTCAAGCATGATCTCCCACTCTTAAAACCATGCTAACTCTCTCGGATTAGCTCATGCCCCTCGAGATTCTCCCTTATGTTGTCCCTCACAGTACTTTCAAACACTTACCTAACTTACAAGTCTATAATTTGATAGTTCATCCTCCACGTCTTTTTGAAAATGGGAGTAATTGCTATTTTCCAGTCCTGTGGAATTTGATCTGTGTCCAGTGAACTGTGCAAAATATTCACAAGAGGACAATATTAAATCAGTATTTGATTCATTGGCCATGGAAACTTTGCAAATGCCTAGTGAGGTGAAATTGCATATGAATATTTAAAATGTTCATATGAAATGCCCTCTGTCCATTATGTCAATTGAGGCACTAACCCAATTTTTGAAAGTACACTAAAATCACTCAGTACGATTTTGCTCCACATATAATTTATTGCATTAAAAAAAACTTTTGGTACAGGCCTGGGACTGATTGCTGCAAGGGAAATACTTCAGATCAGTTAGGTTCCAGAATTAACAATTCTAGGGTCCCGGCAGGACATTATTTTGTAGAATATTTGATTGTATGGGGCAGAGATTCCTGTTCATGCATCTGGGCGTTATTCAACCACCTGAACATAGTGCATCGAGGACAATTAGGTGTGAAGGATATTACACCTGTAAGGTCCGTCAATCCGTTGTATTCTGCCGCCGGGCTGGTCTTAACTCAAGTCTCCGACACGAGATTCTTGACTCACTTACTAGAGGAGAGTAGCTGAGGTGGTTATCCCGTTGCCTTCCTCATGGTTTTTATCTTCGGAGTACCTTCTCCTAAGTGGGCTGCAAACAAAGTTAAAGAGTCACACCTACCCTTTATGATGGGTGGGGGAGGATGGAGGCACGCACAGGCATTAGATGCAAGTATCCCTGCTCAACATCAATCCAATATTCAGAACCAGCGCTTGGCTCGCTGGAGCTAGCTGGAGTGTGGCCCCAACCCCAACCCTTTGTCGGGACCCATATGCTCTGCAACCCAGGATGTAAAGCCCATTTTCTAGCCTCCACTTGCCAAGGCTGTCTAGAACAGGGCTCTAACCCTTTAGCTACTGACTCAGGTGACAAAGCTACCACAGAGTCAAAGGCTCACTCCACCCATAAACTGCCCCATTTGCTTTTCAAACTATTAATTTAAATGACCAGAACATTGGTAGACTCCATTACTGGCCCAGGAGCAACAGAAGAATCTGCTTCTATATTTTGATACACTCCCTACAACCTGGAATTCTTTTCTGTTGAGGGACGCAAAGACATTCTCATTTTTTACTGGAACCGGGATTCAGAAAGTGCTGAACTATAGTATTTGGCAGTATGTAAATAGCCTTTTTGAAAAATTTCGGTCGATAAATTCTAAATTCTAAATTCTAGATTGACACAAATTTATAAATTTAATACCTCAGCAAAAGCCTTGTAAATTGGTGAAATACATCAGAATTCTGTCTTCCTCAAATCTTTTGAGATTAGGTGATGGATGTTCACTTGTAATGGAATTCGGATTGATTGTCCTGAATTCTTCAGGGGAAAAAGATACATTTCAAGCACACTGCATTCTAGTTAGTATTCATCAAAATGTCTAGGTTGTATTTTACTTGACCACTGCTCTGTGGATGCTCGATGTGGACCCTACTAGAAGCATTTCTAGACATCATTCTGTCAGCAATTTTAAGAATTTATTGATTTGAAAAGGCGATGTTAAAAAAGTTAAATATATTTCAGAAAATTAGCTCTTGCACCAACATGTTTTTGGACTTACTGACATGGCAGTTGTTATGTATGTAAACCTGTAATTAACATGTCTAACCATCAGAGGGCTTATCCCCTGGAATCCCATGGGATCCCACAATCCCTTGGGAGCACCTGTATATAAGGAGGCCTCACAGGCTGGAGAGGCACTCTGAGATCTGTAATAAAGGACTACGGTCACACTTACTTTGAGCTTGCAGTATCTAGTCTGACTCTTTATCCAAGACATAACAACTGGCGACGAGATACAGATGACGAACCCCAATGCAACAATGCAGAGAACTGTGGGCATCCTGGAGAAATTTTCGGAGGGAGATGATTGGGAAACCTTCGTGGAGTGACTTGATCAATACTTCGTGGCCAACAAGCTGGAAGGAGAAGAGAACGCTGCCAAATGAAAGGGTGATCCTCCTCACTGTTTGTGGGGCACCAATGTATGGCCTCATGAAAAACCTGCTTGCTCCAGCAAAACCCACAGACAAGTCATACGATGAGTTGTGCACACTGGTCTTGGAGCATCTAAACCCGAAGGAAATCGTTCTGATGGCGAGGTATCGGTACTACATGAACAAGAGGTTTGAAGGCCAGGAAGTGGCGTGCTACGTCGCTGAGCTAACGTGCCTTGCAGGACATTGTGAATTTGAAGGACACTTGGAGCATATGTTCAGGGACTTCTTTGTACTTGGCATTGGCCTTGAAGTAGTATTTCGCAAACTTTTGACTGTAGAGACCCCAACCTTGAGTAAAGCCATAGCGATAGCCCAGGCGTTTATCTCCACTAGTGACAATACCAAACAAATCTCTCAGCACACTAGTGCTGCTGCAAGTACTGTGAACAAAGTAACATTGTTTTCGAATCGAAATGCACATGGCAGGACTTACACGCCTGTAACTGCACGTCCGCAGATGACTCAGAGTCTGCCATCAAGGGTGGTGAATACAAGGCAATTAACACCTTGTTGGCACTGCGGGGATGATCGATTCCATTCATGCCGCTTCAAAGGATACGTTTGCAAGGGCTGTGAAACAATGGGACACCTCTAACATATGTGCAGGCGAGCTGCAAACCCTGCTAATCCTGCAAACTACCATGTTGCAGAGGAGGACAGATCCACGGTGGATCATGATGAAGCAGAGCCTCAGACCGAGGAGGCAGAGGTATATGGGGTGCACACATTTACTACAAAGTGTCTCCCAATAATGCTGAAGGTTGAATGAACTGGACTCCCGGTGTCCATGGAGCTGGACACAGGCGCAAGCCAGTCCATAATGAGTAAAAAGACTTTTTATAAGTTGTGGTGCAACAAGGCTTCAAGGCCAGTCCAGACTCCCATTCATACCAAACTTAGAACGTACACAAAGGAACTGATTCCCGTAATTGGCAGTGCTACCGTAAAGGTCTCCTATGATGGAGTGGTGTACGATTTACCACTCTGATACCGGGCAATGGCCCCAAGCTGTTCGGCAGGAGCTGACTGGGAAAGATATGCTGGAACTGGGACGACGTCCGAGCTCTTTCGTCCGTCGACGACACCTCTTGTGCCCAGGTCCTAAGCAAGTTCCCCGCGCTGTTCGAACCAGGCATCCGGAAGTTCCAAGGAGCAAAAGTGCAGATCCATTTGATTCCGGGGGCACGACCCATTCATCACAAGGTGATGAATGATGAGAGAGAGGGTGGAGATCGAGCTGGACAGGTTGCAACGAGAGGACATCATTTCGCCGATCCCAATTCAATGAGTGGGCCAATCCGATTGTTCCAGTTCTCAAGGGATATGGCACCGTTCGAATCTGTGGTGATTACAAAGTAACTATCAATCGTTTCTCACTGCAGGATCAATAAAGGCAGACAACCTATTTGCGATGCTGACAGGAGGGAAAACGTTCAGGAAGCTGGACTTGACCTCGGCCTACAAGACGCAGGAGCTGGAGGAATCTTCGAAAAGCCTCACCTGCATCAACACGCACAAAGGTCTTTTCGTTTACAACAGGTGCCCGTTTGGGATTCAGTCGGCCGTGGCGATATTCCAGAAGAACATGGAAAGCTTGCTGAAGTTGGTCCCGCGCACCGTGGTCTTCCAGGACGACATCTTGGTTACAGGTCAGGACATCGTCGAGCACCTGCAGAACCTGGAGGAGGTTCTTAGTCGGCTTAATCGTGTGGGGCTCAGGCTAAAACGCTCGTAATGCGTTTTCCTGGTGCCTAAAGTGGAGTTCCTGAGGAGAAGAATCACGGCAGACGGCATCAGGCTCACCGATTCGAAGACGGAGGCAATCAAAAATGCACCAAGATCACAGAACATGACGGAGCTGCGGTCATTTCTAGGACTCCTGAACTATTTTGGTAACTTCTTACCGGGTCTTAGCACACTGTTAGAACCCCTGCACTCTTTACTGCGTAAAGGAGATGAATAGGTAGGGGGTAAAAGCCAAGAAAATGACTTTGAGAAAGCTAGGAAGCTGTTATGTTCAAACAAATTGCTTGTGTTGTACGATCCATGTAAACGTTTGGTACTAGCATGTGATGCGTCATCATACGGGGTCGGATGTGTATTGCAACAAGCTAATGAATTTGGTAAATTGCAACCGGTTGCTTTTGGACCCAGAAGTCAGTCTAAGGCCAAGAGGGCCTCCAGTATGATCGAAAAAGAAGCATTGGCGTGTGTTTACGGGGTAAAGAAAATGCATTAATATCTGTTCGGGCTCAAATTTGAATTGGAAACCAACCATAAGCCGCTTATATCCTTCTTTTCTGAAAATAGAGGGATAAATACGAATGCATCGGCCCGCATCCAGAAATGGGTGCTCACGTTGTCCACATACAACTATGCCATCCGCCACAGGCCAGGCAGAGAAAACTGTGCCAATGCTCTCAGTAGGCTACCATTGTCCACCACCGGGGTTGAGATGGCACAGCCTGCAGATTTAATTATGGTAATGGAAGCATTCGAGAGTGAGAAATCACCTGTTACTGTCCGACAGATTAGAACCTGGATGAGCCGGACCCCTTGCTGTCCTTAGTAAAAAATTGTGTGCTCCACGGGAGTTGGTCTAATGTCCCATTAGAGATACAGGAAGAAATAAAGCCGTACCAGCAGCACAGAGATGAAATGGCTATACAGGCAGACGGCCTCCTATGGGGAAATCGGGTAGTGGTGCCAAAAAAGGGCAGGGACACTTTCATTGGTGATCTCCACAGTACCCATCCAGGCATTGTAATGATGAAAGCGATAGCCAGACCCCATGTATGGTGGCCCGGTATCGATCCAGACTTGGAGTCCTGTGTGCACAAATGTAATACATTTTTCCAGTTAAGCAATGCATCCAGGGAGGCGCCACTAAGTTTATGGTCTTGGCCCTCCAAACCGTGGTCTAGGGTTCATGTCGACAGGCCCATTCTTGGGAAAAATGTTTTTAGTGGTTGTTGATGCGTACTCCAAATGGATTGAATGCATGATAATGTTGGCAAGCACGTCCGCTGCCACCATTGAAAGCCTATGGGCCATGTTTTCCACATATGGCCTGCCTGATGTCCTTGTAAGTGACAATGGGCCGTGCTTTATCAGTCCCAAATTCAAGGAATTCATGACCCGCAATGGGGTCAAACATGTCAAGTCTGCCCTCTAACGGTCAGGCAGAACGAGCAGTTCAAACAATCAAGCAGAGCTTGAAAAGGGTGACTGAAGGCTCTCAGCAGACTCGTTTATTCCGAGTCCTGCTTAGTTACCGCACAAGACCCCACTCGCTTAGCGGGGTCCTTCTCGCTGAACTGCTCATGAAAAGGGCATTTAAGACAAGGCGCTCGTTAGTCCACCCTGATCTACACGAACAGGTAGCGAGCAGGCGGCTTCAACAGAATATATAGCATGATCGCGCAAATATGTCACGAGAAATTGAAGTAAATGATCCTGTATTTGTATTGAACTATGGACAAGGTCCCAAGTGGATTGCTGCCACTGTTTTGGCCAAAGAGGGGAGTAGGGTGTTTATGCTCAAACTTGCAAATGGACTCACCTGCAGAAAACACTTGGACCAAACCAAACTCAGATTTACGGACCATCCAGAACAACCCACAATAGACTCTACCTTTTTTGACCTTCCAACACACACACAATTGGCAACCGACCCAGCAGTTGACGACGAAGCAGAACCGCCAGCAGTCCAGCAAGGCCAGCTGCGCAGCAGCCCAGCCAAGGCCCAACAAACGACTCACCAACACCAGCATTTGCACCGAGACAATCAACCAGGGAAAGGAAGGCCCCAGATCAACTTTTAAATAGTTACACTATTGACTTTGGGGGGGGCGGAGGGGGTAGTGTTGTTATGTATGTAAACCTGTAATTACCATGTCGAAACACCCAGAGGGCTAATCCCCTGGAGTCCCAAGGGATTCCACAATCCCTTGGGAGCACCTGTATATAAGGAGGCCTCACAGGCTGGAGAGGCACTCTGAGATCTGTAATAAAGGACTATGGTCACACTTACTTTGAGCTTGCAGTATCTAGTCTGACTCTTTATTCAAGATATAACAGCAGCCATCTTGAATTCATAAGGAAGCTTTCACTGTATTTCGCAGGTGTCATTCTGGTCACCGCACTCAACGGTCTATCCATTAGATTGCCAACACATAGAATAATAAATAAATAACAAGATAAAATTTGTTATTAATGTCTTGAAGCCACAGTGAAATCCACGATATTGTTTTTAATTCTAAAAATGAAAGAATTATAACATAATAACATAAGAACAGAAGAACATTGAGGGAGTGCAGCGAAGGTTCACCAGACTGATTCCCGGGATGGCGGGACTGACATATCAAGAAAGACTGGATCAACTGGGCTTGTATTCACTGGAGTTCAGAAGAATGAGAAGAGATCTCATAGAAACGTTTAAAATTCTGATGGGTTTAGACAGGTTAGATGCAGGAAGAATGTTCCCAATATTGGGGAAGTCCAGAACCAGGGGTCACAGTCTAAGGATAAGGGGTAAGCCATTTAGGACCAAGATGAGGAGAAACTTCTTCACCCAGAGAGTGGTGAACCTGTGGAATTCTCTACCACAGAAAGTTGTTGAGGCCAATTCACTAAATATATTCAAAAAGGAGTTAGATGTAGTCCTTACTACTAGGGGTATGGCGATAAAGCAGGAATGTGGTACTGAAGTTGCATGTTCAGCCATGAACTCATTGAATGGCAGTGCAGGCTCGAAGGGCCGAATGGCCGACTCCTGCGCCTATTTTCTATGTTTGTATGTTTCTAAATAGCCCTTCGAGCCTGCTCCGCCATTTAATATGATCATGGCTGATCTGATCATGGACTTAGGTCCACTTCCCTGACCGCCCCCCATAACCCCTTACTCCCTTATCGATTAAGAAACTGTCTATTTCTGTCTTAAATTTATTCAATGCCCCAGCTTCTGCAGCTCTCTGAGGCAGCAAATTCCACAGATTTGCAACCCTCTGAGAGAAGAAATTCCTCCTCATCTCAGTTTTAAATGGGCGACCCCTTATTCTAAGATGGCCCCCTAGTTCTAGTCTCCCCTATCAGTGGAAACATCCTCTCTGTATCCACCTTGTCAAGCGCCCTCATAATCTTATACGTTTCGATAAGATCACCTCTCATTCTTCTGAATTCCAATGAGTAGAGACCGAACCTACTCAATCTTTCCTCATAAGTCAATCCCCTCATCTCCGGAATTGTTGCATATGCAATAACTCAATAGGCTTAGTACCGTGAACTCAATCAGGTGCGACCTGAATCTACTTTATTAGCTCTGAAAGTGAGGATTAAACATGGAGGCTTTCTTTACATACGAGGGCTGCACACGTGTGTCTGTGGCCCAATGACCTCCGACACTCGCTCCTCCTGGTGGCAGTTAAACCCAGGCATACATACATTACATCATTCCCACCCCAAGATCTTGGTATCAGTCCGATTTACAAATTGAGATGGTCCGGGGCTTCCCGCTCCCTAGTTGATCTTGGTCCCTAGTCTCAGTTCAATTCCAGATCTGGGTGAGCTCTCCGAGCTCATGACTTGAGGCTGGGTAGCCGATCTAATGGGAGTGGCAGTGTCCATGTTGGGGATTGAAGGTCCAGTTTCATTGACAACAGCAGGGTCTTCTGATGGCTGAATATGAATCGGTTGGTCTTCTTCAAGCTGTTCCGGTTCGTCTGTCTGCCGCAATTTAGTCTGATCAATATGCCTCCTGCATGTTTGCCCATTAGTGAGTCTAACAATAAGCACCCTGTTACACTCCTTGGCCATAACAGTGCCAGTGACCTACTTGGAGCCTTGACCATAATTTAGCACATACACAGAATCATTAATAGAGATGTCGTGTGACACGGCAGTGCAATCATTAACCACTGCTGATGTTGACGTCTGTTTTCGACGTGATCGTTAAGATCAGGGTGGGCAACAAAGAGCCTGGTCTTGAGACCTCTCTTCATCAACAGTTCAGCAGGGGGGACTCCGGTAAGCGTATGGGGTCTCGTCCTGTAGCTAAGCAGTATGCGTGACAAGCGAGTCTGCAAAGAACCGTGAGTTACGCGTTTCAGGCTCTGCTGGATGGTTTGGACGGCCCGCTCCGCTTGACCATTGGACGCGGGTTTGAATGGTGCTGACCTTATGTGCTTGGTACCATTGAGTCTCAAACTCTTGAAACTCCAAACTTGGGAAGCATGATCCGTTGTCGATCACAACAATGTCGGGCAGACCATGAGTGGCGAACATGGCACGAAGGCTCTCAATGGTGGCTGTGGATGTGCTGGATGACATAATTACACTTTCTATCCATTTGGAATACGCATTCACCACCACCAAAACATTTTGCCCAGGAAAGGACCCGCATAGTCGATGTGGATCCTCGACCATGGTTTGGATGGCCACGACTACAGACTTAGCAGAGATTCCACTGATGCATTGCTTAACTGCATGCAAGTGTTGCACTGATGCACAAATGCATCCAAATCAGAGTCAATGCCAGGCCACCAAACTTGAGACCTAGCAATGGCCTTCATCATCACAATACCGGGATGGGTACTGTGTAAATCCCAAGCAAATCTCTTCCTGTCTTTCTTGGGCACAACAACACGATTACCCCATAGCAAACAATCAGATTGAATGGATAGTTCGTCTTTGCGACGGTTGTAAGGTTTAGTCTCATCACACACTTCCTTGGGAATTGCCGACCAATCACCACTAAGGGCACAACATTTTACAACCGATAAGATCAGATCCAGGCTGGTCCAGGTCCTAACTTGTTGAGCAGTGACAGGCGACCCTTCACTCTGAAAGGTATCCATGATCAACAGTAGGTCTGCGGGCTGTGGCGTGGGCAACGATAAATGGCTCAATGCATTGGCACAATTCTCGGTGCTAGGTCTATGGCGAATGCCATAATCATAGGCAGATAATGTCAGCGCCCACCTCTGGATGCGGGACAATGCGTTGGTATTGATACATTTGATACCTCTATGCTCTGAAAACAAAGATATGAGCGGCTTGTGATCGGTTTCAAGCTCGAAACGAAGCTGAAACAAATACTGGTAGGAATCTTTTTAACCCCATTTGGCAGGGTAAAGCTTCTTTCTCTACCATACCGTAGGCTCTTTCCGCTTTAGACATGCTTCTCGACACGTATGCAATGGGTTGTAGTTTGCCTGACTCATTGGATTGTTGGAACACGAACCAACCCCATGTGATGAAGCGTCACAGGCCAATACTAACCGCTTGCACGGGTCATAATGTACCAGCAATTTGTTGGAACAAAGCCGATTTATAGTCTTCTCAAAGGCCCTGTCTTGATATACACCCCAAATCCAGTTGTCGCCTTTTCTGAGCAGCATGTGCAGTGGCTCTAATAATGTGCTCAATTTAGATAAGAAATTACCGAAGTAGTTGAGAAGACCAAGGAACAAACACAGCTCCATCACATTCTAGGGTCTGGGTGCATTTTTGATGGCCTCTGTTTTCAAATCCGTAGACCTGATGCCGTCTGCAGCAATCTTCCTTCCCAGAAATTCAACTTCCAGTGCCATAAAGATGCACTTTGAACGTTTCAGCCTGAGCCCCACTTTGTCCAGACAACGTTGAACCTCTTCCAGGTTGTGCAGGTGTTCGGCAGTGTCACGACCTGTGACCAGAATGTCGTCTTGGAATGCTAGGGTTCTAGGGATCGACTTCAGTTAACTCTCTATGTTTCTCTGAAATATGGCGGTCGCCGAGCGAATTCCAAAAGGCGACCTGTTGTAAATGAACAGCCCTTTATGCATATTGATGCATGTAAGTTTCTTTGACAATTCAACAAGCTCCTGTGTCATATAGGCCAATGTCAGATCCAATTTGGTGAACAACTTTCCACCGGCTAGCGTTGCAAACAGGTCATCAGCCTTTGGTAACGGGTGCTGATCCTGTTCCCAAACTCGGTTGATCATAACCTTATAGTCGCCACAAATCCCGACAGTGCCATCACTCTTTAGCACAGGAACAATGGGATTAGTCCATTCGTTAAATTCGACCGGTGAAATGACCCTTTCACGTTGGAGTCTGTCCATTTCGATTTCTACTTTCTCCCTCATCATGTATGGGACTGCCCGGGCTTTGTGATGGACGGGTCTTGCATCCAAGTCCAGGTGGATCTGCACCTTGGCTCCCGTGAAGTTGCCAATGCCCGGTTCAAACAGCGAGGGAAATTTGCTCAGCATTTGAGCACACGAAGCGGCATCTACCAATGACAAAGCTTTAATATCGTTCCTGCTGAACAGGGTTGGACCATTGCCTGGAATGATCCACAGCAATTGATCATGAACTGCTCCAGCGTATGACACCTTGACTGCTGCACTGCCAATCACTGGTATGAGCTCTTTGGTGCAGGTACACAATTTTGCATTTACTGGACTCAGCTTGGGTTTCACAGCCTTGGTGTCCCACAGCTTTTTGAAAGTCCTCTGGCTCATAATTGACTGACTCGCACCCATATCTAATTCCATAGATTCCGGCACGACGTTCAATTTTACTTCAATCATTATCGATTGGCTCTTTGTCAGGTATCTCGGGTTGCATTGCCGGATCCGTTCCGGATTGGTCATCATCATCCACGTGGTGTGTCGCAGCACGCTTGCTGAGCTGCAGACACATCCACTGAAGGTGCCCCATTTTCGCACAGCCTCTACAAATATACTGTGTGGAACAGCACTGATGAGGCCGATGATTGCTCCCACAATGCCAACAGGGTGAAATTGGATTTGTGCCCAATGGCAGACTTCGAGTAGCTACAGGTTTCGCAAACACTGTCGGGTAGGCCCTGCCAGGTGCAGCTCTGCCAACCGACGACACAATCTGGTGCACAGTACTTGCCATGGAGTTCCAACTCTGCAAGGATATCTGCTTTGTACTATCGACCGTGGTCAGGCAAGCCTGGCCGATCGTGATGGCCCTGCTCAGATCCAGCGTCTCTGCAGCCAGCAACTTCCGCAGGATTACCTCGTGATTTATGATTATTACAAAGACGTCACGCAGCATGTCTTCCAACGTGGTTCCAAACTTACACGGCCCAGCGAGGTGTCTCAGGTCAGCAACAAATTCTGAGGGCCACGTCCTGGCCCTCAGAATGAACATGCTTGTAAAAGCGATATCTCGAGATAATGATGCCTTCTTTAGGTTTGAGATAGTCCCAAATCAGAGCACACAATTCCTCATAGGTCCTTTCCGTTGGACGTACAGGTGAGAGCAGATTCTTTATGAGGCCATAGATTTTTGGACCACAAACCATGAGGAAAACCGCCCTGCGCCTAACTGCATCAGCGTCTTCATCCATCTTGTTGGCCATGAAGTACTGATCTGTAAAATCCTCCCAGTCTTCTCCCTCCACGAATCGCTCCAGGATTCCAACGGTGCTCATTTTTTCGTTTTGTGCGTGAAAGTTCGTATTGTGCCTTGTCGGCAAATGTTGCGTATGTAATAACTCAATAGGCTTAGTACTGTGAACTCAATCAGGTGCGACCTGACTCTTCTTTATTAGCTCTCAAAATGAGGATTAAACATGGAGGCTTTCTTTATATACAAGGACTGCACGTGTGTGTCTGAGGCCCAATGATCTCCGACGGTCGCTCCCCCTGGTGGCAGGTAAACCCAGGCATACATATATTACAGGAATCAACCTAGTGACCCTTCGCTGAACTACCTCCAAGCAAGTATATCCTTTCTTAAATATGGAAACCAAAACTTTATGCAGTATTCCAGGTGTGGCCTCACCAGCACCCTGTATAACTGTAGCAAGACTTCCCTGCTTTTATACTCCATCCCCTTTGCAATAAAGGCCAAGATTCCATTGGCCTTCCTGATCACTTGCTGCACCTACATACTAACCTTTTGTGTTTCATGCACCAGGACCCCCAGGTCCCGCTGTACTGCAGCACTTTGTAATTTTTCTCCATTTAAATAATAACTTGCTCTCGATTTTTTCTGCCAAAGTGCATAACCTCACACTTTCCAACATTATACTCCATCTGCCATATTTTTGCCCACTCACTTAGCCCGTCTATGTCCTTTTGCAGGTTTTTTTGTGTCCTCCTCACACATTGCTTTTCCTCCCATCTTTATATCATAAGCAAACTTGGCTACGTTACACTCAGTCCTTCATCCAAGTCGTTAATATAGATTGTAAATAGTTGGGGTCCCAGCACTGATCCCTGCGGCACCCCACTGGTTACTGATTGCCAACCCGAGAATGAACCATTTATCCCAACTCTCTGTTTTCTGTTAGTTAGCCAATCCTCTATCCATGCTAATATATTGCCTCCAACCCCGTGAACTTTTATCTTGTGCAGTAACCTTTTATGTGGCACCTTGTCAAATGCCTTCTGGAAGTCCAAATACACCACATCCACTGGTTCCCCTTTATCCACCCTGTTCGTTACATCCTCAAAGAATTCCAGCAACTTTGTCATAGAAATAGTACAGGTCAGGAAGAAAGATTGTTTGATATTTCTAATGCAACCGATGTATTTAATGTCAAAGTGGGGTGAAGCTAAAAGTAAATTCTGTTCTTTTCCACTCTTTGTGAGTTTAGTGTTCTGCCATTCAGGAGTGTACAGAAACAGGGACATCCATTTGTATGTAGCATATCAATTTATGCCAATGGGGATCTATTCAGATTTTGTTCCAATATTCTGGAAGCATTGCTTTCCAAATGTAGGATGAAATTTCATTTGGGCTGCAGGATCTAATTCTTTTTATAATCAATATAACCCTACAATTCAGCCCTACCAACAAACCTTGCTGCTGAAGCTTTAAAGCATTTTACTAACCTCACTCGGGCCTTTAGGAAAAAAATAGTCAACCCACACCACCAAGTGCAATGTATCTTATTATTTATTTACCTTCTTGAAGCTTAAGACAGGTGTTAGTGCTTTTGAAGATGGATCTCCTCCCCTCCGCCCCCGCACCAGAAAAAGATTGTTAGATGTCTAAGCTAATAACTATTTCAATGCTTATTGAATGGACACAGAAATCTCATCTCAAGTCAGTTATCACACTGCTCGTCTGTCACTGATAGTCTGAACTGTAAGTAACAATATAAGTCCAAGGCAATACTTGCACTGACCACCTTAAAGGACTCCTGAGCTGGAAGTAATTAAGCTACAGCTGCTGGACAGTCAAACTGCAGTTTCCTACACAACCCCAACTTTTAGATTTGCAGCAATAGATTGGAGAATCTGGTTCAGATGGGTTACCAAACAAGGAAAATCACTCATGCTATCATTTCTGGGTGGCAACATCAATCAAAATCATTAAAGGAAAGCAAGATGCAGTTTCCTGGCCAGTTTGATGCAGATTGTCTTGATTTTTCTCAACATTCACCAAGCGGTGAACAAGCTCAGTGGCTCAGCAAAGTTTTATCATGTCTTTCTGTCATAACTATTGCATACTGCGGTTTATGTTGCTTTTTTGAATAGGGTGTTTCAGGAAGGAATTCAGTTGCTATTCTCCTTGGTATTGTTCAAAATTGTTGGGTTACATGTGTGTTGTGTTACTCAAACGTGTGTAATCTAAAGGCTAAGGAAATGACTCTTATTTCCTAATGTCATTTTTGTGGTTACTTTTTTATTTTGAAAGCTGTAAACTACCGAGTTAAAATGTTCCAGGGTTCCAAAAGCATGAACTATTGACTATTGTGTGCAATTGTCAGTATTTAACACTGCACATGGCAAAGCTACTCAGGTCTGGCATGGGAAAACATCTTTTATGTAAGGTCAATTCACATTACTAATGATGCGAGCTCTGAATCAAAGTAACAATTTTCTTGGCCCATTGAAGTAGTTACAAATGAAACAAAAATATTCACCGTTTACCTTAACCCCTTGCCACCCAAAATGAGCTTCTGATTGAGAAAAGGTCTGAAATTAAGTACAAACTCTCGAAGAGTCACAGCAATAGCATAAAACATGACAGTGGTGACAACAACACCAAACAATTAAGAACAAGACAGATGGTAAAACTGTGCTGCACCGAGTTTGCACCAATGCTGTTGTTTTTCCATGAGCACCACATTTTTAGAAGTGTCTCCCACTATTCTATAGCAGAACCAGTGCTCTTCACTGTGCTTATCACTTCATCACAACCTGGCCAACAATACAAAGCAGTTGCTATGGTGTTGGCATTACATTGTAAAGTAATTTGTGTAACTGTCAGATTCAAATGATTATAGTTTGCTGTCTAACTTTTCTGAAATATTTTCCTAAACTTAGCTAATTCAGACTTTACCTTTTTAATGTAATTTATTTATTCATACATTGAATTATTGCAACTGAAGAGCAGGATGAGCTAAAAAAAAAAGCTAAACTAGGATTAAGAAAAGTTCAATTCCGCCGATATTTAAATCAATATTTAGTTGTATCCATTTTTGCTTTCGTGCTAACTTGCTTTTTACTTCCTCTTGAATCTGAACTTGGCCCTATTTTTTAAAATCCATCTATTAGGTTCATATTCACTGTCATTTCTGTAATTTGATTATTTATATAAACCCCAAAAATGACAGTTGTAATATTCGAGGGTGAAAGTCAGGTCAAAAGACTCTGGATGCATATGTATGGCCTATCTTCATCTCTCCTAACTCTTCTATTACTAATCAAGATCTATTTCTTTAGTGAAGCACCTTAGGACGTTTTATACATTAAAGGTGTTCTATAAATACAAGTTGTTGTTGTTTATGTAACAGTAGTATCATCATCATGCGGGTCAATAATCACTTGTCAGGCAGTTAACACGATGCATTCATTCCATCTGTGAATTAGGCGTATTTGAAGCTAAAGGCAGACTGCAATGATTCTCTTCAGTCATGGCTAAGAATACCCTTATGACAGCTCTAGGCAAAATCAGAGTATAGATGCAATGAGGCCCATGTAGCTTCCAGACGTTTATAGAGAATACCATTGGCATCTTGAAACAGTTCTTCAAATGTATTGACAGATCAAGAGGCACTCGACTATTTAGTCCCTCTCCACCAAGGTCTCCGAGATCATTGTTATCTGCTGCAAGCTCAACAACTTTGCAATATAAAGAGGCCTAGCTATGGAGGAGGAAGACAAACCAAAAACAAGGCCAGAGCAGTATGCAAGCACTGGTCAAGAGGATGTCACTACAAACAATAGCAGTACAGTAAGGAAAACTGATGCATCCAGCATTTATCCAAGAGACATTCAACTCAATGTTAAAGCTGTTTCTTTAAAGACAACTGTCTACATGGCACCAAGAAACATCATCCTCTTCACTTCCTCAGCTAACATAAGGGCACACGCTTTGCTGTACTGCTTCCTTCTTCCACAGAATCAGAATTAACTTCTGGACAAAATTGAAATACAATGCAACCGATTTATTCACCTACTCGGTGCCACGTGTCAGTAATGTTAGTATATTTTCCCATGATACTTCACCTTAGTGCTCATGTATTGTGTGCAACCTTTAACTCAGAACCTGTGAATAATTCGAAGTTCACTGTTTTTTTGAGTTTCAGAGGAAGTTACATGAGATTCAGAATGGACTCTACTTCCTTGTGCTGGTTTTTGATTCAGCCACTTTCTAGCACACCTACTATTACTTGCTCTGGAGGCTGGTTATGGCATTTCCCTGAGAGACAGTAACCTTAGATGGAGATGAGGGGTTTGACTTATGAAGATAGGTTGAGTAGGTTGGGCCTATACACATTGGAGTTCAGAAGATTGAAACATATAAGATAATGAGGGGGCTCGATAAGGTGGATGCAGAGAGGATATTTCCACTCATAGGGGAAACTAAAACTAGGGGACATAGTCTCAGAATAAGGGGTCGCCCATTTAAAACTGAGATGAGGAGAAATTTCTTCTCTCAGAGGGTTGTAAATCTATGGAATTCTCTGCCCCAGAGAGCTGTGGAGGCTGGGACATTGAATATATTTAAGGTGGAGATAGACATATTTTTGAGAGATAAGGGAATAAAGGATCATGGGGAGCAGGCAGGGAAGTGGAGTTGAGACCATGATCAGATCAGCCATGATCTTATTGAATGGTGGAGCAGGCTCGAGGGGCAAAATGGCCTACTCCTACTCATATTTCTTGTGTTCTTATGTTCTTATTTTTATCAATGCCTACTCTGGCCATGCTACTGCTGCTGGGCACGCCTTCAGCATATTTATTGATCTGCATGGAAGCAGATCTGTGGATGGCAATAAGGTATGTGAATTTCAGTCTCAAGGTTCTCTCAACTCGATCCTGCAACTTTTTAAAACCAGATAAGAGAGTTTCTTGTAGATCAGAGCCCTTGATCTCTATAGCAGTATTTTGAGATTCATGAGAGTTAATCCCAATGTGCTTAGGACGTGTCAATGTACAGAGGGACCTGGGTGTCCTTGTACACCAGTCATTGAAAGCAAACATGCAGGTGCAGCAAGTAGTTAGGAAGGCAAATGGTATGTTGGCCTTCATTGCAAGAGGATTTGATACAGGAGCAAGGATGTCTTACTACAGTTATATAAGGCCTTGGTGAGACTGCACCTGGAGCATTGTGTGCAATTTTGGTTTCCTTAACTAAAAAAGGATATACTTGTGATAGAGGGAGTGCAGTGAAGGTTCACCAGACTGATTCCTGGGATGGCAGGAATGTCGTATGAGGAGAGATTGGATCGACTAGGCCTGTATTCACTAGAGTTTAGAAGAATGAGAGGGGATCTCATTGAAACGTATAAAATTCTGACTGGGTTGGATAGACTGGATGCGGGGAGGATGTTTCCCCTGGCTGCGAAGTCTAGAACAAGGGGTCACAGTCTCAGGATATGGGGTAGGAAATTTAGGACTGAGATGAGGAGAAATGTTTTCACTCAAGAGGCTGGTGAACCTGTGAAGTTCTCTACCACAGAAGGCTGTGGAGGCCAAGTCACTGAATATATTTAAGAGGGAGATAGATTTCTAGAAACAAAAGGCATCAAGGGGTATGGGGAAAAAGCGGGAATATGGTGTTGAGATAGAGGATCAGCCATGATCATATTGATTGCGGTGCAGACTCGAAGGGTCGAATGGCCTACTACTGCTCCTATTTTCAATGGGCTAGATTTTCCACTTCACATCGCCCATTTATGGCACATATATGGCCCAAAATGGACCTCTATCACCCATTTTGAGCAAAAAAGTTGAAACTAGGCCCAAAATATCGCCCGAGAAACAGGTGGCTAAGTTTCCACTTTGATCGCCGAGAAGATTGCCGAAATTATAGCCCACACAAGGCCCATCCCAAATTTCAGCATCTAGCTTGCACTTCGCTGGGCCGATGTAAGGCCCAAAAGAGTGCTGAGAAATAGTTGCTTTTTCTGGGCGTAAGAGAAGGAAAATGGGCACTACGGACGCCATTTTGACTTCAATTGAAAGGTGGAGGATTAGTTGTGATTTAATTAGAGAGCTAGTTGTACTCAGAATATTGGGGCAGGGAATATAAATAGGTATTATTATGTTATTTTTAGTAAATAGGTTTTATATAATAGAATTTATTAGAAGGTTTTATATATATTTTATATATTGAATTTATTAAATAGCTTTTACATAGTGAAGTTATTTACTGATATTGTTGGTGCCTATCAAACTGACTGGTAAACAGCGTATAGAGTACACAGAGTGCAGAGTACAGTGATTAGATATTTTGAGAGATTATTAAAATTACACATCAGCACACTGCACACAGCTCCATTTGACAGGTGACTGAAGCTCTTTACACTCATGGAGGGACTTCATGAGCTTCACAATGACCAGGGAGGCACAGACCATGAGTACTTTGCAGTTTCCATAGAATAGCAGACTTCCCCAAGGTGCAGGGAGCAATATACTGTACGCACATTGCCCTCAAAGCACCCTGAAACAGAAAGGGGTTCCACTCACTAAATGTGGACATTTTTGATGTTGATTTACAGTTAGGGTTAATCAATAGTTTCAATTGCTTGGGGTGTCCTTTAGGTCTTGCCTGCAATGGCCTATCATCAGAATTTATGCTTATTTTATAAAGTTTAGTGTTACTGAAGTGTTACTAAAGTACTCGTATATTAAAAGAATAAACAAATATGGAATAACATCTGTATAGTTGATAACTAATGTAACTAAGAGAGAAGACACACAATTTATTGAATTAAATAAAAAAAAATTTGATTAACAAAAACGAAAACAAAAATTGAAAAACTATCCCTCCAACCCCCACCCCCCACCCCTCGCACCAACCCACCCTTCCCTCAAATACATAAAAATCTTAACAGTTAACAATTAACAATTTACAATTAACCTTTAACAACCAACAAAAGTAACAAAACAGGAACAAGAACAATTGAACAAGTGAATAAACTTTGTGAAAAAACGTCCCCCTCCCTACCTGCAGCCACGTTTCCCTCCAGATCCAGTCCCACCCCATGTTCGTATCCCACCCGCCCGTTTTGGTCAACGCAGACCGACACTAAGATGTCGTGCAGAGTGGGACAGAAAGACTTCCTGCCGTGGTGGAGGTGACAGAGAGGAAGTGGAAGCCTGAAGCTCCACTTCCGAGTCAGGAGGAACTGTGTCCTCTGTACTCGCTTGCGTGCTCGGGGTCTCACTGCGAGCAGACACGACACCTTGGGGTGCAGCGTCGTGTCCAGTCAGCAATGCATGGAAGACCAATTGGAGAAGTTCTGGCAGAACTCACACAAGATGCTGGAAACTGGCTCCAGTTCACGGAGAACTGGCTCCAGTTCGCAGAGAATCCCACGAACCCCTGGATAAGGTCGCGACCAATCGCGACCGTCTCCCTGCACAGGGAAATCAAGCTCTCTGTCTGGCCCTCCATGGTAGGTGATTGCTCACTATGCTGACCGGACCTCCATGGGGTTGGTGTTTGCAAAATGACGCGCCTTGGCGTCGCCACCTGCACACCGCTTGGTCCCAGTGCTTCTTCCATCTCAATCGAGATGGCCGCAGGTTGTTCCGCCCACAAAAAAAATATCATCATCCTCCTCCTCCTCCTGCTCCTCCTCCTCGTCCTCCGCTGTCTCAACCTCCTGCGAGCTGCTTGAGGGATGTATCACATTTTGAGATGTCTCTGCTACCAAGCACTGCTCAACGGACACTTGAACTTAGAAAGATGAATGAAATTTCTAAACAACTCATAACAATCCATATCAATATATTTCAATATTTTAATATCAATATTTCAATATTTCAATAACCCAAAACATTGCAATACTTTGCAAAACCACATATGCACAAGGGTTCATCAGGGTTAACATGGCCTCATTTGTAGATCAGACTACATCTAAATTATTGAATTATAATTGTATAACATGAAATGCATAACTACGATATTTTTCGTATGTATTTAGTAATGTTTGATACATTGCACATTTCCCATTACTCACCAGACTCAAGGGTGGGCTCGGCCATGCCACGAGTCATGACCAAAACGGCTTTCAGGCCCCACCAAGGCCACCGCAAGCTCCTTGTATGAATTAAGTGTGTGCACTGTCATGGAGCCGCCACCCGTCCTCCTTTGTTCTGCGTGGTTCATACTGATCTTTTTCTGTAAATGATCATTTAACATTGCACTGCACAAGCTACTGTACTTGACAATAAACATTGAAGACTGATTTAAATGTTCAATTATTACATAACATCGTAGTGCATATGAATAATTTTTAATATTATTCTAATTATAAACAGCAAGTAAATAATACACATGTATGATTTTAACTATGACTTTTAAATATATTTTAAATATTAAAATGCAACTTACTCTGGAAGCTGCATATGAATAATTTTTAGTACTATAACAGGCAACTTAGTATTAGGGTAAATAAATGTAATTGTTAATGTAATTTATTTTTAATTTAATGTAGTTTTTAAATTAATGTTATTACTTCACATTATAAATAAATAACATTGAGGATTTTATTTGTAATTTATAAACATCAAGTAAATAATACATAATAATTTATAAACATGAAGTAAATAATACATATGTGTGATTTTAAATATGACTTTTAAATATGTTCCATCTCTTGCGACACTGGTCAGCCATCCGCACCCCATTTGATGCCGATGTGACGACATCGGCAATCTCCAGCCAGATCCGTCTATAGGCACGGGGTGGAGATTTCCCATGGCCAACTCGTGTCAAGTCCTCCCACCTTATAGAAACGACATTGGCCTCCTCACTAAAGACTTTTGCCCTTTGCCTCTCCATCTCCCTTGTTTTTGGTGTTTCCATTGTTGATTGTTTAAGCAAATTAGCAAAATAGCAACTACTTCCTCTCTGCTTCCTCAATGCCTCTCTCCTTCTCTCCTCTCTCTCCCGTTCTCTCCGACACTCCCTGTCCTTCTGAGCATGTGCGATGACCCATGAACTCTCCAAACGCGGCAAGAAAAATCGACCCCAAAAAAAATATCCCACACATGCACACAACAGCGTTGCGAGGGAAGATTATTTTTTTGGACTTCCGTTTGACTTCCTCTTTTTGTAGGCGATCGTGAGATCGCTGAGAAATCAGATCGCCCATTTGACATCGCTGGGGTAAGGCCGAGTGGAAAATCGCAAAAAAAAAAATGGGCCTTATGCCGGCGATCAGCATGGGCGATACATCACACATCGCTGGAATAAGGACCATTTTTTGGGGCCTTAGCCACCTAGCGGAAAGTCTAGCCCAATGTTTCCATGTTTCTATGACCGTATCACTGGAGACTGCAGTGCAGATGCCCCTGGAATTGCCACATGCAGTCCAGAAAAGCTTTCTTACATAGAAACATAGAAACATAGAAAATAGGTGCAGGAGTAGGCCATTTGGCCCTTCTAGCCTGCACCGCCATTCAATGAGTTCATGGCTGAACATGCAACTTCAGTACCACATTCCTGCTTCCTCGCCATACCCCTTGATCCCCCTAGTAGTAAGGACTTCATCTAACTCCTTTTTGAATATATTTAGTGAACTGGCCTCAACAACTTTCTGTGGTAGAGAATTCCACAGGTTCACCACTCTCTGGGTGAAGAAGTTCCTCCTCATCTTGGTCCTAAATGGCTTACCCCTTATCCTTAGACTGTGACCCCTGGTTCTGGACTTCCCCAACATTGGGAACATTCTTCCTGCATCTAACCTGTCTAAACCCATCAGAATTTTAAACGTTTCTATGAGGTCCCCTCTCATTCTTCTGAACTCCAGTGAATACAAGCCCAGTTGATCCAGTCTTTCTTGATAGGTCAGTCCCGCCATCCCGGGAATCAGTCTGGTGAACCTTCGCTGCACTCTCTCAATAGCAAGAATGTCCTTCCTCAGGTTAGGAGACCAAAACTGTACACAATACTCCAGGTGTGGCCTCACCAAGGCCCTGTACAACTGTAGTAACACCTCCCTGTCCCTGTACTCAAATCCCCTCGCTATGAAGGATAACATGACATTTGCTTTCTTAACCGCCTGTTGTACCTGCATGCCAACCTTCAATGACTGATGTACCATGACACCCAGGTCTCGTTGCACCTCCCCTTTTCCTAATCTGTCACCATTCAGATAATAGTCTGTCTCTCTGTTTTTACCACCAAAGTGGATAACCTCACATTTATCCACATTATACTTCATCTGCCATGCATTTGCCCACTCACCTAACCTATCCAAGTCACTCTGCAGCCTCATAGCATCCTCCTCGCAGCTCACACTGCCACCCAACTTAATGTCATCCGCAAATTTGGAGATACTACATTCAATCCCCTCGTCTAAATCATTAATGTACAGTGTAAACAGCTGGGGCCCCAGCACAGAACCTTGCGGTACCCCACTAGTCACTGCCTGCCATTCTGAAAAGTCCCCATTTACTCCTACTCTTTGCTTCCTGTCTGACAACCAGTTCTCAATCCATGTCAGCACACTACACCCAATCCCATGTGCTTTAACTTTGCACATTAATCTCTTGTGTGGGACCTTGTCGAAAGCCTTCTGAAAGTCCAAATATACCACATCAACTGGTTCTCCCTTGTCCACTCTACTGGAAACATCCTCAAAAAATTCCAGAAGATTTGTCAAGCATAATTTCCCTATCACAAATCCATGCTGACGGACCTATCATGTCACTTCTTTCCAAATGCGCTACTATGACATCCTTAATAATTGATTCCATCATTTTACCCACTACCGATGTCAGGCTGACCGGTCTATAATTCCCTGTTTTCTCTCTCCCTCCTTTTTTAAAAAGTGGGGTTACATTGGCTACCCTCCACTCGATAGGAACTGATCCAAAGTCAATGGAATGTTGGAAAATGACTGTCAATGCATCCACTATTTCCAAGGCCACCTCCTTAAGTACTCTGGGATGCAGTCCATCAGACCCTGGGGATTTATCGGCCTTCAATCCCATTAATTTCCCCAACACAATTTCCCGACGAATAAGGATTTCCCTCAGCTCCTCCTCCTTACTAGACCCTCTGACGGAAGGTTGTTTGTGTCCTCCTTAGTGAATACCGAACCAAAGTACTTGTTCAATTGGTCCGCCATTTCTTTGTTCCCCATTATGACTTCCCCTGATTCTGACTGCAGGGGACCTACGTTTGTCTTTACTAACCTTTTTCTCTTTACATATCTATAGAAACTTTTGCAATCCGTCTTAATGTTCCCTGCAAGCTTCTTTCGTACTCCATTTTCCCTGCCCTAATCAAACCCTTTGTCCTCCTCGGCTGAGTTCTAAATTTCTCCCAGTCCCCGGGTTCGCGGCTATTTCTGGCCAATTTGTATGCCACTTCCTTGGCTTTAATACTATCCCTGATTTCCCTTGATAGCCACGGTTGAGCCACCTTCCCTTTTTTATTTTTACGCCAGACAGGAAGGTACAATTGTTGTAGTTCATCCATGCGGTCTCTAAATGTCTGCCATTGCCCATCCACAGTCAACCCCTTAAGTATCATTCGCCAATCTATCCGAGCCAATTCATGCCGCATACCTTCAAAGTTACCCTTCTTTAAGTTCTGGACCATGGTCTCTGAATTAACTGTTTCATTCTCCATCCTAATGCAGAATTCCATCATATTATGGTCACTCTTCCCCAAGAGGCCTCGCACAACGAGATTGCTAATTAATCCTCTCATTACACAACACCCAGTCTAAGATGGCCTCCCCCCTAGTTGGTTCCTCGACATATTGGTCTAGAAAACCAAGCCTTATGCACTCCAGGAAATCCTCCTCCACCGTATTGCTTCCAGTTTGGTTAGCCCAATCTATGTGCATATTAAAGTCACCCTTTATAATTGCTGCACCCTTATTGCATGCACCCCTAATTTCCTGTTTGATGCCCTCCCCAACATCTCTACAACTGTTTGGAGGTCTGTACACAACTCCCACTAACGTTGTTTGCCCTTTGGTGTTCTGCAGCTCTACCCATATAGATTCCACATCATCCAAGCTAATGTCCTTCCTAACTATTACATTAATCTCCTCCTTAACCAGCAATGCTACTCCACCTCCTTTTCCTTTTATTCTATCCTTCCTGAATGTTGAATACCCCTGGATGTTGAGTTCCCAGCCCTGATCATCCTGGATCCATGTCTCTGTAATCCCAATCACATCATATTTGTTAACATCTATTTGCACAGTTAATTCATCCACCTTATTGCGGATACTCTTTGCATTAAGACACAAAGCCTTCAGGCTTGTTTTTTTTAACACCCTTTGTCCTTTTAGAATTTTACTGTACAGTGGCCCTTTTTGTTCTTTGCCTTGGGTTTCTCTGCCCTCTACTTTTCCTCATCTCCTTTCTGTCTTTTGCTTTTGTCTCCTTTTTGTTTCCCTGCATTGGTTTCCATCCCCCTGCCATATTCGTTTAACTCCTCCCCAACAGCACTAGCAAACACTCCCCCAAGGACATTGGTTCCGGTCCTGCCCAGGTGCAGACCGTCCGGTTTGTACTGGTCCCACCTCCCCCAGAACCGGTTCCAATGCCCCAGGAATTTGAATCCCTCCCTGCTGCACCACTGCTCAAGCCACGTATTCATCTGTGCTATCCTGCGATTCCTACTCTGACTAGCATGTGGCACTGGTAGCAATCCCGAGATTACTACTTTTGAGGGCCTACTTTTTAATTTAGCTCCTAGCTCCTTAAATTCGTTTCGTAGGACCCCATCCCTTTTTTTACCTATGTCGTTGGTACCAATGTGCACCACGACAACTGGCTGTTCTCCCTCCCTTTTTAGAATGTCCTGCACCCGCTCCGAGACATCCTTGACCCTTGCACCAGGGAGGCAACATACCATCCTGGAGTCTCGGTTGCGGTCGCAGAAACGCCTATCTATTCCCCTTACAATTGAATCCCCTATCACTATCGCTCTCCCACTCTTTTTCCTGCCCTCCTGTGCAACAGAGCCAGCCACGGTGCCATGAACTTGGCTGCTGCTGTCCTCCCCTGATGAGTCATCCCCCTCAACAGTACTCAAAGCAGTGTATCTGTTTTGCAGGGGGATGACCACAGGGGACCCCTGCACTACCTTCCTTGCACTGCTCTTCCTGCTGGTCTTCCATTCCCTATCTGGCTATGGACCCTTTACCTGCGGTACGACCAACTCGCTACACGTGCTACTCACGTCATTCTCAGCATCGTGGATGCTCCAGAGTGAATCCACCCTCAGCTCCAACTCCGCAACGCGGTCCGTCAGGAGCTGGAGGCGGATACAATTCCCACACACGTAGTCGTCAGGAACACTGGAGTCGTCCCTGAGTTCCCACATGGTACAGGAGGAGCCGAGCTGTCCTGCCATGACTTAACCCTTAGATAAGCAACAACAATGCTAAAGTTTACTCACTGTTATAGAAGAGAAAAAAGAAAAACTACTCACCGATCACCAGCCAATCACTTACCCCCTTGGCTGTGACGTCACCTTTCTGTTTCTTTCTACTTCTTTTTTGCCTTCTCCCTGTAGCTGCACCGGCTCGCCTTTTATAATCCTCACCAACGGACCTCCGACGCTGCTCCCGACTGCTGCCGACACTGGGCCCCGGACTCCCTGCTGTGCCTTTTATAGGCCTCTCCACGCACCTCCTCGACGCTGCTCCCGACTGCCGCCGACGCTGTTCTGAGTATTTTTCACTGGGTAACGTTAAATAGGTTATGAGAAAACACTTTGTAGCATACGTACTTGAGCCAGTTACTTGGTAGGTAGCCTTACCGTGGCAGATCTCCTGAGGTCTGACATCTTCTTCTTTGCTTAGAGTCATATTCTCTTGGGTACAGCTGCCAACATTTAACCTGTCAATTATTCTCTGCCAGATTTATTCAACCATTCTTCTGGGAAGAGTGCACAAATACACAAGGGCAGACTTTCTTTACCTCACTTTATCCAACATGACTTCAAGGGCAGGATCCCTGAATCTGGGTATGCAGGCAACAACCACCCATTTTCCAGTAATATTGTAGTAGCGATCCCCTTCCCTTCTTATGCAGTCATAGAAACATAGAAACATAGAAAATAGGTGCAGGAGTAGGCCATTCGGCCCTTCTAGCCTGCACCGCCATTCAATGAGTTCATGGCTGAACATTCAACTTCAGTACCCCATTCCTGCTTTCTCGCCATACCCCTTGATCCCCCTAGTAGTAAGGACCTCATCAAACTCCTTTTTGAATATATTTAGTGAATTGGCCTCAACAACTTTCTGTGGTAGAGAATTCCACAGGTTCACCACTCTCTGGGTGAAGAAGTTCCTCCGCATCTCGGTCCTAAATGGCTTACCCCTTATCCTTAGACTGTGACCTCTGGTTCTGGACTTCCCCAACATTGGGAACATTCTTCCTGCATCTAACCTGTCTAACCCCGTCAGAATTTTAAATGTTTCTATGAGATCCCCTCTCATTCTTCTGAACTCCAGTGAATACAAGCCCAGTTGATCCAGTCTTTCTTGATAGGTCAGTCCCGGGAATCAGTCTGGTGAACCTTCGCTGCACTCCCTCAATAGCAAGAATGTCCTTCCTCAGGTTAGGAGACCAAAACTGTACACAATACTCCAGGTGTGGCCTCACCAATGCCCTGTACAACTGTAGTAACACCTCCCTGCCCCTGTACTCAAATCCCCTTGCTATGAAGGCCAACATGCCATTTGCTTTCTTAACCGCCTGCTGCACCTGCATGCCAACCTTCAATGACTGATGTACCATGACACCCAGGTCTCTTTGCACCTCCCCTTTTCCTAATCTGTCACCATTCAGATAATAATCTGTCTCTCTGTTTTTACCACCAAAGTGGATAACCTCACATTTATCCACATTATACTTCATCTGCCATGCATTTGCCCACTCACCTAACCTATCCAAGTCGCTCTGCAGCCTCACAGCATCCTCCTCGCAGCTCACACTGCCACCCAACTTAGTGTCATCCGCAAATTTGGAGATACTACATTTAATCCCCTCATCTAAAGCATTAATGTACAGTGTAAACAGCTGGGGCCCCAGCACAGAACCTTGCGGTACCCCACTAGTCACTGCCTGCTATTCTGAAAAGTACCCATTTACTCCTACTCTTTGCTTCCTGTCTGACAACCAGTTCTCAATCCATGTCAGTACACTACACCCAATCCCATGTGCTCTAACTTTGCACATCAATCTCTTGTGTGGGACCTTGTCGAACGCCTTCTGAAAGTCCAAATATACCACATCAACTGGTTCTCCCTTATCCACTCTACTGGAAACATCCTCAAAAAATTCCAGAAGATTTGTCAAGCATGATTTCCCTTTCACAAATCCATGCTGACTTGGATCTATCATGTCACCTCTTTCCAAATGCACTGCTATGACATCCTTAATAATTGATTCCATCATTTTACCCACTACCGATGTCAGGCTGACCGGTCTATAATTCCCTGTTTTCTCTCTCCCTCCTTTTTTAAAAAGTGGGGTTACATTGGCTACCCTCCACTCCATAGGAACTGATCCAGAGTCAATGGAATGTTGGAAAATGACTGTCAACGCATCCACTATTTCCAAGGCCACCTCCTTAAGTACTCTGGGATGCAGTCCATCAGGCCCTGGGGATTTATCGGCCTTCAATCCCATCAATTTCCCCAACACAATTTCCCGGCTAATAAGGATTTCCCTCAGTTCCTCCTCCTTACTAGACCCCCCGACCCCTTTTATAACCGGAAGGTTGTTCGTGTCCTCCTTCGTGAATACCGAACCAAAGTACTTGTTCAATTGGTCCGCCATTTCTTTGTTCCCCGTTATGACTTCCCCTGATTCTGACTGCAGGGGACCTACGTTTGTCTTTACTAACCTTTTTCTCTTTACATATCGATAGAAACTTTTGCAATCCATCTTAATGTTCCCTGCAAGCTTCTTCTCGTACTCCATTTTCCCTGCCCTAATCAAACCCTTTGTCCTCCTCAGCTGAGTTCTAAATTTCTCCCAGTCCCCAGGATCGCTGCTATTTCTGGCCAATTTGTATGCCACTTCCTTGGCTTTAATACTATCCCTGATTTCCCTTGATAGCCACGGTTGAGCCACCTTCCCTTTTTTATTTCTATGCCAGACAGGAATGTACAATTGTTGTAGTTCATCCATGCGGTCTCTAAATGTCTGCCATTGCCCATCCACAGTCAACCCCTTAAGTATCATTCGCCAATCCATCCCAGCCAATTCACGCCTCATACCTTCAAAGTTAGCCTTCTTTAAGTTCTGGACCATGGTCTCTGAATTAACTGTTTCATTCTCCATCCCAATGCAGAATTCCACCATATTATGGTCGCTCTTCCCCAAGGGGCCTCGCACAACGAGATTGCTAATTAATCCTCTCTCATTACATAACACCCAATCTAAGATGGCCTCCCCCCTAGTTGGTTCCTCGACATATTGGTCTAAAAAACCATCCCTTATGCACTCCAGGAAATCCTCCTCCACCGTATTGCTTCCAGTTTGGTTAGCCCAATCTATGTGCATATTAAAGTCACCCATTATAACTGCTGCACCTTTATTGCACGCACCCCTAATTTCCTGTTTGATGCCCTCCCCAACATCACTACTACTGTTTGGAGGTCTGTACACAACTCCCACTAACGTTTTTTGCCCTTTGGTGTTCTGCAGCTCTACCCATATAGATTCCACATCATCCAAGCTAATGTCCTTCCTAACTATTACATTAATCTCCTCCTTAACCAGCAATGCTACCCCACCTCCTTTTCCTTTTATTCTATCCTTCCTGAATGTTGAATACCCCTGGATGTTGAGTTCCCAGCCCTGATCATCCTGGAGCCACGTCTCCGTAATCCCAATCACATCATATTTGTTAACATCTATTTGCACAGTTAATTCATCCACCTTATTGCGGATACTCCTTGCATTAAGACACAAAGCCTTTAGGCTTGTTTTTTTAACACCCTCTGTCCTTTTAGAATTTTGCTGTACAATGGCTCTTTTTGTTCTTTGCCTTGGGTTTCTCTGCCCTCCACTTTTCCTCATCTCCTTTCTGTCTTTTGTTTTTGCCTCCTTTTTGTTTCCCTCTATCTCCCTGCATTGGTTCCCATCCCCCTGCCATATTAGTTTTAACTCCTCCCCAACAGCACTAGCAAACACTCCCCCGAGGACATTGGTTCCGATTCTGCCCATCCGGATTGTATTGGTCCCACCTCCCCCAGAACCGGTTCCAATGCCCCAGGAATTTGAATCCCTCCCTGCTGCACCATTGCTCAAGCCACGTATTCATCTGAGCTATCCTGCGATTCCTACTCTGACTAGCACGTGGCACTGGTAGCAATCCCGAGATTACTACTTTTGAGGTCCTACTTTTTAATTTAGCTCCTAGCTCCTTAAATTCATTTCGTAGGAACTCATCCCTTTTTTTACCTATGTCATTGGTACCAACGTGCACCACGACAACTGGCTGTTCTCCCTCCCTTTTTAGAATGTCCTGCACCCGCTCCGAGACATCCTTGACCCTTGCACCAGGGAGGCAACATACCATCCTGGAGTCTCGGTTGCGGCCGCAGAAACGCCTATCTATTCCCCTTACAATTGAATCCCCTATCACTATCGCTCACCCACTCTTTTTCCTGCCCTCCTGTGCAACAGAGCCAGCCACGGTGCCATGAACTTGGCTGCTGCTGCCCGCTCCTGATGAGTCATCCCCCTCAACAGCACTCAAAGCAGTGTATCTGTTTTGCAGTGGGATGACCACAGGGGACCCCTGCACTACCTTCCTTGCACTACTCTTCCTGCTGGTCTTCCATTCCCTCGCTGGCTGTGGACCCTTCTCCTGCGGTAAGACCAACTCGCTACACTTGATACTCATGTCATTCTCAGCATCGTGGATGCTCGAGAGTGAATCCACCTTCAGCTCCAACTCCGCAACGCGGACCGTCAGTAGCCGGAGGTGGACACACTTCCCGCACATGTAGTCGTCAGGGACACTGGTGTTGTCCCCGTGTTCCCACATGGTACAGGAGGAGCATATCACGTGACCGAGCTGTCCTGCCATGACTTAACCCTTAGATACACTTAAATTGCCGACAACAATGTTAAAAGTTACTGACTAATAAAGAAAAAGAAAAACTACTCACCAATCAGCAGCCAATCACTTACCACGTTGGCTGTGACGTCACCTTTTGATTTCTTTCTACTTCTTTTTTGACTTATCTCAGCTGGAGCTGCACCGGTACGTGTCTCAACTCCCGCCTCTCTCGACTCCCGCCTCTCTCGACGCTCCCCGGACTGCTGAGCCTTTTATAGGCCGCTGCCTCTCTCGACTCCCGCCTCTCTCGACGCTCCCCGGACTGCAACACTTTAAAATTAACTGTGAACTGTCCAATTATTCCCTCAAATTGTGCAGGTAGGAGCTTGCACTCACTAGGAAATTTTGCAAATGCCAGAATTTCTAGGAATTGGTTGTGCGAAGAAAGATGGAAAGATTTCCCAAATTGCACCCCAGAATTGAGCCCAGATTCCAGGAGTGATGGAAAATTGTGTGAATTTGTGCACCACCCAGTGCCAATTCTACAATGGCCTGGTTTCCACTATGTATACAATTCTCCCTTTGGTGAGTTTGCAATCTAGCGTTATCATCAGAAATAGGTGTTGGATAGAAGGCTTACATTTCCCCACAAGGAAGTGGAAAATACAAGTTATTTTCAAACACCCCTTCGAAGTCACTTTTAGAATGACAAAGGCAGAGGCCTGAGGGGAAATATAAAAGTGAGCCAAGATTGTTATTAAAAATACAAAACTTAAAAAGAAAAGTTTATGGTACAGATTGGAATTTAAATATTTACCCAGAAGTACTAACATCTATTCCACATTATCAAATAAAATATACTTTTAGTGTTGTGATGCTTAAGCTGTGATTGTAGTGTCGGTATCATGTGCACCCACATGAGATGCAGCACAGGCCAGAAACAACGTAAAGTTACCTCTACCCCAGTCCCAATCCCACCATGATCACATAAATCCCATTTCACAATGCACATCTCCTGATCTACGGTAGTTTAGTACCAAGCAACATTAATCATAGGTTCATCCTGTCACCCAGACGGAAGCAGGACAACATGAAGGCAGAAAGAAATGACAATACAGGATGGACTACAAGTCTACAGCTAATTATTAGCTTATAGATATTTACACTTTTAAGGGTACTTTCAGGTCCTATCCACATCTGCCACAAGAATTGTTGAGGCTTTGTGATGGGGTTACATGTGAGCGTGTTACAACTGCTGCGGAAGAGAGGGGGAGCGAGAGCACAGGTGACTTAAATATCAATGTATCTGCTTCCCATGTAGCTGGAATTCATTCAATGTAGTTTCCACTTCACCTGGCAGTACTACAAACTGAACAAGAAAGATGGTTAAAGGGCAATTCAAACAATTCACTATTCCACCAAATTATTCAGCCAATGAATCTGCACATTTTGTCGACATAAACCTGGGCCTAGAAATTACAATACGCAGGAAACCTGCCAAGGCTAACAGCCACCTGCTGAGAGAGTGCAGGCGGAACCGGTATTTTGGTTCTGCGTGCTAATTAACTTCAGCGGTGCGGAGAATTTGTGGTGTATCGCACTCGTTCCAGCACTAAGCTCAGCAGGAGGCCGAAGGTCGCATCTGTGTCCTGCTTGCAGTGAAGGAGACGGGGAAGAAACGAGCGGACCTGTAGGCCATGTTCGGGTCAGTCGCCATTCTCGTTACAACAATTTACCTGCCATCCGCTCAGCAATCATTGTTACAGGCAAATTGTTCTTGTGTTTGTGGGAAGACAGACAACTGTGCCGGGGAAGTCTGTGCTTTGATTAGACTTCGGGTTTTATGGGATGGGGGAAGATCGTGGGTATACACCAGGGCAAATTAATTCTCTGAAGTCCATCCCTCTCATAGCGCTGAAGAAGTCATGCAGCATTCAGTGTTGTTGAAAGGGAACACAGGTCATTTTTTTACATTTAGCCAAGATGGCCCATTTAATCCTTTCAAGGACTCTTCCCCCATCATTTCACTCATACATCTCATTCTAAAGGAATAGAGACTAAGCAAAGTTATTTAATTTAAATGCGTGTTTAAATTTTCAAAAAGCAGGAAGAAAAGGATGTAGGGCAGGAACGATCAAATCCAGCAATTTGTAGTTTTTGAAACCATTATACTGTAGTCATCATTTCATTGATAAGCTGAGGTCACTTTAGTCACTGGCTTAGGAGCTCTGACAACTGAGGGCTTTCTAGTCCATGCTGAGGACAGAGTACTCAGAATCTGATAACTTAAACAATTTGAATTCACGCTTCAGATTTCAGAGCGCGAAACACTGAATATCCAGAGTTGATTCCTAATCCAAACCTCAAGCTCACTCTTCTAGTCACTCAGAAATAATCACCTGCAATATTCTGCATCTTCCCATTTGTTTTATTCAATGTTACAATCTCAGCCAGGACAGTTTCAAATCAGCAAACCACCAAAAAAAACATTTAACTTTACCAACAAATCTCAAGGGTTAGATCTCGAGACCTAAGCTTGCAAATAATATAAACACTGCTATGTGGAGAGTCCCGGTTGTCTTACATTTGTCAGTTCAAGCGTCCTCATGGCTGTTAACGCTTTTAGCAGCTGCACCCATGGGCCTGTTTTAGAGGCAAGAGGAGTGGCAAGATCCAAAATGGATGAGCGGCCATCAGCTCGACGTTGCACACCAGTTGACGTCACGCTCCGACTAATTACAATACTTTCGATGAGCGCAGATAATGGCAGCGCTGCTGACCTGCTGAAAATGGCAGCCACCGCAAGACCTGCTGGCAGCAGGCTGAAGTGCAGCAACCACCATTTTTTCCCCCGAAACAAACCTTAACGGCCAGCGGTAAGACTTTGAATTTGCAGGCCACAATTTTTTCCTAACAGTTGTGGGACAGAGGGGAGCAATCTGTGAGCACGTTGAAACAGTATCCATGTGGTGTCAAATGGGTATTGATGGTTCTTTTTAGCAGCAGTAGGTTTTCAGTTTTCCAGTGGAAAATTTTGTTTAATGGAGAAACTCAAAGCTGTCCAACATATCCATTTTATAGGGCGAATGGGACTATTAATAATGACTATAATCACCAATGTCAGTAGGCCACGAACCCAATTAGTAATTCATGAACTATTTTAAATGCCACAAAGTATTACTAAATGAAACCATTCTTTTCTGGTCTAAAATGACCTGCAATTATTTTATAGATGCTAAACCAGATGTGAAATCTTTATGACTGTGTGCTCTATTTTTGATATCTTTAGATTTTTACCACAAGGGAGGAAATCACCTTGGCAGTGATTCACTGAACCAGCTGTTGTTAGTAAAGATACCCCATGATTCTTTTTCAAATCCACCCAAAACAGGCATTAGGATAGATCAAGGGGAACCAGTGGATGTGGTGTATTTGGACTTCCAGAAGGCATTTGACAAGGTGCCACATAAAAGGTTACTGCACAAGATAAAGGTTCACGGGGTTGGGGGTAATATATTAGCATGGATAGAGGATTGGCTAACTAACAGAAAACAGAGAGTCGGTATAAATGGTTCATTCACTGGTTGGCAATCAGTAACTAGTGGGGTGCCGCAGGGATCAGTGCTGGGACCCCAACTATCTATATTAATGACTTGGAAGAAGGGACTGAGTGTAACGTAGCCAAGTTTGCTGACAATACAAAGATGGGAAGAAAAGCAGTGTGTGAGGAAGACACAAAAAATCTGCAAAAGGGCATAGACAGGCTAAGTGAGTGGGCGAAAATTTGGCAGATGGAGTATAATGTTGGAAAGTGTGAGGTCATGCACTTTGGCAGAAAAAAATCAAAGAGCAAGTTATTATTTAAATGAAGAAAGATTGCAAAGTGCTGCAGTACAGCGGGACCTGGGGGTACTTGTGCATGAAACACAAAAGGATAGCATGCAGGTGCAGCAAGTGATCAGGAAGGCCAATGGAATCTTGGCCTTTATTGCAAAGGGGATGGAGTATAAAAGCAGGGAAGTCTTGCTACAGCTGTACAGGGTATTGGTGAGGCCGCACCTGGAATACTGCGTGCAGTTTTCGTTTCCATATTTACGAAAGGATATACTTGCTTTGGAGGCAGTTCAGAGAAGGTTCACTAGGTTGATTCCGGAGATGGGGGGGGTTGACTTATGAGGAAAGGTTGAGTAGGTTGGGCCTCTATTCATTGGAATTCAGAAGAATGAGAGGTGATCTTATCGAAATGTATAAGATTATGAGGGGGCTTGACAGGGTGGATGCAGAGAGGATGTTTCCACTGATGGGGGAGACTAGAACTAGAGGGCATGATCTTAGAATAAGGGGCCGCCCATTTAAAACAGAAATGAGGAAAAATTTCTTCTCTCGGAGGTTTGTAAATCTGTGGAATTTGCTGCCTCAGAAAGCTGTGGGAGCTAGGACATTGAATAAATTTAAGACAGAAATAGACAGTTTCTTAAACGACAAAGGGTAAAGGGTTATGGGAAGCGGGCAGGGAAGGGAAGCTGAGTGAGTCCGTGATCAGATCAGTCATGATATTGAATGTCAGAGCAGGCTAGAGGGGCCATATGGCCTTCTCCTGTTCCTATTTCTTATGTTCTTATATAAAGGGCAACTTTGTAAAGTGAAAATGTCAGTTTATGTCATTTGGTCATTTCTGATTTGTCCGGCAGATTTGCAGCCTCAGTTCCTTCTCCTCATCACATCAGTCCCAGGAGAATTACAGCACCTCCTCCCTTGATGCACAGAAGGACACCACAGCCACCCCAAATTCAGCAGTTTTCAGGACCGCACCTCAAACCCTACCCGCCAATCACAGCCTCTTCAGCACAACCCAGCAGCATCCATGTCCAAGGTAAGAAAAGGAAACACTGACAGTGTAGTCATATCCACACTGGAAACCTTGTTGATGGTTGCAAATTTCTGCAATCTACTGATGCAAACTGTTTACAATTTCTCACTACCCTTCTTAAACAATCAATTGTGGCAAAACTTTTGTCCATCTACTGTATTTTTAAAAAGAAAAAGCTTTACAAAAAAGTTCTTAACAACTGTTTGAATTTCAACTAGAGGTCTCAACGAGAGTTAGTTAATTATTATCCAAAATGAATTATTTAAAACTACAAATGCGGAAATTCATTCGAATACAGAATTAGAGATGCAAGCTGGGATTCTCCTCCCTTGTGCAATCCACTGTAATAGATTGGTGAGGCAGGCTTTTTCCCTGCCTCAGGCCATCAGTGCTGGCCCCAGTGAATTTTTCATGGTCAGGTGCATTTATTTTCAGTCGCGATTGACGGTGTTGCTACCTGCACTGAGGAGCTCATCACTGGGAGAGTCCGGAAGTGGATGCTGCAACAGGATTCGGAATACTGAAACACCTTTAAAAGTCAGACCGTCTCCAAGAAGAAATTGATTTTGCTGTGTCAGATACAGATTCAGTGAAAAGGAACCTGGGCCTGACGATCCATAGTACCTCTATTTATTTGACTTTCTGCGATAGATTTTTGATTTTTTTTTACAGTATTGGACACCTGTTTCCAGAAAAAAAGTCCAGTATTACTGAAGCAGATTTTAACTTTCGGTGATAGCTGAAACTGGGCAGGATGTCACAATGTTTGATTCCAGTTCTTTCTTAGAACTGCAAAGAAATGGGTGGAAAAGAGCAGCCCCTTCATGACAGATTTTGGCAACCTTTCCTTTCATTTGTTTACAAACACACAAACCCCTGCTTTAAAGTGGGGTCAGGAACGGAGCTTGCGATCCCAGAAGCGGATGAGTAATCCCGGGCACTTCGGGGACGTGGAGGATCGGCCGATCTTAACAGCCAGATCCGATTTAAATAAATTCACCCGGAATCTCTGCCGAACTCAACCAGATCCATTATCTGGCCCGCAGGTGGGAGCGGGAGTTCGGCGGCATGAGGCCACAGCTAAGGAATCATGGGAACTGCCCCCGGTTGTCAATTGAGGGTGGGCTCTGGAGGTGATCGGGGGGTGGGGGGCTTGTAGCCACAATCAGAAGTGCTTTCTGGCTGCAATTGAGGGTGTTATGTCTGGAGAAAGAGTCAGACTGAACACTGTGAGCTCAAAGTAAAGTGTGACCTTAGTCTTTTATTGCAGGTCTCCAGAGTGCCTCTCCAACCTATGAGGCCTCCTTAAATACCTGTGCTCCCAAGGGATTGTGGGATCCCTTGGGACTCCAGGGGATGAGCCCTCTGGTGGCTGTACAGAGTAAATACAAGTTTACATATATAACAACACTCCCGGCCCCCCACCCCCACCCCCACAAAGTCAAAAGTGTAACTATTTACAATGTGAGTCGATCTGGGGCCCTTCTTGCCCTGGTTGATTGTCTCGATGTGAAAGCTGGTATTGTTGGATCATTTGTTGGGCCCATGCTGGGCTGCTGTGGAAGATAGGTTCTGCTTCGTGGTCAACCGTGGTGCTGGTTGCCACTGGTGTGTATGTTGGGGGATCAAAAAAGGTAGGGTCCAAGATGGGTTGCTCAGGATAGTCCATGAATCTGAGTTTGATTTGGTCTAAGTGTTTCCGGTGAATGAGTCCATTTGAAAGTTTGACGCAAAACACCCTTTGGCCATGACAGTGCCGGGAAGCCACTTGGGACCTTGTCCATAATTCAATACAAATACAGGATCATTGATTTCAATCTTGCGTGACCCATTTGCGCTATGATGGTATGCACTTTGTTGAAGCCACCTGCTCCCTACCTGTTCATGTAGATCAGGGTGAACTAACGAGAGCCTTGTCTCAAGTGCTCTTTTCATGAGCAGTTCAGCAGGTGGGATCCCAATGAGCGAATGGAGTCTCGTGCGGTAGCTAAGCAGGAACAGTAAAAGGAAATATTATTTGAATGGGGAGAAATTACAACATGCTGCGGTGCAGAGGGACCTGGGGGTCCTTGTGCATGAATCCCAAAAAGTTAGTTTGCAGGTGCAGCAGGTAATCAGGAAGGCGAATGGAATGTTGGCCTTCATTGCGAGAGGGATGGAGTACAAAAGCAGGGAGATCCTGCTGCAAACTGTATAGGGTATTGGTGAGGCCGCACCTGGAGTACTGCAGCAGTTTTGGTCACCTTACGTAAGGAAGGATATACTAGCTTTGGAGGGGGTAGAGAGACGATTCACTAGGCTGATTCCGGAGATGAGGGGGTTACCTTATGATGATAGATTGAGTAGACTGGGTCTTTACTCGTTGGAGTTCAGAAGGATGAGGGGTGATCTTATAGAAACATTTAAAATAATGAAAGGGATAGACAAGATAGAGGTAGAGAGGTTGTTTCCAATGGTCGGGGAGACTAGAACTAGGGGGCACAGCCTCAAAATACGGGGGAGCCAATTTAAAACCGAGTTGAGAACAAATTTCTTCTCCCAGAGGGTTGTGAATCTGTGGAATTCTGTGCCCAAGGAAGCAGTTGAGGCTAGCGAATTGAATGTATTCAAGTCATGGATAGATAGATTTTTAACCAATAAGGGAATTAAGGGTTACGGTAAGTGGAGCTGAGTCCACGGTCAGATCAGCCATGATCTTGTTGAATGGCGGAGCAGGCTCGAGGGGCTAGATGGCCTACTCCTGTTCCTAATTCTTATGTTCTTATGTTCTTATGACTCGGGATAGGCGAGTCCGCAGTGAGCCTTCAGTTACCCTCTTCAAGTCTTGCTTGATGGTTTGCTCTGCTCTCTCTGCCTGACCATTGGACGCTGGTTTAAACGGGGCAGATGTGACAGTTTTGATCCCGTTACAGGTCATGAATTCTTTGAACTCAGCACTGGTAAAACATGGCCCGTTATCACTCACCAGGACATCGGGTAGGCCATGTGCCGAACATGGCCGGCAAGCTTTCAGTGGTGAGAGCAGACGTGATAGCCGACATTATCTCACATTCAATCCACTTGGAATACGCGTCGACATCCATAAGTAAAATTTTACCCAAGAACGGACCTGCATAGTTGACGTGTACCCTAGACCGCGGTTTGGAGGGCCAAGACCATAAACTTAGCGGCGCCTCCCTGGGTACATTGCTTAACTGCGAGCATAGAAACATAGACACAGAAACATAGAAAATAGGTGCAGGAGTAGGACATTTGGCCCTTCGAGCCTGCACCACCATTCAATAAGATCATAGCTGATCATTCACCTCAGTACTCCTTTCCTGTTTTCTCTCCATAACCCTTGATCCCTTTAGCCGTAAGGGCCATATCTAACTCCCTCTTGAATATATCCAACGAACTGGCATCAACAACTCTCTGCGGTAGGGAATTCCATTGGTTAACAACTCTCTGAGTGAAGAAGTTTCTCCTCATTTCAGTCCTAAATGGCTTACCCCTTATCCTGAGACTGTGTCCCCTGGTTCTGGACTTCCCCAACATCGGGAACATTCTTCCTGCATCTAACCTGTCCAGTCCCGTCAGAATTTTATATGTTTCTATGAGATCCCCTCTCATCCTTCTAAACTCCAGTGAATATAGGCCCAGTCAATCCAGCTTCTCCTCATATGTCAGTCCTGCCATCCCGGGAATAAGTCTGGTGAACCTTCGCTGCACTCCCACAATAGCAAGAACGTCCTTCCTCAGATTAGGAGACCAAAACTGAACACAATATTCCAGGTGAGGCCTCACCAAGGCCTTGTACAACTGCAGTAAGCCCTCCCTGCTCCTATACTCAAATCCTCTCGCTATGAAGGCCAGCATACCATTTGCCTACTTCACCGCCTGCTGTACCTGCATGCCAACTTTCAATGACTGATGTACCATGACACCCAGGTATCATTGCACCTCCCCTTTTCCTAATCTGTTGCCATTCAGATAATATTCTGCCTTCGTGTTTTTGCCACCAAAGTGGATAACCTCACATTTATCCACATTATACTGCATCTGCCATGCATTTGCCCACTCACCTAACCTGTCCAAGTCACCCTGCAGCCTCTTAGCATCCTCCTCACAGCTCACACCACCACCCAGCTTAGTGTCATCTTCAAACTTGGAGATATTACACTCAATTCCTTCATCTAAATCATTGACGTATATTATAAATAGCTGGGGTCCCAGCACTGAGCCCTGCGGCACCCCACTAGTCACTGCCTGCCATTCAGAAAAGGACCCATTTATCCTGACTCTCTGCTTCCTGTCTGCCAAGCGGTTCTCTATCCACGTCAATACATTACCCCCAATACCATGTGCTTTAATTTTACACAACAATCTCTTGTGTGGGACCTTGACAACAGCCTTTTGAAAGTCAAAATACACCACATCCACTGGTTCTCCCCTGTCCACTCTACTAGTTACAGCCTCAAAAAATTCTAGAAGATTTGTCAAGCATGATTTCTCTTTCATAAATCCATGCTGACTTGGACCGATCCTGTCACTGCTTTCCAAATGCGCTGCTATTTCATCTTTAATAATTGATTCCAACATTTTCCCCACTACTGATGTCAGGCTAACCGGTCTATAATTACCCGTTTTCTCTCTCCCTCCTTTCTTAAAAAGTGGTGTTACATTAACTACCCTCCAGTCCATAGGAACTAATCCAGAGTGGATAGACTGTTGGAAAATGATCAGCAATGCATCTACTAATTCTAGGGCCACTTCCTTAAGTACTCTGGGATGCAGACTATTAGGTCCTGGGGATTTATCGGCCTTCACTCCCATCAATTTCCCCAACACAATTTCCTGACAAATAAGGATTTCCTTCAGTTCCTCCTTTCTAGACCCTCGGTCCCCTAGTATTTCCGGAAGGTTATTTGTGTCTTCCTTCGTGAAGACAGAACCAAAGTATTTGTTCAATTGGTCTGTCATTTCTTTGTTCCCCATTATAAATTCACCTGATTCTGACTGCAGGGGACCTACGTTTGTCTTCACTAATCTTTTTCTCTTCACATATCTATGGAAGTTTTTGCAGTCAATTTTTATGTTCCCAGCAAGCTTCCTCTCATACTCTATTTCCCCCCTCCTAATTAAACCATTTGTCCTCCTCTGCTAAATTCTAAATCTCTCCCAGTCCTCAGGTTTGCTGCTTTTTCTGGCCAATTTATATGCCTCTTCCTTGGATTTAGCACGCTCCATAATTTCCCTTGTTAGCCATGGTTGAGCCACCTTCCCCGTTTTGTTTTTACTCCAGACCGGGATGTACAATTGTTGAAGTTCATCCATGTGATCTTTAAATGTTTACCATTGCCTATCCACCGTCAACCCTTTAAGTATCTGTTTTCTTTGGAACAGAGGCGACTGAGACTCCCCTCAGTCTCTTCTGTTCCAAAGAAAACAGACCCAGCATCTCCAATCTTTCCTTTTTCGCCAAGATTCTCCAGTCCAGACAACATTCTTGTAAATCTCCTCTGCTCCCTTTCAATAATTTTCTCTTTTCATCAGTCAGCGATATACAATCCTGCTGATGGACTTATTCTACATCAACTTCCTTCAGATAACATACCTTCGCTACATACAATGTCCAGTACTCTTGCAGTGTAGTTGCTGATACATTGGATTTTAATCTTCTCCGTGCTCTTGGATAGGACATAAACTTTAAGTCGAGCATCATCAAATTATAATTTCCTAAGTTACTTCCTCTTCTCTTTGATGCCTCTCAAACTTGATGTTGTATTGTACTATAGGCCTTGGCACTTCACTTTGGTTTCTCATATAAAAGAAAATGCAGATTTGGCTCTTGTCAAATTAAATAAAATTGGCATCATGCACATGCAGCTGGACTGAATTTCTACCCATCAATAGACAATGGTGGAAAAATGAGTCCACATAAATTTCTCAGTGAAAGCCAAAATACATGATGTGAGAAATTGCTGTTACTGACATTAGCGGACGAATGCATAGCACATTTGTGTGATATTCCACTGTCTCCTATTTTTATACAGGAGTTGACTCAAACAGATTAATGCCACCATTAAAATAGCAACAGAGGAATAACTTACGAAAGCATTAAATATTGATTTGCTCATATCACCACAATCGTAGCCTGTTACGGTTTCAATTAGCATTGCACTGTGCCCTTGTGATAGCTAAGATTGCCACAGCCTTACCTTCACAGACTTTAAACCAAGCTACCAACTTCAATGCTGCCATAGCACTTCAAAACTAATCCCTCCTTCATGCTGGGACAGACTACGAGTTCCCAATTTACAATCCTGTTGAGATTTAGAGCAGATTTTTCGCAACATTTGCACCACTTTAGTGGCATTAATGAGGCACGTGGGAGTGGGATATTGGCCAGAGAGCCACTCCAAAACTTAGGGGCAGATCTTCCTCTGCCAGTCACCCCTATTTATCATGTATCCTGCACAGGCGAGGATCAGACAAGCAACCATTCTGCTGGCTCTCCACCACTTGCAACACTTCTAGTGTTATGTTCAGAATAACTCCACAAGACTGTATTGAAAGCTCAAACTGTTGTAACCTTGATCTCTTTATTCAGACTCCAGAGTGAGGAAGCAGCATGGTAGATTACCTTTTATATCTGCTTGCGCAGGGTGCACAGATGACCCTTAGGTCTCCCATAGGTGTGCCCCCTGGTGGCAAGTCTTACATATTGGTGAGGTTTACATACTTACATAACATCTAGGATTTCCAGGCAGGCGTATTATAATAAGATGCAAATTATGGTATGAAGTCATCTGACTTATTTCCCATAATTTGTGACAGCAACACTCGCTGCAAGGATACCAAGGCGGTCCTGATGCCCAGCATCGATATGGGCCAGTGGGTGGGTTGGGGGCGGGGGCAGGGGCTGCAGCTTTGGAAGGGAGGATTTATCGTAAAGGATGCTTTGCCTGGTGAAATCCATTGCACAGCGGGAATTAAAAAAATTAAATATTAAAAAAAAACCTTCAGGCAGCATCAAGACTACAGTGCAGCTAGATGCCACAGCAATTTCTCTCACCCATCTGAGGTGGATGATGCAGCAGTGATGTCAACAGCCCTTGTGCTCACCCAAATCTTGATAATCACCCCAACCCCAGGTAACCGGCCTGGTCAAGAGCACAGACATGGTGCAGGCGGAAGTCTCACCCTACCACTGACCTGCCGCCATTGGAGCGCAGAGGGTAATCTGCCCTCTTATTTCTTCTTCCCTTTATCTTCACTATTATTGCCACTCAACCTGAATTTACTCCATATACCTAATATTACCACTCACTTCACTCGATTCTCTTTCATAGCACCTGCTCATGTTGTAATACTAATCGGACATAAATTTGATCCTTTACAGTACTTTCTCCTTATAGTGGTCCCCAAAACAGTTTGTTTTCTTCCTGCACTGGTTTCTCAAAGGAGCTCTTTTTCTCCTTGCACAGGTCCCTCACAGCAGTTTGTCTTCCCACACATGGCAGCTGTCAGCATTTCATTCTGACAGTGTTTTGGGGTCCCAGAGCATGTATCAGTGTTTGTTGACAGAAATCAGCACAGACCAGGCCTCACTACCCTCAGTGCCATTCTCATGAGTGTCCTGTGGCTAATGGAAGTGATTCTGACTGGTGCACAGTGGAGGCAGAAATTCAAGCAAGAAAAAGAGTCCCCTCTGCAGAATGCAGTGGCTGGATTTGTTTATGTCACACAAGTAGAAGTGCTGCTGAATGGAGAGGGAAATGGAGGAAATTATGGGGATAGGGCATGGGGAGAAATGAAGAAAAAGGGTAGGGGTGAATGAAGGGGAGAAGGAAGAGAGAAATGAAAGGGAATTTGAGGGCAATTAAGAGGAGAGGGAAGGGAGAGGAAAATTAATGGTAATGAAGGGAATATAGAAGCACTCAATGAGGGGGTAAAGAGATGGGAGAGATGAACGGATAGGAAATGGATGGTAATGAAGGAGAGAGGGAGGGGTAGAAGCTATATACTTGCATTGGAGGCTGTTCAGAGAAGGTTAATAGGTTGATTCTGGAGATGAGGAGATTGGCTTATGAAGATAGATTGAATAGGTTGGGCCTATACACATTGGAGTTCAAAAGAACGAGAGGTGATCTTATTGAAACACCCCTCCCCATCACCCTCTCCCATCACCACCCCTCTGCATTACCCCCCTCCCCCATCAGCCTCCTCCTCCCCCATCACCACCTCGATAATGAGGGGACTCAACAAGGTGGATGCAGCGAGGATATTTCCACTCATAGGGGGAAATTAAAACTAGAGGACATAGAATAAGGGGCCAACCATTTAAAACTGAGATGAGGAGAAATTCCTTCTCTGAGAGGGTTGTAAATCTATGGAATTCTCTGCCCTAGAGAGTCGTGGAGGCTGGGTCATTGAATATATTTAAGGCAGAGATGGACAGTTTTTTGAGCGATAAGGGAATAAAGGGTTCTGGGGAGAGGGCAGAGAAGTGGAGCTGAGTCCATGATCAGATCAGCCATGATCTTATTAAATGGCGGAGCAGGCTCGAGGGGCCAAATGGCCTAATCCTGCTCCTATTTCTTATATTCTTATGTTCTTATGTAAACTGGAAGCTGAGCTTTGGAGGGAAAGGGAAGAAGCTGAGAGTGGCACTTAGGGGTGGAGGGGTGGAGAATAAGAGTGACAGCATTAACAGAGAGTGATGATAAGATTATCAGATTGAATGGGTAGAAAGAACAGTGCCCGCATGATGAGTTAAGAAGAAGCAGAGGAGAAGAATGTCAGCAGACCAGGCAGCATCTGTGGAGAGAGAAACAGAATTCACGTTTCAGGTTGATGACCTTTTGTCAGGTTGAATTAAGGTGGAGAGACAAAAGAATGTCTGTTTGAATGGGAGACATGAAATGAGAGATATGGGTGGAAGTAGGATTGAATTGAGGGGAGAGGAGAAAAATGCGAGGTTGAATTGATATAAAGAGGGAGAGAGTGATAGTATGAACTGGGAGGGTTGGAGGACGAGAAAGCTTAACTGAGTGGGCTGGGTGTTGGATTGCGTACAGTGCTTCTGTAGAATGGGTAGAGTGTTTCTGTGAATTCGAACAAAGCGGATGGATGGGGAAGAATGATGGTGAAAACTAACTTTTGTGGAAGTGGTTTGGTTAATTTGTCAAAAATCCAAATGTCACTGCGTTTCCCTTGTTTAAGTTTAAGAATCTCATTGTGAAAAATAAAAGGACACTAATTAACCAGAATGCATCATTTTATTGTAAAAATTCAAATAGTTACAGGGAAACATACCTCAGACACCCTAGAATAATCAATTTTTAGCATTGTATTTTCCCCTTTAAAGTTTTTATGCACTTAGTTTTTTTCCACTCTTCAATTCAAACAATGGGATATTGGATATACAAAGCCAATGTAACTATTTGTTTTCACATGTCATGCTGTCATAATCAATGCTATTCTTGAGTTGTCAGCTTGTTATGGCTCGATGGACTCCTGCTCATATTATGTATTTATCATGTGTCACCTTTTCTAAGCTGTTGGTCAGCTTTTGCTAATTGTCTCGGTTAACATGTTTCTGTTCTGAACTGGTCCCAGCAGCTGCTTCGAGTGAACAGTGCACTTCTGTCCTCATACTGCTCCATCACAGCAGCTACCTATCTCACGACTAAGTACTCCCACAGCAGTGTAACGTAGCCAAGTTTGCTGACGATACAAAGATGGGAGGAAAAGTGATGTGTGAGGAGAACACAAAAAATCTGCAAAAGGACATAAATAGGCTAAGTGAGTGGACAAAAATCTGACAGATGGAGTATAATGTTGGAAAATGTGAGGTCATGCACTTTGGCAGAAAAAATCAAAGAGCAAGTTATTATATAAATGGAGAAAAATTGCAAAGTGCTGCAGTACAGCGGGACCTGGGGTAACTGTGCATGAAACACAAAAGGTTAGTATGCAGGTACAGCAAGTGAGCAGGAAGGCCAATGGAATCTTGGTCTTTATTGCAAAGGGGATGGAGTATAAAAGCAGCAAAGTCTTGCTACAGTTGTATAGGATATTGGTGAGGCCACACCTGGAATACTGCATACAGTTTTGGTTGCCATATTTAAAAAAGGATATACTTGCTTTGGAGGCAGTTCAGAGAAGGTTCACTAGGGTTGATTCCGGAGATGAGGGGGTTGACTTATGAGGAAAGGTTGAGTAGGTTGGGCCTCTACTCATTGGAATTCAGAAAAATGAGAGGTAATCTTATCGAAATGTATAAGATTATGAGGGGGCTTGACAAGGTGGATACAGAGAGGATGTTTCCACTGATGGGGAAGACTAGAACTAGAGGGCATGATCTTAGAATAAGGGGTCGCTCATTTAAAACTGAAATAAGGAGGAATTTCTTCTCTCAGAGGGTTGTAAATCTGTGAAATTCGCTGCCTCAGAGAGCTGTGGAAGCCGGGACATTGAATAAATTTAAGATAGAGATAGACAGCTTCTTAAACAATAAGGGAATAAGAGGTTATGGGGAACGGGCAGGGAAGTGGAGCTGAGTCCATGATCAGATCAGCCATGATCGTATTAAATGGTGGATCAGGCTCGAGGGGCCGTATGGCCTACTCCTGCTCCTATTTCTTATGTTCTTATGTTCAGTTGCTCTTCTCCCATCCCAGATCTTTAACAATATTTAGTCCCCTCACAGCCCAGATATAGCGTAGCAAACTACTCGGAATGAAGACTCAAGTCAGGAAAATGACAGACCCAATATGACAGGCAATGCAGACAGGTGACTATTTGTATCGGCTTGTACAATCTGCCACTTGTAGATTTCATGTCACAACAGCTCTGCCCCTGTCCATAACAACAACCTATGTTACTCTTGTACAATCCATGATAATCGGTCTCTGTGACAAGAAGGGAGATAAAAAGCAAGGAAAGGAAATAATTCTTCTTGATATATATTCATGACCGAGACTTGGGTATACAAGGGCATAAGTTTAAAATTTGCGGATTACACAAAGTTTGGAAATATCGTAAACAATTAGGAGGATAGGAACAGACTTCAGGAGGACATAGACAGACTTGTTAAATGGGCAGACACACGGCAGATGTCAGTTTTTTTTTTTAAATTCATTCCTGGGTCGTTGGCGCCACTGGCAAGGCTAGCAGTTATTGCTCTTGAGAAGGTGGCGGTGAACCGCCTTCTTGAACTGCTGCAGGTACACCCACAGTGCTGTTAGGGAAGGAGTTCCAAGATTTTGACCCAGCGACTATGAAGGAATGGCGATATATTTCCAATAGTGTGGTGTGTGACTTGGAAGTAACAGTGTTCCCATGCACCTGTTGCCCTTGTCCATCTAGATGGTAGAGGTCGGGAGTTTGTGAGGTGCTGTCAAAGAAGCCACCGTGAGAATTGCTGCAGTGCATCTTGTAGATGGTACACACCACAGAGAAATGTGAAGTGATGCATTTTGGAATTAAAAACGAGGACAGGTAGCATAAACAAACTGGTAAAATTTTAAAGAGAGTGCAGGAACAGAGAGACCTGGGGGTTCACATACACAGATTTTTAAAGGTGGCAGGACAAATTGATAAAGCTGTTTAAAAAAAAACATATGGGATCCTTGGCTTTATAAATAGAGTCATAAGCTGGAATTTTAATCTGGAGGCAGTTCGGGAGCGGGGGGACTAGTGAGCGGTCGGAAAACCTGGGAGAGCGGGTTTCCCGCAGGACATGTCAAATTTAATGGTAGTGCCTGATTAGCATTTTAAAGCACTGATTACCTCCCGCAGCCAGGCAGATGGAGGGGGGAGGCTGGAGGAGCATCGGGGCTGGAGATGGGTGGCCGTAGGAGCATTGGGGGGTGATTGTGGGCTAGAGGAGCATTGGGGCCGGAGGGTAGAGGCCAGGAAGGCCATCGGAGGCCTCGGGGGAGAGCTGGTATGGGGAGATCAGAGGCCTCGGAGGGAGCTTTTCAATCGTGTGCGGTGGGTGAGGCAGAGACGCTGGATCCAGGAAGTAAGTGTAAAGGCACTTACCTACTGGACCCAGCAGCCCTCGCATTCCTTTCCCTGCGTTCCTGGGTCTGCTCAACTATTTTGGTAATTTCCTACCCGGGTTAAGCACCTTGGTAGACCCCCTACATGAGCTGCTACGCAAGGGAGATGTCTGGGTATGGGGAAACTCACAAGAGGCTGCTTTTGAGAAAGCCAGAAATCTGTTACGTTCCAACAAACTGCTTGTTCTGTATAAACCATGCAAACGTTTAGTGCTAGCTTGCACAGTCGCCTATGCGTCCAGGAGTTTGTCCAAGGCCGAAAAGGACTACAGCATGATTGAAAAAGAAGCTCTGGCATGCATTTACGGGGTGAAAAAAATGCACCAGTATCTGTTTGGGCTTAAGTTTGAGTTAGAAACTGACCATAAACCGCTCATTTCTTATTATTCTCAGTGAGCAAAGGGATTAATACCAATGCCTCTGCCCGCATCCAAAGATGGGAGCTCATGCTGTCTGCATATAACTATGTAATCCGCCACAGACCAGGCACAGAGAACTGCGCTGATGCTCTCAGTCGGCTATCATTGCCCACCACTGTGGTGGAAATGGCACAGCCTGCAGACTTGCTCTTGGTGATGGATGCATTTGAAAACGAAAAGTCACCCGTTACCAGCCAGGATCCTTTACTGCCCCTTGTAAAAAACTGTGTCCTCCATGGGAGCTGGTCCAGCGTCCCAGCAGAGATGCATGAAGAGATCAAGCCGTTCCAGCGGCGCAAAGATGAAATGCCCATACAGGCAGACTGTCTTTTGTGGGGCAATTGCGTGGTTTTGCCTAAGAAAGGCAGGGAAACATTCATATGCGACCTACACAGTACCCACCCAGGCATAGTAATGATGAAAGCTATAGCCAGATCCCATGTGTGGTGGCCTGGCATCGACTCAGATTTGGAGTCATGCATGCGCCAATGCAACACTTGCTCTCAACTGAGCAATGCACCCCTCTGGCACTGCTAAGTTTGTGGTCATGGCCCTCCAAACCGTGGTCTAGGATCCACGTTGACTTTGCGGGCCCGTTTCTAGGCAAAATGTTTTTGGTTGTTGAGGATGTTTATTCAAAATGGATTGAGTGTGTAATAATGTCTGTAAGCACATCCTCTGCAACCATCGAAAGCCTACGAACCATGTTCGCCATGCACGGCCTGCCTGATGTCCTTGTCAGCGACAATGGGCCGTGCTTCACTACTGCTGAATTCAAGTAATTCATGACCGCAATGGGATCCAGCACGTCACATCTGCCCCGTTCAAGCCCGCATCCAACGGCCAGGCAGAACGGGCATTCCAAACCATCAAGCAAAGCTTGAAACATGTGACGGAAGGCTCCCTGCAGACCCTCCTGTTCCGAGTCCTGCTCAGCTACCGCACCAGACCCCACTCGCTCACCGGGGTTCCCCCAGCCGAGCTGCTCATGAAAAAGGTGCTCAAAACAAGGCTCTCTCTTGTCCACCCATGATCACGTCGAGGGCAGGCGGCATCAACAAAGGATGTACCATGATCGTGCAAACTTGTCACGCGATATTGAAATCAATGACCCTGCATTTGTACTCAACTATGGACATGGTCTCAAATGGCTTGCTGGCACTGTCATAGCCAAAGAAGGGAGTAGGGTGTTTCAGGTCAAACTTGCTAATGGACTAACTTGCAGAAAGCATTTGGACCAAACCAAACTGCGATTCACAAACAGCCAAGAAAAACCCGAAGAGGACACCACCAACTTCGACCCTCCAACACACACACAAGTGGCAATCGACATCACGGTCTACCATGAAGCTGAACTCACCATCTCCAGCAGCCCAGCAAGGCCAGCTGCCCAGCAGCCCAGCAGAGGCCCAACCAACTCACTCACACCTGCATTTGTACTGAGACGATCGACAAAGGAGCGAAAAGCCTCAAATCATCTCACCCTGTAAATAAGTGTACTATTGACTTTGGGAGGGAGTGATGTTATGTATGCAACCCTAGGTAACCTGTATCATACCGCCACAAGAGGGCATACCTGTTGGAGTCCAAAGGGATCCCAGCATCCCTTGGGAGTACTGTATATAAGCAGGCCTCCCACGCTGTACCAACACTCTGGAGTTTGAATAAAGGAGCTAAGGTCACACTTACTCATGTCTACAGTACTCAGTTACATTACTTTATTATGAGCTTAACAGGGAGGAAGGGAAAGATCACAAGATGGAGGGCATCGGCAGATCACGGAGGCGAGGAGAGACTGCAATCAGAAAAAGATTTGCTTGCGGGGCCGCTGGGGAAGCACTCCTGCTCCTCCTGGCCCACAAGCAGTGCTCTAAAAGGCTTGCGCAGGATCTCCCAATCGATGCACGGCCACACGCTCGGGTAGTTTAGGGGAAGCTGCGATTTTTCATTTTTAACCCCCACCCAAACCCCCTCTCGCCCATTGTGGGGGTGTTAATATCAATCCTATAGAGTACAAAAGCAAGGAAGTTAGGATAAACCTTTATAAATCACTGGTTAAACCTCAGCTAGAGTTTTGTGTACAACTCTAGGCAGCACACTTTAGAAAGGATGGAAAGTCCTTGGAGAGGGTGCAGAATATATTGACTAGAATGGATACAAGGATAAGAGATTCCAGTTATGCAGAAAGCCTAGAGAAGCTGGGGTTATTCTCCTTAGAGCAAAGAAGGTTGACGGGAGATTTAATAGAGGTATTCAAAATTATGAGGGGATTTGATACATTTAATGGGGAGAAACTGTTTCCAATGGCAGGAAGGTCAGTAACCAGACGATTCACTGGCAGGAGGGTCAGTAACCAGAGGATCCACTGGCAGGAGGGTCAGTAATCAGAGGATCCACTGGCAGGAGGGTCAATAACCAGAGGATCCACTGGCAGGAGGGTCAGTAACCAGAGGATCCACTGGCAGGAGGGTCAGTAACCAGAGGATCCACTGGCAGGAGGGTCAGTAATCAGAGGATCCACTGGCAGGAGGGTCAGTAACCAGAGGATCCACTGGCAGGAGGGTCAGTAACCAGAGGATCCACTGGCAGGCGGGTCAGTAACCAGAGGATCCACTGGCAGGAGGGTCAGTAACCAGAGGACACAGATATAAAGTAATTACCAAAAAAGCCACGGGGTAATGAGATTTTACTTTTTTACTCAGCGAGTTGTTGTTATCTGAAAGGGTGGTGGAAGCGGATTCAGTACTAACTTTCAAAAGAGAATTGGTCATATACTTAAAAAGGAAACATTTGCAGGGCTATGGAGAAAGAGCAGGGGAGTGTGACTAATTGGGAGCTCTTTCAGAGAGCCAGCGCAGGCACGATGGGCCAAATGGCCTCCTTCTGTGCTGTAAGATTCTATAATTCTATGAACAGAATGATTTAAGACAAAACTAAAACCCAGAGATTTGGTAATAGCTGAAGGATGCTGATATTATTTCATATGTGGTCTGGCCTCCATACGTTTTAGTTTGATTGCTTATGAATTTTGATATCCCATGAGTACAATGGTAAATCCTTTACTTATTTTATAATCAATTTTAGTCATTTGCCCACCTCATTAAAAACTATAACCATAAATAAATACAAAATGATACTTCTAGTACACGGCAGATCAGACAATTTTGAGCTTAGAAAGGCACATGCCTTTCAACAGTTTATTAGTTTAGAGTTGAGCTTCACCACCCAGGCATGGACAAAAATTTTAATCATCCTTAGTTGTCTCATCTCAATGCATTAAAAAGAGCACAATGGTGCTGTTTCATCAGTTTTGGTTTATTTCATAATATCAGGTGGCTGTGGGAAGCCAGTTCCAACAGTCACCATCTCCTGCAGTTCACTACCTTGCTGTTCCAACTTGTTTAGAATGATTTAAAGAGCTGTAGCCATGGTCACTGAACTTTCAGCTCAATCTGGTACCAAACAATAGTGACATTTATCTATCCCAATATGCAGTCTTAAACTTGTCAGTTTAGTTTAAATTGGCTGTACGACTCGAGAACAGCTCCATAGCCAGCATGCCTTTTCAACAAAGAGCAGTAAATAGTTTCCCTGCCGAAGACTGCATGTCTTGGAAGCCGATGTGAATCTCCAAGTGTTGGTGCTTAAACAGCAAGCAGTCATGAAATCAATCTAAGATTGACTGTCCTATGTACTCCATAAACTACTTGTATTTTGCAGCTGTGTTTTCTTCAAAAAGAAGGCGGCTTTTAAATGTTCATCATGTCTTTCTAAAGCCATTACTTTTGGACTTTATGGGCCTCATCTCACATTTTCATACAGTAACGCTTTGAAGATTGCAGCAACATTTCTGTGCTTTAAAAATAAATCTGCACAAAGTCTGAGAATTAAACATTATTCTTCATTCCTCGCCATTGTCTGATGTTGCGTTGTTGTATTTAGCACAAAAATATAGTGAAAATAATTTTTGCTGTTGCCATGAACATCTTTTTTCATTTTGAACATTTCAAAGCAAGCATTCACTGCTCAACAGTTTAGGTGCTAGTTGATATGTATCTAATAAAATTATTTAAAATTTTGTAAGTATAGTTTGAAATTGTGAATAAAAATCAAATTGAAAATGTTTTCTTTCCCAATTATATCAATGTTATAGTATCTGTCATGTATTCAACGATCATTGTAACCCATGTATAAGCTGACCTAAGTTGTACACCTTGAGAACATTGACCATAAGGGGGTGAACTTGTGGGAGACACTCCTAACCTGGACTTTCCAGGTATAAAAGGGGAAGCTCCACCCATCTTCATCACTTGAGGTCTTGGTAATAAAGGTAACTGGTCACAGAGTGACCTTCTCTCAAGTATGGGCCTTGTGTGCATTTATACTGTATAGTAAGGACATATCAGTGTCGAGGTATTTACTTGTGAAACTTATTTCTTGCATATGCTTGGCAATCCTTACCACGCCCATCCACCCCACCCCTCACCCCATGCCCACCCATCCCATCTCAAATGGCTAAACTGTACATGGAAGAAGCTGTTCAGTAGAAGTTATTAAAGCTCTCATGTTATACCTTTCATTGCTTTAGTCCTCCCCTACTGTTGGCACGAGGTGCCTAATTCCACAAACCAGTATTTTCACCTTATTTTGCCATTTCCCAAATCAGGTCAATGCATTTCAAATTTTCATTTCATAAAATGTTTATCTCTCCCGAATGAATTTTGTGCCCCACACCTTTCAGCTTTTACTGGGCGCACAGGTTTTTTTAAATTTTCCCCAGCTCTCCTGTAGGCTGCACTCCCCAGTGTTCCTCCTCTCACTTACCAAAAAAGCCAGCACTGCCTCTGGCTCCATATTACTGCTGTTTGGTTCACAAGTCCCACTTCCAATTGCTGCGACTGCAGAACCTTCACCCAAACATCTGGTTCCATTGCTCTTCTACTGTTACAGGCCTTGTTCTGCTATTGCAAGCCTCATTCCAAAAATTGCCCCCTAATGAAATATCAACCCAGCTTCTCATTAACTTTCTGCTTTGTATTCCAACAATCACCCTTACTCCACTTCAGGCCCTGTTCCAAAAATCAGCCCACTATTCCACTACTTATAATTTACCCTTTACTCAGGCTGCGGGAGATAGAATAGACCCAGGATAAAAAGGAAAATTATGTGTATCGACACAAAGAGAGTCAAAAAAAATGAACAGGGTGAGGGGTTAAGTATGGGAATGAGTGGGGTACCAAAAAGGTTTGTGGAGAATTAGGGAGTGAGAAGCAATGGTGGGTGTCGAATGGAATGGGAAGTGATGGTGTAACGGAGAGGAGAGAGTAGTGCAGCCAGTAGGGGAGGACTAAAAGGCAATGACAGATAAAATAGTAATTTTAACAACAATGACAGCGACTCCATTAATGTAAACAGGTGATAGTTCAGGAGTGACTTCAGTTGTTACCAAGTATCACAAGTATGACAACAATTTTTTTTGAATATGAATGTAAGAAAGTGTGATACTGGAAGTGTGCGCAATCATTTTATTTTCATAGCTAATTAGGGAGATTGGTGGAATCATGATATGGCAACCATAGGGATTAAATTGATTGACATAAGATAGTAGCTGGAGGGAGACAATGCGATGAGTAAGATTGATATGGAGGCCGAGGGTTCTTTATAGCTTAAAAACCAAACTGCTAGATAAGCAGTTTTCTGAACATTTGAAGAATAGGGCTGTCATAGAGTACCTGGGCTCACAAAGTGGATACAGGATAGGAATGGACAGGAAGAGATGATGGTCAGAGAGGTGTTGCCATAATGGATGCAGGGTGAAAAAGACAGGAATTCTGGGAATTGGCACTATGACAGGAAAAAGATAACGTATAGGTCATACAGAGTGGAGGTAGGTAATAGATGTACATAATGGGAATGAATGTGTGTGAAACAACACACATTGGAAAAAGTAACACAAGACAACAATAAAGTGAAGCTAAGGAAGAATACACGGGATCATGGGCTGATCAAAAGATGAATAGATCGGTGACACAATATCACTAGGAAGCGGCAACAGACAAAACAGGGCATTGGTACGTGAACTGGCAGAGTGTCACACTGCACAGCAGATGTGCAACAAAGGGGTCGCAAATCCAATCCTTTCATATTACTTTCCTCGGCTACCCTGCACTCTAGCTGGATCCAACCCCCCCTTGACTTGAAAGCCACCTTCCACCCTGTCTTGATTCCTATCCACAACTGCTCTCTGACTAGACACTCCAAGACAACCTTGGCTAGATCCCTCACTACAATCGACATACCCCACCCACAATCTTCTGGGCTGTTACGTTATCTTATTTTCTCCCCCTACCCAGCACACCACACCCGACACTAAGAATAACAGCCGGTGACTCTTGTCACCAGCTTTCCCACAACTCACCGTCCACCATCAACCACCCAAAGCCCAAAACAAAAAGAAAAATGAAGAGAAAGAAGCAACAAACTTGAGAAAGATAGAGAGACACTAACAGTAGAGGAACAGATAAAGAAGCAGAAATCCAAACAGCAGAAAGATGGGCTTGGGAGGTACCATGCAGTAAATTTCAGTCTTCACCATATGGGCAGTAAACTGGTGGAACAGATTACTAGCCCGTTTTAGAATCTGCCCAATTTACATTTCATTGACTTCAATAGAATGAAAATTGGAAGGGTTCTATATGGATGGGCGATCTACTCTGCCAGATTACTGCTCACGTGGTGAAGATAAATATTTACCCCCAGATGTTCCAACTTCTATGATCAGTGACAAAGAAGATCCACTAGTCATATAATTAAAACAGCACATGTTCACACATTTCCTAACCATCACATTATACTTCTTGCATCACATTTCTCTGTCATAATGATTTATAGGGAAATATATTCTAGGCAAATTTCTTGCTGCTAATTGGGTCATATACAAATTTCTTCAGTCAGTTTTTTTTTTAAGTAAAAAGCCAGTCACTTGTATTATACAGAGAAACTTTCCTGGTGACAGAAAATATTGTATTAACACAGAAGTTTGAAGGTCTGCAGCGTATAACTTGAAAACTAGTTAATAATCATACTTTTTTTTAAAAAGAGAAGGAAAGCCAGACATTTAAGGGCCAATTTTAACCCAGCCTGCACAGCATGAATGGGGTAGGTGGAATGTTAAAATGGTAGCCAAGTGCTGTGTTCCTGATCCATTTGTATCCACTGCCATCTTAACGCCCAGATTTTTGACAGTATCAGGGCCGGCCACCACAGGCAGGCAAGGGCCTCATTCATATTTAAATATTGGGGTTCAATGACCTCATTTGGACCCCAGTGCAATTTTTACTGCTGATCACAGCAGTGATGGCCAGTGCTCGAGCTGCTAGTGAAACTTGGCAGCAAGCAGGACTGTGGCCAGAAGGAGCTCAGCTTGTCATTCCCGCCAGGTTCGGGTGGGAGTCAGACTTTGATCATTTTAATGAAGAGTGGAAGTTAAAATAGTCCGTGCCATACGCCTGCATTGGTAATGGGCTCTTCCCAGCCGCCCCGGCCTCTGCCCCACACACTGGCAACTCAGGGGTCATTGAAAGCCCTGTATTATTTAATCAGAATTATTTTCTGTTCAAATAAAATAGCAAAGCATGGGAATGCCCTACAGGAGGGAGCAGAGGGATTATAATCTGTGCCCGCAGGTAGCAAATGTAACCCCGCTATTCAAGGAGGGAGGGAGAGAGAAAACAGGGAACTTTAGACTGGTTAGGCTGACATCAACAGTAGGAAAAATGCTAGAAACTATTATTAAGAATGTAGTAACGTGGCACTTAGAGAATCATAATATAATTGGGCAGAGTCAACATGGTGCGGGGGTGGGGGGGAGGTCGGTAGGACCTTTTAGTGGTGGAGATCAGAGACCTCGTGGGAAAGATTGGAAGAGTCAGTGGAGAGATTAGAAGGGTCAGGTGTGGGAGATCAGAAGGGTCTTGGGGGAATGTCCAAATGCGAGGGGTGGGTGAGGCAGGTAAATTGGATCCAGTAGGTAAGTGCAAAGGCACTTAACTCCTAGATCCAGCAATCCTCGTCTTCCTTTAGCCGACAGGTTTCTTGAGGCCCGGGAAAACCGACCAGACAGAGTCAAATTTAAAATGGTGGTTACATATGAGCCATGCAGCTCATTATAATATTTAAATGACCAACCTGCCTTGGTTAAAACCTGAAGTGGGCGGTGTTATATATGTATACTTGCATTTACTCTGTATAGCCACCAGAGTGCTCATCCCCTGGAGTCCCAAGGGATTGCATAATCCCTTGGGAGCACAGGTATTTAAGGAGGCTTCACAGGTTGGAGAGGCACTCTGGAGACCTGCAATAAAAGACTAAGGTCACACTTTACTTTGATCTCAGTGTTCAGTCTGACTCTTTCTCCATACACAATAACAGGCGACGAGATACAGATAGTAAACCCAAAGATGCAGAGAACAGTGGGCATCCTGGAGAAATTTTCGGAGGGAGATGATTGGGAAACTTTTGTGGAGCGACTCGACCAATACTTCGTGGCCAACGAGCTAGATGGGGAAGAGAGCGTTGCCAAACAAAGGGCGATCCTCCTCACCGTCTGTGGGGCACCAACGTATGGCCTCATGAAGAATCTGCTCACTCCAGTGAAACCCACGGAGAAATCATACGATGATTTGTGCACACTGGTCCGAGAGCATTTGAACCCAAAGGAAAGCATTCTGATGGCGAGGTACAGGTTCTACACCTACAAAAGGTCTGAAGGCCAGGAAGTGGCGAGTTATGTCACCAAGCTAAGACCCCTTGCAGGACGTTGCGAATTTAAAGGACATTTGGAGCACATGCTCAGAGACTTTTTCGTATTTGGCATTGGCCACAAAACCATACTTTGCAAACTTTTGACTGCAGAGACCCCAACCTTGAGTAAGGCTATAGCGATAGCTCAGACATTCATTGCCACCAGTGACAATACAAAGTAAATCACTCAGGACACAAGTGCTGCTACAAGTACTGTGAACAAAGTGATGTTGTTTTCGCATCGTAATGTACAGGGCAGGTCACGCATACCTGCAGCTACACATCCGCAGATGTCTCAGAGTCCACCATCAAGGGTAATGAATGCAAGGCCATTAACACCTTGTTGGTGCTGCAGGGGTGATCATCATTTCCATTCATGCCGATTCAAAGAGTACAATTGGAAGGTCTGTGGAACAATGGGACACCTCAACGAGTGTGCAGGCGAGCTGCAAAGCCCGATAAACCTGCAAACCACCATATTGCAGAGGAGGACATCCATAGAGGATCACGATGAATCAGAGCCTCAGATCGAGGAGGCAGAGGTACATGGGGTGCACACATTCACCACGAATTATCCCCCGATAATGCTGAATGTTGAATTATATGGACTCCCGGTGTCAATGGAGCTGGATACGAGCGCGAGCCAGTCCATCATGGGCAAAAAGACTTTCGAAAGGTTGTGGTGTAACAAGGCCTCAAGGCCAGTCTTAACTCCAGTTCACACAAAACTAAGAATTTACAAGAAAGAACTGATTCCTGTAATTGGCAGTGCTACCGTAAAGGTCTCCTACGATAGAGCGGTGCAGAAGCTACCACTCTGGGTGGTACCGGGTGATGGTCCAACGCTGCTTGGCAGGAGCTGGCTGGGAAAGATACGCTGGAACTGGGAAGACGTCCGAGCGCTATCGCCCGCTGACGACACTTCATGCTGACGAAATTTCCTTCGCTGTTCGAACCAGCCATCGGGAAATTCCAAGGAGCAAAAGTGCAGATCCACCTAATTCCGGGGGCACGACCCATCCATCACAAGGCGAGAGCAGTACCGTACATGATGAGAGAAAGGGTAGAGATTGAGCTAGACCAGCTGCAAAGAAAGGGCATCATTTCCCCGATCAAGCTCAACGAGTGGGCCAGTCCTATCATCCCAGCCCTCAAGGGAGATGGCACCGTCAGAATCTGTGACGATTACAAAGTAACTATCTCCCTGCAGTTTCTCCCTGCAGGACAAATACCCACTACTAAAGGCTGACGACCTCTTTGCAACGCTGGCGGGAGGAAAGACGTTCATGAAGCTGGATCTGACTTCAGCCTACATGATGCAGGAACTGGAGGAATCATCGAAGGCCCTCACCTGCATCAACACACACAAAGGTCTTCTTGTTTATAACAGATGCCCGTTTGGAATCCGATCGGCAGCGGCGATATTCCAGAGAAACATGGAAAGCTGACTGAAGTTGATCCCACACACCATGGTCTTCCAGGACTACATCTTGGTCACAGGTTGGAACACAGTCGAGTATCTGCAGAACTTGGAGGAGGTTCTTATTCGACTCAACCGCGTGGGGCTCAGGTTAAAACGCTCGAAGTGCGTTTTCCTAGCACCTGAAGTGGAGTTCCTGGGAAGGAGGATTGTGGCGGATGGCATCAGGCCCACCAACGTGAAGACGGAGGCAATCGAGAAAGTACCGAGGCCACAGAAAGTGACGGAACTGCGGTCGTTTCTGGGACTCCTGAACTACTTTGGTAACGTCTTACCGGGTATTAGCACACTGTTAGAACCACTGCATGTCTTACCACGAAAAGGGGATGAATGGGTTTGGGGCAAAAGCCAAGAAAATGCCTTTGTAAAAGCAAGAAAATTGTTATGCTCAAACAAATTGCATGTGTTGTATAATCCATGTAAGCGTTTGGTACTAGCATGTGATGCATCGTCATATGGCGTCAGGTGTGTATTGTAACAAGCTAATGATTTCGGGAAACTGCAACCGGTTACTTATGCATCCAGGAGTCTGTAAGGCTAAGAGAGCCTACAGCATGATTGAGAAAGAAGCGTTAGCGTGTGTCTATGGGGTAAAGAAAATGCATCAATACCTGTTTAGGCTAAAATTCGAATAGGAAACTGAGCATAAGCCACATATATCCCTGTTCTCCGAGAGTAAAAGGATAAATACCAACGCATCGGCCCACATTCAGAGATGGGCGCTTACGTTGTCCACATACAACTACGCCATCCGCCACAGGCCAGGCACAGAAAACTGCGCTGATGCTCTCAGTAGGCTGCCAACCACCACGGGGATGGAAATGGTGCAGCCTGCAGATCTACCCATGGTTATGGAAGCATTTGAGAGTGAGCAATAACCCGTCACTGCCCGGCAGATCAAAACCTGGACAAGGCAGGACCCCTTATTACCTCTAGTCAAAAGCTATGTGCTTCACGGGAGCTGGTCCAGTGTCCCAGTGAAAATGCAGGGAGAGATAAAGCCATTCCAGCGGCGCAAAGATGAAATGTCTAAGACTGCCTTCTGTGGGGCAATCGAGTAGTGGTCCCCAAGAAGGGCAGAGACACCTTCATCAATGACGTCCACAGTACCCACCCAGGCATAGTAATGATGAAAACGATCCCACGTGTGGTGGCCCGGTATCGATGCGGACTTAGAGTCCTGCATTCACAGATGTAATACATGCTCACAGTTAAGCAATGTACCCAGGGAGGCGTCGCTAAGTTTATGGTCTTGGCCCTCCAAACCGTGGCTTAGGGTACATATCAACTATGCAGGCCCGTTCCTGGGTAAAATGTTCCTTGTGGTTGTAGACGCATACTCCAAGTGGATTGAATGTGAAATAATGTCGGCTAACATGTTCGCTGCCACTATTGAAAGCCTGCGAGCCATGTTTGCCACACACGGCTACCCGATGTCCTGGTGAGCGACAACGAGCCATGTTTTACCAGTGCTGAGTTCAAAGAATTCATGACCCATAACAGGATCAAACATGTCACATCGGCCCGGTTTAAACCAGCGTCCAATGGTCAGGCAGAGAGGGCAGTGCAAACCATCAAGCAAGGCTTGAAGAGGGTAACTGAAGGCTCACTGCTGACTCGCCTATCCCGAGTCCTGCTTAGCTACCGCACGAGACCCCACTCACTCACTGGGATCCCACCTGCTGAACTGCTCATGAAAAGAGCACTTAAGACAAGGCTCTCGTTAGTTCACCCTGATCAACATGAACAGTTAGAGAGCAGGCGGCTTCAACAAAGTACATACCATGATCGCACAAATGTGTCACGCGAGATTGAAATCAATGATCCTGTATTTGTATTAAATTATGGACAAGGTCCCAAGTGGCTTCCCGGCACTGTCGGGGCCAAAGAGGGGAGCAGGATGTTTCAGGACAAACGTTCAAATGGACTCATTCACTGGAAACACTTGAACCAAATCAAACTCAGATTCATGGACTACCCTGAGCAACCCACCTTGGACGCTACCTTCTTTTATCCACCAACATACACACCAGTGGCAATCAGCACCACGGTTGACCACGAAGCAGAACCCATCATCCACAGCAGCCCAGCAGGGCCCAACACACCAGGCAACCCAGCAAGGCCAGCTGCACAGCAGCCCAGCGACGGCCCAACAATTGATTCACCAACACCAGCTTTCACACCGAGATGATCAACCAGTAAAGAAGGGCCCCAGATCGACTCACATTGTAAATAGTTACACTATTGACTTTGGAGGTGGGGGGGGGGAGGGGGGAGTGCTGTTCTATATGTGTACTTGTATTTACTCTGTACAGCCACCAGAGGGCTCATCCCCTGGCATCCCAAGGGATCTCATAATCGCTTGGGTGCACAGGTATTTAAGGAGGCTTCACAGGTTGGAGAGGCACTCTGGAGACCTGCAATAAAAGACGAAGGTCACACTTTACTTTGAGCTCACAATGTTCAGTCTGACTCTTTCTGCAACGAGACCTGGGTGTCATGATTCATCAGTCATTGAAGGATGGCTTGCAGGTACAGCAGTCGATGAAGAAGGCAAATGGTATGTTGGCCTTCATAGCTCGGGGATTTGAGTATAGGAGCAGGGAGGTCTTACTGCAGTTGTACAGGGCCTTAGTGAGGCCTCACCTGGAATATTGTGTTCAGTTTTGGTCGCTAATCTGAGGAATGACGTTCTTGCTATTGAGGGAGTGCAGCGAAGGTTTACCAGACTAATTCCAGGGATGGCTGGACTGTTATATGAGGAGAGACTGGATCAACTGAGCCTTTATTCACTGGAGTTTAGAAGGATGAGAAAGGATCTCATAGAAACTTATAAGATTCTGACAGGACTGGACAGGTTAGATTCGGGAAGAATGTTCCCAATGTTGGGGAAGTCCAGAACCAGGAGACATAGTTTTAGGATAAGGGGTAGGCCATTTAGGACTGAGATGAGGAGAAACTTCTTCACTCAGAGAGTTGTTAACCTGTGGAATTCCCTGCCGCAGAGAGTTGTTGATGTCAGTTCATTGAATATATTCAAAAGGGAGTTAGATATGGCCCTTACGGCTAAGGGGATCAAGGGGTATGGAGAGAAAGCAGGAAAGGGGTACTGAGGGAATGATCAGCCATGATCTTATTGAATGGCAGTGCCGGTTCGAAGGGCTGAGTGGCCTACTCCTGCACCTATTTTCTATGTTTCTATGTTTCTCCATACACAACAGGCGGGTTTCAGATTTGTATATTTTTACATGGCACCTGACCCAAATCCATCCATTTTTGAGGGTTACAATTCCCCCCCTAGCTTGCAAACCTGCAGCCTCATACCCATTAATCCTTCTCGGTGTGTATTTTATTGTTTTGGGAATATTCTATCACATATGGCACTCTTTTATCCTGTAGGTTCTGCTGGTATTGAAATGTAGCTGATGGTTTGGCTTGTGCCAGTTCAAACGCATCAATAATTTTCTACAAAACAATCACGCCACTGCAAACATTTCCTAAATACCCTTTCAGAATACTGTAGTAATTTAAATTTCCAATACCCAAATAAATGGCTGCCCTGATGGCTCAGTTGATAACTGCATTCCCAAACTTAAACTGAGCCATATAGACCAGGACATCATTGGAATATAGGAATTGCTAGACGAAAAAAGACCAAGGTCCATCTCGTTCACCTTCTGATCCTTGCCCAAGCATTCAAGGTCCTATCCCACTCAGGGCTAAGAATGGAGAGGTACTCATCAATAGGGTTGCCTACCCTCCCGGATTGGCCGGGAGTCGACCAGAATTGGTATCGATCTCCTGGTGACTATTGAAAGCAATCCGAGAGATTTAAATAGGAGCTGCTGGGGAGAAATGATCCTTGTATGTGCAGTTTGCGCATGCGCAGTACCCTGGCTGTTGTGGCTTGCAACCAAACCATATTGTCTGAGCCCTACAGGTCGCCCCAATATTCAGAGCGCACTTCTTCAATTGTGAGGGTGGCAGCATCGGGGTTAACAAGAATCACCTGAAAACTCCGTGATTCCTGAGAGAGCAACTGGGGAGGAGGAGAGCGAGAGAGAGAGAACAGCACGAACTGGGGTGGGGAGAAACAGAGAGAAACAAACTGAGAAAGGGAGAGTGAAACAAACTGGGGAAGAGAGAGTGAAACAAACTGGGGAAGGGAGAGAGCAACACAAAATGGAGAGAAAGAGTGAGAAACACAACCTGGGGTGTATCATGTTTGTAACTACAATGTAACACCACTGTATTACTGTATACACTCAACTTAGATGCACACCTTGACCATAGGGGGTGAACTTGTGGGAGACACTCCTTACCTGATCACACAGGTATATAAAGGGAGGTCCCACGCAGGGTCATCACTTCTGGAGTCCTGTAATAAAGAGTTAAGGTCACGGAGTGGCCTTGTCCCTGGAATGTGCCTCGTGTGGTTTCATGCTGTAGAGTAAGGACTTTACAGGGTTGGGGGAGAGGGAGCAACTGGAAGTGGAGCAAGAGAGAGTTCATATTAGTCTGTGATGTGCGCTGTTATATAATGTATTTTGTTCCGGGAGTCAGGCAGCGTTGGTGCTTCTTCCTGAGAACTGAGCCTCATCTCCCTAAAGCTGGTCAGTGAATTGAATTAGGTATACTTCTGGTTTCATTTCTTACCATTATAACTTGCTGTGTACTGTAAAAAGTTATAAAATAGGACAAAACCTTTGGTTATAAGTTACTTGTATCGATGATGTTTTTGTTGAATCAGTGGAATTTACTTGGTGTTTCTCATTGCCGTCAATGCTGCAGAAACATCACAAAAGTAGTTTTTATTGAAACATAACTTATCCTTAAATCTTTCTATTCTTTTGTGTTCGTTCTTTGATTTATAAATTATGTTATTCATCTCACTATAAAACAAAAAGTCAAATATTTTATTTGGGGCTTTCTGACACTTAGACACTCAACTAAAGTAAATGCATTTACAAACACTGGGCAAATGTCATATGATCAAATGTCATGCAGTTAAGCATCATATGAGAGGTGTCATGTGATCAGATGCCATGTGATCAAATGTCACAATCAAATCTCCAGGAATACATCAATCCTGAGTTGGCAACCCTACTCAGCAGCGACAGACAGGCAGCAGTGCCCGCTGGAAGGAGCACTTCAAAGATCTCCTTAACCAATTCTGTCTTTGACGTGAGTATCCTCGACTCCATCACACAGCATGCTACCTGCCACCATCTCGGCACAATACCAGCCTAGCATGAGGTTGAAAAGGCCATCCGGCAGCTGAAAAACAACAAGGTCTCAGGAGCAGATGGAATCCCCGTGAAGTACTAAAACATGGCGGAGAAGTACTCTTGGAGCGAATCCATGACCTCATCACTCTTATCTGGAAGGAGGAGAGTATGCCGGGAGATCTCAGGGACGCCGTAATCATGACCATTTTCAAGAAAGGTGACAAGACCGAGTGCAGTAATCACAGAGGAGTCTCCCTGCTGTCTGCCACAGGGAAAATTATCGCAAGAATCCTCCACAATTATCTCCTCCCAGTGACTGGAGCTCCTCCCAGAGTCGCGATATAGATTCCACCCATTTAGAGGCACAATGGACATGATTTTCACCACGCGATAAATCAAAGAAAAATATAAGGAGCAGCACCAACCTCTGTACATGGCCTTATTTGACCTCACAAAGGCCTTCGACTCTGTCATCCGAGAGGGATTATGGAGTGTCCTACTCAAATGCCTCTGCCTCTAATATTTGTCACCATCCTCCGCCTGCTTCAGCATGACATGCAAGCCCTCATCCTAACCAACCGAGCCACCACAGACCGAATACAAATGCAGACCAGGGTCAAGCAAGGCTGTGTCATTGCACCAACGCTCTTTTCAATCTTTCTTGCTGCTTCATCTAATCTCCAACAAGCTCCCCGCTGGAGTGGAGTTAATCTACAGGACGAATGGGAAATTGTTCAACCCCTGTCGCCTCCAGTCGAGTACCAAGGTTGTCCCAATCACTGTCATTGAATTAAAGTATGCAAATGATGCTTGCGTTTGCACACACTCCGAGGCCGAACTCCAGACAATCGTTGACACTTTTACTGAAGTGTACGAGAGTCTATCCATAAACATCCATAAACCAAAGGTTCTCTACCAACCTGCCCATCGATCATCAAGATCCACGACAAGACCATGGACAGCGTGGACCACTTTCCATACCTTGGGAGCCTCCTGTCAGCGAGGGCAGACATCGATGATGAAATCCAACACTGCCTTCAATGTGCCAGTGCAGCTTTTCGTCGCCTGAAGAAAAGAATGTTTGAAGGCCAAGATCTCAAAGCCGGCACCAAGCTCATGGTCTACAGAGCAGTAGTAATTCCCACCCTCCTTTATGCTTCAGAGACATGGACAATGTACAGTGGGCACCTCAAAGCACTGGAGAAGTACCACCAACGCTGCCTCCGCAAATCCTGCAAATCCATTGGCAGGATTATCATACCAATGTCAGTGTTCTCTCTCAGGTCAACATCCCCAGCATCGAAGCATTGACCATGCTCAATCAGTTTTGATGGGTGGGCCACATTGTCCGCATGCCTGATACAAGACTCCTGAAACAGGCACTGTACTCTGAGCTCCTTCACGGCAAGGGGGCCCCAGGAGGAAAGAGAAAATGCTTCAAAGCCTCCTTGAAAAAATGTAACATTCCCACCAACTCTTGGGAATCCTTGGCCCATGATCTCTCAAAGTGGAGAAGAAGCATTCGAAAAGGCGCCGAACACTTCCCAGTCTCTTTGCTGGGAGCACGCGGAAGGCGAGTACAAACAGCGGAAGGAGCGTACAACAAACCAAGCACCCCATCCATCCATCCATCCCTTCAACCACCACTTGCTCCACCTATGCCAGAGACTGTAGATCCCGCATTGGTCTCATCAGCAACCTTAGAACTGATGTTAGTGTGGAAGCAAGTCATCCTCGACTCCATGAGACTGCCTAAGGAGAAGAGTTGCATGATACAATGATAATGGAGTAGTTGACTAATCATAGCGATCAATCTCTATCAATTCGTCTGCAACAGACATAAGGTGAGGAAAACCCCAGTGGCAGAAAGTTTCAGAAACCATAGGTCCAAAGTCACCTATTCCTCCCAAGCATGCTGCACTTACCCTATGTCTCAAATTGCTAAGTCCCCAGGTTCAATCCCTGTGCAGCACTGGGTTACATGAACTCAGCCATGGCAGTAGCAGTAAGCACACATGCGGTTGTTCCAACAACTTAGATTGTGGAAGGGAAAAGTTAGCCAGCATTCCTGCCAGATACACTTTCCAGCAGAAAATTATGTGCATAGACATCAGCTGAGAACTGAATCAGCCTCTGCTATGATAGCTCCCTACAGTTAAGATGTCAGTCAATACTAATTTTCTAGACTCACACATATGGATGAGGCACTGGTAGATAGATGGTCATTGCCTATGAAATTGTATCCTGTCATAAATCACCACCTTCAGAAGAGGCGAGAAAATTGGGGATGGGTATCACCATTAGACATGACACAAACATATTCTTATCTGAAATCCAATGCACATATTAAAGTAGCATTACATATATAAATTTTAAAGAGAAAATTGCTATATTTTTTATTTTGATCTCTAGAAGTTTCCACCCTGCTTTTGTCACTCAACTCACATCCCCTCAGCCCCGCTCAGTTTCCAGTTTTTCTACAGACTACCAATATTTTATACAGACTTTAATTCTGTGATTATAAGTCAATAAAAAGCACTAACGTTATATAAGCAAAACCAGCTTGAAATCTAAATTGTCTCGCCATCCCTTCCAAATCTGCTTTGCTTGTTTTCACCAAGTGAGGGGGTTGGAAATATTGGAGTCTTTCTCTGACAAGTCATGTTCAGTTTTATCTCCATATCCATCTTTCCTAATTTCCCAGAGGAGAGAACATTTTTGTGTTTTTCCATGTTTGTTTTATTGAGTTATTTCTAATCAAGGATTTATATTGAAGGCAGCTTACCCACTAACAATCCAGTGCTTCTCTCCACCAGCCCCACGCCCCATTGCAGCTGTGAACTCATTGACTGATTGACAGCTTAAACTGTCAACATTTCAGAATCATTCAGTGATCATCTGTATATGTAGTCAATAAACTTTTCATTTTAATATCATGTGAATAAATGGATTCAAAATATATTTTTTCTAGAAATTATTATTATAGAAGTATAATCGATGTTGATGAATTCAATTTAAAAGGTAATAACTACCACTGGTGGACTTAAGCTGTTTATAAACTGTTTTAGGTCACCTTAAATGTATGAATATGAATAAGAAAGAAATATTATTTTTTAAATCAGTGAGCTACTCATCAAAACCGATTCAAGTATCTTTCTTGAAATACAAAATGATCAATTAATTATCTTTTGGATGATAGATTCAATTGAATAGCAGTTAAGTAAAGAGTTTGTGCTTGCCTCTCTTCAAAGATGACGAAGTTCACCATGACAGAACTAATCACTCCCATGCTCCGACTGTGGAAGCATGTTCAGAGGATCAGGTCAGAGAATCAGGATTATTCACGATCTGCATTTTTCGAGTGTGTCTCACTTTTAGGAACACGGGTATACTAAATTTAAGGAGACAACAACTTTTTTTAACTTGTATATTCTTTGTAGTGAACTTAGAGTATGTGACAGATATTTGAACTGTTGGGTGCAAAAGCCGCTGTAGACAGCTCTTTGGCAGTAATCGCATGCACTTATAACTGAGTCATTAATACTGAATTTTCTGGCCCACTGATTGACTTTCTGTCAAATGTTAGCTAAAGTTGTTCAAATTTATTGCTGAAATGGTGGAAATTAGCTATTTGGCACATAAAATTGAATATGATGTGTTACATTGGTGGCAGTAAAGAGGTGTAAAATGGCAATGAAGGAGAACTCGCACACAGGACAGCGTGTTTCAGAAAAGTTGAACTGTTTGTACTGGTGAAACAGTACATCGGGTTCAGTCATGCTTGGCTTGGCACCATTGCAACTTTGACTACAATAGAAAGCCATTGAAAACCTAGGCCGTCATCATACACAAAGTGTTAAAAGTTTCTAACGCAATGAGAATCCTATAAACAACTTGAGCTGTGTTGTTAAATTAAAGAGTACATTTTCTGAGGTTCTGCAACTGAGATAGAACCTCAAAGGCAGCTATAGATATGTGAAGAGAAAAAGATTAGTGAAGACGAAAGTAGGTCCCTTGCAGTCAGACTCAGGTGAATTAATAATGGGGAACAAAGAAATGGCAGACCAATTGAACAAATACTTTGGTTCTGTCTTCACGAAGGAAGACACAAATGACCTTCCGGATGTACTAGGGGACCGAGGGTCTAGTGAGAAGGAAGAACTGAAGGATATCCTTATTTGGCAGGAAATTGTGTTGGGGAAATTGATGAGATTGAAGGCCGATAAATCCCAGGGCCTTACTGTCTGCATCCCAGAGTACTTAAGGAGGTGGCCCTCGAAATAGTGGGTGCATTGGTGATCATTTTCCAACAGTCTATTGACTCTGGATCAGTTCCTATGGACTGGAGGGTAGCAAATGTAACACCACTTTTTAAAAAAAGAGGGAGAGAGAAAACGGGTAATTATAGACCGGTTAGTCTGACATCAGTAGTGGGGAAAATGTTGGAGTCAATTATTAAGGATGAAATAGCAGCGCATTTGGAGAGCAGTGACAGGATTAGTCCAAGTCAGCATGGATTTGTGAAAGGGAAATCATGCTTGACAAAACTTCTGAAATTTTTTGAGGATGTAACTAGTAGAGTGGACAAGGGAGAACCAGTGGATGTGATGTATTTGGACTTTCAAAAGGCATTTGACAAGGTCCCACGTAAGAGATTGGTGTGCAAAATCAAATTGGTATTGGGGGTAATGTACTGATGTGGATAAAGAATTGATTGGCAGACAGGAAGCAGAGAGTCGGGATAAACGGGTCCTTTTCGGAATGGGAGGCAGTGACTAGTGGAGTGCCACAGAGCTCAGTGATGTGACCCCAGCTCTTTACGTTATACATTAATGATTTGGATGAAGGAATTGAGTGTAATATCTCCAAGTTTGCAGATGACACTAGCTGGGTGGTGGTGTGAGCTGTGAGGAGGATGCTAAGAGGCTGCAGGGTGATTTGGATAGGTTGGGTGAGTGGGCAAATGCATGGCAGATGCAGTATAATGTGCATAAATGTGAGGTTATCCACTTTGGTGGCAAAATCACGAGGGCAGAGTATTATCTGAATGGCGGCATATTAGGAAAAGGGGAGGTGCAACGAGACCTGGGTGTCATGGTTCATCAGTCATTGAAAGTTGGCATGCAGGTGCAGCAGGCGGTGAAGAAGGCAAATGGCATGTTGGCCTTCATAGCTAGTGGATTTGAGTATAGGAGCAAGGAGGTCTTACTGCAATTGTACAGGGCCTTGGTGAGGCCTCACCTGGAATATTGTGTTTAGTTTTGTTCTCCTAATCTGAGGAAGAATGTTCTTGCTATTGAGGGAGTGCAGCAAAGGTTCACCAGACTGATTCCAGGGATGGCTGGACTGACATATGAGGAGAGACTGGATCAACTGGGCCTTTATACACTGGAGTTTAGAAAGATGAGAGGGGATCTCATAGAAATGTATAAGATTCTGACGGGACGGGACAGGTTAGATGCGGGAAGAATGTTCCCGATGTTGGGCAAGTCCAGAACCAGGGGACATTGTCTTGAAATTAGGGGTAGGCCATTTAGGACTGAGATGAGGAGGAACTTTTTCACTCAGAGAGTTGTTAACCTGTGGAATTCCCTACCGCAGAGAGTCGTTGATGCCAGTTCATTGGATATATTTAAGAGGGAGTTAGATATGGCCCTTACGGCTAAAGGGATCAAGGGATATGGAGAGAAAGCCAGAAAGGGGTACTGAGGTGAATGATCAGCCATGATCTTATTGAATGGTGGTTCAGGCTCGAAGGGCTAAATGGCCTACTCCTGTACCTATTTTCTATGTTTCTATGGTTGGGAAATCAAGCCTCCTACTTTGAGTGCTGCATTCACAACGCTCCTGATTTTCTGACTAGAGATTTTGCTGCTACATGTTGAATTGCTCTTGCCCATGTTGAATTGCTCTTGACCACATCTCTTGCTAACCTAGACCACTCCTACTTCATGGTATTGTTCCTAGTATGGTTCTTCGTGCCAGACCTGTCAAGATCTCTGTGCATGGAGCAATTGTTCCCTGCTGGCAATGTGCCATACAGCTTCTATGGAACAGTGTGTTGCAAAAAGGGGCAATGCTACGTAATAGCTTTTCAGATTACCTCTCTGAGTATAAAGCACATGGACAATTAGACTGGGACCATTCCTTGTTTAAAGAAATAAAGAGTATAACTACACATGTATGCCAAGGTACCTGCATTTACCATGGCACTTCCGATGCCACTGAACATTTTCCTCATTTCTCCCAGTTACTTCCTCTTGGATCTGGGACACTGCATTCACTTGCCCCAAGAACAACCAGGCCTATGATCTTGTGCTTTAAGAGAGTCACCCTGGTTCATCGCATCTCCTACATCAAGACCTTCAAGGCACTGCTGCTAAATGCCAGGGGCCTTCCCGTAGGGGCCTCCCCATAGCCATTGTTACACAAATTCTACATGTATGCTGCACCTTAACCTCCACTCAGTTATAACACCTCTTTCAGATGATACATTAAACCATGACGTCTGCACTCTCGTGTATTTATAAAAGATCCCATTGGCACTAATCATTGAAGAGCGCAAGTGTCCTGGCCAACATTTATCCCTCAATGTTTTCTATGTATCTATGTTTCTATGTAACCAACAACACTGAAACGGACTAACTGGTCATTTAAGTCATCGATCTTTGTGAGGCCTTGTTGTGTGTAAATTGGTTGCTGTGTTTCCCTACATTATTATAGTGACTACACTTAAAACTACTTTTTTGGCTGTGAAATGCTTTGGGATGGTCTGAGAAACTATATAAATGCAAGTTCATTCCCACTTCTCATTAAGGGTTAGCAGCAGCCCTTTAAGTGCTGCTGCCTCATTCCATTTTCTGATTGCCAGCCAATTAGCTGGTTGGCCTGATTCCCTGAACATGGCATTAATTTAGAAAATTAAGCCAGGACAGCACCCTCCCCCACATGGGTGCCCATGTCAATGTGTAGCATTATGCATAGCCCACTTTCCCTGAACTTGGAAAATCAGGACTCAAAGGTAAGACTATAATTTTTTTAAAGGCTCTGCAATGAAGAAGAATCCATGTGTCACCAAAAAGATACTACAATGGCCAGAGAAAAAGCACTTCAAACTCTGGGGAGAATGCACCAGAGTGGCAAACAGGGCAGATATCCTCTTACAACAACATTTCCACTTTTTAAACCATCAAATAGGGGGTTTGACTGCTATGGCACTCCATCACATGCCTACAATCTCTGTTTACTTACTGCACATTTATTGTGCCAAACTCTGGAATTTGCCAGCCATTTTTTTGCCCGAAGCAGCAATTGGAAAGGAAATATTATACATTAAAAATATTTTACGCTTTTTAAAAGCCAATAAAATGTTGCATCATTAGCAGCCATTTACCTTTAATGGCCTCACACTTGAATTTTTCAGCCTTTAATGGTTGCTGATGTACACAGTTCACATCTTCCCCACCCACCCCTGCTCAGCCTTCTTATTTAACTTGGGCTAATCTCGGCAAAGTGATAAGCACAAAACTCACCACTCCATAGCTTTGTGCAGAAATCTAAATAAAACAGGAGAAGCAATAAAAATATGGAGGCTAGAACCCTGCTGCAGCATCCTCAAGACATGCATCTTTGTACCACTTTGGTGTTCTTTCACCCTGGCATCCCCAAATACAAAGGTCAAATAGCCATCATGTTTAAATATATTGTAAATGTTGCCCTCTTGGTGACAGTGAATGGTATGGGGTGTGGGGGGGAAAGTACACCAAAGTGGTGCAAAGATTGATGTCTGAGGGTGCTGCAACAGGGCACAGACCCCCTTCCACCCCTTCAATGTTCATGGATGCATTATCCCAAATAAGATGTTGATGCTTCTGGTTCACCCATCGTTAAGATCACCAGTACATAACCGAGGTTCAGCATTACCAGGCAGCAGCCAACAGCAGGAAGTTGATATAAAGGTATGCTTCACAACAACTTTAAATTGCTGTAGCTTTAGTGCTGAACAAAAGCTTTCATTCCTATTTTTGTGTGTTTCTTTCATTAAGAAGCTTCGGGGGAGAAATTCAGTTGTGCCTCTGTTGCGGCGTTGTCCCGGGCGGAGGGGTAAATTTTGCGCCGGCAAATGCATTGCATCTGCAGCCGCAAAATTCAGCAGCTGCGCCCGGAGTTTGGAGCGGAGCGCTAAGGGCGACGTTGCAAGCCTCTTTTAGGGCGCTAGGCCTCTGAGCAAGTGAAAATCCAGAGCTGAATAGCCGGCCTCAGAGCGCCCTAAGAGAGGCCTCGCGAGGGAAAAAAACCTGAAAAAAAAACACCAAAAACATTCCCAATACATAACTCACAACACCACAAATTAAATCGCAAAATAAGCAATCACACTTACATCATGTCGACATTACTTAACTCAATGCAGCTGCCACAGCTTGGAATGCCAGCTTCCACAGGCATCCCCAACAGGGCGCTCTACGGAGCACTACGGGTCGGGCGCCAGCCAAAAATCGAGCTGGTGTCGCCACCAGGATTGTTGCACTTCCGGGCTGTAATGCTCCACACCCCCTCGAAACCGTCACCGAATATCCCGGTGGGGCACTGGAAGCTGGCCATCCGCCCAGAAGTGCTTACTGCCGCCATTGCCACCCCTCCAGGGCACTAACAGGGATCAGCAGACAACCTCACATCAGGTCGGCATTATTTATGTTGATGATGTTTTTGTTAAATGAGTGGAATTTACATGGTGTTTCTCATTGCCATCGACACTGTAGAAACATTACAGAAGTAGATTTTATTTAAACATTACTTATCCTTAAATCTTTCTATTCTTTTGTGTTCGTTCTTTGATTTATAAATTAAGTTATTCATCCCATTATCAAACAAAAAGTCAAATATTTTATTCGGGGCTTTACGATACTTAGACACTCAACTAAAGTAAATGCAAAAGCATTTGAAAACATTGGGCAAATGTCACATGATCAAATGTCATGCAGTTAAGCGTCACATGAGCGGTGTCATGTGATCAGATGCTATGTGATCAAATGTCACAAAATCAAATCTCCAGTAATACATCAACCTTGAGTTGGCAACCCTACTCATCAGGGACAGAGAAGCAGTACGTGCCTGCTGGAAGGAGCACTTCGAAGATCTCCTTAACCAAGACTCTGTATTTGACGTGAGCTTCCTTGACGCCATCCCACAGCATGCTACCTGCCACCATCTCGGCACAACACCAGCCCGGCATGGGGTTGAAAAGGCATTCCGGCAGCTGAAAAACATCAAGGCCTCAGGAGCAGATGGAATCCCCGTGAAGTACTAAAACATGGCGGAGAATTACTCTTGGAGCGAATCCATGACCTCATCGCTCTTATCTGGAAGGAGGAGAGCATGCCGGAAGATCTCAGAGATGCCGTAATCATGACCATTTTCAAGAAAGGTGACAAGACTGAGTTCGGTAATTTCAGAGGAGTCTCCCTGCTGTCTGCCACAGGAAAAATTACCACAAGAATCCTCCTCAATCATGTCTTCCCAGTGGCTGAAGAGCTCCTCCCTGAGTCGCAATGCGGATTCTGCCCACTTAGAGGCAAAATGGACATGATTTTCACCACGCGATAAATCCAAGAAAAATGTAATGAGCAGCACTAACCTCTGTACATGGCCTTCTTTGACCTCACAAAGGCTTTCGACTCTGTCAACCGAGAGAGATTATGGAGTGTCCTCCTCAAATGCGGCTGACCTCAAAAATTTGTCACCATCCTCCGCCTGCTTCACGATGACATGCAAGCCATGATCCTTACAAATGGATCCACCGCAGACCCAATACAAGTGCAGACCAGGTTCAAGCAAGGCTGCATCATTGCACCAAACGCATTTTTCAATCTAACTCACTGCAATGCTTCATCTAACCTCCAACAAGCTCCCCACATGACGAACGGGAAATTGTTCAACCTCCATCGCCTCCAGTCAAGTACCAAGGTTGTCCCAACCACTGTTATTGAATTACAATATGCAGATGACGCTTTGCATTTGCGTACACTCAGAGGTCAAACTCCACATAATCGTTGACACCGTCACTGAAGCATACGAGCGTCTGGGTGTTACATTAAACATCCGTAAGACACAGGTTCCTTTTCTGAGTTTACTTTGACAGTTTACTACCTTGACTGATAGTGCTGTCCTTGTGCTGGAAGAGTGATGAAGATGTTTATCCTGTTGAACAAAGTATGAGGGACCTGTGTGATGCATCTGCACACTTTGCTTTGACTGTTGTAGTGGCTTGGAAAGAGCCTAAGACATAACAGTTCAGGGCAGCAGCAACCTTGACTGATAGTGCTGTCCATGTGCAGAATATGTGGCAGATCAAAGGATGGATATCCATGATCGTTGAGGTGGTGCAGGTGGCAGTGTTGTTGATGGTGTCTTGGCCAAAACATGGTGCACAGTGCAGTGCACAGTGCATTTGGAAAGCAGTGACTGGATGGTCCAAGTCAGCATGATTTATGAAAGGGAAATCACGCTTGACGAATCTTCTGGAATTTTTTGAGGATGTAACTAGCAGCGTGGACAAGGGAGAACCAGTGGCTGTGGTGTATTTGGACATTCAAAAGGCTTTTGACAAGGTCCCACATAAGAGGTTGGTGTGCAAAATCAAAGCGCATGGTATTGGGGGTAATGTACTGACGTGGATAGAGAACTGGTTGGCAGACAGAAAGCAGAGAGTCAGGATAAACGGGTCCTTTTCAGAATGGCAGGCAGTGACCAGTGGAGTGCCACAGGGCTCAGTGCTGGGACCCCAGCTCTTTACAATATACATTAACGATTTAGATGAAGGAATTGAGTGTAATATCTCCAAGTTTGCAGATAACACTAAACTGGGTGGCGGTGTGAGCTGTGAGGAGGATGCTAAGAGGCTGCAGGGTGACTTGGACAGGTTAGGCGAGTGGGCGAATGCATGGCAGATGCAGTACAATGTGAATAAATGTGAGGTTATCCACTTTGGGGGGAAAAACACGAAGGCAGAATATTATCTGAATGGCGACAGATTAGGAAAAGGGGAGGTGCAACAAGACTTGGGTGTCATGGTTCATCAGTCATTGAAAGTTGGCATGCAGGTACAGCAAGCGGTGAAGAAGGCAAATGGTATGTTGGCCTTCATAGCTAGGGGATTTGAGTATAGGAGCAGAGAGGTCTTACTGCAGTTATACAGGGCCTTGGTGAGGCCTCACCTGGCATACTGTGTTCAGTTTTGGTTTCCTAATCTGAGGAAGGATATTCTTGCTATTGAGGGAGTGCAGCGAAGGTTCACCAGACTGATTCCCGGGATGGCTGGACTGACATATGAGGAGAGACTGGATCAACTGGGCCTTTATACACTGGAGTTTAGAAGGATGAGAGGGGATCTCATAGAAACATATAAAATCCTGATGGGATTGGACAGGTTAGATGCGGGAAGAGTGTTCCCGATGTTGGGGAATTCCAGAACCAGGGGACACAGTCTTAGGATAAGGGGTAGGCCATTTAGGACTGAGATGAGAGAAACTTCTTCACTCCGAGAGTTGTTAACCTGTGGAATTCCCTACCGCAGAGAGTTGTTGATGCCAGTTCATTGGATATATTCAAGAGGGAGTTAGATATGGCCCTTACGGCTAAAGGGATCAAGGAGTATGGAGAGAAAGCAGGAAAGGGATACTGAGGGAATGATCAGCCATGATCTTATTGAATGGCGGTGCAGGCTCGAAGGGCCGAATGGCCTACTCCTATTTTCTATGTTTCTATGTTTCAACTCGTCCAAAACTACATTTCCCACATCCTCTTTTTACGTCAAGTGCTGCTCAACCATCACACCTGTCATGCCTAACCTTTCACTGAGTCCCTGTTTTTCAGTGCAACTGAATTCTAAAATTTTTGTCTGTCCACAAATTGTTTCATTACCTGACTCCACACTCCTCTCCAGCCCTATGTCACAATCTGCCTCATTCATTCTAATGATTGTACATTTTTTTACATCTCCCTTCCTGCCATTCTTCTCTGTGTCACAGCCTTCATCAGTTCATTCCCATTCTCTTTGCTACTTCACTCTCTTCTATAAAAGGCTCCTGGAAACATAACTTTTCAAACAGGCCTTCAATCATCTCTCGTAACTCTTCTATTGCTGTCTGGTGTCTGCTCTCTCCTGTGTGAAGCAGACATGGACATTTTAATGTGTTAAAAGTGCAACAAAATGTAAGCAACTATTGTGAATAGAACTGCTCCTTGAATTGTACAAATTGTAAAGATGCAAATTATTAATGTTTTATATTACTCTAATTGATCCTATAATGTGGTGAGATTAATTCTACATTTACGTAAAGCAAAAACCGAAATAGCTGGATGTCAGGCAGCATCTATGGAGAGAACAAACAAGTTAATATTGCATGACTGACAAAGGGTCTATACCTGAAATTATTTTTTCCTCTTCTATGTAGATACATTTCCAAACTACCCATGACATCGGAGAGCTGATTGCCTGATTGGGTGCTTCAGGCCTGAGCAGGGCTCACACTAAGTATTGGTCAGGAAATGGAGAAGCCTGGCCCTGAATTTTCTATGTATTTAAATTAGTGGATGGAAAATCAGTCACAATGGGACTTCAGTTTCTGACCAGTCCTACCTGCAAGCACCGGTACTTGCCAGGAGAGCCCAATCAGAATCAGCCTTTTGACATAGTGTTTTGACAAAACATTTATTTTGACCACATTGAGCTCCAGTGCCTTCCTGTTATGTCTTGAATAAAGAGTCAGACTAGATACTGCAAGCTCAAAGTAAGGTGTGACCATAATCCTTTATTGCAGATCTCAGAGTGCCTCTCCAGCCTGTGAGGCCTCCTTCTATACAGGTGCTCCCAAGGGATTGTGGGATCCCTTGGGAATCCAAGGGATAAGCCCTCTGGTGGTTAGACAACACGGTATTTACAGGTTTACATGCATAACAACACTCCCCCGCCCCAAAGTCAATAGTGTAACTATTTACAATGTGAGTCGATCTGGGGCCTTCCTTTCCCTGGTTGATCGTCTCGGTGCAAATGCTGGTTTTGGTGAGTCGTTTGTTCGGCACTCGCTGGGCTGCTGTGCAGCTGGCCTTGCTGGGCTGCTGGGGGTGGTGAGTCCTGCTGGGCTGCTGCGAGTGATCGGTTCTGCTTCGTGGTCAACCGCTGGGCCGGTTGCCACTTGTGTGTGTGTTGGAGGGTCGAAAAAGGTAGAGTCTATTGTGGGTTGTTCTGGATAGTCCGTAAATCTGAGTTTCGTTTCGTTCAAGTGTTTCCTGCATGTGAGTCCATTTGAGAGTTTGACCACAAACACCCTACTCCCCTCTTTGGCCAAAACCATGCCAGGAAGTGACTTGGGACCTTGTCCATAGTTCAACACATATACAGGATCATTTATCTCAATTTCGCGTGACACATTTGCGCGACCATGATATGTATTCTGTTGAAGCCGCCTGCTCTCTACCTGTTCGTCTCGATCAGGGTGGACTAACGAGAGCCTTGTCTTAAATGCCCTTTTCATGAGCAGTTCAGCAGGAAGGACCCCAGTGAGCGAGTGGGATCTTGTGTGGTAACTAAGCAGGACTCGGGATAAGCGAGTCTGCAGTGAGCCTTCAGTTACCCTTTTCAAGCTCTGCTTGATAGTTTGAACTGCTCGTTCTGCCTGACCATTGGACGCTGGTTTAAAAGGGGCAGATGTGACATGTTTGATCTCATTGCGGGTCATGAACTCCTTGAACTCGGTACTGGTAAAGCACAGCCCATTGTCAGTCACAAGGACATCAGGCAGGCCATGTGTGGCAAACATGGCCCGTAGGCTTTCAATGGTGATAGCGGATGACACATTCAATCCATTTGGAGTACACATCTATAACCTCTAAGAAAATTTTTCCCAAGAATGGACCTGCATAGTCGACATGGACCCTGGACCACGGTTTGGAGGGCCAGGACCATAAACTTAGTGGCGCCTCACTTGGTGCATTGCTTAACTGTGAACATGTATTACATTTGTGCACGCAGGACTCTAAGTCCGCATCGATACCGGCCACCACACGTGGGATCTGGCTATCGCTTTCATCATTACGATGCCTGGGTGGGTGCTGTGGAGATCACTAATGAAGATGCCCTTTTTTGGCACCACTACCCGATTACCCCATAGGAGGCAGTCTGCCTGAATAGACATTTCATCTCTGCGCCACAGGTACGGCTTATTTCTTCCTGCATCTCTAACGGGACACTAGACCAACAACCCGTGGAGCACACAATTTTTTATTAAGGACAGTAAGGGGTCCTGGCTCGTCCAGGTTCTAATCTGTCAGTCGGTAACAGGTGATTGCTCACTCTCGAATGCTTCCATTACCATAACTAAATCTGAGGGCTGTGCCATCTCCACCCATTCTGGTGGGCAATGGCAGCCTACTGAGAGCATCGACACAGTTTTCTGTGCCTGGCCTGTGGCGGATGGCGTATCTGGACAACGTGAGCGCCCATCTCTGGATGCGGGCTGATGTATTCGTATTTACCCCATGCTTTCAGAAAAGAGGGGTATAGAAACATAGAAACATAGAAAATAGGTGCAGGAGTAGGCCATTCGGCCCTTCTAGCCTGCACCGTCATTCAATGAGTTCATGGCTGAACATGCAACTTCAGTACCCCATTCCTGCTTTCTCGCCATACCCCTTGATCCCCCGAGTAGTAAGGACTTCATCTAACTCCTTTTTGAATATATTTAGTGAATTGACCTCAACAACTTTCTGTGGTAGAGAATTCCATAGGTTCACCACTCTCTGGGTGAAGGAGTTTCTCCTCATCTCGGTCCTAAATGGCTTACTTACCCCTTATCCTTAGACTGTGACCCCTGGTTCTGGACTTCCCCAACATTGGGAACATTCTTCCTGCATCTAACCTGTCTGAACCCATCAGAATTTTAAACGTTTCTATGAGGTCCCCTCTCATTCTTCTGAACTCCAGTGAATACAAGCCCAGTTGATCCAGTCTTTCTTGATATGTCAGTCCCGCCATCCCGGGAATCAGTCTGGTGAACCTTCGCTGCACTCCCTCAATAGCAAGAATGTCCTTCCTCAAGTTAGGAGACCAAACCTGTACACAATACTCCAGGTGTGGCCTCACCAAGGCCCTGTACAACTGTAGCAACACCTCCCTGCCCCTGTACTCAAATCCCCTCGCTATGAAGGCCAACCTGCCATTTGCTTTCTTAACCGCCTGCTGTACCTGCATGCCAACCTTCAATGACTGATGTACCATGACACCCAGGTCTCGTTGCACCTCCCCTTTTCCTAATCTGTCACCATTCAAATAATAGTCTGTCTCTCTGTTTTTACCACCAAAGTGGATAACCTCACATTTATCCACATTATACTTCATCTGCCATGCATTTGCCCACTCACCTAACCTATCCAAGTCGCTCTGCAGCCTCATAGCATCCTCCTCGCAGCTCACACTGCCACCCAACTTAGTGTCATCCGCAAATTTGGAGATACTACATTTAATCCCCTCGTCTAAATCAGCTGGGACCCCATCACAGAACCTTGCGGTACCCCACTAGTCACTAAGTGGCTTATGGTCAGTTTCCAATTCAAATTTGAGCCCGAACAGATATTGATGCATTTTCTTTGCCCCGTAAACACATGCTAACGCTTCTTTTTCGATCATACTGTATGCCCTCTCAGCCTTAGACAGACGTCTGGATGCATAAGCAACCGGTTGCAATTTCCCAAATTCATTAGCTTGTTGCAAAACACACCCAACCCTGTATGACGACGCATCACATGCTAGTACCAATCGCTTACATGGATCGTACATCACAAGCAATCTGTTTGAACATAACCGCTTCCTAGCATTTTCTTGGCTTTTACCCCATACCCATTCATCTCCTTTATGCAGTAAAGAGTGCAGGGGTTCTAACAATGTGCTAAGACCCGGTAAGAAGTCACCAAAATAGTTCAGGAATCCTAGGAACGACCGCAGCTCTTTCACATTCTGTGGTCTCGGTGCGTTCTTGATTGCCTCCGTCTTCGAATCGGTGGGCCTGATGCCGTCCGCTGCGATTCTTCTCCCCAGGAACTCCACTTCAGGTGCCAGGAAAACACACTTCAAGCGTTTTAGCCTGAGCCCCACACGATTAAGCCGACTAAGAACCTCCTCCAGGTTCTGCAGATGCTCGACGGTGTCCCGACCTGTAACCAAGATGTCGTCCTGGAACACCACAGTGCACGGGACCGACTTCAGCAAGCTTTCCATGTTCCTCTGGAATATCACCGCGGCCGATCGAATCCCAAACGGGCATCTGTTGTAAATGAAGAGATCTTTGTGCGTGTTGATGCAGGTGAGACCTTTCGATGATTCCTCCAGCTCCTGCGTCATGTAGGATGAGGTCAAGTCCAGCTTTGTGAACGTTTTCCTCCCACCAGCATCGCAAATAGGTCATCTGCCTTTGGTAGCGGGTATTGATCCTGCAGTGAGAAACTTTGTAATCACCACAGATTCTTACGATGCCATCTCCCTTGAGGACTTGAACAATCGGACTGGCCCAGTCATTGAATTCGACGCGAAATGATGCCCTCTCGTTGCAGCCTGTTCAGCTCGATCTCCACCGTCTCTCTCATCATGTAAGGAACCGCTCTTGCCTTGCAATGGATGGGTCATGCCCACGGAATCAAATGGATCTGCACTTTTGCTCCTCGGAACTTCCCAATGCCTGGTTCTAACAGCAAGGTGAACTTGTTTTAGGACCTGGGCACATGAGGTGTCATCGACGGACGAAAGCGCTCGGACATCGTCCCAGTTCTAGAGTATCTTTCCCAGCCAGCTCCTGCCGAACAGCGTGGGGCCATCGCCCGGTACCACCCAGAGTGGTAACTCGTGCACCGCTCCTTCGTAGGAGACCTTTACGGTCGCACTGCCAATTACGGGAATCAGTTCCTTTGTGTACGTTCTCAGTTTAGTGCGAATGGGAGTCTTGCTGCACCACAATTTATCAAAAGTCTTTTTGCTCATTATGGACTGGCTTGTGCCCGTGTCCAGCTCCATGGACACCGGGAGTCCATTTAATTCAACCTTCAGCATTATCGGGGGACACTTTGTGGTACATGTGTGCACCCCATATACCTCTGCCTCCTCAGTCTGAGGCTCTGGTTTGTCGTGATCTGCCGTGGATCTGTCCTCCTCTGCAACATGATGGTTTGCAGGATTAGCAGGGTTTGTAGCTCGCCTGCATATGCGTTGGAGGCGTCCCATTGTTCCACAGCCCTTGCAAACGTATCCTTTGAAGCGGCTTGAATGGAAATGATGATCACGTCCACAGCGCCAACAAGGTGTTAATGGCCTTGTATTCACCACCCTTGATGGTAGAATCAGTCATCTGCGGACGTGCAGCTGCAGGCGCGTAAGTCCTGCCATGTACATTTCGATTCGAGAACAACGTTACTTTGTTCACAGTACTTGCAGCAGCACTAGTGTATGAGAGATTTGTTTGGTATTGTCACTGGTGGCGATAAATGGCTGGGTTATCGCCATGGCTTTACTCAAGGTTGGGGTCTCTACAGATGCTCCCAGACCAGTGTGCACAACTCATCGTACGACTTTTCTGTGGGTTTCGCTGGAGCGAGCAGGTTTTTCCTGAGGCCATATGTTGGTGCCCCGCAAATGGTGAAGAGAATCGTCCTTCTTTTGGCAGCGTTCGCTTCTCCTTCCAGCTCGTTGGCCACCAAGTATTGGTCGAGTCACTCCACGAAGGTTTCCCAATCATCTCCCTCCGAAAATTTCTCCAAGATGCCCACGGTTCTCTGCATTGTTGCGGTGGCATTCGTCATCTGTATCTCGTCGCCAGTTGTTATGTCTTGAATAAAGAGTCAGACTAGATACTGCAAGCTCAAAGTAAGGTGTGACCGTAGTCCTTTATTACAGATCTCAGAGTGCCTCTCCAGCCTGTGAGGCCTCCTTATGTACAGGTGCTCCCAAGGGATTGTGGGATCCCTTGGGACTCCAGGGATAAGCCCTCTGATGGTTAGACATGGTATTTACAGGTTTACATACATAACACTTCCTTTCTCCTCTGTGGCATTTCTCCATTGCTACCTCATACACTGATTCCAAACCTGCGAAATATTACTTATTCACCCTCTTTGATGAAGCTTTTATAGCTTTTGAAATATTCTATAAATCTGGCAGGAGTGTAATGTGAGGACTGGAAATTAGCCTGGGTCCTGGATATGTTACCTGGATTTCCTTGCCATTCTGTGTAATTCCTTATTGGGGCAGAGCCTCCATCCACTTTAACAAGGCCACCAGCATCAGAGGAGGTATAGCTAGGGGTTGTGAACTCCCAGACCAGGAGTATCCATGTCCCCAGGCTTGGAATCCTCCAGCAGGCTGATACATCCAGGGAAAGTAGGTGGCCTACATGGTGGGTCCTACCTGAGAGTCCAGGCCTGGGACTTGGATGCCTGAAAATCTTTAAAGAATTTGAACAAATTTTTGGCTCCCTTATAAAGAACTCCTCATGCAGAATGTTGCACCAGGAGTACACATAGTGAAGTGAGCCATGTAGCCACATTCCTGAAGTGCACGCCTGCTGTATGAAGTACTGTGTTAAGAGCAAAAATTTCCCCCCATCTATGTGTTCTTTGAGACAAGGAAGAGCACAACAAAGATGAAAAGGACAGGTTGACATATGGTAGGATAGCTCCAGAAAAGATATTGGTCCTTAAATTCCGGTCGAGTTCTTCCCGCGAGAACTTCCGAGCCTGAGGCCTCTCGTAACTGCGCGTCGCAGCGCGTGCACATGGAGACGTGCGCAGGCCGGGAGCTGGAGACAGCAGCCAATCAGATGAAGTATAGATTCTCATCCGTAAGTCCGGAACTCCTATTACTATGAATGAGAAACCCCCACAAACACCCAAAACACAATCAAAAATAGAAAATAAACTACATATTTAATTCATTTAAATTAAAGTTGTTATCAAAAAATATATTTTCCCGACTTTTTTTTAAACGTTTTTTAATTAAACCTTAAAATAAACTTACCGTAGTGTGGAGGGTTTTTAACAATAAAATCAGTTTTTATAACTTCATTTTAAAATGTTTTTGTGTATTTTTAAACACTTGCGCCTGTAAAAGTAGGCTATAGGCCTGCTTTTTCAGGTGCAAGATTTTAAAGGACATTTGCACGGCAAAATATTCGTAAATATCGGAAATCTTGCCCTGCAAGTGTCCCCACTCCCGATATGGGGAGGATCTGTCAAGCCAGAAACTTGACAGATCGGAAAAGCCGGTTTTCAGCGCGTGCGCATTGCGTGCTGAAAACCGGCTTTCCGATGCCTTCCCGGGTCTGCAGAAACTTCGTACGGACCCGGGACATCGGAGTTTCAGGGCCATTGAACAGCAAAAATAAAGGAGGAGGAGAGAGACTGAAAATGACAGAATTTATCAAACAGAAATAGTCACGGTCAATTAAAAAAAGAGAGAGATACATAAAGGCATAGCTCTTTTGGCAAAAATAATTGAAAGTAAGAATTAGAATAATAGGAAATTTGCAGCAAAATACTTGATAGAATACAAAATAATAGCATTATAATGCAGTTCAGTGTATACATTCCTGACTAAAATAACAGCAGAGGCGAGGTGGCCACAATTCCACAGGTGGCTTATCCTGGCATAGAATCATAGAAGTTTAAAGCACAGAAGGAGGCCATTTTGGTCCATCGTGTCCATGCCGGCCAACAAGAGGCTATCCGGCCTAATTCTACTTTCCAGCTCTAGGTCCGTAACCCTGCAGGTTATGGCACTTCAAGTGCACATTCAAGTACTTTTTAAATGTGATGAGGATTTTTGCCTCTACCACCCTTTCAGGCAGTGAGTTCCAGACCCCCACAACACTCTGCGTGAAGAAATTTCCCCTCAAATCCCCTCTAAACCTTCTACCAATTACTTTAAATTTATGCCATCTGGTTATTGACCCTTCTGCTAAGGGAAATAGGCCCTTTCTATCCACTATAGCTGTTATGTATTTAACCCCTTGCAACCTGTATCACACTACCACCAGAGGGTCTACCTGTTGGAGTCCCAAGGGATCCCAGCATCTCTTGGGAGCACTGTATATAAGCAGGCCACTCACGAGGTACCTACACTCTGGAATCTTATTAAAGAAGCTAAGGTCACACTTGCTCATTGTTTACAGTACTCAGTTTCGTCCTTTATTATGAGCGTATCAATTGGCGACGAGGTAACGAACAACCGTGCGAAAATGCAAAGAACAGTTGGTATCCTGGAGAAGTTCTCAGCAGGGGATGATTGGGAGGCCTTCATGGAGAGACTCGACCAATACTTTGTGGCAAACGAGGTGGAAGTGGATGAGAACGCTGCCAAACGAAGGGACGAAGGGCGATCCTCCTTACTGTCTGTGGGGCAACAACCTCTGGCCTCATGAAGAATCTTCTAGCTCCGGTAAAACCAACAATTAAATCCTATGAAGAATTGTGTACACTGGTCCAGGAGCACCTAAATCCTAAGGAAAGTGTTTTGATGGCGAGATATCGGTTCTACACGTGTCAACGGTCGGATGGTCAGGAAGTGGCGAGCCTTGTCGCCGAACTAAGGCGCCTCGCAGGATATTGTGAATTTGAGGGATTCCTGGAACAAATGCTTCGAGACTTTTTTGTACTGGGCATTGGCCATGAGGTAATCCTTCGCAAACTGTTGACTGTTGAACTCCGAATCGAAGCAAAGGCATAATGATAGCCCAGGCATTTATGTCCACCAGCAACAATACCAAACAGATTTTGCAGAGTAAAGAGGTTTCGGCCAGTACTGTGAACAAAGTAACGTCATATTCAGCCATGAACTCATTGAATGGCGGTGCAGGCTAGAAGGGCCGAATGGCCTACTCCTGCACATATTTTCTATGTCTATGTTTCTATGTTTCTATGTCATTTTCGAGCAGGAATTTACATGGCAGAATGTACACGCCGGCTGCTGCTGCACGACCTCAGATGACCCAGAGTCCGCCATCAATCATTAAACCGAGACAGTTAACACCTTGTTGGTGTTGTGGAGGTGATCATCGGGCCCATCAATGCCGCTTCAAGCACTATGCGTGTAACGGCTGCAGAACAATGGGACACCTCCAGCAATGTGCAGGCGAGCTGCAAACCCTTCACACCCTGCAAACCACCACATTGCAGATCGATCTACAGAGGATCAGGCTGAATTGGAGACTCGTACTGAGGAGGCAGAAGTGTTACAGGGTACACACATTCACCATGAAAGGTCCAGCAATAATGTTGAAAGTTGAACTGAACGGAATTCCAGTATCTATGGAACTGGACACAAGTGCGAGTCAGTCCATAATGAATAAAAAGGCCTTCGACAGGCTGTGGTGCAACAAGGCACATGGGCCCAAGCTCAGACCCATTCACACCAAACTAAGGACTTATACCAAGGAACTAATCCCTGTAATTGGCAGTGCAGAAGTCAAAGTTTCCTATGATGGAGCAGTACACGAATTCCCGCTGTGGATTGTGCCAGGGGATGGCCCCACACTGTTTGGCAGAAGCTGACTGGGAAAAATCCGCTGGAACTGGGATGACATCCAAGCGCTTTCGTCCGTCGATGACGCCTCATGTGCCCAGGTTCTAAGCAGATTTCCATCGTTGTTCGAGTCAGGCATTGGAAGCTTCTCGGGGACGAAAGTGCAGATCCATTTGGTTCCCGGTACGCGACCCATCCACCACAAGGCACGGGCGGTAACGTACATGATGCGTGAGAAAGTGGAAATTGAGCTGGATAGGCTGCAGCGAGAAGGCATCGTCGCACGATGGAATTCAACGAGTGGGCCAGTCCGATTGCCCCGGTACTTAGAGGACGGCACAGTCAGAATTTGTGGGGACTATAAAGTAACGATTAACCGTTTCTCGCTGCAGGACCAATACCCGCTACCCAAGGCAGATGACCTATTTGCAACCTTGGCTGGAGGGAAGACGTTCACCAAGTTGGACCTGACCTCGGCCTACATGACGCAGGAGCTGGAGGAGTTTTCGAAAAGCCTCACCTGCATTAACATGCACAAAGGTCTGTTCATCTATAACAGATGCCCGTTCAGGATTCGGTCGGCCGCGGCAATCTTCCAACGGAACATGGAGAGCCTGCTAAAGTCAGTTCCTCACATCATGGTTTTCCAGGACAACATACTGGTTACAGGTCAGGACACCATTGAGCACTTGAAGAATCTGGAAGAGGTTCTTAGTCGGTTGGATGGCATGGGACTCAGCTTGAAACGCTCAAAGTGTGTTTTCCTGGTGCCGGAGGTCGAGTTCTTGGGAAGAAGAATCGCAGCAGACGGCATCAGACCCACCGACGCCAAGATGGAGGCCAACAAGAACGCGCCGAGATCACAGAACGTGATGGAGCTGCGGTCGTTCCTGGAACTGCTTAACTATTTCAGTAATTTCCTACCTGGGTTAAGCACCCTGCTGGAACCCCTACATGTGCTACTGCGCAAGGGAGACGACTGGGTATGGGGGAATTCACAAGAGGCTGCCTTTGAGAAAGCCAGACATCTGTTGTGTTCAAACAAACTGCTTGTCCTGTATAACCCTTGTAAATGATTAGTGCTAGCTTGCGATGCGTCGTCGTACGGGGTCAGGTGTGTGTTACAACAGGCTAATGAATCGGCTATCATCCCCAGTATTGAAGCACTGACCACATTCGATTAGTATCGCTGGGCAGGCCACATAGTTCGCATGCCAGATATGACCTCCTTCGCAAATGCTTTATGCGGAGCTCCTTCATGGTAAACAAGCCAAAGGAGGACAGCGGAAATGTTATAAGGACACTCTCAAAGCCTCCCTGGTAAAGTGCGACATCACCACTGACACCTGGGAGACCCTGGCTGAAGACTGCCCAAGGTGGAGAAAGTGCATCTGGGAGGGCGTTGAGCTCTCAACGCAAAGAGCGTGAAGAGGCCAGGCGCAGGCAGCGGTAGGAGCACGCGGCAAACCAGCCCCACCGACCCGTTCCCACGACGAATGTCTGTCCCACCTGTAACAGGGTCTGTGGCTCTCGTATCGGACTGTTCAGCCATCAATGTTCTCACTTTGGAATTGGAAGCAAGTCTCCCTCGATTTCGAGGGACTGCCTATGATGATGATGATGATGAATCGGGGATTTTGCAACCGATCGCTTATGCGTCCAGGAGTTTGTCCAAGGCCGAAAGGGCCTACAGCATGATTGAAAAAGAGGCTCTGCCGTGCGTTTACAGGGTAAAAAATATGCACCAGCACTTGTTTGGCCTCAAGTTTGAGTTTGAAACTGACCACTAGCCGTTCATATCGCTGTTGTCTGAGAGCAAAGGGATTAACGCCAATGCCTCTGCCCTCATCTAAAGATGGGCGCTCACGCTGTCGGCATACAACTGTGTAATCCGCCACAGACCGGGCACACAGAACTGCGCTGATGCTCTCAGTCGGCTACCATTGCCCACCACTGGGGTGGAAATGGCACAGCCTGCGGACTTGCTCATGGTAATGGATGCATTCGAAAACGAAGTGTCACGCTTTACGGCCCGCCAGATCAGAACCTGGACTAGCCAGGATCCTTTACTGTCCTTGATAAAAAAATTGTGTCCTCCATGGGAGCTGGTCCAGTATCCCAGCGCAGATACAGGAGGCGATTAAGCCATTCCACAGGCGCAAAGACAAAATGTCCTTACAGGTGGACTGTCTGTTGTGGGGTAATCGCGTGGTCTTGCCCAAGAAAGGCAGAGATACATTCATTTGTGAACTGCACCCACCCAGGCATTGTAATGATGAAAGCCATAGCCAGATCCCATGTGTGGTGACCCGGCATCGATTCAGATTTAGAGTCATGCGTGCACCAGTGCAACACTTGCTCTCAACTGAGCAATGCACCCAGAGAAGCACCGCTAAGTTTGTGGTCATGGCCCTCCAAAACGTGGTCGAGGATCCACATGCACTGTGAGGGCCCATTTCTGAGCAAAATGTTCTTGGTTGTCATGGATGCTTACTCAAAATGGATTAAATGTGTTATAATGTCTGTAAGCATGTCCACGGCCAGCATTGAAAGCCTACGAGCCATATTTGCCACGCACGGCCTGCCTGATGTCCTAGTCAGCGACAATGGGCCGTATTTCACCAGTGCTGAATTCAAAGAATTCATGACTCGCAATCGGATCAACTACGTCACATAGAAACATAGAAACATAGAAAATAGGTGCAGGAGTAGGCCATTCGGCCCTTCGAGCCTGCACCGCCATTCAATAAGATCATGGCTGATCATTTTTTTTGCCCCGTTCAAGCCCACATCCAACAGCCAGGCACAACGGGCAGTTCAGACCATCAAGTAACGCTTGAAATGCGTGTCGGGAGGCTCCTTGCAGACCCGACTGTCCCGAGTGCTGCTCAGCTACCGCACCAGACCCCACTCACTCAGCGGGGTTCCCTCAGCCAAGCTGTTCATGAAAAGGGCGCTCAAAACAAGGCTCTCTCTTGTCCACGCTGATCTCCATGATCACGTGGAGGGCAGGCGGCATCAACAAAGTGTGTACCATGACCGCGCAAATTTGTCACACGATATTGAGGTCAATGACCTGTGTTTGTATTCAATTATGGACATGGTCCTAAATGGCTCGCTGGCACGGTCAAAGCCAAAGGCGGTGTTATGTCTTGAATAAAGAGTCAGACTAGATACTGCAAGCTCAAAGTAAGGTTGACTGTAGTCCTTTATTACAGATCTCAGAGTGCCTCTCCAGCCTGTGAGGCCTCCTTATATACAGGTGCTCCCAAGGGATTGTGGGATCCCTTGGGACTCCAGGGGATAAGTCCTCTGGTGGTTAAACATGGTATTTACAGGTTTACATACATAACAACAACCCCACCCAAAAGTCAATAGTGTAACTATTTAAAATGTGACTCGATCTGGGGCCTTCCTTTCCCTGCTTGATTGTCTCGGCGCAATTGCTGGTGTTGGTTAGTCTTTTGTTGGGCTTTTGCTGGGCTGCTGTGCAGCTGGCCTTGCCGGGCTGCTGGGGGTGGTGTGTCCTACTGGGCTGCTGCGGGTGATAGGTTCTGCTTCGTGGTCAACCGTTGGGTCGGTTACCATTTGTGTGTGTGTTGGAAGGTCGAAAAGGGTAGCGTCTATTGTGGGTTGTTCTGGATGGTCCGTAAATCTGAGTTTGGTTTGGTTCAAGTGTTTTCTGCAGGTGAGTCCATTTGCGAGTTTGACCAGAAACACCCAACTCCCCTCTTTGGCCAGAACCATGCCAGGACGCCACTTGGGACCTTGTCCATAGTTCAACACAAATACAGGATCATTTATTTCAATTTCGCGTGACACGTTTGCACGGTCATGATATGTATTCTGTTGAAGCCGCCTGCTCTCCACCTGTTCGTGAAGATCAGGGTGTAATAACAAGAGCCTTGTCTTAAGTGCCCTTTTCATGAGCAGTTCAGCAGGAGGAACACCGGTGGGCGAGTGGGGTCTTCTGCGGTAACTAAGCAGGATTCGGGATAAGCGAGTCTGCAGTGAGCCTTCAGTTACCCTTTACAGGCTCTGCTTGATAGTTTGAATTGCTCGTTCTGCCTGACTGTTGGACGCTGGTTAAAACGGGACAGATGTGACATGTTTGATCCCATTGCGGGTCATGGACTCCGTGAATTCGGCACTGGTAAAGCACGGCCCATTGTCACTTACAAGGACATCAGGCAGATCGTGCGTGGCAAACAGGGCCCGTAGGCTTTCAATGGTGGCAGCGGATGTGCCTGCCAACATTATCACATATTCAATCCATTTGGAGGACGCATCTACAACCACTAAAAACATTTTTCTCAAGCATGGGCCTGCATAGTCGACATGGACCCTAGACCACGGTTTGGAGGGCCGGAACCATAAACTTAGTGGCGCCTCCCTGGGTGCATTGCTTAACTGTGAATATGTATTACATTTGTGCACGCAGGACTCTAAGTCTGCATCGATACCGGGCCACCACACATGGGATCTGGCTATTGCTTTCATCATTATGATGCCTGGGTGGGTGCTGAGGAGATCACGAATGAAAGTATCCCTGCCATTTTTTGGCACAACTACCCAATTGACTCATAGGAGGCAGTCAGCCTGTATAGACATTTCATCTTTGTGCCGCTGGTACGGCTTTATTTCTTCCTGCATCTCTAATGGGACACTAGACCAACACCCATGGAGCACACAGTTTTTTACTAAGGACAGCAAAGGGTCCTGGCTCGTCGAGGTTCTAATCTGTCGGGCGGTAACGGGTGATTGCTCACTCTCGAATGCTTCCATTACCATAACTAAGTCTGCAGGCTGTGCCATCTCCATCCCGGCCTGGCCTGTGGCGGATGGCGTAGTTGTAGGCGGACAACGTAAGCGCCCATCTCTGGATGCGGGGTGATGCATTCGTATTTACCCCCTTACTTTCAGAAAAGAAGGATATAAGCGGCTTATGGTCGGTTTCCAATTCAAATTTGATCCCGAACAGATATTGATGCATTTTCTTTACCCCGTAAACACACACGCTAACGCTTCTTTTTCGATCATGCTGTAGGCCCTCTCGGCCTGAGACAGACTTTTGGATGCATAAGCAACCGGTTGCAATTTCCCAAATTAGCTTGTTGCAATACACACCCGACCCCGTACGACGACGCAGCACATGCTAGTACCAAACGCTTACATGGATCGTACAACACAAGCAATTTGTTTGAACATAACAGCTTCCTAGCTTTCTCAAAGGCATTTTCTTGGCTTTTACCTCATATCCATTCATCTCCTTTACGCAATAAAGAGTGCAGAGGTTCTAATAATGTGCTAAGACCCAATAAGAAGTTACCAAAATAGTTTAGGAGTCCGAGAAACGACCGCAGCTCCGTCACATTCTGTGGACTCGGTATGTTCTTGATTGCCTCCGTCATCGAATCGGTGGGCCTGATGCCGTCCGCCACGATTCTTCTCCCTAGGAACTCCACTTCAGGCATCACGAAAACACACTTTGAGCATTTTAGCCTGAGCCCCACATGATTAAGCCGACTAAGAACCTCCTCCAGGTTCTGCTGGTGCTCGACGGTGTCCCAACCTGTAACCAAGATGTCGTCCTGGAACACCACGGTGCACGGGATCGACATCAGCAAGCTTTCCATGTTCCTCTGGAATATCGCCGCGGCCAATCGAATCCCAAACGGGCATCTGTTGTAAATGAAGAGATCTTTGTGCGTGTTGATGCAGGTGAGACCTTTCGATGATTCCTCCAGCTCCTGCATCATGTAGGCCAAGGTCAAGTCCAGCTTCGTGAACGTTTTTCCTCCTGCCAGCATCGCAAATAGGTCGTCTGCCTTTGATAGTGAGTATTGATCCTGCAGTGAGAAACAATTGATAGTTACTTTATAATCACCACAGATTTTGATGGTGCCGTCTCCCTTCAGAGCTGGGACGATCAGACTGGCCCACTCATTGAATTCGATCGGCGAAATGATGCCCTCTCGTTGCAGCCTGTCCAGCTCGATCGCCACCCTCTCATCATGTAAGGTACCACTCTCGCCTTGTGATGGATGTGTTGCGCCCCCGGAATTAGGTGGAGCTGCACTTTTGCTCCTTGGAACTTCCCGATGCCTGGTGTGAACAGTGGGAGGAACTTGCTTAGGACCTGGACACATGAGGTGTCGTCGACGGACGAAAGCGCTGGACATCGTCCCAGTTCCAGCGTTTCTTTCCCAGCCAGCTCCTGCCGAACAGCGAGGGGCCATCGCCCGGTACCACCCAGAATGGTAACTCGTGCACCGCTCCATCGTAGGAGACCTTTACGGTAGCACTGCCAATTACGGGAATCAGTTCCTTTGTGTACGTTCTCAGTTAAGTACAAATGGGAGTCAGGACTGGACTTGAGGCCTTGCTACACCACAATTTATCGAAAGTCTTTTTGCTCATTATGGACTGGCTTGTGCCCGTGTCCAGCTCCATGGACACCGGGAGTCCATTTAATTCAACCTTCAGCATTATCGGGGGACACTTTGTGGTAAATGTTGCACCCCATATACCTCTGCCTCCTCGATCTGAGGCTCTGGTTCATCGTGATCCACCATGGATCTGTCCTCCTCTGCAACATGGTAGTTTGCAGGATTAGCAGGGCTTGTAGCTTGCCTGCACATGCGTTGGAGATGTCCCATTGTTCCACAGCCCTTGCAAACGTATCCTTTGAAGCGGCATGAATGGAAACGATGATCACCCCCTTAGCGCCAACAAGGTATTAATGGCCTTGTATTCACCACCCTTGATGGTGGACTCTGAGTCATCTGCGGACGTGCAGCTGCAGGCGTGTAAGTCCTGTCATGTACATTTCGATTCAAAAACAATGTCACTTTGTTCACAGTACTTGCAGCAGCACTCGTATGCTGAGAGATTTGTTTGGTATTGTCACTGGTGGCGATAAATGGCTGGGCTATCGCTATGGCTTTACTCAAGGTTGGGGTCTCTACAGTCAAAAGTTTGCGAAGTATCACTTCATGGCCAATGCCAAGTACAAAGAAGTTCCTGAGCATGTGCTCCAAGTGTCCTTCAAATTCGCAATGTTCTGCAAGGTGCTTTAGCTCGGCGACGTAGCTCGCTACTTCCTGGCCTTCAGACTTCTTGTACGTGTAGAACTGATACCTCGCCATCAGAACGCTTTCCTTCGGGTTTAGATGCTCCTTGATCAGTGCGCACAACTCATCGTACGACTTGTCTGTGGGTTTCGCTGGAGCGAGCAGATTTTTCATGAGTCCATACGTTGATGCCCCGCAAACGGTGAGGAGGATCGCCCTTCGTTTGGCAGCGCTCGCTTCTCCTTCCAGCTCGTTGGCCACAAAGGTTTCATGAAGGTTTCCCAATCATCTCCCTCCGAAAATTTCTCCAGGATGCCCACAGTTCTCTGCATTGTTGAGGTGGGGTTCGTCATCTTTATCTCGTCGCCAGTTGTTATGTCTTGAATAAAGAGTCAGACGAGATACTGCAAGCTCAAAGTAAGGTGTGACCGTAGTCCTTTATTACAGATCTCAGAGTGCCTCTCCAGCCTGTGAGGCCTCCTTATATACAGGTGCTCCCAAGGGATTGTGGGATCCCTTGGGACTCCAGGGGATAAGCCCTCTGGTGGTTAGACATGGTATTTACAGGTTTACATACATAACAGGGGAGTAGGGTTTTTCTGGTCAAATTGGTCAATGGACTAACATGCAGAAAACATTTGGACCAAATGAAATTGCGGTTCACCAACAGCTACGAACAACCCGAAGAAGACAGCACCAACTTTGACCCTCCAACACACACACAAGTGGCAACCGACATCATGGTTGACCACGAAGCCGAACTCAACTGGGCTGCTGGGCAAGACCAGCTGCCCAGCAGCCCAGTGAAAAACTAACCAACTCACCCACACCCGCATTTGTACTGAGACGATCAACAACGGAGCAAAAAGCCCCAGATCGTCTCACCTTGTAAATAAGTGTATTATTAACTTTACGAGGGAGTGGTATTATATATTTAACCCCTTGCAACCTGTATCACACTACCACCAGAGGGCCTACTTGTTGGAGTCCCAAGGGATCCCAGCATCCTTTGGGAGCACCGTATATAAGCAGTCCACCCCGAGGTACCTGCACTCTGGAGTCTTATTAAAGGAGCTAAGGTCACACTTGCTCATTGTTCACAGTACTCAGTTTCATCCTTTATTATGAGTGTATCAATATCTAGGCGCCTCATAATTTTATACATCTCAATGAGGTCTACCCTCAGCCTCCTCTGTTCCAAAGAAAACAAACCCAGCCTATCCAATTTGTCCTCATAGCTAAGATTCTCCACTCCCAGCAACATCCTTGTAAATCTCCGCTGTACTCACTCCAATGCAATCACGTCCTTCCTGTAATGCAGTGAGCAAAACTGCACGCAGTACTCCAGCTGTGACCTAACCAGTGTTTTATACAATTCAAGCATATTATATTCTATGCCTCGGCTAATAAAGGCAAACATTCCGTATGCCTTCTTAACCACTTCATCTACCTGGCCTGCTACCTTCAGGGATCTGTGGACCTGCACTCCAAGGATCCTTTGTTCCTCTACACTTCTCAGTGTCCTACCATTTAATGTGGATTTCCTTTCCTTGTCAGCCCTCCCCAACTGCATTACCTCACACTTCTCTGGTTTAAATTCCATTTGCCACTGTTCTGCCCACCTGACCAGTTGATTGATATCTTCCTGCAATCCGCAGCTTTCTTCTTCATTATCAACCACACGGCCTATTTTTGTATCATCTGCAAACTTCTTAATCATACCCCATATATTCAAGGCTAGATCATTGATGTGTACCACAAAAAGTAAGGGACCTAGTACTGACCCCTGCGGAACCCCACTGGAAACATCCTTCCAGTCACAAAAACACCCATCAACCATTACCTTTTACTTCCTGCCTCTGAGCCAATTTTGGATCCAACTTGCCACTTTGCCATAGAAACATAGAAACATAGAAACATAGAAAATAGGTGCAGGAGTAGGCCATTCGGCCCTTCGAGCCTGCACCGCCATTCAATGAGTTCATGGCTGAACATGCAACTTCAGTACCCCATTCCTGCTTTCTCGCCATACCCCTTGATCCCCCTAGTAGTAAGGACTACATCTAATTCCTTTTTGAATATATTTAGTGAATTAATTGGCCTCAATAACTTTCTGTGGTAGAGAATTCCACAGGTTCACCACTCTCTGGGTGAAGAAGTTTCTCCTCATCTCGGTCCTAAATGGCTTACCCCTTATCCTTCGACTGTGACCCCTGGTTCTGGACTTCCCCAACATTGGGAACATTCTTCCTGCATCTAACCTGTCTAAACCCGTCAGAATTTTAAACGTTTCTGTGAGATCCCCTCTCATTCTTCTGAACTCCAGTGAATACAAGCCCAGTTGATCCAGTCTTTCTTGATATGTCAGTCCCGCCATCCCGGGGATCCCATGGGCATTTACTTTCATGACCAGTCTGCCATGTGGGACCTTATCAATCCTCCTGGTTACCTCCTTGAAAAATTTAATCAAGTTATTCAGACACGACCACCATATAATAAATCTGTGTTGACTGTCCCTGATTAATCCGTGTCTTTCTAAATGTAGATTTATTCTGTCCTTCAGGATTTTTCCAATAATTTTCCCACAACTGAGGTTAGGCTGACAGGTCTATATTTACTCGGTCTATCTCTTTCTCCCTTCTTAAACAATGGTACCACATTAGCACTCCTCCAATCCTCTGGCACCACACCTGAAGCCAGAGCGGATTGGAAGATGATGGTCAGAGCCTCTACTATTTCCTCTTTTGCCTCGCTTAACAGCCTGGGATACATTTCATCTGGGCCTGGGGACTTATCCACTTTCAAAGCTGCTAAACCCTTTAGCACCTCCTCTCTCACTGTGTTTATTTCATTTAATATTTCACACTCCTCCTCCTTGGTAGCAGTGTCTACATCGCCCCTCTCTTTTGTGAAAACAGACGCAAAGTATTCATTAAGAACCATACTCACATCTTCCGCCTCCACACACAGATTACCCTCATGGTCTCTGATAGGCCCTACCCTTTCTTTAGTCATTCTCTTGCTCTTAATATATTTGTAAAACATCTTTGGGTTTTCCTTGATTTTACTTGTGAAGAATTTTTCATGCTCTATCTTTGCTTTCCTAATATCCCTTTTAATTTCACCCCTGGACTTTCTATACTCCTCGAGAGATTCTGCAGTATATAGCCCTCGGTATCTGTCATAAGCTTCCCTTTATTTCTTTATCCTACCCTGTATGTCCCGAGACATCCAGGGGGTTCTAGATTTGTTAGTCTCACCCCTTTTCTTTCAAGGCACATATTTGGCCTGAACCCTGCAGATCTCCTCCTTGAATACCTCCCACTGCTCTGATACTGATTTACCTTCAAGTAGCTGTTTCCAGTCCACAATGGCTAAATCACCTCTCAGCTTAGCAAAGTTGGCTTTTCCCCAATTTCGAACTTTTTATTCCTGATCTATCCTTGTCCTTTTTCATAACTACCCTAAATCTAACTGAATTATGTTCACTAGTACCTAAAAGCTCTCCCACTGAAACCCCTTCCACCTGCCCAGCTTCATTCCCGAAAACTAAATCCAGTACCGCCCCCTCCCATGTTGGGCTTGCTACATGCTGGCTCAAAAAGTTCTCTTGAATGCATTTTAGGAATTCCGCACCCTCTATACCATTCACATTAATTTTGTGTCAGTTAATATTCGGATAGTTGAAATCCCCTACTATTACTACCCTATAGTTTTTGCACTTCTTAGAAATGTATCTACATATTTGCTCTTCTATCTCACTCTCACTGTTTGGGGGTCTATATTACACTCCCAGCAGTGTGATCACCCCGTTTTTGTTTTTCAAATGGACCCATACGGCCTCGTTTGATGATCCCTCTAACATATCATCCCTCCTCACAGTTGTAATAGTTTCTTTAATCAAAAGCACGACTGCCCCTCCCTTTAAACCCCCTCTCTATTCCATCTGTAAATTCTGTAACCAGGTTGAGCTGCCATACCTGCCCCTCTTTTAGTCATGTCTCTGTAATAGCTATAATATCATACTCCCAAATGTCTACCTGTGCTCTCAGCTCATCTGCCTTATTTGTTGCACTCCTTGTAGTGAAGTATATACCATTTAGTATAGCCAGACCGCCCTGTTGACTACTTTCTAGCCCTTGTTTCCTGTGTCCTTCAAATTCACTTTCTATCTTCGTGTTTTCCAATTCCAACTTTACTTCCCTCCCTACTGAATCTATTCTCAAGTTCCCATCCCCCTGCCAAGCTAATTTAAACCCTCCCCAACGGCACTAGCAACCCCCGCCCCCCCCCCCCCCCCCACCGGCCACAAGGATATTGGTCCCAGCTCTGTTGAGGTGCAACCCATCTGGCTTCTACAGGTCCCACCTCCCCCAGTAATGGTCCCAATGCCTCAGAAATCTGAAGCCCTCCCTCCTGCACCATCTCTCTATCCTCCTATTTCTGAATTCACCAGCTCATGGCATCGGGAGTAATCCAGAGATTTCTACCTTCGAAGTCCTGTTTTTTAAACTCTCTCCTAGCTCCCTAAACTCTGCCTGCATGACCTCATCCCTCTTTCTACCGATGTCATTGGTCCTGATATGAACCACAACTTCTGGCTGTTCACCCTCACCCCCAGAATGCCCTGCAGCCGCTCGGTGACATCTTTGACCCTGGCACCAGGGAGGCAACATACCATCCTGGAGTCATGTCTACAGCTGCAGAAACGCCTGTCTGCTCGCCTGACTATTGAATCACCTACCACTAAAGCTCTTCCATTCTTCTTATTTTTCTTTCTCCCACACCCCTGCCCCCCCTGTGTAGCTGAGCTACCCGTGGTGCCGTGAACTTGACTCTGGTTGCACTCCCCAGAGGCACCATCGCCCCCACCGGTCCTCAGAAGAGAATACCAGTTAGAGAGCGAGATGGGCTCAGGACTCCTGCACTACCTGCCTAGTCCTCCTCTTCTGTCTGCTGGTCACCCACTGCCTCTCTGCCTGTGCACTCTTAAGCTGCGGGGTGACCACCTCTGGAAACGTGCTATCCACGTAGCTCTAAGTGCTGAGATATGCCCACTGGTGATCGGATATCCAAAGAACCAGAAAAGGTTTTGCAGTTCAGATCAAAGGATCTCGCGGATTGCATTTGGCTGCAGGCTGCATTTTGGACACTGTCCCTCAAAAGTACATAAAGGGATAGACACTTGGGAAAATAATGAGAGAGAGGCAGAAACAGAAAGATATCTAAAGATGAGTCAGAGAGTAATGGATGATATGGTTGACACACCTGTGTAGGTGGGAAAGAGTTGTGCCCACATCATTCTTCAAGCCTTGCACAGGTAATTAAAAATAACACAGAAGTAAGAAAGAAGACAGCATAAACAAACCCATGCATGTATTATAGATTTAAGTAAATGCCATTGTCTCGGTATTAAACACAGCCAAGTAATCTGCAACTGAATTATCTTTTCTGTATAATGGATTCTGCAACATAAACTCAGCCCTTCATTGTTCATCGTCAATTAAACAGCAACATACAAAATGGTAAAAATGTATTTGTGTTATGCTAAAATCCTGAATTGCATTGGAAACAAATAATAAAGGCAAAACAAAAGCATCGTTTATACCAGAAGAATAGGGATGAAGGAGCATTTTGTTTTTTACTTCGTCTGTTTAACATAGCTGTTGAAATAATTAAGGCATTCTGTATCCTTCTCTTCACACTGGGCATGATCTGGGACAAGGTAGCATTTCTTCCACATTATTAGATTTCTTGTTACTAGGCTACAATTGGATGCGGCAGATAATATTACGAGATTCTCTGAATTGTGAATAGGAAGTTGTAGAAGGGTGCAAACATGCAGAATGAGTGCAAGGCAGTGTGAAAGATGTGTTCAGTATGCATTCTGATGGGCCCTGCCAGCTGGCTTGGCTTTGATGGAAGCAGTTTTCTCTTGTAATAGGACTCAGCTGTAACCTTTCACAAAGCAGTCCACTTCCAGCAAGTGTAGCATTTAATTCATTGTAATTTTGTGCTGAACATTGAGAACAGCTGCCTTTAGTCATGTGCAAAGATATGTTGTCTCTAAAGTTGATCAGCACTTTTTTCCATTCAAACATTTATACAGAGAATGCAGTATTTTCAATATGTAATTTTGTAATTGCCCATAATAATGTGATAAAATAAATTGACTTCACTTACACTGCAGTGTTTCTTTTCCCTGTGGGTTGAGCACTGAACAGAGCTGGAAAACTGATCTGGCCAAATTATTTGTGAGTACCCGAAAATGCACTTTAGTCAATTTAGATTACTTTAAGTTTTGATTCATTTGCCCCTCATTCATGCACAGAGTGGCAAAATGCCAGTTTTGATAGGCCCAAAACCATTTTCCAAGTTCCACCATCTTGGCTAACCAGCTGACATTAAAGGTTACATTGTTTTCCATACTTGGCAGCTAATGGGAGAATGACAAACTTTCACAGCCTCGGGGCAGCATTCTGTCTTTGCTTGATTGTTAGAAAAGTTGTACAAGCCTTCAGAGTTTAGTAGATGAATTACATGTGACAAAAAAACTAAAATTCTACAATTAGGTCAATTTATCTAATGCTTTGTTTTCTCTTTATAGGTTATTATGGTCAGTTGCAGACTTTCTACCCACCCCAGTATAGTGAAACTTCTCGAAATATACGCCAAGCTAGTCCTCGCAATATGGTGCCTCCATTTGAAGATTGCCTATTTCCCACAACTGTGGGACAAGCTGGATTTGATGCCTTCCACAGAGCATTGTCTGCTCATCCCAGTTTTCCAGGTGACTATCTATTTATTTTCATTCAATGCAAGAATACCACACTTCCACCCCCATTCCCTACTGGGCAATAAAAATGTAATTACATAAAAAAGACATTTCCAATCTACAGTGCCAGGACAGGTCCTTGTGACTGCAGTTGACCATCGGGAAATGCCCAGATCACTCTTGACGCTTCATTACTGGTGCTGAGTGGTTTAAACTGTTTCCTTAATGGGAAAAGAGGGAAATCAAAGACAGTCAACCTGAACCACTCCCTTCACCTCTAAGACTGTGGTTATGGAAAGGACATTGCCAGAGAATTTTGAGCAAGTCGCTTGCCCACTCTTGGGGGAGAATAATGCATGGTGTGCATTGAAGTGTTTAAAGAAGGGGGGAATTAAAGTTGAATACACTTCCATCAGTTACAAAATATGAATAGTCATTGATAATATGAATACAGTGCTCCTTATAGCAATTTTGATTTGAAAATTAGATGGTTGTCCAATAACTCTATAATTTTTCAATTGCAATGTTATAAATTTAATGATGCAAACTACAGATTACATTCTTAACAGCTGCGGCACATTTCACATATTTATTTTGAACTGAGAAACTTTTTTTCCCAAGTGTTTAAGTGGTCAAACTGAATAATCACTTCAACACCTGCTCAGGAGATATCAAAATCAGTCTAATGAAAATATTGCTGTTGTTTCACCCTTTATACTTCGTTAATTTTTCATTTTACAAAATCAGACTACAAGCCAAATGTGGCAAAAGCCATTAAACAGAGAACTAAAGATGATTGAAAGTGTATTAACAAAGTTGTAATATAAACAAGTGGTTCCAACCACATCAAGCTGGTTATATTTTCCATTTACTCCCTATGACGTTTTGGGATTTGTTTTTGACAATTTTCCACACAAAGGGATTTGGAAAAAGAGTTACTATTAAATTTTAGGTTTTTAAACCAACGTTGAGAGCTGCTCCCACTCTGCCATCCTAACTTTGTTGGAATTACGGTGCAAACTGCATTTACACACGCAAAATAGATTTCCACCGCTCGTCCAGTGAAATTGCAGTGGCGAATGGAATTCTGGCCCAAAGTGTTTTCACACAAGTTTAGGGGAAAAATGCACTAAATGAAAGATGGTTAAGATGCTAATGAATAGTCATTGAGGTTGTTTTCCCCAATAACTGTAAACAATAAGGAATTCAATAACATGTTTCGGTAAACACCTCACACCCATTATGTTAGGAAGTCTCTGGACCTGGGAGCTTGGCAGGGATCACTTTTTCAGGCTTTACCTTCTGGCTGTGAACATGGGCTGATAAAAGACAACGGGGACAAAATTGCCCCTTCGTGAAAAGCCTGGGCGTGGCGGGCAGATCGCGCCCCCCCACCCCCGGAATTGCCCCCAGGAGTCTGCAGGCAAAAACAGATTTGCACCGCACCCCGTACTTTTTGACCCGGGCAGGGGCGCACATGGCGATGACAGCATCACCGTGTGCGCAGACCCCTTATCGGCCCACGCTGACCCCTTTGCACCCCGCGGGATACGAGTTTGGCGTAGGGTGATGCCAATTACAGCTTTGCGGGGTGTGAAGCTGTCATGGCTGGAGCGCCCCGGCTGCGGGTAGGGCCTTGCACCACGGCCGCCATCTTTTTTTTGTTGGCCAAATTTGCAGTCGGCCCAACGGCGCCCCTTCTTGGGTGCCGGGCCACTGGTGGCCCTCCCTGGTGGCCCAGTCGGCGCCACGAAAGCAGCTGCAGAGTTCACAGTGGCCCTCCCCTTTAAAAGAAGGGTAGGGACGTTGTGACGTGTCACGCCCCGCTTCCGCCCCACTAACGCCCTGGCAGCGCCCCCTGATGCCATTCCTGCCTCCGATACAATCCCGCAACTTTTTCTCTTTCTAAGTGCCCAAATCAGCAAGATTTAGCAGTCCATCTCGCCAGGTGCTAAATCTTCACTTAATTCGAATTGTGCGCCCCAAATGGTGGCGCAGGGTAATTTAGCTCCCAAGACATAGGCAGTCAGTCTGGTTTTAAAACAGAAAGCTGCAAGGGAAAACTTTTGCAAGCTCAGCAAGAGAATGCAGGAGGGTAGTTAGGAGTTATTTTACTTTCGTCAAGCAAGATGGCCCGCTGATATGGGGAAGCCTAGCATGATCATTATTTTGTAATATTGCACAAAAACAATTTGTAATGATTAAATTAAGTCTGTCAGATGATGACTTGCTCTGCATATTCACTTGCTGTGAGATAAAGTAGCTTAACAATTCATATCTTGCCTCAGTTTACCATGTATTTTCTGTCCACCTTTGAAAATATTGGATAGATATGTGGCAGGAAATGAGAAATTGGGCGTATCCAATTCACGAAACGATGCTTTTGTTGCACCCCTGGGTTATGTTATCATATAATTAGATATTGCACAGTGTGAATCTATCCCAAATCTTAAAGAACTCTTCGGGAGTCCCACTGAACCCAAGCATGTAGTTTGTAACACTCATATTGCATTGAATCCCAATGTACTGAATCACTTCTATTTCACTCCCATTGTAAAGAATTCCAGTGCATTTAACTAATTTGTATTATATACACTTCTCGACAAAATGATTCAATATGGTGTTTTTATTCAACACTTTTTACGTTCATCACCATAAAAGCTAACCAACTGCAATATTCCACCTAAAGATGCCAGAATATTTTAGAAATCTAATCTGTTTTGTGTAAAATGTAACTTATTAATTTTCTATTTTGTTTAGGCTCTAGTGCTGCAAGATTAAATGGGCTGTGGTACAAGGGTTTGCCAACTGGCTATTTTTTATCTGAACGAGATAAAAATTCTGATGAAGCATAATCTTGACTCAAGCGGAACATTTCTTGGCAAACTAGTTATGCATTTATCAGAATTCAGTTGTACCAGAACAAGATTTGTGTTTGGACATAGGCCAGCAATATTTTTTCAGTTATAACTTTCACTCCTATTCAAATACCAATTCGATATATATATTTTGTTTTTTAAAATAATTGTAAATAAGCATAAACTCTATACACTAAGATTACAAAATATAAGCAATTGGCTATGCGCACATTCTTAATTTATAGGTAAAGTTTAAAATTGAACTTTAGAGCTGATGGGTTAAGTCTTCCAATTTGACCCATAATGGAGGCAGCAACAATGTGCTTCAAGCCCACAATTTGGTTAAAGGAAAGTCATGTTTAGACTTCCTTGGCTGCCTCAAGAGCCATAAGCAAGTGAGCTATTGGGATGTGTAACAACCTCTTTGGGGTTCCTGTCTGTTACTGGGTCTTAAAGGAGAAACGATTTGTAGAGTCATGATTTATCAAATGTTAGCATTAAGTACTGTAAGTTCATCTCGAGAGGAACAATTATCTTTGACACAATAGGCCACAGCCCCCTAAAAGCGTGCTTTAAAGTGAATAGAAGGAAGTACAAACCCATGTCAAGACACATAATAACTCACAATGACGTGGTTTCAAACATGCAAGAAAAGGAATACTAAGGTTGGTCCAAGTACCCCAACATTCTCTTACGACGGGGCACCAAAGTATGCATTGTACTCTTTCACTTCTCACACTATAGGGGCAATTGACAGTGATCAGGAGGAAGAGGCTGCAAAGGTAAGTCCAAAATTATTTTTGTGGGACCAGGAGGAGCAAAAGTGCTCCTCTGGGTTCCACAAGTATAATGTGAGCTGCTGCCACCCTAGGTGCTCGCTCCAGACCTACCTTCCTGTCAGCCCGCTCAGCCTCTGGGCTGCCTGAAATTGCACTGACCGAAGAGCTGCCAAGCTGCAGCAGTGTACTCTTTTGGGATATTCAGCTTGACAGTGCAGGTTAATGAAGCACCGCCCTCAAAACGGACCGGGCCTCCCGCCAGTGCTCTGCTGGCCAGCCACCCAATAATTAAATAGCCCCTACCTTTTGGGGGCCTCTTCCTGTTGACCGCCAGAATTTACTGAGTAGAATGTCTGCAGTGCATGCTCTGCAAAGTATGCCCTCAAATTGCATCGGTGTCCTATGTACATCATAGGAACCCAATTTTCATAGATTAATGAGGCTCCCACATTATTCAGGTGGGTGCCTGGGCTGACTCAAGAAGTCAGCACTCAACAGGCTCACTAAAAACCACGAACTGTTGGTTTCAATATTAAATAAGCAGCACAATGAGATGCGCATCTATTTCCAGCTCTTGCGTCGGCATTACAGGTAGTGAAGGTATAAACATCCAAAATTTCAGAAAGTATAAAAAGAATGTAGATGTACCTGAATTGCTGTCACTATGTGATAGGTCTGAACAGCCTAATTTGGAAAGTACAAGTTGATTTTTTATTTGTTTTTCAGGAATTAGGGGCTACTCTGTAGTTTGCACCCATTGGATAAACAAAAATGGTACTAGCCCTCAGCTTGGGTGGCGGATCATCCAACTTCCTCATCTCCACCCCATTGCTCACCTGACCATCCCTATGCCACGGAACATCACATAGAAACATAGAAACATAGAAAACATAGAAAATAGGTGCAGGAGCAGGCCATTCAGCCCTTCTAGCCTGCACCGCCATTCAATGAGTTCATGGCTGAACATGAAACTTCAGTAACCCCTTCCTGCTTTCTCGCCATACCCCTTGATCCCCCGAGTAGTAAGGACTTCATCTAACTCCCTTTTGAATATATTTAGTGAATTGGCCTCAACTACTTTCTGTGGTAGAGAAATAGAAACATCCTCCTCCTGGGCACAAAGTTGAAATGAGAGCCACCACAAAACACACATTCCAAACATAATTTATAAATTTATCAAATTCAAATCAAAAAAACAAAGTCAACTTGTAATGAATGTAATGGCTCAAAAGACTTGTTACTGTAAATTGTCTCAGATACAAACCTTATCCAACTTTATTCGTGCCCAAAGTAACTCGCGTGACATGGTACCCGTGCTTATGTACCAGTGACTGCCGACAGTGGCGCCCCCTGGTGTCTGGTGACCCCAAGCATATATACATAACAACATCCCCTTTCTAGATCTTAATATCAATCTTTTTACAAATTAAGACGGTCTGGGACTTTCCACTCACAAGTTGATCATCTCAGTTCAACTTCAGTTCTAGGCGAGCGTTCAGAGTCAGTTGTGACTGAAGGCTGAGTAACCAAACTGATGGGAGTGGTAATGACCACATCAGAGACAGGAGGTCCAGTTTCAATAATGACAGCAAAGTCCTCTGATGAATGAACATTGGTTGGTTGGTCACTGACTACATCTTCCTCAAGCGGTTCCAGTTCATCCGTGTGCCAGAGTTTTATCTGATCAACATGTTTCCTGCATGTTTGCCCATTCTTGAGCACGACAATAAACATCCTATTACCCTCCTTGGCTGTAACAGTACCGGCGATCCACTTTGGACCTTGACCATAGTGCAGTACATAAACCGGATCGTTGACAGAGATGTCACGTGACACAGCAGCATGATCATGATACCATTGCTGAGTCTGACATCTGTTTTCAACATGATCATTCAAATCGGGATGAACAAGAGAGAGCTTGGTCTTGAGACTTCTCTTCATCAGTAGTTCAGCAGAGGAGACCCCAGTAAGCGTATGAGGTCTGGTCCTGTAACTGATCAGTATACAGGACAAGCGAGTCTGCAGTGAACCTTGATTTACACGTTTCATACTCTGCTTGATCGTTTGAACAGCACGCTCTGCTTCACCATTCAAAGTAGGTTTGAATGGGGCTGACCTCACATGTTTAATACCATTGAGTTTCATGAACTCTTGAAACTCCAGACTTGTGAAGCAAGATCCGTTGTCGCTCACAACAATGTCAGGTAAACCATGAATAGCAAACATGACACGAAGTCTCTCAATAGTAACTGTAAACATACTGGATGACATAATAATACACTCTATCCACTTTGAATATGCATCCACCACAACAAAAAACATCTTTCCCAGGAAAGGGCCCACAAATCGATGTGGATCCTCGACCATGGTTAAGATGGCCACGACCAAAGACTCAGTGGAGATTCCGCTGGTACTTTACTTAGCTGCATGGAATTATTGCACTGATGCACACATGATTCCAGATCAGAATCAATTCCAGGCCACCATAGATGAGCCCTAGCAATGGCTTTTATCATGACATTACCAGGATGAGTGCTATGTAGTTCACATACAAATTTTTCTCTACCTTTCTTAGGCATAACAACACGATTATCCCACAGTAAACAATCTGACTGAATGGACAGTTCATCTTTGCGACGGTTGTAAGGTTTGGTCTCATCACACATTTCCATAGGTATTGCAGACCAATCACCACTGAGGACACAACGTTCACAACCGATAAAATAGGGTCATGGCTGGCCCAGATCCTAACTTGTTGAGCAGTGACAGGTGTTCCTTCACTCTCAAAAGCATCTATTACTAACAGTAGATCTACAGGTTGAGGCGTCTCCACCTCAGGTGTGGGCAATGGCAGAAGACTCAGTGCATCGACACAATTCTTAGTGCCAGGTCTATAACGAATAATGTAATCATAGGCAGACAATGTCAACGCCCATCTCTGGATACGGGACGATGCATTGGTATTAATCCCTTTGTTTTCCAAAAACAATTAAATGAGTGGCTTGTGATCCGTTTCAAGTTCAAAACGAAGACCAAACAGGTACTGATGCATCTTTTTGACCCCATAAACACAGGCCAAAGCTTCTTCTTCTACCATGTTGTAAGTTCTTTCTGCCTTTGGCAAACTTCTTGAAGCATATGCAACAGGTTATCGCTTACCTGACTCATTTGCTTGTTGGAGTACAACACAGCCAACCCCATATGATGAAGCATCACAGGCCAATGCAAGACGCTTACACAGATCATAATGAACAAGCAACTTGTTTGAACAGAGCAGATTCTTAGCTTTCTCAAAGGCTGTATCTTGAAACACACCCCAGACCCAGTTGCCGCCTTTTCTGAGTGGCTGCAACAAAGTGCTCAATCGGTAAGAAATTACCAAAGTAGTTGAGTAGCCCATAAATGAACGCAGCTCCGTCACATTCTGAGGCCTGGGTGCATTTTTGAAGGCCTTGGTTTTCGAAACAGTAGGCCTGATGCCATCAGCAGAAATCTTCCTCCCCAGAAATTCAACTTCAGGTGCCATGAAGACATACTTTGAATATTTCAGCCTGAGTCCCACTTTGTCCAGACTTCTTCAAGACTTCTTGATGTAAGACTTCTTCAAGATTGTTCAGATGTTCAGTAGTTTCGCGACCTGTGACCATAATGTCATCTTGAAACATGACAGTTCTAGGAACTGTAGACTCTCCATATTCCTCTGAAATATGGCTGCAGCCAAACGAATTCTAAAAGGACACCTGTTGTAGACAAACAGTCCTTTATGGGTGTTGATGCAGGTGAGTTTCTTCAAAGTGTCGACAAGCTCCTGTGTCATATAGGCTGACGTCAGATCCAGTTTCGTGAACGACTTTCCACCAGCTAGCATAGCGAACAGCCTTCGGTAATGGGTACTGATCCTGTTTCGAAAATCGGTTAACTGTAACCTAGTAGTCTCCACAAATCCTGACAGTGACATCACTCTTTAACACAGGAACAGTAGGACTGGCCCACTCGTTAAATTCGACCGGTGATATGACTCCTTCACGTTGGAGTCTGTCAAGCTTAATTTCAACCTTCTCCCTCATCATGTAGGGAACAGACCGAGCCTTATGATAGACAGGCCTTGCATCAGAATCCAGGTGAATTCAGTAAAATCGCTCCAGTAAAATTACCAATGCCCGGTTCAAACAAACAAGGAAACTTCTTCAATACTTGAGTACACGAAGTGTCATCCACTGATGACAACGCTTTGATGATATTCCAATTCCACTAGATTTTCTCAAGCTAATTCCTGCCAAACAGCGTTGTACCATTACCTGAGACAATCCATAACGGTAGATCATGAACCACATCATCATATGACACCTTGACTACTACATTGCCAATTACCGGTATGAGTTCCTTAGTGTAAGTACACAACTTGGCATTGACTGGACTCAGCTTAGGCTTCACAGCCTCAGTATCCCACAGCTTGTCAAATGTCCTTTGGCTCATTATCGACTGACTCGCACCCGTGTCCAGCTCCATTGATACAGGCATGCCATTCAGCATCACATTAACGATTATCGGGTGGTTCCTTCCCAAGAACGAATACAGACCATACACTTGCTCCTCGGATTGTGTATCCAGGCTAGCACTGGACTGGGGGTCATCATCAGCAATGTGATGAGCCCATTGTACATGCGAAGCTTCTTAAGTTACCTCGCCACCGAATGTAATGAGTCAAAAGACTTGATACTGTAAACTGCCTCAGGTGTAAACCTGATCCAACTTTATTCATGCCCAAAGTAACCCGCATGACATGATACCCGCGCTTATGTACCAGTGACCACACATGCACGCGTACAACCCGATGGCTTGCGACAGTGGCGCCCCCTGGTGTCTGGTAACCCCAAGCATAAATACATAACACAACTAATCACCCTTATGTATTCCCTTAGTATCTGTCTTTCGTGTGCTTTTTCCCAATCTAGTGCTCCTACGAAGTGTCCCCCAGTGGCTGTAGCATGGCTGGTGGAAGGCTGCTGATTTTCAGGCCGGAATATGACTGGCACTGACATAATGGGATCGGAGGCAGATCAGCTGTGAAATTTGAAACGATTGACAACGGGTCGGGACCCCGCTGTCAACCCGTCTCCACAGTAGTCTCCCAGGTGTTGGGTCTGTCAGCGCTGATCAGTCCTGACACCAAGCTACAGGGGTGGCAATTTAGATTATTAAGAGCTTCTTAAAAACTATTTTAAGCTCACTTTAGATTTTAAGAGTTTGCCAACTGCTTCCCTGCTGCTCAGGGATCACTTCGGGTAAGGAGATCAGGTATTGTGTCAGCATGGCATGATTTCATAACTTGACAGCAGCAAGTGGTCTATATAAGCTCCCATTTCATAGGTGTTCACTTTCCAAGATTAGAAGCTGTTACTTACTGCATTTGGAAATTGAGCATTTTGCAGCAAGCAAGTGTTTAGAGCAATCTCTCTATCCAGCGTCACCTCATTGGAACAACACCTCTCACCATTGACGGATTGCTTCTGTCATCTCAACCTCACCTGCCATCTATTCTATTAGCATCGGTGCCCTTGAAAACAATCTCACCTTAATCTGCAGAATCCCACTATGATCAGCCCCGACACCACCAGCATCAACAACACCAACCTTCTCCGCAATCAACTGATGCTGCACAGGGCACAGGCCATCAGCCGACCACATTGCTGCCTGGGACCCCAAGGATGGCCTCACCATTGGCCAGATTTACTTCACTTGACACTGTACACCCTGGCTGCCACATGTCTCAGCATTCCCAGCCATCTACTGGACTGCTGTGATACCTTGCAAGACTCTTTCGACACTCATAAACCCAGCCATGATGGCAGCAGTCTGTGCTTACGTGGCAGCAAACAGAGACTGCAGGAGAGCAGTCTGCCCTTCCATTGCAGCATTGAGAGGTTGAGTCGCTTTCGCTGCAATGGAAGCTGAGACCTCCCATGACACTCAGTCTCATGTTTGGGTACACACGTTCTCTCCTGGAGTCACCCATCATTTCAATCCTGGAATTCATGTGCTCCAAGCACTGTGCAAAACCTAGTGCAATATTGGAGCCGGACTCCTCCATGCTCCTTGACATGGACGAGAGACTCTCTGGTAGGCTTGCCATTGCACAAAGTATTTCTGCGTGCAAGCCCATCACCATTCTTCTGAAGGCCACCCAATCAAGCTCATGATCTGAGTCCTGTGGAGCAGAACTTGTGCATGAACTAGCGCTCCAGGGAGCTGGCTCCCGAGCTATCCTTTCTGTCCTGGCTGCAGCCCACTTGTGCCCGGTGATTCACCACGTGCAGATCCCACCTCGGTACTACCATGTAAAATACAAACAGTGCCATTTTCTGAGATGGCATCTGAGTGTCTGATGCAGTGCCGATGTGTCGTCGTCTTCTCCTCCATCACTCTCTTCTAGAACTTAAGGGACAGGCTGGCCCGATTGGAGTTCTTGGGCATCTGAAAGGAGAAAGGCACAAGGGTCAGGTTGTGTTGAGGAGATTGGGGGAAAGCAAGATATCCATGCATAGACCATCCGCAGCTTGTAAGTGAGAAGAGATTGTGAGATGAGGGGGAAGTGGGCTGTGAGAAGAAGGGTTAGGTATGAGCATACCACCATCGTTGGCAATGGTTCTGAGAGAGGGGGGAAGGGGTGAGAGCAGAGGTGCGGGAAATAGAACAGACACGGTCGAGGGCCATGTTAACCACGGTGGAGGGGAATGCTCGGTTGAGGAAAAAGGAAGACATCAGAGGCATTAGTGTGGAAGATGGCGTCGTCACAGCAGATGCAACAGAAAATTTGGGAGAATGGAATGGAGTCCTTACAAGATGTAGAGTGAGATCTCTGAACTTCTTTTGCAGTTGAGCCCATATCCTTATGGAGTTACTGTGCACAGTGACACAAGTTGTCACCTTTACTTTGGAAAACTCTTCTATGGGGACTGTGGCCTTGGGTGCCCTCGTGAGACAAACTCGCTCCCAACAGTCAGCAGCTCAGAGAGTTTTGGGATTCTTAATAAATGCTTTCAGACTGTTCCATCTTCTATATCATTGCAACAAACCCTTCCCCTTTTAAGATTCTTGTAAACCCACCAACAAGCTGATCATCTTCCAACAAAGTCATGGCCTTTTAGAACAGACACTACACATGCTTGGAGCTCATTTGCTGAATGCTACTGAAGCCTCGTGGCGTCATGGTTGTCATTATATGATTGGTGACCACATGGTGGATTTGTGGAGGGCAGTCATCAGCCAGGTGTAGAGCAGATAACCCTTCTCGCCCAGCAGCCACCCTCAGGTTCGACGTGGTGACTAGAAGACTGCTGGCACAGCGGACTGGTGCAGGATGAAGGCATCATGACTGTTGCTAGGATACCAGGCATTCACCATCATGATGTGCTGGGTGCGGTCGCACACAAATTGCACATTAAATGAGCGGTAGTCTTTGCAGTTATGGAAAACTGCGTACAGTTTTGGTCTCCGTATTTAAGAAAGGATATATTTGCATTGGAGGCTGTTCAGAGAAGGTTCACTAGGTTGATTCCGGAGATGAGGGGGTTGGCTTATGAGGATAGGTTGAGTAGATTGGGCCTATACACACTGGAGTTCAGAAGAATGAGAGGTGATCTTATTGAAACATATAAGATAATGAGGGGGCTTTACAAGGTGTATGCGGAGAGGATATTTCCACTCATAGGGGAAACTAAAACTAGGGGACATAATCTTAGAATAAGGGGCCACCCATTTAAAACTGAGATGAGGAGAAATGTCTTCATTTTTAAGTGATAAGGAGTAAAGGGTTATGGGCAGCGGGTTGCACCTGCGAACACAAAGTTCCAGGTCTGCATCTATCCCTAGCCACCAAACGTGTGACCTGGCAATTGCCTTCATCATGACAATGCCCGGATGCTCATTGTGAAGTTCCCTGATAAACACCTCTCTGCCCCTCTGGGGCATGACGACTCGGTTTCCCCACAGTAGGCAATCGGCCTGAATCGAGAGTTCATCCTTGCGCCTATGAAATGGTTTCAATTCCTCAGGGCATACCACGTACGTGGCTGCCCAGTCCCCATTCAGGTCACATTTCTTAACTAAAGACAGTAGCGGGTCTTTAATTGTCCAGACTTTAATCTGACGGGCTGTCACAGGTGAGCCTTCGCTTTCGAAAGCTTCAACAGCCATGACCATCTCAGCATCATGCTCAGCTGCCCCCTCAGTGCTGAGTGCATCGGCGAAGTTTTCAGTGCCCGGTCTGTGCCGAATTGTGTAGTCATAGGCGGCTAACGTAAGTGACCACCTCTGTATGCGGGCCGATGCATTCACATTTATGGCCTTGTTGTCAGCCAAAAGGGACGTTTGGTGTTTGTGCGCTATCTCCAGCTCAACATAAGAATATAAGAACATAAGAATTAGGAACAGGAGTAGGCCATCTAGCCCCTCGAGCCTGCTCCGCCATTCAAAAAGATCATGGCTGATCTGGCCGTGGACTCAGCTCCACTTACATGCCCGCCCCCCATAACCCTTAATTCCTTTATTGGTTAAAAATCTATCTATCTGTGATTTGAATACATTCAATGAGCTAGCCTCAACTGCTTCCTTGGGCAGAGCGTTCCACAGATTCACAACCCTCTCGGAGAAGAAATTCCTTCTCAACTCAGTTTTAAATTGGCTCCCCCGTATTTTGAGGCTGTGCCCCCTAGTTCTAGTCTCCCCGACCAGTGGAAACAACCTCTCTGCCTCGATCTTGTCTATCCCTTTCATTATTTTAAATGTTTCTATAAGATCACCCCTCATCCTTCTGAACTCCAACGAGTAAAGACCCAGTCTACTCAATCTATCATCATAAGGTAACCTCCTCATCTCCGGAATCAACCTAGTGAATCATCTCTGTACCGCCTCTAAGGCTAGTATATCCTTCCTTACGTAAGGTGACCAAAACTGCACACAGTACTCCAGGTGCGGCCTCACCAATACCCTGTACAGTTGCAGCAGAACCTCCCTGCTTTTGTACTCCATCCCTCTCGCAATAAAGGCCAACATTCCATTTGCCTTCCTGATTACCTGCTGCACCTGCAAACTAACTTTTTGGGATTCATGCACAAGGACCCCCAGGTCCCTCTGCACCGCAGCATGTTGTAATTTCTCCCCATTCAAATAATATTCCCTTTTCCAAGGTGGATGACCTCACATTTTCCAACATTTTATTCCATCTGCCAAACCTTAGCCCATTCGCTTACCCTATCTAAATCTCTTTGCAGCCTCTCTCTGTCCTCTACACAACCCACTTTCCCACTAATCTTTGTGTCATCTGCAAATTTTGTTGCACTACACTCTGTCCCCTCTTCCAGGTCATCTATGTATATTGTAAACAGTTGTGGTCCCAGCACCGATCCCTGTGGCACACCACTAACCACCGATTTCCAACCCGAAAGGGACCCATTTATCCCGACTCTCTGCTTTCTGTTAGCCAGTCAATTCTCGATCCATGCTAATACATTTCCTCTGACTCCGCATACCTTTATCTTCTGCAGTAACCTTTTGTGTGGCACCTTATCGAATGCCTTTTGGAAATCTAAATACACCACATCCATCGGTACACCTCTATCCACCATGCTCGTTATAGCCTCAAAGAATTCCAGTAAATTAGTAAAACATGATTTCCCCTTCATGAATCCATGTTGCGTCTGCTTGATTGCACTAGTCCTATCTAGATGTCCCGCTATTTCTTCCTTAATGATAGCTTCAAGCATTTTCCCCACTACAGATGTTAAACTAACCGGCCATAGTTACCTGCCTTTTGTCTACCCCCTTTTTTAAACAGAGGCGTTACATTAGCTGCTTTCCAATCCGCTGGTACCTCCCCAGAGTCCAGAGAATTTTGGTAGATTATAACAAATGCATCTGCTATAACTTCCACCATCTCTTTTAATACCCTGGGATGCATTTCATCAGGACCAGGGGACTTGTCTACCTTGAGTCCCATTAGCCTGTCCAGCACTACCTCCCTAGTGATAGTGATTGTCTCAAGGTCCTCCCTTCCCACATTCCCGTGACCAGCAATTTTTGGCATGGTTTTTGTGTCTTCCACTGTGAAGACTGAAGCAAAATAATTGTTTAAGGTTTCAGCCATTTCCACATTTCCCATTATTAAATCCCCCTTCTCATCTTCTAAGGGACCAACATTTACTTTAGTCACTCTCTTCCGTTTTATATATCGGTAAAAGCTTTTACTATCCATTTTTATGTTTTGCGCAAGTTTACCTTCGTAATCTATCTTTCCTTTCTTTATTGCTTTCTTAGTCATTCTTTGCTGTCGTTTAAAATTTTCCCAATCTTCTAGTTTCCCACTAACCTTGGCCACCTTATACGCATTGGACACTCTCCTTTATTTCCTTGGTTATCCACGGCTGGTTATCCCTTCTCTTACCGCCCTTCTTTTTCACTGGAATATATTTTTGTTGAGCACTATGAAAGAGCTCCTTAAAAGTCCTCCACTGTTCCTCAATTGTGCCACCGTTTAGTCTGTGTTCCCAGTCTACTTTAGCTAACTCTGCCCTCATCCCACTGTCGTCCCCTTTGTTTAAGCATAGTACGCTCGTTTGAGACACTACTTCCTCACCCTCAATCTGTATTACAAATTCAACCATACTGTGATCACTCATTCCGAGAGGATCTTTTACTAGGAGATCGTTTATTATTCCTGTCTCATTACACAGGACCAGATCTAAGATAGCTTGCTCCCTTGTAGGTTCTGTAACATACTGTTCTAAGAAACAATCCCGTATGTATTCTATGAATTCCTCCTCCAGGCTACCCCGTGCGATTTGATTTGACCAATCGATATGTAGGTTAAAATCCCCCATGATTACTGCTGTTCCTTTTTCACATGCCTCCATTATTCCCTTGATTATTGTCCGCCCCACCGTGAAGTTATTATTTGGGGGCCTATAAACTACGCCCACCAGTGACTTTTTCCCCTTACTATCTCTAATCTCCACCCACAATAATTCAACATTTTGTTCATTAGAGACAATATCATCTCTCACAACTGCCCTGATATCATCCTTTATTAACAGAGCTACCCCACCTCCTTTCCCTTCTTGTCTATCCTTCCGAATTGTCAGATACCCCTGTACGTTTAATTCCCAGTCTTGGCCACCCTGCAACCACGTTTCTGTAATGGCCATCAAATCATACCCATTTGTAATGATTTGTGCCGTCAACTCATTTACTTTATTTTGAATGCTGTGTGCGTTTAGGTAGAGTGTTTTAATACTAGTTTTTAAACCATAATTTTTAGTTTTGACCCCTCCTGCAGCCCCTTTATATTCATACATATTGTCCCTTCCTATCACCTTGTGGTTTACACTTACCCCAGTGCTACTCTGCTCTGTTGCCTCCTGCCTTTTGCATTCTTTCTTGGGGTCCTGTTCATCTGCGCTCTCATCCACTCTAACTAGCTGAGAGCCCTCTCCTGGGTTCCGAATACTCCTCGCATTGAGGCACCGAGCTTTCAGGCTTGCCTTTTTATTACACTTTGACCCTTTAGAATTTTGCTGCCCACTGGCCCTTTTTGTTTTTTGCCTTGGGTTTCTCTGCCCTCCACTTTTATTCATCTCCTTTCTGTCTTTTGCTTCTGTCTCCATTTTGTTTCCCTCTGTCTCCATGCATTGGTTCCCATCCCCCTGCCATATTAGTTTAACTCCTCCCCAACAGCACTAGCAAACACTCCCCCTAGGACATTGGTTCCGGTCCTTCCTAGGTGCAGACCATCCGGTTTGTACTGGTCCCACCTCCCCCAGAACCGGTTCCAATGCCCCAGATATTTGAATCCCTCCCTGCTGCACCACTGCTCAAGCCACATATTCATTTGAGCTATCCTGCGATTCCTACTCTGAATAGCACGTGGCACTAGTAGCAATCCCAAGATTAATACTTTTTTACAAATTTCCTGCCAAACAGGTACTGGTGCATTTTTTTTTACTGCATATACACATGCTAGCGCTTCCTTTGCTACCATCCCATAGCTCCTTTCTGCCCGGACAGACTTCTGGAGGCATAAGCTACCGGCTGTAACTGACCATTGGCATTCACATGCTGCAACACACACCCGACCCCATAGGACGACGCATCACACGTTAAAACTAGTTTCTTGCACGGTTCATATAACGTTAACAGTTTGCTGGAGCACGCAATTTGTTATGCTCCATCAAAAGCCCTTTCCTGGCTGTCCCCCCCAGACCCAATCATGACCTTTGTGTAGGAGCACGTGTAGCAGCTCTAACAGTGTGCTCAATTTGGGAATAAATTTGCCAAAATAGTTCAGGAGCCCCAGTAATGAACGCAGCTCCGTCGTGTTACGGGGTCTGGGTGCTCTCTGGATCGCTTCCATTTAGGACGCAGTAGGTCTGATCCCGTCTGCTGCTCCCCTCCTCCCCAGGAATTGTACCACTGGAGCTAAGAAGACGCACTTCGCCTTTTTCAGTCGCAGCCCTACCCATTCCAGTCTGCGTAGCACCTCCTCCAGGTTGTGGAGGTGTTCTTCAGTATCGCGACCCTTGATGAGGATGTCGTCTTGAAAAACCACCGTCCTTGGAATCAACTTGAGGAGGCTTTCCATATTTCACTGATAGATTGCGGCGGCTGAACAAATCACGAACGGACATCTGTTATACTCAAACAACCCCTTGTGTGTCGTGATGGTGGTCAGCTTCTTCGACTCACTCGCCAGCTCCTGGGTCATGTAAGCTGAGGTCAGGTCCAATTTTGAAAAAGGTTTGCCACCAGATAGCGTCGCAAAGAGGTCCTCCGCTCTCGGTAGCGGGTACTGGTCTTAAAGTGACACCCGATTGATGGTGGTCTTGTAATCACCACATATCCTGACCGACCCATCTGCCTTGAGCACCGGCACGATCGGGCTCGCCCAGTCACTGAATTCGACTGGCGAGATGATGCCTTTCCTCAGCAGGCGGTCCAATTCGCATTCTATCTTTTCCCGCATCATGTACAGCACCGCTCTGGCCTTGTGGTATACTGGCCTGGCTTTCGGGTTTTTGTGAATCACTACCTTGGTCCGCATGAAAGTGCCAATGCCAGATTGAAATAATGAGTCAAATTTGTCCAGGACCTGTGAGCATGATACTCGCTGCACAGAAGAAATTGCTTTGACGTCGCCCCATTTCCAGTTCATGACAGCAAGCCAACTCCTCCCCAGTAGTGCGGGACCATCCCCCAGGACAATCCAGAGTGGCAACCTGTTCTCCAATCTTTGTGGGTCACGACTACCGTAGCGCTGCCTAGCACCGGAATGGTCTCCTTTGTATATGTCCGCAGCAGTGCGTCAATCGGCAATAATTTTGGCCTCCTGGCCTTGGACACCCACAACCTTTCGAACTGTTTGATGCTCATCAGGGATTGGCTGGCCCCCGTGTCCAGCTCCATCAATACTGGGATGCCATTGAGGAGCACTTTCATCATTATCGGTGGAGTCCTGGTATATGAACTGTCTATGTGCTCCACATGAACTCGCTGAACTTCAGCTTCCAGCGATTTCCCCCAGTATTCATTTGGCCTCGTAGGGCTTACATCAGGCCCGTCCTCCTCGTACATCAACCTGGCTGCAGGCTTCCTGCACATACGCGCCAAGTGACCGCTGACGTTGCAGTTTCTGCAGATATATTGCTGATACCTGCAAGCTCTGGCTTGGTGTTTGCCCCCATACCTTCAGCATGAGCTAGAAGCCCTATTGTTGGAAACAAAAGGTCCATTACCAGTCGATCGTCTCTGACTGTCTCTGTAACTGTCCTTAAACGTACCATTAACAGGTGTTGATGGTCCCAATACTGGCCGCATTGTCCATTGCGGTGGCATGAATCGCCGTTCAGCTCGCCATTGCCTCTGTTGAATTTCCCCTTTGGGTTCGACTACATGCTGGGGCATGTCCAATGACCCTTGTCTGCCTGGAGAACTGTGTACCGCGTTAACAGTGTTGACTCCCTGGTCGTTTGCCGCATTTGAGCCAAGATTTTTACCATAAATCATTCTGGTCTCTTCCTCCCCTGCGATAATTGTCTGGGCTATCAGAGCTGCCGCTTCCAAGGTCAAGTCTTTGGTCTCAATCAGTTTCCTGAAAACCCCAGCGTGCCCGATGCCCTCAATAAAAAAGTCTCGCAGCATCTTTGCTCTGCATACATCTGGGAACTTAAATAGGCTCGCCAGTCGCCTGAGATCTGCCACAAAGTCTGGAACGCTTTGCCCTTCTCGCCGCCGGTGCGTGTAAAACCGGTGTCTCACCAATTGCATGCTGCTCGCCGGTTTAAGGTGTTCTGTTCCCCGATCAACTTACTGAGCTCTTCGAACATCTTGTCCGCCGGCTTCTCTGGCGCTAGAAGGTCCTTCATCAGGGAGTGCGTTCTGGATCCACAAACCGTCAAGAGATGAGCCCTGCATTTTTCGGCCGAATCCTGTCCCAACCATTCCTTAGTGACATAACTTTGCTGTAGTCTCTCAATAAAGTCGTCCCAATCATCACCAACACAGTACCTCTCTTCTGTGCTGCTAGTGGCCATACTCGTGTGATTTAAATTCCAGTTTCTCGTCGCCAATAATGTGTCCTTACTCTACAGTATAAATGCACACAAAGCCCATACTTGAGAGAAGATCACTCTGTGACCAGTTACCTTTATTACTAAGACTTCAAGAGACAGACGGTGGGTGGAGCTTCCCCTTTTATACCGGAAAGTCCAGGTTTGGAGTGTCTCCCACAAGTTCGCCCCCTGTGGTCAGTGTTCTCAAGGTGTACAACTTAGGTCAGCTTATACATGGGTTACAATGACAGTTGAATACATGACACCCTGGAATTCCCACAATAAAGTCCTCTTCACATCCCTTTTCTCCTTTTAAGCCCCTTCTTAAAATCTATCTCTTTGACCAAGCTATTATCTCTTTATTTGACCTGCCATCCATTTCTTTTCTTGCATATCTGTGAATTGACATGGAACATTTCTTTCTCTGTTAAAGTTGCTATATAAGTGTAAGTTGTTGCCTCTGTTCTTTTCTACCCTTCTTTGTGCTAGATTTTTTTGGCACTCGTATCTTAGATCACTCTCCTTGGTGAGTCCCAAATCCATCGGGCTAGACTTTCCACTTCACATCACCCATCTATCACCCAAAACAGACCTCTTTCGCCCATTTTGAGCAAAAAGTGGAAACTAGACCCAAAACATAGCCAGAAAAACAGGTGCCTAAGTTTCCACTTTGATCGCCCACACAAGGCCCATCCCAAGTTTCGGCACTAGCATGCACTTCGCTGGGCCGATGCAAGACACAAAAGAGTGCTGAGAAAAAGTTGCTTTTACTGGGCCTAAGAGAAGGAAATGGACACTACGGACGCCATTTTGAACTTCAGCGGAAAGGTGGAGGATTAGTTGTGAGTTATTTAGAGAGTTAATTTAAAGATAATTTTACTCAGAATATTGGGACAGGGAATATAAATAGGTATTATCAAATTATTTTTGGTAAATAGCTTTTATATATTGAAATTATTTTGTCAATAGCTTTTACATAGTGAAGTTATTTACTGATATTGTTGGGGCCTATCAAACTGACTGGTATACAGCATAGAGAGGGCAGACTACAGTGATTAGAGAGTATAGAGTAGAGAGATTATTAAAATTAGTGAAAGTAATTATCGATAGTGATGGGGCTCATGCTTTCCCTGCCTTTAATTACAACTGCTCACACACTGGTTACTGAAAGGATCAATCGAAGGGATGGCAGAGAAATGCGTAGATGGAGACAAAGACAGAGGAGGAGACCGTAGAGCCAATGAAGGGACTTGAAAAAGCAATCTTACCTGAACTTGTCTGAAAATGCTTGCCTGAGGAGGCTGCAATTCCAGAAGGAGGTCACCGATGAAATATGTCAACTCGTCAAGGATGATCTGCAGCCTTCCAGCACCATCATAACCGCACTGTCCGTTGAGCTGAAGGTTACGGCTGCCCTAGCCTTCTACGCATCGGGATCTTTTCAGGCTTCAGCTGGCGACATCTGCCATATCTCTCAGCACGCTACACACTGCTGCATTCGACAGGTGACTGAAGCCCTTTATGCTCGCAGGATGGACTTCATAAGCTTCCCAATGACCAGGGAGGCAGAGACCGAGAGAGCTTTGGGTTTCTCGAGAATAGCAGACTTCCCCAAGGTACAGGGAGCAATAGACTGCATGCACATTGCCCTGAAAGCACCCTTAAAGAAAGTGGAGGCGTTTCATAACAGAAAGAGGTTCCACTCACTAAATGTGCAGCTTGTTGTCGACCACAATCAAACAATTTTAACAGTGAATGCTACATTTCCTGGCAGCATCCATGATGCGCACATCTTACGTGAAAGTGCTTTCCCTGACCTGTTTGTCAATCAGCCAGAAGGTCACGGTTGGATGCTGGGGGATAAAGGATATGGCCTTACCATTTGGCTGATGACCCCTCTACGTAATCCCGTCACTGAAGCACAGAAACGGTATAATGAAAGTCACATAGCGACTCGCAACATCATTGAAAAGACAATTGGAGTCCTAAAGCAGCGCTTCAGATGCCTGGATCACTCCGGAGGCAGCCTCCAGTATCATCCTGATCAGGTAGCAGAATTTATTGTGGTGTGTTGCATGCTGCATAACCTAGCTATAAAGAGAGGACAAATAATGTCACATCATGCTGCAGGTCCACTCCAGAAGGAGATGAGACACGAGGCAGCCAGCGAGGATGAAGAGGAGGAACAGGCAGGAGAGGACGCGGGCGAGGACATAGGGGAGCTTAATCAGCCTGGCGCTCTAGCACCGATACCACCCCACACCTCTCCCGAAGACCAGTAGCCAATGGCAGTTACACGGCTGCGAAGCTTTTGCGTCAGCAGCTCATTAATGAACGCTTTGCATGATTGTGGATATTCAAATGTTCAATTGCAGTTAGGGTTAATCAAAAGTTTCATTTGCGTGGGGTTTCCTTGTTGTCTTTCCTGCGCTGGCCTATCATCTGAGTTAGTTTAAAGTACTGGCAAACTTAAAGTACTGGTATAATAACAGAATAAACAAACAAATATGTATGAAAAACTGTACGTTTGAAAACTAATGTAATTAAGAGAGAAGGCACAAAAGTTGTTGAATAAATTTTTTTTTTATTAACAAAATAGAATTTTTTTAATAAACTAATGAACAACACCCTCCCTCCAACCCCCCGCCCACCGCACCAACCCGCCCTTCCCTCAAATCTCTAAAATGTTACAACAGGAAGAAATTGAACATTTAAGTAATAATAACGTGAACATTTAAGTAACAATAACATTTATGGAACTATTGAAAAGCACTCCCCCTTCCATACCTGCAGTCACGATTCCCTCCAGATCCTGTCCCACCCCGTGTTCGCACCCCACCCGCCCGTTTTGGTCGACGCAGAATGTCCTTCCTCAGACTAGGAGACCAAAACGGAACACAATATTCCAGGTGAGGCCTCACTAAGGCCCTGTACAACTGCAGTAAGACCTCCCTGCTCCTATACTCAAATCCCCTAGCTATGAAGGCCAACATACCATTTGCCTTCTTTACCGCCTGCTGTACCTGCATGCCAACTTTCAGTGACTGATGAACCATGACACACAGGTCTCATTGCACCTTCCCTTTTCCTAATCTGCTGCCATCCAGATAATATTCTGCCTTCGTGTTTTTGTCCCCAAAATGGATAACCTCACATTTGTCCATATTATACTGCATCTGCCATGTATTTGCCCACTCACCTAACCTGTCCAAGTCACCCTGCAGCTTCTTAGCGTCCTCCTCACAGTTCACACCGTTTAGTGTTATCTACAAACTTGGAGATATTACACTCAATTCCTTCATCTAAATTGTTAATGTATATTGTAAAGAGCTGGGGTCCCAGTTCTGAGCCCTGCAGCACTCCACTAGTCATTCTGAAAAGGACCCGTTTATCCCGACTCTCTGCTTCCTGTCTGCCAACCAGTTCTCTATCCACATAAGTACATTACCCCCAGTACCATGCGCTTTGATTTTGCACACCAATCTCTTGTGCGGGACCTTGTCAAAAGCCTTTTGAAAGTCCAAATACACCACACCCACTGGTTCTCCCTTGTCCACTCTGCTAGTTACATCCTCAAAATATTCCACAAGATTCGTCAAGCATGATTTCCCTTTCATAAATCCATGCTGACTTGGTCCGATCCTGACGCTGCTTTCCAAATGCGCTGCTATTTCATCCTTCATGATTGATTCCAACATTTTCCCCACTACTGATGTCAGGCTAACCGGTCTATAATTACCCGTTTTCTCTCTCCCTCCTTTTTTAAAAAGTGGTGTTACATTAGCTACCCTCCAGTCCATAGGAACTGATCCAGAGTCAATAGACTGTTGGAAAATGATCACCAATGCATCCGCTATTTCTAGGCCCACTTCCTTAAGTACTCTGGGATGCAGACTATCAGGCCCCGGGGATTTATTGGCCTTCAATCCCATCAATTTCCCACCTAAAAGGATATCCTTCAGTTTCTCCTTCTCACTCGACCTACTGTCCCCTAGTACAATCGGAAGGTTATTTGTGTCTTCCTTCGTGAAGACAGAACCGAAGTATTTGTTCAATTGGTCTGCCATTTCTTTGTTCCCCATTATAAATTCACCTGAATCCGACTGCAAGGGACCTATGTTTGTCTTCACTAATCTTTTTCTCTTCACATATTTATAGAAGCTTTTGCAGTCAGTTTTTATGTTCCCTGTAAGCTTCTTCTCATACTCTATTTTCTCCCTCTTAATTAAACCCTTAGTCTTCCTCTGTTGAATTCTAAATTTCTCCCAGTTCTCAGGTTTGTTGCTTTTTCTAGCCAAATTATATGCCTCTTCCTTGACTTTAACATTATCCTTAATTTCCCTTGTTAGCCATGGTTGAGCCACCTTCCCCATTTTATTTTTACTCCAGACAGGGATGTACAATTGCTGAGGTTCATCCATTTGATCTTTAAAAGTCTGCTTATCCACCGTCAACCCTTTAATATCCTTTGCCAGTCTATTCTAGCCAATTCACGCCTCATACCGTTGAAGTTACCTTTCCTTAAGTTCAGGACCCTAGTTTCTGAATTAACTGTGTCACTCTCCATCTTAATAAAGAATTCTACCATATTTTGGTTACTCTTCCCCAAGGGGCCTCGCACAACAAGATTGCTAATTAGTCCCTTCTCATTACACATCACCCAGTCTAGGATGGCCAGCTCTCTAGTTGGTTCCTCGACATATTGATCGAGAAAACCATCCCTAATACACTCCAGGAAATCCTCCTCCACCGCATTGCTACCAGTTTGGTTCGCCCAATCAATATGTAGATTAAAGTCGCCCATGATAAATGCATGCCGTAGGGCATTTGTTGCAGCTGTCTGCTCCCTAATCGCCTCTAACGTCTCCCGAGCAGCCTGTGACTACTCAGAAGACCAGCTGGAGAAGCGCATGCAGAACTCGCTCCAGGATGTGGAGAACTGACTCCAATTTGAGGAGAAACCCGCGAACCCCTGGATAAGGCCGCGACCGATCGCAACCGTCTCCCTGCACAGGAATAGTAAGCTCTTCGTCTGGTCCTCCGTGGTAGGCGATTGTGTAGCACGCTGACCAGACCTCCGTGGGGTCGGCGTGTGCAATGTCACGCGCCTTGGCATCACCACCTGCACACCGCTTCATCCATCTCCACCATGAGGCATGGTGCCTCATCCATCTCAAAAGAGATGGCCGCAGGTTGTTCCCCCACCCCCCCCCACAAAAAAAAAATCTCTTCTTCTTCCTTCTCCTCCTTCTCCTGTCCGTGGAGTCTGCAGTGGCTCCTCCTCTGCCTCTTCCTCCTGCGACGTTCCTGAAGGGTCAGTGGACGTGACTCCACGGACACTTGTTGACCTTTGAAAGACAAATGAAATTTATAAACAACGTTTAACAATTCAAATCAATGCATCTCAATTTCTCAAGAAGTCAAAACATTACAATGCTTCCCATTACTCCATATGCACAAGGGATCACCAGGCCTAACATGACCTCATTCGAAGATCAATAGTACATCACAATTATATATCAAATTACATTATAATTGCATAACATGCGTAACTAAGATATATATATAGTATTTACTATTGATTCACACACTACACAATGCACAGTTCTCATTACTCACGTGACTCAAGGGTGGGTTCGGCCACACCACGGGTTGTGACCGAACGGCTTTCTGGCCCCACCAAGGCCACCGAAACTCCTCATAAGCACTTAGAGACTGGAGCATGGCACAGCCCCCATCCATCCTGCGTTGCTTGCAGTGGTTGATAGATATCTTCTTCTGTAAATGATAAGATAACATTGCACGGCATAAGCAAATGGATTTGGCAATAAACATTTAAGACTGACAGATTTAAATGTTCAATTACAAATTTACATTACATTGCATAGGAATAAAATATTTCATACTATAACATTCAACTTTATGCTGGGGTGCTTAAATTTATTCATAATTTAGTTATGTTTAAAAATTATGAAATAACATTGCAGATTCTAGTTACAATTTCCATACATCATTAAATAATACATATGGATGATTTCAAATATAAATTTTAACTTACTCTGGCAGCCGCCAGTAGGCTGTTCCATCTTTTGCGGCACTGGTCCGGTGTCTGCGCTTCATTTGATGCCGACGTGACCACATCGGCAATCTCTGCCCAAATCCTCCTATATGCACGGGGTGGAGGTTTCCCATGCACACTCCGTGTCAGATCCTCCCACCTCGTGCTGACTATATTCACGAGGGCCTCATTGGCCTCCTCGTTGAAGGGCTTGGCCCTTCGCCTTTCCATTGATCCCTCCATTTTCAAAGAATAAAATGCTGATAATTTTTTTAATTAAATTCTAAGTAGTATTATCATTGTACTTAACAGTATTTAAAATTTGTTAAAATGCGAAAATAATTCAAAATATGTGTAATATTATCAGATAAATTCAAACAATCCAGAAACTCCTTTCTCCTTTCTATTTTCTCCTTTCTCCTCTCTCTCTCTCCCCGACCCTCACAGAGCTTCTGAGCATGTGTGATGACCCCTGACCTCTCAAAACGCGGCAAAGAAAATCAACCTAAAAAAAAACTCAAGCTACACATGCGCAGTATTGCGTTGCTAGGGAAGCTTATTTTTCTTCATTAACTTCTGTTTTCTTTGGGCGATCGTGAGATCGCCGAAAAATCAGATCGCCCATTTGACATCGCCAAGGTAAGGTCAAGTGGAAAATCACCAAAAAAAATGGGCTTTGTGCTGGCGATCAGCATGGGCGATACATCCCACATTGCTGGAACAAGGCCCATTTTTGAGGGCCTTAGCCACCTAGTGGAAAGTCTAGCCAATAGACTTCAGCAAATGTATTTTCTTGGTATACGCTCAATAACACATCCGGTGTAATATAGCGCCACCTAGTGGTCGACTATGGTAATGCAGCCACCTTCTCCATCTTCTCCCTATGGCTAAAGAGCTCCTCCCGGAGTCACAGTGCAGATTTCGTCCTCTAAGGGGTACAATGTACATGATTTTTAAAGCGCGACAGCAGCAAGCAAAGTGCAGGGAACAGCACCTTGTACATGGCCTTGTTTGACCTTACAAACACCTTTGACACTGTCAACCATGAGGGTCTATGGAGCGTCCTCCTCCGTTTCGACTGCCCCCTAAAGTTTGTCACCATCCTCCGCCTGCTCCATGATGACATGCAAGCCGTGATCCTGACCAACGGATCCATTACAGACCCAATCCATGTCCGGATCGGGGTCAAGCAGGTCTGGGTCATCGCGCCAACCTTCTTCTCAATCTTCCGCGCTGCAATACTCCATCTCACTCTCAATAAGCTCCCCGCTGGAGTGGAACTAAACGACAGAACTAGTGGGAACCTGTTCAACCTTCGTCGTCTCCAGACCAGGTCCAAGACCGTCCCAACCTCTGTCGTCGAGCTACAGTACGCAGACAACGATTGCGTCTGCGCACATTCAGAGACTGAACTCCAAGTCTTAGTCAACATCTTCACCGAGGCGTACAAAAGCATGGGCCTTACACTAAACATCTGCAAGACAAAGGTCCTACACCAACCTGACCCCGCCACGCAGCACTGCCCCCCCCAGTCATCAAGATCCACGGCGCGGTTCTGGACAAGGTGGACCACTTTCCATACCTCGAGAGTCTATTAGCAGCAAGGGCAGACATTGATGACGAGATTCAACACCACCTGCGCAGCCTTCAGCCACCTGAGGAAAAGTATGTTCGAAAATCAGGCCCTCAAATCTGCCACCATGCCTACAGGGCTGTAGTGATACCCGCCCTCCTGTATGGCTCAGAAACGTGGACCATATACAGTATACACCTCGAATCACTGGAGAAATACCACCAACGATGTCTCCGCAAGATCCTGAAAATCCCCTGGGAGGACAGACGCACCAGCGTTAGCGTCCTCGCCCAGGCCAACATCCCCAGCATCGAAGTACTGACCACACTCGACCAGCTCCGTTGGGTGGGCCACATTGTTCATATGCCTGACACAAGATTCCCAAAGCATGCGCTCTACTCGGAACTCCTACTCTGCAAGCGAGCCCTCAAGGACACCCTCAAAGCCTCCTTGATAAAATACAACATTCCCACCGACACCTGGGAGTCCCTGGCCCAAAGACCGCCCATGTGGAGGAAGCGCATCCGGGAGGGCGCTAAGTAACCTTGAGTCTCGTCGTTGAGAGCATGCAGAAAACAAGCACAGGCAGCGGAATGGAGCGTGGGGCTAACCAGTCCCACCCACCCTTTCCTTCAACGACTGTCTGCCCCACCTGTGACAGAGATGTAATTCCCGTATTGGACTGTTCATCACCTAAGAATTCACTTTTTTAAAGTGGAAGCAAGTCTTCCTCGATTTCGAGGGACTGCCTATGATGATGATGAATGCAGCCATTGCTGTTTGTAAGAACAAAGCATCAGGTGACTGAGAAGTTCCTGAGTTAAGAGATATCTTTTAAAAGTGTGTGTTGTGATGTCGTACAGAAGACGCTAGCCTGTCATTTACTAGAATTATTCCTATGCCTTCACAAGATCTATCTCCAGTTATTTTTAAAATGATAGAACATCACATCGGACCTTGCTCTGCTTTTAAATGACGAAGAAAATGTATTAATTGAATGAACAAGCAAATATGGAACAACTAAATATATACAATAAATAATAGAAATTCTATCTATCTTCTCAAAATGGGAAAGTAACAAAAAGGATGTGAATCTAAATGTTAACTGGAATCTCCTATTGCCACTGGTATGTATAACTCTTGACCTGTTGCCAAGTGTTATAAATTCATAACTCCCAGTTGCATTAAAAAAACATGCTGTCTATTCCTAACTGAATCAGTTACAATGTCAGTATATATTAGGCACCTCTCAAGCCTGCTACCAAGGAGATTACAACAATAAACTTTGCAACATGTGTAACAAAGTAGGTTGAGATTGCGCAGGTGGCTGAGCAGGTCTCATGTTTTGTGGCTGATTTTAAATGGAAAGCAATCAGACCCAAAACAAGACAGAACTGCTTCATATTTGTCACAGAATTATGGCTGAACACCAGTGAGAAACCTTCCATTTCCTCACAGGAAAGCGAAGGAAAATCTGAGTCACTCTGGATCGATCCTGTACACCTGACAGCTGGCTATGGGGTTGTGGAGTCCAGGAAGCAGATATTTAGCTCACTCTCTCAGCTGAGGAAGAAACACTAACTGGAGAGTCTTGAGAGAGAAAAAAGACAAAATAAAATAAATGACGAAAGAATAAATGCTATTTAATAACAGTAAATTGGAAGGGATTGGGTATTATGGAACTATTGTGTCATTCCTCTTCCCTCCCACATTTCTGATATGTTTTCAATTTTCAGTTCTCATTTTAAATTCTACCAAAAACCATTCCATAGTTAGTTGAGTGAGTGTGCAGCTGACCTGCTACCAAGTCGCTGACTGTGGCCCTCTAGAGCCAGCTGCTGGGGATGAAAAAAAGCAACTCAGGGTAACTCAGCCACTGAATTTTGCATGCCACCTGACCCCTGCTTGACACCTGACCATTGTGTTTCGACCTGATTTAGGAAATTAGCATGCTGAGAATCATGGGTATGAGCTACAGGTATACCTTGCAGAGTCTTGGAGCATTGATCCAGCGTGGCATTCGATTATCATATTAACAAACATTTATCTAGAGTCAGCTATTCTTGAAGATGATTATAGGAGAAAGTACAAAAGCCTGAATGTTCACATAATTATAAAAGTTTCACTGACCACTGGAGACTCTCTGCTAGGATGATTGGGAGAAATCCTGCAAAGTTTATCATCTTGCCTATTGGATTATATAGTTTTATACAATCCGTTAGGATGTGTTCCAAAAACGTTTAAATATTTTATAGGTCCTGTAAGAAAAATATAATAATGTCCTGCAGAATTCTTGCTTTTTTACATTAAAAATAGTGAAATAAATAGTTTGACGGTTTTGATTACCACTGGCTGGCAGTAATTGCAGTGAACCTGCAGCAACCCTATATCATTAAAAATAGATTTATTTTTTAGAATAAATGTTTTTTGTGCTGGAAAATGGAAAAATAATCTATTTTCAGGCAGTCAGTGGTACAAGAAAGCACTTCATTGCCAGGCATAGGTAGAATGGTTACATGCAGACTAAAACTGAAAAAATCACTAGCGTTATCCATAAAGTCAGTTATTTGATTTAAGAAATGCCTACCCATTTATTTTATTCATTCATAGGATGTGGACATCGCTGGCAAGGCCAGCATTTATTGTCCATTCCTAATTGCCCTTGAGAAGGTGAGCAGCTTTCATAAACCGCTGCCGTCTGTTTGGTGAAGGTACTCCCACAGTGCTATTACGGAAGGAGTTCCAGAATTTTAACCCAGCGACGATGAAGGAACGATGACTTTCTTCCAAGTCAGGAAGGTGTGTAACTTGAAGGGGAACTTGCAGGTGATGGTGTTCCCATTCGCCTGCTGCCCTAGTCCTTCTAAGTGGTAGAGGTCGTGGGTTTGGGAGGTGTTGCTGAAGAAGCTTTGGCTAGTTGCTGCAGTGCATCTTGTAGATGGTACACACTGCAGCCACGGTGCACCAGTGGTGGAGGGAGTGAATATTTAAGGTGGTAGATGAGATGCCAAACAAGCGGGCTGCTTTGTCCTTGTAATGTGTATATATAGCGCCACCTGTGGACTACTATGGCATTGCAGCCAGTGCTGTGTACAAATAAAAGGGAACAGGTCACCTGGCTGAGATTTCCGGAGTGTTCTGCCATCTTAAGGTTGTGAGTTGTACTGAAGATATAACAATGGCGATGAGGATGGGATAATCGGGGGGGAAAAAGCTGCAATTTTTTTGGGTGGAGGATTCAGCCAACTGACAGTTTGCTGTATTTGGACTTTTAAAAGGCTTTTGACAAGGTCCCACCCAAGAGATTAGTGTGCAAAATTAAGGCACATGGGATTGGAGATAATGTATTGACGTGGATAGAGAACTGGTTGGCAGACAGGAAGCAAAGAGTGGGAATAAACAGGTCCTTTTCAGAATGGCAAACAGTGACTAATGGGGTACCACAAGGTTCCGTGCTGGGACCCCAGCTATTTACAAAATATATTAATGATTTAGACGAAGGAATTGAATGTAATATCTCCAAGTTTGCAGATTACAGTAAGCTGGGTGGTAATGTGAGCAGTGAGGAGGATGCTAAGAGGCTGCAGGGTGACTTGGACAGGTTAGGTGAGTGGGCAAATGCATGGCAGATGCAGTATAATATGAATAAGTGTGAGGTTATCCAATTTGGTGGCAAAAGCAGGAAGACAAATTATTATCTGGCTGGTGACAGATTTGCAAAAGAGGAGGTGCAACAAGACCTGGTGTCATGGTACATCAGTCATTGAAAGTAGGCATGCAGGTACAGCAGGCAGTAAAGAAAGCAAATGGCATGTTGGCCTTCATAGCGAGAGGATTTGCGTATAGGAGCAGGGAGGTCTTGCTGCAGTTGTACAGGGCCTTGGTGAGATCACACCTTGAATGTTGTGTGCAGTTTTGGTCTCCTAATAGAGGAAGGATGTTCTTGCGATTGAGGGAGTGCAGCGAAGGTTCACCAGACTGATTCCCGGGATGGCAGGACTGACATATGAAGAAAGACTGGATCGACTAGGCTTATATTCACTGGAATTTGAAGAATGAGAGGGGATCTCATAGAAGCATATAAAATTCTGACGGGATTGGACAGGTTAGATGCAGGAAGAATGTTCCCGATGTTGGGGAAGTCAAAACCAGGGGTCACAGGCTAAGGATAAGGGGTAAGCCATATAGGACCAAGATGAGGAGAAACTTTTTCACCCAGAGAATTGTGAACCTATGGAATTCTCTACCACAGAAAGTTGTTGAGTCCAGTTCGTTGGATATATTCAAAAGGGAGTTAGATGTGGCCCTTACGGCTAAAGGGATCAGGGGATATGGAGAGAAGGCAGGAGTGGGGTACTGAAGTTGCATGATCAGCCATGATCATATTGAATGGTGGTGCAGGTTTAAAGAGTTGAATGGCCTGCTCCTGCACCTATTTTCTATGTTTCTATGACAGAGAGACTTTGAGAGCTTCTTTGTTTTGATTAACAGCTACAAATCCAAGGTAAATTACAAGCAAACTTGTCTGAACTGCCAGAGTCCAGATGGCTGTGCCTATGGAAATAATAGGGCATTTGGTGGAGTTTCAACGTGACCGTGAAAGTTTTGGAGCATATGTGGAGCGGCTAGAAATGTTTCTCACCGCTAATAATATCATCAAAGTCCCCAATGTTGAAAACCATAACCGAGTGGTGTTGGAAAGACAACGGGCAATTTTTTTGCTTGTGCCTGTCCAAGCCAAAGAACACAACTCTTAAGCAGATTCTAATTAAGTTAGAATAGCACTACAGTCTTGAGCCCCTGGAAATTGCTGAAAGTTATCGTTTCGGAATACGAGATCAATTAACCGAAGAAAATATTAGTGAGCATATTATAGCATTAAAAAAGCTATCTATTCACTGTAATTTCGGAAACTTTCAGGACCGAGCATTGCGTGACCGCTTTGTTTGTGGGATGAAAAATAATGCAATCGGAAGAAAGTTATTGGCAACGCCTAACTTGACTTTTGATTTAGCATGTCAATGAACATGTCCGACCAATATTCCCGAGAATTTCATATTATTTCCAGTCGTCAGACAACCGAGGTGAATCGCCTGCAGGTTAAAAGTAAAAGGCAGTTGGGCCCCAAGGTCTCAGAAACTGGCAATGGTAACAGAGCATTGAAGTCCTGCTATCGAAGCCTGGGACAACACATTGCTCAAAGTTGTCCATATATGAAGGCAGAGTGTTTTATCTGCAGGAAAACTGGGCATCTTGCGAAGGCATGCCGACTGAAGGGTAAACCAGCTTTCAAAGCTATAAGTAGAAATCCCCAGAGACTACATAGCATGGAAGAAAAACAACAGGACGAGGAGATTTTAGAGCAACACATCATCAGGAGCACAAGGTTAACTAACAGCGATTCGAAAAGTATCATAATCCACATAAATGTTGCAGGAACCAAGATAACCACGGAAATCGACACTGTTGCATTCGTGAGTATAGTACCGGAGTCGCTATACCTTGACAAATTGCGTGATTTCCCACTGGAAAAATCCAAGATAGAGCTGCGAGGCTACTAGGGAGAGAACATTCCTGTGGTAGGTCGTATCACCATACCAGTAAAATAAAGGATCAATTTCAGAGCTTGCCTTACTAGTGAGAGAGGAAGTATTAAGGGGTTTAACAGCTTTGAAAGTAGATAAGCCAAGTTTGGATCCAACTTGACACTTTGCCCTGTATCCCATGGGCTTTAACCTTCATGACCAGTCTACCATGTGGGACCTTATCAAAAGCTTTGCTAAAGCCCATATAGACATTCTACGCACTACCCTCTTGGTTAACTCCACAAAAAATTCAATCGGGTTAGTCAGGCATGATCTTCCCTTAACAAATCCGTGCTGACTGTCCCTAATTAATCCTTGCCTTTCCAAATGCAGATTTATCCTGTCTTTCAGGATTTTTTCCAATAATTTTCCCACCACTGAGGTTAGACTGACAGGCCTGTAATTACTCTGCCTATCCCTTTCTCCCTTCTTAAACAAGGGCACTACTTTAGCAGTCCTCCAATCCTCCGGCACCATGCCCTGATCCAAAGAGGACTGGAAAATGATGGTCAAGGCCTCATTTGATGATCCCTCTAACATAATTAGTTGGGATCACTGAAGCTGGATTGGAGTGAGATTTTTCGTGTTGAAACGAGATTTGCATCAAAGGATGATGTCATCAAGAATTATCCGAAGGTGTTCTGCGAAATGGGCAGACCGTTCCAAGGCTTCAAGGCGAGTGTCAGGGTACAGAAGGATGCTAGATCGGTTTACAGCAAGCCACGTCTCCTCAACTCAAGGAGAAAGTTGAGCAAGAACTCAAAAGACTAATGCAAGGTGTATAGCGAATAAGGCGGATGAGCTAAGAGCACAGGTAGACACTTGGGAGTATGACATTATAGCTATTACAGAAACATGGCTGAAAGAGGGGCAGGTTTGGCAGATCAATATTCCTGGCTACAGGATTTTTAGACAAGATAGGGGGTTGGGGGGGTGTTGGGGTACTGATTAAAGAAACTATTACAGCGGTGAGGAGGGATGATATGTTAGAGGGATCATCAAATGAGGCCATATAGGTCAAATTGAAAAATCTCAATGCTGGGCCTGTATTATAGACCCCCAAACAGTGGGAGGGGGATAGAGGAGCAAATATGTAGGCAAATTGCTGTGAAGTTCAAAAACCATAGGGTAGTAATAGTAGGGAATTTAACTCTCCAAGTATCGATTGGGACAAATTCATTGCGAAGGATATAGAGGGTGAGGAATTCTTGAAATGCATTCAAGAGAACTTTTTTAGTCAGTATGTAGCAAGCCCAACACGAGAGGGGGTGGTCTTGGATTTAGTTTTGGGGAATGAAGCTGGGCAGGTTGAAGGGGTATTACTGGGAGTGCACTTGGGTGCAGGTGACCATAATTCAGTCAGATTCAAGTTGATTATGGATAAGAATAAGAATAGGCCTGGAATAAAAGTTCCGAATTTGGGAAATGCTAATTTTGCTAAGTTAAGGAGTGATTTTTCCATGGTGGAGTGGAAACAGCTATTTGTGGGTAAATCAGTGTCGGAACAGTGGGAGGCATTTAAGGAGGAGATCCGGAAGGCTCATGCCAAATATGTGCCCTTAAAAAAAAAGGCTGGGAAAAATAATTCTAGAGCCCCCTGGATGACTAGGGACTTACAGGGGAGGATTAAGAAAAAAAGGGAAGCTTATGTCATATATCAACAGTTAAATACTATAGAATCTTTATAGGAATGTAGAAAGTTGAGAGGCAAAATTAAAAAGGATATTAGGAATACTGAGAGAGCAGGAGAAATTCTTGGCCAGTAATATTAAGGAAAACCCTAAGATGTTCCATAAATATATTAAGAGTAAAAGGGTAACTAAAGAAAGGGTAGGGCCTAATCGAGAACATGAGGGTAATCTTTGTGTGGAGGCGGAAGAAGTTGGGACGATTCTTACCGAATACTTTGCATCTGTTTTCACAAAGGAAAGGGGCAATGCAGATACTGCTATCGAGGAGGATTGTGATATTCTCGATTAAATAAATATACTGGGAGAAAAAATATTAAGGGGCTTAGCAGCTTTGAAAGTAGATAAATCCCCAGGCCCAGATGAAATGCATCCCAGGCTGTTGATAGTAGTAAAAGAGGAAATAGCAGAGGACTTGACTATCATTTTCCGGTTTTCTTTGGATCTGGGCATGGTGCCAGAGGATTGGAGGACTGCTAATGCAGTGCCTTTGTTCAAGAAGGAAGAAAGGGATAGGCCTGTCAGCCTAACCTCGGTGGTGGGAAAATTATTGGAAAAAATCCTGAAAGGCAAGATAAACCTACATTTGGAAAGGCAAGGATTATTTAGGGATAGTCAGTATGGATTTGTTAAGGGAATATCATGTCTGACTAGCCTGATTGAATTTTTTGAGGAGGTAACCGGGGGGGCGATGAGGATAGTGCATACGATGTAGTTTATATGGACTTTAGCAAAGCTTTTGATAGGTCCCACATGGTAGACTGGTCATGAAGGTTAAAGCCCATGGGAAATAGGGCAAAGTGTCAAGTTGGATCCAAAATTGGCTTGGAGGTAGGAAGCAAAGTGGATGGATGTTTTTGTGACTGGAAGGATGTTTCCAGTGGGGTTTCGCAGGACTCAGTACTGGGACCCTTGCTTTTTCTGGTATGTATCAATGATGTAGATTTGAATATAGGGAGTATGATTAAGAAGTTTGCAGACTACACTAAAGTTGGCTATGTGATTGATAATGAAGAGGAAAGTCATGGGCCGCAGGAGGATATCGATCTACTGGTCAGGTGGGCAGAGCAGTGGCAAATGGAATTTAATTCAGAGAAGTGTGAGGTGATGCACTTTGGAGGGGCTAATAAGGAAAGGGTATACACATTAAGCGATAGGCCATTTAATAGTGTAGATGAATAAAAGGACTTTGGAGTGCTTGTCCACAGATGCCTAAAAGTAGCAGGCCAGGTGGATAAGGTGGTTAAGAAGGTATATGGAATGCTTGCCTTTATTGGCTGAGGCATAGAATATGAGAGTAGGGAGGTTAGGCTTAAATAGTATAATACTTTGGTTAGGCCACAGCTGGAGTATTGCGTGCAGTTCTGGTCGCCGTATTATAGGAAGGACGTGATTGTACTAGAGAGGGTGCAGAGGAGATTTACTAGGGTGCTGCCTCGAATGGAGAATCTTAGTTATGAGGACAGATTGGATAGTCTGGGTTTGTTCTCATTGGAACAGAGGAGGTTGAGAGGAGACCTCATTGAGGTATGCAACATATTGAGGGGCCTGGACATAGTGGATAGTAAGGGTCTATTTCCATTGGTGGAGGGGTCTATTACAAGGGGGCGTGGTTTTAAGATGGTTGGTGGATTTAAGGGGGTGCTTCTTTAAGCAGAGGGTTGTGGAGATCTGGAACTCGCTGCTTGGAAGATGGTGGATGCAGAATCCCTCACCACTTTTAAGAGATGGTTGGATTAGCACTTAAAGTGCAGTAACCTGCAGGGTTACAGATCTAGAGCTGGAGCTGTGGAATTCCAAAGGGCAGAAAACGCTGGTGGGAGTTGTGTATAGAGCACCAAATAGTAGTAGTGAGGTTGGGGACAGCATCAAACAAGAAATAAGGGATGTGTGCAATAAAGGTACAGCAGTAATCATGGTCGACTTTAATCTACACATTGATTGGGCTAACCAAACTGGTAGCAATGCGGTGGAGGAGGATTTCCTGGAGTGTATTAGGGATGGTTTTCTAGACCAATATGTCGAGGAACCAACCAGGGAGCTGGATGTCCTAGACTGGGTGATGTGTAATGAGAAGGGACTAATTAGCAATCTTGTTGTGCGAGGCCCCTTGGGGAAAAGTGACCATAATATGGTAGAATTCTTTATTAAGATGGAGAGTGACAAAGTTAATTCAGAAACTAGGGTCCTGAACTTAAGGAAAGGTAACTTCGACAGTATGAGGCGTGAATTGGCTAGAATAGACTGGAAAACGATACTCAAAGGGTTGACAGTGGATAAGCAATGGCAAACATTTAAAGATCACATGGATGAACTTCAGCAAATGTACATCCCTGTCTGGAGTAAAAATAAAACCGGGAAGGTCGCTCAACCATGGCTAACAAAGGAAATTAAGGATAGTGTTAAAGCCAAGGAAGAGGCCTATAAATTGGCTCGAAAAAGCAACAAACCTGAGGACTGGGAGAAATTTAGAATTCAACAGAGGAGGACTAAGGGTTTAATTAAGAGGGGGAAAATAGAGTACGAGAGGAAGATTGCAGGGAATATAAAAACTGATTGCAAAAGCTTCTATAAATATGTGAAGAGAAAAAGATTAGTAAAGACAAACGTAGGTCCCTTGCAGTCGGATTCAGGTGAATTTATAATGGGGAACAAAGAAATGGCAGACCAATTGAACGAATACTTCGGTTCTGTCTTCATGAAGGAAGATACAATTAACCTTCCGAAGGTACTAGGGGACAGTGGGTCCAGTGAGAAGGAGGAACTGAAGGATATCCTTATTAGGCGGGAAATTGTGTTAGGGAAATTGATGGGATTGAAGGCCGATAAATCCCCGGGGCTTGATAGTCTGCATCCCAGAGTGCTCAAGGAAGTGGCCCTAGAAATAGTGGATGCATTGGTGATCATTTTCCAACAGTCTATCGACTCTGGATCTGTTCCCATGGACTGGAAGGTAGCTAATGTAACACCACTTTTTAAAAAAGAAAGGAGAGAGAAAACTGGTAATTATAGACCGGTTAGCTTGACATCAGTAGTGGGGAAAATGTTGGAATCAATCATGAAGAATGAAATAGCAGCGCATTTGGAAAGCAGTGACAGGATCAGACCAAGTCAGCATGGATTTATGATAGGGAAATCAAGCTTGACGAATCTTCTGGAATTTTTTGAGGATGTACCTAGCAGAGTGGACAAGGGAGAACCAGTGGATGTGGTGTATTTGGACTTTCAAAAGGCTTTTGACAAGGTCCCGCACAAGAGATTGTGGTGCAAAATCAAAGCACATGGTATTGGGGGTAATATACTGATGTGGATAGGGAATTGGTTGGCAGACAGGAAGCAGAGAGTCGAGATAAACGGGTCCTTTTCAGAATGGCAGGCAGTGACTAGTGGAGTGCCGCAGGGCTCAGTGCTGGGACCTCAGCTCTTTACAATATACATTAACGATTTGGATGAAGGATTAGAGTGTAATATCTCCAAGTTTGCAGATGACACTAAACTGGGTGGCGGTGTGAGCTGTGAGGAGGACGCTAAGAGGCTGCAGGGTGACTTGGACAGGTTAGGTGAGTGGGCAAATACATGGCAGATGCAGTATAATGTGGATAAATGTGAGGTTATCCATTTTGGGGGCAAAAACACGAAGGCAAAATATTATCTGAATGGCGGCAGACTAGGAAAAGGGGAGGTGCAATGAGACCTAGGTGTCATGGTTCATCAGTCACTGAAAGTGGGCACGCAGGTACAGCAGGCGGTAAAGAAGGCAAATGGTATGTTGGCCTTCATAGCTCGGGGATTTGAACATAGAAGCAGGGAGGTCTTAATGCAGTTGTACAGGGCCTTAGTGAGGCCTCACCTCGAATATTGTGTTCAGTTTTGGTCTCCTAGTCTGAGGAAGGATGTTCTTGCTATTGAGGGAGTGCAGCGAAGGTTCACCAGATTGATTCCAGGGATGGCTGGACTGTCATATGAGGAGAGACTGGATCAACTGGGCCTTTATTCACTGGAGTTTAGAAGGATGAGAGGGGATCTCATAGAAATATATAAGATTCTGACGGGACTGGACAGGTTAGATGCAGGTAGAATGTTCCCGATATTGGGGAAGTCCAGAAGCAGGGGACATAGTCTTAGGATAAGGGGTAGGCCATTTAGGACCGAGATGAGGAGAAACTTCTTCAGTCAGCGAGCTGTTAACCTGTGGAATTCCCTACTGCAGAGAGTTGTTGATGCCAGTTCACTGGATATATTCAAGAGGGAGTTAGATATGGCACTTACGGTTAAGGGGATCAAGGGGTATGGAGAGAAAGCAGGAAAGGGGTACTGAAGGAATGATCAGCCATGATCTTATTGAATGGCGGTGCAGGCTCGAAGGGCCAAATGGCCTACTTTGCACCTATTTTCTATGTTTCTATGTAATTGACATTAGACTGGATGATCTTTTGTTGGATGGAGCAGATATAATGGTAAGTACTGCAGGGAATAGAATATGGCCAGGGTGATCTCCTGTACTAGTTTCAATCGCCTGGATGGGTCGGAGAGGAATTTTCCTCGATTTTTTTTTTCTCCCTAAATTGGCCTGGATTTTTATTTGGTTTTTGCCTCTCCCAGGAGATCACATGGCTCTGGTTGGGGTGGAGTGTAGAATGTTTTAGTGTAAGTGGTGTCGCAGTTGTGGTGAGGCGGATTGGTTGGGCTGGGTGCTCTTTGCCTTTCCGTCATTGTTCATAGGTTTATATGTAAGCTTTAGGGCTGCTGACCAAGGGCCCTGTGGTTCTTTGTCGGTCGGCGCGGACACGATGGGCCAGAATGGCCTCCTGCGCTGTAAATTTCTATGTTTCTATGTTTACTAGAGACTGAGAACATTATTTCTCATATAGATCTATGTAATTGGGCTACGTCCATTGTTGTTGTACCTTAGTCCGATGGTAAGGTGAGATTGTATGATTATAAAGTAACCGTAAAACAGGTTCTAGAGGGTAATCTACCCAATGCATTGCTAAATATGAAAGATTTGTTCACAACACTGACAGGTGGTCAGATGTTCTCAAAGTTGGATCTTACGAATGCCTACTTACAGCTTGAACTAGATGAGGAGTCCAAGTAAGGCTTGACTATAAATACTCATCTAGGCCTATATCAATTTAATAGTCTACCATTTGAAGTGTCCTCCGCCCCTGCCATATTCCAAGGGGTGATGAACCAGATTTTGCAAGGTATTGAAGGGGTTGTATGTTATTTAGATGACATAGTAATTTCAGCACCAAATAGGCAATTTATGAATAATATATTGAATGAAATCCTCAAATGGCTAGAGAAGCACAGAGTACGAGTGTCTGCTCGCAAGTATGAGTTATTTCAAAACAGTGTAATACTTAGGGTACAGAGTATCAAAGATGGTTTACATCCAACCAAGGGAAAACTGGATGCAATCAGAAATGCACCCACTCCCAAGAATGTCACTGAACTTCGATCATTTTTGGGTCTTTTAAACTATTATGGGACGTTCTTACCAAATTTAGCTGCAGAATTATATCCACCGAATGAACTATTGAAAAAACAGGTCCATTGGAAGTGGTCAGAAGAATGCGATACAGCATTCAAGGAGTGTAAAAGCAAGTTGGTAGAGAGCACCATGATAGTTCACTATGACATCTCTAAGGAGATCAAGCTAACATGTGATGCCCCTCCATATGGAGTGGGGGCAGTGATCTCTCATGTACTACATAGTGGGAGGAGGGATCAATTGCTTTTGCTTCATGCACTCTCATTGCCAGTGAGCATAATTATACGCAAATCAAATGGGAAGCTTTGGCATTAATTTTGGGGGTCAAGAAGTTCCACAAATGTTCGTATGGTCATAGGTTTACCATCATTATGGACTATAAGCCCCTGACAGCAATCCTCCATTCAAAGTCCCCAGTTCCAACATTAGCTGCAGCCCGAATGCAGAGATGAGCTTTGATTTTGTCCACATATACATATGATATTGAATACAGACGATCAGCTGATCACAGTAATGCTGATGCTATGTCTAGATTGCCTTCTCCATCATAAGTTACACCCGATAGGGAAGAAGTGTTCTATTTTTCATACATTGAAGAACTGTCAGTCACAGATGAAGAGATTGGTAGAGCAACCAATGTGACCCAGTTATGTCAAATGTGTATGAGTATATTGCAAATGGATGGCCAAACCAGGTAACAGACAAAGATATTCATCCATTCTTCATTCGTAGGAATGAATTATCAGTCGATAAAGATTGTATCATGTGGGGTGCAAGAGTGGTTATACCAAATAAATGCAGTTCCAAGTTATTAGGAGACCTCCATAACCAGCACCTGGGAATGTGCTTGACCAAGAGTTTTGCGCCCAATTACTTTGATAGAGGTAGAGTAAAAGAAAGAGAGTTCAAATGGAAATCAAGGGCATCCCTTGGAAGAAAACGTTCCTCAGGATCAGTTCCACATGGTAGACTGGTCATGAATGTTAAAACCCATGGGATCCAGGGCAAAGTGGCTAGTTGGATCCAAAATTGGCTTCGAGGTAGGAAGCAAAGGGTAATGGTTGATGGATGTTTTTGTGACTGGAGGCATGTTTCCAGTGGGGTCCCGCAGGGCTCAGTACTGGGTCCCATGCTTTTTGTGATATATATCAATGTTTTAGATTTGAATATAGGGAGTATGATTTAGAAGTTTGCATATGGCACTAAAATTGTCTGTGTGGTTGATAATGAAGAGCAAAATCATGGACTACAGGAGGATAGCAATTTACTGGGTCAGGTGGGCAGAGCAGTGGCAAATGGAATTTAGTTCAGAGAAGTGTGAGGTAATGGGAGGGCTACTTTGGGAGGGTAAATAAGGAAAGGGTATACACATTAAGCGGTAGGCCACTTAATAATGTAGATGAACAAAGGGACCTTGGAGTGCTTAGAAACATAGAAACATAGAAAATAGGTGCAGGAGTAGGCCATTCGGCCCTTCTAGCCTGCACCGCCATTCAATGAGTTCATGGCTGAACATGCAACTTCAGTACCCCTTTCCTGCTTTCTCACCATACCCCTTGATTCCCCTAGTAGTAAGGACTTCATCTAACTCCTTTTTGAATATATTTAGTGAATTGGCCTCAACAACTTTCTGTGGTAGAGAATTCCACAGGTTCACCACTCTCTGGGTGAAGAAATTCCTCCTCATCTCGGTCCTAAATGGCTTCCCCCTTATCCTTAGACTGTGTCCCCTGGTTCTGGACTTCCCCAACATTGGGAACATTCTTCCTGCATCTAACCTGTCTAACCCCGTCAGAATTTTAAACGTTTCTATGAGGTCCCCTCTCATTCTTCTGAACTCCAGTGAATACAAGCCCAGTTGATCCAGTCTTTCTTGATAGGTCAGTCCCGCCATCCCGGGAATCAGTCTGGTGAACCTTCGCTGCACTCCCTCAATAGCAAGAATGTCCTTCCTCAGGTTAGGAGACCAAAACTGTACACAATACTCCAGGTGTGGCCTCACCAAGGCCCTGTACAATTGTAGCAACACCTCCCTGCCCTTGTACTCAAATCCCCTCGCTATGAAGGCCAACATGCCATTTGCTTTCTTAACCGCCTGCTGTACCTGCATGCCAACCTTCAATGACTGATGTACCATGACACCCAGGTCTCTTTGCACCTGCCCTTTTCCTAATCTGTCACCATTCAGATTATAGTCTGTCTCTCTGTTTTTACCACCAAAGTGGATAACCTCACATTTATCCACATTATACTTCATCTGCCATGCATTTGCCCACTCACCTAACCTATCCAAGTCGCTCTGCAGCCTCATAGAATCCTCCTTGCAGCTCACACTGCCACCCAACTTAGTGTCATCCGCAAATTTGGAGATACTACATTTAATCCCCTCGTCTAAATTATTAATGTACAGTGTAAACAGCTGGGGCCCCAGCACAGAACCTTGCGGTACCCCACTAGTCACTGCCTGCCATTCTGAAAAGTCCCCATTTACTCCTACTCTTTGCTTCCTGTCTGACAACCAGTTCTCAATCCATGTCAGCACACTACCCCCAATCCCATGTGCTTTAACTTTGCACATTAATCTCTTGTGTGGGATCTTGTCGAAAGCCTTCTGAAAGTCCAAATATACCACATCAACTGGTTCTCCCTTGTCCACTCTACTGGAAACATCCTCAAAAAATTCCAGAAGATTTGTCAAGCATGATTTCCCTTTCACAAATCCATGCTGACTTGGACCTATCATATTACCTCTTTCCAAATGCACTGCGATGACATCCTTAATAATTGATTCCATCATTTTACCCACTACCGATGTCAGGCTGACCGGTCTGTAATTCCCTGTTTTCTCTCTCCCTCCTTTTTTAAAAAGTGGGGTTACATTGGCTACCCTCCACTCCATAGGAACTGATCCAGAGTCAATGGAATGTTGGAAAATGACTGTCAATGCATCCACTATTTCCAAGGCCACCTCCTTAAGTACTCTGGGATGCAGTCCATCAGGCCCTGGGGATTTATCGGCCTTCAATCCCATCAATTTCCCCAACACAATTTCCCGACTAATAAGGATTTCCCTCAGTTCCTCCTCCTTACTAGACCCTCCGACCCCTTTTATATCCGGAAGGTTGTTTGTGTCCTCCTCAGTGAATACCGAACCAAAGTACTTGTTCAATTGGTCCGCCATTTCTTTGTTCCCCGTTATGACTTCCCCTGATTCTGACTGCAGGGGACCTACGTTTGTCTTTACTAACCTTTTTCTCTTTACATATCCACAGATCCCTGAAAGTAGCAGGCCAGGTGGGTTAAGAAGTCATATGGAATGCTTGCCTTTATTGGCCGAGGCATAGAATACAAGAGCAGTGAGGTTATGGTTAAATTGTATAATACTTTGGTTAGCTGGAGTACTGCATGCAGTTCTGGTCGCTGTATTATAGGAAGGACATGATTGCACTAGAGAGGGTACAGAGGAGATTTACTGGGATGCTGCCTGGAATGGAGAATCTTAGCTATGAGGACAGATTGGATAGGCTGGGTTTGTTCTCATTGAAACAGAGGAGGTTGAGAGGAGACCTCATTGAGGTGTACAAAATTTTGAGGGGCCTGGATATAGTGGATAGCAAGGGCCTATTTCTATTGATGAATGGAGTCTATTACGAGGGGGCATAGTTTTAAGGTGGTTGGTGGAAGCTTCAGAGGAGATTTGACGGGGGGCTGTGGGAGTCTGAAATTCACTGTCTGTAAAGGTAGTGGATGCAGAAACCCTCACCACATTTCAAAGGTGCTTGGAGGAGCACTTAAAGTGCCGTAACCTGCAGGGTTACGGACCTAGAGCTGGTAATTGGGATTAGACTGGATAACCTCTTATTGTCTGGTGCAGATATGATGGTAAGTACTGCAGGGAATCGAATACGGCCAGGGTGATCTCCTGGACTAGTTTCGATCACCTGGATGGGTCGGAGAGGAATTTTCCCAGATTCTTTTTTTCCCCAATTAGCCTGGGTTTTTTATCTGGTTTTCCTAGGAGATCTCATGGCTCCGATTGGACTGGACTGTAGAATATTTCAGTGTAAGGGGTGGCGCAATTTGTGGGGCGGACTGGTTGGGCTGGGTGCTCTCTACCTTTCCGCCATTGTTTATTGTTCATAGGTTTATATGTAACCTTCAGGGCTGCTGACCGAGGGCCATGCGGCTCTTTATCGGCCGGTGCGGACACGATGAGCCAAAATGGCCTCCTTCTGCGCTGTAAATTTCTGTTTCTATATTGCAGACAGAATACATATATGCATTGCGTTACATGCCCCCAACATTCCAGTACATCACATGAGGCCAACATTACAGTGCAATAAACTTACATTACATTATATCAGGCCAACATTATAGTTACATTTATATTACATGACATGAGAGAACCGCAACATAGACTGCATTTTATTCAACTTACCATCTTCTTGTGTGAATGGGTCAGTTCCAATGCCGGTGGTGGTACGGTTGCTATCCCCAACCAGGGACAGGGCACGAATCTCAATATCAGTAAGAGGCTCCTGGGTTGTGGGTCCTCCCACCGTGCGACGCTGATCGGCTGCTATTGCAGATGTCTTCTTCTGCAGAAAGTAAAGTAAGTCAAAGTAAAAATCTTCAATCCATCTAACATCGCGCGCACGCACACACAAACACACACACACACAAAAGCACTGCGTTGATCCTCTTGTCATTGCCTGAAAAGCACGAATACATTGCCATAACCTTAAGATAAATAACATCATCCATGTGACACTGAACCTACATTTACATGGTACATTGCACATGGGGGGGCATAAATAAAATCATTACTTACTACCCTCATCAGGTCATTCCACCTTTTATAGCACCATTGTACTTTTAGAGGACACGGCCTCCCCGGTGTCGTCCCATATCCTGTTGTACTTCTTTGCGGGGGGGCTTTCCACGATCACCCTTAGTTAGCTCGGAGTACCTCTCTGTTATGTGCTCCAGAAGGGCAGGTAACTCCATCTCATCGAAGGCAGGCGCCCTCAACTTCCCCTCCTTCTCAATGTTCCTGCGTTTTGATGTCTTTTTTAACATTGCCATAATCTTTTTACTGGTATGAATTTGATTTGTTAAATATTTCTTCTTGTCTTCAAAGTGATGAATTATTAGTTGTCAGCAATATATTTCCACTGTGCTATGTATTTTTAAACTCACTACCCGTCAACTACCTTGCTGCACTTTCTCACTCTCTCTCTCCTCTTCAACTCATTGACCCCTGGCCCCCGATATTGCAGGTAAAACACTTGTGTAAAAACAAAATTAAAAAAATTCCCGCGTGCACAGTTCCGTGCCGCACCACCTATCGAACAGAAAGTCGATCTGGATCGACTACTAAGATACATACTGCCAGATGCAGACTGCTGACACACCGCTGAAAAAATGTTGACTAATTTCGTTCTGTTCAGTCTCGCCGGTATGCCGGCGGTATGAAACGACGTACCGCTGAGAAATGGGCGGACCTTATGTATCGACCAACTTCAGCCCCCTAGGGTACAATGACAGGCTGTCAGAACTATAACACGTTTAAATTAAAACTTGTCTCCTGGTAATTCACAAACAGACGCATGGAAAATGGACATCAAGCCAAAGAAGAAAAGATTACAAAGGGTGACCAAAAGGTTGATCAAAGGAGTAGGTTTGAAGAAGTGTCTTAGAGAAAGAGAGGAAGGTGGAGAAGCAGAGAGACTGAATGAAGGAGTTCCAGAGAGCTGGCTGAAGGCTTTGCCAGTTGTGGACACAAGTCCATGTGGCAGTTATGTGATGTATTGTTTCAGTACATTTTCCATATTGCAGCGATCAGTGATTGCGGTCAAGTTTAGGCTCCAATGGGAATATGGTAAAGATCAGGGACTGTACTGCAAGTTCCGGAGTACGTGAGCAAAGCCACGGTAAAGTCAATACTTGACAAGAAGACATTAGAAAACTTGCAGACTGGTCAGTGGTTAAGTGACAAACAAACTTTAACATAGATAAATGTGAGGTGATGCACTTTGGTTGGAAGAACAAAAACATCACCTACACCTTGTAAATTTGTACAGGATCCTAGTCAGGCCACACTTGTGGGGAGTGATACGTCCTTACTACACAGTACAAATACACACGAGGCCCATGCTTGAGAGAAGGCCAGTCTGTGACCTGTCCTTTATTCCTTAGCACTCAAGTGATGAAGGTGGGTGGAGCTTCCCCTTTTATACCTGAAGGTCCAGGTTAGGAGTGTCTCCCACCTAGTGGTCAGTGTTCTCACGGTGTACAACTTAGGTCAGTTTATACATGGGTTACAATGCTGGTTGAATACGTGACAGGGAGTACTATGTACAATTCTGATCTCCATGATATAAAAATGACACAGAAACACTGGAGAAAGAGCAAAAACGATAGTACTACAATTTAGAGATTATAGCTATAGGGAAAGATTGAACAGATTGGAGCTTTTTTCTTTCGAAAAGAGAAGACTTAGAGGTGACCTGATGGAGGTCTTTAAAATTATGAATGCGTTACACAGGGTAGAAGTGGAGAGAATGGTTCTACTTGTGGGAGTATCAAAAACTAGGGGCCATAAATCCAATAACGAAATAAGGAGAAATTTCCTTACTCCGAGAGCAGTTAGTATGTGGAACTCGCTGCCACAGGAAGTGGTTGAGGAAAATAGCTTGGATGCATTCAAAAGGAAATTAGATGAATACATGAGAGAGAAGGGAATAGAACGATATGCTGAAAGGTTGAGATGAGGTAAATGGAATGGGAGGAGACTAAACACAAGCACAGACTATTTGGGCCAAATGGCCTGTCTCTGTGCTGTATGTTCTATGTAATAATAAGCAAAGAAAACTGTTTGCATTCTATTAAAACCCATTAACTGCTGCTTTGTGTTGGGAGTCAATATTCTTGACTTGCGACTTTTAACTGTTTCTCTCTGGCCCCTTAATTTTGTTGAGTGCTTTAAAGGAGCATGTTTAACTTCTTTTTTCTAGTTTATGACAAAGGACCTACACTCTCAACATTAAGTCGTCTTTTTGCTTTTCAGATGCTGTATACTTCCAGTATTTTCTGTTTCTATTTCAGATTTCCAGCATCTACAGTTTATTTTGGTTTTTTTTCATCACCACAGTGCTGGTTAGGAATTAAGAATTGTTTCACAGTTCTGTATCTTCCTGCTTTAAAATATTCTGCTTGGAACTTGCAGAACATTTACACACACCAAACAAAAGTGCAGATACTTGTATTTAGAACATCCAACAGGATTTGACTGCTCAGTACAGCACTGGTATCCATCAAACAAATGGGGACAAAAATCCGCAAACCTGCTCAGACAGCAGAAACGCTGCAGAGTAAGCGCAATGACCTCAGCTCCTGATCTCGGCAGGATATCCAGGATCAGGGCAGGATCAGAGTATGTACATATGTTGAGCAGGTGCCCACACCAATATTGGTACATGTTGGGCACCTGTCAGAGGAGGGAAGCGGGAACAACTGCACTGGCAAGCCAATCATTTGGCTGCAGGCACCACCACTTAAGGACATGTTTTGAATACAGCACAATAAATCGCCTTTATAAGGGGGCTGATAGTACTCGAAGCCTGAAAGTCGTACAAATTTGAAACTGGGCCACACTTGTGCCACACTTGTGCCACTGACGCGATCTCTATGCTGGGTTCATCACAGCAGGCAGGTCATTGATTAATAGAGAGGCTGGGACCAAATCCCAACTTTGGAATTTCCTCCCCCTTTGCCCCACCATGGGAACCATGGACAAATTAATTAGAAGGCTTCAGGGTGGAATCCGTGTTTCGGGGCCCACCCACATTTTGTACTTCACTGGGCCTCCTACATAATAATTACACTGGATATCCACTTGGAGCTGAGGATCTTTGACCCCTAGATACATGGGACGTGAAAGTGTTTTCACCCGAGGGCGGAGCGCTACTGGCTACAGAAAAATTGCGCAGAAGTTAGTGGAGGCACGAAACAAGTAAGGCCACGCCCCCGCTGGAAGTGACCTGGGCCACTGCGCCTCCGGTGATGTCATCACTATGCGCGCGACCCCTTTTCATCTGCGGTAAATCGTTTTCACCCCGCGGCAGAAATTGGGCTGTGCTCCATGAGGTTACAACGGGCGATGACAGCACCAGCCTCGCAGGTTGCGAACTGGACCACACATCGCTCGCAGGGCATAACTTAAAGGGGAAGTGCGCACTGCCATTTTGCGCTGCCCTCTGACTTATAAGTCGGGACTTGGAGTCCATTTTCGTGGTGGCCGTGCCGCGATCATGCCGGGCTGCGGCCTCTGCACCCAAAAAGCCTGATAGCCGAGTGGAGGCCCATCAAAAACCTGGCAGAGCTTGCAGCGTCCCTCTCCTTTAATGAAAGGGAAGGCCCTTGGAACGCGTCAGCGCTATGTGGCGAGGCCGTGTAGTGCTCCGATGTTCTATGGGTACCGCCTCCGAGCCCGCCCCAAGAGGAAGTGGAGTGCCCAACATTGTGCTCCACTGCCTGTCGGGGAGGTAAGCCCAATTTCATTTTCGGATGCGGGACCTCTGCTCTGGGCGCAGAATGACCGGCCTCGGAAAGGTTATCGCCTCCAACAGGGCGATATGCAATTTCGGCACCCTGAAGTCTGAAGTTCGTCTGTCCTTATTCTATGCATTGTATTAATATATATTTTTTTTTCATTTGCAGCTTATGACTTTCAAGCAACTTCCCCTGGGATTTTTGGTGACTCTGTACGGAATTGTCCTGAGGACAGTGGTTTCCTCCAGATTAATGCAATTGATCGATGCCCGAGCCAGCTGTCTTCCATTTACACAGAGGGTTGAGAACAGAGAGAAAAAAACTACAAAGAGGCAACTCCTCACATTCTTTTATGTTTTGTTTTAAACCAATTATTAAACCTTTTGAAACTGAATGAGGTTATTCTGATGAATTCAGGCTCTACATTCCTACCTCTCACAGTTGAGAGAAGCACAGTGTTCATTCACCTCTAGTTTCTCTTTGCACAGAAAGCCAGCACCTGAGAGAGGAGAAAAGTGAAACCCATACGCTATGTAAACGCTGTCATAGAAGTGAAATAGCAAGGGAATCAAAGTACTGCTAATGCACCCATGGCCACATTACAAACTACTCCTGAAAAAGAAAAGGGAATTCACGATTTATATGAAGGGTCATATGTTGTTTTATAGAATCCTTGCTTCTCTTTAACTGATGTGCTAATGTTCTTTCCTTAAACTTGAAAATAAAAAAAATGCTGAGTTTTCATAATCAGTCTTATAGAATTGGTGCTATAGTGCTTCCAAAACCAGGGCCACAGCACAATGGGAACTGTGTCTAAAGTGCATCCCAGCCACCCATTTCTTTTCACTGTGGGTGCTGGGAAATGGATTATAGCACCACCTACAGGTGGAGCAACCACGATCTTAAACTTACATTAAAAACATTGGAGCAGACTACTGAAACAGGTTGCATTACATATGGAGAGAAGCTTTAAGAACAGATCTGTTATGTTTTTTATGGGTGTTGTTTTTGTTTTGTTTTTAAGCTATCTTCTATTTACATATGTATTACTAAGCTCACACTATTTTTATATATATTTTCTAAAATGTCTTTTTTTCTCACCTTTCAAATCATTAGTATATAAATTTACATTATTCAGGCAAGTTTTTTTCCAAGCTCACTAACTAACAATACTTAGAAGGAACAAAGATGTGGGGTTTTTCCCTGATGTTTGGCATTAAATGGCCCTAGATCCAAACAAAGGTTAAAGCCCTCTCTCTAAATTCAAAGCTGTGTTGCAAAATACCTTTACAAGTTTATTTTATTAAAAACAGAACAAGCAAATAAAAAAACTAGCATCCTAAGACTTGAAGTGTGTAGGTTGTATGCTATGGCTTTTAGTGAAACAGTATGGAAATTGTAATATAACTAAAACCTAATACCTTTATTACTCTTAATATATGGACAGTAATGTACACACATGCATATCACTGTCCATCAGTTTACACTAATAAAGATATTGCCGGATCTTGGTGGAAAATAACGGCATGTTGACGATGCATGCCGTTATTAATTTGCAAATCGGCCAGCAGATTCAAGGGATTAAGAAATACGCCATGAGTTGCGAATCTCCAGAAATTGCTGCTTGATTTACACAGCATTAATAACCTCCCTGTTTTTAAGAACTTGATGGATTTGCCCATTAAACTCGCCACAGAAAGTTAGGACTGGAATTTAACAGCGTAAATACCTTTCGAACTACATCATAATTGTTAATGCAATGCCAATCAACCTCTCTGCCCCAGAAAGGGAACCATTTAAACTGTTCAATCCCGTTCCTGCATATAGTGAATTGTGAATGATTTTTAAAAAATTTTTAAATTACTTTTTTTCTTACTTTTCCTTCGTCTCTTTTCTTTCTCTCTCTCTCTCTCTCTCTCTCTCTCTTCTCTCTCTCTCTCTCTCAATCTAATCTTCATTTCTCTCTTTATTTCTCTTTCTGTACCTTAATTAACTCTAATTCACCATCCTTCTCCATTGTTTCTGTTTCTTTCTCAATCCTTAAATCTCACTGGTTCCACAGGTGCCCTGTTACCCTCACCATGCCATTATCAGCTCGCACATCCAGCAAGTTACGGCGCAAAACATTTTCAAGGCGAAGGGAGCAGAAAACAGTCTAATTGCGCATGTCTCGAGATGTCCCAGTCCAGCAAGATCTGGCCCATTAAGTAGCACACAGTGCAAAATTGCATCTTTCTTTGCTATTATTTTCAAATTGAATTATATTGTCCTATTTCTAACATGCAAATAAAAAAATGAGATGCTACACAGCATCCCTTACACTGCATTATTTTTAACAAAGTATCATATCTTTTAAGGTAGAATGTTAGTGCCAAGATCACAAAATGCATGGAGAAGGATTGTCTAGAGGAATGAGGTAACTCCAGTTTACCCATAGACTGTAAACCATCTTTTGCATTGTTCTATCCCTTTTTAAAATAATCCTGTGCTCAGAATGATTTTCCACGACTCTGGTCCTAATGTGCCATACAGGCCTCTTCCATTATTAGAAATGAAAATGTAAGAGTGTAGATATTCCATGTTTGAATCCCTCCAATATGGTTTCCGTGTCTGCCACAGTACCGAAATGTCTCTCATCAAAGACACATTTGTGACTGTGACAAAGGCAAACTATCCCTCCTCATCCTACTTGACTTATCTGCAGCCTTTGACACGGTTGACCACTCTATCCTTCTCCAACGCCTCTCCACTGTTGTCCAGCTGGGTGGGACTGCACTCGCCTGGTTCCATTCTTACCTATCTAATTGTAGCCAGAGAATCGCCTGCAACAGCTTCTCTTCCCACTACTGCATCGTTACTTCTGGTGTCCCCCAATGATCTATCCTTGGCCCCTCCTATTTCTTATCTACACATTGCCCCTTGGCGACATCATCCGAAAACACAGCATCAGTTTCCACTTATACGCTGATGACACTCAGCTCTATCTCATTACCATTTCTTTCAACCACTTCACAGTTTCTAAATTGTCAGACTGCTTGTCCGACATCCAGTTCTGGATGAGCAGAAATTTTCTCCACTTAAATATTGGGAAGACCGAAGTCACTGCTTTCAGTTCCCGCCACAAACTCCGTTCCCTCACCACCAAATCCATCCCTCTCCCCAACTTCTGTCTCAGGCTGAACCACACAGTTCACAACCTTGGTGTCATATTTGAACCTGAAGGGAGCTTTCGACCACATATCCACAGCATAACTAAGACCACCTATTTCCACCTCTGTAACATCGCCCACCTCCACCCTTGCCTCAGCTCATCTGCTGCTGAATCCCTCATCCATGTCTTTGTTACCTCTAGACTTGACTATTCCAGCGCACTCCTGGTTGGCCTCCCACATTCTACCCTACGTAAACTTGAGGTCATCCAAACCTCAGCTGCCCATGTCCTAACTCACACCAAGTCCTGTTTACCCATCACCCATGTGCTCGTTGACCTACATTGGCTCCCGGTTAAGCAACGCCTCGATTTCAAAATTCTCATCCTTGTTTTCAAATCCCTCCATAGCCTCACCCCTCCCTATCTCTGTAAGCTCTTTCAGCCCCACAACCCCCCTAAGATATCTGTGCTCCTCTAATTCTGGCCTCTTGAGCATCCCTGATTATAATTGCTCAACCATTGGTGGCCATGCCTTCTGTTGCCTGGGCCCTAAGCTCTGAAATTCCCTGCCCAAATTTCTCTGCCTCTCTACCTCTGTTTCTCTTTTAAGATGCTCCTTAAAACCTACCTCTTTGACCAAGCTTTTGGTCACCTGCCCTAATTTTTCCTTGTGGGGCTTGGTGTCAAATATTTTATTTTATAACACTCCTGTGAAGCGCCTTGGGACATTTTACAATGTTAAATGCGCTATATAAATACAAGTTGGTGTTGTTGTTAGAACAATATTGAATTCTTGCCCTTTATACCCCACGTAGACCTATTCACATGAATGTTCACAACTATTTCACATTATTACGTGTGTTTAAAGGGGAACAGTATTCTGCTCAAAGGGTCGTGTGTACACGTACCAAAGTTTCAGTTGCCCTAATCACTATGTTTCATCAACTGAAACCACCTGTTCAAGCCAGCCTAAGAGCAGCCATTTTGTCTAATGTTTTTTCTGGTGTATCATCACAAAGTTCTGCATTAGTGACATTATAGGAATGTATTCTTACAATCCATGCACCCCATTTGTAATGGAGCAGAATTTTATGATATCACATCAAGGGAGGCTTTACACAAAAGGTCAGTACCTAGGCTGCCACCAACCAGTAGTGTAAAAACATGAAACATAAGCAGAAGGGTCAACTGGAAGAAACCAGTAAATGTACCTTCATAACATTTATGATTGTGCGACAATTCAGTAAAATATGTTTCTCCTTCAGGATGAGTGACTCAACATCCAAACAGAACAAAACAAAACTACCATAGAAAACCTACAAGGGACAAATGTTTAATTTCAGGAAAATTGCTCGCTTTATAAAAATTGGATAATGTGTGCAATCTTCCAAGTTTAGATCATTTAGATGGGTTACAGGGAAATATACAGAGGATACTTAATAGAATGGGAGAAAGTCGATATGAAAGTATTTTTAGTTTCATAGGTAAAGTAACTTCATAACACATGCATAATAAGTTTGCATGATGTGTTCTGTGTTTAAAGTTTTTTAAAGTGATGATTCTACACAGAATGAAGAGGAGGATAGATTGGGAAAAGGATCATAAGCCCTATAATAATAGTGTGCCTTTGCAGTTTCAATGGTGATTTTGACTTTGGTGAGAATTTAGTCATTGACAATCTGAATTCATTGAGAATTCATTGACCTCTGCTGTCGAGATATCATGCACTCATCCTGCTATTTTCCCTGCCAATCTTCTGTTGTTGATCATGTAAAGCTCCCAGGTATGTTTGCCCCTGCTTGAATTATCATCCCTCACATTGGAAGCACTGCTCGATGTGGCCCAGATCGGGGACTGAGTAGAGCAGGAATCAAATGTAGATTAATCATGCACTCACATCCCAGAATGTTATTCCCCTAGCACTCAGCACAATTGTGTTGCCTCAAGTTATTCAACTTTTGAAATTATCAAGAATTATTACATTGCCTCCTCTAATATTCTTTGGCAAGACCTCAGAACCATTGAACTCCTCACTTCCCTCAGTTTTCCCTTACTTCCACAATCTGTAGGATTTTGAAATGCAAGCCTAGTATCACTATTAATCTATCTCATCTTCTATTCCACTGTGTTCAACCTTTGTCATGTCCTACAGTAAGGATATTAACCCTTCATTGGCTGTAAAGCACTTTGAGACATCCGGTAGTCGTGAAAGGCACAATATAAATGCAAGTCTTTCTTTTCTTCTTTCTTCACCTCAGTTTCTTAAGATTAAACAGTCCCTTGTGACAGTAGCATCATAAAATAGTTAGCAAGTTGCATCATGAATGAGGAGTCATGTGCCATATTTCAATGTGTGTCAGATATAATCTGGTTTCTCTCCTCAGATGATATTTCTGTCCCCTGTACACTCCCATGTTGCAGTTCAGTTTGGCTTCGATGCTGCTTTGCTCATCCTTCAAGCTTTGACTACTATTGTTTTATACATTTCATGATAAAAGGTTCTTCAGCTGCATTTCCTTTAGATGGCATTGCATTGTCCTCACTGGCATGACTTGATGTTTTCCCAATGAGGATACTAATGGTATAACAAAATATAATAATTCTGCAGGTTAAAACATTTTTAAATAAAACAATTTTGTACATACTTTAGAGCTTTCTGCATAATATAGTTTTGGAAGCACTTTTGAATAGGAAATGATGTGAAAATGTATTATGTTTTTGCATGGTTTTATAGAGCTTGTATATATTTCATCCATCTTTACATGTAGATTTTTAACTGCAAATTTGATTGTATATTTGGTTGATTGTCTTGTCCAATACTACACTTATGACATCCTGTAAATTGTGTGGCTGGAGCTTGAATTCTCAACAGGATAGGTTAATAGCTACATCATCATTAACATGTATAATGTAGTCTTGTGGTTTATTACAACTTTGATAAATTATTTTTTCCTCATGTTTATATTATTCTTTTGCTATAATAGTTCACCACTTCGGGCACAAAATAAATCTCTGAATTGTTTCCCTGAATATGGTACAAGATTGAAACTGGAAATCTGTCAGCACTTAAACAACTGAAATGCACCAGTAAAGGATGTACTGAAAAATAAAGCAGTTTTTCCACTTGTTTTACTATTATTACTGAGTACTTGTGCTACTTTTTTTATATAATCAGAAACAGAAAAATGCTTTAAGGTCTTTGCTAATGAGGCTTTTTTTTATTCTTGGCCAAAGTTCTAGGACTGGAATTGATTAGAAATGTAGATTATATTGCTGTGAAATAACTGTCATAAAACTGCAGCACCTGGAGTGAACTTCTTTTGTATTTTTTTTCCTATGGGAGTTATCCCAAATAAAACTTTTAAAATGGATAAAGGTGATTAAATTTAGTTTTTTTTTTGTTTAATGCAACTCTTTTCACCCAAACCATAACTTAGCCTTAGTATAATCGGAGTCAAGTTAATGACCACCACCCAGGGGAAAATTTACCGATTTCACTTACTGTGTTTGAGATTTCTACACTGGAAGTATGTCTGATTAATATTTCAGTGAGCAGAGCAGGGAAGTTTAGGCACTTAAGGTTAGTCTTTAGACAGACACAACACTCAGATCATAGTCATGTGAGGGTAAAAATATTTTCAGTCTACGATTAAAGCAAGCAGTCTCTATGGTGCTCAAGATTTGTCTGAATATTCCATCTTTTACACATTAAAATGCTCCTACAATATGTGGTATTACGGTTAGTTATACAATAGATCAGAGATGTCCAAGCTTTTGTCTTCATGAACCGCATAGGTACATACCATGGTATCTTGGGGGCTTCAAAAAAAGTTTAAATCAATGTTCCCATTAATTTGCACATATTTGAAGCTGCAGGTATTAAAGATCTTAGTATTCTGATTTAGGATTTTTCCAGTAGTAAAACAACCCTTTTCAATTGTCCAGGCCCACAAAATCCAAAACAGGGCAAAGCAGAAAATAAATAATAAATGCAAATAGGACCAGGTAGCTTGGGCTTCAAGGCCAGATCATCTGATTTTGGAGGCTGTGTGTGGCCCTGTGACTGAAAGCTATACACCTCGGCAATAGATGATCTGAAGGACCATTAACAAGTTCGACAGGAGCAACCTCATCACAAAAATAAACTTTCCGCCCGTTACTTTCATTATTTTAAGCTAAAAATAAATCAAATGTAATGCCCATCTCTAGTAATGTGCAATATATTTATTATTTATCTTTTCAAGTTAATCTGCAGTGGATAATTTGGAAACATTTTGTACAATGAATTAAAAATCAATTTTGTATCGCTTCAAACTATTTTTTGTATCATAAAGCATGAGAGAGTGAGAAAGAGAGATTGGCGTAACAGTGCTGGAAAAAAATGATTCACAATATCTGCTTTAATTCATTAAATAAATTTTATTTTGATGAATTTTATGCACTGATTCTTTAGACATTCCTTTGCTGAATAAACTTTTATAAATAATGTTTTCTTTTTAAACGATATAAAAAATTCTGTGTTGTTCGTGAACTGAAATTATTTCTCTACCAAAGCTAATGAATAAGTTAAAATGCAGAGAATGACATAATACAAAAAAAAAAATTGTTATTGAAACCAGAAACAAAATGAAAAAAAATCAACAGATTTTATTTTCCAAGGAAACATATCCAGGCTTATACCGATATAAAACATGAAACAAGAAAAGTCGATCCAGTCTGTTTTCTGCATAAACCAAGTACGGATTGTTGGACTCTATCCAGTTGGATGACAAAACATCATCATAGTACTGATTACGTAGAAACATAGAAATCTACAATGCAGAAGGAGGCCATTTTGGCCCATCATGACCTGCCTCTCAGCATTTTAAAGATATGGATCGTGTTTTTCCAGGAGATTAGCGATGTAACTCTCTCAAATAATCTGCTTTAATCCCAGTTTCAGATAAACAACCCTTCCTGCACAATGAATTTTTTCTTTTCTCACACTGGCTTATTTGAGATTGAAAATCATACGACCATACGAATAATAACAGACAGGAAAAGACTCATTGGTCCATCCAGTCTGTCCCACACAACTGCAATGCCTTGTGCATCACTATATATACACTCCCCACCTCAGCCAAAAGCTCTGTAATCACCTGGGAGAGACGAAAACCAGATAAAAACCCAGGCCAATAAAGGGGGGAAAAAACGAACATTTCTATCCGACCAATCCCCTTAGGCGATCAAAACTAGTTCTGGCCCTGCTTAATGTTATACAGTGTCTATCTTTTGTACAAGGTGATCCATACCCAGCCAGAAACAATTTCAGCTCTTACTTGAAGGAATTCAGCGAATCAGCGTTCCCAGCACGAACCTGTATGTCCACTATTCTCTTGGAAAAGAAACACCTCCGATCATCTAACCTAGTTCTGGCCTTGCATAACTTGAGATTGTGACCCCAGGTCTTCCCTGACCCATTTAGTTGAAACAAACCTTCCACACAAACACAATCTATTCACTTCTTCATCTTATAAACCTTGATCAATTAACACCCAAGTCTGCATTTCTCTAAAGTAAGCCTAACTTGGTAACCAAGATACTTCAAACTGGGAATTAATTTAGCGGCAATCCTCTGCACTCTTTCCAAAGCCTCAATGTAACCCATGTGAGGAGACCAAAACTGGAGACAGTATTCCAACTGAAGTCTAACTAGGGTCTTGTACAGGGATAAAATAGTCCTATAAATAGAGCCTAGAAATCCTATTTGGTCGAGTAGTTCTTCACTGTCTTTGTCATGAATCTTTAGAGATTTATGCACTAGAACATTCAGATTTCTTTATTTAGCGGCAGGGATTGTGGATGCATTGGTGGTAATTTACCAAAATTCCCTGGATTCTGGGGAGGTCCCAGCAGATTGGAAAACTGCAAATGTAACACCCCTATTTAAAAAAGGAGGCAGACAAAAAGCAGGAAACTATAGACCAGTTAGCCTAACATCTGTGGTTGGGAAAATGTTGGAGTCCATTATTAAAGAAGCAGTAGCAGGACATTTGGAAAAACATAATTCAGTCAGGCAGAGTCAGCATGGATTTATGAAGGGGAAGTCATGTTTGACAAATTTGCTGGAAATCTTTGAGGATGTAACGAACAGGGTGGATAAAGGGGAACCAGTGAATGTGGTGTATTTGGACTTTCAGAAGGCATTTGACAAGATGCCATATAAAAGGTTACTGCACAAGATAATGGTTCACGGGGTTGGGGGTAATATATTAGCATGGAAAGAGGATTGGCTAACTAACAGAAAACAGAGAGTTGGGATAAATGGTTCATTCTCGGGTTGGCAATCAGTAACTAGTGGGGATCAGTGCTGGGACCCCAACTATTTACAATCTATATTAACGACTTGGAAGAAGGGACTGTAAGCCAAGTTTGCTGACGATACAAAGATGGGAGGACAAGCAATGTGTGAGGAGAATACAAAAAATCTGCAAAAGGACATAGACAGGCTAAGTGAGTGGTCAAAAATTTGGCAAATGGAGTATAATATTGGAAAGTGTGAGGTCATGCACTTTGGCAGAAAAAAATCAAAGAGCAAGTTATTATTTAAATGGATAAAAATTGCGAAGTGCTGCAGTACAGCGTGACCTGGGGGTACTTGTGCATGAAACACAAAAGGTTAGTATGCAGGTACAGCAAGTGATCAGGGAGGCCAATGGTATCTTGTCGTTTATTTTAAAGGGGATGGAGAATAAAAGTAGGGAAGTCTTGCTACAGTTATACAGGGTATTGGTGAGGCCATACTTGGAATGCTGCGTGCAGTTTTGGTTTCCATATTTACGAAATGATATACTTGCTTTGGAGGCAGTTCAGAGAAGGTTCACTCGGTTGATTCCGGAGATGAGGGGGTTGACTTAAGAGGAAAGGTTGAGTAGGCTGGGCCCCTACTCATTGGAATTCAGAAAAATGAGAGGTGATCTTATCAAAACATATAAGATTATGAGGGGGCTTGACAAGGTGGATACAGAGAGGATGCTGCCACTGATAGGGGAGACTAAAACTAGAGGGCATAATCTTAGAATAAGGGGCCACCCATTTAAAACTGAGATGAGGAGAAATTTCTTCTCTCAGAGGGTTGTAAATCTGTGGAATTTTCTGCCTCAGAAAGCTGTGGTAGCTGGGACATTGAATAAATTTGAGACACAAATAGACAGTTTTTTAAATAAGGGGATAAGGGGTTATGGGGAGCGGGCAGGGAAGTGGACCTGAGTCCATGATCAGATCAGCAATGATCGTAGTAAATGGTGGAGTAGGCTCGAGGGGCCATATGGCCTACTCTTGCTCCTATTTCTTATGTTCTTATGTTTCTCCACTGACTTTAGTACTTCTCGCTGAAGTGTATACATATGTTTAGCATTCGCCATGCCCACATGCAACACTGCACTTTTCTAAGTTAAACATAATTTTCTAGTTAGGAGCCCAATCCCCCAGCACATCTAGATCTGCCTGTAGTAGTCGAACATCGTCTGCAGACCTGACTCTTACATATATCAAGGCCCTTGCCATTCATGGGATTATCTTGGATGATGGCATCGACATCATGGCCTTGATGGAAACCTGGCTGAGAGGTGATGACATCTTCCCCCGAAGTGAATCCTCCCCACCTGGCTATACCTTCCACCACTTGCCCCGCCCAGACTGTTGGGGTGGCGGTGTAGCACTTATCACCAAAGCACACCTTGATCTGTCCCCCAACTCTTCTGGCACTTTCTCCTCCTTTGAGCATCTCACCTTGTTCCAGCCCTCTCACCCCTGATTTAAAATCCCCATTCTCTACCACGCACCCAAGTACCATAAAAATGTTCTCACCACAATATCTCCACTGCTTTCCTCCCTCAGCATCTGAACTGAGCGACTTCTCATCCTCGGTGATTTCAACCTCCATCTCAAATCATCTTGCTCTCTCTCCTCTGCATTTACTACCCTCCTATCTTCCCTTAATCTCTCCCTCCATGGAAACTCCTCAACCCATATTCACAGCCACCTCTTTGACCTTTCAATCTCGCGTGGCCTTGCTCCTCCCATCGTGTCAATCACAGATAAGGCCACCTCTGGCCTCTTCCTTGTATCGCTCTCCGCCCACATCCCCCTTTCCCCTCCCAACCTTATTTCCTTTTGTATCCACACCTGGAAAAAAACTCTCTTACAACTCTCTTACAACTGCACTTTCAAAATCCTAACTGTCTAGCCTTTGGCATTTCATTCACCACAACATTCCTGCAGCTACCGATCTGCTCAACCACACCTTCACCACCACCTTTGACGCCCTATCTCCATTCAAATCAATATTCTCTCTTATCCTGGCCATTCCCCCTAGTATGGCCCTCATCTCCATTCCCTTAAGTTCATAGGACCCAGACCTTAATTTGGCAGACAACTGGTTTAGCCATTCACCGCCAGATCTGGCTGGATCACATAGAGCACTATTAGGTCCAGCTCTCGTCTGCGAAAACTGCTCACTGTTCCAGGATCATTCTGTAATGTAAAAATCACCCCAGCTTCTTTTCTTTACTGTAAACCATCTTCTTTAAACCCCTCTATCTTGTCCCCTCCACCCTCACTTACAACAACAAGTGCGAAGAGAGAGCTCATGGGTTTCTTTATCACTAAATTAAGATCATCCAATCAGCTGCCTCTGTCACTTCACTTTCATCCCAGAACCCACCAGGCCAAACTCCCTCTAAGGTTCCCCCCTGCCCTAGCCCTGAAATCACATCTTTCTCTAGTTTCTCTCTGATCTACACTCATTCCCTCTCCAAGCTCATCTTATCCATGAGACTCACTTCTTGCTCCCTCGACCCTATTCCCACTAAACTACTGACCACCCAATTTTCTTTTCTGGCTCCCATGTTAGCGGATATTGTTAACGGTTCTCTCTCCTCAGGTACTGTCCCCCTCCCCCTCAAATCTGCCTTCATCACATGTCTCCTTAAAAAAGCAACCCTTGACCACTCCGTCCTTGCAAACTACCTTCCTTTCCTTGAAGTCCTTGAATGTGTTGCCTCCCAAATCCGAGCACATTTTCTCCCAGAACTCCTTTTTTGAATCCCTCCAATCAGGTTTCCAGTACCGAAAGGGTCGGTTCTGGACTTGGTTTTGGGGAATGAAGAAGGGCAGGTGGAAGGGCTATCAGTGGGAGAGCATTTTGGTGCTAGTGATCATAATTCTTATGATCATAAGATTTAGGGTAGTTATGGAAAAAGATAAAGGGGGACCAGGAATAAAAGTTCTCAATTGGGGTAAAGCCAATGTTGCTGAGCTGAGATGGGATTTGGCCAAAATGGACTGGAAACGGCTACTTGATGGTAAATCAGTGTCAGAGCAGTGGGAGGCATTCAAGGAGGAGATCCTGAGGGTACAGAGCAAGTATGTTCCGTTAAAAAAAATGGGTGGCACTAACAAATCTAGAGCCCCCTGGATGCCAAGGGACAAAGAGGGTAAGATAAAGAAAAAAAGGGAAGCTTATGACAGATACTGAGAACTCAACGCTGCAGAAACTCTATAGGAGTATAAGAAGTGCAGGGGTGCAATTAAAAAAGATATCATGAAAGCAAAGAGAGAGCATGAAACAATGTTGGCAAGTAAAATCAGGCAAAACCCAAAGATGTTTTATAAGTATATTAAGAGCAAGAGGATAGCTAGAGAAAGAGTGGGGCCTATTAGAGACCATAAAGGAAATCTGTGTGTGGAAGATGTGGGTAGGATTCTTAATAAATACTTTGCACCCGTTTTCACAAAAGAGAGAGGCAATGCAGACTTTGCAATGAGGGAGGAGGAGTGCGAAATATAGACGAGATAAACATGGAGGGCCCAAGTTTCGAGCCGCGCCTAGAACGATGCAGTCTCGACCTGGATGCCCGTTTTTCGCGCCACAAAGTGTGCCTAAAAAAAACTTCCAGATTCTCCAGCTCCCTGCAGGTCCTCTGGCCCTCGGCGCAGCGCAGCAGGAGCTGTAGGGGGCGGAGCCAGGTCCCTGCGCTGAAAATAGTGCCGGGACCTCTGCACATGCGCGCTACAGTGGGCGCGCATGTGCAGTAGCTCCAGGCGCCCAAAACTGTGTGGGAGGGGCCCGAAGCACGCAGCCCCTAGCCCTGGCCGAATGGCCTCACTGGGGCTGCGTGAATAAGGCTCCTCCCACGCCCAGCTCCTGCTTCCTCCCGACCCGACTCAACTCCCGCTTCCCGCCCCCCGCCTCCGGACCGGACCCGACACCGACCCGACTCCCGCTTCCCCCCCACCCCCCCGCCCCCCACCTCCGGACCGGACCCGACCCGACTCCGACACCGACCCGACTCCCGCTTCTCCCCCCTCGCCCCCGGACCGGACCCGACCCGACTCCCGCTTCCCCCCACCCCCCCACCGCCCCCCGCCTCCGGACCGGACCCAACACCGACCCGACTCCCGCTTCCCCCCCCCGCCCCGCCCCCGGACTGGACCCGACCTGACCTCCCTCTCCCTCCCCCCGACCCGAACCTCCCTCCCTCCCACCACCCCCCCCCGACCCACGCTCCCCCCGACCCGACCCGATCCCACCGACCCGACCCAACGCCACCTACCTGTAAATCTGGTGCTGGGGACAGGCCCTGCCCGAAGTCTTAGGCCCTGCCTGAAGCCCGGCCCGTTAGCCTCCCTCCCCCATCTCCTTCCCCACCCCCGCCTCCTCTCCTTCCCCCTCCTCTCTTTCCCCCCCTCTCCTTTCCCCCCCCCCTTTCTCTCCCCCATATCTCCTTTCTCCCCCCCATATCTCCTTTCCCCCCCCATATCTCTTTCCCCCATATCTCCTTTCCCCCCCTCCCTTCTCCCCCCTTCCCATTCTCCCCCCCTTCCCCTTCTCCCCCCCTCTTTCCCCTTCTCCCTCCCTCCTTCTCCCCCATCCCTCCCCCTTCTCCCCTTCTCCCCCATCCCTCCCCCTTCTCCCCCATCCCTCCTCCTTCTCCCCCATCCCTCCCTCTGCTCCCCCCCTCTCTCCCTCTACGCCCCTCCTCCCCCTCCCCTCGCTGTCAGAAACACAGACACTGACAGACAGAGAATGAGAGACACACACAGACAGACAGAGAGATAGAGACACTGACAGAGACACACTGGGGGGGCATCCCAGCATGCTGTTGGAGGGCTCCCGGTGCTGCAGTCGGTAAGTAGAAAATGTTTTTTTTATTGATTTTTTAAAAAAATTATTTCTTATTAATTTTTTTTGATTGATTTGTTGGTTGATTTATTGATGTTTTATCATTTATTATTGATGATGGCTCTTTATTTGTAAAACTGAAGTGTTTAATGTTTGGAAACTTCCCTTTAAACCCCCCCGCCCCCCCATTCCCTACGCCTGATTTTCTAAAGTGTAGACAAGGTTTTTTCGAGCGTACAAAAATCTTCACTTACTCCATTCTAAGTTTGTTTGGATAAGGTTTCACTGACGAAACTTTGAAAACAGGTGTAAATGGCCGGACACGCCCCCTTTTGAAAAAAAAATTCTGTTCCAAAGTGAAACTGTTCTAACTGACTAGAACTGGAGCAAACTAAATGGCGAGAATTCCGATTTCTAAGATACTCCATTCTACACCAGTTGCTCCTAAAAATCAGGAGCAAATCATGGCAAAACTTGGGGCCAGAGAGAGGAAGTATTAAGGGGCATAGCAGCTTTGAAAGTGGATAAATCCCCAGGCCCAGATGAAATGTATCCCAGGCTGTTAAGAGAAGCAAAAGAGGAAATAGCACAGGCTCTGACCATCATTTTCCAATCCTATCTGGCTACAGGTGTGCTGCCAGAGCACTGGAGGACTGCTAATGTTGTGCCTTTGTTTAAAAAGGGAGAAAGGAATAGACCGATTAATTACAGACTAGTCAGCCTAACCTCGGTCGTGCAAAAATTATTGGAAAAAATACTGAGGGACAGGATAAATCTTCATTTGGAAAGTCAGGGATTAATCAAGGACAGTTGGCATGGATTTGTCAAGGGAAGATCGTGTCTGACTAACATGATTGAATTTTTCGAGGAGGTAACCAGGAGGGTCGATGATGGGTATGATGTAGTGTGTGTAGATTTTAGCAAACCTTTTGATAAGGTCCCACATAATAGACTGGTCACGGAAGTAATAGCCCTTGGGATCCAGGGCAAAGTGGCAAGTTGGATCCAAAATTGACTTGGAGACAGGAAGCAAAGGGTAATGTTGATGCGTGTTTTTGTGACTGGAAGGCTGTATCCAGTGGGGTTCCACAGGGCTCAGTGCTGGGTCCCTTGCTTTTTGTGGTATATATCAATGGCTTGGACTTAAATGTTGGGAGTATGATTAAGAAGTTTGCAGATGACACTAAAATAGGCTGTGTGGTAGATAATGAAGAAGAAAGCTGCGGACTGCAGGAAGATATCAATCAACTGGTCAGGTGAGCAAAACAGTGGCAAATGGAATTCAATTCAGGTAAGTGCATTTGGTAATGTATTTGGGGAGGTCTAACAAGGCAAGGGAATACACATTAAATGGTACAATACTGAAAAGTGTAGAGGAACAAAGGGACCTTGGAGTGCAGGTCCACAGATCCCTGAAGGTAGCAGACCAGGTAGATAAGGTGGTTAAGGAGGCATATGGAATACAAGAAGGCATATGGAATATTAGTTGAGACATGGAATACAAGAGCAAGGAGGTTATGCTTGAACTGTATAAAACACTGGTTAGGCCACAACTGGAGTACTGTGTGCAGTTCTGGACACCACATTACAGGAAATATGTGATTGCACTGGAAAGGGTGCAGAGGAGATTTACAAGAATGTTGCCTGGACTGGAGAATTTTGGCTATGAGGAAAGATTGGAGATGCTGGGTGAATTTTCTTTGGAACAGAGGAGGCTAAGGGGAGACCTGATTGAGGTGTATAAAATTATGAGGGGCCTGGATAGAGTGGATAGGAAGGACCTGTTTCCCTTGGCAGAGGGGTCAACAACCAGGGGGCATAGATTTAAAGTAATTGTGGAGAGGTTTAGAGGAGATATGAGGGGAAATTTCTTCATCCAGAAGGGATGGGGGTCTGGAACTCACAGCCTGAAAGGGTGGTAGAGGCAGGAACCCTCACCACATTTAAAAGATACTTGGATGTGCTCTGAAAGTACCATAACCTACAGGGCTACGGCCCAAGAGTTGGAAAGTGGGATTAGGCTGGATAGCACTTGGTCGGCCGGTGCGGGTACAATGGGCCGAATTGGCCTCCTTCCATGCTGTAGATTTCTATGATTCTATGATTATCAGTCACAAATCACATCCTATGTAATTATGACTGATATGTCCTTAGTATACAGTATAAATGCACACGAGGCCCATACTTGAGAGAAGGTCACTCTGTGACCAGTTACCTTTATTACCAAGACCTCAAGTGATGAAGGTGGGTGGAGCTTCCTCTTTTATACCTCAAAGTCCAGGTTAGGAGGTTCACCCCCTTGTGGTCAATGTTCTCAAGGTGTACAACTTAGGTCAGCTTATACGTAGGTTACAATGATAGTTGAATACATGACATCACCTCCCTCCCAAAGTCTTATTCGGATCATATGTTAAGTCTCTCTGGTGCTTTACATTCCCTTGTAGAGCGCCTGAGTTGGGGCTCCGGTTGTTAGATGCTGGCCTGAGTGTCTGCTGTTTGCAGTGCCTCAGGCCTGTCCGGACTGCCCACAGTGACTGGGCTCTCCACCACTTGGTTCCGGTGTTCGGTCACCTGTGGTGGAGTAAACTCTACGTCGTGTTCTTCCTCTGCTTCTTCTATGGGGTTGCTGAACCTCCTTTTCGTTTGATCCATGTGTTTGCGCCAGATTTGTCCATTGGTAAGTTTAACTACCAAAACCCTATTCCCCTCTTTGGCAATCACAGTGCCTGCAAGCCATTTGGGCCCTGCAGCATAATTAAGGACAAAAAAAGGGTCATTTACATTAATACATCACGCCCTCGCATTTCTGTCATGGTAGTCACATTGTGACTGACGCCTGCTGTCAACAATTTCTTTCATAGTAGGGTGTATAAGGGATAACCTGGTTTTGAGCGTCCTTTTCATTAGCAGCTCTACAGGTGGAACCCCTGGGAGCGAGTGTGGTCGGGATCTATTGGCCAACAGGAGGCGTGATAAGCAGCTTTGTAGGGAGCCCCCTTGGATTCTGAGCATCCCCTGTTTGATTATCTGCACTGCTCGTTCTGCCTGGCCGTTTGAGGCCGGCTTGAACGGTGCCGTTCTGACATGGTTGATTCCATTGCCTGCCATGAAGTCCTGGAATTCAGTGCTTGTGAAGCACAGGCCATTGTCGTTGACCAAGACATCCAGTAGACCATGGGCGGTGAACATTGCCCGTAGACTTTCTACCGTGGCAGAGGATGTGCTTGAATTTAAAATGGAACATTCAATCCATTTGGAGTAGGCGTCTACTACAACCAAAAACATTTTTCCCATGAAAGGACCTGCGTAATCCACATGGATGCGTGACCATGGCTTGGCAAGCCAGGACCAGGGATTAAGGGGGGCTTCCCTGGGTGCGTTGCTCAGCTGAGCACACGTGTTGCACCTGCGAATACAAAGTTCCAGGTCTGCATCTATCCCTGGCCACCAAACGTGTGAGCTGGCAATTGCCTTCATCAGGGATTAAGGGGGGCTTCCCTGGGTGCTCATTGTGAAGTTCTCTGATAAACACCTCTCTGCCCCTCTGGGGCATGACTACTTGGTTTCCCCACAGTAGGCAATCGGCCTGAATCGAGAGTTCATCATTGCGCCTATGAAACAGTTTATACTCCTCAGGGCTGGCCCTGTACGTGGCTGCCCATCCCCATTCAGGACACATTTCTTAACTAAAGACAGTAGCGGGTCTTTATTTGTCCAGACTTTAATCTGAAGGGTTGTCACAGGTGAACCTTCATTTTTGAAAGCTTCCACAGCCATGACCATCTCAGCATCATGCTCAGTTGCCCCCTCAGTGGTGGCTAGTGGGAGCCTGCTGAGTGCATCGGCGCAGTTTTCAGTGCCCGGTCTGTGCCGAATTGTGTAGTCATAGGAGGCTAACGTAAGTGCCCACCTCTGTATGCAGGCCGATGCATTCGCATTTATGGCCTTGTTGTCAGCCAAAAGGGACGTTAGGGATTTGTGATCTGTCTCCAGCTCAAATTTCCTGCCAAACAGGTACTGGTGCATTTTTTTTACTGCATATACACGTGCTCGCACTTCCTTTTCTACCATCCTGTAGCCCCTTTCTGCCTGGGACAGACTTCTGGAGGCATAAGCTACCGGCTGTAACTGACCATTGGCATTCACATGCTGCAACACACACTCGACCCCATAGGACGACGCATCGCACGTTAGAACAAGTTTCTTACACGGGTCATATAACGTTAACAGTTTGTTGGAGCATAGCAAGTTGCGTGCTCTATCAAAAGCCCTTTCCTGGCTGTCCCCCCAGACCCAATCGCGACCTTTGCGTAGGAGCATGTGTAGCGGCTCTAACAGCGTGCTCAATTTGGGAAGAAAGTTACCAAAATAGTTCAGAAGCCCCAGGACTGAACGCAGCTCCGTCGTGTTATGGGGTCTGGGTGCTCTCTGGATCACTTCCATTTTGGACGCAGTGGGTCTGATCCCGTCTGCTGCTACCCTCCTCCCCAAGAATTCTACCTCTGGAGACGCACTTCGCCTTTTTCAGTCGATGCACTACACGGTCCAGTCTGCGTAGCACCTCCTCCAGGTTGTGGAGGTGTTCTTCAGTATCATGACCCGTGCTGAGGATGTCGTCTTGAAAAACCACCGTCATTGGAATCGACTTGAGGAGGCTTTCCATATTTTGCTGAACGATCGCGGAGGCCGAACGAATCCCGAACGGACATCTGTTATATTCAAACAACCCCTTGTATGTCGTGATGGTGGTCAGCTTCTTCCATTCACTCACCAGCTCCTGGGTCATGTAAACTGAGGTCAGGTCCAATTTTGAAAAAGGTTTGCCACCGGATAGCGTCGCAAAGAGGTCCTCCGCTCTCGGTAGTGCGTACTGGTCTTGGAGTGACAACAGATTGATGGTGGCCTTGTAATCGCCACATATCCTGACTGACCCATCCGCCTTGAGCACCAGCATGATCGGGCTTGCCCAGTCACTGAATTCGACTGGCGAGATGATGCCTTCCCTCAGCAGGCGGTCCAATTCGCATTCTATCTTTTCCCGCATCACATAGGGCACCACTCTGGCCTTGTGGTGTACTGGCCTGACGTCCGGGTTTATGTGAATCATTACCTTGGCTACCATGAAAGTGCCAATGCCATGTTGAAATAATGAGTCAAATTTGTCCAGGACCTGTGAGCATGATACTCGCTCCACAGAAGAAATTGCGTTGACATCGCTCCATTTCCAGTTCATAACAGCAAACCAACTCCTCCCCAGTAGTGCGGGACCGTCCCCTGGGACAATCCAGAGTGGCAACCTGTTCTCCGAATCTTTATGGGTCACGACTACCATGGCGCTGCCTAGCACCGGAATGATCTCCTTTTTATATGTCCGTAGCTATGCGTCAATCGGCAATAATTTTGGCCTCCGGGCCTTGAACACCCACAACCTTTCGAACTGTTTGATACTCATCAGGGACTGGCTGCCCCCCATGTCTAGCTCCATTAATACTGGGATGCCATTGCGGAGTACTTTCATCATTATCAGTGGCCTCCTGGTGTATGAATTGTATATGTGCTCCATGTGAACTCGCTGAACTTCAGCTTCCAGCGATTTCCCCCAGTATTCATTTGGCCTCGTAGGGCTTACATCAGGCCAGTCCTCCTCGTACATCAACCTGGCTGCAGGCTTCCTGTACATACGCGCCAAGTGACCGCTGACGTTGCAGTTTCTGCTGATACCTGCAAGCTCTGGCTGGTGTTTGCCTCCACAGCTCCAGCATGAGCTGGAGGCCCCGTTGTTGGAAACAAAAGGTCCATTACCAGTCGATCTTCTCTGACTGTCTCTGTAACTGTTCTTAAGCGCACCATTAACAGGTGTTGATGGCCCCATTACTGGCCGCATTGTCCATTGCGATGGCATGAATCGCCGTTCAGCTAGCCATTGTCTCTGTTGAATTCCCCCTTTGGGTTCGACTACATGCTGGAGCATGTCCGATTGCCCTTGTCTGACTAGAGAACTGTGTGCCGCGTTAACAATGTTGACTCCCTGGTCGTTTGCCGCATTTGAGCCAAGATTTTTGTCATACATCATTCTGGTCTCTTCCTCCCCTGAGATAAATGTCTGGGCTATCAGAGCTGCTGCTTCCAAGGTCAAGTCTTTGGTCTCAATCAGTTTCCTGAAAACCCCAGCATGCCCGATGCCCTCAATAAAAAAGTCTCGCAGCATCTCCGCTCTGCATGCATCTGTGAACTTACATAGGCTCGCCAGTCGCTGGAGATCTGCCACGAAGTCAGGAACGCTTTGCCTTTCTCGCCGCAGGTGCGTGTAAAACCGGTGTCTCGCCATGTGCATGCTGCTCGCCGGTTTAAGGTGTTCCCCGATCAACTTACTGAGCTCTTCGAACATCTTGTCCGCCGGCTTCTCTGGCGCTCGAAGGTCCTTCATCAGGGAGTACGTTCTGGATCCACAAACCGTCGTGAGATGAACCCTGCATTTGTCGGCCAAATCCTGTCCCAACCATTCCTTAGTGACAAAACTTTGCTGTAGTCTCTCAATAACATCGTTCCAATCATCACCAACACAATACCTCTCTTCTGTGCTGCTAGTGGCCATGCTCACGTGGTTTAAATCCCAGTTTCTCGTCGCCAATGATATGTCCTTACTATACAGTATAAATGCACACGAGGCCCATACTTGAGAGAAGGTCACTCTGTGATCAGTTACCTTTATTACCAAGACCTCAAGTGATGAAGGTGGGTGGAGCTTCCCCTTTTATACCTGAAAGTCCAGGTTAGGAGTGTCTCCCATAAGTTCACGCCCTTGTGGTCAATGTTCTCAAGGTGTACAACTTAGGTCAGCTTATACATGGGTTACAATGATAGTTGAATACATGACAATGACAAAGGTAAACTATCCCTCCTCGTCCTTCGCGACCTGTCTGCAGCCTTTGACACGGTTGACCACAACCTCCTCCTCCAACACCTCTCCATTGTTGTCCAGCTGGGTGGGACTGCACTCACCTGATTCCATTCTCACCTATCTAATTGTAGCCAGTGAATCACCTGCAATGGTTTCTCTTCCCACTCCAACATTGTTACCTCTGGTGTCCCCCAAGGATCTATCCTTGACCCCCTCGCATTTCTCAAAAACATGCTGCCCCTTGGTGACATCATCCAAAAACACAGCGTCAGTTTCTATATGTACGCCGACGACTCCCAGGTCTACCTCACCTCCACTTCTAGACCCCTCTACTATCTCTAAATTGCCAGACTGCTTGTCCAATATCCAGTATTAGATAAGCAGACGTTTACTCCAACTAAATATTGGGAAGACCAAAGCCACAAACTCCATTCCCAAGCCACTGACACCATTCCTCTCCCTAGTCTCTGTCTGAGGCTGAACCAAACTGTTCACAACTTTGGTGTCATATTTGATCCTGAAATGAGCATCCGACCACATATCCTCGCCATTACTAAGACCGCCTATTTCCACCTCCATAACATTACTCATCTCTGCCCCTGCCTTAGCTCAATCAGTTGCTCATCCATACCTTTGTTACCTTTAGATTTGACTATTCCAATGCACTCCTGGCTGACTACCCTACGTAAACTTGAGGTCATCCAAAACTCTGCCCTCCATGGTCTTGTCCCTCTCTATCTTTTTAATCTCCTCCAGCCCCACAACCCCCCAAGATATCTGCACTCATCAAATTCTGCCCTCTTGTGTGTTCCTGATTTTAATCGCTCAACCACTGGTGGTCACTTAGACCAAGCTTTTGGTCATCTGCTCTAATATCTCCTTGTGTGGCTCGGTGTCAAATTTTGTTTTATATCGCTCCTATGGAGCGCCTTGGGATGTTTTCCTACATTATATAAATATAAGTTGTTGTTGTATCATTTGCAAACTTGCAGACTATTCCCCCAACACCTACATCTGGAAATGTGTAAGTGTGCTTCGTCAACATCTTGGGTTGAATCATTAGCTATTTCCAATTGCTTCAAAATTTTACTTTTTTAATCCCATTTTCAATTTAGCGCCAATATATCTAAATTTTACTGATTCAGTTGTGGGCCCATGGCCACTCTGAAATAATTTGAGACTATCCAAGCTTATTTTACATAGAATCTTTATAGTCAATGCAGAGATTGGATATTATCCAATTTATCCAATTAGCTGCATCATTAATATTTTGGAATTATTAGATTAACATAAAGCAAAAGTCAAACCTAAATACTATAACCAATCCCAGTGGTGGTTCCAAAAAAAATGAATTTACAATTTGTCCACATGCTAAAGATGTGCCATAAACACATAAGCTGTCCAGACAAAATGCTTAAGTCAGCAACCATATACTTCAGCCATGGTGTGCCTGCAAATTGAGGTCACACAAGCCATACAATCCTTACCATAGGCTTGGTATCAGACCAGCCTGATTCTTCACACATCAACTTGTAAACCTATTCAATTATCTGACCTCTAAAAATAATTTAAAGTGCAAAACTCCCATGTTCAAGTCAAGAAAATACATATCTATTTGAATAAACAAAATCAAACCAGTACATGTTTCAGCCAAGCCAATCTCCTCGACTAAAAATGGACATATTGGGAGCTGTGCTATAATTGTCTTCACAGCTCTGCAATTATTTTCCCTTTATCCTGCTGTGCGCATGTATCATGAAGTATTATGTTAAGGTGGAGTGATGTGACACTCACAGCAACATTTACATACCCCAAAAAAACTGACTAAAGGAACACTCCAGCATCATGTGAAGTAAAGGTTTAGGTGTCAAAATTCATCAGTTTTTTGGACTTCATGCAACAATTTAAAAATGTCCCTTGGAAAACAGATGGTGATACAGTCAAAGAATAGGTCAGGACCATTTTCAATTTTATAACTTCAGCTAACAACAACCTGTGCACAAACATCTGACATAATTACATATAAAGGGCTAGAAATTCATCTCGGGCAGTGACCAAAATAGGTAGTATACGCAGCGCCTGATTTTGAGTTCCATTGACTGCAATGAAATTGAATATGAGGCTCTGCATATAACGGACGGCAGATTCGCTATCACACATTTTGCACCACCGCCTGAGACGAATTTCTAGGCATCAATCATTGAGTATATAGAGGGTTTTAATGTCACAACAGTTCTTTCTTAAGCAAATGCATTTGGAACAATTCTCCTCAGATCAAGTACTATTGTATATCCAAAGTCAGAGTTTATGAAGGCAGAGAAGGGACCAAAACAGAATTCCTGAAAATGTTGAACTTTTCTATTGACACCAATACATGTGCTGATTTAGGTGGTAAATTTGTATCAAGAAGTGACTTCTGAATAAAGGCACAGGCCTCAAAAATCCACCATCATTTCTGCATACGCCTGCTGTAACTTCAGTGGGAGTATGCTGAATCAACTGGACACTAAGCCGGTACCTGAATATGCTGGGTCCCAACCTTGCAGCAAACTTTCTGGAATGGTCTTGTGGGGCAGAACCTCAACCCGCCAATACAAATTTACCCTTCATAAGTGGTTGGGCCAGGGCAGGGATTCCCTATATTGCGAGTTCCCATGCCTTCCGTGGGACTTAGTGTGTGGTGAGCAGAGGTATGCCTGGTCAGGCCAGGTGAACCTTTTCGCCAGGGTTGGAAGTGGGGTCCATCTGGCCAGGATCATGGCCTGGATGCCTGATTATTTTTCTTTAATAAAAATACGCATGCAGAAACCACCTAAATTGACTTTCTGGTGGTGGTCATGACAACCCTCTCCCCCTTCCCCAAGCAGGCCACATACACTGAACTTTATTGCATGTAAACAATTGTAAGTAATCTAGTTGTGCCCCTAGCAGTGTGAATGCGCACCAATGCCAAGGACCTTTTCCTGTCCCCATGAACTTTGGTGGGGTCAAAGGTAGAAGTCCCAGGTGGAGGCACCTCGGCACTTACACACAACATTTCCACCCCTGTGGATTTTCAGGCTATGGACAATGTGATTCGTAAAAAGAGTGAATTCTCTTGAATGTTAATTGAGTTCCATGACTGATCTATCTTCATTCTTAATTATAGGTACATTTGACAGTGAGGTGATCACAAACCATGAAGTTGTCAGTCTGACTGAAATCTCAATGAAAACACCTTTATTTCTTTGTCCCACCTATTGGGTTATCATTCTTTGCGATCTGTCAAAATAAAAATAAAACTTTATCGTAATATTACCCCATCCTTTATATCTCTACATACTACTCAACAATCTATGACCCAGAAATGCAATATCATAAAAGACTGGCAATAACTCCCACGTAAACTAAGTCTGATAAGTGTTCCAACCAAATTGTCTTTTTCAGATGCTGATACATTTTCAATGTTTTCTGCTTTTAATCAACTAGTCATGTGACATTGGGTAAATGTAATAGAAACTCAGTACAAACTGGGTGCATCACAACTATATGAAACTGTGTTCTGTCATTAACCAGTTAACTGTGTCTAAAGCACCACACATAAATCAATATGAGAGCAGACAGCTTCATAACTGTCCTCTTACAGATCATTGTAAATACATCTTTAATTAAAGTTAGTTTAAAGCTACTCATGAAAATCAGTGTACCATATCCTCTCATGTCACTTTTAAATTTACAGTAAATTGATCTGCCAATGTAAGAAATTAATGATTCACAAAGTGGATGACCAGTTTGCTAAAGTATGACAAAGATCCTTCTTATATGTTCTTTCGAAAGTACCACAGCATACTTTTGAAGTGACCAGAAAATACCAATATCATGCATGAGTGCATTTATGGTTAACACTGTAATTTCCAGTAACAAACTAGTCTAGTTCGAATACCTGAAAAAAAAGTTATTGCTTTTATTAACAAAATGTGTTGTTTTAAATTGTCAAGAACAAGCAGGAAATATGTTGACTTATTATAAAACAAAGAAAAAGATACTTTTACTTTTTTAAACCTTTTTTTTTGCTGCTAGTAAGTGAATTTAGAAATTCTGGCAACTGTCCTAGAGTTACCTCACCCAACAAGTATTTAACAAAGGCAGCATTATTGAGCAATGACCAATTATCAGAAAGGAGAGAGGAGGTAGGACAAAGGACACCTGACAGATGAAATGTTAATAATTTACCCAGATGTCTTTGATAAGTAAAGACAGATGCTATACACAGCAAGGTTCTAGAAGTACCCTAATCAACTTTTACTTTCACCAGGGTTTTTATCACTAGTCACACTATTCACACATAGTACTAAACAGAAAGTTAATAGGTGTCCAGTTCCATTTTTTTCTTTTTCATAGTCTGCGTAAGATAATTTGCCAATGATGCACAGTATGTACCCTGAAGTCATTCTGGGTTAGCTGCTTCATTGAGTCATACTAGTTGAAATAATTAATCATGGAAAGGAAAAAAGTACCCAAGAATGCCAAGACATAACATTAGGATCAGTGAATTTCAATAAAATACAAGGTCAGGAAAAAAGCCAAAGTGATCGACCGTTGTGAAATATTGGAATATATAGAGACAGGCTTGCAATGTTTGATTTAAACTCCATGCATGAGTTATTATCAATTAACCAAATCAGATCTGCTCATTTCTCTTAATGCCTTTTTGTAACAAAGCAAAAATGCAAGTGTAACGATGTTGAGGGGACATGTACTTGGTGATGTGACTAGTTCAGTGACTCCACCATACATATATAGTACATTCAGAATAAATACAAGATATTAGATGCAGGACATGAACTGATCAAAATTACATGGAGGTCAATGGATACCCCTCTATGCATTACAAGCCAATAATCCAAATGAAGGGTCTAGATCATGTCTTAAACTACAAACTCAAACTTTGAGCAGTTTATGTTGTTTGTCAGAGCCCCAATATGACATTATTGCCTTATATCCAGCTAGAAGTACCTCAATATTCATAATATTGCAGATGACACTAAGTTGGGTGGCAGTGTGAGCTGCGAGGTGGATGCGATGAGGCTGTAGAGTGACTTGGATAGGTTAGGTGAGTGGGCAAATGCATGGCAGATGAAGTAAAATGTGGACAATTGTGAGGTTATCCACTTTGGTGGTAAAAACAGAGAGACAGACTATTATCTGAATGGTGACAGATTAGGAAAAGGGGAGGTGCAACGAGACCTGGGTGTCATGGTACATCAGTCATTGAAGGTTGGCATGCAGGTACAGCAGGCGGTTAAGAAAGCAAATGGCATGTTAGCCTTCATAGCGAGGGGATTTGAGTACAGGGGCAGGGAGGTGTTACTACAGTTGTACATGGCCTTGGTGAGGCCACACCTGGAGTATTGTGTACAATTTTGGTCTCCTAACTTGAGGAAGGACATTCTTGCTATTGAGGGAGTGCAGTGAAGGTTCACCAGATTGATTCCCGGGATGGCAGGACTAACATATCAAGAAAGACTGGATAAACTGGGCTTGTATTCACTGGAGTTCAGAAGAATGAGAGGGGATCTCATAGAAATGTTTAAAATTCTGCCAGGTTTAGACAGGTTAGATGCAGGAAGAATGTTCCCAATGTTGGGGAAGTCCAGAACCAGGGGTCACAGTCTAAGGATAAGGGGTAAGCCATTTAGGACCGAGATGAGGAGAAACTTCTTCACTCAGAGAGTGGTGAACCTGTGGAATTCTCTACCACAGAAGGTTGTTGAGGCCAATTCACTAAATATATTCAAAAAGGAGTTAGATGTAGTCCTTACTACTAGGGGGATCAAGGGGTATGGCAAGAAAGCAGGAATGGGGTACTGAAGTTGCATGTTCAGCCATGAACTCATTGAATGGCGGCGCAGGCTCGAAGGGCCGAATGGCTTACTCCTGCATCTATTTTCTATGTTTCTATGTTTCTAATATTTATAACATTGAACATTTTTCACAATCATTATTCTTCCTGTTCTGGTGCTGTGTTTCTGTTGAACCTAAAGATACTTCAACTGTGCATTCAATTACCAGTTTTCCATTACAACAAAGCAGTTTCAGCTGCATATTGAAACAAAACCAAATATACAATTCGAGAGACTAGTCAGTGATCTGCTTCAGACCGTTTATGGTAAAACATTTGAGACCATTTCCAGGAGGCAGTCTTCACACTTGCTACACTATAACTAGAGCTCTGTGACACCTCAAGATTAATTTTGTTATAACTAAGGTCTAGTGCAAAGTTTAGTTCAAACACATTTCAATCTTCATTTTGAATCTTTTTAATGTCAACATGGAGTGGATCATCAGCTGTCTTTTAAATTTCAAAATGTAACCATCATTTGGAAGCCAGTGAATGGAGTTCATCTGCTGTGTTGGCTGGCATTGATGCTAGAGCAGGCAGCATAATGAATGTATGCTAGCCCTGTGTCACTCTCTATAGTTGCCTGTTTGAGACAACACTTCAGGGATAAATAGTCTCTTAGTGTGTTCAATATTATGACAATAGCTTTGCTGGTGCACGTACTTTAAAAAAATATAATGTATCCAATATTATTTCAAACCATATTGCATTTTTGCACAATATTTAAAGGGTGAGCATCTTATAAGACACCTGGGCTTGAAACATTGAAACCCATGACAGAAGGCTTCAAAACCTGAATAATGTTGGGATCCAGAAAGCAATTAAGATTAAAGTTGACAGTTTAATTGCATATTTGAAATGTGTGCACCTGATGGTAATCTCTCTCCAGCACTGAGACTAAAACAACTTATTTTAGAATGAGACTTGCCATAGATGTAAATTTAAAATTGCCAATGTAAGGAACCTCTGAAAAAATTCTGAAACACTTCTTTTTTTTAAAGATTCATTGACGTCATTTTACAGGTATTATCAGATTACCAAACAAGGGTAAATATCACTTAAAGTTGGTACAATTTGTTTTCTAAATCAAGCAATATAATGAATTAAGCTGGAGACCATTAAGAAACCATAGCCAAAGGTAAGGATAGGAAGTATATCCATAGAAATATTGGTAGTAAGTATATATTTTGCATGGCATGGATAAAGGGATACAATTAGCACTTTCTGAATATGAAAATAATTATTAGAAAACAAAACCATGTTCAATGATTTATGTTTATTTCTCCAAATGCTTGTGCTTCTGGTATAATGGAACATTTTCCCACCAGTATCAATGTCAAGCTCTCCCAGGTCAAGCTTTGTGACTATTAAATGCAGTGAAACTTCCTCTAACTTGTCCCAGCAGTGTAGGTTGAGCCCATCCTCAGAAGAGCAATTACTACCGCATCAATGAGATGCTGCCATTCCCTCACAAACCATCCTGATGATTTCTCTCTGGTTGCCAACTGGAGGCAAATGATCAACAATTATGTATTATCTATACCTGCTCAAAATTGGGTTCAAACAGCCCAAACATATTACATCTAGGATCCTTAGAGGCTATACAGCAGGATCTTCACCTCTTTGGTTTTGTGCTAGTTGTAAACCCAGATCGCAGAGGTATAACAATGAATTTATTCATTGAACTACCTGAGGCTACTAGTATATATTTTTAATTACATTTATTTCTCCTTTGCAAATTTATTCTGTAAAGATGCAATTAGCTCCAAAAAATTAAAGATCATCAACAGCTAATACAGTGGGACACCATTTATCCAGTTTGGATCAGTGAATGATTTGCATAATGGCTCACATATTAATTCCAATGTGGAACTATATTAAAGGATATTACTTCAGTGCAGAGACTTATAAAAAGCATAATGAAATAATCAATTACACAGGGAATAATGGGAGTGCAGCCAATTTCAATAACCAGTCAGTTCAGATAAGTGATATTTGGAAAAATGGCTTTCATTGTGTACAAACATAATCTAATTGTCTACATTCTTTGAATTTTGATAGTAAAGTTATGCGCATTTTATTTTGGTATTTAAAATTCTTTGATATAATTTATTTATTTGAGACTATTTGTTATATCAGTCAGCCCCAATAACTACAATACTATAATTTTATTACAGCACTGGACTTCCAACTAGGAAATCTGAGTTCTAGTTCTAGTCTTGACTAGCAATTTGAGCACCATTAAATTGGTTGTGCTGGTCCAATGGCCACTTTATTTCTGTAGTAATGTATGCTGAATTAAACTGGCTGGTTGCATCACTACGGACAATGTCTGAAGCACTGGACCCAGAGAGGCAATATCATTGATGTATTATAGTCTGGCTTCACTTAGAGAATTCGCCAGGTGACAATCATTAGGATGGGAAAATAGCTTAGAGTTCTGGCTCCTGATCATTATATGCAGCGACCTCTACTAGATATGTATGTGTGAGGATCTCAGCTAAGGACAGGATCAGGCTTGGTTAAGATAACCTCCATCATTAAATAGCTGCTGACATTTATTGATAAAATCCCCCCAAAATATTTGCAAATCTACTGAAATTATTAGTTTTACTTCCAGATGCGTTCATTTATAAGTTTTTGTCAGGACCCCCAGCTGGTCAGCCTGCAAATTGGCATCTGCGAAACTTGCACACGAGGGTGTGAATTAAAGATGGGTCCACTGGGCCATTGTGCAGTTGGTTCATCCACAGCAAAAAAACTACCATTTGGAAAACATGTTGGCTGCTGGACTCTGAAGAGGACTGTTCAGGGAGGGAGATCTGTGGAGCAAGAGCCACCTCTAGAGTTTTACTACTGCAGCATTCACTTTTAAAGAATGACAAATATGTTTTTCTGTTTTGCTTTCAGAGATAGAGCTTTTATATTGACTCACAACTTTAATAATATTGAATTTTTTTGCATAAACTTGGATTGAAGTTTGATCCTGTTCTTTGATATTCCATTGCATGCGCGGAGACAACGCAATTGACAAAAGCAATCCGGACTTCGGCAAGTCTTCCTCGCTGCAGCTCTCACACTTATCCTGTCTACATTTATATAATTCCCGAGGAATCAGGGAATACTCTCTGATTCCCTGGGCTGCGTCCTTGTAGCAATTTCCCAATACAACCCAAAATTGTCAAATTAGTAACTTGTCACTTGAGGTTTCAATTGTAAGCATGCTTGTAAAGTAAATTAACCCACTTGAATCAAAGTAAGAATTTTGATATACTGTATTGATATATATATAATATATTTTAAAACTGCGAAGGGAAGTCAGGTTCACAAATCATACAGAACACTCAGTTCAAAATGTCGTTACCCTAGGCAGGGATCAGCAGATGGAGGGTGTTTCTGTTGTAATGTGTAATTTAAGTAATGAAGATTCACTTGACAGGAATGAAAACCATGGTAGAAAATAAAGTCTCACCCTGCAGTGTATCTGAATGGGTTTCTGGGAATGATTACCAAATGGATGGGGTATCAAGGGGTTTTGTGCACTACCCAATCTCATGAGTAGCCAGCTTGATGTTCTTCTCTCTAGAAAGCCTAAATTGCCACTCCTAACTTTGATGGAGTGGTAAACCTGTCTTTTTTCATTTAATTAAATCCCCATGACACTATTAGTTTTAAAAATAAATATATTAATAACATTATTTACGCACGCTCAACACCCCCCCACCCCCCACCTCCCCCCATTGGGCATTACTTTGGGATTCTGTCCAAAAGACGGAAATTGTATCTGTCCTCATTAACTGGTCAAGGAATTTAGGGAGTAAGGACTCGGAATTCCGAGCCCACTCATTGTTTGGTAAGTGGAGCTCTAATCAAACTGAGGTCTAAACACTACAAATAATCGCGTTCCCTCCCATTTTGTTGTTAAAAAGCTGCAATATGGTAAAGGTTTTGGTAAATGGGACCTGCTAATGTATTTGGGCAGCACAAATCTGCACAAAAAAGATTAAATTGCCAACGACGCGGGGGCCGGACTCGGGTAGAAGGAAGCACAGTAACCATATCATCTCCATCCACATTATTTTCTCCAGTTTAATGTTGTTTTAAAACTGAGTGAATTCTTTGGAATCGAGCATAAATGCAGAACCCGTGATATTCAGTTGCAGCCCCGGTGCGTTATAACTGCATTATGATTTGAAGATATTTTTTATATTTAGGCACGTATACTGTTTAACAATTCAATGGGCAACAGTTTTTTTTAAGTGCATTATATTGATCTACACTATCTACCAATTTCATTTTAATATAAAATCGCAACAAAATGCAATGTTGTATTAATGTTGGCAATATTTAGATCATGTAAATCAAAGCAATGTGTCTATAATGCAAGAGACAATTGAGATATTAAGCTATCAAAATAAAGTGTATTTCCAAGTGCCGTTTATAGAAAGAGTTTTAAAAAAAATGAATCCACTCAAGCAAGAGAAAAGTGGGACTTTCCAAGATCACAGCAAGGCCTATAAATAAATAACCTGGTAGCGTTAGAAAATTTGCTCCAACCAACAACAAAATATGCAGCAGTCGGTTACTTAAGTTGCAAAGGAGGTAATATTTTGCAATGATTATCTCAACTGATTGTGCTGATTCCTATATATATTTTTAATTCATTTCATATATTTTGGGGTTTACCATAATTATAAGGCAGTTTTGTTCATTAAGATAAATATTGTATGCTTGATATCACTTCAATGTAATCAGATCTCAGTCCAAACTCAATCCAATAAAAATCTACTAAACATACTAAATAATTATTCGGCCTCAAACGCTCAAGCATGCCATCCTTAATTAGTTAGCAAAGTTTTCTAACTTAACATGAGTGCACTTAACATGAATGCAAAGCCAGCGACCAAATGCATATTTTCCGTCACACTGCTCGGGCAATTTGGATGTAACTTAGGAGTGAAAAACTAAACGAGGGATGCATTCACAAAGTTTACACATAAATAACCTGATATAAAGCGGGAAATACCGGAGGGGGGGGAATTTCCCAGCAATTATTTTATTCTGTTTATGTGCAGGACATTGAAATGTATCCAGTCTGAGAGAAGCTGCATATTTCATAATGAACAAAAAAAATCAATTATTTGAAATCTACAGGTTAATCACTGTTACGTACACTACGGATTACAATCAGCTAATGGGGCAGTCCAGTGTACAATAGGGATTTAAACATTTCTGCTGTAACTGAAACTAGGAGACACATTCCCTGGTTAATCTCTACTGTAAAACTAATTGTCATAGCAAACATTACAGAGAAATGTTAATCTTCTGAAATGAATGGTGTTTTCTGTCTGAACTTTAACGTTGGTAAACAGACAGTGACAGGTAAGAAATAGAACTTCAGTGACACCTGTTGAAGAAAATGAAGTACTGCTTAATATGGAAGACGGTGCTGGCTGGCTAAAAAGTATAAAAGTAATGATACATAATTCTGCTTTTATAATCAGAAGTTTCATGTCTAACATTTAGTAAAACAATGTATATTGTGTTACAGTACAAATAAATCAAGTATACAGTATGGAAAGGGATTTACTATGATATAATTTCACGAGTGATGTCGCAGAGATGGCATGTATTGTAACATATGACACAGGTTTGTTCTTTTATTTTTCACAAGGAGAGTTTCTAACATTTTTAGAAAATGATGCACAGAGATCGATAAAGATGAGGAAAGGTAGGGCCCAAGTTTCGGCCTCAGTTGCTCCTGATTTTTAGGAGCAACTGGTGTAGAACGGAGTATCTTAGAAATCGGAATTCTCGTCATTTAGTTTGCTCCAGTTCTAGTCAGTTAGAACAGTTTCACTTTGGAACAGAATTTTTTTTTCAAAAGGGGGCGTGTCCGGCCACTTACGCCTGTTTTCAAAGCTTCGGCAGTGAAAACTTACTCCAAACTAACTTAGAATGGAGTAAGTGAAGATTTTTGTACGCTCGAAAAAACCTTGTCTACACTTTAGAAAATCAGGCGTAGGTTACAAATCAGGCGTAGGGAATGGGGGGAGGGGGGTTTAAAGGGAAGTTTACAAACATTAAACACTTCAGTTTTACAAATAAAAAGGCATCATCAATAATAAATGATAAAAACATCAATAAATCAACCAATAAATCAATCAAAAAAAATTAATAAGAATTTTTTTTTTTAAATCAATAAATAAAACATTTTCTACTCACCATCTGCAGCACCGGGAGCCCTCCAACAATGTGCTGGGATACCCCCCCCCCCCCCCCCCCCCACCCCCCACAGTGTGTCTCTGTCAGTGTCTCTATCTCTCTGTCTGTCTGTCTGTATGTGTCTCTCACTCTCTGTCTGTCAGTGTCTGTGTTTCTGACAGTGAGGGGAGGTGGAAGAGGGAGAGAGGGGGGTCAGGGGGAGGGGAGGGAGGGAGGCAGAGGGGGAGGGAGGGAAGGGGGAGGGATGGGGGAGGGGGGAAGGGGAGGGGGAGAAGGGGGGGAGAGAATAAGGAGAAGTGGGGGAGGAGGAGAAGGGGCAGGGGGGGAGAAGGGGAAGGGGGAGGGGGGGAAGGGGAAGGGGGAGAAGGGGAAGGGGGGAGAAGGGGAGGGGGGAGGAGGAGAAGGGGAAGGGGGAGAGGAGAAGGGAAATGGGGGGGAGAGGAGAAGGGGAAAGGTGGGGAGGAGAAGGGGGGAAGGAGAAGGGGGAAGGAGAGCGGGGGGAAAGGAGAAGGGGGGAAGGAGAAGGGGGGGCGGAAAGAGAAGGGGGGGGAGGCTGAACAGGCCGAGCCCGGCGGCCGGGACCAAGACTTCGGGCAGGGCCCGTCCCCAGCACCAGATTTACAGGTAGGTGGCGTTGGGTCGGGTTGGGTCCGGGGTCGGGAGCGCGGGTCGGGTCGGGGGGAGCGCGGGTCAGGGTCGGGAGCGCGGGTCGGATCGGGTCGGGGCTGGTCCGGGGTGGGGGGAAGGGCGGTCGGGAGCACGGGTCGGGTTGGGGGGGGGGAGGAGGGAGGTCGGTTCGGGTCGGGGGCCAGGGACGGAGGTCAGGTTGGGTTGGGTCCGGTCCGGGGTCGTGGGGGGGAAGCGGGAGTCGGGTCGGGTCCGGTCCGGGGGCGGGAAGCGGGAGTCGAGTCGGGTCGGGAGGAAGCAGGAGCTGGGCGTGGGAGGAGCCTTATGCACGCAGCCCCAGTAAGGCCATTCGGCCAGGGCTAGGGGCTGCGTGCTTCGGGCCCCTCCCACACAGTTTTGGGCACCTGGAGCTACTGCACATGTGCGCCCACTGTTGCGCGCATGTGCAGAGGTCCCGGCACTGTTTTCAGTGCAGAGACCTAGCTCCACCCCCCCACAGCTTGTGCTGCGCCGCGCCCGACTCAAGAGGACCAGCAGGGAGCCGGAGAATCTGGAAGTTTTTTTTAGGCGCACTTTGTGGCGCGAAAAACGGGCGTCCAGGTCGGGGCTGCGCCATTCTAGGCGCAACCCGAAACTTGGGCCCGTACAGTGGGCAACTCCACCCAGGCTGCTTGCCTGCCGGCGGTGATTATAGAATGGTATTGGCAGCAATCTGTCACATTGCAGAGGTGGGAAACTGAAAGAGGGAAAAATACAAATTAAATAATTCTAGAGGTGGATTTGACTGATAACACAGGAGAGACAAAATCTGAAGTAAACTATCTTGTAAAATTCTGTCACATTTCATGGATCCTCGATGATGTTCTGTTTGATACAACTCAACTTAAAATATATATATATATTATATTTTTATATATATATATATATATATAATATGGCATCACAGTCACAATTGGCAACAATAATCTGAACTGGAGAGGAGGGAACCCAGTCAAGATTCCAGTTGCTGATCACTGTCCTGGAGAAGTGCACAATTGTGACATTGATTTAGGACAAAAGACTGCAATGCAAAATTGTATGTGTGTTTTGGAGGGGGGGCGGGGCGGGTGGGGGGATGTCAAATTTTATACGTAAATATTGTTCCGGGAGTATTATTCCAACTGTAAACTAGACATTTTAGTGTTATTGTGATGAAAATATCGGGTGTTGTTTAAACGCAAACAACAAGTTGACTTGAAAGCTACTGAGGGAAGAATGTCACCAATCAGCAGGGAAAAGACACCCATAGGAAATCAGATATGGAACTATTTAATTTTCTAATTAATTTATAATAGTGCTTCTGCTGTCTCTTCCCTAACTTTTAATATGCCTGGATTCGATCCATCCTGACCAGGGGTTTTATCCTCTCTAAATTTGATTAGTTTATCAATTATCTGCCTAGTTTCTATCTTAAATGTCACTATATCTTTTTTGATCTTTTCTAATATCAGGTCCATCCTCTTAGTCACCCTGGTAAGTACTGAGGCAAAGTAACTATTCAATATTTCTGCCATTTTCTTGTCATTACCTGTATATTTATTTTGTGGCCCTAATCCTGTTGTGATTTTTCTTTTGTTATTTTGGTGTCTGTAGAATACCTTACTATTTATTTTCATATTCCTTGATAATTTAATTCTGTAGTTCCTCTTTGCTTTCTTAATTTTTTTTTAAACTTCTTTCCTAACCTCTTCGTGTTCCCTTTAGTCATCCTCTCCTTTATTGTCCATGCACTTGGTTTATGCTTTTTTCCTTTAGTTTTAATGTTGACCTCTTTATTCATCCATGGTGTTTAATTATTGGCTAGTTTGTTCTTTTTTGACAGAATATATTTCTTCTGAACTCTATCGACCAACTTTTTAAATATTTCCCACTGCTGTTTTATCTCTTTGTCAACATTTTTTTTCCAGTTTACCTTCCCTACTTCCATTATCATCCCCTCAAAATTAGCTTTTTTCCAATGCATTATTTTATTCTTTATCTTACATATGTTTCTCTCAATTATTATTTTAAAACTTATTATATGCGATCATTATTGCCTAGATGTTCACCCAGGCTTACTTCTCTTATTTGCTCTGGGTTCATTTACCATTATTAGATCCAGTAGTGATTGCTCACTTGTTTGGCTTCTTGTGTATTCGGAGTCCCTGTCAGAACTGTCGAAGGGTCATCGACCCAAAACGTAAACTCTGCTTCTCTCCACAGATGCTGCCTGACCCATTGAGATTTCTAGCACTTTCTGTTTTTATTTCAAATTCCAGTATCCGCAGTATTTTGCTTTTGTATTAGGGTTCATGGGATTGGGGGTAATATACTAGCATGGATTGAAGATTGGTTAATGGACAGAATAGAGAGTAGGAATAAACGGGTCATTTTCGGGTTGACATGGTGTAAGTAGTCGGGTGCTGCAAGGATCGGTGCTTGGGCCCCAGCTATTCACAATTTATCTCAATGATCTGGATGAGGGGACCAAATATAATATATCCAAGTTTGCTGATGATACAAAGCGAGGTAGGAATGTAAGTTGTGAGGAGGATGATAAGAAGCTTCAAGGGGATAAAGACAGGTTAAGTGAATAGGCAAGAACATGGCAAATGGAATATAATGTAGAGAAAAGTGAAGTTATCCACTTTGGTAGGAAAAATAGAAAAGCCGAGTATTTTTTAAATGGTGAGAGATTGGGAAATGTTGTTGTTCAGAGGGATCTGGGTGTCCTTGTACAGGAGTTATTGAAAGTTAACATGCAGCTAGCAATTAAGAAAGCAAATGGTATGTTGGCCTTTATTACAAGAGGATTTGAGTATAAGAGTAAAGACATTTTATTGCAATTATATAGGGTCCTGGTGAGACCTCATCTGGAGTCATCATCATCATCATCATCATAGGCAGTCCCTCGGAATCGAAGAAAACTTGTTTCCACTCTTAGCATGAGTTCTTAGGTGACTGTACAGTCCAATATGAGAACCACAGTCTCTGTCACAGGTGGGACAAACAGTCGTCGAGGGAAGGGATGGGAGGGATTGGATTACCGTATGCTCTTTCTGCTGCCTGCGCTTGATTTCTGCATTTTCTCAACGATGAGACTCGAGGTGCTCAGCACCCTCCTGGATGCACTTCTACCACTTAGGGCGGTCTTTGGCCAGGGACTCCCAGGTGTCAATGGGGATGTTGCACTTTATCAGGGAGGCTTTGAGGGTGTCCTTGTAACGTTACCCCTGCCCTCCTTTGACTCGTTTGCTGTGAAGGAGTTCCGAATAGAGCACTTGCTTTTGGAGTCTCGTGTCTGACATGCGAACTATGTAGCCTGCCCAGCGGAGCTGATCAAGTGTGGTCAGTGCTTCAATGCTTGATCCACGGCGCGGCCCTGGACAACGTGGACCACTTCCCTTATCTCGGGAGCCTCCTATCAACAAGAGCAGGCATCGACGACGAGATCCAACACCGCCTCAGTGTGCCAGTGCAGCCTTTGGCCGCCTGAGGAAAAGAGTGTTTGAAGACCAGGCCCTCAAAACTGCCACCAAGCTCATGGTCTACAGGACTGTAGTGATACCCGCCCTCCTATATGGCTCAGAAACATGGACCATGTACAGTAGACACCTCAAGTCGCTGGATAAATACCACCAACGATGTCTCCGCAAGATCCTACAAATCCCCTGGGAGGACAGACGCACCAACATTAGAGTCCTCGTCCAGGCCAACATCCCCAGCATTGAAGCACTGACCTGGAAGATTGTGTACAGTTTTGGTCTCCTTCCCTAAGGAGGGATATACTTGCCATCGAGGGAGTGCAACGAAGTTTCACCAGACTGATTCCTGGAATGGGGGAATTGTCCTATGAGGAGAGATTAAGCAGAATAGGACTAAATTACCTAGAGTTTAGAAGAATAACTGGTGATCTCATTGAAAAATACAAAATTCTTACAGGGCTAGACAGGGTAGATGCAGGGAGGATGTTTCCTCTGGCTGGGAAGTCTAGAACCAGTGGTCACAGTTTCAGAATAAGGGGTCGGCCATTTAGGACTGAGATGAAGAGAAATTTCTTCACTCAGAGGGTGGCGAATCTTTGGAATTCCCTATCCCAGAGGGCTGTGGAGGCTCAGTCTCTTTTCAAGACAGAGATCGCTAGATTTTTGGATATTAAGGGAATCAAGGGACAATGCAGGAAACTGGAGTTGAGGTAGAAGATAAACCATGAACATTGAATGGCGGAGCAGGCTCGAGGAGCTGAATGGCCTACTCCTGCTCCTAATTCTTATGTTCTTATACAGCACAGAAGGAGGCCATTCATCCCATGGTGCCTGTGCTGCCATTTGTTAGAGCTATCCAATGAATCTCACTCCCCTACTCTTTTCCATAGCCCTGTATTTTTTTCCTCTTCAAGTATTTATCCAATTCTGTTTGAATGTTACTATTGAATCTGCTTCCACCATCCTTTCAGGCAGTGCACTTCAGATCACAACAACTCAGGGTTTAAAAAAATGGATCCTCATGTTGCCTCTGGTTCTTTTGCCAAACACCTTAAATCTGTGGTTGCCGACCCGTCTGTCACTGGAAATAGTTTCTCCTCATTTACTCTATCAAAACCATTCATGATTTTGAACACCTATCAAATCTCCTCTTAACCTTCTCTGCTCTAGGGTGAACAACCCAGCTTCTCGAGTCTCTCCAAATAACTACGGCCACTCATCCCTGGTACCAATCTAGTAAATCTCTTCTGTGCCCTCTCCAAGGCCTTGACATCCTTCAAAATTGAACATAATACTCCAGCTGAGGCCTAACCAGTGTTTTATAAAGATTTGGCATAACTTCCTTGCTCTTGTACTCTATTCCTCTATTAATAAGGCCAAGGATCTCATATGCTTTTTTTAACAGCCATCTCAACATGAACTGATACCTTGCAATATTTAACTGCCAGTCATGTTCGTTTTATAGCTATGTTTCAGTTAGCTCTGCTACATCTGGCTCCTCGCTACCTCCAGTTCCCCATTTTCTTTTGGATGCTGTGCACATTGCGTACAGGCAATTTAATTTGTTTTTATTAATGGTCAGGCAGAGTCAGCATGGATTTATGAAGGGGAAGTTGTTATGTCTTTAGATGCTCTGATAATGACTCCACGAGGCAAAGTATTGCACTTGAACTGTAGTGACCTTAGTCCATTTAATATAACTCCAGAGTGAGCATCACACATGGTGGCCTGCCTTTTATACTAGGCCAGGCACACCTGTACAGGTAACCTACAAGTCTCCCACTGCAGTGCCCTCTGGTGGCACACCTTAGTGATCATACAGCTGGTGTACAAGTTTCCATAGTAGTGCCCTCTGGTGGCACATCATATATAATAGTACAAGCAATAAACATGTTTAGATACATGACAGAAGTCATGTTTGACAAATTTGCTGCCGTTCTTTGAAGATGCAATTAACAGGGTGGTTAAAGGGGAACCAATGGATGTGGTGTATTTGGACATCCAGAAGGCATTTGACAAAGTGCCACATAAAAGGTTACTGCCCAAGATAAAAGTTCACGGGGTTGGGGGTAATATATTAGCATGGATAGAGGATTGGCTAACTAACAGAAAACAGAGAGTCAGGATAAATGATTAATTCTCTGGTTGGCAACCAGTAACTAGTGGGGTGCCGCAGGGTTCAGTGCTGGGACCCCAACTATTAACAATCTATATAAACGACTTGAAGAAGGGACCGAGTGTAATGTAGCCAAGTTTGCTGACGAAACAAAGATGGAAGGAAAAGCAATATGTGAGGAGGACACAAAAAATCTGCAAAAAGACATAGACAGGCTAAGTGAGTGGGCAAAAATTTGGCAGATGGAGTATAATGTTGGAAAGTGTGAGGTCATGCACATTGGCAGAAAAAAATCAAAGAGCAAGTTATTATTTAAATGGAGAAAGATTGCAAAGTGCCGCAGTACAGCGAAACACAAAAAGATAGTATGCAGGTACAGCAAGTGAACAGGAAGGCCAATGGTATCTTGCCCTTTATTGCAAAGGGGATGGAGCATAAAAGCAGGGAAGTCTTGCTACAGTTATACAGGGTATTGGTGAGGCCACACCTGGAATACTGCGTGCAGTTTTGGTTTCCACATTTACGAAAGGATATACTTGCTTTGGAGGCAGTTCAGAGAAGGTTCACTCGGTTGATTCTGGGGATGAGGGGGTTGACTTATGAGGAAAGGTTGAGTAGGTTGGACCTCTATTCATTGGAATTCAGAAGAATGGAAGGTGATCTTATCGAAACGTATAAGATTATGAGGGGGCTTGACAAGGTGGATGTAGAGAGGATGTTTCCATTGACGAGGGAGACTAGAACAAGAGGGCATGATCTTAGATTAAGGGGCTGCCCATTTAAAACAGATATGAGGAGAAATTTCTTCTCTCAGACGGTTGTTAATCTGTGGAATTCTCTGCCAAGGAGAGCTGTGGAAGCTGGGTCATTGAATAAATTTAAGACAGAAGTAGACAGTTTCTTAAACGATAAGGGGATAAGGGGTTATAGGGAGTGGGTGGGGAAGTGGAGCTGAGTCCATGATCATTATTAAATGGCAGAGCAGGCTCGAGGGGCCGTATGGCCTACTCCTGCTCCTATTTCTTATGTTCTTATGTTACACTCACTTCATTTTTAAGTCATTTTATACTTATGTTCTATAATTGTATCCATTCCCTGACCATTTGTTAACCTTATTCCTTACCATAGTCTGACCTTTACTCTCATCTTCTATTTATTTTATTTTCAGGATTATGTTATTTTCACCAGATCCATCTCCCCCTGACACCCACCCATCTTACTAGTTTAAAGTTTTATCCACAGCCCTATTTATCCTTTCTGCGAGGACATTTTGAATCAGGTGGAGCCTGTCTCAGTGGTACAGCTCCTTCCTGTCCCAGTACTAGTGCCAGTGTCCCATAAAATGGAACCCCTTCGCACACCAGTCTTTCAGCCACGCATTCACCTTCCTGATCTGTCTATCCCTATGCCAATTAGTACACCGCTCAGGTAGTAATCCCAAGATTACAAGGAGGGGAAAAGAAATTCCATTCCCCAGCACTTTCATCCCTCAATTCAATGAGTAGGAGCACACAGAAGGACATTAAGATAACAGGAGAGCAATGTCTAAACAAGTAATAAGGAATCTGCAAACAGGTAATGTGAATGATTTTTTCATTGATACTAGTTTCTTTTATTTTCAGATTTTAAAAAAACGGAAATCAAATTCTCAAACTGCCACTGCAATTTGAGCTCTCATTCTCAGGATTATTAGTCCTTATTATTAGTTTAGTTTGTCTTTGAAGTCTTACAAAAAGCATTGTCAACTGTACTGCCATGTCTAAGCAGTTTGCAAAATGTCCTTTTTTGTGACTTTTGTGCTTATCAAGCTGTTCGTGATAGGGAATGCAATACTTTCTATTTCAGGCAGCATGTCAGCATCAAGCAATCACAGGTCAGATATAAATTTGCCCAAACAAGACTTTAGAGAATTATCCTGTATTGCATTTTCCTTCCCAATCTGCCTTCCTTTACCCTCGTCCACAACTCTCCCCAGCAATACCCCTCCCCTCTCCCAAATCTGCCATCAATCCTGAATTTCCATCACTCTGCAGCTTTTTGTCATCTCCCTCACCAGCCCCAAGCTAGCTTGTTTGTGTGACCAACTTTCTACTTGATCCCTTTCCCACTCAACTGCTGACCACCCAACCCTTCTTCCTATATTAGCTGACATTGTCAGTGTTCCCCAATTTTCAAGGACCATCCCTCTTCCTTTCTAAACAATTGTTATCACACTCCTTTGCAAAAAAACATATTCTTGATCTTTCCATCCTTGCCAATTATATCACCAACTACAATAATCCTTTCCTTCCTAAGATCTTTGAATATTATTATATCCCAGCTCCATGCCCATCTCTCCCATAACTTCATTTAAATCTTCAGTTCAGCTTTACCCTTCTCACTGCACTGATACGACCCTAACCAAAGTCACAAACTATGAAATTCAGCAATATACCGCCCATTTACCACCCATTTTACTGCCCAATTACCACTGGGAACAGTTTACTGCCCAAGTGACGGTCAAAGTGGAAATTAGTAGCCATTTACCAGCCATAAATCGTCGGCAGTAAATTCGACAATCAATTATCACAGTAAACTGTCATGTATACAACACTCATTGTAACCCATGTATAAGTTGACCTAAGTTGTACACCTTGAGAACATTGACCACAAGGGGGTGAACTTGTGAGAGACACTCCTAACCTGGACTCTCAGGTATAAAATGGGAAGCTCCACCCACCTTCATCACTTGAGGTCTTGGTAATAAAGGTAACTGGTCACAGAATGACCTTCTCTCAAGTATGGGCCTCGTGTGCATTTACACTATATAGTAAGGACATATCATTGACGACGAGAAACTGGGATTTAAACCATGCGAGCATGGCCACTAGCAGCACAGAAGAGAGGTAATGTGTTGGTGATGATTGGGAAGACTTTATTTAGAGACTACAGCAAAGTTTTGTCACGAAGGAATGATTGGGACAGGGTTCGGCCGATAAATGCAGGGCTCATCTCCTGACGGTTTGTGGATCCAGAACGTACTCCCTGATGAAGGACCTTCTAGCGCCAGAGAAGCCGGCGGACAAGACGTTCGAAGAGCTCAGTGTAACGTCCTGTCCCCTCAGTACAGATTCACACGAGGCATGTAGTGAAGTCAAGGTCACTCTGGACCTGCACCTTTATTTCACAGCTCTGGAATGCTGCACTTGCCTGAGACCTGTCCTTATATACCTGTCTCTTGCAAGTGCACCCCTGGTGGTAAGGTATGCTGGTGGTTACAGGTCATATCTTATTACAGTCATGTATAGTATGTTAGGATACAGTTATATATAATAATGTAAGATACATGACACTCAGTAAGTTGATCGAGGAACATCTTAAACCGGCGAGCAGCATGCACATGGCGAGACACCGGTTTTACACGCACCGGTGGTGAGAAGGGCAAAGCGTTCCTGACTTCGTGGCAGATCTCCAGCGACTGGTGAGCCTTAAGTTCACAGATGCATGCAGAGCGGAGATGCTGCGAGACTTTTTTATTGAGGGCATTGGGCACGCTGGTGTTTTCAGGAAACTGATTGAGACCAAAGATTTGACCTTGGAAGCGGTGGCTCTGATAGCCCAGACATTTATCTCAGGAGAGGAAGAGACCAGAATGATGTATGACAAAGATCGTGGCTCAAATGCGACAAAGGGCGAGGGAGTCAACATTGTTAACACAGCACAGTTCTCTAGGCAGACAAGGGCAATCGAATATGCCCCAGCATGTAGTCGAACCCAAAGGGGGAATTCAACAGAGACAATGGCTAGCTGAACGGCGATTCATGCCATCGCAATGGACAATGCGGCCAGTAATGGGGCCATCAACACCTGTTAATGGTGGGCTTAAGGATAGTTACAGAGGCAGTCAGAGACGATCGACTAGTAATGGACCTTTTGTTTCCAACAATGGGGCCTCCAGCTCATGCTGGAGGTGTGGAGGCAAACACCCAACCACAGCTTGCAAGTATCAGCAATATACCTGCAGAAACTGCAACGTCAGCGGTCACTTGGCGCGTATGTGCAGGAAGCCTGCAGCCAGGTTGATGTACGAGGAGGACGGGCCCAATGTAAGCCCTACGAGGCAAAATGAATACTGGGGGAAATCGCTGGAAGCTGAAGTTCAGCAAGTTCATGTGGAGCACATATACAGTTCATATACCAGGACGCCACCGATAATGATGAAAGTGCTCCTCAATGGCATCCCAGTATTAATGGAGCTAGACACGGGGGCCAGCCAGTCCCTGATGAGTAACAAACAGTTCGAAAGGTTGTGGGTGTTCAAGGCCAGGAGGCCAAAATTATTGCCGATTGACACACAGCTACAGACTATACAAAGGAGATCATTCCGGTGCTCGGCAGCGCCACGGTAGTCGTGACCCACAAAAATTCGGAGAACAGGTTGCCACTCTGGATTGTCCCAGGGGACGGTCCCGCACTACTGGGGAGGAGTTGGCTTGCTGTCATGAACTGGAAATGGGGCGATGTCAATGCAATTTCTTCTGTGAAGCGAGTATCATGCTCACAGGTCCTGGACAAATTTGACTCATTATTTCAACCCGGTATCGGCACTTTCATGGGGGCCAAGGTAATGATTCACATAAACCCGGACGCCAGATCAGTACACCACAAGGCCAGAGCGGTGCCGTACGTGATGCGGGAAAAGATAGAATAAGAATTGGACCGCCTGCTGAGAGAAGGCATCATCTCGTCAGTCAAATTCAGTGTCTGGGCGAGCCTGGTTGTGCCGGTGCTCAAGGCGGATGGGTCGGTCAGGATATGTGGTGATTACAAGACCACCATCAATTGGGTGTCACTCCAAAACCAGTACCCGCTACCGAGAGCGGAGGACCTCTTTGCAACGCTATTTGGTGGCAAACTTTTTTCAAAAGTGGGCCTGACCTCAGCTTACATGACCCAGGAGCTGGCGAGTGAGTCGAAGAAGCTGACCACCATCACGACACACAAGGGGTTGTTTGAGTATAACAGATGTCCGTTCGTGATTCGTTCGGCCGCCGCGATCTTTCAACGAAATATAGAAAGCCTCCTCAAGTCGATTCCAAGGACGGTGGTTTTTCAAGACGACATCCCCATCATGGGTTGCGATACTGAAGAACACCTCCACGACCTGGAGGAGGTGCTACACAGACTGGACCGGGTAGGGCTGCGACTGAAAAAGGCAAAGTGCGTCTTCTTAGCTCCAGAGGTAGAATTCCTGGGGAGGAGGGTAGCAGCAGACGGGATCAGACCCACTGCGTCCAAAACGGAAGCGATCCAGAGAGCACCCAGATCCCGTAACACGACGGAGCTGCTTTCGTTCCTGTGGCTCCTGAACTATTTTGGTAACTTTCTTCCCAAATTGAGCATGCTGTTAGAGCCGCTACACATGCGCCTATGCAAAGGTCGCGATTGGGTTTAGGGGGACAGCCAGAAAAGGGCTTTTGATAGAGCACGCAACTTGTTATGCTCCAACAAACTGTTAACGTTATATGACCCGTGTAAGAAATTTGTTCTAACATGCGATGCGTCGTCCTATGGGGTCGGGTGTGTGTTGCAGCATGTGAATGCCAATGGTCAGTTACAGTTATGCCTCCAGAAGTCTGTCCCAGGCAGAAAGAGGCTACGGGATGGTAGAAAAGGAAGCACTAGCATGTGTAAAATAAAATGCACCAGGACCTGTTTGGCAGGAAATTTGAGCTGGAGACAGATCACAAACTCCTAACATCCCTTTTGGCCGACAACAAGCCCATAAATGTGAATCCATCAACCCGCATACAGAGGTGATTAATTACGTTAGCCGCCTATGACTACACAATTCGGCACAGACCGGGCACTGAAAACTGCGCCGATGCACTCAGCAGGCTCCCACTAGCCACCACTGAGGGGGCAACTGAGCATGATGCTGAGATGGTCATGGCTGTTGAAGCTTTCGAAAGCGAAGGCTCACCTGTGACCGCCCGTCAGATTAAAGTCTGGACAAATAAAGACCCGCTACTGTCTTTAGTTAATAAATGTGTCCTGAATGGGGACCGGGCAGCCACGTATGGGGCATGCCCTGAGGAATTTAAACCGTTTCATAGATGCAAGGATGAACTCTCGATTCAGGCCAATTGCCTACTGTGGGGAAACCGACTAGTCATGCCCCAGAGGGGCAGAGACGTATTTATCAGAGAACTTCACAATGAGCACCCGGGCATTGTCATGATGAAGGCAATTGCCAGGTCACAGGTTTGGTGGCCAGGGATAGATGCAGACCTGGAACTTTGTGTTCGCAGGTGCAACACGTGTGCTCAGCTGGGCAATGCACCCAGGGAAGCCCCCCCTTAGCCCCTAGTCCTGGCCCGCCAAGCCATGGTCACGCATCCATATGGACCACGCAGGTCCTTTCATGGGAAAAATGTTTTTGGTTGTAGTAGAAACATAGAAACATAGAAAATAGGTGCAAGAGTAGGTCATTCGGCCCTTCGAGCCTGCGCCGCCATTCAATGAGTTCATGGCTGAACATGCAACTTCACTACCCCATTGCTGCTTTCTCACCATACCCCTTGATCCCCCTAGTAGTAAGGACCTCATCTAACTCCTTTTTGAATATATTTAGTGAATTGGCCTCAACAACTTTCTGTGGTAGAGAATTCCACAGGTTCACCACTCTCTGGGTGAAGAAGTTCCTCCTCATCTCGGTCCTAAATGGTTTACCCCTTATCCTTAGACTGTGACCCCTGGTTCTGGACTTCCTCAACATTGGGAACATTCTTCCTGCATCTAACCTGTCTAAACCCGTCAGAATTTTAAATGTTTCTATGAGATCCCCTCTCATTCTTCTGAACTCCAATGAATACAAGCCCAGTTGATCCAGTCTTTCTTGAAATGTCAGTCCCGCCATCCCGGGAATCAGTCTGGTGAACCTTCGCTGCACTCCCTCAATAGCAAGAATGCCCTTCCTCAGATTAGGAGACCAAAACTGTACATAATACTCCAGGTGTGGCCTCACCAAGGCCCCGTACAACTGTATTAACACTTCCCTGCCCCTGTACTCAAATCCCCTCGCTATGAAGGCCAACATGCCATTTGCTTTCTTAACCGCCTGCTGTACCTGCATGACAACCTTCAATGACTGATGTACCATGACACCCAGGTCTCATTGCACCTCCCCTTTTCCTAATCTGTCACCATTCAGATAATAGTCTGTTTCTCTGTTTTTACCACCAAAGTGGATAACCTCACATTTATCCACATTATACTTCATCTGCCATGCTCTCCTAACCTATCCAAGTCACTCTGCAGCCTCATAGCATCCTCCTCGCAGCTCACACCGCCACCCAACTTAGTGTCATCCGCAAATTTGGAGATACTACATTTAATCCCCTCGTCTAAATCATTAATGTACAATGTAAACAACTGGGGCCCCAGTACAGAACCTTGCGGTACCCCACTAGTCACTGCCTGCCATTCTGAAAAGTACACATTTACTCCGACTCTTTGCTTCCTGTCTGCCAACCAGTTCTCAATCCACATCAGCACACTACCCCCAATCCCATGTGCTTTAACTTTGCACATTAATCTCTTGTGTGGGACCTTGTCGAAAGCCTTCTGAAAGTCCAAATACACCACATCAACTGGTTCTTCCTTGTCCACTCTGCTGGAAACATCCTCAAAAAAATCCAGAAGATTTATCAAGCATGATTTCCCTTTCACAAATCCATGCTGATTTGGACCTATCATGTCACCTCTTTCCAAATGCGCTGCTATGACATCCTTAATAATTGATTCCATCATTTTACCCACTACCGATGTCAGGCTGACCGGTCTATAATTCCCTGTTTTCTCTCTCCCTCCTTTTTTAAAAAGTGGGGTTTCATTGGCTACCCTGCACTCCATAGGAACTGATCCAGACTCTATGGAATGTTGGAAACTGACTGTCAATGCATCCGCTATTTCCAAGGCCACCTCTTTAAGTACTCTGGGATGCAGACCATCAGGCCCTGGGGATTTATCGGCCTTTAGTCCCATCAATTTCCCCAACACAATTTCCCGACTGATAAGGATTTCCCTCAGTTCCTCCTTCTTACTAGACCCTCTGACCTCTTTTATATCTGGAAGGTTGTTTGTGTCCTCCTTCGTGAATAGCGAACCAAAGTACTTGTTTAATTGGTCTGCCATTTCTTTGTTCCCCGTTATGACTTCCCCTGATTCTGACTGCAGGGGACCTACGTTTGTCTTTACTGACCTTTTTCTCTTTACATACCTACAGAAGCTTTTGCAGCCCATTTTAATGTTCCCTGCAAGTTTCCTCTCGTACTCTATTTTTCCTGCCCTAATCAAACCCTTTGTCCTCCTCTACTGAGTTCTAAATTTCTCTCAGTCCCCGGGTTCACTGCTATTTCTGGCCAATTTGTATGCCACTTCCTTGGCTTTAATACTATCCCTGATTTCCCTTGATAGCCACGGTTGAGCCACCTTCCCTTTTTTATTTTTACGCCAGACAGGGATGTACAATTGTTGTAGTTCATCCATGCGGTCTCTAAATGTCTGCCATTGCCCATCGACTGTCAACCCCTTAAGTATCATTCGGCAATCTATCCTCGCCAATTCACGCCTCATACCTTCAAAGTTACCCTTCTTTAAGTTCTGGACCGTGGTCTCTGAATTAACTGTTTCATTCTCCATCCTAATGTAGAATTCCACCATATTATGGTCACTCTTCCGGAAGGGGCCTCACACACAACGAGATTGCTAATTAATCCTCTCTCATTACACAACACCCAGTCTAAGATGGCTTCCCCCTCATTGGTTCCTCGACATATTGGTCTTGAAAATCATCCCTTATGCACTCCAGGAAATCCTCCTCCACCATATTGTTTCCAGTTTGGTTAGCCCAATCTATATGCATATTAAAGTCACCCATGATAACTGCTGCACCTTTATTGCATGCACCGCTAATTTCCTGTTTGATGCTATCCCCAACATCATTACTACTGTTTGGAGGTCTGTACACAACTCCCACTAGCGTTTTCTGCCCTTTGGTATTCCGCATCATCCAAGCCAATGTTCTTCCTTACTATTACATTAATTTCCTCTTTAAACAGCAACGCCACCCCGCCTCCTTTTCCTTTCTGTCTATCCTTCCTAAATGTTGAATACCGTTGGATGTTGAGTTCCCAGCCTTGGTCACTCTGGAGCCATGTCTCTGTGATGCCAACCACATCGTACCCGTTAACTGCTATCTGCACAGTTAATTCGTCCACCTTATTCCGAATACTTCTCGCATTGAGGCACAGAGCCTTCAGGCTTGTCTTTTTAACACACTTTGACCCTTTAGAATTTTGCTGCAAAGTGGCCCTTTTTGTTTTTTGCCTTGGGTTTCTCTGCCCTCCACTTTTACTCATCTCCTTTCTGTCTTTTGCTTCTGTCTCCATTTTGTTTCACTCTGTCTCCCTGCATTGGTTCCCTCCCCCTGCCATATTAGTGTAATTCCTCCCCAACAGCCCTAGCAAACACTCCTCCGAGGACATTGGTTCCGGTCCTGCCCAGGTGCAGACCATCCAGTTTGTACTGGTCCCACCTCCCCCAGAACCGGTTCCAATGCCCCAGGAATTTGAATCCCTCCCTGCTGCACCACTGCTCAAGCCACGTATTCATCTGAGCTATCCTGCGATTCCTACTCTGACTAGCATGTGGCACTGGTAGCAATCCCGAGATTACTACTTTTGATGTCCTACTTTTTAATTTAGCTCCTAGCTCCTTAAATTCTTCTCGTAGGACCTCGTCCCGTTTTTTACGTATATCGTTGGTACCAATGTGCACCACGACAACTGGCTGTTCACCCTCCCTTTTCAGAATGTCCTGCACCCATTCCGAGACATCCTTGACCCTTGCACCAGGGAGGCAACGTACCATCCTGGAGTCTCGGTTGCGGCCACAGAAACGCCTATCTATTCCCCTTATAATTGAATCCCCTATCACTACCGCTCTCCCACTCTTTTTCCTGCCCTCCTGTGCAGCAGAGCCAGCCACGGTGCCATGAACTTGGCTGCTGCTGCTCACCCCTGATGAGTCATCCCCCTCAACAGTACTCAAAGCGGTGTATCTGTTTTGCAGGGGGATGATCGCAGGGGATCCCTGCACTACCTTCCTTGCACTGCTCTTCCTGTTGGTCTCCCATTCCCTAATCTGGCTGTGGATCCTATACCTGCGGTAAGACCAACTCACTAAAAGTGCTATTCACGTCATTCTCAGCATCGTGGATGCTCCAGAGTGAATCCACCTTCAGTTCCAATTCCGCAACGCGGTCCATCAGGAGCTGGAGGTGGATACACTTCCCGCACACGTAGTCGTCAGGGACACCGGAAGCGTCCCTGATTTCCCACATAGTACAGGAGTAGCATAACACGTGTCCGCGCTCTCCTGCCATGACTTAACCCTTAAATTAACTTAAAGTGGCAACAACAATGCTAAAAGTTACTTACTGATAAAGAAAAAAGAAAAGCTACTCACCAATCACCAGCCAATCACTTACCCCCTTGGCTGTGACGTCACCTTTCTATTTCTTTCTATTTCATTTTTGCCCTCTCCCTGTAGCTGCAACGGCTGGCCTTCTGTAGGCCTCTCGCCGACCCCGGACTCACATCACTCCGACGCACCTCCCGATGCCTCTCGCGGCCTTTTGTAGGCCTCTCGCTGACCCCGGACTCACGTCTCTCCGACGCCTACTCAAAATGGATTGAGTGTGCCATTTTAAATTCAAGCACATCCTCTTCCACAGTAGAAAGTCTACGGGCAATGTTCACCACCCATGGTCTACCGGATGTCTTGGTCAGCGACAGTGGCCCGTGCTTCACAAGCACTGAATTCCAGGACTTCATGGCAGGCAATGGAATCAACCATGTCAGAACGGCATCGTTCAAGCCGGCCTCAAACGACCAGGTGGAACGAGCAGTGCAGATAATCAAACGGGATGCTCAGAATCCAAGGGGGTTTCCTACAAAGCCGCTTATCACGCCTCCTGTTGGCCAATCGATCCCGACCACACTTGCTCACAGGGGTTCCACCCGCAGAGCTGCTAATGAAAAGGACGCTCAAAACCAGGTTATCCCTTATACACCCTGCTATGAAAAAAATTGTTGAGAGCAGGCGTCAGTCACAATGTGACTACCATGACAGGAATGCGAGGGCGCGATGTATTGATGTCAATGACCCTGTTTTGTCCTTAATTACGCTGCAGGGCCCAAATGGCTTGCAGGCACTGTGGTTGCCAAAGAGGGGAATAGGGTTTTGGTAGATAAACTTACCAATGGACAAGTCGTCCGCAAACACGTGGATCAAACTAAAAGCACGTTCAACAACCCCATAGAAGAAGCAGAGGAAGAACACGATGTAGAGTTTACTCCACCACAGGTGACCGAACACCGGAACCAAGTGGTGGAGAGCCCAGTCACTGTGGGCAGTCCGGACAGGCCTGAGGCACCGCAAACAGCAGACACTCAGGCCAGCGCCCAACAACCGGAGCCCCAACTCAGGCGCTCTACAAGGGAGCGTAAACCACCAGAGAGACTTAACCTGTGATCCCAATAAGACTTTGGGGGGGAGGTGATGTCATGTATTCAACTATCATTGTTACCCATGTATAAGCTGACCTAAATTGTACACCTTGAGAACATTGACCACAAGGGGGTGAACTTGTGGGAGACACTCCTAACCTGGACTTTCAGGTATAAAAGGGGAAGCTCCACCCACCTTCATCACTTGAGGTCTTGGTAATACAGGTAACTGGTCACAGAGTGACCTTCTCTCAAGTATGAGCCTCGTGTGCATTTATACTGTATCGTAAGGACTACACATATAAACGATACCACCCGCCCAGTTTAAAAAATTGATTCTGATTTTCATGCACCGCCCAAATACCGCCTAAAAATACCGCTGACGGTAAATTCTGAAAATTACTCATAAAAGTTATTTCTGAGTAGTTTTCAAGGGTGTTTGAATATATTGGAGATTATCTGAGCACATTATGGTCAATTTAAAGTACATTTGTGGTTGTTTGAGGACATTTGAAGAATTTTGAGGACAGTTTAGGACATTAAAAGGGATGGGGCCTGTAATTTCTGTGCTAATATTGCTGACTACTTACATGCTGCGGAATAGAGCTGGAAGAAGGTTCATTGAAGAGCATTATGTGCCTCATGAAAGAGGTCGCAGACTTCTGAGGAGGAGGAGGCCTTACCCCCAACGAATTTACAGGGAGAAGCGGTCACACCTGCACCTGTCCGATACACAGTGCGTTAGAAGGCTGCACTTCCGAAAAGAGGTCATCAATGAGAGATGTCAGCTCATTACGGCAGACCTGCAGCCTACCCGCACCATCAGGATCGCACTGCCCGTCGAGGTGAAGGTGACTGCGGTACTTTCATTCTGTGAATCGGGCTCCTTTCAGGCATCAGCTGGTGACATATGCTGCATCTCTCAGCACGCCACACATCGCTGCATTCGTCAGGTAACTGCAGCACTTTACGCACGCAGGATGGACTTTATAAACTTCCCAATGACTAGGGAGGTACAGAGTGAGAGGGCCTTGGGTTTTTCAAGAATTTCAAACTTCGCCAAGGTCAGGGTGCCATAGACTGTATGAATATTGCCCTGCGAGCACATGTAGAGGAGCCAGAGGTGTACCGAAACCAAAAAGGATTCCACTCCCTGAACATGCAGCTCGTCATCAATCACACACAATGCATCATGGCAGTCAATGCCAATTTTTCAGTGAGCATCCATGATGCATACATCTTGCATGAGAGCACTGCCTGTGATCTCTTTAAGGGCCCAAGTTTCGGGCCGTGCCTAAAACAGCGCAGCCCCGACCTGGCCGCCCGTTTTTCGCGCCACAAAGTGCGCCTAAAAAAAACTTCCTGATTCTCCGGCTCCCTGCAGGTCGTTTGCAGCTCGGCGCGGCGCAGCACGAGCTGTAGGGGGCGGAGCCAGGTCCCTGCGCTGAAAACAGTGCCGGGACCTCTGCACATGCGCGCTACAGTGGGCACGCATGTGCAGTAGCTCCAGGCGCCCAAAACTGTGGGAGGGGCCCGAAGCACGCAGCCCCTAGCCCTAGCCGAATGGCCTCACTGTGGCTGCGTGCATGAGGCTCCTCCCACGCCCAGCTCCTGCTTCCTCCGGACCAGACCGGACCCGACTTGACACCCACTCCCACCCCCCCACCCCGCACCGGACCGCCACCCCCCCCCCCCCCCACCCGACCTCCGCTTCCCCCGCTCCCGACCTTCCCCCCCACTCCATTCCCGACCGCCCCCCCCCTCCCTGACCGACCTCCGCTCCCGATCTCCGCCCCCCCAACCGACCTCCGCTCCCGACTGATCTCCGCCCCCCCCCACCCTCCCCGACCGATCTCCGACCGACCTCCCTCCCCTCCGCCTCGACCCGGGCTCCCCCCGACCCCCCCGGACCCCGGACCCAACGCCACCTACCTGTCAATCCGGTAAGTCTAAGCTCGACGTCTTGGGCCCGGCCGGGCCCGGCCCGTTCAGCCTCCCTTTCCTTTCTTTCTCTCTCTCTCTCTCTCCCTTCCCCCCTTCTCTCCCCCCTTCCCCTCCCTCCCTTCTCTTCCCCCCTCCCCTCCCTCCCCTCCCTCCCTTCTCTCACCTCCCCTCCTCCCTCCTCTCCCCCTCCCTTCCCCTCCCTCACTTCTCTCCCTCCTTCCCTCCTCCTACCTCTCCTCCCCCCCTCCCCTCCCTCCTTTCTCACCCCCCCTCCCCTCCCTCCCTTCTCACCCCCCTCCCTCCCTTCTCACCCCCCCTCCCCTCCCTCCCTTCTCACCCCTCTCCCCCCCACCGCCTCTTCCCCCCCCACCCCCTCTCCCCCACTACACCCCCTCTCCCCCACTACACCACCCCATCTCCCCCTCCCCATCCTCCCCCTCCCCTCCACCCCTCGCTGTCAGAAACACAGACACTGACAGACAGCGAGTGAGAGAGACACACAGACAGACAGACAGAGAGATAGAGACACTAACAGAGACACACTGGGGGGGGGGGGGGCATCCCAGCACGCTGTTTGAGGGCTCCCGGTGCTGCAGTCGGTAAGTAGAAAATGTTTTATTTATTGATTTAAAAAAAAATTATTTCTCATTAATTTTTTTTGATTGATTTATTGGTTGATTTATTGATGTTTTTATCATTTATTATTGATGATGGCTCTTTATTTGTAAAACTGAAGTGTTTAATGTTTGTAAACTTCCCTTTAAACCCCCCTCCCACCATTCCCTACGCCTGATTTGTAACCTACGCCTGATTTTCTAAAGTGTAGACAAGGTTTTTTCGAGCATACAAAAATCTTCACTTACTCCATTCTAAGTTAGTTTGGAGTAAGTTTTCACTGCCGAAACTTTGAAAACTGGCGTAAGTGGCCGGACACGCCCCCTTTTGAAAAAAAAATTCTGTTCCAAAGTGAAACTGTTCTAACTGACTAGAACTGGAGCAAACTAAATGGCGAGAATTTGAATTTCTAAGATGCTCCGTTCTACACCAGTTGCTCCAAAAAATCAGGAGCAACTGGGGCCGAAACTCGGGCCCTATGAGTCAGCCACAAGGTCACTGCTGGATGCTGGGGGACAAAGGATACGGCCTCACTGATGGGAGGAAAAGCAATATGTGAGGAGGACACAAAAAATCTGCAAAAGGACATAGACAGGCTAAGTGAGTGGGCAAAAATTTAGCAGATGGAGTATAATGTCGGAAAGTGTGAGGTCATGCACTTTGGCAGAATAAAATCAAAGAGCAAGTTATTATTTAAATGGAGAAAGATTGCAAAGTGCCGCATTACAGCGGGACCTGGGGATACTTGTGCATGAAACACAAAAGGATAGTATGCAGGTACAGCAAGTGATCAGGAAGCCTAATGGTATCTTGGCCTTTATTGCAAAGGGGATGAAGAATAAAAGCAGGGAAGTCTTGCTACAGCTGTATAGGGTATTGGTGAGGCCACACTTGGAATACTGCGTGCAGTTTTGGTTTCCATATTTATGAAAGGATATACTTGCTTTGGAGGCAGTTCAGAGAAGGTTCACCAGGTTGATTCCGGGGATGAGGGAGTTGACTTATGAGGAAAGATTGAGTAGGTTGGGCCTCTACTCATTGGAATTCAGAAAAATGAGAAGTGATCTTATCGAAACGTATAAGATTATGAGGGGGCTTGACAAGGTGGATGCAGAGAGGATGTTTCCACTGATGGGGGAGACTAGAACTAGAGGGCATGATCTTAGAATAAGGGGACCGCCCATTTAAAACTGAGATTAGGAGAAATTTCTTCTCTCAGAGGGTTGTGAATCTGCAATTCGCTGTCATCAGAACTGTGGAAGCTGGGACATTGAATAAATTTAAGACAGAAATAGACAGTTTCTTAAACAATAAGGGGATAAGGGGTTATGGGGAGCGGGCGAGCAAGTGGAGCTGAGTCCATGATCAGATCAGCCATGATCTTATTGAATGGCGGAGCAGGCTCGAGGCGACGTATGGCCTACTCCTGTTCCTATTTCTTATGTTCTTATGACCCCCCTGCGAAAGACTCAGACAGAAGCCAAGAAGCGCGACAACAAAAGCCATATAGCCACACGCAATATCGTTGAAAAGACAATTGGAGTGCTGAAGCAGTGCTTCCGATGCCTGGACCACTCTGGAGGCAGCCTGCAATGCAACCCTCTACAGGTCGCTGAGTTCATTATGGTGTGTTGCATGTTGCACAATTTAGCCATCATGAGGGTACAGGAATTGCCACATGGGACTGCAGGACCACCTCAAGAGGGAGGAGAGGAGGAAGAGGAAGAGGAGGACGAGGACGTCAGGGAGGACGAGGAGCCTAGCAGTGAACCCATGCCACCATCCCCCAACACCACAGGGGAAGCCTCGTGGTGCTTAAGCAATTGCAAAACTGCTACGTCAGCAGCTCATAAATGAACGCTTTGCTTGAATGGTGAGAGCTACGTTTCACCCTTGCCTGGCCATTGTATGCAACCCTTACAATGATTGTTACCCCTTATTTTCTAAAAGTGAGTGAGACATACACAAGAATGGATCAGTTGAATAATTTTTTTTAATTAAAATTTGAAATTTGAAATTTTGAACAAGTTTGAAAGATTAAAAATAAAATAATAAATAATTCATTTGCAATAAAACGTGATAAATAATTTTTGTTTTCTTTGAACTATAACAAACCAAACATTAACAACAAACAGTTAAAAACAGTAAAAACTACAAACACCCCCCAACAAGCAACAATTTTTGAGTAACAACTATAAACACCCACAACACCCCCCAACCGGCAAAAATTCTACTTGTGGCCACCATTCCCACTGCCTTTGCCCCCCTGATATTTACCCCCACTTTCCTCATCCCGTTACCCCTACCCCTGAGCTTACCTCGAGCACTGCTGCTGTAAGGGGGGTCTGCGGGTTCTGCAGAAGCACAGGGTTCTGAATACCCGGCTTCAGAGTGGAAAGCAGTTAATTCCTCCTGCCTCTCAGGTGCTGTCGCCATCTTGGGGTATGACACCTTGGGGTGCAGTGCCATATGCCGATTCCATCGATTGCCGCATGGCATCGACGGAATCGGTGGTTCGCCGCACCGCCGCAATCAGCTCCACCATGTCCGCCGATTGACGGGAGGATTGTGTGGCGATATTCCTGGCTAAACCACCAATGGCCTGGAGGAGCTCACGACCGATGTTGATGCTCGCTCGAGACAGTCCCACCATGTCCAGGTCAACGTCTGCCTGTCGTGGAGCATACCTGCCCTGCTGAATCAACCTCCGCAGATTCGGCATAGGGTCTGGAAAACTCTGTGTGCGCTGCTGCACACCGCTTGGTCCCGCAAGTGCAAGATGGCCACCGGGGTGGTAGTTCCCTCGGGAGCTTCCCCGTTCCAAACAACTCCCACCAGCTCTTGGCAACTTTCCACCCCGCAACCTTCCCAACATACGCACCAAATGAAATAGACCCTAATAGGGGGTCCTAAACACATGAACCCAAACCCTTACACCTTATCCTAGTCCCATCCCTGCAAGTCCCACGCGTTCGGGCCATTCGGGCCTACCTCAGGCTTCCCACCACATCACCTATCGGTGACCCCCGACAACCTCCGGCAATCTCCAACGACCTCTGACGTCCCCGACGACCTCCAACGATACCTCCGATGTCCTCCGACGACATCCGACGACCCCCGGCGACCTCCAGCAACCTCCAACATACTCCGGAGGCAGCATCCTCGACCTGGACCTGGCTATTGGGCCTCCACCCCATCCCACCCCTCCAGTGGTGATCAGATCGGAACACCTCCAGCAACGGCAGATGGGCCTCTTCTCCACGACGGAGTCCGGGCCCCCTCGGCGACGGCTGGACCTCCCGTAGCGACAGACGACCGCCTCCTCAACAACGACCGGATCCCCCCTCTCCCACGTCGGTGACTGGCCTCCCCTCCTCCTTCTGTGATGACTGGAGCTCTCCTCCCCCAATGGCGACCTGGCCTCTTCTCCTCCTCCAACACGTGGTGAGTTTCATGGCTGTGAACTCCTGCCCTCCCACCCTGAACCCTGGTGGGCCTCTGACCCTCCCAATGCCTGCCCCCAACCAGGCCTCGGACCACCTACCATCAAGGGTGCTATCCAGCACCGAGCCATAGGCAACTAGGCCCATATAGCAGTGCCTGGTCTCCAGTTGTCTTGGACCCCCTTGCCACTGGATCAAGACCTTGCTCAGCTAAGCCCGTGTGGTAGCCAATGTGCAACGACCACCCCACGTTAAAAGAACTCACGCACAGGCATCTTCCACTCCGTTAACATGAAGTTTGGGACCTGGAACGTCGGGACCCTCATGGACAACCCCAACAGCAACAGGCCGGAACGCCGCACCGCCATAGTTGCCCGGGAACTTAGACGCTTTGATATCGACATCGCCGCCCTAAACGAGACCCGGCGGGCAGGGGAAGGCCAGCTCAAGGAACAAGGTGGAGGTTACACCTTCTTCTGGAAACCAGAGGAAGAACACCGCCTCCACGGAGTCGGATTCGCCATCAAAGACGAGCTGGTCGACCGCCTCAAAGACTCCCCCTGCGGGGCTAACGAACACCTCATGACTCTTCAACTCACGCTATCCCGGAATCAGTGCGCCGTAGTCATCAGTGTGTACGCCCCAACACTCGATTGCAAGGACACAGAACTCTGAGGGCGGCGTGATTGGCAGAGAGGGGGTAGGAAAAGCCAACTCCAGCAGTACCCTACTCCTGACAAAATGTCTTGAGCACGAACTTGTCATCACCAACACCTTGTTCCGCCAGAGGGACAAATACAGGCATTGTGGCAACATCCTCGCTCCAAGCACTGGCAGCTACTCGGCTATGTCATCGTCCGAGCCAGGGATCACAAGGATGTGGGCATCACCCGTGCCATGACAGAAACTGACGACTGCTGGATGGACCACCGTCTAATCCGATCCATCATCGACATCAACATAGCCCCAAAGTGGAGGGGACAGCAGAAGCAGTGCCACAAAAAAATCAATGCCGGAGCAGTTAAGGACCCAGTTAAGAGAGCCCTATACAGCCAACACCTCACAGTTAACCTGGCGTGCCTTGACGACCCCGAGAAGCAGAATGCCCACAGCGATTGGTCTGCCCCCCAGGCCTCCATAACCAGTATCTGCAAAGAGACGCTCGGTCACTCAACCAGGAAACACCAGGACTGATTTGATGAGAATGATCAGGAGATCCAAGAGCTAATAGATCGCAAGCACAGGCCATTTCTGAGCCTTAAACAACAACTCAAAGCGGGAGCAGCAAAGCAGCATTACAGACAGCTCAAGGCTGAGGTCCATCAAGAAAACCCGGGACCTAAAGAACAGGTGGTGGATGGAGAAAGCACAGGAGATACAGCAGCTGGCCGACAACCATGATGTGCGAGTATTCTTCATCGCAGTCAAGGCCACCTACGGGCCAAACACCTGCTGGAAGGAGCACTTTGAAGATCTCATCGAGACTCTGTCTTTGACTCGCGTGTTCTCGACTCCATCCCACGCCATGCTACTCGCCACCACCCCAGTGAGACCCCAACACTACACGAGGTAGAAAAAGCCATAAGACAGCTTAAAAACAACAAGGCTACAGGTGCGGACGGAATCCCTGCTGAGGCATTAAATATGGCGAAGAGGCACTGCTGGCGCGAATACACAACCTCATCTCTCTCATCTGGAGGGAGGAGAGCATGCCGGGGATCTTAGAGATGCAGTAATCATGACCATCTTTAAGAAAGGGGCCAAGTCCGACTGCGGCAACTACAGAGGAATCTCCCTGCTATCAGCCATCGCTAGTGTCCTCCTCAATTGTCTTCTCCCCGTGGCCGAGGAGCTCCTCCTGGAGTCACAGTGTGGATTTCGTCCCCTACGGGGCACAACGGACATGATTTTTGCAGCACGACAGATACAGCAAAAATGCAGAGAACAGTGTCAGCCCTTATACATGGCCTTCTTCGATCTCACAAAGGCCTTTGACATTGTCAACTGCGAGGGTGAATGGAGTGTCCGCCTCCGTTTCGGATGCTCCCAAAAGTTTGTCACCATCCTCCACCTGCTCCACGACGACATGCAGGTCATGATCCTTCCCAACGGATCCATCACAGACCCAATCCACATCCGGACCGGGATCAAGCAGGGCTGCGTCATCGCCCCAACCCTCTTCTCAATCTTTCTCGTCACCATGCTCCACCTCACAGTCAACAAGCTCCCCGCTGGAGTGGAACTAAACTACAGAACCAGGAGGAACCCGTTCAACCTGCGCTGTCTCCAGGCCAGGTCCAAGACCACCCAACCTCTGTCGTCGAGCTACAGTACGCGGACGACGCCTGCGTCTGCGCACATACAGAGGCTGAACTCCAGGACATAGTCGATGTATTTACTGAGGCGTACGAAAGCATGGGCCATACGCTAAACATCCATAAGACAAAGATCTTCCGCCAGCCTGTCCTCATCGCACAGCAATGCCCCCCAGTCATCAAGATCCACGGCACGGCCGTGGACAACGTGAAGCACTTCCCATATCTCCGGAGCATCCTATCAACAAGAGCAGGCATCGACGACGAGATCCAGCACCGCCTCCAGTGCACTAGTGCAGCCTTCGGCCACCTGAGGGAAAGAGTGTTTGAAAACCAGGCCCTCAAAACTGCCATCAAGTTCATGGTCCTCAGGGCTGTAGTAATACCCGTCCTCCTGTCTGGTTCAGAGACATGGACCATGTACAGCAGACACCTCAAGATGCTGGAGAAATATCACCAACGATATCTCCGCAAGATCCCACAAATCCCCTGGGAGGTCAGGCGCACCAACATCAGCATCCTCGTCCAGGCTAACATCCCCAGCATTGAAGCACTAACCGCTGGGCAGGCCAGTGGTGGAGGATCGTGGTGGAGGATCTTTGTCTTATGGATGTTTAGCGTTATGTATGTAAACATGTATATACCTTGTTCAGCCACCAGAGGGCTCATCCCCTGGAGTCTCAAGGGATCCCACAATCCCTTGGGAGCACAGGTACTTAATGAGGCCTCACAGGATGGAGAGGTACTCTGGAGACCTGCAATAAAAGACTAAGGTCACACTTTACTTTGAGCTCACATTATCCAGTCAGATTCTTTGTTCATATATAACAACTGGCGACGAGATACAGGTGACGAACCCAACGATGCAGAGAACAGTGGGCATCCTGGAGAAATTCTCGGAGGGAGATGATTGGGAAACCTTCGTGGAGCGACTCGACCAATACTTTGTGGTGAACGAGCTGGAAGGAGAAGCGAAAGCTGCCAAATGAAGGGCGATTCTCCTCACCGTCTGTGGGACACCAACATATGGCCTCATGAAAAATCTGCTTGCTCCAGCGAAACCCACAGAGAAATCATACGATGATTTGTGCACACTTCTCCGGGAGCATCTGAACCCGAAGGAAAGCGTTCTGATGGCGAACTACCGGTTCTACAACTACAAAAGGTCTGAAGGTGAGGAAGTGGTGAGTTATATCGCCGAGATAAGACACCTTGCAGGACATTGCGAATTTGAAGGACATTTGGAGCACATGCTCAGAGACTTTTTCGTACTTGGCATTTACCATGAAGTGATACTTTGCAAACTTTCAACTGTAGAGACCCCAACCTTGAGTAAGGCCATAGCATAGCCCAGGCGTTCATTGCCACCAGTGACAATACCAAGCAAATCTCTCAGCACACGAGTGCTGCTACAAGTACTGTGAACAAAGTGATGTTGTTTTCAAATCGCAACATACAGGGCAGGCCCCACATGCCTGCAGCTGCACATCCTCAGATGTCTCAGAGTCCACCATCAAGGGTGATGAATGCAAGGCCATTAACACCTTGTTGGTGCTGCAGGAGTGATCATCATTTCCATTCATGCCACTTCAAAGGGTACGTTTGTTGGGGCTGTGGAACAATGGGACACCTCCAATGTATGTGCAGGTGAGCTGCAAACCCTGTTAATCCTGCAAACCACCATGTTGCAGAGGAGGACAGATCCACGGCGGATCACAACGAACCAGAGCCTCAGGCCGAGGAGGCAGAGGTATATGGGGTGCACACATTTACCACAAAGTGTCCCCCGATAATGCTGAAGATTGAATTAAATGGACTCCCGGTGTCAATGGAGCTGGACACGGGCGCGAGCCAGTCCATTATGAGCAAAAAGTCTTTCAAAAAATTGTGGTGCAGCAAGGCTTCAAGGCCAGTCCTGACTCCCATTCGCACAAAACTGAGAACTTACAAAGGTACTGATTCCCATAATCGGCAGTGCTACTGTAAAGGTCTTCTACGATGCAGCGGTGCACAAGCTACCACTCTGGGTGGTACCGGGTGATGGTCCCACGTTGCTTGGCAGGAGCTGGCTGGGAAAGATATGCTAGAACTGGGATGATGTCCAAATGCTCTGGTCCACTGATGACACTTCATGTGCCCAGGTTTTAAACAAGTTCAAACCAGGCATCGGAAAGATCCAAGGAGCAAAAGTGCAGATCCACCTATTTCCAGGGGCGCGACCCGAGAGCAGTACTGTACATGATGAGAGAAAGGGTAGAGATCGAGCTGGGCCGGCTGCAACGAGAGGGCTTTATTTCGCTGACCGAATTCAATGAGTGGGCCAGTCCGATTGTTCCAGTCCTCAAGGGAAACGGCACCGTCAGAATCTGTGGTGATTACAAAGTAACTATCAATCATTTCTCCTTGTAGGATCAGTACACACTACCAAAAGCTGACGACCTTTTTGCTACGCTGGCGGGAGGAAAGACGTTCACGAAGCTGGACTTGGCCTCTGCCTACATGATGCAGGAGCTGGAGGAATCATCGTAGGGTCTCACTTGCATCAACACGCACAAAGGTCTCTTCATTTATAACAGATGCCCGTTTAGAATTCGATCAGCGGCGGCGATATTCTAGAGAAACATGGAAAGCTTACTGAAGTCGGTGCCGCACACATGGACATATAGAAACATAGAAAATAGGTGCACGAGCAGGTCATTCGGCCCATCGAGCCAGTACCGCCATTCAACAAGATCATTCACCTCAATACCCGTTTCCTGCTTTCTCTCTATACCCCTTGATCCCTTTATCCGTAAGGGCCATATCTAACTCCCTCTTGAATATATCCAATGAACTGGCATCAACAACTCTCTGCGGCAAGGAATTCCACAGGTTAACAACTCTCTGTGCAAAGAAGTTTCTCCTCATCTCAGTCCTAAATGGCCTACCCCTTATCCTAAGACTGTGTCCCCTGGTTCTGGACTTCCCCAAAATCGGGAACATTCTTCCCGCATCTCCTCTCATCCTTCTAAATTCCAGTGTATAAAGGCCCAGTTGATCCATTCTCTCCTCATATGTCAGTCCAGCCATCCCTGGAATCAGTCTGGTGAACCTTCGCTGCACTCCCTCTACAGCAAGAACGTCCTTCCTCAGATTAGGAGACCAAAACTGAACTCAATATTCCAGGTGAGGCCTCACCAAGGCCCTGTACAATTGCAGTAAGACCTCCCTGCTCCTGTACTCAAATCCCCTAACTATGAAAGCCAACATGCCATTTGCCTTCTTCACCACCTGCTGTACCTGCATGCCAACTTTCAATGACTGATGAACCATGACACCCAGGTCTCGTTGCACCTCCCCTTTTCCTAATCTGCCGCCATTCAGATAATATTCTGCCTTCGTATTTTTGCCACCAAAGTGGATAACCTCACATTTATCCACATTATACTGCATCTGCCATGCATTTGCCCACTCACCTAACCTGTCCAAGTCACCCTGCAGCCTCTTAGCCTCCTCCTCACAGCTCACACCGCCACCCAGTTTAGTGTCATCTGCAAACTTGGAGATATTACAATCAATTCCTGAACCCAAATAATTAATATATATTGTAAAGAGCTGGGGACCCAGCACGGATCCTTGCGGCACTCCACTAGTCACTGCCTCCCATTCCGAAAAGGACCCATTTATCCTGACTCTCTGCTTCCTGTCTGCCAGCCAGTTCTCTATCCACATCAATACATTACCCCCAATACCATGTGCTTTAATTTTGCACACCAATCTCTTCTGTGGGACCTTGTCAAAGACCTTTTAAAAGTCCAAATACACCACATCCACTGGTTCTCCCTTGTCCACGCTACTAGTTACATCCTCAAAAAATTCCAGAAGATTTGTCAAGCATGATTTCCCTTTCATAAATCCAAGCTGACTTGGATAAATCCTGTCACTGCTTTCCAAATGCGCTGCTATTTCATCCTTAATAATTGATTCCAACATTTTCCCCACTACTGATGTCAGGCTAACCGGTCTATAATTACCTGTTTTCTCTCTCCCTTCTTTTTGAAAAAGTGGTGTTACATTAGCTACCCTCCAGGCCAATAGGAACTGCTCCAGAGTCGATAGACTGTTGGAAAATGATCACCAATGCATCCACTATTTCTAGGGCCATTTCCCTCAGTACTCTGGGATGCAGACAATCAGGTCCTGGGGATGTATCAGCCTTCAATCCCATCAATTTCCCCAATACAATTTCCTGCCTAATAAGGATATCCTTCAGTTCCTCCTTCTCACTAGACCCTCGGTCCCCTAGTACCTCCAGAAGGTTATTTGTGTCTTCCTTCGTGAAGACAGAACCAAAGTATTTGTTCAATTGCTTTGCCATTTCTTTGTTCCCCATTATAATTTCACCTGAGTCCGACTGCAAGGGACCTATGTTTGTCTTCACTAATCTTTTTCTCTTCACATATCTATAGAAGCTTTTGCAATCGGTTTTATGTTCCCGGCATGCTTCCATTTGTATTCTATTTTCCCCCTCCAAATTAAACCCTTAGTCCTCCTCTGCTGAATTCGAAATTTCTTCCAGTCCTCAGGTTCGCTGCTTTTTCTGGCCAATTTATATGCCTCTTCCTTGGATCGAACACTATCTTTAATTTCCCTTGTTAGCCACGGTTGAGCCACCTTCCCCATTTTATTTTTACTCCAGACAGGGATGTACACTTGTTGAAGTTCATCCATGTGATCTATAAATGTTTTCCATTGCCTATCCACCGTCAACCCTTTAAGTATCCTTTCCCAGTCTATTTTAGCCAATTCACGCCTCATGCCGTCGAAGTTAGATTTCCTTAAGTTCAGGACCTTAGTTTTTAAATTAACTGTGTCACTCTCCATCTTAATAAAGAATTCTACCATATTATGGTCACTCTTCCCCAAGGGGCCTCGCACAACAAGATTGATAATTAATCCCTTCTCATTACACATCACCCAGTCTAGGATGGCCAACTCTCTGGTTCGTTCCTCGACATATTGGTCAAGAAAACCATCCCTCATACATTCCAGGAAATCTACCTCCACCACATTGCTACCAGTTTGGTTAGCCCAATCTATATGTAAATTAAAGTCGGCCATGATAACTGCTGTACCTTTATTGCACACATCCCTTATTTTTTGTTTGATGCTGTCCCCAACCTCACTACGACTGTTTGGTGGTCTGTACACAACTCCCACCAGCGTTTTCTGCCCTTTGGTATTCTGTAGCTCCACCCATACCGATTCCACATCATCCAAGCCAATGTCCTTCCTTACTAATGCATTAATTTCCTCTTTAACCAGCAACGCCACCCCACCTTCATTTCCTTTCTCTCTATCCTTCCTAAATGTTGAATACCCCTGGATGTTGAGTTCCCAGCCTTGGTCACCCTGGAGCCATGTCTCTGTGATGCCAATTACATCATATCCATTAACTGCTATCTACGCAGTTAATTCGTCCACCTTATTCCGAATACTCCTCGCATTGAGGCACAGAGCCTTCAAGCTTGTCTTTTTAACACACTTTGCCCCTTTAGAATTTTGCTGCAAAGTAGCCCTTTTTGTTTTTTGCCTTGGGTTTCTCTGCCCTCCACTTTTACTCTTCTTCTTTCTATCTTTTGCCTCTGCCCAACCAGCTGCAGACAAAGATGGAGGGGTGCGAAATCGAGAGGTGGCGTCACAGCCAAGCTAGTAAGTGGTTGGCTGTTCGACTGGTAAGTATAACTCTCTTTTAGACTGATTTTTAGATTGGTATAATTGACAGCGAACTACTAAGTAGCTGTTTGGTGTTTAAGTAAATTTTAGTAAGTAAATTAATTTAAGGGTTAAGTCATGGCAGGAGAGCTCAGACCCATGTCATGCTCCGCCTGTGCTATGTCGGAAGTCAGGGACACTTCCAGTTTCCTTGGCTACTATCTGTGCGGGAAGTGTGTCCAGCTGCAGCTCCTGACAGACCGCATGATGGCACTGGAGCTGCGGATGGACTCACTCTGGTGCATGCGCGATACTGAGAATGTTGTGGATAGCACATTTAGTGAGTTGGTCACACCGCAGGTAAGGGTTAGGACAGATAGTGAATGGGTGACCAAGAGACAAGGCAAGAGCAGGAAGGTAGTGCAGGAGTCCCCTGCGGTCATCTCCCTCCAAAACAGATATACCGTTTTGGATAATGTTGGGGGAGATGACTTACCAGGGGAAGGCACCAGCAGCCAGGTTCATGGCACCATGGGTGGCTCTACTGCACAGAAGGGCGAGAAAAAGAGTGGGAGAGCTATAGTGATAGGGGACGCTATTGTAAGGGGAATAGATAGGAGTTTCTGCGGCCGCAACCGAGACGCCTGGATGGTATGTTGCCTCCCTGGTGCAAGGGTCAAGGATGTCTCGGAGCGGCTGCAGAGCATTCTGGAGAGGGAGGGTGAACAGCCAGTTGTCGTGGTACATGTAGGTACGAATAATATAAGTAAGAAGTGGGAAGAGGTCCTACAAGCTAAATTTAGGGAGTTAGGAGTTAAATTAAAATGTAGGACCTCAAAGGTAGTAGAAACATAGAAACATAGAAAATAGGTGCAGGAATAGGCCATTCAGCCCTTCGAGCCTGCACTGCCATTCAATGAATTCATGGCTGAACATGCAACTTCAGTACCCCATTCCTGCTTTCTCGCCATACCCCTGGATTGCTACCAGTGCCACGTGCTAATCAGAGTAGAGGGAGCAGGATAGTTAGAATAAATGCGTGGCTTGAGCAGTGGTGCAAGAGGGAGGGATTCAAATTCCTGGGACATTGGAATCAATTCTGGGTGAAGTGGGACCTGTACAAAAGGGACGGTCTGCACTCGGGCAGGACTGGAACTGATGTCCGAGGGGAAACATTTGCTAATGCTGTTCGGGAGTGTTTAAACTAATATGGCAGGGGGATGGGAACCTATGCAGTGAGACAGGGCGAAGTAATATGGAGTCAGAAACAGATGGTAGAAAGTTAAAAAGCAATAGTGGAAGGCCGAGTAAACAAAGGCAAGAAACAAAAAGGGCCACACTATATCATAATTCTAAAAGGACAAAGGGTGTTAAAAAAAACAAGCCTGAAGGCTTTGTGTCTTAATGCAAGGAGTATCCGTAATAAGGTGGATGAATTAACTGTACAAATAGATGTTAATAGATATGATGTGATTGGGATTACAGAGACGTGGCTCCAGGATGATCAGGGCTGGGAACTCAACATCCAAGGTATTCAACATTCAGGAAGGATAGAATAAAAGGAAAAGGAGGTGGGGTAGCATTGCTGGTTAAAGAGGAGATTAATGTAATAGTTAGGAAGGACATTAGCTTGGATGATGTGGAATCGGTATGGGTAGAGCTGCAGAACACCAAAGGGCAAAAACGTTAGTGGGAGTTGTGTACAGACCTCCAAACAGTAGTAATGATGTTGGGGAGGGCATCAAACAGGAAATTAGGCGTGCATGCAATAAAGGTGCAGCAGTTATCATGGGTGACTTTAACATGCTTATAGATTGGGCTAACCAAACTGGAAGCAATACGGTGGAGGAGGATTTCCTGGAGTGCATAAGGGATGGTTTTCTAGACCAATATGTCAAGGAACCAACTGGGGGGAGGCCATCTTAGACTGGGTGTTGTGTAATGAGAGAGGATTAATTAGCAATCTCGTTGTGCGAGGCCCATTCGGGAAGAGTAACCATAATATGGTGGAATTCTACATTAGAATGGAGAATGAAAAAGTTAATTCAGAGACCATGGTCCAGAACTTAAAGAAGGGTAACTTTGAAGGTATGAGGCGTGAATTGGCTAGGATAGATTGGCAAATGATACTTAAGGGGTTGACAGTGGATGGGCAATGGCAGACATCTGGAGACCGCATAGATGAACTACAACAATTGTACATCCCTGTCTGGCGTAAAAATAAAAAAGGGAAGGTGGCTCAACCGTGGCTATCAAGGGAAATCAGGGATAGTATTAAAGCCAAGGAAGTGGCATACAAATTGGCCAGAAATAGCAGCGAACCCGGGGACTGGGAGAAATTTAGAACTCAGCAGAGGAGGACAAAGGGTTTGATTAGGGCAGGGAAAATAGAGTAAGAGAGGAAGCTTGCAGGGAACATTAAAACGGACTGCAAACGTTTCTACAGATATGTAAAGAGAAATAGGTTAGTAAAGACAAACATAGGTCCCCTGCAGTCAGAATCAGGGGAAGTCATAACTGGGAACAAAGAAATGGCAGACCAATTGAACAAATACTTTGGTTCGGTATTCACTAAGGAGGACACAAACAACCTTCCGGATATAAAAGGGGTCAGAGGGTCTCATAAGAAGGAGGAACTGAGAGAAATCCTTATTAGTCGGGAAATTGTGTTGGGGAAATTGATGGGATTGAAGGCCGATAAATCCCCAGGGCCTGATGGTCTGCATCCTAGAGTACTTAAGGAGGTGGCCGTGGTAATAGCAGATACATTGACAGTCATTTTCCAACATTCCGTTGACTCTGGATCAGTTCCTATCGAGTGGAGGGTAGCCAATGTAACCCCACTTTTTAAAAAAGGAGGGAGAGAGAAAACTGGGGATTATAGACCGGTCAGCCTGACATCGGTAGTGGGTGAAATGATGGAATCAATTATTAAGGATGTCATAGCAACGCATTTGGAAAGAGGTGACATGAAAGGTCCAAGTCAGCATGGATTTGTGAAAGGGAAATCATGCTTGACAAATTTTCTGGAATTTTTTGAGGATGTTTCCAGTAGAGTGGACAAGGGAGAACCAGTTGATGTGGTGCATTTGGACTTTCAGAAGGCTTTCGACAAGGTCCCACACAAGAGATTAATGTGCAAAGTTAAAGCACATGGGATTGGGGGTAGTGTGCTGACGTGGATTGAGAACTGGTTGGCAGACAGGAAGCAAAGAGGCGGAGTAAATGGGTACTTTTCAGAATGGCAGGCAGTGACTAGTGGGGTACTGCAAGGTTCTGTACTGGGGCCCCAGTTGTTTACATTGTACATTAATGATTTAGACGAGGGGATTAAATGTAGTATCTCCAAATTTGCGGATGACATTAAGTTGGGTGGCAGTGTGAGCTGCGAGGAGAATGCTATGAGGCTGCAGAGTGACTTGGATAGGTTAGGTGAGTGGGCAAATGCATGGCAGATGAAGTATAATGTGGATAAATGTGAGGTTATCCACTTTCGTGGTAAAAACAGAGAGACAGACTATTATCTGAATGGTGACAGATTAGGAAAAGGGGAGGTGCAACGAGACCTGGGGTCATGGTACATCAGTTATTGAAGGTTGGCATGCAGGTACAGCAGGCGGTTAAGAAAGCAAATGGCATGTTGGTCTTCATAGCGAGGGGATTTGAGTACAGGGGCAGGGAGGTGTTACTACAGTTGTACAGGGCCTTGGTGAGGCCACACCTGCAGTATTGTGTACAGTTTTGGTCTCCTAACTTGAGAAAGGACATTCTTGCAATTGAGGGAGTGCAGCGAAGGTTCACCAGACTGATTCCCGGGATGGCGGACTGACATATCAAGAAAGACTGGATCAACTGGGCTTGTATTCACTGGAGTTCAGAAGAATGAGAGGGGATCTCATAGAAACATTTAAAATTCTGACGGGGTTAGACAGGTTAGATGCAGGAAGAATGTTCCCAATGTTGAGGAAGTCCAGAACCAGGGGTCACAGTCTAAGGATAAGGTATAAGCCATTTAGGACCGTGATGAGGAGAAACTTCTTCACCCAGAGAGTGGTAAACCTGTGGAATTCTCTACCACAGAAAGTTGTTGAGGCCAATTCACTAAATATATTCAAAAAGGAGTTAGATGTAGTCATTACTACTAGGAGGATCAAGGGGTATGGCGAGAAAGCAGGAATAGGGTACTGAAGTTGCATGTTCAGCCATGAACTCATTGAATGGCAGTGCAGGTTCGAAGGGCCGAATGGCCTACTCCTGCACCTATTTTCTATGTTTCTATGTCTCCCTTTTATTTCCCTCTGCCTCCCTGCATAGCTTCCCATCCCTCTGCCATATTACTTTAACTTCTCCCCAACAGCACTAGCAAACACTCCCCCTAGGACATTGGTTCCGGTCCTGCCCAGATGCAGACCGTCTGGTTTGTACTGGTCCCACCTCCCCCCGAATCGGTTCCAATGCCCCAGGACGACATCTTGGTCACAGGTTGGGAAGCAGTCGAGCATCTGCAGAACCTGGATGAGGTTGTTAGTTGATACAACTGCGTGGGGCTCAGGTTGAAACGCTCGAAGTGCGTTTTCCTGGCGCCAGAAGTGGACTTCCTGGGGAGAAGAATTGCGGCGGATGGCATCAGGCCCACTGATTCGAAGACGGAGGCAATCGAGAACGCACCGAGGTCACAGAACTTAATGGAGCTGCGGTCGTTTCTAGGACTCCTGAACAACTTTGGTAACTTCTTCCCGGGTCTCAGCACACTGCTAGAACCACTGCATGTCTTACTACGTAAAGGAGATGAATGGGTTTGGGGCAAAAGCCAAGAAAATGCCTTTGTAAAAGCTAGAAAATTGTTATGCTCAAACAAATTGCTTGTGTTGTATGATCCATGTTAGTGTTTGGTACTAGCGTGTGATGCGTCGTCATATGGCGTCGAGTGTGTATTGCAAAAAGTTAATGAATCTAGGAAATTGCAACCATTTGCTTATGCATCCAGAAGTCTGTCTAAGGCTGAGAGAGCCTACATCATGATTGAAAAAGAAGTGTTAGTGTGTGTCTATGGGGTAAAGAAAATGCATCAATATCAGTTTGGGCTAAAATTTGAATTGGAAATAGACCATAAGCCACTAATATCCCTGTTTTCCAAGATTAAGAGATAAATACGAATGCACAGCCTGCATCCAGAGATGGGCGCTCACGTTGTCCGCATACAACTGCACCATCCGCCACAGGCCAGGCACAGAAAATTGTGCCGATGCTCTCAGTAGGCTGCCATTGCACATCACGGGGGTGCAAATGGTGCAGCCCGCAGATTTAGGATTTAGTCATGGTTATAGAAGCATTCGAGAGTGAGCAATCATCCGTCACAGCCCGACAGATTAGAACCTGGACGAGCCAGAATCCCTTACTCTCCCAAGTTAAAAATTGTGTGCTTCACGGGAGCTGGTCCAGTGTCCCAGTGGAAATGCAGGAAGAGATAAAGCCGTACCAGCGGCGCAATGATGAAATGTCTACACAGGCAGACTGCCTTCTGTGGGGCAATCAGGTAGTGATCCCCAAGAAGGGCAGAGACACTTTCATCAGTGATATCCACAGTACCCACCCAGGCATCGTTATGATGAAAGCGATAGCCAGATCCCACGTGTGGTGGCCCGGTATCGATGCGGACTTAGAGTCCTGCGTGCACAGGTATAACACGTGCTCGCAGTTAAGCATTCCACCCAGGGACGCGCCAGTAAGTTTATGGTCTTGGCCTGCAAGCCGTGGTCCAGGGTCCATGTCGACTATGCAGGCCCGTTTTTGGGTAAAATATTTCTTGTGGTTGTGGATGCGTACTCCAAATGGATTGAATGTGAGATAATGTCGGCAAGCACGTCTGCTGCCACCACTGAAAGCCTGCGGGCCATGTTTGCCACGCACAGACTACCTGATGTCCTTGTGAGCGACAACGGGCCACGTTTTACCAGTGTCGAGTTCAAAGAGTCATGACCCGTAACGGGACCAAACATTTTACATCTGCCCTGTTCAAACCAGCATCCAATGGTCAGGCAGAGAGAGTAGTGCAAACTATCAAGCAGGGCCTGAAGAGGATAACTGAAGGCTCGCCTATCCTGAGTTCTGCTTTGCTACCGCACGTGACCCCACTCGCTCACTGGGATTCCACCTGCGGAACTGCTCATGAAAAGGGCACTTAAGACAAGACTCTCGTTAGTTCACCCTGATCTACATGAACAGGTAGAGAGCAGGCAGCTTCAACAAAGTACATATCATGATAGCGCAAATGTGTCACACGAAATTTAAATCAATGGTCCTGTGTTTGTATTGAATTATGGACAAGGTCCCAAGTGGCTTCCCGTTATTATTGTGGCCAAAGAGGGGAGCAGGGTGTTTCGGGTCAAACTTTCAAAAGGACTCATTCACCGGAATCATAGGCAGTCCCTCGGAATCGAGGAGGACTTGCTTCCACTCCCAAAGTGAGTTCTTTGATGGCTGAACAGTCTGATATGGGAGCCACAGACCCTGTTACAGGTGGGACAGACGTTCGTCGGGGGAAGGGATCAGTAGGGCTGGTTTGCCGTGCGCTCCTTCTGCTGCCTGCGCCTGACCTCTTCATGCTCCTCGCGTCGAGCCTCAAAGAGCTCAATGCCCTCCCGGATGCACTTTCTCCACCTCGGGCGGTCTGCGGCCAGGGTCTCCCAGGTGTCAGTGGCGGTGTCACACTTTACTAGAGAGGCTTTGAGGGTGTCCTTATAACGTTTCCGCTGTCCTCCTTTGGTTCGTTTACCATGAAGGAGCTCCACATAAAACATTTGCTTAGGGAGTCTCGTATCTGGCATGTGTACTATGTGGCCTGCCCAGCAAAGCTGATCGAGTGTGGTCAGTGCTTCAGTACTGCAATGTTAACCTGGTCGAGGACACTGATGTTGGTGCGCTTGTCCTCCCAGGAGATTTGAAGGATCTTGCGGAGACATCGTTGGTGATATATCTCCAGCGACTTGAGGTGCCTTCTGTACATCGTCCATGCCCCAGACCCAGGGCGGGTATTACTACAGCCCTGTAGACCATCGGTTTGGTGGTAAATTTGAGGGCCTGGTCTTCAAACACTCTTTTCCGCAGGCGGTCGAAGGCTGCGCTGGCGCACTGGAGGCGATGCTGAATCTCCGCATCAATGTCTGCCTTTGTTGATAAGAGGCTCCCGAGATATGGGAAATGGTCCACATTGTCCAGGGCCGCGCCGTAGATCTTGATGATTGGAGAGCAGTGCTGTGCGGCGATGACAGGCTGGTGAAGGGCCTTTGTCTTACGCATGTTAAGCGTAAGGCCCGTGCTTTCATATGCCTCAGTGCATACATTGACTATATCCTGGAGTTCAGCCTCTGAATATGCACAGACGCAGGCTTCGTCCGCATACTGCGGCTCAACGACAGAGGTTGGGGTGATCTTGGACCTGGCCTGGAGGCGGCGTAGGTTAAACAGCTTCCCACTGGTTCTGTAGTTTAATTCCACTTCAGCGGGGAGCTTGTTGATTGTGAGGTGGAGCGTGGCGGTGACGAAGATTGAGAAGAGGGTTGGAACAATAACGCAGCCCTGTTTGACCCCGGTCCGGACGTGGATTGGGTCTGTAATGGATCCGTTGTTAAGGATCACGACCTGCATGTCATCGTGAAGGAGGCGAAGGACGCTGACAAACTTTTGAGGGCATCTGAAACAGAGGAGGACGCTCCATAGACCCTCATGGTTGACAGTGTCAAAGGCCTTTGTAAGATCGAAAAAGGCCATGTATAAGGGCTGGCGCTGCTCCCTACATTTTTCCTGCAACTGGCGCGCTGCAAAGATCACGTCTGTTGTGCCCCGTAGAGGACGAAATCCACATTGTGATTCCGGGAGGAGCTCCTCAGCCACAGGAAGAAGACAATAGAGGAGAACTCGCGCGACAACTTTCCCAGTGGCTGATAGCAGGGAGATTCCCCTGTAGTTGCCGCAGTCGGACTTGTCCCCCTTTTAAAAATGGTCACAATCACTGCATCTCTGAGATCTCCCGGCATGCTCTCCTCCCTCCAGATGAGAGAGATGAGGTCATGTATCCGCGCCAACAGCGCCTCTCCGTCATATTTTAACGCCTCAGCAGGGATTCCATCTGCACCCGTAGCCTTGTTATTCTTAAGCTATTTTATGGCTTTGCCTTTCTCGTGTAGCGTTGGAGTTTCACTGAGTTGATGTCGGCTCAAATGCTGCGGGATGGAATCGAGAACACTCGAGTCAAAGGCAGAGTCTTGTTTGAGGAGATTTTCAAAATGCTCCTTCCATCGGGCCCTGACAGCCTCGGTGTCCTTGATGAGAGTTTCCCGGTTCTTGGCCAGGAGTGGGGTGGGGCCTTGGGAGTTTGGACCATAGGTGGCTTTGACTGCAGTGAATCCTCGCATATCATGGCTGTCGGCCAGTTGTTGTATCTCCTGTGCTTTCTCCATCCACCACCTGTTCTTTAGGTCCCAGGTTTTTTGATGGACCTGAGCCTTGAGCCGTCTGTAATGTTGTTTTGCAGCTCCCGAGTTGGGATGTTGCTTGAGGCTCAGAATTGCTTTGCGCTTGCGATCCATTAGTTCTTTGATCTCCTGATCATTTTCATCAAACCAGTCCTGATGTTTTCTGGTTGAGTGACCAAGTGTCTCTTCACAGGCACTGGTTATAGAGGCCTGGAGGGCAGACCAAGCACTATGGGGATTCAGCCTCTCAGGGTCATCAAGGCACGCCAGATTGGCTGTGAGGCGCTGGCTGTATAGGGCTCTCTTAGCTGGATCTTTAAGTGCCCTGGCATTAACATTTTTGCGGAACTGCTTCTGTTGTCCCCTCTGCTTTGGGGCAATGTTAATGTTGATGATGGGTCGGATTAGATGTTGGTCCATCCAGCAGTCGTCAGCTTCTGTCATCGCGTGGGTGATGCACATATCCTTGCGATCCCTGGCTCGAACGATAACATAGTCAAGCAGGTGCCAGTGTTTGGAGCGAGGTTGTTGCCACAATGCCTTGTATTTGTCTCTCTGGCAGAACAGGGTGTTGGTAATGAGGAGTTCATGTTCTAGACATTTTGTCAGGAGTAGGGTACTGCTAGAATTGGCTTTCCCTACCCCCTCTCTTCCATTCTCACCTCCCCAGAGGGCTGTGTCTTTGCCAACCCTGGCATTAAAATCACCCAGGAGGATCAATTTGTCGCCCGTGGGGACACGGGACAAGGATATCTCGAGGTTAGAATAAAAACCTTCTTTAGCCTCATCCGTTGCATCAAGTGTGGGGGCGTACGCACTGATGACTGTGGCACATTGGTTCCGCGATAGGGTGATACGGAGAGTCATGAGGCGTTCGTTGACCCCACAGGGGGAGTCTTTGAGGCGGTCGACCAGCTCATTCTTGACGGCAAAGCTGACTCCATGAAGGCAGCGTTCTGCCTCTGGTTTCCCTTTCCAAGAGAAGGTGTAACCTCCACCATGTTCCTTCAACTGGCCTTCCCCTGCCCGCCGGGTCTTGCTTAGGGCGCCGATATCAATGTCAAAACGTCTGAGTTCCCGGGCAGCTATCGCAGTGCGGCGTTCCGGCCTATTGCTGTTAGGATTGTCCATGAGGGTCCTGACGTTCCAGGTCCCGAACTTCATACTGACGGAGTGGAAGATGCCTGTGCGTGAGTTCTTTTAACGTGGGGTGGCCGCTGCACACCGGCAACCACACGGGCTTAGCTGAGAAAAGTCTTGGTCCAGTGGCAAGTGGGTCCAAGACGACTGGAGACCAGGCGCAGCCATATAAGCCTAATTGTCTACGGCGAAGTGTTGGCCGCTAGCTCAGCGCCGGGTGGTGCCATTGGTGGTAGATGGCCCTAGGCTAGGTTTGAGGGCAGGCATTAGGAAGGTGACTTCCAAAGTTATTTTAAAAGATTAAAAGTTGATAAAGATTCCCAATTTATTTCAAAAGTTTCTAAGAATTGTTAAAACATTTTAAGAAGTTTCTAAGAGTTGTTAAAAATCTAAGATATAAATCAATAATAGATTATAAAAGTTTCCCCAGTTTAAAAAGTTGTTAAAAGTCAAAGATGTAGGTTAATAATAAATGTTTAAAAGTATTTTGGTTGAGAGTCTAAAATGTAAATTTTAAAACTTGTCAGTCTCTGGCTCAGCTGCTGAGGTCGGGCCGCACCTCCGGTCGATATCCCGCTGAAGGTAGAAGGCAGGCTTTGGAAACACTTTGACTAAATCAAACTCAGATTCACGGACTATCCTGAGCAACCCACTTTGGACCCTACCTTCTTTGACCCCCCAACATACACACCAGTGGCAACTGACACCGTGGTTGGCCACGAAGCAGATCCATCACCCGCAGCAGCCCAGCAGGACTCACCACACCATGCAGCCCAGCAAGGCCAACTGCACAGCAGCCCAGCGAGGGCCCAACAAATGATTCACCAAAACCAGCATTTGCACCGAGACGATCAACCAGGGAAAGAAAGGCCCCAGATCGACTCACCTTGTAAATAGTTACACTGTTGACTTTGGGCGGGGGGCGGGGGGGGGGGGGGTGTTGTTATGTATGTAAACTTGTATATACCTTGTACAGCCACCAGAGGGCTCATCCCCTGGAGTCCCAAGGGATCTCACAATCCCTTGGGAGCACAGGTACTTAAGGAGGCCTCACAGGCTGGGGAAGCACGCTGGAGACCTGCAATAAAAGACTACTGTCACACTTTACTTTGAGCTCACAGTATCCAGTCAGGCTTTTTATTCATATATAACAGTTCGCATGCCAGACACGAGGCTCCCAAAGCAAGTGCTCTACTCGGAGCTCCTTCACGGCAAACGAGCCAAAGGTGGGCTGTGGAAACGCTACAAGGACACTCTCAAAGCCTCCCTGATAAAGTGCGACATCCCGACTGACACCTGGGAGTCCCTAGCCCAAGACTGCCCTAAGCGGAGGAAGTGCATCTGAGAGGGCGTTGAGCACCTCGAGAGCATGCAGAAATCAAGTGCAGGCAGCGGAAAGAGCGTGCGGCAAACCAGTCCCACCCACCCCTTCCCTCAACGACTATCTGTCCCACCTGTAACAGAGTCTGTGGCTCTCATTTTGGACTGTTCAGCCAACAAAGAACTCACTTCAGGAGTGGAAGCAAGTCTTCCTCGATTCCGAGGGACTGCCTTTGATGATGGTCCCGCTACTTCCTCTGATCGGAAGCCAGAAAAAATGGATTCTGATGAGGAAGAGGTGGCTGCAGATGCAATAGATCCCTGAGTCTCTGCCTCCTCCTCCTCAACTATCCCCTGCACATGTTGTGCACTTTCTCTCCCGCCACAACAGCTTGAGGAGGGCCATCAAGATGAACGTACTCCTCCTCCTCAGTGGTGTCACCTTCGGAAATCAACACCTGAAGGATGCCGGGGGATGCTCCAGAGGGATGGACAGGTTGCTGCTCCTCCTGTGCAACTTGAAAACATAATATGAGTGGTTAGCAGCAGGGGAGGGGAGGAGTCAAGTGACATGTGTACGCTCACGTTGCACAGGCCTATGTAGAGGAGCAACACTGCTGCATTATATATCGCCAAGAGACATTACATGAAATTTACATAAACAGATTGGACATAAACTGCATGACGTTAGATTTCGTGGTCCCAGTATTACATTACATTATTTCTACATTATATTCACATTACATTAAATTACATGACCGCAGCACAGCCCGTGGATTATGCAGGACTTACCCTCCACTGTCACTGGATCAGCACCACCACAGGGTGGCCGAGTAATTATGCGCTCCGACCAGGGCTGCAGCACACTCCTCCAGGTCAGACAGATCTTCGAGCTTGGTGGACCTCCAGCCGCATCGACGCTCTGCGTGATTGGTGATTGGTGTATATTTTTTTCTGCAAAGAAGACAATAGCAGTGTATAACCTAATTGCCCAGCTGCTATTACGGAACACACAGATAGACATCCCCAATTAGCCATCCCCAATCCTTTCCTCAATGTCCCATTAATGTAATGTTAGGATGCAAGTGGTGCATGATGAACACATCAGAAAACCATTGCAATAAGATCGTTGATGGGAAATAAGGCATGACACCAAGCTTATCAACATTAAAATGTGGCAGATTTACATTTTAAGTAATGAGTCAGTGCATGATTAAAGTTATTACTTACTCTCGCGGCCAAAACTATGTTGTTCCATCGCTTACGGCACTGGTTTGCCCCCCAATTGGCCTGGGCGACCGAGGACACCGCCTCCGATATCTCTGTCCAGATGCATTGGTACACCGCTAGGGCGGGTTTCCCCTGTCCACCCCGGGTCAATTGACCCCATCTTGCCTCCACCTCGTGGACAAGAGCCTCTTGGGTGTCCCATGAGAATCTCTTTGCCCTCTTCCTTCCCCTACCTCTCTTTCCACCTCTCCCTCTCCTTCTCGCTCCATTATTTTGGCTTTGAAAATGTTCAAAGATTACGCAGAAAAAATATCCAGCAAATTTCAAAATATAATGAGGTCTATTCTAAATAAATTCAAAAAAGATGTCCAGAAATCGATAATAAAGTGTTATCAATAGCTCAACGACAAATCCCAACAGTTTCCTCTCTTTCTCTCTCCCTCCCTCCCTCTTCTGTGCATGCGCGGGCCAACCCTGACCCCGAATCGCGGGAAAAATTTATCTGCGAATTTTTTTTTTGCGCATGAGCAGAAGGGCCGTTGTCACAGAAGCCACCCTTACACGAGGAAATAAATCGCCACCGCCCAATACTTACTGCTACCACCACCGCCGGCCAAATTTTACCGAAATTTGCGGCTTTGCTTCTTAGCGGTATTCCAGTGGTACTAAAAACACGGTAGCGGTAAATATGGAATGTCTAGCCCTATGTCTTCTGTGGTGCTTTATTGCTCTTTGTTCACCACAACCTGTCCACAGCATTCAATGTGGTTGACCAGAGCCTCTTGTGAATAATAAGGGGAAAAAGTCGCTGGTGGGCATAGTCTATAGGCCCCCTAACAGTAGCTACACTGTTGGATGGAGTATAAATCAAGAAATAATGGTGGCAATAATCATGGGCGATTTTAACCTTCATATTGATTGGACAAAGCAAATTGGCCAGCGTAGCCTTGAGGAAGAGTTCATAGAGTGTATCCGGGATAGTTTCCCTGAACAGTATGTTGTGCAACCAACCCAGGGAGCAGGCTACCTTAGATCTAGTACTGTGTAATGAGACAGGATTAATAAATGATCTCCTAGTAAAGGATCCTCTTGGAATGAGTGACTATAACATGGTTGAATTTTAAATTCAGTTGGGGGATGAGACAGTTGGATCTCAAACCAGTGTCTTAAGCTTAAATAAAGGAGACTACAAAGGTATGAGGGCAGAGTTGGCTAAAATGGACTGGGAAAATAGATTAAAGTATGGGACGGTTGATGAGCAGTGGCAGACATTTAAGGAGATATTTCATAACTCGCAACAAAAATATATCCCAATGAGAAGGAAAGACTATAAGAGAAGGGATAACCATCCGTGGCTAACTCAGGAAATACGGGATGGTATCAAATTGAAAACAAGGGCATACAAAGTGGCCAAGACTAGTGGGAGGCCAGAGGATTGGGAAACTTTTAAAAGCCAGAAAAGAACGACTAAAAAAATGATAGAGAGGGAAGATAGATTATGAAAAAAACTAGCACAAAATATAAAAACAGATAATAAGAGTTTCTACAGGTACATAAAAAGGAAAAGAGTGGCAAAAGTAAATGTTGGTCCCCTAGAGGATGAGACTGGTAAATTAATAATGGAGAACAGGGAAATGGCAGAGATGTGGAACAAATATTTTGTATCGGTCTCCATGATAGAAGACACTAAAAACATCCCAATAGTGGATAATCAAGGGGCAAAAGGGAGGGAGAAACTAAATACAATCACTATCGCTAAAGAAGTAGTACTTAGTAAAATAATGGGACTAAAGACAGACAAGTCCTCTGGACCTGATGGTTTTCATCATAGAGTCTTAAAAGAAGTGATTGCAGAGATAGTGGATGCATCGGTTGTAATCTACCAAAATTCCTTCGATTCTGGGCGGTCCCAGCGGATTGGAAAATCGCAAATGTAACGCCCCTGTTTAAAAAAGGAGGCCGACAAAAAGCAGGAAACTATAGACCAGTTAGCCTAACATCTGTTGTTGGGAAAATGCTGGAGTCTATTATTAAGGAAGCAGTAGCAGGACATTGGAAAAGCATAATTCAATCAAGCAGAGTCAGCATGGTTTTATGAAAGGGAAATCATGTTTGACAAATTTGCTGGAGTTCTTTGAGGATGTAACGAGCAGGGTGGATAAGGCGGAACCAGTGGATGTGGTGTATTTGGATTTCCAGAAGGCATTCGATAACGTGCCACATAAAAGGTTACTGCACAAGATAACATTTCATGGGGTTGGAGGTAATATATTAGCATGGATAGAGGATTGGCTAACGAACAGAGAACAGAGAGTCGAGATAAATTGGTCATTTTCCGGTTGGCAAACAGTAACTAGTGGGGTGCCGCAGAGATTGGTGCTGGGTCCTCAACTATTTACAATCTATATTAATGACTTGGATGAAGGGACAGATGATACAAAGATGGGTGGGAAAGCAAATTGTGAGGAAGACACAAAAAATCTGCAAAGGGATATAGCCAGGCTAAGTGAGTGGAAAAAATTTGGCAGATTGAATATAATGTGGGAAAATGTGAGGTTATCCACTTTGGCAGAAAAAATAGAAAAGCAAATTATAATTTAAATGGAGAAAAATTGTAAAGTGCTGCAGTACAGAAGGACCTGTGGATCCTTCTGCATGAAACACAAAATGTTAGTACAGCAAGTAATCAGGAAGGCAAATGGAATGTTGCAAGGGGGATAGAGTATAAAAGCAGTGAAGTCCTGATACAGCTGTGCAGGATATTGGTAAGGCCATACCTGGAGTACTGCGTACAGTTTTGGTCTCCGTATTTAAGGAAGGATATACTTGCATTGGAGGCTGTTCAGAGAAGGTTCATTAGGTTGATTCTGGAGATGAGGGAGTTGACTTATGAAGATAGGTTGCGTAGGTTGGGCCTATACTCATTGGAGTTCTGAAGTGTCATGTATCCTACATGGTTACTGCTTGTACTATTACATGGTGTGCCACCAGAGGACACTGCAGTGGGAAACTTGTAGGTTACCTGTACAGGTGTGCTAGGCCGAGTATAAAATGCAGGACACCATGTGTGATCCTCACTCTGGAGTTACATTAAATGGACTAAGGTCACTACAGTTCAAGCACAATTGTCTCGTGGAGTCATTATTAGAGCCATCTGAACACATAACAATTGGCGATGAGATTACGGACCTTCACATAAAAATGGCTAACTTTGGTATGTTGCAGCAGTTCGCTGATGGTGATGATTGGGAAGCCTTTGTGGAGAGTGTTACGCTCATAATAAATGGTCAGACTGAGTACTGTGTGTAATGAGCAAGTGTGATCTTAGCTCCTTTTGTTAAGATTCCAGAGTGCAGGTACCTCGTGGATGGCCTGCTTATATACTGTGCTCCCAAGGGATGCTGGGATCCCTTGGGACTCCAACAGGTAGGCCCTCTGGTGGTCAGGTGTGACGCAGGTGACAAGGGATTAAATACATAACAGGGAGGCTCGACCATTTCTTCACAGCAAACGACTTGGCAGGCGACAATCCGGCCACACTGGCTGATAAACGCAGAGCTATCCTGCCAACCAGTTGTGGGCCCACCGTCTATGGCCTCGTCAGGGACTTGCTGGCACCAGCGAAGACAACGACCAAGACGTACGAGGAGCTTGTAACACTGATCCAAGAACAACTCAAGCCCAAAGAGAGCATCCTCGCAGCCGGACACTGGTTTTATACACACCAACGGCCCGAAGGCCAGGAGATCGCGAAATATGCTGCAGATCTCAGGAGGCTGGCGGCACTGTGTGATTTCGGCAACCACCTCACCGAAGCGCTGCGGGATATCTTTGTCATCGGAATCGGCCATGAGGGCCTTCTTCATGAGCTACTATCTGCGGGTACTACAGTCACACTGCAGAAGGCCATCTCCGTGAGCCAAGCATTCATTACCTCGACCTGAGGCTCTAGGTGGATGACTCATCCTCAGGACTCAAACCCGGAAAGTACTGTGCACAGAATGGCGCCTTTTAGAGGCTGGACTGTAGAACGTGAATCTTCTCAGGGGAGAGAGAACAGGCCCCCGAGACCCTTAACTCAGAGTCCGCCGGGGGGGCTAGTCGAGTAGCACCATGCTGGCATTGCGGTGGGAATCACAGGGCTCACCAGTGCCGTTTTAAAGACTATGTCTGTGAAGGCTGCAGCACAAAGGGCCACCTCCAGCGAATGTGTAAAAGAAATATGACTCACTGTGTTGATGAAGAGTCCGCAGGTGGCCATGAGGCAATAGGCAGAGAGGCAGCTCAGTCCCACGATGAGGTATATAGCATGTTTACCTGCACCACCAAATGTTCTCCGTTGAGGATCGAAGTTGAGATAAATGGCGTTCCAGTCTTCATGGAAGTGAACACGGGGGGGAGCCAGTCAGTAATGAATCAAGAGGCCTTTGAGAGGCTATGGGACAATCAGGCTGAACGACCTAAGTTGCTCCCAGTTCAGGCAAAGCTGCGCACCTACACCAATTAACTTATCCCAGTCGTTGGTAGTGCGGAGGTAAAGGTACTCCATGATGCCACGGTGCACAAGTTACCCCTGTGCATTGTTGCAGGTCATGGGCCAATGCTACTCGGAAGAAGGTGGATGGAGAAGATCCATTCAAGCTGGGAAGATTTCATCCCTCCAGCGATCGACATCCCCCACGCTCAGGGGCAAAGTAAGACCCCACCTGAGGTTGGATTCAGCACCAGAGAGCAGACCAGCACAGCACCCGAGGCACAGACTGCTCAGCACGACTGCGTGGAGATGATCCAACTGAGACGACCCGAACACACATTCCAGGCTCTAGTGGCAGGACTCCGGAGGAAGAAAATCGGATCCAAAGGAGACTTCCCAGCTTTGGTGGCAGAATCCGGGGAGAAGAGGATCACAGCAGTCGACATCGTGGATGGAAGAAAGATGGCACACAAACCACGAGGTGAAGCGCTGAAGAAAAAGATGGCGGCAGCCGGACCACGAGGTGCAGCGCTGATGGAGCAACACGTGGCACCAAGAAAAGAAGAGGATTGGGATAAACATAGAAACATAGAAAATAGGTGCAGGAGTAGGCCATTCAGCCCCTCGAGCCTGCACCACCATGCAACAAGATCATGGCTGATCATTCCCTCAGTACCCCTTTCCTGCTTTCTCTCCATACCACTTGATCCCTTTAGCCGTAAGGGCCATATCTAACTCCCTCTTGAATATATCCAATGAATTGGCATCAACAACTCTCTGCGGCAGGGAATTCCACAGGTTAACAACTCTCTGAGTGAAGAAGTTTCTCATCATCTCAGTCCTAAATGGCCTAAACTTTATCCTAAGACTGTGTCCCCTGGTTCTGGACTTCCCCATCATCGGGAACATTCTTCCTGCATCTAACCTGTCCAGTCCCGTCAGAATCTTATAAATTTCTATGAGATCCCCTCTCATCCTTCTAAGCTCCAGTGTATAAAGGCCCAGTTAATCCAGTCTCTCCTCATATGTCAGTCCCGCCATCCCGGGAATCAATCTGGTGAACCTTCGCTGCACTCCCTCAATAGCAAGAACGTCCTTCCTCAGATTAGGAGACCAAAACTGAATACAATATTCCAGTGAGGCCTCACCAAGGCCCTGTACAATTGCAGTAAGACCTCCCTGCTCCTATACTCAAATCCCCTAGCTATGAAGGCCAACATACCATTTGCCTTCTTCACCGCCTGCTGTACCTGCATGCCAACTTTCAATGACTGATGAACCATGACACCCAGGTCTCGTTGCACCTCCCCCTTTCCTAATCTGCCGCCATTCAGATAATATTCTGCCTTAGTGTTTTTGCCCCCAAAGTGGATAACCTTACATATATCCACATTATACTGCATCTGCCATGCATTTGCCCACTCACCTAACTTGTCCAAGTCACCCTGCAGCCTTTTAGTGTCTTCCTCACAGCTCACACTGCCACCCAATTTAGTGTCATCTGCAAACTTGGAGATATTACACTCAATTCCTTCATCTAAATCATTAATGTATATTGTAAAGAGCTGGGGTCCCAGCACTGAGCCCTGCGGTACACCACTAGTCACTGCCTGCCATTCTTAAAAGGACCTGTTTATCCTGACTCTTTGCTTCCTGTCTGACAACCAGTTCTCTATCCACATCAGTACATTACCCCCAATACCATGCACTTTGATTTTGCACACCAATCTCTTGTGTGGGACCTTGTCAAAAGCCTTTTGATAGTCCAAATACACCACATCCACTGGTTCTCCCTTGTCCACTCTACTAGTTACATCCTCAAAAAATTCCAGAAGGTTTGTCAAGCATGATTTCCCTTTCATAAATCCATGCTGACTTGGACCGATTCTGTTACTGCTTTCCAAATGCGCTGCTATTTCATCTTTAATAATTGATTCCAACATTTTCCCCACTACTGATGTCAGGCTAACCAGTCTATAATTACCCGTTTTCTCTCTCGCTCCTTTCTTAAAAAGTGGTGTTACATTAGCTACCCTCCAGTCCATAGGAACTGATCCAGAGTCGATAGACTGTTGGAAAATGATCATCAATGCATCCACTATTTCTCGGGCCACTTCCTTAAGTACTCTGGGATGCAGACTATCAGGCCCCGGGGATTCATCGGCCTTCAATCCCATTAATTTCCCTAATGCAATTTCCCGCCTAATAAGGATTTCGTTCAGTTCCTCCTTCTCACTAGACCCTCGGTCCCCTAGTATTTCCAGAAGGTTATTTGTTTCTTCCTTCGTGAAAACAGAACCAAAGTATTTGTTTAATTGGTCAGCCATTTCTTTGTTCCCCATTATAAATTCACCTGAATCTGACTGCAAGGGACCTATGTTTGTTTTCACTGATCTTTTTCTCTTCACATATCTATAGAAGCGTTTGCAGTCAGTTTTTATGTTCCCAGCAAACTTCCTCTCATACTTTATTTTCCCTCTCCTAATTAAACCCTTTGTTCTCCTCTGCTGTATTACAAAATTCTCCCAGTCCTCAGGTTTGCTGCTTTTTCTGGCCAATTTATATGCCTCTTCCTTGGATTTAACACTATCCTTAATTTCCCTTGTTAGCCACGGTTGAGCCACCTTCCCCATTTTATTTTTACTCCAGACAGTGATGTACAATTGTTGAAGTTCATCCATCTGATCTTTAAATGTTTGCCATTGCCTATCCACCATCAACCCTTTAGGTATTACTCACCAATCTATTCTAGCCAATTCACGTCTCATACCATCGAAGTTACCTTTCCCCAAGTTCAGGACCCTTGTCTCTGAATTAACTGTGTCACTCTCCATCTTAATGAAGAATTCTACCATATTATGGTCACTCTTCCCCAAGGGGCCTCGCACAACAAGATTGTTAATTAGTCCTTTCTCATTGCACATCACCCAGTCTAGGATGGCCAGCCCTCTAGTTGGTTCCTCGACATATTGGTCGAGAAAACCATCCCTAATACACTCCTCCTCCACCGCATTGCTACCAGTTTGGTTAGCCAGTCAATACGTAGATTGAAGTCGCCCATGATAACTGCTGTACCTTTATTGCACGCATCTCTAATTTCTTGTTTGATGCTGTCCCCAACCTCACTACTACTGTTTGGTTGTCTGTACACAACTCCCACTAGCGTTTTCTGCCCTTTGGTATTCCGTTGCTCCACCCATACAGATTCCACATCATCCAAGCTAATGTTCTTCCTTACTATTACATTAATTTCCTCTTTAACCAGCAACGCCACCCCACCTCCTTTTCCTTTCTGTCTATCCTTCCTAAATGTTGAATCCCCCTGGATGTTGAGTTCCCAGCCTTGGTCACCCTGGAGTCATGTCTCCGTGATGCCAATTACATCATATCCGTTAACTGCGCAGTTAATTCGGCCACCTTATTCTGAATACCTCTCGCATTGAGGCACAGAGCCTTCAGGCTTGTCTTTTTAACAGCCTTTGCCCCCTTAGGATTTTGCTGTAATGTGGCCCTTTTTGCTTTTTGCCTTGGGTTTCTCTGCCCTCCACTTTTACTTTTCTTCTTTCTATCTTTTGCTTCTGCCCCCATTCTATTTCCCTCTGTCTCCCTGCATAGGTTCCCATCCCCCTGCCATATTAGTTCAACACCTCCCCAAGAGCACTAGCAAACACTCCCCCTAGGACATTGGTTCCGGTCCTGCCCAGGTGCAGACTGTCCTGTTTGTACTGGTCCCACCTCCCCCAGAACCAGTTCCAATGTCCCAGGAATTTGAATCCCTTCCTTCTGCACCACTCCTCAAGCCACGTATTCATCTGAATTATCCTGTGATTCCTACTCTGACTAGCATGTGGCACTGATAGCAACCCTGAGATTTCTAATTTGAGGTCCTATTTTTTAATTTAGCTCCTAGCTCCCTAAATTCATAAAGATAGCAATGCTCTCTTAAAGGAGGCCCACAACTCACCACACTTAAAGGGACAGTTCCACACTCTCAATCAATGTAACAGCAACTGTGAGTTAGATGTAAAATGTGTCATTGATGATCAGAGTTGTGTACATGCAATAAGCAAGGAAAAGTCTCGCGATTATGATCGGAGCTACAGGTTATTTACCATAAGTAATGAAACGTTGTGTGATGTAGGATTTCAAATGCATACAGTCAATGCAACGGGCAAACACCCACTGGGAGCACACAGGTCCAGCGAGCTACCCAATTCTGTAGCCTGCATCCCTGGGACCAGAGTGTGGCCACAAGCAGCTAATATATACAAGCTGCAGAGCAAGCGATCTCAGGAGGGCAACGGCACCGGTATCAATACCCTGCCCCCGATCAGCTCCACCTCTCAGGAACCCGATGGCAGCAACCGCCACGAGCCTGAAAGAGCAAACTGCGCTCAGGCACAGCCCCCAGACCCTATCGCCACCAAGATTACACCCGGAAACGAAGGCTCACCCGCAACAGTCCTCCCAAATGGGACTGGGACCAGCCAGGATCCCAAACCCAATAACGCCCAGGCAAGCAAGTCAGCAGTTCCCTGTGCACTGCTAGATGACTGTTCCTTAGGTAGCAACAGCGACCCGGGGCGCAAAGAGAGGACAGGGAGGTCCCAGGCATCTGTGAACCTGCCCGACGCAAGAAACAACGGCAAAAGCCCTGAGAGCAGGCACTGGGCACCGCTCCACCACCAGACTACCTGGCCACCATCCAGCAGTTCTGGCACTAGTTTGTCCTCACGCACCGGTGCTGACCCCAGCACTAACGGCAAGTATATTCCAAGTATGTACCTCACCATTCAAATATACTTACCTCACCACAGTACCACAAATGCAATACTGTAAATGCAAATTTTTTGGGGACTTGAATGTATATGAATGTAATGAACCAACAGCACAATCTCTATGTGGCGGGGGGGGGGGGGGGGGGGGGGGCGGGGGGGAGGCGGGGAGAGAATGGAGTGGTCCTGGACGCACAAACAGAAACCACCAGCAACTCTACTGCCAACGAAACACCACCTACTCACCCAAGATGGAAACGACCCTCCAAGGGTCAACCAGATAGAGCTAAGCCCAGAGCACAGTCAATGCAAAGGCGATTCGCACAAAGGACTTGGGGGAGTGTGATGTCATGTATCCTACATGGTTACTGCTTGTACTATTACAAGGCTTGCCACCAGAAGGCACTGCAGTGGGAGACTTGTAGATTACCTATACAAGTGTGCCAGGCCTAGTATAAAAGGCAGGCCACCACGCGTGATCCTCACTCTGGAGTTACATTAAATGGACTAAGGTCACTACAGTTCAAGCACAACACATTGTCTTGTGGAGTCATTATTAGAGCATCTGAAGACGTAACAAGAAGAATGAAAAGTGATCTTATCGAAACATATAAGATAATGAGGGGGTTTGACAAGGTGGATGAAGAGAGGATATTTCCACTCATAGGGGAAACTAAAACTAGGGGACATAGTCTCAGAATAAAGGGCCATTTAAAACTGAGATGAGGAGGAATTTCTTCTCTTAGAGGGTTGGAAATCTGTGGAATTCTCTGCCCCAGAGAACTGTGGAGGCTGGGTCCTTGAATATATTTAAGGCGGAGGTAGCCAGATTTTTGAGCGATTAGGGAATAAAGGGTTATGGGGAGCAGGCAAGGAAGTGGAGCTGAGTCCATAATCAGATCAGCCATGACCTTATTAAATGGCGGAGTAGGCTCGAGGGGCCAGGTGGCCTACTCCTGCTCCTATTTCTTATGTTCTTATGTTGTTATCATTCTCATCCTATGTTTCTCCTCCATCAACAACAACAACGAAAACTTATTTATATAGCAGCTTTAATGTAGTAAAACATTCCATGTTGCATCACCAGGAGCGATTATCAAACAAAATTTGACACTGAGCTACATGAGATATTAGGACAGTTGATCAAAAGCTTGGTCAAAGAGATAGGTTTTAAGAACATCTTAAAGGAGGAGAGAGGTGGAGGGGTTTAGCAGGCAGCTAAAGGCATGGCCCCCAATGGTGAGCAATGAAAAGTTGGGGATGCACAAAATGGCTGAATTGGAGGAGCACAGTGATCTCAGAGGGATGTCGGGCTGGAGAATACAGAGATAGGGTCGGGTGAGGCTAATGAAGGACTTGAAAACAAGGATGAGAATATTAAAACTGAGGCATTGCCGGACCGGGAGTCAATGTAGGTCACCAAGCACAGTGGTGCTGGGTGAATTGGACTTGGTGCGAATTAGGATACATGCTTTTGGATGAACTAACGTTTATGGAGGATGTAAGATGGAGGCCGGCCAGGAGTGCATTGGAATAGTTGAATCCAGAGGTAACAAACATATTGATGAGGGTTTCAGCAGCAGATAATGAGAGGCAGAGATGTGCGATGTTACGGAGATGGAAGTAGGCGGTCTTGGTAATGCTGCAGTTAAGGAGTCAGAAGCTCAGCTACGGGTTAAATGACACACCAAGGTTGCAAATGGTCTGGTTCAGCCCCAGACAGTGGCCAGGGAGAGGCCATTCGTTCAGCTTTGTGGGGTTGTCCTTGCATGATTCCATTCCTACCAATGTAAACATAGCCAGTGCATCACCAGCATGCTTCTCTCCCTCTTCTGCACTATTACCTCTGAAATCGCCCAACGATCGACCCCTCTTCTTTCTCATCTAAATGCACCCCTCAGTAACTCCAACTGTAGGCATGGGGTCAGCTTCTATTTGTATGCCGATTATACCCGGTTCTACCTCTCAACCACCTCCATTGATCCCTCAACTGCCTCTCTGCTATCAGTCAGCTTGTCTGACATCCAGTTTTGGATGAGTCACAATTTCCTCCAGTTCAACATCTGGATAACCACCCCCCCCCGCCCCCCCAACCTTACAACTAACTTTGGTTCATTGGCATCTTCCACTCCATGCCCATTGCTTCAGCTTTAACCAGTCTACTTGCAAGTTGTAACCTTGGTATCTTGTTCAAACTTGAGATTAGTGTTAGACCTCGTAGCCACAAAGACCTTAACCCCAAAGACCATATATTTCCACCTCTAAAACATTGTCCATCATGGCCCCTACCTCTGCATCTCTGGTACTGAAACCTGTTATATATGTAAACTTGTATTTACTCTGTACAGCCACCAGAGGGCTCATCCCCTGGAGTCTCAAGGGATCCCATAATCCCTTGGGAGCACAGGTATTTAAGGAGGCCTCACAGGTTGGAGAGGCACTCTGGAGACCTGCAATAAAAGACTAAGGTCACACTTTACTTTGAGCTCACAGTATTCAGTCTGGCACTTTCTCCATACACAACTGGCGATGAGATACAGATAGCGAACCCAAAGATGTAGAGAACAGTGGGTAGCCTGGAGAAATTCATGGAGGGAGATGATTGGGAAATTTTTGGGGAGTGACTCGACCAATACTTCGTGACCAACGAGCTAGATGGGGAAGAGAACGCTACCAAACAAAGGGCGATCCTCCTCGCCGTCTGTGGGGCACCAACGTACGGCCTCATGAAGAATCTGCTCACTCAAGCGAAACCCATGGAGAAATCGTACGATGATTTGTGCACACTGGTCTGAGAGCATTTGAACCTGAAGGAAAGCATTCTGATGGTGATGTACCGGTGCTACACCTACAAAAGGTCTGAAGGCCAGGAAGTGGCAAGTTATGTCGCCGAGCTAAATGCCTTGCAGGACATTGCGAATTTGAAGGACATTTGGAGCACATGCTCAGAGACTTTTTTTGTACTTGGCATTGACCATGAAACCATAATTCGCAAACTTTTGACTGTAGACACCCAATCTTGAGTCAGGTCATAGCGATAGCCCAGGCGTTCATTGCCACCAGTGACAATACTAAGCAAATCGCTCAGCACACAAGTGCTGCTACAAGTACTGTGAACAAAGTGATGTTGTTTTCGAATCGCAACATACAGGGCAGGTCACACATGCCTGCAGCTGCACATCCGCAGATGTATCAGATTCCACCATCAAGGGTGATGAATGCAAGGCCATTAAGACTTTGTTGGCGCTGCGGAGGTGATCATTGCTTGCATTCATGCCGATTCAAAGGGTATGTTTGCAAGGGTTGTGGAACAATGGGACACCTCCAACGTAGGTGCAGACAAGCTGCCAATCCTGCTAAACCTGCAAATCACCATGTTGCAGAGGAGGACAGATCCACGGAGGATCACGGCGAACCAGAGCCAGACTGAGGAGGCAGAGGTACATGGGGTGCACACATTCACCACGAATTGTCCCCCGATAATGCTGAATGTTGAACTAAATGGTCTCCCGGTGTCAATGGAACTGGACACGGGCGTGAGCCAGTCCATCATGGGCAAAAAAGACTTTCGAAAGGTTGTGGTGCAACAAGACCTCAAGGCCAGTCTTAACTCCAATTCGTACAAAACTAAGAACTTACACGAAAGAACTGATTCCCGTAAAGATCTCTTATGATGGAGCGGTGCACAAGCTACCACTCTGGGTGATACCGGATGATGGTCCCACATTGCTCGGCAGGAGCTGGCTGGGAAAGATATGCTGGAATTGGGACGTCGTCCGAGCACTATCGCCCACTGATGACACTTTGTGTGCCCAGGGTCTTAAACAAGTTCCCTTCGCTGTTCGAACCAGGCATTGGGAAATTCCAAGGAGCAAAAGTGAAGATCCACCTAATTCCGGGGGCGCAACCCATCCATCACAAGGCGAGAGCAGTACTGTACATGATGAGAGAAAGGGTAGAGATCGAGCTAGACCGGCTGCAACGAGAGGGCATCATTTCACCGATCGAGTTCAACGAGTGGGCCAGCCCGATCGTTCCTCTCCTCAATGGAGACCGCACTATCAGAATCTGTGGCGATTACAACGTAACTATCAATCATTTCTCCCTGCAGGACCAATACCCACTACCAAAGACCGAAGACCTCTTTGCAACGCTGGTGGGTGGAAAGGCGTTCACGAAGCTGGATCTGACTTCAGCCGACATGACACAGGAACTGGAGGAATCATCGAAGGGCCTCACCTGCATCAACACGCACAAAGGTCTTTATTTTTATAACAGATGCCCGTTTGGAATTCGATCAGCGGCGGTGATATTCCAGAGAAACATGGAAAGCTTACTGAAGTCGGAACCGGACACCGTAGCCTTCCAGGACATCTTGGTCACAGGTCGGAACACAGACGAGCATCTGCAGAACCTGGAGTAGGTTCTTAGTCGACTCAAAAGCGTGGGGTTCAGGTTAAAACGCTCGAAGTGCGTTTTCCTGGCACCTGAAGTGGAGTTCTTGGGAAGGAGGATTGCGGCGGATGGCATAAGGCCCACCAACGTGAAGACAGAGGCAATCGAGAACGCAACGAGGCCACAGAACGTGACGGAGCTACGATCGTTTCTGGGACTCCTGAACTACTTTGGTAACTTCTTACCGGGTTTCAGCACACTGTTAGAACAACTACATGTCTTACTATGAAAAAGCGACGAATGAGTTTGGGGCAAAAGTCAAGAAAATTCCTTTGTAAAAGCGAGAAAATTGTTATGCTCAAACAAATTGCTTGTGTTGTATGATCCATGTAAGCGTTTGGTACTAGCATGTGATGCATCATCATATGGCGTCGGGTGTGTATTGCAGCAAGCTAATGATTTCGGGAAACTGCAACCGGTTGTTTATGCATCCAACAGTCTATCTAAGGCTGAAAGAGCCTACAGCATGTTTGAAAAAGAAGCATTAGCGTGTGTCTATGGGGTAAAGAAAATGCATCAATACCTGTTTGGGCTAAAGTTCGAATTGGAAACTGACCATAAGCCACTCATATCCTAATTTTCCGAGAGTAAAGGGATAAATACCAACGCATCGGCCCGCATCCACAGATGGGCACTCACGTTATCCGCATACAACTACGCCATCCGCCACGGGCCAGGCACAGAAAACTGCGCCGATGCTCTCAATAGACTGCCATTGCACACCATGGGGGTGGAAATGGCGCAGCCCACAGATTTAGCCATGGTTATGGAAACATTTGAGAGTGAGCAATCACCCGTCACTGCCCGGCAGATCAAAACCTGGACGAGCCAGGACCCCTTATTATCCCTAGTCAAAAACTGTGTGCTTCACAGGAGCTGGTCCAGTGTCCCAGTGGAAATGCAGGAAGAGATAAAGCCGTTCCAGCAGCGCAAAGATGAAATGTCTACACAGGCAGACTGCCTTCTGTGGGGCAATTGTGTAGTGGTTCCCAAGAAGGGCAGAGACACCTTCGTCAATGACCTCCACAGTACCCACCCTGGCGTTGTAATGATGAAAGCGATAGCCAGATCACACAGTGGCCCGGTATCAATGCGGACATAGAGTCCTGCGTTCACAGATGTAATACATGCTCGCAGTTAAGCAATGTACACAGGGAGGCGCCATTAAGTTTATGGTCTTGGCCCTCCAAACCGTGGTCTAGGGTACATGTTGACTATGCAGGCCCGTTCTTGGGTAAAATGTTCCTTGTGGTTGTAGATGCGTACTCCAAGTGGATTGAATGTGAGATAATGGTGGCTAGCACATCCGCTGCCACTACTGAAAGCCTGCGGGCCATGTTTGCCACACACGGCCTACCCTATGTCCATATGAGCGACAACGGGCCATAGTTTACCAGTGCTGAGTTCAAAGAATTCATGACCCGCAACAGGAGCAAACATGTCACATCTGCCCCATTTAAACCAGCGTCCAATGGTCAGGCAGAGAGAGCAGTGCAAACCATCAAGCAAGGCTTAAAGAGGGTAACTGAAGACTCGCTGCAGACTCGCCTATCCCGAGTCCTGCTTAGCTACCGCACGAGACCCCACTTGCTCACTGGGATCCCACCTGCTGAACTGCTCATGAAAAGAGCACTTAAGACAAGGCTCTCATTAGTTCACCCTGATCTACATGAACAGGTAGAGAGCAGGCGATTCAACAAAGTACATACCATGATAGCGCAAATGTTTCATGCGAGATTGAAATCAATGATCTCGTATTTGTATTAAATTATGGACAAGGTCCCAAGTGGCTTCCCGGCACTGTCGTGGCCAAAGAAGGGAGCAGGGTGTTTTGGGTCAAACTTTCAAATGGACTCATTCACCGGAAACACTTGGACCAAATCAAGCTCAGATTCATGGACTATCCTGAGCAACCCACCTTGGACCCTATCTTCTTTGATCCCCCAACATACACACCAGTGGCAACCGGCACCACCATTGACCACGAAGCAGAACCCATCATCCACAGCAGCCCAGCAGGACCCAACACACCAGGCAGACCAACAAGGCCAGCTGCAGAGCAACCCAGCGAAGGCCCAACAAATGATTCAACAATACCAGCTTTCACACTGAGACGATCAACCAGGGCAAGAAGGGCCCCAGATCGACTCACATTGTAAATAGTTACACTATTGACTTTGGGTGTATTTATTCTGTACAGCCACCAGAGGGCTCATCCCCTGGAGTCCCAAGGGACCCCATAATCCCTTGGGAGCACAGGTATTTAAGGAGGCCTCACAGGTTGGAGAGACACTCTGGAGACCTGCAATAAAAGACTACAGTCACACTTTACTTTGAGCTCACAGTGTTCAGTATGACTCTTTCTCCATACACAACAAAACCCTCATCGGCTCCAGACTTACCGGCTCCAGACTTAACAACGCCAAAGCTCTCTTTGCTCGTTCCCCTTCCTCCACATTCCAGAAACTCCTGTGCTGCGCAAAGTTCTGTTTTCCCATCGTCCTTGTTTGTGCTAACCTATATTGGCTCACAATCCCTAAACACATTAAATTAAAAATCTTCTTCCTTGTCTTTAATTCCTGCCATGACCTTTCCCCACCATTTCTCTGCAAACTCTAACCTTTTCTTCACCCCACCCCCTTTCATTCCTGCATTGGTAGCAGAGCCTTCAGCTGCCTAGGTGCTCCTCTCTGAATTTCCGTCTCTAAATCCCGCTTCCTCCGTCTTTAAAAATGTTTTCAATCTATCTCTTCAACCAATCGTTTGGTCACTCGCGCCTAATCTTTCCCTTTCTGGCATGGCATTCATTTTCCTTACACACCTGTGAAGTACATTGGGACATTATTTATATTAAAGTGGTTATAAAAATATACAAAGTAGTTGTCATCATTGTAAGTGATACCAGATCTGTTTTTTTTTTAATGATTTCCTGGATGATTTGACAGAAAAAGCTGTACAGATTATGTTTTCACAATTGGTGAAAATACTTTCCATCCACAATCTGAAAGATTTGGCCCTATTTTTTTCTAATTTAAGCTTGCCTCAAAGGAAACTACAACACCCTCATGCACAAACATTTATTATATATAAGCACGTATGGAGTATTTCAGATGATAGTGGGTGACATGAGAATGCTAATATGTATGGCTGACAGTTGATTTGTCTGGAGATACAAATACATGTAACAGAGCTCATGTGACATTGTTCACAGCAAGTCAGCGGTTTTAAGTGTTGGTTTGGTTCAGTGATTCTACTCTTGCTTCTGAATAAAAATTGTATGGGTTCAAACCCTACTCCAGGATTTGAGCACATAATCTATGGCATTTTGTTGTAATGCTGAGGGAATGCTGCATTGTTGGTGATGCTTTCTTTCGAATGAGACATTAAACTGATGCTGTCTGGGTGTTTAAGTGGGCATTAAAGATCCCATAGCAGTGTTTAAAGTGTGGTGAGTTATTGCTGTCTCCTCACCAATATTCATTCTTCACTCCAGATCATGCAGATCGTGCGCTTTGGGAGAAACTCTGCAGTTATGCAAAGTGGGAAGTTGATTGATAGCGCGCTGTTTACTCCTATCCTTGGCGGGGGAAAAACTTTTCTCCATTCCCGCTTCAAAGAATCGGGTTTGCGGCAAACAACAGACTTCTATCCCATCCCTAGAAGAACCGCACTTTGCATTAGTGACCTCCCACCAGATTGCAGTGCTGCATGTTTTTTTAAAACATTCATTAATAACTGTTAATGCACTTTTTTATTTACATTCACAATTCATTTGCGATGTTTTTCTTTATTAAATACGCCTGTTCTGGCATGCCCACTCGTCTAGAAGACATCATTTTTGTGCTATTACTTTAACCTGAAATCACTTGCTAGGGGGTTATCGAGAATGGGGAAATTGTTGGCAAGATTTGTTTTAAAGTCACCCATTTGATCAAATGGAGCTTCGTTGATTTTTTTCCCACACTCAAGTTCCACCTTGTATCGGGAAACATGATCGAGGCAACCTCGTGGATCTGGTGCAAATAAATTTAAAGAGAAATTTACTTTATAAACTAAAACTCGAGAACAAAGAACGCGTGCACCACTTAATGCAATATTAAATGGAACTCAGATTTTCCCGGGTTGTTAAGAGATACATTTTATAGAGACATGACATTCCAAAAACAGTGTCCCCCTGCCAATGTGACGTCACCCTAGGGGCTCAGACCGCGCCTGTCACTGTCACAGTGCGGCACACACACAGTGTAATTGATACCCAAACATGGAGCAGCCGCAAAACCAGGGAGGAAATGTCATCAGGTGCACACAGGTGCATTGCACGGCTCAAAGAACATAGTTCCCCTGGTTTCAAATTGTACTCTTAAAAATGAAAACAAAATAGATCATATCATTTGTTATTGCCAAAATTGTTTTCTTTCCTAAATTAATAGTCGAATGTCTGCATGTTTAAAGGGAGGCGAGTTTTTGTATAAGCGGATGATGATGGGACGCCGGGCCTTGTGACTTTTTTGTTGCCGGTGCCGATTGACTGTTCATTAGGGCGAAGGGATGGGGGTGGGGCGGAAGTTGAACCGACTCTTTCTCTCCCTCTCTGCCAAACTTGCTACCAAGAGCGGAAATCCCGCCTTAAACTCTGCAGCCAGACAGGTAAGAGCCAACAGACGCTTATACTGTGGAGTGACTGCTGGCTGCTTCTGCCCACACCACCCTCTGCACTTGAGTAACGACACATGCTGCCAAGGTAAACGTTATGCTTCCACCCTCCAACAAATATTTGTAATAGTTTAATGGAGAATGTAATTTGCAAGAAACGATTAAAACACTAAAATTTATTTAAAATGGATCCCTTTGACTTGAGGTCACTGGGTTGCATTTGGTTTTCTTCTAACACCCTATTACTGTGGAGTATATAGTAAGTTTCGAGAAGGAGCGTTAACATGTTCTTGTATTTTTTTTAATTAAAGGCTTGTTGGAATGAAGAAACAAATATTTGGAACTCCGACTTATGTTTTTCTTAACAACGAGGAAACTTGCAACCTTTAATGGTATCCTAAAGTGCGTTACAGCCAATTAAGATTTTTGAAGAGTAGTTACTGTCGAAATATTGAGAACCAGGACAGCTAATTTGCACACGGCAAGTTGCACAAACAGCAACGAGAGGTGACCAGATAATCTGCTTTAATTATGATGGCTGAAGGATAAATGTTGGCTACGCTAGCGGAAAGGATGAATCCGGCTATGAATACATTTTTAACTAGTAAGATGGGGGGGAGGAATCTGGTGAAAATAAGATAATCCTGAAAATAAAAGAAATGGATGAGAGTAAAGGTCAGAACAAGGTAAGGAATAAGGGTAACATAAACGGCCAGCGACATAAGAGAACTGCCGAGTTCTTTGAATAATGCCATGGGATCTTTTTCATGCACCCGGGAGGACAAGCAGGGCCTGTCATCCAAAAGATAGCACCTCCCAACAACTGATAGGACTGGGGCTAGACTTTCAGCACATCACCGCCCATATAAGTGCTAAGATTCAGGCTATCGCCTATATTTGAAGAAAAAGGAAATTAGCACCTGATTATAGCCCATTTATCCTCGGCACAACTTTCGGCATACAGGAATGAGCTGCATTGCCCGGCCTATTTAAAAAATATATAATGTCATCCTCGTGCAAAGATCAGAATACTGATTATAATGGAAAATAGTGCCAGATTATCGCCGAGCGCTACTTTTGGCAATTCGCCCAAATGACCGCGCGCCCAAAAAGACGCTTAAGAAAAGCTGCACTCACCTGACCTTAACTCGGCACTATGAACGCCACAGAGGATCTTTAATAAAAGGCTGGTACTTTCCTTCTATGCATAGAAACATAGAAAATAGGTGCAGGAGTAGGCCATTTGGCCCTTCGAGCCTTCACCACCATTCAATATGATCATGGCTGATCATTCACCTCAGTACCCCTTTCCCGTTTTCTCTCCATACCCCATGATCCCTTTAGCCATAAGGGCCATAGCTAACTCCCTCTTGAATATATCCAATGAACTGGCATCAACGACTCTCTGCGGCAGGGAATCCCACAGGTTAACAACTCTGAGTGAAGAAGTTTCTCCTCATCTCAGTCCTAAATGGCCTACCCCTTATCCTAAGATTGTGTCCCCTGGTTCTGGACTACTCCAACATCGGGAACATTCTTCCTGCATCTAACCTGTCCCGTCCCATCAGAATCTTATACGTTTCTATGAGATCCCCTCTCATCCTTCCAAACCCCAGTGTATAAAGGCCCAGTTGATCCAGTCTCTCCTCATATATGTCAGCCTAGCCATCCCGGGAATCAGTCAAGTGAACCTTCACTGCACTCCCTCAATAGCAAGAACGTCCTTCCTCAGATTAGGAGACCAAAACTGAACACAATATTCAAGGTGAGGCCTCACCAAGGCCCTGCACAATTGCAGTAAGTCCTCCCTGCTCCTATACTCAAATCCCCTAGCTATGAAGGCCAACATGCCATTTGCCATCTTCACCGCCTGCTGTACCTGCATGCCAACTTTCAATGACTGATGAACCATGACACCCCGATCTCGTTGTACCTCCCCTTTTCCTAATCTGTCACCATTCAGATAATATTCTGCCTTTGTGTTTTTGCCACCAAAGTGGATAACCTCACATTTATCCACATTATACTGCATCTGCCATGCATTTGCCCACTCACCTAACTTGTCCAAATCACCCTGCAGCCTCTTAGCATCCTCCTCACAGCTCACACCGCCACCCAGTTTAGTGTCATCTGCAAACTTGGAGATATTACACTCAATTCATTCATCCAAATCATTAATGTATATTGTAAAGTGCTGGGTCAACAGCAATGAGCCCTGTGGCACTCCACTGGTCACTGCCTCCCATTCCAAAAAGGACAAGTTTATCCCGATTCTCTGCTTCCTGCCTACCAACCAATTCTCTATCCATGCCATACATTACCCCCAATACCATGTGCTTTGATTTTGTACACCAATCTCTTATGTGGGACCTTGTCAAAGGCCTTTTGAAAGTCCAAATACACCACATCCACTGGTTCTCCCTTGTCCACTCGACTAGTTACATCCTCAAAAAATTCCAGAAGATTTGTCAAGCATGATTTCCCTTTCATAAATCCATGCTGACTTGGTCCGATCCTGTCACTGCTTTCCAAATGCGCTGCTATTTCATCTTTAATAATTGATTCCAACATTTTCCCCACTACTGATGTCAGGCTAACTGGTCTATAATTTCCCGTTTTTTCTCTCTCCTTTCAGGCCTCAGATGGCGACATTTGCGGTATCTCTCAGCATGCCACACATTGCTGCATTCGACATGTGACTGAAGCCCTTTATGCACGTAGGATGGACTTAAAAACTTCCCTATGACCAGGGAGGCACAGAGTGAAAGGGCTTTTGAGTTCTGCAGAATAGCAAACTTCTTATAAACTTCCCCTAGGTGCAGGGAGCAATAGACTGTACGCACATCGCCCTGCGAGCACCTTTATAGGATGCAGAGGTGTTTGCGAACCGAAAAGGATTCTACTCTCTGAATGTGCAGCTCGTTGTTGATCACCAGCAAATAATCATGGCACTAAATGCAAATTTTTCAGGGAGAAACAATGATGTGCACATCTTACGTGAGAGCATTGTCACTGACCTGTTTAAGAGTCAGCCACAAGGTCACGTTTGGATGCTTGGGGATAAAGGATCTGGCCTTGCCAGCTGGCTCATGGGGCCCCCTCCCCGGAGTAAGCCCCAGACAGAAGCCGAGAAGCGGTATAACGAAAGCCATTTCGCCACACGCAATATCGTCAAAGACGAGTTCTGTAGCAGTGCTTCAGATGCCTGGACCACTCAGGAGGCAACCTATTATACCACCCTGAGCAGGTTGCTGAGTTCATTGTGGTGTGCTGCATGTTGCATAACCTAGCTATTGGGAGAGGACAACAATTGCCAAATGGGACTGCCGGTCCACCTCAGGAGAGGGGATAAGGACGAGGAATTTGAGGAGGATAATCAGCCTGACAATGAACCCATGCCCCCACGCCCACGCCCCCCCCACACCACTAGAAAAGCCCCATGGTGGTTACGCCGCTGCAAAACTGAGGAGAGCACCAGTTCCAACTGTCACAGGACAGAGATTGTATAGCACCATTTCAATATGTCACATGACATTATTTTCTATGTTTCTATGTTAGCAGCTCATAAATGAACGCTTTGCATGAAGTTACGTTAGTGACCGTTACAGCTGCGTTATGTTTCATCCTTGCGTGGCCATTGTTTTCAACCCTTGTATTGATGTTTTACCTTGTGTTATTAGAAGACACTTCACAACAATTGCAAAGTTAAATACAAGTTTTTTATAATTTTAACAGCTGGTTTTAATTTTTTTTTCAACAAACTTATATAACGCCCCCTCCCCAACCTCCAACAATGAAGAAAGTTTTTTCCACAACAATATAACAAGAACACCATCCCACCATCCCACCATCCCCAACAGTCAACAATGAACATGATTACAAAACAATATATGCCCCCCTCTTCTTGCGGCCACGCTTCCCACCTCTAACTTGACCCCCCCCCCCCCCCCTGTTGTAACCCCCAGTTTGCCACGTAATCTAGTAATGGGACCAAGATGTCTTGCAGCAGAGAACCTCAAGAGCTGCTGCTGTGGGGGTGGGGTGGGGGGGGAGGTGACGCGGCAGAATGACCTCAGTGGATCGAGGAGAAGATGTTTGCGAAGAAACATCTTCCGAGTCAGAAGGAAGTTCTTCCTCCTGTATCGCATCTGTCATGGGGGTTTGTGGTACGGCACCTTGGGGTACAGTGCTGTATCCCGAAACTATCGCGTGCCGCAAGGCATCGACAGAGTTGGTCGTTCGCCCCATTGCCGCAACCATCTGCCCCATGCCCTTCGTTATTCTGGCAGACAGTGTGGCAATGATGCCGGTCAACCCAACAAGTACCTGGAGGAGCTCTCGACCTATGTCGACGCTCGCGCTTGACAGTGACACCATGTCCTTGTTGACATCAGCCCATCGCAGCACGTGCCTACCTCGCCGACCCAACCTCCGCCAGGTCGGCGTGGGCACTGGACGACTAGGAGTGGCCTGCTGCAAGCCGCTTGGTCCCGCGACTTCATCAATTGATGATGACGTGGCCGCAGGTACCACAGATGAGAGTTCAGGCTCATCATCCTCCTCGGTTTGTTCTTCGTCACCCGTGGTGAGCACAACCTTCAGTGGTACTGGTGTTGCTCCAGGGGACTCCCGTTGTGCCTGGGGAGCTGGAAAACATAATTGAGGTTAGTAGAAGAGAAGGGGAGACATGGGAATGCTTGCGCTGCGCAGGCATATGTATGAGGAGCAACACCACTGCAATAAATGTGAACGAGAGACGTTGCATATGATTAACATGAGTACAGAAGCTGCGCGCATAATATTACATCATATATCATCAAATGGCTTTAAATTAGCACTGGTTTACACATTACTCATGTGGCGCAACAGCGGGATGTGCACCATAACAGGTGGCAGAACGATTATGCCTGCCCACTAAGGCTGCGGCACGCTCCTCCAGATCAGTGAGGGTGCAGGTCCACTTCTTAGATATCTTCCTCTGCAAACGTGACAAGAGCATGGCATAAGTTAATTGACTAGGTACTATTATGGAAACATAACAGATATGTAATACACAATTAGTCACCCTACATGCTAGTCATCATTAACATTATATGCTAATACGGTTTGTATCCAATAGATGCATGGTTATAACATCTATGTTCAGAGAAAATATTTAAGAAGATTGTGTTTAGGAACTAATGCTTTACACCAAACATCTCGCGTACAATCTCCAGGAAAGGCCCTATCCACGGGCGGTGCCATTCGGCGCCTGAGGGGAGGTAGGTGGTTTATTGGAATCGATGGAGGTCCCTGAGGGGGTGGGGATCAAGACCATTGGTGAGCTTGGCAATGACAGGACCGTAATGGGAGAGGGCACAGTGTCCCTGGGCTGTGCTCGGAGACCTCCATGTGGCCGGAACTAATGTCCCAAAGTGTTCCAGGGCAGACTGAGCCAGAGCTCTCCCCCACTCCAGGCTGGGTCACTATGTGACTGACAGTAGCCGGAGAGACTCACAGTCTGGGCAAAGCTGAGCGGCCCCCTCAGTGCTCAGTTGTGCCCCATTCACCAACCTAACCAAAAAGGAGGCGGAGCCCAAATTAAAGAGTTGCTCACAGCACACAAGCAACGATATAATTTAATAATTCTTCTAAACTAAAGTGGTAGAAATGCCGAGTCTTTGCAGTCTGTCTGTTTCCAGTCATTCCTTTGGCCCCAATTTTCGATCAAAGCCTTTAAATAATAATTAATACTGTCGATTTAAGTTTAAGGCATCTCAGCAAAATTAGAATTAAAGGGACCAGGTTCTGATCCCAGTCCAAATCTTAACAGAGAGGATACCCAAGATTACCCAGCTTAATTATAATCTGGAAGATTTACATTCTAATTAATGAGTCAGTGTATCATTACAATTATTTAATACTTACTCTTGCTGGTGCAACAAGACTGTTCCAACGCTTGCGGCACTGGTCTGCCTCACGCCTATCGTGGGCCATCGATGAGACGAGAGCAGCGATATACGCCCATACTTTTAGGTAAATCCGGGGTGGAGGTTTCCCACGCCCAACCCGAGTTAATTGGCACCACCGAGTCTTGACCTCGTTGACTAAGGCCTCTTAGCCTCATCTGAAAAGGCTTTCGCCCTCCTTCTCCCTGCAGACTTTCTCTCGAATCCTCGTGGGACATCACCATCATGTAGTATGTTCAGCACTCCTTCAAAATACACCCTCATCGAAAAGCTTCCTTCTCTCTCTCCCTCCCTTTGCCTTCTGAGCATGTGCAGATGACCCCTGACCTCCTAAATCGCGGGAAAAGTTCTTTGGCTGAAAAAAAAGCACATGCGCAGAACGGCCGTTGCTATGGATGCCAGCCTTGCACGACTGAATCCATCGCTATCGCCCATTTCACGTCGTTAAGGCTATCGCCCAAATTAAAAGGGCAAAATTAGCGGTATTTAAAATTTTAAACCGTATTTAAAATGGTATTTAAATCAATCCTGAAAAATAAAAAAAAAAAAGCACCAAGGTTGGAACTATCGCCCAAAAAGATCATAGTGGAAAGTCTAGCATGGGCTTCTGACTCAGAGGCAAGAGGCTGATGCCTTGATAATCCTTTAAAATCAATTAATTTCTTTCAATTATGCTGTATCTGAATCTAAATAAGAGCATTTCATGAGACATATTTTAATAATTAGCAGCTTTGGTGCAGTTAATGCCATGGGGATGCATATTACATAGGATATACGAAACAGGCCATTCGGCCCAATCAGTCCATGCCGGCGCATATTAAGTTTATGTATATTCTGTCCATAGCATTCAGTTAACCATCCTTTCTGTTTTGACATTTTTAAATTGACCTAGCCGCTATAGCTTTTTGGGGGAGTTACTGATTTCCACTAACCTTTGTATGAGGAAGTGCTTCCTAACATTGCCCCTGAACAGCCTAGCTCTAATTTTAAAGGTTATGCCCCCTTTTTCTGAACTCTCCTACCGTATCAAATCCTTCAACCATCTTAAACACCTCAATTCGATCACCACTTAATCTTCGAAACACAAGGAAATACAAGCCTAGTTTATGCAACCCATCCTCATAATTTAACCCTTTGAGCTCAATTTCATTCTGCACTACATCCTGATGTATCTTTTTTGATGTTCACTGTCCAGAACTGAACGCAGTAATCCAAATAGAAAATAGGTGCAGGAGTAGGCCATTCGAGCCTGTGCCACCATTCAATATGATCATGGCTGATCATGTAACTCCAGTACCCCATTCCTGCTTTCTCTCCATACCCCTTGATCCTTTTAGCCATAAGGGCCACATCTAACGAACTGACCTCAACAACTTTCTATGGTAGAGAATTCCACTGGTTCACCAGTCTCTCAGTGAAGAGGTTTCTCCTCATCTCGGTCCTAAATGGCTTACCCCTTATCCTTAGACTGTGGCCCCTGATTCTGGACTTCCCCAACATCGGGAACATTCTTCCTGCATCTAACCTGTCCAATTCCTTCAGAATTTTATATGTTTCTATGAGATCCCCTCTCATTCTTCGAAATTCCAGTGAATATAAGCCTAGTTGATCCAGTCTTTCTTCATGTCAGTCCTGCCATCCCAGGAATCAGTCTGGTGAACCTTCGCTGCACTCCCTCAATAGCAAGAATGTCCTTCCTCAGATTAGGAGACTGAAACTGTACACCATATTCAAGGTGTGGCCTCACCATGGCGCTGTACAACTACAGTAAGATCTCCCTGCTCCTATACTCAAATCCCCTAGCTATGAAGGCCAACATACCATTTGCCGCCTTCACCGCCTGCTGTACCTGCATGCCAACTTTCAATGACTGATGTACCATGACACCCAGATGTCATTGCACCTTCCCTTTTCCTAATCTGTCACAATTCAGATAATATTCTGCCTTCCTGTTTTTGCCACCAAAGTGGATAACCTCACATTTATCTACATTATAATGCATCTGCCATGCATTTGCCCACTCACCTAACCTGTCCAAATCACCCTGCAGCCTCTTAGCATCCTCCTCACAGCTCCCACTGCCACCCAGCTTAATGTCATCTGCAAACTTGGAGATATTGCATTCGATTCCTTCGTCTAAATCATTAATGTATATTGTAAATAGCTGGAGTCCCAGCACTGAACCTTGCGGTACCCCACTAGTCACTGCCTGCCATTCTGAAAAGGACCCATTTATTCCTACTCTTTGCTTCCTGTCTGCCAACCAGTTCTCTATCCACGTCAATACATTACCCCCAATACCATGTGCTTTAATTTGGCACACTAATCTCTTGTGTTGGACCTTGTCAAAAGCCTTTTGAAAATCCAAATACACCACATCCACTGGTTCCCCCTTGTCCACTCTACTAGAATTTTTTGAGGATGTATCTAGAAGATTTGTCAAGCATGATTTCCCTTTCATAAATCCATGCTGACTTGGACCGATTCTGTCACTGCTTTCCAAATGCACTGCTATTGCATCTTTAATAATTGATTCCAACATTTTCCCTGCCACCGATGTCAGACTAACCAGTCTATAATTCCCAGTTTTCTTTCTCCCAACTTTTTTTCAAAAGTGGGGTTCCCTTAGCTACCCTCCAATCCATAGGAACTGCTCCAGAGTCTATAGAATGTTGGAAAATGACCACCAATGCATCCACTATTTCTAGGGCCACTTCCTTAAGTACTCTGGATCTAACAAGCTTTTTACAACGAGCATTATTCTACCCCTTTGTATTCCAGTCTCCTTGAGATAAAGGCCTCTTTAATTTAAATCATACCACGTAAATGGATCTTATTTCCAAATTCTATGGAAAAATTGTGGTGATAAACTTGAAATGTGCCACAGGCTTATGTTTTTTTTAAATGACTGTTAAAGATGGCTGATGATCTTAAATAATTTTATTACAATTTTAGCTTATACTTTTGTTTTGGGTCAGTAGTTGCATTCTCGCCTCTAAGTCAGAAGATTCTATGTTCAAGGCCTACGGCATTGTTGGTGATGTTGTCTTTTGGATGAAATATTCATCTGAGGCATTGTTCAGGTGGATGTGATGAAAAACTGGGGATTTTCCTGGCTTCCTGGCCAACATTCCTCTTACAATCAATATTATCAGATTAAATGACCATTTATGTCACATTACAGACAGAGAAACATAGAAAATAGATGCAGGAGGAGGCCATTCGGCCCTTCAAGCCTGCATCACCATTCAATGAGTTCATGGCTGAACATGCAACTTCAGTACCCAATTCCTGCTTTCTCGCCTTACCCCTTGATCCCCCTAGTAGTAAGGACTACATCTAACTCCTTTTTGAATATATTTAGTGAATTGTCCTCAACAACTTTCTGTGGTAGAGAATTCCACAGGTTCACCACTCTCTGGGTGAAGAAGTTTCTCCTTATCTCGGTCCTAAATGGCTTACCCCTTATCCTTAGACTGTGACCCCTGGCTCTGGACTTCCCCAACATTGGGAGCATTCTTCCTGCATCTAACCTGTCTAAACCCATCAGAATTTTAAACGTTTCTATGAGATCCCCTCTCATTCTTCTGAACTCCAGTGAATACAAGCCCAGTTGATCCATTCTTTCTTGTTTTGTCAGTCCCGCCATCCCGGGAATCAGTCTGGTGAACCTTCGCTGCACTCCCTCAATAGCAAGAATGTCCTTCCTCAAGTTAGGAGACCAAAACTGTACACAATACTCCAGGTGTGGCCTCACCAAGGCCCTGTACAACTGTAGTAACATCTCCCTGCCCATGTACTCAAATCCCCTCGCTATGAAGGCCAACGTGCCATTTGCCTTCTCAACCGCCTGCTGTACCTGCATGCCAACCTTTAATGACTGATGTACCATGACACCCAGGTCTCGTTGCACCTCCTCTTTTCCTAATCTGTCACCATTCAGATAATAGTCTGTCTCTGTTTTTACCACCAAAGTGGATAACCTCACATTTATCCACATTATACTTCATCTGCCATGCATTTGCCCACTCACCTAACCTATCCAAGTCACTCTGCAGCCTCGTAGCATCCTCCTCACAGCTCACACTGCCACCCAACTTAATGTCATCCGCAAATTTGGAGATACTACATTTAATCCCCTCGTCTAAATCATTAATGTACAGTGTAAACAGCTGGGGCCCCAGCACAGAACCTTGCGGTCCCCCACTAGTCACTGCCTGCCATTCTGAAAAGTACTCATTTACTCCTACTCTTTGCTTCCTGTCTGCCAACCAGTTCTCAATCCACATCAGCACACTACCCCCAATCCCATGTGCTTTAACTTTGCACATTAATCTCTTGTGTGGGACCTTGTCGAAAGCCTTCTGAAAGTCCAAATACACCACATCAACTGGTTCTCCCTTGTCCACTCTATTGGAAACATCCTCCAAAAATTCCAGAAGATTTGTCAAGCATGATTTCCCTTTCACAAATCCATGCCAACTTGGACCTATCATGTCACCTCTTTCCAAATGCGCTGCTATGACATCCTTAATAATTGCTTCCATCATTTTACCCACTACCGATGTCAGGCTGACCGGTCTATAATTCCCTGTTTTCTCTCTCCCTCCTTTTCTAAAAGTGGGGTTACATTGGCTACCCTCCACTCTATAGGAACTGATCCAGAGCCTATGGAATGTTGGAAAATGACTGTCAATGCATCCGCTATTTCCAAGGCCACCTCTTTAAGTACTCTGGGATGCAGTCCATCAGGCCCTAGGGATTTATCGGCCATCAATCCCATCAATTTCCCCAACACAATTTCCCGACTAATAAGGATTTCCCTCAGTTCCTCCTTCTTGCTAGACCCTCTGACCCCTTTTATATCCGGAAGGTTGTTTGTGTCCTCCTTAGTGAATACCGAGCCAAAGTACTTGTTCAATTGGTCTGCCATTTCTTTGTTCCCCGTTATGACTTCCCCTGATTCTGACTGCAGGGGACCTACGTTTGTCTTTACTAACCTTTTTCTCTTTACATATCGATAGAAGCTTTTGCAGTCCGTCTTAATGTTCCCTGCAAGCTTCCTCTCGTACTCTATTTTCCCTGCCCTAATCAAACCCTTTGTCCTCCTGTGCTGAGTTCTAAATTTCTCCTAGTTCCCGGGTTCGCTGCTATTTCTGGCCAATTTGTATGCCACTTCCTTGGCTTTAATACTATCCTTGATTTCCCTTGATAGCCATGGTTGAGCCACCTTCCCTTTTTTATTTTTACGCCAGACAGGGATGTATAATTGTTGTAGTTCATCCATGTGGTCTCTAAATGTCTGCCATTGCCCATCCACAGTCAACCCCTTAAGTATCATTCGCCAATCTATCCTAGCCAATTCACGTCTCATACCTTCAAAGTTACCCTTCTTTAAGTTCTGGACCATGGTCTCTGAATTAACTGTTTCATTCAACATCCTAATGTAGAATTCCACCATATTATGGTCACTCTTCCCCAAGGGGTCTCGCACAACGAGATTGCTGATTAATCCTCTCTCATTACACAACACCCAGTCTAAGATGGCCCCCCCCCTATTTGGTGCCTCGACATATTGGTCGAGAAAACCATCCCTTATGCACTCCTGGAAATCCTCCTCCACCGTATTGCTTCCAGTAAGGGGTGAAAATTGGTTACGGCCTGTTGGAGTGCATAACCAACAGCGAACCATCAGTGTGTGACCCAAAACCAGGAGACCAGAGGCTGGCCTGAAATTGGACTTTTGGCCTGATTTGTGTTATGTGGGTGAGCTGCCAGCGCATGTTGGCCTCCACAGGCAACTTGCCCAATTTAAATAGATGAATGTTTAACCACCTGCCTCGCCAACAGCGACTCTAAGGTAAGTCCCGGTGAGAGTGAAGTGGCAATCGGTGAGGAGCCCATCGTGTGCACTGTGAAGTCACTGGAGCACTCTTACTTTTTCTGGCTCCCCAGCAACATTTTTTCAATATTTTTTTTTAATTGCCTTTTTCTGGTGGCTGCCAAAGAATTCTGAGTGGAACATTCCTCAACCAGGTGCACAGTAAGATCCCACAAACAGCAATGTGATAACCAGCTAATCTGCTTTTCTTTTTAAATGATATTGGTTGAAGATTGGCCAGGACACCTGGGAGAACTCCCTGCTGTTCCTTGAATAGTGCCGTGGGATCTTTTATTTTCACCTGAGAGGGCAGACTCGGTTTAACTTCTCATCCAGAACTTCTGACCACTGACAGTGAGTGCGGCACTCCCTCAGTACTCCACTGAAGTGTCAGCCTAGGTTATGTGCTCAAGTCCCTGGAGTGGGATTTGAACCCAGAACCCACTGACTCAGAGGCAAGAGTGATACCACTGAGCTACTCCATCATCTTCACTACATGTTCAAAAATATTTGAACGGTTTTGTTTCTCCCATTCCTCTTTCATATCAAGGATTCTGCAAGGCTGTTGCCCATACTGCAGCTCAAATGGGGAAAACCCTGTCGAAGACTGGAGCACCTCTTTAACTGGAAACATGAAATCGAACAGTAGGATATCCCTGTTTCTCACATCCTTTTTTTTTTACTCTACTCAAGGGTTCTATTTGAACCTCTCCACAAAGTCATCGGTTTGAGGATGGTACACGGAGATCCTTAGACTCTTGGAGCAGGGTACAAAGGTCTTTCATCAGTTTTCACACAAAGCAAGTATCTTGGTCCATTAAGATCTCCTTTGAGATCACTACTCTGGAGAACATCTTTACTAATTCGCCTGCTGTAGTTTGAGGTGTTCCTGAGGGGAATAGCCTCTGGTTATCATGTGGCATAGTGAACGACTACTAAAATATATCGGTGTCCTCTGGTGCTGACCTCTCCAGTGGTCCCACTAGGTCCATTGTGATCCAATTGAAGAGCAGCTCAATTATTGGGAAATGGACTAATGGAGTGCGACAGTGAGGCCTGGTTCCAAAAAACTGACACGTTGGACAGGAGGTACAGAACCAGCAAACTTCTTCATATCGCCCTGGCCAGAAGAATCACCTCAATAACTGCTCCAGAATCTTCTCTGTTCCCAGTTGACTTCCAAATAGGTGCTTGTGGCACAAGTCAAAGACTGCCCACCTATGTGTCTGTGACACCAGCAATTACTCCACTTCCTCTCGCTGCCGGAATCATTCGGTATAAAAAAAGGTAGTGGGCCAGAACCTTTTTTGTTTTACCCTCAACGTGGTGCTCATTTATCACCATTACTTCTTGCTTTGTATTTTGTAGGACTGGATCATTTATCTGCTCCAGTTGAAAGTGGAAAGTACACATATCCAGTCCCTCAAAATTTATCCCGTCCTCCCCTGGCAATTGGCCGGAGGAGCTCCTCTCTCCATCCTCTTGTATCAGGCCCGGAACCCCCTCTGTGGCTGGAGAAGCAGAGGGAATAGGGTCTTGGTGCCTTAGTAAAATTCTAGGCACTTTCCCCTTGCTTTGTCTTTCCTCTGTTCCCTTTGATTTTTTGAGCTTCCCGGATCCCTGATACAACATGAGATCTGAAAAAGCGAAACAGCTGGGAGAGGTTTTCAACCTGCCCTCTGTTGGATCAGGATTATGGCTGCTGAAACTTTCATCCATGCCTTTGTTACCACTAGACTTGACTATTCCAATGCATTCCTGGCTTCCCACGTTCTACTCTTTGTAAACATGAGGTCCTCCAAAACTCTGCTGCTCGTGTCCTAACTCACACCAAGTCCCGCTCACCCATCACCCTTGTGCTCGCTGACCTACGTCGGCTCCCGGTTAAGCAACACCTCAATTTTAAAAATTCTCCTCCTGGTTTTCAAATCCCTCCATGGCCTCCCTATCTCTAAGCTCCTTCATGAGAACATAAGAAATAGGAGCAGAAGTAAACCATTTGGCCCCTTGAGCCTGCTTCGCCATTTAATAAGATCATGGCTGATCTGATCATGGACTCAGCTCCACTTCTCTGCCCGCTCAACATAACCCTTTATCCCCTTATTGCTCAAAAATCTGTCAATCTCCGCCTTAAATATATTCAATGACCCAACCTCCACAGTTCTTTGGGACAGAGAATTCCACAGATTTATAACCCTCAGAAGAATTTCCACCTCATCTCAGTTTTAAATGGGCGGCCCCTTATTCTGATTCTATGCCCCCTAGTTTTAGTTTCACCTATGAGTGGAAATATCCTCTCTGCATCCACCTTGTCGAGCCCCCTCATCTGATATTTTTGATAAGATCACCTCTCATTCTTCTGAACTCCAATGAGTATAGGCCCAACCTATTCAACTTATCTTCGTAAGTCAACCACCTCATCTCCGGAATCAACCTAGTGAACCTTCTCTGAATTGCCTCCAATTCAAGTATATCCTTCCTTAACCAAGTACTCCAGGTGTGGCCTCACCAATACCTTGTACAGTTGTTGCAGGACTTCTGCTTTTATACTCCATCTCCCTTGCAATAAAGGCCAACATTCCATTTGCCTTCCTGATTACTTGCTGTACCTGCATACTAACTGTGTGTTTCAGGTCCCTCTGTACTGCAGAACTTTGCAATTTTTCTCCACTTAAATAATTTACTTTTCTATTTTTTTTCTGCCAAAATGGATAATCTCACATTTTCCCACATTATACTCCATCTGCCAAATTTTTCCCGCTCACTTAGCCTGTCTATATCCCTTTGCAGATTTTTTGTGTCCTCCTTGCAATTTGCTTTCCCATCCATCTTTATATCAGCAGCAAACTTGGCTACATTACACTCAGTCCCTTCACCCAAGTCATTAGTATAAATTGTAAATAGTTGAGGCCACAGCACTGATCCCTGCGGCCCCCCACTAGTTACTGTTTGCTAACCAGAAAATGACCCATTTATCCTAAATCTGTTTTCTGTTAGTTAGCCAATCCTCTATCCATGCTAATATATTACCTCCAACCCGTGAACTTTTATCTTGTGCAGTAACCTTTTATGTGGAACTTATTGAATGCCTTCGGGAAATCCAAATACATCACATCCACTGGTTCCCCCTTATCCATCATGCTCGTTACATCCTCAAAGAACTCCAGCAAATTTGTCAAACATGATTTCTCTTTCATAAAACCATGCTGACTCTGCTTGACTGAATTATGCTTTTCCAAATGTTCTGCTACTAAACATAGAAAATAGAAGCAGTAGTAGGCCATTCGGCCCTTCGAGTATGCACCGCCATTCAATGTGATCATGGCTGATCCTCTATCGCAACACCATATTTCCGCTTTTTTCCCATATCCCTAGATGCCTTTTGTTTCTAGAAATCTATATCTCCCTCTTGAATATATTCAGTGACTTGGCCTCCACATCCTTCTGTGGTAGAGAATTCCACAGGTTCACCACCCTCTGAGTGAAAACATTTCTCATTATCGGTCCTAAATTTCCTAACCCGTATCCTGAGACTGTGACCCCTTGTTCTAGACTTCCCAGCCAGGGGAAACATTCTCCCCACATCCAGTTTATTCAACCCAGTCAGAATTTTATACGTTTCAATGAGATCCCCTCTCATTCTTCTAAATTCTAGTGAATACAGGTCTAGTCGACCCAATCTCTCATACGTCAGTCCTGCCATCCCAGGAATCGCTGTACTCCTTCTATGGCAAGTGTTATATATGTAAACTTGTATATACTCTGCACCGCCACCAGAGGACTCATCCCCTTAATCCCTTGGGAACACAGGTACTTAAGGAGGCCTCACAGGTTGGAGAGGCACTCTGGAGAACTGCAATAAAAGACAACGGTCACACTTTACTTTGAGCTCGCAGTGTTCAGTCTGACTCTTTCTCCATACATAACAACTGGTGACGAGATACAGATAGCGAACCCAAAGATGCAGAGAACAGTGGGCATCCTGGAGAAATTCTCAGAGGGAGATGATTGGGAAACCATTGTGGAGTGACTCGACCAATACTTTGTAGCCAACAAGCTAGATGGGGAAGAGAACGCTGCCAAACGAAGGGCGATTCTCCACACCGTCTGTGGGGCACCAACGTATGGCTTCATTAAAAATCTGCTTACTCCAGTGAAACCCACGGAGAAATCGTACGATTATTTGTGCACACTGGTCCGGGAGCATTTGAACCCGAAGGAAAGCGTTCTGATGGCGAGGTACCGGTTCTACACCTACAAAAGGTCTGAAGGCCAGGAAGTGGCGAGTTATGTCGCCGAGCTAAGATGCCTTGCAGGACATTGCGAATTTGAAGAACATTTGGAGCACATGCTCAGAGACTTTTTCGTACTTGGCATTGGCCACGAAACCATACTTCGCAAACTTTTGATCTGTAGACACCCCAATCTTGAGTAAGGCCATAGCGATATCCCAGGCATTCATTGCCACCAGTGACAATACCAAGCAAATCTCTCAGCACACAAGTGCTGCTACAAGAACTGTGAACAAAGTAGTGATGTTTTCGAATTGCAACGTACAGGGCAGGTCACACATGCCTGCAGCTGCACGTCCGCAGATGTCTCAAGAGTCCACCATCAAGGGTGATGAATGCAAGGCCATTAACGCCTTTTGGTGCTGCGGGGGTGATCATCATTTCCATTCATGCCGCTTCAAAGGATACGTTTGCAAGGGCTGTGGAACAATGGGACAGCTCCAACGTATGTGCAGGTGAGCTGCAAATCCTGTTAATCCTGCAAACCACCACTTTGCAGAGGAGGACAGATCCACGGCGGATCACGATGAACCAGAGCCTCAGACCGAGGAGGCAGAGGTACATTGGGTGCATACATTCATCGCAAAGTGTCCCCCGATAATGCTGAATGTTGAACTAAATGGACCCCAGGTGCCAATGGAGCTGGACACAGGTGTGAGCCAGTCCAACATGCGCAAAAAGACTTTTGAAAAATTGTGGTGCAGCAAGGCCTCAAGGCCAGTCTTAACTCCAATTCACATGCAACTAAGAACTTACACAAAGGAACTGATTCCCATAATCGGCAGTACTACTGTAAAGGTCTTCTATGATGGAGCCGTACACAAGCCACCACTCTGGGTGGTACCGGACAATGGTAGGAGCTGGCTGAGAAAGATACGCTGGAACTGGGCCGACGTCCGAGCACTATCGCCCGCTGACGACACTTCGTGTGCCCAGGTCTTAAACAAGTTCCCTTCGCTGTTCGAACCAGGCATCGGGAAATTCCAAGGAGCAAAATGCAGATCCACCTAATTCCGGGGGCATGACCCATCCATCACAAGGCAAGAGCAGCACCGTACATGATGAAAGGGTAGAGACCGAGTTAGACTGGCTGCAAAGAGAGGGCATAATTTCCCCGATCAAGTTCAACGAGTGGGCCAGTCTTATTGTACCAGTCCTCAAGGGAGACAGCACCGTCAGAGTAACCATCAATCGTTTCTCCCTGCAGGACCAATACCCACTACTAAAGGCCGACGACCTCTTTGCAACGCTGGCAGGAGGAAAGACATTCACGAAGCTAGATTTAACTTCATCCTACATGTCGTAGGAACTGGAGGAATCATCGAAGTGCCTCACCTGCATCAACACACACAAGGGTCTTTTTGTTTATAACAGATGCCTGTTTGGAATTTGATCAGCGATATTCCAGAGAAACATGGAAAGCTTACTGAAGTCGGTCCCGCGCACCATGGTCTTCCAGGATGACATCTTGGTTACAGGTCAGGACACAGTCGAGCATCTGCAGAACCTGGAGGAGGTTCTCGGTTGACTCAACCGCATGGGGCCCTGGTTAAAACGCTCGGTGCATTTTCCTGGCGCCTGAAGTGGAGTTCCTGGGGAGAGGATTGCGGTGGACGGCATCAGGCCCTCCGATTCGAAGACTGAAGCAATCGAGAACACACTGAGGCCACAGAATGTGACGGAGCTGCGGTCGTTTCTAGGACTCCTGAACTACTTTGGTAACTTCTTACCGGGTCTCAGCACACTGTTAGAACCACTGCATGTCTTAATGCGTAAAGGGAACGAATGGGCATGGGGCAAAAGCCAAGAAAATGCCTTTGTAAAAGCTAGAAAATTGTTATGCTCAAACAAATTGCTTGTGTTGTATGATCCATGTAAGTGTTTGGTACTAGCATGTGATGCGTCGTCATATGGCGTCGGGTGTGTATTGCAATAAGCTGATGATTTTGGGAAATTGCAACCAGTTGCTTATGCATCCAGGAGTCTGTCTAAGGCTGAGAGAGCCGACAGCATGATTGAAAAAAAAGCATTAGTGTGTGTTTATGGGGTAAAGAAAGTGCATCAATATCTGTTTTGGACTAAAATTCGAATTGGAAACTGACAAGCCACTCATATCCCTGTTTTCCAAGATAAATACTAATGCATTGGCCCGAATCCAGAGATGGGCGCTTACGTCCGCATACAACTACGCCATCTGCCACAGGCCAGACACAGAAAACTGCACCGAGGCTCTCAGTAGGCTGCCATTGCACACCACGGGGGTGGGCACCGCAGATTTAGTCATGGTTATGAAAGCATATTTGAGAGTGACCAATCACCCCGTCACTGCCCGGCAGATCAAAACTTGGACGAGCCAGGACCCCTTTTTGTCCCTAGTCAAAAACTGTGTGCTTCATGGGAGCTGGTCCAATGTCCCAGTGGAAATGCAGGAAGAGATAAAGCCGTTCCAGCGGCGCAAAATGAAATGTCTACAGGCAGACTGTCTTCTGTGGGGCAATCAAGTAGTGGTTCCCAAGCAGGGCAGAGACACCTTCATCAGTGACCTCCACAGTACCCACCCAGGCATTGTAATGATGAAAGTGATAGCCAGATCCTACGTGTGGTGGCCCGGTATTGATGCGGATTTAAGAGTCCTACATGTACAGATGTAATACATGCGCGCAATTAAGCAATGCACCCAGGGAGGCGCCGCTAAGTTTATGGTCTTGTACCCTAGACCACGGGTTGGAGGGCCATGTCGACTATGCAAGCCCGTTCTTGGGTAAAATGTTCCTTGTGGTTGTAAATGCATACTCTGAATGGATTGAATAGGATATTATGTTGGCTAGCACGTCCGCTGGGATCCCACCTGCTGAACTGCTCATGAAAAGAGCACTTAAGACAAGGCTCTCATTAGTTCACCCGGATCTACATGAACAGGTAGAGAGCAAGCGGCTTCAACAAAGTACATACCATGATAGCGCAAGTATGTCACGCGAAATTGAAATCAATGATCCTGTATTTGTATTGAATTATGGACAAGGTTCCCAAGTGGCTTCCCGGCTCTGTTGTGGCCAAAGAGGGGAGCAGGGTGTTTTGGGTCAAACTTTAAAATGGACTCATTCACCGGAAACATTTGGACCAAATCAAACTCAAATTCACGGACTATCCTGAGCAACCCTCTTTGGAGCCTACCTGCTTTGACCCCCCAACATACACACCAGTGGCAATTGGCACTGCGGTTGGCCATGAAGCAGAACCCATCATCCACAGCAGCCCAGCAGGACCCGCCACACCAGGCAGTCCATCAAGGCCAGCTGCACAGCACCCCAGTGAGGGACCAACAGTTGATTCACCAATACCAGCTTTCACACCAAGACGATCAACCAGGGCAAGAAGGGCCTAAGATCGACTCACCTTGTAAATACTTTGGGTGGGGGGGGGGGGGGGGGAAGGTAGGGAGATAGAGAGAGGGAGAGAGAGAGAGAGAGTGTGTGTGTTATATGTAAACTTGTATATACTCTGTACAGCCGCCAGAGGGTTCATCCCCTGGATTCCCAAGGGATCCCATAATCCCTTGGGAGCACAGGTATTTCAGGAGGCCTCACAGGTTGGAGAGGCACTCTGGAGACCTGCAATAAAAGTAAGGTCACACTTTACTTTGAGCTCATAGTGTTCAGTCTGACTCTTTCTCCATACATAACAGCAAGTATATCCTTTCTTGGGTAAGGGAGACCAAAACTGCACACAATACTCCAGGTGCGGTCTCACCAAGGCCCTGTATAACTGTAATAAGACATCCTTGTTCCTGTACTCAAATCCTCTTGCAATGAAGGCGAACATGCCACTTGCCTTCCTAACTGCTTGCTGCACTGGCATATTTGCTTTCAATGACTGGTGTACAAGGACACCCAGGTCCCTCTGTACATCGACACCTCCCAAGCCATCACCATTTAAATAATACTTTGTCCTTCTGTTTTTCCTACCAAACTGGATAACTTCACATTTATCCACGTTATACTGCATCTGTCATGTGTTTGCCCACTCATTCAACCTATCTAAATTGCTTTGCAGCATCTTTGCATCGTCCTCACAACTCCCAATCCCACCTAGTTTTATGTCGTCAGCAAACTTGGAAATATTACATTTGGTTTCCTCATCCAAATTATTTATATATAAAATATGTGAATAGCTGGGACCCAAGCGCTGATCCCTGTGGTACCCCACTAGTCACTGCTCGCCACTCTGAAAAAGACTCGTTTATTCCTACTACTCTGTTTCCTGTCAGTTAACCAATTTTCAATCCATGCCAATACATTACCCCCAATCTTATGTGCTTTAATTTTGCATACTAGCTTCTTATGTGGGACTTTATCAAAGGTCTTCTAACAATCCAAATACACTACATCCACTGGTTCTCCCTTATCTATTCTATCAGCTACATCCTCAAAAAACTCCAGTAGGTTTGTCAAACATGATTTTCCTTTCATAAATCCATGTTAACTTTGTTTAATCCCGTTGATATTATCTAAGTGTGCCGTTATCACATCCTTTTATAATAGACTTCAGTATTTTCCCTACTACTGATATCAGGCTAACCGCTCTATAATCCCCGTGTTCTCTCCCTTTTTTAAATAGTGGGGTTACATTTGCCACCCTCCAATCTGCAGGAACTGTTCCATAGTCTATAGAATTTTGGAAGATGACAACCAATACAGCTACTATTTCCATGGCTACCTCTTTTAGTAATCTGGGATGCAGATCATCAGGCCTTGGGGATTTATCTGCCGTCAGTCCCATTAGTTTCTCCAGTACTATTTTCTTACTTATTATCATTTCCTTTACTTCTTCTTGCTCACTAGACCCTGGGTTCCCTAGCATTTCTGGGATGTTATTTGTGTCCTCTTCCATGAATACAGAACCAAAGTATTTAATTGTTCTGCCATTTCCTTGTTCCATATTACACATTCTCCTGTTTCTGTCTGTAAAGGACCTACATTTGTCTTCACTGATCTTTTTCTTTTTATGTACTTGTAGAAACTTTTGCAGTCGATTTTTATGTTCCTTGCAAGTTTACTCTCATACTCTATTTTTTCCCTCTTAATCAATCTCTTGGTCCTTTTTTGCTGAATTCTAAACTGCTCCCAATCCTCAGGCTTGCTAGTTTTTCTGGCAAATTTCTATAACTCCTCTTTGGATCTAATACTATCCTTAATTTCTTTTGTTCGCCATGGTTGGGCCACTTTTCCTTTTGTGTTTTTACGCCAGAAAGGAATGTATAACTGTTGCAATTCATGCATTTGTTCCTTAAATATTAGCCATTGCCTGTCCACCGTCTTGCCTTTTAATGCATAGTCCCAATCTATCGTAGCCAATTCATTCCTCATAGCTTCGTAGTTTCCTTTGTTTAGATTTAGGACCCTAGTTTCGGATTGGACTACTTCACTTTCCATCTTAATAAGAAATTCAATCATGTTATGGTCACTCTTCCCTAAAGGACCCCGCACAACAAGACTATTAATTAACCCCTTCTCATTACACAATACCCAATCTAGGATATTGTAGTAGTAGTAATAACCTAGTAGGCTCCTTAACATACTGGTCTAAAAAGCCATCTCGTTCACACTCCAGGAATTCATCTGCCACAGTATTATTACTAATTTGGTTTGGCCAGTCTATATGTAGATTAAAGTCACCTGCGATTACTGTAGTACCCTTGCTACATGTATCTCTAATTTCCTGTTTGATGCAGTCCCCCACACTACCACTACTGTTTGGAGGCCTATAGACAACTCCCACCAATGTTTTCTGCCCCTTGGTGCTCCTTAGCTCCACCCAGACTGTCTACATCTTGATTTTCTGAGCCAATATCCTTTCTCACTATTGCACTGAATTCATCCTTTACTAACAACGCCACACCAACTCCTCTTCCTTTTTGCCTGTCCTTCCTAAATTCCTTACCAACAACAGATGTTAGGCTAATTGGTCTGTAGTGTCCTGGTTTTTGTCTGCCTCCTTTTTTAAATAGGGGTGTTACATTTGCAGTTTTCCAATCCGCTGGGACCTCCCCAGAATTTTGGTAGATTACAACCAATGCATCCACTATCTCTGCAGCCACTTTTAAGACCCTAGAATGCAAGCCATCAGGTCCAGGGGATTTGTCTACCTTTAGTCCCATTATTTTACTGAGTACTACTTCTTTAGTGATTGTTTTTAGTTCCTCCCTTGATTATCCACGATTGGGATGCTTTTAGTGTCTTCTACCGTGAAGACCAATACAAAATATTTGTTCAAAGTCTCTGCCATTTCCCTGTTCCCCATTATTAATTCCCCAGTATCATCCTCTAAGGGACCAACATTTACTTTAACCACTCTAGTTATGTTATATCTCCTTTGCCACTGCTCATCAACTGTCCCACACTTTTTAATCTATTTTCTTTGTCCACTTTAGCCAACTCTGCCTTCATACTTTTGTAGTATCCTTTATTTAAGCTTAGTACACTGGTTTGAGATCCAAATTTCTCACCCTCCAATTGAAATTGAAATTCAACCATGCTATGGTCACTCATTCCTGGAGGATCCTTTATTAATCCTGTCTCATTACACAGTACCAGATCTAAGATCGCCTGCTCCATGGTTGATTTCCGCAATGTACTGTTCAAAGAAACGATCCCGGATGCATTCTATGAACTCTTCCTCAAGCTACCCTGGCCAATTTGCTTTGTCCAATCAATACGAAGGTTAAAATCGCCCATTATTATTGCCGTTCCTTTTTTAAACAAGCCTCCATTATTTATTGATTTATACTCCATCCAACAGTGTAGCGACTGTTACGGGGCCTATAGATTATGCCCATAAGTGACTTTTTCCCCTTATTATTCCATATCTCCACCCAAACTGATTCAACATCTTGATCTTCTGAGCCAATATCGTTTCTCACTAATGCACTAATCTCATCCTTTATTAGCAAAGTTATCCCACCTCCTTTTCCTTTCTGTCGGTCCTTCCGAATAGTCTCTGGTTTTTATTTCCTCCAGTGCTACTCTGTTCTATTGCCTTCTCCTTATTCTTTGACTATTTAAATTTCCGCTCACCTGACCCCTCTCCCCCACTAATTAGTTTAAAGCCCTCTCTACAGCCCAAGTTATTTGATTCGTCAGGACCCTGGTACCAGCACGGTCTAAATGGAGGCCGTCTCAATGGAACAGCTCCCTTGTACCCCAGTACTGCTGCCAGTGTCCCACGAACCTGGGCAGGTCCGGAACCAATGTCCTTGGGGGAGTGTTTGCTAGTGCTGTTGGGGAGGAGTTAAACTAATATTGCAGGGGGATGGGAACCTATGCAGGGAGACAGAGGGAGACAAAAATGAGGCAAAAGCAAAAGACAGAAAGGAGATGAGGAAAAGTGGAGGGCAGAGAAACCCAAGGCAAAGAACAAAAAGGGCCACTGTACAGCAAAATTCTAGAAGGACAAAGGGTGTTAAAAAAGCAAGCCTGAAGGCTTTGTGTCTTAATGCAAGGAGTATCCGCAATAAGCTGGATGAATTAACTGTGCAAATAGATGTTAACAAATATGATGTGATTGGGATTACGGAGACGTGGCTCCAGGATGATCAGGGCTGGGAACTCAACATCCAGGGGTATTCAACATTCAGGAAGGATAGAATAAAAGGAAAAGGAGGTGGGGTAGCATTGCTGGTTAAAGAGGAGATTAATGCAATAGTTAGGAAAGACATTAGCTTGGATGATGTGGAATCTATATGGGTAGAGCTGCAGAACACTAAAGGGCAAAAATCGTTAGTGGGAGTTGTGTACAGACCTCCAAACAGTAGTAGTGATGTTGGGGAGGGCATCAAACAGGAAATTAGGAGTGCATGCAATAAAGGTGCAGCAGTTATAATGGGTGACTTTAATATGCACATAGATTGGGCTAGCCAAAATGGAAGCAATACGGTGGAGGAGGATTTCCTGGAATGCATAAGGGATGGTTTTCTAGACCAATATGTCGAGGAACCAACTAGGGGGGAGGCCATCTTAGACTGGGTGTTGTGTAATGAGAGAGGATTAATTAGCAATCTCATTGTGCGAGGCCCCTTGGGGAAGAGTGACCGTAATATGGTGGAATTCTGCATTAGGATGGAGAATGAAACAGTTAATTCAGAGACCATGGTCCAGAACTTAAAGAAGGGTAACTTTGAAGGTATGAGGCATGAATTGGCTAAGATAGATTGGCTAATGATACTTAAGGGGCAATGGCAGACATTTAGAGACCGCATGGATGAATTACAACAATTGTACATTCCTGTCTGGCGTAAAAATAAAAAAGGGAAGGTGGCTCAACCGTGGCTATCTAGGGAAATCAGGGATAGTATTAAAGCCAAGGAAATGGCATACAAATTGGCCAGAAATAGCAGCGAACCTGGGGACTGGGAGAAATTTAGAACTCAGCAGAGGAGGACAAAGGGTTTGATTAGGGCAGGGAAAATGGAGTACGAGAAGAAGCTTGCAGGGAACATTAAGGCGGATTGCAAAAGTTTCTATAGGTATGTAAAGAGAAAAAGGTTAGTAAAGACAAACGTAGGTCCCCTGCAGTCAGAATCAGGGGAAGTCATAACGGGGAACAAAGAAATGGCAGACCAATTGAACAAGTACTTTGGTTCAGTATTCACCAAGGAGGACACAAACAACCTTCCGGATATAAAAGTGGTCAGAGGGTCTATTAAGGAGGAGGAACTGAGGGAAATCTTTATTAGTCGGGAAATTGTGTTGGGGAAATTGATGGGATTGAAGGCCGATAAATCCCCAGGGCCTGATGGACTGCATCCCAGAGTACTTAAGGAGGTGGCCTTGGAAATAGCGGATGCATTGACAGTCATTTTCCAACATTCCATTGACTCTGGATCAGTTCCTATCGAGTGGAGGGTAGCCAATGTAACCCCACTTTTTAAAAAAGGAGGGAGAGAGAAAGCAGGGAATTATAGACCGGTCAGCCTGACCTCAGTAGTGGGTAAAATGATGGAATCAATTATTAAGGATGTCATAGCAGCGCATTTGGAAAATGGTGACATGATAGGTCCAAGTCAGCATGGATTTGTGAAAGGGAGATCATGCTTGACAAATCTTCTGGAATTTTTTGAGGATGTTTCCAATAAAGTGGACAAAGGAGTACCAGTTGATGTGGTATATTTGGACTTTCAGAAGGCTTTCGACAAGGTCCCACACAGGAGATTAATGTGCAAAGTTAAAGCACATGGGATTGGGGGTAGTGTGCTGACGTGGATTGAGAACTGGTTGTCAGACAGGAAGCAAAGAGTAGGAGTAAATGGGTACTTTTCGGAATGGCAGGCAGTGACTAGTGGGGTACCGCAGGGTTCTGTGCTGGGGCCCCAGCTGTTTACATTGTACATTAATGATTTAGACGAGGGGATTAAATGTAGTATCTCCAAATTTGCGGATGACACTAAGTTGGGTGGCAGTGTGAGCTGCGAGGAGGATGCTATGAGGCTACAGAGTGACTTGGATAGGTTAGGTGAGTGGGCAAATGCGTGGCAGATGAAGTATAATGTGGATAAATGTGAGGTTATCCACTTTGGTGGTAAAAACAGAGAGACAGACTATTATCTGAATGGTGACAGATTAGGAAAAGGGAAGGTGCAACGAGACCTGGGTGTCATGGTACATCAGTCATTGAAGGTTGGCATGCAGGTACAGCAGGCGGTTAAGAAAGCAAATGGCATGTTGGCCTTCATAGCGAGGGGATTTGAGTACAGGGGCAGGGAGGTGTTGCTACAGTTGTACAGGGCCTTGGTGAGGCCACACCTGGAGTATTGTGTACAGTTTTGGTCTCCTAACTTGAGGAAGGACATTCTTGCTATTGAGGGAGTGCAGCGAAGATTCACCAGACTGATTCCCGGGATGGTGGGACTGACCTATCAAGAAAGACTGGATCAACTGGGCTTGTATTCACTGGAGTTCAGAAGAGTGAGAGGGGACCTCATAGAAACGTTTAAAATTCTGACTGGTTTGGACAGGTTGGATGCAGGAAGAATGTTCCCAATGTTGGGGAAGTCCAGAACCAGGGGTCACAGTCTAAGGATAAGGGGTAAGCCATTTAGGACCGAGATAAGGAGAAACTTCTTCACCCAGAGAGTGGTGAACCTGTGGAATTCTCTACCACAGGAAGTAGTTGAGGCCAATTCACTAAATATATTCAAAAGGGAGTTAGATGAAGTCCTTACTACTCGGGGGATCAAGGGGTATGGCGTGAAAGCAGGAAGTGAGTACTGAAGTTTCATGTTCAGCCATGAACTCATTGAATGGCGGTGCAGGCTAGAAGGGCTGAATGGCCTGCTCCTGCACCTATTTTCTATGTTTCTATGTTTCTATGAACCAAAACCCATTTCTCTCAGACCCGTCTTTGAGCTGCCTGTTTAACTCTTTGATTTTATTTACCCTGTGCAAATTTGCTCGTGGCTCAGGTAGTAATTCAGAGATTATTACCTTTTGTGGTTCTGCTTTTGTCCTATCTATGTTGTTGGTACCCACGTGGACAACAACAACTGAATCTTTTCCCTCCTACTCCAAGTTCCTCCAGCCCTGAGGAGATGTCCTTAACCCTGGCATCAGGCAGGCAACACCACCTTCGGGACTCACGCTCTCGGCTGCAGAGAATCTTATCTATCCCCCTAATGATACTGTCCCCTACCACTACGTTTCTTTTTACTCCCCCCACTTGAATGGCCCCCTGTACCATGGTGCTGTGGTCAGTTTGCATATCCTCCATGAAGTCCCTGCCCTCGTCCCCACAGGGAGCAAGAGCCTCAAATCTTAATCGCTCCGCCATTTGTGGTCTTGCCTTCAGCTGCCAAGGCTCCAAGCTTTGGAATTGCCTCCCTAAATCTCTGCTCCTCTCTATCTCTCTTTCCTCCTTTAAGACCAAGATGTTATTCATCTGACCTAATCACAGAATAGTACAGCACATGAGGACAGTCTTTGGCTCTTTCGAAGAGAAATCCAGTTACTTCCACTCCCCTGCTATTTCCCCCTCCTTGATGTATTTATCCAATTCCCTTTTTGAAGGCCACTATTGAATCTGTACCACCACCCTATTAGGCAGTGCATTCCAAATCCTAACCGCTCGTTGCGTAAAAATGTTTTTCCTCATACCGTCTCTAGTTCTTTTGCCAATCATCTTAAATCTGTGCCCTCTGGTTATCGACCCTTTGGTCATTGGGAACAATTTCTCTTTATTTACTCTATCTAACCCCTTCATGATTTTAAACACCTCTATCAAATCTCCTCTTGGCCTTCTCTTATAATATCTCCTTATGTGGCTTGGTGTCAAATTTTGCTCCTGTGTAGCACCTTGAGACGTTTTACTATGATAGATGCGCTATATGAATACATGTTGTTAAACCCTGGGAAATCCCTCCCCGTACTACAGGCGATGATCCCCTAATTCTTTTTGGGTGCGTGCCCCATTCAGTTCCATGTATGCGCGAAACTTAACATTGAAAAAGACGGTCCCGGGCTTCGCGTGACCAGCAGACGTGCAGATTAAAGCGTTCCGTTGATTACAGGCTAAGGAAGTTTGGGTACATCCCATCCTTTACTTCCCAAGCATCTCCCTTCACTTCCACCTTGACCCAGCTGGTGGGGGTAATAAAATATGTTTCCGCTTATGCATTTTATTTCCATTTCATTCACATAGTCTAGATCTGAATGCCATACTAGAGCTGAGGAAACGAGGATAACTGCACTCCCTGAGTCAGTAAGTGCCACCACCTCCTTTCCATTAACTTTTATTGTTCCTAGGAAGGGATGAGCAGCCTCCACATGGCTCACAAGCTGCACTGCCCAACTCTGGTAATCTCTGCTGGCATTCCTGGACTCCCCGAGGCTGCATTGCATGGGCCCCTCCTGGTTTGGGCAATGTCCACTCAACATCGGTAACACCCATACATTTTCCTTCGTTTTCTGTTTACCCCCAGGTTTGTGGTTACATAGGCCACACCCATAAGTTCCTTTGCTGCTCTTCAGTGCCCCCTTGCCCCCCCCCCCCCCCCCCCCCAAGAGCTTTACCAGCCTAGGATATAGGCACATTCTTTTGGACTCGGGTGGGGGGTTTGCCTAGATTTGTGAACGTCGGTGATCTGACCAGTTCCTCTGCAGCAAATTGTCTTTATGCCAGCTTGATCAACTCTTGGACATTGGCTGGGTTCCCTTGATCCACCAACTGTCTGATCTAGGGTGGAAGGGCTCGTAGATAGGGTCCATTACCAGCAATTCCACAATTCTTTTAGGGGAGTTGCTGTCAGGTTGCAGCCGCCTATTGGCCATAACTATTAAGTCAAACATTTGAGACAGAGGTGCCTTGCCCTCCTGGTTGGACCAGGCGTTGAACTTCTGAGTCTGTACAGTTAAGTTGATGCTAGTCCTGGCGAGCAACTCCGCCTTCAACTGTGGGTAGTTAGCTGCTACCTGCGACTCCAGGTCAAAGAATGCCTTCTGAGCATCACCCACTAAGAAGAGTGCCACAATGCATTAGTCTTGTGGACACTTGTCCCGCTCAGCACATCTTTCAAAGGCCAAAAGGTATGCCTCCACGTTGCCCACTTTAGTCATTTTCTGCAGCATTAGACTAGGTTGGATGGGGGATTCCTGGCCCTCCATCTGGCCTCACTGCTGCCTCAATTCAGTGATCTCTCCCTGTCTTTGGGTGACCTTGTTCACTAGTAGTTGGGTGATCTCCTACTGGGCCTCAGGGATCTCAATGGTCCTCTCGTGTGGCCCGGTGGGCCTCCTGAGCAGCCCTGCGGGCCTCTTGCAAAGCCTGCGTGGTCCGCACCATTTCCTCCATTGAGTTGATCTCTTTTAGAAACACGGATCCCATTTCTGACATCTTTTCCTTACAAGCAGTGTTCCTTGAACAAGCCAAGTTCCAAACACCTTTTAATGCATTTAGCACAAAGCAAGACCACACAGTGCATCTTTCAGTTTTTCAACTCCCAGCCTCTTTTCAGGGCCTACTCATGAACTTCTCCCTTTTATGCTCAGCTGCTTGGGGAAACACCCCTCCCACTCTAGGTGCAATTATCCTTAAAGGGGTGGTTCTTAAATGGGCTATTCCTCTGGGATCAGGGTCCTCATCAGCCTGCAGCTGACATACCAACCCTTTGTGTGTGTGTGTGTGTGTGTGTGTGTGTGTGTATGTGTATATATATTTATGTATGTTTTGGACTTAGAATGTGAATACTAGTTTTCTGATGGTCCAAACTGCTGGTAGTAACAAACATGAGGGTATAAAAAGGCTAAAGTAAAGGGCAGATAAGTGGCATTTGCAGTCTAAAAGAAAAATATGAGGTAATACATTTGTGAACAAAAATAAAGAATGGAAATATATCAAATGGTTTCTTAATGTAGGAGAGGAGCAAATGGATTTAGGTGTGAAGAAACATAAATCCTTAAATAGTTGACTATGTTAAAAAACATTAATCAAATGGATTATTGAGATTTATTGTGAGAAGCATTGAATGCAACAGGAAAGAAGTCAGCATAACTAACAAAACAATGGTTCAACCACATCTGGAATGCAGTTTTGGGATCTATATTTATAGCATATAATATTGGAAAATGACATAATCCAGAGGATGGAAATGAATATTAAAAAATAAATATCTTCAGGAAAGACAGCACGGATAAGAAGTGTCCAGGTGTCCATGACATATAGGGCTACCACTTTTCTTATGCCATGGACACCTGGGAGGTAAAACCAAAATTGACCCCGTGGTAGGTAGTAAGTTACAAAATGAACTACTCTGCTAAGACATGCAAGGTGAAAAAATCCAAACTCGCACTCGGGATATATTATCGCTAGATCATAAGAAGGGTAGTTTGCTCTACGAAGCAATAGCAACAATATGTGAGAACAAAAAAAATATTTTAATGCGTGACTTCAAGTAACCAAAAATAATCTGGGGAAACCCAAATGGTTTAGGGTCAGAATTAGTAAATGTAATGCCTGACTGGTTCATGGCCCAGTGTTTCAGGGAAGCCATGCTTATCTTCATCTTGTATTCATTAATGACCCAGAAAATGTACATGAAATGAAAGCTGTAGCACCCCTGGCAGATGGCAACCACAGAATGATCTTAGAGTCAAAACTAACACTAGGATTTGGGTCTAACTGCAAAAATGTGAGGTAACAAGTAACGGCACTTGCGAGGCTATTCCAGAATACTAGATGATGACTACTAGAACACTTTTAAAGGTATCATGCTAACTGAGCATGCAGGATAAATACATGATTAACATTAATGCAAGATTAAAATTACTAAACTAATGATAGCCGTTAGAGAGACGTGGTTGCAAGGTGACCAGGACTGGGAATTAAATATTCAAGGATATTTGACAATCCGGAAGGACAGACAGAAAGGAGGTGGGGTAGCTCTATTGATAAAGGATGTAATCACTGCAATAGTGAGAAATGAAATTGGCTCAAATGATCAGGATGTTGAAACAGTTTGGGTGGAGATAAGGAAACATAAAGGGAAAAAGTCACTGGTGGGTGTAGTCTATAGGCCCCTAACAGTAGCAACTCTTGGTCAGAGCATGAACCAGGAAATAGTGAGGACTTGTAAAAAGGGAACTGCAATTATTATGGGTGATTTTAACCTCCATATTGATTGGACAAATCAAATTGGTTAGGGTAGCCTTGAGGAAGAATTCATAGAGTGCATAAGGGACAGGTTCCTTGAGCAGTATGTAACAGAACCAATCAGGGGGCAGGCTATCTTAGATCTGGTCCTGTGTAATGAGACAGGATTAATAAACAAAAACAATCTCCTAGTAAAAGATCCCCTTGGAATGAGTGAATTTCAAATTCAGATGGAGGGTGAGAAACTTGGATCTCTAACCAGCGTACTAAGCTTAAATAAAGGAGACTATGAAGGTATGAGGGCTGAGTTGGCTAATGTGGACTGGGAAAATAGATTAATGTGTAGGACGGTTGATGAACAATGGTGTACATTTAAAGAGATATTTCACAACTCTCAAGAAAAATATATTCCAGTGAGGAGGAAAGGGCGTAAGAGAAAAGACAGCCATCTGTGGCTAACTAAAGAAATAAAGGACGGTATCCAATTTAAAAACCAGGGCATACAATGTGGTGAAAACTAATGGGAGGACAGAAGATTGGGAAGCATTTAAAAGCCAACAAAGAATTACTAAAAAAATGATTAAGAAAGGGAAGATAGACTATGAAAGTAAACCATCAGGAAATATAAAAACAGATAGCAAGAGTTTCTATAGGTATACAAAAAGGAAAAGAGTGGCTAGAGTAAATGTTGGTCCCTTAGAGGACGAGACCAGGGAATTAGTAATGGGGAACATGGAGATGGCAGAAACTCTGAACAAATATTTTGTATCAGTCTTTACAGTAGAGGACAATAACAATATTCCAACAGAGGATAGTCAAAGGGGCTATGGGGGGTTAGGGGGAACTTAACACAATCACTAACGAGGTGGTACTCAGTAAGATAATGGCACTAAAGGCAGATAAATCTCCTGGACCTAATGGCTTAAATCCTAGGGTCTTATGAGATAAGCGGCAGGGATAGTGGTTGTAATTGGTTGTAATTTACCAAAATTCCCAAATTCTGGGGCGGTCCCAGCAGATTGGAAAACTGCAAATGTAACGCCCCTATTTAAAAAAGGAGGCAGACAAAAAGCAGGAAACTATAGACCAGTTAGCGTATCGTCTGTAGTTGGGAAGATGTTGGAGTCCATTATTAAAGAAGCAGTAGCAGGACATTTGGAAAAGCAAAATTAGGTCAGGTAGTCAGCATGGATTTATGAAGGGGAAGTCATGTTTGACAAATTTGCTAGAATTCTTTGAAGATGTAACGGGCAGAGTGGATAAAGGGGAACCAGTGGATGTGCTGTATTTGGACTTCCAGAAGGCATTTGACAAGGTGCCACATAAAAGGTTACTGCACAAGATAAAGGTTCACGGGGTTGGGGGTAATATATTAACATGGATAGAGGATTGGCTAACGAACAGAGGGTAGGAATAAATGCTTCATTTTCGGGTTGGCAATCAGCAACCAGTGGGGTGCCACAGGGATCAGTGCTGGACCCCAACTATTTATAATCTATATTAACGACTTGGAGGAAGGGACCGAGTGTAATGTAGTGCAAGTTTGCTGACGATACAAAGATGGGAGGAAAAGCAATGTGTGAGGAGGATACAAAAAATCTTCAAAAGGACACAGACAGGCTAAGTGAGTGGGCAAAATTTGGCAGATGGAGTATAATGTTGGAAACTGTGAGGTCATGCACTTTGGCAGAAAAAAAATCAAAGAGCAAGTTATTATTTAAATGGAGAAAGATTGCAAAGTACTGCAGTACAACAGGACCTGGGGGTACTTGTGCATGAAACACAAAAGGATATACTTGCTTTGGAGGCAGTTCAGAGAAGGTTCACAAGGTTGATTCCAGAGATGAAGGGGTTGACTTATGAGGAAAGGTTGAGTAGGTTGGGCCTCTACTCATTGGAATTCAGAAGAATGAGAGGTGATCTTATCGAAACGTATAAGATTATGAGGAGGCTTGACAAGGTGGATGCAGTGAAAATGTTTCCACTGATAGGGGAGACTAGAACTAGAGGGCATAATCTTAGAATAAGGGGCCGCCCATTTAAAACTGAGATGAGGAGAAATTTCTTCTCGGAGGGTTGTGGATCTGTGGAATTCGCTGCCTCAGAGAACTGTGGAAGCTGGGACACTGAATAAATTTAAGACAGAAATAGACAGTTTCTTAAACGATAAGGGAATAAGGGGTTATGGCGAGCGGGCAGGGAAGTAGACCTGAGTCCATGATCAGATCAGCCATGATCGTATTAAATGGCGGAGCAGGCTTGAGGGGCTGTATGGCCTATTCCTGCTCCTATTTCTTATGTTGTTATTTACAAATTTGACCCTAAATAGATTAACATATTCCAGAAAATCAAAGAGGAAAAATTACCTCTGCAAATCCTTCAGGGAGAAAGGGGAAGGAATGTACTAAGATGTACATAAGAAAATGCAGAAACTTGTTAAAAGGGTGATCTGGGGGCAAAGAAAAACCTAGAAAAAATATAGCAACAGAAGCTAAACGTAACAGTTTAAAAAAAAAAGGTTCAGTACCACAACTGTAAAAGAGCTGAATACCACAAAAGATGCAAGCGGCTTGAAGTAGAGAATCAGCACAAGATAAGTAATGATTAGTTCCCCCAAGTATTTACAACACAAGATATGAGCAACATACTATTCATGAACACAGGTAACTTAGACAAAATTAATGACTGCAATATAAATGAGATTAAAGCCCTACAGGCTCAGATGGTTCAAAACCAATAAATCCCCAGCGATAGATATTTATCCTGTACACTGGAAAGTCCGACGAAGTGTTGTACCTAGACTCACAAAAGGCATTTTATGGGGATTCAGGGTAAACCTTGGGAATCGTTAAGAAACTAGTTCAAGGGTAGAAAATAACAAGTATTGATAGAGGAGTTGGATTGGTAGCCTCCGCTCAGTGTTGGGACCACTTTTTAATTTACATGAATGACCTGGAATCAGGAACTCAATACAAAGTGGTAACATTTGTAGATCATGGCAAACTCGAAGGGGTACTGGAATTGGGATACACAGCTCAAAAATTATAGAATGAGTTGGATAAAATATTTAAATGGATAAAACAATAGCAGGTGAAATTAAATGGAGCCTAGTGTGCAGTTCTGCAAATAGGGAACATATATACTCCATGGATGGTGTTGAAATAACAAAGGGTGAAGCTGAAAGACACCTCTCATTCTTATTGGACACGATGTTAAACATGTTCAACCAAATACAGAGCAGTGATTAACATAGCCAATGGAATGTTGAATATAATTCACAGGAAATTGTAAAACTTTATAGTGCTCTGGTCAGACGGCACCCAGCTCTGATTGTGAAGACACAAGGGAGGTTTTCAAGCACTGGAGACCGTGAAGAGAAGAGCCACAAGGCTGATCCCTGGAGTCAAAGTTTTGAATTATGAGCTAAGACTGGAGAAACATGCACTTTTTAGCCCATAAAGGATGTGTCCGAGCAGTGATCTTAGAGGTATACAAGATAGTTAAGGGAATGGAGAATGTAATCTTGTAATTTCATTTTGAATTGGATTGCGAAAGTAGAATAAAGCGACATAGGTTTAAGCAAGTAAAAGGGTCATTTCGGTCTGATAATCAGGAAATTCTTACTTGTGCAAATGTGTGGAATAGAATTACAGACAGAGCAGTGGAGGCAAAACCCCTGCAGTCAATCAGATGCTACAATGAGGGATTTTAGGATCTTTCTGATGGATGAATTAAGATTGGCTGAATAGCCTTTTTCATCCATTATTATTTTGTGATACTAGCCCTGGAGAAAATGGAACCTGGATGATTCTGGATGAAGCATCTGAATTATATGGAGATGTAATGTATGTACATAAGGTCTGCCCACCACCAGGGGGCACTACCGTCTGAGGTCCTAGGGTCATAGGTACACTTGTGCTGGGCTTGATATATAACCTGAACTTCACCTTGTATCTTCACTTCTGGAAGCCATTAAAGACTGACCAGGTTACACCTAGTCACTGGCTCACAGTATGGAGTTCATTGTATCATTTCATACACCACAGAGGGATTTTAGGATCTTTCTGATGGATAGAAACATAGAAAATAGGTGCAGGAGTAGGCCATTCGGCCCTTCGAGCCTGCATCACCATTCAATAAGATCATGGTTGCTCATTCACCTCAGTACCCTTTTCCTGCTTTCTCTCCATACCCCTTGATCCCTTTAGCCATAAGGGCCATATCTAACTCCCTCTTGAACATATCCAATGAACTGGCATCAACAACTCTCTGCAGTAGGGAATTCCACAGGTTAACAACTGAGTGAAGAAGTTTCTCATCTCAGTCCGAAATGGCTTACCCCTTATCCTTAGACTGTGTCCCCTGGTTCTGGATTTATCCAACATCGGGAACATTCTTCCTGCATCTAACCTGTCCAGTCCCGTCAGAATTTTATATGTTTCTATGAGATCCCCTCTCATCCTTCTAAACTCCAGTGAATACAGGTCCAGTCGATCCAGTCTCTTCTCATATGTCAGTCCAGCCATCCCAGGAATCGGTCTGGTGAACCTTCGCTGAACTCCCTCAATAGCAAGAACGTCCTTCCTCAGATTAGGAGATCAAAACTGAACACAGTATTCCAGATGAGGACTCACTAAGGCCCTGTACAACTGCAGTAAGACCTCCCTGCTCCTATACTCAAATTGAGATTGGTCCGAATAGCCTTTTTCATCCATTATTATCTTGTGATACTAGCCCTGGAGAAAATGGAACCTGGATGATACTGGATGAAACATCTGAATTATATGGAAAGGCCAGAACAAACAAGGGATATAGGATGTCAAACTGAAGATAGTGGAGGGATTTGATAGAGGTGATAAAATAAATAGATGAGATAAAAATATAAAAATTATTTCCATTTGTAGATTAATCAAAAGCAATGATCTCAAGATAAGCACTTGGTAGATAAAGGGGGAGCTTACAACATTGTATTTATATAGTACTTTTAACGTAGTAATGTCCCGACACTTCCCCACCCCAAAATTCACAAATATTTGTGTCAGCTCCATCATTCTGATTGGAAAAGTCTGAATAAACACATCACAGATATTTTCATATCTTCAGAAATGTGTGCTGACCAGGATGAGGTGTGCACCCTGAGATAGTTCATTTGTACCAGGTATCTCAAAAACAAGTGCAAACTGGAAAAAATGAATATATTGAGAATGAGCAATGTTGGATGGTGTTGAAACCTGGAGCTGCCAGTGGAAGATGCTGAGCTGCCATTGTAATCTAATCTTCTAATAAGGTCAGTCCCAATCAGCTACTCCAGCTGAGGATATTGTCAATGTAACTGCATGTCCTGTTAGTCACTGGCTCTTATGTTGCCTAACTCTGCCCCTCCCCCAACCCCATTATAGGTGTTCAAAATTATGAAGAGTTTCTGATAATTGGACAACCTGTTTCCACTGGCAAGCGGGTTAGTAACCAGAGGGCACAGATTTAAGGTTATTGGCAACAAAAACCATAAGGGAGATGAGAATTTGTTTTACACAGCAAGTTATGATGATCCAGAATGTATTGCCTGAAAGGGTGCAGGAAGCAGATTCAATAGTAACTTTTAGAAGGGAATTGAATGTATACTTAGAGAAAAATTTGGCAGGACGATGGAGAAAGAGCAGAGGAGTGGGACTAATTGGATAGCTCTTTAAAAGAGCCGGCACAATGGGCTAAATGGCCTCCTTCTGTGCTGTATCAATCTGCCTTTCAGCTCCTGAGTTATTAGCTTCAATGATGCAGTTCACTTTGCCTTTGGGGATTAAAACAAAATCGTTAGCACTCCAGGCAGAGATTTTTACACTGGGAACATATGTTGGGAATTTGGGTGCATGCAACAGTTTACCGTATATTAATTTTAATGGATCAAAAATGGTGTGTAGTTCATTCAAAGCATGCAAATCCCCGTGCTGGGAGGGCTGAGCATGAAAATGTATCCCTTTTAAAATTATGTACAGACGACCGTTGTTACCATCTTAAGTAACTTCACTCCCTTTAATACTACTCAAACTTCAACCTCTTCATTGCAGGTTAGGATCTGCCTAAGTGCCTAGCATCAAACTCCTTGTTTTTTTTTGTCTTTTGCAGCACAGGGAGAGATCATCAGAACAAGAAATGTGAGTACCTGGCAACAAGAGTTCGTGGCACTTTTACCAAGCAATGTTAACATTAATGTTGTAAAGCACAGACAGATCATGTACAACATGGCTAGATGGAGAGTAAAACTCCATCAACATTTCCTAATGCTGTCTTATCCAAGCCTCTGAAGACTACCCCTTTCTGCAACAATGTAAATCTCAAACTTCTCCACTCATGTCAGGGCTCTGTAACAGCTCCTCTCCTCGGGTCACTGCCTCTTTAATTGCTGCTCCTCTCGTTTGGTAGCCCCCGAACTACCCTTGCCCGAATCTCAATCTCCAGCTGACCCTCGCCTTGGGGTTGGTCCTGTCTATCTGTCCCTCCCCTCAGCTTGGTCCACCCTCCCTCAGTTTGTTCCGTACACCCCCTCCGACCCTCAGCTTGGTCCTCTCCCCTCCCCCACTCTCAGCTTGGTCCTCACTCTGCCCATCCCACCCCTCTCCGCCCCTCCCTCCCTCCGCCACCCGCTCACCACTCCATCACTCCGCCCGGCCTCCCTCCGCCCTGCGCTCACTCCGCCCAACCCTTCCCTCACTCCGCCCCTCCACACCGCCCCGCCCCTCCACACCGTCCCGCCCCTCCCTCTCACCGTCCATCCCCTCGCTCGCCCCTCCCTCATCCCCGCTCACGACCCCTTCCTCACAACCGAGCCCTCCCTCACCCCACTCCACTCGCCCCTCGCTCCCTCCCTCCGCCCGCCCCGCCGTCTCATTCACCCCGCCCGCCCTCATGCAGCGCCCCTCCCTCACTCGCTCCTGCCCCCCTTGGCCCGCCCACCCGTCTCACTCACACCACCTGCCGCTCCCTTCGCTCGCCATGCCCCCACTCCGCCCCTCCACTCACTTGCCCCCGGCCCCTCGCTTCCTCCGCCTTCGCTCCTGCCCCCTCCCCCCGCCTCGCTCCCTCTCACCCACCGGTCTCCCTCCTTCCACCTGCACGTCCCTCCCTCGCTACCTCACTCCCACCCCTCTCCCCGCCCGCCAATCGCCCCCGCCCACCCCCTCACTCCCTCCCCCCCCGGTCTCGCTCACCTCACCTGCCCCGCCCTCCCTCCGCTCCTCGCTACCTCACTCTCGCCCCCTCCCTCCTTCGCCACGCCCGCCACTCGGACCGCCCTCCTCCCCCCCATCACTACCACCCTCGCTTCTGATCCTCCCTCGCTCTGCCCACCCGGCCCCTCGTTCCCTTCGCCCGCCCGGCCCCTCTGCCCGGCTCATCCCTTGCTCCGCCCGCTCCTCGCTCCCTCCATCACGCTGCCCATCTCGCTCCCTCCACCCGCCCCTCCCTCACTCCGCCTCGCCCCTCGCTGCTCCCTCACTCTGCCCCGCCCCTTGCTCCTCCCTCACTTTGCTCCCGCCACCTTGCTCGCTCCTGGCCCTTTCCCTCGCCCTCTCGCACCCGCTGGTCTCGCTCACCCCACCTGCCCGGCCATCCCTCCGCCCGCCCCGCCCTCACTCCGCCCCGCCCTCACTCCACCCCGCCCCTCGCTACTGCCCCCGTCCTTGCTGTGCCCCACCCCACCCCACCCTCGCTCACACCCATCTCACTCCCTCCGCCCGCCCCCGCTTGTCATACCCTTCCCTTGTCCTGCCCTTCACCCTGCTCCGCCCCGCGCACCTCCCTTGCCGCGCACCTCCCTCGCCCTGTACCTTGCTCCCTCCTTCCTTAATCCCCTCGCTCCCTTAAGTCTCTCGCTCCCTTCCCCCTTCCCTCAGCCCTCGCTTCCCCCCTTCCCTCAGCTGTGACTCCCTCCTTCCCTCCCTCAGCCTGTCCCTCACTCCCACCCTTCCTCAGCGTGTCACTCCCATCCTCAGCCATCCCCTCCCTCCCTCAGCATGTCCCTCCCACCCTCCCTCAGCATGTCACCCCTTCCCTCCCTCCCTGAGCCACTCTCCTTCCCTCAGCACGTCCCTCCCTACCTCCCTCCACCTGTCCCTCCCTCCCTCCCTCCCTCCCTCCTTCATTCCCTCTCTCAGCCTGTCACTCCTTCCCTTCTTCCTGTCCCTCCTGCAATCGCTCAGCGTGTCCCTCCCTCAGCCTGTCCCTCACTCCTTGTCTCTCACACACACACACGCACCCTCCCTCCATCATTCACTCACATCCGCAGACCCTCACACACTCACTCTCTCTCACATACCGTCACTTACACACACAGACCCTCACTCACTCCTTCCCTCGGTGTGGACTCTCCCTCCCTCAGCCAGTGCCTCTCCTGTTCTCTTCCTCCCTCCGCCTGTCCTGCTATCCCTCCCTCCTTCCCTCAACCTGTAACTCCCTACCTCCCTCACCATGTCACTCCTTCCCCACCTCAGCCACACTCTCCCACACCTTGTCCCTCCCTCAGCCTCTCCTTCCCTCAGCCTGCGCCTCTCCTGCTCACCCTCTCCCCCCCTCCCCCCCCCGCAGCCTGTCCCTCACTCCTTCCGCAGCCTGTCCCTCCCTCCCGCCCCCCCATCAGCCTGCCTGTCCCTCCCTCTCTGCCCCCCCGCGGCCTGTCCATCCGTCCCTCCCTCCCTCCCCCCACCTCCTCCCTCTCCCCCCCACCACCCCCGCAGCCTGTCCGTCCCTCCCTCCCCACCCCACCTCCTCCCTCCCCACCCCCACCTCCTCCCTCCCCCCCCCCCCCCCCCCGCAGCCTGTCCGTCCCTCCCTCCCCACCCCCCTCCGCCCCCCACGCCCTGTTCGTCCCTCCCTCCTTCCTGCCCCCTCCCTCCGCTTGTTCCTTCTCTCTCTTCCTCAGCCTCCTTCCCTCAGCATGTCACTCTTTCCCCCCCCCCCCCCCCCCCCCCCCAAGCGCATCCCGCTCTCCTTCGCTCAGCCTGCCCCTCCCTCCTTCCCTCAGCCTGTCCCTCCCTCAGCCCGGCACTCCCACCTTCCGTCAGCTCGCCGGCCCTCCCTCAGCCTGGTCACTCTCCCTCCTTCCCTCAGCCTGTCTCTCCCTCAACTTGTCACTCGTTCCCCCTCTCAGCCCGTACATCCGATCCTCCCTCCCCCTCTCCCTCCCTCAGCCTGGCCCCTCTCCCTCTCTCCCTCCCTCTCACAGCCCGGCCCACCCTCCCTCTCTCAGCCCAGCCTGGCCCTCCCTCCCTCATTTCCTCCCTCAGCCTGACCCTCAGTCCCTCATTTCATCCCTCAGCCTGTTCCTCACTCCCTCATTTCCTCCCTCAGCCTGTTCCTCACTCAGCCTGTCCCTCGCTCCCTCCTTTCCTCCCTCAGCCTACCCCTCTGTCCCCCTCCTTCTTTACCTCAGCCCGTCCTTCCCTCCACCTGTCCCTCCGTCCGGCCCGCCCGCCCCACCTCAGCCTGTCCCGTCCTCCCTCACTCGCTCCCCTCCCTCAGCCTGTCCCTCACTCCCTCAGCCTGTCCCTCTCTCTTCCTCAGCCCTGCCCTCTCTCTTCCTCAGCCTGCCCCTCACTCCCTCCTTTCCTCCCTCAGCTCCCCACTTCCTTAATCTCAGCCTGTCCCTCCCGCAACCCGTCCCTCCCTCCACCTCCCTCCTTCTCTCAGCCCGTCCATCCTTCCCTCCCTCCTTCCTTCCCTCCCTCCCTCCCTCCTTCCTTCCCTCCCTCCCTCAGCCCGTCCCTCCCTCCTTCTTTCCCGAAGCACGGCACTCCCTCCTGCAGTCAGCTCGTCCCTCCCTCCCTCACTTCCTCCCTCAGCATGTTTCTCCGCTTCGCCCTCCCGCAGCCTTTCCTGCTCTCCCACCCTCCGCCTGTCCCTCCCCCTCAGCTTGTCACTCGTTCTCCCTCAGCCCATCCCACCTCCCTCGATCCCTCCACCTGTCCTCCCTCCCTCTCAGCCACAGTCTCGCTCCCTCAGCCCGGACCCCCTCTCCCTCCACCCGGCCTTCCCGCCACCTGTCCCTCACTCCCCGTCTCACTCTCTCTCTCTCCACCTCCCCCCCCCCCCCGCCCCCCCACGCTCCCTGTCCCTCTCCCCCCACGCTCCGTCTCTCTTCACCGTCCCCCCCAACACTCCCTGTCTCTCTTCACGCCCCCCCCCCACGCTCCGTCTCTTCCCCCCCCCCCCCGACGCTCCCTGTCTCTCTTTTCTCCCCCCCCCCCCCCCCACCCCCGTCTCTCTTCCCCCCACGCTCCGTCTCTCTCTCCCCCACGCTCCCTGTCTCTCTCTCTCTTCCGCTGTTCCCCTCCCCCCACCCACCCCGACACTCCCTGTCTCTCTTCTCCCACGCTCCCTGTCTCTCTCTCTATCTTCTCCCCTCCCGGTTTGCACTCTCCCTCACAGCCTATCCCCACAAACCCACTCACTGATATGGACACTCACTCACTCCCTCCCTCAGCCTCTCCTTTCTTTTTCCCCCCGCCCCTCCATTCCGCCCCCCCGCCCCTCCATTCCGCCCCCCCCGCCCCTCCATTCCGCCCCCCCGCCCTCCATTCCGCCCCCCCGCCC